>NC_079161.1:30522994-33446994 GCF_947563725.1 Argiope bruennichi | reverse complement strand
TATATTATATATATATATATATATATATATATATTATATATATATATATATATATATATTATATATATATTATATATATATATATATATATATATATATATATAAAATATATATATATATCCGGAACTAACGGCAAAAAAATAGTGTTTTGCATACAAGTATTTCACGGGAAAAAAGATTTAACAACTACGTATATAAACTAATGTTTTTAAACAAGGCTATTACGCTTACGAAATTAAGCATAGAACAGTGATTCTCACAACAAAGGGAGAGAGGATGAATGACAATGCACCGAATAACGGCAGGTGGGGGGAGAATTGCTATTGTTAATACACTTTCGCTAACCGCAAACAGAACACTTGCCACTCTTTCAACTGCCAGAAGAAATTTCACAAAATGTAGCAATGTTAGTACTTGGCATTCAGCCAAATCGCTCTTTATTTGGTTTTACGTTAAAAAAAATGTCCATGTTAAGTTTTCGTCTAAATAGAATTAAATAGTTTGCGTTCAGTGTTTAAATATTTATTAACATTTTTACTTTCAAGATAAATTTTTTTTAAGTGTTGCCAATTGAAAATACGTAAATGTAGGGATAGTAAATAGTAACAGTATTAATGAATCGACTTTATTTAGTTTTGTATAATTCACATTATTGGGAACTCATTATAATTCACATTATACAAACTGAACACAAAGTGTGTTCAGTTCGAGAAAAATCAAGCACGCATTTAGATTTTTTATTTGATTGGTTTCTGAATAAAGAACATAGAGAATCCACTTGAAATTCTCGAATACATGTAGAGTAGAAGTTTTATTCGTTTTGAGAATTTGGACATATAAGAAAGTATTTAAATGTATTTTTGCTGATCATATTTTTTTCCCGACAAAGTTAAATAGTTCAAAAAACAATACAAATATCAGTGTCAAATTTTTACCAGATGCACCCTCACCTGTAAAGCAGACTTAAAAAAGATTATGAAATCTTCGTTCGAATTTAAAAAAAAAAAAAAAAATCAAATTTGTGATTTTATTAATATTTGTTCCTGCCCTACATAAGCTATCTTGGCATTCGGAAGTTGATTTTATAGAATTTTCTTCTCAATACCCATAATATTCCCATTTAAACGTTTCATCTTGGCTTTACAGCCTCTTATTTAAATGCAAAAAACTGACATTTCAACTTTTTCTATTGTTGTTATTATTATTATGGAGTCTGATATCCGGGTGAAAGCATAGTGACATGTTTTGGATGACCAACAATCTAAACAATCTGGATGAAGAATTAGTCAAATATGTGGGACTTTTTCCTACTCGGACAATCCTTTTTATTGATAGTAACACATAATTATCTGGCAGTATATGATGGAACAATCTATAATTGTTTGGCAGTATATGATGGAATGTATGAAAATTTCAGTCAGCAAAATCTTTAAAAACAGAAATGTTCTATCTTCATTTTTTCTCGTATAGTCCGTCAATATTGCAACGAAATTTTTCCTGAACATCTTATACATAGTGAAAATGAAACAAATAACAAAATCTATTATCATGAATTGCAAAAATTAAGTGATTAAGTTGAATTCGAAAGTTATTATTCCTCTCATCGTGATCCTTGCAACAGGTTTAAGTACTATAAGCGAGACAAAGAAATGAAAGGGGAAAAAAGAGCAATAAAAAAACAAACTTGTTGTGGCATGTATTTAAACATAACGAACAAATTTTAAACATTTTAAATTTTCCAAAATGCATTCATACGGTATTCTAAATTTACAAACAGTGTCTGAAATTTCATATTTTTGTTGAATGAAATCTTAAATTGAAATATTAAATCCCTTATTATTGTAAAAAAATAATCTACAAGAACAACAACAAAAAAAAATCACAAAATGGATAGCATTGTAAAATGAACATTTAAGCACTAATTTACAATAAAAGGATTGAAAAAAATTATTTAAAATAATAATTAATCAACAAACCAAGGCAGTATTCGAAAAAAAGTATTTTAGAAATAAACTTATTATTTCAATAAATATTAGTTACCATAAAGTGAATGCTCAGCTTCTTTTATTTGTTGACATAATATCCTAAATGTCACGGGGAAAATTTATTCGAATGGAATATATATATATATAAAATTATTACCACATTTAAAATGCTACTTTAGTGGGAATTCAAAATGGAACTGAAATTTAAAAAAAAAAAAAAGCCACCGAATTTTTGAAAAATAATATTTTAAAAGAGAAATAAACGAGTCCATAATATTAATCCTCAAATGAAAGGTCGCTAATTTTGATTTTATGAACTTCGAAATATCAATATCAACAATGTTAAAAAGGAAAAAAAAAAAAAAAAAAAAATTATGTTTGAATAAAATGTAGTAAATATCTCGATTTTTTTTTTTTTTTTTTTTTTTTTAGTTTTTGTTAAGTAAAAGATTAATTTCACAGTTTTAACAGATTCAAAATAATATCACTCAAATAAACTACTGAATTTAAAAAAAAAAAATAATACTCATTTATTATTTATGGGAACGCCATATTAAAATTGTAAACAAAACCACAAACGGAATAAATAAACGAAGCGAGGAAAAACACCGAAACAAGCAGAATGAAAATGTTGCAATAAATCCGCGGGAGAAATTACGAACTTCACAACCAGAAGCTGTCAAATCGTTTACTAACTCGATAGCAAAGGGCAATATCCATGACACGAGAAAAAAAAGAAATCATTTTCCAGAAAATCCAAAGAAATTGACTCCTACTCGCTACATAATAACAAATAACGCTCATTAAGTATAGTAATACGATCTACGGCGAGCTTCGAATTACATCCCCACTTCGTTGTTGTCTTATTAACTTTCGCCGATGTTAAATCCCCACTCAACGGTTTTTCCGCTGTAGAATTATTAAAAAGAGCCAACACTGGCGCACATGCCCAGATCGCCAACGGCTACTGAGTGGTGGAAACTGTTAAGATGATGTCATGGCGCTCGCCAACTCTCCACCAATAAGAAGGCGATGTCACGATGCCATGCACGTTTACACACCGGATGTGACGTCTCAAGCAAATAGCCTCCGCCCTTGCGCAGCTGGCAATGCGCAACAGATTAAACTTTGACTCGGGTTGCCAAAATGGTAATGAAATCTCCGCTTGGCTTGTATTCTTAAAAGCGATTTGAAATATTTTCTTGGAAAACTTTGTTTACACCACATATGTTCGAGGAATGATTGGATTTCAAAGAGACTTTGATCGATTTTTAGGCTGATTTTTTGAAGCTTACGTCTCAATGACGTACTTGGTCTTCAAAGCTCCGGAAATGGACGGTTTTTTTGTGTTTTAATAATCAATTTGTATGCGCGCATTCACAAAATAGATAAAATTCCAGAAAGATTCCTATCGATTTTCGAGCCGAATTCTGAGCTTGCGTTGCTAGCAAACCACTCTAATCTGTCGTCGGGGCACTTGAATTGGTTTAATGTTGTGCTAACTGTTTACGCGTTGTTTCTTATTTTAAGAAGTTAGTGACATCGTGACCCATCAGTGGGTCATTGTCAGTGGTGTAACAAGTGGCGTTCGGGATATGATATTTTTTCATCTCTCTAATTATATTTCACATTATAAAATACATGCATACATATGTACTTCTTTTTTTTGTTTTTAAACATTCAAGACATCTTTTTTCCTCATTTCCCATTGCAATTTCAACGCCACTAATTATGAGTTCCATTAATGAAAATTGGTGTTTTAATTACATGTGAGCAGTATATAAATCATTACTTATCTGAATTAATTGTCTAACTGACACTTAACACAAATAATTAAATGCAGTGTTTACAAACAAATAACTTTCAAAATGACGAGAAATGTTATTTATATGCGATTCGATAGTAAGTAACGTGATGCAAGACTATATTGGTAAAAAATAAACACATCAGTCCACAAAAATTACGACTTACAGCAGAGAATAGGCTTAAAAGCCGTAAGTGCGGGATAAGGGTTAAGGTGTGTGTGTGTGTTTCTACCTGTGGATCATGCGGTTGTAAATGGAAATTATAAATAAGTAACTTGTTGATCTACTGAGGGAATGCATATAAAGATCAATCGCAGGGTACACTAGGACAAGATGGCGATGATAATTATTGATCATTTTAATAAATTCTGTTTTTGAGGTAAATTGTAATTCTTTTCATATAATAGTAGAATGCACATTTCTTGTATTTCATCTAATCTGTTAAATTTTTATTTTAATATAATCTATATTATTTTGCTATTTTAGAAGATAATGCGAAACTTTCATATTGTCCAGTACTGGAGCAAGATGATAATTTTGATAAAAATTGATAATACATGTGCATTATTTACTTACATTATTACATAAAAGCTGATAATACATTTGATATTTTTATTTTTATAAGATATAAGACAGAAAACTAATTAATTAAAGCTATCAATGTACATTTTTGGAATTGTGGGTAGTTAATTACCCTTTAAAGGCCATTTTTTTTTCTAGTCATATTACGTTAAAATATTTTTAGGCTTGAAATTAGAATAAGAGAAGGGATTCATTTAGCTTATTAGATAAATTAAATTTGATTAATTAATTAATTTGGTTAATTAATAATTAAGTAACACATCAAGACACATCATTTTGTCTGAGATAAAGAACTGAAGCATCTAAGTTTCTGACTTATTAAAAAAATTTGTCAGAACTTATGCCAACCTACATAATTTCATACAAAGATTGATCAATTTGGTTGGAAGCATACTTCCCACGGCCCTAGAAAGGGTTAAAGAGTTATAGTATTTAAAATTTTAGCTCTAAATAAATTATAAAAACTCAAAATTAGGATTTTTTTTAATTGTCAAAAATCATACACAAGCTGCCCTTGTTCTAAGTTTGAGCATTCCTTATGTCACTAGTGTAGCTTTTGGAACATTTTATCCCTGTTTTCTCATGAGGGATCACAACAACATGCAGGGAATGCACTGTAATACTTTCTTTTGAAATTGCAGCATGCCATCCCATCTGTTTTATTAAGTAGCATATCTTTTCATAGGTGAGATTTAAAAAAAAAAAAAAATCATTCCATAGGTCTATGCGTCTTAGAGTTTAATATAAAATAGTTTGTGGATAAAAACAAACAATCAAGAAAATGAAATGAGCAATAAATGCATATAAAAGCCAAACAAACCAGCGGAACTGATCCTGACACACGAAAAGAACCCCGTGGGTTACAAATTGATTTCCACGAACTTCCACGCATACTCTCCAATAAAACTCTTATCCCTCCCCCCTCCTCCTTATAAAATTGGGATCCTCGGGTAAAGACGCTAATACCTTGCATAGCATTGGTGAATGATAGTTACAATATATAGAAAATTATTATGAATCTAGCAATTTCACTGAATCTATCTCAAATGTCAGTATTTTAAATACCTTTTTGCCGAACGATTGAAACCCAAATTTGACATAAAATGATAGTTTTACTTACAAGATAATAAACCTAATCTTATTCATTTAAGTCATGGTGTTTATATGCATGCGAAACTATAACCGTTTGACGAATTTTGTTCGAAATTTGATAAGAAAGTATATTATCGATGTGGACCAAATTTTACTAATTACCTTTGCATTTACTTAGCTCTTTGTGTTTTTAGTTTTCGAGTTCACTTGTATTCGATAAACCAGATAGACAGACTTACTCTAAATTGATTTCGCTCAAAATTTGACAGGAATCTGCAGATGTGGTCGTAATTATGTACACCAAATTTCAGCCACCTAGATTAAAGCTTTTTGAGTTACCGTCGTCACAGAGAGACAATCATAATTCCAAAAACATATTTTTTGAACTGAGGATGAGAGTTGAAACGAAAGGATTCCTCAAAATCTCCAGTTTTGTTATTACATTACTTCTTCTGTATTTCGTATAAGTCCGATGTCACCAATGTAGTGAACTGTGATGGGTGAGGACAGAACCTGGGACCTTTTGGGTAGCAGTCCAGTAACTAAAACACAATACAAAACCGTACGCTCGTGTAGCATAGTTGTTAACTGGATTATATGCTATTCCCCACAGAACAATGAAAAGTCCTTAGTGCAAGATGATGAAGTTGTCAATTTACCAAGGTCATCTTACCCCTCCCCCCCCCCCAAAAAAAAATTGGTAACGTTAAACAGATTGATTTTTTTTAGACAGAATTAATAAAAATAAGGTATAAATATATCGTGATTGTAAAAGTGGATTGTCCAAGTTAGTTATGTATGACAAAGAATAATAAAACTATCCTCTATGCTAGTTAGTGATATTTTGCTTTGAAGATCTTGATAATTACAACAAGCCAGTCAAAATCACAGCCACTCATAAGCATCATCTGATAAATAACACAATGTTGGCAGTGATTCTATTGTGCAAATGTTTAGCGTTTGACAATGTGGAATACTAGAAATATCCGTAAAGTGGTCAGAGTAATATGAACATAAACTAAATCATTCTTTATTAACAAGCCAGTCAAAATCGCTGCCAGTCATAAGCATCTCTGATAAGTAACGCAATGTTGGCAGTGATTGTATTGTGCAAATGTTTAGCGTTTGACAATGTGTACTAGAAATATCCGTAAAGTGGTCTGAGTAATATGAACATAAACTAAATCATTCTTTATTAACAAGCCAGTCAAAATCGCAGCCAGTCACAAGCATCTCTGATAAGTAACGCAATGTTGGCAGTGATTGTATTATGCAAATGTTTAGCGTTTGACAATGTGGAGTAATAGAAATATCCGTAAAGTGGTCAGAGTAATATGAACATAAACTAAATCATTCTTTATTAACAAGCCAGTCAAAATCGCAGCCAGTCACAAGCATCCCTGATAAGTAACGCAATGTTGGCAGTGATTGTATTATGCAAATGTTTAGCGTTTGACAATGTGGAGTAATAGAAATATCCGTAAAGTGGTCAGAGTAATATGAACATAAACTAAATCATTCTTGATTAACAAACCAGTCAAAATCGCCAGCCAGTCACAAGCATCTGTGATAAGTAACGCAATGTTGGCAGTGATTGTATTGTGCAAATGTTTAGCGTTTGACAATGGGGAGTACTAGAAATATCCGTAAAGTGGTCTGAGTAATATGAACATAAACTAAATCATTCTTTATTAACAAGCCAGTCAAAATCGCAGCCAGTCACAAGCATCTCTGATAAGTAACGCAATGTTGGCAGTGATTGTATTGTGCAAATGTTTAGCGTTTGACAATGTGGAGTACTAGAAATATCCGTAAAGTGGTCTGAGTAATATGAACATAAACTAAATCATTCTTTATTAACAAGCCAGTCAAAATCGCAGCCAGTCACAAGCATCTCTGATAAGTAACGCAATGTTGGCAGTGATTGTATTGTGCAAATGTTTAGCGTTTGACAATGTGGAGTACTAGAAATATCCGTAAAGTGGTCTGAGTAATATGAACATAAACTAAATCATTCTTTATTAACAAGCCAGTCAAAATCGCAGCCAGTCACAAGCATCTGTGATAAGTAACGCAATGTTGGCAGTGATTGTATTGTGCAAATGTTTAGCGTTTGACAATGTGGAGTACTAGAAATATCCGTAAAGTGGTCTGAGTAATATGAACATAAACTAAATCATTCTTTATTAACAAGCCAGTCAAAATCGCAGCCAGTCACAAGCATCTCTGATAAGTAACGCAATGTTGGCAGTGATTGTATTGTGCAAATGTTTAGCGTTTGACAATGTGGAGTACTAGAAATATCCGTAAAGTGGTCTGAGTAATATGAACATAAACTTAGTCATTCTTTATTTTGCCCCACTCGTCAAATTGCCTTGATCTTCCCGACATTTAAAATCCTTTTGTATAACAATTAGCTGGTTTTTGCATGCTAAAAATTCCAAAATGCAATTCATTTTGAAAAATAAAATAAAATACGAGATAGAATTTTTCATATGGCCTATGTGTTAAATTTATTTGAATTTTTATTGAATATTTTTTTGAATTTTTTATTACATATTTAAGAATTCTAAAAATACTATCTAAATATAAAATTGAAAAAAAAAATCTTAGAAAAATTGTCTATATACCATTTACTAAACATAGAATCGATGTGATAAGATTTATAAACTTCCTTTTATAACGAAAAAAATTGCATTTTAGTATCGGCATTCTTTTGAATGTTATTAATAATCTTTACATGTTAGTTCATAATATCATTTTGGAGAATGATACACTTTCTGGATTTTCTAGAATTCAATTCTTAAAACCTGACTCCCCTCTCCTTAATATATTATAACTTCCTGCGTTTATAATTCAATAAATATGACCACTTCATTTGTGAGGGATGTTTGTTAAATAAAATAAATGCAAAAAATTCTTATGCAAAAGTTTTTTCTTCATCCCTCCGATGAAATCTCAGGGCTGCTGTAGACTGGTGGTGAAGTCTCTTCTTCGGGATCTGAGGATTCCAGGTTCGAGACCAGCTTTTACCGAAGAACCGTCGTATAAGCGTGTCTGGTACGCGTTAAATCTATCGGAGCCAAAACTGATGTGGTGAGGAAGTTTAGAAAAAGGATGCCACTCAGGTATCGTTCTCGTCATCTGACTGTGGTTCAGAATTATGAGGCCCATCCCAAAACAGCCTTAGTGTTGCTTTAAACGAGGGGCATTAATACATAACAATATTGGATTAGAATAGATTAGGCATTTTACAAGCTTAACCCATGTTGGAAACATTCAAAAAGTGGTCATTATAATAATAAATTAATATTTATATTTAAAAATTAAAATTGTTAAATTAAAATATTGGCTGCATTAAAAAACTAAGCAACTATAATTTTGAAGAAAATTTTCGAATTTCTTAAATTTTTCTTTTACGTGTCAGATACAAAATACAAAATTTATCGGCAAAGCTATTTGTTGATCAAATGTCTCTGACATCTAGCAAACTGACTCCATTTTTATCCATTTCTGTTTTTTTATTTTAGATTTGCAAATAGCAACAAAATCCACTCATAACAAGAAGTAATCGCTTTCTACTTTCATAAAACCAGTTATTGAACGCATTATTCTCTACTTCAGACTTGATTTACAAGTACTAATATTGTTAGGTTTAATGCTAATTTGACATAAATTGCCTCTATCATTATCCTAAAAATCTACATCAAACATGCCATATTAAAACATTTTAAGCTTTTATGGTTGAAAAAAAAATTTAGTCTTTGAATTAAATTTTTGAATAAATATATCAAAGCAAAAAGCTATTTGTCATAAACACATAATCGATTGTCTTCACTGCATTATGAACTATGAAAATGAGACATATTTTCAAATATGCGCATTGCCATTCGCATTTAATCAAATTATTATATGCAGTTTCAATTACCGCATTTATTTATGCTCATGTTGCCATTCAAGATCAAGAAAAGTATATATATGCATTTTTAGAAATTATATTTATTTATATGGATGATGTTCTAGCACAGCGAAATATCAATTTAATTACTATGTAAAAACAATTACAATATATTTATTTAAGGATTAGATTCAAATTAATTTTTTATTAAATTTAACAACAGAATTTCTTTAACCTTTCGTTTGTAGTTACATGTTTTATTTTTATTTTTTGTAATTTATTTTATATTGCGAATTTTTAATACCGCCTTTGGTGACCTGATTATTCACCCAGAATATTGCCTTTCCTAAATTACTAACATAGTATGTATTTATTTCAAAATTCACCTTCCTATTTAACAAAACTGAATAATAAAGTGAATGAACAATGATTCACTTTTGGTGATTCAATTGAACTGACGATTAAGTTAATTTGATGATTAAATTGATATCCTTAACAAAACAATTTCCGAATTCCTGAAATGGAGTAATGTTCATTTTTGAGCAACAATATTTTTGGAAGTCATTGCTGAAAAATGCCTAGTTTCAATTATTTTAATTGTGTGTTTCTAGTTAAAATTTCAAAAATGTTACCTCGAGTAGCACGTTCCTACCCTTCAAGATAAGTATATGTGCCGGTATCTGTAAAATGAACGGTCTGGCCTGTAGAGCATCAACACACATACACACACACACACAAACAAACAAACAGCATATCGAGGATAAATGGCCCCCGAATCAAAATAAAAAAGCCGTTGGACTTTAAGCTACCAAATTTGGCACGTAGTTACTTTTGATGAACTCGCTGAGAAAAAATTTTTGAAAGTTTAGATTATTAATTATAAATTAATCCAAATTTTAATGTTTGCATTCAGTAGGCTTAGAGCATATTGTACGAAAAACATTTTTTTATATCACTTTAAAATTCAATTGTTTTAGAAATTATATTTATATATGTGTGTATGCGTCACGACGATATTAAATACATTTTTTGATCAATTTATATAATTAAAAATGACATTTTTAATTATATATCTCTTTATATATTTAAAAGAAAATATAAAGAGTAAAATAAAAAGTTTAAAAATAGAGCCTAAAATATTTTGACGCTACGCTGCTTTGAATTAGAGATTCGAATCTGCTATTTTCTAGAGTTCGAATCTCTTCTGAGTTTTCTTTTCTCTCTGGAAGGTGCGCAATGGATAATACGCAAGGACTAAGCATTTCATATGTGTCACTGAAGCTCATTGGATGAAAATATCATTTTAGTCTAAATATATGCTGGTTAGTTAATATGAAATTCCAGTAACCCGTTTACATTCTCATTATTGTGATGTGGAAGTTTGGAGAAGGGAGAGCTTGCTTAGGTTTCATAGTCATTATTTACTATATATTTATTATATATTATATATACATTATTTACTATATATTTATTATAGGCACTATTTATGATAAGAAATACGAGAAGTGACTCAAACAAATCCGCCTGTATTTTCAATTATATTAAAATCTTGCTTTGAAATGACAATGGGTTATTTTCTGACGGACTTCGAAATTTCAAACCATGATTCATATTATAAAAGAAACACCTGAGTCGACACATCTCATCTCCAAATTTCTGCATCACACCAACAGTAGGATGTTTAACCTACGATTTAACTTACATCCGCCCTGCATATACGAAAGATCTTTAGTGGAATCATTTCTAACCCGGAGCACTCCAGCCCCAAGTAGACACCTTATCGCAGCCCCTTAATATTAGTTTCAGATAAGGTAATTAATCTTATTAAGCTAAACCAGCAATCCATCCATATTTTTTCAGGTTTCTCAAGGTCGTTATATCCTCCTTGTCATTGAAATTCGCTACCAAAGAAATGGTATCAGTATCTGTTGACTGATTGTTATCTATTGAATTTGTTGACAGAATGTTACTAGATCAATCTCTGTTACTTATCAATCTAAAATTATTCTGCCTTTTATTTATGCAATCCGTCCAATCACATTCTACAGAAACTTAGTAAAACGTGAGAAATAATATTTTAATTTCCTGATATATTGCTCAGAAACAAAGGCATAAATGATTGACGCCAATGAATATAACATTAAATAATGGATATATTATATCATCAAATAAAAGCATTTATATATTAAGCATTTTATATAATTTAATAATCATAACATTTTTAAATGCTTAAATTGAATGAATGGACGACGAAATCAAATAACAAGATGTATTGTTCGATTTCATTTGTCAAATATTTAATATTGTGAACTCTCTTTATTCAGATTGTTTATGAAATTTAGAGTTTTCTATTTTTACTTGCAATCATTCCAAATGTATGCATTCATCGATTAAAGAATTTAATCTAATTCTTTTTTCTATTAGAAATATTATTGCTCAATTAAATTTCTCTGAAAAGAGCAGACGATATTCATAAATAAATCGCAATAATGTTTTTATTAAATAATAAACTTTAATATTCTTGTGCATGAATATTAAAATAATGACTTTCAATTATCTGTTTAAAAAATATATAAATTAAAAAATTTTTGAATGAAATTTTTTTTTCTGTTCGAAATTTAATTCTAATTTTTATGAATAAAAAACGTATGATTATAACATTATTCAGACCGCAAAATAAAACTATCGTTTTTAGCTAATTATTTACTTATAATAGAATTTATTTATTTCCATAAACTAAATGTAAAATATTCTGCTTCAGTTTAATTTTCGAATATATGTTTCTTATAAGAGAAAAAAATATCATTATGTCATTTTAATCGAATTCTTTTTCCATTAGAAAAAATATTATTGCTCATTTAGATTTCTTTAAAAAGTGCAGACGATATTCATAAATAAATCACAATAATGTTTTTTTAAATAATAAACTTTAATATTCTTGTGCGTGAATATTAAAATACTGACTTCACTTTTTCAATTGAAAAAATTTACAAATTAAAACTTTTTGAAATTAAATATTTTCTATTAAAAATTTAATTCTAATTCTCATCAACAAAAAACATGATTATAACATTATTTAGACCGCAAAATAAAACTATCATATTTCGCTAATTATTTACTTATAATAGAATTCATTCATGTCGATATATTAAACTTCAAATATTATGATTCAATTTAATTTTTGAATTTATGTGCCTTATAACAGAAAAAAAAAGGCATTATATTACAACTCAGTATTTAGTTATATTTTAAGCGAATATAGTAAGATTTCAGGAACTGACTTCATTCCAATGTCACGTGTTGAGCTTCGATACATAAAGCATAGATAGTTCTAATCGCAAAAATAAATAGCAAATAAATAAAGCAAATAGCAATTGAAGTTCCAAAAACATTATGATAACATAAAGGGACTTTTATAAGAAATAAGTATTTAAGATAAGCGCATATGACGATAAACAAGCAAGATATAATTGTTTCACTTGAAAATATAGTGTCCAGGAAGTCCAGATATTACAACTGAAGGTTTGCTGCAAAAGAGAGGTAACCTCCATTCAGAAGGAAAAGGGGTGTATCGAGTTATATGTACTATCATCTGGTAAAAAGAATTTATGTGGTGCAAGAAAAATATAACGCCAGTCGTATAGTATTTTTATGTTACTCAAGAAATGGTGTTTGCTGTCTGTATCGTTAATTTGCTGTAAGATAAAGATAGCTCCTGGAGTTATAACAATATGTTACCTCTTTAATCTTAATATAAGGTAACGTATTGAAAACATATCGTCAATAAGCATACTCCCGGGTTCTACTATTTAAAATCGTAAAATATTTAGAAGAATTATGCTGTAAACACATGTGACCAAATTATATATGAATTTATATGGAGTGCAACAAAATAATGCAGCAGATAAATGAGATCTTATTGAAAGGGAATATGACAAACGAAAAACGTAATTTTCTTTCTGTAAATTCAAGCCATATGCTGAATTTAATTTTTTTTAAAATAAGATATTATGATAATTAAATTATTTTTTCCGTAAATATTTTCCCCCAAAAGTAGGTGGAACATATATTTTATAGCAAAAAAAAGAAGTAGCACCAAAAATCGCACATATGCTTCATCATCTATAGGATATATTTTGGAGTGAAGATATTTTCCTTTTACGGAAGAACAACTGCGAAAAGTTACCGAAAGGAATATGTTCATATAACTTAGAAATTTTTACAAAATTAGCAACAATTTACAATTTCTTTACAATTTTAGGGAGAGTTTTAATTGCAATATTTTTCAGCAAATTAAGTTTAGTTTTCTTTAGAGATATTATTTTTAAATAGAGGGTGTTTGCTATTGATAATAAAGGTGTGTGTGTGCGTGCGTGCATGTGTGTGTGCGTACGTGTGTTTGTGTATGCGTGCGTGCTTTATTTATTGGCGTTCTATCTGAAAAATCATTTAAATTAAAACTTCAAATTTGACCAGATATATTTTGGACAATAGAAAACTAGAGTTTGGGAGCATCAAAAAATTGTTAATTAAAAATTAAACGCATTTTCACGTTTTTTCGTGATAAATCACCAGAGTTTCTTCACAAAGCTCATTTTTACACTATTTTAAAATTCAAAGAAAATGCCTTTATTATGGTCTGAATTTAATTTCCTAGCAATTTGATACTGAATACTAAGATTTTTTAAAAATATTTTTTTTTGTAAAAATTTTTTTAACAATACATTTTATTTCTTCAAAAGAAATACAAACTGTTTTCGCTGTTTTATCAAATATTTAAAACATTAATATCGTTATTTTATTTATGATTAAGCATGAAAGATTCTTTATATTATTTGCTCTGCTTACACGAAGAATCAGATAGAGAAATTACCGCAAGCATAAAACGTGCAGTTTGAAATGGAATCACTCAAAGTACTTAAGTTTTTTTCACTATGGAAAGATTCTCATTTTATTAGGAATTCATGGAGACAACAAATGGAGCAATTATAAGGTTATTAAAAAGGATACTTTAAATTCCGTCACAATTCCGATACTTAAAAGTACTTTGTTCGCGAAATAATGAATATCAAATTATGCATAAGCAATTTGATTGAAATTAAACCCAGCCAATATACTCAATAAATCACCAAAGGCGCCAAACTAAAAATAATTGAAACTGATTACAAACAGGTACATTTCTATGTAAGCAACGACAGGAAGAAGAAAATTTGATTACGAACATTTACAAGATCTGGCAATTAAAAGGACTACTGCACCGATTTTACCCATATGACCAACGAACAATGAGTACTTGTTATGTATTCAAATAAAATTTTAGGCTTCATTCTGTAAATTTTTTTTATTCTTTAATAATTAGGAAAGCGTTAGAGCCGGAGTTCTATCCCTAATAGTCCGAGTTCGTAAAATTTTATTTCATATGATAGCTTTAACAGATGCTGGGGGAACAATCTCAGGCTTTGGCGACAAAAATTAATTATTCCGAATATTCGAGAATGTCGGTGATAGTTTCATTAGAACTCAGAGTCCCACTGTTTATTCTATAATATTCGATGTCTATCATGAAGACTATAAAATCCGAGAGACAGAATCAATAGCCTGTCAAAGCAAGCGAAATCTATAGTGGATTATATCTAAGTCTATATCTATCTATATCTATAGTCTATCGAAATCTAGACTGGACAGTTATAGCCATCTAGTTCCTTTTGAGTGCTTTGTGCTGCTGCGGTTGTTTACAGCGATTAGCTGCGTATTTATTGATGTTTATTATACGTGCTTTTTTATGTATGCTTCGACTCTATTTTGCTACTATGTGTTCGTGTTTTCGTAGAATAAGGCATTGTTATTAGTTATTGAACCTGTCGGATTTTTTCATCGTACATCCACAAAACTATTTGAAATTTTGAAATTTTTCCATAACACTATAAAGTTCTATGATTTTATATACTACGAATTTCATCTTTATTTATATAGATTGCCGTGATACTGAATTCTTTGAAAACTCGGAGATGTCAACGAAATGTTTGAGTAAAAAAATAAATTTTCACCATTTTTGAGCTAACGGCTCATTGCACAGCTTATCAATAGGGCCGCGGTGGCCTGTTGGTAAGGTCTCGGCTCGTAAACCGTAGGGTTTCAGGTTCGAGATCCAATTCCATCGAAGAACCGTCTTGTAAAGGGATCTGTTGCACTTTAAATCCGTCAGATTTAACGACCTCCCGCAAGTGTGGTGTGTTGTGGAGAGGGGGTGCCAGCTCAGGTGGTTCAAAATTACGAGGTCCGCCCCAAAATAGCCCTAGTGTTGCTTTATAACGGGTCGTTAATACAACTAAACTAAACTAAGCACAGCTTAGCAAGCAATTGCTTGTGGGAAAATGGAGATTCTTTGATTCAGTTTCTACATTTTAATTTTCTCTTCCATTTATAATTATATAAATGCTATCCAATAGCATAAATCAAAAATTTGTACTCTCTAACACATGCAATTTCATCGCTTGTTTTCCTAAAGCATGAATGCATCAATCGCGTTTCTAATTCTTTCGGACATTTTAAAACACAGCACGAATGTTCACATTTTAACAAGTCTTAAACGGGTGTTCTGTAACCAAATTCCAACCGTATAGATGGCGATGTTTTGCATTTAGCTTGCAGAATTACTTCTGCCCAAAATAAAAATGTTTTTAAACTAATTCGATAATTCAAAGAAAATGACTTTTGTCGGCCCCAGTGTTTGAATAGCAATCTGCACAAAACGAATTTAGGTGCATTAATTAAGCATGACATGATTGATCTTGCTGTAAGGAATTTGTTCTAACCATGTAATTATTTGAATAAGAATTTGACAAACAATCTTGATAATTTAGAATAAAAGTAGATTTTCTCGAAATTAAAAGTAATAAAATTTCTTTGAAATCACATTTATGCAGTGACAGTTGGGAATGAGAAACGGATGATGACTTGTTGCTTCCTTTCAGAGCATGGTAGTGTCCTTCATATCATATACTCGACTAATAACTGTTTTTAAACTTTCATTTTTAGCTTTCTCGCATACGAAGTATACAAAAAAAAAAGTATTGTAATTAATCGTCAAAATTACAATAATTTCGAACTCGAGATCTTGACAAAATTTCCGCGTTTTAAACCTCTCTGAGTTCGAAAAACACATTTTTAGAAAATGTTCGTCTATCTATCTATGACAAAGATAATTACAAAAAAACTTAAAGCTAGACGGATGAAATTTGGTACATTGTCTTTACATAATATTTAAATATTTCTATTAAATCTTGAACAAAATCTATTCAGAATAAGTCTGTCTGCCCGGCTGTTCGAATATAACATGATAAGTACCAAAGGAAGAGAACTAGATGTATAATTTTCCATTCATAGATTTAGCGCTTATATTGTAAATACCTATCAAATTTTGAGCTAAATCCAACAAGGATTTGAAGAACTAAAATAAAATTTAGTACACTTATTAAACATATATATTGTAGATACCTATCGAATTTTGAGCCAAATCCAACCAGTGGTTGAACGTTTGTCAGTCTGTACATTCAGAAGCATGTAAACGCACTAACTGAAAAACAAAATGATTTAAATATATTAAATGATTCTATGACTGCAACTATAGTTTTCTGTCAAATTTTGGGCCCAATCGATTGGCAAAAAACGAGTCTAAAACACAAATTCACCTTCATCAAAGTATTCGAAAACGTTTTTGAGTGACCATTTTCGTTGGTTAATTAAAAATATCTAAAACTTCCTTATTCGAATGGTAGCGGAATTTAAAAAATCTTATTCTTGAAAGTTCGACATACAATTAATTGTTCATGGCTAAAAACAGGTTCTGACAAATCACGGCAAACGCTTTGAAAAGTTTGGCCTTGGGGTTTATTTATAATCATGGAAAGGGCAGTTAAATTCAGAATAGCTTACATTTCAGTTTAATAGGCATATTCATGTCAAGAATAATGAGAAGTCTTCGAAATATGAGGGGAAGATCGTTACTTTTTATCATGTGAGAACGTGATGTTGTTTTGGTTAGGGGTTTTTGAAGTTCGAAATCGCGTAGGCAATGAATAAAGCATAAATGGCAATTTTCATCATCATCTTTTAATCGCATATATTTTCTTACCTGCTTTTACCAGTACTGCATTATTATTATTATGTATGCTTCCTTAAAAGCAGATGCGTTTTTAAAAGGTTGACCTGCTTTTACCAGTATTGCTTTTATTATTACGCATGCTTCTTTGATAGCAGTTTTTAAAAGGTTGACGTAGAACTATGACATCATAGCTAGCTAGTTATTTCATCTCAAAATCGGTCTTCACTTTTAATTTTAAAGTTCGCATTTATTGCATCCCGAGAGGCAGGTTTATGTACAAGCGGAGCGGACAAGGCACGTTCGCTCACAGCGCGTTACAAGAGCAGCAGTGGGAAAGAAGAGAGAAATAAATTATCCCTGGTCTTACATAACATGAGATATTGATAGGGAAAATATTTTTCACAGTGCTTATAAACAATGAGATTTCGATAGGGATTTACAACACATGTCAATCATAATCAAGGGAAACACAGGGATATTTTTTTAAAAAAATGTGCTTGTTGGACATTTTTCTATCCCTTCACGCGGAGCGTGTAAACTGCTGACGAAAGCATTTTGTCAAAGCTTCTGTTGAATTAATTAAATAAAAAAAGTGGAATGAGATCAGGAAATAAGAGAACATTTTATAATGAAGTTAATATGGGCTAAATTGAGCTAAAAATTACGAAATTAATTAATCAATTAATTTTAAATTAGATTTTAAATTATCATTACACACACATACACATACACACACACACACACACACACACACACACATATATATATATATATATAGAGAGAGAGAGAGGGATAGAGACCGATAGAGAAGTTTCGTGATTGTTTCAAACCGGTTTAAACTGGTTAATGACTTAAATTAATTAAGACAAATAATGACTTAAAAATAATAATGTTCTCTCATGATAATTTGAAATTTGCGATCGTAGATTTAACTTTACTTTTTCTCCAGTTTTATTATAACTTTTTTTTTTTTAATTTTTTGTAACCGATTTTACTTTCTCGTATACGAGGGTCGGAAAATATTTTAATTATTTTAAAATTCAAATTCGAGATCTTGAGGAATTCCCACGCCTCAGACATCCTCAAGTCGGAAAAGCACACTTTTGGAATTAAGTCTGTCTGTCTGCCCGTAACAAGATAATTTATAAGCTCTTTCAGCTACCGTGATAAAATTTGGTATAACACTAAAACCGTATACTTCTATAAAATTTTAAACGAAATCCATTTCGGAAAAAGTATGTTTGTTAGCCTGTCTGAAGGAGGGAATATGATATAACTAAAAAAACTTTAAAAAGCTATAGATAAAAAGTTTTATACAAAGTTAGCTTTTAAAATTTCGATTTGAAACAAATTTGGAATCAAATCCATCTAGAAGTTGAACATCTGTCAGTCTGGATTTTTGAATACATGTAAACGTGACAGTTCAAAAACGTGACAAATTGGTATTGGTTCATAGTTTTTTTTAATTCAGAAGAATACTTACATTTCAGATTAAAAAAACGTAAATCTTATCAAATTTTGAGCTTTATTTATTAAAGGGATCCTGCACCCTGTAAAGTACCACCTTTCGAATTGTACTTTTGCGTGCATACGAAATCAATAACTCAAAAATGTGTGGAAAACTGTGGAAATTTGGTAGATGACCCTGTGACTTAATAAATCTGCATGCCAGAGAACACCTTATATGGTATTGACGCACAATAGTTACGAAATATTTTTTGGCGGGAATTTAGCGTTTTTACTGAATATATCGTGTTATCCTTGGCGAGTTATTAGGCGATTAATCCCTGGCAAGCGGTAATAGTATCCGAAATTTGAATTTGTGTTTTAGACATGTTTTTTTCAACCGATTGAAACAAAGATTTGAGATAAAACTGCAGTTTGAAAATCCATTACGAAAATTTGATATATTTAAGCCATTGCGTTTTTGAATTAACGCGTTTACATGTTTCTGAAAGCACAGGCAGACAGACGGTCAACTAGTAGTTGGATTTTCCTCAAAATTTAACAGGTATCTACACTGTAGATGTTAAATCTGAGTACCAAATCTTATTTATCTATCTTTCTTCGCTTATTGTGTCAATTTATATTCGAACAGCCAGACAGACGGACTTCCTCTAAGCAGGTTTTACTCAAAATTTGACAAAAATCTGCAAATTTGGTGTAAAGACCATATACCAAATTTCAACCATCTAGCTCAGAGTGTTTTTGAGTTTTTTTTTTTTTTTTCACAGACAGACATTTTCTAGAAATTTGTTTTTTGTCTCAGGGAAGTCTAAAACATGGAGATTCGTCAAAATCTGGAGTTCGATTTTTTATGACGATTACTATACTATGTATACGAGAAAGTAAAATGGCGTTAAAAATGCATATTCGGTTTTCTGGTGCTTGTGTACTAAACAATGCCTGGTGATATTGTTTTAATAAATCTATTCATGATACATTAGTATATTTAGTAGAGATTATATCTAGCACATGTATAGAAAAATTTTCAGGGAAAACATTCCTTTGGTTTACTCATAATATCAGCATATTCTAATAATACTATATAGGAAATATTTTACTTTTAACTCTATAACAGTATTTTTGTCGAATGATAAATATCTTATCGCCCCATAAACGCTCGAGAAGTGTTTAATGGTTAATTGTGCGCAGAACTACGATCGTGATTATCTGCTAAAGAAATTGGCGTGAATTTATTGACAATAATAATGAGTCCCTCAAGAAAAAATATTCACAACACATTAAATAATCAATTATAAACACCCTGTTATACACCAATCAAGAGTGAACTCATGTTTGCTCATGAGTAACTGAAGCAAAATGCGATAAAGACTCCACTCATTAGGATTTACTGATTAAACCAAACAATGTTGAGTTTACGATAAGATCTGTTGCCTTTCTCCTGACTTCTCGAAGTTAAACAACATTCTAACTAAAACAGGAAATGGTCATTAACCTACGACATAAAACAAATTTAATTAACCAGTTCAGTGCGTGATAGAAAAGAAAATACTGAGATCGGAAAAGGCTTAAAGATAATTCGGAAGTTCCTAGAAGTAACTGAATTATGTACACTGATTCTTGTGAAAACAGTTTCAGGAAATTCGAATGATTCTGAAAATGAAAGAATCATCTATATTGATTCTTTTGAATACTGAGTTTGGGGGAATTCGAATGATTCTGAAAATGGAAGAATCACGTAAACTGATTCTTTTGAATACTGAGTTTCAAGAAATTCGAATGATTCTGAAAATGAAAGAATCATGTATACTGATTCTTTTGAATACTGAGTTTGGGGAAATTCGAATGATTCTGAAAATGGAAGAATCATGTAAACTGATTCTTTTGAATACTGAGTTTCAGGAAATTCGAATGATTCTGAAAATGAAAGAATCATGTATACTGATTCTTTTGAATACTGAGTTTGGGGAAATTCGAATAATTCTGAAAATGAAAGAACCATGTATACTGATTCTTTTTAATATTTAGTTGGGAGTAATTCGCATGATTCTGAAAATGAAGGAATCATATATACTGATTCTTTTGAATATTGAAGCAAGGAAAAAAAATTAAGGTGACTTGAATGCTTCAAGGAATGAAATAGTTAATATATCGATTCTTTTGAATATTAGTTTCAAAAAAGTACTGAATTGCAGAAAAAGTTTTAATTTTATTCAGAAGCATCTAGAAATAAAAGATTAGTATATGCTTATTAGTTCGGAAACTTGTTCTGATAAATTAATGATTCCGGGGAAAATTTTAAGACCAATCAAAGATTTCTAAATTATGCATGCTTATTCTTTTGTATATTGACCCGGGAAAAATGTTTCAGATGATTCGAATGATTCTGAAAATAAAAGAATCATGTATACTGATTATTTTGAATACTAGACCAAGGAAAAATTTAAGGTAATTTAAATGTTTCGGAAAAAAAAAAGAATCAATATTTTGATTCTTCTGAATACTGGTTTTAGACAAATACTGGTTCTTTAAAAGATTAAAGTTAATTCTAAAGTTGTTAGACATAAAAAAATACTTAATTTTGCAATAGCATAATATATTTCACTTTTGAATTCTATGAGCAGTCAAATTTTTAATATCACCCGAAAATTTCAAGAAATAAAACATCTATATAAATTGATTCTTTTGAATTCTATGTCCAGTAAAATTTTTAAGATCACTAGAATGTTTCTAGAAATAAAAAAAAATTAAACAAATTGATTCTTTGTAATCTATGACCAGTCAAATTTTTAAGATCACTCAAATCTTTCTGAAAATAAAAGAATTATATAAATTGATTCTTTTGAAAAAATAGAAAAAAAAAATCTAAGGAAACTTTAATGTTTCAAGGAATAAAATAAACAGTAAGTTATTCTTTTGAATAAAGGTTTTGAATAAATACTGATTCTGGAAAAAGTTTTAAGATGAATCAAAAATTTTTAGAAATAAAAGAATTACCTAATTTTACAATAGTATAATATATTTTACTTATAAATACTCGCAAGGGGAGGGCACGAGGTTGAAAATTCAGTTCGGAATGGGATTTAGTATAACAGTATACATTTGGTAGTAGTATACATTTGGAAAATTCACTCACGAAAATATTAAAGCGCAATGGCCAGTCAATTTAGAGAAAATAGCCCTCAAACTTTCTGCATAGCTTATATGCTAATAATGTGTCGCCTTTGCCGAGGCGCGAATAGTATAGTGGTTAAGACACTGGCATGGCATACAGGAGACCCGAATTCGATCCTGGATTAACATTTTTTTTTTTTTTTTTGCCTTTTTTAAAATTTGTTTTCTTTAAATTTATTTCAAATTAATTTAACAATTTACAAATAGCTTAAATTAATATGTTTTTCATTTTTTATGCAAAAATAAATATTTATTCTCCAAATACGTGGATTACAACTAAAATTTTAAAAGAAAAATAATTATAAGTATAAATGCATTTTTTTAAATATCCAGAATTACTTAAATTAACATTTTAAAGATAATTTCAATTAATATGATGCTATTTTTTATATGTAAAAATAAATGTATTTCCCTTAATAATTATATAAAAATATTATATAAAATTATATAAAAATTATATAAAAATTATTATTATATAAAAATTATATAAATTATTATATAAAATTATATAAAAATATTTTTAAATTAAGATATAAACGTGTATTCCTTTTTAAAAAATTATTTAAATAAAATTACGGACATTTTCAATTAATATGTAACTCTTTTATCAATCAAAAATGAATGTTTTAAAAATAAATATCCTTAAAAATAAATATTGAATTATAATTTTATTTTTAAGCAGGAAAAATAATTAAAAATGATGATGATAAATGTTAATTAAATTACTTTTTTAAAAATATTTCATCAATTTTTTTATTACTATGGTAGTATCGTAAAAACATTTCAAACAAAATAGATATATTTTGACATCTTGCAAAATTTATAAATAATGATTATCTATAAGAGAATCCTTACAAGAATCTATAAAAAAACAAATTCCATTTACCTTCAAAAATATTGGTTTTTCTTCAGAAAATAGGGCAGCGCACAAAGCATATCGTATGTTACTAAAAATTTTGAACTATCTGACTATGCATTCCATAATTTAACACTTCTTTCTACTTTTTATTTTCGGTTATTAACATTTTGAATGTTTGAGGGTATAATTTTATTTATTTTATTACTATTATTATTTTATTTATTTTATTAATTTGATTTATTTTATTTATTTCACTTGCTTTCTTTAATTCCCGATAAAAATACAGCTTCGTTGAGTTATTATAAATAATTTATCTGCATTGAAATCCAAAAAATTTAAACTTTTAAGGATTTTAAGATAAAATAGTTATTTTGAAATATTTTTATACTTAAAATTATATTTATAATTATTTTAACACTTAAAAATAAAATTATCGTTATAATTCAAGAACAAATGCATGAACATAATTATTTTTCTTTTAAAAAATAAATTATAACTTATATATTAAGAGAAAATACATTTATTTTTCAATATAAAAGTTAGTATCATAAAAATGTTAATTTAAGTAATTCTGGATATTTAAAAAAAAGCATTTATAGTTATAATTATAAGTTATACAAAAAGTTTGAGGATCATTTTCTCGAAATTGACAGACCATTGCGCTTTAATATTTTCTTGAGTGAACATTCGAAATGTAGACTACCTTTATACTAAATCTCATCCCGAACTAAATTTTTAACATCATGCCCTTCCCTCGTTAGACCTGAAAAAGTTTAAAAATTATTCAAATGTTTCTGGAAATAAAAGAATCATGTATATCGATCTTTTTTGGATACTGGACCATAGAAAAGATGTAAGGAAACTCGTATGTTTCGAGGAATAAAATAATCAGTAAAATAATTCTTTTGAATACTGATTTTAGACAAATATCGATTCCGTGAAAAGATTTAAGACAATCGAGAAAATTTTTAAATATAAAAAAATTACAATAGCATAATATATCTTACTTTTGAATTTTATTACCAGTCAAATTTTTAAGATCTCTAAAGTTTCTAGAAATAAAAGAATTATATATACTAATCTTTTTGACTATTGGACTGAAGAAAAGATTTGAGGTAACCCGAATGTTTCGAGAAATAAAAGAGTCGAAAGGTCTTTTGAGTGCGGGTTCCAGAAAAATACTACTTAAGATAAGGAGAAGTTTTAAAATTCGAAAGTTTCTTTAGCTCATATGTTTAGCTTTAAGTAAGCTTCGAAAGTCTATCTTTACTTTTTTTATGCACATTACCCAGCGCCCACTGTGAGGAAATTGTCTCTCCAGGGCTTTGAGGCACATACTTTGAGAACGACTGCAATAAATTGTAAAAATATTTAATGATATTTCTCAGAGAGACACTAATCACAAAAATTCGCCGTGGGCTGTATAGTAACAAATTAACGTAATGGTCTCTCTCTTTTTTCTCTTCTTCTTTTCATTTCTTTCTTTTTTCATTTGTATGAATTCAAAAAATAAATGAAATATTTTCAAATGTTCCTATGTATATATATGTATGTGTGTGTGTATGTGTATGTTATATATACGTGTTTATATATATATATATATATATATATATTGATATTGATATTTTAAATATATATATAATGATATTTTAAAACGTAATTTTTATTTTAATTAGTTTCTTAATTTTTATCTTAAATTAATCCAAGTTAATTTCATTCTAAAATATTCATATATTCCTGATCCTATTCCCATGTTTTTATTTAATTTTTTATAAACATGCTCTCTAGAAAACTGATAACTATTCATTTTCTCACGCTCCGAGTGAAGGGAAAAAAAATCTCTAATGCTTACAACATTCCTTTAAAGATACCTAAGATTCCCTTTCCTAAGTCAACTCGTGTCAAAGAAATCCCATATTGTCTTAATAAAAAAAGATCACATATTGTCTTAATAAAATCATTGAAGGGAAAGATTTCTGTCACTTTGTTCTTGTATCGCGATGTAAAAAATATAATTTTATCATTGTTAACATATATTGTACATAATATACATCCAGTGGTGAAATAAACGGAAGTTAAAATTCCAAAAGTTCTATCTTTTCAGCCACGTATCTGTTAAAATGTATTTACATATATATATATATATAACCAAAAATAAAAGCATTATGTAATTAAAACCTATTATTGAAACAATCTAAAATTAAAATTATTTCGGAATCGAAACTAAACAATTATTTCTGAATCAACTAAAAACTAAAAAAAGAACAGGAAAAGCACCATTGCATTTAGAGAGCGCAAATGCAGTTACTACTAAAACACATATGATTTTAGACAATTAGTAATAAAAACCAAGTTAATAGGGAAAAAAGTATCAAAATTAAACCAAATAAAATAAGAATCCGGCCTGAAGACTTTCTCAAGGGTCACCCTCAGGCAGGGATTCAAAATAAGGGATTTTTTCTGTGAGGAATCCAGAATAAAATTGTCCAACAGTATTGACTCCTCGTGACCTGAAAATCCCCTGAAATTAGGTCTAAGAGATACACCATTTTTACAGAAAAGAAACAAAACAATAAATTAAAAGAATACGACCACTAATAAGCAAAAATACAATAAAATAAAATAACCATATAATACAAAACATGTTTTCATAATTGATTATGAGAGTTATTAACAAATTTTCCCTGTTTTATATACTGTGATGTTTTAATAGGGATTTCCATGGCATGTCAATCAAAAAGTAAGGGAAACATAGGGATCTTTTAGAAGAACTTGTAAATAAGAGAATGAAATTACTATGGGCTAAATTGAGCTAAAAATTAAGAAATTAATTAAGTTTAAATTAAATTTTAAAATATCATTATATATACACACACACACACAAAATGTGCTTGCACTTCATCTACAAATTTTAAATTAATTAATGTTTGTTAACAAGCTGACTGAACTAATGATTGTTTATTCTGGATTAAAAAAATGTAACGAATTAGTCTTGCATTTTAATTATGTGCTTTCGAATTTTACTTATCAGTAAATACAACACATAAGAAATTAAATAGATTTTTTTAAAACTTATAATGAATTTATTTTATATTGCTAATTATTTATAATAAGTATAAAGTAATCACATGTTTTGAATGTCCCACGGCAAGCCTAATTTTTCATGTATTATAAGGCATGAAAGAAAGTGGCTTGAATTTGAATCAAATGCCATGTTTACCTTAATAAGTAGTTCATATTTAATTCATTCAAAAGAGAAGGAAAAATTCATTTGAAGGAAAAAAGAATAACTAGATTAATTTTTTTTTAAAAATAAGTTAGTTCCCTAAGGATTTATTTTTTTAACTTTCACCGGACAAGGACTGGGATAAATATACATTTGAAACTTTGAAAAAAAGTAGACCAGCAATAGCGCAATATATTATTTAATCTTCCTTATCTCTTATAGCCTTTTTTTAAACTAAGAATTATTTCATTGTTCCCGAATTTTTATTTTATTTTACTTAATTATTCATTATTTAAAAAAAGAAATTTTCAAATATATTTGCGATTTCAATTAAATAAAGAATCAGATTAAAACCCTCAAAACCTATTGTTTTTAAATTAGCTAGTTTATTAAGTAGTAAGCGCATAAAGATTTCATTATACTCAATCTAGAAATCAAAACTAATTCAGTTTCTGTATATGCAGTTGAACCTTATTTTGATTTATTTTCTCAATTGTAATTCCTCGATTCAGCGTTTGAATAAGGAACAATTAAGGAGAGATTATCTCAAAAGATAAGAGAAAACAACTTACAATAGCAGATGGACAAGATTATGTGAAAATAAAGAAGAAATGTAAGATTATAATGCCGTGCATTAAATAAAAATTAAACTATGATTTAAGTAGATAAACAGCTTTTTAGGTATGATATTTACTTAATCTTTTAATAAGATTATAAGAAAGACAGTTATATTCAAGTAATGTTTGAAATAATTCAATCTTGAAATTATCGAAATATAACATAATTCTGCTGTCAGAAAAGTTGATCGAGAAGTTCAATGTTTCAATGTCGAATTCATATTTTTTAAATTTTATTTTCTCGCCATCATAGTTTGATAAGCTTGCACCTTATAAATCCACCTGAATAACCTTAGAAAATAAAATTTGGCCGGATATATTTACACAAAAATTTTAAATTTTTTATTTTATCCTAATGATATTTTATCCAAATGTCCAGCGAAATTAGTTCATTTTCCCTTTACATTGGTGATTAATTCATGAAAAAACAAATCTGTCTTCCTGTCTGCCCACGAGCATGGAATACAATTGCACAAAATTACAACGAGATAGATAGATGAAACTTCGTATATGGTTTTCAACTAAAATTCTTCATTTTTTATCCATTTATTAACAATTTTTTTATCTAATAAGTTAATCCTCTATTTAACTTAGCACAACCACGTACAAAGCAATCTCATTGCTATGCCATTACTCTATTCAACTATTATGTTTGGAGATTACGAACCTTGAGTTCAAACACTCCGTGACACTCCCAGGAAATCAACTAAAATTGTAGGTTTATGTCATATATAGAATTTTAAACAAAATCCGTTGATTATGCAAATCTATAAGGCAAAAAAATCGTCTTTTTTTAAAAAAAAATGGTATTTTTTAATAGTTTTTTGGTAATGGTTATTGAAAAGCAATTTTAAATATTCTGTCATGTGTACATTTATCACAAATCAAAGATCTAACATGTACAAATTTTATATATTTAAGATCAATGTATTATTTATGCTATTTTATGTTATAAAATGATTTACATTATGTTTATATAACATTAATATGATTAAAGATTTAAAATAATAGTTTGGTTTACTTTAATTCTATCCGAGAAAGAATAAACTATTATTTAAACAAGACAAGCTGCTTTTGGCGACCAGATTTTATGTCCTGAATTTCAGCATTTCATTGTTGTTGAAATATAAATATAAAATTATTTGATTTTAAAAAGTTTATTTTGTAATTTGATAAGAATTAAAAATATGAATTTAATTACTGCATGTGCAAATTGAAAAGAGTATATATTCTAAGAAATAAAGTAAAAATCCAAAATTAACGTCAAATTAATGTTCAAAGAAAGCAATTTTAACTATTTTTCATCCTATTCTACCACTGACAAAACACGCAATTGAGTAGTTTGATGGAATAATAAACTTAGTTTAAATTTCGTCATAAAAATATTATTAAAATTTGTGTAGCAAATTAAATGTTAAAAATATTTAAATTAAAGAAAAAAAATATACGGAAATGTAAATGGAAATTAAATGAAAAATGCATGTTATGTAAATGTAATTGAATGTAAATTAAAAAAGCATTTTAACTTTCAGACACCGTAAAAATAATTTTTGTGAAATAATAAGGGGTGTCCTCCCAAAAATTACGCAAGTTTTGAATTTGCCACTATTTATGGAGTAAAGTGTTGGTAACCCCTTAGAAAAAAAATTTGACAGCTGATGGTTTAGAGTTAGTAAATATGGAACAGCAGAACAACCTCAGGTTGTGTGATTTGACATCACTGGATTTCTTTTTATGGGGTTATTTGAAGTCAAAGGTCTATGCCAACAAGCCCACAAGCTCGCGAGCTTTGAAGGAGAAAATTCAACGCTGCATCAATGAAATTCAGCCACATTTATGCAAAATGGTCAGGGAAATATCGACAAAAGAATGAGTATATGCAAGGCAAAGTTGTGGAGGCCATTTGCCCTATTTGTTATTCCATACATAACCCTATCCGGTGTACTTTACGATTCAATAGGAATATAATAATTTAAAGAAAAAAACCTGTGTTTTTTTTATTTAATTCAAATCTTGCGTTAACACATTGTTCTATCGTGTAACGCTCTAGTTTTACTAACCCTAACTATCAGCTGTTAAATGGTATTTTAATAGGGGTGCCAACATTTTACTGCACGAATGGTGATAAATTCAAATCTTGCTTAATTTTTGGGACACTTTTATTTTCGTAATAATAGCTTTAAAAAGAACATAATTTTATTTAACTTTATTTTGATAAACATCTGATCAATAAAAAGTTGATACTGACCTTTTTTTTCCTTGGCTTGAAAATCTCATATGGCAAATGTCAAAAAGATCAGACAAAAGCTATGTTTTGACATATTTGTATGACACACATATGCAAAAAAACATTCATTTTTATAAACATGGATTAGTTCAACGTCCTAGCAAATGAAAACGACATTGAAATAATTGCGCATTAACTTATGATGAAAGCCAATCATTAATCATCCCGATAATCAATTATTCAATTGGAAGACAATTTCGGTGCAATCCTTGAACTTGCTTCAAGAAGCTTATTTTTATAAAATTGGGTTTAAATGAAGACAGATACATTCTCGTGTCTTGAGCTGCGATATCTGTTATAATATAGGCGAAAGACGAATTTATTCCCTTCCGTTTTTGTGATAGGTATTAAATATTTTATTGCTTAGCATTGCGCTCTTGGCATATTTCTCCTGCTTTTCTCCAGACAACTTCCAGAATTGCTCGATGTAACTTTTACTTTTTGCATCAAATTGGGGGTGACAAAGTTCTCTATATTATTATTTCCTATATAATTTCTTTCCTTTTAATTCTATATTTTTATTTTCTTTTATAAGAAGCAATGTTCGTTTCAGCATTCTGAGACGACCACTTTTCGATGATTCTATCTGATTAAGGGGAGAGACGCGGAAGGATGAGCGCATTTCCGGAATTCTTCGTCATTCTTTGACCTTGATTTTCGCCCTATTAGATACTTTTTTGTTCATTTTTTTCCCCCACGTGTATGTGAGTATGCTGTCGTTTCTGGCAGTATTATTTTAATTTAGTCTGTGAGTAATTACAGTTTATTTTATTGTTAAATGTAAACATCCCCTCCTTTCATCTATCCTCTCACAACTATTCTGACGAATTAAACCCATCCTAATGCAAGCGCAAAAGCGCGGAGGGTTTTAGAATCCATTGTGGAACAATATTCTAAATGATAATATTGTAATCGTTTAAATCGTTATCGATTTTGATTAATCTCTACGTTTTAGAACTTTTTTGAGTTCAAAACATAGTTTTGGAATAATATTTATCTGTCTGCAAACACAATGACACAAAAACGCTTTGACCTCGTCGGATGAAATTTGGTATATAGACTTATAACCGAATTTGTATACATATTTCTTTAATCAAATTTTGTGTGAAATCCATTTGCATAAAGTCTGTCTGTCTGACTGTTCGAGTACAAGTGAATTTAATGACTACAAATGATGATAAATTCTATGAGCTAGATAGATAAAATTTAGTACACAGGTTCAAAATCCAAAATATAGATTCTTATTAAAATCACCAAATCTTTCAAAACGTTGACATCATTTTTCATCTATAAATTTTCTATAAATCATATTCTTTTCGATATTTTCTATAAGTTATCACGTTGCCAAATTTCGAACGAAATCTATTCAGGGAAAGTTTGTCCGGTCGGCTGTCTGAATATAAATTAACGCGATAACTATAAAACTGAAAGTGAGACACAAAAAAAATTTGGTACATAAATTTTACATTTAAAGTGTAGATGTTTGTCTAATTCGGAACTAAATCCTTCAAGATATTGACGGTTTTTCGTCTTTACTTTCACAAGCATATAATTGCGATAACTTAAAAACGTTGTTGTTATTGTTTCTAATGGCACTTGTCAAACACAAGGTCAGTGACTTTAAGCCAGGGGTGCGTCTCTTGTTTTTCAGTAGTGCCATCTAGGGCCAAGAGTACTACTTAGCTACACACATGTCACAACCCTTTTTACGGGGTGGACTTCATTCATACATTTTATTTACTAGACCGCAGATCGTAATTTAGACCTGAATCAGAGAACGATCACTCCTGATCTAATACTCCCAATGGTATTACTCTCGACATGGAGGACTTTGTGACCACAATAGATTTATACATGCGCCAGCCACCACACACGAAGAGTCTTCGGCCGGCAGGGTTCGAACTCGCAATCCAAGGGGCACGAATCCAACGCGCTGCCAACCAGGCTATCCCGGCCCTCACTTAAAAACGTAATAACTTAAATACATGAAATTTGACAAATGATTTTGAAATAACAGTAGTAGTTCCGAGTCAAATTCCGGTTTCAATAGATTGAAAAAAAAAAAAAAATGGGTAGAAAACATAAATTCGATTTTCGGATACTACTGACCGCATTCTATAGATTAATCGAAAAAGAAAAGTTAGATTTACATCAAGAATCGATATTTTACAACCAGTGTTCGCCAATGCAACGCAAAGCATTCGCGATCTTAGCGATGGTCCACCATTTTTTGCAGGGATTGTGGGTGTATAATATCTTTATTAGAGAGTATGCGAGAAATTTTTGTGGGGACCACTCACTCAGAATGTTTAATGCCATTAAGCGAAAAATCATTTGGGTCACATCATAAAAATACGTATTTTAAATTTTCACGTCATGATGCCGTGTTAGCTGAAAAATCTTAGTAACTCTAGAAATCTCTAATGTTCAAATATAAAAACCAGTGGTAATGGTCTTCCCGAAACATTCTCGCTTGTTCCCTCCAATAAAGGTCTTGTCTCTTTTCCTCCATATAAAATTGTGGACCTTGGGTAAAGCCATGAATATCTTGCATGACATTATAGTCTGTGTATTTTCTGTAGGCGGTTCAAGGTCACATTTTCTACTTCGTTACTGGTTGTCTACCTCGCAACGCTGAGGCAGATAACAGTGTCACTCTTTTTTTTTTTTTTTTACACAGTTGTTAAGGTATTCCCGAAACGTACTGGCGTGCAAAAAAAAAAAAAAAAAAAAAAAAAAAAAAAGCTTTGTCGAAACCATGGCAACGGAGAAGGAGAAAGAGTGAAGAGTAGGGGAAACGAGTGTGTTTAAAACGCCTACAGAAATTACACAGACTATAGTGAATGATAGTTACGGCTAATAGATTTATATGGAGTTAGATCGTTGGCGTGAAACTAGCATTTTTTACTGAATCTATTCCGGGAATATCTATTTTAGACGCCTTTTTGTCCACAGATTGACACCAAAATTTGACAAGAAACTACAGTTGCAGTTACAGTGCAACATACTGAATTTCATAGATTTCAGTCATTGCGCTTATTAGTTATTGTATTTACAGGCATGGCAACCGGTGTCCTGTCATGGGAGTAGTGCGTCTTCCCCGTGGTCTGGGCGTCCTGGGTTCGAGTCCCGGTTCGGACATGGTTGTTCTTCTTCTGAATTCTATCTGTAAGGTGTGTGAATGCCCCCCCCCCCTGTAAAAAGGGGTTGTGCAAGCGAATGTGACGCATGAAGTAGCTAAGTCGTACTCTTGGCTCTAGTTGGTGCTACTGAAAACACAAGAGACGCTCACTTGGCTTAATCCTTTCTAGGGCCGTGGGAAGTATGCTTCCCACCAAATTTATCAATTTTTGTATGAATTTATGTAGGTTGGCATAAGTTCTGACACATTTTTTTAGTAAGTCAGAAGCTTAGATGCTTCAGTTCTTAATCTCAGACAAAATGATGTGTTTTGATTTGTTACTTAATTATTAATTAACCAAATTAATTAATTAATCAAACTAAATTTATCTAATAAGCTAAATGAATCCCTTTTCTTATTCTAATTTCAAGCCTAAAAATATTTTAACATAATATGACTAGAAAAAAATGGCCCTTTAAAGGGTTAAATCGATGACAGGTAACTGTCAGCGGGTTTGTAAAGTGCCATAAGTAACAACATTCATGGGAAAGTACAGATCGATGGTCAGCCGTTTCATGGATCTGGTCAAAAATTTGATAGGAACACATTTTAGATGCTAAACCTGTGTACCAAATTTTATCCACTAAACTAGTTTATCGAGTTTTATTGTTATGGAGTCCAACTGTAGGTAATCGAGCAGCCAGACAGGTTTCCTGTAAATGAATTTCATTCAAAATGTGATAGAAGTCACAAATTTGGTTTTAATTCCATATACTATATTTCAGCTATCTAGCTCAATGTGTTTTTGAGCTATCGAATTCACAGACAGATAGACAGTCATAATGCTAAAAATACGTTTTTTTAGCACAAGGAAGTGTGAAACGTGGTGATTTGTTAAAATCTCTAGTTCGAATTTTTTTGACGATTACAATACTTACCGCTATACTTAGTATACGGGAAAATAAAAAATATAACCACAAGAAAAACCAATTAGAAAAAAAAATCAAATTAGCTAAATATCACATTGCATTATCCTTCAATAAGCATGTTAAACTTTAAGCCTTATTTGGGTCAAGTAAGCAAGATCTAACTCTATGCAGGCTGCAAAAAGAACGAAGTGAAACTTTCAGCATATAGGATTAGCTATTGATTTTTATATTTATCAACAAAAACTTTTAAAAAAGGAAAATTTGTAAGATTTTCAAAATCTTCAATTATTGTTTCATGTTCATTTGCACATTTATTAGATACGATTCTGATAGGAAATAAAAGTGACAGAAATTGACAAATATTGTTCCGTTGCAACAATATACTGTAATTAGAAATTTTTAAAAAAGAGGAAAATGAAATAAGTGATAATTTATCAGAAAGTTAGATTTTCATACATCATTTGAGTTACATACATTTGATGTAGACTATGAGAGTTGGTTCAATAATGGATCAGACTATGTGGATGTTATGAAAAAAGTATTTTTATTATCTGCGGTATATTTTTTAAAAAATTTTGACTCAAAATTTTCATAAATCTGCTCGTTTTAAACCTACCCCAGTCCAACCCCCAACCTGCTTTTTTAAACATGTCTATCAGTTTATCTATAAACACGATAATTCAAAAGCTGACTGAACTAGGGCGATGAGATTTGGTATGTAGTCTTAAGAACAAATCTGTCGATTTCTATGAAATTCCTTGAATTGAAGTCGGTCCATATGCAAGTGAATGCGATTCTAGAAAAACGAAAGTGAATGAGATTTGATATACAGAGGTATCATTCTGCATAAAATCTATTAAAAAAAGGGGGGGGGGCATATTCGCATGTATGCAAACGATATAATTCGAAACAGCAACGACTTAGAAAAATAAAACTTGGTATACCATGTAGTCAAAATTGCAGATATGTATCAAAATGTAAATGTAATTGGGGGGTGGGGGAGTAGTAGAAAATACTTATCCAGTTATTTTTATTATATGACAAAGCACTAAATGTGCCATACAGCACCAATACACTCAAGAGTGGGGAAGGGGAGGGATGCTCCAATTTGAGAACTGAAGCTATACACAGTTGGCATGCTGTTGGCGTTATTGAATTGTACTCCATTTAATACGTACTGCACATCTTATCTTAATTTAAATTACCTTGGAACTTTTTTTAAAATTTAATTTATATAATTTATTTTAAGTATTTACTTATTTATTTGTTTTTTACTTAGTGTATCATTTCTTTTTAGCCTATAGCAGCCCGCTATTGTGTTTTCGATCGCATTTGTGCAAAAATGACTTATTCCTGAATTTGCCATTAAAATTTGAGAAAAAAAAACACTCCCTTTTTTGTCATGCTAATTTATTACTTATATCTTTATTTAAATAATCGAATTATCGTCTGATATATTTTTTTTAAAATTAATTCCATTTAAAAGAATCAAATAGTTCCAAAAGCTCAATGAAATAACACGAACATATTCTTTTATCGTTTTCAAATTTTTGAAAAGATCTGTTGTTTCTTTAAACCCTTTATTTACTGACGGTGCTTAAAAGTACCATTTGAATCTGGCTTATATCTTCGCAATATGACAATTTTTGCTGATGGTATTTATTCTAAAGAACACGGATAATGTAACCCAAATAGCAAGAAGTTAATATTAGCTAAAAGTAGGAATTAAAAATATTTTAATTAATAATTAAATTAATTAATTAAAATATTTTTCTTGGGTTCCCTGGGATTATTCTGCAAGAAAACTTAACTACTAGTGCAAAAATGTTGAAAAATTGATGGCAACATAATTCAGTAAATAAAGGGTTAAACCATTTTTAGAGTTACCCTATCTTCTCTCAACAAACCTATTCAATGTATATATTCGATAAACCTACTCAATGTATTAAGCCTACTTAACATATATATCATAATAAGGATATTCGGTAGTATGGAGATTCTCATAAAATAATTATTCGATTCGTTTCACTAAACTACAATTAATTCTATACAGTTAATTATAAATTATTATATTATACTACTATTATATTTATATACTATCATATTATACTGTTATTAATATTATACTATTATTTCCATATTACAAAATGTTAACAATTATCCACGTACAGTTTTAAGTGAAAATACCATTTAATTCAGTTATCATCTTATGATACAACTTGGTTGGCTAAATAGAGTTTACATTAAACCAATATTGTCAGTTCATTAAAATCACGCATGCTCAAAAAATGCACAACACCATGTAGTTGCCCATTCAGAAAAAGTGCTTGCTATAGATCGCTACTTCTGTGCATGCGTGATCTAACGTGATGCATTAGTAAAGCACACTTCGGAAGAAGTTAATAGATTCTATCCTCTAACAGTAATATTAAAAGCATTATTCAAAAACTGGTAGACCATTGTGATCATTATCAACGAAGAAATTATTGGTCGGGCTAGCTATTAGTGGTTTTTCCTTCACAGAGAGCACAAATTTAAGTCTGCTTCCCTTAAAAGTCACCAGACTTCTATTGTTGATCTTAAGAGCTTTAAGGTATCTTCTACAACAAAAGATCAGTGGCGTAGCGAAGGAAATGGCGCCCGAGGCATGACATTACTTCTCACACCTTCATATTTCTTCTAACAAAGTGAAATAAACGTATTAAGGCTTTGTTAACATGCAGTCCTCAAGACTGCATCCCTGGATTTTATACTTCTCACCAACTACATCTTTTCAGGGGCGTAGCTTGCCAGTTGCTACGCCACTGCATAAGATGTTGCATTTCCATTTATGACAAGCCTTGATTCATAGAAATGTTATTCATTGTAGATTGGAAATAAATATTTCTGTGCTACTGTGGAAGGGGAAAAAAAATATATTTCCCTGAATCACGCCCTTAATAAAAAACAAAAAGCCAAAGTCATAATCATTCTCCAAGAATTAAATACATTTTGTTTAAATTCTTTGTAAAAAATATTTAAATGACTTTTCTTTTTTTCAAAATCCTATAAAAATGAAAGAGAAAATTTAATATTTTCAGAAAGGTTCGATTTATTTTCATAGCTAGGGAAAAAATATGAGCTGAAAATCCTTGAATAATGTTTTATGACAACAATTGTTTAAACATTTTAATTTTTGTTATAATTAAAATGCAAAAATAAGATGCTTTAAATGCAATGCAGGTGAAAAGGGTTTCAAATATCCACATTCGTATTAAGGGAAAAGAAGCATTTTCAGACACAATCTTAGATCATAAAGCATTATTTATGTTCATTGCCTTTCTATCTATTGGAGAAATTAGAACAGAAAACTACATCAAACTATTTTTTTAATATTTGGATGACAATATATTCATTAATCTCTGAAAATTATTTTTATTAGTTTTTTTTTCTTTCTAAATTAATCATCTTATTTTCATTCTGTACAATTCATTCAAATTCAGGAATTGAATAGTACAAAGAAAAATGACATTTTTTTTTTTCTCAACTGTCAGACGATTTCATAACAAATCATAAATGATTAAGGAAACCGAAAATATGAATATTTTCTTTAATCTTGTTAGACTTTTTAATTTTAAATAAAAGCTGTGTAGCAACTTTCTTTTTCCGAATGAAAAATGTTGCAAATCAATTTTATTAACCAATTATTAAAAATGATACAGAAAAAAAGACAAAACTTGCGATGATCCAATTATTAAGGAGAATAATGCTAATATTCACATTATTATACAAAAGACTTTCAAAATATGCTTAGATATCACCTGCTTAAAATAAAAATATAGTAAAATGAAATTTTAATTTTTTAAAACTGAATCATCGAAAACATTCGAATTTCACAAATAGGGAGGATAAATTTACACTTTTTTTAAAAAATCAAATGAAGGTTTTAAAATCTATTTATAACAATAAACGTAGTTTTAAGAAACTGATCATAATAATTATAAAAGTATATTATATTATATTCTAAAGTATATAAAAGTACTACTTTTATTGCTGAAAAAATGCTTTGCAGTTCATTTCTTTTTCAGACGATTCTATATTCAAATATTTTACTAACTAATTTATCGTTAAATTGAAGCAAATTTAAAATAGTTTGCATAAAACATCTGCAACTTATTAATAATTAATTTTTTTTACGCACTCAGAAAATTATTATTATTTAAAAAATATATAAATAATTTATAAAAGCTTTTTAAAGAAACTATCTCATACTTACATGTATGTTTATTACTTTTATACTATTAACGCATTCACTTCCGATATAAATAAGCAATTTAAAAAATAATAAGACATTACATAATTTATTCAAAAAGGAATTAAAATATTTCCTGGAACAGAAAACGATAAATTTCCCGGTCAGCATTAACAAACGCTTCAAGCAGTGCAAGTTACATAAATAATCATTCTCACTAGAAAGTAAATATTCTAAGTACACATTTAGGATGTAAACACACTGCAGAACCTGATAAGAATTTATATTTGTATAAACACTGATAAAATAAGATTTCGAGAGCCGACATTTACAACTAAATGCATCCACCGGAGTCAAACTCACACTAATTGACCATCGAGTAGCCATTACAAAACTCCAAACACTTGAGAAAAGCGAAAATATGCAGCAAAAATGTCAAAAATGCAGTTTTCACTCTTTAATACGTAACAACTTGTTGCTATGCTTCAACTTCCTCTGGCGACCTTCCTCAGCCGAGAGTCGCCAAGCGAGCTGAAAACTAAATTGGCGATGGAACCTTGTCAGCGGCAACCCTACTCGACGTTGTAGAGATTCTTTGTCCCATACTTCGCATACCAAGGAGTGACTTTGAAGCTGGATTATAGGCTTGCTGGTTAAAAACGTGCGACATTATTTTGGAATCAAATATAAACCCCCGTAGCTGATTTTGTGATCCTTTTATTTTTATCGGTAAGTACTTATTTTTGAAGAAAGATTCTGTATTGATCTAACCGACAGTCAAATCGTTTGTTCTTCGAAATATTCTATGGAACGGTGAAACGTCCCATACTTCGAATCTTTGGAATACTTGACGTGCTTTCTGTACAACTTCCGTTGTAGACGTCACAGCGTAACTGAAAGCGTTCTCGAGCACGGGGTGGAACTTCACTTGGAGAGACGCTTGGGCCTTTTTGGGCTTTCGTGCTTGGCTTTTTCGGATGCTATTAATTCGTGTGAAATGGGTTAGTAGTTTATAGAAGTAGTTGATGTTTAAACAAGGAATCGGAATTTCGCATTCGTTGTGTAATATCTGGTGTGACTCACGCATGACTCATTCGAACAAACCGCTCAGTCCTGTTTATGATTAGATTGCTTTCAATTCTTTTTTTACTGTTTCTTCTATTGTAAATGTTTAAAAGGTGTTACATTTTCTTGATGAGGGCTATATTTTAGTTTATGATGCAAAGATGAAAATGGAATATTTCTTAAGTATTTTCATTAGGATTTTGTAATTTTTTAAATCATCAGATCAAAAATAAAGTTAGTGTTGGTTGTAGTTGTTTACATCGTTTCTTCTTTATTATTTACGATTATATTTTTGAATTCATTTCGTTGAAGTTCTTATCGCATTTATTTGTGCTTTCTAAGTCTATGCTATTCTTTAATATTTATTTTTAATGATAAATATTCAAAATATTTGAATTACGAAAGATTTGAATTTGAATATTTTCGAAATTAAATATATTACGATAATCAATAATTATTTTTAAAAAAAGAAATCATTATTTAGTTAAAGAAATCTAAAACTGTTTATTTTTCTTAGTGTAGCATATAAATAATAATTTTTAGAACATTATATTAAAATTGTCTACAAATTAGTCCATTTTAATTGAATATTATTATTAATTGAATATTGCTCATTTGGAATTTTAAAAAATGCAAAAAAAATTGTTTTATATTGTATCTCTTTAAGTTGAGACAAATTTGTAACATCTACAAAAGATTCTGTGTGAAGGCAAATTTTAAAAAAAAAAAAAAAAAAAACCTATTAGATATTTTAAGAAAGGCCATTTTTTTTTTTTTTTTTTTCAGATTAAAACAACACATTGCGTTTTTATAATTTTAAGATAATCAATCTTAAAATTATAAAAACGCAATGTGTTGCTTTTTTTTTTTTTATTAAAGTCTTTCAACTAGCTATATACCATGAAGTTATGTTTCTTCAAAGTAATTAAACAATTATTTTTCTTGAAGCTTTCTAACTTAGAAATTATTTTTACTCATTTAATTTAATTGACTAGCTAGATGGATCTCTATTAACATTGTCATCTTTATTGAACAAGTTAAAAATTATTCCTGTTTTATCAATATTTTTCAAAGCTTGTTTGATTGGAATTTTTCCTGGCTACAATTTCATTATGATGTCATTTGAATAAAATATTATTTTATTTTGTTATTCCTTTCTTTGAACTTTGGCTGAATATATTACATTCAATAAATTGTTTTAATACCTAACTTTTATACAGTTCTTAAATATGATATTCTGAATGAAATCAGAATCCACAGAAATTAAAAATGCATTAAAGGTGACATGCATTTTGCTACCTCTCTGAAGATAAATTAGATTATAAAATATTTTAAAGTTTAAAGTACAGGCCATGCTTAAAATAATAAACCAAAAATAGAATGTCAGTTTAATATTAGATATGATTATTTCATTACTTTCTTTTGCCATTACAAACAAAAAATAATAGACATACAATAAGTATCTGCCTTATTGTATGTCTATTGAGATAGAAAAAAATTCAATTAATAACTGTATTTTTTTTTTCAATTGATAGAAAAGATGCAGTTTTATGAAAAAATTTATTGTCTATATTTAAGGGTTTATAATTTAAGCAGAGGCAATAATTATTTTTCAGTAATTATAATTTAAGAATTAAAATGTGTAAAAAATATTTTCTTAGTTTTTATTTAATTTTAGAATATACTAAATTCTGCTTTAGAATTTTTATAAGAGTAAAATAAGATAAATATTTTACTGTACTTTAATTTGGATGTAATTATAAAATATTTATTATAAAATGTTTGAGATTTGCTAATTGCCTTGGACAACATTAGTCATCTTTAGAAATATTGTACTGTTCTTTAACACTTCTTTGAAATTGGTTATTGTCCTATAGATATTCACCTTCAAAGCAACAGTTTTGATGAGAAAAATTTTTATGCATAAGTGAGACTATGTATTAATATATTGAAGGTTATAAAAAATTTATACTAATGGGCCAATTTGATTGCTTGATGTGCTTGTCATGCTTTCTTGATTTGAAAAGCAAAATAGGGGTATGAATGTATTTTGAAGGCCGAGCATTGTTTTATAGTGACTACAGCTTCTAATATGTTATTTAGGATTTGTTTTTGTATGCATGTGTCAGCATTTCACTGTTTTATTAACAAAGATTATTTTCTAGTTAAGTGGGTTTTTGTTAGAAAATTTCTCTGCATTATGATCTTAATTGGATCTCGTATTAATATTAATAGTTTCAAAACTAGTTTTACAGTATAAGTACTGAAACGTGATTATTGAGTCATCTATTTTTTTACATGCATTGAATGCTGTTTGAAATAAAATAACATTTAACTAAAGAATTACTAATAATTTCTTTCAGTGCTAAATTACTTTAAAGAATTTTGTTCATCTGCAAAAGTAGGAGAAATAAGTCTGCAATTTTTGAATTAAAGTTTAACTAAGCTTACTTATTGTAATTATTTTTGTGTACCTGCATTTTAAATTTCAATATTGTGAGCAAATAGTGATTATAATACTGTGATATTCGATTTTGTTCCTTATTTAAAATCTGTATAGTATAAAAAAAAGTAAATGATTAAGCATTTGTGACAGTATCCGATTTTGCTTAAAAAATAAGAATTTTGTACATTTAATACATTAATTGTTCGAAAATAAATAGCTATCCATGGTTTTTCTCAAGTTGTGTTTTTATGTTTTTCATATTATTAAATTAAGGTTAAAAATATTTACTTCTTATTTAGTAGTTAGAAACATAAGTTTGGTTTGTTCATATTTTATGAGATTTTAATTCGTTGAATTGCTATGAATTATGAAAAACACAAGTTTTATTTATTTATATTTTTACTTCAGACAAATTAAATTTGTTTTTATCAAAAGACATTCTAAAGTGAAAATCATATTCTAAAAAAAACTGCTCATTTGATATTTCAAAAGTTTGGAGTTATGGATTCATTAGATTTTTAATAAAAAGAGCTATATTAGTCCATCTTATATCTAAGGTTCTTTTATCTTTGATGGTTCATGGAAAGTAATAAATCTTTTATTTCATATTATATATATAATATATGCAAATATCTAAAAAAGAGAAAGAAACATACACACACACAATAGTTGGCCTTCAGTAGTGTTGGTACCATTAATTTCAAGACTCTCCCATATATTCCTGGCAATAAAAGTTTGAATGGCATGTGAACTTTTTGCTTTCACATATTCTCAAATAAAAAAATTTGCTCTCATTGGTTAAAAATGTTTCTTGTGGTGAAGATATTTTACATTTAAAAAAAGGGCAAATAATGTGTTGTATTAGGCAAATAATGTGTAAAATTTTATGAATGAAACAAATTAGATACAGTTATTAAATCTGTAGATTCTATTGAAATTGACGGATTAAGACTTCTCTGTAAGAACATACTGGAAAAGAATAGATTATTTGTCAAAGTATTTTAATTGAAACATTCAGATTAAATTTTAAACACCTTTTGAACAGCTTAGTAATGATGTTATATATGTTTTCTTTCTGAAATGCTTCTGTGGCAGTGTTAGTTGAAAATTTTAATTTATTATTTTTTTTGGTTGAATCTGTGGTGTACTTCTCTTGCCAGGTTTGAAGGATTTCTAGATGTTCAATGATTCCTGGTAGTAATTTTCAAAAACTTTGTATGATTACACATGCCTACTACCAGATATGGAAGCATTACATGTTTATTTCCAAACAAAGCAAAATGCATTTTGATGTTCTATTATTACAGTTATGCCAATATAAAATTATGGATAGCAGAACAAATTATATTTTTTGTAATAATAATTCAAATTGGTGAAATGTGTTAATGCCCATTTGCAGTAGTGAGCTTGTTGATTTCCTGCTTATGTCTTTACAGTTTCATTATTCTTGTATCATTTGTATCTACAATAATAAAATAATGTAATGTATCTTGGACAATATCCTTTAAATAAACATGCATTGATTTTTCTCAATTACACAGAAATTAAAATTATACAGAAGGTTTACAGATACCAGACATACAAGAATAAACACTTTTCATATCATGTTTGAACGTGTTCTTTTAATAAGCTCAATTTTTTATTTGATTACTTTAATTTTTTTAATTTTTTTGAAATATTACTAGATAGAAATTATTTTGAAATAAGAACTGAGTGTCAATTCCAGATGTATTGTAATGAATGCAAGTAATTGGAAATTCATGTTATTTGGTTTGTCAATGCAAAATTTTATAATATGCAAAAAATATTTTAGCTCATAAATAAAAGTGAATATCATTAAAGTAAAAACAAACAAACAAAAAGAAAACCCTTCAAAACGTTTAATTTGGGCTGAAATTTCAAAAATCGATTTTTAAAACTTTTTGTGATTTAAGTGAGAAAGATAATATAAGTACAATCAGTTTTCATATTGTATAGTATTTTTTTAGTTTCTTAAATAATTCTTTATCACCATAAATTAGATAAGTAATAAAAATTTGTATGCTGAAATCGTTTGTTGCCAGTTATATAATAAAGCGAATTATATAACCTTTAATTTTAATTTTAAAAATAAATCCCATCTGACCCCCCCCCTTCCTCCCTCCCCCCTTCTTTTTCGTTCTGTTCAAATTACTCCTACTTTAAACTGTTTATCTCATTTGCATACCGTCGAAAACACTGAAATTATATCAAATTTGAGAAATAAGAGGACACTGGCTTAGCTTTTGCGATTGTGTGCGATGTTTATTATTCTGTTGTTATTGTCAATCTTCTTTTATTGCGGTAACCAACTTGTCTGCCATTACTATTACTCTACTTCCGTTTGCAGTTGCAATTGCGAGGTGAAATGATTGTATGCTACCTCGAGGGTACTGGAAGTTCGCTCACTATTATTGAAAATATAAAGGCATATTATTGAAGTTTATTTGTAAAGATAAGCTGATAAACAATCGTGAATGGTTGCTCTTTTTTGTAGGATTCTCACCGAATTATCAGCTTATTTCTGTTTGTAAATAGCTCTTTCGATTTATACCCAAAAATGTCGGCAGTGAAGTCTTTTTAAGTTCTTTTTCGATTAATAATGGTATATATATTCTTTATTAAACAATATATTTTCAGTTTTATATAATTTTATATCTGCAAATTATAATTTAAAATAGTGTCATTTACTATAATTTTATTATTTGAATTATTTTTTATTGCGAAAATTTACTATGAATTCTTTGGTGTAAATGTAGTTTTCAGGGCGCGTTTTAAAAAAAATTACTGATATAGGTTGGCACCATTCTATGCAAATTTCTGCATCTCCTGACACCAAAACTGTGAAAAATAAAACCATTTTGTTCTCTCCGAACAATAGTTTTCGTCTGCGCGGTACCCAAGCGGAAAGTTTCTCCCCTCCACCACCTAGTCAGCACAGTGATCGTCTGTGCGATTCATTAACTTGGTTTTTTCCGATGTGTAGTTCCAAGTTCCGGTATTGCACTTCGTCAATAATTGTTGCTCAGGTCTGAGGTTCTAAGTTGCTTCAATTGAAGGATGTGTTGATATTTGCATTAGCGGATTTTCATTGTCTTTGTTCTGTTTGGAACTTTTTTTTTCTTCTTATTCTCATTCTAGCTCAAATTTTAAAATTGGGTTTAAGAAAAACTTTTCTTTTAAGGAAAAATATGTACAAAATAAATAAATAAATAAAGATTAAAATTACGTTGATAATTAAAAAAATAAATCGATTGTGCATTTATTTGTATCTTATTTGAACTTTTTTGTTGATAACAGTGACTAAAGGAAATTGGTTCAAAACCGGTTCATTCAGACGCATATACTTTATAGAACGTTTTCTTTCCTTTTGGTCTGGGAATTTCTGAAAAATTTCAAGATTGTTAGTAAATTAATTGCCTAGTTCGTATTATTTTACTTTTGAATCCTTAATTTTAATATCTAAAGTCTCCAACATGCTTTACATTCCTAATTTTAAAAATTATTAGTTTTTACTGGCAATATCGAATAGGGCCCCCTCTTTATTATCTTAATGTATATTTTAATTATTTTCTTGTTAGAATGTTTTTTTAATACCCGAGAAAAAAATTCGTGAACGTAAAAAACAATAAGCAAATAAGTTGATAATTTCATGTAAAAATTATAAAAACTGAACGCAATGTTAACGGTTTTTTTATACCGTGATGGCAACAAGTGTAAGAAATTATTACAATTTTAACGATAAATATTAACAATAGGTCAAAGCAGGGGATAACAGCGATTGTTGCCATAAATCCCAATCTCCTACTTCTTTCAACAATAAGTCAAAAGTTTTGTGAACCTTGCTTATCATTATCATTGTTTAATACGCGACTCCATTCCATTCTTTATGAAATGAAATCTGGGATTTGACACTTTATTTCAGTAAATACCCGTTATTGAATACTTACTTCACTTACATTTTATTAAAATTATTATTTGAACATAAATGTCAGTAATTTGAATTTTTTTTAAAATGGGGATTATAGGTTTAAATTATTGCATTTCTTTTTATAAAAGCTTCTACAAATTTTTTCTACTTGTACCTTCATTTAAGATTAAAAAAATATTCCCTAAATTTTTTTTCGATTTGATAAAATAGAGCATAATTTATTATTTATAAAAATAAGATTTCAAAATTTCGTTATCTAATCAACGAGTTTTTAAGTTATGTTTTAAATGAAAACGATTTTTTAAAAACTATTCTTAGCAAGCCATATTGAAAAATGTATTATAAAGTTTTGTTAAAATTTTTGTCACTTTAACATTTTTTTTTCCAGTATTCCGAGTGAGGATACGAACACACAGTTTAAAAATTATTCTTCAAATAACGCCTTAATCTTAAAAAAATTAAAAATCTTGTATTCTAGTTTTCCTGCTTCTATATTTCAAATTGATAATTCATCTAAAATATTTCCTTGACAGTTAACTATTTAATTTATTAATATAATTACTCTGACTTATCGAAGTGTCCGGCAGAGTAAAATAAACTTGACAAGAGATAAAATTTTTTCCTGAAATAAAACGCGTTTTCAATGTTTCTTCTTAATTAGCGATTCAAAACGAAAGAAAGAAAACAGCAGTTCAATAGAACTCTTAATAATTACTATCAGAAGAGCAAGGAGGTTATTTATTCGTAAACACACTCTTCTTTGTAGCCGAAAACAATATGGCAGGAACCGGAATTTCCAGTTGGAAGACAGAACTGGTCGTCTCTGCGAAATCTCTCACGGTTTTTAAAGAGGATCACTACACCCTGGTTTTTCTTTTATTTTTTCCTCTGTTTTTGTTGCCAGGACTTTTATTCTTGGTTGAATACACGATGATTCACCTGTCCCCGGGCGATTTTGGCTGCTGCGACCTTTTCGTTTGAAAATCGTCTGCGGTTTTCGAGATAAGTTGGCGGCAAGGGGACTGGGGACCTGTCGTTACTAATCTTGAGTGATTTTGGTTCGATTTTACTTTTTTGAACTCGACAGTAATTCGTGTTATTTATAGAGAAGGAAATAGTACTCTTGAAGTGGCCATATTTGAACATATATATATATATGCGTATTCACGTATTCAAAATTTAATACACGTGACTGAAGTTTTGTTGAATGGAGTTGGATTGTATCTAATTTATGAATTGGCTGTATATGAGAAAGAATAAAGTAATGAATGTTCAACTTTTTTCAAAGATTTTGTATTATTATTTTTCTTTTGACTCGTTTACAAATTTAAAAATAAATTCATAACAATTTGGTTTATAACAGAAATCGTATTTTTTTAAAACCCCTTCCCATATTTGTGATAGATATCAGCCCATATTAACCCTTATCGTGGCAAGATTGCTTTTTTAAAGAAAAGCAAAAAAAAAAAGAAAAATGTATATAGGTAGTTTATTTTATATTTATGTTTTTTATATTTTATATATATTTTTATTTTATAGTGGTAGTATATTTTTATAAAGTTGTATGTATGGTATACTATACAAAATGAACATAAGAGTTAAATATTTCTCAGAAATTGTTTGCTGCAGAAATATTTATTTTTCGATTTGATTTTCATAAGTCATCTCTAAAAATGAATGACTAATTATATGCGAAAAATATCAGTATAACTAGTAACTCAGTCGATTTTTCATTTTTGCTTAGATAAATTTGAATTTAATTTTCTTTCGATATGAATATTTATGTTTCTCATTTTTCAAGTACTCATACTATGTATAGTTTAAATACTTAATATATGCATATTTAATTAAAAAATCTATATAATTATTAATTAATCTTAAGTAACTTTTCGATTCGTTTATTTGAAAATTTTTAGCAGAATTCTTAAAAAGAATTATACATTTACCTTCCTTTCCCTTGTTCGTAAGTAGATAACTTCCATGGTCTTGCTTTCTTTTTATTTAATTAAACCTTCCGTTGAAAATTTTTCGCAATACATCAGAATAGTTCTTTAGAGAAAGTACATAAAAAAGTATGGCACTTGTTCTAATCCTCTTTCAATCTCCTTATCGTTTAGTTGCTACAAATAAACATTAAGAAATAAAAATGTGTCAGATTAAAAGATTATTTTCGCCAATGAAAAAAAGGATATTAGCGGCTTTCCATTGCTAAATGAACACCGTGGTGGATTAATGCTTTCTTCCCCCCCCCCCCTTTTTTTTATTATTGATTGAATGAATTGTATTTATTTGGTTGAAAGATTTTACTCTCGAATTAGAAACTTTTTATGCTTTATCTCTCAATTTTTAATTTAATATTTTTTTAATTATAATTTTATGGAAATAAAAAAAGTTTAATTCCCCCAATGCCATTTTTTAAAAATTTTATTCTTTAGATTCAAAAATCCGTTGACTTTCTGAAATTCAAAGAATCACTCAAAGGATTTAGATTTTTGAATGGTAATAAGATTTTCTTGCAATAGCTTTTTTCATCGCCATTTTGAAATTTCCGAATAAAATGCTTATATATTTGTTGTTGTTGTTTTCTTTGAAATAGAGACATATTAAGAATCAGATTTCTTTAAATAATCTATTTTTGAATAGTTGCATTGCTTTATAATAATATTTGTGTATAAATGTTCGTAATTGAAATCTTTTAAATTTTTTAAGTGTGTGGATTTCGTGAAAAGAACTATATATTTTCAAAATCAGTTCAGTTCTATTATGCTAACCTTCTGCGGAAAAAGTAGGGATAATTTATTTTCATTTCCTTGGAGCGATCATTTTAGAAAATCGAGCGCTTGTTATCTGTGTGAAATAAACAAAAATAAGTCATCCCCCTCCTTGTGTAGTCGTCATTATTTCTGGTAATATGTCTTATCGCGAATGACGTTGTCGTCGTCTTATCTTAGAAACGTGTACTGCCACGTTTTACGTGCGACCTTATCAGTGAGCGCGATATATGAAACGATATTCACGGCGCTATTTGAAGAAAGAATGGCAGGCTTTGATTTGAATGATTGATTGATTCATCACATATTCCAGAAAGTAAAACTTGTTTTTAAGAAAATGCTCATTATATATATAGATATATAATATAAAAGGAAAATCTTCTATTTTCTTTGGTTGGATAGTTATTCTTTTTGTGCAAATAGAATTGTTTTAAAAGAAATAAACATTAATGAATGCATGAAAATACAAAATAATAAAAAACGACACTGCAATAAAAATGAATAAATTCTGAGGTTTAAAAAAGCACACCTAATTTTGTGGTCTTAATAAAAGAATTGATAAAAATTAGGAAATTTTAAGGAGGCTTTACATCAAATGGGTTAAAGCTAAAAGTTATGCAATAAGAAGAACAAGATGAAGTAAATAATTTTGACTTCGGTACGAGTTTTAGTTTTAGAATTATAAAATACTGTAAAATTTTCAGTATCAACAATTTTTACGTAATAATGAAGTATTGTAATCGTAAAAAAAATTCGAGCTAGACGGATGAAATTTGGTACGTGGAATTGCGATCAAATTTGTAGATTTCTATAAAATTTTGAACTAAATGCATTCATATTTCATTTAGTATTTTCATATTCATATGAACTCAGTAGCTATAAAGCGTAAAGAGCTTTAGGTAAAGCAAAGCAAATAAAATTTGATAAACAGATTTAATATCTAAAATATAGATACTTATCAAATTTCGGAACAAATGTCTGTGAGTCGGTACTTTTGCATATATCCTAATATGATAACTCATAAACATAATAACTTAAATCATGAAATTCAATGTATGTTCTTAAGACTACAGTTGTAACTCTGAGTCAAACTTTAGTTTTAATCAGTCAGAGAGGGAGAGACAAATTAAAGTGAAATCTACGATCGCAAATTTCAAGTTATCATGTGAGAACATTATTCTTTTAAAGTCATTATTTGTCTTAATTAATTTAAGTCATTAACCAATTTAAACCGGTTTGAAACAACCACGAGACTTCTCTTTATATATATATATATATATATATATATATATATATATATAATGATAATTTTTTAACAGCTACGATGTCATAGTTCTACGTCAACCTTTTAAAAACGCATCTGCTGTCCAAGGAGCATATGTAATAATAAAGCAATACTGGTAAAAGCAGGTCAACCTTTCAAAAACGCACCTGCTTTCAAAGAAGCATACATAATAATGATGCAATACTGGTAAAAGCAGGTAAAAAAATATATGGGATTAAAAGATGATGATGAAACTTGCCATTTATGCTTTATTCATTGCCTACGCGATCTCTAGCGTCAATATTCATTGCCTACGCGATTCCGAGCTTCAGAACCCCCTAACCAAAACAACATCATGTTCTCACGTGATAAAAAAAACAACTAATAAATGTATTCACGCGATAGATCCAGTCTTAGATTCACGCCAAAGATTTATATTTCGGCACTATCTCCCATTAATTTCACTCAAGGTATTCGCGGCCATTATAAAGGTCCCGAATTTTATACGAAGGAAGGGGGGGGGGATAAGCATTTGAATGATGAATATGCACAAGAATTTCGAGGGGGGCTACTTCCTCTGGTTTGTTAAAGTTACCATCGTGTTTTTAGAAATTATTTGAACATGAATGCTGAGTTTAATCCGGAATAAAACATTTCATAAAAATGTAGCCTCAGCTATCTTTATATATAAACTAGCTGCGTTTGGCGATCAATTTGTTGGTGAAGAATATTACATTCCTGGTCGTTAAACTATTGGAATGCATTTAATTAAAATTTCACTTTATTTGAAAGATGACAAATATGATTTTTATGAAGTTAATATGTTATGAATTACATCAAGTGCAAATTAAAATATCTTACAAAATAGGAAAGAAATTGAGAACCCTACTTTGGAGTTAATGCCAAAGAAATGATTTTTTTTTTGTCTTAAATATTTGTAAAAAACACAGATTTGAATGAAATTATAAAATATGTTTGAATTAAATCATAATAATAAAAACATTGCTACATATTTGTATCTGGTATTGAAATTAATTCCATTTCTATATATCTTTTTTTCCCTTTAGTATCATTAAAAAACTATTTTGGTTTTTAAGATATTATGAAAATTTTTATTGCTTTGTATTTTTAATTAATTTATATTTGAAATCATTTTAGGAATTTAAGAAATCGACATCAACATTCCTAATATCTTGAAGAGGCTAAATTTTATATAGTTCACATAAACAATAGATTTATTTTTTTTGTAAAAAACAAGCCAAACAAACATTCTACTGATATAGATTAAAATAAACGAATTTTTTTAGAGATATATTTTTTAAAAAAGGAATTTTTGTATATTATAAAACGGCGTTCTTAACTTTGGAAATTGCAACAAATTTAAGCCTTTTACTTTATGATACAGTAGTAAATGTTTTCGATTAATTTGTATCATTTATGCGTTATTAATTTTTATCTGTGTCGAAATCATTTATAAGCTTTCAAAACATTTCTGAATATAAAATATTAGCATCGTTTTTCGACTTTTCTTTTATGATTTGCATATTGGATGATATCTGAGTATGTTTTTCTTTTTGATAATAATGATTCATTTTGAACCATTCTTTCGTAAAGTGATTATTCAAAAGCTATTCTTTATTATCGTTATCAAATGAAAGAAGATCATAATCTACAGTAAAAGTGTTTTCATTTTTTTTAATGATTCTCAATTTGATTTATCTTTTATCTTCTTCCAGCAGCAGATGGATTTTTTTGATTCGTATCGGTTGCAAAAGATGCTCTTTAAGTAGGAAAGGGAAGGGATCTATCTGAGTTAGCAACAGAGGCCGAGTGGCCTTGTTGGAACAGGATCGTGTGTGTGTGTGTGTGCGTGATCCTACCGTTGACCTCCCTCCCCTGTCATGGGCAGGTGTCGCCTTCCCTAGTTACCCTAGTAACGCAATGTTTACATCTCGGTAGAAGAAAGGAAGGAAGACATGCTTGTCATACCGCCATTTTGGACACTTGTTGGCGAAAGCTTCGGAAAAATGGGAAGAATTTTGACTGGAGAATTTCTAACTGGATTGCGATTCCGCGAAAGTGGTTGGCTATGAAAGAAATTGTTTTTAATTTCTTTAGTAGTGAAGGAAATTAGTGTTTATTATTTTTTTTTAATATCGTTATCATTTTTGAGGATTGACATCGTGGATTGTTTTGCAATATTAGTTTTTTTTCTACCCGATGCAAGAACGTTTTGGAGATAAAATTAATTCCCAGTAAAAAATATTTATTTGTTGAATGCTGTGGACCATGACACTATTCTTATATAAACACGGTCCAGATTAAAAAAAAAGAAAAAAAGGGTGGTTGGTTGGTGGGGAGAGGTATATGAACTATGCTCGCATACACCCTTTAATTTTTATAAAGTTGTAAATTTTTTTTGAAGAGTACAAATATAGCGATAAACTACTTTTGACTTGATAACATTATTTTTCAGTCTATATGTTTCCTATTTAAACGTAGATCTTGTTTCCATTGGTTTCTTTTAACGATTTAACTGATTTTGGTGAGTGTATTCGTCATGGAAAAAGTATAACATTTTGTGTTATAACGAATTTATTCGTCAGAGTAATAAGCAATTTATATACGCAATTTTCGAAGAAGTCGGAACGGTTAACTGTTTAAATTAATCAAATATAAATGTCCGAATCCTTTTTATGGATTACATAATGACTAAAGTCAATAAGTAAATGACTTGATAATTTGAAATAAGTAAATAGCTTAAGGAACTTTCCAATTGTGTCTCAAACATGTTTAGAAAATATTTGTAAACTGGCGACACCACAATTTTCTGGAGTTTTGCTTTCGAATAAAAATGGCACGAGTGTCCTCTGTACTTGCGTTTGCTTGAGATACTATATTTATGCGAAAATCAAATAAATCGGTGGAAACTTACGCAGATGAAAATTTCCTAAAACATATAAAACTAGTCGCTTTTGGCAACCAACTTGTTCTCCCAGATTATTAACTTTTTGGACTTTTAAATATCAGTTGGAATGTGTATTTTTTAAAATTTCACCTCGTTATTCATTAGATGGAAAACATGATTTTAATTGAATGAGTCAAAACAAATTATAATGCATGCAAATAGTACAGAAGTGAATTGATATCATTAAAATCTAGTTTTTTTTTTTTTTTTTTTAGTTTTAAGATGATACAAAAGCCATTTTTATGAGAGAATTATTTTGGAAGATATGATCATTAATTTCCATAAATAAATCGTATCGATTACCCATTAGCCATTTTTGGAAATGGTTAAACCTGTTTTTGCCCTGTTTAAATTTGGCTTGGCGCCATTTTTTTAAAAATTCCTTTTACATTTTCTTTTCTCTTAGTGAACGAGTTTTTATTGATCTTATCCATTTTATATAATGAACATTTTTAATATTTTTCAGCTTTATTTATTAGCGAAATGAAGTGCAACAATAAAAATATTCAAAGTGGCAGTCTGTAATGTTTATATAATGATTTGATTGCATTTGAATTGTTGCCATTCAACAATATGTAATAAGGGCGATTTCTGTACCACGTACGTTAGCATTTTATATAAATAGATTCATTGTGGAAATAAATCGTAAAATAAGAGAAGGCGTCGTCACTAAACGGAGTATCATTATTCATTTTCATGTCAAAAACCTTCGATAATTTATAAATGATTTGAAATTTCCAAAAAATATTTATCATATTCCCTATCTTTGCTAAATAAATATCTGTTCAATCAATGATTACATTACAAAAATTATAGTTTTTCATGTATGCAGTTGTTGTTATATATTGAACTTCATAATAGGTTACTGTTTCTTTTTATTTGTTAATAATGGTAGTTGAACTTGAAAATGTCGTTAAATTAAATATTGCTTTATATTTATTCTGTTTTGAAAGTCTCTTTATGGAGAGGAAAGCTTCGAACGTTGTTTTTGTTTTTCGACCATGCTTCGCAAACAACTCATTCGGGCAGTAGAAGTTCATGGAAGAGCGAATTTGCACAGCCTGTTGTGAACAGTTTGTATCAGTCCTCGCGTAAACACTGTAATCGTCTGTGACGTCACCCGTGTCGGCCATTTTTCTGGAAATTGCTGCTTTTGATTATAATTATTGTTCTGATTGGGCGTTTTATACACGAGCAACTGCTAGAAACGTTATAGTTATTAGGATTCACGGATGAAATTTCTGTATATTGTTTATGGTAGTTGATCGTGATTGTTCAAGTCCTAAGCGAATATAATAGATATCCGTTGCTAAGATGACAGTTTTCTAAACGTCATAAGATTGATGTAGGAAAATAAATCTCATAATAATGTGAGAAGTAGGGAATTATTGAATTTATTTCAAAATACTAAATATAAATTTTTTCTTGAGTGGTTGTTTTTCATAAACAATTACAATTTTTTAATATCAGAATGAAAAGAAAAGAAAATTTTGGATGAATAAATATTTTTGTTCTATTTTAGCAATTTTTGATGTTGATAATTACATTCGTTTTATGAAAATGTGGAAATTTGGTATTTATTTATTTTTGTTAGTTTTTATTTATTTTTATTAGTTGGTATTTATTTATTTTTGCCGTGCTGTGTCAGTCGTCTTTTCTTTTATTTTTACCACATTTTAATAAAACCGCCCATTTTCAGCACAACTGATTTATTTGATCCGGGCTGACAGTTCATATTAAGTTATAAAAAAAGTATTTATTGGAAATTTTTTTAAATAAACCCTTAACTGGTTTAGATTTCACCCTCATTTTCAGACAGTAATTTAAATATTTTTCTTAATCTTCCCGAAAATGTCTTCGTTTAATTTCAAAATGAGACGATTTTTAACAAAGCAATTTCAAACTTCGTCGGCCCAATTATGTTAACTTGTTAAAAATTGCCATGGTAATTGATATTTTTGTAATGTCAAATGCTATTTGCATTAAAAAAACTATGAATATTTATGATAGTAGTAAAAGGCTAAAGGCCGTTCAGCGCAATTGTTACAAAGTACGTATTCCATGCCTTGTAGTTGATCTTGTTTCAAAAATATTTTCATGTATGGAATCTAAGTTTTATCAAACAAGGTTTCACAGAAGCTCGAATAAAAAAATACGAAAGAAATTATATGTATATAAAGTAATGGAAGTTCGTGGGAGATGAATATGTATGTTGTTGCCAATGAAGTGATACAAAACTTCAAATATTATTGACAACAGCCTAAAGAAAACTAGGAAATATAATATTTTGCTCCATGTGGTATTAAACTGTTAATTTTATTGATGGTACACATATTCCCCCCCCCCTTAAATAATATTTTATTAAAAATCTAAGTTCCTAGGCAATCAAACTTTTATTAATTACATGATTTAAAAATAGTTACACACAAAATACAACGTTCTATGGGACACGCCATGTTACTTAGAGCTATCGGAGATGGCACAAAGTTATGTCTTGGATAGTAGGTGTTCATTAAGAAAATGTTTTTCTAAATTTTACAGATTTTTTAATTAATAAAAATGTATTAATTTTTTTAAAATTTTTTGCTTTATAATTTTGGAACATATAGCACAAAAGTAATTTTTACTTCGTATTACAGCTTAAAATTTACTTCGTAAAATTTACAGCGTATTAGTAATTAACACCAATTTTTTTATGCTATATCTTTTCTAATTTTAATAAAATTTTCACTATTAATTTTGAACATAATTCGTTTCAATGCTTTTTATTGTGTAATGGAATTTTAATCTAATTTTATTTTTTGAAATCTTTCAATCTTTCATTTCCCCTCTTATGCCAATGTTAATGTAATAATAAAATAATTGCTTCCTTTGGGTATTAAATTCGAAGCAGATTTTTTTTAAAGCATAATTTTATTAAGTTGATACTCCTTCTGTAATTTATACGACTTCAAAATCGTTACTCACGTAATGCAACGCTTGATCTAGTCCATTCAAACGGAGATATATCAGACAAATTCAGTCTAGAACATATTCTTAGATATTTTGGACAAGTAAATGTAATTTTTTTTTTAATCATTATTTCGAATTTACCAAATGAATTGAACCATTATATATTTTCTTTTAATGAATAATCCCAATTAATCTATCTGTATTTAAACTTTTAATATCAATAACATGCTTCATTAGGTCCATAAAGGGTTTCAGTTCTCTTTATTTCCGACGAAAAGGAAAATCCTTTCACCTTCATCTGCAGCGATGCGAGCGCGATTAACAAATTGATCGTGAAAATTCGATTATGATTCTTTTCATACTTGTTCCATTGTATTAATTTCTTTTTCATTTGGCCTTATTACCTTTTTATTTTCTGTAAATATTCTATTGCATTTTCATTTCCATCATTTCTCTTTTCTGTTTTTCGAGCATTCAGCATTACAGACTCAATGGAATATCAAATCAGTTTGCATCACAAATAATTGTATGATCTGATATTCCGTTGGAAGTTTTTGTTTCACTGTTTATTTTATTACTAGTCATCTTTGACGACCAGTAAGTAGTTCGCCAAGATGAGTAGTCGCTAAAATTTTTAATTAAATATTTATATTATTAATGTCTTCATCAAAATATTTTTAAGCTTCAAATTTTGATAGATGTATAATTCATACTATTTAAGAAATTACACATTTTATATTTACTATGTAAATGTAAAATGTTACTACTTACACATTTTATTCATTTTACTATGCATTTCCCTTATTTTCTTCCAAATCTCTTAAAATTCTTTCAAAAATAAATATACTTAGCTATTTTAGCCATTTAACAATGTAAAATGTGCCGCTTTTTCTTCATGTTAGTTTATTTAAGATCTGAATTACAATCAAATTCTACCGAGAATTAAGTAAAAATATTTTCTGCTTTCCTGAAATCTGCTTTGACGATAGTGATTTCTATTAAGGACGAAATAGTAATATTATATGTAATATTAATATGTAATGCAAAAACGAAGAAATATCCGCAATTTTAATGATGACTTTTATTAATAACTTTGAAGTTCTTTCGGAATTCTTTTGTTTTTGTATTATTATTCGTGATACGTTTAATATTCTCTTAGAATTCTTGCGATTCTTGGTGGTAAATATCTTTATCTTTTAAATAATTTATTAAATATAGAAAAAAATTGATATAGAATTTTTTTTAAAGATTTAAAAATTAATAAGATTTAAAAAAATTATGATGATATAAAGATTATTTCTGTTCTGTAATGTTTTGGAGCAAGTTATTTTGGGAAAACACCAAAATGTTGCTTAATTTGTTTAATTAACATTTAAAAAAATCGCTCTGAGGCCGCATTTCTACCCAAAATACACACCTTTGTAAGTAAAGTAAGTTGCACCTAAGTAAATAGAAAGATAATTTAAAGAAATTTTTTATTATAATTTCATACAATTGTTCTTGAATATTTAAAATTTTGTTTCTTCATTCATTCCATTAATGTTGATATCTAAAATACTAATTGATGTGAAGTAAATTATCATTTACAATTAATCTGTCTTCATAACACATTTTTTTTTTTTTTTTGAGAATTTAGTTTAGTGACTTTTATTTGAAAGTAACGTTAATTTTATTAAAATGAGTAATGAAAATTTCCGTATCTTTTAAATATTGAAAATCCATTTTATCATATATTTTCATTATAATCATGGTTATTACAACAGAGTTGCATATAAAGTAAGAATTGAACAACTTAATTCTCCTTATTTATATTCCGCGTTAATTTCTCTCGATTTCTTTAACCGAAGTTGAATAATTTATTTTTAAAAGAAAATCTATTTACTTTTTCAGCATTAATATAATTTTAAATAAATTATCGCCTATGTTTCAGAACTGACAGAACTTCTACAAGGTATTTGCTATTCGTGTTTAGCCAATCTTTAAATTTTATTTTTTATTTTTATTTATTCTAAAAAATATTTATTTTTTAAATGAAGCCATACTTTTTCTTTCCTTTTATTGAAAGCCGTATTAAAATTAATTGTATACTTACAAACATCTGATTTTTTTTTCTTCTTTATTATTAGCACTTTAATAAATTTCAGAGTCGCATTGTCTGTAACTTTAAAGCCGCAAACAAAATAAGAAAATAATTCAGAAGAACGATTTTCATACTTATTTCCCGCCAGTTTTAGTAGCGCAGCGGAAAAAAGGAATTCGCGGGATCGAATAATTTATTTTTAAGAGGATTCCAATTCATCCAATGGTTGCCAGTCAATTAAAATTTTATGCTGAGCGAAGATATGTGGATTGGAATACCACCGGAATCTTTATTTAATTAAGTATTTTCGTGAGATATAAACTTTCGGAGCAATGAGGGAAATAATCGTTTGAGGTTTTATTTTCTCCATCGATTAAAAAGTACTATCGATGGAAGACTTTTTATTTTTCGTTGAACTGAGTTTAGTTTGGACCTTTATTCGTTTATTTTCTTTTTTGAAATCGGAAAATTGTTGAAAAAGTCGAAGGAAAGAGAGTTGAGATAGCTTTTTCATTATTCATACGAATTTCTTTGGAATAAAGAAACGTGATATGAAATTCTTTGTTTAACGTGTCAAAAAAAGGTATTGTAAAAATTTAGTTTTGTTTGTTATTCTTAAACAGAATAGATGACATATTTTATTTGAATACTGTAAAATCATTAAAAAGAATATGTAAAATGTAATTTTTTAAATGAATATGAGCATTTTTGATATATTTACTTTTTACTATATTTATAGAGTTTCTTTGTTGCACTTACTTTGTATACAGACCTTTTTGATTATAAGTTTACTGAAATTTTAAAAAAAATATTTTTTGAGATCTCAGTTTCAATTTTTAATTAATCTCGTTCTGCGCTTTGAAGATGATTTGGTGTGCACTGTATCATTTACCATCATTCTGTCATAATCGTCATGTATCAAGTCACGTTGGACCAATCTGGAGGAGATCTGTTTTAACTTAATCTTGTCATGCAGATTTTGTTATTTACTTTAAAAAAATTATTGGCTATCGCAGACTGTAGAAAATTTTAATTTGCATTTAATTAAGTCGCGCCGTTAGCAGTAAAAGTGACCATCTTCATCCCCCCCCCCCAAAGATTTCAGGACTGTTTATCACATTTATGACTTAACAATATAAAAATTTTCAAAAACAGCTTGGATGTTGTCACTTTTTGTGTAATCAAGTAGTAAAAGGAATGAAATGAATCAAAAATCTTTGAAGAAATATATTTGTGAAAAAGCGGAGATAATACTTATGTAGCTAGTTATAAGATACGAATAATCCAACATCATCTGAAATTTTTTATAATCCTTTTATTACTTAGAAAAATGATTGTATAATGCATATTCTTTTGATTACTTAGGAAAGTGATTGTATAATAAATACTCTATTTATTACGAAGGAAAATGATTGTATAATACATACTTTTTATTACTTTGAAAAATGATTGTTTAATACGTTTGTTTCAGATTTTCATTATAATTGAACCTTGCCCGTTTTATTCTTGTAAAACTACACATACTATTTCAGTTTAAAATAATTATTATAAGGCGATATATTCTTTCTAGAGACCAATTCAGTTTTTCATTTCTGAGAATGTTAGTAACATTCTATTTGTTTCTAGGAATTTTCGTAGTTCAACAGTCATTTCCAGATCTTACCACAAAATATCACTCCAATGTTATAGTACTGAAATGATTCCAAATAACATCTACATTTCTTCATTTTTTTTCCTCTTAAGTATTTCCGCTGTATATTTTTGTCTCTCTCGTTAAGGTGGTAATGGGAAAAGAAATGGTAAACAATCTAATGAATTCTTAAAACTTTTGATTGAATTAAAAGTGAAATAATAATAATAAAAAAAACCTTCACTTAGAAAAATAGTGGCTAAATCAGTAAGCGTTTTTATCTAAGCGTATCGAAAGGTCGGCAGCCAGTATAATGGATCTATTTGTATGTGTTCCGATGCATGAGGCTTCGCAGAAACCTTGCGCATAATTGCAATTCTTGAAACCACAGAATGAGGTGTTTTACTCGTTTTCTCTCTCGTTTGCCATCGCACAAACAAAACAAGAAGCGCGACGCTCGAGACAGGTAGGCCTTTTATTACTTTTCTTCGGATGGCATCGGTTAGATTTGGAACGCTGATTTTTAGTTTTTATTTCTTTCTTTTTGTGACATTCAGTTTTATTTGCATTTTGAATGATAATATTATAGTAAAATTTGATGAGAGAGGTAATGATTTAAAATATTTTTTTGTTACAAATTTAGAGTTTTTTTTTTCATTTAAGACTTGATTACGGTTATTATGCATGTATACATTATGAATTGGGAAATAAAATAGGCTAATAAATGATAAACTAAAATTAATTTAATCAAATGTATTTATTTGAAAAAATTTATATAATAATATCCATTAAAATGGCTTAAGAATTATATTTACTTGCATTATTTTTATTTAAAATTGAAAGGCCTTTTCAAAGAAAAATGACTAATAATATTTTTTGGCCTCACTTGGAATCAGGTTTTTAAACTTTTTTTTTTTAACTTGACCGTATTTTAAATGTTTTTTTTATTGAACATATCTGGACAAAATATTAGATTCTGAATTGATATTGGCGATTGATGCATTGTTCAATTTGTTTATAAGCATACTTTAACGTCTATAGTAGTTTTAAATGCAATTGTTTTCACAAAACAATGTAATAAAAAAAGTCTCTATAAAAATATTTAACAATAAAGATATACGAAAATTGGTGATATTTCTCAGTCATTGCATTGAAATATACACAATAATTCAATAAAAATTCAATTTTGTTTGTTTGAATGAAATTTTAAATTATTTTAAATATGCCGTTGATAACATATTAAATTTTATTAAAAGCAAGGAGAGTTTATATCATGTGTAGTGGGATATTTATTACAAATAAAAAAAATATTGCGAAGTTTGTATTTGTTTATAAATAAATTGTTTGTATTTGTTTATAAATAAATTGTTTGTATTATAAATAAAACAAATACAATTGTTTTATTATACATTTACGTTTCTAAGGATTTGAGTTTATTAACAAATGCATTTAAAAAAATAAAAGAATTGCTATTTGTTTCATGAGAAAATGAAGCTGAAAATAAACATTCGCACCATTCTTTTGATTTAATGTGTAGTTTAAAAAAATCAAAAGGGAAAAATTATATTAATGATTGACAATTTCGGTTCTCTTTTGAATGTTCATTCAAATAGCACATAAAGTTTTCTAACCTTTATGTAAGCTTTTTTTTCTTTTTCTTTTCTTAATTCAAGCAATAAAGGAAACTGACGTCTTAATAACTGAAAAACTTTTTTAACTTATTCATTTCAGTTCAAATTCATCAATTTATAATTTGTTCGGAATGTATTAATCACTCTACTTAAAAGTGTCGTTCGAATGTTCTTATATACATTCTTAAAAAAAATCCGTCCTTTTATTTTTATTGATTTGCTAGAATAAAAACTAGTTTTTTAATCTTTTATAACTTGACGAGGCATTTTTATATATGTATTAAGTATGGTTTGTTTGAAATCCATTCTTTGAAAAAAAATCTTTTAACTTCTATCAGGAATTTAGTTGTGAAGAGTTAGCGATTTATGGTTTATTCTGAATGCTTTTCTAATAGTAAACTTCTTTCGAGCAGAAAACTACAATATTCGAAGTATCGAACGCTCCCTTTCGATGATTCAAATTCTGAAATGGAACTGGCTTTTTGGCAAAATAGCGCCGACTGCTTAAATAAGTGGCGGTTACGGTTGCGCGTTTACACAGCTGGGGTTGCACGGGGTCGCCTGACAGCTGGAACAATGCCTCCTCCCCTTACCCCAGCGTTTAAACATCCACAGAACATACATTTCTTTTCCCTCTCCTCGTGTTCTGTTGCCACCCCTCTACTTTCACTATCTAGGTAACATCCCCAAAAGCACTTAATAGTCAAATGGCCGAGGCAAACATGACACGACATCGTTAAATTATGAGGTTCAGTTTTGTCAGATCGTGCCTATCTGTCTGCATTGAGTCTTTTGAGTCCTTTTCGGAGTGTTTTCAATTTTTTTTTTTTGATTTGAAATTTTTTTTATTATTTTTGAAATTTGGTATATTTTAAATTCCTCCCTTAAAATGTTATACATTCGCAAATACTTACACAATATAACATTCTTTGAAGAAATAGGATTCTTCACGGTTTTTATTCCTTGTAATTTTCCGGGAGTAATCCAGTTTTAATCTATTAACAAGATTTCTTTGTTAATTCCATGTTTAGCACAGCGCAGAAAACCGACTGAGAATGCAGAGAGCAGGGAAAAGAGGGCGTGAGAATATATTTTGAACTTACATAAAAGAATTTGCTGATAGAGCGTTTGAATTCTGTGAGGATTCAGAAGTTAGAGGGAAGTTGGAATTTTAGTGATAAGGATATTATTTTTTAAATGTAGATTAATTAAATACACAATGGAGCCCCACTTAACGAGGACATTTTCAACGCTACCGACGAGATATCTCGTCTTTCAGATTCTTCCAGTTACAGTTACCTGTGGGATAAAATGTGTCTCTTATTCCAGTTTAGATAAGTTGAACTTTCTAATACATATCTGAAGAATACCTTACTGTCAGTTATTTTTAGCGCTCTCTCTCTCTCTCTCACACACACACGCACACAGTAACATTCTTTGAAGAAACGTACTTAATAAGTAACAATTTTTTCCCTAGTTTTTGAATTACATACACCTAATAGTTTCTCAAAGTTCATAAATCATTTTCGAATATCACACACGTATTTCCCCCCCCCATCCTTTATTTTTTTATGCGTATTTTGATTAACCCTTTATAGGGCAATTTTTTCTAGTCATATTATGTTAAAATATTTTTAGGCTTGAAATTAGAATAAGAAAAGGGATTCATTTAGCTTATTAAATAAATTTAATTTGATTAATTAATTAATTTGGTTAATTAATAATTAAGTAACAAATCAAGACACATCATTTTGATTGAGATTAAAGAACTGAAGCATCTAAGATTCTGTCTTTCTGAAAAAATTTGTCAGAACTTATGCCAACGTACAAAATTTCATACAAAGATTGATAAATTTGGTGAGAAGCATACTTCCCACGGCCCTAGAAAGGGTTAAAAGACTTTTAATTATATTTTTACTAATTATTTTTCTAAATAATTTGAATTTCAGTAAAATGTACGTCTATAAAATAAAAGTCATGCCTTATCATGACTTTCTTTCATGCGCTTTACCGAAATAGCAAGTCTTTCTATAGAATGCCTGATTATAATGTAATGTATAACACGATATAACATATTCATATTATTCTCATATTTCTTCTTTTGCCTAAAAATACCTAGGTATTCTATAAGAAATGCTAGTATGACCTTCATTGTCGGAGACTTATGCATTGGTTATAGTATCTGAACTTAATAGGAGATGTTTCGGCTCATTTAAAATGAAATCTTTTATTTTAAGAACAAGTATAGTTTACCTAATTATAAGCCTATTAAATACAACTTAAAAATAGTTAAACATATGTTATGTTGAATTCAGAAGCTTTATTGAGCAATTCTTTTGGACTTCTTCAATCATTTTTTTTTCTAGTAAATTACATATATGAGTGATGCAATTAAGATAAATAGCATTCAGCTGTAATTCAGGTTTTACGCCTGAGATTATTTTCAGTTCTTAAACAAGAGTTAATGAATGTCCGGAGCATGGCAATATTTTCCCTTTCTATCATGTTTTAAATTGAAACCAGTGAGAATGGTCTTCCGAAAATTTTTTTCACATACTACCGAATAAAAGTGCTGTTTCTCCTTCCCTCCGTAAAATAATGGAAAGTCGTGAACGCCTAAGTACTCAAGTTTTTATTTTTACAGTCCCGCACTTCAGCAGTATGTGTAGTATAGTGAAGAAAGTCGAATATGTATTTTAAACGCTTTTTTTTTAAAATACTGATCATTAAAATATGCTCATTATACTGCATAACAAATACCGCATGTGTTATGTAGTATAGTGAGGAAATTTGAGTATGCATTTTAAACGGGTTTTTTTTTTCGGTCAATTAAAATCGAAATTTGATGTAGAGCTACAATTACAGTTACAAAATCTCACGCCGAATTTCATGCATCTAAGCTGATTCTTTTTTGTGCTATCACGTTTACATGCTTGCAAGAGTACAGGCTGACTGAACGGTTAATCCTTGAATAGATTTAACCCTTTTCTCCCGGAAAAGTAATCTGATGCATGATTATTCACCTAATACAAGGGTTCGTTTGTTGCTGTGAAAAAATAAATATATATATATATATATAATCGTTTTAAATCGAATTTCTCTGAACAAATAATCTACATCTTTTTACCATTCTGTAGGCGTTTTTAATAGTCATAATTGAAAAATAGCTAAATAAAACATCAAAATGATGTACCGTCTTGAATGGTGAGAGGTACCGTCCGAGTCCAAAAGGTTAATTAAAAATTTGATAAAAGTCTGGATGCTAAAACTGTAATTCATTTATGATTCCTAATTCATTTATCTATTAAATCAATATCTTTTTTGTGTCATCTCATTTACATGCATGAGAAAATACAGACGGACAACTCTGACGGATTTGATTAAAAAATGACAAGGATCCACCCTTCGGATCCTAAATCTCCGATCCTAATTTTCTCTTAATGTATGTGGAAGTAAAAAGTGACGTAAAAGTTCAAGCAGCACTGGCGCGCTTGGCATTTATACCCCTTTGCCCCTTGAATAGCTGCGCCACTGAAATATACAATTTAAAAAGTTCGAAGAATAATAGTAATCAGAATCCGATTAGCCGTTATAAGGGTTTTTACTCAATACAAATCATGTCCGCCCCTTTCCTCTCTACTCTTTCAGAACTAAATATTTTTTTTAAATCGTTTTTAATCCTTTTATAAGTAGCTTTTAGTAGCAAATATCGACAATCTGAAACGGAAAAACGATTAATTACAAATGATTTTTTGAAAGTTCTTTCAGTATATTGCTTATTAAAAAAAAAAAAAAAAAAAATGCACAACTGAAATTTAAATGTTTTCTTTCAAACAATTTCTTTAAACAAAGTTTTTAAAATAAAGGTGATTAACTTTTTTTTCTTCTTTCTTTCTTTTTAAAATAATGATGGAAGATCTTTTTGTAGAATTATAAAATAAAGTAACATAAAACTCGGAAATTGCAATTTATTAGGAACGCTATTAGAATAATACTTTAAAATTAATTTAGACAATATTTGATTTAAATTTGAACAAGTTCGGTTGCATGGTGTATATAATTACATGCTATTATTACAATTTAAACTTCCCCCTCCGTCTCCCCACCAAAAAATCGAGGAGTCGGGACTAATAGGAACTGTGGGACCTTACTTTGCCTATTTACTACTCTGGGCCTGACAGTATTAAATGGTACGTTGTGGTTTTATTTCATAACCTTCTGAAAATATTTCAAAATTCAGTGCATAAATAAGAAAAAAATGTTTCTTAGGGTTGTATTTACTAATATTTATCTTGAAGCTGCTGTCTCGCCATTTATTTTCGATAAATTAAGGCTAGTTATGCATTTTTCACTTTTTTTTTAAATGATTGTTTTCATTTAAGTTGTTATGAATACAATATTTTGGTTATGTTTGTCTTTTTTTTTTATGAGTCTTGTTACAGTTACGTAGAAATCATGTTAAGTAAAGTTATGCACGAATGAAAGTAGTTCCATTTTCCTTAATAAAACTGTTAGTCAAATTTTGACCTTGAGATGAATGAAATACCTTTGCAAATGCTATCGGTAAAAATAGTTATGCGAGAGAAATGCGATGAAAAGTGTTAAAGGGATTTCATTGCGTGTTTATTAAAATTTGCTTATAGCGCCTTCATATTTTCTCATATACGAATTATATATAAAATATTGCAGTCGTCAAAAAATTCGATTTCTAGGTTTTGACGGATCTCCACGTTACAACCCTCTTTCAATTGGAAAAACACATTTTTGGAAGTATGTCGGTTTGTGAGCTACATAACTCTAAAACATTTTAAGCTAGCCGGATGAAATATGGTTTATTGTCCCTACTCCAAATTTTTAGCTTTCTGTCAATTTTTGGACGAAATTTCTTCAGAGGAAATCTGTCTGTCTGGTTGTCGAATATAAGTTAACACTATACCTACAAAAAGAAGAAAACCCGAGGAGTCAAATTGTACATATATGTAAACATAGTTTAGCAGTTTGCGTGGCCGAATAGAAGAAACTTTAAAATTTTTTTAACTTAGATTTATTAACTTAATAACTAAACTTAACTAACTAAATTATTAACTTAGATTTAGGTACAAAGAATAAGTGACGAGAGATACGTCAGTCTACATCGCGTCACAAGAGCAGAAGAGAGCAAAATTTTTCACTTAAGTGGTTTTTACTGTGAGATTTTGATGGGATTTCGTTGACACGTGTCGATCTAGGCAAGGGAATTTTAGGTATCTTTAAAAGAATGTTTTATGTATTAAGGATTTTTATCCCTTCACTCGGAGGGTGAGAACTTGTTGAATTCATCAGTTTTCTAGAGTTCGCGTGTAAAGTAATTATATAAAAAGTGGAATCGGATCAGGAAATAAGAAAGCATTTTAGAATGAAGTTAATATGAGCTAAATTAAGATAAAAATTAGGAAATTAATTTGGTTATGAGTAGGGATTGCAATACCGGTATACCGGGATACCGAATACCGGTATTTTGAGCCATTTGTACAATTTTGTAATACCGGTATTCACAAGTTTAAATACCGGTTTTTCGGTATTTACTAGAAATTTTTTAAATTGTCACCACTATATGTTCAGGTATCGCGAACGTAGCAAAATAGTATACGTTTTTGTTTTTATGCCTCCCTAACGGGCGAAATTAATTAGCCAATTAATGGCTTAAATCTAAATTAGCGAAACATGGATTATCCATGAAAGAAAATATCGTATCCATAACGACTGATGGAGCAACAGTTATGAAAAAAGTTGGAAAGTTGATTGGTGCAAATCAGCAGTTGTGCTATGCACATGGAATTCAATTAGGAGTAATAGATGTATTATACCAAAAAAATAAAGAACAGAAGAATCCAAATACTGTGGATATAGAAATTTCGGATTCCGACTTTGAAAAGAGTAAGAGTGCGAGTGATATCGACAATGAAGATAATGACAAAGTAAATGTTGAAGAAGATATTGCTAATGAGGATGAAATATTAACCTATCAAGAATTGCTTCCTATAATTTATCAAGTTCGAAAAATTGTTAAGATATTTAAACGTTCCCCTATAAAAAGGATATATTACTAAAATATATGCTAACTGAAAATAAAACAGAATATATGTTAATATTAGATTCTAAAACACGTTGGAAAAGTTTACTCATAATGATGGAACGATTTTTGAAACTGAGAAATCCAATCTAAAAAGAAATAATCGACTTAAACCTGTAAATTAATTTTTCAGATAGTGAATTCGACTTAATATCCAGAACTATATCAACTCTACTTCCAATAAAACTGACTATTGAGGCATTATGTCGGAGAGATTCTAATTTATTAACAGCTAATGCAACAAAAAATTTCATGTTGCAGTCACTGATAGAACAGTACACATCACTATCTGAAGAATTATGTATTACATTGAAAAATTGCACAGAAGATAGGCATACCGAAATAGAAAATGTCTTATGGTATTTACATAATTATAATGATTTTAAAAATGAAAAAGAAAAAAGAAAATAACCAATTCAAATCTGATTAAGTGTAGAGTAAATTTTCTTAAAATTTTTTACACAGAAACCTATCCACATTCAGAAGAATTCGGTTCAATTATCGAAGATTATGATGTCACTACTGTCGATAGTGAAAAGGAATTGTCTCTTGAACAAAAAATAGAATTCGCGATAAATAAAAAAAACTTCAACGAGCCAAAATACAATACAGAAATCAGCTATATCCAAAACCATCCGATGAGAAATCGATTTATTTGAAGATGAGAGATTTAGAGGTAAATACTTGGAAAAAATATATCGCGCATTGCTAACAGTACCACCAACTAGCGTAGATGCCGAAAGAGCGTTTTCGACAGCTGGTAATTTTTACACAAAATTACTTTTCAGGCTTAATGACAGTACAATTGATGATTATGTTTTTTAAGATCACATTTCAAAAATTTGTAATAGTACCACAGACTGAATAGTGATATTTACTTTTTTTTTTGTGATTTAAATAAATAAGATGTTTCTTTACTTTTTTGTGATTATATACTGTTATAATTTATAAGTTACAAATTATTTTTTGTGATATTTACACTCTCTAACAAAACTGGCAAATAAAACAAAAAACACCTGTGTTTTCTTTCTTTTTCTGAAATTTCTAATACCGGTATTAAAACCGGTATCCCGGTATTAAGATTTAAAAAATACCGAATACCGGTAGTGAAATTTTGGTCCGGTATTGCAATCCCTAGTTATGAGATACCATTACGCATATTATATAACATTTAAAGTGTAGATACATATTAGATTCGGAAGCCAAATCCTCAAAATGTTAACCCTCTGTCGGTCTGTACTTTCATAAACATAAAACGTACTTTCATAACGCTTTCATAATACTTTCATAACGTAATAACTTAAATGTATGAAAATTGGTATGTGATTTTGTGACTACAATTGTTGTTTTGTGTCAAATTTTGGTTTTAATCAATCGGGAAAAAAAAAACATTCAAAATTCGCATTCGGTATTCTTGTGCGTGTGTATTAACCAGATCCCAACGATTAGTCGTCAAAAATCATGCTGTAAAATACACAAGTACATTTATTACACAATATTTTACTCAATATTATTATTATTGATTAATCATTCATTTTATTTTCTCAATAAATTGTAATGCTGGTTAATGATAAATGCCGCTTTTTTAGGGAGATCTCATTATTTCATTTACTAAATTTAAAATATCCAAAATGCACTCAAGATTGCATAGAAAAATCAAGATTAGATTAACCGCAATATTCAATAAGTGCCGCATCCATAGAGCATGCGCATCAACTCATCTTTTACTGTCCCGATTGATTGTGGAGGTGCAAATAAGTGTATCCACCCGTGAATTGTGGATGAAAAGCGAAAACGTTATAATGACATAGAAAAAAAAAAAAAAAAAGGGAACTGTTGCATGATTAAGAGGAAAGCCCTTGTCGACTGATCATGTGACCAGGGGGAGGAGAAGTGATGCTTTATCGTCTGCGCTGGTGACTGAAAGGGTTTGTTTTCTATCAAACGAGCGGGACCGTGTCTAATTAATGGATTAGTCGAAAAGAGTGGGAAAACCTCTTGTTTTTTGGGGATGAGGTCTTTCACTCCGGTTTTGGTCTTAAGAAAAAGTAGTGCTGGAACTCTTTTCTTTTATATGTATGTGTATATATATATATATTTATATGGAGTGGATTTTCGGATGTTGCATCAAATAGTTATATTAGAATGATTATTATTCCGCATTCACACATAAGAGAATATTTTCACTGATTTTTGCATTATACTTTAAAAAAAATCGTATTTAACAATTTGCAGCATAGAATGTTGGCACTGAAAGCGGCGCCAAATGAACAGCAGATCGAGTTTATTGCCTCTGTCTAACTGGATAATATTCTGTATTTGTATGGAATGGTTTCCACCCATTTAAATAAATGGACATTCATCTAGCATTATAATCTGTTCTCTATGGTTTATACAGTACACTCCCGAGTATCCGGTTCCCGTACTATCCGGCCTAGTTTTCTTTTATCATAATTAAATGGACAAGGCATTGCATTGGCAACATTGCCAAGACATTGGGAGCGGGCGTCTGCTACGATCCATCTGCATGTCGTGGGCAAAATACAAGTTGTGACTGGAACAGAGCAGTGTTCTGTTCGTTGTTGTTTCGTCATTTGTAATGGACCTCAATTGTTGCTGCTGCCCTTGATTATAACTGCACAGTACGTATAGTATTCGTAAATTGTTCTTGGGCCAGGCTTAATATTTTTTTTAAGTGTACTATAGTGAAAATCTCGAAATGGGTGATAAACGAAAAAACGTTTTAGTGACCATGGAGGAGAAATTACGCTTTACACAGCGACTATAGTCCGTGTATTTTCTGTAGGCGGTTCAAGGTCACATTTTCTACCTCGTTTTTGGTTGTCTGGTGCCAGTATCGCGGTAGAAAATGTGACTTTGAACCGCCTACAGAAAATACACGGACTATAGACTCTGGTGTAACAGCAAATAATATAGCTACGGAGTTAGGAGTTGGGAAAAGTACAGTGGAGAACTGGTAAAAAATCAGGCAGAAATTGAAAAGTGGCGTGTTGCACAAACTAGTGGAAGTAGAATTAAAAGTAAGAAAAATCATTCACATTCTATTTGGCTTGAGATAAATGGAGGGCTTAGTACTCAATAAGAAGCGAGAAAATACGTATTGTAACAGCGTGTGTTAATATAAAAACGTTGTCTTCTGATATCGGTGGGCAAAGAAATTTCATAGAAATCCGGCCGATCCGGCTTTTTTGTTGTCCAGCCTACCCTTCCGCCACATTAAGCCAGATATTCGGGAGGGTGTTGTACTGGAAAATGTTATTCTGGAAGAAATTTTACCTTTTGAAGTGGTGGTGAATGCTTTTGTATTAAGGACCTTCAATGTATCGCTGCAGAATCGTCGCTTCACGAAGAGAGGTTTGCTGGTTAGAAACCCACCTCTGAAATGATCCATATGAGATATACTCACTTATCTGATTTCAAGTTAAGCCGGACATCTTATGACTTTAACCCTTTCTAGGGCCGTGAGAAGTATGCTTCCCACCAAATTTATCAATCTTTGTATGAAATTTTGTAGGTTGGCATAAGTTCTGGCACATTTTTTTAGAAAGACAGAAACTTAGATGCTTCAGTTCGTTATCTCACACAAAATGACGTGTCTTGATTTGTTACTTAATTATTAATTAGCCAAATTAATTAATTAATCAAATTAAATTTATTTAATAAGCTAAATGAAACCCTTTTCTTATTCTAATTTCAAGCCTAAAAATATTTTAACATAATATGACTAGAAAAAAATGGTCCTTTAAGGGTTAAGCAAGCAATTCTTATATATAATTTATTCCGTGTATCTCGGAACTGGTTCTAACGTTTTGCATCAAATTTTATATTTAGATAAAGTTTTGCTTTTTAAGTTTGTCTATATGGGGTGTCTTTCTTTAAAAAAAAAAAAAAAAAAAAAAAAAAAAACGCGATTTTGTACACACACACACACAAATTATAACTAACTAAAATATTGCCTTGTGGCCATACATGACCTTGGACTCACCATGCATTTTTCTTATGTTCGATCCCGCGTTTGAAATTCAATTAGATTTCACTTATAATTTTATACGAGCCATAAAATAAAATTTTATTTACAATTTTACAAAAAAAAAAAAAAAAAAAAAAAAAAAAAAGGCCGAGTGAAGTTGGGTCTTTCAGTTACTTCATAATTATTCCATATAGCTCCACGCCAGTGGAGCAGTGATACACCAGAATCAATTATCATTTCAAAATGGGGGAAAAGGATGAAATAAATAAAAATGAAAACAGCAGGAGTTATCCAAAAAATCATTTGATAAATTGTTAAACCGGAAAGTTTTTGCTTTACACTTCTTTTTAATAATAATAAACATATTTCTTCCATATTCAAAACACTTTTGTATTGTAAATTATATATTTTTGTTTTATAATTGTTCTTTCTGTATAATTGTTCTATTTTATTTTTAAATCATTCATTCCGAACGTAATTATATACTTTTAAATATATAATTGTTGCAAATTTTCTTCCGCAGGAGGATATCGAGAGTCTTATGTATTGTAAATTAAAAATGGGCTAATTTATAAACAAAGCATAAAAGCGCACACGCAAAAGAATTCTAGATTATCTAGAATTTTCTTTTACAAAAATCTTCCACTTTCACAGAATAATCTAGAAGCAAAGAGCGGGGAGGGGGACAGAAAAATCACGCCATTTCTTTCTGTACACGCAAAAGTGTTAATCAGTCTGTTTAATTCCCTGATGGGCGTGCCTTAATGCGTTCTGTGGATTATTTTGTTCCAAAATGAAAGGGGCCGAATAATAATTACAAAGTATGGAGGCAGTAGTTTCATTACCATTTTTCCCTCGAGACGAAAAATGCAGAATGATTTCAAAATTCGGTATTTGTCTAATATTTAATAATCTCTCTTTAAACTAATTTGATCTGTGTTAACTGACTATTATGTCATTGCTGATTTTTATTTATTTATTTTTGTTCTCTTTTAGGTATGTATGAATTTTTTTCAATCATGAATGTTGATTTGCGAGAAGAATTATTTTTCCTTACGTGAGTTTTTCTTTTGATTTATTTTATGCAAATTCATAGTTCCTCTACGATATCAGTACTGTAAAAATGATTGTAAAAAGAGGTCCTCCCTCTCGAAAACAGTCGTGGTTGTTAACCTGTTTTATATTTTGATTTTAGCATCTGTGGGGGGTATGGAATGATTCCTCCACTTAAATGTTTAGAGCTTCAAGAAACGCTACTGTAATGTTAATAAGAACGTAGACGTAGTTTTAATAAGAATAAGAGTAGATTTATATGAAATTAGCATTTTAAAGCTACTATACTCTGTTTCACCCTAACTTGGCAGTATTGTAAAAGGTAGAAAATGTGACGCTCCGCGTTGGGAAAGAGTTCCCCATCAATTTCGACTTTAAAATAGTTAAAATGCGCAGAAATTTATCAAATAATATCATAGATTACAGAAATCCTTTTTTTATCAATATGTATTTAAAATTATTCTCAAGTTAGAAGTGCTTACATGTTAAGTATTTTGTAAATAAAGCGAACGAATAAAACTAAAAGATTGACATAATGAATTCCACTTTGGCTAGAACCGGTCTTCAAGGTCAAATATTTGGCGCGCTTTTCTTTTACGTCTCCGCCAACTCAACTTCATTCAGTTCGCAACCATTATCATCCTTCTTACTTTTTTATTCTCGCTTTTTTAGCAGCTGATATTTTTGATACTATTAATCGCATTAGTAGTTATTAGTTTTGTTTGGTGAATATTTATTCGATTCGTCATCTCTATTAACTTCTAAAATGTTTGAAAAAGAGAAAGTGTTTTCACCGACTACGCTGTGCACACCCTTCAAGACGAGTGAAACCAACAAGAAGTGCAACATGTAAAAACATATTAAATGTTTATTCTCGACTCCGAGAAAACCCTTAAGATTCTATCAATCAAATCGTTGATAAAGTTTCGCATCTTACAGATGTTTCGCAATAAACAGTTTTCCTTTTGAAAAAAGAAATAAAGGCATCCTTTAAGTACCCCTGGAAAGAAGCGACCAGACTCAGTAGATAAACATTCAGGTCTTGCAAAATATGATGATTTTACATTATTCTGTATTTGGCGAAAAATCCATGCATTTTTTTCGCAGAAATGAGAACCCAACACTAGATAAAGTTTAAAAAGATGTGAACGATTATACAGATATCTTTTCGAAAAACATTAGCCGAACTACGCTTCACAGAATATTGAAAGATTTAGGGTTTTCTTTTGAGAAATGGTGAAACGAAATGAAATAACTTTAATGATTTATTAAAATAATGTGTCAATAATATTGAAAAAATAATGAAAATAAGGAAACAATTAATTCTCCGATAAAGTGATAATATGATAAAGTAAATAAATATTTACTATTTGGCGAAAAATTTGCGAGATAAAGTTTCGCCAGCGATCTGCATTTCTAGTAACTTTGTACTTTAAAGTAACCCTGTTCTCCTGACGACGACTGCGATTCGGCATGCCTAGAATATACACTACTGCCAAGTTAGGGTGAAACAGAGTATAGGAGATTATTGCATGTAAATCTACTCATTTCAACCATAGTCGTATGATACGAACATCATCAAAGATTTGATTAGATTAGTTTCATTCACAATATATCGGGAGGGCCGCGGTGGCCTGATGATAAGGTCTCGGCTTCGGAACCTGAGGGTTTCTAATTCGCGAAATGATTCCACCGAAGAACCGTCGTGTAAGTGGGTCTGGTGCACGTTAAATCTGTCGTTGCCAAACGTCCTCCCGTTGGTGTGCTGTGGGAAATTGGAGAATGAGGGGGGGGGGGTGCCAGCTAAGGTGTCTTCCTCATCATCTGACCGTGGTTCAAAATCCGTCTAAAATAGTTTTAGTGTTGCTTTAAAACTGAGCGTTAATATAACTAAATTAAACTAACACAATATCTTAGGGAATCTGGAAGTTGAAAAAAGAAATCTTTTCAGGCATGTAAGAAATATGAACTGTCATACATTTCAAATCTATTTGTTTTTCCTCTTCTCTTTGGCTGTAAATCTAGTAATCGCGCAAATGTAAATTCAACAATATAAGGGCGTATAACTATTTACAGAGTTATTTTTAATTCCCATGGGTTACTTCTATGAGGAAGAGGCAAATCTTATTTTTCATGTATAATTTCTGTACAAGTTTATGATGTGAGCGTAAAGGTCGCAGGTTTGAGACTCGAATCTACATAAGAATCGCAATATATATTGGCTTGGTGCGCGCTAAATCTAACCAGGCTGAAGCATCCTTCTGTTAGTATACCAAAACCATATTGTCAAATAGGTAAAGTAGGCGCCACTGAAATAAGGGTACATAAATTTTGAGAGACCCAGGATCCCGAAGTTTTTTTTTTATCCCGGGTATTGTTAGGATGATTTTGTGCTTACATTTAACTTATTATGGTCGTATATTCGAACGTATTAAAATTAAATATTGCTTAAGTTTAAGAATATTATTCATTGGATCCCCCCCATCGTTTTCAAAATCTCTTGCAAATTGGTTTTTTTGCCACCTTCTGGTTGGTTGATTAATATACCAACAGTTTGATATTTTTACCATTTTATTCAAAACATTAAATTAAATAATTTTTAATAAAAAAATTTTTACACGTTACATACAAAAACCAACTTTCTGGAAGGCACCCTCAATTAAATTTTCAGATAGTCAAATATACATTATTTAAAATTTATTTACTAACAGATTAATGAAAGTCAATAAAAATATGATAATAAATTTGAAAGTGAATATAGGACTCTGAATCCTATATTGCCTAAGGATTCCTATAGAGAAAATCATGCCTGGTTAGTGTGGGGTGGAAGTCTGGAAAGAAAGGTGTCTGTCTTCCTCATCATCTGACCATGATTCAAAACTAGGAAGTTAAGGTAACTAAATAAATTAAAATAAGCAAGCTCATGCATGAAATGAGAGAGAGCCTTAGAAAATAATCTTGGTATTGCAATTATGTAAAATTATTAATAATATTAATACTTTTTTATTATATCAGAAAATGAGTTAATATCAGTTATTTATTGGTTTGATCATAAGGCTAAAAAATAAATAAACATTAACCATAGCTGTAACGCTCGTTAATCTCATTCCTTTTCAAGAAAACGACCCGAAACCCCTTCAAAACAAACGATAAAACCCGAGAAAAATGACCGCACCGTCGAGAATCCGCGAGAGGAACGCAACAATTTTTCGAACGCATTCCGCGAATTCAGCGCGAGTTCTTTCTCTCTCCGCTACCCAGTTTTCGTGACGTCACGCCTCCGTGACGTCATCCAAGCAGGTGTTGCGGCTGGAAAGAGCAGCTGCCGTGTTTGTGGAACCTTCTCGTGTGTGTTTATCGGTGACTTCAGAAAGATGTCATTCGATGACGGACGCATGGAAATATTAAGAGTCACTTTTTGGCGTCGAGTGTCGTTCACTTCACATATGAATGACTTTTGTTTTTAAACCACTTGCCGTTGCGAAGATTCTCAAGTTTTCATTCATTTTTGTTGTATTTAACACTTGAACGTTTGCGTGTGTTATGCTCTCTGTTATTATATAATCATATGGTTTATCTGTAAACGAATTAGTGTTAGTGGTAACATATTATTGATGGGATTAGAATGAAAAATATGAGTGTTTTTTTTAAAGGCATTAAAAAACACATCTAGATTCTGATGCATCTTTTATCACGAAGTTTCAGGATTTTAGGTAGGTGCCTAAAGGAAGACTACCTATTGCAATGGTTCTCATGACAAGACTTCAGGAAATTTTTTTCAGTTCACCGATCATGGTTCCTAGAACCTAAAACAACCCTTCGTTCAAAGGTTTATATATATATATATAATATAAACGCTTTGTCTCTGTTATCTTGCGAACTGAATAACTAGAGTAATTTTGTTTGTATTTTAACTGGCTTGGAATATGTTGTTTAAAACGTAAAAATCTCGGACTAATTCATAAATATAAAAGGGGGCGGATTGTTGAAAGTCTGCAGTATAGCAGAAACTGGAATGAACATCTTTTGTTAATTGTGTTAAATTCTCGGAACATAGTACTCGGTTCAGTATGAATACATTTCAATGTTTTAGGACAAATCTTATCATATAATGGTATTTGATTGAATTTTGATTAGTTTTTATTTGGACTTTTTTGGTCAACTAACTTACTTCTGTAATTTACCTTTAAAGGCCTTTTTGTATCATTTAATTTCTTATACCTTGAAAGGTTCATACCATGGAAATTGAAGTTTTGTCTCTGTGACGTTCAAGTGTATACTCAGACTCCAGCAAACATTCAAGGGTCATATTTTTTGATGAAATAAAGATTCTAGAATACTAAAAGTTAAGGCTGTAAATTTATTTTCTTAAATGAGTTTTTTAAAACTGACTAACCATAGTAGGATGTGTTTGCGGTATAAAGTAATGGATGCGGTTAACCATTTTATGAAAGAAGGTGACTTATCTGTTTATACAGCAGAAAATTTTATGGCATTAGTTTTTTTTATATATATTTTAAAAATCATAAAAGATCAGATGAAAAATGTACGCAAAAAACATCTTGGCATAAAATACGTAAAACCAGCCTTTTCCAACTTCTCATTAAAAACTCGTTCAAATAGGATATTTTGTTTTAAAGCTGCATTTGTCATAGTTATAAGGAAAAGTAATTGATAATATTTGTTTCTGAAGAATTTTAAGAAAGCTTTTATTTTTGTGTTGGTATTTGTATTTAAATTCCTTTGCCATACTGTTGGAATTTCATAGATATATTTTTGCGTAATAGTGATGATAGTGAATGACCAAGAATTTTGAAATATTCATTCAGTTTTATTTCGTTAAACCGTATATTCCCATTTATATTATTAGTAGATAATACTAGGAATATAAATATTAATATGATAATATTAAAAACAATGAGTATAGTTTTGATGCACTCCCCCCCTTAAAAATGGCCAATTAAACCAAAGGAAATCTTCCCGAAATTTTCTAGTATTACTATAATAAATGTATTTATATATTAGTAACCGTATGCCAATTACGAGCAATAATTACGGAAAAACCTATTAGAGTATAATCTTTCACGAATTGGCGATTTATCGCTGAACCAGAATATTGTAACCAGAACGCTAAATATGTATTTTGGACGCCATTTTTCTGATGAAAATCAAAAATTAAACGTAGAATTGGACATATAACTACAGTTGCAATCACAAACTCGCATATTAATTTTCGCATATTTAAGTCTACTTTTCTGAGTTATCTTGTTTACATGCTTGTGAAAATACAGACCGACAGACGGTCAACTTCTTGACGGATTTGGCTCTAAATTTGGCACATATCTGCCTTTTAGGTGTTAAACCCGCTTATCAAATTTTATCCATTTAGTTCTTTTCATTTTGTAGTTATGTTAGCTTTTATTCAGATTGTCGAACAGACAGACAAGCAGACACAGAATGCTTTATATGGATTTTTTTCAAACTTTGAAATATGTCTACAAATTTGGTGTAAAGACCATGCACCAAATTTTATCCTTCAAATTTAAGGTGTTTTTGATATATCTAGTTCAGACAAATAGACAGATGTAATGCCAGGAATGGGTTAGAGAAGTCTAAAGGGTGGAGATTCGTCAAAATTTCGGATTCGAATTTCTTGATTGCAATACTTTCTTTTTGTACATTTCGTATACAAGAAAGTAAAAATAGTGTACATTATTATTTTTTAAAGGAAATTTGAAGAACCATTTTGGCAAAAGCGAAAGTTTCCGAGAAATTTTAGCAGAAACGATATTAATCAAGCTGTCATATCTCTACAAATTTCACATTTCACTAAGCGTTTTTTTTTTTTTTTTTTTAAATATTTCCCGTTAACTTATCAAACAAAATGTTCTCCAAAACTATTGCACTTGACAATCAAAATCGCCCGAACTTCATCGCATTAAAAACTTTTTTACTGCGACCAGCCCACGCGAGTGTAACAAGTTAACTGGAAACGATAAGCGAAATCTCGAGAAGCCCAACCTTGGTGCGGCGGGCAATTTGGAAATTGGTGAAGCGTTCCTAAATTGATCTTGTTTCCGAGTAGAGATTCGGGTTAGGAAGGGAAAAAGGCCTGATGGATTCGCTTCGTGGATTCCCGACGCGGCCTTCTTTTGAACTTCGTGCTGTGAATGGGAATGACTTCATTTTTGACTTACAAAAAACTTTCCACACTCTTTGAATCTTGGCAGGTGGTTAATGACACCATTCTGATGTACAAAATTTTAAAATTCGCTCTTTGAATTCTGATTTCTCTCTCTGTGATAAGGTTTATAGAATACATTTAATCTGCTGATTTTTCTTTTCTAATTAAATGCAATTAAGATTTTAGATAAGTATATATTTTGTGTGGGTTGTCGCGAGTACGATGATGGGTTACGTTGTGCAATGTTTTAGTTTAAATTTGCAGTTATTATTATTCTCTAAGCAGGGTGGCGGTTTTTTGTCCGTGTAAACTCGGGTTTGAATCAGGATTTGACCATTACTAAACTTGTATTTATTTAGAAGATGTAATTTTATTAAAGGTTTGCTTTAACTGATCAGATGTGAAAATAAGAACAATGGAGCAATAACTTGTGCCCCAATGCTCATCGTTTAACGACAGTTTTATGATTTAGACCTTGTTCAAACAGTTACTTCAAATTGGTTGTTAACGACTATTCTGATGTCCAAAATCTTAAAATTCACTCTTTGAATTTTTATTTCCCTCCCCTTGTGATTGGGTTTGTAGAATACCCGAATTTGTTGGGTTTTGCTAATTAAATGTCATAAACGTTTTAGATGCAGTATTTATTTTGTGTGGGTCGTTGTACGGTGTATCGTTGTGTATCGTATTTGTATCGTTGTGAGAGTCGCGAGTACGATGATAGGTAACTTTCTGTGATATTTTTCGTTGGTTAAATTTACAAATGTTTTCTTTTTTTTGGGGGGGGGGTATATTAGTGTTTTTTGCCGATGGCAAACTCGGGCTTCAATCATGGTTAGACCACTTATAAATTTGTATTTATTTAAAATTATTAATGGTTTTCTTCAGAAAGGTGAGATTCTTTTTAAACTGATCAAGTGTAGAAATAAAAGCAGTACCTTGTGTCTCGGTGGTCATCGTTTAACTACAGTTTCATAATTTAGATATCACTCAAACAGTTATATCAAAATGCCCTTTGATTCTGATCAGTCATTTTAAAACTTTCCATAGACGAAGTAGATAGGTTTTATCTAATGCCCTCCCCTCCCCTCCCCTCCCATAGTAAAATTTAATATTGTATGTATTAGAAAATTTAATAAATTAAAGTTGTCAAAATATGAAGAATAGTTTTTTGAATTTGGGTTTCAAGTTTCGTTTCAATAATGATAATGGTCAAGTTTTGGAATTTTTTTATCCATATCTGCATTTTAATTCTCAGTTTAATGAGTTATTTAACCAATAACATTTTGCATCTGGTATTGAAAGATAGAATTTCAATCGATCCTTGTTTTTTTTTTTTTGTTTTTTGTTTTGTTTATTGTCAATGTCAATTGGGAATTAATTAATAAATGCTTTTTGGGGAAAAAATTGCTATTTTATCGTATGTCATTCAAAGTTTTTTTAGTATTGGTTAAATCTTCTAAATAAGGTGTTGTTTTATGTCTAGCAATATTTTAAAATCAAGTTATAACTTTTATCCTATCATTATATGCACATTTCTTTAAACAAAAGCTCATTGTATTTTAAAAATTGCAAACGATAAACAGTACGATTTGTATTTATTTTTTTAGCTGAATTATTTCCGCTATTTTATTTGCTTTTGCCATACTGAATATAAAATAACTTAAACATAAATTAAGTTTATTCTTGAAAACGATTTTTTTTTTAAAAAATTTGTATAAGAGATAGATATACAAGAGAGATTTCTTTTCGCTTTTCAAATGTAAAATTTCTGTGAGAAAAAAAAGGTGCTAGTAAGTTTGCTAACATGCAATATCCGATATCTATTAAGTACTATTAATAGCAGTATCTACTAAATTAAATAACGTAACCGATTGTTATTGGAATCATAAAACTATTTCTTACTTACCAATGTTGAAAATTGAAGAAAAATAGAATGTAAGAAACTCTTAAACTTTTTTTTCTTTTTCACGCCCTGGTTTGAAAGAAAACGCTGTTTAAATAATTGCTGATAATGATGCTTTAAAAATGAAAATCAAACTTAAACATATAAAAGAAAAAAAAACTACATTTGTTTTCTCTTCGCAAAAAAACGCCTCCTTTATGTCTTATACTAAGAAACAAAACGAACCATTCTTTCATAAAAGCTCGAGTTCGTAGATCGCAACCGTAAATTTATGCGTTCGCTAATTAATTTACGAGAAAGATGTTCCCGAACGTTTTAATTGGGGCAGCAGGATTTCTCCAAAAATTCCTTTCCTTGTAATAATTAGTTATTCCTCGAAATCAAATGTAGCCGAGAGCGGCACAGGACGAGTAGATGGCGCTATGGAAAAAAAATTGGAAAAGGAATTCAATAAAGTTAGGAATCTTGGCGGCATTCCTGCCTTTCGGATGCGAAAGTGCTATTTTAATATCGCCAAAGAAGAAGTGCATATATTCTTTGTTTTTCAGAAATTGAAATTAAATGAGAGTTCACGTGGGCTATCTATCGAAAATTCTGGGAGGCGGTCCATTAGCAAATCATATTTCTTGAGGCATTTTGGTTTAAGTGAAGTTTCTGTATGAATGAATTATATACATTTTCAGTTTTTGTACTTCGTATTTCGTTTCCTAAAGACGATACGTACGTTACAGTAATATTAGTTCCATATTCTTGAATGTGAGAAAATCGTGTTTTAAATATTTCAGTGGATTATTATTAAAAAGCCGAATTTGCGCAAATATGTTGTTTATAAAATGAATTACCCTTAATTTATCAGTTTGCTGTAGATTTTTATTGGAATTTGATAGAAACTATATGTGAATTATTGCTTCTTTAATATTTTAATAATAGCAATAATTCACAGGTTTTTTTCTCGATTTTCATAGCGAGCACATTTTAGTTGTTCTTCTTTTTGTAAAAATAATATAACTGCTTAAAGTTCGTACAAAAGTTTCGGAACAAAAATCAACTTCGCATCTAAAAAAAATAAATAAATGTATTCAATTTTTAGATCTCCTCCTTATTGATGTATAAAGGCTATTGATTTGACTGATTAGTTCGCTGTTGCTCTAGGGTTAGGGTCTCTTTAGGGTTAGTGCCAGTATATTTCAGTAAGATATAATTCTGAAAGTTCCATACAAAACCAGTTTGATATCAAATATTTTGAAATAAAAGTAATTTTCGGGCATTTAAGATATCCAAATTTCATTAAAAGATTTGATTGAATCTATTGCTCGTCTGCCATTCATAAAATCTATAATCATTTTATAGCTGAAAATAGTGATTGGTTTGTCATTATCTCTATAAATTGGATATGTTAATTTTCAATGGATAAATTGAATTATTGCTTCTTTAATATTTTAATAATAGTAATAATTCACATGTTTTTTTCTCGATTTTCATAGCGAGCACATTTTAGTTGTTCTTCTTTTTGTAAAAATAATATAACTGCTTAAAGTTCGTACAAAAGTTTCGGAACAAAAATCAACTTCGCATCTAAAAAAAATAAATAAATGTATTCAATTTTTAGATCTCCTCCTTATTGATGTATAAAGGCTATTGATTTGACTGATTAGTTCGCTGTTGCTCTAGGGTTAGGGTCTCTTTAGGGTTAGTGCCAGTATATTTCAGTAAGATATAATTCTGAAAGTTCCATACAAAACCAGTTTGATATCAAATATTTTGAAATAAAAGTAATTTTCGGGCATTTAAGATATCCAAATTTCATTAAAAGATTTGATTGAATCTATTGCTCGTCTGCCATTCATAAAATCTATAATCATTTTATAGCTGAAAATAGTGATTGGTTTGTCATTATCTCTATAAATTGGATATGTTAATTTTCAATGGATAAATTGAATTATTGCTTCTTTAATATTTTAATAATAGTAATAATTCACATGTTTTTTTCTCGATTTTCATAGCGAGCACATTTTAGTTGTTCTTCTTTTTGTAAAAATAATATAACTGCTTAAAGTTCGTACAAAAGTGTCGGAACAAAAATCAACTTCGCATCGAAAAAAAAAAAAAAAATGTATTCAATTTTTTGATCCCCTCCTTATTGATGTATAAAGGCTATTGATTTGACTGATTAGTTCGCTGTTGCTCTAGGGTTAGGGTCCCTTCAGGGTTAGTGCCAGTATATTTCAGTAAGATATAATTCTGAAAGTTCCTTACAAAACCAGTTTGATATCAAATATTTTGAAATAAAAGTAATTTTCGGGCATTTAAGATATCCAAATTTCATTAAAAGATTTGATTGAATCTATTGCTCGTCTGCCATTCATAAAATCTATAATCATTTTATAGCTGAAAATAGTGATTGGTTTGTCATTATCTCTATAAATTGGATATGTTAATTTTCAATGGATAAATTTGCAATTTAATTCAATGGAAATATTTGAATTTATTTCCTGCTAGCTCAGTTTTACAGAAACGGCTAGTATCTGCCTTGTGTTGTGTATAGTTATATGACTATTGCATTGAGTATAGTAGAACTTGTGTATATTTTAACTTGGGATGCTTAGAAAAAAAAATCAATTTATAGAAATTTCGATAAGCAGAAATATAAATTATCATATTTTTACTATTTTCTGATCATTCTAATATTTCAAGATGTACTACATTATTGTTGCGATATCATCGCGAAATGCAGCATAGAAAGTATCAAATAATATCATAGAGAGATCTTGTTTTTTTATGGGGGAAAAAAAGAAATCATACCTAGTTAATTTGTAAAAGTTTAAAGAACTAACAGAATCGCACGAATTACACCCAGACGACCTGCATACATCATATGTATGTAATTTGTGAATTTTCTTACAATATATTAAAAAATGTAACATAATGTCAGACAGGCAACATTAACTTTTTAATTAATTTTAGTCGAAGTATTCTTTTATTTTGAGCATACTATTTAGGTTAATTCGTTTCAAAATGATTCTATTTATTCCGAGAGGCAAAAATTTGTTTAGGGTTGTTATGAGTTAATTATATGATGTCTCTGACAGTTGAATGCTTCTATTACTTGTTACTTAGATAATGTCTCAATTATACGGGTTTTTTTTTGTTTCTTTTTGTATCATCTTCTTTGAATTCAGCCTGATGAACGGAATCATTCAATATTTCCTGATTATTGGAGTAATGAGCCACTTTTAAATTCTCATTCATATATAAAAATTACTTGCATTAAATGCACTTATTTATTATTTTTGTGCGTCCTTCCGTGTATTCCGTCCATTTTTTTTTGTTCAATGTATTTAAATTTTATAAAATAACCAGGTGAAGTTATGAAAATCTAAGTTTCCGGAGAAAAATTCAATATTTACGGAGTTTTGATTGTATTCAGAATGGAGGATATTTAATGAAATTTCTTCTAATTATTGTTTTCTAATTACGATCCAATTTTCAACATGTTTTTATCATCTCGATTTTTGTTATGTTTATCTATTTGTTTGTTCTGTACAAATTTGGCAATTGATTTTGAACTAACTTCCGATGAACTACTGTTCGTTTCAGTATCCTGAAACGACCACTTTTCGACGGTTCTATCTCCCTAAGGGTTGAGACATCGAAGGACCAGCGCATTTCCGGTATTCTTGTGTTATTCTTTGACTTTGATTCCTGCATTTTTCGATACTTTTTTGCTTGTTTTTTCACTTACCGTTTGAAGTATCGTGTCATTTCCGAGCTTATTATTTTATTTTAATATAGTCTGCGAATAATCCGAGTTTACTTTATTGTTAAATGCAAACGTCTCCTTTCATCTTTCCTCTCACCCCCATTTTGACCCATCCTTAAGCATGCTCAAAAGAGGGTTTTAGAATCCGTTGTCAAACAATAGACACTTGGAAGTTTTAAACATAGCTCAGAACTGGATGAACTCTCTTTCATGTCTGTTCGGTACAAATTTTGTCATTGGGAAGTTAGTTAAAAATCGATTGCGAAATTTCACTCACACAAAACTAAATAGAAGAAAATAATTATTTAAATAAAAATAAAACTTAATATGCTGCGTTTTTAAAACGGACTAAAACGTATATACAAATTGTCTCGTAAATTTGTGGTTGTGAATTTTAAAAGTTTGGAAAAATCATTTTATACTTTTTTTGTCTGCTTTAAAAATTTGGTATATTTTTGAGCGAGAGAGGATTTAAATAATTATTATATGTGCCATACATTTAAGCACATGCATAAGTAGTTGCATTTGCATTTTTTTTTATGTCGCAACAATGTCAAAACATAATAAAGTGCTTAAAACATTAAGATTTATTCCTTATCAAATAATTTGTCATCATTAAATTCCTCGGAAACTACATCTAAAGGCCTTGCAAGTTCAAAAGAGACTTCAATGTCAATCTCAAGGATCATTATTTATACTCGGAAAACGAGACGGTAAGCGTGAAAAAAAAGAGAGGAAAAAAAAAACATTTCTAAAAAATTCGGAAGACATCCAGAAATTTGCAGCAGGGGCCTTGTTATTGAAATTCGAAGGCCGACGTCATTTATATGGGTGTGTTATGTAACAAATGGGCAACTTTCAAAGGAAGTGACGCGTCATTGCGTATCTAAATATCATTGCCAAGATTGCCCAAATCCGCTCAGGAAACTGGGCGCTTCAGTGAACAGAGGGAGAAATTACAATTTCCTCTGGAAAAGTTGACAGTTTAAATGCGCCTTTCTGCACAGGGATTCGATTGATTTGTTATCATGATAGAGCGTGACTGGCGCAGATTGATGATAAGCTGACTTGAATTTTATCAAAACAAGACGGGTTCTGGGTTGGTTAGTAAAAGTGATTGTCCATTCAGATAAATGATAAGCGACTAGGCCAGTTTTAAAATTAAGAACCATTTTATTTTTAACTCATCACCTACATATTATGTGATCTTTGCTTTCTAATTTTTTTTTGATATTGAAAATGAATTTATTACAAAGCAGTACTTTGCCATTTAAAGGATATTCCTTTGAATCCTTTGAGTATTTCCCACTTTATCGTATATTTGCCATTCATTTTTTTTTAATCAGTCAAAATGGATTTATTACAAAACAATGTTTTGCTATTTAACCCTTTGCACTTCGAAAAATAATTAGATGCATGATTATTCATAGAATATAAAAGCTCACTTCATTGTTGAGAAGTATAAAATACAAAGTGTAAATTAATTTTTTTAAAACACCTCACCCTACTTTTTTCTTACGACGCTGTATATATATATATATATATATATATATATATATATATATATATATATAATATGATATTTTAATTCTAATTTCAATTTAATTAATTTCCAAGATTTTGTCTTAATTTAGCCCATAGTAACTTCATTCTAAAATATTCTCTTATTTCGTGATCCAATTCCACTTTCTCTACTTAATTAATTCAAGAGAAGCTATGTAAAATTGCTGAATCGGCTAAAAGCCTAACTTTCCCACACTCCGCGTGAAGGGACAAAATACCGTTGCCGAGACAAATTCTTTTTTAAAATCTCCCTGTGTTGCCCCTACTTCTTCGACACATGTAACGAAAATCCCTATCGAAATCTCATTATATATTAGCAGTGTAAAGAAGTATTTTCCCTATCAAAATCTCAAGTTATATAAGACCAGGGATAAAATGTCCTGAGCTTTTTCCTCATTTCTTTTCTGTGTCGTTCTATGTGCTCATCGCTTGTACATATGCCTGCTTCTTTAAAATGAAATAAAACGACTTCACGAAATCAAAAAAGTGTTTACTGTCTTCAAATTGCATTTTGCTTCACATATAATAATGCTTATATAATATAATATTAGTTCTAGTAAACTTTTTGGGTCGAGTTTCAATTGTTGACCATGAGTCGTCTCTCGAGTGCAGAGGGTTAAAGGATGTTCCATAAATCAAGGACTTTTTGAGTATTTCCCTCTTTATCATATCTTTGTTATTCATTTTTTTTATAAAACCAATCAAAAAGGGATTTATTACAAAATAATATTTTGATATTTAAAGGATACTTCACAACAAATCAGTCCTTTGAGTGTGTTGTTGCGCTAAAATATTTAAGGGAGACAATCAATGTGGAGTATTATTTTAAGGCGCAATTAATTAGTTTTTGGAATTAATCAATATTTGGATTAATCAATATTGGATTTAATCAAAATAATATTTGTGTAAAGATTCTTAGAACATTAATACAGATGACTGGTCAGCTAGATAAACAGTAAGGTTAGGTCAGTCTTGAAATTTAGAAGCATTTCATCTTTAACTTGTAGCCTGCGCTTCATCAGATATTTGCTATTCATTTTTATTAATCATGTCAAAATTGATTGGTTACTAAATAATATTTTGACTTTTAAAAAGATACTCCATTATGAGTGCATTTCTTAAGAATTTTGGCATGCCCAAATACTCAATGGACGTAATCATAATGGAGTATTAATTAAATGCGCCATTAATCAGTTTTTGACATTAATCATGACAGTGTTTATTTTTAAAGATGCAAAAGCCAGACTGTGCCAAAGAAATGATAAGAGTTCTTGTTATGAAATTTAAAGTAGAAAAAACACTTAGGAGATCATAATTTAAAATTTAATAAAAATAAAAAGGTGTGCAAAATTTTTAAAATATTTAAAACGAATTATGTATTAAAGTAATATTCAAAGTAACTGCAGCCTTTAAATAAATTGTTTTTTTTAAAATTATTATTATTATTATTATTGAAATGGATGAATTTAGATTTTCATATTGAAAAGCTGTCATTCCCTAATGCCTGTAGGGTTTCAGGTTCGAGACCCGATTCCACCGAAAAACCGTCGTGTAAGGGGTTCTGTTGCACGTCATACCAAACGTCCTCCCGCTGGTGTGGCGTGGAGAGGGGGTGCCAGCTCAGGTGTCGTCTCGTCATCTGACCGCGGTTCAAAATGACGAGGTCCGTCCCAAAATAGCCCTAGTCTTGCTTTACAACGGGACGTTAATATAACTAAACTAAACCCTAATGCCAGAGTTTTACAGTTACCCTCTATTAAGTATTAGATGTCAAAAAGTTTCTGCGAACGAAAGAAAAATGTATAGATAGCATTTTTTAAAATCGGAACTTTAAGAGAGAAATTTCCTTGTGATTGAAAGTAAGCTAGTTTTTGAATTTAAATGTAATGAAAGATTGTTCTTTTTAACAGCACAAAAATTAGAGAAGCCCAATTAGCGTCACACAATTGACGATATAAAGTATGAAAACAAATGGAAAAATTAAAATTTAAAAATTTATTAAACTACTGGGGTATAGCAATTTAAATTTCAAATAAACATGAGTAATACACAGGCATAAAGAATCACTAAGCCAATTTTAAAAAAAGATTTTTAAATTACTATCATTTCGTATGACAAATCTATATTAAACATACGATACTTATTATTTAAGTATTGTTGAATGACAGCAGTCAAATGTAAACAGTAAGATCGTTTATATTTGACTGCTTCATTGAGCGCTTTTGATAACTGCGTTGAATTGAGCGCTTCGCTTAGCTAATTAATGAACCTGCAAAATGTTGTTAGAAATGTTCTGGGGATAGTTCACCGTGTCACCATGAAAGTCCACAAAGGAAAGAACTAATGTCAAACAAAGTTTAATCGAGCAGAAAAATAAGCTTCACTGTCACCAGATAGGTAATTATGTCTTGCCAATGGAAATTGATGTTCATATCCTCCAAAACAATGGTCTTAATATTAACTTAAGACTAAAAAAGTTAGCTTTTAAATTACATCAGTTCCATTTCCGTACAACATTTCCCCTAAATTTAAAAAATGTTTTTAAATTCAATTTGAATAGCAAAGAAATTCAAATTAACCTTTATCGTGGCAAGATTGCTTTTTGAAGAAAAGAAAAAAAAAAAAAAATGTATAAAGGTAGCTTCTTTACGCTATAAAAAACATCAAGAAATAAAAAAAATCGTGTAATAAAAATCGTTTAATAAAACTAAGTTAAAAATTATTTTATAGTGGTAGTATATTTTTATAAAAAATGTATAAAGGTAGCTTCTTTACGCTATAAAAAACATCAAGAAATAAAAAAAATCGTGTAATAAAAATCGTTTAATAAAACTAAGTTAAAAATTATTTTATAGTGGTAGTATATTTTTATAAAAAATGTATAAAGGTAGCTTCTTTACGCTATAAAAAACATCAAGAAATAAAAAAAATCGTGTAATAAAAATCGTTTAATAAAACTAAGTTAAAAATTATTTTATAGTGGTAGTATATTTTTATAAAGTTGTATGTTTGGTATACTATACAAAATGAACATAAGGGTTAATATATCAGAACAGTCAGTTCCATGCTTTTAATTCCGTAATTGGATTTCCATTTCTATTTTTTTATTTCTATATATATACACTTTTTAATTTGCAATAAACGAATACTTTGAATTTAAGTTTTTGAATCATATCAAATAATAAGATTTTTTTTAAAAATAAAAGGTTTCAGTATTAAAAAAAAATCAATCCTAAAGAAATTAAAATGAAATCTACGATCGAAATTTTCAAGTTATCATGCGAGAACATTATTTGTCTTAATTAATTTTAGTCATTGATCGGTTTGAACCGGTTTGAAACAATCCCGAGACTTCTCTATCGGTTCTCTATCCCTATATATACATATATAATATAAAATATTTTTTTTTTTTAAACTTTCATTTCAATTTTTCTAGCTGTCAAACAAAGTTTTGGAGCTCGACCGATTTTGTGATGAAATAACAGCTATGATGTCATAGTTCTACGTCAACCTTTTATAAACGCACCTGCTGTCAAAGAAGCATACGTAATAATAAAGCAATAGTGGTAAAAGCAGGTCAACCTTTTAAAAACGCATCTGCTGTCAAAGAAGCATACATAATAATAATAATAATAATGCAATACTGGTAAAAGCAGGTAAAGAAATATATGCGATTAAAAGATCATGATGAAAATTGCCATTTATGCTTTATTCATTGCCTATGCCTATGCGAGCTTCAAAACCCCCTAACCAAAACAACATCATGTTCTCACATGATAAAAAACATTTAACAGCCTAAAAATTCAATAATCTGAGTGAAAAAGCGAGTGTAAAAATTATTATTTTACACAAAAATATGTCTAAAATGGTTAAAAAGTACAAAAAATACATACAAAAATACAAACAATGAATGTAGCCATAGTTTTTTTTTTTTTTTTTTGCAGTAGTTAAATTATTATCATTTTTAAAAGCCGACTTATTAAAAATCTAGCTTGATTCTTAAATTTACACCAAATGAAAAGTATTACTATAATAATCTGTTAAAAGTAGTAAAAGACATTATGTGAAATTAAAATTCGTTAGTATTGTGAAATTTATTTTTTTGAATTTTTGAAGTGATTCTAAAACATTTTTGTAAATTAATAGATTTCGAAATTATTTAGAAGAAGCTTTAAAATTTTGTTTGATTTTTAATTTTAAAAAATCTAATTCAAAATTTGATAATCCTTTTTTTATTGACCACTTACTATCCAAGAAGTAACTGTCTCAAATTGGCAGCTCTAGATTGAACAGTCTGCTCTGTAGAGTGTTTTCAATGATTTTTTCATCATGCGTTATAGATTACATATAGCATACTAGACTCTAAATGTTATTATACTGAGTATCTTTGGAAATTTAATATTAACTTATATACATTTATATCTTATTCATTAATAACGCAAATAATAAGACTAATTAACAGTGAAGTATTTGTTATTCAAGCATTTATACCATGTACAAGTAATTTTTTTATGTTTCTAATTTTTAAATTTATTAAAAAATGGATAAATCGATTAGTATTTTATACGGTTAAAAATTGTTTTGAAAGACAGATGTTGAAACTTTGTGGAAGGCCATTGATAAGGAAACAGATTAAATTTATCGAAAGATAGGCACGCGCAAAGAGATTTTGCATTTATAATAGTCACGTGATCATTAAGAGATTCTTACTGTGATAATTTTTTTTATATCTAATTTTAATTTTTTTTTTTGTTGTTGTTTTATGGGTGTAACTAGAAGGTTTAAAATTTTTATCTCGCATTTTTTTTTCTGGTACCAGAATTTTTTTTTACCCATTTTCTAAATGAACTACTGTTCTACTTGATGAAAACGTATAATTAGTAATTAAAAATTTTTTTAATGAATTTCTTTTGTTTTGATATAATCTTGTTGAATTTTTATTTATTTGTGTTCAGGTGCTGATATAAATTCGAGTCTGAAAAAAAGCTTCCAGAGATACGATGGTTAATTAACTTTGTTTGCAATATTTCCTATGTATTTATAGTAGATGATAATTGAAGTGATAATAGTAATGCTAAATGTTGCACTTTGGTATCCCAGTTTTCTGGTAATTTTTCCTCCCGAAATCATAACAAATTAAATTGATTTCAATATATTTCCAATTTTTGTTGTTGTTGTCAATGCCACATACCAAGTTTCTTTTATTTTCCTTGGTATGTATTAATTTATCATTCACATGAATTGATACACAATCAGATAAGTACAGATTTAGTACAGATTGCGTTGAATTCCATTTTTACTAAAGTATATTCAAAGTATTGAAGTATTTTCAAAGAAAAAGTATGGTAAAAACATCAAAAAATTCGAATTCGAGATTCTTGCACAAAATATCACCAAAAATGGTACTCTAATAGGCACTTTTATAACCATTGTTTGTCGATGGCATACGGTTAATATTATACATTTATTAGGACATACAAGAAATAATAATTAAGATAATTCTTGTTGATTTATGTAAAGATCATATATTGAAATTAACGCATTTATAGGTTGTTTTCTCTTATACACGCATAACCATATACAAACTCAACTCATAATCTCTGAACATGCTATAAGCTATAAGAACGTAATGCTATAAGAACGTAATGCTATAAGAACGTAATAAGCTATTGACTGGCAATCCTTTAAACAATTACGTTGAAAATTAGATACAAGTTATTATTTACTATACGCTTAAGTTCGTCCATTTTTTTTAATGTTCTTGAATTATATTCATGGCTAAGCAATCAAAATTCTCGCATACGGATTTTTTTTTTGAAATTTTAATAGAAATGTATTAATTGATACAAGATCTACATCTTAATTCGTCTCAACTATTTAATTCTTCATGTAGCCTTGCACTCAGATAGACTAACAAAAATACGTGATTCCAAAAATAGCTTTTTTTACCTTTAGCCTCGCAGAGATTTGAAATAATATATTTTTATCTAGAACTCGAATATCTTGATGGTTATGTTACGCCCACCACCCTATATTTTGCATACAAAAATTAAATTATAAAGGTATCACAAATCTTATCAGTTTGACAAAAGGAAGAAAAATTAATTTCCTGTTTATTTGCTTCTCCCTTTTTTAAAAAGATATTTTTGGATTACTTTCTACCGGTATCTTAACGATAAAATTACTATCTCTGAAGACCATCAGGAAGTTAATTTCATGACCACCTTGTGAGTAAGCGTGTAATTTCGAATTTGTTCATATCTCTAAAAAATCAACCTCATGTGCAGATCTTTATCACCCCCCTCCCCCTTTCGAAGGAAAGACAAGCGATACGACAACCGTGCCAGAGACTGGCGCAATTAAAGGACCGTTACACAATAAACGATCCGAAGCAGATCGTCCCCCCAGGAAGCGGCTACGCTTGATCGCGTGCCCAAGTATCAGTGTCTCATTATACCCGTGCGTGCGCTCATCCAAAAGAGATAGAATGTTTTCGAAGCCAACAGGTGAGAACGGTCGAGAATCGCGTGTAGACACTTCCTTTGTTAAGGCCCTGCAGCATTTAAATAATGCTCAGCCGGAGACATTGTCTTGGGGTTTGGGGCGGTTATTAAAAAAACCATCCCATTGGGTTTAAAGTTGCATGCCCCGAAGGTTTGAAGGGCCTTGGAAACGGTTTCTGGATGTTGGAAGGAGAAAAAAAAAAGTAGGAAATCGTTGTCACGTGAAATTGTGAAATAAATTAAACCGTTGAGTGTGTATGAAAGAGTCGGAACTACCGAATCAATGTATATCCATCCATCCCCTCTTGTAACTGGATGTTCGCTTTTCACTTCATTTGAATATGTCAACGTGTACCATTTTGATATGACTGTTATTCGATATGGCGCCGATTTTTTTTAACTGTGTCGTTAGGCTTCTTACAATTAAAAAAATGTAGAGTATCGATTTTCTTGTCAGGATGTATAGATTTACCAAGCGTTAAAATGGACATGAATTACAACTTTTGACGATGTTTGGCGCCGACATTCTATATATCGCTTGTTTTTTTTTTTTAATGCTATTGTTAGACTTATTTGAATCAAGAAAAACAGATATCATAGTTACCTAGATGTGTAAGCCTTACGTTATTGTTATTGTCGATACGACTTGACAGCTTTCAAAGGTATTCGGTGACATGATTCGATGTGCCGCTGATTTTTATTGACATCGTTAAGCTAGTTTCAATAAATAAATTTTCACTTTCTCATATACGTAGTATAAAAAAATTATAGTGATCTTCAAAAAAATTCCAACTCGAAATTTTGACGAATCGTCACGTTTTAGTTTGAAAAACACATTTGTGGGAAATGTCCGTTCCTGCGTCTGTGACAAAGATAACGCGAAAACGACTTGAGCTAGACGATTGAAAGTTTGTACGCAGTTTTTACACCAAATTTGCAGATTTTTATCAAATTTTCAATAAAATCTGTTCGGAGGAAACACATCTGTCCGACTGTTCGAATATAGGTTAACATGATAACCACAAAACAAAGAGAGCTAGATAAATAATATTTGGTACACATATTTAAGATCTAAAGTACAGACATCTGACATATTTTGAGCCATATCCACCCACGGATCGATTGTCTGTCGATCTGTACTTTCAGAAACATGTAAACGCCACAACTCAAAAACGCAAGGACTTAAATATATATCAAAATAGGTATGGGATTTTGTGATTACATGTGCTTTGTTTCAATCGATTGAGAAAAACGTGCCTGAAGCACAAATTCAATTTTCAGATACTATTAACCGCATGCCATGAATTATTAAAAGAACTCGCCAAGGATGACACGATAGACTCAGTAAAACCGCCGAATTCACGCCAAAAGTTAGTATTTGTAACTATTGTACGCCAGGCGTTCTCTGGCATGACCAGTTTATTAGAAAATATGTTATCGCCAGAAAACTCTCCAAGGATGACACATTAGATTCAGTAAAAATGCTAAATTTACTCCAGTATTTAATATTTCTTAACTATTATATGTCATTGTCAAGCAAGGTGTTCTCTGCCATGGCAAGTTTATTAGGGAGTATGCAGGAATGTTTTGGGGTGACCACCCCCGCTGATTTTCCTTATGAATGGAATATGAAATCCTGAATATGATATTTATTGGTTGGCTATAAAAAAAAGGTCCTTGGTTTCTTCAAGAATTGACTACCAATCCCGAACTTGAAACAAACGATTTACATTGTTTTAACGATGTACAACTTGCTAGTTGAACACGGATGTTTCACATCAACATCCATCCATCCCTCGCTTATATTCATCAGACACTGCTTTACTGCTCCGAGTCTGTAAAGTGACACATTTCGAAAACAAAGGGTGCCGTAAATAATCCCAGGGGAAGGTTAAATGAAAACAGTCTAGCCTATTTCCATCGAAGAGCCCCATGCACCATTGTTGCAGGTGTCAGCGGTCGCCATTTAACTGTCGGGACTCATTGGGGTCGAGGCTGGGTCTATATTTAGGTTGCTATTGATGCTGTATTTACGTACAATATATATTGTGGTTGGTGTCTTATAAGGATAAGATATTTTTTTTTCTTCTTTTTTACCCACTCTGTAAATGACAAACATTTATTGCCATTTGATTATATGTTTTGAATGAGGTTATTTTCATTCAGGCGACGCAGAAGAGAACTGTGAATTTCCTGATGGTTTTTCATAAGTTTACAACAGATATAGTGATTTTTAGTATGTTTTGTTTAGATAATTTTGATGCAAGACTATAAACGAAAAATATTACTTCCCAGTTTTATAATAACTTTGAAACTGGACTATATATTAACTAACAGAAAAATTAGATCGTTATTGGTATTGTGTTTGTGGTAATCATATACTAGGTTTGATTTTTTCCTGAATATAAGATGTTTTTCCCTGTAAATGGCATTCATTTATTACTATTTGTTTATCTGTTTTGAATGAGGTTATTTATCAGAACTGTGAATTTCCGAATAATTTTTCATAAGCCAATGATAGATGTAGTGATTTTAGCGTATTTTATATATATATTTCATTGTATTTATTTCTATTTTCTACTTGAATCTTATTTTATATTTTTTTCAAGTAAAAAATAATTAAAAGAATATATAAAAAGAATTATTTTATTAATGTTTTGTTTAGATAATTTCGGTGTAAGGCTATAAACAAAAAATAGTATTCCCTAATTTAATAATAATTTTGAAACTGGATCAATTACACATTAATAATAAAATGTCTATTACTGCAAGTGTATTTATGCTAATCATATACTTGTTTTGATGTCTTGCTGAATATAAGATGTTTTTCTATGTAAATGGCAAGCATTTATTGCTTTTTGGTTATATTTTGAATGAGGTTGTTTTCAACCGGACATACGATGATGAGAAAAATAATAGGGTATTCTCAAGTGCCAGAATAAATATTATGATTTAGAATAATTTAAATGTATATTTTATTGTGTTTCTTTCGATTTTTCTGATTTATGCCTATCTAATATTTCTTTTTCTCGAAAAAAAAATCACTGATTGGGAAAAGCTTTTTTTTTTAAATCAATATCTGTTGTGCAGATAATTTTGATGTAAAGATGCAAATGACAGCGAATATAAGCAAGTTACGGCCTTGGCAAGGTGAATTGCGAGTTTCTTCTTTTAATAAATTAATCAGTCCTATTTCAACACATTTTTAACTCAATCAACAAACTAACAATTCATTTTAGAGTATTTTTTTTTTATTTTAGCTTTTTTAAAATTGTGTAAAAATATAATTAAACTACACTTCAGAAAATTAATAAAAAATCAGTTTCAAATTTCAGAATTTAAATTAAAGGAATGTACTATTATTTTAAATTAAAAAAAAAATCCCCTACTACATGTGACTGAGGAGTATCTTCAGACACCTATTCTCCACCCTTCGTTGCGACGCCACTAAGTCCGTGACATTTTCATAGCCGAAAAATAAAGTTAAAAATCGGAAATGTTTAATCCAGTATACCTGTTACTTTTAAAATAACTGATTTATTGCTACACGTTAGCATCATTCACATGAATAAAAGCATTTTGCTGAAGTCAACAACGCACGTGTTGGATTAATCAGAAAATTTCAATTTTTGTCTTTTAACTCTGCTTGCGGATTTAGCATTAGGTGGCCATAGACATTACAGTTTATGAGGCGCTTTTTTAATTAATTAGTTTAATATATTTTTAACCTATCTGCATGCTGATTTATTTTTTATTTCAGTATCTTTTAAAAAAATTGTGTATGTTTTTTATCTATTTATAATGACTTTTGACATTCGTGTTTTTTTGTGCAATATTATTTAAGCAGATGCTCGGTGTTAATAAACATTGTATCTGTGTACATAAACAGGTCTTCTGGTTACACAAAATATTTTAATTTAACGTATGCAAGAATACTAGCAATTTATTTATAGAAGAAGCATGAAAAAAACATGAAACTGAAATAAGAAAAATTAAACTAATATTTTGTTTGTTTGTTTTTATTTGAATGAGGGGGATTTAGGGATTTTTAGCTACAAATGCTTAAACTAATAAACAAAGTTGGACAGATTTTTGTTTATGCACGCGAGCTGAATCGGAAATTGAAACGTTGCCAGCTAGGGAAATATAAACTCTTATTCAAATTATAAATGTGAAAAAAAGTCAAAGCGCAACCATAAATAAATGCTCCAGTTTCTTGAATCCAAATATACCATAATAAAAAAGAGAGGAAATAGATAATTAGAACCCTCAACTGTAATGTTATTTCATTTTATAATTCACGGTGTTACATATTTTACAAATGTAAAGGGTGCCCTATAATCAACGCAAGATTTGAAGTAGCTACCATTCATGCAGTAAAGTGTTGCTAACCCTGTTAAAAAACCATTTGTCAGCTGATAGTTAAGGTTTAGTAAAAATGGAGCATTACATGATAGAACAACGTGTTTTCATTGTTGAACAACATTTCGAAAATAATAAGTCTGTTCAGTTCGAAAATTTGAGAATTGTCCCCCTAGGTCGTGTGATTTAACTGCATTGGTTTTTTTTTAATGGGGTTATTTGAAGTCAATGGTCTATGCCAATAAGCCCACAAACACGTGTGCAATAGAGGAAATTCAACGTTGCATCAATGAATTTCAGCCACGTTAATGCAAAATGGTCATGGAAAATTGCGACTAAAGAGTGCGTTTTTCATGTGACTAGGACTTTGTATGAATCGGTTTAGTTATTTTAACGTCCCGTTTTGAGACTGATCTCGTAATTTTGAATTGTGGTCAGATGATGAGAACGGCACCTGACCTGAGAGCCACTCTCCAAATTTCCATAAAACACCAGCGGGAGGGCATTTAGCCGCGACAGATTTAACGTGCACCAAACTGTTATTGGGTTCACAGCAGTTGTTTGGTGGAATCAGATCTCAAACTAGGATGATCATACCAAGCCCTCCGTTTCCAAAACTGTAACCGTCCCATCCGGCCATCACGGCCTCCTTGCATGAATGAATGCCATAGATGAAACTGATTAATATGCTGGGTCTTATGTATGTTGTGTGATGCTTGAATTAGGTCGAAAAAATTTGTTAAAATAAAAAATAAAAAAAAAATTCGAAATATGTGGTTTTATAATATCATGTTGATTAATTTATCCCATGGTATCGATTAGTCTTCTTAAAATAAACGTCTCAAAATTTGTTTCGTTGCTAAACATAAGTCGAACTTTCCACCCTAAATTTTATCATTGACATATTTACAATGCCTCAAAGATATTTGAAAATTTATTTTCATTTAGATTTTCGCCCTTAAATGTCGAATGCTTTTAAGATGCTGTATCCAATTTTGTTTTCTAAATTTTATGAGAATATGATTAAAATTCTAACTCTTATACATTGTGCTTATAGGATATTTAATGCAAATGCTGTTATTCAATTTACAAAATGCAGTGCGCATCACGAGTGCTGATGAAATAAATACTCCCCTCCCCCTGATTTTGGCTGCATGTCGGTTTTCCCCCCCTCCTCCTCTATCCATGATTGAGAATACCTTATTTTATTCAACGAGATAGAAATACAAAGTTTTATTTTAATTATCGCAGTTCCCAAATTTATATACGCGCTTAAGCCTAATTTTTTTTTATTGACAACAAATTGTTTCTTAACCATAAATCAAACTGAACCCTTTAAAAGGCCATTTTTTACTAATTATAGCATATTAAAATATTTTTAGAATTGTGAATGTCTTAAGAAAAATGATACATTTAGCTTATTAAATAAATTTAATTAATTAATTAATTCAGTTAACTAGTAGTTAAGTAACAAATCAGGACATTTATTTGTGTAGGATTCAGGATTATTTTGTATGAGATATTGAAATATCTTGAGTTTCTGTCTCTTATTGAAAAATTTGTCAGAACGCCTGCATACTTCATACAAAGATTGATAATATTGATGGAAAGCATACTTCCACAGCCCTAGAAAGGGTTAAAACAAAACATGGTCTTTATAAATCATATTCCCGTGATATATTGAAGAAATGAAAGCCGGCCCTTTTTTTTTAAATTAGGCATTTAAGTTTTTTTTCTTACATATTATTTTCATACATTTTTCAGAATTATATAGTTTGCCGAAACATTTCAGTTAAAAAGGCATTTCATCGTTCTTATGATCTGCTATTTAACTCAGCAGTTTTGTATTTGTTATGATCGAGCCATGTGAACCGTCTCAGTAGAAAGCTATCATCATTTGGAAAGAATCACTCGACGCTCTTTTGTGTAATTCATGATGATCGATATTGGTTGTGTCTTTCATTGGCCATTTTTTTTATGGACCATTGTCGATTAGTCAGTTTGTGTCACGTGATTTTCATTGTGTCTTGGAGGATGGGTTATTCACTTTTTTTCTCCCGTTCCAAAAAAGTCATTGAGCGTTTTTATAAGTTACTAGTCGCCTTAGGTAACCAGCTTATTCTCCCCGGATATTGGCTTCCCTGACTTAAAGTAATTAGTACAGAATACATTATTTACATTTATTGTAAAATCTGAAATTAATAGACTGCAAAATTTTACAAATTTTTTCTGCGCTTGCAAATTTAAAAAGTGTGTGTGCTGCGAAATAAAAGCAGAAGTAATAATCCTGCTTCGGAATGAATGCCAAAAGAAGCAAATTTTTCATGTTAATTAGAAGAAGGTATTAGGTAGAAGCACATATTGAAAAGTTTGGGAGGACCTTGAAAATGGTGGAACATTTCATTTTAACAACAAAAACAGGTTTATAGATGGTATATCAAATTTTAAAAAAATACAATTAGAATAAAAGAATTGCGCAGAAATAAAATTTATATAATTAAAAAGTTAATTTTTCGAATTCTAAGACTATAAAATTCACTTTTGTAAAATAATATTTGTGAGATTTTGTGAACTATTGATTTTTAGTTGTCTCAATTTACCTCTACGTTGGACCAGGTCTCATAATCTTCTTTTAAAAGTTCAGCTGACTTTTCATGGAATCTTGGACATCCTCTGGATTGGTCCTAATAAAAGAGTTATGCCGAACTGTCAGAGCATCAAAATTGATGATTACAAGAGAATTGCTGATTACTAGAACCGAAGCATTCTGTACGTATTTAAATATGATAGATCCGTTCCTTGCTATTTTGATAACTACATCAGTACATTGATGATTACTACCAGCGGTGGCTACTGCATGAAAATGGAATATTTACATTGCAGAATTAATATAAGTCGCATCAAAATGAGTTACAGAACTTTTTTATTTCATATCAACAAAAGAAATAAATGTGACCCCCCCTTCCTTTTTGATTCAAACTCATTGTCGTGAATGAAGCATTGACTAAACCTTTTCTTGCATAACACAGTGTGTTCGAGTAAAATGTAAACTGCACTTTGGAAGGGGCTTTTTATTGCTTCCAGTACGAAATCGGATGAAACAAAAAGTAACTGTTTCAAGAATAGGCGTACAAATGCGGAACTTTTCTTTCTTTTTAATATCCTTTCTTTTTCTTTATTCTTATTCTTTTTATTTTCACTTTCTTGGCCATTTCTTTCTTTCGATTTGAAAATAACTATTTGAAATCGCGTAATCTGCTATTAATTGTATTATTTCCTCGGTCATGGTTGTTATGTAATATTTCCGGATTTTTTTTTTTTTTTTTTTTTTTTGTTAACATAATATTTACTGGCATAATTTCTATAAATTATAGCACGTTAGTGGTGGAAAGATTTGGACCATGGGATACAAAAACCGCCAAATTTGGCACAGGGCTGGCCGCGGTGGCCTGGTGGTAAGACTCGGCTTCGGAACCGGAGGGTTTCAGGTTCGAGACCGGATTCCACCCAAGAACCGTCGTGTGAGGGGGTCTGTTGCACGTTAAATCCGTCCTGACCAAACGTCCTCCCGTTTGTGTGGTGTGGTGTGGAGAGGGGGGTGCTAGTTCAGGTGTCGTCCTCGTCATCTGACCGCGGTTCACAATTACGAGGTCCGTCCCGAAATAGCCCTAGTGTTGCTTCAAACGGGACGTTAATATAACTAAACTAAACTAAACTTGGCACAGAGCTATTACTTCAGTTGTAGGTAAAAAACATATCTAAAATAGGGTTTTTCAAAATTTTCTTTAATTTTTAATTAAAAATTAATTGAATATTTAGCATTTCTCTTCGATAATTTCGAAGGATATTATTGCATTTTTCTTTTTCTTTAAAACACTAATTGATATTATTTTAATTATTTTATCTATATTCACTCGTATTGCGACAACCTGAAATACATTTCTTGTGTGCACGTTATCATTGCTATATAATTAACGTTAAAAATGAAATAAAATATACAACTCAAACTTAAATACCTTGCTACATGTTTCAGACTAGAAATTCGATCCCCCCCGGTCCGAATTTAAGAATTTCCATTTGTTCTATGTTCAACAACAAGTTTTGTTGAATATACGCATGGATATAGCTACATTATTGTAATTTGGAATAGACATGTAGGTTGTTATCACACTTGAGTTCAAGTTCAAAACACATGAATTTCATAAAATAATGAATTGTGCGAAACATAAATACCGAGTGGTTAAAAAAAAGTATGGTGAATTGAACAATAAAAGCAAATTTGTACAAAAAGTGATTGAGATATTAAAAATATAGTAGTTATTGCACAACAGAAAATTCATCAATCTCAAAAACGATAAATTTTGATTCCGAAAATGCTGAAAAACTGCATGAAATCGATTTAAAAGAAACAAGTGCGTTGATTTAAAGCAAAAACTATGGCAATTGCAGTTGATATTACGAAAGTATCATGATATGCTGCTATAGCCTGTTAACATACATTAAATGTGTATTAATTATGCAATTAAAATATTCTTAAAATTATATTTTTCTGACTTGTACGTTTTGTAATAATACTAAAGATAGATGACTACGTTGAAAAGTCGAGCTTTTCTGCAAAATAATTTTTTTTTAAATTTAATATTCTTAACGCTTGAACAGGTTTCTTTGTTAGAATTTTGTTTCCAAGTCTATTTTTTGGGAAATTGCACCGATTTTTAAACTCTTTTACATACATTTTAATACCATTTTTAGGTGCTGTTTTCTCAAATTCCAACTCTTTGATAGTATTTTCTTACGAAACATCTCACAAATTAAAATTTAATGTATGTATTTTGTTCAAAATTGATATAATAATTTGTCAATATGTTCTGCAGTTCCTGACTTAGAAAATAAATACTCTATTCATTTAGAAATTTTTTACAGTTGTTTTAGTGCTTCATAATGTTTTTTAAAAATTGAAAATTTCATGTTATTTATCAGTCGAACCCCGATATTTAAAGAATGGGTAGAAATGCAGCTTATTTTTTCTGTCATGAACTAGATAATACATTTTTTAAGCTATGTGCAAAATTTTAAGCAAATTATTTGGTAAACCTCTAAACTATAAATTTTTTGTTCTGTACGACTTTTTAGTCAGAACGCCCCCCTCCCCCCCCCCCCTTTTTTTTTTTTTTTTTTTCAATTTTTTGGGGAAAAAAAAACCTTTTGCTACTTAATTGATATTATTTGGTTTCATGGATATTTTTCTAATCATTTTAATGCAAATATCCAAAAATATAACTATAAATTTTCGAACGTTTTTCAAAAAATTCATCAAGAATTATTCACAAACTACACACGATGAAATTATTAAAGCATTTTTACTTGTTATGCACTTTTTATTTTGCAGAAATTAAGAAAAACTGTTAACATTCGTTTAACAACTATCTGCAGACGAAAATACTCATCGTAGATTTTAATCTGATTACTTTTAAAAACTAAATTGGAACGAATCTACGAAAAAAAAATCGTTTCTGTTTACGTAATAGCATACACATATACAAAAAGCAAAGCTACTTGTTCTGAAAAAAAGAACAGGATTTGGTAACAAAGCTTCGGACGCTAATAGGTAGTTAAGGTTGCTACTACCGTGGTTGTTTATGATTTGATGCTTCTCGGTCACTGTGCATACGTTGTCCTTTAACCTAATTTGCATATAATTTCTTTAAACAATGGGTTTAGATCTCATTACTCTTATCTCGGTTTGGAACAATGAATTTCATCGTAAAATCAATCTTTATTTTAAATTGCCAAAACAAATTGAATTTTTTTTCGTTAGGTAACAACAATCGCCGGTTTAATAACCTCAAGTACAAAACGGAAGTTGATTACGAATTTTAATTTAAATGTTTGTGAAAGTTGAAGAATTCGTTGCATAGAATTACCATATGAAATGAGTGTTCGGCAATGGTTGTTAAGAGCAAAAAGAAGATCCGGAAACTTGGTGTTTATTGTTGTTTGTTCTATTTCGTGGGAAAGTTTTTTTTTTTTTTTTCCTCTCTTTTTTCTAAAGGACTCTGAATCGGAAGATTGTCGTTAGTGCAAAGGTTTGGAAGCGTAATTAGATCAATGCATAAAGCATTTTAATGTGTGAGTTCAGCTGCCTAGTTATTAAAAGAATTCTCGAAAAATGATTTGTTCGATAGTCATTCAGTGTTTCTTTTATTTCATTAAGACGTTGTCCCCCCCCCCTTCTTTTCTTCGGTTTTCCCCCCTTTTAAGTAGATCTTTAAAAAATCATGAAATTGTGACTTTGAGAGGCGTTTTGAAAAAATATTTTATAATTTCTCTCAGCTTAAATCTAGTAACCATTCGTTACTGGAAAATGCGGTAATTATATAGTTTAAAATGTACGAGTTCGAACTTTGCAGTTTAAAAAATCTCATAAATCATTAAAATATGAATCCTGAATTTAATTTATAGAAGGAGGGGGGAAAATCCGCTTTGTATTATATCTGCAATGCAGTGCTGGTGAATTCATTCGCAAATTAAGATTGGATTTTTGGTCGGGCATATCTAGCACTCCGTGACTAATGTTAAAGAGAGAAATATGTCGGATTCTATTGGCCGAAGCGTCTGTGAGGCACATATATATAAATTAAAGTAGAAGATCTAGATATATGGGAGAAAGTTATCTTCGTAGATGACTTTCTGAGGACTTGATATATCAAATATGATATTGGATTTTGTAACTACAAGTGCAGTTTTGTGTTATATTTTTGTTTCAATCGGGTTGAAAATAAAACGTGTCTAAAAACACAAATTCGATTTTTGGATTCTATTAACGCATGCTAGGAATTAATCGCGAAGTAACTTGCCCAGCATAACACTATGGATTCAGTAAAAATTTAAATTTATACCAAAAGGTTAATATTTCTTAACTATTGCCATGTAAGGCGTTCTCTGGCATCTCAAGTTTATTAAAGATAATGCAAGAAAGTTTTGGGAATTCGGATATGGCTTTTAAAAAGAGCTTCTCAAAAAATCATGATGTGGATGAATATCTAATAAGTTTTTGTTTTAAAGGATATAATGTATTTTGAATATCTATATTCTGGTGTGTTTCATATAAAACATTTTTATTTTCCGTCTCTAAAATTAAAGTTGGTTACATAAAATCCGAAAGGTCACTGAGTCGTACATGGAGGTGAGCGTGTCCATATCTTAATTTTTATTATGTAACCAGACTTCACAGTTGTTTTTTTTTATTGACAAATGAATATATGTGGAGCATTAAGATGTTTCGCTCCTGTGACATCTGTGTCACGTAAAAGAAGCGGTAAATAACTCAACACAGATCTAAGAAAGCTGAGTTTCTTACCCAGCATGCTTCGCGTGGCACATCACGCACACTCTCTAAACACTTCTCAGTGCCAGTTTATTTATTCTCTCGCCCAAAACAGGCGAAGAAAAAAGTGGACTCTTCCAAACTGTCATGTCTTCCCGCGACAACTCATCGCCATTTTGTTTGTGGTTTTCTGAAAAAAAGAAGGGAGCAATTTATGAGTGTTCCGTGAAGAGTTCTTTATTCACTTGGTTTTCGCTGCATTCGCCTTTGAAATACTGTCTAGTACATCTTTTGGGCTGTGATATGTTTGCTGGTTGTTTTCCTATCCTTGTAAATGCTTTTTTTTTTTTTTTTTTTCATTCATGTAATTGTAGTGTAGTGTTTAGATAATTACGAACTTTTTGCTTCTTCTTTTTTTTTTTCTGTTCATTTTTTGTTTGTTGCATTTCATGATTTCGAGTTTGTTTTCAAACCATCCATGTTGAATCTTTTGCTTTTCAGAATCTTCTATTTTAAATCTCTCAGTTTCGAATTAATTTTTTTTTTATTCTTTTACTTTTGCTCTCAGTATTTATGTTTCATTGCAAAATCTACATGCATACACAGTGATGTTTAATCCAGTATCTAAAATAGGACAAATGTATGATTTCCTGGCCATAATATTTCAATAACATGGCTACCTCGATTCCCTGACTTAACTCAAGTGATGATTTCTTATCGAATGAAAGTCTATGTGAGGTATTTATGATAGCAGTTTGATAGTGTTCAACTGATTCAAATAAATAGATTTTTTGAAATGTATGACATTGTGTTTAAAAGCATTATTAACCCTTTGCATTCGGATGGTGCTTCTCGCTCATCAAGACGGTGCATCATTTTTACGTTTTATTTATTAATTTTTCAAAGAAATTCGGCTTAAAACAATTATGTATATTTATTTTTTAGAGAAATAAACAAATCTTTGTATTAGATGAATAATTATGCATCTAATTACTTTTCCGAGTGCAAAAGATTAAAAGGGTTTGAAGACATTTTGGAAGACACATTTGTGTTCCAAAAATTGGTTCGGTAACAGCAGTATATATATTTTTTATATATACCAGAAAGTTTTTTAATACTGTCAACAGCAAATAAACTAGACCTGTTTGTAAGCCGTGAATTTCATATTGCTTTATGTAGACACAATATGCCATCTAAAGCTGCTTTGGTCGAAAAATAATTTTAACCTTTTCAGTGCTTTATTTCAACCTGTATTCAGACTTCCTGTTGAAAAGCACCCGAACGGCATAGTGTTAAAGCATATTTAGACAAATATTTAGCGATTTGACTCTTTGTTTTGCCTTCTGCGGTATCAAAAATGTATTGAAATAATAATAATAATAATAATAATAAAAACAGTCAGTGAATTATCTGAATAAAATATCTGTCCAATCATTTTATTATATGAAATTTAATTTTCTCTTTCCAAAATTAAGTGCCTACTGTTTTATTGCAATATAGGCATCCATTATCACTTGCGCTCTCTATTGAACTGTTAGTTAATCGTTTCAGCAAATCTACCCACTCGTATTCAACTCTTCGCAGCACCCCTCCCCTCTCATCTCTCATTTTGGAAGGATTCAACAAGTGAAACGAGAATGAGTCCATTGGAAAGACTCATAATCTCCCTCCTAAACCTTGCACGTGCACCTTCCCTGCCACAATTGATTCCCCAATCCCCTGGATTATGAGGGGGTATTATCAAGCATATTGAGCAATTAGTCGTCTCATTTCATCATTCATCCCCTCCCTCAACCCTGGCTTTCCCCCTTTTAGGGGTGGAAAAATGGGTAGAACATCCCTCATCGCGGATGAAAATTTGATTCGAGAGGATGATTTCATTGTCTTCCGGTGGCATGCCCCCGACTTTCATATTATCTGCCAGATTGTGAGGATTTATTGAATCGTTTGGCAAAGTTATCGTTTTCGTTGTGGTTTTTTTTCTCTCCCCTCCCTGAAAGGATGAAACACTGTAAAAATGGATTATGTTCGAGAGGAAAGATATTTTATTTCCTGTTTCGTGCGAAGAATGAAATATTTTGATGGTTGTTAACATTGTGTCTGCTATAAGTGAAATTTAAATTTGAAGAGAAATTTTCTGGAATATCGTTCCTTGTTCATAAGAATACTGTTCTCTGAGTAAAAGCTGGATTGAAAGATATTTAAATGATTTGGTGAGCGATTATTATCAGTTACAATTCAGAAATTGGTATAAATCAAGATTATTGAAATGAAATTGGAAGTGCCTTTCCATCTTTATTTTTATTGTATATCTATAGTCAGGAGGAAATAATAACAATTATGGCAATGTTTTACATCATAAAGAATTTAAAAAGGATCAACAATTATCATAATATCTTTGTTACATAATGGCCGGAATTATCCTTGTAAATCTTTTTTTTCCCGTGACTTTTCTACTTTTGCATACCCTCTAACAGGTACGGTAATTAGGAGAAAACTACGGAGTTACGGTTGTGTAGTAAAAAATTAAAGAAAACTATAAATAAACGCAGAAAATGCCCTTTTCCTGAATCCTCACCTGTAGCAATACTGATAATCAAAGAATATATTACATGATTATAAAAAACAGATGGAATCTTGTTTCAGCTTGAATACAAACACTGGAGTCACTCCTCATAACAAAAATGCATATGGGAGTTTGTTTTGATTTTAAACTGAGTAGTGATGACTTAAAGGCAAAAATATTTGTTAAAAAATTAATGAAAAACAACTGTATATGACCAAGAAATATTGTTCATTTCTTTGATTAAAAAAAGTGTGATTTTTTTAAAAAAAAAATATTTAATTTATACATTTAATCAATAATAATTGTATGTTAAATAATTCTGAATAATGTTTGAAAGTATTTCTTTTAATTGATTAAAATTCTACTGATATATTTATTTAATAATTTGTCATGTTGATATATTTGAATCCAATATGTTAAAGATTATTCTACGGTTTTTTCTTTTTTTTCTTTTTCTTTTTCGAAATGTATTTCTCTGTGAATAAATTTGCAAACGTGTTTTGTTGAGGCAATCTTAAATTAGAAAACACATTTTAGTCCGGAAATAAGGAACTTGGCATAAGCAAACACACACTTTTATATATGCTCTACAGAAATATTTATCGAGGATGTCTACTGTATGTACTGTATATTGAGGATATACTGAAATTTGGAAGATGGATGTGCCAGCTCAAATATCGTCCTCGTCATTTTGACTAGGTTTTAAAATTCCGTGGTCTATCTCAAAATATCCATAGTATTGTTTCTAAACGGGTTGTTATCATACTAAACTTCTGAAGAATTCTAATATGCTTTAGAAAAAGAGTGGTACTTTTAATCAGTTTGGTGTTTTTGTTATAATGTTCTATTATTCTTTGGAACATCTTTGTGAACTCATATCTCTCTGGCGATGTTCAAAACCTATCAGTTCGGTCATAAAAATAACCGAATCTTTAATTCAACGATTAAAATGACTATCCTCTCCTTCATTTACAAGTACAGGCAGGTGTATTAACTCAATAAAGATTTTTTCCCCAGCAAGTATTTGCTTGTAATTGTACTTCAAACCGCTGAGACAATTCCTTTGTTGATGCTGTAGATCTGAGATAGTGGCGTAGGAAAAATAAATGGAGCTCAAAAATTAGCATTTATTTTTCGCCTCTCTTGCCAAACTCGTTTATTTTCTGCCTTTAAAAACGTTAAAATAAGCGCAAACATGCTGTCTATGGGGTGCCTCTAAATTCTGCCGCTCTGGGCTTCTGTACCTTCTCTTTTGATTATACTCGCTGTGCTACTGATTTGAAAAGTGATTCGTTTCATATTTCATGGATAAATAAATGATGTGCATTTTAAAACCCTGATTATCATGTTAAATAGGCGCCAAGTCTTTTGGCGACCTTTCCGTGGAATTGGCGATAGCCAATTTCTTTGATAATCTGACATCCAGAAATCTATTTAAAATTGCAATAAGGCCGTAGGTATTTAGCTGCATTATTTATGATATCCAGAGTGGAATATATTAAGAGAATATACTTTTTTAAACGTTTATCGTCAGCCAACAAAGTCTCACGCAGCTTCAGCGAAAATCATTGCCAATCAACAGTGACTACTGATGTGACTTGAAAGAAAAATCATCGAAATCAATCACCGACGACTGACGAAGTATGAAATAAAAGCATACTATCAGGCACTGGTAACTGATGAAAAGTGCAGTATCAGTCTCCGTCGATTGATGTGCGTATTCAATAAACCGAGCGTTAAATACAAACTTCCAAGAATATGCAAGAAATCATTTCAGAACAAAATGGTGACTGAAAAATGTGACCTTATTTTGCATAATCCGTACCATGTTTAACAACAAAATGCACAGAGTAATCCGTACTATGTTCAGCTACAAAATAAATAAATAAAAAATTAAAAAAAAAAAAGCACAAAAATAATCTATGCCATGTTTAGCTACATTCCGTATCACGTTACAGCTACAAAAGCAATTAAAAAAACAGGCATAAGATATTTAAATATTGACATTTATTTATTAATTTGCTTGTTTTTCTATTAAAAAGGCCAGCCTGTGGCTAAATATTCCTTGGACTCCTATCTTTATCTGATTAGAAAGTAACCTTAAGAGGTTTTGGTTTCTTTTATGGCACAAGAGTCATAAAGTTGACTGTTCTGCGCCAAACAATTAGATAAAATCAATTCAGTGTTAAAAATATAAAACTTTGATAAGACGACAGTTGTTAAAAGTTCCTCTAATTTATTAACTTAATTTAAATGAAGAGATAAAACTTAATGGGTTTTAAAAATAGAAAAAGTTAAACATGAAGCGTTTTGTCTAGTTAGGTTAAAAATAAAGTTATTAGCATTTTTTAAAAAAACTGTAAGAGCTGGACATTGAAATTCTGGGCTGACATTCTGACAAATATACGAGACTTGCATTGCGACCATGTCGGTAATTCTTTGATGTATGAAGATGAGTAAATTTGATATGTGTAATGCCTAAAGGAGTTAAGAGTGTCTGGTTTCCTATTCGTTGATGGACGCAAAGGAAGTACAAGGGGGTTGATCACCTTTTTATCTTTCCTTAAAAGAAAAATAAAATGAACGGACTAATTTGAGCATGTGACAGTCAGCATATAAAATCTTTATGGATTATTTCATGAATTACTGTGTTATATTTCATATATAAATATTAGTTTAGCGTTTTCTTATTATTTAGAAAATGTGTTTGTCTAGATGGGCTGCTATACTGTTAATAATATGATAGATTCATTGTTATAGATTAACTAAACGAAAGTTGTTATAAAAAGTCTAATACACATTGGCAAAGGGTTGAATAAATTTTTTTAAAGCAATTATTATTTGCAGTATACTTTAGATGTAAATGTATATTAAGATTAAGGGTTTTGTTTATTTTCTATGGAAATTTCTCTTCTCATATTATTTATAAATACTCAAATCAAATCTAATCGCTAAAATCGGATTGAAACAAATAGTAATCCACTGAAGTGAGTGAATGCCTTTTACAAAGTAAACAAAAATGCTGAAAAAATATTAGCAATAACCTTCAATTTAATCCATGAAAGGAGGATATAATGAATCAGCATAAATATAAAATAATAAAAATTACTATTCATTCATGCTTAATTTTATTCGCACCCCGATAAATCAACCAATTTAAACATAAGAAGAGCTGTCTCAATTGCTAGACGCCAATACAGAAGATGGGAGTTCGCATTCAATAATGACGTAAATCCAAAGCATCGGGATATTTTTAACACCTCATTTTTACAGACGGTTGTTGACAGTTTCATATATACTGATAGTACTTAATGTAATACCAGATTTTAATTAATGTTTTTCTTTTTTTGCTTTCCAGATTGCCAACGGGGGACATTCTTTTCTAGAACATTGAATCTGTTACAGTCTGCCTCAAGAAGCCTGACCACCAAATGAATGTTTATCTGCGTAATACCGACCGACGAAAAAAGAAATTATAGAGGTATGTTTTAAAGAAGATATAATGATTATTAACCAATACATTGATACCTTCTATTTTACGACTATGTTCCCGATACTTTTTAATCACAATGGTGCATCTTTCATTTATAAAACTGTCGGGGAAATAAGCAGTTGTTTTAAGTTTTTGAGCTGATGATACAGCTGAGGTCCCGACCTGTGAAGAAGGTTTCCTTCCTTATTTTGATGTAAAACTAAAAGAAAATATTATTAAAATACAGATTCACTGGATTTGAAATAAATCCTTGCCGCCGATCATTTTCTACCGTAATGGATTAGTAGAATTCTTTAAGAGACTTTTCTTGTGAAACTATCTTTATCACGTGATGGACGAGCCCCTATTTGTCTTCAGCAAGCTTGAAAAGAACTCAAAATGTATGCAGGTATGTTTACTTGAAGATTTCGATCTCGAAAACTATCTGCTCCTATCTCTGTAGGTGGTCTTCGTTGCACAATGGCTGACAGGTGAAACGGATGGCCGTTTTCATAGATTAGATGGAAAAGGGTCTTCTAGTTCTATTTACTCCTTTTTCAGTTCTATTCATCTTTTGTATCTTGTCCTGGCTTATACTAATGCAAGAACTGCCCATTTGAGTGTTTGTAGCTGGTTATCTCCAAATGAATAAATGCATGCAGATTCGAAATTCCGATTTACGTTGTATTGACACAGATTAATATGTAGTCTGGCGTTACTGGGCATGTGTCTTGTATCTTATTTATTGTGGTCAGTTCAGTTTCCAAGTGTGCGTGGGAATGATTTCATTCCCGAAATGTTTCATTCTTTTTCGTTTGGTGAAGAATGAATTCAACAAATCAATCAATTTGATTGAGCTTCACACTTTGTTACGCGCAGTTGAATTGTTCGGCATATAATATATTATGTATGTATAGATTGTGTAGCACTTAAACATCAATATTTGTTGTCTAGCGTAATTAAACCCTATAATGAAAATGAAATTGGCTCCATTTAATGATTTTTAATCGATATGCCGATTTGAGAGACGGTCACGGAGTGAAAATGAAGTCTTTAACTTCTAGATAAAACAAATGAATAGGGTAGTGACATGACAAGGAAACTATTTATCAAGTTATGTTGATGAGCTTGGGGGGGGGGTCACAGAGGAAGTTTACATTAGATATCTCGACAAAATCTATCCCTAGTCAAGTTGGTATGTTAAAGCTTTAATTAAGTCCAATCACAGATGAGACATCGGACTCTCTTGGCATTTCTCCGGATGTTTGGGGTCGTAGGATTCAATTTCTTTGATTCTGATGTTATCGGTTTTATCTTGATGATAAATTTTTCTAGAATTCATTTATCATAGCATGGTTGAAGTATGTACGGATGTCGTTGTACAGAACAAACCACAGCATACTGTAGATTAAAACGTGTTGAAATTAATAAGCCATTGTGTGATGATTTAGTCGACTGTCGTTTTTTGAAGCTTGTCGGTTTCAGCTACCTAATTTAATTGTCCAAAAGCCAATGTGGCTAATTCTATTAAAAAAATACATGTATTCTGTTTTTTTTTTTAAATAAATTTTAATGTGATTAATAATATTAGATTATTAAAATATTTTTTGCTTCGTTTTTTCTAGATTAGTATATTAATAACAATAATTACTATGCACAGGTTAATAGTTGTTAATGTGTTAACATTAATTTTCTATTTTTTTTAACTGAACCACATTTTGTAATGCTATTTAATTAACGTTGGATTTGAAATTTCATTTCGCAAGCGTAGTGTGTAATAAGGATAAATGTTTTCTGGAGCGAATTACTAATCTTCAGCCATAATATTTGACTTTAAAAAATAAATTAGCAACGCTTTTTTTTTTTTTTTTTTAAATTCTGTGTGATGTCTGAATGCCACAAGAATGAAGCAATGGGGCATCGATATCCTATCAGTTGCTTACCGATGAATAGGTTTAATGTAAGGAAACACAGAGGAAATATTAAATATTGATTTAAATCATTCTGTCTAATTCTTGCTTGTTTAATGCTGGAAGACAATTAATCGAAATAGCAAAAATTGTTGCCAGCCAATGAAAAAACAAATAAAATTATGATCAGAAATAAAAAAAAAAATTCTTTATTCTAATTTCGCCATATTTAGTTTAAAAAAATAAAATATCACATAAATATTTTGTCTTCGTCCCTCCTCAAACTCTTGTCCCCTACCTCTATGTCACTGCATAGTCGCTTTGTAAGTTCATTGATACAGAATATTTCGCATAAATCCATTGATTTGTATCACTTATCTATTTCTTCTACAATATGTGATACAGGTTGAGAAATTCCATTATTTCCATATTCAATTGTCAGCCTTTACAATCCTCAACGTTCAGACAAATGTACATTTCCATCCATGAATCCGTCTACTCCATCCTCACTGCAAGGGGTCTCCGATTCATCATCGCTAACCCCTTCGGTGCCCGGCCACGCCCTTTCGAACGCCCCGGGAGTGCGTTCGAGGAACAACCCCCCACAAGGTGGGGGGAGGGAAAGAAGGCCAATCGATTAGGACGGCATCTCGCTGCTTCGGCGACGATTCTGGGCATCTGATATTTACCGTACTTGCCAGTTCTCTTTGATTTAAGTCGGGTCCCCGGATATAGTAGCTATTTTATCAAGACAAGATATGTGATTCGTATTATGATATATTTTTTGAGATGCAAGTGATTGTAGGGATTTGGCTTTTCCATGCTTTCATCTAGTTCTGAACTAAATTCTACTGCCATGTGGTTTGATTACCTCCTTGATGTCAAGTTCTTGAATAAATATCTTCTCCTGATTTTGATTATAGACATTCGAAACTTCTTAAATCAAATTTGGCGATATATAGACAGTTTGGTAATGCTTCTGAATGACTTTGTAATGAATTAACTGTTCCCTTTTCAGTACTAATTGTTCATTAAAACGTTGACTGTCGCGTTGAATTTCTTACAATGTAATTTATGTGAGCCCGCCGGTCACCGGTGACCCATCACCTCAGTTGTTTACCACAATATGGAAATGTCGGGAATGCTGTTTAAAATAAATATCCAAGTCACCGGTGACCCATCACCTCAGTTGTTTACCACAACATGGAAATGTCAGGAATGCTGTTTAAAATAAATATCCAAGTCACCGGTACCCCACTGAAGCAGTGATTCTATTTGACGCTCCTTATAATAGATTAATCTGATTCGAATATAATTATACTGCCGTTGGCGTTTCCTCACCTATAAGAAATCTTCCCTTCCAAAATTTGATGGTCACAATAGCTTGGTAGTAGTTTTTTTTTTTTTTTTTTTTTTTCTTTCTTTTTCTCCCCTTTAGGGAAAAAAATCTCTGATGCAAGATGGTCGAAATAGTGTGGTTGTAGATTCTTCTCTTTTGAGATTAGTGAATCATTGGTTCAAGATGGTCGAAATAGTGTGGTTGTAGATTCTTCTCTTTTGAGATTAGTGAATCATTGGTTCAAGATGGTCGAAATAATGTGGTGGTGGATTCTTCTTTTCAGGATAAGAGAATCCCTGGTTCAAAATAGCCGAAATAGTTTGGTGATGGATTCTTAATTTCAGGATAAGAGATCACTGGTTCAAGATGGTCCGGTAGTGTAGTGGTAGATTCTTCTTTTGGGGATACGAGAATCGCTGATTCAAGGTAGCCGAAATAGTGTGGTGGTAGATTTTTCTTTTTGGGATAAAAGAATCACTGATTCAAGATTGCCGCAATAATATGGTATTAAATTCTTCTTTTCAGCATAAGGGAATCGATAGTTCAAGATGGCCACTATAAAGTGCGATGGTAGATTCTTCTTTTCAGGATAAGAGAATCACTGGTTTAAGATGACCTTGATAGGGCGGTGGTAGATTCTTCTTTTCGGGATAAAAGGATCATGGATTCAAGATAGTCGCGATTATGTGGTGATAATTTCTTCTTTTTAGGATAAGAGAACCACTTCAGGATAGTTGCGATAGCTTGTAGTGCTAGACTCTTCCTTTTGGTATAAAAGAGTCACTGGTTCAAGATGGCCCACGTAGTGTAGTGGTAAATTCTTCTTTTCTGGATAAGAGAATCACTGGTTCAAGATGGCCGAAATAGTATGGTGGTAGATTCTTCTTTTCTGGATGAGAGAATCACTGATTCAAGGTGATCGTGATAGTGTGGTAATAGAATCTTCTTTTCGGGATTAAAAAAAAAAAAATCACTATTTCAAGACTGTTCTCTACCTCCAGTGATCCGAAGTGTTCGCGAGTCTGCTATTATACCAAACGTTCTTTCTTGGTTTGGAAGTTGGGATTGCAGGATCCGGTTCAGGCGTCATTCATGTCATCTAAGCGCTGTTTAAAAATTAAATTCTCTTCCCGAAAGAATTATTTTTTAACTTCAAAATATGATTTAAACAGATCTTGAAATCTGTTTATATATGAGTATACATCTGAAGCTTTTTCACAAAATCTAACATCTTTGATGTCAATAAACAAGATAAATATTTTACTTGAGTGTCACCGTGTAAATTCATGAGTTGATGCATGCTAGGTATCTATTAAATATTGGAATTGCTGATATCTTAGATAAAACATACAGCTAAGTTTCGAATGTGAGTTATTCAAATTGGCTAAGGCAAGATTAATACCATTGTCTTGTGGATTTTAGAAAAGGAAACGCTATTTTTAAATTTGAAAGATTTTCTTTTGGTAAATGCACTGCAATAACTACTGTCTTCTCATAGTTTTTTTAAATCGAATTATATTTATCTAGCTCTTTAATTTGGTAGTTACTGTACAACTGCACTAACAGCCGGATGGACAGACTTAAAGTGTTTTTCTAAATCGGTGAGGTCGAAAACATGGGAGATTTTCTTTTCTAGGAGGGGGAAAAAAATCATTTTACATTATCATCAGATATTCTGATCCGTTGTAATTTCCCAATCCGACTTTATTGATTTGCTAATTTTGCAATGCTCTTTTGCCTGATCAAACAACCGAGTCGGGAGTTTTGCAAGTTCATTGCAATCAGAGCATTCCACTTCAATCTGGAATGTGCTGATGTTTACATCTTTTGCTTGCGCCATGGGGACAAATTTTTGTGCCGATGATATGATAATCAGGATGGTTGATATATGATGTTGTTTATACAAGAAGTAGCTGTAAAAATCAATTGAAACAAAAGCTGAAACGGTTATTGTAATACTTTGAAATCGAACTGATGGAAAGTGAAACGATACATTTAGTTTTTCATAGGTAATGTTACCTACAGAGAATAAAATTTATGCGAATTGTACATTATTTTGGCAAAGTGTGAAATATAGATATTTTTATTTTTTCTTATAGTAAAAGGAAATATTTTGCGGAAAATGGCGATGTTGAGAATTGTGGGATTTCTGTGGCCGGATGATAAAGTCCAGGTTCGAGAGACCCAATTCTACCGAAGAATAGCTGCGTAAAATGTCGTTCCCACGCATCCCGTGTGCGCCTTGTGTCTGACGCATTTTGTTCTATTTGCAATCACCAATCACTTGTGGTTTTCCGGGGCTCTTTGATGTCTCTTCATTTTACCGACAGTTTGCGGGAAGCTCCCGACCGATATCCACAGGCGAGAGTGGTCCTACAATGGGTCAGATGGCAGATATACGACCATATCTTTAAAGACATAGGGCCGTGGGAGCGGGGTTTAAGTGCATTTAGTGCGCGTTTAACGGCCGCACTGTAGTGCGGCGCGGAAATCTTTTGGAGGGATGTCAGCTCAGATTTCATCTTCGTCGTCTGATCGTGGTCCAAAATTAAATTCACCCAAAATAACCCTAATGTTGTTTTAAAACTGTGCGTTAATATAGTTAAGCTACGCTTTGGGGTTTATAGACATGGTTAACATACCTTCTCTAGTTTAAGAAAATGGTTTTTGATATTATGTCCGTCCTTATGTATATGCATTAGTCAACAATACGCTCTTTGTGAACAGCAGTACAACCTGGGCTAATTCAAACCAATATGAATGTGTTCATGCGAAAAATGGCGATATTGAGAATTTTGGAAGTCCCTGTAGCCTGGCTGTAAGGTCTGGGCGTCGAACAGGTTCAGCAGGCCCGATTCTGCTCAAAAACCGCTGTGTAGGTCTGGTGTGCATTTAACGTCCGCCCTCTAGCGTGGTGTGGAAGTCTGAAGAGGGGATGCCAGCTCAGATGCCATCATCGTCATCTGATCGCGGTTTAGAATTACGAAGTTCTCCCAAAGTAATTCTAATTTGCTTTTAAACGGGACGTTAATATATAGCTAAACTAAATTAAACTTGAGTATTTATTGCAAACACTTTTTCAGACATTAACTAGACTAAGAAAATCATTTTCGATATTATGTCCGTCTTTCTGTATATGAATTAGTCAACAATACAATCTTGGCTAATTCAGCTCAATATGAATTAGTCCGCAATGCAACCTTGGCTAATTCAACCCAGTATGAATTAGTCAATAATGCAACCTCTCTTTTTTTCGGCAATTAGTCTAAAACGAAATACATACTCTAGATAAAAGAAATATGGTGCATTATCGTTACATTAGGATCACAGATCTGTTCAAATTATAGATGAAAATCATATATGGGAAGTTTTTTGTCTGCCTTTCCTTGTGCAGTAGGATACTATAAAAAGCAACGAATTGAACGAAGCAATTTTGTGCATGATTTTATTCTTAGAATTGTATATCTATAGCAGATTTTGATTAAAAGCCTTAATTAATTGATAGTCAATCGTTCTATCTGTTCCTATGTATATGTAATGAACTGGATTAATGAAATTTGGTATGCTGTCTTGACACTAAATCTTTTTAGATTTACATCAGTTTTTTTTTTTTTTTTTTTTTTTTATCTGGTCGATGAAAGGGAAGAGACTGAAGGTGGATGTTATAATTTCTTCAATTATGATTTTAAACCCAAACACACTATTTTATATAAGTGCATGATAAGTTTGATGGGATAATGTTTCGTTTGGTGTATATTTTTGGTGTTATATTGACCATTCTGCTGAGTTGAGATTTTTTTTTTTAGAGTGGAGGTTATTGGTTTCTTTATACGATTCAATTAAATGGTGGTTTTCTGTTCTGGAATGATTTGCTTTGTTGATAATAAATTAGTTTTTAAGATGTAAAACATTGGATACCTTAAAATTTTCGCATCGAATGATAATATTTATGAATTATTTCACTTCAGTATAGATAAAATACATTAGATTGATAATAATTTGATACATGTTTTTCATCAGAACTTATAAATTCATATTGAAGATAATTGTATATGCAAATTTCCTGATTTCGATGTTCGAGAAACCTAGTGAACAAACATAGCATGCAGAGGCTTGGTCTTTAGAAAATTCTGTTAAGCATTGAATAATTTGATATCTTAAAATAAATAATCTAAAATCTGCATGCTCCACCCACCCAATTCAAATTTCTTTGAAATTCATTTTTTTATCGTCTGGCTTGAACCACAGTTCACCATCCGCCTATCTCACTCTTGTCTATAAAAACCCACACCAATCCTTTGGATCCTACCTTATTTCCAGTCAACCGATATCAAAACTGTGGGAGTTACATAAGACTTCTTTTTCTGTTTTGGCAAGTCTTTAACCTTGCGAGCTTGACCCCTTTATCTGTGTCCATAAAGATCCACCCACGAAAAAGTTGTGGGCGGCCTCTTCCGACGCTTCCACTGCTTCAAGAGGACCGGCAGTCACGACGCCAAGTCACCGCCGGGGCGTCAGTGGTCACGCCCTGCGACCCCTGCTGACTCTGACCTCAGGAAGGTGTTTGGACCCGCATTGTACCTCCGATCGTGCGTGATCCTTACGGTGTTTCCGCATAAATTAGACCAGACTTGACTTGATCTCTTAGTTGTGCTAAGTGGTAATCAGAGAAAGATGCATGACCAGTTTGGAGAAGGGTGGGTGAAAATAGAAAGCAGTCGATTTACGTCTTGTAAACAAACATGATTAAACCTTTTTTTATGTTGCTATCTACGCTTTGTTTATTTGTGAGGTCAAGATAAGGATGACAAACTAATTAATATATCCGGTATTGCTTGGGATTCAAATACTTTTTCATATATAATATTTTTAATGTTAAAAACTAATTTTGTATAAATTATTATAATACGAACAACTTTTATTGTACCGGACCTTTTGACTGTGCTTGGGCCTCAGCCACTTCTAATCGCTTAACGATGAAAGGTATATCGATTCCTTTATTCAGGCACCGTTAGATGAAAACGTTATTATATATAATAAGAGAAAGTAAAGCATATTAAAGTATGAGATAAGAGATATACAAGAAAATATTGTACAGTAATTTGATCGGAAGTTTTAAACTGATATTTTGTATTATTTTATTCATTTATTTATTTTGTATAAATTAAAAAAATTTAGTATACTTTTTTTTGATTATTTTTTTTCTTTTTCATATTAAAAAAAATCGTTCCATTTATCATTCGAACCTTAAGTCCTTATGTTATATCAAATTGGAACCTTAACAACACTTTGGTTAAAATGCAGAATATTATTGAGACACTATCTCCCATCTGCTCAATCTATGTTTTAGTCAAACGAGTTTGGATAAGGCTATCAGTCTTTGTACTGTTTCTTATTAGTTGCTATTTTGTTAGTTCTCTTTAAAAACATTACAGAGTTTGTAAATAAAAAGAAAAAATAAGGACAATTAACGGGGTTTATGTCAGGATGCATTTGCAACAAATTATCTTATTTGTGTAGAATAATGCCGTAGCTGACTTTAAGCTGCGTCTCAGGCTTAATATGATTTTTCATTCCTTTTCATTATATGTGACTTAGAAAGCGTAAATGCCTCCCGAGACATATTATTTGATCAGCCCTATCATATATCATTTTAAAAACATATTGTTTCCACGAGGCGCCTATTAAAACTGTACTCGGGATATCTATAACCCTTGTGCATCGTTTCTACGGCAGTGAAAGAAAAGTCATAGCAATGCTGGTTCATGAAGGATAAGAAAGGATTCGATTCGTGAAATTAAAAACGACAGCAAAATAAATGGAGTACTAATTAAAGCAATAATTGAACTTCCCTCTAATCTGAATTGTGCTTTAAATATATGTAATGATATCTCTTAATATATATCCCAATTAATTTCCTTTTTATTTTTAATTAGTCCATGTTAACTTCATTCTGAAATGTCCTCTTATTTCCTAATCCGATGGCCCTCTTTTTATTTAAATAATTCTAACATGAGGAATGATGAAACTGCTGATTCCATAGTTCCCACACCGGGAAGAAAGGTATAAAAATATCTAGCATTCACGCGTACTTTGCAAAGATACCCATGATTCCCTTGCCTAAAGCGACACGTGACATAGAAATCCCTGTCAGAATCACTGAAGGGGAAAATTTTGGACACTTTTGCTCTTCTGTCGGGGGGGGGGGGTCCTGAAAATTGGTTAAAAATTGTTAAAAGATTTTTTTTATTGATTAACATAAAAACGTTTTTAAAATTTAGGAAGATATTAAAAAAAAAAAAAAGAGAGAGAGATTATTTTCTAGTTTTGTGTATTATCTCAAAAAATAAAACAAAGGGAAAGTGGAGGGATGTTTTTTAAGGAATGCACTAAGATCTGGTGTTACTTGCTTGTTAAAAAAAAAGTTTTTTATTTTTATTTAGGAAAACATACTGGTTTGTTAGACAAAAAAGAGAGAGAAAGAAAAACAATTAAAAATAATTTCAGGGAGTGTTGCATTTTTAATGGATGAATCACGCTGGTAAGAATTAAATGTATCAATCATTCAAACACTAATTTAACCCTTTAAAGGGCCATTTTTTTCTAGTCATATTATGTTAAAATATTTTTAGGCTTGAAATTAGAATAAGAAAAGGGATCCATTTAGCTTATTAGATAAATTTAATTTGATTAAATAGTTAATTTGGTTTAATTAAGTGACAAACCTAAACACATTATTTTGTGTGAGATAAAGAACTAAAGCATCTAAGTTTCTGTCTGTCTTAAAAAAATTTGGTAGGAAGCATACTTCCCACGGCCTTAGAAAGGGTTAATATTGAAAGAATAGACCTGAGTGTCACTTTTGGTGCGGTTTTCGATGAATATTTTAACTCTTAGTACCTTCCGAGGTCAGCTAAATTTTTTGTTAAGATATATTTTATATTGGAAACTTTTTTTTTCCTTTTAAAACACTTTTCTTCAATAATTTCTCATTAAATAGTTAGTCTTCGTATAAATGAATATTTTCGACAATATGGAAAAAAAAGTTGAAACTTCTTAGAAAAAAATATTTAATTTTCTTAATATTTTTTAAAGAATTACAAAAAAAAAGACACAAAACTTTCATTCTACAGAGAGGTAGGTATAGACAAAATGGCTGAAACTTCAAAGTTTTAATCTTTCAAGAAATCATGAAAAATATGGTTATTTTCTAAAAGCAGTAATTTTTCATCGATATTCTTCCGCTCGGTTAACCAGTGTCTTTTGACGAATGCCCGAATCAAAGCAAAATCTGGATAAAGAACCGTGGAAAGTGAACCCGTTTCGAGCTTCATTTCCGCCTGACCTCCAGTAGCTGCTGAAAAAGAAGAAAGGGGCGTGGTTGCTTATCCTGACAGGGCGGTTGCTGTGATGCAGGAACAGCTCTTGATTTACGATCCACTGCTGACTCTTCTTTTGTGGACTGGCCAAAAAGAGTGTGTTTATGATTTTAAGATTATCTTGCATTTTTTTTTTTTTATTTCCATCTGCCTAGCGGTGGTCCGTTAAATCCTAATTAGCCTTAACCTCGGTTGCCGCTTGAAAAATTTAAGTTTTTCTTTCTTTCTCTTTTTTTTTTTGTTCAGTGTTTTTCGATTTAGAAGTACTTTTTAAAAAAATGTATATTTTTTATGTGTTTGTTTAAAAGTACTTTAAAAATGAGGAAATCAACAACTTGGTAATTGGAGAAGTGTAAGGTTCACTGAATAAAGTTCGGAATCGACTTCCGAAATCTCTCTATATATTTTTTTTAATTTGAAATATTTTGTTTTTGTATTCGTTCATTTAAGCCTTGTTAATGTATGGTTAATAATGTACACAAATAAAATGCTAATTAATGTCACTTAATGAATCATGAAAGGTTTTTTTTTAATAATTAGAAAAATAACTTTTTTATAAATTGCTAAAAAAATGTCACACTTTCAATGTTTTATCAACATTGATAAATGCTTCATTAAAAAAAGAATATTACAGAAGAGCTAAAAATGAATAATGAATTAAATTTGTAGTAAATTTTTCATTCAAGTATTATTTGAGAATTTTTTTTTGGCGGGGGGGGGAGGGCGCACCATTTGTCAAAAGTATGTCAAAATGTGGGTAATATTAATTATCTCAGAATTTAAAATTAATGGAAAAAATTTCTGAAATCAAAGTAGAAAATTAACTATTATCTAACCAGCTTTGATAAACTACATTTTACTACAACTAAAGAAAAAAACTATTTTAAGTTGTTGCTATAATTGCGAAATAGCGAAATCGGTCCAATTTCTGAAGCAGGGTGTTCTGCCTTATTTTGAGATTTTTCTCGAAAATATGAGGCGTTTGGGGACATGTGGTCCTTGATGATGTATCTAGGGGTCATAAATTTTCTCATGAATAATAATAATAATAAAATGATGCACTAGTTAGAGTGGTGATTCATTACTCGTTGTTTTTTTCTTAAGTGTGTACCTTGAAGTAATGCTTTTGAGTTTTCTTAAAGATATTTATTCCTTTTTTTGAGTGTGTTAGAAACCATCAGCCAAGTCCAGTGACTGGTATTGGGGTTCCTTGGCCCTGTTATATGAAATATATATAAATATGGATTTTGAAATATTTTCAATCAACATTTTCATGTTCTCTTAAATGTTGAATCTTGTAGAAGAAAGCAACGTGGGAATTTTGGCATATCTTACTTAAGAAAGCCTGTTCGGAGAAATGGGATTAGTAGAAACTGATTAGATTAGAAATATGAACTATTTATTTTTTATTTTGCTATGTGAATAACATAAATGTAACATGTAATTCTTTCTTGGTAAATTACCAATGATGGCATTTCAGTTAATCTGAATGATGATGAAGTCGCCGAAAAAAATGTTTTTGTTTTTAGCACAGCCAGATAAAACGTAGCGTATTTCTTAGGACAGTTGTTTTCGGTTTTTCATTTTCATAATAAAGAGACAGAATTGTGACCTTTCATTGACTTGTTGAACGTTTTTAAACATTTTCAAGGTCAGTTCGCTATAAATGTCTTAATTTTGGTGACTTACGAAGAAATTATATCACTGCATCGTCTGTCGAGGTAATTTGAATTCATTTTTCTTCACCAAGTTTATCGGTTGTCTGGCATCAGTTTTATTCAAGCCAAAACAAGGGACGTTTGAAAAACGGAAAAATTTCCGCTCCTTTACGAGTGCATCTTTTAAACTCATCCCCCCCCCCCCCCCCGATTTATTCGTCAGTTGTTAACTATTAAATTAATACTCCATTTATCTTAGCACAACCACTTACTACGTAATCTCAGATTAATCTAAGATTACCATGCCATTAATCTATTTACTGGCTAGGGGCCGCGATGCCTGGTGGTGAGGTCTCGGCTTTGGAACCAAAGGGTTTCTGGTTCGAGACCCGATTCGAGACGAACCGTGCTGTAAGCTGGTCTGGTGCACGTTAAATCCGTCGGGTCCAGATGTCCTCCCGCTGGTGTGGTGTGGACGTTTGGAAAGGGGAGTGCCAGCTCAGGTGTCGTCCTCTTCATCTGACCGCGATTCAAAGTTACGAAGTTCCTCCCAAAATGGTCCTAGGGTCGCTTTGAAACAGATCGTTGATATAACTAAACTAAACTATTCACTTGCTGTATCTAGAAGTTAAGAATTTTGAGTTCAAGAACTCCGTGCCACTCCCCTCAAATAGGCAATTACGAGACATGACTATTCTAAAACACTTTCCTTACTTGTGAACTGATTTAGGTAGCAGGAGGTAAAGTAATAGCAACATACTGTTTTGGTGAAGTCATTTAAACCTTCATCAAGTTTACCAATTGTTTGGCATCAATTTTATTCAGATTAAAAATAGGAAGTTTGGAAATCCGTTTTTGCTTCTTTCCGGTTGAAAAATTATTCTAAATTCTACTCGTTAACAGACTTATTTTCGCAGCTACAAATATATGTGTAGGGCGGAAATCATTAATCAGTCGGAACCAGAAGAAACTGTTCATTTTTTTTTTTGAAAAATTTTAAAAAATGTTTCAGATGAAGATGATTTTTTGATTTACTTGTTGACTACGCTTCACTACCTCGCTTAAATATTATGCATGGTTGAGAAACATGGAAGAAAATACTTCAAATTCGGTCTGTCTGGCGGCTTTTGGATGCTTTAACAAGTCCATAGATCATCTTAGAAAAAGAAATTTTAAGATAATTTTCCCCATAAGTGCCCAGTGTAGGCAGCAATATCCGAATTATATTCGTATGTTGTTAATGTTTGTGATTTATTCACGTTTTTACTTTCTCTGTGTATTATGCAAAAAAAAAAAGTATTAGTATTGCCTCTCGAATGTGATTTTCTTTGATTTCGTCTGTTAAATTAGCACTTTTGAATTCCAGAATTTTTTAAATGTTTGATGGGGCAAAAAAATGATTAGAATTATACTGATTAAAAAAATCATTAGGTAATGTAAGGAGTTACCAATATTGGAAGTGATAATTTTGAATGTTTTCAAAATACATTTATTGACTTTAATAATAATAAACGTTTGACCATGAAACATATAGGCCTAATAATTTTGCCACTTTTAAATGTATACGCGAAAGTTTAGAACAGAAGATTTCGATTTTGGCTAACGGCCTTAATGATTTTTAACCATCTAAAAAATTACTATGCATTTCGATCACAAACTAATTTTGGGCCGCGGTGGCCTGGTGGTAAGGTCTCGGCTTCGGAACCGGAGGGTTGCAGGTTCGAGATCCGATCGAAGAACCGTCGTGTAAGGGGGTCTGTTGCACGTTAAATCCGTCTTGACCAAACGTCCTCCCACCGGTGTGGTGTGGAGTGGAGAGGGGTGTGCCAGCTCAGGTGTCGTCCTCGTCATCTGACCGCGGTTCAAAATTACGAGGTCCGTCCCATAATAGCCCTAGTGTTGCTTCAAACGGGACGTTAATATAACTAAACTAAACACAAACTAATTTTATATATTAATCATATAATTTCGGGGCTTGGAATTAATTGTATGAGTTGGAATGAATGAATCTAGGAATCTTTGACATATATAGTTCTTATATAATAATCAGAATGGATAATTCTTATCTATTGTTCATATTATGTCGGTGCTTGGAATTAATTGTATGAGTTAGAATGAATGAACCTAGGAATGTTTGAATCTAGGATTTTAGGCTTCCGGTTTCTCCTATTCATTTCGTTCAAGGGCATGGGCATGTTGAAGTACATAAATTACATTTTTGCGAGGCATTGTTGTCCACAACAATAGTTCGTTTGCGAAGTCAAGGCTGAATTGAATCCGCCTAGAAAACGCTTAATTCTTTTTTTTTTTTTTTTTTTTTTTCCAAAGCTTTTCTTTAAATGAGTGGGTTGTGAAAACTCATTTGACTGGCTGTCGTATTCCTGCAATTGTTGTTAGATATTTAGTTTCTTTGAGAATCTGTTATTTTGTAATCTTAATGTTTTTTACTTTCTTGTATATATAGTATAGAAAAAATATTGTTTGATTACGGATTCTAAAACCCTCCGCGCTTTTGCGCATGCGTTAGGGTGGGTTTAATTCGTCAAAATAGGAATGAGAGGAAAGATGAAAAGAGATGTTTATATTTAACAATAAAATAAACTCGGATTGCTCACAGACTGAATTAAAAATAATAGGTCAGAAACGATACGACATTGACATACACGTGAAAAAAAATTCAGCAAAAAAGTGTCTAAAAGGGCGAAATTCAAGGTCAAAGCATGACAAAGAATTCCGGAAATGCGCTTATCCTTCCGCGTCTTTGCCCTTAGCGAGTTAGAATCGTCGAAAAGTGGTTGTCTCAGAATACTGAAACGAATAGTATAGTAATCGTCAAAAAATTCGATGACATTTTGACGAATCACTGCGTTTTAGACATATCTGAGTTCGAAAACCTTATTTTTGGAAAATGTCCGTCCTTCTGTATATGACAAAGATAACTCAAAAACGTTTTGCCCTAGATGGATGTAATTTGGTCTGCACTTAAAATCAAATTTAGAGATCTCTCTCAAATTTTGAACAAAATCTGCTCAGAGAGAGTCTGTTACGGCTGTTCGAATATAAGTTAGCATGATAAATACAAAGCGAAAAAAGCTAGATAGATAAAATTTGGTACACAGATTGATTGACATCTATAGTACATCTATAGTATAGTATACCTATCAAATTTTGAGTGAATTCCAACAAGAGCTTGACCGTCTATCGGTGTGTACTTTCAGAAACATGTAAAAATGATAACTCAAATACGCAGTGACTTAAATATATCAAATTTGGAACGTGATTTTGAGATTTTAAGTGTAGTTTTATATCAAATATTTATTTCAGTCGGTTGGGAAAAATGCGCCTGGAAACCTCATTATGTAATTTGTATGCCCGGGTACTTTGTGACACTATATCGAGGATAAAAGAAAGGGTTTCTGGAATTTAAGTCATTGTGCAAGAATTCGCCCGTAGATGACGCTGTCACTACGTGAACGTGCCTTATTAGTCAAGCTGTTTTATCAGCGAGATGAAAATGCCAGTGCTGCTCTTCGTGAATAACGGCGATTAAAACAGTTATGTATAGGACCGCTGACCATAACTAACTTACCAAGAATGGTAGAAAGATTTGAAACAACAGTAATTCTTTATATGCAACCAGGCCGAGGACTATTTCTGGTTATGGGGCTGCTTGAAAGGTGTTGTGTATTAAGGACATGTTCCTGACTTTCTTACTTTTATAACGTTACATGTCAGACGAATAAATGCCGATATGTTGCGACCCACCGTCGAAAACCTCGTATACCACATGCAATTAATTACTGGAACATCAGGCTGGTAGTTACCTTGAGTCAAATTTGTAAGTTGCTATAATAAACGTTTTTCATTGGTGTTTGGAGTGTTATTTATTGTTTCCATTGGCAGTTATGTATCTTTATACATTCACACATTTTCGTACATTATGTGCTTGAAGCGCCAGGATTTCCCTTATCGGCGTTTTTTGGTACTATTTTTTTTTCTTTGGTAAACCGAAACCGCATACTTGAATTTGTATGCTGGTCAAATTTTGTTATATTTCGTCTAGAACATAACACACTGCAAGGCTCCGAACACCTCTTGTTATTTCTTGATCACCCAGTTTATTAGTTTTTTTAATACTATTTGCCTGAGAATAAATGTTGGGATTATCCCCGCTATTCCTTATAAGTCTGATCACTTTATTTTTAAACTCCCCTTTAATTTGATTTCCGTTTTCGAAATATCAAAAGCCATTTCATTACTTGGAAGTTTCCATTAGTGTTTTCTTTGTTTTGCCGCATTCATTCAGAGTCCTTGATTCGAGATCAACAAGAAAAAGGTTAAACCCTCCACTTCTGTATTTCCATAAACTCGTTAGATGCGAAATCCGCCATTGGAAGCCGTTCGTTAGGCAGGGAGTTCACGTGCACAGCGAAGGTCACGCCCGGTGAGATTTCCACCGTGGACTCGGTGAGGAAAATCATCGGAGGTGGAGATCTCTTTTTCTGATCCGTTAATGAGGGAGTTAGCATTGAAATCTGCGTTTGGTGAATGAGATAGTCAATGTCAGCGGAGGCTTGACATAGAAGCGAGTTAATCAGCATGTTGTTTGTGTTTGTTTAGCGTAAGAAGCATTCAAAAAAATCTTTCTCGTTTTTTTTTAAAGAACAATTGGGAAGTATAAATAAATAGTTAGGAATGAATATCAGAAAGTCAGGATTCTTATGTTTTTATTGTTATCTGACACGATACGATGGCGATTTTAATCATTTTGCAGCCCTAAGCGTACATACACATTATAATAATATTAATACAATGTTCAATTCAATTTCACATTTCCTTTCAACATTTTGATGGTTTATTAAGGTTTATTTTTTATTTAATAACTTCGTGTAAATTAGAACAATAATATATAAATTTAATCAACTATTATTTAAAGAGAAGTAGGTGTAGAGTTCGTTTATATATATATATATATATATATATATATATATATATATATATATATATATATATATATATATATATATTTATTTCATGATGTAACTGATAGAGTTCTCTTTTAAAACAGTCTTTAAAGATTTTTTATAAAATCCATGACCAGGGACCGACGCAGTCTGAAGAGAAAAGTAAATAGGAGGATGAAGAGGCAGTGAGAAAATATTTTAAAGAGAATCTGGTGATTCAGCCTTTGTGGACTCAGAATTGTTCGAATCATCCTGGAAAAATTAGAACCCACGTAACTCAGAAGCCTGAATTCGTATGATTAGAAAATAACTATTTTTAACTCTCGGATAAATTAAAACTATTGGATATATATTATTAATTATGATGACTCATAATTATGCTGCTCTGTACAAAATATCATTTAAAAGGACACTCGGGATGACCATAATTGTGTTGCTCTGTACAAAATATCATTTAAAAGGACACTTGGGATGACTCATAATTGTGCTGCTCTGTACAAAATATCATTTAAAAGGACACTTGGGATGACTCATAATTGTGCTGCTCTGTACAAAATATCATTTAAAAGGACACTTGGGATGACTCATAATTGTGCTGCTCTGTACAAAATATCATTTAAGGACTCTCGGAATGACCATAATTGTGTTGCTCTGTACAAAATATCATTTAAAAGGACACTCGGGATGAGTCATAATTGTGCTGCTCTGTACAAAATGTCATTTCAAAGGACACTTGGTGAATATGTAATGTTATGACCAAGTGAACGTAAATATGACATGTAGGAGCCTCACCAATTACATTTGATAATATTTTTTAATTAATTACAACTTGTGTTTTAGATTTATGCACATAATTTAGATTGTAGACATTTTATAAAATTATAATATTTCATATTTAAAATAATAGTATTTTATTCTAATTTTATATATTAATCACAGTATTATTTTAGCATATTTGAATTCATAGAATTTGTATTATATTTCACAAAGTTTTTCGGATGCAGGCTAATAACTTTTTTTTTAAATCAACATACTTGCTTTCCCCTTCAGCTTAGCTGCCTAATCTGCGTGATCATGATATCAACCTCCAAAGAATGTCCGATGATACTATGATTAATTTCTCTTTATTGAAAATCAGCATTGAGTATTAAACAAGAAAAAGAAAATTCTGCAGATACATACTTTTTGTTATTTGCATCTGTAAGCTAGTAACCTTGTTGTAAATATTGTAATTAGCTTATACAAAACACTCCGGAGTATCCGGCCTAATGTGGCGAAAGGACAGGCCGGATAACAAAAAAAGCTGGATACGCCGGAATTCTAAGGACTCTTTCTTTGCAAACCAATACTTGACGACAAAGTTTTTATACTAAAATTCACTGTTACAGTATGTATTTTCTCATTTCTAATTTAGTACTAAGCCCTCCAATAATCTCAAGCTACGTAGAATGAGAACGTGGCCGCGGCCTGGTGAATCTCGGAAGCAGCTGCCGGTAACGTGTCGAGTTAAAATAGAAGACTCTGTATTGGTAGTTTATATACTGCATTGCAAGAATTTATTAGAGAAAAAGTGAGTTAAAGGATATAAACTGTTCCTATTTTAACTTGGAATTTTATACACTTCACTCTGGTATACTTAAACAGCATTAAGCATACTCAAAGAACAATTTATGAATTCAATAGATATTGTACATTATAATCATGAACAGCGGCAACAATTGAGGTCCGTTTCACACTGACGAAACAATGAACAACGAGCAGAACGCTGCACTTTTTCTGTCATAACTTGTATTCATTTTAAGAGGATCGTAGCAGACGCCCGCTTCCAATGCTTGGCAATGTTGCCAATGCAATACCTTGCCTTCCTTAATTAATTATGATTAAAAAAAATAGTCGCGAACCGGATACTCGGGAGTGTACTGTTTATTGTATCTTAAGTCCCTTTCTTTATAGTATATACTTTTAGATCTTTCCTCAAAATAAAATAGATTTAAGCTGTCTGTTAGTGGATGTTGACAGTCCTGTGTCTCTTAGTGGATATCCTCAATTTTTTCCCTCTGAATTGATGAAAATTGAAACTGTCGACAACTGAAGTGAACGAAAACCTAGATATTGCTTTATATTAAAATTATTCTGTAATTGAATTTTGGCGGAGTGTTTACTTTTTTCTTGCATAGCATCTACTGGCATGAATCTATCCGTGAACTCCCATCAATCAGTAGGGCTTTTCTACTTCCGTCTCAGATGCATATTGTGCCGACTTCCATTCCAATGTTCATTTCATTCGATTCGTGGGAAACATTCCATGTTTTTCATCTTATTACAAAGATCTTTTCGGATTTTCCTCCACCCCTGTGGCAGCACCTTTGTGTGCAGACGATCTGTGGGCGTCCAGGGGATGACCTCATGCCAGGAAAGAGAGTAACACCCATGCGATATCTGTCTACTGTCCTGTAGGTGAGGTTGTGCTTTCCTCGGGACTTTTCTGAGAAGGGGTGGGCGAGTTTTCTTATGTCCCTCCAAATTGGTCTGTTTGGTGGGTGTCATCTACAGTTTGAGACACAGTAACTATTAGGTGGAGGCTGACGGAAAAAGGAAAAGTTTTTTAATGATTTTTCCATGGAGAGGTGTACAAATTTCTCACGCCCTAGCGTAATTGGCACAGGCTCGCCTGTTGGGACGCCTTTTTATTAAAGTACTTACAATATACATGTGCATTTTGCTGAGAATTAGCAATCTTGATTTCGTTGGAATTGAAATTGAAACGTTTCTCCTGTTATATTGTCTACTTGTTACAATGGGGAAAGAGGACACTTTTTTTTTTCTTCTTGCCCATGTGACGTTTGAAGATCCACCTCCCCTTTTTGTGGTTTAAATTTGCATTGGACGCTAGCCTTCTAATGGACAAACATCTTGTATTATACATGTTTCAAATCGAAGTTGATTGTTTTATCTTGCTAATTCTTCAATATATATATACTAGCTTTTACCCGCGATTTCGTACACGTGAAAATAGATTGGAATTTATAGCATCAATGGCTTTATCTTTTGTTACTCCTGCGCATGCGTGAATTTTCAACGCCAATTGGGGCAACACAAATGTATGAATTTTCTACGCCAGTTGGGGTAACGCAATATAGATTATAAATTTTTAATTTCCTTTACTCTGTTTTAATGTTTCGAACTCTAAGAAAATAAACAGAATCTTTTGAAATAATAGTCAAAATCATGTTAAGCCTAGTCTGATTGGCGTAGGGGGGGGAAACGTGAAGCTTTACTCATTTGGCAATTTTTGGCGGGAAAGTTAGTTTTTAATTAATAAACAATTAACCATTCAATTAAACGGAATAAATAGTAGCCTATAATCTATCTCTCAGCTAAATTTCATCCAATTCTGTTCTGGCGTGATTGATTAACAAACATCCATCCATCTATCCCATCCATCTATCCCATTTATAATAATAGTATATATATATAATATAAGGTATCCAGACTAATTTAACAGAGTAGATAATTTTTGAATCTTTAAAGATAGACAAATTCTCGTTATTGGAAAATGCTCTAAATGAAGTAATGTATTAAATTTTACATTGTTTGAGTTAATAAACTTAATTTAATACTAAAAAAGAATACCAATTCTAAACTTGTATACAGTCATTCAATGTTTTTCGTCATATTTAGAAAATATTATTGAGACACAAGCTCTTTTTTAAACCAAAAAACTGATCCTATCTTTCTATTCTGATTTAAATTCTTGCTTAGTATATAATTTTTTTTAAGAAGCTCTGAAGTTCAGGAACTTCGTAGCATATAAGTTGTACTGTTGATACCTACTAGGGGGTTGAGGGAACGTTGTTGAAAAAAAGAAACTGAAATGGAATTAAAAAAAAAAAGTGTTGATTATACTGTATAATCTTGTTTGAACATGAGTTAATTTAAAGTATAACTATTTAAATTTTAACAACATGCATAGTCCAATTTTTGATGGTTGGTTTTTTTTATTAAAATATTATTCGTCTATGTTTAAAACTAAACTATATTTTGGACATAAGATCTAAATTTTTCTTTGAAGATATCTTGAGTTTTTATACGTAAAACTTAGAATAGCATAAAATAATCATTTGCCATGTAAAACGGCAATTCCTTCATTAAAAATTTAAATATACAAAAAATATCTGAAGTGAAATATCGTTTTAAAGCCTTTATTAAATTCATAAATTTATTAATTGATAAAAATTAACCTAATAATATTAATTTTACTGCAATATTTTTGTTTAATACCGTGTAGAATATCCGGCCAACTCTTTCTAGAAGTCGAGTAGCTACGTTTATTCTCTCAACCCCTCCCCCTCTTCCTTCTTCAGCTGTGCTTTTTTACTTTTACTTTTGCGTTATTACTCGTGACGCGCAGCGTGTTCCTAGAACGAAGTTGTTTCGGTGTGTGACGTCACTCCCACCCCATCACGTGGCCTTCCCCGTCGGAAACTCTCTTTGTCTCGGGATTATTTTTATCTTTTTTTAGTACGATCCGCTTTCGCAGCAGCAGCATCTGCTCTTCCAGTAGAAGATCCCGATGTGTGTTCATTTATTATTACTATTACAACTTTCTTTAATTTCCGTCATGAATTATATATTTCATTTTATAAGAAATGAGATTGCTATATTAATTGCTTTTAGAAACATCTCGTATGTGTGTTAAATTTTTAAAAGAAGCTCTATAATTTAAAGTTGTCATTAAGAGATATCAAATAAAAATCCTTTTGCCCGTTGTAATTTAAAAAAAAAAGAGTGAAAATAATTACATTATTTGAATGCGGTCAAAAACATCGTGGCATGATATTACTTTAGAACATTATAAATCATTAGCTAGATATTAGTTTATGATTTCTTTATTGCAAACAAAAGCTTTTAATTTTTCAGTTATATTAGAAAAAAATAAATTTCAAACTTATATTAAAAATTATCATTTTGCAGAATCTATCAAGTGAAAAATAATGATTAAACGATTGAAATACTATCTTATCTTATATAATATTTTATAATGATTTCTATTATATATAAAATATTTTAAAATTTTATTCTTAATTATAGCAGCGGTACAAATAAAAAATAATATTTATAATACATAACTTATAAAACTTTATAAAACCATTCCATGAAAAAGAATAATTTCCTTCTTTGATTTGTTTACTATTTCATTTGGTTCTTTATCTAAGTAGATGATATTTTCCGTTTCGGGATTATAGTACCTTATTGGTTCATTCAAGAATCCTTAAAATTCTTGATCTTTTTGGATTACGTATAATTCTTGCATAGATTTATAGAGTGTAATTTTAGATTTTAAGTTACAGAAACAATAATCCGATATTCGTATGGCGCATGTCCATGTCGATTAAGGGGTTAAACATTCAATTTTATTTTACGGACTGGCGATCTCTAATTTATTTCATTTCAAATGGCTGTGTTATTTTTTTAAATACATTAGTATCATATTCCAAATAATTTTATTAGTATAATGTCTGACACACATGTAATTCTCCCCAGTGGCGGATTTGCAATTAGATAGATTAGGCTATTGTTTAGGATTTTTGGTGTGAAGATAGACTTCTGGCAGGCTGATTAGAAAATGTCATTCTCCCTGTTATTTTCCAAGTTGACAAATAAATAATTTTAAAAATAATATATGAATTATAAAATACTTGCACAAGAATTGAATTTATATTGAGTTATTAGATAAAATATAACTAAATTACCTATTTATATTATTTATTAATTACCTTTTATTTATATTGGAATGTCAAATATTCATTTAATTATCTATATTATTTCCCACTTGATAGATTCTGTAAAATGATAGTTTTTAGTATTCATTTGAAGTTTAGTGTTTTCTTCTAATATATAGCAATAACTATAAGCTTGTGTTTGTAACAAGGAAAATCATGAACTGATATCTAGTTAATGATGTATGATATTCTAATACATATAATAACTAATATTTATAGTTAATTTTCAGTAATTAAGCTAAAATAAATCATTAACATCTTTATTTAAGTTCAAAAGGAATCCTTAAATTGCATTTGACTAATTATTGAGAGAGGGGCCTCATAATATGCACTGCTAGGACCGAATAATTCTTAAAACCGCCACCTGTATTGTCAATGTAGTTGTCATTGCCACTGCTGATTTTGAAGTAAGGCAAATATCCCTTTTAAAATTCGGTTAGACCTTTGTGTTGAAAATCTTTATAAACCACTTGAATTATTAATATCAAATATATAAACAGTGATAGTTTATGAAAACTGCGTTGGTTTGGCACAGTCCGCCTGTTGACTTAATCGGGACTCGTCTGCGGGTGAGACCTTCGCTGGTGTTTGCAAAACCCTGAGAGTCGTCGCCCGAAATAAAAGGTCCTCCGAGACGCGGCTCTGTTACATTTGGCACTTCCCGATGTCCTTGATTCTCGTCTTACGCAGCCGCTTGTCTACGGTTTGTGACAACTATGCCTTCTGCATCGACAAAACGCGCAAATAAGTTATGCTGAAGTTAAACATACGTACTAGATTAACCGGGAGAGTTCCGACTTTTGACTTTTAGTTCCGGCTTGGCCCAGACTCTGTTGTGTGTTGATGGGGCAAGGAGATTCTAATGCACACACCAGGTGGTCCTGTGAATTAAAAATAACATTACTTTCCTTTTTCTTAATAATGCCAATTAAAAGCTGGGCTGTGGCAGTTTTCCAACTAGGCATCTGCATAGGCCCGATGGGTTGAAATGGGCAACAGGCTGATCGATTAAAAAATTTTACTAATTGTCAAATAAATTTAAAATATTACAAATTCTATGAATTATAATAGATTAGGATAATGTTGAAGTTTTAGACAAGTTGACCAAATTGTTATCTGTTCTATTAGGTTTATTTATTATTTTTTTTCTAAACAGTATGTATATCTAATTCTAATATATATCTGAATAATATATTTTGTGCAGACGTGGATGCCACACAGTCACGTATTTTGGTAAATGGATAAAATATACATTTTCACGAGTCTTGGTAGATAAATAAAATACGCATTTTCGCAAAATTATTAAAATAAAAATCTAATACAAAATAAATCATTTAGCATGCTACTTAATTTAAATTAAAAAGTTAAATAAAAAAAGTTAGTTAAATTAAAAATACGTTAAAATACAAATATCACATGCTAGTTTAAAATTTAGAAAAGCCTCATAATGTTGCACTGTTTAGGAAAGCATGTTGTCTAAATCCGCCTCTGAAGTCAAGACAAAGAACTAAAAATCGAAACTGTTGTGGTTTATTCAGCATGTTTGTTAACTTCAGCAAAATGCCTTTGTGCGTTATTGGTGATTCAAAAAGTAATATATTATATATAAAGCATCTCTATCTCTTTTTCTGTTGTTGTTGTTTCTTATGATATTTGCCATGGACCAGCCCGCTGTTCGAAGACAGCGATTTTAAGCTGGTGGGGGGGGGGGCGTCTCTTGTTTGTTTAGTAGCGCCAACTAGGGCCAAGAGCATGACTTTGCTATTCACGCATCACTCATTCGCTTGCACAACCCCTTTTTACAGGAGGACACATTCACACATCTCACAGATAGAACAACGGAAGAACAACCATGCCCAAATCGGGACTCGAACCCAGGACGCCCAGATCACGGGTAAGACGCGCTACCCCTATGCCAGGACGCCGGCATCTCTTTTCCTTCTATATTCTCGTATATGAAATATAGAGAAAGTATCTGAACTCGAATCTCGGTTTCAGACCTTCCTGAGACAGAATAACACATTTTTGCCCTGTCTGTCGTTGAATACGTTCTCAAAAATGCTTTGAGCTAGACGGATGAAATTTAGTATATGACCTTTAAACTAAAAATTGTAGGTTTTTGTATCAAATTTTCAACGAAATTCATGCAGCGGAATCCTATCTTTCTGTTAAAAGCCGAATGAACTTGATAACTACAAAACATAAAGAGCTGGATGGATGAAATTTAGTACATATATTTTAACATCTAAAATGTAGAACTCTTATCAAATTTTAAACTAAAAATATTAAAAAATTTATCGTCTATCATGCTGTACTTCTGCAGGTATGTAAAGGCATTAACTCATTAACATGATGATATAAACGCAGTGATTTAAAATGATTTCAGTTCGAATGCATACTGTATTATAAATGTAACTACACTTTTTTTCTAATTATAATTGCAACTCCTTGTCAAATTTAGGTTTCAAACGATCTGAAAAAAGGTATCTAAAGTACATATTCGTTCGATAAATTCTGTAAAATTGCTAAATTCACCCCTAAAATCTACTGTATGGCATTCATGGGTTTATCCAGAAGAGGGGGGGGGGGTTGTTACAGCTGGTTTTTAGTTAGCAACCATACATAATCCGTTCACAGATAATCGATAATTTACTGTCTGTCAACTTATTTACTAAACAAATGTATACCAGAGTTCTTTGTCTTAAAATTACATTAGAATTGCCGTTGGGCATAATGTATGATATTTTGAATTCTATCAATTGAATATCTCAAGAGAATAAAGTTAGTAGAGTGTGATGCAAATAGAATAGCTAAATTTCAAAAATCTTCCGTCGGAGATTCTTTTTTTCTTACGTTTATTAAATGCAAAATCTCGTCAACGTGTTTTATTCGTTTTCGAATTGCCTATAATTCACATTACGGTATCCATCACATTAAAAACCTAACTAATAATCTAAAATTATGCATGTTACTTCCATGGCAAGTTTTTTGTAATTAATGTATATTTTTAGGGAGCACTCAGAATGCATTGAATGCAGAATAGTTGAGAAGCGAACCTTCCCCCTTTCCGCAATAAATAATATTTTTCACGAATTTAATATCCTTACTAGATTTCAAATTTTAAATTTAAAAAAAATCCAAACAAACTTGAAATGGTTTGTTTGGGTCATTATTATTATCAAATCAAATCGAATGGAGTTAAATAACCTTATTTGACCTTTCGGATGTTATTTGGATTTGATGTTTATTTCATGTAAATTTCCTTTCCTCAAAACCAATTTAAGGTCAGTTTATCGATTATTTTGATGATGAATTTCCAGTCCATTATAATAAAGAAAAAACTTCTTTCATAAGCATCTAATTACAACCAACTTTATCTAAACTTTTTGTTAAAATGACAGTGATATAAATAATTCTGTTTCTATAGAATTTTTGAAAGCTTATTATTTCCATTATTCGGGTAGCGACTGTTATTTAATGGTTAAATTGATTCTACATATTTGGATATAACGAGTAGATTATTTATTAACAATAAAGAAAACAAAACGATCTTTCTAAATCTCTCGATGTTAGCTTTCTAAATAACACGCTTTTGACTATAGTTCAATGCGTACTCAAAAGCAGAACATTGTAATTTAGATTAAAAACTAGTTTATCGAAATTAAGATGAAGAGCTAATCAGGTGAAAAAGCTAGAGATGATAGCTGGTGTTTTTCTTTTCTTTTTCTTTCTTGTTTTGTAGGTAACGGCTGGGTACATTCGAATGGTTGACTCGTTCTTCATTGTTTTTAAACTTTATTGGCACAGTCTGTCTTCGCTACGCTGTAGAATGTTGTCTTTATTTAAACTAATTGCAGAACTGAAAAAATGTGAACATTTAAAGAGTTTTTTTTTATCGCAGGAACAAATGATTAAAGAGTCATTCGGTCATTATAAATAAGTAAAAATTAACAAATAACTTTTACGCTTTAGAAATCCGAACTATTGGATAAGTTTTCTTCAAATTTCACTCGTTTATAAACAGTCTGCGGGAAGCTACCGACCGACGTCCACAAGCGAGAGTGATCCTACAATGGGTCAGATGGTAGACAGCGATCATATCCGTAAAGGCAACAGGCCATGGGAAAGGGGTTTACAATATTTACAACAATATTTTCGGTTATAGAGATTTAAAGATTTATTTAACCCCAGCGCACGTCGAATTTCTGAATTTTTATTATTGAAATCGGCATTTAAATGAAAAGCGTTAAATAATATAAAACGCAAAAAAAAAAAAAAAAAAAAAAAAAAAAAAAATCAGTGAAAAACGCTTTAATATTTTAAATGCCTATTATTTATTATAGGGATTGAAATGCAATAAATATCCTAACTAGAATGTGTCATATATTTAGGATGCTGCGTTAATTTGTTGGTGAAGGATTAAGTGAATGTCCAAAATGGTACTTCCTTTTAACAATTGTTTTAATCGATTTTTATTCAGTTATAAATGCGAAATAAATTCAAATTATTAGCGTTTTATCATAATCGTATTCATTCTCTTCCTAATCAAATCTGTAACTTTTACGTGAGCAGGCTTTCTATGCCTTTCGACATTTAGTAGCTGTAACTAGGGATTGCAATACCGGAATACCGAATACCGGTATTTTGAGCCATTTGTACAATTTTGTAATACCGGTATTCACAAGTTTAAATACCGGTTTTTCGGTATTTACTAGAAATTTTTAAAATTTCTCCACTATATGTTCAGGTATCGCGAGCATAGCAAAATAGTATGCGTTTTTGTTTTTATGTTTCCATAACGGGCGCAATTAATTAGCTAATTAACGGCTTAATTAATTGCTTAAATCTAAATTAGCGAAACATGGATTATAACTGAAAGAAAATATTGTACCCTTAACGACTGATGGAGCAACAATTATGAAAAAAGTTGGAAAGTTGATGGGTGCAAATCAGCAGTTGTGCTATGCACATGGAATTCAATTAGGAGTAATAGATGTATTATACCACAAAAATAAAGAACAGAAGAATCCAAATACTGTGGATATAAAAATTTCGGATTCCAACTTTGAAACGAGTAAGAGTGAGAGTGATATTGACAATGAAGATAATGACAATGTAATTGTTGAAGAAGATATTGCTAATGAGGATGAAATATTAACCTATCAAGAATTGCTTCCTATAATTTATAAAGTTCGAAAAATTGTTAAGATATTTAAACGCTCCCCTATAAAAAGGATATTTTACTAAAATATATACTAACTGAAAATAAAACAGAATATATGTTAATATTAGATTCTAAAACACGTTGAATAGCTTACTCCTAATGATGGAACGATTTTTGAAACTGAGAAGTCCAATCCAAAAAGTAATAATCGACTTAAACCTGTAAATAAATTTTTCAGATAGTGAATTCGACTTAATATCCAGAACTATATCAGCTCTACTTCCAATAAAACTGACTATTGAGGCATTATGTCAGAGAGATTCTAATTTATTAACAGCTAATGCAACAATAAATTTCATGTTGCAGTCACTGAAAGAACAGCACACATCACTATCTGAAGAATTATATATTACATAGGAAAATCGCACAGAAGAAAGGCATACCGAAATAGAAAATGTCTTATGGTATTTACATAATTATAAAGATTTTAAAAATGAAGATGAAAAAGAAGAAGAAGAAGAAGAAAAAATTCACATCTAATTAAGTTTATAGCAAATTTTCTTAAAATTTTTTACTCACAAACCTATCCACATTCAGAAAAATTCGGTTCAGTTATCGAAGATTATGATGACACTAATGTCGATAGTGAAAAGGAATTGTCTCTTGAACAAAAATTAGAATTAGCGATATATAAAAAAAATTTCAACGAACCACAATACAATACAGAAATTAGCTATATCCAAAACCATCCGACGAGAAATCGATTTATTTGAAGATGAGGGATTTAGAAGTAAATACTTGGAAAAACTATATTGCGCATTGCTAACAGTACCACCAACTAGCGTAGATGCCGAAAGAGCGTTTTCGACATCTGGTAATTTTTACACAAAATTACTTTTCAGGCTTAATGACAGTACAATTGATGCATTATGTTTTTTAAGATCACATTTCAGAAAGTTGTAATAGTACCTCAGACTGAATAGTGATATTTACACTTTTTTGTGATTTAAATAAATAAGATGTTTCTTTACTTTTTTGTGATTATATACTGTTATAATTTATAAGTTACAAATTATTTTTTGTGATATTTACATTCTCTAACAAAAGTGGCAAATAAAACAAAGAAACACCTGTGTTTTCTTTCTTTTTCTAAAATTTCTAATACCGGTATCCCGGTATTAAGATTTAAAAAATACCGAATACTGGTATTGAACTTTTGGTCAGGTATTGCAATCCCTAGCTGTAACTTTAATCGTTCTTAATTATTGCACGAGTTGTTCTTTAATTTTATTTTTTAAATGGGAATTTTCTATACCGACTATTAAAAAATTGCTAATATTTTCACTGGTGAAATTTGTAAAGCGTTTTTCTCTTATAGTCACTCGGAGCTCTCTAAAACTAATATCTGAACAATAAATGTGAATTCATCTTTAATTTTGTAAGCTTCATGTTTAAAATAAATTGATTTGTGGCTTTTCATCTCGACTGAGAAGATTCGGCACCAATATTAATCATATTTGACTTCTGCTTTTTTTTTAATGTTTATTTCACATTTTTTAAAATTATTATTATTAAACATTAGGCTAAGATACAAGGATTATTTTTTTATTCGAAAATACTTTTATGATGGTACAATCGTCAATGGGGGGGGCACATTTGTTGTTTATTATCGGATCTTCACAGAATTGGTGTCAATGGAAAGGGCTTAAAAGAACAGATTTGTTGAGATAGACAAAATGATTAACTGAGTTAATTAACAGTGTATAGGAGTACAGTTAATTAACAGAGTACAGTACTCGGCATCTACAATTTAGATGCCGAGATCATGTGTTGATTTCATTTATCTAATTGGGTATATTACCACTTTTATTTACTGGCTAGCGGTCGATAGATACTTAAGCATTTTATATATTTAGTGATGATGATGATGTGTCCGCGTTACCACGGAAAGGGGGTGCAGTAGCTTCTGAGAGTAAAGACCCCTAGCATCTCATGGCAGAAGTCTGACTTATAGCTCATATGAAGATGAAACTCATACATTCGCTTGCACATCCCCATTTTACAGGGGGCCACATTCACGCACCTCACAGATAGAATACACATGAAGAACAATCATGCCCGAACCGGGATTCGAACCCGGGACGCCCAGATTACGGGGAAGTACAGATTTAGTAGACACGCTAATACGGATATACTGTTCTAGATATAAAATCACATACTTAATTCATCCATCCAATTTTTTAAATTTTGAAGTTATTGCCTTCATATGTATATGAACGGGCAGGTAGGCACATTATGAATAGGTTTCGTCAAAATTTGAAACAGGTTAGCAAATTTTGTGTAAAAATCATACATAAAATTACATTCATATAACTATATTTCCATTTGTGAGTTACCGTCTTCAAAAACAAAAATGGATTTTCCAAATAAATTTACAAGTAAACTATAAACCTGACAGATTAAAATTTTTTTTATATTTTTATGTAAGTCGCCGAGATATTTCCGGCATAAGCAAAAGTTAGAGACTTTTGGTTGGCCCCTCTATAGCCAGCCTTACGAACGATAATAACCACGAATGTTTTGCGCAGGAAAAGCTGTCTTCTCCGAGATCCGAAACACGTCATTAGTTCCTGGGAAAAAGGAGGAAACTATTTATATCCCCAGAGACCTCGTAGCGTGCGAAAAGGTGTATTTTTATCTATCAGTGAGCAAGCACCTCCTCGCTGGATTCGAGAGCGCTTGCAACTTGCTCTCGTAGATTGCGAAAGATGCCGAAAAACAAAATGGGATATTGCACCTAATACTTGACAAATAAGTTTTTTTCTTCTTCCTCTTCCTTCCTTTTGTTTTGTTGACAGTATCGCATTCAGGCCAATTAGGAAGATATCTGTAATATCATCTCTAAATTAGATTCAGTTTCGTGGTCTTATTAAAATCATCGTGTTTTCATGGCCGCGTAGGATTTTACTTTTTTGTTGGTTAGTAAGAGGATATCTTATTTAGAATATCATCGAGGGTAGGAGGGTGGTAGTAGAGACACTAAATCTTAAGAATGCGTATGCATTCCGAAAGATAGGAGTTCCAAAAATGAACGGTAAGAGGAAAAATGTCTCTAATATAATGAGGAAATAAAGCCTCTTCTCCTCTAATAATAGGTCATGATTATTTCTATATTAATTCTTTCATATATGCTCGGTATATTGGCGGCAAATTGTAAATGGTGAAGTATTGGAATAGGTAGAAATTGGAAATACCATTGGTATCTGGAATATATGGTATTTATTTTCCACCCTTTCGTGTATTTTTCTGCTTTAAGAATTAGAATATATGCTAAGGTATTGTCATCGCTCTGTGCCCCCTCCCTCTTCCCCTGAAGCATCAACAACCCACGTCATATGACTTATTAATACGTAATAGTTAAAAGGAATTATATATTAAAAATGCAAATTTTCTGATTTTTTTTGCCTCGTTTGTTTTTCTATGTTTTGAAATGTATACTACCGGACTTTATCATTCTTGTCAGTGGCGTAGCTTTAGCGGAGAGATTGCAAGGCTAGGAGAAGAGCAGAGGCTCCATTCACAGTCTTAAGAGATTCCATTAATGCATTTCTGTTGCTTTGTAAAGCGAAATGTGAGGAGCTAAAAAATAATGCATAAAATACCTGGTGCCATTTATGTTTGATGAATTAGGGATGTAAGGGGGTGGATTAAAATGCTCATACAGTACTTACCCATTATTACATGACAGTGGCACAGTGAAACGCTTAGTGTGGAATATGACTTTTTCTCCATCTGTGGTATAGTAAGTGTAAATGCCCCCCCCCCCCGGAGGATGACATTGCCCTATCTCATGACATTTCATTTAAAAAATTATATAAACGTGCTAATGTTTTGTTTTAATAGCTCCCCACAAAACTGACATCTTCGAGCATCGCTCGGTTGCTGGGCCACTGTTACATGACTTGTACCTGTTTGTTCTGCGCTTTCCTTTTTTTCCTTCCCTACATTGTTGTAAATTGTTTTAATTACTACCATCTTATGGTTTTATATATTTGTATAGCAGAATGAAAGTTTCGTTCAAGGTACAAGACTTATTTAGGAATCCTATATAAAAATGGGTAATGGTCCTAGAGAACATTCAAAAGAAATTGATCCACATTTCTGTTTCTCTTCGAAGAAGTCTTTCAGCATTATGCCCGAGTACAATGAACAGTTATTAAAAAAAGCACACTTCCATCTACCATTTGCAGTTTAAGAGCACGGCCAGATGATAGAAGGCATAATCTTTGTTTTGGATTCATATCCTTCGACCCTCCAATGCCTCAATACATTAAGGCCATTTATAGCCTCATAAAATTTACATTTAGTTATTGTAAAATATTTAATAATCTGTACATTGCCTTTAATTTTTTTTCTTATTGATTTTGTTTTTGTTTTTATAGGTGAAGCCAGCGTGCCTTACCAGCAGTACAGCTGAAAGGTCCCGCAAGAAACAAAATTGGATCAAGTGAGTAAACATATATATATTATTTTAATTAACCGATTCTGAGATGTTATAGTATTGAGTATATAGTATAGATCCGTTTCAAAACGTATCCGATTTACTTTTGTCTCTGTGGCTAAAATTGCTTAAGGAATTCAGCATTTATTTGATTTTCATTATTTGCCATATGAACATATCGCTAGGATGATGCTTATTATAATAAATAGCAGTTAATTAATTATTTATATATTTTACAGAATTATTTTAGGAAATAAATGTATTGTGCGTCCGTTTGGATTACGTCCCCATTTTCCGCAATCATTTTAAGTTTTTCTTTCTATATAGAATAATTTCTTTTCTACTTTCGCGGAAGATTTAATGAGAGATACCAAAACGTGAAAGTTTTCTAATTCTATCAAAATTTTACTTTCAAACTAGCAGATGCACCTTGCATGTTTAGTGCTTATTTCTTCACTGCGTTTTCGTTGAAACTATGAATTTTCATTTCGTTTACATGATATGAATGTAATTTGATATTCTTGCAGCTATTTGGTTGGAATGTTTCTTTGTCAGTACATTCCATTGCCGGATTTGGAAAGAAAGCTGTTAGTTTTGATTACAAAATATTCAACTGCAGTTCTCTACGCCACTAACATATTAAATAAATACATGCTCGTATGGTATGCGTCAGATTAGTGCTCATAGCGCGTTCTGTAGATGGAACGGCGGGAGATCTATCGTGTCATCCTTGGCGAATTATTTGGCGATTAATCATTGGCATACTGTCAATAGTATCCGAAAATCGAATTCGTGCTTTTAGACACGTTTTTTTTAACCGAATGAAACAAAAAAATTGACGCAAAACTAACTTCTAATCACTTTGTCCCATACCGAATTTGATATATTTATGTCATTGCGTTTTGGAATTGTCGCGTTTACATGTTTCTGAAAGTGCAGATCGAACAGATAATCAACCCGTTTTTGGATTTGGCTCAAAATTTGACAGGTGTCTACGGTATAGATGTTAAATCTGTGTACTGAATTTTATTTAAATAGCCCTCTCCTTTTTATAGTTACTGTGTTAACTTACATTCAGACAGCAGAACAGACGGAATTCCTCTGAGCCGATTTTACTCAAAATTAATAAAAATCTGCAAATGTGTTGTAAGAACCGTATACCAAATTTCAACCATCTAGCTCAAATTGTTTTTTAGTTATTTTTTTCACAGATTGACATTTTCTAGAAATTTGTTTTTTAATCTCAGGCAGGTCTAAAACAGGGAGATTCGTCAAAATCTGGAGTTCGAAATTTTTGACGATTGCTATACTTTCTCTATATTAAGTATACACAAAAGTAAAAGAGTATTTAAGTATACACAAAAGTAAAAGAGATGCTCTCTCTGCGTAATTAAAGGTATAGTTTGACTTTTTATATCTCTAGGGTACTTAGAAATATGAAACATGATTTCTTAGTAATACGTCATGATTTCTTAGTAATAACATATCTTTCAGATCAAGCTGTAGATTGCAACTAAACTCCGAAAATAAAAATAAAAAAATCTTTTATTAATTACATTAATTTAAGTTATTTTAATCAATGTAACATTTTTCTCTATTTCTTGGAGTTATTCTCCAGCAAAACTTATCAAATGATGCAAAAACAAAACTGAAAAAAGTCAATGGTTAAATAATTCGGTAGATAAAGGGCTTATTGTATGGCATACGGAGTTCCATTTGTTGTATAAGTGTGACTCACATATGTTGAGTCCTTTATGCAAATTTCAATTCCCACTATTTTTTGTAACAAGTAGATCAAAAAGAACCTACGCCCACATTATCCAAGATAGTTGGCATTGCATTCGAATCATTTACCTCTTTTTGCTAGCTTTTCCGCTTCTGCTTGTCAAAAGTTAGTCCACTACCCAGTTGGCCTTCGAACTGGCCACTTTTTTTCTCTCTCACTCAGTATCTTAACACTCGGAAGGAAGATTAGTCGTTGGAAAAAGTTGGTCAGAGGAAAAGAAGTGGTGTGTCATTAGACCTGTCATGCAGCCGTCAGCCTCGAGGTCTGGCAGAGAACAGCGTGAGAACTGTTCTTCCTTTGTTTCTGGGCTTGTCCCGTCGCTTTGTTGGACACAGGAAGCAATTTCTCCGGCTGATTTTTCCCTCCTTTTTAAGCCAGTGACATGTAAAAGGTTATGTTTTTCCCATTGGACAGTGAACATTCTGTTTTACTCATTCAACGGAGTTGTAGTATGTGGATTTTCTCCTCTAAATCGCTGAGGAATATAGAAAAAGAGGATATAGGCTTTCTGAGATTTGTCTGTGTACAAATTGTTTCTTGAGTCACGTGCAGCTTCTTGGTCTTGCTTTCTGTCTTATTTTATTTGTGAAAATGTCGAGAAAAATCGATGGAATAATAATACTAGCTATGATAAGAAATTAAAAAATTATTATTCAGTGCTTTAAAAATTATTATATAATATTATCAACAAGACCGGTGTGATGATGTCTGGGCTTTAGGACCGGAGCATTCCCGCCACTGAATCAAGTATGAATTTTGGACATCTGTTTGTTGCAAGATTTAGTTCAAAATTTGACGCAGGCTTTCAGTTGTGATGTCAAAATATTATACCAGATTTCATTTTTCTGGCATAATGTGTTTTTCAGTTATGTTCAATGATAAACAATAAATTTCATCCATCTAGTAATAAAATTCTCACACTAATTTCATCCATCATGTCACTGCAGATGTGTTCACATGCGTGCAGACGGATAGCCAGACTTTTCGTTGATGGGTTTCGTCTTATATTTGATACAATTTAGCTATTTGGAAGAAGGGGGGGGAGGAGGGGAGATCATTTACCAAATTTCATCCTTATAACTTGTTCAATTTGGGGGCAGTCACACCCATAGGCAGATAATTTCAAAAATGTCCTGTTTAAAATATCAAAATCTTGATGATCATGATACTTAATACGTTTATCGGGAAATAAAATTTGACAGTACTGCAGTGGAAAAATTAATAACGCGATTTCTCCAACTGTCAGTGTCTCCTCTCCACTTTTCCCCAGATGTTAATAATAGTTCGTTAAGACCTTGAATTTTCATAACCTTGACTGATATATGTATCAGCATGGTTTATAAGTCAAAACATCCGTTATGTCAGTTTCTATGATGCCCCACCCTTCTTAGCACCACTGGAAAAACGCCACTGTTGAGGTAATCTTCCAGCACCCTTTAACATACCATAAAAGGAGGAGAGGTGAAAATTCGCTTTTACTCTTGTACAGCAATGACCTTTGAAAACTGCTTTCTCACACCAGTTTTCTGGGTCAAACGGAAACGACCTCTCCCCCTTCTCTTACTCTCTTTTGGAGTCGTCTGCAGTCAACAGGTAGGCAGGGGTGCCCCGTGACATTTTTAGGATCGTTTGGACGGTTAAGATTCGCACGCGAGGGAGCGCTTCCTGTCACGCACCCCCTTCACGTGTTGCAGACGATTTTTTTTTTAAACAGTGAGTTTATTTTATACTCTGTTGCAGTGTTTAGAGAAGTTTGGGATAAAATTGCTACCAAGCAGCGGCAGTCGTCCTGGCGGGGTAAGATTTAAATGATTCACAGTTTTTAATGAATCATGTGCTGCCGTGCTTTTTTGTGGAGGCGGAAAAGGAGGGGTAGAGAAAAGGGTGTGGTAGCATTTGACTATAGAGTAATGAAAGCTTTCAGTCAGTGAAGCATGCATCAACTGAGTAAACCGATTTGAAAAATTTGGCATGAACATAATTTTATGGGGGGGGGGAACCCATCAGCGAGTTTATTATTATTTTAATTACGTTTGGATGTGTTTGTAAGCAGAGTCCTGCTTAAGTACGACTAGGTGGAGCAAAAGGACTTATATGCAAGGGAGGACTTATATGCAAAATGGTGACATTTTGATTAAAATTTCTTAAAAAAATATTTGGCAAAGTTATAAGATGTATTATAATTTGTAACTGAATACTAAGCCTCATTTTATTTAGAATAGTTAAAAACTGTAATTTATGAAGTTTTTGAAAAATTAATCTACGATTCCTTAACTTTTTCAAGCATGGTGGTGGTTCAGTTTTTAAACTACTTAATGAAGAAAGTATATTTGTAAGCTTTAAAAATTGAAATTTTTAAATTTTGGGAATTACTTTTTTTTTACCAAATGGTTTATGGAAATAATAGAACTCTTTAATTCGTTATGAAATAAAGAGAAACGGAAATCTCATTAATACTAAACCTTAATTACTCTATTATTCTAATTTATTTTGTATGTATATTCTTATATCACCCATTCTTTTTTCTTTTCTCTCCCCCCCCCCCCTTCTTAATAAAATTTTATTAAGCAGCAATGAATGCTACATATTTATTTTTCTTCTCTTCGCTTTTTTTATAATTCACTCTTTCTATGCATTATATTAGTGTTTTAAAAGTATTGTGTTGTATAGTTTTAAATGCATAAGCTAGGGACTGGTGATGGTAGAATCCTAGGCCAAGCCCTCTCAATAGGTGTTCCATCGATGGTCTCGTCACGGTGCTTGCAGCATAAAAACCCAAAACATATCTCCCCACCCCCAGTCCAATTCCAATTAGAATAGATGGCTTCGATGGAAGGAATGCCCAGTAAAATAGGTATGTTCCTTGCCTGAGCTCAGATGTTCAGTCCAATTACACTCCGAATAAATTTATCTAATCTTTGTTTTATATGTGTCAGTAAAATGACATTTAAAGTTATGAAACAATAACGTATTAATATTTTGTCTTAACAGTACACCTCAAGTTTAGTACCCAAGCTGTCTATAACCTCCGCACTTCCTTTTAGTTTGTACATTAGTACTTAATATTGATTTCGTACTTCGTTTGCATTGAATTTATGAGAAAATCTTTTTTTTTTTTTTTTTTTAATTAGTGTATATGGCCATGATTTTCAATATCACTACATCACTATTTTAGTTTGCGTAAAACTCGCCGACTCGTTTTGAAATTCATAATTTATAAATTAGTATCAATCTTGAATAATTGTTTGTAAACAGAAGCTTCGATTCAGATTTATAGAACTCGCGTATCGAAATTTGGAGGAAATTTGGCATATGTGCTTTTCAAGGCAAGAGAAAAATCAATGTCAACTTTTCAATGACCTAAAGTTGCTTAATTTTTGATCAAATTTTGTTTTAATTTCGGTGTTTTCGGCTATGTTATAAGTTCTGGGTATTTTTCAGATATTTGTTCTAAGAGTATCTCACAAAAAAACAAAAAACAAAACAAAAAAACAAAAAACAAAACAAAAAAAAAATTATAGTTAATTATGCCAAATTCTATTTCCGAATTTTTTCTCTCCTTATTATACCTTTTTTTATTAAAATTTTTTAATTTTATCCTGTTTTTGTAACAATTTTTTTATCGTAATAAGGAAATTGTAAATTCTACGACTGCTCTCCGATCATTTAATTGCATACTTATGTCAGTGCTAACAATGCTAATATTAACAATTGAACTACCGGGGGGAGGTCACTAGCGACTAGCAGGGCCATATGAATTTATTTATTTTACTTATTATAAATGTCCTGGAGATTGTCTAAAACGCCATTAGATCTAGCCTTCCAATATTTCTAAACTTTATAGTTTAAAAACACAAGTGCAGAGTACAATAAGCCATATGAATTAAATTGTGAGAAATTTAGCGTGACAGTCAGCGTGTTAAGGTATATATTATATAAATGCCTTCTTTGTGCATTAATTACAAAGTAGAATTTTCGCTTTCACTATTTATTTCGTAATATATATAATATAGCCACTTTTAAATTTGCGCATACTGTAATTTATGGTAAACTGTTTCGCTTGAATTCATATTTGTCAGTTATGTCACATTGCAAGGCGGAATTTTATATGAATGTATTCCATATTAATAGGTTGAACTGCTAGAAAATCCAATATACTGGGTGAAAAATTGGTCGCTAAAGGCGACTAGTTATCTTATAAAAAAACGGAAATTAGAATTTTATAGATGGAACTCAAACAACCTGAAATATATTGTTCATAGCTTCACTGAAAGTTATTCGCTTGTATCCTATCTCTTTCCATACCTTCTACTCCTACAAACTTCACATGCACTACGCTCAGAGGAACAAACGATTTCAAACCTGCTTCCAAATTGTAAGCATCCATGAATGAAATCAGAAATCTAGAAGAGAGATATGAAAGCAAACGAAGATCCAGCCAAACCTGAAAAAAGCGAGTGGTTGCTACGACAACAACAAAAGATGTTGCCGTCGAAAGTGGCTTTCTGTGGCAAGTTCATTGAGAATCGTTGTGGGGGGGGGAGGTGTGCCCATGCGTGTAGTCCCTACCTGAGACGCGCGTGCAGTGGGGATTGGCCGTAGGCTCTTTTGCAACAGTTGGAAAGAGCACGCACGCCAGCCTGCCAACGGACACTCAGGCGGCAGGTGTTCCTAGGAAGGGGACAAGTGTGGACCCCGGGTGGGGGGAAAGGAAGGGTCTTCACCCCGAACATCTGCTCCAAGGTTACCACAAAGGCGTCTACTTCAGTCGTTTTAGTGCAGGTTCGGGATGGGACCCACTTTCCTTAAGGATGTATTGCACCAGGTAGAGTCTTCATAAAAATTGTTTTCTACCAGAAATATTCGAATTTTTTTTAGTTTCCTAAACTGTACTTGGTCCACTTTTGACCCAGTTCGTTATAAATGTCGACTTTTTAAATGATCGTTGGAGGGTTCATAATCACGTGGTCCGTCCTAAATTAGACCTCGTTGCTTCCAAACGGGACGTAAATATAACGTTACGAGACGTTAGCGTGGAAAACAATTTAAGCAATTGCTCTCCATCAGAAATGTATGGATTTTTTTTTTCAGTTTCCTAAACTGTGGCTGCTGAGATTAAACAATTAAACGATAACTAAATATATTGATTTTTCATAGTTTTCTAAACTGTACCCGTTGATATTGTAAGTAGTTTCCGTTCTTGATCCAGTTCATTATAAATTTCAACTTTTTAAAAGCATTGAAAGGTTCATAATCACGAGGTCTGTCTTGAAATAGCCCTCGCGTTGCTTCCAAATTGGACGGGACGTAATATAACTAAACAGATCGTTGTTTCTTTTGCGGTAACTGCTAATTACGTGTAAACTTATTTAGTATAAATCGATTGTACCAAATATTTAAGCACTGTATTATTACTCTGATTTTAATATGACTTAAATATTTCAGTTAGCTGCCTTTGATGATAAATTTTTTCGCCTGGAATATTGGCTTTCCGATTTGTTAAATTAATACGGCATACATTTATTTAAAATTTTACCTTGTTATAAGACAAGATTGAAAAATATGAATTTAATTTAACCAGTCTACTACTAATTATTGCGATTAATTATCCAGATTTAATAATTAACTAAGAAATAAAGTCTGGTGTGAAAATATTATTTCGGAATTCATATACAGATAAAACAATTTCTTATCGTGATTTTAACGTTTGCAAACTAATGCAATTGGATAGTTTGATAAAATAATTAAATTAGTTTCAATTTTGAAAAAAAAAATATGCGGAAAAGAAATTAGTTAAATTAATTTTTGTTTTTAAGATGGTGTAAACATTTATTTTATTAGATATAAAAATTCCTTTTTAATTCTTAATAATATTTTCTGTCTTTCTTAAATTTTGAAGTCCACCATCCTGTTAAGTATTGAAAGTTTATTTTACGTTTTAAGGATATCGTTTTCTTTTTCTCTCCCCCCCCTCCTTTGACCTTCGGCCTTTGACCAATATGAATTCTTCAAATGAAAGTAGTTGCATTTAATTATGAATTTCCTTCAAAATTTTTATAAAATATTTTACAATCAGTGTCGATACATACATTTACCCCATTAATGCATAATGATTTCATGGCACCTAAAATCCTAAAACTAGAATCGCTTTAGTCACATTTTATTCTTTCTATCTGCTTCTATAGTATTTGTATTTTATTTTGTATGACTCACAATTCTATGTTGCGTCGCAATCTAAAAGCAATCTTAACAACCAGTTCAACCCCTGAGAACCCTTTATATCAAGGTCTCTGATCCAACTCGTTTCTGGAAGTTCTTGGGGGGGGGGGGGGTAGCGAATTAGTTGAAATAAAAAATAAAGGATTTCACGCCATATGAACACGTCTGATCATTATATTTGTTTTTCAGCAGATCATAATTTTTGTTTTGCTTATGGCGTGTTGCATACTTGTAAAAAGAAAGAGTTTGTTGCGAAAACCTGTTGCATTTTGGCTAACAAATTTTTATCAAAGATAGCTTGAAAACCAAAATGTAGAATGAGGCAAACGATTTTTAAATGCTAGTGGTATATCTATCTGCACATGAAGAGTTTTGTCTGATTTAGATATTATCAAAAGTTCTAAACTGTTAATTTATTTAAAATGCTAATAAGATATAAAATTCTTATTTGGGATATATTATTTATCCGTTTAAGAATATAAAGAATTCCTGAAATATCTCATTTCAATTGATTTTTTAATTCAACACGGGAATAAGATACGATATTATATGTGGAAGGATTAAATGATTTTTGAGATTTTCATTTAAGAGAAACTAATTTAACTACAATTGGCTAAATTAACATTCATTTTTCAAGTTACACTTGGACTTTTTCAGAACAGACATTCTAATTTTGAACCATCATCAGATGGCATGGACGATACCTGATCTCGTACCCCTTCCATTTCTAAACGCGTACACATAAACGTACCTGTGAAACTGTTATTATTTCACTGAAATAATGTCTTGAATTAAATAGGGTTTTGAAAAATTCCTTAAAAAAAGTAATTTAACTACATTTGGTTAAATTAACATTGTTTTTTGTAGCTACTCTTGGACTGTTTCGAAACATTGTAATTTTTGAAACATAATCCGATGACATGACATCTAATCTGTCCCCCACCTCATCATCCCTTCTAAATTCACACCACATAAAAGAAAGGAATAGGAATAAGTGATGATGATATTTCATTTAAATAGTGTCGAATTAAGTTAATTAGCTTAGATCGGATAATATCTTTGGTGGGGGGGGATTAAAAGTATTTGTATCAAATATTTACTTTAATTTTCTTTATTAGAAGCCTTTATTAAACGTCAAAGACTTTTGATTAAAAAAATTATTTGATCATATTTTTTTCATTCCTTTTTCTTTAAGCTTGCCATTTATTGATTGTCGCCGTCTGACCTTCAGAAGCGAAACACTTTTTCATGCTATGTAACCCATACTTCAACCATACAAGTAAAGTGATTTGATAAGTAAGGCTTACGCTCTCAAAATTACTGACATAATTGCCTGAAATTATATGTTGGATTGTTATCATCTGTTTACATAAAATATTGATTTAGTACCAAAAACTATTTTTATACGTGTCAGTTTTTAGAAATTTCTTGATAATTCTCTAAAGTATGTGCTGTCTGTTGTATAAATTCTAACTTTTGTTTCACTGCGGTAGAAAAATTGGCGCCTCAAAATCGCGCATTGTGATTTGCTAACATCTGATAATGAAATCCTTGTCCTCTGTCGTAACATCCTTATCCTGAGGACATAAGATCCCCTGCGGGGTTCACACGACTGTCTCCAATTAACTTCTCGCCGAGCATCTCAGGAAACAGGAAATAAAATAGAGGAATTGCTAAATTCTCGTTTTTTGTATTTTGTTTTAGGTAATTTAATTCAAGTTCGCCGATGTTTTTAGATTTTTTAATCAAAAATTATTTTGTAAAAGTATAAATTTCTAGCTGCATGGAAGTATTTTGTTGGTTGATTAAATCTGTCAGCCTTTGAGTAAAAGAACATCAAATTCAAATCTTTTTAAATCGGAAATATGTAATATAAATATTAATTTATTATTAATATTTATTTTTTTCGAAGAAGTTTTGATTGCGGTGAAAGTTCAAGTAATCAATCAATTACAAGCTAGCTATATTTAAAATAAGTGATTTATTCATCTAATTAGGAATTAGAGGAAATATGTGGCAAAGAAAAATGTCAAAACGGCTTATAATGTATCTTTCAAAAATAACAAATATATATTTTTTTTTTCCCCTGAAAAGCTGTTTAGATCATAAAATTTCACTTGAATCGACAAATCTTGTGCCATTTCATTGCAATTATATTGAATTTAAATTGTAGTTATTGTTTTACTTTTGATAAACAAAAAGTATTTTATAAAAAAACCTTAAAAGAACGAAATTTTTATTATATAGCGATTAAAATTTGTTATATAGCGATTTTCCGATTTTAATCTACCCATAAAAGAATTACCTCCGCGCTGTCATAGTATCCAGAGTAATCCGAATTATCGAGCCGCCGCGACTAAAATAAACCGATAACTGGGATGAACGCAAAATGAACCTCTTTACGATGCAGCTCCATGTATCCATACTTACTCCTAAAGTGCTATGACACATCGTTGTTGGTGACTCAACCCGACACCATTAATATACTGACCATGGAAGCGAGAACTTGCTTGCATATACCACAGCTTCTCATCTCCAAATATGAGGTGTCTCCCTTTGGTATATTAATTACATGATCTAAGGGCCATTCGAAAGCTATGGTGTAATTAAGGCTGTTGATGGGAAGATTAGGTCTGGAATTTAGTATCAAAGTCGGGGGGAGTGATTCACAGTTGGTTTAAGTATTTCGGTGCGAAAAACGAATTCACGTAGAATATCTATCCTGCACAACGTAGTACGTTTGGAAATGAGACATGAAGAAGGGTAGTTATTTGATTCTGCTTTGCTATTGTTTTTAATTTATTGTTAAACTCTTAAAAATAAGATGCATGTTGAAAAATAGATTCTAAAGATAATCTATATATTTTGTTCCTAGCTATTTAGAGAATTTTTATTGATTTGCCGGTGATTTTAAAAAAAAAAAGTTAATAAGAAAGTATCATAAAACATCATGTGATATCCCCAGTATGTATACAAATATGAAAAATGAAGAAAATTGTTGTGAATTTGGAATATTTTATCAAAGAAATCACTTGAAACGTTTTTCCTTTGATCTAAACTTGATTTAAACTTAAGTTTACTATGTTGTGAACCTATGCTTAATTTATAGTATATTAACAATTTTTATTAACTGTTGGAATTGCAATTTCATTAATTTTATTATTAGAATAGTCCTCCAAGTTGGAAAAACCACTGAGAGGAGTATCTATTTATAAAATTGAATATCCGTTTTGTTTGAACTTTACATGTTTCCACACTTCTTTACGCAATTGAGCAACATTAGGCACACATGCTGTTTGACGCCTACAAGGGATTAATTGAGCTATTAAAACTTTGCTACACCTTAAAAGAGATGAAATGGAGACAGAAGAGTTCTAAGTTTTTCCGCCATAACTTTGAAATATACCATAACACAAAAATTATTTTTAGACTATCTTAAAATTCGAAAAATTACCTTTTTAGTTATGTAAATTTCATTTCTGATCAACTGTTTTTCTAATTTTAGCTATTTTTTCAAAATTAATTTAAACGCATTTTATAATAATGCTTTATTTATTTATTAGGGATTATTTTATATATAAACTGCTATTCAAAATAGGATTGAAAATTCTAAAACATCTTAAGGAATTGAATAAAAGAATGCAAAAATTCTCTGACGTAAAATGGTAAGTATTTTGATGTCGAACAGATGGAGGTCTTAAAGGCTTATAATAGATAAAAAATTTGTGTTGTTATAGCGAACCAATGACATAACCGAAGTAAGAATTAGTAGCTTTACTGAAGGCTGTTTAGATTTGAATAAGAAAGAGTAATTTTCGTATCTTTCAACCCTAGATACTGATAGAATAATTCCTATGTACCTTTTAATGTCAAGTTAACGGTCTCTGTCAGCACAGCGTATACCTTTTGATAACCTTTTAATAGAAAGGTCGATCAACTGGAGTGGAAGGCGGATCATTGTTGTGTGTGTAGAAGAAGATGATGATGGATCAAGAAAAATAATCGCGAGTTGACCCCAAACAAAAGTGAACCCGACATCCTGAAGAATCCATTTCATTGAAAAGGGATCTCCTTTTTCCATTGGCCTGGTTCTTTTCTCTCTGCGACAGTTTTCTTTTGTCACCCTGCTGGTTCCGGCCCAGAAATTCCTCAATCCGTGAGAATTTGCATCGATTCGATGGACGCTCGCTATTTCGCCCTCTGGATACGATTTTTTTTCTTTCTTTCATATGCCTTTCACTTTCTGATTGCGAGAAAAAGCAACCGTATCTCTATGTTGTTAGGTCGCGTTATTTGGATTAGTGGACTTTTTTTTTTTAAATATATTGTAATAGGAAATCGCTTGGATTTTGTGCCTTCAGGGGGTGTTCTGTGTAATCAATTTTGATTTGAAGGATTGGCTAATCGTGGAGTATTTGCTGCTAACTGAACAGGTAAGTGGAATGATTTCTTTTTGTCTTTGAGATTTCGTTAGGGAATTGTTTAAGGTTCACTGACAAAGCGATATGTTCATGTTTGATGTGTTATCGAAACGTTTAATTTGTTTGGAAATATACAATATTTCTTCTGTGAGACTCTTATTGCAATCTTTACCATATTAAGCTGTAACAAAATTGCTCTTCCAGAGCGATGCCTCTTTCAGATGTCTTAACAATGTTTAGAATTCGTTATATTTGTTTGGATATCAGACTCTTTAATATGCTAAATTAACAGTTCTTGAATACTGCCTTGGATGTTTTATTCAGTCTTGAACATTTAGATTATCTTAAAAGTTCTTGAAAAATATCTCGAAGGCTTTATTCAATCTTTAACAATTATACTATCTTAAAAATTCTTGAAAAATGTCTCGGAGGTTTTATTCAGCTTTAAACAATTAAATTATCTTAAAAATTCTTGAAAACTGCCTCGGAGGTTTTATTCAGTCTTGAACCATTAAAAGTTCTTGAAAATTGTCTCGGAGGCTTTATTCAGTCTTGAATCATTAAAAGTTTTTGAAAAATGTCTCGGAGGTTTTATTCGGTCTTGAACAATTAAATTATCTTAAAAATATGTGATAACTGATTAATCGTAATTTTTTTATCCTGTTCACTTGACGTTTTGTGACGTTTCACCATAGTTCGGTGTCATTTCTTTTATATCTAAAAGAGGAAGCCAAAATAAAATTGATTTTTATAATTAATTTTTCGAAATAGAATTTTTTTTTTTTAAGTTGTTGGATAAAATAAAAGAGACTTTGTAGAATCAGTTCTTGATTTTTCGAAGCCCGTATGATGTTTCAATCACAGTTCGAAGAAAATCCAAAACATTGGCCACCTAACTTTAACTATAAAGCTGGGTGTATACCTTGGGAATAAGTATTCCATTCAACTTCTATCCAACCGGATCTATGTGTCCCCCAGCTATCGTCTGTGCAAATAGTGGTGGATGAAGAAGGGGGACCCTGAAGAATACAACCTCCCTCCCTTCACTCGCCTAACGCTTCACCAACCACATATAAGAGGGGTTTAATGGGAGAGGGATGATGGCATATTCCGTAATGGCGTATGCATGTGTTAATTGTATTGTATATTAACTGTTAGCAATCATCCTATTTCTGTCTCTCTTTTTTATTTTTGGTGCTTCCATACGGACTTGTTGCATAGAGTTGTCTAAACAGTATCTCTTTTCACATTGCATCTTGAATCATTTTGGAGGTAAAAAGTCACGATGCCATTTCCTTATTTTATTATCGTCTGATAGAAATTGAATCGGATTCCACAATTTTTATATTTTTATAATATGAAATATATTTCTTCAGTAGATGCTCAAATAATAATTTACCAATTAAAGATTTCTTTACAATTAAAATAAAAAAAAAATAAAAAAATATCACGAAACAATTTTTTTAACTAAAAATACGAACAATTTAAAATAGATAGAGGATATAAATATATTTATTTTTTGTTATTGGTTTTGCTTCATATGTATTTATTTTTAAAGTGCAAACGATTTTATTCTAATTGTTATATCAAAGTGTGAATTAATTTTTCATAATTAAAATCGTAAGATTAAACTCATTCAGTAGAAAAGTAGTTTAATGTAATAAAAAAAAACAAATCATGATATTCATATTAAAGAAACAGATGGTTTTAAATAAGTAGAAAGAACATAACCATTTTTTTTATTGGTTGCGACAGCCATGACGTCAGTCTAGTGTCAGAACAAAGCCCGCGCTTTCAGAACCGCACGATTCAACCTACTCGCTTGCTCGTGATGAACGAAATGGGAAATTCGTGGAAATCTGGCAAAAGCTTACATCGTTATGGGGCAGGTGGCGGCGATACCAGTTCAGTTAGATGATATTCGAGTTTGTTTTTGTCGGTGGTTTCTTTTTCTTTTTCCTTGGATGTTCTGACATAGGGTCAGATAACAGTGTGTTGTTAATATTTCGTCGATGTCTTTTTTTATGTAGTTTTTGCCTTTCTTTTTCTAAATATAGGATAAAATAGCTGATTTTGTTAGTGTTACTTTTTCCCCCCCCTCTGATGCAAAACATTTCATTGTATCGGGCACGTTTTTTTAACACATGTAGGAAAAAGAGTTTATTGTGAGGTAAATGGCATTATTATTTTCATGGGTCGTGTGTTGTCTGTAGTTTTTCTTTTTTAAAGTCTGTATTGATATTGAGTAGGTTATTTTGGTTTTATATATAGCCTTTTTGCAACTGCTTATATATATGATTAGAGTCGTTTGGTTATGGTTTATAAGAAATAGTTTTAAATTTATGGTTGTTTTTGAAGTAATAGATCATACTAATAGATTCTTTAATAGTGGAAAGATGATTTGCCATTCTGTTGAGATATTTTTAGTGAAATCGTTGTTGTTTTTTAATTTAAAAATATAATTATTTGAATTTGAGAATTGTTATTGATTTGAATGTCAGTAAAAAAAAAATTAAATTAAATAAGCATCAGAATGTAAAAATGACGCATAAAATGTATTAAATTTGGCATTTTTTTTTTTTTTTTTAATGCTGTTGCAAGTTTGAACATAGTTGTCGTTTTCATTACCTTTCATTGAATTTATTCTGAGTTGCCAATCAATTTCACTTATTTTTAATATAATTTAAATCGAATACCATGTATTTCGGAATTCTTCAAGAATTATATTTTTACTTTTTAATCTTAAATTCTGGAAACAATGACAAATAATGAACTTTCTCTGTAAAACTGATTTGTTCCCAAATTGATAAGTGTAACCAAAAAATAATTTACTCTTTATAATTATGGTGAACTTAATTTACTGCATTGTCATTGATTAATTATAACTTATTATTCTTATTTATTAAGTGTAACTTTTGCTTTCTTTCTTACGATTCTTTTTGTCTGTTTGATTTTTTCTTCTTCTTTTGGAATGTGATGAGAAGAGTAGAGTTCAGAATTTTAAGAATGGTGGCCTGAAAATATTAAAAAGCAAACAGATCACTACACATGGATTTCAACGCTCACGGCATGATGTAAAGAATAAGGTTTCATACTGTTTATTATATAATATATAAATTTGTACATTTGCAATATTTTGTACAATAAACATAAATGCGTTTTTTAATGGATATACAGTCCAGTGCAGTTATATTTAATTTGACTGATCTATTATCGGCGATGTTTGTGTTACTGTGATTTCATTCCGTGACGCTATGATAAATATTTTATCTGTATCTTCTTGTTCTTTTCAATGAAATTAATATTATTGAATCTTAACTTCTTAAATCACAAATCTACTGATTCTGCAATTAATAAAGCTAAATTGTTCGATATATCCGCTGTGTAAATCACGATGTTTTTTTAAAAAAAATGTTTAATCATGTTGATATTATGAAATGTATGACGAATTTCTTCCTGATGTCGTAGAATCAAAACAATGCGGGAAACAATCATTTTATGTCATTTTCTTGGAATAATAAAGTATATTGCCTATGATTCTATTTCATTGTATTTGTACATCTGGTAAAAGGAGTCACAATTTTTTTCTTCTTCTTTCTTTAGGAATGTTTTCATTTTTAATCATTCTCAAAATATAATAAGAAATGATGATATATAATTTTATATTGCTTGAAATTCTTTTAACTTAAATTTGAAATCCATTTTTTAGGTGTGTTTTGATTTTTGTTTTATTCTTATTTTCAAAATTAGCGGCCAACATTTGAGTTCTAGACAGTGTTCTTCGCTGAGTACTTATCTTGAACTGAACTTTCGGATTTGAAATATGCGATTTTTGCTGCTGTATTGCTAATAAAATACATGATTTATTTTCACTTCTATATTCTGATTTCCGGTAAATAGGCTGAATTAATTGTTGAGTTTGTTGAAATGATTGCCCAGAGTCATTTCAGCAAATTTATATAAAATTAGTAGCAGAATTTTATATTCGTCTTACATTTGGATCTTTTTTATATTAAAATTTATAACGTTCATTTAAATGATTATATTTTTATAGTAATATTTTGTATAATTTTATAATTTTTCTTTGAAAATGTTTTTACAATGATGTTTATTGAAACTAATCTAGCCATGGCAATTCAACCATTTGAATATTTATTATACTTTATATTTTTGAATAATCGTTACATTCAATAGAAGCCTGATTTTTTGCTGTTTAATGTGGAAATATTTGTAAATGTTTCACTCTTATCATATCTGTCAACAGTTTAAGTACTAAAAATTGGATCAAAATCGTATTAAAAAAAAGCTGATTTTCCATGAATTGCATTGTTTATTTTGAAGTTTTATTCCAAACTAGTATTTAACGCTTATTGAACTGTTTATTGATTAAAATTGCTTAGGTTTTTGCTGAAATTTTTACTTTTAAATAAATCTCTTAATTTTTTTAGCATTTTTTATTATAACTATTTCCTTATTTAGCGAAATTATTTGCTTCTTATTTTTCATTTATTAAAATCGTTAAGTAGTAATATTAAATCGTTGTGCTCATTTTTGATTTAAAAGTTATCATTTCTTTTGTTTTATTACTTATAGCTGTTTAGAAATATTTTTTTCTCAATTCGAATCTTTGGATAAATTGAATTTTTATTGTGATGCCATTAGCTTCAAAATGACCGACTTAATAATAAACTAGGCAATGACATACTGATAATTTGGATCTATAAAGCTGAGCGAACAGTCAACAAACATCCTTAAAGATATTCCCTTGAAATCTTTGCCGTTCGATTTTGAAGAAAAGGCCAAACAAAATTAGCATACTATGTCTCCCCTTTCATTTCGAACTATTCTACTGCAAGCGATATAAACCGGAGACGGCTCCTTCTCTGCACAATACAAGGGGGAGGACCGAGGGGTCTTCCATTTAGCTCACCTGTCCTTTGACATTCTTATGTGAACCACGCCAGAGAAAGGAATACGAAGAATGACCTGCCTCCTTTGTAGTGAGGAGGGTCCCAGCAAACGATTTGAGGAAGAAAACGCGATTCTTCTACAGCCCCCCTCCTCTGCGGGGGGGAGTACTTCCGGTAGAAGCCTCACCACCTGTCGTCCCTTTGGTGCAAAAGCAGACATTTTTCTCATTTCGGAGTTGTCGGTGACCTTGATTTGTTGGTTGGTGCGCGAGGAATCTTTATCGTTTGGTTTCGAGAATGTGGGAACGGTTGAAGTGAAAGGAAGTGCCGTGTGTAGACCAGACCCCTTTGGATAAAAATCGCCGGGATACGTCTCCAACAGGTAAGTGTTGGATTGCTTGATTGTATGAGTCATCATGTTTGGTTTCTCTGAAGATTTGTTTCGTTGTACTTGAGAATTAGTTAATTCGTCTTCAACTTTTATGTCCTGTTATTTATTGTAAAATTGCTTTGTAAAAGAAAAAAAAAGTTTCGAAAACATGTTTATTTTTAAAGTAGCATACTATTGAAAAGATTAAACATTTTGTGAAAAAGATTGATATGGTCATTTAATCTTCTTTCCAATACTTTGATTAATGGCAGCGATTGTAAACAATAGACAAGCTGTGGGATTTATACCGTTCTATTTTCATTTAGTATCTAATAAAACATTTTGAAATACACATGGAGTTATAATCATAATTAGTCAAAAGTTTTTTAAACCTTAAGTACTTTTTACTGAAGCTTGTTATGAAAGAATTGTTATTTATGAAACAACTATCAGTGTTTCTGAATTTGATCTTTGACAACAAGGACAATAAGCCTGCTATTTAGGGAATATAATGATGCCACCGGTTTATATATAATTATCTTCATTTAATTCTTTATTTCAGTTAGGATTTCTAACATTTACCTGATTTTGGAAAATAATCTCATTAGTCTCGCTTCTATTTGAAATCTAATCGATTGAAAATTTAATATCAGTTCCAGCAAAAGCATGAATAAAACATTTCTCTTTGAAGTTTTTTCTTTTACAAATGCATTTTTTTTTATTATTCAATTAACGATGCCAATTTTATTGGGGAAAAAAAGCTGAAATAATTAGTAGATGTTGAAAATCGTTTGGCGGTTCGTATTCGTACAGAGTTTATTCTGAAATTTGTGGAATACTTTTAATTCTTCTTGTTTATTTACTTATTTTGCCATGCTCTAGTAACAGTCGAACAACGGAATATTTTGTTATTTATTTAGTTGGAAGGAAAAAAAAGAATTTTTTCTAATGAATTTCATTGTTTTCTTTGGATTTTTGTTAGCGTCTTATGTTTACATGTTTTTCATAGATAATAATGAGAGGATGAAGAAGGCGATCGGTAGATTTTAACGCACAAAATAGTTATATATATATATATATATATATATATATATATATATATATATATATATAATATATATATATATTTAATGTGATGTAGAATAGTCTGACATTCTGTTATTTTTCTATTTAATATAATTACAAATATTAGTTTGGTGAATTGCGATTTTTCTTCTAATTTTCCTGTTCGTTAACCATGATGATAAATGTAATTATTTTATTTATTTCGTTTTTAAGGTTACGATACCTTCAGTAAATTAAGTTTAAGCTGGTTTTTCTTGTATATCACAAAATTATTCTAGTCTTACGTTAGAGTAATTTTTCTTCAAAGTTCAGAACATTATTCTTGCTATTGAAAGATTCTTCGGCGTCTTGTGATTGGTTGGTGCCCTTGGGCAAATACCCCTTTGAACTACTGGACAAAGCGCCATTGCTCTTTCATCACCTGCATTCATGAAAAAGTGTTTGTTTGGTTCGGTTAGCCTATTCAACTTTAAAAACATCTGTTTTATAATTTTATTTTGTAAGATATCGAGTGTGTTTTCACAGAATTGGTAGATACTCGAAGTAACAAGATAAATAATCGGTAAAAATTGGTAAAAATAACTACTAGTATAAAAATAACCTGTATGTATAAATTAGCGTATTTATGGAGATAAAAGGTTACATATCTGCCAGTTGCTATACGTAATTAAAATAACTCTGTTTTCAAGAATCCTAAGTTATTTATTGGATTACATTCAAACAGAATATGCAATTATTTTTATTCCTAATGTATGAAAGTTCGACCCCCTATTGTTACCAAATATTGCTTCGCATGATCTTATTGATTAGAAGTCACGTGTATTAGTAGAAGGGCCAGCGTTTACATTTCTCTTAGCTGTTCTTACTAAATGTCTCAGTTTAGCTGCAATTGTTCCGATTTTAGAACTTGCCTGGTAGCGCTGATTATGTTTGTTATTGTAAAGTGTTTAACTCGTTCGAGACTGTGCAGTTTTTTTAGAGACTTTCATGAGAAACTGAAATTTGCAATTCAGTCTCTTTGCACATTGTATAATACCCGTCTTTTTTTTTTTTTTTTTGCTCGGAAATTGTTTGCACACACTGTGTGCAAATTAATTAAGTTATTGATATATTTTCGATTTGAATTGCATTTTGAACACAGTAAGCAGCTTTCCATGCAGCAAAACTATATCTGAAATGAAATTTACTGCATTTTAGGGATCATTTTTAATTGTTTCTTCAAACGCGCTAATCATTTATATTGCTGGCGAATTCGCACGTAGCCTCTGTGCTATTTGAACTTCTACTGCTGTTGTACCCTGGAAAGATATGAAATCAATTAGTCCACAATTTAAATATCTATAAAGTGAGAACGGAACTAAGTTTCTGGAATTAAAAAAAATATAGTAACCTCAGCCATTACAAATAAAAAATTTATTATTATGAATATTTTCTAGAAGCATGGGTTACGTGAACATGAAAATCATGTCCTAAAAAATATGGTTGATTAGAATCTTAATAGAAAAATTAAAAATTCTTTGTTATATTTTATTCTGGTATAAACAGTGATGACTATACAATAATTTAGTTGCTAAGCATCATATTTTTATTAGTCCCGATTTTGAAAATAAAAAAAAAATGAATGCAAGCAAGATGAATGATTAATGAATAGAGTATCATGTTTGTAAGATAACTGAACAGTTCTTACGATACAATTATAAAAAAGCTAAGAGTAGCGGCTCGTCCATTGAACGCATCTGCATTATTCCATAGCTTTATTTATTTACCTATTTTATAATGTAACACATATCGATTTACCTTTGCAATAATTTGTTATTGAACGAATGCATTTTAGGCTCTCCGTTATTGAATTATGTTAAAATGTGAATAACACAACACCTTTTCCTAAATGCAAGAATAGCAGTTTTTACTTTCTTGAATAAAACGGAAACTGTATGATCGCCAAAAAACAAATAAATAAAAATGGTCAGCATCTGCATATTTCATTAACTTTTCTGAGTCATAAAAGAACACTCTGTCTCTATGATCATATCTCCGAATCATTATAAGCTAGATGGATTAACAGCATTTGAGAAGTATCTTTTATATCAGGATGGATTATGTGTTGGCAAATATCACCACTAATAGTAAAACACTACAAATGTTCGATTTCACTTTTCTTCATCACTTTGTAAAATGTCTCATCCTTAGATCGATTCTTACCCTTTGTCAAATCGTTTAGTGTAAGTACAAGCAGCGTACGGTGTTTATACGCTATTTCTGGAATTTTCAATGAACATTGCGTTGAATTTGTGCGGGGAAATATGTTATATAAAACCACATGCAACATTTCGCACTTTAGTGCTGTTATACATTAATCGGTATGAGAAAGAATGGTCTCATTCTGATGAGGATTTGAAACATCTATAGCTATCTATTTGCATATCTAGGATACTATACTCTTTGCGCCACTATATCGATACTTAAACTTTTGTAATGAGCCTATATTCTTATGAGAAAGAAAGGCGAACAATCATGAACCACAACTCATTTTGATGGGGATTTCTTAGGCTTTCCATCCGCAAACTTAGGATATAATACTCGTTGCCAACACTGAACAGGTACTTCTTTCGTGTGTCTCCTTCATTGTGAGAAGGAAGGACGAATAGCCATGAAGTACAATTTTACTGCGATGTGGGCCTGAAACACCTGTGGCTATCTAAATCCGTAAACACTGGACACAGTATTATTTATCTCCCATGGAATGGTATTTTTTGATACTTTTGGATTGCTACGAGAAAGAATGACGAACAGTCATGGACCACATCCTTTTTTGATTCGGACTTTTATGGCTATCTTTCTGGAAGATTAGGATACAATATTCTTTGCCACTACTGAACAGGTACTTCTATTATACGTCTCCTCGGTTAAGAGGGGGGGGGGTGACGAACAACCACCAAGCACAATCTCACACCAATGCTGGTTTGAAACACCTGTGGCTATCCATTTCCGTAAATATTGGAGACAGTACTATTTACTTCCCACAGAATGGTATTTTTGTTATACGTTTCCATCGTTATGAGAAAGAATGACTAACAACTGCGAACCACATCTCTCTCAAATGTATACTTGAATCACTTATGGCTATCTGTCCTCAAACCTAAACTATAATGAAATTCATGCTACTAAACTGGTAATATACCAATTGATATTTCGCAAATCATTGACTTAAAAACTATTTTACCCCGCTCTTTGTGTTTATTTTACCCGATACATTTTTTTGAACTAAAAAAATATGACATCTTTTACCCATTGGGCAATGTGCCATTCATGGTACCAATGAAAAAACTGTAGGTGTACTTGAAATATTTACGGCTGTCTATCCACGAACTTAGGTTGCAATACTATTCAAGCCACTATATTGGTTATTTGCCGATTGATATTTCGCACACCATTGACTTAAGAACTACTTTAGCCTTCGCTTTTATGCCATTTTTACCCAATAAATCTTTTTAAACTGAAAAAAAAAAAAAAAAAAAAAAATTGGACATCTTTTACCCATTGGGCAATGTGCCATTCATGGCGCCATTGAAAAACTGTTGGTGTACTTCAAATATTTACAGCTCTCTATCCACGAATTTAGACTGCAATACTATACATATCTTTAAACTGATAATTTACCAATTGATATTTCGCAAACCATTGACTTAAGAACTACTTTAGAGTTCGCTTTAATGTTATTTTTACCCAATAAGTCGTTTTAAACTGGGGAAAAAAGAATGGACATCTTTTACCCATTGGGCAATGTGCCATTCATGGCGCCATTGGAAAAACTGTTGGTAACGTCAACTTTAATGAGCTGTCGTTTGGGCTTTATCAGTCCATTAGACCTAAGGGCGATCATGTTCGCAGATCCCGTATTGCAAGCCGTCGGATGTGTTGTTGCAGAATTGGTAACTCCGGGCGAAAGGGTTTTTTTGAGAAGCTGCCGTGGTCACCAGGGAGATCGATGACCTTTGCCGCAGAAGAAAACAGCCTGCCAGGTGACACTGAAGATTTGAACCAGTTTTTTCTTTGTTGGCGCCACCGAACCTGCCGTGGAACCCATTCACCTTGAATGAGCTTCTTCCCTCTTGCGTCATCCAGACTACAATCACTGCTTTCTCTGTCGCTTTGCTTTCTTTCTTTTTTTTTCTTTTCTTTTTTTATTATTATTGTTATTCATCTTCATCATCGCCTGTTTCTTTTGTTTTGCTTTTTTTTTTCGCACTGTTCTGGATAAATGGAGTTCCTTTATGTGATGTTTCCGTTCATTTTGTTTCCCCCGACTGGACTGAATGAATGGTTTGGTTTTGGTTCCTCATGTCAAAAGTTTTATCCGCTTTATTTTGAGAATCCTTAATTACGAACTAGGGTGCTGCTCAAAAAATACTAGCAAAAATACTAATACCTTACTAGCTTTTACCCGCGACTTCGTACGTGTGGAAATAGATTGAAATTTATAGCATCAATGGCTTTATCTTTTGTTACTCCTGCGCATGCGTGAATTTTCAACGCCAATTGGGGCAACACAAATGTATGAATTTTCTACGCCAGTTGGGGTAACACAATATAGATTATAAATTTTTAATTTCCTTTATTCTGTTTTATTTTAATTCAAAAGTACTTCAAAATGAATCCGAAAGATCGATTCATTAACAATGTTTAATTTTAAATGTATCGAACACTAAGAAAATAAACAGAATCGTTTGAAATAATTGTCAAAATCATGTTAAAGTCTAATCTCATTGGCGTGGGGGAAAAAAAACCCTGACGCTTTTCTCATTTGGCGATTTTTGGCGGGAAAATTAGTTTTTAATTAATAAACAATTAACCAATCAATTAAACAGATTAAATAGCAGCCTATGTTCTATTCCAGACTATAATCTATCTCTCAGCTAAATTTCATCCTTATATTTTCCTTATGTTATTAAAAAAATGAGCATCTCTTACTTTCTCGTATACTAAGTATAGAAATTTAATAATCGTCAAAAAATGCGGACTCATGATTTTGATGTGTCTCCACTTTTTAGACCATCCTGAGTTCAAAAAACACTGTTCTGTCTGTGACAAAGATAACTCAAAAACGCTTTGAAGTAGACATATTAATTTGGGTATACGGTCTTCAGATCAGATTTGTACATTTCTATCAAATTTTGAGCAAAATTTGTCCAGACGGTGTCCGGTTGTCCGAATAAAAGTTAACCCAGAAATTACAAAACGAAGAGAGATTGATACAATTCGGCACACAGATTTAACATGTATAGTGTAAACATCTGTCAAAATGTGAGTTAAATCCAACAATGGGTTGTCTGTCTGTCGGTCTGTACTTACAGAAACGTATAAACACGATAATACAAAAATTCAATGACTTAATCCTTTCTAGGGCCGTGGGAAGTATGCTTCCCACCACATTTATCGATCTTTGTATGAAATTATGTAGGTTGCCATGAGTTGTGACAAATTTTTTTAGTAAGTCATAAACTTAGATAGATGCTTCAGTTCCTTATCTCAGACAAAATGATGTGTCTTGATTTGTTACTTAATTATTAATTAATCAAATTAAATTTAGCTAATTAGCTAAATGAATCTCTTTTCTTATTCTAAATTCAAGCCTAAAAATATTTTAACATAATATGACTAGAAAAAAAATGGCCCTTTAAAGGTTAAATATATCAAATTTGGTATATGATTCTGCGGCTACCAGATGTAGTTCTGGGTAAAATTTTTGCTGCAATCGATAGGGAAAAATTTGTTTGAGACACAGATTCGATTTTCGGATACTATTAACCGCATGCTAGAGAGTGACTGTCAAACAAAAAACTCGCCAAGGATCGCACGATAGATTCAGCAAAAATGCTAATTTCACGCCAAAAGTTAGTATTTTGTAACTATTATATGCCAGTGTTATGCAAGGCGTTCTTTGAGATAACACCTTTTATAAATTTAATTATCGTTGCGTTTTTTGACTACACAATAATTCATTTGATAGTGAAGATTGTGGTCTGAGTGAAATGACTTGAAGACGCATGTTGTCTTTTATATGGTTTATTGGTAATATCAACAACAAAAGGCATATGATTACGCCAAAGTGTAATAGACCTAGAGAACTACACATAAAATTTCTCGGGAGAGAGAGAGACAGCCGAGATTACACTCCCCCTAATACAGGAGTCCAGTTCGCTTCTACCAAAATAAATAAATAAACAACAGGGAGACCACGTGATACATGATTGGCAGCTAGCTCCGCCCAGGAAGATCACTTGGTTAACTGAATTCTTAACACCTTTATTAGAGAGTATGCGAAGAAGTTTTGATAAGCTCACTTCCACTGGTTTATGAACACATTATGAGTTAAATGCATATTTTGATGTATATCAGGTTTTTAACTAGCTACTTCGAGTCCTTGTAATATGAATTTGGAGGTCATGAAATCAGTGATGCGGTGCCGTTAATCCGATTTTTCAATGTTAGTTTTCAAAACTATTTAAAACTTTTTCATTTAGATATTCGATAAGTTTTTAAACTGTTAATCCTTCTTCTTCATAAAAAAAAAAAAAAAAAAAAAAAACATGAATTGAATATTAATTATTCTTTATATGATAAAGCAGTGTTTCTTAATAGTTTTTTTAACTCATGTCTCCCTTGACCTATCTATCATCAATGCATCACTATCAACAGCACTTCTAATTACTAATTTTGACATAAATAATTATAAAATTGTTTATGTAAATGTATAGGGACTATTTTGCTTGCAGATAATATAAAACTGTAGTTTAATATACGCATTTGATATTGGTCATGTGAAATTATAATACAATATATGTACTATATCAACTCCGAAATTTTATAATGCATTAAATTTTAATTATCGTAGGAATATTTTATTTATGATATTGTTGACAAGACCGGGATAAAGAAATGGACAAATTATATCAACTCGACGACTGACGTAGGAGTATCTCGGATTCGTCTCTAAAATAAAATTGAAAAGAATGCCAAATTATATTTCCAATTTGTATAGTAATTATTAAAATATATTAATATTAGATGCTGGTTTATGGCCTTATCCCTTTAAGCAGATACTGACTCTGCAAATAAAATATATTGCTAAATTGAATTTTAAACATTTATATCGTTCTGAATTAAAATGATTTCGGATTGAATTTAATTTTGATTTTTCATAAGGAAACACAATTGATTGAAAATAACCAATGTTACAATACTTTTTTAATTAAAAAAAAAAATTCAGTCTATCTATTGTTTCTTGTCAAATTTCTTGCAATAACGGTAGCACATTTTCTGCGTAGTCCGAAGTTCTGGCATTAAATGTTTATTAATTGTATTAATTAACTAGTATTCTGACGTCAGAAAAAAATCCTTTTTCATCAAACATTATATGTGCATTATTTTCTAAATGCAAATAAGTTATATGGACTGCATAGTGATTTCTGGTACCTTATTAATGTAGCGCTTTTGGGGGTTGGGGAAATTCAGCTCAAATGGAACAAGCTTAAGAAGAATGAAAGACAAACTATATAGCAGTTGATATAGCAAATTATATAGCAGCAGCATATGAAACAAATGTAAAATTAAATGTGAAACAGACACAAATTAGACTGATGCTAAATATAAATGATCTAGAACTGAGATTTTCAACTTTTAAACATTGCTACCCACTTTTTAGAAACTGAATATATTGCGATCTTCGGCGCATTTTTCCTTAGCTCATATTCTTTTCGAAAGAGGTTTTATGAAACAAATTGGCACTTTTGTGAAGGGAGAAAAATTCATAATTAAATATTATTTAAAAATAGTATTTAAAATGTTTGGCTTAACGGTGAAGATTTTAAGCCCGCATCACATTTTTGCAACTTCTGGGAGAGACATATGCACAGCTTGAGAATTTCTAATAAAGATAATTACGATTTTATTGAAAGTCCTTATAAATTACATTTTGGAAATGCACAGATATTTAATAAACATCTGTTACTGTGTTTAAAAAAATGTGATGCATAAAAACTTAACGGATTTTTCCGTGAAACCGTACACCCACGCAAAAAGCATTGACACTTGAATGTAGGCGAGAACTCGCTCGTCTTATCACTCTCTTTTTTTTTTTTTTTTCTTTCTTATGCTTTTGGCACGTGAAAAAAATGGGTTTAAACTAAAGGAAGAAGATCAAAAGAAGTAAAGAAAGAAAGTTTATTAGAACTTATTCACGTGATGTCTCGGTCACGTGAAAAACTTATCTGCGCATGCCCTCTAACAGTAGGGGCTCTTAAGCTATGGATCGCTACCCCTGTTGGGTAGCAGCAATATTTTAAATGTACATGTATCTTTTCACAGTTTGTAAAAATGTATTGTGAATTTAAAAACAATATGAAATCATAATATAAATTTTTAAAAAAAATTTTATTATGTGAGAACATTATGTTGTTTTGGTTAGGGAGTTTTAATGCTCGAAATCGCGTAGGCAGTGAATGTAACATAAATGGCAATTTCCATCATCATCTTTTAATCGCATATATTTTTTTACCTGCTTTTACCAGTATTGCATTATTATTATTATGTATGCTTCTTTGACAGCAGATGCGTTTTTAAAAGGTTGACGTAGAACTATGACATCATAGTTGTTATTTCGTCTCAAAATCGGTCGACCTCCAAAACTTTGTTTGCCAGCTGGAAAAATTGAAAATAAAAGTTTAAAAAATTATCATAAAAAATTATCATATATATAGAGAGAGAAGTATCGTGATTGTTTCAAACCTGTTTAAACTGGTTAATGACTTTCATTAATTAAGACAAATAATGACTTAAAAATGATAATGTTCTCACATGATAACTTAAAATCTGCGATCGTAGATTTCATTTTATTATTTATTATATTTTTTTTTATAAAAATTTATTTTCTGCCCCATTAAATATCTCACGGAATTTTAAAATTTAAGTATTTCGTCTCTGGGGAAAAAAATTTCTTACACTGAGATTAAAGCGGGTCGTAATGTTTGAAAATAATAGAATCCCTGATCTAAGCGCGAATTGGCTTTGTTAAGGTCAGTGTGCGATCTTGTGTTATGGTTAGTATACATATAATCTGGCTTACATTTTATATTGGGGGAAAAAAAATGAATATTTATTCTTAAGTATGCTGTGACTAGGGATTGCAATACCGGACCAAAATTTCAATACCGGTATTCGGTATTTTTTAGATCTTAATACCGGGATACCGGTTTTAATACCGGTATTAGAAATTTTAGAAAAAGGAAGAAAACACAAGGGTTTCTTTGTTATATTTGCCAGTTTTAAAAGAGAGTGTAAATATCGCACAAAATAATAATGTAATTATAAATTACAACAGTATATAAAGAATCACAAAAAAGTAAAGGAACAACTTGCTTATTTTTCACAAAAAAAGTGTAAATATCACTACTCAGTCTGTGGTACTATTACAAATTTTTGAAATATGATCTTAAAAAAACATAATGCATCAATTGTACTGTCATCAAGCCTGAAAAGTAATTTTGTGTAAAAATTACCGAAAACGCTCTTTCGGCATCTACGCTAGTTAGTGATACTGTTAGCAATGTGCGATATACTTTTTCCAAATGTTTACCTCTAAATCCCTCATCTTCAAATAAATCAATTTCTCGTCGAATGGTTTTGGGTATAGCTAATTTCTGTATTGTATTTTTGTCCGTTGATTTTTTTTTTATTTATCGCTAATTCTAATTTTTGTTCAAGAGACAATTCCTTTTCACTATCGACAGTAGTGTCATCATAATCTTCGGTAACTGAACCGAATTCTTCTGAATGTGGATAGATTTGTGGGTAAAAATTTTTTTAAAAGTTTACTATAAACTTAATCAGATTTGAATTGATTCTTTTCTTTTCTTCTTTTTCATTTTTATTTTTAAAATCAATATAATTATGTAAATACCATAAGACGTTTTCTATTTCGGTATGCCTTTCTTCTGTGCGATTTTTCAATGCAATATATAATTCTTCAGATAGTGATGTGTGCTGTTCTTTTCATGACTGCAACATGAAATTTATTGTTGCATTAGCTGTTAATGAATTAAAATCTCTCCGACATAATGCCTCTATATTCAGTTTTATTGGAAGTAGAGCTGATATAGTTCTGGATATTAAGTCGAATTCACTTGCTGAAAAATTATTTTACAGGTTTAAGTCGATTATTGCTTTTTTGATTGGATTTCTAAATTTCAAAAATCGTTCCATCATTAGGAGTAAACTGTTCCAACGTGTCTTAGAATCTAATATTAACATATATTCTGTTTTATTTTCAGTTAGTATATATTTTTGTAATATGGCATTTTTTGTAAGGGAACGTTTAAATATCTTAACAAATTTTCGAACTTTATAAATTATAGGAATCAATTCTTGATGGGTTAATATTTCTTCCTCATTAGCAATATCTTCTTCAATAATTACATTGTCATTATCTTCATTGTCAATATCACACTCACTCTTTTCAATGTCGGAATCCGAAGTTTCTATATCCACAGCATTTGGATTAGCTTCTGTTTAGTTTTTTTTTTTGGTATAATACATCTATTACTCCCAATAATTGAATTCCATGAGCATAGCACAATTGCTGATTTGCACCAATCAACTTTCCAGCTTTTTTCATAACTGTTGCTCCATTAGTTTTTACGGATACAATAGGGGATAATCCATGTTTCACTAAGCAATTAATTAAGCCATTACTTAGCTAAATTTTGCCCGTTAGGGAGACATAAAAACAAAAACGTATACTATTTTGCTATGTTTGCGATCCCGGAACATATAGTGGAGACAATTTAAAAATTTTTTAGTAAATACCGAGAAACCGGTATTTAGACTTGTGAATACCGGTATTACAAAATTGTACAAATGGCTCAAAATACCGGTATTCGGTATCCCTGCATACCGGTATTGCAATCCCTAGCTGTGATAATCTGAAATAAACATTTCTTTTTTAAACTACTTCTGTTGAATTCATAATCCACTACTATCCATTCTTATGAAGGTTTTTGACTCCTTTTTGTTAGACTAATGTTTCAGCGAACAGTGCTGTTACCAAAACTTCAACAAGTAATGGTTATGAATTGTGCTCTATTAAAAAAAAAAAAAAATTATTGCTTTATTTATCTAAAAACAAAGTTACATTACTCTGTTCGGAAATAAAAGAGTATCGAGTTACTTCAACAAAACTTAATGAGAAACATGATTGTAATTGTAAATTTGTATGTTACTAAAAATTGAGAGGAAAAGAAGTGATGGGAGATATTCTTTTAGAACAGAGAAATATGTAAAAAATGGCCAAAAGGTAATTTTTAAAATCTGTGGAATCATACAAATCTGCTGACTTATAGTCTAACATTGTGGTGTTAGTAAATCCGTGTCCTAATGTATCAGTGATTAAGGGCCATCATCGATTAGATGAAAAATTCACGAATCATTGTGGTCCATATGGACCCAGAATTCTGTATATGTATTCATTATTTGTATGGAATATGTATTCATTGTCTTTAAAAAAAAAAAAAAAAAAGGTATAAAAAGATATATTATTCTGGGATTGTATATATAGTTTGTTTTTTTTGTCATTTTTTTATAAAATTCATATGAGTGGTCAAATTTTTTTATAGTATTTATATTATTTTCATATTAAAATTTATTTTATTCTTAAGGAATAAAAGTTGATTTGAATCTTTTAGATGATAAATTCACATTCAAAATTCTCATTGTAAAAGTTTTAAGGATAATTGATTGACCAGTAAGATTGCTTAGTAAATTTCTTCACATTTTATCTACAGTCTTTGCTAACCAATACAGTTGATATGCAGACTCTGGGTTCTCTAGTGTAATTCTTGAAGAATTAAAACATATCATATGCTTTAATCCTCTGACTGCATTATTTTTAAAAAAAATTTGTACTATTTGCTATTTAGATGTTAGCATATAAGTTCAATTTATTATTATTTATCAAGCAAAGTGAACTGATACTAAATGTTAATGATAATATAAAAATCTGTAAACGTAAAAATAAACACACGAAAACGCGGGATGCAATAGAGAATGGACTGATTGCCAACCCGCGGAAATTGCGGGATAAGCAACCGGAGGGTTAAAATGAACGTAATAATGACTCACCGACTTCATACTGTAGCAGTACAAATCCCTTTTGCATAAAATAATCAATATAGTATTGTTTTGATATCTTAATTATATTGTACAGCGTCTGGAATGTATCGAATAGCATCGTGGAAATATCGTACAATAACTTAATGCAGAATTATAAACGCAGATTTTATCAGAAATTATCCCTATAAAAAATTAACGTTGCAATTATTTTTTAACATGATTAAGATGAACGTGACTAATATTTTTTAAAGCTTTGTTAAGAAACCAGAAAGGTGAGTCAAAGGTTATTAAATAATGTCGTTAATGTCTAAATAATTAATATTTGATAAAACACAGAAACACGCCTAACTCTCGTTACTTGATACATCGTAAACACCTGATCTTCGCCCGTGCGGAAAAAGTAGTATGCCTTCATAATGTTCTTTCTCCTTTATGATATACATTTATTTATTATTTATCTCCTATATATTTCCGTTTTTGATTTACTTTGGTGAATTATACTCTTTTGTTTTAAATTATTTATTTTGCATCTCATGATTTCGTTGTTTTTTCTCTTTCCACATTGATTTACTATAACATTTGAAGTTAAGATGATAACCTTTCTTTTAATTGTTCGATTCTATTTGCAGGAAATGCTATAATTCTTTTTGAAGACCCTATTAATTTTATCCCTTGATGAATTAATGTGCCCTTTGTACTGTTTTATTTGAAATTGAATTGCAGATAAAACCTTTTGTGTTCATTTTATTAAGAAAGACGCATCTATGAAGTGCGTTACTCGACTTCATACACTTAGAATAGACCTACTGATCAAATATGTTTTAAGAATTGCTGGAAAGAAAGGGGAAAAAAATTCTCACAGTCAGTTTTAAAGGTTCGACTAAAGCATAATTCCCTCTCGCAATTATGCTTTGAGTATCGCTAACGATTATTCGCGAATTATCGGATGCGCAACCCCCAACCGGTTGAGGGCGACTGATTGCGGTGAAAATTAGAAACGACAAGCGAAACCCGCCTTCCGTTGCTCATTATTATTTTTTTAATCGGAAAAGTTTAGTGAATGGCTCGCTCAATAATTAAATAAACGGCGTCTAATAACTGCGAGGAATTTAGCTTGTCTATACCGATCGCGGTTAGGAAAATTTTAATTAGATCCGCTTGTGCTTTCGTTCTCTTCCCCCCCTTTTTTTTGCCCTCTCTGTGTGTGTGTTGTTGTTCCCTTTTTGAAATATATTGAGTTTATTTGTTATGGTAGATTGCATTGTTGCGTGAAGTAGTTATCCAGAGATGCTTGCGGTCGGCAAGTCGGAATTCTAGATTTTACAGCTCTCCATTTTTAGAGATTTGTGAAGTCAGGAAATCATATCTTTCTTTGACTTCATTTTAAAACGTATGATATCTCGATATTTGTTTTTATAGGTTAAATTATGACATATTGCAGAATAGTTTCTGAAGAAAAAATAAGAAAAAACATATTTTTTGGGATCCGATAATCAGTGGCTGTTGAATTATTTCTACTTTCTCGTATACATAGTATAGAGAAAGCATTGTAATCGTTAAAAAAAATTCGAACTAGAGATTTTGACGCATCTCCACGTTTTAAAACCCCTTGAGTTAGAAAAACACATATTTGGAAAATGCCTGTCTGTTTGTTTGTGAAAAGATAACATGGGTCTTTATATCAATTTGCTGCTATCAATCAAATTTTCAGTAAAATCCACTCGGCTGTTCGTATATCAATTTAACACGATTGCCTACAAAAATAAGAGAGCGATCAGTAGAATTCGGTACATAGATGTAACATCTATAGTGTAGAGATACATCTGTCAAAGTTTAAAACAAACAACATGTTGACTGTTAGTCGGTTTGTACTTTCAGAAACATGCGAACGCTATAATTCAAAAACGCAGTGACTTAAATTTATCAAATTAAGCTCGGAATTTTGTGACTACAAGTATACTTTTGTGTCAAATCTTTATTTCAATCGATTGAAAAAAAAATCGATTTTCAGATGCTATTAATGCATGTCAGGGATTAATCGCCAAAGATCACATGATAGACTCAATAAAAATGTTAAATTCGCGCTGAGAGTTAATATTTCGTATCTATTACACACCAGTTACATTCAAAGTTTATAATTAATTTAAGAAATCTGTTGAAATTTCAAAAATATGGTTAGGGATGTGTATTCCCATGTTTCGAAGTTAATATGCCCGAAATTCAGCATTTTTAGGTCTAAATATCTGGCGTACAAGTTTACAAAAGAGTTTGCGATATAATTTTAGGGAGATTTCTTGTTTATTTTAATTACTGAATGATATACAAAATGCTTTATAGAGTAGTACTAGTATTTCTTTAAAAGAAAGATTTAACTAAGTTCTACTTTTTCTTGCAGGCCCCACCCGCTGCCAAGATTAGCTCCCCGTGGATCTCTGCGGTGCCCACCACGGGCCCTCTCCCCGTGGCCCCACCCCCGGACCTGAACGGGTCCGAGGACAGCGACTCCAAAGACTCTAGCGGAGGGGGCAAGAATGACCTGTCGTCTTCAGATGCAGAGGGTGTCTGGAGCCCCGATATTGAGCAGAGCTTCCAGGAGGCCCTCGCTATATACCCACCATGTGGCAGAAGAAAGATCATCCTTTCGGACGAGGGCAAGATGTACGGTGAGTAAAAAACGATTATATTCAAATTTCGGCTTTCTAGTGGATTTAGTATGTTAAGGCACTCTTGGTTGAGACATACGAACCAGAGGAAGGTATCTGTGAAATAAAACGTATATCCCCTCACGGAGGGTCATATCAGATATAGGGATGAGAAGCTGGTTTGTTCTCGCTTTCTTGTTGAATAAAGAAAGGGTGTGGGATCGGCTATCCCTTACCGATGACAGGGCGCTCCTCCTCCGAGAGGTATTGTACAATGATCGGCGATGGCCCTTAAACCCCGTTCCTTTACGAATATGATCGTAAATCTGCCATCTTACTCTTTACAAGGCTATCCCCGCCTGTGGACGTCTATCAGGAGCTTCCGCAAATTTTCCGTAAAATGAAGCCCGGGAAACCACTAGAGAATGGAATGAGGGCAAAATGTGACTGTCTCAAGACGCGCACGGGCCGTCGGAACAGAGCTTTTAGCAGCGTTCGCACGAGGTCAACTGTTGCCTATTTACTCTTATTGCGGCAACTATTTGCCATTGCCTCCTTGGGGTCACGTGATCTTTCTGAGGTGGTGTGACCTTCTATTGCAGGCAATTGGTTACACTCTTGTGAACACTGCTTTAGAACCCATAATTTGCCCCAATGATGTTGCGGCTTTCCTGTCATTCAGATTTTTCTGTGTGTTTCAGTGCGGTTCGGATTAGTCACTTATGATTCAATCCTCTGACTTTTTTCTTGACCATCAAATGTCAATATTGAGTAATATTCAAATATCGGTAAACCGAAGTGTTGTTTAAGATTGGGTTGCTCTCATGGGTTTACTAAACTTGAGGCATAAGTATTAGACAATTTTCTCTGAAAGCATTGCAGGAAGGCAATCTGTTATGCCCCCCCCCATGTACATTGGAAAACTTTTTCGGAGGTGTTCTTATGCTATAGCGTTTAAGAGAATTGGCAAACTACAGATAATTCTTGAGCAACAGTTTTTTGGGAAAGGATCTATGAGAAAACATATATTGAATTTGTCACTAAGTAACATATTTTGAGGTGGCGAAAAAGTGGCATGCATTTGGCGCCATTTGCCCTTTCTGAACCACTAATGATGGTCGCGAAATATATATGAATTAGACATTGATTATTAAATAGATACCTAAAAAGATTTACTTGAAAACAACCGTGTGTGATATTTTAATAAACATTGTGAGGAAGTTAATACTGCTTCATAGGTATCTTGGTTATTTTTTAGACAAAAATCCAATCCTATTTTACCCTTTTATTGTGTGCGATTTTTTCCCTTCGATTCTTTAGCCCTGCTAATATTTTCCATTAACCGCCTTTTACATCTCCCCGACACCGGTATTAATCCTTTTATTTCTGCTTCCGGTTAGGGGGGCACGCCTTCCCTGTTATTACAATAATTGTTCAATACTTTTTGACGCTTATCCTCTTCTCCCATCCCCAAGGGGTCACTGTTCATGATTGCTGAAATTATAGTTAAATGAATTGGTTTTACCCAATAGCGACCCCCCCTCCCCTTTAGGTGGTGGGAAAATGATCGAATTTTTATATCGACATTATATAGCTTAGAAAGTCTGTTAGAATGTATACTTGTATGACGGGTGAATCCCATTCATTATGGATATTTAGCTTTGCCATTTACAGTTTACTTAGACTCGTGTTATTAAAAAAAAATATATATATATTATTGTGTTTGCAGTTGTTACGAGAAAAGTAACTGCATCTATGCTGGATATAAAATTGTATGGTTGTATCTTGTAAAATCTTGGCTCTAGCAATTTCAATTAGAATCCATAGGAGTACATGTTTTCATAATGATAAATTATAGAATTATTTTTGGTACAATGCTATTTCGTCTACTAATGTAACAGCATTCCTGTTAGGCCATTAACGGTATTATTACAGAAGATGAAAATGATCTAACAGGAATACCGTTAATGATGATGCATTCCTATTAGGTCATTTTCTTCTTCTGTACTTTTAAAGTGTGAGTGCGCGTGTGTGCGTGCGCGATGCCCAGAGAAATCTGTCGTCTTTCCAGCTGTGATATTTGGCACACATGTAGTTAGTCATAATGCAACACGAAGCCCGAATTTTAAAATTTAATACAGAAATTTTTTTATTTAATACTTTTAATAATTTCTAAGCTTATCCGCCGAAGTTTTACTTCTTCATTGATTAGGCGAAAAGCCAAATTAGGAGGAAATCGAGAGTCCTTAAAATTATTTTACATAAATTACATTCAAATATCATTTTTTCTAGCAGACATTCTAATTTCATTGCAGGCGTGTCTTTACTTTGTTGTTTTTCCTTCGATTTTTATTTTTTCACTAGGAGATATATTGCCGGCGTCCTGGCATAAGGTTAGCGCATCTTCCCCGTGATCTGCGCGTCCCGGGTTCGAATAACGGCTCGGGCATGGTTGTTCTTCATCTGTGTTCTATCTGTGAGGTGTGTGAATGTGCGCCCCCGTAAAAAGGGGTTGTGCAAGCGAATGTGTGTGAGTTTCGTCTACATATGAGCTAGAAGTCAGACTTCTGCCCTCGGGTACTCAGGGGTATTTACCCTCAGAAGCTACTGCACCCCCTTTCCGTGGTAACGCGGACTCGTCATCATCAGGAGATATATTGCCATAATTTTTTTTTTTCAAAATCAATATAATTTTCATGTTTTATGAAAAAGTAATATACCACAAAGAGAAAACTATTGTAATCATTTGAAAATTCTAACTCGAGATATTGACGAATCCCCACCCCGAGACCGAAAAACACATCTTTGGCATTATGTCTGTATGTGTCTGTGAACATGTTAACTCATAAATGCTTTGAGCGAGATGGCTGAAATATGGAACGATCGAATTTGTTTATTTCTATTTACATTTTAAACGAAATCCACTCACAAAAAGTTTGGCGGTTCGAATACAATTGAGCTAAATAACTACAAGACTCTGTGGCGGTTTGAGATGCGGCGAGGATAAAACCTGGGACCTTGTGGTTCGCAGTCCAGTAACATGACCACGATACAAAAGCAATTGCTCGGGTAGCGTAGCTGTTAACTGGCTTATAAGCTATTCAATACAATCAAAAGCGATAGGTAAATATAATTTAGTACACAGGGTTAACATCTGGAATAAGAAAATGAAAGACTAGAAGGAATGGTTTTCACAAAACTTTCTTGCATACTCTCTGATAAATATCCGTGACTATTATTAACCGCGTCCCATTGATGAATAAATGTTACGAAAGAGCATATTAGCATGCGATGTTCGACGATTAATTGCTGGTATGCGGTTTTTACATAACCACCAGATCATCGAATATTTTGGACTTCTGCTTCTGTAATATCGAGTCATAACAAAATTTCTCAAAGAACTGTAATTTTAGTCACAAAATCACATACCAGTTTTCATGTTTTTAAAATTATCGTGTTTACATGTTTATAAAAGTATGAACCAACAGAGAGTCAACCCCCTAGATAGATTTAGTTCAAAATTTGATAATGTATTCACAATACCATGCAAATTATATAATGATGATAAGTGGTTATTGAAGTACTTATTTATATATGTATTTGAAGGTGACGTTTAGTATTGAAGAAAATGCATTTTTAAATAATAATTCTGCTGCTGGAACTATCACCTCATGTCAAGTCCGAAGACGTTGCAAGTTGACTTACTAATTCGAATGGTGTGCTTGAGTAATAGCCCTTTCCCTTCTCTTTCCTGCTCCAAATGCATTCTCCCGTCAAACACCCCCTTTGTCGCGTATAGTTTCGGTTTTGGGAAATCGTCTGCTCCAAATCGTACAATTCCATCCCCCTCTCTTCTCACCCCCATCCTGAAGGGGTTTTAGATGGACGTCACACACCCTTCGAGGGAGAGGGGGAGAGAGAACGTTTCATTCAGACCTGATGCAGACAAAGTGACGACTTTTGGCGAAAAATGGTTTTCCACCCCCATCCAGTGCGCCGCCGTACTCCACCCCCCACGTTCGAGGAATGCGAGGAATGTGCAATTATAGCTCGGACACAAACGCACGTACACACGGGGGAGCCGCTTCTGCTGAAAGTGGGGGTGGATTTCGTGAGAGGGGGGAAGAGCGCTGTTTTCTCTTTTGGCGGGCAAAGGGAGGAGAGGGAGGGAGTGATGTTGATTTCGATCGGTTCTCTTTTGGGAGGGGTAGGGATAAGGGGAATGAAAGCGATCTGGAAAAGGACCGTACAATGGGTCTGTTGGATGAGGAAATAATATTAATAAAGCTTTTTTTCTTTCTTTTTTTTTCCTTCAGTAAGGATGGGGAATGCTTATAGTGGAGGGCTTGTTGACCGGATAACAGAGGGAATATCCGGTTAAACGAAATTGGTTCTGCTGTCTTATCTTCATATCTTATTCATTGCAACATAATATTTTTATAATATAATGATGGGCGTTTCATTTAACCTCAATAAACGGATCCTTCATTAAAAATGAGTTAAAAAACAAATAGGTCCAGTAATTAAATTCAGCCGAAAGCGTTTCTTTTATCAATCATTTGTTGATAGTCGTATTTGCATTGATATTGGATGTATTTTTCATTTCTAACCAGTGCAATTAGGAAGAACTGCACAGCGAATCAGCAACAGGTTCACCAGCAATAGTTATTCCGCTATTTCCCCTTCATCTGATCTTTTTTCATAAACATAGAACTCATAACAAACAGACCTAATCACAGATTGTGATAGAAATGGCTTTTACGCTTATGATTCTGTCAGTTAAGATTAGGTAGATTATTATAAGATTAGGTATCTGTTTCTGGGTATTATACTACATATTTTATTTTTGTAAAATCTTTTTTGATATTTTTTATCTGATTGTATGGACACTAAATCTTTGCATTTCTCTATATAATGTATTTTCCAGAATTCCATTAGAAAACCAAGAATTTTGCGAAACTGAAGTTTTTACTTGATACATTATAATAATAATAACATTAATAAAAGTTAAATTTTTTACAGATTATTTGTTTAACGCCCTGAATATTTGTGCCTTTTTTTCCCCCTTAAAAAATTAGTGGACAAATTATTTCCTTTCTAATATATTTTTCTTATTATGACCATATTATTTTTTTGCAAAAAATATTGTTATTCAGCCGTAATTTCTAATTAAGATGAATAAATTTTTCATCTCACTCTCTCTTATTTGAAGCTCAAAGAGACTAGAAATATTCAGATTTCTTTCTTAATATATCATAGTCTTTGTCCATTTCTTTCTTTTTCATCGGAATCATTAATTTTTAACTGGTTCAGAACAGCTGTATTGAAAGAGAACATCCCTAAACTGAACTGTCACTGAAATGCACAGTTGTAATAGGAAATTATATTATATTTCTAATATGCTGCTCCTGTACTTAATTTTATATGTGAATTTGTATGCTATACTGATTCCTAAAATAACATTTTTTTTAAAAAAAATTTCAATTAAATTTAAAATTTTTATTTTATTTTTTTATTTGCTAATAAATTAAAAAGAAAAGAAAATTCTTTTCGGCAAGCTAGATGGCAAAGGCGGATTCCTTTATGTCCAAGTTACTATCTGGCAATATAAATGGTTGATGTTAGAAGCAGCCAATATTAGGGCTTGAAAATCACTTTTCAGCTTCTAACTTCTAAGATATTGCAGTTATCGAAAAACTTTAAATACGAAAGTTGTCCGTCTTAACGAAGCGCTGATTTTATTTATTTTTCCATCTTCAATGTTTAGGAAGTTATAGAAAAAGCAAAATTTCGACCTCTCCCCTAACAATTTGAGCTCCCCTTTGAGCTAGATGGGGCATTTATTACCTCGTCTTTTAGACATTTCTAACGGCATATTCCAAGCCAGTTTAGGTCCAAACAAAATTACTGTAGTTGTTCTGTTCATAAGATAACATGGGCAAAGCGTTATATGCGTTACTCATATAATATAAACCAATATAAAATCCTATCCCACCTGCAAGTACTGTCCCCATTCGCAACTAAAACCAGATCATGTTTTTGACTGCCAGGCCATTATCGGTTCCCTCTTTCAACTTGGAGCACCCCCAATCGAAATCCACCATAGCCATCGGGCTCCAGAACTTGCAGATCTTGTCACCAAGGCTTTTGGAGGACTCTAATCTTTTGCACTAGCACTGTATGCATAGACACGACAACAACAACATATAATATAAACATTTGAACGAAGGGTGGTTTTGTGTTCTTGGGACTACGATCGGTAAAGAACCGAAGAAGTTTTCACGAAGTCTTATCATGAGAACTATTGCAATAGGTAGTGTTCCCTTAGGAATCTACCTTTAAAAAAATGTGCTTAATAGTTTAGCTTCAACTTGGCGCATTGCTCTCATCGATCAAGCTAAACCATACAATCACTACTTCATTGGAATGTATTTGAATTTTTTCGTTGAGATTGTTTTAAGACTTTTTATTGTATTGAATTTATTTTTAATTATGGGTTTCTAGTTATTTACAAAATTCTAAGCCATTTACTTTCCTCCATTTTTAAATAAAACTCTTATCTGTAAATCAGAAGATAGTTAATATCTAATAACGTTATATAAAAGTCCATTTTAAATTTGCAATACTTTTTTGTATTATAGATGAATGGCGCTTTTTCCCCCATGATATGTTTTTTCTGCATGATTCCAAACTAACGTTTTCGCTCTATGTATTTTGCTTTCCGTTTATGAAACACGCGGAACTTGGAATCATTTGTTTGGAGTTTACATGACCCTGCGAACTCCACGCGTGCATCCGTAATTTCTTTTTTTGTTTCTTTGAACTTGCCGCCACATGTTCGCTTTGTCCGGCTCTTTCGAGACAGGATGGAGTAGATTGGATCGTGTTTTACTTCTGTTAAACTGCGAGATGAATAATTCGGTATAGTCTAACTGTTTCTTTACTGACAGATGAATCTCCCTATTAAGTAAGCTTGGTAAAAATAAATATATGGAATAAATATCGGGGTTTGTCCAATTTATTTTTATTATTTAATCTCTCTCTCCATCCTAAAGGGATGAGGTAAATATATATATATATATATATATATATATATATATATATATATATATATATATATATATATATATATATATATATATATATATATATATAAATTACTCTTTGCGCGAGAATCATGTTTATGGAAACTAAATCTTGCCTTTCATCTTTAAAAAGCTATCGTAAACGAAATAATGATATTGGCTGTATACAAGTGCTCCACCCTTAAATATGGCTCTAAAATTCAAACTGTTCAATTAATTTTACATAGCGGGGATAATTCTCAAGTATAAAAGCTTGTAAGATTTAAAAAAAAAAAAATGTTTATGATTTTTGTACTCGTGTGCTTGTCATGCGGTGAAGTCAGTATAAAGATAACAGAATCGTTCCTCCCTCTTTTTTTTAATACAACAGAAAAACTTAACCGATGAATATACCATATAGATCTAATTACTATTATTTTAGATAGGCTTGTTTAGTGGATAGTAAATTTTGAAATATCAATAATTTTTTTTTACAGTATCTGATATTGTTGTTGTTTTTTAATGTACACAGAATTGCCTCGGCAACGAAAAAATACAGAAAATTTAAAAATCATTAAAAAAATTGGGAGAATATAAGGAAATTTGAAATTTCCATAAGAGCCCAAAAATACAAGAAATTTTAAGTTTCACATTTTTTTTTTTTTTTTTTTTTTTAAGTTTGAAAAAAATGTCGATTTTTAAATATTGGAAGAATAAAAGATCGTAGCCATCGGGCTTTGTGCTACGGTCGAATTTATTCCATATTGCTTTTTTAACTCATTAAAACTATGGTGTATGGTTATTTCATTATAACTCACACATGGGTGCTGCTCGCACTTTTTCTCTTATATTGCATCTACATACACACAGGGATTTTTTTTTAATTTTTGAATGGCAACCCTATGTATAGTATGCATATCAGTTATAAATTCAGTTTTAAAAGCATGCTTAAAATTATCAAAATTTTAAATTTACCTTAATTTATTTGATTTTTTTTTATTTTTCTTTCTATTTGTATAATTTTTTAGTTAATATTAAGTAAAAATAATTCAGGTTGTTATATATATTCGAGTCATTGCATTGAAGTTTTGCAAATAATTGTAATTTAGTAAATTTTCCAAATGTTTATCTGTATTTGATTCCCAACTAAAGTACTTTATTTTTTAGTCGTGATTCTTTTTTCGACCCTAAAAGTTGCAAATGGAAATTAAAAAAAAAAAAAAAAAATTCCATTGTGAGGCAAAAGTCATTCAGTGTTGTGTGGGTGGAACCCTCGGGGGACCTCCATACACTTGCGTCCCTTTTCATAAGGAAAAGGAAAAGAAAAAGAAAAAAAAAAAAAAAAAAAAAAAAGACCCTTTGACTAAATCTTTTATATATTTATACAAAAAAATATTATCCAATTAAACCAATAATTGGTGTTTATCGAAGAAAAAGCAACTAAATACAATCATATTATCAGTTTCAATGGAAAAAAATTCTGCTAAAGAAGGGTTACATAATTATTTTTTGATGACTAATTCAGCAAAATCACATAAATCCTTATTTTGCATAATTTCTATGTCCCTAAAATCATTTTATGCAATCCCTTTTGAGATCAAAACACATAATTGAAAAAATAATTGATGCACTGTAATTGATATACATCGAATAACAAATAATCTGCTCCCCATGTATGTTGTTTATCGTTTATAACAAACGCCATACTTATCTCAATAATTAATTTTTCACCATTTGAAGCACAGAAAATCCCTTCTCAAGACAATCAACAATCAATCCCAAGCACGTTCTTCACACAAAGCATCTAGGTTGATCTGTGCCTCACACATTTGCTTATTTAAGCCTAATAACTGCATTGTACAGATGTTCGGCGAAGAAAGCCCTACGGTGAACGCCCCATCGTGGCCGGGAGAGGGCGTCACCGGGGCCGACCGTTCCGCCCCTCGCTTCGGTCGACAATACCGCCCGCAGGAGGGCTTCGGCGGCATTCCCGAAGGCCATTCCGATGGACCAAACTCCCGTTGAACATTTAAGAGATTTGCTTGTCCAAGCGCTTTGCCTTAACTGAGGTGCCAGTAAGAATCTCTAACATAAAGGATATAAAAGATGCTTTGGCATTTGTCCCGTGATTTTTACTAGATAAATATGTATCTTAATCAGTTATTATTGGAGTATTTAAAACTATAATTTCGTTTAATTAAGTCATTGATGGATATTAAATGTCTTTAAAGGAATTAGTTTACTTCAGACATTTATTAACAAATATTTCATACTTAGTGCTATTTGAGTCGTGGTCTTAAGTGAATGCTTCAAAAAATAAAACATATCTAATTAATTAAACTCAAGGGACCAAGGCATTCTTTAAATATGAAATAGGGTTCGACATTATGCATTTATAATATCGGTTAAATGAGATTTCAGAATTTTCTTATCTTATCTAATCTATTGAATTGTTTTCTGACAAAGGGCATTATTATACAATGGTCAAGAGTTGGAACTGTATCGCGTTAGTACTCAGGTTGGGCATTTCAGTTGTCAAAATGCCCAAATAAAATAAACTTCTTCAAGAATAAGAACATTTTTTCAGGAAAGTAATTTTCTTGATGGCCAAGTCATTAGGTGTGAGCAAAAAGATTGTGTTGATATTATAGTTGAAAAGCAAAACTTACCCATGTTTTCGCTTCCAATGATGCATGAATTGCCTCCATTTCTTGTTAGGATTTTGGTTTCAGTTTCCCCTTATACAATTGTAAATGGTCGAACGGACGACTTGATTAAGTAAATCTGTGTTTTTAGACCATTTGTTGAATCAAACCAAAAATCGTTTGGTATCTTGTTTTTCACCTAGTTTGATACTTCAGAAATTTTTCTTTAATTGATTCTAGAATCTGCTAATAGTTTTAATTTTTTATTTCTTTAGTGTCATGTGCAACTCTAGAGATTTCTGACTAGCTACTTATATGCTGTCTCTTATTTGTTTTTAATTATTTTTTATCAATTGAAATTTAATTTTTTTTTTTAAATTTAATTCTATTTTTTAACTTCTTTCCGTATTATCGCTTTCTATTTCTATTACAAATATAAATTAGCTTGTTAAAATCTATATATTAATTATCTTGTCGATTTCGTATTGATATGTTATAAGAATTACTTGGCATTTGACAGATACATGAATTGGTTTTGGTTATTTTCAGGATTTGGAACAAAAAAATTCGATAGCCGTTGAAAATTTGATTTCCTGAAGTCTGACATTTAATCAATTTAATTTATCCTCTCTTTTTAAAAAAAAATTAGATTATACTTTTTTTCTTTTTGTCGTGTCTGTTTTTTGGTCACATCAAATTCCTTTCAATCTTAATAGATTTCTTCTTAAAATTATTGAAAGAAAAACATTTCACTACATTTAACTTTTTCGCAGATGAAAAATGCTTAAAGAAACGCATTTTAATCGCCATAACATCACCTCCCCATTTTGATACATTTTGATTTATTGGATCTGTCTGGACCCAGAGTCGGAGGGAGGGTGATATCATGCTCATACTTTTAAAATAATGTGTGTTCTTTTGAATATGAACGCAATAATTTACGAACAAAAATTAAATTTAATAATTATACGGCCTTTATACCATAATTTTATTATTTGTCTTACATGATAATTTCATCACATGCTTTAAATTATACAAAATAAAACCTATTCAAATACAAAGAATTTTTTTTAATGCTGGTTGCCATGCGTATTTAAGAAAAATATTAAATGCATTTTTTAATCTGTTCATTTATTTGATTGCATGTTGCCATCCACGCTCAAAAAATATCACATATTTTTAGTAATTGGGTTTATTTTCGTATGACAGAGGAAATACAAAATTCGTTTCTTTGTATGCACGTGAGTTAGTTGAAATAACTTAAGTGAAAATCGTAGGAAAAAAGAGCGTTGCATTTTTAAAAATTTAGTCATTTGTTTATTTTGATAACATTTAATATTTATTTTCTAAGAGATCTATCTGATTGGCGGATAACAAAAACCCAATTGATAATGGGTGAATGGAATACAAATTCATTTTATTATAAGCAGTAAGGGAATGTTTTTAACAATCTCGCATTGCTGCGTTTTCAATAAAAGCGCAGTTTCTTATTCAAAATTGCATTACAGAACATTTCTTTTACTTAGCAAGTTAAAATTATGTCAGTTAGACATATCATGGGCGACTTTTTTTGTATTTGATCAATAAATCGAAACTTGAGATGAAGATGTGCTCTTTGATTGTGAAGTATGATAAATGAAAGCATTCAGTTTTTTGATGGTGTATTTTATTAATAATAATCAGCTCTTTAAAGTATTTTGTGTTTCCTTTATTATTTACTAGTCGCCACTGGCGACCAGCTGGTTCTTCAAGAATATTGATTATATTTGTTTTTAGATGCATCGTATAGATGATGACCATGAATTCCAGCAAATGGATTGACATTAAAGCTGCGTTATTTTAATCGGCTTACTTACGTTCCGTCTATTGTGTACATGGACTGTTTTTAATAGGGATAATCCCATTTCATCATGGCGCTATTGACAAAAGAAAATATTCTGTTCATCTACTAAATTTCGCGGTGTTGTAATTTCATTTTTAAAAATTTGTTTTAAAAACTACAGAGATTTTAAACAGAATCTGTCATCCGTAGCTCTTTCAATAATAGAGGAAAATCATTGCGGTTAAATATTTGATGAAATAATGAAACTAGTTTGAATTTCAAGGCAATAATGGAATTTGTCGTTGTAAATAAGGGTGGGGGAAAAAATGCCATAATTCAAAAAAAATAAAAAAAATATCGCAGTTGTTAAAACGGTATCATATAAAATACAATTTTTTATATTTTAGAATAATATAAAATTGATTTTATGCAATAATATTTGCTGAAGTTATAACGAAAAAACGCCAAATTTTTTTTTTAAAAAATCGCTCTCTGGCTCATATTTTTACCCTCCAAGGTATGTATATATGTGCCGAATTTCGTAGTTGTAGGCCAAACGATCTGGTCTGTGGCGCTCGAACACATGCACACATACACACACTTTATTATTAGTTGAGATTGGATATCTCCTAAGCATGGCAAATTAGCTTTGTAATTAATAGTATTTACCCAAAGTAATAAAAAAAATTTGATGCCACTTTTATAGACATTGTTGTAATATTTGTATTGTCACATTCCCTTGATAAATCAAGAATGTAATAAATGGATACGTTTCTCTGGATTCGCTTTTATTTCAGAAATTCTTTATTGTAATCGTATAACATATAGTTCCCAACAGAGGTGTTACCCCCCCCCCCCTTCAATGGACTGTGGAACCTTGTATGGTTCATCCGCGAATCCAGAAGTGGCAATATTTTAATATTTGATAGATTAACTACTATGGAATATAGAGTGTTGGGGGTGGCAGTAAAAGAAAAAAAAAGTTGGGAACCTCTTTTATAACGAAATTGCGAATTCAAATTTCCGAACTTCCTTAATTCGAATTTATTCAGATTCATAGGGAGGGACAATTTTCGAGCTAAGCTTTTCCAATATTCGTTCCGATTTCATTAATTTTCTGCACTTTTTTTAAAAAAAATTTTTATGGAACTTCTACAAAAAAAAAAAAAAAAAAAAAAAAAATTATCGATTTCTTTCTCACCTTTTTGCTTTTTATTTCTTTATCAACTGTTGCCAGGAAATTGTTTTGTCCCCTTTACGACTTGCATCAATTTAATTTATTTTAAAGTAAGGAAAATTTATAATGTTGTCGAAACCTCACTCTAGAATTATTTTTTTTTTTTTAAGAAGAAATTAGTTTCAATATGTTTCCTATATTCTCAATACTTTATTGCAAATTAGAGGTGAAAACTGATTTCGATAATAATGAAATATTTTATCGATTTGTGAGGTTATAATTAGTGACGGAAAATGATTGTTGCAAATTTCTCTTTTTTGTTTAGAAAATGATTATTTGTAATTGTTATTATGTTAGGTGCGTGATCAGTGGCGGCAATAAACATTTTTGAGCATTAATTAAAAAAAAAAGAAGTAATGTCTTCATATTTGTAGAACATTGGAATGTCTGCCAAGTAGACATTTTGAATCAGAATAGAAGGCAACATTTACTTATTTTACTTTTACTAATTTTGACATCGTAATATACTTTTATTAAAAAGCAGTCGTAATAATATGAACAATAAAATATTATCAAAAATATATAGATTGTATACAAAGAAATTTGAATGCTGGTGATTTTGGGAGTATCCCACGATGAAATGTGTCAAGTGACATAAAGATATACTTCTCGAATGGAAAGAGCTGGTAAAAAGAACTATTCTTCATAGTCTTTGATTGTGATTCGTAGATGATGTCTGATAAACAAATTTTACTTGTATGTTTATCACTTAATCGTGAATTTCATTTTAGGCGAATTTTTAAATTTGTGAAATGGATATGCAAAACTTGGTAAATCATCTTTGTGGTCATATTAAGATGAAGAAAATTCATGTTCACATTTGAAAACCTGAATTTGCTGCCACCGTTTTCCATTTCCGAAAGTCTCTGCTGATAGATTTAAATAGGCGATTTAGGTATTAGTTGCAAATAGGTTTATAGTTTATTAGTGGTTTCCAGCCATAAAACTCTGCTGATCAACCTCTATGCTTTGATTGTTTCTCTAAATTCAACTTAAATCTACTAAATGGTTACTTTATACGCATATCTTATCCTTTAAAATTGCCAAAGAATTTTGTTTACTTATTTAAAAAAAATCATAGAAGAAATAATGGCAGCAGGAACTGATTAAGATCCAGAAGCAATGTAAGCGTAAACGACAAAGTTTTTTATTCTATTTAAGAAAGGAATCAAAACAGGCGATTAAAAGCAGCAACTTCCCGAGCCATTTTCTAGATCAGTTCTCGAATGCAAATAGGTAAAAACAAACTTACCGGGAAAAAAAAGGAACTGCTTACAACAAAGACAGAAAAAGACTTGACTACAAGAACTCTGGCAAGGTAAAACAAAAATTGCATAAAAATCTGTCGATTTTCTTTTGTTCTTGCTCAAAACCATTCTGCACGGTCCTTAAAAACAGAAAAGAGCAGCGGATTGCTATGCCCCCCCCCCTCCCTGTTGGTGGAAAAGATATTTATTTTGACAAGCTATCAAGCGGACCCCTTTCTTCCCTCCCCTGTAACTTTTAATATCTCAACCCCTCCAACCGTACGTTAGTGAAGGGGGGGGAGGCACATCAGCAGCATCCTCACAACTCTTCCTGTGTCCCCAAAACGAGAACGTGTGTGTGGGGGGGGGGGAGGTCGTCAGGGTCTTGACGATAATCTCTGCGTTGCGCAATCGCTACCGCGCATCGCCAACGGAGAGGGGTGGACAATAGGGGAGGGGGGATGCGAGAAATTGGAAGGCGACATTCCAGACATTCCAATGGGATGGCGTTGCCTGACGTCGGTTGGTAGGTGTACGCGCTTCAGTTCACTTCTTCTCTCATCTCTCTCTCCCTCCCCCCTTCTTGATCCTTGCTTATATGAAAAGCGGAGGCGATCGATAATTCCGGGGGGGGGGTAGCTGTGGTGGTTGGGGGTGCAAGCTGATGGGCCCGCATCCATCGAATCTTCTGGTAGCGGGGGTGGGACTAAGGGAAGGGGCGGGGCGTGCTTCAGTATGAGAATGGAACGCGAGAAATATTTGCCTCTCTCTAAGTTTAGAAGTTAATCTTGGGGTGGTGGTTGTTCTGTTGTGTATAGAAAAGACTGCCATCCTCATTCCTTGTTGGAAAATGTATTGACTTGTTTCTTGGTAGTCAATTGATGAGGACAGGCAATCGGCCGTGCTTTTTGGCGGGGAAACTGATAGGCTGCTTAAGAGGGAAATCCTTTTTAAGGTAAAAGCTCCACCAAGTACTATCTATTTAATTCAATCCATAACAAGTCACTTGCAAGGATAGCTCCGCTCTCTTTTTTCAATAAATGGTTATGTAAAACGAATTTCATTCCGGAGTTGATGGGTAATTGCTGATTCTGGATAATATTTTAATAAACTTATTAGTCATGAGTTCAAGATATGAACATAATGGTTAAAATCCATTTAACTCCAATGTATTGCACATAGTTATTAAATTAGATGGTTATGTCCGTCTTATCATAATGAAGAATATGGATAGTTTGATTCTTTAAAGAATGGCGATTATAAGTTTTGTCCCCGAATTTGTTATACCACTAATGTCTTAGCTTAACAGTTCCTTTGTGAATCAGTTGATTTTCCGATACTGCGCAAGAAATTAATCCATTTTATAAGCAGTTTTATTTGGGAACCATAGACGATTGCTTGTACAGGAAAATTGAGAATTGGCATGCATTACAGAATAAGTCTTTAAAAAGTATTTTTTTACAAAAAGTTATTAGTTCAATATATTATCTCATGCTAAAGGGTCTTGAGGTAATTAGCAGATTCTTTGGAATTGCTTGAAATTTTCCATTTCCAATAATTTTTCAGTGAATGGTTGTTGGTAAACAAAATTGTCAGTGGTATGAGGCTGCTGTTATAGTGTAATTATAAAAGTTCTTGATGATTAACATGTATACGTTTTATCGACAAATTTGAAAGTCACTTTAAGCATGGAAAATTTTTCTTGGGTAAATGTTCTAAGCATTGAATTCAATCTATGAAGGCATTGATCCTTCATGAATTAAAGATTAACATATGATTATTCATTAGGTCTTTTCCAATTGAATGTTCCAAGTAAATTCTTGATTTAATCCATGGTTTGATTAAGAGTTGCATATTAATTTGTCGTTTAATTTATTTTGCTGTTAAATCTACTATGATAACTTTACGTCAGAATTTCTTAACGTAACCGTACTTACGATAATAGTTTCTCAGTGCCATTTTATTGAAATAATTTACGTTTTTAAATGATTTTGACAATTTTAAGAGACTGGTGTGCTGCTTTTCAAATCAAGGTTGTTTGAAGTAGTTTGTTATTAGAGGTTGTAAGGCATAGTTGTTTCAACAGAATGTTTTTTCCGATGAGTTAGTTGTTCCACTTCGTACTATAGCAGACTTTTTTGATTTTTTAAATTTCTAGTCTTCTAGCACGTGCTGTTTAACGAAGTATTTCCTGGCTCAAGAATTTATATAATTCGTGTTTATAATACTTCTATTGAAATGTTTTCCCTTTCTTCGTTGTTGTTGGGTTTTTTTTTAGTTCGTTCGTAAAAAGCTTTTGTGCATTACATTTGTGAAATTTAATGAAGAAATAAAATAAATAAACTGCCTTTTAAGATTTTATTTATTTTCCACAATAAAGTTATAAACATGTGTATTTTTAATAATACCTGCATATTCCTAATATCTGTGCTTTATATAATAAAGTTATAAACATATGTACCTTTAATAATACTTAACATATATCTAACGCCATATGCGCCTAATGTAATAAAATTAAAACGTATGTGCCTTTAATAATACTTAACACATGTACCTTATGTAATAAAATTATAAAACATATGTATCTTTAATAATACCTGACGTATACCTAATAATGTCTAATGTACGTACCTTATGTAATAAAATTCTAAAGATATTTATCCTTAAGGGAGGGCTTTTATAGAATTGAGAATGAGGGCGCATTTTATATTGAGAAATCAAAAGTAAGATGTTAAGTTTCATTTTAAGCCAACAAACTCTATATTGGCAATACTAAAGTTCTATTTTGTAGTTTTAAATCTTAAAAATGGGCCATAACAATTGGCAAACATTTTAAGCATCAAGAACATGTAATATTTTTAGTGTAAAAATCTAAATAACGTAACTGGTAAAAAAATCGAACAAAAAAATGGTAAAGCCTGTATAGTTTCTAGTCCAGTGTTTTAATAGTTTTTGTGAATGTAAAAATCTAAATAACATTACTTGTAAAAAAAACTCAAACGAAAGATGGTAAAACCTGTGTAGAAAGGCTAGTGAATCAAATGTGAACAATGCAAGATTTTTTTTTTCTTTTGATATAAGAAAAAGCCATTAAACAAAGATGTGATTTACAAAATAAAATTCATTTTGCACAATCCTCTAAATAATTTGGTATTAATAATTAAATATGAGACGCGTTGCAAACAATCGCAGCTTTCCAAATATTTCTAATTATCGCGCGAGATGATGAAAACCATTTTTGTTTTAGTATTAATAATTGCAAACATCAATTTTTCGCCAATTGTTTTGTAACTGCTGTATCGCATCCGACAAAAACCATATCATTTACTGAGATATTCGAAATATATTGGAAAAATGTCGTAATAGGCGGAGATAACACCACGATAATTACAAGTCGAGGTCTTTCTTTTGTTGTTTCTTTAGGAAAGAATGCGAAGCTATAAGCTTCACATATCAATATATACTTTACGCTTCATTCATATCAAATTAAAGATGAATTGTAGCGCTTGTTTTGTTGGACAAAAGGCATAAATTCAACTATTAATAGGAGAAATAGATATATGATTTGTTATTTAAAAAAATAATAGTTTTGAAAAAAGGCATAATCAAAACGTATTCAACATTTTATAGTTATTTGTAAAATTTCATATAATTTTCTTAAAAATGGCCAGTACTATTACCCTGTTTAATTTAACCACGCGAGGAAAAAAAAAAAAAATGGTATAATTAGAAATTTCAGCGCCCTAGGCAAGTACGCAAATATTATTTTCTCGTGCATAGCAACTTTAAACTAATGAAAATGTCTATACACCCCTTCAAAGTAGTGACGCCCGAAGAATCTATTGAGTTTCTTATAGAAATAGTTTGGGCGGTACAAAATAGTTGTGTGTTTTCCCTTAAACCTGTAGTTGTAGTAAAGTTAAGGTTAAGTTGCAATTAAGAATTTAATGTTCAAGTTGGCAAATGTAGAATTCTGTATTAGTTTTTAAATCTAAATAGATTAACCAGCTTTATCCAGTGAAAGGATTTCATGAATTTATTTTCGATAAACCCTTTATTAATTGTCAGCATACGAACAATGCTTTCATTTCATTAATTGTAATATGTCAGTAGCAGACGATAATATGAGAAAAATATTTTATATGAAATCGTTTGCATTTTTAGGTTTAGTTTTGAAATCTAAATAGTTCAACCAGCTTTATCCAGTGAAAGGATTTCATGAATTTATTTTCAATAAACCCTTTATTAATTGTCAGCATACGAACAATGCTTTCATTTCATTAATTGTAATGTGTCAGTAGCAGACGATAATATAAGAAAAATATTTTATATGAAATCGTTTGCATTTTTAGGTTTATAAATATGTATTTATAGCGAATAATAAGAAAAAAAAATTGATGTCGCAATTGTAATTTATTTTAGACATTCTGAGTCTAGAATTAGGAAGAATTATTCTTAACAGCACCATTCATGCACAAATTAATGTATGTAATTATTATTATTCTTTAACATTTTCTGGAATATTTTTTTTTTTAATGTTTTCATGAATGAACTTGTTAAAATGATTTCTCCAAAATTATATTGTTTAATATCCTCCTCCCATTTCATTTTTTAAAAATCTTAGGTAAATAAAAATATATTGCATAATTTTACTATGATAGTTCGAGTTCACTATGTTAGCTGTTTTAAAGATATAATGGTTTTCTGATTTTATCCATATTTTTTTTGCATAATTCTTTTTATTTTTAAAATAAATTAAGAGTTATATTACGGAAATAGATTTTTTTTACAGAAGCATTTATCAGTTGTTACGTCGTTAAATAGCATGAATCAGTTTTGGATTGCTTTATCTTTCTTCAATGAACCATATTTTTATATTACTTGCAGAATTATCATTCTCAATTGCCATAATTAATAGTTTCATAATCAAAAATGTTTGAATTCGAATCTTTAATGGCCGATTTTCTGTCATATTTGTGAATGAATTCGAAAATATGACAGCATATTCAAAACCTTGGGATTAATTGGAAAACACGTTTTAGGATAAAAACGAATTTTAGCATTTTATAAGACATCCGAAAAACAGAATACACAATTGTTCTGATTGCCACGCACCAGAAAGTTATTGACAAAAATTTGTAGCATTATCTTCCGGAAACAAAATATTTTATATTGCAGCATTATTTTATTTCTTTCGTTTTTTTTTTTTTTTTAAAATAAATAAATATCTGTTTTAGACCAAACTATTTTGTTTCAGTTTGTATTTCTTCGAAACACATATTTTTTAATTTTTGAGTAGAAATGCCATGACTTATCGGCTTGTGATATTTTCTTCAATTGCGATTCAGTTTTTCTCCGAAAATTTGTCTTTAATCCCGAAAATTATAATTATGAAAGTTAATGTCAATAAAAGTTTGAAACATGTAGCGATTTTTGGTAAAATTCTCCATTAGAGTTTTTCTTTTTTAAGACTTCCCCCCCCCCCCCTCTTTTACCAAATTTTGAAAGATATTGAGTGGCAGAAAGTTCTAAAAATTTTCTCTGATATTTTTGGGTCATGGCCTACTTTTGGGTAATTTTATCCTTCCGATGTGCTATTGGGACTTCAGAATTTATCATTAGTTTTTAATGTTTAAGAAGTCAGATTGAGGTCATTCATTAAAATGGAGGGTATTTTATTTACCCGTCACATCTTGTCGGTTGTAATGGTGACCAAAAAGAGCCCATAAAAAATTTCGCCAATTTGGCGATTTCAGTCGTCAACCTATAGGGCATGTGATCCGCCTGTTCTAAATTTTTCATAATAAATAATATTGTACTTGAGTATACTTTTATAATTTGGCAAACTTTTTTCTTGGCACTTTTTGGCCGTCGTTAAAACTGAATAGTACCTTTTTCTACTTTGCTTATTTTTATTTTGAAAATTTCTCTAAATTAGTAATATAATTAATATAAAAATAAAAACGAATTTTTCGTTTGAAATAAGTTTTCTTTTTTTTTTAAAGAAGAAATCCATTTTAATTAATAATTAGAAAATAAAAAATGCATCAATTACAATTTATATTTTGTTTTTAGGGCGAAATGAGCTGATCGCCCGCTACATCAAGCTCCGTACGGGCAAGACGCGCACCCGCAAACAAGTCTCTAGTCACATCCAAGTTCTCGCCAGGAGAAAGGCCAGGGAGATACAGACGAAACTAAAGGTGAATGTAAGGAAATTTTCGCTTGTTCCTAGCCACATAAGTCTTTCTTTTTTTCCTCCAATTCTTCTATTTGATAGTGCACGATTTCTGAAGTTCTTTTTAATCAGGGAATAATGATAGTAATTTATCAGTTTAAAGGAATGCTCGATAAAGGATGCCTATCACCAGACATCTGGATTTATATTACTTAATCGATTCTCTTGCAAATGCTTAATTTCATGTTGCTTAACCTGGGTATGATGCCATTCGATTCCTTTTTCTCATTGGAGATTGTTTCATTGATTGATTTTCATAAGATCATAATCTCTTTTTTTATGATGTCATTAAATAAAAATTAATTTTATATTGTCATTACATAAATGTAAATAAAAAATTATATTTTCATTTTAATTTCAATATTAAATTAATGGAATGTCACATTTAATAGTAAATTTTATCCTGTGTCGGGACTAAAAAGTATAGAAATTGGATCTTTTAACCTTGGCCAGGAGAGAATTATTGGTAGCCAAAACTGAAATCTTTTCTAATTTCACTGTAATTGGTCACTATCTTCTCTCTTATCTTCCCAAATTTCAAATAATTTAAGTTTTAAAAGATTGTACTTTCAAAATTTTTGAATTTAGGAAAAAAAAAAAATAGTCCCCATAATTGGTCGTGCACTATCAAATAATATTTAATTTTCTATACTATTTTTTGTCTATTATATTTATTGATTAGCTTATAAACTGTGTGTTTTCTTCTAAAATGGTAAATAAAGTTGACCATTTATTTCATTAGTGTAATAATTGTGCTTGCTGAAGGATTAAATATCTGCATGCAATTAATGTATCATTGAATAGTTTGTTTAAAAATGATTTTAAAAAGTTTGGCCTAAAAGTAAATAAATTAATAAAAATTTGAGAAAAGGTAAATTATATAAAGAAATTAATGTTCTTGTTAATTACTCTTAATAATAAATAAATAAATAAGTAAACAAAAATAAGCTTTATTAATATCTATGTAATTTTCATATAAAATAGCATGGTCTCCGATTAGAAAACTATAAAATAATTACCTGAATTGAACAATTGATATTGTATAATTTATTTAATGTGAATATAAATAAATCTGGAATTATAATAAAGGGTTTAATCTCATTGATGCATTTCTTTTTTATACATTTCTCCTATCCGTCAAGTGGAAGACATAGTCTATTCAAACTATAGCTGCATAACTTTTAATTTTCCAATTTTTAACTTCTTGAGGGACAGCGGCAGAATGATAGATTTACTAGCCACTATTTATCACAAGATCATGAGCTAGGCAGAATCGTGGATATTTTATTGGGATTTTGATGAAAAAGCGAGAAATTATGTTCTCCTTCTCAAGCTATTTATTTATACAAAATTATCAGGATGTGAAATTATGAAACAGCTTGTTCTTATATCTCTTCAATTTAGTGAATATGTGCATCATTTATATAGAATTAAATGAAAGAATATAATTAACCTCATAAAGTAAATGAACCTTTTAATGCTTTAGGATTAGAGCAATTTCATTAGATCTTGTTCAAATATCATTATATCCATAAGGAATGAGCTGAAATTTATTTAAAAATTTTAATTTATGGCTATGATATATTTTGCTATAATTTTTTGTTGAAATTTCAGAACTTTCAGTTATTGAATAATGTTATTTGTTAATCAAGATATATATTTTAAAATTTCTGTGTTATCCTTCAAATCTTGTTCGGCATAAATGTTTTTAAATTATTAATTCCGTCTTCAAAGCCTGTAAAGGTAGTTAAATTTGGATAAAATTTAGTGGCAACATACCAATAGTTATGCAATTACATAAAGGCCATAGATTTAAATACTTGCAATCCCTCTGTAAAAACATGTTATATGCCTAACACCTTCTGCCAATGATTAATTTAATTAGAAGTAATGCTGGAAGGCATTATTTCTATTTAGACTAATCATTTATCATAATGTTCCATAGCAGTTATTTTATAGTTTAGATAATCTCTTTTCTGTTGATCTAATGAAAAAACTCTCTGAGTTTATCATTTTGGCTGAAAGATCATAGCCAATCATACATAATTAACTTCCAACCTTCATCAAATTTACAAGTTAAATTGGATTATTTGGCATTTAAAGTGATGCCGAGCCTGAAGTGACTTCTTTCTGCACAAAATATTTTAATCTCTTTTGCTTCTTTATAATAACGTAGTAACTCAGAAACAGCAATGCTTTCATATATTGTTATGTGTTGTGTTGGTGCAATTGCTTTTTCCTACCGTATTGCTAACCTCTGCACAATACAATTGAATGAAATATAATGATTATTGTATGTCTTTATTTAAATATCTGCTATTGGTTCAAGGGGGCATGCATATATATCACATCTGAGTAATATTGCCACTATTTTTTATCCAAATATTTAACTGTGGTGGAGGTTTTGTTGTACTGGAGAGGTCCAACTTGAGGATCCGGGCAATGGTGCGGATGATGGCCCCATCCAATGGTTGCTGTCATCTCTTTTACAGCAGGATCAGACTTCGAAGGAAGCCGCCCTGCAGTCGATGTCCTCCATGTCGTCCGCTCAGATCGTCTCTTTGTTTTACTCCCAGGATCAGGCTGCCAAGGAGAAAGCGCTGCACTCCCTCACTTCGGCCCAGATTGTGTCTGCCTCTGCCATCCACAACAAGGCTGCCTCTCTTGCGTCCCTCGTACAACCCGTCAATTATGCCGGAACACCTGTGAGTTTTATTATTATTTTTTTTAATGTATGGAAAATAAATATTATTTAAGATTTTCCATATATTTAATTTTACATAGTAGCATAAAAATAATTTTGTTCTGATTTTTCATTTTCAGTTCTGGCAACCAGGTATCACACAACCAGGGACATCTGAGGAGTGAGTATTCAATGACTGATTTAATGTGTTAATTCCTTTTTTTTTTTTTTTTTTTTTTTTTTGTAAATTTTATTGTAAATCATACATTTAGATTAACTTGAGATACTTCTTTCTGATGTTGTTTCATTCCTACTTAAAATAAAATTGTGTTAATAAATATTTTTTTTATTGATTTCTTTATGGTTTCAAACATATTTTATCCAACTCAATTAATTATTTTATGATTTTAATTTTGAACATGCTTCTAATTTTTATTAGTATAATTGCAAGGAACATAAACATTGATTGAAAGCATTATAAAATTATTTTGTTCATTATTTTCAGTCATTATAAATCACAAAAATAAATGATTGAATGCTCAAGTTTTTAAAATTATTTTCAGTGTAATTCACTGAAATCTTAAATTTAACAACACAATAATGATTGGTCGCTTTGAAGAATTTAAAAATATTTTTAATTGTAAAAATTAAAAGATCTTGCAGCTCTTAAATTTAACAACACAATAATGATTGGTCGCTTTGAAGAATTTAAAAATATTTTTAATTGTAAAAATTAAAAGATCTTGCAGCTTCTGACTTTTTTTATTCTTTTCAGTATCAAGCCATTTGTGAGTCAGCCCTATGGAATGGGACCGAAGCCTCCTGCTGTTCCTGTCTCTGGGGTCGACTTGTTGAACACGCCGTCACTTCCTTCATTTGAGGGACGGGCAATCGCTACCCACAAGCTGCGGCTGGTTGAACTGTCTGCCTTCATGGAGCAACAACGTGATCCAGAAAATGTAAAGGCAAATACCATAAGATAATTCTTATCTCTTCATTAGGAATTTCTTAATCTTCTTGTTTTTTTAGCTTTTTTTTATATTTTCTTTTTATTTGAAGCTGGTAAAAATGAAGCACTCTATAGTCAGTGATAATACAAATTAATTAAATCCCCTCCAAAAAAATGTGAAACTGAGCTGCTTGTATAAGCATAAATTTAATAATTCTCATTGTTCTAAACCTGCATTAAGAATTTCATAAAATTGAAAAGCCTCCATTTTCAAATCAGAATATCATATTACATAATACATATAAATGGTGTTAAAATTGGATTTCTTTTGGTTAATTTAATTGGACATAATGATACATAAGTGATTTTAATCATTTTGGTAATTCTAATCACTGATTATATTAAAGGCAAACTCATTGGAAATAAGATAAACTATTTTTTTTCACTATTAAACTTCTTTTTGGAAAAAAAGATATTTTAATGGAAGATATTTTAATAAATTGAAGACTAAAAGGGATAAATGTGTTAAAAAATTTTCAAGCATGAGTTTTCACACTGAAGAATTTTCTGAATAATGTTTTGTAATAATGTTATATAGTGTAAAATGCCTATAGTCCTCTGAATAATTTATTTAACAAAGTATGTAGAAATATTCTTAGTGAAGGGTTTTGTGATTTCCCATTATGGCATTTTCCTCAAAATATTCATAATTTTTAAACATCAATTCTTATAAATGAATGTCATATATGTTCTACAATAATGATACACAGCTGAGTTAAAATCAAAAGAAGGTGTAACAAAAACACAACAGGTGGTTTAATGCCATTCCTCTTTCCATTACTGCTTTTTCCTGTTTTCAACACTGATGTTCCAACATTTTTGCTATATAAATATTATTAGTTGCATTATTTCAATTTTTGACAGGATTATAACTTTTGAAAATTGTCCTCATAAGTTAATCCTGTTTCTTTTTAAAAATTTTACCCTCTTGGGTTATTGCAAGCATTACTTGCCTTATTAAAGATTTCAAAACAAATTGACCAATTCATTATTTTATAAAAGAGTGTTTTTTTCTGGACAAAAATAAAATTATGTGAAAACTATTAATTTGTTATATTAATTATATAAGGGAATTCAGTATTTAAAATTCTATTAAATAAATTTTTTTTGAATACTAATTACTATATTTTTATTTCCTAGAGCATATTTTATAAAAATTATTTAAATGTATATAAATTTAATAAATGTTATGTATTAAAATTTCTTTCCTCGATAACTTTCTCACATTTTAATTTTCTTTTATTTTCCTTGCAGTATCACAAACATTTATTTGTACATATAGGAGGTTTGCCCAGTTATACAGACCCTCTGCTGGAGGTGAGTTGCTTTTTTCTGTTATATAATATTTAAACTTTGCTTCCATGCCAAATTAATTCAGAGTGATGTTTATTATAACTTTAAAAACACAGCAAATCTGCTCTGTGTTTCTGTTTAAGTGTGTCTCTGTTTAAGTCACATTTCAAGAATGGCTGATATCATTCCATTAATATTAAAATTATTATCTGGAGTATGTCTCAAACATTATCATAAATAAAACATTGTCATCAGAAATTTTGACAAAAAAAAAAAAAAAAAAAGATATAGCTTTACTGTTTGTGATATATTTTGACATGGACTTTTTGTTTATTTTTAATAATAATTAATCAGCTCAGAACATAGAGGAGTAAAACAAATTATCAAATGATTATTAGAGAGATGCAGTAATTTGCTAGAGGATATGAAATCATCACATTTTATTAATATATCAACTAATATATTATTTGCAAGGAAAGCTTTAAAATACCTCATGACTATTGTTAGGCATACAAAAATAACAATATTTTTTTTAGATAATTTTTATTTTTAAGAATTTTATTTTTGAATATTAAAGGGGACAGCTAATATTAGCAATAAAGTTTGAACAATATCTTTATTAATTTTATTTTTAAATATTTTCTTTCTTATATGTCTGATAAATTCTATACATTATTAAGTATCAGTTATGAATTGATCTTTTAACTCAGTACTCTTCTATCATTTAGGCTGTAGATATTAGGCAAATCTACGACAAATTTCCTGAAAAGAAAGGAGGCCTGAAGGAGTTGTATGACAAAGGTCCTCAAAATGCTTTCTTCTTAATCAAATTTTGGGTAAGTTTCCATAACTCTTTAACTTTCTTTAATATTTGAATTGCCACTTACTTTTTATGGCCCTATTAAAGATGGTTCAGTTGTTATTGAAAAATAAACTATTTCTTGGAATTGTTTTTAAAAATGATGTCTTAAATCTTTTTATTTTTGTTCCTATTTTTAATTATTAAATTTATTAATTAATAAATTGTATTAATGCCATTAAGGAGTAGAAATGGCAAAAATAAGTTGAAATGTCTTATCTTTTTCCTTTTATTTTGTATACATTATGTTAACTGATATAACATCTAAATGTGTTAATTTTTTAAATTCAATGAAAAGAAATAACTTATTTCACTACTGTTTCATAGTTTTGTTATATAAATAGGAATATATGCACAATTCTTTATTATAACAAAGGCATTTTTTATAGGCTGACCTTAATACAAATATCCAGGATGAGGCTGGGGCATTTTATGGAGTCACTAGCCAGTTAGTATCTATTTTGATTTTTAAATTTTCTTAACAGATTTCATATTTATTGAATGAAAATGCTCTGAATCACTTGAGATTATATTGAAATATTTATATTAAATAACAGTACAATTTGTATTAAGAAATAAATTTAAAATTTCTTTAATATTCTTATTTATTTTTGTGTCCCCTAATTACAATTTTGTGATGTAGACAAGTTATGATTAAAAGTTAATGAAAAATGAAGGATTGTATTGTTATATAATCTTATTTTTAGTGTCTAGAAATTCTATTACCATTATATTTTCTATTTCTACTATATTTCATCATATGGCTATTATATTTTTATCATTTCATATATTTCTTTAAGTGAATAACTTCTTTTATTTTGCAATTGATTTAATTTTTTTCTATGTAGGTATGAAAGTAATGAAAATATGACTATTACATGTTCGACAAAAGTTTGTTCATTTGGAAAACAAGTTGTAGAAAAAGTTGAAGTAAGAATTTCATTGCCGTTTGTTGTGTACTTTTCAACCAATTTTATTGCAATTTTAGATTAGAACAAAGTTTTTAAAATGAAATTTTAAAAAATTTACTGTCTGCTATTGCTGTTAATATTTTGCATTGGAGATTTTGTTTCTATAGAATGAAAAATATGCTTTTTTTGTTGTTGTCAATTTATACCAAAATATTTTAATTTTTCCTTAACTATAAAGAATAATAATTGCTTATCTGTATTGTATTTCAGTGTACAGGATTTAAAATTTCATTTCTAATAAACAGTTTAAACTTCATTACAAAGTTCCTTTGTCTTAACCTATTTATAAAATGTATTCTCAATGTAAATAATAATAAGTCCAATTTCAACTTTTTTATTTCATTGGTTAAGACTAAGAAACTCCAATTTTAAAGTATTTAAAATATATTGTTAATATGTCACAGGAATAAGTTTCCAGCATACATGAATATTAAAAGGTATCTTGTATTTGTTTTGGTTAATAATCAGATTCAGTTTCAAGAAGGACCATCTTTAGAATTATAATGATATTCTGTAGTGTTAAATGTCTTTTTGAATTACTGCTATGCTATGCAAATTATATTTCAAATAGGTATTCATTTATAATATTAACTCTGTACTCTCACCATATTTTATATTTATCATTCATATTCATTATAATGTAAACTATATTTTTGATTTGGTAAAAATGCAAAATCTTGACCATAAACTTTCAGTTATTTCTTGAGTTTAAATATGTATATTTAGAAATGTTTTTTGTAAATAAATTGAAAATTGCACCTTTTAGAATAATTCTGGAGAGGAAATGAATGAAACATTCTAACTAATGTATTCTAATTTATCAATCAGTTTAATTTGTTGCTGAATGCTATCTCTTTATTCTTATTCTATATAATCTGTTGTTGGATTTCTTTTCTTCTGATTGTGAAGTGATAATTTAAATGACATGAATTGAAACAGAATATCACAAACATTACTGGATAATGTTTGATAATTAGTTGATTTATATCATGTAATTATTGCAGACATCAAGAAGTTTTTTTTGTAAATTCTGTGACAAATTGATTACTAAGTTTTGAATATTTATTGAATTAAATGAAAGAGCATTTCTTATAATTTGATTTTAAAAAAAGATTTATTCAGTATTATTAACTTATATGCATTGGTTTTTTTTGTTTTGTTTCTTTGAAATGCATTAATATTTGCATTTTTAAAAAAAATTTATTTTGTTGATGCTCTTAGGAATGTTGTATAACATTTTAAATTTGGGTGTTGTAACTTATATTAAACATATTTTCTTTCATCCCTCTTTAGACAGAGTATGCTCGTTTTGAGAATGGCAGGTTTGTCTATCGAATCCATAGATCACCCATGTGTGAGTACATGATAAACTTTATCCATAAGCTAAAACACTTGCCAGAGAAGTACATGATGAATAGCGTGCTAGAAAATTTCACAATATTACAGGTATATTATTGCTTTTGATGAATATTTCTATGCATTTCCTCAGTTGATTTACTAAAATTTCATTTTTTTTTAAATGTAAGATTGCATAAAATGAAGTTTTTAGACTAGCACTGAACCTAGAACTATCAAATTTGATACAGCTTATTTTGGGAGTATAAGAATGTGCAGATTAGACCAATTAAAAAGATTTTTTTTTGAATTTTAATTAATTAACTAATGGTGAAATTTTATCTTTTTTTCCCAGATAACTTCCAAAAATGGTAAAACAATATAGATTTTAAAATGCAGAAAATTATCTTTTCATTCATATTAATTTAATTCTTGCAATTTTTATAAATATTTTTAAATATATTTTATAACAATTCTTTTTATTGTTTGAAAAACAAAGGGAAAATAGGAGACTTTTAAAATGTAAATGCAAAGACTAAAGAAGGTGGGTAGGGGAGTGCATTCCTGTATTGACACCTTATGATATTGTTGTATCTTTTAGGAATAAAATGTACTACTATTTCTATAATACCTTAAGCTTACCTCTCTATCTGTGAATTAGCAAGCTAAATGATGTTAATAAAAATAATGTCCTCTCAAATGTTATAAAGTGTGGATAATTGGCTTTTGTTCATTATTTTATTTTAATTAATTGTTATTTAATTAATTGCAAGGTACTTTAAATGACATTAAAAGGGATTTATAAATAATGGTTTTAAGTACTTATAAATTATTAACCTGATAATTAGATTTAACTGAAATTTTAATATGCAATGCAGTCAGCATTTTGTAATTATATTCTAATCAGTTTATATCAATTTTTATTTCACTTCAATTATTCCTTTGGGAAATTCAGCATTAAATTTTACTTATTAAAATTAATTTGTAACATTTAAAAATTTTGATTTTTGAAAATGAAGTTAATGAAATATTTATGACTTTTTGTATAATTTGTTTATTTGTGTAAAATTTAAAAAAATTCTAATTTTTTTCTATAAAATAAACCTCTCAAGATCTAATATCAATTTTAGTTAAATTTGTATTTATCTATACATTCAGTTGTATATTTACTAATGTTGTTTCTTGTTTTAAAATCTTGAGTCTAAAGATTTTAAATGACTTACTTTTAAATGAAATAATTCCCTTGCATATTTACATTGAGTTATGAATTTGAATTTAATGTCAAGAAAGATATCTTGTTAATCAATGACATATCGAGTTGATAGTGTATGAAAAAACTTGTATGCATCACATTTTTTTATGAATAATATTAGAAGTCATTTTGTAAGTATTTTGATTAGAAAGTTCAATTAGTTAGTTTCAAAAAATTAAATGGGTTTCACCAACTTGGCTTTAAATTAAAAATCGAACTCAAATTTTGAATTTGGTTTCCTTAGAAAAGATATTGATTATCAATATTTAAAAGGGCTTTAGTCATTAATATTTTAACAGCAACATGGTTTAATGGAACAACATATTGTGTTTCTCATGTTTTCAACCTGAGTTTTAACATATTTAGGAGACATTAGATTGATGTATTTTCTTTTAAAATACTGGTCAAGGAGTTTGTTTCATGGTTCAATTGTTTGAATATTCATCTGCTTATCTTTCCTAGGTGGTGACGAATAGGGATACACAAGAAACCCTTCTATGTATTGCCTATGTATTTGAAGTTTCAACAAGTGAACATGGGGCACAACATCACATCTATCGACTTGTCAAAGACTGAATAAAACAAAAACAGAACTCAGTATTTCATTTCGTCCACTGTCATTTCCCTCGAGTGCCTAACCAATTGGCTCATGGCCGTGTACATAAAAAAAATCATCCATTTCTAAAGACAGACATAGGAACGCTTATTTTTACATGTTTAGGACATCTGTGTTTTTATGACTATGTCTCATTTGTTTCTCCTTCTGCTGGCAGCTGTATTTCAGCTGTTCAGTCATTCATGATTTTTGACTGTTGAACGTGTACATATTTTTATATTAGATTTTTTTACTTCAACATTTTTTTAGGCTGCTTGGTCAGAATTTGAAAAAAAAAAAAAAAAAAAAAAAAAAAATTCTCCCACGTATCAAAAATTGAATTTGTGGCAGCTATTTCGGTGAATGTAATGATTTTTATAAATTATAAAAATTTCTCATTTGCTGGGCCATGTTCAATGGTCATTTATTGATATTTTAATATGTTTTATTTAAGGGTGTTTGTGGTTATAACCAGATGAAATGCAACCCTTTTGTTAAAAGATGAATATTTTTTTCCTCTTTGGAAAATTGATGTCAAAATTGAAGAATAGCAAAATTGTTTTTAAATTTTTTAAAAATCAAATAGATTAATTTTTTAAAGAGGTCCAGGGCTGTACTGGTTAAAAGTAAACTATGAATATGCTCTGTATTAATTGTTATAGTATTAGCCTTTTTAATTGGAGAATTAATATGCAGTTGGAAAGTTGATATCAAAATTGATGAGTAAAAATTCATTAATTGATTTTTGATGAATGAAATTTACTTATTGTTTAAAAAATACAGTCAGGCTTTACATATTGGCAGTAGTCTGTAAGTATGTGCGATATTTATTAATTGTTATTGATTAGTTGTGCATTTTGTTAAATTCGTTTTTAAATTGAAACATTTCCAATTTTAAAATAATGTATGTTTAATCAAGATTATTTAAAATGTGTGGAATTACATTTATTTTTATTCCTTGATTATTTTTTTAATAAAGTAAATTATTGTTAAATTAAATATTAGAAAATTTTAATCATAAAGTTTAGACATAAATATGACATGAAACAGCAATGCATTTTAAAATTTGTAAAAGTTATATAATCTATGTTTTTAATAGTTAAGTTTACTAAAACATTGTTTTAATGCTTTCCCCAATTGAATTATTATGAACCTAATTTTGTTTGAATATTTCCATGCTTTCATTTATTTTTCCTTATATAAATAGCATGAAATATTCTGTGTTTTAGTTATATAAGACTCATGATATTGTATAAATAGCATGAAATATTCTGCGTTTTAGTTATATAAAGCTCATGATATAAAATAAGCAGCCAAAAATGTTGTACTTTTGAGGAAAGAAACAGCATTTTTTAAAGAATAGTTGCAGAATATTTCTAACATTAATGTATTTGAAGGAGAAATCAGTTGAAAACATTGAGGTTTTGAAAAATTTGTTTCATTTTTAAGATGAAAGCAAAATTATTTGCTTTTATTTCGATTAACTTTTAAAGACATGTAATGAGAAGCTTCATGGTTTTAGAGTCTTGGACCACTTTCATTTTTATCATTTGAAAATAAATCAAAATGTGTATCAGTTTAACTTTAAATAAAATTGTTCTTGCAGTATCATATTCCACAACCACCCAATATTCACAAAAATAAGATCTTAAATAACAAAAGTGTCAAGTTTTATACTGAAGGAGCACAAAATAAACCAGAGCTACGAATCGAACTCAGAATTTTGTGGATAATTAATCTTCAGAATTGTGTTTGCTTCCAGCTTTTTATGTGTGTAAAAAAAAAAAAAATATTGTTTTTGATTCAATGTTTCTACGAAACATTGATTTTATAGAACAGCCAAAACTACAATATATTGCCATAAAATGTCCAGATATTTGCAAATAAACTTTTTTTATATACTCAATTCAGTGGTGCCCATTGTATTGTATATTTTTTCATAATTCATCTATTATCATCTGTTATTATAACTATTATATAGTGAGTTTTGTTGTAATTTAAATCAGTTTTACTATCCATTATATTTATTTTTTTATCTGTGAATGAATGAGATTTGGGAATGGACATGAAAAATATGAGCACATATTTTTGCTTTTATTTGTCTTCATTATCAAAAATCTGTTGTAATAATTTTTCACCAAAAAAATAAACAAATAATAGCAATTTCTGTGATTATTGATAGTTCTAAATTTATTTTTCTAATCATTAATTTAAAAAAAAAATCGAACATTGGAGCTTATTACTAAATTGAACATTCATTAAACATGTAGTAAAAAAATGATTTTTTTCTATTTTGGGATAATAAGCCAGATTGTTTTATTAGTGAATAAAAATGAAATTTAAATATTGGCATTTCTTTTTTAATTCATTACAAGTATATAAAAATTTGTTCAAGTGTTGAACCGGTATTAAATTATTATGTATTTATTTGACAAAAGATTGAAATAAATAAAATCTATCTGTTATTTTGAAAATTATTTTCAATTTATGTAAGATAACTGAATAAAGAGAAAAGTGTGAATTTTTGTAGTTAGTTTGTATCCTAAAATTACAACTTCATTCCAAAAATTAAAATAAAATAAAAAAACAAAACAAAGTAATATACTAAATTTTATTTATGCTTTTTTAAATGCTGCAGAAGCAGACATGGATAAAATAATTTTTTAAAAATATATTTTCATTTACATGGTATATAGAGAAAAATTCTAAGAATAACTAATTCTATTGGAAAAAAAAAAAAAAAAAAAAAAAAAAAACCCTTCAAATGCTTTTTTCTTTCTTTCTAAAATAAAAGCAAGTATTAATATGCATTTTTTTTAGGAATATTATTAACTACCTTTTGTAAAATGGTTAAAAATATGACAGCTTTCATTGTTTCTCAATCAGTATGTTCTGGATAAATAAAGTTCTCTTTATTACTTTCAGCTAATATTTTTTTCAAATCAAATTATCAACTTGCTCTCAATTACAGCTAATATCTTTTTTTTAAAAAAAATAATATTCTTTGAAAAGAAATATAGTTTCTTTATATGAATAAATTAAACAAGAGGGATAATAGACCACCTGTTTTAAAATGTTTTGTATTGGAAATCTAGGATTTGTGTAGGCAACACATAAATTCTGAATGCTTCACTATTTATATTTTTATCAATTTTCTTTCTAATTTGTAATGATAACACAATTGTCTAAATCACTGCAAGTTATTTAATATAGTTTCTTTAATTGATATAAAAAATATTATTTCAAAATTAGATCTCAACATCTGGAGTTAAAGATAAATCTTAAAATAGGTTTCATATTTAAGTGTATTTGGTCAATAAAAAATGCTTCATTTTGCTGAATTTTCAAATTAATTGAAATATTTTATGTAACATGTTTTAAAAGGAATGCACATTAATTTAATATTCCTTTTTAAAAAAAAAAAATAGAATAGATGGCTTTTTTCTTCAAAAATTTCAGATATTATCTTCTTTTTTTTTTTTTTTTTTTTTACTATCATGTTTTTATTTTGAATCATTTTTTAAAGATAATTATGCAAGATATTTTTATTTATTTGCAATTAAACCGAGGTTTATTAAAAATAATTCAATTCTTTTTAAATTTGTTAAAACAAAATTCATTATGTACTTTTAGTTAACACACTTAAAAAAAAGCACATAAGTACTATTTAATAGATAGATATCTTATTCATATTTTTAAAAAATTCTGTGTTTCTTTACAGAAAGAGGAAAATTTTGTAGAACAGATTTTCTGTCAGAGTATAAAAATATTTAAAATAATGAATTTCTTTTTATAATATAGCTTTCATTTAAAATCGGACATTTTTGAACTTTAAACTCTTCTCCCTTTTTATTTTCAAGCAAATTAGTTTTTTCATACAGTTATTTCAGTAGATAATATTGCAAATTGATTTACATTATAAATACTATTGTTTTGAATTGCATGACTTGACAGCTTCCATTTTAATCAATTTATTAGCAAATTTCCTTTTAAAGCTATGATATGTGCTCTTAATAGTTCCAAACTATAAAATTCATTTCTATCAAATATTTGAGACTACATCTGAGACATGTATCTCAGTCCCAAGCTTTTATGAATGAAGGGACTTGCTTAGGACCAGATTTAACAAAAACTAAATCATACTCCTTAGATCTATGGGATTAAAATAACATCTGGAAGCTAAAATTCTCATTTATAGCTTTAATAACTGTGAAATATATAAGTATTTAACAACAAAACATATTAATTAAGAGGAATGCGTAAAAATGTGTCAGTTTTGAATTTTTTTTTAAATAAAATTAAAATATCTGGATTAAGCAGAAATTAGTCAATTCTACATTTGAAATAAACATCAAAATTGTCCAATGGGAAACATGTTCCAACAATGTTAAGATACTGCTAATTGAATTATGTACCTATTCTGTAACAAATGAATGCATTTAGAATGTGAGGTAATCGAAGAAATTCTTTCTAGTTTGTTCACGTATTATGTCTTGTGTTTAACCTTTTGTATTGCAGACCTGCTAACATTTGCTTGTTGTTTATTATAAATTGAAAAGTTAATACTTTGCTTTTCAAAAATTACTTCATGTATGCTTTTATTGGTAAAGGATAAAATGTGCATTGATTAAATGTTTTTATGGTCAAAAATCTGCGTGCTTGTATATAACAGATATGTAAAGGGTTGCCAAGCATTTAAAAATTGCATTTGAATTGATACCTTTAATAGAAAATCTATTCTTTAAGAATTCTGCATTTGGACATTGTTAAATTTTTATTTTGTCAATGAATATTTTACATGTACAAATAAAACTTGTATAAAAGAAAAAGTGAACAATTTTTCACCAAATAAAAATTCTTCATGAAGCATTAACTATGTTTTCCAAGAAAGTTATTTATTTGCAAATTTCAATCAGTCATCTTTAATTTTTTTTTTTTTTTTTTTGTGGTTTTATGCAAGATAACAATCATTATGAACTTCTTTACTAGTCTTGAGTTGATTGTGGCCTTATTTTTGAAGTCCTTAATTTTTCTATAATATAAAAATCAGATGCATTACACAAGTTTAAAATATTTTCCAGGTAAAAAGTTTAATTTATTGCAATTTCTTAATGCTTCATTGCATAATTCAATAATCTTTTTCACTTTATATATATATTTAGGAGAGGAAATAAATTTGAGATTATTGCATTTATATATATATATTTTTTAGCTAGTAACTGAGCATACAGTATAAAAAGACATTTTGATATTTTATGACTTAGATTCAAATTTAATACTTAAAGAATTAAAATATATAAATGAACGAGATGAGGAACTACTAGCAGGAAGTGAATAGTTAAAAATGAATCTCTAATATCTTTAACTGAATTGCGAAAAGAATTTAAAAAATAAAATTTATTCAATATTCTATCACTGATTTAATTATCTCTAAATAACATATTTGTTCTGAAACAAAAATTTAAAATGGTAATTTCTTTAATCAGAATTTGTAGCACACCTATTTTATAAAATTTTCAATGATAGATGAAAACTTTTTATTGTAAAAGTATTTTACTGAAGATAAATGAAAGGCATTATACTATAGAAACTTGAATAATCTATAAAAGAAAAACTTTAATGAAAATTAGACACACATGCTGATTTTCTTTCATATCAAACAAATTTAGAATTAGATATTTTTCTTTTACAAAATAATGTTTCACATCAAGGATGAGAAGTTTTACACAATAAAAGCATTCGAATGTTTTTTGTTTTATTAAATGTATAATTCTTTTTTCTAATCAAATATGCTGATGTATAATTTTAAGTATTGAGTGATAATACTAAAAATTGATTTTTGAAAACTGATTAACATTAAAATTTAATTTCTCAGTCAAAAAAAAGTTAATAAATATAGATTTAATTTATATCCAAATGCTTGCACTATGAGTTCTTAAAAGAAACAAAAACTCCATCATTTAAATTAATGTTGAATATTGCCTAATTTGTAATAAAATTATCTTTTTAATTCTAAATTTTTTTCAATGAAGCTTTTTGCAAACGATTTCAGAAGTTTCTTTTAAATCAAAAACTGATAAGAAACAATCACATTTTATGTTACAGTCAGAGTAGTTGTGCTACATTATTTCATCTTTAAGAATAGCTATAGACAATTTCTTTTTTTAAAATATAAGATGAGAATTTAATCTGAGCAATAAAGAAATCATTCACATATTCCACACCACTTGGCACGCTTCAGGCTTTCTATTATGAATAAAATATATTATTTAAATAGGTTCCATAACAATGTGGTTAGTTAATACTTTTTATTTAATGAATTACCTAACATATTAAATATATCAGTCACATTATTTTATTTCAACAAATAAATAAAGAATGCAAGATTTCACTCTGATCAAAATTCTAGACTCTTTGCCTCATGATGTTTTTGGTACTTTTTCTCAAAAATATATTAACAGTATAACATTTCAATGAGACTTTGATTATCAGCACTCTTGGCAGAAAAACCTTTACCAAATATTTAAAAAAGAATAGCATGCCATGTTTGCAACTATTGCAGATATGAAAATAAAGGTGAAGATTCAGCTGAAAACACTATGGAAAACATTTTATCTCCAATAAGTAGGAAGTATTAAAAAAAAAATCAAAATCAGCAAACAGAGTTTGCTTTTAAGGTGGTAGACAAGACAAAAATTGAATTGAATTCAAGCATTTTAAACATAATAAGAAGGTTTTGTTGCATATATGTACACAGAATATATATACACACTTAAGTCTGTTTAACATTGTTCCACATAAAAACTTTGCTATAAAGAAAATTTGTTTAAATACAAGAAAAAGGTCGAAATTTATCTATTCATTTTATACCAAAAGTTAGATGCATTCCTGCATTATACAAGTTTATTTTAAAAAAAAACTTTAGCAAAGACCAAGTCACATAAACCATAATGTTTCTTGGACACTATTTTCAAAATGTATCAAATGTTATTTTTAATTTCAGATATACAATGCAGTATAATCATTACATTTTATAAGCATTTGCACTATATCATGCTGTGTAGGGTATTTAGAAGTTACAATGATAGCTATATATCCTGTAACAACTTCATATCAATGAAAATTAGATGGTTCTTAACTTCAATAACTCCCATCTTACCGAAATGTTTTCTTCTTTTTTGGGTAGCCACTTTGGTTGATTTTGTTAGAACTATGGCAAAAACATGTCAGGAAAACTTATAATACAGAGATTATTTGTCATAATTTGAAGAATAAATAATATGTAAATTGCTCAAGTCCAGTAGAAAACTCTGTTAAATGGAAATTTATTGAATGGCAGTTCTTTGTATTCAATACAAATTATTTGAGAAAATAATTGTATCTGTATTTAAATCATCACTCTTTATAATTATTAGGAATACTAAAAATGGGTTGTTTTAATTTGGAAAGTTTGAGGTTAAGGTTTGGTCAAGGTGAATGCTGCTTTGATTGTTACACAAAGTAAGAAATTTGCATTAAAGACAGCACATATGAAAGTAACCAAAAATTTTATTCAACATTTAAAAAAGATAGAAGCAGTCGAAGTACAATCATATGAGGTAATCAGAAAACACTTTTCTTAAGCATTAAATTTGGCACTCAAGTATCCCAATAAAAATATTTGGCACAATACTTTTGAATCATAAGCAATGATTAAAAGGAAGGATTCAAATAGAATAAAATACTTGAAACTCATTTTACATTCAAAACTGCTTTTATATGTAATGATTAATTCTAAAAATGCAAATTTTAGTCAAAATCAGCCACATTTAAAAACTGTACACTTATAAAACACAAACATTCATAGATGTGTAAAAAAAGATACACAAACAAATCATAGACAACTGTAAAAAGCTACATACATGTTTAAGTAGTACAACATACAAGACTGTCTTTTAGCACATCATATGAAATTTGTAATCTAGCAAATTTTGTTACAGCAGAATTTGTAATAAGAGAGCTGGTAACTATTCATACTGCCTTGAACAAGTCTAAAAAAAAAATCAACTACCCTGGGTTTATTCAAACTGAATGTTGCCCATTGGTTAAAGAAATGCCAATAATTTAAATCCAACCAATCTTTACAAATCAAAATATGAGGAGTAAGTTGTTCAAAAAATGCATCATTTAACATAATCTTCCAGAGAAATATTGTCATTTTATAACAAGAATGATATTTTTTTAAAATCATATCTTGCATCTTTTTTTTCTTTTTTTTTTTTTAAGTATTAATAAGTTTGAAGACAAATTTATTTTATTCATCAAACAGTATTTGACAAATTACTATTACCTATTAGGAAGTATTTCAGAAATTATGTATAATTTCCACATATATTCAATAAAACTATTACAGCATCTGAAATAATGGCATACTTTGAAAGAAAGCATGAATTACATCTAAAAATGTAGATTTTCATTTGAATACACTTTTAATTTATAAGTGTGGCTTCCTAATTCAAGTCTAATTGTACTTTGTGACATCAAAAGCAAATATGCACAAACAGAAATTAACATGAAAATTTGCAGAATTCTGCACATTGTTCTCTATAATATGGAATCATATGATCACGTCTTTATCATTCACAAAGTCCACAGCATTAAGGAAAAAATGGAACATATTCCAGAAAGATAAAAGCAAAAGAGAAAACTATAAGGAAAAAAATTATCTTCAAAAGAGAATAAAAAGTTGGTATAAAAAATGAAAATCATATAAAACTGAAAAAAAAAAAATGTAAAATTGTTCAAAACAGCCAATTATCACAGAAGTTATAGCACATATTAAGCAACAATAAGAAAAGGTCCAGTGAAAACCCATGCACTCAGTAGCAATATGATTTTAGTGAAATTAAATTTTAAGCTTGAACAAGAATCGAAAATTTTCAACAAGTGTTGAATATTGAAACAAGAAAAGCCCTTAAAATTTTTTTATAATTGTTTTTTTTTTTATGAATGCTGATTTCATGATTTTTTTTAACCAAAAAAAGATAGCATGAAAAGAGTTTTAAGATCAAAATGATTGATAAGACTTTTTTTTTACGTTAACATTTGGTACAGAAATAAATGACACGAGAAAACAAACAGCCAAATGAGAAATAAAGACTATGAACAAATACTGTATAATGAAATAAAAAAAAAATTAAGATAATAATGCTGAATAGCCAATCAATATTCTATTCATTCAATTTTTATTGTATAGTTAAAATCCAACAATTGTAAATAATATTTGAATATATTGCAAACCAGTATAAAGCATAAAACATGTCATTTCCATTTACTACTATGCATGCAGGAATTTTAAATCAAATCAGAAAACTGGAAATCTCAGTAGCATATGTATATTTAATCATCACACAGAATAATTGTTTATCACGAATACATAAAGGAGATTTGCTAACACATCTTGATCAAAATAGCAATTAAAAAAATCAGCAATTTTAATTTCTACACACAATTTATTTAAAAAAAAATTTCTCCTACCAATCAAATAATTAAAATATTAGAACTTTGTTTCATACATAATTTCATTACCGGCCTCTTTGGAATTTTCTCCACATTTAATCAGCAACACAGAAAATTTTCTAAAGTTTTTGAACACTGCATTAAAAAAAATCTAAATGCAAAAATTTAAATTAAAAAAAAAAGACAAGAAACAAATGACGAAGACTGCATTGAACTGCATTGGTAATAAGCACACCAATATGTGAAACAAAACTATTTTCTAAGTTATGCAAAACTTAGAATAAAATTAGCAAAAATACAAATATATTTTGAAAAAAAAAAATCAACATTTATGCACACAAAAACCACACTGAAAAACAATGATTTTACAAAAAGACAACATCTCTATAGAGTCTAGAAGAAATGGTACATCTAAGATCACTACAAGTTTAGGTAGATTCAACCTAGCTAGTAAAAAGATTTACAGTGAAAAAGAAGAGAAAAAATTAATACTTATAATGCTTGAATGATATAAAAATGAGCTTTTGGGAGGAAAGAACAAAATGCTGATAGGAAGAATCCTGGAACCTTTACTCGTCTTCATCATAATCTAGGATAGAAAGTAAAAGAATGAGAACTATAACAAAACATAAAAGAGATAGAGATATAAAAATATTTACATTAATTTGATAACAATTTAAATACACGAACAACAATGCATGATTTATGTTAGAAATGAAAGAATGGGAAATATGAAGAAATATTAACTCAATGAATTTTTTTAAACTGATCTAAAAGAATAATTTAAAAATAAAAAAAATAATAATTACATACATGAACTGATACATCATCAAAATTATGCACCTTAAATGCATCTAGTTTTACTTCTATACAATAGAAAAGAAATTAAAACCCATTTGAATATACCAGAAAATCTAATTTAATCCAGATTTTACATGCAAACTTTTTTTTTTGAACAATTTGTTCATTAAACAAAAACTTATAATCTGTAGTAAAAAATAATACTTCATGAAAAGAAATTTTTCAATTTTATTTCTTATTTTGTCTAGCCAGGATTATTAATTTTTATTGTAAATAATTCAAGAAACTGGGAAAAAAAAATCCTTTTTAGAATTTTTGTTTATTTTCCCAAATAGAATAAATGAAATTTAATACATAAACCTAAATAAATATCTTTAATTACCATTTTCCAATTCAATTTTGAACATTAAATAATTCATTTAGGTTAGTACATAACAAAATATATGTCTCCTAAATAATTAATTAATTTGCTTCTTGAAAATGTGATGTCAAAACAGGCAATTATCCTGCTAGCAATATCTGAGATCTGATTGTCACAGATAAACTGATGAAAATTGTTATAATCATAAAGGCAAATTTGCAGTGCTTAAGAAAAAAATTATAAGTAAATATATAGTAACCTTAAAAGCAAACAATAAAGACTCAGAATTTTATAAACTAAAATACTACATAAATACTCAAATAAAAAATAATAATTAAAAATGGAATGAAACAATGATTCACTAACAGAAAAAAAAATGCAATGTAAAATAAGAAATTAAATAAAATGTTCAAAGAAAGTATTAGTAATAACTCTAACTGGTCATCTAGAGGAGAACAGGATGATTCAGAATACGAAATAAAATTTGAAGACTTCAATTCATTGACATTTGTTACAATTCAGCATAAAAGTTTACAATTTCATTTGCCAAACTAATTTTTATTCATATTTAGCTTTATTCACATAATAAATCAGTTATATTGAATTTAAAAAAATAAATGCCTGATTTGCTTGATGCCAAAACTGAAATTGGAATTTGCGAATCTGATAACGAAGCAAATAAAAGAGCCAGTATATTTTTGAACTCTTTTGAAATATCATCAAAAATAATTCTGAATTTATAAATATTTTTCTCTCAACAATTTTTAAGAAAATGTATGAGGAGAAAAAAAAAAAAAAAAAACTCTCCAAGTACCTATGCAAGAGTCCTTAAAAGAATTCTGCTTAGAGAAACCAAAGGCACATAATAGTCTTTGCGATCATCATCCACCATTATTTAATAAATATATAGATTATTTATATGAATATGTTAATATAAATGATCAATGGGTTATTTTCTTTTATAATTTTAAGTACCTTGTCTACCCTTACCACTATTCTTATGATTAGAACCTTTGTGGCAAGGTTTAGTGATTTTCTTGTTGGCTTCACATGTCTGTGGACTTCCACTCTTTAGGACCAGAACCTTAGTCTTGCGACCAGTGGCAGAGTCACATTCGCTCCATGCACCTTGTTTATTGTATTTGCAAACTGTACAAAGTAGGGGGAAAAAAAAAAGAAAAGATAAATATTTAAGTTTAATTTTTAAGAAAACTAAAAATACTGAATTCAGAAAATTTAGCTCAAATAATCTCATTTTGATCAGCAATTATAAACTTTTGGAATCACAATTGTATTTTGGCTGAAAAAAAATGATTTTTTTATTTTAATAAATTTTACAGCATGAAATGTTTTATATAAATTACCATATGAAGAAATATGAACTCTAAAATAATTTATAGGATGCATGCTACAAAACATTTAAAATAATGAGCAGATTTTTACAAAAGTACAAGTTCTTATTTTCAAATAATAATAATTTATCTATTACATAAAATTTCTTATTTATATTATCTATAAGAATTTATTATAGAAAATAGAGCCATTTACAAAATTTTATGAATTTTTGCCTGAAAGTATGATTTTAAATTTTCAAATCAATTCTGCATTTTACAAGTAAATTTATATAGACATCTGACCATCTGATATATTATTTTTATTATTGAAAAGAATTCTTCATATGCAATATGAGCTCTATAAATTCCAACAACTAATAACTACAGCTGAAAAAGTAGCCTAGAAAAGACAATGAAAAGTCCTTCAGACTTCTGCCATTCATTCTGCCAAGCAAACAGAAATGACTGATTTCTTCAAAAAGGTGTAGTTTTACAGCTATGCTTTTGTAATTACATAATACATTACAGTATTAAAACAGTACATATGTATTCATTTTTCTGTGTATCCTTGACGCCTCTTGTTAGTGCTAAGCACTTTTCTGTTTTCATTAACAAAATGCATTTTAGGTTAGTTTTGAGTGATATACTAAAATATTAAGCGTTAGTTAAACATTTCCTGCTGTTTATTTTACGTTTTATTGTACATAAAACGATTTATCAAAGTTGGAATGACTGTTTTCTCTTTTGCTATACCCGTTTTTAGCTTTTTTCGGATTATCCGCGATTTTTGTTATCCGCGGCGGCCGCGCCACCCAATTCCGCGGATAATCGGGAGTGTACTGTATATGAAAAGAAAATTAGTCCTTTAATTCATTTAAATGAAATCTTCATCTTTGAAATTATTTTTGATTATAAAGCAAGGTGCAACAGAAGAGTTCACATTAAAAGCTTTCAATATTTCAATATGGTTTTATTCTAACATTTATTTAGGGTCATAGCTTAATTTAACAAGCCCTCATGAAATGAATCTATTCTTTTATAAATTACACAGGCCTATATAATCCAATTCTTTGTCTGAGGGTTTATCCAAATTTATGAAATTCATGATATTTTTATGCCAATTCCAAAAATACTATATTTTTTTCTGTATTATTTAGGCACTTTTTTTTTTTTTTTACTATTTAAAAGTAAAAATTTTAAATTGGAGGTGTTTTTGAAAGCATTCGATTACATAATTTTTGAATAATATTTGATAAAATAAGGTAATTAATAATAAATTAGATATATGTCTAAAAGAAATGAGATTATAAAAGTTACATTTTTATTTTCATTCTAAGGAATGCTTGCATTTCTCAGATTTTAAAGCGATTTCTGATAAGTCCCCCCCCCCACTTTCCCCAGTTTAGCATACTTTTTTACATTTCAGAGCCATTCATATTGTGTTTTCATGAATTTTATGTATATATATCAGAAAATCTCTCATGCTCACTATATCAAAGTTTATAAAAAAATAGAAAAGATGGGATTGCAAAAACCCTTGCATCAAATCCAGTTCTTTGCAGTTTTGCAGCATTTTCCTTCTTATTATTTTACAAGATTTTTTTTATTCGCCATAAATTTCTAAGATGCTTTTGGAACTAACCTATGCTTTTTTCTTGATCCGTCTCGTTTTTCATCTCAAAGTTTTGATACAGCATTAACCATCTTATATCTAGGCCGATGAACACACCGTCTTTGATTTTAACTTCTTCATAATCTTTGTCAAAAGAAACCAATTAAATTATCTAAAGTAATCCATCATCCATTTTACCCAAAGTTTTAACAAATTTTTTCATTAACCTTAACTTTACAAGCAAGGACAATAAAGGGTTTTTGTTTATTTTTTTTATCCGCTGAGTTCTGCCAAATTACACTTTTTGGATTTAAATTTTTCCTCACAGACTGTTCTGTTCTCATCTGAAGTTGCTTTTCAGATAAACTATCCCAAAATTCAGAACAGTTTTGTATCTCTGCTTTGTTCTTTAATAAAAAAGTTGAAATTTTAAAATCTCCACAAATTTGCTATTTAAATTCTTGATATTTAATAGAGGAGAAAATCAGAAGTTTTTTAAAAATCATTCTTTAAAAATTACTGAAAGAAATACTGGAATTGAAGTCAGAGCCTTATCATTATGTAGTACATTTTAAGATTTCCTTACAAGAAAAAATAGCCATCACCAAGATAGATCATGATCAATGGCAGAAAATAAATGAATACATAAACTTCAAATCCAGGAATATTTATATAGCATACTAGCCATTCTTCTTGAGAAAGCTAGTTAATTCTTTGTCTTAGTTTTGATACTAAGAAAATCTTGTACAAAATTATTTATTTACTTATATTACTTCTTTCTATATTTTGTATGCATTATAGCCGTTTTCTTCAGAAATTAATTTAAAAATCTTATAACAATATATTTTACTTCAAGATAATTTTATTAAATAACCTGTTTCCCATCATTAAAAACAATAATAATAATAATAAAAAATTCTGAAAAATGTGTGGATGATGGTTTTTTTCCCCATCAGCTATAGATTTTTTCAAATTTCATTTTTTGTGATTGATGCTATTTCACTAATCTCATTTCTGCAAGCTGATTTACTTAAAATTAAACGACATTCCAAAATTTTTGGCCTATGTTACTACACAAAGCAAATAAAATATTTACCTTTTTTACATTTCTTGGATAATGTTCTAGTAGGTTCGCAAGAGGAATCACTTTTAGGTTTAAGGCTATCAGTACGCACCCTGGTGTTAGTACTGACTTCACAGTCACTCCAGTCTCCCTTGTCATATTTACAAGCTAGTTAAAGAATAGCAAAATAAATAAAGCAAAATTGCAATCTAAAAGTGAGATTTCTATAAATTTCATTTATACTAATAATACATTTTTTTTTTCCATTTACAAGATAAGCTGACAGGACATAAAAATTTTGATAAGCCAAAAATATAAAAACAAAAATTTTATATACTATTACAAAATTAGGTAATGTTGTGTGTATGTAGACAATATTTTGAAAATATGCAAAACTATGAAACAATTAAGCAATAAATAATTAAATGGTATATAAAGATTTAAAAGCAAATAAATTTTAATATATTTTCCTTTTTGCATATATATTGTGAAGTTATAGCAAAATATTAGAATATGATCCAAAGTAAACAATCATTAAATAAATACATTTATAGTGATTTACAGTTAGTGGCTATCTCTTCAATTACAATCCATATTTCATCACTGGACTTTCTCTTGATTGTTTAATACCATTTTCTAATATGCTAAGATTAATTTCCCTTTTATTAAACTTGCAAAATTTTACAAAACAACATGCAGTGCCCAAGATTTATCTTGGTGATTAATTCAATATACAAAATAACAGTGATATGCTATTTCAATCAATCGTTTCTGACAAGGAAATGCTACTTAACAAATATCAAGATAGTATATATACACTCAAGGTCATTTAATATAAATTCATCTAAGCAAGGAACAGTTATGTACAAACAAAGTATAAATGAAACACCTGTACATATAACAAACCATTATGTTGCAAGTATTGGTATTATCCTAAAATTGCAAACCAAAATGAAGATTTCTCTAGATGTCAAAAAGTTAATATGCAAAAGTGTTTCATTTTCATATAGCTACTAAATTACATTTTGCCATAATTTATAAAATAAAAAAGTCCATATCAATTTTGCCTCTCACTTCCATTATGAGAAATATCAAATTATTACAAATTGGAGACTTTCATTCAATTTAAAACCTTGCCACTGAATTGGGCAACTGTTTAATCCCAAATTTATAATTATGTTGGTGTTTATTTTATTTAAAACACCAAACGAACATTTTTTTTTTTAAAGATAAAGAGACATTTATCAATACATAAAATGTTCTTAGAACACTTTCCATGCCATTATTGCTATAATTACCAGATTTAAAATCATGCTAATTTTTAAATGCAATGTTGATAACATACTGAATAAGTTTTTTCATCTAATATATTTTAGAAGTTTATATGTTATTCTTAATACAGCTAGTGATAAAAATATATGTTTTAAACATTAATTATAAATTTTACATATTGCTATTAACCAAGCAAAGCAAAAACTAAAAAGAGAAAGAAGAGTTTTTTTCTATTCATTCCCCTTAATGGAATGATAAACATAACTTTCTAATTACTAAATAAATAAAATAATTCCACAGAATCTTAAACTCATTAATTAAAAGCAAAGAAGAAATTTCATGATGGCATAATATTTTGACTTTGATTTTTTAAAATTACATTCAAAATTGAAAATTGCTTAAATTAACCCTATTACCATTAATTTAAAAAACAAACATACTACAGTATTTAATATGTGTATGTATATTTGGGTCCTACATTTTCTTTTAAATTTCTGCAATTCAATTTAAATTTTTGAAGTTTTCTTAATTTTTTAATAAATTAAAAGAGGTAATAAGAGATTTTTTTTTTAGGAATGCCAAGCATGAAATGGATTGGATTAAAGATACAATAGAATTTTTCCATCTGTTAGAGAAAAATGAAAGAAGGATGCTAACATATTTTTGAAATATATGGATTAAATCAAAAGCTTTTTCTTGCTACATGTTAAAATGTTATACAAAAGGAAAATGCAAATCTTTATTATTGTGAGCACAAACAATAAAAATTTTAAAATGTTACTTGTCTTGAAATTTTTTTATTTAAAAAAGTTTCAATTAAGTACTTTTTGATTTAGCAAAATATGCTAAAAGGGCAAAATATTTAAAAAAATTATTTGATTTCTTTAAGTTGAAATAATTGTAAAAATTGCCCAATGCCGAAAACACTAACTTTTTAGTTAGCATAATTGTAACACTCCATAATAATTCATGAAATTTTTATTTCTGATTTAATAAGAATAATCATAAACAATGCCATTGCATCATATTTTAATGTTAAGAAAATGAAAATTTAAATTCTGACTTTGTCTAAAACTGTACTAATACAAGTTTTATTTACATTTACTAATACAAGTTTTATGTACAATATTAAAAAATATTTTACTCTCTAGCACAAATTTTTTCATGGATATGAAGGAAGAGGATGAATTTCAGTAAGTTCTTAATGATATTAAAAATATATATTTTTTCCTTACCTTTCTTGCATTTTCTTGAGATCACTTTTGTTTGTTCACATGAAGAATCACCCTTTTTCAAAGTAAGTGTTTTTTTCTGCATGTTTGAAGAATCGCATTCACTCCATGGTCCTTTTTTGTAACGGCATTCTCCATCTACAAGTAAAAATGAGAAAATGAAATGTATTTATGAATATAAAACTATTACACAAAAAGATAATTTCAGAAGGCATTTATAAAAAAAATAATTGGTTTTAAATAGTCTAGACCGAGAATATTTTTTTTATATATAAGGAAAAATAAATAATAATAAAAAAATAAATAAATAAAATAAATGATCATGTCTAGTTATTCTACTTTCAATATCAATATAATAATCATATGGTTCATTTATTAATAAAGGATATAAAGGAAGAGTAAAAATTTTTAACTTCAAAACAAATAAAAACAATTAATGAAGCAATTAAAAGATTTAGAGAGTCCAGATTGCATTATGTTACTATATTATCCATAAACTAAAGTTAATGCTCTAAACAATTATTTTGATCAAATACATTTAATAAATCGAAAAATCAGTTGTTTGATGGCATCATATTAAGAACAAAATTTTTTAATGCAAGCAAACAATTTATATTTCTTTATTTATAAACCTAGTTTTCCAAATGTGCGGGAAAAAAAACAACTTTTAGAATAGAAAATTTAAATTTATTTTTCCATGGGAGAGCATAATTTGCACACAAGGAGAAGCAATGATATGTGTGTTTATATTGTGACACAAGAGCAATATGCAAGAAATTTTCCCCTAGAGTTTCTACTAAGATTCTTTTACAGATTTCTTGACATGTAACGATTTAGGAAAGGGGTGTTGGATATCTTTGAAGGCTATGCTGTGGGTGTTAGGGGGTTTCTATCACTTCACCTTAGGGTATAAGAAGTCTAAACTCAGAAAAGTATATCAAAAATTATTTAATTATTAAGTCTAAACTTTTCAGAGCATATATTAAAAATTACTTAAAAAGTCAGATTTGGATCAGGAAATAATATGGGGAAATTTAAAATAAAAATCAACGAATTAATTGGGATTCAAATTAAGTTAAGAAATATCATTATATACACACAGACACATAAATCACCTTTTCAAATACTCCTAAAAACAAAAGTCAATTTGACTACTTAGAGGATTAAATATGTATCATATTGAAAGTTTAAAGAAACAACAGAATAGCTATACTTTACGTACATAAAATCTGAATGCTGTTTAAATTAAATTAATAAAATCTAATAAATTTTAAATAGACATAAAGAAAGCACCAAAATTTTCATAACAAAAAATAAAGTTATCTGAAAAAATTATGAAGAGTGGTCTTTAAAGTAAAAACTTTCTAACAGAATAAGAATACAAGAGTCAGCAGCAGCATGAATAAGTTAGTGCTCAATATGCAAAAAAAAAAAAAATCCAAAATTTGACTTAAATTTTAAAATGTTATAACTAAATCATACAAAAAATGTTGAATACAAAATATTTTACCCATATGCAAATGAAAAGTTATAAAAACTATTCACTAGAGATAATTTTTTTATTAGTTTTGTTTCTTCTTCCAATGAAGGCATTCAAGATCTGACAAATATCAAAACCATACATGCTTCCCACTTCAATTTGATGATTAACAATTAGACAATTCAGATAAAATCATCCTCTGTTCTTTTAAATAAAATATGCTACTTAATTAAAGCTATTGCAAGGAGAAATATAAACAGAAATAACACTAAAGCAGAAAATAAGAAAGCAGTACTTTTCTGTTAATAGAGGTCATGCATTCCATTTATATTAACATTAAACATTAAGAGACATCCACAAAAGATATAGTTAAGATTGATATGTTTATATCTGAGAATCCAATAATAATAATAAACAAACTAAGAAAGCAATATAGTGAACATAAATTTCATTTATAATACAAAAAAACCAACACAGGAAATCTAAATTATAACTTTTAGCATGTTTAAAAATGTAATATTATTGCAAAAATGTACTTTGATGAATGTCAGTTATTAATGAAGATGCTTACAGATAATTAATAGCAATATATATCTGTCCAAAAAAAAGTTACAAATCGGTAAAATTTTAGATATAGTTTTAGTTTTTAAAAGAATACTGAAAGTAATATTACATATTATATTAGTTACATATTTATATATATAAGAAAAATGCATATATTATTTTTAATGATTTTTTAAAAAGTAAGCAAGAAGCCTAAATTTATTTAAGAAATTTCAATACATTAGTTTGAAACAAGTTAATTTAAATGGTTAATTATGGTTTTATTAACATCGGCAAAGTTATTTAATGGAATCAATGTTGCTTCTAAATTTAATAATTAATTTAGCTCTAAAATTAAAATTTAATAGAATTCAATCTAGAAAATATTCACCTAATTATATAAAACGGCATATGTTGAACATTCATAATTTGACAAAAGAAATCGAACAATATGATTAAATGGGAATACTTTTTATTACTAGATGCCTTTCATATGGGAAATAAAATATTTCAATAGCATGTTTAAAAATATAAAATGGGCAGTAGGACTATATATTTTAAAACTCTCCCCAAGCATGGAACAAAGGAAGTGCCAGCGTGAGATAATACTGTTAAATTTTATAAATGAAATTAATATTTTCTTTCTTTCTATACTTCAGAGATTTGTATGCATCCAGAGCCATAGCTTAGTTTATCCAAAGAAACATTACCATTATTTTATATCAGTCACTTGCATCAATTATTTAAAAATAATAACAGCATGTTCAATAAAAAATTAATGAAAAATAAATAAAATTGAATCATTTTTAATTTTAAAATTAAGAGGGGGGGGGGAGTCCTCCTATAAACAAAACATCACATCATGAAATTAGAATTACTGTTTAATATGTCTATTGTATTTTATTGGCAAATGGAAGGAATAATATAAATAATCTACAATAACTAATAAATACAATAAAGTTCAAAATCATAATAAAAATTCAAGAAATGTACCCTTTTTCTTGCTGTGTATTCCACGAGATACTCTATATACTACCTCTTGATCATCTGAATCATGAAATACATCTTCTTGAAGATGACTGACAGCTTCAATCAGTATGAATGTGGACAGCAGAAAGCATGCAACTAAATAAACTTTCATTTTCTTGGTACTACTGAAAAAAAAAATTATTTTTCAAAACTTAATAGCAATTTTAGTTTAATTATTCTTTAAATGACATTTCAAAAATTTTTGGACATTGCAGCATGAACATTTTTGTAGTTATTCTGAAAAAAATTTCTATCATACTATTATCTATTTATTTAGCTAGTTCAAATCCTCCCCAAAATGGTTAAACATGTAAAGATAACCTCATTGCAAAATATTACATTCTAATTATTCTCCTCCAGCAAATGCTAAAAATTCTCATGGAGTTAACATAATTATAAAGAGAAAGGGTAATATTTTTAATATTTCATAATTTAGTAGAAGTAATAATTACATTTAAAAAAATCATCCATTAGCAGACTAATGCATTTTGTAGCTTAAGCAGCACACCTTTAGCAAGTCCTTTTTTAAAAAAAATAATTAACTAATTTAATTTCACATTTCAAAAATTTTAATTTCATAATGTTTTTACTCATTTATAAATTATTTCTTATATTTATTAAAAATATATAAATATGGAAAAAATAAAAAAATATAACTTCTTATAAATTAACCATAATTATTCGATAATGATTTTTTTTTATAAACAAAAGAATTTATGCTATGAAGCAAAATTATTAAGATTATAAAGAAATAATAAACTCAAATATATATATAACATTAAAAATTATTATTTCCCAAGATCTAAAAAAGTGGAATATAATACTGTTAATCAAATGAATGCTCTACATTCCAATTATTATAAATAATCAATTATACTTTAGTTTATTTAATAATGATTTTAATAATTAATTGTAAATGCACATTCTGGTTCTAATATTTTTTATTTCATAGAACTTTATGTTTTAATAATTTATTTGGAATTAGACTAATAACATTTTTTAATAGTCCCCTCAGCTCAGCAGCTGTTTAGTCAGAAATTTCTCAATGTTGAACATATATTTTCAGAAAGTTAACTATTTCAGAATTCTTGCTAGCCTCTCCCTCCTTTTATTTAATTTATACACATTTATATATAAATATTTAATTTAAATTATTATTAATTATATAAATAAATTATTATTAATTTTATTAATTATTTAAATATATTTTAAATATATAAAACTAAAATATAGATTTAAATGTTTAATGATCATACAAGGTTTCAATTTAGTCTACCATGAGAATTTTAAAGTTATCAACTAAAAATGAGGAATTTACTAATCAATGAAAAAAAAATGTGGAATGTACAGGAATTACTAATGATACTTATCAATAAAAGAACCATGAAATCAAATGTGCCAATGATTTATATACTAGAAACATTTTTTTTACTTGCACACTTTTAAAACAACTGATATAAATTAATCAATTTTCTTGGTGATCATTGCGAAAAACAGACCCCAATGCTTAAGAAAAACGCCGATAATTATATTATATATATATATAATGAAATTGATGAGGCATTTATCAGTTCAAGAGAATGTGTTGGGGTCTGTTTTTTGCAATGATCACCAATAAGAAATATATAAATATATCAAAAATTATATGTTAATGATTTTATTAATAGCTATTTTATGAATACAAATGTCTCTTTATTTTCATAGAATAAAGAATATAAAAAGTATATAAGCAATATAATTTTAAGAAATTAAGTGTTTTTTTAAGTGTGCATTTAGCATGGTATTCAATTTTTTATGTTTTAATGGAATAAATTTATTTATTAAGAGGTTTTATAATCTATATCTTTATTTATTAGATAATACTTGAGAGAAATGCAAGGTTTGAGGTATATTAACTCAAGATTTATACTTTTTTCAAAATGTCCACAATTATAAATAACATATGCATTTAAACAAACATCCTAATAAACCACTGTGTTAGAAAAAATTATATCTACTGTCAATTAAAGAGAAGATAAATGCTAGTATGGCAATTTTCAAATCCAAACACTGAATGTTTTTTTAAAAAATACATATATTATGGGATGCACATTTTTGAGACCATATTATATATAATAGAAGTATTTAGGTTTTATAATTACAATGACTGAATAAGCTGGAAAATTATCGAACATATGATTTGAAAAATAATTAGTTATAAGGAATGAATCTGTCTAAGATTTCGCTATTTTCTGAATAATTTAGAAATGACTAAACTTCTTATTATTTTATTAACATTTCAATTTCTTATTACAATTTTTATCAAGGCAGCAAAGTTAAAAAGTTTTTTTTTTTTTTAATTTTTTTTTTACACTTTGCTCATCCCAGCCAAAAGATTATATAATTTTAAAAGTGGAACTTAAATTAAACAAAGATAATAATGTATAGCTGAGACAATTTCTACCAGCAAACATACTAAAATTAAAAGAAAAAAAATGTTTACAGGCAAAAGATAGATATAAAAAATAAACAATCAGGGTCCTTAACTTAAAAGAATTTGTTTATAACAAAAAAATCATATGATGATAGATCTTTAATATGAGAGCACACCTTTTTCAGGACATAAAACAAATCAAAAAATTTTTTTATCATTTAATAATGCAAAAATAGATAAATACATAAAATTAAGATTAAATACATAAAAGAACACAAATGACAATTTAACTTATTTAAAGGTTCAAAATTTACTGGAAAAAGGATAGTTTTAAAAAAATGAGATAAAAAGATGACACCCATATATTAAACAGTGGTTTTCAAAGACTGAGAATTCCTATTTGACAATTTATTTATAAACTTTTTATAACACCATCACATTTCAACTGTATAAATCGAATCTTGCATTGATTAATTTTGAGATGCAATTAATTAGCTAGAAAAGATATTCTCCATCTTCCCATCCAAATGCAGATAAATTCCCTCCATTTCTACTGACAACAGGCGTGACTGACAAAAATTGAGAGAAAATTATACTCATACCGATTTTTTTCTTCAACAGCACAAATAAAATTAACACATATATAGTTGAAATAGATAAAGTTTTTTGGCAGATAAATATTTCTTTAATCAGTCTTCCCTTCTAGTTTTTATGCAAAATTTAGTTCTTTTTTTATTTGATTATGTATATCCTTTCCAAATTAAAAACAAAAAATTTGGGAAATGCGCTCGCTATTCAAATAGTACAAATTATTTGCTTTCCAAATAAGAAAAATGCTTTTATAAAATCAAAATTTTTAAGTAAGTTTTCATATTTTTACGAGGAACACGTCATCTTTTCATCAATATATGGTAATAAGAGAAATTCATAAATAAAATAAAACTGACTTTTAAATGATCAATTAATATAGATGAAGAATTTTCATAATCTCAATGCAGATAAACTACAAGTGCACAATCATATTCAGTTCCAGATAAGAGCATTAATATAAATTACAGCAATATTTCAATTCATATGACATGTGCAACTGTTCAGAAAATCGATACCGACAAAAAAGTGTTCAGCAAAAATGCACAAAATCAAATTAAAATCTATACATTTACAATGGGCAGCCATTATTCACATAGAAAGCTAACGGTTTTTTCAATGCAAATTTGCAAGAATACTTACAAGATGCGGCACCGTAATGAAAAGTAAAGGTTCTAGTTAACAAACGAAGGGAGAAATGCAGGGGACGCAGATAATAATGCGGACAGAAATATTTACCACAACAAAAAGTAGAAGTGATAGTGAACAAGAACCGGTGCCAGCTGGTTTAAACCAGAGCAGAAATCGTTGACCTACAAAGTGTAATGACCAGACAATTCGATCTGCTATTCAGTGTAAACAAAGTGATGTGGAATTTACAGAATATGACGAAAGAGGACGCTCTGATTAGAAGACGTTTCTGAGGCACATTTTTGACCATTCTGCTCTAAATTTTTGGAATTTTGGGATCAAGGTTGATCTTATGATAATAAAAGAAGTTGCATTCTTAGCGTTTATCGGATTGAAATCATATTTCTGTTGCAATAACATGATATAAAGGTTTTAAAAGTTAGTATTAAATCGATCCCAAAAGATAAATCTAGGGACTAATTAACAGGAGAAATTTAAACATGGCTGATCGCAAAAAGAAAGGTGCAGCAGAGGTTTCAGTTTCCATTTCAGCAACTGATAAATATAAACCTAAAATTATTTTTCATTGATACTAAATTAATGTTCTTTTTTTTTTTTTTATAAAGCACTAAATTTTTGTAATTTGTAAATTTTTTTTTAAATCGATGAATCGAACGGTTCAAAATAGTTTCTTTAAGTTCAGAATTAACTTTTCTATTTCATCTTCCCTAAAATGCTTATTTCAAACTTAATATTTCAAAAAAGAACAATCAGAATAGATACAAAATGAAAGGGAAAAAAATGGAATGTTAGCACTTGTTTATCGATAAGAATTTTTGCCTATTTACTCGTCATTTTATCATCCAAAAGTTGATTGTAATTAAAAAAATCAACAACCTTTGAATGTTGTTTCAAGTCGGCGTTGCACTGTACTTTTAAGATCCCCGATGTATATAATAAAGAAATCAGAAAAAAAAAAATGCGCATAATGCTAATTTTATATCATATTTCGAAATGCGTGTCCCTATAGCACATGATACTTTTAATGAAATTTATTGTTATGAAGCTAAAAGTCATGTAGACAAAAGAAAAAAAAATAGTTAATTTTTCTTGTGTTTATTCATACTGAAACAAATAAACAGAACAAAAAAATGTGCGCATATCAATATGCGAATAGATACTTTAAAATGAAATGATTTAATTCTTTTTCTATCCTTTTGAAGCGCTGCTGTGGTCTGATGGTAAGGTTTTGGCATCGGTTTTTTAAGGGTTTTAAATTCAAAACTCGGTTTCCCCAAAGGAATTCCGTAGAAGCAAATCTGGTGATGCACACCGAATTCGCTGAGCCAAAAGATGCTTAGCTGTGAGGTACGGATATTAGAAAGGAATGCAGGTTCAGGTAGTGTCCTCGTTACCTGACCACACTTCGAAATTAGGAGTTCCGTCCCGAAGTAGCTTTTGTATTGCTTCAAAATACGATATAGCTAAAACTAAATTAAAAAAAAAAAACCTTGGAAATTTTAACAATACAAACGAAATACTTATATAATAAAAAATACTGAGTGATAACTTTATATTATTAAAAATTTTTAAACATAGTTTCGTTTTCTCTAATAGTAAGGATTCCTTCCATAATAATTTCATCAAAGCATGGATACATTTTTCACTTTCATTGATTAATTTTGTTGCATTGAAATGGGATAAGTGAAGGAAACTAACGAAAATTTTTATCAAAATGAAGATCCTTGTGTAATAGCAAAAGGCATTTCACAGACACGGGGAAATTTAGGAGCTGCTGCGTTTTGTTTATTATTTACAAATATTACTTTTTTAAATGACAATCTTCTCGCCAAATGTAGAATTACAATTACATATTCTCCAGTTACATATTTTAATAAATGTTAAGTGTTTTTATTTATTTATTTTTTTAAATTAAAGAAGTTTGTTTGTTTGCTTCTTATGGCACTTGCCACTGACAAGCCCGCTGTTACGAAGACAGCGATTTAAGCCTGAGGGGGAAAGTCTCTTATTTTTTATAGCAGCGCCAACTAGGGCCAAGAGTACGACTTTGCCACTCACGCATCATTCATTCGCTTGCACAACCCCTTTTTACAGGAGGGCACATTCACACATCTCACAGATAGAACAACAGAAGAACAACCATGCCCAAACCGGGACGCCCAGATCACGGGGAAGACGCGCTACCCCTATGCCAGGACGCCGGCAAATTAAAGAAGTTGGTTTAAAAAATGCCATTTCTCTCGAATTCTTAAGAATGGTGATTCCTAACTTTTTTTTTCTCTGCATCTTTAGATTCGTTAATTAATACTTTTTGAAAGTTAAGAAATATTATAATATCTCTTAAACTTCCATCCACATAAAGTCTCCATAGTAAAAAAAGTCTCCATTAACTTAATACTATTTGGTGGATTTTTGACTGATTTACATCGCATACAAAGTATACCGAAAGAAAATATTGTAATAAAATAAAAAGATTTCGAACTCAAAGTTTTGATGAAACTCCACATATCAAATCACTCCAAAGCTGAAAAACACACTTTTGAAACTATGCATGTCTATGAACATGATACTCAAAAATGCTTTGTGTTAGGCGGATGAGATTTAGAATATGGACTTAATTTCAAATTTGGAAATTGCTGTCAAATTTTGAACGAAATCCATTAGGTGAAAGTCTTCTCGGATTTTCGAATATAAGTGAACTGGATAACCAAAAAATGTAAAAAAAAAAGCTAGATGGATAAACTTTAGTTTGCATTTTCAGTGTCAAAAATGTAGTTTCGTACCAAATTTTAAAATAAAAATCTGTCAAATCGTTGGCCGTCTCTCTTTTCTCATTATTTAAACGCGATAGCTCAAAAGTATAATGATTTAAATAATTAGAAATTAATATGTGAACCTCTGACTATAATTGTAGTTCGAAGTCATATTTGATTTCTATCTGTCAATAAATAAAGCGTCGAAAGTATGTATTTGGTTTTTGTAGCGAGTTTGCGATGAGCGAGAATAGAGCCTGGGACCTTGTGGTTCGCAGCCCAGTAACATGACCACGATACAAAAGCAATTGCTTAGGTAGCGTAGTTGTTAACTGGCTTATAAGCTTTCACCACATTTTCATGAATTAACCACAGAGCAGCGATAAATACCGAAGATTACATTCTAATAGGTTCTTTCGTAAATATTAATTGCTAGTTAGTATGCCATTAGCAATGCGCATTTATTGAAGAGTATGTGAGGAAGTTTTGGTAAGACTCCTTCTGTTTTATTGTTTTTCAAATTCGATATAAATATTATTAATACTTTTGGCCAGGCACGAACAAAATTGTGACTGCAACTTTCCGCACGTTTTACAGTTTCATTTTAACGATTTTGTATTAAAATTCTCTTTACTGGCTTGTTACATTTTTTTTAATTATCGTGTCCACATAAATAGAAATGCCTAGACTGATAGTCAATAGATGATGGAGTAGTGAAAAGCTTATAAGCCAGTTAAGAGCTACGCTGCACGAGCAATTGCTTTTGTATTGTGGTCATGTTACTGGGCTGCGAACCACAAGGTCCCAGGTTTTATCCTCGCTCATTCCAGTCCATCACAATGGGTTTAAAAGCAAATTTTTACAGATCAATGATTCTTGTAAAAAAGACCAATATGCCGAATTTCGTCGATCTAGCTATTGGCAGTTTTGATTTATCGTGACCTCATACTGATAAATGGTTTTCACTTTGACGGTTCGTCTATCGTTATCTGATCACTATTCAAAAATATGAAAGTCGTACTAAAATAGCTTCCGCGTTATTTCAAAATGTGAGGTAAATATAACTAAACTGAATTACTGCTGACATGTTAAATTTGGCACAATGTTAACCGGTCTGGTCTCTAGCTCATATGCTACATTTCATTTATCTTGCTTTTTATGAATAGGAGTTATTTCATTTCTATAGATAGACAAATATATAAACAATTTATGGACTGATTTAAGTCAAAACTCAATATTGATGTATAATATAGTTACATATTGAATTCTCCTTTCTAGCTTGCTGCTTTTCTTAACTATCGTATTTTTCTATATTGACATAGGTAGTCAGTCATCCAATGACGGATTTGATTCAAAATTTTGTGAAATAGCAATGACATTTACCAAATTTCCTTCGTGGAGTTCTTAATAGTTTTGAGATTTCGTATTTTCACAGGAACGAATAATTTTCGGCGGATTTCCTACCAAGGATTAAAATTCGCTTCTAAAGAGAACCGAAAATAAAGTGCTATGTTATATAAGTATGTGATAAAATCGAGGGAAAAATCAAATCAACAGCTTAAGGTATTCGACTAGGTTCGGAGACAAAATTTTAAAAAATGATGCATAAATATTTTTTTTAGTGTACCAAATATCTAAAACAGACTTGAAAAGTCACTATTAGAAGGAAAAAATACACTCATTGCCTTTAGTTTTTGAAAAATACTGCGTATTTAATGAAAATTAAGCAAAGTTTTCAATGTTAGGAAAAACAGAATAGGTTAAAGATAATTGAAGAATTTAATTTTTATTTCACCTGTATTGAGCTCAAACTACATAAAATGTAACAGACTACAAGATAAAAATTATTTTAATAAATAAAAATTTTATGAGCATTTGAAGTTGCCATTAATGATTTTTTTTTTGTCAAAATTTGTCTATGTTTTGAACTTAAAGTGTCTGTAAAACATGTCTAAATGCAGCCATCTTAAATTCCGTTGTCTATCACACCCTCACAGGTTATGGATACATGCATACCAAATTTCATGAAATTTTATTAAATTTGAGATTTTATTTTATTAATTTTGAGATATCATGTTTTCCATGAAACATTCATTCTTCAGAAAATACGTTTGAATTAGTTTATTCAAATGCGTATAGAATTAGTAATTTGTTCATGCTAATGCGTTGAAAACAAATGTATCCACGCTTTTTTAACAGAAATACCTAAGGCTGAGATGGTAGAGAGTTAATATAAATATATCAAATATTATTATGGAGAATTTTACGGCAAAAATAAAATAAATCACTTATTTTCGGTTACAAATACCACTATTTTCAATTTCATTTTTATTAGTTATCTATTATAGAAATTAATTTACTTATAGTTTTATTTTACATACAGTCTGTTTCAGTATCTACAGAATTTGCTGTTATTTTCAAATCATAAAAAAAATTTCAAATTTTTCTAGAAAAACCCTCTCTACAACATAATCGGTCACTTCAATGAATTTCTTATAGTACACATTTTAAGAAATCGTGTTAAGTGTCTCAGCTATCTAATCTTTTTTCATGAAAAATATTCCGAATATCTCAATTGCAGCCAGGATTCCCAAGGCCAAAGAAAGAAGACGAAAAACATTCATTTAACATCAACAGAGAGAAACTCTCCAAAATGAGATTCCGCAGTTTATTGATAAGTAGAACCGCTGAAAAATTCCGCTGAATGTTTATATACACACTCGTGCTTCTGTAACAGAAGTGAAAGCTGAAAAATTCCACTGCTTCTTCAGATATTAAATAAATAACATACCTAACATTCTGAAGTTACAGACACAACGGCGGCGTGTATTCTAGAAAGTAGCAGTACAGCAAGAAATATTTATCAAGAAATTGCGTTTTTAATTTCTCGTTTACGAAAATCTAAATCTTTCTCGTATAAAAATAGTATTGCAATCGTCAAAAATTTGAAATCCAGACTTTGATGAATTTCCGTGCTTTAGACATCCCTGAGTTAGAGAAACACATTTTTGGAATTTCGTCTCTCAAAATAGGAGCACGATAATGTTGTGAGATAGAGATATGAAATTTGGTATGTAGATTCATAACCCAATTGTTAGAATTCTTTCTAGTTTTGATCGAAATCCATTCAGATTAGTTTAATGTTGTTATCTTAATATTCCGTTTTAAAGCAACACTAGGGTTATTTTGGTACGACGGTTTTGAACCATGATCAGATGACGAGGTGATGATCACTTGAGCTGGTACCCCCTCTCTAAACTTTCATATCACAGCAGCGGGAGGACATTTGGACCCGACGATTTCGACATGCCCCAAAAATTGTTTACACGACGGTTCTTCGATGGGGAAAGTTAGGATTCAATCATTTACAGACTGCAACAATCTTTCTTTTTCTTGTTTTTGATCTAAGAAGCCCTTCAATGCACGCAATCATTTCTTTACGGAATGAAATATGAAAACTGTCCTTTGTCACGGTACATAATTCTATTTTCTTTTCTTCTTCATTTTTGTCCTTGAGTTAACCGATGCAAAAAAGAAACCGGAATTTTAAATTTTCCAAATAAATTTTGTAGTTTAAATTCTTTTGTTCTCTATAATATTGGCTGCTTACATGTAAATTCAAGGTAATTGCAATCGGGTGCCTAAATATTTAAAGAAATTTTAAAATTTTGTAGTAAACATTTTATACAGCAAATCTATTTTTAATAAAAACACCGCTCAAATATTAGGTTCCATTATTATGACTAAATTAGTCATTATACAAAAAAGAAATAACTAATCCAAAGAAAATACTGTAAAAAAATTTCATTGACAAATAGGCTAACCTACTAGTTGGATTTGAAGCAATTAAAAGTTAATAAAAGAAGCTGAAACTTATTTAAATGGTCACTTTGAATATATTATCTAATTAAAAGTATAAAGCAATTTTTAAAAATCATAACTGAACATGAAGTGAATTATTTGATTAGATATTTTGAAATTTTTTCCACTCCAACGTGCACCCTCCAAGATACACATGTGTCAAATTAGTTAGATATAAATTTGGCTTATAGAGCGCAAGCACTCACACACTCATATATTTGCACAAAGGCACTATCATCTTTATTATTAGTATAGAGAAAATTCATGATTGCGTGTCGCCTGTATTTGTACTCACTATTATTAGAGAAGTATTCGTTATTTAGAAATATTACAATAACAAAGTTGATGTAATGATATATATAATGACTTGGCTAATTATTTTTGACAAAGTGCTACTTTATCATTGTCTTTATTAATAATCAAGTACTAAACATTGTCCGTAAATGATAAGAGCTCCCAACTCATCATTGTTAAATGATCCCGAATCGTGTAGACTAAGAGATTTTGCTCTTAGAAAAAGCAGAAATAAAGTTTAAGACAGAAGTTTTGTTTTCAACTTCATTAATTTTTCTAGCAGAATTACTGATCGTGACTGTATCATTCTAATTTGTATTTTATGTTCTATATCGCCTTTATTTTTTATTATGTTCTTAATTTTATGTAATAATAAACGAGACTTCGCGATACATGTTGTAAATATTATGTAATATTGTGCGAAACAAACAGTAAGAATCCAGGATTAGGAATTAGAACCCTAATGATATGATAATAACGGTTTGTAGAGGACGGATATTTGAATTCTATATAATACGAAGTTAAGGAAAATCTGTTGTTATAAATATACAAAGTAAATGCTCATTGAGAGATTTTAAATATCTGACTTTGAAGGGACACGTTAAAAATATATAATAATACAATAAGAGCTAACAGCCTTGTGTACTGTAATAAAATCTTATTCAATGAACGCAAGATATAAAATAATAAAATGAGACATTAAATTGCATCTGAATGCATGAACAGATCGGAGGTGATAAAATATGAAACAAAACTAAGAAGTAAAATAATAATAATAAAGCGCTACTTGAAATTTTCTTTTTACCATTATTTTGATTAATTTTGACTACTTTCTATCACTATTTCGTATATAGAAGTACTTGTATAAAATTTGGCAGAATGGTTAGTAATAAATCTAAAAAATAAAGAAGCATTATTAAGGGCTATTTAAAATGTTTGTTTAAATTACCACTGCTTTTAAATAATGTTTGTTTATATATAATTTTAAAACTGCTTTTTTATTATACAAATTGAAATGATTCTATCTTACTATATTCAGTAAAGCCCTTCTCAAGGTGCTAGTTCCATTATAGGAGAAACGTAATTGTCATTCTCGTAGACGTATATCGGAGTTCTTTATTCATTCTATCCCATGTAGACGGTAGTGCCATCTTTGTTTGGAATGATGAACTGCTGAATTGGGCGTTTTTATACTTCTCTGAGGTGTAGTGGTAATGAAATCAACAAGGCAAATTACGTATTTGTCAAATTTCTGTGGCTCAGTCGGATTTCCTCAGTTAATATCCTGAAGTATTCCATATATCTTTAATTTACAAATATACTCTCATATAGGGGTCGGGCAATTGCAACTGAAATACAGAAAATTGTCGGGAATTGATTTCTTTCCTAGCTACCAGAAGCAAAAGGAAGAAAGAAACATTACTTGGCTTTTGAAGTGTTTGAGCAGTGTGTTTCAGAATGGAAATTTTGTCAAAGAAGCATAAACAAGAATAGTTATTTCACATTTTATTCTGGAGATTGCAGTTTGTTTTGGCTGTGGCCAACTTGGTAGCAATTGGAAATCTAAATAAATATTGTGCAGAAAATGGAAACTACAATAATGTTTGAAATGAGGAGGTGTCTTTTACCAAAAAAAAAGTAAAGTAGATCGAAACATTTTAAAAATCTGATTCAGCAGGCCATGTCTTTCCCAGGGTACAAAATATTGGCCGCGCTTTTCGCTGGATTTTTTCCCCCTGTCCTTGAGGTATTGCTAGTAAAATGTTTTTATAAAAAAAATAGTTTGCAAACACTGCTCAATTTCGATCAGAAACGCTTTATCAGAAATTTTTGTGCATAACGAAGTTTTAATTAAGTCTTAAACACGACGTTAGCCTTTCTGGTCATTATATTTTTCCTGCCGGCTTTCTGGCCTAGAAGTAGAGCTTCTTCCCGTGATCTGGGCTTCCCGGTTTTGAGTCCTTGTTCAGGAATCGTTGTTCTCTACTCTGTGTTCTATCTGTGAGGTATGTAAAAGAGCCCCCCCCCCCCCCCCTGTGTGCAAGCGAGTATGTTAGTGTCATCTTCATATAAGCTAGAGTCAGACTTCTGCCCTCGGGTGTTCAGGGGTCCTTACCATCAACAGCTACTGCACCCCTCTTTCCCCAATCTCTTACTTGGTTTGAATTGGAGTTCAATCCAAGGGGGATAAGCAACAACAACAATATATTTTTCCTTCTGTTTTCAATCAATTTTTCTCTTTTACTTGGTTATCTTTATATCAACATTTTATTGTTCTGTTTTGTTATAAAATGTATTTTTCCAAATCGAATTTTTGCTATGCAGATTGTTCCATAAAAGTTTTGCTGGATTCCACACAATAATAATCAAGATTCTCTACCCTAAGTATGAACACCGTTTCATTTTTCCAAAGAATTTCTTGAGGATTACTGAGTTCACAGAAGGACACGGTAATAATGAAATTAGAACAACTTAAAAGGGGTAAAATGCTCTGTCTCTAAATTGTTTCGGAAAATGCTTGCCAACCAAAATTGCGGCAAGGTATTTTTGTTTTAGCCTTGATATTCAATAGCCATACATCTGAGAACTGTAATACTTGCGGAGTCGATGTCTTGAAATGTTGAAATTGAAGCAATTTAATTTGAGCGCTTTGAGATTCATGTTCCCCCCAAGTGTATATGAATGTATTATTATTGGTCAAAACATCTTTCAAATGCGATAGTGAAAATATATAGGTGGAGCTATTTACCATGTTAGGTTGGCGATTGGTTTTTTGATATGCCATTTTCTTTTCGGGGGGTTCATTTAAAGTTTAAGAAAAGTTGCTCCTTCTTCTTTCCTCTCAGCTGAGAAAATAATAATAAAAGCTCTGGTTTCTTGTGTAATATGATTTTAGTCATAAATGCCACCTTCTCTCCGTCAGTATTAGCTGCTTTAACACTAGGTTTTCCAAGGTGCCATTTTGACCCCTCTGAGGAAACTTTTCGTTCATTTTCTTCAAGAAAATTATTGCCGTATTTTATGAGAATATTTTAATTAACTTTTACTTACATTTATAAGACATATAATCGCAAATATTATCTTTATCTTCTTTTAGTTTAGAAATGTATACAGATAACTACTTTTACCGAAGGAGTCCTTTTGCCCATTCGAATAAATATTGTTGAGAATACATACATTTGTATATAAATACGTAACGGCTTGATAGGGACGCACATAGATATAGGTATAAGTATAGAAATAAGTATGTGTTAGTAAAATGTGTATATATAAGAAGCAAGAAGACGAAGACGAAGCCGAAAGTCAGTCCGATAGAAGCTATTATAGGTTGTTAGTAAGAAGACGTGTGAGTCAATGTTTTGGTAGAGATGATAGAAGAATAGATGGTCTTGAAGACCTAGATTAGAAAATAAACACTTTTTTTATTAAATAAATACAGAGTAACTGTCTTTTCATCGCAACACACCTCAACAAATATATTGAAAATATAACATTTTTTTGTACTTTAACTTCATAATAGATAGGTCAATTTATATTTTTTCTAATTAAATATTGAAAGGGGTCATTTTGAGCCCTTTGGTAGAAACAGGTATATGCCAACTCATAGTAAACCTAATGTTAATAATTTTATTCGTTTTCATCATTCCCAAACATGTATTCCAGGCGAACTATAAGCAATGTTGAATCTGTTATTGAATAAGGTTCTGAAATGCCACAACAAACCATGAATGACTGTATAAATCTGAAGTGTATAAGAACATATATATAAATGTTGATTTGAAGAATTTTACAACTTGGTAAATAAGTATTTATAAAATTTACTTTTATTTATTGATGCTAATAATTAATTTATTTATTTTTAAAATTTAAGAGCTGTTTTATGATATTTATTATAAAACGAGAGATTTAAATAAATTTAAATTTCTTGAGATTGGGCTCACCAATGGAAAAGTAAGATTTATGAATTTGTATATTTAAAATATATAAGAAAATTATAAACAAGAATTATTCCTTTATTTCACTCGAGAACTAGGAATTTTAATATATTTACCACTACTTTTTTAAAATTATAATTAAAATATTCATTCCCAGTTACTACAGAAAATTGAATTTTTTTTTTGTTTCATTAATTAATTTTTGAAAAATATTTAAATAGAATCATTGAGAAAAATATAGCTGCGATATTTTATGCATAAAAGAATGTTACATACTAATTCTGAATTTTTAAATTAATAATACCAGATTTTCAGTAATTGTCACAGTTGTGACTTTTTTCCAATTTGCATATGATTGATTTGAAATTCGTATTTTTATATTTTTGAATTAAAAGCTGATTATTTTAAATAATGTGAGGTAATGCTTTTTTATTAATTAATTAATTTTTTTTACATATACTACATGTTTTTGTACATTAATTCACTGTTAAGGGAATTCTCTCTTTAAGTGTTACTCCTTCAACAGTCAGATTAAATACATTGAAAATTTTATGAAAGAGATCACAGCATTGTTTTGTGGCTAAAATGTTATCGTTCTTCGGTCTGCAGTTATTTTCTTGCCAATGATCAGTGAATGGTGGAAATTTTGGTGATTAACCAACTTTGTATTTGTAACCCCGCCTATTCTAAATAATGTTGTATGTAATGTAAAAAGCATCGTTGTCTTCATAATTGACTTTATTAGGCATTTCGTACTCGCCATTTTTGAATCATGACAATCTGCAGAAGCTCGATAACATTCACAAGTTTTTATTTTAATACATTTCAAGATGAATTACTAATTGCTTTGGTTTGTTACAAAGAGTATAGAAATGGTGTCGTTATTTCTTCATATCATTTCTGGTTAACGAAGAGTTTTGATATACCTTCGATAAATGTTGCCATTTTTTTAAAATTTTACACGTTTAATATCTACAAGAGAAATAACGACAGGAAAAAATAGGAAAATATTTGAATAAATAAATAAAATAAAAGTAGAAAGTGTTGGTTATAATGGGTACTAAATGAATAATGGAATTCGGTGAGGAGAATATGGTTCTCGTGGATCTTTGAAAAATGGGTCATAAATTATCAAATTAAATAGGATTTTTTTTATTTTGTTTATTTTATATATCATGTACATTTCGATCACTTATTTGACGTTGATGCTTTTTGCAACTAGTTTATATTGTTTGTGATAGATCTTTATTATACGTTTTATTTCATTGAGCAAAATTTTCATTTTATACACGGACTTTTTACATACAATTGTAACTCATCTTTTAAACAGGTAAATATATTAGCAAAAAGTTCGGAAACTGCACAATTCTACTGTTTCTGATCAAAGTTAAACCTGAATTCTTACAAAACTATGTATACTAGGGGTGACAGTTCACAAACGTTTATATAGAATTGTTTCATGAATCCAAATGCGAATTAAAAGCGACACCCTCTGTGGTTCTTTGTCTCATCTTATCTTCCATGTCAAACTTTATACATAAATGAATAACCTATTATTGTTGTTTTGGTGCTTTTCTTTTCCAAATAAACGTTTCAAAAATTTTGCCCGTATTATTTAAAAATTACAATAATTCAGAAAAACAGAGCTCGAATTTATCGCAATGTAAGCAACCGTAAGTTTCACGAGGTCACTGTTGCGCTATCTGGCGGTTTTGAATCCACTTTTGTCATCAACAAAATGGGTTTGAATTTTTCAACATACTTTGATTTCCAGACGTATTTTAAATTTGAATATGACTAAGTTTTAAACTTACCAGTTAAAAATATCCCCCTCTATCATATAACATCCCTTCAATTTATTATCTTGAAGCCACAAACTATATTTCTTAATTAAAAAATAAAGATCTATTAATTTTTATCTGTACTTATATCCCCTCATCCTCTGATGCACCGTAATTCACAATGGACCTTGAAATTCTTAAGTAGGCTAGAGATGTACCGCTTCTTTGGTGAAGATTTTAATGCTCATAACATGAACCCCTTTCCTTAAAATGACATGTACAGCTCGTCATTGAATTTTCATGCCATACAGCATGATCAGAGCCGGCCTTTTCTTCAAAGGTGCCCGGATGCAAGAAGTCATTTAGGGACCTAATTTTTCTGTAAAGCAAGGGAAAAAAAATCTGAACATATAATATCAATGTATATTTATTTAATGCGTGATTTTATTTATTTATTTATTTTGCTAATACATCAATTACTTCAGAAAAATTACAATTTTTTTCAATTTCTTTTTCGATGCTTAATACAGCAAGTGCATTAAGCGTTCTGAACACATGCTCGACCGAAGATAATTCTTTTTTAATTTTAATTTGCTGAAAGAGCGCTCAGCACTTGCTGTAGTAACTGGCAACGTAAAGAAAAGTTTTAACACAGTTAATACATTTAGAAGTAACTCCTTATAATTATTATTTAGTTTACATTGCAATACGTCTTGTGCCTTATTTACATCTCTTTCATTCAAAATCAAATCCCGTTACAAACAAATTTCTTGGATTAGGATTTTATCTACATCTGTGTTATAAAACTTTACAAAGTTTTTGGAACATTTCTCTAATTCATATTTTGTGTCTTGTGACAAAGCCTGATGACAGCTACGCAAACAACTTCAATAGCTCTTAATCTCTCAGAATAAATTTCAATTTTTCTGGCGTGTTTGTGGTTTCTAAAGGTTTAAGACTGAAATCATGTATAAAGATTAAAGGCTAAATGTAGGAAGAAGATATATAAATTATTTATATCATCATTTTTCAAAATATTAATTTTTTTCATGTATAAAACTGATTCCTAATTAAAGATGAGTTTAATAGAAAATGAAAAAAGCTACAAAATACTAATTATATTTAATAAATTCCATATTATTAAATTTTAACAAAATGAATGATTGCATTTCACTTTCAGGTTTTGAGCATTATTTGTGCCACTTGAAGCTTCAATTCATTTTTCTGGATACTTTTTATAGTAAAGCACAGTAATTAAAGGTGCAGTAAGACTTCAGATTAATGTCCAGTTACTTGTAAAACATGACAAAATCGTGCCAACTTTCTGAAAACTTGTCAACAGTCAATCAAATAAGAATGGGTTTCTGAGGTAGCTTCTGAGGGCAAAGACTCCTGAACACCCGAGGGTAGAAGTCTGTCATATAAAGATGACACTCACACACGAGCTTGCACAATCCCCCTTTTTACAGGGGGACTTTTTCACACACCTCACAGATAGAACACAAGGAAGAACAACCATGCCCGATCCAGGACTCGACTCCGGGACGCCCAGATCCTGGGGAAGACGCGCTACCCCTTGGCCAGCATGCCGGTGATTTAACATCTGAAGTATTTCAAATTTGGATTTACCGTCTGTCGATCTGTTCGTTCACAAGCGTGTAAACGTAGTAACCAGCGACTTAATCAGATGATTGATCTTATCATTAAAATAGTTTGGTATGGAGTTTTGAGTTTCATTTGGTTGACAAATCAGCGTCCAAAATGCATATTTGGTTTTCTTCATTATTCTACGAAGCACTAAACGCTCATGTAAGGGATTTTGAAAATTTGAGCTTCTTGAATTGATGTTTTCCCCCGTATTAGTTTCACGGGAATTTTATCTTTCAGCATATTTTTGCGCGTTTCTTCTCTTTTTCTTTCACCTTCCACTTCCTTTGTTTCGCTAATTACTACACTAATATGAGATGGCAATTTACCTCAAATACGAACAGGGCAGAAACTTATTTCTTAACATATTAAGTAAAAAGGAAATTTGTTCTCAAATTTTACACAATACATTTTTTACCACTTTTAATCAATTTCAATCTCGATCGATAGTATTCGTTTTAAATACCTTATGAAAAATTTTGTTAATATTCGAAAAAATATATAAATTAAAGCCCACATAATTTAATTAAATATTAACTCCCCTCTTTGCCCCTCTTCAGTATTCTATGCTTGATTAGTGGATTTATTCCACTGTTAACTTAGTAGTAATCATTAGTTATATTTCAGTTGTTATTGGATGCAGAACGTTTCAACAATCACTCTTATTATTGTTGTTAGCAGAAATATTACTGTTTAATGTTAAACAAAGGCACAAAATACAAACAATATAATAGATGAAACAATGAATCCACCTTCTGCTGCTCTGTTAAGAATCATTTCTCTTTTTGCAACTGATCGTTGTGTGATTTTTTTGCTGAGCTATGCTTAGTGCGTTTTTTGAACATTTCAATGAGGCTACGGCCATCATTGGATGGATCGTCCTATGGACGATCTTGGAACTGTTGAAATATTACATGTTCCCTCACTTACCCTCAATCGGAGATCTGTTTTTCGATCCCGATTTGGATCAGGATGTTTATACATCACCTGATCCACCTGCGACTAGAGTGGAATCCATCCCAGTGGTTCGCTCATACATGGTATTTAGGATTTGCCAGGCTTTAGAACTTCCAGCGAAACTGGCTCCATCTGCTACCCAGAAGTCAGATATCACTGTTGTAGAATCCTATATGGTCTACAAGCTGTGTTCTGCTTTGGGTTTGCCTGCACGGATGGCTCCTATTGGAGTGCCAGTGGTAGAATCTTTCGAGATCTACCAGTTCTGCTTAGCTTTGGACATTCCAGTGAGATACCGGTCGCAGAAGGACGCAGTTTAACATCAAAACTGTCGTCGGCTGCCCGATGCAGTTTTCAGATCAGAACTGTCTTCGGATGCAGCGATGGAGGGTGGGTGGGCGGGGAACAAAAGTAGCCCACCTCCACGTGGTGTTCCCTGGGCAACGGTGCAGTTCTTTGGAACTGCATCGGCTAAGAGGCTACTCAAATCTGAAACAAATAATGAACTTTTTATTTAGTTTGACAAAACTACACATCTAATTTTTGATTTCGCGTTTTAATGCCCAAAATTTCATTACAAGCATCAAATTCAGAACATGCAGAACTTGTATTTATGGTAGCAACAACTACAATGTTTTTTAGATATACATAAGAATCATATTTTTTATCTTAAAAAATAAAAAAGAATTTAAAATAAGTATTTGACAAAGAGTTGTTATAGAACTCGCACATACAGAAAATTAGTAGCTTTGACAATCATAAATCTGATGGAGGAATCTTATAATGACTTGAATTTGAAAAATCATAGTGACAAAAATTTACAAATTCGTAACATAATTCGTCGCCATATATTTATAGCCAGTTATGACAAAGTAGATTAAAGGCTTATGGTCAGATCCGGCCTTCTCTTCAAAGGGGCTTGGGTGCAAGAAGTCATTTAGGGTCCTAATTTTTTTGTAGGCAAAAAAAAAAAAAAAAATACAAATTTGAAGATATATTATTAATGCATATATATTTAATGCGTGATTTTTTTTTTTTTTTGCTAATACATCAATTATTTCAGAAAAATCACAAATTTTTGCAATTTTTTTTTGATGCTTAATACAGCAAGTGCGTTTAAGCGTTCTGAATACATGCTTGGCCGAAGCTAATTCTTTTTTTTATTTTCTGAAAGCACTTGTACTAACTGGCAACATAAAGAAAAGTTTTAACACAGTTAATACATTTAGAAGTAATTCATTATAATTATTATTTAGTATGCATTGCAATATGTCTTGTGCGTTATTTACATCTCTTTCATTCAAAATCAAATCCTGTAACAAACAAATTTCTTGGATTAGGTTTTCATCTACATCAGTGTTATAAAACTTTACAAAGTTTTTGGAACATTTCCGTAATTCATATTTTTCTAAAGTTGTTATATCAATGATTAATTTGAAATCAGAAATACTATTTGGTATACTTTTAAACTCCTCTTCTATTTGCCCAATAACAGTATCAATTACAGTGTCAAAAAATATCTAAATTCCTCTATCAGATTTTTTTGTAACTTCGGAACATAATCTTTTCCTTTCTCGAATTCGTTTAACAGGAAAATGTTCAAATTATGTGCTGGCACTTTTGCCTCGTCGAAAAATGCGTTAAAGTTTGTTTTTAAATTTTGGATTTCAGTTTTAATTTTATTGACTAAATTGAAAGCCGAGTAAAGAACAATTGTTTCTGCTTGAAATAGTTTATTGATAGTGTTAATATTGCAAACAATACAATTAAACATAAAATAAATGACATTTCTGCCACCTAATAAACTTTTAGCTTAGGATACCGCTATATTTTCTTACTTACATCATTTAAACATCAATAAATTCTTCTAGGGCATCACAAGTTTGTTCAAACTGTATATACACTGCTTTCGCCTAATCTATTTTCTCTTCCCAACGAGTGTCACATAATGGTTTAAAAGTAATATTTAAATGCTTTCGTTGAATTTCCTATCTTTTTTTAAATGCAGAAAATAAGCAATATAAACGTTATAATACTCCAAAATTTTTTACTATATATACTGCTGGAATCGGCATCACAAATTACTAAATTAAAGAAATGTGATGGACAAGAAACATAAATAACATTCGGATTTAGAGAAAGTATTCTAGACTGTACACCTTTATATTTCCCTTTCATGTACGTAGTAAAATACTTAAAGTAGTAAAGTAGTGGAAAATGATCTACCTTCAGCATTTTGAGCAAAAAATCTCTTGTATTGTACAGGTCTGCTTTAACACAAAACATTCTAAATGTATCAGTTATAATACTTGGCCATAAATCAGGATCATTTATACTCTCTTCATCGTATTTGTTATTTTCATTTCTGTCATTATTTTCAGATTCGGTCATATTTGTATAAACACGCAGTTCTGCAACAAATTTCACCATTTCATTGCAAAACTGTGTAGTTGGAGTAGAAATTTCTTCCCCAGTTGAAGTTTTAATTGTAATTTCCGAAGTTGAAGCAATTTCTTTTCCAGAATTATTTCGAAGCCAAGAAAAGTGATCTACTTGTGACTTCTTGTGAAGTTTAGCTTTTCTTCTTTTTTCTTTCCTGATAATTTTCTTCTTTGACACCCACAGCGATATTTCATTGGCATGAACATGGCTATATCTAACAGTATTAAGCAGTTTATAGAATGAATTATCAAATTAATATATGCAATACTAAACGCAATTACCTAGAAAGTGAAATAAGTGACTGTAAATCCACTTACCTTATATTAATAATATTTTCACACTTGTACTAGGCTATAATATATACTGTAAACTTCGTATATTTCTAAATTTGTCGACTGCTCCATTTAAACTTCTTCCTTAATTCTTCTTATTCAGGTCGAGGCCGGTGAAGAAGTAATGCAGTGTGAATTGCTAGAAGTTAATTTATCTTCGTTTTACTTTTTGTTTCAACAACTTAATATAAACAAATATGCACAGATGCACACATAAAATATATTACATTAGATGTAGAAAAGAAGTAGATAGTGGGTGATTCACTAGTCCATTTGAACCTAGCCTCAGCCTCGAATTCTGGCCACCGCTAGCGCCCATAAGTCGCGTCGCTCTGTCTTAACATGTCTGAAGGGACTTTCTTTAATCAACTCCCCCCCCCCCCCTCCTTTTATAGGTATCACTGCGATCATTACGTAATAACGGCGTCAGTCGAAGCTCAGCCAGCCACGTGGAAACAAACTTGTATACTTTCAGTACGTGTAAACGCTATTATTGTTCAGAACACTATATTAATTCTTAATCACGGAGAGGCCTCCTCAGTCACGGGGTCCGGATGCATAGCACCCGCCGCACCCCCCCGGATGGTTGTCCCTGAGCATGATGACGAGCTACCCTCGTCATGCGACTAAAGTTACTGTTGAATACGATAATACATTTGGTTTAAAACTCTAGTGCACTGAATTTGGCAGCACTTTTATTACTTTTGTTGATATCATAGATCTCTATTTATGATATCAACAATCTAACAGAAATTTACAATAACAGATAGTCGCAAAAATTCTAGCTGCTTGTTATCAATCATAACTTCATGATCAGAATATTGTTGTGTAAACTTCATTAAACAATTCTTGGAACAAAAGACTGAAACCTACAAAATCTTATTTGGATCAACTGTCATGAAATCTGAAATGTTATGATTCAATTCATATGATTTCATGCAATTGGATCGAATAATTAATATTATTTAAATTTACAAGCCAATTCCATCATTTCAGTTCAAAAGTAAGGTATTACAAACCAATCAATCAATCATAAATTAGTGGTATTCACCCTGTCATATAAAATCCTTGAATAACTCAATTTTGTGCTGCAAATTCCTGTTAAACGGCAATTTTACCTGCATTGTGTTCATCTTGAATTTCTGAAAAATGAAAAAGCTAATCCCCAGCGCATTTCCATGGGTATTTTTTAAAAATATTTTTTTATATTTATTTATTTTTATTTAGAAAAAAAGATAATTATTGCCCATATGTATTCTTTAGCGAAATAAACAAATTTTTCAGTTAAGGTTTCAGACTTCGGAATATGACGCCTTTTTAATGCAATAAAATTAGGTTAAAAATTGTTACACATAGTTGTATTTCAAAAGCCTAATTTGATTTTTAAGTTACACTCAATAGGATTTTAAAAGTCGTCACAATCTTATTTTAATAATAATTGCTACGGCTTATTTCAGTTTTTGCTTGTTCTTTTTGTATGTATTTCTATTGCACAATTCTTGTGAAGATGAGTGGACAACAAAACACATGTAATGTTCGGGTGTCGATGTTTTCTGTGCTATTGGCAATGTTTGTTAAAAGTTTGCTTTTAGCTAATTTGCATTACACATATGGGGGAAAAAAAATCGGTATCTACGTGTTGAATATTATTCTCTTCCAGATGGCGCTGTTGAGAGTTTAAAAAAATAAATAAATGTGGCGTTGCTCAGCAATGAAGGTTATAGGGTAGATTCATATTTTAAATCCATAATGATTCTTGTCTTTTTCATAATATCTTTTTTATACTATCTTCAATAAGAATAAATAATAATAAAGGTATCTGGGATTTATGCTTCCATGAACTATATTTGCAAGAATAACTCAGATGCTCGGTTTATAGCATAATTTCTTAGTCACCGTTAGAGAAAGAAGATTTATAGTACGTTGAAAGATACAAGACTGCTATATTAACAATAAGATCATTAAATTAACAACTATCTAATTAACTGGCACCTTTAACTTACTATAATCGTAGAGAAATATTAACATTTTTGTTTTTATTCATTTTGCGGAACTCTGATAACAAAATTAACACTTTTGAAAGATATTTCTAGTAGCTGTTGTAATAGTTCTTTTGGTGTTGAAGAAGCTCCTGCTTCTAATCAGAAGCATTCTCTTGTAGTGGCGGTGAGTTTGCAGATATAAACCATTGCTTTTCGTGGTTGGCGTGGACTTTTCTTTCTGGTTGCAATTTGCTATCGTAATAATGAGATGTAGACGAAAGATACTATGGTATCAACAACGCGAAGCTTTATTTACCGCATCCAAATTTCAAAGTGATAGAAGACGATGATCAGTGGTAAGCAATCTAACATTCATCTCATTTTAATCGTAATGCCGTTATAACATAATCTCTAACCATATGATTATCATAAATAACTGTGAATAGTTTGATATGTTATTTTAGATTAGAATTGATAAGCATTTGATTCATGCAACAAAAATGAGTACTGGAGATCAGGGGTAGATAGCAGTAGTAGGCAGATTTTTTCAAGGTGTTGCAATCCACTCAGGGGCGTAGGTTTACAATATTTATTATAATTTAATAATAAATACGCAATATGTATTTATCTACGCAACTACAAACATAATAATAGCCACGCAGTATATCAAGTGATGCATTTAATATCAAAATTTAAAATACATTAAAAAAAACCATTTTTAGCTAAATTTAGTTCTAGTAATTATAGTTAGTAGAAGACTTCGACTACATACTATCCGTCAATATCTCGGTAATTACTCGGTCCATAATCTTGTACTGGATTCTAAGTTACCGTCTATAAGACGGAAACGATATGCTGTCTTAATTATATTCATCGTTGAAAATGCAATCTCCCACAGATAGGTAGAGCCAAAGAACGATGTTAAATGATATGCAACTTTTTTAAAACTAGGCTACGCCCATTAGATTCCAAAAGTTATTCTTAGGTTCTGAACAACGGGCTTTGAAAATGTGTCATTTGGAAGGAAGAAACTCGTTTTCCTCAAGAGAAAAACAGAATACAATGTACCATAAATGTTTCTTTTAGTATACTTGTCTTGGGTCTTAGTAAAGGGGGTCAACCCAAAATGTCTTTGCAGTCCACCGGTCGATCGCGATCGACTTAAAGCCCACCCCTGCTATAGATGTTAAATATATTTCGTATCATTTCTCGCTTAAAAGCGCAATGGCAATAGTTTCACCTTCTTAGCCACATTGCATTGTACTGAACGACACTACAATGCATTTTGCATGGGTGTCTGATGTCTTTGTTGTAGCGAAGCATCTCTTAAGCATAGTTTTCGTAGATGTAAAGTAGTAAAATAAATGAGGGCCCCAGCTCTCGTGTGTGAGGGACGTTAAACTGAGCTAAATCTGATAAATGTAAAACAATCTTACCAAATCGTCAATTGTATATTTATATCGATTGAATGTGAAGCAGAAAGAAACTTGTAGCGCCCTTTTACTCGCTTGTTCATTTTACTCGCTTGTTCATGGTATGCAATGTATTAATTTATATATATTTTTCTTAGAGAAATTCAGAGACGAGTGAAAATGATCAAACTATTGATGGTGGAAATAGTGGTGAGTAATGTGGTTCGTACTATAAAAGAAATATTAATTATGTTAAAATAATTAGGTAGCTAATAAGCTAATTATTTCTTTTAGCGAATAAGTATGAATATTTTTAAAAATTCATGTTGATATTTTTAGAGAGGAAATTTCTTGTGTAATATATACACTGGTGTACAAAACTTAAGCAACTATGTAGATTTCAAGCAGGTAGCCATGAAATTGCAGAAAAGGGGTTATTGCGATCAGTACAATGAACTCGCAATTCAGTAGAAAGGAGATGCGGATGCACATGTAAGGAACAAAACGTATTAGGCGACGTGAGTGTACGCAAAACGTGTAAAGTCGGCGCGTGCAGCTCAAGACTACAAGGAAAGAACTGAGGCGAAATTAAAAACATTCGCTACAAGTGAGTTCTTTCATAAAATATGGTTAGCATAATTCACCTGGACGACTTAACACGTGGAAGAATGATCGTAACGCTAGAGGAGAGGAGCACTTTGACCAGTGTAGCTGGAGAGTTCGGAATCAACAAAAGTGTCGTTTCCCGAACTTGGAAAGCCTTCCAAACCATAGGTACAGTTGTTAGAAAGGTTGGTGGTGGCCGCCCTAGGGAAAACTGTAGTGGATGACTGCTATTTCATCCTGGAGGTGGAAGGAGCTCTTTACCAATAAGCAAACGCCACTGCTCAGCAACTGTATAGCAACAAGTCGACAAAAGTCGCGGTTTACTGTGGCCAGAAGCCTTGGCAAAGGTGGCCTATTCTCCCGCCGTCCTAAATGCTGCATCTCTTTGAAAGTTGAGCATCGGTGGCACCGTTTAGAGGGGTGTAAGGAACACAAACTGAACATCTCTTCAATGGAGTCATGTCCTCTTTACGGATGAGAGCCGTTTCATTGCCACAAGTTATTCTCAACGACAGTGGATTTAGAGAGGTCCGGACACGGTTTCATCCCAGTATCATCATAGAAAAAGACCGTTACGGTAGTCCTGGAGTTGTCATTGGGGAGGCATTATGCTGAACAGGCGTATTGATTTCCACGTTCTCAACAGATGTTCAGTAACTGGAGATCGCTATTGTAGGGAGGTGATCCTTCCCCATGTGCGTCTGTTCCGAGATGATATTGGAGCAATTTCGTTTTTATGGATGGCAATGCACGGCCAAACCGGACTGCTGATGTTCAGCAGCTACTGGAAAATGAAGATATCACTCGAATGGATTGCGCAGCATTCTCTCCTGATTTAAATCTCATAGAACATGTGTGGGATGCTTGAGACGCCTTGCGGCACGATTGGATCCTCCGGTTAATTACCCAACAACTGAAATAGATGCTGGTTGAGGAAGGGACACTCTTGCCTCAAGAACTATTGGACAATCTGATGCTGAATATGAAAAGACCGTGCGAAGCAACCATTGCAGTAAGGGGAGGGCATATCCCATACAAAGTATCATCTGCATACTGTATGCATTTTATTCATTTTTAGGCATCTATGCTATTGTCACCGTTTAAGTACAAAATGCTGTCTCTCATGTAGGAATGTTTCATGGCTTACAGATGATTTTCTGTGAAGTTATGGTAAAAAAAAGCACCTGTTGCTTAAGTTTTGCCCACCAGTGTAATTATTTCATTCTCATAAAAAAATCAATACTTTTGCACTTATCTTCTTAATTTTAGATGAAGATGAACTGATGAATCTTTTGCATCGCATTTCTGTTGCAAAAGAACAGGGAGACAGTTCATGCATACCTAAAAAGTTTGAACACGTCATCCTATTTTATCTAAAAACATACCGTAAGTGAAATTTATTTTAAATTATCAATAAGCATTATCATTCTGTATTTGTAAATGTATTGTATTAGAAAAAAAATGTGCTTTTAAAAAATACCAGTTTGAAATGCAAGAAAAAATATGAAACTATTTTTTTCCAAAAAATAAGTATTCTTTAATAAGAAATACACAATTATATTTTTATTATCAAAACAAATATCCGATGAGCATAATTACTAAGAATACAGAGAAATTTAGGCTTCAAATCTCTATGTAAAATTATCGTTGCTTTTCATGATTACACAATTTATTTGATGGTTAAGATTGTGGTCTGGATGAAATGACTTGAAGACGCAGGTTGTCTTTTATGGGGTTTATTGGTAACATCAATAAAAGGCACATGAGTACGCCCATAGTATAGTAGGCCTAGAGAACTACACATAAAATTTCCTGGGGAGAGAGAGCCGAGATCACCCCCCCCCCCTAGTACAGGGGTATAGTTCGCTTCTGATGGAAAAAATATACTAAACAGGGAGACCACGTGATACATGATTGGCAGCTAGATCCGCCCAGGAAGATCACGTGGTTGACTGAATTCTTAACACTCTATACTTGTTGAATAAAATTTTGCACTTAAAGTAATTGAAACTAAAATGACAACTTCGATAAATATCAAATATCAGGAAGTCCTTTCTTATGTGTTAGAGCATAGGTTCCCAAAGTGGCCCAGGTGGACCCCCAGGGGTCCATAGGAGACCACACGGGGGTCCACGTAGACATGAAAAGAAAACAGGGGTTTACAAGTTGTAAGTGTTTGTAATAATAAATGTTTATAATTTTGTATAACCACAAGTATTTTAATAAATAGGACACAAGAAAATGTGCTACTTTTTCTACTTAACACCCTCAATTTAGGGTGATATTTTTAGGAGTTTTGGGAATACAGTAGAAATGTAGCAGCAGGGGGTCTACCGAAAATAGTAAAACTTTGAAAGTGGTCTACGAGAAAAAAAGTTTGGGAACCTCTGTGTTAGAGGATTGAAGTTATTTTGTATATTCTCGATAATTCCCTAATTTAATTTTTTCAGTGGTTAATTAACAGTCATTAATTTAATTCTTTGCACTCTTAAAAGTAATTCGATGGATATTTATTCACCTAATTCAAAGACTTATTTATTGCTCCGAAAAATAAATATATAATTGTTTTAAGTTGCATTCTCCCGTTTAATTAATTTGCATTTTCTTACTACTCGGATGGTATTTTTAATGGTCAAGATTAAATATATAAAACGTCAAAATGATGCACCGTCTTGAATGGCGAGTGAGTCACTATCCGAGCGCAAAGGGTTAATAAAATTTTGATTAGTGCTTACAGCTTAATGACTTCCAGAAACGGTAAATTTTCGTGTTAAAAAGCAGAAGGTAATTAAAACAAATTCTGCTGATTTATACATCAAAGTTTTTAAAAACACTTTATAATTAAATGTATTTAGTTTATTCGAGTGAAAAAAGCTGAATCATTTTGCATTCAATATTGGCGATTCACAAATTCTTGTATTGACAGACTCATGCCTGTCTTCAGTCGTTCAGAATTGATTTTTTTTTTTTGTTGCTAGCTGTAATCTTCACATAACAAACAAGCACCATTAAAACCAAATGCATTCATCTATTCACTCTCCTCGTCGAAATTTCGAAGTGTACGGTTTATATTCCAGAATTTACTGTAAAAAAAAAAAAAAAAAAAAAAAAAACAACAACAATAAAATTCTAATTTATCGCGTTGTTGAAAACACGCCATTCATTATAATCTGATTTGTTTTTAATGTAATATTTTCGTTTCTTTTTAGTATGCGCTGTTATGGAATTTGCAGATGTTATTTTACCTTTATCCGCTCTTGCTATGGGTAAGTTAGCCTTTACAGAACTCTTATTTCAACCCGTGTGTCCTCGCCAAATTTGTCTACCTATTTTGAATAATCTTGATTCAACTTTTTTTAATTGTGGTATTTATAAAATCGGCGTGTAAGACATTTGTTCTTGTTCGAAAGGAGAATAAACAGCAATAACAAAATCTGTTGAGATTACATTTATTTGTAAAATATTTTATACAATTTTATTAAAGCGTTGGATATTATTTTTGCTAAAAAGATAAAAGCATTCATTATTTTTTTAAAAATGCAGATGGTTTTGGAGCATTTGAATCTAACAATATTTGGCCTTTCTAGAAAAAAATTCTCATAGTAAAAATTCAATTTGCCCAAAAATAACTTATAAAATGCTGAAAATGAGAGAAGTTGGAAACGCTAAAGTTTAAAAGTCGGGCAAAATACCTTTTTTTTTCTTTTAAATTTTTAAATTGGATAATAAATCTCAATTTATATTAAAAAAATGAAATCTACTTTCACACATTTTAAGTTGTGCGAGAACATTATTTTGTGTCATGATATCAACCCGACAGAAACATCATGCTCTCGCATGACTCATATTTCGCAATCAACATTTAGGAAAGCGATGGTTTTTAACCATCTCAAAATCAATTGTCTCAATTTTTTCTCTCTTGAGGTTAGAATTTTTTTCGTGAAAAACCGGTTTAATAAAATCACGTGACTATCAGATTACGCAGTGTCGATATTTAGAAAACAATGGTTTTTCCCCCATCTCGAAATCATTCGAGCTTCAAAACTTTTTTGCTAGGTAGAAAAATTGAAGGGGAAAAAAAAATTCTAACTTTCGATACTTTCTTGCTGTTTCGCGTTCATTCTCATTTTCTTCTCTGTGATTCTTCAAAAATTGATGCCTAAAAAGCGATAAACCGCGAATTTTATACCCATACATTTTGTGGATTCAAAAATCTCAAACCAAAACACCATGTTCTCGCATGATACTGACCAGTATGTCATTGAAATAAATTAACAGTAATTAGTTCTGAATGCCATCTTTGTTTCCAATAAATAACAAGTCAATACCATATTCCATTTATAATATAATATACTGTACTATGTCTATATTTTAAATAATTGACTCCTAGTCACAAATATCTGCACAGTATTTGCCCATTTCTATTTCTTTTGAAAGTTCATAACATCTGGATGTGTCATCAATAGTTGCCTATCCTTTACCTTTTTAATTCTCGAGTTTGTTTAGTTATATTAACGTCCCGTTTTAAAGCAACTATTTTGGGACGGACGTCGTAATTTTGATCCGCTGTAGGATGACGAGGACGACACCTGAGCTAGCACCCACCCACACCACACCAGCGTTAGGACTTTCAGCTCCAACGGATTTAACATGCACCAGACCCGCTTACACAATTCTTCCGTGAAATTGGGTTTCGAACTCATTTTCGAGAGATGTCACCTAATGAAAATTTAACACACATCACAGTCTTAGAAACTGGACCGATGTCGTCAGTTTATTTCGCTACATTTCAAGCATAGTTATCCAGTAAGAATTTCTCTTTATTGTGGCAGTATAATTTAAAATTGAACGTATGAATTTAATTTGGTAAGAAAATCAGTTCATCAAGGTTGGATGACATGACTAATTTAATGATTTTATATTTATCTTATATTTTAATTTTGACTTTGAAAGCGCCGTAATAATTTCGAATTAAATAAGATATTTTAACATTATATGAACGCTAATTAAGGGATGAAAGAAATGAAAAGTTGAATTTTAAACACTTCAATTATCAAGTTCTACTTTGTAAATTACGATATGTTCTGATTGTAAGCTATTGATGGATATTATTTGCAGGTATAACATACATTGGCCATTGCCCCGTTTTTTGGTTTCTTCCTTGGCTTATACTCTTAATGGGAGCAGAGACTCTCATTGTCTTGATTTACATTTGGGTAAAGATGAATGATGAAAATTATCCAATTAACCAAAATATCTGGATATGGCATTATCGCATTCTTGAGATTCTACTATTAATTGGTGAGTACCTTTTTTTTTTTTAGAACTGATTTGCAATCACTTTAACTTTTTAAACTTGTATATAAAGGGTGTTCAAATGAAAAGGTACGAAACGACACTGTGGGTATAAATGAAGACTTTATTCAAAGTATACACCATAGGTCCGAGTACAACGATCCCACTGATTAACGAGCCGAAGGATTCCTTGTTCCCAGAATTCCTGTGGTCGTGACGAGACCCAGTGCTTCACAGCGTCCTTGAGTTCGCCGTTCGACTTGAAGCGCTTCTTTTACATATGTTTTTTCAGGGGACCAAACACATGAAAATCACAGGGTGACATGTCCGGACTGTAGGGTGGATAGTCCAGTTGCTCCCACTTGGCCAGTTCCGCATGTGTGACCAAGGAGACGTGGGGACGCGCGTTATCATGGAGCAGAACGACAGCTTTCGGGTGTAGCCCGGTATTTTGGACCTGCATGGTCTTCAGGGTGTCTCACAGTATATATCGGAGTTATTGGTTCTTCTGTAAAATCTTCACATGCACTGATAAATCAATTGGACGGAGCTCTTTATAAAAACTGTTCTATCCTGCGCATGTTCCGATCTACGCCGGATACTCCAATCGCCTCCCTAGATGTATCGCTACGTTCTCCCATAGCGGCATAGGCAAATTTGTTAACGGCTACGTTGTGACGACGTTTCGTACCTTTTCATTTGAACACCCCTTATACTTGATATATAATGTAGCTCTGTCTGCCACGAGAATTCTTGCCTCCAAGTGTCTAGGTTGATGTTGATTGTAGAAGCGGGTATTGACAAGGAAGATGCATTTCAGGTAGGAAAAATCAGTAGGAGGTCTTGGGTTTATTTTATTTTTGGCGTCAGTTTGAGGCGTTAAAAGAGCTGTTAATCATTCGTCTTGTCTCTTTTGCCGCGGTTGTAGATTTCTTTATAATTGCATACCCTGCTTCTATTAAATTTTATTAAACTTCCTGTCCAAAAATTTAATTGCATTTGGCTATTTATTAATTTTATTTCTTAAACCTTGACGCTTTTAAAAACTATCCTCTCAATTTAAGAAAAAGGGTCTTTAAAACCTCAAGCACACAAAATTATGATAACATTGCAGTATTTTGCTCCGAAGGCCTCTCCTGTATTGTTATATTCTATAATGAAGATTGATATTTATTGAAAAGGAAAGTCATTTTTCACTCTATTTGAAATGAGTTTATGAGAATGTTTGTAATATTTTTAAACCTGGTAAAATATTATCTGGAATAATATTTAAAACCTTTTATATCTTTACATAGAAATTATTAAAGCAATATTTAACATTATATAGAAATAATTTAAAACAATATTTAAAATGTTTTATTTCATTTGGTCTCTCCGTCTATGCCCAGAGCCTACTAGGCAATCGCCTGAATATGCAGTTGAATTACTTAAAAAATCTGATTATTTTTACAAATTTCACGAAGTTATTTACGTTTACATTGAACTTAAGTTACAAATTAAATTTGGTTATAAAAAAAAATTCCCACGGTAATTATTAATTTTGTATTTAAAAAAATGTATATTTCAGGGAAAGTAAATATAGATTTCGGATAGGTTCCATGCATATTTAATAATGAATATTTCGATTATTAGAATATCAAAAAAACCTTTACAGAAATTATGAAATATTTTAGATTAAATATACACTATTTTTATGCTCAACTGTATTTGTTAATCTACGCATATTTCAGATATTTTGATGTTTTTTCACTAAATGGATTTTTTGAGTTGAGTACAATTAGTAATTTTTTGGTATGAATTCATCCTAATTTTACACTATTTCTTTCGTTTTATTGTGCAATCGGTGAGGCATGCAATTAACTATTTCGTTTTTGTATTTGATTTGAGTTACATTTCCTGTACGCAGGGTAAAAATACCCGATATTCTAAGATTTCGAGTGTTCAAAATAATTTGTTTTCAAAAACGGAATGGAATAATACCGCATGTAGCCAATTTGGCGCTAATCGTGCCGATATAAGAAACTTTATTGATTACCTGTACGAAAATGAATCTTTGTACAATAACCTACGACCATAACGATAGCTTTAAATGAAGATATTTGGTAGTAAGTCCTCGTGGCAGATACACAATTTATCAATGTCAAATTTTACACGCACAGTTGTATTACATTTCCACCAGACAAGTTATAAAACATACTTCCCCTAATTATTCCAAGAAGCTTAGTAATTTATAAAAAAATCTCGCATTGTAAACGTATACGAGAGAGTAAAAGGAAGAATATTCACTATTTAGTTACTACTTGATTTTTATGCTCGCTAGTTGATAACAAATTTAAATTTCCTCTCTATTTTCCATAATTTCATATTACGAAGGGTTTCATTAGTTAATCTAGCTGATAACTAACTTTAATAGTCATAGAAATCGCTAAGAATGAATAATTCATTGATTCCAGAGAGCAATTTTATCATTAAAAATTCATTTTTTTTTTTCTTTTTTCAGAAATCATGTGCTGTTTTTCAGCTTTCTTTTCAACAAATGACTCGACGTCTGAAAATTATTGCAACAGCATATTTTATTTCTATGTTGTCTTTTTCAATGTATTTATGCTACTGAAATTATTTACATTATAATTGCTAATATATTGCAGTATTTTAAGTCACGAATTGTTAAGGATAATTTTTAATATTGAAATTTTATTTGTTTTTAAGACATGATTAAAGAAATTAATTTTTAATAACCTTGTCTGTGTTTTTTTCACTTTTCAATTTAAATTGACTTTATAAATCTTTGAGTGAAATATCAATTATAAAATATTATCCACATTCTCGTGTAGAAGCGAATGATGGAATTTTGTTAAATTTCTGCTATTCTGAAGTAATGCATTCTATACTACTTTCCAAACTTAACTGTCAAATTTTTTTGCAAGAATGGTGTAATCTAATAATGAAATTGAGAAGAAAAATGATTCTATATTCCTTTATCTGAATTATTAATAATGTATATTGGCGCTCTAAGGGACAGAATTTCGAACGGGAAAATCTCAAATTCGGTTCCTATATAATTTGGATGGCAAAAATGTTCATGTCAATTTTAAAAAAATAATAATTAATGAAAAATTAAGAGATTTTAAAGATTTTCTCTCAATCCAATATTAATCACTCTTCAATAATAACTCTTGTGAGTGAATGTAATCGACAGGTGGCGCTGTTGCACCAGACATTTATTTGGAACTGGAGAAAGATACAAAACTGGATAACATAATTCAATTGTCGTGCAATGCTTTCTTGAATTTTAAAATTTTAATGTTTGTGCGTAATTTTGAACTATGGATCCTTGCAATGACATTCAAAGTGAATTTATTATTTCGTCAAATATTCAATCGCGACATCTTTCTTGAAAGCTAAGGGAGAAACTTTTTGATTATCAGTAAAGTTTACAGGATGAACGGTAAAATGTTTCCAATCTACGAAGGAATAAGTGCAGTTTGAAAATCATTGCCCATGTTGTCATTATATCTACTGTTACAAATTACCATATCCTTATAGAAATATGAAATAACGAAAAATGACATCATTATAAAAGGCTATTTATACATTAAATAGAACTGATTTAAAGCTATTAAACGTAATAGTTTCTGCCAAAATTTAATCTTTAAAAATACTTTGTTAAATTGATATTCATGATTTCTTTATGTATAACAGGTTTAATTATAATGAAATATAACGAAAATTTGATATGAATTAATTGATAGTCAAAAACAAGCATTTTCAATGACTGTTGTGAATTAATGTAGTCAGTAGATGGCGCTGTTGCACAACACATTTATTTGAAACTGGCTAGAGAAATCTTGATGCATTTGTTTATGTGCGTTCAATTACGACAATTGAAGTAGATCTTGATCCTTTAATGACTTAAAAACTGAAAGATGGTAAAATGATATTTTAATATTTCATTTTTACTAACTTTATCAAAATTCTAGAGAAGGCGACACGAACGTAAAATTGTGATACTTTGATAAAGATAAGATGTAGCCAGCCACAATAATAAATAATAGCAGGAAATATTTTTTAATGTTGAGTAGAAATCGAAATATATTTCAACGTAGAATGAAATTCCAATTTATTTCGAGAATTCTTAGCAGCGTATCAGGTTTTCGTAGTAATTTATATAATTCTTCGCAGTAATAATTATAATAATGGCAACAAATATTTTGAGTATTTTTTTTGTGTTCAGATTCTTAAGATTTTACACATTCTTGTGAAGGTTTAGTACTTAAATGGACTAAAAGCCTTTCCTTCAATTTTGAAGTTCTCGATTTCAGTTTCATTTTATGATTAGGACAGAAAAAGTTGTTACCCGTATGCCAAACTGAAATTCAAAAACGATTTTTAAACCAATTATTTTAATCCTTGGCACTCGGAAAAGTAATTCGATGCATAATTATTAACTTAATACAACAGCTTGATTATTGTTCCTATATATATATAATATAGCTTTTAAGTTGAATTTCAACGAAAAATTGACCTGTCTTTTTACCATTCTGTAGGTATTTTTAACAAAAAATAAATAAGACAAAATGATTGAATGTTGACCGAGAGACAAAAAGTTAATTTACAAATAGGACATATATTTCTCTTCTACACATGTCGACAACTCCAAAGCATACATAATACATCCGAATACAACAGATTAAGAAAATGAAGACGATTATTTTATTATGAACTACACTTGAAACATAGCGAAGGATTTGAAAGATAATAAACATGAATCAAATCTTTCGTTAATCATCTGCGACATATATTTGTTTTTCACAAGACTATACTTATACAATCGTCTGATGCAAAAAATCGCATCTATTTCTGATTATAGAATTAGAAGCGGATAGCGAGAAAACGATCATAGCGAATTAGAAGAATATTTAGAAGGAAATAATCACCCGACAGCTCTAATCGATGACATATTTGTTATTCTATACAGAATCGGTGAAAAGTATTCACCAGGCACTTCTAATCGAGAACTTTCTGGTGATCATTTTGCGATGAGTCAGTGGAAAGTGTAAAGGGATTATGAAATATTATAAAACGTGATTAGTTCCATTGCGCTTATAATATGCTTAGATTTCTTTTTAAAAACGTGCTAATCGTTCAAAATGTGTTTATAAATTCGAATTATGAAATCATCAGGTGAAGATGAGCAACGCGTTTAACGCAAATATTTCATATGAACTATCGTGCTCAGAACAGAATTTGGTGTGTCCAAATTGTTTAAGCTAATTATCTATTTTTTTTTTCCTTTAAAAACTAGTAAAATTCCTAGAATCCTATTGCAAAGTTTTAAGAAATTTACCATATCTTCTATCGACAATTCCCTAACATGAAAATTGTTTCCCCTATGATAATAACCTTAACTAGAATTTCCGTTCATATTTTCTGATATGTTACTAAGCGACGAGATCAATATTACTTGTTTTCTCCGGTTAAATATGAGCATGCGCAGGAACACAATCTTGTTCAGAAAATTTTGAAATCTGTTAACATTACATGACCGTTCTCTCGCTATAAGTTTCTTACAGAAATCAAAAATGTCACACATCAAGATACCTTTCGATTGTTTTAATTCGCTTCAGTTTACAAATGTAATGGTCATCTCGCATAGTCTCAATTTCTTTGATGGTAGTTTCAAAAGGATTCGTTAATAATAAATTTAATTAGATGAATGTCTCGTTTTAAAAACACGAACACAAGAACTGTTTCAGAGCTTATATCCGATTCATGATGAGATGACGAGGACGATTCACTCCTATCCAAATTTTCTAACTTCCTATGTGTTTAAGTTTACAAAAGATTCGCATATACGGCTGGGCAATGTGGAATCAGGTCTCAAATTTCTATCTTTGGAAGCTGACCAGTCATTTTTGACCTGGATAACATCTTTCCAGATATTAAACTCTCCAAAAGTATACAAATTCGCAATCCCTTTTTGGTTTATATGCGAAAAAAATATTTCAAAGTTAATTTATATAATAAAAGATTTTTACAAATGTTTTCTTTATCTGAAATGCGCTTTTATATGATAAAATTTTCAATGTTCATTTGTGTTAGTTCATATTGTTGTTAACTTACTGAATTTCAAATATCTTCTTTTTCACAGACTTTTAGTGTGAAATTTGAAAGAATCAATTTAACAAGAAAAAAAAAAAGTAAGATATTTTTTAGTGAAAATTTTAGTTACATACATTTAAAAAAATACTAACTTCAGATAAGAATGAAAGCAATCTTAAATGTACAAAAAAATAGGTTATTCAACTCACAAACATAAGACTATCAAAAGTATTCCAGTAATAGCTTTATATATTTTTTCAAACTACATGGAAGTATTAATGGGAAAAAAAGTGTAGCGGTCACATATAACTTGACTACTGTCTCTTTTAATATTACAGATGACGCAACTGTATTAACATCAAGGTATATTTCCCATGATCCTCTTGGGGGTCATTATTAGATAGTATTCTAGCGAGTGTCGTGGTTTTTCGTGTCCGTTTTGTGTTGTCTTGTCAAATGTGGAACTTAGAATATTAGTTAAATAACTGCTCCTGAAACTCATCTGTTATTTCATAATGAAGTTATAAAGAATCTCGTCCCTCTATAGAAGAAAATAAGTTTAAAATTTCAAAATATAATTCAGCCATTCATCTAAGAAGTGTAAAATGCCTTCCTTAAGATGAAAATCAACCAAAACTATCCAACAAAATAGAATACTAAGTGAATAATTTTTTCTAAAGTAAGTCTTATGTAGCATCTCACAGCCCAAGACCGGATTAAACTTTCTAAGAATGTTGAGGCAATGCAAAACATGGGTGATGCCATTTCTCTTTCCTAACTTCCATTAATTAAATTAATTTTCTCTATTTATGCAGTTTTACATAGAAAGTTTTGGCACAGTGCAATAACAAAACTTTTAATCATGCTATAGCTTACGTATAAAACAATTCAACATGTAAATTTAAATAAAATTTTAAAAATGATTAAATTTATTTAAATTTTAAAAAAAATTACAGACAAACCTGTTTTTGAGTAGTAGAAAGGGACTGCATAAGAAAAAGTGCACAAAAGAAATATTCAGGAACTTACCAATAGCTATTACAAATAATTTTTACAACATATTAAAAAAAATTATATGGTGGAGATGGGCCACATAAAAAAAGTCTCACCTAGAAAAAAGTCAAAAATTTACGCAATAGACAGAGAGTACTTTCTAAACAAAATTATTAAATAAGTTAAGCCGGCGTTCTGGCCTAGGGGTACCTCTTCTTCCTCGTGATCTGGACGTCCCGGGTTCTGGCAGGCTTGTTCTTTACCCTGTGTTCTATGTGTGAAAGAGTACCCTGCAAAAAGAGATTGTATAAAAGAGTGTGTGAATGTCATCTTCATATGAGCTAGAAGTAGGACTTCTGCTCTTCGGTGCTCAGGGACCTTTACCCTCAGAAGCTACTGCACAAACTCGCCTTATATCTTGTCTATGGCAAGTGCCACAAGTAACAACATAATTAAATTACACATGGAAACGTTTATAAAAATTTTTTAATTTTAAACATGGACAATTTTTTAAATGCATATGATTCAATACTACTCGTCATAATCCAAAAGACTTTAGGGCCGCGGTGGCCTGGTGGTAAGTCTCGGCTTCGGAATCAGAGGGTTTCGGGTTCGTGACCCGATTCCACCGAAGAGCCGTCGTGTAAGGGGGTCTGTTACACGTTAAATCCGTCATGACCAAACGTCCTCCCGCTTGTGTGGTGTGGTGTGGAGAGGGGGGGGGGGTGCCAGCTCAGATATCGTCCTCGTCATCTGACCGCGGTTCAAAATGACGAGGTCCGTCCCAAAATAGCCCTAGTGTTGCTTCAAACGGGACGTTAATATAACCCAACCAACCAAAACACTTTTTTTTTTGTGATGAACCGGCTTAAAATCGCTTTCGTCAAATCAAGATATCAGAGTTGATTTATTTTTGGAATATATTATTTATTTTGGAACATAGGAATTTGTTGAAACAATGTATGATATATTGTGTACCATATAATCATATCATTATGCCATATACATATGTACACTGATAGAAAATATTACAAGTCTTATCATGCAAACACCGTTTGGAATTCATGCACCGCATAAAAGAAATAATATATAAAAACACCGTATAAAAACAGATTCAATCATTTTTAAGTATAAGATCGGGTACGTTTTAAAAATATAATAATGTATTATAAAAATTGCAAAAACTTAATATTTTTTTTTGGAATAGCGTTCCAAAATTTAAAAGCTATTTGATTTTTAAGTTGGAGTACAACGTCTTTGTAATTGAAATGAAAACACCAAATTATATATTTTCAAAATACAGCATGGATGTTTCTAGGTATTGTTTGTTATACTTACTTATTTAAAATTACGGTCACGCATATAGCTGCTTAAAAATAAATACTGACATGGTATGAAGTATAATATCAAAAATTTCATATGAAAATACACCGCAAAAAAAGTTGTCCTTTCACAAACAAAAATTTATATTCTGCATTATTTCATAATAAAATTTTTTCTTTTACTCACGCATTAGTTTCAAATAACATATTTCTTCGCATATGAATTTATCAGATTTTATTTTATCATTTACTTCATTGAGCAAGCATTTCTTGACCTACAGTTATATTTGACTTTGAAATCTTGTTTTGTATTTAGTAAACAGGTTTACTGACACTACAAATAAATAAATAAAAATAAAAAACAATTCAAGTTTTTATGAATATATATTATATTTTTCACTTATGCCTAAAAATGTAATTGTTGATTTCATTAAATTTTTTTCTTGAGCAAAATGAAAATTTGTTTTCAATTCAAAAATTTAGTAAATTCTATGTATTGTTCGTCAACAGATTCTAAAACCCTCCGCCCTTTTGGGTATACGTTAGGTTAGGTTTACTTCGACGAAATAGGAGTGAGGGGAAAGTTGAAAGGAGGAGATATTTATATTTAGCAATAAATTCTGGAAATACCACATCTTTCCGCATCTAACCCCTTAGTTGAGTCAGAATCGTTGAAATGTGGTCATTTCAGGATAATGAAACGAACAATAAATAGCTAAATACTGATTGAATGGGAGATTTAATTTCAAATGTAACAGCAAAATGTACAAACTCCATATGTGGAAATAAAAGTACTACAAAAATACAAACGCTATGAAGGTATAAAATATTATCAGAATGATTTTTTTCTTTTTTGGGATTATCAGATTGAATCTTGTTTGCTCCGTCTCTTGCACTTGAATTCATAATACACTATAAGTTGCTCGCTTTTGAAGATTCGAGGACATTTTTGTTGGGGGCTAGACTCTTTAGAATACCTGAGACACTTGTGGATTATGTGGAATTTTTGTATCGAATTCTAGAAGCCTTTAATCATTTAATTTCAGGAGCGGTAATTCGATTTCTATAAGATACATAGCAAGATGATTTAGATATTCAGACCAGATCTTAAGAAACATTTAATCTTAGATGAATGTTGGGAGCCACAGTTGCCAAGTGAGCCATCTGCTTTAAGATCATGGATTTAAGGCGCTGAGATCTACCATAGCTAACAATTTTAAGGATTCTAACGCATATAATTACGTTTAGGTTTTCTTTCAATTCCAATTGCTTCATGTGAATTTAAGGCACAGCTTTAATGAAAATTTATTATATACAGGAAATTATATCTTTAAGAAGATTGAAACTTGTGGCGATATGATTAGTTAAGCTCTTCTTTGAATTTCAATTATTTAAGTTGAGGAAAAGGAAAAATAGTCTGATAAAAATACGGGAAAAGATTCACTTTTTTTGCCTCACTAAATTCTTTGTTACATGAAACAAAAGTTTGTATGGAATTACCTTAAAAAACGTTTATCCACAGAGAGTTTAACGGTGTCAGGTTCAATAATCCTTAAGTATGTATGGTCATGACATGTTCTCAATTTGAAGCCAGGCAACTAACGTTTTGCTCTTACCAAATGACTGCAATATAGTTCAGAAGTAAGTATTTGTTTGATTAATCAATCAAACAATCAATAAAAAAATTATTAGCTTCAACATTTATACACCCTAAAAGCAATAAAATTCTTGTTTAGGGTAACACTTGTGTTTTAATGAATTTTTATCATATAATCTGCAAGAAGACTTGAGCTTTCTTTTTATTTGTTATGGAGCAAGCATTTATCCACCGAAACACTCCAGCTGTTCGGGTATTTATTATTATGATTCAATCCTTTTAAAGTTTATTTAGCTATATTTTGTGGAATTCGTGAATTTTGATTATTGTTAATCCGGTAAAAGCTAAGAACAACGGTTCTGGAGTATACGCCGGAGAACACATCTTCATTCCTTTTTTATTTAGCTTCATGTTAAAGCGAAACCGACCCACTCATATTTATTTCATGAAGGAATTTCATCGGTAAAACGCACTGTAATTTATTTTAAAACTGTCTCGCGTAACAACGCTTGTTCAAATGTGTTTTTCTATGATTTTGTTAATAAAATTTTTTAAACTTCTTAATGAAAAAATCTTTTGAAGGCAGTTTGATACCTTTCATCAAGCTTTAAATGTTGGGTGACAATATCTATTATTATAGTTTACTAGCTAGTACCCAGCGCATTGCTGCCGCAGAAGAAATAATTTTAGAAACATCGTTTGAAATGGCTATCTTGTTTAATTGGGAATGATAGAAATAATGATATTTATTTTCTTATCGATAATAAATACATACATTTAAATTGAATGATGTATGAAGGAGAAGTATAAATAATATTTATTCTATTTTTTTAAAAATTTATTATTCAAGTATACTTTAGGGTAGACAATATTTTTTGTTTTTCCGCCTTCAGCAAAAACAAATTTCTTGGTTGTCCGACTCGTGAGCATCCAACCTACCACAGACCGTATGATGAACATGGATTTTCTAGGTTGAAGGCAATAAGTTGGCAATGTTTTACCTCCATTGGATAAATGGTACGGCAGCGCATAAAATATGACCAAACAGAAATTCATTTTTATATATTAGATATAATAATTGTACTATGTCTATATAATCTTCGAGAAAGTTCAAACAAAATGCTGGCAAAGTTTTATCGCAATCGGATGAAAAGTACGGCAGTACATAAAATACGAACAAACAAAAATTATAACCGTTTTATATTAGCTAAACCATTTGCATCACAGCTCTGTATCTGAGTTATTTGTCTGAGAGGTTTGATTGGATCATATAGCCGCGTATTACTACATATTGTGGGTTCTATACGATTGTACGCGATAATGTTTATATAGCATATAAACATCTATTTGATGCTTATATAGCTTATAAAACTTTTTATAATTCTTCGTTATTAATAAAATATAAAATGCAAGGCGGAAAAATTATTCGAAACTCTTCAGAGGCGACCGTGGATCTGGAACTATCAAATTTGATATTTGCTTCTTGAATCTGATTGGCTCACTTAGTTTTCGAAAATCTAAATTTAAGTGTTTTAATTAAAAATGAATTAAAATAAACGTGTTTCTTCATTTATTTCATAACATATTATTGCCTCAAAATCGTTTCATACAAATTTATGCCTTAAAATATTATAAAGGTAAAAATAATGTTTAATAAGTTGTTTTTGCACCATGCGTTTCTGATGTCAAAGAATTTACTAAAATATTTTAACAGCATTTTATCATAGTACTTTTTATTGTTTTGTTTAATGTGCCTAAATTTATACGCTTCTCAAAGTATTCTATATATCTCTTTGTCAAGAAAAAAAAACTGAAATTATCTGCAAAAGATTATTCTACGTTGTAAAACAAATTGAAATAATGTATCGATCTATTTAATTAAAACCTATCATGATCTTGGATCCTCCAAATCCTAAACTCCTCGTCAAACTCGTGCAAAACGTTTTCGTGTCTGAATATCTTGATAGCGCATTATTTATTTGCATCTGTAAGTAGTTGGCGATTGTATGTACCGTTAAATTTGCGACTACATAACCTTATTTCAAGAATGTTTCCTGCAATTACAAATTTCATTCATAACATTATGCAATGTTTCATAACTCCTATTCTTCAGACAATATCGGTTTCTCACTACCTATCTAGTGTGTGTATGCAAATAAATTGATTGATGTTAAGGGATGAAAAAATGTTACTAAATCTTTATATGATGTTCTCAAAGAAACTTGAAATTCGAATTATTTTTCAGTAATGTACTCTCTTTAACATTTTACTCAATTTTGATTTCATTAGTTTAGCATATGTAACATTCTTTTTTTTCCGTCCTGAAAATTGTTGTTCCCTACTACCCATCATGGAAATACATTTGTATTAAATACATTGTGTATTAAATAATACACAGAAAAATTAGTTTGTAAATTATTTATTTTGGAATGCAATGAAATTTTAGAATTGGAGTGATATATTGAATTTTAACTCTCAGAATTAGCAAAATTTAGAAAAACGCATACGTACAAAATTCTAAAATAAATTGGGTATGCATTGTATAAAATTTTTCCGATACGTTTCCTCATATGCAGAGAATAGACTGAAATTTTTCTTAGTGCCATTCTAAAAGTTATGCAATTGACGATTATCTGAAGGTAGAACCACATTCCAGGTTCTCCCCATGTCATCAGAAAAGAGCTTCTTATGTCCAACCGACCACCCCGCCACCACTGAAAGAAAGCAGTTTTGACAAGATTTGTTGTGATCGACTGAGTTGGGAAAAAGCAATTGGCAGTTTAGGCTGAACGAAGTACTGTCCATTCTTGCCTTCTCTCTTAAACATAATTACTCTTCTCGCATGTCTTGGGATATGTAAATGGACAAGGTAAAAGACCACCCTCAATAAAGTTGAAGAATTTTTTTATTAAAAAGATTCCTCGGAGTTAATTGCAAGGACTTGTAGTGAGGCTCATGTAGAGTGTTGTATAAAGAATTTCATCGCTATTAAAAAAATGAACTCTTTATTTCACTAACAACCATTGGAACATAATTACTTAACACATGCGGGGATACATACAACGGGGATTTCCCCGGGCGAAGTATAAAACATAGATTGTTTTAGGGAAAGTAAATAGAGAGCTCTTCAGAATGTCATGAATGAAAGATGGCGCTACGATCACTACAGACCCCTAAACTCAGGACTATACGTGCTCACAGTCCTCTTGTGCTTTTCAATATTTTAGATTTGTATGACAAACGTATCTGGAAGGGTTTTCCAATTATTTTATGTTGGATCCATGCATATGTTTGGATTTCGGGAAATGAAAAGGCTGACATAGCAGCTAAACTGACTACTACTTTCTTGTCGGCACAAATCTGTCATATGAATAACAAGAAATGTATATGTCGAATTTTGATTTCCCAATGGTAAAGTGATTGGGACGCACAGTTTCGTAGTAAGCTCCATACAAATAAGCATACGATCGATTTCTGGCCCACATTACTCAGCAGAAAACTTAAGCCCATTTTAATATGTTTGAAATTTTGTCACTTGTCACACTCGATTCACCCATCGACATTTATTGAATAGGGAAACCAACACCATTTTGTTCAATTTGTAACAGTCCTATATGTGCTTTATTCATTCTCGTATAATTCCATTTTCAACATTCTAAAAAAAATATTCGTTTTTATAATCATGTATAAGCATTAGCCAGGCATTATGGCACCAGGCATAATGGTTAATATCAGTAATTAATATCAAGCATAAGGCTTAAGGTCAAGTCTTATATCAAGGCATAAGGTTAATATCAGTATAAATGCACCAGGCATTATGGTACATTTTAGTACTGCACCATAATTTGCATCATTATTGCGCTTTTTCATGACTCGCACTTTCACACATTTGGATTTCATAGACGTTCCGATTTTAATATAAAATGATAGTAATATTTGAATAACATAAGTGTGGCGTAGCTTAGCCAAAGATGGCTTTTGTGCCACAAAACACAAACTCCTATACTGGGAATCATAACCAAGATGAGTACCAAGTCAATTTTTGGTGGATCGTGACAAGATATTTATTGTACGGTTCTTTCCAAAATTTATATAAATGAAGGGAACTTAAAATCTTCATTTATCAACACATTAGGAATATTTTTTATGAAATTATATTTAATGTTTTTTTCTTCTGAAAATTTTCTTTAGTTCATAAAATATCGCGGAAAGAATGAGTGTTAATATCAGTAAGGATTCAAGGTTATGGAGAACGAGGCAAGTCGCTATAGAATCCCTAAAATGTGGATAATGATGTTTAAAAATTTTGGGTCAACTGGTTTAGGTAGTTTTTAAGCAGTTTGTTTCAAATGAATGATTTACAGACCGGAAATATCGATGTAAATGGATATGGATTCTGGTTAAAGAATTATCAGTACAATCATTATGGTTATTATGAAATCTGTATGCATTAGGTTCGAAACATCGCAAGAAAACAGTAATGCATTAATAAAATCAATTTTTGTAAGATTTTTTTCAAGGTTATCTAATAGTGCAATTTCAAATCATTTTGTTCATTGTTGCGTAGAATATTCAAATATTTCTTCTGTATTTTCAGAGACCACCAGAGCGACATCAGAATGACCAGATGGCTGCAGCAGCACTTCTTCGTAAGTCGTGCTTTTTATTAGATGCATAAAAATGTATTTAATGTAAACTATAAATTTTTCCATGGCTGTAATGCAATTTGCATCCAAAAATGTTTTTTTTTTTCCCAATTGTTTTTAGGCTTAGATGTTTGAAAAAATTGTCGTTTCACATGTCGTAAAGGTACTGGATTTAGTTTTCTGATGAGACACTAGAACCTAATTTATTCTCCTATTCTTCCTCTCTTGGGCATTTATTTGACTAACTTAAGACTAGTAATCCTAAACATGCACATTAATTTGAATCTGTAAACGAAATACTGTTCATTTCAGTATCTTACCACTTTTCAACAATTTTACCGTGGTAAGTGGCGAGACGCAGAAAGATGAGCACATTTGAGGAATTATTAGTCATTCTTTGACTTTGATTTCGGCCCCATTAGACACATTTTTATTAATTTTTTCCACGTATATATGAATGTCGTGTCGTTTCTGACCGCATTGTTTTCACTCAAAATTACATATAGATTACTTGTATGGCTAGTTCAAGAAGCAAAAAGAAAGCTTTCCGGAGTGGCGCTAAGAATATTTTATATAATATCATTAAATGTGACCGAGATTTACTACCGTTGTTAGTTTCATAAAGTTATCAAAAAATTCAATAACAAAGTGTTTTAATATAAAAAAATATTTTGTAAAAAAAAGTGAATAATCAAATTTTAAGAACAGATATCTTTGCTATATCTCCCCTCCCCCTGCCGGCGTCCTGGCATAGGGGTAGTGCGCCTTCCCCGTGATCTGGAGCTCCCGGGTTCGAGTCCCGGTACAGGGGTGGTTGTACTTCTGTGTTCTATCTGGGAGGGTGAATGTGCCCCCCTGTAAAAAGGGACTGTGCTAGCGAATGTAATGCATGAAGTAGCTAAGTCGTACTCTTGGCCCTAGTTGGCGCTACTGGAAAAAAACAAGTGACGCTCACTCGGCTTAAATCGCTGACAGATAACTGTCAACGGGCTTGTAAAGTGCCATAAGTCACAACAAAGCACACATATTCCCCTGGAATTATTGTTTAGGCTCCTTACAGTAAATAAGTTTTTCTAAAATAATTTATTGTGAATTAATAGTTTTTATTACAAATTATCCGCAATTTTTTCGCTTTCTAAATATACGAATACTCAGAGTACACGTTATAGGTAAATGCAAACGTATTCTTTTTTTCATCTTTCGTCTAATCCCTACTTTGACTAAATAAAAGCATCTTGACGCAAGCGCAAAAGCACGGAGGGTTTTCTAATTCGCGAATGAATAGTTATCTGTACACGGTGAGTATCGTCAACCACATGATATACTTACGTAAAAATGCACTACAAACACCATCCATAACCTGCAGGGGTTGCAAATCAGCTAGGAATTAGTTTAGTACTCAAATTATAGCTTTTTGGTAAATTTGAATTTCCAAGTTTCCATAAATAGTAACCGGGCACTGTGGTTTTTTGCGCTCTAGAAATTCATTTGCGCCCATGCGCAGATGAATTTCTAGAGGAGGCATGCTCTTTAATCGACTTTGAAGGTCAGACAATCTGAGCAAGTGACTTCTTATCTGAGGAAAAGAAATTGGAGATGAAAACAAATACATTTAGACATTGGTGAGGATTTTATTGGACGGCCTTTTGAATTGCTTGTTTTAATATTGGCATACAATTCAGCTTTTGGCTTGATAATGCAAAAATCATTGTTTGCTATATTCAAAATATTTTTAACTCAATTTTAGTGAACCATTAAAAATAATTCGCTTTCAGTTAAGTTGGAATAAAATTAATGATTTGGTACTCAATAAAGACTTCAAATTTTAATATTGCTTTGAATTACAGTGGTCTATAACTCTAATACAGACCGGAAAAAATGAAATTGATCAATTGTAAACGATCCCAATATAAATACTTCATATATGCTCTGCTAAGCCACTGAAGCTTAAAGTTTTGTCTTTTTTAGAGGATATAGATAATGGAACAGGAGCTGTTCATTGGTATTCTGCCCAACGAAGAATGGAGGAAGGCCGTATTGGTTCGGAAGAACATCGTGTGCGCCCCAAGTGCTCCGTAAGATGCGGTAAGTGAAACGTTCGGCCAAATTCGCAAAAATTTCTTTTGAAACTTTTTTTTTAATTTTAAATAACGTACTATAAACAACTTTCTATTTTCAGAAAAATTTATTAATGAAGTATAGAAGAATGAAATGTAATGAGCCTTCTGCAGGGTTTGAATACGGGATTCAAAACAATGGAATTCGGTTAATTCGAACAGTTTCAATTCCACTTTGCTGTCAAGGAACGCGTCTTTAGATATACGATCCCGAGTATCCTAGAGATGTAATCACTTTTGACTGATCAAACTCCGCATGTTAACTTTTTAGCTTTTAAAAAAAAATTTCTTTATATGTGATTATAAATAACCCTTCCCTTAAGTCATTATTGCACGTTTTTCATGACTGATACACTTCCATACTTTTAGACGCTTATATTTTACAGACATCTAATGTATCGCTTTTATTATAAATTGATACAGATATTTTAATACTACGAGTGTGGCGCAGCTTAGTCAAAAGTGACTTTTGAGTTATAAAACAAAAACTTACTCCAGCTTCATTGCTGGCCCTATACGATTGATTTTTGATTTCTCACCATAAGCCCTTTGTGTAATAGGGGGGGCTTTTCATGAGATGTTGCCAACCTCTTTGCTCATTGTTTCTCATGGACATCTTAAAAACATCTTATATTGGCAATGCGTCATGACCCAACAGAATGGTACTACATTGTGGTGCCCGATGCATGATTTCTGATAGTTAGCCATCACAATGACTGGTTTGTAAAGGATGGTGATACTACTACTTCCTTGAGTTTGACTTTAAAGATGGTAATTATTTAGGGAATGACCCTGAGTATATAGATCCAGGCTGGCATAAAAGATGAGCGTCAATGCCTTGGTGATTTCCGAACTTGTGGCTACCTTTGGTGGATGAAGTTGTCGTAGTCTGAATTTCCATCTTGAGGCATATGAATATATATGTGCAAATTAAATCAATTCAGATAGAAAATCTCCAACAGAAACTACATTTGAAAACTTTCTATAGAAATTAAAATCATTATTGATGAACTGCTGGATTGACTAGTTGGCCTAAAGCTAATAAGATATATCCAGGAAGTTGGCTATAATTGCCAAAAACGGGAAGTAAATTACATACAAGAAACTGAAAAAATTCCTCTTAGCAAGCTGGAAGGTAAAGGTAGATTTCTTTACATCCAAGTTACTATTTGGCAACATAAATCATTGTCGTTAGAAACGGTGAAAGTTAGGGCTTGAAAATTATTTTTCAGCCCCAAACTTCTAAGATATTGCAGTTATCAAAAAACTTTAAATACAAAAATTTTTGGTTTTAATGAGGTGGCGAATTGAATTTATTTTTCTATCTTCAATATTAAGAAAGTTATAATGAAATGAAAATTTCACTCCCCCCCCCACATCATTTCCACCTCTTTTGAGCTAGATGGCCCATCTACGAACTCATCCGAGGTTTTTTAATTTTATACAACATATTCCAAACCAATTAAAATCCAAACAAAGTTATTCTGCTTATTCTTTTTACAAGATAACGTGGACAAAGAGTTCTACGCATATGTTTTATTATGTAAACTTTTGAACGGAAGGTGACTTTTGGTTCTGAAAACCATGATAGCGGAAGAATTGAAGAAATTTTTCCGCAGTCTTGTCATGAGAATCTTTGCAATAGGTAGTAATTCTGTAAGAATCCGTCCAAAAAGAAGCGGCCATATAAGAATTAAAAAAAAAAAAAAAAAAACCTTGAACTCAAAGGCAATTAGGCTTGACCTCTTACACAAATCAAAAAATGTAATTTGATCAGAAAGCAAAGATTCCATATCTATCATTCTAAGTGAAAGGAAATAGCTGAGAAATTTAGCATTTCCACCTTTTTTTTGTCTTCAGAAATCTTAAATTTGTTATATAAATACTATTTTATTGGGAAATCCAAGTGATGACTAAAAATATAGTAACCTGGACTTATCACAGATTTCGTTTTCATAAATAATGCATTCAATTTGGTTGTTAATAAATATGAACTATTTTTTTTGGCTTGCATTTAGAAACTACATTGCTAATTCATTAAGTCTACGGCACAGATAATAGCAATTGGATTCTCGAACATATTTTGCAGTGGCTAAATCAATTTCTTATTAAATACCTTCTGAATCGATCACCTCAAACAGAATAGCAAAATACAAATGCATTTCAATTTTAGAATAGAAATTCACCATTTGTCTCTTTCGGATATCATTTTGAGCAGAATCTTGATTTAGTTTAGTCAACTCCTATGCCTTTTCTTTGAAGCAAGTTTATATATACTAATTTGGGTTGTAGTCGTTAACCTCGAAATTGACTTCATATTGAAACATTACACATTCATTACCTTTATCCAAGAGACAATAGTTGAATTCATTTCATCGGCTTCTCAAACGTTTGATGCAATTGATTCCACAAATTATCCCCTTACTTGCTCTACATAGACTTTTAATCTCTACAACCATTTTAGTAATGATCACTTCTGAATAGTTATATACAATAACCTGTATGATGCACTTTTAGAATAGGATTCTTTCTTCTTTGAAACAGATTTTTCAACGAACTTTTTCCAATAAATTTGAATTTTTCAAAAACTAATGCAGGTATAGATCTGACATTTTTGTCAATTATTCCCTTTTATGTAACATATACTTAATTTTAATTTCTAAAATTATGCCTAATTTATCAAATTTCCACATTTTAAATTTATTTCCGATTTAATTGAGCTATCATGAAAATCAGTATATTCAGTTTATGTATATCTTTTCTTCCTCAGATTAATAAATTGCTATTTGAAAGCAAAAAATCAGTGTGTCCACACTTGCCCCTTTTTTTATCTGGTGACATATTGGAGGCAAGCTTAGAGACCTGTTTTGGACAGTTTACTCCGCAGCTTAGACTGTACGTACTGGACTGTAGTTATTGTACACTCTCGATTATCCGGTTCGTGACTATCCGGCCTAGTTTTCTTTTATCGTAATTAAATGAGGGAAGCAAAACGTTGCATTGACAGCATTGACAAGGCATTGGAAGTGGGCGTTTGCTACCGTATTCCTATCGTGTACAAAATACAAGTTGTGACAGGAAAATATCAGCATTTTGCTCGTGTTTCGTTGTTTCGTAAATGTCAATTGTTGCCGCTCTTCCAGATTATAATTGCACAGTACGTATATTATTCGTTAATTGCTTTTGTGGCTACTAAGAAAGTGTGCCTGGGTTCTTTCTTTTTTTTTTTTTTAAAGTATATCACAGTGAAGATTGAACGAAAAACAGCTGTAGTGAATATGGAGAAGTTACGCGTTATACAACGATTCGACTTGGGTGTAACAGCAAAAAAATACAGCTTCGGAGTTAGGAATTGAATCGAATCGAATAGAAATTGAAAAGTAATGTGTTGCATAAGTACACTATTTTTCAAGTGCAAGTAAAGAGGTTGAGAAAGCTTTAAGTGTGTTCATGCCACAAAAATAAGAGAGAAAGAGTAATAATTAAAAAAAATTTAATTTCTTGAAATGCAGTGCTGTATATAAACATATATAAACTACCAGTACAAAGACTTACTTTTACTCGACACTTTACTTTCGCGTTCACATTCTAAGTGATTTGAGGTAAATGGAGGTCTTGGAACTCAATGAGAAGTGAGAACATAAGTTTTATAGCAGTGAGTTTTGGTATAAAAACTTTGTCTTCTGGTATTGGTGAGCAAAGAAATGAGTTCATAGAACTGCAGTCTATCTGATCTGCCTTTCCACCACATTGGGGAGGATACTCGGGAGTGTACTGTATTTATACCGTATTTTGATATTTTCCTTTACAGTTCGTTTGTAATAGTAGTAATGGTTGTAGTTTCACATGAATTTAAATCAATTCTACTGTAAAAATTAAACTACGTATAGCATTACTTTTGATAAATTATTTCCAATTTTTTTCAGTGGTTGAAATGGCTGTGTGGCTTCCTGTGATGATGATACAAACATCTTCTGTGTTGATGGGTAATATATCTTGTCTTTAAAATATTTTATCAGTACTAAATGCACTTCTGAAGAATGGAGAAAATTTATATAGGCTTGATACAGCTGAAATACAGCACGATAGAATTTCATATTTTTGTGTCAAGAGTTCTACCACTGTAGTTGTTAGACGGCGATAATGAGTAATGCAAACGCGATTTACACTTTTACAAATTTCTTGCATTGAATTTGCTAGGAGACAGGATTTGGCTCCCTTGGTTGGAGCTATACGATTTTTGTTGTTGTTGAATTATACTCGTTGCCTGGTTTATTAGTTTTCAAATTTTTAGTTTTTGTAAAGATTTATGCAGATTTAGACATTTTGTTTCCCTAGACAGTACATATTATGTGACACTTCTTGTTTGATCAATTTAATTCCAAATTTTCTTATTTAAAATGCTTATTTAAGAATATTTCTTTTGTTTCGGTAAAACTTTGTAAAAACATTTAAATCTACTTTTAAATTTTATTATGCCTCAAGATTTCTTATGTCCACATTAGTATCCAATATTATTTAATAAGATGTTCGGTATTTTATAAATATTGAAATAGCTAAGTGACCGAAAGGAGGAAAAGAGGAAGTGGACCAATTACAATTAGCAAAGTATTACTAGTAGCTCATAAATTTTCTAGGCAAACAAATTAATAACAATTTTTTCTTTAGCCGCGTTACTTGCACTTCTGGTGACTGTAGGCAGTTGCATAGTCTTCCTAATAGGAAATCTTGCATTGAATTTGCAAGAAATTTGTTTGCCTAGAAACAAATTTCTTGGATACTAATGTGGCGGATACTAATGTAAAAACGGTGTTTCTTCCAACTATTATGTAAAAGTGCATCTCAAATGCTACCACATGCATGATTAACATATATTATCTGGACTTTGAGAGAAATCTGCAATTTCGGTTAAATTTGGAAGTTGGATCATAGGATATCTCACCATGAGCTTGCAGACTAACAAAATAAAAGCTTGAGTTAGCTTGATTTATGTTTCAATTTATAGATCTGCCAAATGAGTCAAAATCTGTTAAATAGTAGGCCATTTATTTGTCTGTATATTCCCACGTTTGTGAATGCATCAACTCAAATGCAGCAAATTAGTTACAATTTAGCAAGTGCATTTCTTTTCATCTGGTTTGTCAGAAGTTGTCCAAAATATACATTAGGTTTTCTTGAATGCACTACGAAGCAAGAAACGAGATGTTAAGTTTGAGAGTCTTAACTCTCTTTTAAGTTTGAGAGTCTTAACTCTCTTTTAAGTTTGAGAGTCTTAACTCTCTTTTAAGTTTGAGAGTCTTAACTCTCTTTTAAGTTTGAGAGTCTTAACTCTCTTTTAAGTTTGAGAGTCTTAACTCTCTTTTAAGTTTGAGAGTCTTAACTCTCTTTTAAGTTTGAGAGTCTTAACTCTCTTTTAAGTTTGAGAGTCTTAACTCTCTTTTAAGTTTGAGAGTCTTAACTCTCTTTTAAGTTTGAGAGTCTTGACTCTCTTTTAAGTTTGAGAGTCTTGACTCTCTTTTAAGTTTGAGAGTCTTGACTCTCTTTTAAGTTTGAGAGTCTTGACTCTCTTTTAAGTTTGAGAGTCTTGACTCTCTTTTAAGTTTGAGAGTCTTGACTCTCTTTTAAGTTTGAGAGTCTTGACTCTCTTTTAAGTTTGAGAGTCTTGACTCTCTTTTAAGTTTGAGAGTCTTGACTCTCTTTTAAGTTTGAGAGTCTTGACTCTCTTTTAAGTTTGAGAGTCTTGACTCTCTTTTAAGTTTGAGAGTCTTGACTCTCTTTTAAGTTTGAGAGTCTTGACTCTCTTTTAAGTTTGAGAGTCTTGACTCTCTTTTAAGTTTGAGAGTCTTGACTCTCTTTTAAGTTTGAGAGTCTTGACTCTCTTTTAAGTTTGAGAGTCTTGACTCTCTTTTAAGTTTGAGAGTCTTGACTCTCTTTTAAGTTTGAGAGTCTTGACTCTCTTTTAAGTTTGAGAGTCTTGACTCTCTTTTAAGTTTGAGAGTCTTGACTCTCTTTTAAGTTTGAGAGTCTTGACTCTCTTTTAAGTTTGAGAGTCTTGACTCTCTTTTAAGTTTGAGAGTCTTGACTCTCTTTTAAGTTTGAGAGTCTTGACTCTCTTTTAAGTTTGAGAGTCTTGACTCTCTTTTAAGTTTGAGAGTCTTGACTCTCTTTTAAGTTTGAGAGTCTTGACTCTCTTTTAAGTTTGAGAGTCTTGACTCTCTTTTAAGTTTGAGAGTCTTGACTCTCTTTTAAGTTTGAGAGTCTTGACTCTCTTTTAAGTTTGAGAGTCTTGACTCTCTTTTAAGTTTGAGAGTCTTGACTCTCTTTTAAGTTTGAGAGTCTTGACTCTCTTTTAAGTTTGAGAGTCTTGACTCTCTTTTAAGTTTGAGAGTCTTGACTCTCTTTTAAGTTTGAGAGTCTTGACTCTCTTTTAAGTTTGAGAGTCTTGACTCTCTTTTAAGTTTGAGAGTCTTGACTCTCTTTTAAGTTTGAGAGTCTTGACTCTCTTTTAAGTTTGAGAGTCTTGACTCTCTTTTAAGTTTGAGAGTCTTGACTCTCTTTTAAGTTTGAGAGTCTTGACTCTCTTTTAAGTTTGAGAGTCTTGACTCTCTTTTAAGTTTGAGAGTCTTGACTCTCTTTTAAGTTTGAGAGTCTTGACTCTCTTTTAAGTTTGAGAGTCTTGACTCTCTTTTAAGTTTGAGAGTCTTGACTCTCTTTTAAGTTTGAGAGTCTTGACTCTCTTTTAAGTTTGAGAGTCTTGACTCTCTTTTAAGTTTGAGAGTCTTGACTCTCTTTTAAGTTTGAGAGTCTTGACTCTCTTTTAAGTTTGAGAGTCTTGACTCTCTTTTAAGTTTGAGAGTCTTGACTCTCTTTTAAGTTTGAGAGTCTTGACTCTCTTTTAAGTTTGAGAGTCTTGACTCTCTTTTAAGTTTGAGAGTCTTGACTCTCTTTTAAGTTTGAGAGTCTTGACTCTCTTTTAAGTTTGAGAGTCTTGACTCTCTTTTAAGTTTGAGAGTCTTGACTCTCTTTTAAGTTTGAGAGTCTTGACTCTCTTTTAAGTTTGAGAGTCTTGACTCTCTTTTAAGTTTGAGAGTCTTGACTCTCTTTTAAGTTTGAGAGTCTTGACTCTCTTTTAAGTTTGAGAGTCTTGACTCTCTTTTAAGTTTGAGAGTCTTGACTCTCTTTTAAGTTTGAGAGTCTTGACTCTCTTTTAAGTTTGAGAGTCTTGACTCTCTTTTAAGTTTGAGAGTCTTGACTCTCTTTTAAGTTTGAGAGTCTTGACTCTCTTTTAAGTTTGAGAGTCAAGGCAAGAATATTCCAGTTAAGGCAATGTGACTAGCACTCACTTGCTTTATGTGAGATACGCTAGAGAATTTCGTTTGATCTTTTTACCATAGAATGCTAAGAAATTATATTGACTATTCTTGCAGTTTTTTTTAAACAAACTATGAGTCAACGTTTAAAATTTGAGGCGTTAATAGATATTTGTATTTCAGAAATGAGTGCTCTTGTAGATGTAAGTTTTTATGTATATTTTGTTGGTTCCAAAACAATTATTTTTCTAAGACAATGCAATTACAACTAGCAATTACATGATTCATTCGAAAAATAATAAAAAAAGACTTGTGGGTACTTTCTTCCAACAACTGGCAAACGCTGTTAGGTGCAGTAAGCTTAATGTACACATTCGTACTCTTTGCAAAGCAAGTTAAAACTAAATGTACTAAAGAAAATGAGAACTGGTCATTATGTTTAAAAGACGCAAATCTGTCAATTACTAGCACACTAAAATTGAGAGGTTTAGTTGCCGGATTCATCAGAAATTTATTCAGACCAATCTAAGTATACCTTGTGGAGATAGCAACGGTGTAAATGAAGTAAAAATGAAACTGATTTCCTGATTTTTATTTATAAATTTCAGTTACTTATTTCCAAATTACCATATGCCGGTTTTACACTCGGACAGTTATAAGACGGCTAGTAGGTAGCGCATGCGGAAAAATGCTATTCTATCGATGGCAAGTAATTGTCCCTAAGGGATAACAACATGACACTGTCTTACATTTTTTTTTCTTACTGCGCATGCGCTTGTAGAATTTGGAGTGAAAAAAATTGATAATTTATCATAGATTAACTCCGACATTTTTTTATCTTCTTTTTGAGGCGATATTGTTGTTTTTTTATTCTTCTCTTTTTTACCATTTCTTTTCTATACTTTTCCAAATTTAGATATGTTGGCCTTTTTTTTTCGTCATGTTTGTTTGCGTAAATATCCATCATTTTAATACAATACGCAATGGAAAAGAAATTCGGAGACGCCAAAACAACAATTTATAGCCTAGCATGGGATGCCTGAATCTACTTTATGAAATCGTGCCAAACACAAATCAATCCCTTTCTGCGCATGTGCTGCCTACTGGTCGTCTTATAACTGTCGAGTGTAAACTCGGCAATACTATAAATACGAATATTTCAATTGGGATATTGGCACATTCATTTATTTTCCCGCCATTCAGATATTTTGTTTGATTGCGTTGTTTTCATTCCTTTAAAAATATTGTTTCAAATAACTGTCTTAAACTTTACTTATTTACAACCTAATTTTAATAATTAATGTTAATGCCTGCTTTATACTCTGCCAGTTATAAGACGGCCAGTAGGCAGTGCATGCGTACAAGGACTAGAAAATGCTGTTCTAGTCCTAAAGGGACATCAACATGCCTCTGTATTGCATTTTCTTACTGCGTGTGCATTTGTAGAGTTTGGGTTTTTTTGGCATTAAAAAAATTGATCCCTTATCATAAATTTCGACATTTTTTCTCTGTTCTTTCTGATGCGAGGTTGTTGTTGTTGTTTTTTCATTTCATTTGTTATTTTTTTCCTATAGTTTTCCAAATTTAGGTATGTTATCTTTTTATTTTGCCATGTTTGTTTGTGTAAATATCCATTTTAATACGATACGCAGGGAAAAATATAAATTCGGGGAGACCAAAACGGTAATTTATAGCCAAGCATGGAATGCCTTATGAAATTATAGCAAACATAAATCAGTCCCTTTCTGCGCATGCGCTGCCTACTGGTCATTTTATAACTGATCGAGTGTAAACCCGGCATAAGAATATATTATAATAGAGTAGAATACAATCGCGATATTTCTTGTTGATATAGAGGGCGCATCAGTTAGAAGATTAATTCAGATTGCGAATCCTTTGACAAAGAATTCATTATATCATTTTAATATTGCAGCTTGTTAACTTGGAATTACCATTCTGTTAGTTTTTTGATGCTCTGGTGTATGGTTTTAATTTTCAGCGCAACGTGTTCCATTTAAAAAATCTTGCTAAAAAAAACCCTTGTTTGTTAGCTGAAAGAAGAATGCCATTAATCTTATTATCTATTTCCTTTATAAGAAAAAATTTGAATATCATGGTTTAACCCTGCACTTGAAATAGCATGTAAAAACACGTGCATCAAATAACTGCATATTTAGTATCTAAATCTGCAAGTAACCGAAGGTATTAATTTAAAATTGTCATTTGGAAGCGCTTCAATGTCTCGAATACCCTTCATGTTCAATAGCGATTGAAGTGTAACAGTAAGTGTCCCAAATAAGATGCCATCTAATTAATAGGTTATAAAAAGTCTTGGGTCAAGGGGGTTAAGTAAAATGTTTGATTTATTTTGCATCTTGTAGCAGTTGCATTCTATTTTCTCTTTTGGATAATAGATGGCAACGCTTAAGTCCACATCCCATAGTGCATTGCAATTGTAAATAATGAGAGATGAGATGCTGTTCTTTAAGAGGTGCGCGCGTTACTGTCTTGTCTTGGCTTTCGTGTTTGTGTGAAATGTGATCATTAAGGAAATGTTCCCGAAAACATACGTCCTCTTGCTTCCGCTGCACGGATCGTGATGATATTCACCCCACCACAATCTTAAATTTTGAAATAATGAAATTCCTGAAAATATTTTGCAATAGTGTTCCGTGCTGTTATAAAAGTTATGAAGGCTCTAATATAAGTTATTTCTTCTTGAAAGCGCTTTTGAGTAGTTTTAAAGCAATGAAATACTGATTTATTAATGAGATGATTTTATCTGCTCAATAGGACTTCGAATAGTTTGTGATTAAGGATTAAATTAACAAAATCCAATGGGGTTCAATTCACTTAATGCCAGTAGGCATAGCATAATTTCAAATCATCGAAATATGAATTGAATGCCATTGTCAGCGTAAGTCCCTAAAACGTGGTTTTAATAGCATAAAAATCGCATCTACAAGCAGTATCGGGGAAAGCTTGCTGTTTAATATTTTTACATATCTGTAATGCTGCTTTTCAGCACGCTTAGTTCGATTAATGGAAAGATCGTTTTACGATCAGCTCTGTTGGGTACTGATCTGGTGCCACGTCAGTGATCGCAGAGCTTGGAGACCAACTGGCGGCTTTGGTGACAAGACATTACTGGAAACTTCGAAAATTTTAGTTATTCAGCCAATAATAATCGAGATACTCCTGATTGGTCCCGAACCTTCTCCTCCCGCCTATAAAATGCCGGCAGTCTTAAGCTGTCGTGTATTGGAGTTGTAGACAAATATCGAATCGTCGAGAGGATAACGAAAAACAAGCGATGTGTGGAGCAGCTCAAGCGATTGCTGAACTGGGATGTGTGCCGAGTCCTGGCGTTTACTGTGGAAACAGCATCATGTCGTGTGTAGGCAACTGGTGACAGTGGAGAGTTGCAGACGTTTTAGAGAGACCGTAGAGTGAAGTTACTTCCCTCTCCTGCTGAATTCTGTCTGGCCGCTTTGTGTGTTTTGATCGTTATTGCTACCGATTACAACTTGTGGGCTACTGTGTATTGTGCGTCTCCTGTGTTCGTCTCGCCTGTGTATATTTGTCGTCTGTGTATTCGTCGTCTTTGTGTTAGTGTCTTCGTGTTTAATAAACGTCGTCGTTGTTTTCTACTAAGGCCTGCTGATTGTTTTTACACTATATACCCACTACAAACGAACCCGGTGACTTTACGGACTTAGTAGTGGAATTCAAGTAATCCGTAACAATATCAACTGCCTAATGCTTAGCTTTATATCAATTACCTAATTATACCTAGTTTAAAATTTTGCATTCTATTTGTTTTTATCTTCTGATTACTTATTAATAAAATTTCTTATTTTTAGGTTCAAATTATTACAACCAGTGCCCCAGGTTACAGATTTTACCATTAATCCTAATAATCATGGGAGTTATTGGTATAGTTTTTATGATCTACGTTTTGTTTAATTTTGGCGAAGAGAATTCTTATGGTTTAAAAGGGAAGGCACGAAAACGCATTAAAGCATTTTGTATCACTTGCATGATTTTTTGGATACCAGGCATGTATCGTTTTCATAAATTATTCTGTCTTTAATATTATAAGCTGAAATCAGCTGCTCGAAACACTTTTTAAATCTTCCGCTAATATTATTCTATTAGAATTTATCAAATTTGAATTAAAACTTTTGAAACTCCAACAAAATTAATGCTTTAAAACCATAAATATAAATTTAAAATCGCATAGGATTAAGGACAATGCATTTCTCGCATATAAGTCACATCTGAATATTCATTTTGCAAAGTGTTTTTCTGGTTGATTTATTCATTTTTTTTCTCAATTTTCTTATCAGATGAATTTACTGGTGCATTTCAAATTAAAACGTTCTTTGAATTAATGCTGAATTTTACGGTTGATTTTGTCTACAACCGAGTTATATCAACCTTCTTTTCTTAGTTTAAAGTCTTTTTAAGTTAACAGGGCTCGAACATTCCGATAACAGAATCGAATTTAAAACTGTTTGATTTGGGTGAAGGAGTCTGGTTAGTGTGTTATGAGCAAGAAAAGTAATATAATGGGGATAAATGTTCAGAAACATAGAGGAAATATTAGAGAGAAATAGTGGCAATTTTAGTGTAAAAATGGAAAAATCTGAAAATTTTAAGGAAAAATAAGGGAAATTTTAGGGAAAAACAGGAGAAATGCTGGGGAAAATGGGGAGAAATGTTCAAAAACATATTTTAGGGAAAAATTGAAGAAAAGGAACAGTGGCCATTTGCAAATAAAAAGGATTTAAAATGCGACTCTGTAACATGTTTTCGAAATTTGGCTGAAGAACGTAGTAATAAAAATGCATTGAGAAAATTGATCCAATTTCTTTTATTAATAAGCATTAAATGAATATACACCTTTGATTGAAATGGATTCAATTTCGATCGATCAACTACGCAAGAACATCAGTTCGTCGGATGCTATGATATTCAGAGAGATAATTTATACAGACCACTATTATTATACCAAAAGTTGACTAAGTATCTGAAAATTGAACATGAATTATTTAATATATTCAACAGAAGAAATTCTTTCATTTCGAACCTAGTCGAATTCTATACAAGATACGTGATAAGTTAATGTTACAAGAAACATGTAGGATAGAAGAAAAGATCGAGCTTCAAGTATCATCTAGCCAGAGAAGGTTGTGTTCCTCCTTTGCAGATGATATCATGGCCATGCCGTGTAATGAAAAAATGTTAATTTATGAAAGGTCAATCATGCTTGTTGCGAGGTAGTCTTGATGAATTAATGGAGTGGCAAGTGGAGAATTTTACATCGGAACAGAATTTTTTATCGACCCAAGATCATCTTTTTTTGTACCACATGTTGAGGACGATTTACTACATCATGTATGCCTTTCTGTTATCTATAGACATTCAAAAGTTAATTGATATTATATAACAATTTAATGTAATAGCATTGAAAATCCTCAGGAAACATCCATTCTCAATAATAGTATAAAAGGTTTCGAAAATGTAATAGAGTACTTTAACAATCTACCCCAATGAAATTCCTCGCCTGTGAATAAAACAGATGTGAGAGAAAGGTACTCGTCTGCATATGTCGCTAAACAAATGAATGCTTCTGTGTGTAATCATTAGGTTGTAATAAATGTTCTCGATGTTTTTTGCATAATTTAAATAGGGATGATCCAAAAAAAATGTTGCAAGGGTTGCAGTGAATAAACGTCGTTATTTGCTATTGAGATCGATTGACAGTGTCACCATCCCTCTACAGCAAAGCAGTCAAATTTTGCGTGTAGAATAATTTCTGTAATGTATTCACATAAACGTTCCCCGAATTAAGCCAAATTTTTATATTCTCAAAATTGATTTTTTCATAAATTAAACCCGACTTAAAACTATTATATAAATTTTGCACTCAAATATTTAAAGTTTTGATCAAAACTGCACAGATAACTCTATTTTTATATTTTCAGAAACGGTTCAATACTTCATACCAGTTTCATTCGATCCTGCATCGGCAGAATATTGCAATGTGGTACTTTATGCCTATGGTATTTTCTGGAATGCATTTACAATCTTCTTAGCAGCTACAGGAATTCTTTTATTGATCTTCATTCCCGAAAGACCAGTTTATCTACCAACCCCAAGAGACACTCTGGAGTTTCAACAAAGGGTGGGCATGCTACGGAACAATAACAATTATATTAATGACACTCACTTGTAAAAGTGGAACTTTTTATTGTATTTAAATGACGTAAATAAATATTTGTTTTTATTCCTGAGCATTTGACTTCTTTTTTCCCTGTTAAAATTCTGTCTTCCAAATGGGAAGATATATGAAATAATGAAATGAAGCAACAATGAAACGAGAATGTAACGGTGATAATGAAAGAAACAATAATGGAATGAAATGAAACGGTGATAATGAAACGAAACAATAATGGAAGGAAATGAAACAGTAATAAGGGAACGAAATAATAATGGAATGGAATGGAACGAAACAATAATGGAATGGAACGAAACAATAATGGAATGGAATGGAACGAAACAATAATGGAATGGAATGGAACGAAATAATAATGGAATGGAATGGAACGAAATAATAATGGAATGGAATGGAACGAAATAATAATGGAATGGAATGGAACGAAATAATAATGGAATGGAATGGAACGAAATAATAATGGAATGGAATGGAACGAAATAATAATGGAATGGAATGGAACGAAATAATAATGGAATGGAATGGAACGAAATAATAATGGAATGGAATGGAACGAAATAATAATGGAATGGAATGGAACGAAATAATAATGGAATGGAATGGAACGAAATAATAATAGAATGAAACGAAACAATAACAAAGATATTATTAATAATTTTTAAAAGTGGACCTTTTTATTATTTTTAAGTGACGTAAATAAATTTTTTTCCCCCTAAACTTTTGACTTCTTTCATTTTCTGTTAAAATTTAGTCTTCTAAATGCGAAGATTTATGAAATGAAACAATAACAATGACATTATTAGCAATAATTTTTAAAAGCGGAACTTTTTATTGTTTTTAATTGACGTAAATAAATATTTGTTTTAATTCCTGAAGTTTTGATCCTTTTTTTTCTGCTAAAATTTAGTTTTCGAAATGATAAGATCTTCAATTAACGGTATTTTGAATTATAGAAAATATGAGAAATTGATCAAATCTGCGATTTCTTTAAATCGATATATTAAAAATAGCAAAAACAAAGAACCAGTCTATCAGTTCTAACCACTGAACCTATGCAATTTGTTTTTTATAAGAAATCTTATGGCTTTTATATATATCTTTAATGCACACCTTTCCCCAGTTGAGAAATAACTAATAAAATATTTAGCTAGCCCTGACTTCAACTCCTCTCAATATTTCGTCAGTTTTATTCATCAGCCAATTTTCCGCTTCGCAAATGTAGCTGATTATTGGAAATACTGATTACGGCGCAAGTGACATTTTAAATAAAGTTTTATAGTGTCATAAATGGTATTTCATTAAAGTTGGTCGATATGACTAAATCAGTACTACTGGTTTGAAAAAAAGCTTTCATTATGGTTCTTTTAGATAGCACACCGATTACATAAATAGAGCAATAATTGAAGATCACACAGCATTTTGAGTATTATACACGTGGGTGTGAGGGATTTTAAAGCATCAGTTCATTTGGATAATTTAATCATTTTATTTCTTGATTAACAAAAATGACTGTGATGATTTTTGCAAGAGAAAATTCAATGAAAGACATGCGATGTTATTCAAAATGATCTTTTCCACCTACGCGTGTTACCATTGTGGACATTTGAAGAGGAATTCTTTAACGCAAGAATACTACTTGCGGTTTTTTTCAGAGGATTATTGCGTTTCGAGCTCCAGTCTAACCTTTAATTAATTTAATCCAGTCTGAATTAACTCTCGCAACTACGTAGCTATTATCGAAAGAAAGCAAAGCGCCTTCTAGTAGAATGAAATTACAGTATACATAATAAACTACATCCTAGAGGTCTCACGGGTGGAATGCTTAAGAGAAAGAGAAACATGCAGCACTATCACAATGACATTCTAGAAAAATAGTTTGCTCGCTTCATTCAAATATACTCCTCTTGAAAGTGATGGATTTTTTTCAAATAATTCTAATACTAAACACACGAAACATAAATACTGAGACACAAAAAATTAAGACATTAGGGAAATGCCTTAACTTTTCATCAGTAACACTAGAGCTACCAAGTCCGTCGTTTTGACGGTTTTCAAATTTTATGCTCTAAAACTTCTGATAAAATTTATGTATTGTTCTAGAACTTTGACGATTTTTAAAGAAATATCAGAATAATTGCATATTCATATTCAATTTTCATTCAGCCATTTTAATTTCTATAATCCGTACGACCTATTTGTATAGAGATCCGTCAAAATGGCGACTTTAGCTATTTCAAAGTTTATAAAATTTTATGTATCATCTATGCAATCATAGACATCAATACTTATTTACATTCATTTATAACATTCGCTTTCAGATATTTCCTGGCAAAATTTGAATTGCATTTTTCATATGAAATTATATTAATTAATTAAAAAGCTTCGGCAGCCTTTATAATAGGATCGATTTTATTCCGATGACGATTCAGTTTAGAACTAAAAGTTCTAACTGGTTATTCTATAAATGCAAATACAAATTGTTCTTCTTGGTTTTTTAATTAATTATTAATGAATTATATTAATAATTTATTAATATAATAATTGTTAATACAATACGTAGAGGTCACAAGATATCTCGCTTTCATGTTTCTTTGGCGAAATCGATGCATAACCAACCAGAGGCAAATATTTAATACATTCAGGACCGCAAAGAAATCTGTAAGACAGTATGCCTGTGACAGCACTTTTTTAGGGAAACTTGTATATTCACAGATCATAATAACCTTGTTATTTATGAAGCAATAATAGACGGGACAGGCAACACGAGAAAACTCGTGAGCGGTCTTTAATTGATGGGACGCGAAACAAGAGAAAATTCGTCAGAGGTTCTTAATGTCTTAAAACAAGATATTGCTGCAAATCGTGCTGAACACCATTGCACAAGTGAATGTGCTTTACCAAATCAGTGCTTTACTAAATATCACATTCTAAAGCAGTATTCAAGTCTGTGAAATAAATAACAGTTAAAATGTAAAAAGTCTTATATAATAAATACTTGTATAAAATATATAGTAATATTTAAGAATACTTTATGTAAATATAGTAGCAAATGCAAATTAAAATATGTACATACGCATCCTATTGTTTGCTAAGCATGCTTCTAGAGCGTTCAAAAATGTGCAGGCCATGGGAGCGTGTTGAGCGCCCAGAGAACCGTCCGCAATGTGTGTTAATACAACAATATAAGTTGCTTTTGTTATAATTTATTTAGAAACTAAGTCAAAAATTACAATGATAGCCGAGATGATCAAAAATCGCTAATTTGATGGGTGTGGTAAGCCAACCCCCAAAATAAAATAATTTTTGTAAATAACCTCACCAGCTTTTCAACTTCAAGGTCATATGTTGTTGTTGTTTCTGATCCCAGGTGGTATAGCACCTCCATGAAACCAAAGATCTCTACAAAGTCCAAAAACAATAACGGATCCCTTAAAATCTCAAAAATCGTAAAATTTAAAAATATGATTGGGGGAGGCTTGATCTGCCTTGCACCAAGGACATTCAGCAAAGATCCTCAGTTTTTTTTTTATATATATAAAGGGAAGTGAGCAGCTTTCATAGGCCCGTGGACCTGGGACAAAGAAGTCGGAAGACTGACTTAGCCCCGAATGGCTGCAGACCTTAGCTGAGCAAAATGGAACGGTCTTCACGCCTTGGGTGACCCTGCCAGGAGAATACTCTCCTGACGTGCTTCGACCGTTCCGCCCGGGAACACCCCCTCGAAGGCTACAATAGCGCACTATGAGGCGGCTGCAGGACTTGAGGGGGAAGCCAGTATGTATGAAGTATTGTTATTCTGGTTGACAGAAATACCAAGGTAGTTAATCGGAATGAACATATTCAATTTTTTTTTTTTTAAGAATGCAATACTTATTACCATAGATAGCACACATATCATATATCACTTCATTCATTAAATCTCTTCTCACAAAATCGGCTTAAGGATTATAATCACAGTACTTGCAAGAAACTCATGCAAGAAAATTTGTATGCTCACTCCTGCTTGAGATGCCTTGATGGCCTGGTGATATTTAGTTTAGTTTAGTTATATTAACGTCCCGTTTTTAAAGCAACATTAGGACTATTTTGGGACAGACCTCATAATTTTGAACTGCGGTTAGATGACGAGAACGACATCAGAGCTGGCATCCCCTCTTCGCGCTTCCAAACCAGCTGGAGGACGTTTGGCCCGGATGGATTTAACGTGCACCAGACCCACTTACACGATGATTCTTCGCTGGAAAGTGTATCGAACCTGAGAACCTCCGGTTCCGAAGCCGAGATGTTACCACCAGGTCCCACGGCCCTGATGACATGGTGATATCCGACTCGGCTTTAAAACAAAGAAATTTTGGATTCAAGACCTGATTTCATCAAAGATTTGCTGTATATGTAGGGGCTTGATGCTCATTAAATCTATCTTTGAGGATCAAATCACACAATCATGTTATGTGGAATTATAAAAAAGAATGGAAAAATTGAACTTTTACCTCATGTACTTTTCTATTCAAATGATCAAGGCTCGAAACCATGAAATCATCTTCTTCAGCCATCGAATAACTCAGAAATGAGACATTATTATAAAAGATAAAGCGAAAGTTCAGTTGACTGTTAATCTAATCTAAAACATCTTTTGATTTGAAATGTGAAATGAGGGTCTGAGCTCATAATCTAGCTGATTTAAATTCAAGAGTCTAAAGGTGGGTTCACACGAAGCCAACTATTGTGCGCAATAAAAGGTCACGCCTACTTCAGGATAATCACGTGACTGCTACGGCACAATGGCAAATGGTTGTCCCGTCGGAACAACTATTAGCCATTGTCCCATCGACGTTGTCTCAACTGTTCACACGGGGACAATACAGGGACAATAGTAGTGAGACAACAATTGCTCGCAACTGTTAGCCTCATGTGAACCCACCTTAAGGCCAATGCTCAATAATATTGATTCAAAGCATCTGTTTATTAAGAAAACACTCATAATGATAATACCCATAACAAATAATATAAATACAAATCATAGTTTTTTGATGAATTTCAAAATTGCTGATTGAGATAAAGGATTTTTTTATAAGCATATAACTCGTAAAACCTTTTTCAATCAATCAAACAAAATACTCAACAATATAGAAGGTTCATCAATTAGCCGAACAAATCAATCAATCAATTCAAACACCTAATTGTGTCTATAAAAGTTTCATATAAAGCGCTTATGCTATTTTTTCTGTTTTGATTCGGCGAGGAACCGTATCTTTTTTTTATTTTTTAATTGGACGAATTGCAAAACGATTGGATTTTAATTCCTTCATTATGAGACTCTTATTCTTGCATTTTATTAAATCTGCTGAACCATCATATGGTGAATCTCGTCAGGTATTTATTCTTGCAAGTTTCAAATATGCATGCATGTATGTATATCTCGAATATGTGTATAAAAATTGGGGCCTTAAATGTTAATAAATTTTGTTAACACAAATTTGAGTTTCAGTGTGTTCTAAACGGAGTCATGTACTTTACATTCAATAAATTGCGCAAAATAGGCGATAAAAGGAAATTAACAATCTAGTTCTGAGCAAAAGAGACATTTCATTTGCGACTATGAAGGGGCGAAATTATTATTTCTTCGAAAATGGGCTAAAAACTATTGTGTAAATATTTCGATTAAAAACTTAAAAAATGAACCAAAATATTCGCAGGTATTTGTAATGAATTCAAAGACGGACCACATTTATTTTTGGAATGTTTCGATAAGAACCACTAAGAAAATGCATGTTTTTAATCTTTTTCTAAAATTTAATTTTCAAGGACATTTTATTGTTGCACAGTTAATGTTTTATACAAATTTTTTCCATTACAAATATATTTGTATATTATATGTAAATAAATTGTATTTGTATATTCAAATTAAATTTACATTAATAAATTTGCTCCATTTATTCAATTCCATGAATCTTATTTATAAAATCTAATGTAGAAACGATGTGTTGGTTTTTGGAGCCTGTCGGTCATGTTAGGTCTTCAAGAGCCCGCAATCTCGGAGTTAATCGATTGAATGGATGAATAAACTTGCACCTGAAATAAATTTATTAGTGTTTTTGTATGTTAGTAACAATTAAATAAGCTGAAATGGATTGGGCTGAAAATATGTATGATTGAAATACTTCAGGAATGCATAGCATCTAATTAAAGTGGATACGAGTGTAATTAATCACGTCTTTGCAGGATAAACCACAGGTTTGAATCTTAATTAAAATTTAAACTTCTCAGTGCAGGATATAATTTATAGTGTACATTGCAGAATTTTAATTTCTAAGTTTAAAACTAATTTTAATTCATTAAAATGAATGGAATGGAATTTAATTTCAATGGAAATCATTTTATTTAGAGATTAGATAAAGGTACTAGCAATTTAATCGTCAACAACATTTTAAACAGAACCTAGTTATGTTTCTATTTTTATTTCAAAAATTGTTTTTCCTTTAACTATTTACTCGAATTTTAAGTCGACAGGCATCTTCTCAATCGAATTATTCAAAAACTTAACTTGTATCTGAAGTATAAAGCCTAATTTTAATCAGAACATTAATAAACAAAAACGTTGATGAAAACCAATTTATTGATACTTGCTGACAATTCGAGGTTATTCGATGACTGATATTATGCAAGACAGTTTGTAGAATAGATGGTAATTATTCGGTTAGATCTATTTCTAAAAGATTTTTTAATATTGTTTAACAAAATTTCAAAATGTCGACAAATATCGATCACTGTTTAACAAAATTTCAAAATGTCGACAAATATCGATCACTGTTTTACGAAATGTCGATCACTGTTTTACGAAATGTCGATCACTGTTTTACGAAATGTCGATCACTGTTTTACGAAATTCTTGGGTGTACACAAATGAATGGCAATGTTCTGGATAACGTTCTGTAGCCATTATAAAAAGCGTGTTACGTGCAAATCACTATTCGCCTCAAGAATTATGTGAAATATAAGTATGAATTAAAATCAGGTGTCTCCTGATGCTACCATAAAATTTATATACCTTTGTCTGACTTTCCTTTTCAGATATCGCCAAATACTGGTGAATATGATCAATCTTCGGCAGACTTAAAGGCCGGTGAGTATTTTTCTTTAATATGAAAATCTTGCCGCAATCAAACTGATATAGTGGGAATATTTTAAGTAACAGAGCTTTGGTGATTCAAATTTGACCTGGAATGAGCAGGCAAGGAGAAATCCGGTATGATGATTTTTGCCAGTGTGCTTCTTTGAATGTTGTCCTATGAATTCCTCTAAACATACTGACAGTTTAATAATAATTTTTAAATAGAGAAAATATTAGTGGAATCCATATTCACAATCAAACGTATAAGTCGTGTATGAGGCTGAGTGCTTGTCACGTAGAACAGTTTTCAACAATGCTGCGATTCTAAAATCGGAATTCAGTATTCAGATTTATTGTATCTAGGGAAAAAAACTTTGCTATTTCACTATGCCGCAAACATTTGCTAAGGTCTGTACTATATACTTATAGAGGCTAAGGAACATTTGCTTCAAATTTTATTAAATTTTGTTAAGGACCATGGAATTATGCAAGATACAAATTCAATTTTAATATGTAACTTATCTTGTCTCTTCAGAAAATTCTGGTGACGTTAGAAACTAGTAGACTGTTTCCAAATATCCAGCAGTTTGCTTGTGTTGTGCAATCTTGGGGTACTCGGTATTTAAGAGAAAAAAATAATACACTATGGTCCGTCTTGAAAGACTTAAAATTAACAGTGCTCCAAGCTATGTATCTAAATTTGATTTCAGCATACAAAGACAATATATATATTAAGATTGTGCTATATGCTTACCCACCTAATTGTAATTTTGGCAAGAAAAATATTTACATTAAATAAAATGATTTAAATACAGTTTTTCTCAATTCCTGGTTCCATTTCAAGTATTCATTATCATATTTGTGCAGTGTTTTAGTCCTATATAATTAGTGGTGGAAACTGTTTGCAGGAAGAAATTTTTCCCGTGTCTCGTATTAACAGATTATTTAAAGAAGTCCCCAGCCCTCAAAGGAGCCTATTTACAGTATAGTTCCTGAAGTAATAAGCAGATACACCTCCCTAAATATTTTCTTCGTTGGTTCATGAACTTCTTAAGTTTCTAGATGTAAAATACAAGTTACCATATGAACTATTATTATGGTGAAAATTTTGTCATTATAAAAATTGATTAAATTATGTTTCGCTTTGAAAAATTTAACAAATTAACTTTATAATTTTGAATCTGTCATTTTTTTATACAAGAAACTACTTATTTAGCCAATAGGAATGGTAAAAATTAAGTATTTTTTGAAAAATCTAATGGCATTTCTCAAACATCAGTTCGCGAATCCATTTCCAAGTTTCTTTGAAGTATTCATGAATGCAGACATAATCTGCAAGTGCATTTTGATCAAAGTGGCAACTTTGTGCTTGAATCGTCTTGTATAATGTTAGCTAATTCAATGAAGAGTATTTCGAAAATTTTGTCAAGATTATTTTAGTCGATGGTTTGGTGAAAGTTTTTATTAATGTAAAATAAGTGACAAGTATAATTTTCCTTATTTTTAACTTGGATAACTCCCTTAATTACACAATAGACCATCAACATTTTCTTTATAAAAATATTTTTCAAAAATATTATCTTTGTTTAGTTTCAGAATTATCCGCAGTTAATCAAATATTTTTTCTAGATAATCCTATAAAAAATGCAACCAATCTAAGTTTTATTGGACCGTCTTGGAAATTGCCAGCTGCTGCTTCAACAAAAGCTGAAAATAAAGATGATGCAAGGATTACCGCCGATAAAACTAGTTTTCCAACAAATGATTGTAATATCGGTAAGGATAAAAAAGTTTTAAGCAGATTTTTTAAGCCAAGAAATAAATTGAGTCAAAATGGTTTTTATTAACAAGATGATAATATTGATAGGAATTTAACTGCATTACACTTAGACTATAAAAAGAAAGCAAATATATATATATATATATATCCTCTTCTTATAAATCCTCCCATTCTACCTCATTACAGGTTGATATTAGTTAATTCATGATCTTAATAGGAATAGGCTATTCTAGGTTTAAATGCAGTAACTACTATTGAAAAAATAACTAAATTTGGAAAAATATTGCAATGTTTCAATATGTATTTTACTACGGAATGCTCATTTCACACACCTATATTCAGTCTAAGTACTTGTTGAGGTGATGTTTCGCAATCGATATTTTAATCGCTATAATGCTCTGGACTCGTACAGTTTTGTACAGACATGTATTCTCGTTCGAGTACATTATTTTATCTCATTTATTACTATACGTATTCCCAGATATTGACATAGGTAATAGATAAAAATTTTAATTCCAGACTTGGAGCGACATCTGATAATGAACTTCTAAAATTTAATCTTAGAATTATTTGAGAATAACGGATTCCATAATGTTTATAATAACTTATAAAAACTTATTTCTTGTTTAATTATTTTCTGTTTTTTTTTCCTTTTTTAGTTTTTTATTAAGATTGATTTTAAATATTTTTTATTCAGCTTATTATTTATTCATGGCAATTAATTGGTTTTTAATATGAAGAAACAGAAGGCTTTTTAATTTACAAAGAAAAAAAACCTATCAAGTATGGCATCAGTTCTGTTTCCAAATTTAAAAAAGTTAATTTAACTTTTACAGTGAAATTTCAAAGAAACTGAAATTTACTCATAAGCAGGGTTTTCGTTTCTTTTAGTCCCGAAACGCTAAATAAGAATACAGGTTAAATAGAAATAAAATTTTTATATTTTGAGACATGAAGAGGAAATACAAGATCAAATTCTTTGAAGCCGATCCATTTTTAAGTTTCTCAGTGAAAATATAACTTTTAAAATTTAGTTACAATTTAAACAACTTAAAAATTTGATTTTATAATCAGCGCCATCTAGTAAGTAATTTGGGTAATTGAATTTAATATTCCATTATTTTTGTTGTAATGAGTTGCAATATTTGAGGTCTGAAAATAAAAATAATAAATTAAGCGTTGTATCTTTAACATTAAAATGCACAATTTTTAAATTGTGCATGTCAAAAAGGAAATTTTAAGTCTGACGCATGGTCACGATGAAGAGGAATTAAACTACAATGTATGTCATAAAGAAATTTTGAAATATTAAATTCATCGTGATTAAATTAGTTTTCTTGCATCTCTGATTTTGTTGCTAAGATATTTACATGTTTTATAAAAGAATGTTACAGTTTAATATAAAATAGGCTTTTTAAAATTTTATTATTAAAGACGTAAATCTCATAGAATTTAATGATATTAGAGAATACATTTTTTTTTTCTAGAAATTAGTACAGATTTTCAAATCTAGAAAATACACATACTCAACTGAACTTATTTTTTTCTTTCAGACGAAATGCCAGAATTTGGCAGAGAGTTTAAATGCTTTCTTCGTCTGTTTGTTCGAGGTGAGCTAGAAGTCTTCCAACGTTCAGATGGACAGATCGAATTCAAACAAAAGAAATTTCAGAGCAGTGAGTAAAACTGTATAAATAGATATTTTAAAAGGTCTGTGGTATTCCATAATTTTAATAGACAATGTATTTGAAATTTTCGAATTACGATAATTAAAAAAAAAAAAGTTGTTATAGGTTTGTTTTTTTTGTAAAAACATAATTTTAAACGTGTTAAGAAATCAAATCACTAAAATAATTTTTTTGCTATCATATTAAGTGTTAAAATTAGGCATTCGAATGTTTTCCAAATTCAAAAAGCGTTCATTCGTATTGAAGAATGACATTCGATAAACAATATGCAGACTAACAACTTGATTAGTGTTTATAATTGTCAGCCCTTTCAAAGGTAATTAAACAAAGGCGCATCGACTATATGGTAAGGAATCCATTTTAATTTTTGTGGCCTTTCAGCTTCAAAGATTTATCATGCACTATATCGACTTAAAACGTATTAAATCTCGTGCTCACTCTTATATCCTCCCCCATAATGGAATGAAATTTTATAGAAATAGAACACATTGCGTTTTTATCACTGGTAAAACATTCGATTTTTTTTATTTAGTGATTAAATTATTAATTGGTAATATGCAATATTTTTAGTTTAAAATGATTACCAAACAAAATCAAAAAAAATTCTATTACTATTGATTTGGGAAGAAGTTGGATAAGTGTTCTTAGAAAATAACGAATTCACTGATTTTAAATTAAATAAAATCCTCCATATGCTTTGCCTTTGAGAATGTTTCTTTTATGCAATGCCTTGAATAAAATTATTTCGAATTTCTTTAGTTGGTGATTATCTGCTTCTGATCCTTGTGATGATGGGGGCAGTTTCTACTCTTGCTGTCGGTAAGAACGCTTCTAGATACTAAAACTTTACATTTCACTTTAAACTATATTCTATTGATTACTTTAAAGTAAACTGAGTCTTTAATATCCGAATTCACTGAAAATAAGACAAAATCAATGTAACGATTGTATAAAAATGCGATGCAAACAGCCTTCTTCTGAGATTTGTAAGAAAGTCTGAAAAAATGGGTATACATTTATTAGCAATGAAATGCATTTGTCAATGTTCCGCTTTGGCTTCCCGTTCCTTTATTCTTCAAAGTAATTTCATTCGAGTAATAAAAAAAACATCACCCGACATATCTACAAGTTCTGGGACACAATCTTAAGTGCATTTCTTGGTATCCTCACTGGAATTTGTATCAATATAATGGCAATGCATTTCCGACTTTTAAAGTTCTTTCGAGCTACTTACTGTTCATTCTCAGATTCTAAAACTCTCCGAACTTTTGCGCATGCGTCAGATTGCGTTTGCTTAATCAAAAAGGAAAAGACAGATGAAAAGATGAGATGTTTACATTTGACAATAAGAGAACTCGGATTATTCACGGTGATAGACCTAAAAATACCGAATCGTATATTGTCATAAAATAATACTGGCTTAATATATAAAAACGAATGTTTGTTGGTTTGTATTGTACGAGCTGCCGCACTGTTCATCCGATTACAATAAAACGTATTGCTTGCACTTGCGAGAAGGTTATAGGCATAGTATAGTTATATCTAAAGTCAAAAAAATTGAATGGATATTATTTATATTTCTCCTTTCTATATCATTCAATTTCAATGAATGTATTCATTGTCGATAAGAAAATATCATTCTTTCTATTATTGATATTTAAACAAGATAGCTATTTCAAACGATATTTCCAAAATTATTTCTTCTGCGGCAGCAATGCGTCGGGTACCAACTAAATATTTTAAACATACTTTTATTTACTGCAAGGGTTCTAAAGCATTAAATTCTGATGAATAAATGAAAGATTTCTGATCTTAACATTTGATATTCTCACTTTTACATTTTTTTTTTGTTACAAAACTTTTGTAATTGAATTTTTGGTAACCTTTTGAGAGTAATAACGATAGATAATTTCGGTCACATTTAATGATATTATATAAAATATCCTTTGTGCCACTTCTGAAGTTCTATAAGTTCGCAGATTTTTATTATAATATTTTACTTAAATGCAGAAATGACACCAAAACAAAATAATGAATATCATTTTGATATATACTAATCATAATAATTCAAATAAAACTTTCGTATTAATATAATTACGGTTATAATTGGAAATAAAAGAAATCAAGTGAAAAAACATACTAAAAAAAGTATTGAGACGCTTCCCGACAAAATAACAAAAATAATGCTAACTTAAAAAATATCTTGCTCGACCGCCCTTGCTTATTATGACCTACTTCGCATGGATTGGATCAGTTTTTTTGCAAAATGATTTATTGATTTTGGCTCACTCTTTACCAAATGTTTTCTTAAATCCTGCTTGTTGAAAATTTGAAATTCATACAATTTTTGCTGAAAATACTCTTGCGCATATTCAATGGGATTAAAGTCTAAACTTTGTGCAGGTATCTTAATAACACTAGGGATCCATAACTTGCAAATATCAGCAGCAAGTTTCGTGTCATTATCGTGAACAGTTTAAATTTTGAAATTAATGTACAGTTTGTCTTGAGACTCCAAATTGCTCACACTTAGCTTTAAATTTCGCTCGAGAATGTCAAGATAGACATATTTACAGTACACTCCCGATTATCCGCGGAATTGGGTGGCACGGCCGCCGCGGATAACAAAAATCGCGGATAATCCGAAAAAAGCTAAAAGCGGGTATAGCAAAAAAGAAAACAGTCATTCCAACTTTGAAAAATCGTTTTATGTACAATTAAACGTAAAATAAACATCAGGAAATGTTTAACTAACGCTTAATATTTTAGTATATCACTCAAAACTAACCTAAAATGCATTTTGTTAATGAAAACAGAAAAGTGCTTTCTACTTACGAGAGGCGTCAAGGATACACAGAAAAATTAATACATATGTACTGTTTTAATGCTGTAATGTATTATGTAATTACAAAAGCATAACTGTAAAATTGCACCTTTTTGAAAAAATCAGTCAAAAAAAAAAAAAAAAAAAAAAAACTTTGTGCGGCAGGCGTGGATAATCCGCACCGCGGATAATCGGGAGTCTACTGTATTCATTGTATTGTGGGAGCTGCTGACAGATCTCGTATCCTGTATAGCGCCATGCTGGCCATGCTGCGTCACGTCATTAATCACGTGATGCTTTCCCGCCATTATTGGCAGACGAGAGTTGGGCAGTGAGTCTGTAAGACGTACAGCTCACGCACATGTATCTTTATGTTTTATGTTAGTATAGTAATGTTTTGTCCTTTAATTATAATAAATATATTTTCGAGTTAATGCTGGTCGTTGCCTCTCTCCTCAGTATCAACAATCAAATGCAAGTTCCCGACACCAGTGTTGACCATACAAAACCCGACTATTTGATTGCCACCTCCATATTTGATAATAGGCAGTACATTTTTGGCATGCATTGCTGTTTTTGATTTCCGCCAAACTTTTTGCTTGCCATCCGATCCTAAAATGTCATATCTGCTTTCATAAACAAACATGACGTTTTACTGAAATTCTTTTGGCTGCTTTACATATATTTTAGCAAATGCCAGTCTAGCATGTCGATTTGATTTGCTGATGTAGGACTTTCTTTGACGTACTATGCCATGATATTTGTTTTCTTAAAACATTTCCAACAGTTTCAGGATTTGTAGATTTTCCGAACTTAATTTTACATTGCAGAGTCAATTTTACTTCCCTAGTTTTTGAATTAAAATAAATTTGTTTCGTAATCTACCTCGCCTCACTTTCATTAAGTGTCCTTGGAAGTCCTGATCTTTGATTGTTTTCAATACCATTTCTGCTTTTGAATCTCTAAGTAATGTTAAAAATAGTAGACATTCAGTTTCAAGATATGTATTATACAGCGAACTAATATTCCATTTTTCCAATGGCGTATTATAATATTTCACATATCAACCAACATATTTTTGTTTCTCGCCATTTTTTTTTTTCTTTAAGAAATCTTATCTATTGATATTTTTGTTTAAAATTATTGTCTAAAAATGTGGTAGTAAATTCAATTCTATTGATGTGCTATATGTTTGTTGAATTTCTTATTTCAAAAGTGTCCCAATACTTTTTTGATTTCTATTTGCCTTTGAATTATATTTGAAAAGCTAGATCAAATTATAATTTTAAAATGCCAATAAAATTTTCCTTACAATTTTGTACAAATGTTAAAATATTCCTAGCTTCATTTTCTTTTCATTTTAATGTGATAAATATTTATAAATAGCTTTATAGTTATTTATACCAAGTGTTCCAGCACTTTTTTGAGTGACTGTACATATTTTAGAACAATAGACTCGAATGAAAAAAAATTAACCTCACGTTTCAATTTTAATAGATAATATAAGTAATTATACATGTTTATGCACTTTTTAATTTTGCTTCGAGTTTATAAGATGGAAATTTGTAATTGATTTTTATTCATCTTTTATTATACTAGAGTTTAGAAATTCAGTGTTCATTCTTGATGGTAGATGATTAAATGAATCTTGATTTCTTTGAAGAGGCGCCACTAGGTTGAGAATTTAGTTTCTATAGTCTTAGTAGTACTTTAGTATCTTAATTTAAATAATGAATTATAAATTCAAGAACTATTGTAACTGAAATGATTAAAACTAGAGAATACTGTACAGATTTTTCGCCAATATCTGGTAAACTGTGCAAATATTTGAACTCATCGAATATTAACATAAGAATACAGTTAGGTAATCACATTTGATAATTTTATCATGCATAAAAGATTGCAGTTTGGCTTAGTCAAAATGATTCTACGTCATAAAACACAAATGTTTTTCATTAAATTTGTTTACAAGTTATTTGTTTTTTAGAATATTTTTGATGGATTACTTTTCAGGTTCGTATTATATCAACCGTTGTCCCGCAAACTGGCTTCTGCCGTATCTCGTTCTTTTAATAGGATTAATGGGAACAATTTTCACGTTTTATATCATTTCAAATCTACGTGGAGGGTACTTTAAAAATCCTGAAAAAGTGGAAATTGTGGGAAAACTATTTTACTGGTACCTAGGGATGGCTCTACTGATTGGTAGGTATTAAATTTCTCTCAAGTTATTATTTAACAAGATTTAATTCTTATTTGTAAAGATAAAATTTCGAAATGGATATCTCAATCACTTCCATATTTTGAAATTTTTTAGACATAGATGTTTAGTTCACAATACTTTTTAACATGTTCTGAAGTTGATTATAAGTTATTTTATTAATTTTAATTAATGATAATTGCATGTGAAATGCGCCATCTGGTTGTAAATCTATGAAAGAAAATGTCAAGATTCCATAGTATTCATAATGGATTATGAAATGTATTAGTAAATAAAAAGTAAAAGATTTTAAAAGCTTTTTTCTTATTTTAAATTTGATACTTTATAAGAAAGTATTTGAAAGTTAAAAACAAACATAAAAGCGGTAGCCAATGAAAACCGTGTTATAATGTATTAAACTACAATGAATATTATCAGAAAGAAGTTCTTAAACATTAATTGCTACTAATAACATAGATATGTGTATGTTAGTTTTCTACAAGCTAGACCATTTGAACTAAAATTACCAAACATGGCACATTGAGAGGTGGAAATGTGCACTTCCTAGCGACTTTATAAAATTAAGAACTAATTGATATGTTGAAATTTTTCTATCGTAACTTCTAAAAATATTATAGCACAAAAAATTATTTTTTAATATCTGAAATGTCACAATATTAACTTTTTAATGATACTTATTTAATATTCTTGCAAATTTTTCCTAAAACTTTGCAATTATTTTTTGCCAGACTCAAAAGATTACATTGCTGTTCTGATATTCAAATCTTTTTTATTGTTTCTTCAAATATTTGACAGTTGGATTACCTGTCTTTGTTGAAAGACATAGAATAAAGATTTTATTTAATATCTGTGAAGTTAACAGAACGAATAAAAACAGTGGAACTGCAATATCGCGAATTTTAGCAGATAGATGAACCGAACATTCACGTTTAATATAGCACTGTCATGGAATTGATCTTCATTACAAAGATCCATGTACGCAATGAACAGAACATATGCAAGACAATTAAAATAGCATGGTTTTAATGTCTGAAATCGCTGACATGAAGTTATATTTCAACGATTTAATTGAAATTAAATATAACCAGCGAACCGGAATACATAGTTACTGTAATACAGATTAAAATCTGTATGCATGTTCCACCTTGTGACCTAACAGATAGTCATATACAGAAGCTGCAAAAAGTATTCGTACACTTTTAAAATGTGAAAAAAGGAATGCGGTCTGGAAGTGAATTTGAATATAAAAATATATATTTTTTTCATTCATTTTAAAATGATTCTGGGAAAAAAAGATTTTATTTTTAATAAAAAGGAAAATTTAAGAAGACAGATAAAATGCTTTACATAGAAAAATTTTCGGATAAATTTAACTAAAATTGTCGTCTGCTCTTTTTTTATTTTTGCATTTTGGTGCCATTTAAAAAATCGTTTGGCTTTAATCTTTTTTCTGTTTTATTTATTTTAGAATGGTTAGTAGTATCAAAGAAAAATAAAATTCAAAAAGTGATCACTTTTCATCATAGTTGTTTATTAATTCGGAAAATCTCTAAACTGATAAATTTACTTCATTTTACAATTCAGAATGTTATAAAATGTTTTTAAAAAATTGAATAGAAAACAAGGTAAAAAATACCTGTTTAGCAATATGTATGCAATAAGAGATATATACTCAAAACTTTGTGAAAAATCATCGTTTGATGCTGTAGAAATTTCATCAGATTTCATCGATTTTTTCTATAATTTCATTTGAAAGTGTTCGACGAATGCTCAAATCAACACTCAATAAACATTCATGTAGGATTATTTTTATTAGAGCAAAAAAATAGAATGCTTGGTCTTTCCTTCATGAAATTAACAATGAATAAGCCTAAAATATATTGGAATTGAATCAAAATGTATTGGATACCAATTTTTTTTTAATCGGTGTAATATTTGAAATGCATTCTGTTAAAAATACAGAATGCATGACCCATTTCCTTCAATATGTTATAGAAGTTAGCACAACATGCACCTTAATACACAAATATACAACAAAGAAAAATCCAGAAAAAACACTTCTACTCGGTTTACTACTTCAGTAAAGATGAGTTTTAAAGTCACAGCATGAGCATATAGTTTCTCGCAGCTTTCTTATTAACACGCAATTTGTTTTCTTAAATTTTCTTAAATTATTTTGAAAAAAATCAATATACTATTTTTTCTGTATTTTCAGAAATCCTCCAGTTTTTCCACATGTCTGTTTCTTTTGATGTTTCATCAGAGAATTATTGCAACGAGTGGTTTTATTTCTATGCCGGTTTCCTGAATATGATTTCAATTGCATCGTTCAATATTTTAGCTTTGACAAAAATTATCCAACTATTATGGCTATACTTGAACTTCACTCGCAAGAATTCACAGCGAACTTGAGCTTTAAGCCAACATCTGACTTTGTTACTTTTTTTACGATTGTTCAAAAACTGTGCTTATTTTGATAAAGGAATGACTTCAATAAACATTTTTGCAACTTATGTACATTTTTTTGCTATATAATTATCGTGTGCATGTTACATAATTATTATAATTGCATACTTTTTCAAAAATTCGTAACCTTGTTTTATATTTGTAAAAATAGTTTTGCAAGCGACAATTCATTTTCTTCTGTCATAAGGTATTCAGATTTTGAAAAATGGTACTTTATTGATTAGAGAATATTTTTTCTTTAGAATTTATCTGGTAATGGATGTATGATTTTTCCAGAATAAGGAGCGCCACCTTGTGGTAAATTTCGGAAAAATTGATTTCGAAATTCCAGAATATTTATAATAACGAACTATAAAACGTATTTAAGGCTTAATAGGAAAAAAATTAATTAGTCCATCTGTTAATAAATTAATATTTCAAAAATATTTAAATTTTAACAAATCGTTTATAATTCTTCCATAAACATTATAATTCGATACAGAACTTGCATACAATCGATAAATACTACTCTACCAATAAGTATTTGGACACCCAAGCAATTGAGGATATCTGCGGTCCTGATCTTCGTCACGCCTTCTGTACTTAAATATGGTGTCGAGCACAGCATTTGCATTAGTTGCATGCAAAATGCCATAAAATTAAGAATTGTGTGTCTTTGAGAAAGGTGTAATTGTCGATTAACATAGAAATGGCAGATCCTTAGTGGACATATCTAGTGAGTTAAACACTCCAAAATCGACAGTGGCTTTTGTGATTAAGAAGTGGAAAGTGAGTGGCAATTATCAGAATGTGCTTCGACCAGGCAAACTCGCGAAACTAAGGGATAGAAACCGACCAGTGCTGCTCAAAGAAATACGGGGAAAAATGCATCAAACCGGTAGCCAGCACACTCATGGAGTTCCAACAAGAATCTGAGACTGCCGGTTTTGATTACAAAAACCAACCACGCTGCTCGGTTGAGGTGGTGCAAAGCACATCGAAAGTGTGTGTAAACAGGTTTTCTTGAGTGATGAATCAAGATTCAATCTCTACCAGTCGGATGGCAAAGTCTGGGTTTAGTGTATGCATGGAGGACGGCCTTTTGCCAGAATGCACTGGCCCTACAATAGTTTGGCGAAGGTAGAATTATGGTCTGGGGATGTTTTTCGTGGCATAGATTGGAACCTTGATCCCAATTCATGGTAATCTAAACTCCTACTCCACTTCTCTAGACAACAATGTGTTTACAAAGCTGTGGTAACTTTACGGGTTTGTTCATTGTTATTAACATAATGACAACTCTACTTGTTATGTTGCGAGGTCCACCATGAATAAGTATCATGACAACGGGGTGAAATTACTGGTGTGCCCAGAATCTAGACTTGAATCCTACAGAAAAAAAACCTTTGTCAAGAGTTGGATCGCCAAATTAAGGGGTGCAGCAATTGTACAAAATTGGTGAAAGAACTTGTGTGTTTTCTCCAAGCCGAGTGGAAAAAATTAGGGCATATACAACAAAGAAAAATCCAGAAAAAACACTTCTACTCGGTTTACTACTTCAGTAAAGATGAGTTTTAAAGTCACAACATGAGCATATAGTTTCTCGAAGCTTTCTTATTAACATTATTCAGAGAGTTACGACTATAATTACCTCAAGTGGATGCTCTAACAACTATTGAATATGCATATATTGTGTTTATCGTTCTTATCGCTGGTGTCCAATTACTTATTGGTAGATAGTGTATTGAAATATTCCATAGATTCAACTAAATCGTAATAACACTTTTATAACAGAAAATATCATTTAATGAGATAAGCTTCTAAATACTTTGTTTTATTTTTTTAAGTTGTATTCTGAAATTGTTTTACCACTTCGTTATGTATCTTGAATGGTTCTGAAACAATCCGATCTCTTAAACCACACATAAACAACGCTTTAAAGAAATTAAATATTTGGTTATATTTAAAAAAAACATGAAATACAGTCGAAGGAGCCTACTGCTTTCACTTTCACTATGCAGAACCACGTAATAAGTAATCTCAATGCCATGGCAATACTCATATTACCGTTAAATCCATATGTTAAGTGCATCGGGTTCAAAAACTCCAAGGCACATTCCTGAAATCGGCAAATCGAGCATATTGATTTGCGAACAATCAATATTGAAGATAGAATGCGATGCTATTGGCTTTTTGTCATGTCTAAAGAGAGATAAAGTAGTAAGCCTCGTTAAATTACTGCTGAGACGGTTTGTAAATTTTCCATATATTTTTCTTTAAGACAGTTGAGTTCAAAGCAGCACATCAATTTATAGATAATTCATGAATGGTTCATCAGATATATTCATTCCAAAATATTCGAATATTTTTTTTTTCATTTCATAGCATGATGTAGCGCCATCTATTTTTCCTTTTATTTATCATATTTTCTGAAATCCATTCAGGGTCTTTAGCCTCACATGATCTTCTGAAAAACTCCAAAATATCTGCAAGTGATGCCTAGCTTAACCTTTTTAGTGCTGATCAGTATTGTAAGTGCGCAAAGAATACCGGACCAGTTTCACTAATTTGCTGATTCGAGTAAAAGTTCGTATAAAACAAAAGAATATTAATGCAATGCAGTCAGTGGGCGTGGTCTCCTTGAAATTTTCTCACATATTCTCTAATTAATCCTTCCCCCATCTTCCTTCCACATAAAATTGTTGACCCTGGGTAAGCCTGCGAATACCTTGCAAGGCATTGGTGAAAATAATTGGGAAATATAAATCGTTGCCATGAATTTAGCGTTTTACTACATTTATCTTGAGAATATGTATTTTGACGCCTTTTTTGCCAACTGATCGACACCAAAATTTGATCATTTGAACTACAATTGTAGTCGGAAGATAATATTTTGAATGTCAGAGATTCAAATCGTTGCATTTACATGTACTCAAAAGTACAGACGGAAAGACAATCGGCCGTCTGACAGATATGGTTCAAAATTTTATACGAATCTTAATATTAGATATTAAATTTGTGATCAGATTTTATTTATGTATCTCTTTGCTTTTTGTAACTATTGAATTTACTTGTTCTCGAAAAAGTAGACAGATTTCTTGTAAATGGATTTCTTTCATAGATAGAAATCCACAAATTTGGTCGTAAACCAATGTATCAAATTTCAGCAGATTATTTCAATACGTTTTTGAATTGTCATGTTCATAGGTAAAAAAGACATAATAGCAAAAATGTAATTTTCATACCGAGGAGGTTTGAAACCTGGAAATACGTCGAAATATTGAGATCGAATTTTAGGACGCTTACAATACTTCCTCCATACAAGAAGATAAATAAAGAAAGAATGTCCTAATAGTAAATCCATTTCAATATTTGCTGAAAAGTAAAGCGCCATCGCATATCCATTGATATATTATTGTCCTAGGCATTGTAATGAATAGCTTATAAGCCAGTTAACAGCTACGCTACACGAGCAATTGCTTTTGTATTGTGGTTATGTTACTCGGCTACGAACCACAAGGTCCCAGGCTCTATCCTCGCTCAATTCAATCCGCCACATTGGTGACCTCGGACGACGAACCTTCAACCTTCATATAGCTGTTGTGGCGCCATCTACCCGCAACCAAAGTCGTCAGATTCACTTGACGCTGTTAACTGGCTTATAAGCTATTCACTACAACACTTTTCAATAGTCTGAGTACTACATTGTATCGTCGTTCAGCTCTAAAAAGTTTAATCACTTTGAAAGAACCAGAAAAAAGAGAGTGAGACCTGAGATTATTTTTATTTAAAATCTTTACATTTAAGAGATCGCGATATTTGTGTTACAAAGATTCGCTTAATTTCATTAATGATGTGCTGTTGATGTGAAGTCGGTATAAAGCAAATTCACCATCCATACAAAATGCGCTCGAGGTTTCGCAGCGCTGCAACGTCCTTTCCTTCATGTGACTACAAACTTAAAAGGCCTTTCTCAAAACCCTTTCATGTAATTTTGAAATGCATTATTTATTAAATACAGCATTAGTATGAATACAAATTGAAATTATAGTTTCTGTGCAACTATTTCATAAATATGTCAGTTAAATTCCTCATCAGAAGAAATAAAATATATCTGCTTATCTAAATACCTTCTATAGACACTGTTTTAGATTAATTTATATAAAATCCACTTTAGCTTTAAATAGAAGGAAATATACAGTACATTTTCTTATGATGAATTTCTTTTTCGCTCGATTTCATTCCTTTCATACTCACATTTCATTGATTGATCAGCTTCGTATTGATTATTAAATCCGTACTTCCATTAAAAATATAACCAATCTATTAAAATTCATGTTTATTTGCAATGAAATCGTTATTTATTCAAAAGTTAGTGTTATTATTAAAGTCAATTTATCTATTTTCTTATATGCATATAAGTTGTCTCAAAACATGGGTTTGTTTTCTTAACAATTGCAACCATCCCTAAATTTCCAAATCACAAAGGTTTATCTGTGGTGTGGAGAGGGGCATGCCAGCTCAGGTGTCGTCCTCGTCATCTGACCGCGGTTCAAAATTACGAGGTCCGTCCCAAAATAGCCCTTAGTGTTGCTTTAAAACGGGACGTTAATATAACTAAACTAAATTAAATTAAACACAAATTTTTATCAAATAGAGTACTCAAATATAAAAAATATTTTTGCTTTCCTAGGGAAGGATATAGAGGAAGTTTGGAAAAGTTAGAAAAATCAAAGATAGATATAAAAAGTTAAATTTAGTAAATAAAATATTTTTCTCACACTCATCTAGATGACACAAAGTTTCAAAAAAATCTGTTAATGTATTAAAAGGCAAATTTGCATTGTGTTATTTCAATTCTTGGAGCTTTCATATGGATATGATTTTTGTTTCACAATCTATTGATGAGTGTATCTTGGAGTTCTAAATTCCACTGAATAAATTTTGAATGAGCTGAGAAAATCAAATTTTTTTGTACTATTATTGTATTACAAGTAAAACTTAAGTACAAGTACAAGTAATACTAAGTTAAAGTACAAGTAATTACTTATCTGTATATAATACTCATTGTCATGGTGGTTATTACCGGCAAACTAAAAGCCCAAGAACTTATTATCACGAACCATTGGCATTTAATTACATTTCCTAATCAATAGAAACCTGAAATGCTTTGAGATATATAAATCGTTAAAATGAATCGTAACTCTTGCTAAGGAAATTTCCATTTCTTTTGTAAACTTCCTTTATGACCCTGTGTTCTTTTGCTTGGAGCAGGTCTTCAATTTAACCATTTGGATGACATTTCCCTTTCAATTCCTCGGTTGAGGTCAAGTAGTAAAAAAAGTAGCTGCTTCAGTCTTTCCTAATAGAATGAACTTTCAAGATCTTTAGTTCTAGCTTCGATTATCGTTTCGATTTGTAAAAACTCATTTCAATAATGATGTATTTTTTTATGATTTAGCATTACAATTTTTAAGTAAGCATAATATTTGTTTTAGAATGGTATTTAATATAAACCTCTAGAAACTAGGATTTCGAATCCTAGAGTGTGATTACAAATTGTGTGTTATCTATCGTCCTTTCTTGCTGCTACAGTTGTGGCTTTAAGAGACTATATATATCATAGAGTCGTAGTATAAGCCTGTAAAAATATTCTTTAACTTCAACCGTACAATTTGACGAAAACATTCATGTGTTGCACTTCCCATTGATATATTACGTAAATACAAAAACAATTAGCATTTTACTAAATTGACAAGTTTGCTTACAAACATTGGATAATTTTATAACGTAAGTTGCTTTGATACTTATTGCTGTTTTCAAATCTATCGCCATGTCCTTTCAAGATAATATCGAGGTATTTATTTATTGACATTTAAAAATTTATAATGTTGATACTGCTTGTTTGAAATATTTTAATGAATTGCTGTGTTAAGTGTCAATTGATAGTAGAATTATTCATATGATTGCCAATGCATATTTTTATTTTCTGGAACTAGCTGGGAACATGAATTTTTTCCTATACTTTCCCAACTAAAGTTTTGCTGAAAATTTACAATTAACTACAATTAAAAGATGTCTTAATAAAAACTGAATCCCGAGACATTCTATAAAAAGCTGGTTTCGGTTACTGGTTCTAAAAGCTGATTTAAGGAATGCTTCTAAAGCTGGTTCAGAATTGAGCTTTATCTGTACTTGTCGAATCTTTCTCTAATTGCTTTATGTAACAGTAAAAGCAATATATTTAAATATAATTTAATATAAAAAAATTGACTGCTAATATTAAAATACGATTTTATATTTGGATAATTTATGAAATACTCCTATTAGTGTACCAAAATTAGAAAAAGCTGATTTGTTTGATTAAAATTAAATTTTTAAAAAAGAAAAAAAAAGAATTCTTAAGAAAAATCCTATATAAGCTGAAATTCCATTGCATTTGTTGTTTGTTTTAATACTAACCGCCTTTGACAACCAGCTGGTTGGTCGGGAATCTTGGTCGTACATACTAATATTGGTTGTACTTGCTTACATTGTAGCCAACAATGTTAATTCAATTAGTTAACAATTTTGAAATAAATTCCCCCAGAAATGCATTTTTTAAACGTTAAATTATGATAGTCATCAAAGCCGTTTCATTTTAATAATGTTACATGCGTCAATCCATTGTAAATATGATCTATCCTGATAGTTCAAATCCCATGACATCATAGTAAAATTAATCGAATTTTCACGATATTGTTTCATTTTCGTATTCCTCATATAAACTGTACAGATGTTGAATAGAATCCTTATCACATGGCTTTTAACAATAGGAAAAAAAAATCAGAAGATTAAATTTATGACTAAAACAATAAAAGATGATTAGGATTTCCTTCACAATAGTGAAATTGTTTAAAAATATACTTTGAAGTGACTTTAAAAAATTAAATAAATCTCGAATTTTGAGCAACATTAAATTGCTATCATTGAAAAAATAACCTTTTATGATTTAAAATGATGTACAAAAAATTCATGGGAATATTTTCGTAAATTATAGCCAAACCCACGGTTAAACTCTAATGAAGATTTTAATTACAATTTAAAAAATATTACTCCCATAGTATATTGTTACCTTTCAAAGAATATCTGTGCGAAATTTGGAACTTCAGATAAAACGGTCTGTGCTGTACCACGGCAGAACTGAAAGATAGATGCACAGACATTCTCTTTAATTCTTAGTAAACAGTTAATGCGTCTTTTAAAAATATTTTTCCATATAGCGTTCGTTCACTGTAGCTTTATCTTTAAAGAATTGCTTATAGCGTCTTAAACTTTGTTTTTATTTTTGATCCCCAGATTTTTGATAAAAAATATTGTTTTTCTAATTTTTATTAGAGGTGAAAGCATCTGTTTAAAAATATTTCAATTTTTATTATTTTTCTTCATTTTAATTTTCAATAAATTCCATGATTCATTATAACAAATTCTAAGCATTTTATAACCATTTTTTCCCTCAGATTCGTGGCAGGACGTGCATGATGTAAAAATTTAATTATCAGCTAATGGATTAATTTAAGTTTTTAAAAATTTTAAGTAGCATACTGTCATTGTGAATATGTAAGTGTTCACACGAAATTTCTAAAAGCTAACACATCAGGAAGCGAATAAAAGATATAGAAACAAAATTCCATTTTTACTAAAATAAAATGGGGCACAATAAAATGAATAAGAATACATTTTATGTTCAATATATTTTACTGCATTCGAAACTCAAAAGTACCTATTTTAAATATTTTTTATTCTTTCGTGATTTTTATCTCATGGTACTGATTAGAGATCATTGAAATATAAAGGTAGTTTTTCAAATGAAGGCATGTGTATTCTTTTGATTTTGAAACATTATGAGCTATTGGTTAGATCTTTTCAACGTCTGGCAGAGGAATGATTGAATCATTCTAATTTAAAATTTAATAACCATAGAGAAGATTTTAATAAAATGCATTCATTTGGTTTCATTTGATAATTTGCTAGATTTTAAATGCTATGTTAATTTTATATTTATTTAAATAAATAAGTCAACCGATTAAATAAATCCTTTATTTAATCGGTTGACTGTAAAATTCAATCAGTCTATAGTCCAAGGATGCTTAACAAATCCTATTGATACTACTTCGTTTAGTGGTGGCGGGGAGGTTGGCTGTACACAAGAATTCCAAAAATGCTTATAAATTTAATTTTATTATCTTATTTTTATTTTGAACGAAAGCCATAGGATATTTTTTGTATGCTTTCTAGAAAACTACCCGTTTTCTTAAGCTTCAAACTATAGCTTGCAGCGCATCTTAAATTCTTAAAAACTAAAATAATACTCCAAACATTTTAGAATTCCATCGGCTTGTTTATACTTTCAACTTAACAGCATATATTATAAACATTGCCAGATTCCAAAAGATCATCAGCTATTATACAAAAAATAAATGAAATAATATTAATAAAATATGTTTATCAAAGAAAAAATCGTTTGCTTTTACCTTTTAATAATATCTTAAGTAAATAAAAATAGTAGCAGTTATAAGATGTCTGAAAAGGAATCGTCTGCTAAATGATTGTTAACAGATTTAGATTATGATATTTACCGAACAGGATGTATTAAAAAAAAATAAAGATTTCTTATGAATTTGCCACAAATAAATGTCATTAATTCCTGAAATGATAAATTTATGAAAATGCCTTATTTATTACAATCACATAAGTGATTGTGAAAATGTTGAATAATGTGACAAATATTTATGAAGTTATATGGATATATTATTGTTAAATTAATTTCTGATAAAATTTATATATTATCTAAATAAATACACTTGCTTGTATAAACTATAGTTTTCGCATTCCTTAAATCAAAATGCATATTTTTGTAATTTTAAGAAAGTTAAATATAATATATAGTGTTTATATAGATTTTACTCGTATCTTAATATTATTTATCTTGCATATTTACAAAATTGTAAGTTGTTGATCAATATTGTATTACCTTTTGGAATGGATTGACCTACTCTTCATACCTCAATATCTTTATCAGATTATCGTTATGATTATAGCATCCTGGAGTTTTAAGCGATGATATAATTGTTTAATATTTATTCACTTAAAAAATGTTGATCATTTTCGAATTCCAAAGCATTATTGTTATGAATTTTTTTTCAACTGTCGTTTATCAAGAGAAAAGTGGATACTTTTGCGATATTTTTATGCAGCGTTACATTTATTCTTTTATTACAAATTAAATTTCAAATTCCAGCTTTCTCAATATATTTTGTTAATAGTATTTTAGAATAAAGTGCAGGGTTTTTCATATTTATTGTTCAATATATTAAAATGAACTCTCAAACTATCAACTTACACACGACTGATCTGCACTTCAATGTTTGCTGATTTTTTTATATATATATAATTTTCTTTTCCACAGGAATTTCAACAGTCACTTGTTGATACAACAGAAGCAAGTGAAATCAATTCGCATTCTGTAATGACTAGTGGGTAAATTTTTATTTTCTCAGAATTTAAATTCTTTCATTACTTTTAATTCTTTATGTTTATTAACTGAACTGATGAAAGTATTATGATTTAAATCACTTCTTAAAAGAAAAGTTTAAATTTATCAAAGCGCAAATTATATTTAAGTCAATTCAACACTTAAGTTGTGACGGATATATTCTGCCGAACTCTGAACTGCAAGCAGGTGGCGCTGCCATCAGAAAGAATTAAAGAACTCGGAGCAGTACTGAAAGTTGTGTGTAAGATAAAATGTTAGTTCAGACGTGAAGGATACAATATTTGGTAAAGTTTGTGTTTTCGTTTAATTTCTTTCCCCACATTACTATTTGTAAATAACTGTAAATATTAAAAATGCTTCTCTTTATAATTATTCTCATTCTTATTTTCGTCCTTACAAAGTTAAATTTGGATCCAAGAGATTTCTTAATATGACAACATTGTCAAATGTATGTTCCCGAATAATGTTTTGTGACATATTAATTTTTGGCCAATAAAAATAATGCCATTTACGCCATTATAAATTTAACCCTTCATATTTATTTTAAAAAATTATCAAGTATGGAAAGTTTTTGATAACGAATCGGCGACTTCACGATAATATAACCTCTTCGTGAATTCGAAATTACGTTTATTAGGTATTTCCGATTAACTTATAAAATATCAGACGTTTCCCATACAATTAATTCAATTGAAATGTTCGATATGCATGTTACAATTAGTTTTTTTTATATTGTGCAAAAAAAGTTTTTAAAAGTTAAATTTAAAGTTGTTACCAACTCTCAAATTCTGTTTAATTTAGCGCTTATGTTAAATTTGGATCCAAGAGATTCTTTAAAAAGATTGCAAAATTTTTGTTCTTCACTAATTGGATATCATATTTATTATTGAAGTGAGAGTGATTCTTTTTATCCAATTGATTTGTTTTAAAATGATGATATTTTTTAAAAACTTCATCTGGGTTATAAAATCCTCTACGGAATGTCACTTCACATTTTCTTTAAAAGGAGAAATGTGGCAGATGTGACTTTATGATGAAGTTTTGTGCAGACGATTTTTTCCCTCCAATAAAATTGAAAAAATCCAACGATAAATTAGTATTTTCTATCATAAAACGTCATTGTCTGCATTTAATTGAAAGAAGAATAAATTTAAATTACAATTTATTTTTTGTTTAAATATGTTTAAAATGCAGTTAGATGCAAAGGAATCTTTGTCTTCCAGCTAGCGGAGAAGAATTTTTTTTCTTCATTGAATTCATCTCCACTTACCTTCCATAGTCCGCATATGAAATATAGCTTTATTCGGTTTGTTAGTTTTAAAAATTTCCCCAACGAGTAAGTTTCTGAATACTGCTCTGTATTCAAGTATTAGGCTTAGCGTATATTTGAAGAAATAGTTTATACTTCATAAAAATCGTTATTACTGAACAGATTTCCTTAACATTTTACTGGCAAATATTCCCCTAGCGAATGTTTACTAAATGTTTCTTAAGTCAGTTTTAATTAATTAAAAAAGTAGTTTTTGTACTTTATAAAGATTATATAATTTTTAATCTTGCATTTTCGGTTAAATTAAAATATGTATATTTTAAATCATTGCGTTTCCTTGCGTCCATAAAGGGATTTAAATTTTCATATGTGAAAACTAATTGAATTTTAAATGAATTATAAAGAATGAACTGAAAAATTAGTGTTTGGTTGTTTTGTAAAATAGTATCGGATGATCTGTAATTTTCTATAATCTATAAAATTTGAAAATTGTATAAATTCAAAAAATATACTTCTTTTTTCTATCAAAAAAGTGGGAACTATTAGAAAATTTTGTGTTTTTATAGTATTTTATCAATTAATAATTTAGGCATTAAAATAGTTTCCTTCTGAAAGACCTTGTTTATGTCATATTATGCATAATAAAGTGAATGATGTAATATTCTTCCTCATTGGTGATGTCTTCCTTTTTTGCAAATCTGACTTCATATTATGGAGAGTAAAAAAAATTCCACAACTAAATTTGATATATGGGAATGATTTTTATTTTTTATTTTTGCCAAACTAACATTTAAAATAAAATACTAAACAGCAATCCATTCAAAAATAACATTTTTATTTATGGGGCAGAATAATTTGAGTAAACATTTAACCCTTTAAAATGTCATTTTTTTCTAGTTATAGTATAGTAAAATATTTTTTGGAATGAGACTGGCTAATGGAAAGTGATTCATTTAACATCAGATACATTTAATTTGATTAATTAATTTATTGTGTTAATTAATAATTAAGTATCTTAATATAATTATAATTATAAGTAATTATAATTAAGTATCTTAATATAATTATAATTATAAGTAATTATAATTAAGTATAAGTTAATTAATAATTAATAATTAAGTATAAGTTAATTAATAATTAAGTATAAGTTAATTAATAATTAAGTATAAGTTAATTAATAATTAATAATTAAGTTAATAAGTAAGTAACAAACCAAGACACGCCATTTTGTGCGAGAAAAGGAACTGTAACATCTAATTTTCTGTTTCATTGAAAAATTTACCAGTACTTAAGCCAATATACGTAACTTCACCCAAAGGTAGGGAATGGTGGGAAGCATACTTTCCATGGCCTTACAAAGGGTTAATTTGCTTTGTGAAACCAATATTACTATCTGCATCAGTTCTGTTATTTCTACTTATTCGTGAGATCATGAAATTGGTGTTAATTTAATATCAATAGTATGAAAAACATGAGAAAGATCTTAAACAACTTCAGGTCATTTCAATGGCCACATCTAGGAAAGGGGGCATGTAGTCAATGCATGACGTTTTCTTAGAAGCAACCACTGATTGGCATAAAATAAGGAAATTCAAAGCATAATAACTCAGTCAGATTTTGGTCACAAAAGAATAGATGTTTTTTTTTTTTTGTACGAAATTTCAGAATTTCATAAATGTTTGATCACATATAGCTAACAAAAATTGAAGCACTGCATAAAAAAAATTCCAGCAATCACAATTTTTCAAAAGTACGTTTATTGAATCAAACAATATAGAATATAAATCTTTATTTGAAACATTTTTTCAGTTTGAAATATATATCTCTAATGGTTTAGAAATTTAAAAAAAATAATTAATGCCAACTTTGTATGCATCTAATCTTCTGTCTTGTAGCAATATCACCTGACTTAGAGGATGCTACAGCTGTAAAGATCCTTAAACACTGCACTCGTCCATCCAATGAACAGGAAAGTGCTGACGATACTGCTTCAACATCTGAAGCAGTAGACATAAACAATCAGGTTGTTCTTGAACAGCCTGATCCAAGACAAGACGTGATTCCTGTTATAAATCAGGATCTTCCTAATTCAACTTGTGGGTTATCCGATTCGATTAGCTTATCTACGGCAGATTCTTCATCTGATTGGTCAGATTACTTCGAATATTCCCCACCTTGTGGAATATTGGGAAGATTCTACCAAAAATATGCAAGGCTGGCATTGAGATTAAGACGTGCAGGTAAGTGAGAGATCATTTTAATTAAAATTTGACTTTGCAATGCGATGTTTATATTCATATTAAAACGCTATTAAATATCTTTACTTATTAGTTTCTCGTATACGTAATATAGAGAAAGTATAGTAATCGTCAAAAAGTTCGAATTCGAGATTTTGAAACTCCTACGTTTTTGAACTCTCTGAGTTCAAAGAACACATTTCTGGAAAATGTCCGACTTTTGCGAAAATAACCCAAAAGACATTCGGTTTTTATACCAAATTTGTAGATTTCTATCAAGTTTTGAACAAAATTCGTTCAAAGAAAGTCTATCTCTACGGCTGTTCGAATGTAAGTTAACTCCATAATTACAAAAGGGAAAGAGCTAGAAAGATAAAATTCAGTGCACAGAATTAACAGCTATAGTCTAGAGACAATTCAAATTTTGAGCCAAATCCAAAAAGGGATTAATCGTCTGTTAGTCTGTAATTTGGCATAAATGATGGGGATTTCTAGCTCTTTGGCCTATGCCTATATTTATAAAAATCCATCAGAAAACGGTGGATTTATTACTCGTACACATATTAGTAATAATTTTGACTTGAACATACTTATCCCAAATTCTCCCGTTATTTTTATTATAGAAGTGAATGAAGGGCATCAAAATTCTCGCCGTTTTATTTTTCGAAATTCCTCGACAAAAAACTATTTATCCAATGAGTATCTTTTTTTATATTTACCAACCCTTGCATCGATTTTTCCAATTTAAAACATCATTTTACAACCGAATATTTGAATTATTCTCCTTCCTTTTCAACTCATTGGAGGAGTCATTTTTCTTTTGTGGTAGTGGGGGTGCCTATGGATTCCTTGATGATGATGATGATGATGTCGTGTCCGCGTTACCACGGAAAGGGGCTGCAATAGCTTCTGAGGGTAAAGACCCCTGAGCACCGAGAGCAGAAGTCGGACTTCTAGCTCATATGAAGATGACACCCACACACTCGCTTGTACAACCCCTTTTTACAGGGGGGCACATTCACACACCTCACAGATAGAACACAGATGAAGAACAACCATGCCCGAACCGGGATTCGAATCCGGGACTTCCAGATCACGGAGAAGATATATGGAATCCTTATCTATAACATACGAGGTAAAACAACAGAAAGGAAGTGAAAATATCTACTGAGTGACTAATTATATATCTAATTATATTATGGGGAAGACAAAGAGAGAAGTGGTATGCTTCGCGTTGTGTTAATCGGACCAAACATTCAGCCGTTTCTGTGAAGGAAACATACACAGATGTGCTGCGCCGATGTTGTTTGTGTTAACCTGATTTCAATTCAAAACATTGAATTCATTTAAAAATAGTTTTCATGCACTTTAAAACATGCTGCTGATCTTTTAAATAAATATTTTATCCATCAGATAAAATGCAAGCAATTTGAAATCAGTTTCAATTAGGAACTTAGTATTTCACCTTTTTTAAATAAATAATTTTACTTTCAGGTTATCTACTCCCGTTTGAAATTATTTGTTTGGTATTTACCATAACATGTTGTTTATGGGTAAGTACGATTTTTTACTCAACACAATAGACCAGATTTAAGTAGCTCCTTTTTTAAAAATTTTCAATTCATCGAAACAATCATAAGTAAACTGGATGCTTGTAAATAATATTGGATTCAATTTTTATAAGTCGATTAAAGGATATTAAACAACAAACTTATTTGAATAGTTATGCGTCGTCAAGTCGTCGACTACTCGGCTTAGACTGTCGGTCTTTTATAGTTCCCGGAGCCGGGCAGAGAAAATTCTGGAACAATCAGACATATCTCGGTTCCTATTGGCTCTATCGCCAAAATTCTGGAAGATTTCAGCATTATCTATTTTGTCACCAAAACCATTAAATTTGTCGCCAAATGGTCACCAAGTTTGTCGCTAACCCCTGAGATCACTGATTCGATATCCGATCAGCATCCAGCAAAGCTGATTGTAAAATGGTCTTTCCAGTGATTGAACTAACCGAGCTGGGAAGCAGCATTTCAGATTTGTAACAATATTAATATTATGAGTACTTCTGACCCCCCAGTATTTAATATCAACAAGGTACGCGTTCCTGCATTGCGATACTCTGATTAGTACATAACTCTGTTATTCGCATATGCACACCTGTACAGGTTTCCCCGGCTCTTCAGTATACGACATGGTATATTTTGCGCTTAGCTTTGTTCAATAATAATGTAGATAATGGAATTTGCGTTTTAGATATGTTTTCATTGAATGATAAGGTTCAAAATGTGGAACGTAGCTGCACAATTTTGTATCGGCATTATTCGCTAAATTTTATTCATCTGTAAATTGGCGTTTTCATGTCACGCACATAGGAAGACAAACAATAAAAATCTTTGAGTTTTGCTCAGAATTTTTACGGATCTATAACATCATTGCAAAGGCAGCTTTGTAGCTACGTTTGTAATTTCTCGTACACAAAAATCCAAATCTGATCTCGAGATTGAAGAATTTCGACGCTTCACTCCTTCCTTGAGTCCAAAAAACACATATTTGAAATAGCGTTTGTCTGTCTACAGATATAATTCAAATGTTTTGGGAAAGATGTAATTTTTACATTAGATTTGTAGATTGTCAAATTTCGAGTAAAATTGAAAGTCTGCCTGCTTACAAGTGAAAACAATAACTGTAAAATGCATGGAGCTGGATTAGTTTTAATGGTATTAACGTCCCTTTTTAAACAACACTAGAGTTGTTTTGGGATAGATTTCGTAATTTTGACGAGGATGACACCTGAGCTGTTAGCTCCTCTCCAAACTTCCGCATTAGACCAGTGTAAGGACATTTAGCCCCAACGGTTTAACATGCATCCGGCCCGCTCACTAAAGAACGATGGTTCCTCAGTGGCATCGGATCTGTTGTTGTTGTTGTTGCTAATCTCCATGGCCTGACTTAATCAGACCAAATCTAAAATCCGTTGACAAGAAGAAAGTCAAAAACGAGGAAGGGAGAAGAATAAATTTCTCTCCAAAGAAGTCCTAAACAGTCTAGGATATGCTCAGCAGAGGCCCGATGTTGGCAGCCTTTCGGGCAAAGAGGGTAAGATTTTTCACCCTAAGAAAAGACATTTAAGGTGGTCACTGGCAAAGCGCGATAAATAAGTGTTGGTTTTTCTATCAAGCTATCTGTTCTTCCACTATGCCCAGCTAAAATCTGCAGGCGAAGGAGCTAAGACAGTCTACCTCCTGGTGCTCCAGTCTTTTGACTTACAGAAGTTGCACTTCCCCCCCCATGAATCGGCATCGGAACTTGAGCTTGGAAACCTCTTGTCCTTAAGACGAGACATTACCACCAGGCCATCACGGCCCCACATGGGACTAGATAAATTAAATTTATTACGTAGGCTCAATATCTGAAATTTAGATCCTTATGAAACTGAAATCCAAGGTCTTCAGCAGTGCATCAATACACTTAGTAATACAACTTGAAGTTCGTTTTGTAGTTATCCTGGTAAATTACATTCGAACAGAGGAGCAGACAGACTTCCTCTTAGCGGATTTTGATCAAAATTTGATAAAAATCTACGAATTTGATGCAAAGACCGTATACCGAATTTCATTCATGCAGCTCAAAGCAAGAAATTCGGTATGCGGCCTTTTAGTTTTTTCACTGGCAGACGGACATTTTCCAAAAATGTGTTTTTCCAACCCAGAGTGGTCTAAAACGTGAATATTTGGCAAAATCTCGAGTTCGAATTTTTTGGGGATTACTGTGCTTTCTCTATACTTACTTATAGGAGAAAGTAAAAAAGATGATTTGAAGATCTTATAATATTTGAACAAGCAGTGAATTAAAAACTATAGATGAAATTGACTAGAAGTATTTCTATCTTTAGCGCTATGGTATGTGTTTTTAAAATTGATTTTTATTATATTTATTCCAGGCGCTTACAACTGGCCATTGTGTCCTGCCGATGTATATATACCTCGTTATGTTTTTTTCAATGGAGCAATTGCCACACTTTCTGTTTGTGTAAGAAGCATGAATTCACTCTGGACACTCGTCTTACATCGTTCAGAAGAGTTTCTGAGATACATGTGTGCATTTCTCTTAGGTTGGGTTGCTATAGTCATGACTTTAATTGGTAAGTAGCATTTCATAAAACCGCATAGCAACATTAACCCTTTGCACTCGGATGTCTCTTCTCCGGCGCCATTGGGGCCGCGGTGGCCCGGTGGTAAGGTCTCGGCTTCGGAACCGGAGGATTTCAGGTTCGTGACCCGATTCCACCGAAGAACCGTCGTGTAAGGGGGGGGGGTATGTTGCACGTTAAATCCGCCATGACCAAACGTCCTCCCGTTGGTGTGGTGTGGAGAGGGGGAAGGGGTGCCAGCTCAGGTGCCGTCCTCGTCATCTGACCACGGTTCAAAATTACGAGGTCCGTCCCAAAATAGCCCTAGTGTTGCTTCAAACGGGATGTTAATATAACCAAACCAAACCCTCCTCGTTTTGTAGCTATCGTGTAAAATTATATTCGGAGAGACAGATTTCCTCTGAACAGTATTACTCAACATTTGATAGATATTTAAAACCGTTTCAGCTTTCGTTTCAATTGATTTTTACAGCTACTTCTTGTATAAACAACATCATATATCAACCATCCTGATTATCATATCACCGGCACAAAAATCTGTCCCCATGACGCAAGCGAATGATGTAAACATCAGCACATTCCAGAATGAAGTGGAATGCTCTGATTGCAATGAACTTGCAAAACTCCCGACTCGGTTGTTTGATCAGGCAAAAGAGCATTGCAAAATTAGCAAATCAATAAAGTCGGATTGGGAAATTACAACGGATCAGAATATCTGACGATAATGTAAAATTATTATTATTATTATTCCTCCTCGAAAAGAAAATCTTCATGTTTTAGACTTCCCCGATTTAGAAAACCACATTTTTAGCATTATATCTCTGTTTGACAGTCTGGAGACATGATAACTGAAAAACGCTTTCAGCTAAACGAATGAAATTTGGTATACATGAAGACTAAATTTGTTGGTTTCTATTAAATTTTTAACGAAATTCATTCAGAGGAAGTCTGTCCATCCGGCTGTTAGTGCAGTTGTATAGTAACTACCAAATTAAAGAGCTAGATAAATATAATTCGATTTATAAAAACTATGAGAAGGCAATAGTTATTGCAGTGCATTTACCAAAAGAAAAGGGCCGCGGTGGCCTGGTGGTAAGGTCTCGGCTTTGGAACCGGAGAGTTTCAGGTTCGTGAGCCGATTCCACCGAAGAACCGCCGTGTAAGGGGGGGGGGGGGTCTGTTGCGCGTTAAATCCGTCATGACCAAACGTCCTCCCGCTGGTGTGGCATGGAGAGGGGGGGGGCAGCTCAGGTGTCGTCCTCGTCATCTGACCGTGGTTCAAAATTAAATTTTAAAATGAATGCGTTCAAAAGTGAATGGCATTAAGGTATCCGAAAACGTTCGGGGCACTTTTTTAGAAAAACATGGTGCAGACATACTTTAACCATATTTCTAGGTGTAAAACTATTCAAAATTAGTAATAGGATGTCAATATTTTAATTTTCAAAAAGTTTTAATGTTTATTTGACATTTAATAGCATAAATTTAAGCAATTTTTTTAAAAACATCAAATTGGCTACACCAAAAACTATTACTCTCATCCGAACAAAACTTATATCAAAATGAACTACATAGTTTTCTCTACGGAATGAACTACAATCGTATGGTTATAATAATAAATAAAAAATTTAGAACCAGTTGAAGGATTTATCATGATTTTTTTAGGAAATTTATGACGTTATTGTTCAAACAATAGGCTGTAAATTAAAAAAATATTCACTCAATCTAAATTCCTATAGTTCATTCCCTAGAAAATAGTATAAAGTCCACCAAATTTTATAGTAATATGATAATTATATTTTGAGTTACATGATTTGAAATAAGCAAAACAAAAGAAAAATCAATTTTGAGAAAAATGCATTTAAAGTATACACTAACATGTTTTAATAATAAATTATGTGTGTACATACTTAAAATTCACCACATTTATAGGTTATACCTTCTTCCTCCTCAGCATTTAATAATTTCCTCTTTTTAATCATTTTTTTTTCTTGCAATTTTTGCGTTTGGCAATGAATGCCGCCTAGATTCGTATATTCCGTTTTTGTCGAGTTCAGCAAATACTCTAACTGCATTTGCACTATTATACACTCCAATAACCTTAAGAACATTCAGTAATCCTATAAAACTTTCATTAAAAAATATTACAGACATAAACGCCCCTAATATGAGTGTTCGGAGCTCAACAAAGACATCTTTAGGTACAAATTTCCGTAAAACACCGTGAAAATCACATTGGCAAAAAATGTTCCGTATTTAAAACTAAATTTGTGTTTATACACATTTTTAACATGTTTTTGGCCCTTTAAATCGGTACTTCCGGTTATTTAAATGCCCACTTCCGGTTTACCGATCATGACGAAAATATTAATATCTTGACTTCTAATTAACGTAGAGATAAAAGTAAACCTGTTTTGGATAGCTCAAAGACTGGTCTATCCAATAAAAGAATTTTTTTTTAATTTCATTCTTGGCGAAAATCGACCTTTTTAACGTGTTCGGTTACCTTAAAGACCGTAATATTTTAAAGTTTAGTGTGATATGTCTTAAGTTTTTACCCAGAAAAATCTCAAAACCTGATAAATGGAAGCCAGATAAATCAATATCTAAATATAATCTAATTACTCGTAAAATATATGTCCGTGATGTCCCGATGATAAAGTCTTGGCTTTGTAACTGGAGGGCTTCATGTTCGAGACCCAATTCCATCGAAGAACCGTCGTGTAAGTGGGTCTGATGCACGTTAAATCCATCGGGTCAAATGTCCTCTGGCTGGTGTGATGTGGGAATTTGGAGAGGGGATGCTAGTTCAGATGTCACCCTCGTCATCTGAAGGCGGTTCAAAATTATGAGGTCCGTCCCAAAAAATCACTAGTGTTGCTTTAAAAAACGGAACGTTAATATAACTAAAATTAAAATATAGTTACGTCATTCAGATCAGTTTGACTTAATTCAATAATACCTTTAATTCCATAATATTTTTACAAATATGTAATGTTACTTCCCAGAACGGTTAGTTCAATCACTGGAAATACCGTTTTATGATCAGCTCTGCTGGATGCTGATCGGATGCCGAATCAGTGATTTCAGGGCTCGGCGACAAAATAGCTAATACTGGAAATTTTCAGAATTTTGGCAACAGAGACAATAGGAACCGAGATATGCCTAATTGTTCTAGAGTCTTCGCTGCCCGCCTCTATAAAAGGCCGGCAGTCTCAAGCCTAAGTCAGTCGTATCTTGAGTCATAATCGTGAAAAGATTCAACGACGAATAGTTGGGTCAATTTAGTGAAAAGCAAGCGTTGTACGGAACTGTGTGTCGTCCTGGTGCTTATTGTGGAAGCAGCATCGAGTCGTGTGTGGAGTAGCCAGTTGTGTAGTAGTGAGTTGGCAGTTGGATACAGCTAAAGGGAGGGGAATTGCAGGCGTTTGGAGAGACTGTAGAGTGTAGCTACGTAGATTCCCTTCTTCTGCTGAATTCTGTCTGGCCGCTTTATGTGCTGTTGTTGTTATTACTACCGATTTCTACTTGTGCGCTACTGTTTTTAGTAGTGTGCTGCTGTGTTCGTTTCAGCTGTGTATTTGTTGTCTTTGTATTAGTGTCTTCGCGTTTAATAAGTCGTCGTCGTCGTCCGTCATAAGAGGAATTTTTTCGTCCTCTTATGACGGACTCTTATGACCAACAAATCGGCGAAGAACTCCAGAATTTCCGTGACAATATTAAATAAAATCTCCGCACTTTTCCGCATGTGTCAGGATGCGTTTACTTAGTTTTTAAAAAAAGGGTACGAAAAAAGATGAAAATGCCTTTAGCAATAAGATGAACTCGGATTATTCAAGGAAATAGGAGTAATTACCGTTGAACCTTCTCCTCACCACCATTTAGGGAAATACAATCATCGAAAAGTGTCAATTTCGGGATCCTGAAACGAACAGTATGTTTAGCCACGGAAGTTAAAACGTAACTTTTTAATGGATTAGGTTGTTTATTAGTATACAGGGTGGTTATAATTGAAGTTCCACTTTGAAATGGTTATAAAGGGAAAACTACTGGACAAAATGTTATCAAATTTGGTAATAATTTAAAGGGGTCATAGGAATTTCTTTTCTGCCAAGAAAGTTCAAAAACTCGCCACCAGGAGAAAATGGCACTGTATGTAATATTGTTAAGGACAATAGAACATGAAGACGCCGGTTTAAAATGTGTTGAATCGTTTCTGAAACGTGTTACAAAGCAAGTTCAGTGTGTGTTATCTCAAAAGCACTGTTTACGGTGATAATCCCAACAATTTGGCGGAACTGAAAGATGGAAAACACTGACGTGCGTAACATTTCTCCTGGTATGCTCAGAGCTATTGTTGAGAATTCAGAAATGCGATTTAACTTGCTTTCAGAAAATGGTGGACGCCATATTGAACAAGCTTTTTAACATGTGTGAGAAATGATTAAGGACAATTTTAAACCGATGTCTTCATGTCCTATTTTGTTTAACAATGTTGCCTACAGCTGATGGTGAGTTTTTGAACTTTTTTTTTTTTTGGCAAAAACGAAATTCTTATGATCTTCTTTAAATTATTACCAAATTTGATAACATTTCGTCCAGTAGTTTTCCTTTTATGACCATTTCAAAGTGAAACTTTAATTATAATCACCCTGTATATTATATATGGATTATCCTTTATATTCTAGACAATTTTGAAAAAAATGCACCTCTAACTTTAATTATTTGTTTCAGAAATGACGGAGTTCTATACAATGTCGTACAGCTTCCACAAAAGAGAGGAAAATTACTGCAATGAAGTATTTTATTGGTTTGTATATTACAAGAATATTGTATTTGGCGTTATTATTACTCTAACAGCTTTGCTTTATATACCTGGTCTTAGTGTTTACTATTACGCTGACAGACTAGACTTCCCAGGATTTATTCAATAATTTAATTTCTTCATAAAATTCCATTTCTATATAAGCATTTTTACTCTTTTAATCAAACATATAACTATTATTTTTCAAATAAAGGAGAAAATATTTATTGAATTAGGTATCCGACGTTTCATTTATTTTCATAGATATAAGAGTAACAAATTATTACTATATAAGCAAAGCATAAGGCAGTTCATCAACTGCACAGTTTTTTTTGAATCATCATCTAATGGCAGAAGATTTTATTAAATAATAAATTTAGTAACAAATCTTAAACTATTATTTATAAATTTTTTAAACTAATAAAAATGTGCTTTTATTTTCTCATATACGTAGTATAGAGAAAGTATAGTAATCGTCAAAAAATTTGAATTCAAGATTTTGAATCTACGTTTGAGACTTTCCTGAGTTCACAAAACACAATTTTGAAAAATGATAACTCAAAAACACATTGAGTTAGCCGGATGGAATGTGATATTCGGTTTTAATACCAAATTTATGGATTTCTATCAAAAAAGGTCCGTCTGTACAACTGTTCGAATGTATGTTAACACGTTAACTACAAAACGAAGAGAGCTAGATAAGTAAAATGCGGCGCATAGATTTAACATCTATTCTATAGACACCTATCAAATTTTGAGACAAATTCAACAAGGGGTTGACCGTCCGTCGGTATGTATTTTTAGAAAAATTCATTAGATATTCAGGAGATAATAGATAATGCAATATATGAAATTTAGTATGTGATTTTTGTGGCCACAAGTGTAACTCTGAGTCAAATTTCAGTTTCTACCGATAAAGAAAGATTTGTATAAAACACAGATTCAATTTTTGAATCCTATTAACCGCATGTCAGTGATTAATCATCCAAAATCTAGCCAAAGATCACATGACAGTTTCAGTACAATTGCTAAATTCATGCCAAAAGTTAATATTTTGCAACTGTTGTACGCCAATGAAATGCAAGAAATTCTTTGGGATAACACCTTAATTAGAGTGTATGCCAGAAAGTGTTCAGGAGACCATTCCAGCTGGTTTTATTTTTAATTTATAGTTCATTGTCGTATATAAATATCATGGAAATTTGTAAAAATTAAAATAAATTAGATTCACATATAATTTCTGAAGGCATAATTGTTCCATTTGTTCCACAAGTTACCTTTTACCTGATCAAGATAATTTTTATTTCTACAAACCAACTTGCATCGTAGTTTTTCTCGACTAGGTGGGTCGCGGAGACCTGGTCGTAAAATCTCGGCTTCGGAACAGGAGGGTTTCAGGTTCGATTCCACCTAAGAACCATTGCTTAAGCCGGTCTGATGGGGTTAAATCCGTAAGGGTCAAACGTTCTCCCGCTGGTGTGGTGCGGAAGTTTGGAGAGGGAAAGTGCCAGTTCAGTTGTCGCCCTCGTTATCTGAATGCAGTTCAAAATTGCGAGGTCCGTCCAAAAATAACGCCAATATTACATTAAAAACGGGACATTAATATAATTGAACGTAACTCTCGGCCTTTCTCCAACTCCATCATTCCGTTTTAGAACGCCATTAGCTATTTGTTCTTAATATATCATTAGAGAAAGAATTTCCTAATCTTCCTCTTATGTTACAGAAATGTCAATAGAATGTTTCAGGATCTCTTGCAACATGATGGGGGGGGGGGGGTAATTTCCAAACCGCTATTAATTAAGTCAAATTATTCAGAAATGTTTGATATTTTTCAATTAGCTTTTCAAAATCTAAAAGTATTTTCAGTGGGAATTCTATATGAAGCAAAATAGCTCAAACTTATTCACTCCTACGAAAGCAGAAAGCGAAATGTCCTTTGACGTCAGTTTTCAACCTTCTTCTGAGAAAATTTCTCCATAAAAGAAGAGTTGAAAAAGAGTATTCTTATCAACATATAAAACACATTCAACCACATAAGATGAAAAAAAAAAAAAAATCTTCAAACAGCTTGAAACTTAGTAACAATTACATAAACCTGATACTGAAAAAAATTTGCATGCGGATATATAAACATCTGCCTCACTTCAAACGAAATAAATGAATTGCTCAATAAGAAACAATACCATTCTATACATACTATAAAATGAAGTCGCCTGAAAGCGTCTGTATGTTTGAACCACAAAAACTCGAGAAATAATTAACGGATATTGGAGATATTTATACCATTTTGTACAGCATTTATTAGGGAAGGTTTTGGCACATTAAAGTCATATCAAAATAAAAAAAGGAGTTTTACAATTGCGATTTTAATTATTCTGCGCATGTGCAAATAGCAAGAGCTGTGGTATGCATAGGCGATACATTTCTTTGTTTACCTCTGTTTTGTTAGTCGATCACGTCAGAACGGCTGAACAGATTTGGATGAAATTTTGCACAGCGATAGATTATAGTCTGAAATAGGACATAGGCTACTATTTATTCCGGTTAATTTTTTATTAAATAAAAATTAACTTTCCCACCAAAAATCTTTTCATTTCCCCACCGCCAAATGAGTAAGGCCTGTTTCCCCCCCCCCCGCTAACGAGGTTAGGCTTAACATTTTTTCGACCGATTATTCCAAACGATTCTGTTTATTTTCTTAGTGTTTCATGCATTTAAAATTAAAAATTGTTAATTAATCGATCTTTCGGATTCATTCTGAAGTACTTTTAAATTAAAACAGAATAAATATTGTAAATATTTAAACTGTATTGCGTTACCCCAACAACCAAAATTCACGCATTTGCGTTACTCCAATATGCAATGAAAATTCACACATGCGCAGTTTGTTCTTATTGTTGAAAACTGTATTTTCATTTTAATTAAAATTTAAAAAATTATGTGTATTATACTGTTGTAGCTATCTTAATCTCGATGGATAAATAAAATAGACTTGATTTAAAAAAAAAAATACGAACCTGATTTGAATTTTTTGCCAGCCCAACTCCTCAAGGACCGCAATATAGCTCTGGCTGTAGCTTCCCCGGGCATTGCTGCAACTTTGCTTAACGGCGGCCGGACGGTACATTCCGTTTTCAAACATCCGCTTAATCTTGCAAGCAAATATACCAAACAAGCAACAACACCAAAAACATCGGCTAGGGAATCCTTTCGCAGCAGTACAAGTAAATATTATGGGACGAGTGCACAATGCCGCAAAAGCATGCATTAGAGGCGTTAAACTGCAGCCTGCAGGACATCCGCGGCAACCGGGCGGTGTTGTCGTTTTGCTCACAATGACCTGTTTGCAATTTTAGTGAGCACTTGCGGACTATCAAACCCGCTCTAGCTGTGTGATAAATACAAGGACGCTTTATCAGAAGATATCGTGCAAAGGCTGGATGGCACTCACAATGACCTAATTATTAGCGGAGCTTAGGTATTGATTGAGGCGCAAGATGCCTAGGTCAGTTCTCATACAAATACATCAAACTTTCCACTCGAAGGAAGTCGCGGGCAATAGCTAGTATACGATAAACGAAGCATCGGAAGTCAGGCCAATAAAGGACTCTTTCGATACCAATACTGAAAATATTAAAGAACTAGAAACCAAAAAGTTCAAAATCATCTGCATAAATTAAATGAAAAATTACAAGTAAAAAACACTTATCTCCTTTAAATGAAAATGATTTGACTCAGGAGATTAAAAAAATCTATCTAAAGTCATCAATCTATGTTTCCAAAAAGTGAGACTCGGGCCATACTGAAGGGGGTCGTGATGGCCTGGTAGTAACGTCTCGACTACGGAATCGGAGGGTTTCAAGTTCGAGACCTGATTCCACCGAAGAACTGTCGTGGAAAAGTTGGAGAAGAGGGTGCCCACTTAAATGGCGTCTTCGTCTTCTGACCATTGTTCGAAATTACGAGGTCAATCCTTAAACCTTCCTCGTGTTGCTTTAAAAACGGGACTTCAATACAACTAAACTGAACGGACCGTACAGAAAACTCAGCAATGACAATTTGTTTCAATCGATCAAGCTTTCACCACTCAACAAAAATTGCGACATCAAGCCCCGATGCATCAAATACAAAAAAATCATGAAGCCAGAGACTGTCAAATCGATCATTAACCTAATTGGCACTAACTCCAACCAATAAATGTTCTTGATTGGAGGTGTGAACTTCCCAAGGATCCAAGAGGGTAACCAAAACGGATTCGCCTAAACAACAAAACCATTTATATCCAATTGTCCGCTCCTGTAAAAACGAAAGAAGACCCAGAAGCCCGAGCAACCTTGAAGAACAAAGAGCGAAAAGATAGTTAGACGAAAGACATTCCCAACGGAAACATAATTGAAGTTACTGATCTCAAACTCCTCAAAATTTTCCCTATACTCTCTAATAAAGGTGTTATCCCAGAGAACGCTTTGAAAGGCACTGGCGTACAATAATTATTAAATATTCACCTTTGGCGTGGCATTTTTACTGAATCTATCGCGTCATCCTTGGCGAGTTATTTGGCGATTAATCCCTCGCATGCTTTAATAGTATCCGAAAATTGAATTTGATTTTAGGCATGTTTTCCATAAACAAAAATTTGATAGAAAACTACACCTAATAGTCACAAAATCAAATAACAAATTTGATATTTTCAAGTCACAGAATCTGAGTTATCGAATTTACATATTTCTAAAAGTACAAACCGACAGACGGTCAATTCCTCTTCGAGTTTAGTTCAAAATTTGGCAGGTGTCTATCTACACTATAGATTTTCAATCTGCGTACTGAATTTTATCTCTCTAGCTTTTTTTCTTCTGTACTTATCGGGTTAACATACATTCGAATAGCCGGACAGATTTCCTTTGTTCGAACGTTGCTCAAAATTTCATAGAAATCTACAAATTTGGTATAAACACCGTATATCAAATCTCATCGTCTAGAGTTCAACGCGTTTTTGAGTAATATTTGTCACAGACAGACAGATATTTTCCAAAAATAAGTTTTTTTAAATTGAGCTCTGAAATATGAAGATTCGTCAAAATCTCAAGCTCGAATTTTTCGACGATTACAATATTTCCTCTCTGCTACGTATACAAGAAATTAAAAACAGCACCCCTAAAAGAAATGTTGTTTCTAGTGGCACTTGTCATAGACAAGCCCACTGACTTTAGAAGACAGTGATTTCAAAACAAAGGGTGCTTCTTCTGTTTTTCCGAAGCACCCATCTAGGGCCAAGGGTACGACTTAGCTACACACACGTCACAACCCTTTCTACGGGGAGACTTTATTCATGCATTTTATTCACTCATCCATAGATCATAATTTAGACCTGAAGCAGAAAACGATCACCTCTGATCCAGTACCCCAAGTGGTATTACTCTCGACATGGAGGATTTTGTGACCACGTCCAGCCACCACACACACGGAGAGTCTTCGGCCGGATGGTTCAAACTCGCAACCCAAGGGACCCGAATCCAACGCTCTACCAAGCAGGCTATCCCAGCCCACCCTAAAAGAAATAAAATCTACCGGAAGCAGTCAAGAAATGCAAGAGTTCTAAAACTGAAGAGAAAAAGGCATTAAACTTCCTTAATTTCCACACCACTGATAGAGCACAAGATCACGAGGGATCACAATCTCCCAGGCATGATATTTAATCTAGATTAGACATACGTTGAACTAATGATTTTACGTAACTTTTCATAATGATTGAAAAATGTTTGTGATCAATTAAAAAATACAAAGGAAATCATTTGATTAAAAATAGTACCAGATATACACTCAAGCAGACTCGCGATCATTCTTATCTTTTAAATCGAAGTATTCATATACTCATCCCACAAATAAAACAAAAAAGGAGTTTGCTTACTTGAAGTTTCAAACTAATGTAGTTCACCTCAGCTGGTCAGGATTCTAAGGGCTTTGTATTGTTACCTTCTCGCTCTCCTCTTAGGGATTTCCTTTCCTGATTTCATCCTTGAGAAGGAGCAATTCCGATATGACTCTGCTAAGTTGCATGCAAGACAATTCATTACCACACTGCCATTATCTCATTCGTCAGTCCAAAATTCCGACATGACTCTGTTAAGTTACATGCAAGACAATTCATTAACACACTGCCACTCTCTCATTCGTCAGTCCGAAATTCCACATGACTCTGCTAAGTTACATGCAAGACAATTCATTAACACACTGCCACTCTCTCATTCGTCAGTCCGAAATTCCACATGACTCTGCTAAGTTACATGCAAGACAATTCATTAACACACTGCCACTCTCTCATTCGTCAGTCCGAAATTCCTACATGACTCTGCTAAGTTACATGCAAAACAACTCTTAACACAGTTCCACTCTCCCATTGGCCAGTACAACTGCCTTTCAGTGTCTCGTCATTGAATAGAGTCCTTCTCCTCTACCTCTCTGCTTCGGCTAGATCAGATGAACTACAAGTCATTCATGGCCTTTATACCCTTTCGAGTAGGCGGGTCGTCCTGGGGTCATCGTAGGCGGAGTCATTCATGAGAAGTCTCAGATGAAAAGAATATAGGCACTTCTGCTAAATCTATAGTGCCTTGAAATCAATTTCATAGTAGACTATTCTGTGCATTTTCTGTAGGCGATTCAAGGTCACATTTTCTACAGCGTTACTGCTACCAGACAACCAATAACGAGGTAGAAAATTTGACCTTGAACCGCCTACAGAAATTACACAGACTATAATGGTCTGCACTGTTCCACAACTTATGCACTCCTCGTCTTTCGCCCTGCCGAAACATGGAGAATGTATTAGCAAACAAAAATTCAAGACTATCATATAAAGACCAGAACATTTTTTTTTCAAAAGTTTCATCTATACAAACATAGAGCAAGTTAAAGTTCAGTTCAGTTATATAATTGTCCCGTTTTTCAAAGCAAAACAGTACGGCTATTTTGGAACGGACCTCGTACTTTTGAACTGTGGTCAGATGACGAGGACGAAACCGGAGCAGGCAGTCACCTCCGCCCTACACCAGTGGAAAGATGTTTAGCCCCGACAAATTTAACATGCGCCAGACCCGCTTACACAATGGTTCTTCTGTATTATAGGGTTTCAAGCCTGAAACCTACGATTCCGAAACGAGGTCTTATCACTAGGCCACCACGAGTCCTAGACCACGTTAAAAAATTACTAGGTGTTTAAACAGATAATTTCGAAGTAATGAAACTTCAGTAAGAGACGGAAAGCGTCTTTACTTTCTTTCTCTTTAAATAGTTCGAAGATCTAGTGATTGTTGACCGGCAGTAATGCTAATATTTTTTCTATCCTTATCACGTTAAGCGTCATGTCATGCGCCGTTCGGGCCGCTTCAGTCACTGGTGACTGACATTAAATTTTCTGTAGAGATCGTGACAGTCGCTGGTGGCTGACATAATAAAATACAATATAAAATATTTAAAAAATATTTTCAATTAATAAATGCGTCTAAATTCTTCTCGTCAAAATATTTTAACAGATTTCATTAAAACACGGTAAACATCGTGTGTCTAAGGTGAATCTCAGCATCGGTGGAGCTCACGGGCCAAACGGAAAAGAAAGCAATATCGACGTGGCGCGCTTAACTTATTAATTAGCATTAAATGCATTCATCCCTAATGAATTGAACAGTAAGAAAATGAAATTGTAAGCCAACTATTTCGAAGATACATATCTTTTTTTGGGGGGGGTGAAACAGTTTTTCTATGCCTGTATTTAGAAGTAACATATTTGCTAGTACAGTACTTGCCATTTCAATATTCGCATAAATAGATAAGATAGAGCTTTTAGAAAAATAAACTGATTACTATCATAAGTAAAACACTTATATATAATTATAAAAATGCCTTATTATTGAAGAACTTAATAACCTAAATATTAATATAGTAATATTATTAGCAGATTTTAAAGGTTGCTGTTTAGAAGAAAATATTTCAATATTTATTAATATTTTTGGCAATTTTGTAATGAACTTAAAAATATTTAATATTAAATTAATATTAATATTAATATTAAATAGTTTTAAATTATTTATTTCAAGTTTTTATTTCAGAAATCTTATGAATTACTTCTTCAAAATCTCATGCTCTACTCACAACCACTTGCTAAGTAATCTCAATGCCGTGCTAATACTCTAATTACCTGCAATGTCCAGGGGTTAAGAACCTGAAGTTCAAGAACTCCGTGCCGCGCCCCTCAAATCAGCGAATCAATTGTACTCTAATTAAAGGACGTTTAATTAATGATATCAGCGCATGAAGAAAACTCTCTAATCTCAAGAAATTCCTTAGGAAGAATTTAATGAATTTTAAATTTGAAAATTAATATTCGAAGCTGTTGTAGAAAAAGGAAGATTAAAAATTATAACAAAGTAGCACATATTGCAGAAAAGTTTTACTAATTATCTAAATTGCTTTGCCGCATTGCAAAATCTTTTTTTTTAAATTTTATCTAAAAGTTTACTAGGAAATAGATTTTATTTAAGCATTTATTTATTTAAGTTTTTGACCAAAGAACCACGGAAGTATCAATGTATGTAACTGCAGCATGTCTGGTTTTGGTCTTTAGGTACAAACCTCCTGATATTTTACCAATATTCTATATAGCTATGCCACTGTCCTACACTCATAATGTAATCGTGATTTAATCATATGTATTACATTTAACGATATATTGATGGAAAGGAAAGTCAGTGCATTTGCTGAAGATTTCTATATATGTCTACACATTAATGTCCAAGTTAATGTCTTGCATTTTTGAACTACAATGTTGAATATTTTATCAAAACTCTGAAGGTATGATATAATTAATCTAAGTGAAATGAAAGTTAAAATACATTCATAGTATATTTTTAATGAATGTTAAACCACAACGAATATCACAAAAAGAAAAAACATTTCCTAATCGTATTGTTGTTCGCTGCCTATATTTTTGACTAAAATATTCTACTTTAGCAAAATAATGAATTTTTAAAATTAATTTTAAAATAAAAAAAAGGTTAAAATGTGTAGATAAAAATGGAATCTTGTTATCATTTGTTTTCGCTAATTCACCAGAAGATGGCGATACGTGCAAAAGCAGATTTACATTCATTCGCAATGAATTGTTGCAAGAAAATTACGGGAATGAATCAAAAATTGTTTTTTCATGTCAAATGAGAAAAAGATTCTATATAAAATTCCATCTTTACGAAGATGAAAAATGTTTATTAAAAATGGATAACATGCGCAAGAACATGTGATTTTTTTTAATTCTTCATTAAGAAACAATTAATATATAAATATTTCAACATTTATCATTAAAGATTCATGACTTAAAATTGTCATGCTTGAGATCTGTATCTGAGGTTTTATTCAGATTTATAATTTTTGCGTATGTTATAGCAGTATATATTTTATACACTTTGCAATCTAATAGTTATTTTATGACGTACTATATAGCTATAATCGGTCATATTGCTATGACTCATCTGGTTAAATGGAAAAGAAAGAAAGGAGGAAAGGGAAAAAAGGAACCAACAGATGGCGCCATATAAAACAGCGACATCTATTGGAATCTATAATCAAAGTAACGGCGAAAAAATATATCTGTTACTTGTATGACATCTATCTATATAATAAATATATAAAAACACGCCTGTATTCGAATTAACATTGTATCAAAATTTCAAAGCAATTGACGATGAACTTTCGAAGATAATCGGTTTTGAACAAACGAACATTTACATTTTTATTTAGATAAAAAAAATGCATTAAAAACGAAAGTTAAGGAATAAAACCTGCCATTTCAATAGTTCTCAGATTTTTGGTTATTTATAAAAATAATGATTAAATTCAGGATGAATTCTGGAAATAAAAAAAATTACTGCCCATTTTCAATAATAATGATTGTTCTAACTAATCCAAATAAAAATAATGAAAATTAATGACAAAATGTTTTGATCCTTTTCAAAAACTTATTTAAATGATTTAATCTACAGATAATTATATAATTATTCTATCATAAAATAATTGAAGGATTGTTTATAAAGTCGAAAGTATACAAAAATAAATAACCAATTAAAGAAGATTCAAACATACATTTCGAAGTATTGACGAGTGATATTGTTTCAGGCTTGATTCATTTATCAATATTTTGAAAATTTAATTTTATAGCAGCGATAACACGTGCGCACACACACAAAAAATATATATCGTTGTAATGAGTGGGATTTTAAATTCAATATTTAAAATAAAGAAATGAATTAAAACATTTTGAAAACTATTAAAATTAGAAAAAATAAAATGTTCGAGATGGAAAATAGAATCACTGAAAGGCATTATTTTTAATTTTAAGGTGAAATAAAATTGTTTTTGAACAATGATATATTTCGAAGTTATTAAAAAAAGTTAAAATTTTATTAAAATTTTGAAAAACTATTTGAGTTTGTCATCTAATAATAAATAAGTAGATTCCAAATGTGGTACCTATGTTCAACAGACTGACCTGCAGATGGGTTTGAATGATTTTTTTTTCATCACGCATGTGACATTTAGCAGATAGTATGCAATCTTGTGGCAATTACCTTATAAAATTTAAGGTAACATTTTTATGTTAAAAAATTAAATTATTTGACCGCACATAGTAATAAAAAACTGCAATGAATGACAACATGAAACGGAAATGAAAGTTTTACCTTTTTATTATTTTTTAACGCAACTGCTATTCATATTCAGGCATTTCTTGCAGCGCCGCATCAGTTTGAAGATCCTACTTTCATAGAATGCTTCGGCCCATTTAATAAGGTCGTTAGAGACCTTCCTTTAAACTTCTTAGAGCCAAGGAACTTCACCTATCCAACAGATGAAAATCTGAGGATGCTATGATCTTATGAGTTTTGTAAATTTTAACGAAATCATATTTTTTAAATTATTAAATTTACTAGTTGCTTCGTCTTTTGACTCTATATTCTTTTCTAATCAAGTTAATAAAACAAAAAATTTAAGAATTATTTTTTTTAAAAAGTTAAGTTCAGAACACAAACTCTAAAAAAGTGACTTCGTTGCTTTCGTAGCGATTCAGTTATAAAGGGCAATCCATCAATTTAATTCGTAACTTTATACAATGTTTGATTATACACTTAATGATTATATAACAAAGGTATTATGATTGAAATTTTAATGTAACTATCAAAATGTATACCAATGTTCTTTTACATTTATCATTTCGAAATTTATAAAAAGCAATACTATAATCCTACTTTAATTGTATAATTAAATGTTGTTGTTGTTTCTGATGGCACTTGTCATAGACAAGCCCAGCTGACTAGGTTAGCGAATTTTAAGCCAAAATTTTTGCATCTCTTGTTTTTCAGTAGCGCCATCTAGGTCCAAGAATACGACTTAGCTACTCACGCGTCACAACCCTTTTTATGGGGCGGACTTCATTCATGCAATTTCTTCATTTAACCACAGATCGTAATTTAGACATGAATCAGAGAACTATCACCTCTGATCCAGTACCCCCAGTGGTATCACTCTCGACATGGAGGGCTTTGTGACTACGACAGATTTATACGTGCGTCAGCCACCACCACACACGGAGAGTCTTCGGCTGGCGGGTTCGAACTCACAACCCAAGGGATGCGAATCCAACGCCCTACCAAACAGGCTATCTCGACCTGTGTAGTTAAATAGATACAAGAAGCGAGAAGTGCCTATTGTTAGTTTCAATTTTATAGTTAAAATTGCAAAACTGAAATGAAGTTTTTATTGAGATATTAGTGAATATAAATAGTTAGATTTGTCAGTCAATGAAAAACTAATTTGATAATAGCATAAGGTAATCAAAAACGTTCATTCTAGTTCCAAACATCAGGAACTTACTTTAACCTTCCGGCTGCGTAATTTTCTAAAATCACTATTTAGGTACGATGTTTGCAAATAAATTCAAATATTTTTCAAAGAAAATGAACGGTTACTATATGTTACACGGTAATAATATAATATAATAATAATCTGTAATTGTAAAAATAAATACTCTAAACTGCGAAAAACGCCGGATGCAACAGAAAATGGACTGATTGCCAACCCACGGAAATCGCGGAATACGCAGCTGAAGGGTTGTTGTTTTTGTTAATAATGGCACTTGCCATGGACAAGTTCGCTGACGAAGTCGGCGATTTTAAGCCAAGGGAGCGTCTCTTGTTTTAGTATCGCCAACTAGGGCCAAGAGTAGCTACTTATGCATCACATTCGCTTGCACAACCGCTTTTTACAGGGGGGTACATTCACACATCTCACAGATAGAACAGATCAAGAACAATCATGCCCGAACCGGGACTCGAACCCAAGACCCCAGATCACGGGGAAGACGTACTACCCCTATGCCAGGACGCCAGCGCTGAAGAGTTAAACAACAATAATAAAAGAAGATTCTAACACAATACAGAAGGCTCTAAAGTGTTTCCTTTCCGATATAAGAATTATAGAAAGCCAAATTATTATAATCTCCAAAAAATTTTGACCTCGAAATGTTAAAAAATCTCCATGTTTGAAACAGCCTTGAGTTCGATACATACGTTTTGGAATTATGTCTATTAGTGCACAAAATAACACAAAAATGCATTCAATTAGATAAAGGAAACTAATGATTTTGCAATTTTTATCCCCTTTTCAATGAACCAAATGCGTAAAAGAAAAATCTGTTTGCCCGCATGCTTGTAAAACCGAAAACAAAAAATTCAATTAACTATATGCATGTAATTTGATACACAGATTTACCATTAGAATTTTAGATCTGTATTAAATTTTTAACCAAATTGTTCGAAGGGGAGTTAATCATTTCTTCGTCTGCATATTCTCTTACATGTGAATAGAAAACGAAACGGGTCAGATAAATAAAATTCGGTAAGCGATTTTGTAGTCAAAATTGCGAATCCATGTCAAATTTTGGATTTTATCTTTGCAAAAGGAATCCAAGTTTCGTACTGAGTTTTCTTCATTTTATTACAGATCACAAAACGAATCATTACTAGGGAAGTCTCTGAGTGTGGTGAAGCATTCAATCTTATGGATTATCGTGACTTTCGAGGGTTTGCCGCTTCTCTCACAACGTTCTCTCAATCCAGCTATACATCCAGTTGATGCAAGCGAGAATAGGAGAACGGAAAAATGGATGATTTTTTTATTATTGGAAAAAAAGCAGAAGCTTTTTCTTTATATATGAGATAATTTCTCTTTATTACCTGAAGAAAATCCAAGCTGTAGTCCGATTGTATAATCCGAGTTGACAGCCTTCGCCAAAGATACCAACTCGCCAATGAAGAATGCCGACCATCTAGATAATACTGTGAAATAGTTACAGTTACCCATCATTTATGTTGAAATTATGATATTTATTGATCATGGCTGTTTTATCTAAGAGCTTCTTTTTTGGAACTTTATGGCTCACGAATGCTGAATTTTCTTTAAATTCAGAAATAACGAACTTTTGCAAACCTGCTGTGCCGGTCTGAAATTTAGACAATAAAATTCGAACACGTGATGTCTTCGACATCTGAAGTAGGCATTGGGGAGAATATTTTAAATTAAAAATATCCTATGGTTTCGCTAGCAGCAGGAGTGTAAACCAAGTAGCTTCACTAGCTCATTATACGTAAGGATTTTGGAATAACAAGAGTGGCCTAAGGAAAAATGAAAGCATCCGTTCCTAAAAGTTCGGTACTAGAGATTGAGGCTTTTCCTAAGAAGAATTTTGATAAATTAAATACTCTTACTCAATTCAACTAATTCTTCATTTCAGCAGAATTTAGGAATTTCCGTTAAAAAAGAACAGTGGAACAATTCAGAAATGCAAACGTCGCTCTATCGCCTATTTTGTAATGTAAACATCGAATTCTCAAATACAGTAGCTCTCATAATATCCATGATCATAATTTTTTCTAATTATCCCAGCATCGAATCAGACATCGGATTATTGAACATTTACAGACTTATCGAATAATCAATTAAAATTCAAGGAAAGAACAACAAATTGCAAAGAATTCCGTTAAAATGGTAACATAATATTAAAATGCAAGACTGTGAAATAAAGGCAAACGATTTCAAAATGCTTAACAGATATTTTTAATTTTTTATTTTCTGTTCTGGCAAAATTCGTTAACAGACGATTTTAATTCTGAAAGAATTACAAAAGAATAAATATTATCTGTTTATAGTTCACTGTAGTTTAGTTTTAAAAAGTAGTATTATTAGTAGCTATATTATTAGTTTTAGTAGCAATATATTATTATAGTCTATTATAGTTATATATATTATAGTCTATAGCAACTATATTATTAGTAGCAATATTTTTAATTATAAAACGCAATTTAATTAAAATCCTTAACGGATGTTTATTGATTGATTATTTTTTATTTACAAAGTTGCTGTTGTGGATGTACAACTCAACAAGAGAAAAAATTTATAAAGAAATCAATATTAACGTTACTAGGAAAATAATTCCGCTTGCTTGTTTGGGTTACCATATTGGCGACAAATTTGGTGGCACACTAAACTAGGATTCAACCGCCCTTTTCATGATCACGTGAAACATTCTCTCATTTCATTTACTATGACAAGTCAAAGATGCATTAAAACAGAGTTCCCATTATATCCAAGAAATAAAGACGCAAGAAACAAGAAACATCAAAAGCTGCACAATTACAGCATTTTATCTATCTAAATTAACCATCCTATTGATTATAAATTATGTACAAACATTCCATAAGCTAGCTATGATTTAAAAGGACAAAGAAAATGTTGAAAATGCACTGATAATTCGCCATACGAACCTCATTTGAACCATTTTGATGCAGGTTAAATACATGAATGGTAGAAAATAACTTCCACAATATCTGACGTGAAATAATACACAATTAGTCCTTAAAGGAAATCTCAAAGAAATTATTATTCTCTTCTGCATTGTGTACATTTTTTTGTTTGTTTGTTTCGTATCGTTGTTTTCAAGAAGCCATTATACGCTTATAGCCATAGTCGTTATAACAACTTAGGACATAGCCATTTGTAATCAGAACAAAAAATATGAATTGCTTTATGCTATTGATACGCTATCCTGAATCTCCCGGCATGCCAATAAATATAAAGGATATTTGTTTAAACAAAACATAATTATAGGATATTTGTACTAAAGAACGCATCTTTACGAAGCTTTTAATTAAAGTTAATCTTAAAATAAGCATAGACATAGTTAAGAATATAAGTAAAATTGTTATCACAAAACAAATTTGAATACTTCCAAAATCAAAACTTAATATTCTCATTAATAATCAGATTTTCTTACAAATCGATCAACAGATCTCAACAAATGTTACAAAAATTGACATACAACTGCACTAAAAGAATTTGGATATTTCATGGAAGAATAAATACATCTATACAGATTGCCATTTTTTCAGATTAATAAGAAAAAAATATGAAGGAAAAAAAAGTACTTAGTGAAATACCTTGCATAGGCATCGAAGAATGGCTCTTCCAATTTAAAAAAAATTCATTGTGAACAATTAAAATCCCAAACTGCTTAAGATTCCTTCAAAACAAAATTTTGCTAATCGAAAATCTGAAACAAAAATCATACAAACTCTATACAACAATTTCAACATTTAGTAATTTCTTGATTGACTGATTGATCTGTTTGACATATCTTAATTTTGAACAGAATTGTTCGATTAACGACCGTATTCGCCAACCGTAGGTAAACATCAGCTGATGATTAAGCGCTGCTCAGCGGTCAAATCGGTATTCTCAAGCCAAACCGGCTGTCGATTTCCCCCATTTTTTGATTATCCAACAACGGTTGATCACATTTTGATCAACTGTTTTTCGCACGCAGTTGCCGACTTGTGATGATTTCGAGATGCAGAAGTTAGTAATGTTTAGACTAATAAAGAATCTAATATCATTGTTTCCGTGTATTTAAACTGAAATTGATTGTTTTTGTTCATTATAAGAAAAGTATTGAAATATTATTTTGAAGAAAATAAAAATTATGCTTGCTATATTTTGATTTTATCTAAGGTAATCTATTAAACATTCTTGCTTTGAAGAGAAATCCGTAATTTTATTATCTGTATATTGTAAATTATAGTATGATTTTTTTTAAGTAAGATTGTTGCATAAAAATGTTTGAAATTTTGTTCAATTCTACAAAATTTTGCTGTTAGGTTTATATAAAATTAATTTAATCATGAACGTAGAGTTTGATATTTTTGAATTATATAAGCAATTGGTCATAAATTTCAGAGTTATATATTATCATTACAGTGATATACATGGAATGCTTGTGTTACAAAGCTGTTATATAAAAACAAATCATCAATTGCTATTTATAAACAAAACATGAAGTCATATTTATTTATTCAAAACTTTTTAAAATGTCATTTTATAGTACTGTATAAATCAAGTATGATATTTATTAAATATTTATATTGCTTTCAATATAATTTTCAGTTTATCAATGCAAATTTTGTAGATTTCCATTATTTTGTAAGTGATAAATGAATTTATCTGGTGATGGGTTTACAGGATTGATTTTTGCACTATAAAAACTTTCCTGTATTATCTGTTTCCATTGCTACCTCTAATTATAATTTTTCTGACATCTATACTTATAATAAAGCTCAATGTGTGTGTGTGTGTGTGTGTGTGTGTGTGTGTGTGTTGGCGCTCTACAGGCCAGACCGTTTGATCTACAGCTACCAAATTTGATACATGTATACCTTGGAGGTCGGGAATGTGCACCTGGGATCCCTTTTTTTTAAATTTTTAATTAGAATTTTAATTATTAATTAAAAATTAACTTTCCCGCCAAAAAAATCTTCCATTTTCCCCACCGCCAAATCAGTAAGGCTTCAGTTTTTTTTTTCTCCCAACAGTAATGAGGCTAGGGTTAACATTTTTCGGCGGATTATTTCAAACGATTCTGTTTATTTTCTTAATGTTTTATGCATTTAAAATTAAACACTGTCAATTAATCCATGTTTCAGATTCCTTCTGAAGTACTTTTGAATTAAAATAAAATAGATTAAAAAAAATTAAACATTTCTAATCTGCATAGCCTTACCTCAACTGGCATAGAAAAATTCACGCATTTGTGTCACCATAACTGATGTTGAAAATTCACGCATGTGCATTGTGTTCTGATTGCTGACAACTATTTTCAACGGATGTGCACTTGATTTAAATTATTTTTAGGTTAGTTGTACGCTTTTGTAATTAAAGTGTATTTATGTTAGTTATATATATTTTTTTGTATATGCTTATAGTTTTAAGTACATTGTTTTTTAAGTAGTTTTTTTCAACCGATTATTTTAAACCATTCCGTTTATTTTCTTAGTGTTTGATGCATTTAAAACTGAACATTGTTAATTAATCGATCTGCTCATGATGAATTTGAGAAAATTTTGTTGTTGACAAATTCTTCAGATAATGAATCTGAGAAAATTCTTAGTGTTGACAAATTTTTGAGATATTACATAAATTAAGAAAGATATTCTTTAGTGCCCAGTAAGTTTAAACGCTCAGTGACTCTGTTTTCAGTAATCATATTATAAAAAAAAAATGCTTTGTTTCAGTAAAAAAATATTATTATATTAATTGCAGATTAATCATTTCCACTCTAATTTAAAGCATAAATTTTACGGGAGCTAACAGAAAATTAGAGATATACATATTACGTAATGACTGAAGGCCTTTTAATATCGTGAGTGAGTTATATGACTATCAAAATTTGCAGTTTTAAAATATTTTGATGAAGAAGCTATTAAGGCAGGAGTTACGTAAAATATTTAATTATTAAAATTTTAACGAGCATTAAGAGTGACGAACCGGCTGGTCGCCAAAGGCGGCTAGTTAATGAATAAGTTTGTTGAATTAAATATTATGTAAAATCTTAGTGCATTTCATTGATTAGTGTTTTAAAAAGCTTTATATAGGTCATTTTATGGGAAACCAATTTCTGTATAAGCTTTATTATGTCTTTTTCATTTCAAGTTCTTACAAGATTGAGGAATTTTTTTATATTTTTTTATTACTTTTGTGCTACATGGATATTTTACCAAAGCTGTTTTCTGGGATGTATTACTAAGTTTATATACTGTATCATCATATATTAAATATAATGTATTCATTATACTCTTTTTTGTGGGAATAAATTAGACTTTTTAATTGTTGCTTCAGAGGAAAAAATATGCTTATTATTTATGTAGGGTCGTGTTTCCAATCGAAAGAAGACTACACGTTTGCCTTTTCTATGTTTTAATATACGAAAACAGGACTACACGAACATTAAGCAAAAGAAAAAAAAAGTATAGGGTAGATTGCAGTTTAGGCGGTCATAGAATGGCTGTTATCCTTCAACTTCGCCGCTCATACTCTCCCGCTCCAAGCGTCTCCTTACTACCGTTTTGACTCGCTTGTCTGCTTCACCGTCTAGTCGGAATACTACTGCCATCTGTAGGCGAGGGAGGGAGAATAGCATAGGGGCTCATACTACATTTATATTTATAAAAATTTGAATATGAGAAAGAAATGCAAAAGGAAAGGAAAAAGTCTGATGTTCGATAAAGCAACTATAAACAAATACAGATCACATAACTTCTATAATGGGATGATAGGACCAATTGAAAGAAAGAAATTGAAATGTAATGAACCAGATGATAAATATATGACCCAAGAAAATGTACAATCATTTATAAGTGAAGAAGATAGCATAGGAAAAGTTAATTCATGTAAATCATCTGAAATTCAAACTTTTGACCATTGATTGTGAAATGTGAATTTCATTCGGATTAATGCTTAAACTAGTCTAAGAACTCCAAAAGAATTATAAGCAATTCTTTAATTTTAGTTTTCATTAATGGCTCTTTTATTAACCAAACTTAACATTTTCTATTTTTAATTTAGTTAAAATTATTCATTTCTTTACTAATAAAATTAAAATTTCTTTACAACATTATTATTCATTTAATCTTTGTAAACTAAAAGGATTAATATTTAAATAAATTTTGTATGATAAATATATATTTGCATTTATTTTCTCTGGTCAATTTTGTAAAAATTTTCATAAAATTAAAACTATATAGCTGCTTATATTTCCTAATGTCATTTTTAGGCTCAATGTATATAAGAATATCATATTACACACCAATGCAGGCATTTTATATAATAAACTGAAAAATAAATTCATAACAAATAAATATTCAAGCAAATCACTATTACTATTGTTTTTAAAACAGTTATTTTTACAGTACTTCATTTTCAATCTAAGCAGCTTATATTGATATCTTAAACCCTTCATTACCAATCTTGCATTGTTATTATATGTGAACCATTCATAAAATATTTTGATATATATTAGGGTTGGAAAAATTTGGTAAATATTAAATTTTATGTGATAATTTTGTTAATATGCTTCATTGTAAATTGTTTAATCAACATGCTTTGGTAAATTTATTTTTAATGAAGCTAAATTGCAAACATATTTGTATTTGGATTTAAAAAATTCAGATAGAAATAGTAGTCATATAAGCTAAATTTTCATAGCTATTCTACGGAATCAGACCATGATCCTTTGTTGTCTTTAAGAACATAATAATTGGGATTAGAATTTGATTCACAATTTTAAGGGTACAAAGATATGTTTCAAAGTTGGTCAAAAAATATCAAAAGATAGTTTATCATTATAAAATTTAACGAATACATGTTATATATATTTTTTTAAATGCATATTAGTTTTTTAAAAGGAAGTAATAAATTTCCTTAAATTTTGAAGGAAGCAAAAAATTGAACAAATTTATTATAGAAATTAATTACAGAAATGTTTCAAGAAATTACAATATATCTCATTTTCTGTTTAGCTTTAATTATCCTAATTCATTACTTAATTATAATGGAGTACATTTTTATTCCATTCAATCCAAAACAAATACCTTCAACAAGGTGTCAAGAGAAAAACGGGTCTTATATAGAAATTTTTATATTGTTATTAGGAAAATTAACTTTTATGAAGTAAAAATGAATCTTAATTTTTTTTCTTTGTACAGCATTTTTATGAATCATTCATATATTTGATATAAAGATATCGACTCTAAAATGACTATAATGAATATCACTTATATTCAAATTTATCAGAACTATATATTTTCAAATTAACAACTGCTTACTCATTCAAATAAATTTCAAAATTTTACAAAAGTTTTAGTATGAAATACTAATAAACTCTCATCTCTTGCACAGAAAAATTCAGCAGTATAATAATATTATTCTAATTGACATATAATTATTTGCTTTGTTTAAATAGATATTGATTTTCATAAAAATTCTCCCATTTTCATATACAGTTTTGACTGACTTTAAATTATACTTTTTACAGTTTCAACTTCTTATTTGAATTTTCTCATAAACAAAAGGCATAAATTACTTAAATTGATAAAATACACTTCTTTCAAAAATTAAACAGTCATATAAAAATTTAATTTCTTTAGGAAATTATTGATATTAAAAGAAAAAGAATGTTTCGAAAATTTACAGCCTACCTGCTAAATAAATTAAGCCAGAGAAACAATTCCCCCCAAAAAAGCCGCGTTGATACGTGACAAGGGTTCTGCTATCTGCTACGGCGTACGCCAACTTGGCGATAATTTTGACGTTAACATAATTCCTGCGTAACCAGCCTCTTTGCTCTACTTTATGGTAACCCTATATCTTACCTCTTAACTATAGAACTGATATATAGATATCAGTATCTCAGCTCTATGCTCTTAACCTAAACTTTAGAACTAAATCAAGGCCAAGTTGTATTTTCACTTTTTCATATTTGTTGTATTCACTTTTATAAGTATATAAGTTGTATTCACTTTTTCATATTTGTTTTTCCGGGGTTCAGGGAGGGACAGCGTCACCTCCCGACTTTAATAAGTCTCTTTTTATATAATTATGTTTTCAATTAATTTTTATTACAATATTTGTTCATGCATTTTGTGAGCTATAAAGTTAAGCCTAACATGCTTAACCTGTTCTTGTGACAAATCACAAGATAACTCGTATGCATTATTGGCGAAATAAAAATGGTGCTAATTGGCCGTATACGTGATCTGATTGTAATTTTGAATTTAACTATATTTCACGTGTATTGAAAAACCATAAAAAAAATGTGGAATGAGAATATTTCAAGAAAATTGTTTCTTTTTTGGAAAATTTATTAAAAAAAGGGGGATTTAATTTTTTTTTTGCTTGGTGATGCATCCAGAAAATTGCCTTTATATTTAATGAAGCATTTTTCAGTGGTGTGTTTCTAAGTTCATAAAAGCATATCCTTGTTTACTAAATTTCTTGTAAAGTTTGATTTTGTTGTTTCATACTTCATGATTCCATTTTAATGTGTACAAATTTTTTATTACTCAGAAAAAGTTAAAATGAATGTCTATTTTTTATATCTTGAAATCTATTAAAGTATGTTTTTCATGTATTTTAATTTTGTGAAAAAAATAATTCCTTCTGATGAATTTACTTAAATAAGATGTGGATTGTTTTTCTTTTCTTGGTCATATATCCAGAAAATTATCTTTAATTAAGCTTCATTCTTCAGTGTATTTTCAAATTTATTAAACCTATTATTCTTTTAAATTAAATTTATCGTAATTTTTTATTTTGCTATTTAATACTATATGATTTTTACTTAAATGAGTATATATATATATATATATATATTCTTTTTAAGGTTAATTTAAAATGCACATGTTCTTTAATATCTTATAAGCAATATTTAAATATATGCTTTTTTAATGGGAACCAAAGAAAAAATTTACATTTTAAAAGAATTTATTTCTTTTGATGAATTTATTGAATTGATGAATTTTTTTTTTTTTTTTTTTTGATGAATTTGTGAATTTATTATAACATATCAAGTGTACTTTTTCTTTTCAAAGATTTTTTTATATGTGAAATGGTATTTTGTACATGTTTGATGTACCCTGAAAATTACCTTTTTTATTTAATAAAACTTTTTTTTTGTTGTATGCTAAGTCAATATACTTCATTCTCATTTAATAATTCCACTATAGATTTATTCAGTATATTTTTTGCTGTGAAATTATGTTGAATTATATAAAGTGACTGCAACAGAAAAAACTATGATTATCATATATGTTTTTGAATGTTTAAATTTCCTTAAGAAAAATATTTATGCCTAATTGTATAATAAACAATTTTTCAAATTAATACATTCATCTAGGTAAAGTCAATATTTAGATCCTGTAACAATATTTAAGCTGTTAGTTTTACATTATTTAAATTTCTTTAATAAAGTAAACTAGAAAGCTTTAATGATCAAACTATGCAGCTTATATTGACATTTTTAACAAATTAAATAATATAAATGGTACATAATTGATTTTACATTCTAGATACAAATAAAGTTTTTTTATATGCGAGCCTAACAATCATTGAAAAACACTTTGACATACAGCAGGATATTGAAAATACCATTATAAATTTATATTCTAATTTTATTAATATTCTTATTTGACTAGTGTAATGTACTTTCATAGCAATTTGTTTTGCTAAAATTTAAAATAACTCAATCAAAAGCATGATAGTTGTATTAAAATATTAAGGCAGAATCGAATTTCCTATAATCTAATGTACAAAGAAAAAAAATCTTATTTCATTGCTATTCTTTGCAATCAGACCATGATTACTTGTTGTTTCTGGAAATATAATGAGTGAAACCATTATTTGGCTCATAATTTTTAATTACAATTATGTATTTTGGACTTTAGTATAAAATATCACAATATGAGGTAATGTTTCATTATGAAATAGGTATATGTATCTGTTATTCATTAATTTTTTCTACTTCTTTTTAAAGCTAAAAATATTCAGTAGAATTCAGTTACTGTAATATGAATGCATTGTCACTATTGCTTACCATATATTTCAAAACTTCTCTGTAATGTTATCTAACTATTCTGCAAACACTATTGAACTCCATGAGAGGTAAATTTCTCTATTCAGGTGTGGCAACAGATGTAAGCGAGAAAAAAAGGTGAAAATGTAGGTGTTTTTTTAAAAGATGGCAAAATAAAAAGCGTTTAATGTTTGCGACATGATTTTGATTTAAATATATGTTGACATTTCCTTCAGCTTTATCATCTATGAGCAAAACTGCCTTAATTCATTTTCACAGTCAATCCTAATAGGAACTACACTAACTTTGATAAGAAATCAGATAAATAAATTCTGCCATTACAGGAAAAAGAATTTAAATGATAAATTCTTTATTTCTATTAATCTATATGAAATAAACTGTTTATCGTTCAAAGAAAGTGATCATATAAACTAACAGGAAAAGAAATTTCAGATAGTTTTAAATTAATCGTATAAAATTTTATAAAATCAAAATAAGTTATTAACATAAAAATAGTTTTATTTTGTAGAAATATTTTAAATTCAAGCTATCACTGTTGCTGAATAAAAAAAAATTTAATATGCTAAACTACTGTGTCTTATAATGTTAAAATAAGGAATCCATTATGTAACAAACTGTGCAGTGAAGAACTCTTGAGTGTGTATAAATATAAACATTATTGTTTAATAATTTTATCAAAAACAACACATATACTTTAAGTAGAAGAATTTTAATGTTGACATATAAAGAAGACCTTATTTTGTTCAGAAATACCAAAGATTTAATAAAAAGAAATCTACATTTTTAACGATAATTGAACTGAAACAATTACAATGTATTCAATTTTCTAGTAATCAGTTTCAAATATCATAATTAGTTCCTGGCTGATGAATGAAGCAAGTAAAGATATTTATTTTTGATTACTTCAAATCATCAGACTTAATATAAAAGCATATATTGATATATGTATATATTGATTTAATATTGCAATTATATATTAGTTTTTAAAGAGATAAGTTTCATAAGTTGAAATAAATATAAATTTTCTTTTTATAAAATGCATATTATGAAAGGTTTCTTTGTAAATCTTGATGTTTAAAATTCACAAATCAAGCATTTATTTCAGGTAAAAATATTATCAATTTTTAAAATGCATAAATTATCTCAATAATTATTTCATTCTTAATCAGATTTTCAAAACTATATTATATATATATATATACTCACATTAACAGTTAAATTTCAGCATTCTGTGTTTTCAGAAGTATCTTCGAATGATTATTCATTGTACTTTAACAATTTTCAGTTAATTGGTTGAATTGTTTTAAACACATATATTCTGGTAATTACTTATTATCAAGTTTAATATTCTAGTAATCATTGGGTTTAACATACTTTAAGATAGTAAGCTAACTTTGCTACAATGAGTCTGTTTCAGAAAGAGATTGTCGTTGGAGTTTTGTAAAATTTTATTATTTGGGAAACTATCGATATATATTAATTTCTATATATTGATATATATTAACTAATGTCCAATAAACAGTAAAATGAAATCAATACTATTGTTATTTTTTTTTGGCACAAAACAATGAAACAATAATCAAATTAGCATCTGAGAATTAAAAGTTAAAAAGTATGCATATCCATCATGATTGAAATTTGATTTCAAGTATTCTTAATTGAGGAAACAAACAAACAAAAACAATCACATCGATGTTCAATGAAAATAATAAACATAGCACAATCAGGTGCCAAATGTCAGCGAATCATGCGATATATTTGAAGCAATGAAAATGACTGGACCTTAGTCCACTCCCATCACAAATTGCCAAAGGCAAAACTGTGCAGGTTCAAGCTTCAAGGACGCCAATGTGTTTTTGGCATCCAAGATAAGGCAGTAATGAGCCAAATGTTGTGTCATTGAATTTTTAACAAAACACACTTTTTGGCCTGCTTTCTCAAATTTATTTAAGTTGTTATCTCAAGTTTTATGTTAAGAATTTAATGTTAAGGTTTTATTTAATGAAATTTTTTGTATCTTCATGTAAAGGAGATGTAGGACAAAAATGTTGCACACAATGCACAATGGAAGTCAGCCTTAATTTAGTATATCCAAACTTTATTTAGTTACATAGTTAATTTTAAAAGATATTTTCCTTTTCATTCATATATGACTCTTTATTAATAAAGCATATTTTGTTTTCCACGTTCACATGACGGAAAATTTAAAAATTTCACTTATGTTTGAAAATTAAAGCTTTAAAAATAAATACTTTTCACATGTGAAACTTCAAGTAATATTATACAGTTCCTTAAGAATTATGATTAGAAAAGGAAAAAAAAAAAAATTATTATTACTATAAAATTCATTAACATGAAATTTGAGATGAATAATTACTCAATTAAGTAGAAACATTTAAGTCAAATGTTTCTATCAAAGCCCTATCACTTAGTGCTTTATTCAAATTCATAGTTTCTAACTTCTTTTTTTTTTCCTCTTAGAACCATCACTTCAGTCCAATTGCTCTATAGTAGCCTGTTTGTTTAAAAGAAGTTACTGACTCATTTTTCAGAAAAAGGCATCATATTGACAATTTGCCTCATTGTCCATAATCATTAAAACCATGTATTCCACAACACAGACACAATCAGATCCATACTTTTTAAGCATTTCATTTTTGGCATTATTCATCATTATAAGTGCAAAATCTTCATTTTTCAAAACGACCTTTTTATCTAACAGCACAACCTGCGGCTTATATAATAAAATACATGAATCAGATACAGATACCTCTATTTCTTTTACTCAAATATCAACACTAGTTACATCATCAAAATGTTTTTTTGGTGTTAATAGATAACTACTCTCAATGTTATATAAGCCTTGTCTTGTTAGCAAATGTAATCTTTGCAAGCCAGACTCTGATATGGATTCTCAGACATTATCCAAAATTACATCCAATGGAATTTTCATTGCTAATTTCTCTGCAAGACTTTACCTCTCAGAAGATGATAATTGCATATTTTTCAACTCCATTTCATGGTTTAAATGGACTTTAATAAATTTAACTTTGCACTTTCTATCAACAGCTTCTGATATTTTTTATGCTTGAGGGGCATAAAAAATTAAATTTGTCACTGCCCTGAGATTTTAGAAGTCTACTATCATCACCTTTGGTATCAAAATAACCCAAGCGGTGACATTTGTAAAAATAATGTTTCATACCTGCATACTCTTTCGCCCTCTATCTACAATATATTTACATTTAATATCCTTTTCTATAGATTCTTTCCATTTAATTACTTCTTCAAACATTTCTCCATGACAATATTATGCTCATTTATATAATGAATCAAAAGGGATTGTTTTTCAAACCCCATGGAGCACATAAAACAATAATGTAGTTTGCGAACAGCTGAAACTAGACCATGTTTTGATCACTGATGAGTCTGAAGTATCGTGCATAACTGACTTTTCTATTACAATCCTTACAAGTGAACTTGTATTCCTTCACAGGCTCCAAGAATTCATTTTCCAGGAGGGCTTTTAAAATGACAATTTAAATTCCGTTTGCTAGCATATTGCTGTTTACATTCCAAACATTCAAAATTGGCGATATATTTGGAACTTACATTATATATGGAAAATAACGTTACTTTCAAAATCACTCTTGTGATTGTCATTTTCAGCAATAAGATTTTGCCCTGAAAAGAGCTGTTGGAGTGCAGATACCAGAAAAGACATTAAAAAGTGAAACTAAATTCAAAAGCAAAAGATAAACATAAAAGAAGATTTTCAAAAGCGCAAAATAATGTAAACATAAAAGTAAAGTTGCACATTTGCTACTCGAGAAAGCTATGCAATCTTTTGGAGCCTGCGCCGTTTTACCTTTGATAAATTGTGACGTACTACGGTCTAGTGTGAAAATTTACTTCGCGTTCCATGGGGCAATATGAAATGGGTAAAATCAAAGCCATCTAGTGGTGGGTTTGGCAAAACGCGGGTCGCGGATCTTGCTCTTGAGAAAAAGAACTCGCAGCTGTAGTTTGCCTGACTTGCAAATTAAATTTCCAAATTTGCGAGCTCTTGCCAAATGGCGATTATGAAATTCAAACTGATTTTGAACAAGCGCTTCGTATATATAAATTCTCATGATTTTTGATTTCTTATCTCGGCACTTTAACCCTTTAAAGGGCCATTTTTTTCTAGTCATATTATGATAAAATATTTTTAGACTTGAAATTAGAATAAGAAAAGGGATTAATTTAGATTATTAGATAAATTTAATTTAATTAATTTGGTTAATTAATAATTAAGTAACAAATCAATACATATCATTTTGTGTGAGATAAAGAACTAAAGCATCTAAGTTTCTGTCTTTCTAAAAAAGTGTGTTAGAACTTATGCCAACCTACATAATTTCATACAAAGATTGATAAATTTGGTGGGAAGCATATTCCCCACGTCCCTAGAAAGGGTTAACAAATCAATGAAGAAATAAAGTCTCCATTTGAAAAAGTTTTATTTCTTTCCTGACTGGCGCAAAGAAAAAGTTTTTTGAATGCATCTGAAAAGCAATTAATTAGAAATGAATCAATCAAAGTATTTTGATCATTCGCATTTTAAATTAGAGAAATATTCGAATATTGGCCGCAAAATATTAGGAAAACATAACTGAATTTTTAAAAAAACGGTTGTAGAAAATTTTTTTCAGGATTAAATTTTTTAAAAGTGAATAATATTTTTAAAAAATTTTAATTCCTTAAATTACGTCAAAAGTTTAAAGCGGATTTCGGTAGAATGACAATCGTTTGCTTTCTTGAACAGTGAGCGATTTTCTATCTATCTATCTTTCTTTCTTTCCCCCTCCCCCTATAATCGTTAGAAACGATACTACGAACAAATGCAAACGGAAAATCATTCATGTTAACATAAAACATAAAAAAATAAATTTCCTGCAATAAATTTTAAAATTTCAGATTTTAAACTTCACTGGGTCACTATTACAACTACTTTAGTGCAGAATTTCATTACTATACGTGTGATAGATTTGTCTATCACAATTGTAGTCGAACACAAAAGTACAAATACATACAAATACTTCCTTTTATAAGTGTAGACTAATTCATTCACAATGTTTTTGTTTAATTTGGTACTTAATTGATTCCCCCCCCCCCTCGATTGTGCTTTTATTAATTTGCTTACACTGATTTGAAATGAAATCAATGATACTTATATACAAATTTAAAATAAAGAATTTAAATCATTGTTGCATCAAAATTTTCCCTTTTTTACCAGAAGTACTCGAATATTTTGAAATAAGCGGGGGAAAAAAAATGGGAGCTACTGCATTATGTCAAAGTATTATATTAGGTTCTTAATAAGAGAAAATGGAGAACAAGTTAGCAATATATATATATATATTAGAAAAAATTAAGAAAAGGCAATTGAATTGGAATAAGATTGTGGTATAATCCAATTTTAATCCTTCGAAAACTTTCCTATTACTATCCATTAAGGGATTTTTTTTTTTTTTTTTTTGAAGGCGTGATAACGAACAGGTGAATATCTTTTATTAGCTCTGAACATTCACATTTCCTGAATTTCAACTAACAATCAGGGCCAAATTATCTAACAGGCAAAAGTAACTCTCTAGAAATTTACCAATGTCTCGAGTTTTCTTTTCTTTTCTTTCTTTATTGTCATGGCAATTTAATGCCAAGCTTTCATTTGGTTTACAAGCCATGCAAAGTCACGGAAAATAAAATGTATCACGCAGCTTTTTTCTGGCAGCGTTAATCATGCAATCATAAGAAAGATGTCGTACGAAAGAAATTAACGTATTCTTAAATATTTTTGAATTAAAAATTTTATAAGGCGCTGTCTACATATTGAAATAAGGACAAACCTCAATTTCCAACAATAACGCCCATTTTTCTCGTCGAATCTCAAAATTACATCAAAAGTTCTTCCAGGAAACCAAATTTCATTAGTCTAGTTTCATTAGTTCATTATTTATCCATTTTGAAAATGAGAACAAAATTTTGGTCTTCTAATGTTAAAATAAAATTTTGAACTTTACATATTTGATCTGAATTTACATTTTTGATCTTAATACATAATATAGTTATAAACCTCTAATAATATATATATAATATATTATTATATTATTTTTGTTCCGAAAATATAAGGTATTCGACACATATATCATATATATATATATATATCTGTCAATGAAAAGGAATTTTTAGTATGCGAAATAAATTTCAAAATTACAGTTTAAATTTTTTTAAAAACTCAACACATTTCAATTTGGATATACATCGAAGAACGATTTTATGGGGCATGCAAATTTCTGCTTATTCCTTCGCATAGTTTTTCCGTTACATTGTTTGCTTCGAAAATGATGTACTTAAGAGCGCATTCGCAAATTTCAAAATGTCGATAGCATTTTATTTGAATTCTAAATCTTCTGATCATGCATTTCTTGAAGAAAAAAAAAGTATCTGTAATATAAAAATACTTTACGGTCTGTTTCTTTTTTTATTTAAAGTCGCTAAATGAATTAACACTACTGCTATTCTTATTTCAGTTTTTGGACCGAGTTTGAAAATTTAATCGTTGAAATAGAAACTCGGTTTTTCGATGTGCAACTTTTTTATTCGATGAATTTTGAGTATAACTTTGAAAGTATTGACAGGAATATCTTCAAAATAGTCATTTATCCTATGACATTTATTTTAACTCATCATTACTGGTACATTTATGTACATCCTCAAAGCTACACTGAGAAGCACTTACCATTTCAGGTGCCGACGTACAATCCATTAGGTTATCCAATTCAGAAATAGTTTGTTCAAAATGCGTAAGCTTTAGCCTAAACATAATACATATTTGCAGGCCTTAGAAGGTGCTGTAAATAAAAGATCCAACACAGAGACTAAAAATTCTTCAACTTCAAGGATACTATTGGCGGAGTACCCGTCCTTAGGGCAAAGGCCTATCTCCTGCATGAAAGCGATTGTTAAGAACGATGTCTTTTAGTAAAATTACATGAGTTAGGTAGATGCTTGATAAGAAAGTAAAAGATTCAAAATGAACCTGGAATATATAAATGATTATAAAAATTTTATACTGGTAATAGCGCATATTCTATTTAATTTAAACTATTCTATCTAAAATAAAATATTCACATGCAAGCATTTTTTTTTTTTTTTTAAATCTTGCCTAGTAAAACCACAACCACCGAATAGACAAGGCTTCTACGGTCTACTGTAATGTCAAACAAAACATTTTTTTTTTTTTTTAAATAAAGGAAATGTGACATTTTGCTCCTTCAGCGTCAAGTCTGTCCGCGCACAACAGTCAGGATGAATCCATTTTTTCCTTTCAAATCGTTTCGTATCTAACTATAAAACATAATTCAAGAAACATATATTGCATATATTCACGAAACATATTCATTAATAATTAAAATGTAGTCATTTGCTACAACACCCAATGGGTGTGCGTTTAGTACACATCACTTTTATTGGAATATTTGCAGGGCAAATTCCCCGGTAAAATTAGGTATATCTCACTTCCCTTTAAAATAACAATTTATTGAGAAAACCAAATGAAAAGACTGTTGATGGATTTAAAAATAACTGCACGGAAAAAGGATTCTATCAACATTTTTTGTGGTATGATGGAATAAAACAAAAATTTATTGCAAATTATGATAATTTATGAAATATAAATTCAATGTTTGAAACATTAAGAGTGCTTTTTTTGGCTGTATATTTAACTATATATTTATCACTATTTTTCGTTCGAAAGGTCTTTTCTGATCTTTTAAGTTTTCCGGTTTAAATTTTTCATCTCGAGAGTGATTTTTCTTCTCCTACCTCTGCAATTAACGTTAAAGGAAGAATTCACTTTACGTTAAATTAACGTAAAGTGAAGTTCTGTAATTCGACAATCTTCTATATTCATTCCTTTTTATCTGCAATTAAAAATATATATTTCAAGAAATTACAGGTATACAGAATATAATAGAAAAAGCCAGCGCTTTAATATCTAAGTATATAAAAAAAAGTCATTACATGAACAGACTTGCTAGTTCAATGAAGTGAGTTTCAAAACGAAAATTAAATAAATGGCATGTTTAAAAATAAATGAAAAAGACATCCACCATGAATGATTTTTTTTTTAAAGTCAGAAATTGATTCAAGCATCACTAACTTGTACAAATAACAAAGTATAAGTATGCCTACGTGAAGCAGTTTGCTCAACTTTTTAGCCAAGTACTAAATTTTGTAAAACAGTGGTTTCAATGACCACAGTCATCACCAGCAATTAAAACCGAATGTTGACGATGGGTTTTTTTTATAACTAATTGCTAAATTTCCATAACTTTCAGTGTGTTTTATTCTTTGTATAAGAAGCTTGCTGATATATACAGGGTGATCGTAAAAAAATATGAGAATCTCTAAGGTTAATATCAATTGCCGATATATGAATCTGTAATGGGCCAATCCGTTCAATTGATCGAAATGAGATTTCAGATAAAATTAGTCAGAGGTATGAACTCTGGATTCTATGAACTGTAAAAAAGTGGTTTTCGCGGTTATGGTTATAGCGAAGGAAAAAAAAAACAAAAAAACTCGTAATTTTCGAATAGCAACGCTCAGTTTTTCCCATCACAAAATACTCAGTGCTTGCAAAAAGCGTTGAAACGATGCGTGAATCACAAAACAACGAAAATGTTATGCACGCTCAAATAAAAACGCTGCGAATGAATTAAATAAACAAAAATCGCTGATATAAAAAAGAAATTTCTATGTGACTGAGGCAAGATACCAATCACTGATGACAACACAGATCGGAGAAAAGGAAACTTTAATTTAGGTAACACACTTCCACATGGGTACCATCACAGGCAGTTACGCATTGCATACGAATGACTGTAGAAAATAAAGCCAAACTTAACATAATAATAGTAAGAGGAATGGTTACAATATCATGTTTGATAGTCTTTAAAATCCGGCAAGGTGTGCGGAATACAAATGTACACTCTAGATTTTAGATATCCAGATGTACTCGTACTGGTATGGAAACATGCGGTGAACATGTAGCATTATAGCCGTTGTTTTCTGTATATCCAATCACAAACTACATCTCTTGCAATTTGAACGTGTTTTGAAGTCATCATTATGTGATGTACTTTCGTAACAGTATCCCCTGGAAGAGTTAGTCATCCAGATTGCGGTCTATCACAAGTGCAACTAGTATCTTCGAATTTCTTTACTGAATCAAATTTGAGCTAGTGGGGTACATGGGCCATGCATTTGGTGATGATTTCGATGGTCAACAAGAAAAGCTGCCTTGACATTCATCTTATTTTGATAATAGAGTTTTACGAATTGACCACGAAGTTTCACTGTCAGAGTCCTTTTGTTGGCATGTGCAAGCTCCTGACAGAAGAAGCAAATTTCCTCCGCGCTTTTTATTAGTTTTCTTCGCTGAATATCTCGCGAACATCATTCTGTGATTGGTGGGTTGCCTCTGACACGTGCAAATTTCCTTCGTGCGTGTTTCCCGATCGCGTTTTTCTTTCGTTCGTAAAGCTATCTTCTTGGTGTTTCCTTTTTTTTTTTTTTTTTTTACGACAAACGCACCCTTCAAACGCTTTCTGGGGCTTTCACATGCGCCGAACATTTTGCTGTGAGGAAAAGTGGAATTCAAAAATTTCGAGTTTCTCACCTATAACCGTAACCATTAACGCTTCTCTGTGTCCATTCATGAGATCTCGAGCTCATGTCTCTAAATACCTATATCTGAAATATCATCTTGATCGCTTCAATAGACCAGCCGCTAGAGGTCAGAAAAGTTCGTTTCTGTTATATGAAACATGTCCCTTACATTGTACGGAATACACTACATATATGTAAAATTTCTATTAATCCGAGTTCAAAAAAATTATTTTCTAGTCACTCCGACTCATGCTTCACTTTTAACTTCTGAATGGCGCTGGTTCATTTTCCTTCGTTGACTCTAGCACGTTCATAACCCAAAATTCTTCATAAACAATTTCACTTTAAAGACTATGCAAGCTAATTTCCTCCTCGCTTTTTATTAACTTTCTTCGCTGAATATATATCATAGGTCTCTTTTTCCTTCAGGTTTCTATCTTCTTCTTTGAAACTGGTACTTGGTACAAGTAAAAAAATAAAAATAAAAAAAAGAGTAAAAAATGAAAATTTTTCATACACCTTAAAACTTTATATCTTTTCACAATAATAAAAAGAGGGAAAATGTGGTTTTCATTTAACCATGTCTGCTCTCCTTTCCCTTGAAAATCATGTAAATATATCAATTACTTAAACAATAAGTATGAGGTATGATTCATTTGCTTTTTCTGATACATTTACACTTCTAATGTGTTATTTATACTTTTAAATGTATAAATTAAAATTTCTTACATAATGTTATGGTAGTGCACAGTTCCCGATCTTCTATTTGAGCTACAGACACTCATGCCATTTCTTTCTTTTCTGTTACTAAATTGTTTCTATTATGAAATTTGCCTCAGTTAAAATTTGGGGGGGGGGGGAGGATCACTTCATCATTGTGATGTTGCCTCACCTTCTTATGGACCACACATATTTCGAATGAAGAATCATGTTCTATTTAAGAGATTGTGATTTCCACAGGCAATGTACTCAAAATTATCAGTGTGCAAAAATTTGAATTGAAAACTCCCTAGAAATCGATGCATTTTATATGAATAGCATATCTTAAAACATAATAGAATCACCATCCCTAGAAAAGTACAAACAAAACAAAGTGTCTGGAAAGTAATGCAATGCCCGAACCTCTGTTTACGTAGGAATATTATATACAAAAATATGAGGTTAAAAAAATGTTGATGCGTTTCATGGTTATGGATCTTTCATAAACAAATTAATTAACAGAATAATAGAGACATTTTGCTATTCAGAATAAAGATAATTTTGCAGATTTTTTTCCTTTTGCACTTGATAATTGGTTTTTCTAAGTTATGGCCACATTTCAATTTTCTTATACAGTCACTTCTTAGGTAGGCAAATATTTGACGACATATTCCATTCTTTCATTGTTTCAGAAAGTAAAGCTGAAAGATTTCCATGTTTTACATTCTGAAAATTTATAATCGCTTGAATGTGCAACCACAGCAATTAAAGTCTTCAAAGGCAAAAAGTAGGTTTTATAAATTTAAAAATAACAGTTTCTTCTATCTTTCTTTATTCAATAAATCGCTTTAATTGCCTACAATAATTCTTCAAATATCACAATCAGTTTTACTCTTAATAATACTTTCCTATATATACGCCATAACGCAAAATTCACTCGATTTTCCACTTAACACATTCAAATTTCCATTTCTGTAGTATTTTCTTTCTTTACATCACTTTATATTCTAAATTATTTGATTTAAAAGAAATCCGTATTTTGGGTTGGCAATTAAGCTTGCTCCAGCTGCAAATATTGAGATAGCTGTATTATTCTCTCTATGTACTAGCTAATAAAAAGTTCGAATTTTGAGTTATATGCCATATCACAAAATTTGCTTGAGTTTTGAATTTTCATTACTAGAGTATTTTCTTTTTGTATATCTCTTTACACTTTAAATTATTTAGTTTAAAAGAAATTCGTCAATTGTAATGGCAACTAAATTTGCTCCAGCTTCAAATATAGTGATGGTTTTTCTTTTTTTTATATGTGCTAGCTAATAAGGAAAAAGTTTTAAGAGAATTTTGAGTTCCGAGCAATATAAGGGCTGGAATCTGTTTTGTATTTTTAATTAGAAGGTCAAGGTCGCATATCTCCCGTGTTGTAAAATTAATGTTGTATCTCCCGTGTTGTAAAAATGCATTCCATTTCATGATATAAGACAAAAAAGAAGAAATGAGAAAGCTTCCTACGCCTTGCCCCGTTTAAGTAGAATAATGAAAAATTCGTTCTTCTGAAGATGCATTTTAAGTTTTTAAATGCTAATAAATAGGCATTATTTACATGCCAATAGTTTGCTATAACTTGTCTTCTAATTGACATAAAGACAAAAATGTCACTGGAAACAGAAATGTACCTATTAAAAAAAAAGTGAATTTAAATTCAAATTTATGTTTTTAACCTAGTCGGATACCTTAAATGTTTCTTTATGCTGTCGTAACTAAGGTTGCGTGTATTTGTTGTGACTCTAATTATTAGGAGGTTTTAGAAAAATATTTTTATTTACAATTTAACGAAAGAAATTATACGATTGATTTTTACTACGAACTTTACCGATGCAGTGTGCGAGAGGGTTCCGAAGAGAAGAGAGAAAAATTTATATATATTATTTTTATTTTAATAAAGTGGTAATTGGTTCCCTTCGTTGTGAAATACAGATTATTGGAACTGCAGGCCATCATTGATTCACATTTGTTAAAATCATCACATCTTTGTTAATCAAGAAATAAAACTATTAATTTATCTAGGTGAACTGATGCGTTAAAACCCATCACACTCACATTTATTTTTATATCTACCATTCTTGGTGCATTTTTTGGTTACTTTTTCACTTAGTAAACCAGCTTTCAACAGACTGAATGCACTTATTCAGTACTAGTCTGATACATTTCATATTCCTGTTTTTGATCAGAAGTGCTGCATCATTTGCAAGAAAGTAGAGTTTAGTTCTCAATTCTTGCGATAAACAGTGAATGTATATTTCCATATTCGATATTGATTTATGAATATTGAATATGCTGGGAGAGAAAAATTTTTCCCCTGTGGTACGCCACCTTTTATGGAACGAAGTGTCGAGAATGTAGCGCTTACGGATTTTTTGTTAAATTTTAATAAAGAAATCAATTTAATGAGAGAGTAGAGGGGATGGAGAACAGTATGGGAAATTAATTTATTAATAAATCCTTCGAGCCATACTCTATCGAAAAAGGCATATAACTGAATTTACTAGTAGGATGTTTGTCAGGTTTTGAGATAGGAATGCTGGCAGCACTTTTCCAAAATGAGAGAGAAACATGTAAATTTAAATATTGATGATATAGAGTTTAAATTTAAAGGTGAGTTATAGGTTTTTAATGATTTTACTAGAACAACTGTCTATGCTTAATGTATGTTATCCTAAATTCCTTAGTGTATTCTTAGTCTATGTAAGTGTTTAATTTTCTCATATGTTCGAAGAATTCTAATGGGGTAGGCGGCTCGATGTCGGACTCAGTCGGTGTCAACTAGGAAATTTAGGACCGTGTAATGTAAATTTGTTTTCTGTGTCAGTGTCGTACATGTTGTTTAAAATGAATTGTTTCTCCTAGATAACTGATAAAGTCTAGGCTTTATGTGTATTAGAAATGGGTGAACTAGCCTGACTTTTCAACCAATTAAGTGCGTTCGACGTGTATAAACGACGTGTGCCAATCGAAATAATCATTTGGGCGCAGTCGATATGTAACTGTTTTACGTAAAAAAACTGAAATCTTATTCGCTTCATTACGACTTGCAAAATTTATCATGTAACTATTTCTATTCGACGTATACATGTGCTATCACCTTGCTTTTAAAGGAAAGAGTTGAGTTATTTAAAAAAAATTAATTCCCCAGTTAACTGTTTAAGGGCCGAAATTTTTATTTGCTGTTCCCTTTTAAGTTTTGTTGTGCGCCGGAGTTAATTATCGTCGGTTGCAGGACAATTCATTGATTGTAATCAATTAATTGATTCCCGAAATCAATGGAATTCCGGTCCTGCACTTCCTTGCTTGAAGTTTCTGACACTTACTGTAATTTCTTTTAATCAGTGATGGTTTAATCCGAAGAGAAAAGCAATCAGCAGTTGCACTCAAAGCTTTGATAAACGATCGCAGTACCTCTAGTGGTAGAGCGGGGAATTACAAACTGAAATCGTCCTTACCAATTTGTTATTCATATACCTAGTTCTGTGCATATAAAACAAGAAGTGGTAAATATAATAATATATGTTTTGCCTATTTCTCATTTTGTTTTCATTTATTCTATACTTCCTTATTAGATTATTATTTAATTTCTATTTTTTTTTCTTTCTATATGCTGTTTTGCTTGTGTTTTCAAAACCATTGATATGAATGCGAACTCCACAATGTTTGGAACATGAAAACAAAAGTTTAGATATAGGAATTAAAAGGTTCTATTAGTGAAGATTTTAGATGAGTATTATTTAGGATACCATTTCGTTTTTATATATTTTTAAGTTAGTTTCAAATTTTATTAATACATTTATTTTTTCATTTAGAATTCAATTATTGTAAATATTACAGACTAATGAAACTAATTTTTTTAATAATAATTTTCCAGTTGATTTGACTCGTGAAAATCAAAAACAGTCAATAAATTTTAACTAAACTCTGTCAATACTAAAATAGTGTTTTGCCATTATTAATTCACAAGTGTTCACAACTTAAAAATTCTTAAGTGAAAATTTATATCAAATTTCTCTCTACCAAATATGAAAATTTGTAAATAAAATAGTTTAAAAGTAAAACGAGATTCTTCATATTCTCATTTTATGGATCATTCTTCACTTTCAATGAATAACAATAATTTAAATGACTTTTTCATTCATAATAATTAAACATGGAAATTTCAAATAATTTAAACATGGTATTTATATATATATAAAAAGAAACGTTGCATAATTTAATTCTGATCAATATTTGTTTATTTTATTTAGGAATGAATAACTCAGTTACAGCTGTCTTTAATTTGTATCTACTAGAAGTTAACATTACATATTTTTACCAAATTCTTTACTTATAAAGTTTTTAAGGCATATTTTAAAATAATAACATATGCATAATTCTTTCAAACGATTTGGCTTTAAAAAGGTTATAAATGAAGGAAATTATATATTATTTATGAAGGAATATTATATATGAAGGAAATATTATTTATTTTCATTGTTTATTCAATAAGATTATTTGATATTATATTGATTATTCAATAAAATTGTTTGATATTATTTTGATTATTTCAATTAATTATTGGAAGTGAGTTCAATTGACCATTATTGTAGAGATGATACTGTATTTTTACATAGCGTCCGGACTTTTCGATCCTACATCTGCGAGACATTTTAGTTAGTTTAATAGTTAACCTAGTTAAGGAGTTCAATTTATACTTGATTATACTTTTGCTTTATTACCATTACCGTTCACTCTGAAAAGAAATTTTATATTATTGACATAATATAACTTATGGAAACATCTTGTTCTTTCACTATAACATTCATTCAAACATACATACACGATTAGTATTTTATCTCTGTGGGAAAAAAGGAGAAAACTTGTATTTACTTTATTTTTGCTTGATTCCTTCTATTTCTGATGGTGTAATTCTGACTCATTTTTCTGGATTGATGTCCCAAGAATTTTAACTGGAAGAAGAATTAATCCAGGAGAGTGATTTTCCCACAAATCCCTGAAAAGGGAAGGTACTGTTATTTCTCATAATAATCTGTTTATATTTTGTATGGGGTATTTTCCCATCTTGCAGCTTGGTGTCTTGCTCCTTGTTGTGAGATCGTTGATTTCTTGTACGTCCTTGGGCTAATCTGAAAGAAAGTGGGCATAAGGGTGCCTTTTCTTTCTTTCTTTCTTTTTTTTGGTGTGTATTACAAATTTTCTGCAAATCTAGCAAGTTTCCAACAAGTTTTTTTAAAAAAAATAATATGGTATTAAAACTATTTTAAGTTTTTTTCAAGATATATTTTTATTTCTTATATACCAAGTGCATTTGTTATTTCTTGAGTTATCTTGTTCTTAATAGTTTCTAGTTTATTGATGTGCGTTTCTGTTGTCACTCCCGTAGTGGTGAGGCATATCTTATTGATAATCTGAAAATGATCTTGCAAAGCAGACGCTAGTTTTTCAGAGAGAGTATTTGACCGTACTTCTTATTTAAAAAACTTCTTATTTAAACTGATTCTTTAGTCAAGAGTATCTTCCTGAATAGTTGAGAGGGATTACGGCTCATTGGGGTCGCAGGCCCCACCATCCGTAAATCTAGAAGTAGTCAACTTTGGAGTGATGAAACTGACCTTATTAATTACAATGCATCATGCAAGAGTTATTTTAGTTTGGAAGTATTGTTTTCTTCTGTGTGGGAGAAGAAAAAAAAAAAAAAGAAGGGTGTGTGTGTTTTATTTTGTCTGTAATTTAAATTGCTATTGCACAGCGAGGTCTGCGTTTGTTGGAGGTGTCGTTTATATCATATGTCGGTAGGTTGCTTAGAGTGAGGTTGTCTATATTTATGATATTTCCATAGAAGTTTTGGGCTTGTTTGAGGATGAATTGTTTGATTGGGGGGATGTTCAGAGCTTAAATGAAAGAGTATCTTCTAAGTATTTTGTTTCAGCTTTATATGGGATATTTCTTTAAAAAAGTTTTGGTGGGTTGCGGAAATTTCACCTTCTCGTAAAGTAGACAGCGTGCACTTATTCCGTTTTCCCACCTCTGTTTGAAATTTAAGATTTAAAAAAATTTCAATGAAAATCAAGTGACATTCAGTGTTGTAATTGTTATTTGTGGCCCAAGACGTTTATGTTATCATGATGAGCATTCACTGAAAGAATGTCCTGGATCCGCCCCCTCCCCCCAAAAAATGTTACATATTAAATAAATTGCAAACCAGATGTTCACACTGTATTATATAAGAGGTGCCCTAAGTTCTCGAAAGATAATAGGAAACAGCGAATTCCCCCAAATAATTCAGCAATGATAAAAATTTCTTTAAAACGTTTTAAATAAAAAAAAAAATTATAATGCTCTTTACAGTGATATTATTGTCTGTATAAAGATATGTATAGAATATTATAGATATAAATATCTAAATGAAGAGAATGTCGGTAGTCTTGAAATACAGTACGTATTTACAAATTACTTGAAATACAGTACAGTATTATTATTCAATATTAAACAGAAATTTTTAGCAATAGTAGCTGTTGATATTTTAATAAAATCAATGTGATAAATAGATAAAAATTAATTCTTTCAGTTATTACTATAACTCATTAGTCATAGCATATTGAATGTTAATTTTCACATAATCTCTTAACTTTTCATAAGTAGTTAAAAATAAATACTGTGCGTGGAAGAGTAGTCTGAATTGAGTTACCCTTACGGGCTTTGCACATCGAGCTGTTGTAGCTTGCCACAAGCTTTCCCAAATTCACACTGCAGGAAAGCATCAGCAGATTGCTGCCTCCTTTGCAACCTCACAGCGGAACATAGCATTTGCTCTTGGCCTGCCCCAGAATTGTGCGGGGATCCCTCACGGATCTGTAAAGGCACTATCTCAGACCTTCCCAAGGATAACTGTACGCAACATGTGCGCTTTCGTAATCCCTTGTACAAACTCGCCACACACGATTGACCTTCATGAGATTTAAAGTATTTATAATCTATTTTGTTGTTTGTAATTAAAATAGTGGTATTTTAACATACATGTTCAGAATTGAACTTTAAAGAGTGTAAAAAGGTTTGTTAGCATTGAATAAAAGAATATGTAATATAAAAGAAAATGTGAATCATCACTATTATTATTATATAGTTTTATAATGGGACAATAAAATTATATAATAATGATAGTACACATTTAATATAAGGAAAAAAATGAAAAACGAAATAAATTTTAGTCACAGATTAAGGATTTGCTCATTATAAATATGTGAGGTTAAGAATTACTGTTAAAACCATATTTTAAAATATAAAAATAATAAGAGCTAGAATTTAAATAATAGTACAACCATTATTATTTATAGAAAAAAGTAGGACTGATTCCTTACAATCTTTTGGAATTGTGAATGCGCATGAAATGAAACATCTACTCCTTATAAATTCTATTTCATATAATAAGATCTACGAGAGTGTTTGTACAATTTTAACTGTCCTCAAGAATATACAATTAATATCTAATTCCATTTTCATTAGTTAATCTAAAAGCAATTCATCGACTTGGAAGAAATGGAAATTCCTTTTGTTTTCATAGATGGCGCTTATGCAGCACGATAAATAAATGAACGAACGTTGCGAAAGCCAATAAAGAAAGAAATCCAGTATTTCGATCTAAATTATGATGTAAGATCGTAGCGCCTCTCAACGGAAGGAAAGGAAACTCGTGACAATATGCCCGGCATTTCAAAACGAAATTTTGATTACTGGTTACTATAAATAAATATTTGTTCATCATTTTGCTTTTCTTGTGATGATGAAGGTGTACCTCGTGAATTTGCGATGGTGAGATTCAAAAAAAAAAAAAAAACCCTATTGAATAGAAAAAAAATATATATAAATAAAAAAAGTAAGAATTAAAAATTATAGAATAATGGATTAGCTTAATCTCTTTGGATTTTCGGTACTTAATTATTTTTATATAATGATGCTAAACTGAAAGATATGGTTTACTAATATCTAGCAGGAGAGTGTTTGAAGTACCCATCAGTAGGAAGAATATTTGAAATTTTCTACGAAAGATGGCACTACGAAATCATGAGGGGATAACTTTACAATGGAACGATGGGCGAAAAGCAACAAAATTCAAGCACATTCATTTTTGCTTATAAACAAAATTTAATTTGACTATTTTAAATGCCATTCTAGGTTAAGAGATTTCTAATTACTCTTTAGTGGAAAACTTAAGAATTTCAGATAGTTTCAAATATAGATTTCAGAAAAATATTTTATTTGAAATTTATTCGAATGGATACTTTAAAATCTGATATGGCATGTCAACGGCAATTCTTTTACTCCATAGAGGGCGCTTGTTCAGCACTACAAATAAATAAACTACCATTGGATGGAAAATTATGATTTATCAGATGTAGATGACACGTCTTGCTCTTCTACGCCCTCTATATCGAATTTTGCTATGATTAATCCGCTGTCAGCAGCGTAGTTGCCAGTTGTTCCTCAACAATTATCGAGTAGTGTACATTTTTGGAATTTGACTTTTTGTTTGTCAGTAAATAAGATAACTGGAAAATGCTTTGAGTTAGACGAACGAAAATTAGTATGCGATCTTCACTACAAATTTTATCAATTTAGAACGAATTCTATTCTCAGTAAGTTTGCCAGTCTATCCGAACACAAGGGAACACGATAAATACAAAATAAAAAAAGGTAAAATCAATAAAATTTATAATTTCATTTGGCCTCTAAAGTGTAAATACTAATGAAATTGGGAATCGAGTCCTTTCACGAAATCACTTCTTCGACCTGTACATTCCTATACATGCAAAAACTTTGACGAATGATATTCGATCATAGGCATTAAAATAGTAGTTCCAATTCAAATTTTTGTTTCAATCAGTCGAAAAAAAAAAGTATTCAAAGGGCACGGCATTTTTTTCTTTATTATATTACAAAGCATAAATAGTTCATAAGTGAAATTGAAAAAAAATCATTTAACACCTGTAGCTTTCACAACCTTGTACAAATTCACAATTTTACACAGGAAGAAGAGAAAACAACACCTTTTGTAAAGATGCATGCAATGAATTTTCGGGGAAGACCAATTATGCAGGCGTTAGGGGCATGCTTGGCCTGCAGTTGCGTCGTGACCGGGAAGTAACGTAATTATTGATCCCTTGGCGCCTTAGCGATGAAACATTAGTACGTGTCTATCATTCTTTGAATAAATTTCGTGAAGGCGTGGAAAAATGCTTCGCCTCAGACGCTATCTATATTTACTATACCATTGATGACAACTATAGGTAAAAAGATTATTTTACGCTCTAGGCAACTGCTTTCCTCTCTAAGTCACTGATAATATTTCTTCATCTAATCATTTCATATCATATATAAATTTATTGTTTTAAAAAATGTTATAGATAATTCTGCTTTTTACTACTCCTGTGATAAATGTTTTTAAATATGAAAATTCTTTTTATTTTCTCAGAAATAACATTTTAATTCATTAAATTAGTTATAAAATCACTTTGGATAACAAGATAGTATTTTTTTATTTTTTACTAAGGCATATTATTGCTACTTTTTCATAAATAAGTTTATTAACCTAAAATATTGTAATCTATTAAAAAAATTATTAACTGGTTTATAGTTTGTCAGATGACAAAGGAATCAAATAATAGAAGAATCATAAATTAAAAATATAAATATTGCATTCATATAATGAAAATATGCATAAAGCTTTTAAAAACGCAGAATAATTCGTTTTCAACAACGAACTTAGTCTTATCTTTATTCCTATTTTCTGCCCTGCAGGAGCTGTGGTCAATTTAAAAAAAAAAAAAAAAAAAATGGAATTTTTGCGTATTATTTTTATTATTATTATTATTTTTGATGGATACAAATCGAAAAACAAAGTTGAAGGACATCATATATTATCAGTAAAACATAGAACATTTTGGACCACATTTTCACAACACAATTCCAACGACATTTATACCACATTTTTTATTTCAATTTCATTTTTTAATAAAATTGTGCAACATTTCCATTCGTAACGACGGTATTAGCAGTTTCTGTTTTAATAACAAGTGCATGTGTGTATTTCCAAGCACAGTGAAAGTAATAAAGCAGACTGTTTAAGTTGTAGCTCAATTTACTCATTCTATATGAAACAAAATTCAACTATTAATATGAATAAAGATATAAAAATAAGCCAAATTATCTCCAGTTTGGATAAAAGCGACAGCTGCTTTGGAAACCATGGTAATTATCCATCCATAAACAGATAAGATCATCGCAATTGGTGCTAATTTGGTAGTCATTAAGGTAGGTCGGCAAGTTTTCTGGAGCCTTGGATAGGGACGCTAGTGCATTCTTAAATCCGAGGATTTGTTCATCCCCCCTCATTAATCAGTCCTCAATGGTGAAGTATAGGCAATACTAATCACATTAAATATCCTTTTTTTTAAAAAAAAATCTCTAATGTATTTAAACATTTCATAGCTAATCTTAAAACTAAAGACCGCCATTTGCTCAGCAAATTAGAATTGTCAAATAAATGTTTTCCTTTTAGACACTTGTACGAATAGGTACACTTAAGTTGATGAAATTTTTTATACGTATGAATTAAAATATAAGTGCTTCAAAATCATTAAAAAATACTCTTTTAAAATAAAAAAATAATTTAATAAAATTTAAATTGCTCTATTATTTTGTCTTTATTATTCTATATAAATTTGGAACAAAACTGTTTAGGATTTTATAATTCCAATTGAAAGTTAATTTTTTAGAAATAGTTTTATGAAATTCAACATGTTATTAAAAATTGTATTTTTCTGAATAAAATTGGAATTTAGCTATATAAAAAATGGCATAATGTTAATCGTTCAGTACAAACGAAAAATTTCAAACTATTTATTTTCTTCAAGTGGCGTTTACATGTTTCCTTTTTTTTTTTTTTTTTATCCCTTCTATTGCTGTTTTCACTGGATTCTGAATTTCCTGATATTAATGAATCGTGAAATTATTTAAAAGTACTTTTTGCCTGACGAATGTTTCCACTAATACATCATCTTCAAAACTGGTGATTTACTGATTTTGAAAAAAATTTAATAGTAATGACATAACTTATATTCCTTTACAGAAAAACTTCTGAATAATGTGCAAAAAAAAAAAAAAAAAAAAAAAAAACTTTAAAAAATTATATGATTGTATAAATACAATATCTTTATTGTCAGAGAAAAAAATATTTCACTAATGATTATATTTGCCTTCACGCTCCCGGAACAGCGTATGTCTAATTTTTTTATTATTTCTAAGTTTAACACCTATTTTCTTTACACACTTCTTTTCTTTACATTTTTTACTACATTCTTAATTTTAAAAGTAATTCTTTACACCTTTTCACATCACAACAAGGTTCAAAATAGCATCCGATAGAAGAAATTCATGATCAATAGTTTATGAATGCCAAATAAAAATTTTTAATTTGCGAATAACCATAAATGCATTATTGTATAAGCAATGTAACGAAAAAAACTAATTATAAGAATAAGCCGAAATTTTGTATGCTGAACTTCGAATTGTCACTGATTCATGCACAAATTTAGATGTGATGATGTTTTAAAGTTTTTAAACTCTTATTTTGTAATATTTTATCGCATGTTATAAACCCCATTTAATGATAAATATGTGTGCAAAACGTATAGCAAATCCCTATATTACAGAAAAAAAATTATATATATGCCCTCTGAATTTAATGTACTTTCTATTTATTGCCTGTATTTATCATGTCCGATGAGACGTCTGTATGAGATCAACCAAAATAATGAAAGTTAAGTGCACCAAATCGAAAATAACTCCCACATTTCTACATTTCATTATCTACCACTATTTCTATAGATATTGATTTTATAAAATTCGTCCCAAATCTCGTCCATAGTTAAGTATTACTGAACATTTTTTTATGAATGTTTTATTAAAGCTTTTGAAACAAAAGCTAATTTTAAAGGAAAGTCAGTATCAAGTTTCGTGGGAGAAGAGAACGAAACTGCAGCCAACACCAGTGAGATTAAAGTTAATGTAAAGCAAATGAAAGCGGAGTTGGCTCATACTGGCGTCTCAATCGCACTATTTTTCCCTATGGGATGGACGATTCCATCACGTATTATTCACAGGTAGGAACCGTTTGTGTGAGAGGGGCACCCGGGATAAATGTTGAGTTGTAACTCAAACATTTCCCCGTTGTGTTTAGGAGTGGAAGGGTAATTTTTCGAAGCGAGTGTTTCGACTTATTAGCTTAATGCAAATACCATTTAATCATATTTATAAAATGATTATTTAATATAAATTCCGTTTCATATTTTATAAGCTTTCCTTTGTATATTTCATTCCAGCATAGTGTTAATCGTTCAGTACAAACACAAAATCGCAGACTATTTATTTATTTTCAGGTGGCTCTTTCTACTTGTTTTCTACTGTTTTATTATTATTATTACTACTACTGTTGCTGTTTTTACAAAATTCTGAATTTCCTGATATTAATGGATCTTGAAATTATTTAAAAGTACTTTTGGTCTGACGAATGTTTCCATTAATACATCATCTACAAAACTGATGATTTACTGATTTTGAAAAAAAAATTAATAGTAATGTCATAACTTCTATTTCTCTACAGTAAAATTTCTGAATAATATGGAAATATATTTTTCATGTGCCTCTTAGAAATTTATATGATTGTATGAATATAATATCTTTATTGTCTGTGAAAAAACTATTTCGCCAATGATTATATTTGCCTTCACACTTCCAGAACGGCATATGTGTATTTTTTATAATTTCTTAGCTTAACATTTCTATTTGTTTTAATATGTTACCATAAACTGAAAACAAAAAGGCTATTTTTATTTAAATTAGGCTATTTTTAAATTTAAATTATGATGTGAAAACATTTTAATTTTGTAATATACATTTTGATTTTACTAAAAGTCATAATAGGTATTGACAAATTGAAGCATCCGAAATATATGCATTTTAAATAGAATAAGCTTCCTGATATAATCTTTCTATAGAAATATTTTCTATAATATGATTACAGTTAAGAGTAGGTAGTTTAAATTCTGAATTAACAACCAAACATTTTGGATTTAGAATGTTTTCTGATATTTTGCATTTTTTACCGTCCCGATTTAAAGATATAGCTGGCAATTTTTTTTTTATATAAAAATCCTATTCCCAAAATTGTATTATGTTCTCATATCATAAAAACATACAAATTTAAGTATTATAATAAATAGGTATAGTAAATTAAGTAAGTAAGAAGTTCAATACAAAGTAAAATATTGTAATATTGCACACATAGTTTCATGGGATTTATTTTAGCATGCACTAATTGTTTAAAAATTGATTATTCAAAATCAGTTGTAGTATTGGCAGTTTGAATCTTGAATTTTTTTTTTTAACCATAAAAAGAAACACACTGTATGATTTGTGAAAAGATATATTAGTGTTTAAATTACTTCAGTAAATAATTCCTTTTTGTAGCTTTCCTTATTTTATTGATTTTTGATTGTGAAATTATAGTTATGTAGCCATAATTTTCATTTCTAAAAATTTTTTAATATTATGCATTGTCTTATTCTTCATAAAGTTTACAAATTTTGTTTAGCATTTTATATGTTGTTTGTACATATATTATGTATCCTTATTCACTGCGAAACCCTCTTGATAATGTTAACTCCATTCATTAAAATTTTACACTATAAATTACAGCAAAATATATCAATTCAATAGACATAACAAATTTTCATCTTAGTATTTCAATTTAGTTACATGCTGAACAATTTTCTATTTTTTTTTATTTGATTTTTGAAAGTTATATAGTAAAATATTCTACATCCAAAGCATCTCATATTATGCAATGTCAAATATTCATGTATAAATGTTTTTCATTATGAGAGTTACATATATAATTCAGTAAATAAATAGCAGATTGTATTTGTTTTTTTTTTAATCGCAACCACCTACAAAAGAAAAGTTTAGCAGGAATTTAGCTAAGTGAAGCCCTTTAGGTACCAATTCAAAAATATTCTTATATTATTCTTAACACCAAACATCTCTATATTTTATGTGAATTGACATTTATCCTGTACCTATGCTGTAGCATGCTCAGTGGTTCCTAAAACAAATTTTAATCAACTTACTTTAATTCATATTTACTTGGTTTACTTGACTCCTCAGACTAGCTACAACTTTGTGTTTAGAGTGTTCATCGAATCTGATGTTTTTTATCAAACAATAATATAAAATTATAGAAATATGGTATTTCTTCTCATAGAAAAGAATATTTTTTTTGTATAAATGCTGATAAAAAAATTGAAATAACTATTTCCAAAAATTGTTATAATTTTTTGTATTATGTATAAGTTTATCCTGCTTCTTAAAGTCAAATAAGTGTTTGAAATGATGAAATATATTATATGCTTTTGCACAATATTTTGTTTATAATAAAGCTGCAATGCTATATTTTTTAATAATTAGATACAATATATCAATGGTAAGGTGACCATTCGTACTGATTTTACCAGTACAGTACTGGTTTTCAGGGCATAAGTCCTGGTTAGTCATTAAACAAAACCAGTACACGAAAAGTACTGGTTTTAGATTACAAAACATTAAAACAAAAAAAAGTAATAAAATAAAAATAATAAAATTAGAACTGGCAACCCTGATAATTCCATGTGATATCGTCAGGTGTTGCATGAGCAGGACCGCCACGAGATAGGTGGATTGAAATTTTTAAAGCCTTTAAAGAAAATGATGTGTCCAATAATATTGGCAAATTGGTAGAGTATTGCCTCTGTATGCCAGGAACTAATGCACCGACCGAACGGGATTTTTCTTTATTTAACAACATCTGGACTAGCGAGAAAACCCAATTGAAAGTGGAAACTTTGAAATCCTTGTTGATTGTCAAAAATAATTTAAATGCAACCTGTATGGAATTCTATGAAAATATACAGTAAAACAAAAATTTGTTAAAAGCAATTCATTCCTCAGAAAAATATAAAAAAACAAACTAAATTAAATAACTCCTTATGTTTTATTATATTAGGTATGACTTATCATGTTATGTTTTGTTTATTATGTTTTATTTTTGTATTGTAAAATCATATTTTAGTTTTCACATTTCTTGTGTTTAAATAAATGCAACATTTTTTGATATCTAAAAGTTTATTTACTTAGGTATACAGATTGGCTGTTGGGTGAATTTTTGATAAAAATTTATAAAATTTGGGCGTGGCTGGTCAAAATTCCTGTTGTCCTGGTTTCAGGTTAAAAAAAATGGTCACCTTAATCAATGGAGAAAATAAATTGCTATTGAAATTAAAAAAAAAATGAAAAATTATGATTGGTTTGTAAATTAAGTTCAAAAAGTATTTCCTTGCTTATGCTGTATTCAGTAACGATAATAAAAAAAATTTATTGCTATAGATATTATATAGAATGTTATTATTATTAAAGTTTATTAAATTAAAAATTTCTATAAAATACTTATTAACTACATTGAGCTATCACCAAGTTCTCAATTCTTGAAAGCTGAAGTTCTACAGGTTCCCAAGATTATTTAGTTCAATTATAATACATGAACCAAAATATAATATGTAACATTTAATCACATAATGCGTAGAGTTGTAAGTCATCAGTAGTATTTATGTAAATATCTTTGTTTGCATGATCTAATCCATAAAAAAAAAAAAAAAAAAATTATATTAATAGAATATATTTTTTTAGTTATTTCTATATTTAACAGAAACCCAAATTAAAATAAATATGCATTAATTTCAAAAGAAATACTCTTTCACTCAATAAAATTATCATTTTAGTAACTAACTAAATTATACTTAATTTTTTTATAAGATTACTAGTACACTAAAGCACATGTCTTTAAACTTGTAGATTTTTCTTGAATAATCTTCCAGGAATTTTTAATAGAACATGATTAAAAACAGAATACATATTCAGTGAAAGATTACCTATTATTGATACCTTAATTCTTATATTTACACTATTGCTGAAATATGAATTATACAGTGTGTTAAATTTTCTGTAAATAATCATGCAAGAATATATTGTTGAAATACAGAAATTTTATTAATGTACGAATGGACATATTAAATATCAATGGTACTCATTTCTCTGATAAATTTCAGTAAATAATAAATTCATTCTCTTACAATTAGTTTGGTTTTGTACTTTTCTTTTCAATTTTGAATTTCTTTTATTTAGTGATATTTTTGTTTGCAAGCGATTTGGATGTTTCAGGTAATGGATTTTGTAAATATGCAGCACTAAGACAAATTAAATAAAATCTGTTCTCTTGATAATGAATATATATAAATTCTTTCTATTTATTTTTATGACACTCAGAATGAATCCAACCAAGATTTTCCAAACAAATTATAAATATTGCAATTATTCACAAGAATAAGACAGCATTACTTTATTCCAAAACACCACAAATATAATTCTGTGAAAGTGAACAACAATTGAAAGAAATTATCATGAAGACATTTATTTACATTTTATAGTTGTATAAACCTCAAAGTTGATGCGTTTTATTTTTCATCACTCTAAACCACCTAATTATGATACAATTTTATAAAAGTTTAGACTTAAATTAGTGAAATAAAATAGAACTATATGTTATTTATTTTCTTTAGTTTTTATTTCATATGTTGATTCATTTGATCATTTTAAAATTATTTGTATTATACTGCCAAACAAATAAGAATTTAGCACTTGGTATTTGGCTACATTTCTATTTTTGCAAGTGTTAACACATCATTCAAAATTCAGCATTATCTTGTTATTTAACTGTAGACTTTTCAATATATTATATTCATACTCCTTAACATGAAAAAAGTAACTGCTGCATAATTGAGCAAATGAAATTAACTGTTTCCTAATTTTAATAAATTTGCTCCAATTTTTCTTTCATGAATTTTTAAAAATATTTGTATAATTACACTACTAGATAACCATAAAATAACTTTCTCTATTTGCAGCCATCTGCAATTAACATTAATAAATAGAATGAAGCCAAATTCCAGTAATGCTGTTTGGGCAAAAACAAAAAGTTTTAGTATGGAGACATATTTGGTACTACTGGAACCTAAACATTAGGATCCCAAGTCTTATGCGGAACATTAATGTAGTACCTTTTCCTTTATACAATATATTGTAATAGCAACTTTTTTTAAAAAAAATTATTTACTGGCCTTCCATAGACCTATATATGCAATTTAGTTTAATTCTGTTCATTAATTCACAGTTGTCTCCAAACAAGGAAATTTACTTAATTGCCTTTCTGTATTTCAATTATTTGTCAATAAACTGACATATCAATAATCAAATAAAATTGTATTGATTCTTATGAATTATTTGGAATTAATTGATTTAACAGCCATGTTTGGCCATATTGCATCCAATATATTATTCAATTGAAAAATGGCAGTTCTTATATATATTGAAACTATGAAATGCTGAACTTTGAGCCTTCCATATTTGCATAATATATTGGTTCAATTGCTAATATTTTATTTTCATCTATTTAAATTATTAATCAGAAAATGTAGTAGTTTCATTTTTCTATCTTTAAAGTGTCAGTAACAAGCTACAGTATTATGAATATTCTTAATAACTATTAATTAATAAGATTATATTTTTAAATATGCTGAGAAAGCCTCAAGTATGGACATGGAACTCTTCATAATGTGACTTAACAGCTAGAAAAACAAACCTTGATTTAAAGAAAAACAGTATTAAAAAAACTTATATCCTCTTATACCTTGGCAGGAAATTACATTTAAACAATTTTATGTAACTGAATATAACCTTGTATGTGTTATCATAAAAAAAATTGGATTTAAATATTTCACTGAAAAATAAATTCTTTGCAACTTTAAATCATTGCCAACTGATACTTATTTTCACATAACACTAATTGAACTGATAAATAACTTTATCAAGTAAAAATATGTATATATGTCATAAATTAAAATAAAAATATAAAATAAAATAAAAATATGTCATAAATTATGTATGATTAATTTGTTAGCAAAATTTAAAATTATCAATAAAGCATAAAATGAAGTATGGTTTTATTTCATATTTTAAGAATGTTCATCATATTTTTAAAGCTCATTTATTGAGATTTATCTGTTAAGTAATAAAATTCAATTTGTTTTATTTGTCTAGATGAGAGGAATAACATTAGAGATTTATAATATATTGCATTATATTGGAATATAGTAAAATAAATCTTAATTAACATTAATTCGGAATTAATTAAAAATAAGAAATCTCAAAATACTCTCAACAAAATCAAAATCCATACAAGAAAACTGTTTCTTGAATAAAAGCTTTGTTTGATATACAATGTATACTTATTCATTCAACACACCATGTCTATTATACCACTATAATATGAATGCTATCGCTTATCTTTTGTGTTTTGATCAGTCAGCTTCATTCGAGTTGGAAATAAATTGAAGATTGAAAATAAAAATCTAAATATTTTCCCTGAGTAGTTAATAAACTTTGTGGTAAAGTTATTTTTACAGTTAGCATTTAAAAAATTATTTTTCTAGATTTGTGTTAATATTGTTTTACTTATTTTTTAAAAATAAAGATCTAGATCATTAACTTTCGGTTATATATCATCTACTCATAAAATGTGTTATTTAAATTCAATACATTATTTAATTATGACAACAGATATGAATTCCTATTAGTTTATAACTTTATGTTATTTAAAAATTACAGGTTTACAATTTACAAGAATTAATATGCTTTACTTAAAACTACAAAGCACAAGAGTAATATAAATGACCAAATAAAAATAACAATGTATGAAAAATGGTTGAGGATTTGTTTTATTTTCGTATAATATATTATGAAAATAAAATAATTTCTTAAATATCAATATCACATTACCTTTTCTTTCACAATATAATTTATAAGTTTCTAAAAAAATTTTATAAGTTCTTTATGAAATGCATCACAAACATATTTGTAAATTGCAAAACAACATTTACAAAGATAAGAAAAAGTGACATTAATAGAGGGAAATTTAAAATTAATTTTTTTCTCACTAGAAAACAAAACTTTTTCCTAACAAAAAAAATGACATCCACATTTACATACAAAAGCAATGAATAACATTTTCCCTCTTGCTCAACAATTCAATTGAGATGGGAAAAGTGTTGAGCTACAACAACATTTAAATGACAACACTTACCCCGGGTGCCCCTTTTCATCAAACATTCCTATCCATCAAAAGTAAAGTTTGAATTCAAGTCACCCATCCCATAGGGATTAAGAAGCTAGTCATATAAATCTCACAAACCTGCTCTCTCTCAAACTTTCCTATCTCCAAAATCTACAATTAGCAATGGATTTGTCCATTCCATAAGGATAATGATTGCAATTGAGACAATAGTCTAGACTAGGGCCAGCACCAAAATTTTGTTCATAGGGATTTTCTAATGTTTAGGGAAAACAGTTTTTTTTTAATTCATGTGATTTCTCTGTCAGATTCTTGAGCTGGATTACTAATGTAGCATATTAAAAAATGATTCGAAATGTGTCTTTGGAATTCTGAAATATAGATGCCTTTGGTTTTTAGGGCGATGTTATTGAACAAAGAATAGCAAAAGATTACGACACTCTTTTATATGAAAATTATGACATTATTTAAATCAAAAATATGATGCTGAGAAAAATTGTGGCTCAATTAAAGAATACATTTTAAATTTCTCACCTGTGTCAACCAAATCATTGGTTTATTTTTTTATTATTTAACTAAATACCTTAATTTCAAAGTAGTGCAGTTTAATTATAAATGTATCCCAGAATGACAAATACAGTGGCATGTTATTTGTTCAAGTGGAGTGTTTGGTAACAAAAGACAAATGCTTTGTGTTTTATATTATCAATAAGCAACTATAAAAAGTTTTTGTATTTATTTAGAGAAAAATATGATTTGATTAATGTACCGTTATATATATACTTTTTATGAGAATTTTCAGAAGTATGTACATATGCTTTTATCATACAAGTTTGTATATTACATAGTGAGTGATTTTTAGAAATTCATTGTGGGGGGGGGGGAATGTAGAAAAATAATTCATTTTTAAACTATCACATATCTTATTCCTAAAAACAGTAAATATGTTAATGGACCAGAAGCCATAAATTATATCATAAAATTGTAAATAAAATGTTTTTACTACAATTTTAAAAATTCTAAATTAAACTCCTTAATAGATCAGTCTCGCTAGAAACAGCATGGTATCAAAAATATGTAGAAAGGGAAAAAAAAAAAAAAAAAACATTTTAAGGCTGAGAGTTGCATATGAATCAAGCTTAAGGATTTAAAATCCTTGGAAGTATAATTAACTCATTTCTCTAAATGTTCTCCATAGATATAGAATGTACATTTCTCAGACAGGTTACAAATTTGAGATATAAAATTATTTCCATGTTTTGGATTATTTATAGATATGAGCAATTATTTTCACTTGACATGAAATAAGTTATTTGCCAGATCCAGAATTACTGACATTCACTTTGTATCATTTTGAAATTAATATCAGTATCATAATAAATTGTATCATAATAAATTAATATTTGAAATTAACATCATTAATATCAGTTTGTCTTCCTTCTTTTATATGACATTTTTAAAACAGACCAACATTTCCAAAAAGGATTTTTTTTCTCTCTTTTTTTTTGTTTCCAATATAAACCTTGTTTATTTTGGCCAGGCAAATATATGAATTTCATATCTTTGCTAAAAAGAATGAGTAGAATTTATGAAAAAATTAAGCACTTTAAAATACAACTGGAGCAAGATTTTGTGTAGTTATTTAAAATAAATTATTGAATCCATGAGCAAAATATCCTTTTAATTAATTAAATGTTGATTTGACGATACATAAGTAGCCAACACCAAATTATAGGTATTGAATTGTTTTGGGTTATGTACAAGTTAAGATATTGTAAATAAAGTATAAGCAAGTAATTTAAACGTAGCAAATATTTTAATAAATTTAACCTGAAATTATGACTAGGGATAGTAGTGAAAAGATTAATCTACAGATTTGTGTTAAAATGCTTTTTTTTTTTTTTTTTTTTTAAGCAAAATAAAATTTCCTTTGTATGAAGTCTACAATACATTAAAAGAAAAATGATTAATGAGAAAAATATATAGAAATTAATGAGAAAAATGTATAGAAATAATTTTTAAATTCAAGTTAAGATTTTTAAAGGAAGGAACATATAGTAATACAAACATAAATTACATTAATAAATAAAAATTAGAATTAAACATACCAAATATTATAATAGCTTGTAAATTATATACAAAGCAAATTTATTGAAAACAGATTACAACTAAGGGTTATAGCAAGCCATTTCTTAATTCTAAAACTGAATATTCTTTAAAAATCTAAAATAATTTTGAATATTTATGCAATACAAAGGTGTTTATTTTAAAAAAAAAAGTTACTGGATTTTGACTAATTTACCCACATCAGAAGTTTGATTATTTCACTAAACTTAATACTATTTAAAAGTTTTACTTTTTATATATTTAACAATTTTTTTTTTATTTTTTAAATAAAAAGCAAGATTTTAAACTTCTGAAAAATACTTAATTGAAGGAGGTTAAAAAAAAATCTAGAATACAATCAGTCCAGTACAATAAAAAAATCTAAAGCTTTTCTAATATTCAATAAGAAGAATTCACTTAAGAAGAATGACAAACAGAAGTATTTGGCATAGTTCATTTCATCCAGATACCATATTAAAGATATTTAACTGACCCTTTTTTAACAATTTCATTGTATAGGAGTAGTTGATGTTTGAATTAAATGAATCGCACACAAAAAATATGTGAAGTCAAATTTTAATAGTGAAACACGATATGCACACATAAATAAGTTTTCATTACATGATATGATGGAAATTTAACAATCATCCAATATAAATCTTTAAAAAAAATGAAGTAAGATTTGTCTTTAAAAAATTCTCCGATGCAATGAAATATACAAGATATTTTATCATATAAATATTTTCTTCCTGAATAAATAAAAATGTTTGCAATGCTTTTCTTTTCAGAATTTTATGAAATCACAGCTGTTATAGAATAAAAAGATCCCTAATTTTAAACATGTATTACCACTTAATATAAAGGATTTTTTTTTATAAGTATTTTTACTTTCAAATGAAGAAAAATATTTTCTTAAAAAACTTCATAAGAAAAAAATCCTGTAATAAAAGGCCATTGTATTAGGCTTCAGCAATAACAAAAAACTTCGAATAATTTCAATAAAGAGGATCTAAAAGAACAGGACTTCAAACATACTTCACAGTGTTTAGGATAACAGGTTGCAGGCATTTAAATTTCTTCAAATGATTTGAAAACGAGGATTGTGTAGAATGCTTTCCCACAGTAAACACAGGTTTTGGAATATGAATAATTTTGAGGACTTCTACCATTTATTTCATTCAATATGTCACAATTAACTGCCAAAGCTGCAAATTTATTTGATAAAAGAATACTATTTAAAGCATTTTCATTCATTTTCAATTACTCATTCATATAATTTTCAATGAATTACCTTCATAGCTCTTCTATGCCTTTGAAAAGTATAAAAAGATGTAACAGGTAAAGAAATAGATAGTGCAGCAGGAAGAGATAGAGAAACCGAGTAAGGCAGAGTTGCAAGAACAGGTGGAGGAATTGAAAGGAATGGTTAGAAAGTAGATAGAAAAAAATAAAATATATAACATCACAAGTAGCACAAATTGAACGTTGCCTGTAAGAAGTAATGACAGAGAAAAAAATATCTTTTTAGAACATAATTGCAGACTGTTACATAAGAGGAGACTTGCCATACACTCTTGAATAGGCCAACAAACTGGCCTGCAGATTTGCTTTGGCCAAGCAAAAGTAACAAAGGCTGTTGGGACAGATAACAATACAGGAAACTCTGAATCATTAAAACAAAAACCAGTATTGGAACATTGACTCTTTTCAATCTGTGAAAATAAAATAAAAACCAATTAAAATTTGTTCTCAGGCTGTGCATTAATTTTTAAACTCATTGTGAAAAAAAAATCAGAATCTAATGTATTCAAACATACTTTCTTTTGGGCCCTATATCAGCAGAAAATATAGCTCTTAGTGAAGAGTTTGTTAACCCATTTATTTAAATTCAAGCCATCTTTTGATAGATAATTCTTCCAGGATGTCTGCGAGAATTGCAAAAGAAAAACGTTTGATAGTAACAGTTCTTTGAGTGCACTGTTTAGAGTTCGAATCTGTTGTCATTTAATACCTGTAAAAGATACTCTATTTCCTTATACTACTTTCTGAGGTAATCAAAATAGAATAATACTCAAGAAAACTATTCTTGCATCTAGGTTATAAAGTAATATTTCATTGGCCAAAGCTCTAATATTTTTTAAATATTTGCTCAATACTATCCAAAATTGCATTATTTTTGCCAATATGCACTAAGATCCAGTCATTATTTTGTGAAAGTATTACTAGTTAATCTTTTAAAAGTTGAAAGCAGAGTGAGAAATGATGTCCAAATTATAATCAAGTTATCCATCAGTTATATGATCATTCAAATACTTAATCATAGAATCGCAAATAAAGAGAGGCCTCATTGTAAAACATAAGATAAATGGAATTCTTTCAAACACTAGTAACAGTAATAAAATTCTGTACAAACTGCCAAAAGATTAAGGTGACCATTTTTTTTAACCTGAAACCAGGACAACAGGAATTTTGACCAGCCACGCCCAAATGTTATAAATTTTTATCAAAAATTCACCCAACGGCCAATCTGTATACCTAAGTAAATAAAAAACTTTTAGATATCAAAAAATGTTGCGTTTATTTAAACACAAGAAATGTGAAAACTAAAATATGATTTTACAATACAAAAATAAAACATAATAAACATAACATAACATGATAAGTCATACCTAATATAATAAAACATAAGGAGTTATTTAATTTAGTTTGTTTTTTTATATTTTTCTGAGGAATGAATTGCTTTTAACAAATTTTTGTTTTACTGTATATTTTCATAGAATTCCATACAGGTTGCATTTAAATTATTTTTGACAATCAACAAGGATTTCAAAGTTTCCACTTTCAATTGGGTTTTCTCGCTAGTCCAGATGTTGTTAAATAAAGAAAAATCCCGTTCGGTCGGTGCATTAGTTCCTGGCATACAGAGGCAATACTCTACCAATTTGCCAATATTATTGGACACATCATTTTCTTTAAAGGCTTTAAAAATTTCAATCCACCTATCTCGTGGCGGTCCTGCTCATGCAACACCTGACGATATCATATGGAATTATCAGGGTTGCCAGTTCTAATTTTATTATTTTTATTTTATTACTTTTTTTTTGTTTTAATGTTTTGTAATCTAAAACCAGTACTTTTCGTGTACTGGTTTTGTTTAATGACTAACCAGGACTTATGCCCTGAAAACCAGTACTGTACTGGTAAAATCAGTACGAATGGTCACCTTACAAAAGATCATAATACAAACCAGAAAAATAATAAGATTCAATACAATGAAAATGTACCAAGACATAGTAGATAAAACAAATAAATTAAAAACTATCAGGTTCAGTATCCCACTGAATAATGAGCAAATTAGGAAAATTGAAATATACAAACAAAATAAAAACAATTTTGAAAGTTAGCACTAATCTGAAATCTAAATTAAAATCTTTCAGATTATTATAGTAATAAGATCTAGTTAATCTCAGCAAAAACAAATAGATAAATATAAAATTTTATAATATAAAGTACACAGAAAAGTTTTTGTTACCTAGTTAACCCTAATTAACAGGTTCAGTAGTACTAATTGCAAATATCAAGACAAATAAAAATTAAACTAAATAATATGAAAAAATAATTAAAGATATTATAAATATATTGTTTATTTAACAAAAGAAACATTTTATCGTTACAACAGATTAAAGGTGTAAATGTTTATCGAAGTTATATAAAACCCGCGTTAAATGACCAATAAGATGTCAACGTCAGCTATAACGTCCGGAAGAGGCAAGCTGGTAAATACTAAATATCTGTTCATATTCGGTAGATAATGGAGTCACGGCAACGTTTTAGTTTGCTAATGCCTAAAAACCTAACTAGCATAGATATAAAAAGATGAAATACAAAAATATAATAGCTAATATAAATTATGAAATTCAACTTAAAAACTACGAATTATTAACTTTAAATGTAATATATTCAACATTTCATTATTAGGTTTAATTTTCTTTAAAATTGTGCGACATTTAACTGGATTGCTTAAACAGCTTGATTTGTGTAGCAATGGTTATCTCAGAGCAAATGGAATGCTGACTTAGAATTTTCAAGTAGTCCCATGGCAGAAACACAAAAGTTCAATGTGCAAACAAGCGACTGGTGACGTTTGAAAAGAAACGAAGAAATCGAGTATCTTCAAATGGTGGTTGATGTTCATAAGAATCCGTATTTATCCATGTGATAAATATGTCACAAGGCTCGTTTCTCCAGTCTGACTTCTCTCAAGATTTACAATACCTTAGATCTCATCCGTTTAATCAGTTCTTTTCGCTATAAATTTCGGCGCGCACGGATTTCAAAATGGTTCGTTATCATTCATTATAAACCGCTTTCCGTATGTTTCATTTCTGTCTTAAAAGTTCCCTTTGGCTTTGTAAAACGTTTTTTTTTAGAAAGAATGTGTGCTATTAATCTCGAAATAAATACTTCGAGGATGGACTTGTTCGCAACAGGTTTCTAAAAAGTTTGGTATCTATAGCACTAACGTACCTGGTACGGAAATTGCCGTTATTACTTATTATGGAGTGGCAGCAATGATATATAAAAATCTCGATGTACGAAAATTTGAGCAGAGTGCTTTATTCAGCGGTTTTTGTGATATTCGAGTTTTGATTTTTGTTAACCCGGCACAAGCTAAGAATGCGTTCAGAAGCATAAGCCGGAAAACAAACCTCATTCCTTCCTTCCTATTCAGCGGTTTTATAGCTGTATTTAATGCAGCACTTCGCTAATTAAATAAAATTATATTATAAATGATCGTCATGTCAATTACTTTTTTAATGTTATGAAATTCAAATTCATCCATCAAAATATTCAATCGCATTTTATTTATTTTTTGCTAATGTTAAAATTAAGATTCAAATTTTTTTTTAATCATTAATATCGAAATAGATTTTTACTTCCGATTATATTTCATTATACATACACTTTTAATTTGGGCCCGCAATAATTCGTTGTGGAATGATTCAGTTAAAGCATCATTTTTAAATCGTATAAAATGAATTGAAATTTAAAAAAGGTATGACCTAATCAAACTAATATTAATTGTTTAATGATCTAAAAAAAAAAGCCTTGACGAGCAAGCTGGTCACCAAAGGAGGCTAATTTTTTAAAAAAAAAAAAAAAAACAAAGTAAACCCCAATTTAGAATATATAATCAACGCGAGGACTCTAGGATGTTTATAGAAAAGCAAAACATTAAGAGAAGCGGAACTACAGGAAATAAATTTTAATTCCTCGTCACAAACAATTATAAAAAAATACAATATTTATAAAAAATTAATGTTAAATATTTATCAAAAAAAACTAATTTTCCAAATTGAAGAACAGCCGTTATTTTCTCTTAAAGTTTTTAAAAACTTAACATTACAAGTATTATGAATGCCAATATGACAATTGGACCAGAGTAGATTGTGTACTTGTAAAGGCTTGGATTGCAGTAATCTTTAAAAGAATCGTCTATTGAATCCTCGAAGTAATAGACCAAAATTCCTGCAAAAAAAAATAAAAAAAAAAAAAAAATTAGTCGAGTGAACTATTTTGTTCCGATAACTAATAAGTAAACTGTCAATACCGATCCTTTTTAAATTATAAATTAAAATCCGAAGTTTCCCTCTCCCAGATAAACTTGACATAATGTCGGTTTTACCCTCGATCATTTATAAGATTGGGCAATAGGCAGCGCATGCATAGAAAGGGACTGTATTTATGTTTGCCACAATTTCATAAGATAGATTCAGGCATACCATGCTTGGCTATAAATTGCCGTATTAGCATTGCTGAAATTCTCTTCACTGGTATCGTATTAAAATGGACATCGCACAAAGAAATATGGTAAAATAAAAAGGTAAACATACCTAAATTTGGAAATTTATGGATAAAAAAAATTGGCAAATAAAATAAAAATCACAACTCGCATCAAAAAGAATGAAGAGCTAAAAATGTCGGAATTAATCTATAATAAGTGATCCACTTTTTTCTCGCCAAATTCTAAAAATGCATGTGCAGTAAAATATATAATGCAGCGATATTATTTGCCATGGACCGAACAGCATTTTCAGCCTTTCTACGCATGCGCTGGCAACTGATCTTATAACTGGCCGAGTGTAAATCCAGCATAATAAACAGTTCATTTAATTTCTAAAACGTCAGGACATAAAAATTAAACTATTAGACAGATCTATTCCGATAACTTTAGAAATGCTTTTAAATTATATAATATCTCCAATTCTAATTCTTTGTCAATTTATCACGTCGATAAGGCATCACTCAACTCTAGTTGCTGTATTACTTCGATGGCAATAGTATACATTATATTTTAACTTAATGTTATGTATTCTATTATTTGGAAAAGTACTTCTAACACTTTATATGTTTTTTTTATAATATGTTTTCAGATACAATTAATTTCTTATTCTACTTGGATATGATTTATTTCCATCCGAGACACCAACGAAGACGGTCGCGGCAACTAATTGAAAGACCCCATACCAGCAACACCATTAAGGAGGTTAGGCGTCTCATCAACGCAATTTATTATTATTTTTTTATTTTGTTTTGCTACGTGTAAACAAAAATGTATTTTGATTTATTTTGTACCAGAAATAAATTATAGAAATAGATTAAAGAGAAATAAATAGACATGAATTGATTTGAAAATTCTAAGATTTAGATTCAAAAATATAAAATATTCTCTTTTTTTAATACAGTATAATCCACAATAATCCCGTTTTAACATCAACCTGTACCTAATAGAACAAAAACAATATCAACCCACCTTAAAGATTTATATTTTAAGCTTTTAAAGTTCATAATTATATACTACAGAAAAGAAAGCCACGGAATCAGATTTTAGATAGGGATAATAGAGTGATTAGGACCTTTTATCAATCATTTCGCGTTTTCCCAGTTCTTGTGTTAAGAGAAATATTTAGATGCATGCAAGTTGATCTTGCCAATTCTGCCATCAATGACGTACTAACAGAATCATGAATTGAATTTGTATCGAATATAAACAATGCTTGTAAACTCCGACTTGAAATGCAAAGTGACAAGTAAAATGACAAAGCACCTTGAGTAGAAATTTTTGAAGTGTTCAGTGTTAACGCTACTCACCATATAAAGTTAACAGGCGACCCCCCCCCCCCATACGTGCATTTGTTACTCCAGACATTTGGATACAATATACACCAGTTCAATTTTATTTCCAAACACATACACACAATCCTTCAATTTTTTGAATATCCGAAGTTATTAAATGTCCCCCCTCAACTTTCGAATATCTTGCAATGACCTATAATATTTGCAAACGATACCCCCGATCTAGCCAGAGGCCATACGGGAAACTTGATGGGGGCCCCCGAATCACCTAGCGCAAAGGAAAAAAAGATACTTGATTGTGCCGGACACTTGCAAACTACAAAGAACCCTCTGGAGAAAACGCATATTGGTACAGAAAAAAAAAAAAAAAGACATTAGATTTTGCTTTATATATTTTAATTGTAAAACATTAAAATTGCATAAAAGACATTAAATGTATCTTAATATTTTTTACATTAGGAGAGAACTAAAGACAAGATCTGTGACAAAGTGTTCCTAATAGAAGATTTAATGACAAATTTTTACTCCCAGTTAGTGTCGTGACTGGAAATAGATTTATGGCGATTGGATTAATGGATACCAGGCCAGCGATTCCCGATTTTGACAACGAAAATGAAAATTCGTGAAATGCAATAATCATAACTATAGTAATCAATATTTGATCATTATGTGCGGGTTGAGGTTCGAACTCGCAACGTTAGGGTTCATAGCCGAGTAACATAACCACTAGACAAAAGAGTACTCTCTTCTCCGGAAGTTATCTTGCTTATAATGTTACCACTACAATTATTATACTGTGTGACGTTGCATCTTGTCCGGAAACTATAAAAAAGCGGCGATGTTTATACGAGCGGAATTTCTGAATATTGATCGCAGAGCGAGCTAGAAATTGTGGTCACTGAGCACTGTTTTATTTATTTATCGTTTTATTCCTTTATTTGTATCCACAAGTGCTACTCTTTGCTTTTAGATTTTTGGAATATTTGCCGAATAAAGCATACTTTTTCCAGCGTCTGATTTTCATCGTGCACTCATGGTTTGATATCTGTTAATATTGCCGCGTAAAACAGAACTGGCAATCGTCGCGACTCAATCAGCAGAGCATCTCGTTTCAGATTGGTTGGGCCGTGGTTTGAATCTCAGTCACTGTGCTTTATACAAAGATGGAATTCTTTTATTTAAATTATCTATTGATCTGGAAGGTTCTAGTTCTTTCTTAAATATTCAAATTGGATTGATTTCGAACATTTTATGTGTATAAAAATCGTGACTCATTAATGATGTCTAAGTTCTCAGTACTGTGTTATTGTGAACTGCTCAGTTTTAATAAATGTAATTGTTTAAACTAACGGTATGTTTCATTTCGTTATTTCACAACCATTTTTATATTACTTTAAAATTAAAAAAATATTTTTACTGCTATTAGTTTGACTTTCTAATATTTTTCTGCCATTTTAGTTTTTCAAAAAATTAACTTAATAGCAATATATTTTTTGTTTCAGTAATCGCGTTTCAGTAAATCCATTTTTTGCGTGTTTCTGTTAGTAAAATTAGAAGTAAATACAGAAGAAATAGATCTTGTATGATTTTTTATATATAATGTTTGATACTAGAGCATTCATGCGGAAATAGGATATACAGTTTGAGAAATCATGCAGTTTAAATTTACATCTTTACTTATTTTGGCTAGCTTTCATTTATCGTGGTACCTTTCAGCTGAAGTTTGCGAACAGAAATAAAAACATCAACATTAATTTCAAAATACTACATAAGGTACTGCATATAAATAGCAATTCGTTTCTCGCAAACTTATTTCAATTGTTTCTTCAACGCTCATTGAAATTGTTCCGTCTTCGAGACGCTTTTTCCCTTTCCACTTGTAGTTACCATGGAAACAGGCGCATGCGCAGTTTTTCTAGAGCTTTGATACGTTATTATTCTTAGCTATGCAGATTTGTAATGTTAATTGGATATGTAATGGTAAATATCTTTGTGTTTGCGTAGGTTTTCGTGTTCATCAATAAATGTCATGCTGTGCTTAATGATAACCGATTCTTGAGTTAGTAAATAGATTTTTAGATGTTAGACCGTAGAGAATTAAAACCACTGAACCACATAATAGATTTAGAATGGCGCAACTGCTTTTAGAATTATTTGGTGAAAGCTCTAGTGCCATATACATCAAAAATCAAAATCGGACATTTCAAAGATTGAGATGTGATCAACGTAACTGCAACAAGTGTTTATATTACTTTCATTCAAGCAACTAAAAGATTTTTTTTTTAAAAAAGTAAACCATCTTCTCTGTACTTCAAAGTATTTCTTTTCGGAATATAATAAGTCACTCCTTAAAGGCAATAACTTACCAAAGAGCCATTGACCTAGGAAAAATATAGAAGCCAGACAAATTATCGCTTGATGGTGACTTCTGAAGCGTCGAAATTCCTTTGGAAGAAGCAATGAAAGAATGTAAAGCAAGGCGATTGAACCCAGTGCTCCCATTGACATGAAGATGTACTCCAATAACCCTTTTCCAGGGCACTGGATACGAAGCATCAAACCTTAAAAGGAAGTTCATCAGTAAGACACAAACAATAAAATCAATCTGAAGCATTTGAATATAACTTTGAAAAATGAGCTTCAAAGAAAAAAAATATCATCTTGTCTAAGTTTTTATTAATTATATTAAAATGCAGTACACTTGAGTTGTCTGGTTCTCAACTATCCGGCTTAGTCTTTCTCGTAATTAATTGAGGAAGGTAAAGCATTGCGTTGGCATCCGCTACGATCCTCTTATGTCTCGTGTGCAAAATACAAGTTGTGACAGGAAAAGAGCAACGTTCTGCTTCTTGTCCATTGTTTCGTCAGTGTGTAATGGACCTCAAATGTTATCGCTGTTGTCGATTATATATTTATATATATACACACACACACACACTACCTCACATTAGGCCGGATACTCGGAAGTGTACTATATAAAAAGCAACTTATCAAAAATCTAGAAGCGAATACAAAAATCGAAGTATGAGATGCCTATATAAATAATAAAGTTCAGTTTTAAATCAATTACTGCATCCATAAAACATTTTACTTCTTAACCTTTTAACCGGTCAATTTATAAATCAAGTTGTTCGTGTTGAAATATTTCATCATACTCTGTTAAAAGGTTAATGATAGTATAAGAATTTTTATTTTGACATCCACTGAATTTACTTTTATTGTTATTCTCACTTTTCGAGTTAACGATTTTTCCTTCTAAATTCTTGATTAAATTTATATTTTAATACTAATTACAGCGTGCTTTTTGAAAACCTTAATTATCATCTTCTAATGTCTCGTCTTTCATATTTCTTCATAAATTATAATTAAAGAATTTACCAAATTCCTGAAATTTATTACTTACTGGCAACTTTATGACAATCTGTTCAATGACAAATAAGTCCGAGAATACTAGAAGATTGTATTGTCATTGGGAACACAACTGTGCAACATTTCAGTAATGTATTAAGTGATGAGAAAATTGTAGAAAACCATCCTTACAAGCATGAACCCTGTTTATAAAACTGTTATAGCAATACTTTTTGTTATGCTAATTAATGTGGATTTGAAAAGTTAAGAATCCATCATTCCGCAATAGTTTAATTTTTTTTAATGAACAATGATGCGAGAGAAAATGCTACAAATAAAAGCTCAATGATAAAATATGTCACGAGCTGCTATCTAGAATTATTTTATTGGTTTATTTGGATTCTTGACGAGATTTCCTCTACTAAGAATTCTATTTCCGTTTTTTTTTTTTCCAGTAGAACATTTCAACAAGTCTGCTGGAGCGACTTTAACAAATAATCATTTATAAACAAGACAATTAAAAAATATACATTTAAATTAAAATAATTTAAAAATCCTAAAAAGGTTTATAATATTAAATGAAACAACTCAACTTTGTACTTTTGCAACAAAAAAGATTTACGTTTTTATGTGAATTGCAACAGTGTGAATAAATAAAAAAGAATTGGATGTCGAGTTTTGTCTGGTTGCGATTAATTTTAACTAACGTGTTTTATTATAATTTGGGCAAAACATCCGAGGTGCTTGCTCCGTTTACTCCATCTACTTCCAAAATTGTCAAAAGGTTGGATAGCGCCCTCTCACGGAGATTAAATTTTTATATTTAATTTGATTGTTTTTATCCCATAGCCATTAATTTGCACCTCATTATAATGCCGCTTTGGGCAACCGGGTTGCTGTCTAGAAGTACTGTCTGTGTTCCATATCAATTAAAGTATTTAAAGCGCTGTCAAAATACTACGAAATAAGGCTAAAGTTTTATTTCAGAAACAATGTCAGATTTTTTATTTTTATTTTAGCAATAATGTTTAGGATTATTGAAATAAGAAAAACTTAGGCGATAAATAAATTGTTAAATTGGAAGGATAATTATTAAATTTTAAGATTGTTTCACACGTCATTTTTGCAATATATTTTCGGAAATATGAGAAATACAAGAAAATTTTTCGAAAAATTAATAAATATTTAAAAAAATATTCCCGCTCGGATGCAAATTTCCAAAGCATATTGTAGACAAAAAGGCTTTCTTAAAGAGTAGATTACACCTCATAACATCCCTTTATCAATCAGTAATAAAAGCTTCATGATTATATCTCATGTGTATGGACACCTTGACACTAGCCAAATATTCGTTGTGTATGGACACGACATACGCGATTAATATTTGATCACATGGTTGTCTTCAGAGATCCAAGCAAACTTTGATGTCAAGCTCTCACTTGAAGTACTGGAATAATTTGTATTGTTCCTATCAAAGCATTGGAATATCTACATAATCTTAAAGCTTCGATACAATACTAACATCTCCGGATACTCGATTATCCAGAGACTCGTTTCTGATCTGAAACCGTAATAACTATTCTATAAAATCACAATTTCTATCATTAAGGGAGGTATGGATTAATAGAGAATGAGAGATGGGATAATTTGGAACACAATTTGTTTAAAAGTAGTCCAATTTCAAGAACTGCTCATCTCTCAGGTAGCACAGCCTGCAGCTCAACATTGTGCAGTTTTATATGATATACAATATTCCACTGTATTAAACAATATTGCGAATATTGATCAATGTCATACAATATTGTACAATATTCGAGTTCTACTAGGGATATAAATATTGCAATATTGTTTATGTATTAAATATTATAATTCACCATTGTCTAGCAAAACCTGACCGATTTAAGCTTGTCATGCAAACCGATATTCCGATTAAAAATTTAACACAAAAATAGAATTAAAAGTTACATTTTAAGAAAATCTTACCTGAAGTGAAAGCGAATGCCGCTGCAAGAAACCCGCAAGTAGTGGTAAATAAGATATATGCTGAAAAAATTTAATTAGAGTGTTAAAAACAATGAATAATTTTAACTCGTATTAAGATTCTTTTTAATTGCAAGTATAACTCGAAAACATTTAGGACAGACGGATGAAATTTGATAGTCACGGTTATTACACTAAAACACGTTTTTGAAAATTTTTGAATGAAATTCAGAAATCTGATTGCCCGAGTACAAGTGCACACGATAGTTATGAAAGTTGAAAGTCTAGATTAATAAGATTTAGTGCACAGATTTAGCAATTAAATAGTGGGTCCTTATCAAAATCAAAAAAAAAAAGGTATATTCCTTTATAACATAAATTCCAGTGTATCACGTTTGAGCAGAAGGAAGATTGCGCATGCGCTGAAAGAGTGAGAAAATAGCAAATTGCTGTCTCGATGGGATAAGTACTTGCCTCTGTACAGCTTCTGCACATGCGTGGTCTATTTGATGGTTTGTAGCTGGCTGAATGTAAATTTTACTTTAGAGCAAATTTTTTAGTCTTTAGAGAATTTGTATTACTTACGGCGATGTTTTGAAATTTTGTTTTCAGCAGACGATTTAGATGTTCCGTCCGCGTTTCGCCGACCCGATTCCATGTCTCTATAAATCCCATGTCGATGGATCAGGTTCGGAGTTTCAAAAGATTCATCTGCATTTATAAAAATAAACTTTTCAAAAAATAAAAACACTGAACACGAAAATAAAAAAATCATAAATAAAAAGAACTTAAAAATTTATGAGTTCAAATCCTTACAGTAAAGAAGCAAAAATCGTAAGGAATTGCTTTAATATCGAATTTTTATATAATAAACATTTGCTTTTGTTTTACTTCTAAGTGTATGCGGTTTCATTGCCTTATGTTTCTCGCACTTCGCGCTTCTACTACTTTTACTCTGACCTTCAAACTTGATTAAAAATAATTATTTCTCCTCTTTTAATACGCCAATAAAAGCATTTTCTAAGAAAACTTTTTTCTGGATTTTTCATCTCTGCTTCTTGCAATAATCACTATAGAATTTTAAAAATCAAAAACCTAATCCGTATCGAAGGGTCAAACCTGGCCCCGCTGGCACTGTAACGTCACATTGAAACCGCTATTCCACATAGTAGGGGTTTCTTTCAATTTACATCTATATTTTCAAACACAATTTTATATGAAAAAAGTTGCATTCTATTAATATTCTGAAAAAAAAAACAACTCAATTTTCTCTTATATTTTCAATTCCATAGTTTCGATAAATAATTACAATAATGATACCAAAATAAAACCATAAAAAGGACGAAATCCTAGTAAAAACTGAATTTTAATTTAAATCGGATATGCAAAATAATTTGCAAAGGTTGTTCGCGAATATGATACAGTTGCATTTTGCATTAATTCTTTAATATTGTTTGACTTTGGGTGAAAATTTATTCTACTTTTCATGGTACTAATAAAACAGCATTAAGAACTATTTTTATATTGGAAACTTAATACTATATAATAAGTTCATAATTCATTCTAAATATTATGGAAGCTATAAATCAATATTTTTCAAATTGAATTCTAGATTACTCCACCTATGAAGCCATTTTTTTAAATATAAATTGCTTTTAAAATTATTAAAACATTGTTATCGAGACAATAGTTTTCAAGACTCTAGTACATTTCAAAACTAGTACACAGCAAGCGATATGTCAATTACAAGTTCCAGTCTTTTGCATATTAAACACGCGGAGTTGACCCTTTCTAGGGCCGTGGAAAGCATGCTTCCTACCAAATTTATCAATCGTCGTACGAATTCATGTAGGTTGGCATAAGTTATGATAAATTTTTTTTAGAAAGACAGAAACTTAGATGCTTTAGTTCTTTATTTTACACAATATGATGCGTCTTGATTTGATAATTATTAATTAACCAAATTAATTAAAATTAAATTTATCTAATAAGTTAAATGAATCCCTTTTCTTCTAATTTCAAACCTAAAAATATTTTGACTTATGACTAGAAAAAAAAATGGCCCTTTAAAGGGTTAAATAATTGTGCTTAATACATCAAGCAAGATATGGATATGGACTAAAATTTCCCCTTCACTAAAATAGCCCATTTTTCCTAATTTTGGAATCGATTTGCGATAGGTTCGATTATCCGTTTGTCCGTCTGATACGTTCACTAAGAAAACTAGGTAACGAGAATTGCATAGATGAAACGGAATAAATTCAAAAGGCAAAGTATATTCTCTGTATTACATTAGGATGACACTGAACCTAAAACTTATCGCATTATGCAAATAAAAATAAAGAGATCATTCCCTTTGTTATTGCCTGCAAAAATTTAGTTGCTATAACAGACTTTCATAAACACGAATATTAGTTTAGTTACTGTATTTAATAAAACAAGGAAAACAACCTCTTTATACGATTGGTACTTATGGAATACTTAATACCGGATAAAAGTTTTCATAGCAATCAAACTTATCTATTCAAATATCTGCAGCTAAAAAGCCAATTTAAGTCAAAAAATTGTAATTGCAACATTTTTATTTGTATCCAGAATGTGAATTGTAGTTGTATTTTACATTAAGATATTCGTTGGTGTAAGCAACCTCCATGCACTTTTCTTTAATCTGAATTTACAAACGGGACCTTATAGAAAAAGCCCCGGGAAATGTAGCAATGCAGAATTCTATTTCATTCTAACCAAAACTGTTGGACGCCACTACAGACTGCCACGAAGCAACCATCTAGTTTTTAAGGTGCTACAATAACCAATAGGCAATTTAAAAGATCAACCATAGAGCATTAATCACCTCGTCACTTTTTGGTATTCCTGAGATCCATCATATAGCAATTCCTTCAGGAAAATTGGTTTGCCTGGTTCATTCGCCTACAAAACTTCAGCATGTTAAAGCACGGGGGAAAGAGATTGTAAAGTCTTTCATAACCAAATCTCAAAGTATTTTAAGAGACCGACTAGTTTCAAAAGTGCATAAAATGAAAAATAAATCAACACAGTTTGTTTCAAATTAGAATGGTTTCAGGATGAAGAACTAGTCTAAAGTAACATATGCGTATGCTGGTTTCCTTTTACTGTACGAGAAAAAGGTTTAATAATCGAGGTGGGAATTAAAAACTTAATTTGCATTGAATGTGTATGGAACCGTTTTTAATAAATTTAATATTCCTGAACTTATAAAATATTAATTATCTTTAATTTTTTTTATTTATCTTTAATAATTTTTCTATATATTACGTAAATAATCCAAAACTTGATATAGAAAATATGAAACGTTTCATCCACGTAACTCATTACATATTTTTCTGCACAGAAAAGGGCCGTTTTGTTCCCACCTTCCCTTCAGAATCGGGATGATAGCAAATTGCTATTCATATATTCGCTAACTGGAGTCACCTTAGGTGGCCCCCGTTGCAAAAGGACCGAGTAGCATTTTTTGTGGATAAACCCAATCTTGGAGCACATAGGTAGCACCTAAGGAAGAAATCCTAACTACAATATGCATACAGATGGGTCGCTTTCATCGTCAATTTTTAGATGAAAGTATCAAACATTAATATTTTCCTTGAGCAAATATACAACAACTATTCCAACAGCAACGACCAATTCGTTGCTAAAACCCAGTTCTGTCTTAAGGTTTTAAAAGCACTTCCTGAAGAAAGAACTTAAAAACTTACTTATACAACTTTGCTTCAAATTGAATATCGGTACATTTCGCCTTGCTATAATATAAAATATCTAGGACAAATTAATCTTGTATTCTTATTAAAAACGTCATTTGCCGAATAAAGAACGGCGTAAATTTGCACAAAATAGTAAGAATATAAAAATAAGTGATTAAGGTCAATGACATTTTATATAGATAGATTAAGAACAATTGCATGCAAGAATTTCATATTTTCAACAGTTCCATTGTCTTTTCAACAGCTCCAAGTTGTCTTGATAAAATTCTTTTGGATATTCAGATATTCTTGCGCCTAAAATCTAATCTTAGGACATTGTCTACTAGTATGAGTTTATTTTTCTTATTGTATACAGTGGAAATTATGCAAAATAGTGAAATGTCTAACGAGAAATTAATAAAAACACACTTCCTCCAAGAGTTCTACGATCTTGGCGTATATCAATTTTTCATTACAACTGAAATATTAAGAAAATTTAGTTCAGTAAACGAATTATGTTTTTTTTATTCAGCAAGAATACTTTTTTGTAATCTTTACTGAATATTTTTTTAAATTCAATATAGGAACTTGGATCTGTAATCTTCCATACATCAGACTTCCAAGTGCCCTTTAGTTAGAAGGAAATAAAATGCCACGTTAAAAAAAATTAAAAAAATGTTTAAACAGATAAAGTGCTTTTGAAAAAAAAAAATCTGGTTTTTACCTCCCGTGCTTTTCTCATTCAATATTCACGCACAGTGTGTTACCAAAAACAAAGTTGGCGTTTTTCGAATCAAAATAACTAACAACGTTGAAATATTGTAATTTCACATAATATGTATTAATTTACAACAATGATTAAGAACTAAAAATGGCATATTGCAGTAATTTCACAATTTTTTATTTTTTTTATTTTAGAACTGTGCGACCGGTAAACCTATTTTAGTATAATATATTTTATTGCTTTCAAGAAGTTGAATATTTAAAAATCAATTCTATTACTGTTCGTAACAGTTAAATTTGAAATTTAATGAAAAAAAATTTGAGGACTCTAAGCCATCCTTGAAGGAACGAATATATCAATCAGGACACCGATTTTGTTTCTCACTAATTAATCTAATCCTCGATATTACTACTTGAAAAAATGTTTCGATTATGTTATATTTTTATATGTACGGTTCATTCTATCGAACAGTCTGTTAAAAAAATGGAATATACATTTATATTTCCTTGATATGTAATCGCCTAGAAGAAAATATATAAACATTTAAGAAATGCTTCCTCAAAATAAAATAAAAATTACTCACCCTGCTCGCTGTCATCTTCATCCGTCCGAGGTAAATGCTGAAAACAGAGGAAAAAATAATAACTGTTGAAAGGCGCAGTGCATCGAAACAATTTCTGCCATATAGTTACTATAATTTTTTGATTATCGGAGTCGAAAATTATCTTAAGAATTGAAAAATATTAATTTTCAAAATATTTTTAATTAATCGGTCTTCCAGGATCAATGCATTTAAGATAAAATTTATTTTCATACTCCCGACCGTGAACTTTTATATTTAGTGTAGTAAAATGCCCTTGAAATGTGGAGATTCATCAAAACTTCGAGTTCGAATTTTCTTTGATTCGAACTTTCTTTTTGCATATTCGTACACAAGAACGTAATTTCTCCCCTCGACTTTCTCGTAACCGAAAGTGGAAGTTAAGTATACAATAGGGACAGAGGCAGCAAATCATCGGAGGTCAACTCAGTCCAATAAGTTGATTCTCCCTGTCTTTTCCATTGATTTGATCCAAAATTTAATATAGATCAACAATTTCATCAGCATAAATTAAAGTTTCAGTAATCATTTCCGCACATACCTTAATATTCATATTAATTCTAGTGGATCAAAAAACTATTCTAGGTTAAAATTTGAAATAACTGAACAATAAATGGTCACTCCTTTTTGTATTTTTTCCTGTATTTCATATACAATTTCCTATACTCGTATACAGTTTTGATGATAGATCTATGTACCAAATTTCATTAATAGTTTAGACTAGTTTTCAAGTCAGATAAATCTAAAAAAAGGTTCAAACCTAAAAAAAGGTTCAAATCTCTAAATTTTACTGTATATTATTTGGATCTCGCATTTTGTACATAATTTTGTGCAATTATATTTCTATACTATATTAATTCTAGTGTTTGTTTAATAACAATAAACAAATAAAACATAACATTCTCCGATAAAACTAAATTTTGCCAATATTAGCGATTTTGCAGACAAATGCAGTATTCATCGTATAACAATTTAATAAAATATAAAGGACTATTTTATTAGTATTATATACAATGCATATTAGCACTGACAATTTTAAGGCGAAGCAAAATAATTAGGAGTAATTTTAGATAGGAAACTAACATAAATAAGATGCTTTTTCCCATACATGTTAATTTTGAGGCTTTATTACGCAAATTTTACCCTTTACTCACCCGAAACTCCAAATTGAATAGGACAATAAAATGCTTATTTTCACAGTCAGTTTATGTCCAGTACTCATGTACGCATGCTCTATTTGGGTATAAGCAATAAATAAAAAACTACTACAACAGCAGCACAGTAGAGTCATTCGAAATATATGTCATGCTACTTGGTATGAGAATCGCGGACCTCACAAAAGCATTACAATATAGCTCTTTCCTTGAAACTGCTAAGAAATTCAATCTTTTTTCCTAGAATATGGATAGTGGCGAAAGCGAAGCCACCAAGAAAATGGATAAATACACCCCCAATATTGAAATTAAGAGGCTCCGAAATATCACCCTCATGGAATAGATTTGGCCCAAGTCCAACTTTCTCAGTACCATCAAACCCACAAGCTTTAACAAACTTTCCTATTGGCCCTCAAACTTTCCTATACGCACCTCCAAACAATTCAACCTTCGAAAGCTATTATGTCCACTAGGAGAACATTTGTAGACAAATGTCTATGTTTACGGCGGTCGTTAAAGAAACAGGTTACTGTAAGAAGTGTCCATCTCGCATAGGTAGAAATTCATTCAAGTTTCATGCCGCTGTGGCCTGTGGTAAGGTCTCGGCTTGTGAGTCGTAGGGTTTCAGGTTCGTGTTCCGATTCCACCGAAGAACCGTCGTGTAAGGGGGTCTGTTGCCCGTTAAATCCGTCAGACCAAACGTCCTCCCGCTGCTGTGGTGTGGAGAGAGGGGTACCAGCTCAGGTGTCGTCCTCGTCATGTGACCGCGGTTCAAAATGACGAGGTCCGTCCCAAAATAGCCCTAGTGTTGCTTTACAACGGGACGTTAAAATAACTAAACTCATTCAAGTTTCTTACAATGGCACGTTTAGTGCCAAATTGGCGATATTTGGTACTATTACATTTTTGAAGACAAAAATCAAAAAATAATTCACTAAGCTGAAAATCATTTGAATACTTAAAATATTGAAAATCAGATGTTTTTGTCATATGCATACAAAGAACAATGTAAATAGAATATAAAAACTGAATAATTATTTGTATGTCTAACAACAGCACAAGGAAAAAAAAAGAAATATAAAGTAGAATCATGCATGACAAAAAAGTTAATCGTCTTCATTCGTTTTAAATTTATGCAAGTAATTAACATCAAATTCACCGGAGCAAACGCGAGTTAATCTGTCTAATTTAGCATAAAACAATAGTAAAATTATAATGGTAATTATTTCATAATCTTTATATTAGAATATAAACAAATTTTTATAAAGTACAATGTTTATTGTTAAATATTCTTGAAACTTTTCGAAATTTATATTTCTAAATATAAATTATATTTTTAAATATTGAGAAGCTCTTGTCATAACTTATGAAAGAAGAAATTTCGAAGATGTTACTGCATCTTCTTCGGAGCAAAACTCCGCAACATTATGCACAAGTTTATGTGCTTGTGATTATGTTAAACTTTCGCCTTTCTTAAATTGCAAAGGCATTTTAAAGGATGTCAAAATTTAAGAGACAAGAGAAAATTTAGTGAAATGCTGTTAATATTGATCAAATAAAAGAAGTAAGCTAAGCGAATATAAACACGTGCAAATGTAATTAAAGCAAATAGACGAATATCAACAGCTATTTTTATAGCTTCAAATTAACGCCAAGAAAGAAAGAAAAACCCTAGACTTCCGTCCGATTCCTCCTATTCGAAATGGATCTTCCCTACCGAAACTCGTTTCTATAACGCCCGCCGTAAACATAGACATTTGGCTGGAAGTGTTCTCGTGATGGACACACAAAACCAGTCTAGCCTCAGCCCAGGGCAGATTCGCTGCCAGGTTTTTAATCTGCAAGAACAGGGGATAGCTTCGGACCAGAGGCGGGAACTCTGGAAACTCAGTCACATTAGGCACTGCCACTCTAATCTTTTGGATGTAAAAGTTATCTTACTCGATTCAAAAATAGTGACACCGTATTATCCAAACTAGAACTTACTCATAAAAACTTTCGGGTAAATAAATAATCCTAAATAGAATTCCAAACTGATATTTTAAGTGTCTTATCGTTTCAATAACTAGAGTCTTCAAAAGAACGACTTCGAACATATGATATAGACAATTTTCAAACTTTTTGAATTAGATTGCATAGCGCTCCGTTACTAGAAATAATTAATTCATCATCAAAATAAGCATGGATAGAAAAAAAACCCATCTAAATAAGCACGCACGTTACGAAACTTTATCTATAAATACCTGTTCGAAGTCCTCAAGTGGTTCAAATAACGAAGCGACTGTTTCACCAAACACTCTGTACAAAAGAAACATTTTCGCTTCAATGGCAAAATCTCAAAACAATAGCAACCAACTGCAATTTCCACCGATGTAGTAACCAAACTTCCTCGCTAATTTATAATAAGTTTACTTAAAATAAATCTTGCAGGTGAAGTTATATTTCTGCTCAAAATAATTTGTGAGTGGATTGCTTGATTGGTAATGTAAATTCCCGATTTGAATCTGAGTTAAAGATGGACTATGTTGATGCCCTAACTTTAGAAACCTTTGTATTCATTAGATAAGCTTCGAACGTGCTCACCTTAGCAATACATAGAAGCAATAATAAAGTTCAAGTGTAATTCTTATTAATTAATTTTGGATAGAAACGGAAAAAATTGCAAAAAATAGACATACGAATCCCATACTAAAACTTCAACGACATCAGTATAGATAGTTGTTAAAATGTCAAAGGACCTTCACAAAAAACTGAGCACTAAATTGGTCTCGGGTTGAATAAATAGAGATGGCATCTTGTGTTTCTTTTATTGTGAATTCAAGAGGAAGAGTCACAAAAAAAATTATGCAAAATATTTTGTTGTGAGCAGGGATAACAATTTCTAACCACTGTGAAACGAAGAAAACGACACCTAGCTGAGATTCCGCCCAAAATATTAAGAACTTGCAAGTTTTTAAAAATAAACATCTGATGAAGGTTGTTAATGCGCCCTGGAATGGAATGTCAGACGGAAAAAACTTCATAATTACTTCCAAATTGAACCTGTTTCAGAATTTATTAAAAGAACACCAACTAAGTTCTTCGAAAAATTTTCCCAAATTCGTAACGAGTTACTTCAACTGCCAGTATATGATCCGGCTGTGCCTAGCTCTAGGAAAATACCTACCAATTGACAATATTTATATTAATTTTTCTTCCATAAAAAAGACGGAAAATTTTCTAACTCTGTTACCAATCTGGTGGATTAAAGTCTCTCAAAATAATTCCTGTTTCGTCCTTGGATAGCTACAATAAGATACACGCGTGAAAAAAATTTGGATTTTAAAAAAATAATTAAAAATAGTTAATTTAGCCCCTAGTAAAAGGCACGTGCAACGTAACTCCATTAAAGTTCTCTGTTCCTCCATAAATAATCAAAACATTATTTTCTATTAATAAATATATAAAAAAATATCAGCTTAATAATTATACTAAATTTCATGACGTTAAAGCTTTATGCGCTTGACCAAACTAGTTTCAATCGATTTTAATCTTTCCCTAAACTTACAAATTACAATTGTTATTTCAAATTAAGATGTGGAGGTGCTCGTGACAACTTTCTAACAACGCTGAACTCCGAAATTTTACGACGTTGCCCAATTATTTTCAAACTTCAAAATCACTTCAAATAGGACAAGCATGTTCCACGTAATAGAATTTCTCCTATTCAAAGTTTGCATAAACATCACACCTAGAAACATCATAATTTCTAGTTTTCTAATCATACTAAGAAAATGACACCAAGTTCAGCAACGACTTTTGATCAGTTTTACTTATACATGGTCTTTGTAAGCATGTAAAAAATTAAACTTGAATGGCTGATTTGACCTGTCTTTACTGTGATGTTTCTATGGCCTTTACTTTTAGTTCAAATGAATTGTAAATTTGGGGGACCACGGTGGCCTGGTGGTAGGGTTTCGGCTTCAGAACCGGAGGGCCGAACTCCACCGAAGAACCGTCGTGTAAGCGGGCCTGGTCCACGCCAAATCCGTCGGGGCCAAACGCCTTTCTGCTGGTGTGGCACGGTAGCTTGGAGAGGGGGATGTCGTCCTCGTTATCTGATCACGGCTCAAAATTACGAGGTCCGTCCTAAAATAGCCCTAGTATTGCTTTAAAACGGGACGTTAATATAACTAAACTATTAATTTGCAGATTTCTTATGTGCATTAGTCACTGTATTTATGGTTCCGTCTGCGGCTATTTACTCTGTATGTAAGAAAAAAATTGGAGTGTTCTCCTTCAAACTTTCTTGTATCCTCTACAATAGTCTTACCCACCTTCCACCTCATAAAATTGTGAGCCTCGGGTAAGATTGTGAATAACTTAACATTGCATTAGTGAACGATAGTTACGAAATATATATCTTTGGCGTGATTCTAGCATTTTTACTGAATCTATCACGTGAATATATATTGTTACAAAATTTTTCTATACAGCAAAATACCGTCGATCAATCGTAATGCATTTAATCTCTAATAGTTCAGCAGCTTTCTTGCTGTCTAATTCTCCAAGTTTCTTATTTTGTCGGCGACTCCGACTCCTCTCACACCCGCCTTCTGACGATACACACAACTTCTGACGATCCACACCACTTCTTCGTAGCTTCTGAGTGCCCGTCTTTTATATTTCCGGGAGGCGGGGCTAGAATCTTCAGACCAATCAGGGCGTACCTGGCTGTATCTCGGGTCTTAGTGGATGGATCGTGAAAGTTCTCGAACTTTCCAGTAGTATCCATTTAGTCGCCAAACTCGCCAAATTCAACGCCAAGTCGCCAAATGATCGCCAAGTTAATCGCCAACCTCTGAGTTCATTGACACGGCACCCGCTCAGCACACACAGGACAGATCGTACAGCGGTCTTTCTTAGGATGACACTATACATGCCGGGTAGCAAAATTACAGATTTGTAACAATATTTTAGTCGCTTTTTCTTGCCGGCTGATTGACACCAAAATTTGACACGAGAACTCAGTTATACTCACAAAATAACATACCGGATTTCATTGACTTCAGTCATTGTATTTACATGAATTCGAAAGTACAAGCCTACGGGCGGTCAATCGTTTGTACGGATTTGGTTCTAAATTTGATATCTATAATTTAAATGCTAAACCTGCATACCAAATTTTATTTACTTTATTTCAAAAAATTTTTAATTTTATTTCAAAATTTGACAGATATTTATTAATTTCGTCGTAATAGCGTCTACTAAATTTCAGCCATCTCACTGAAAGCATTTTTTTAGTTAACATGACAGACAGACATAATGCCAAAAATCTGTTTTTTTGAACTCCGGCAGGTCTGAAATGGAGAGAATCTCAAGTTTGAATTTTTTACTATTGCAATAATTTCTCTCTATTTGGTATATGAGGAAATAGAAAAGCATGTACTCCTAAGTTGTTGAGTTTTTATATCCAAACCATAAGATGTTTTAACTCTTATAAGTGGAATAAGAGGGTAATTAATTTCTACTCTAAAGTAAAACATTTTTCTTATCCAATTTTAATGTTATATATGTAAAGATTTCTTTGAGTTCCCACTCTAGAATGTGGTAACACATAATTAACCACGATAGATACGAGGAGTTCCTAGTTTCAAATGGCTTTTTTTAAGATTAAATTTTATTTTAAAAAGTTGTAAATAGAAAGATGTATTTCAATTTTAAATTTGTAAACAAATTTATCGAAGGAAATAAATTCCTATTTAACTAACTTAAGCTAAAATTGAAAGTGAAAATATGATATGACGTAAAAGTAAATATACGATATGATCGTGGGCATTAAAATTTTATAAAATACTGAAATATGGAACAAAATGAGATCAAATGGTCAAAGAAAAATTGTAATAATTCTTAAAGGCAGCTTTTGAAATCAAATTACTGCAAGCTCATATCAAAAGCTTTTTCCTAAAGAATTCAATTCAAATTCAATAAAAAAAAACTATGTAACAAAAGCAAAAAGGACTGAAACATGTTATTTAACTTCAGCAACGTTGGCAAGAGTGCACAAATGATTAAACAATGATAAAAATTTTGATCAAATTAACTTTGAAAAATTGATTAAAACGGGGGGGGGTGGATTATAGCATTTCATTTACTTCAATGCATTACTAATTTTTTGAAAAATTTCAAGTTGATGTAAAAACATTTATTATGTGATGAATGTTCCAAAATTATGGTTAAAAGCACAACAATCTTTTACATCACTCCATCCTCTTTAGAAGGGTGTAGACATTTTTGAATTTCACAATTAATCCTCCCAGATGCTAAAGATGTGTGCCAAATTTGGTTCAAATCCGTCAAGGGATGTGGAATTGTATAAACAAACGGACATCTGATTTTTTATTTACTAACTGCCTTTGGCGAATATATGGTATATATATATAAATATATTCACATATGTGGAATATATATATAAATATATGGAATAAGTATATGTAAGGAGTTTAATTTTAATTTCAATTTAATTTCCAAGATTTTATCTTAATTTAGCCCATAGTAACTTCATTCTAAAAATATTCTCTTATTTTGTGATCCAATTCCACTTTCGGTTTAATTAATTCCTCTGTAAAACTAATGCGCCATCAGTACTACGTATCAAATGAAAGTGATACTTCGATTACCCTTGTCAAAGGTCAACATATGTATTCCATCGGCAAGTGGCCGTAAATCCTATGTTATATAAGACAAGTGATCATTTGTTTCGCCCTTTTTGCCCTTTTGGCTTTCCTTTACTTCTGCTTTTGTTTCGCGCTGTTGTGGCGGAAGTGCCTTGTCTGCGTCTCTGCTTGTAAATAATTATGCTTTCACGAAATGGATATTAAAATTAATTTAAAAATACAACGTCTCGTCTATGTCTTCAAATCTGCCTTCTGCTGCAACAAAAATAATATGCGACATTTATATAATATATATACTGGAAATATATCGAAATGTGCCAGCTGTTCACGTTTCCATGTATTTAAAATGAAATACAAAACTAAACAACCCTTTCCCCTGCCATAAATACTTAATCGATTTCGCCAGTTATTATGAAATGACCGCTACTAAAATCATATGAATTATATATGAAATAAATAAACTTATCAGCTACTATCCATGTTCAAGAGCTATTTCAAAAATATTACTTCATTGTTCATTTTATGCAAGGAAAAACGTCGACAGAATTTGTAAGTCACAATCGGCAAACGAAATGGCCAAGACATTCAAAATGGGTACCTTAAATATTTTTTTTTTTTTTTTTTTTTTTTGACCATTTTGGCAATTTTTATTCCATATGGAAGTTTACGATTCCGAATATTTCAGCAAGGATCCTCTAGTTGCGAGAGACAATGCGAAAATAAAACATACCAACTTCAATAACTAGACAGATGTCACTTATTTTCGCTTCTCTGTAATCAGAATGTTTGATCATTATGCAATTATAATTTTAAATATTTGAAAAAATGCACTTTATACATTATATTAAAATTCGTCGATATGACTATTGATATGGTCGCTGAAGTCGGCTAGCAACAATAATTTATTCATAGTCAAATTTAATGAACGTCTTCTAATAAAACAAGAAATGCAATTTGGATAGCCAATTGAATCGAGTTGGAAGCAATTGTCGGAACGATCCCCTATGGAACTACTGCATAGCATTTTTTCCCGCCAACTCTGGCTAGACTGGTTTTTCAATGGTTCCATAGGCGCATTCTCGGCACAAGAGATTCAATGATTTTGTTAAAAGCGTCATTTTTGGAAGCATCTTAAATTGTACAGCATTACGCTGATCAATATAAGTACCGAATCGCATTCTGCTTTGTATAATACGCCTATAAACATAGCGATTCTTTACCGACGAATTCAAGAAATTTATCTTACTGCTACAAGTGATAAATTGGATTGCGTGAATGCATGCATTGTTCGATATTATACAAAGTTTCATTCTTCTGAAATGTTTCCATTATAAGTTAAGACACTTCTTAAATTTAAAAATTGTAAAATACATTAAAAAGAATCTAATGATTCCCCTATTCGACTCTTAATAATCCTTTATGTATACAAATATATATCTTGTTTGTTGTTACTTATGGCACTTGCCATGGACATGCCCACTGTCTATGACAGCTGATTCAAGGCCGAGGGAGAGGGCCTCTTGTTTTTATCGTAGAGCCAACTAGGGCCAAGAGTACGATTTGACTACACACATGTCAACCCTTTTTACGTGGCGGACTTCATTCACTCATCCCCAGATCGTAATTTGGACCTGAATCAGAACGATATACATCTATAATCTATATAGTTATATCTATACATCGATATATAATATCTATTATATTATATATACATATACTATCCCCGATATATTCAATTAATGATGCGTTCAAACACTAGTTTGTGGTTTGAAAAATTTCTCATGCTGTAGTGATTGGATTTTGAAGCGTTAGGAAATAAACGTTCATAGATGGCGCTAGACCACTAGCGCGAGTGTAATTAAGAGAGTGATGTCATTCGAGTGTTTGCTCTAGGAGGAGAAGGAGTTACTGAGCAGAGTAACTCGAACGAATCTGCAATAAATTTGTTAAGTTTTCTATTTGCCTAATTTTTTCAAAGCACTCAAGAACCAGCCACGACACATGCCAATAAATGACTTAATATTCCCTGGTAATTTTTGAATTATATTTACAGGAGTTTGTGTTCGCATCCATTAACCTACTTTAATGAAAATTTGCAACTGGAAGTATATTTCCAAAAATATTGCAACTAGATAAACGATTAATCCATTTTAGGCTCTGTAACAGCAGAGATAGTTCCTCCACAGCAGAGATTATCTTCGAGACTTCATTTACAAACATTGATTATAACACGAGATACAAGTTAGACTTTTCCCAATATTTAAGAAAATGGGAATAAAGTGATCATATGTTATAATTGGAAGTAATAACTATAGATTTTCTAATAACCGAGGCAACAAGTGAAAGATTGAGCACCCATTTCTAAATATCTAATACACAGAAACAATATATCAAATAAAAACATTTTATTCCACGTCATTTAAAAACATCAATACAAGGATTGCCAACACTTTGAAAACTTAATAAAAATTACGTATTTAAAAATCCTCGAATGGCATCCAACCATGATCACCCAGAGTCGGCGAGCTAGCTCTCGTGTTAGAATCCAAGCCTAAAAGGGCAGCTGTTATGAAGAGGCCCAGTGGGGAAAATATGTTCATTATGATGGTGAAAGTATAAAACGCACGACTGCAATAGTTATCAGCAGCAGCATCGGAGGAGATTTCCAGAGAAGAAAACTGGCCAAGTTCTGAAAAATTAAAATATTAGTTCAAAAATCAATAACATAATTTCCAATAGTTTGATAAATAACGTGTAAAACGTGCTGCACCCAATGTTCTCAGCTGTAGTGGGATATGGAAAGAACATCCACAAGCGGAAATAGTGATAAGATTTTTGGTCGTCATTAATTCGATTCATTAAAATGAAGGATTATAGTACCCAGCAAGATGAACAGGTTTCAAGAGCAGGCATCTCTAACATCATTTGTTTTTGAAGTAATTCTTGTAAAAAAACTTATACCATCAGAGAAAGGTTACTCCTTTTTCTTTCCTTATTAGTGTAAGTGTTAGGAATGATGGTACTTTAGCATGTCTTGGGACTTTAAATGAAGTAAAGACGGCTATCATGGACTTTATTGTATTAATCAACGAAAAAATGGATTGTGTCATTTTTTCTGCAACTGATTTTCATGATTAATTCTCCGAATTGGTTCTGTACAACTAGCAGAACTATTCAATTGTACCTCCTACATGTACTATGTTACTTTCATTCCTCTATTCCACTCGCCCGGAAATAATCTAAAGTTTTTTGCATAGTACAGCAAGTTTTGCAATTTTCAAATAGGTATAAAAAATATTCTTGAAATTCTGCATTAAGGTACATAGGTAACAATATATGCATCCTTTTAATAAATTACATGGACTTACTAACACTTATTTGCAGTTTAACTGTACAAACTCAAGAATACGCTTTGTTTTTTTTCCGCGTGTTCTACAGATTTAAAACTTCAATGGTAAAGAGGGCTCGAATTGTTATTTTATGAAGTGGAGTGCGGCTATGTAGCCATTCAGTACAACTGTAGCAACAAGTATCTTATTCACAATTATCCTTCCAGACCCATTCACCACAGATATCTAAATATTTACTGTAGTTAAATTTACACCTCGTTTTAAAGGTAAATTAAGAATCAATTTGAAAGATTTTAATGCATGATCTGACCATGAAGATAACCGAGTATAACTCTTCTCTAACTGCCAGTTTATAGACATCCGATTTTCGCTTTAACTTCAAAGTAGCACATCACGGTCAAAGTGTATTTGAAAACCAATTCTTAAGGCTAAAAGCATAGCATTGACATTTGTGTTTAAGGAAAAGTAATCTAAATTTGTTAGCACAGTACTAGTCACCACCAAGACAAACGCTAAATAAAGGCGTCAACGTAACTAGTCAAACGTTGTAATTAGATCATGGTATCAAACCTCGGTACAATAATGCTTGTGTCCTGCTAACAGGAAGTATCAAATAAGATTTGTGCTTTAAAAATACTAAATTGAATCCAGTATCAGTATTGATTCATTAATAGAAAAAGTAAAAATTAGGAGCCGCACTTGTCAATACAGTCACACATTCATTGCGACTATCCGTTCTCATTTCATTTAACGAACAATACAAGATCTGTAATTCACAGATCAAGGATTCTGCAGAATTTTCTGCAATATTTAGTTCACATGCGCTCAAATAATTTGGTTAGAATGGTAGAAAAAAATCTAATCCATTGAAGGCATTCTAATTTTTACATTGCACTTTCGAAAGATTTCAAAAACTAAATTTTAAAATACTTCGAGATTTTTTTCGCTTCATTGTACCGTTATAATCCTCCAGTGCCAAGTTCCGACTGTATGGTTCTACAAATTAAATCAGTTCTGTAGAATATTGTTAGACCCACTTTGACCCATTGTCTCGTTCTTAGACATCATGCATTTATGAACTGAAAACTACTTACCCAATACCCAAAGAATAAAGAACATCCAAGTAGCCTGTGATATCACAGTTCGCTCATTTTCGTTTAGACTGTAGAAGTTCTCTCTGCTGATTTTCCAGAGCGTGTAAGAAACTGTTAGAAAACCCAGTAGGCCCATTATTGCTACGATATATGGCAGAGTGAAATCAGCAGGACAATGGCCTATATTTCCTGCACCTGAAATATTTAATCATATTCATGCAACACATGTATTCATGAAATATTACGACAGACCAATCAGATGCACAAGATAAATCAGTTATGTAGGAGAAACTGGTTTATAGAAATGAGCTCACTTTAGTTGAAATATATGCAATGCAGTGATAAATTCGTTGCCAAGATGTTATAAATGGATAATTTAGACATGCATGCAATATATCTTAACATAACTCAAACGGCTAATCGTTTGACAATTTTGGAACGATGCGTTTAAACCAAAGTTACATCCATCTAAACGAAATCGCTTTCAGGAAGTCAACGAGCCAGAAGCCATTTGAATGTACTCTAGGTAGCCAGTTGCTTCAGTTACGTGCCGCATATGATTTATTAATATGCTCGCTTTCCTTGTTGAGAGGGATTACGGCTCATTGGGGCCGCAGGCCCCACCATCCGTAAATCTAAAAATGGTTAACTTTGGAGTGATATGAAACTGACCTTAGTAATTACAGTGCATCATACATGGTTTATTTTAGTTTGGATAATATGCTCGCTGTAAAAGCTACTCGTAACTACATGAACTCGGAGATCTTGTCTATAGTAGTGGTAATCTAGACGCTTCAGTACAATCGAAGATATGCGTGAACCACAAACGAGTAACGCAGCCGTCAACGTATTAATACAGTGTTAAATTAAGGATTAATTGAATTTGTCTCTTTATTTGCATGCTATAATTAAAGCAAAAACGGCAAAAAAAAGGCAAGATTTTACTTTTTTACGAGACAATTGAAGTTGCATTAGAAGCGAGATATCGTGAGCAGGAGGAGTCTATTGTTTTCGCTACATGGACTATACAGAAGATCGCTAATGAAATGTATGATCGCTCCAGGAAACAACTACGATAATTATTAATCGAAATGGATCGAATAGGTGTTGCAAAACTTCAAGCCCCGACTATATGAAAGTTGTTTTTAGGCATAGTTGGACCATGTTGGAAAGTTGTTGGCATAGACGGACCATGCCTACCGAAATTAACTAGTCACAGCGCCCCCAATATCATTAGGGATGCACGATGACGTTCCAATCCAACTTTATATGAATGTCGTAGCGTGAAGTTTAATAAAAGTGCTCAAAATTAGAATTTAAGTCCTAAATTCTTCTACATTTCATAAATGACTTATTCTATTGCGATTTCTTTACAATACTAGATGGGTTTTTTTATTGAAGTCGGAAACATTTAAGATCTTTTCTAGTCAAGAACCTTTTGCACTCAATTCACCATTATAATCAGATTTTCCCAACCAATACATTTCGCAAGATGACCTCAAATCATTTTTATACGGAACTATTTGCCAATATTCAAATTTGCATTAAAAGCTGGATTTTTGAACTGTTCTTTAATTGTTCTGTACGATCCATTACAATATTACATCTTCGTGAATATAAGCACATTTTTTTTTACAAATTTAATGCTAATCGCAGATGACCTTGCATCAGGATGCGTATTTATAATTTTTAGACCATTAATTCAATTACTACAACATCATACTTAAATTGCATTTTGAAAATTATAGATTAGGGACTACAAATTTTTAGTTGAATCGCAGAAGTAAAGCAAATTTTAATGCAAAATAAAGGATTTTTGCAAGAAAAAGATTTCTTACCGAAACCAATGGCCAAAATAGACATGAGCAACCCAACGCTAGATGCGACAAGGTCAAACACTGGAAGAAAATAGTTAAAAACAGAACTCAATATAAATTATGTAGACAGTAAATGTACAGCAGAAGTATGGAAAATTGAATTTGGCATTACATTTAGCATCGGAGCATACATTTTGAGTGCCCATTTAATATTAAAGCGCAGTAGCATCCAATATCTAAAAACCTTCAAACATTCAGCTCGTGTACTAGTAATTTTTACTCTGCGTTCAACTACCCAGTGCCTTAGTCGTCAAGGTAAGCAGGAAATCAGTCGCTTATGTTTCACTTTTTAAAAATTATTCGATTGATTAACGAATAGAATTTTTCGTGAAAAATGTTTATATTCGAATTAAGAAATTGGAAGTAAAAATAGAACTTGTATGGCAAAATAAACCGATTACTCACATTAAGAATTATTCAGAATTTCTAGATATTTATACACTCGGTTGAGAAATATGGGCACTTAACATGCATGGCATGTGTAGCCGTTTATAAAAATATCTCGTTAAAACAAAAACAATTTAATCAAAAAAATGCTTTAACATTTGGTATGCAGTATCGAGAAATACAATTTTAGAGCTGTAATTTGATCTAGCTTTTTAAATATATAAATGCATACAATTTACAAGTATGGAGACGCTCGAAATAAGAAAATTTAAATAAGATATTTTGATACATTAACTTATTTTTAGATGCAAAATATCAGTGAAAAAGGTTGGAATGCGACAACGAGTAACAAAAATATTTCATTAGATTTGCTGAATGTGACAACATAAAATGAAAAAAGGAGTTCGTTGTATTTAACATATCGATGCTCGGTCAGCCTACTGTTCGATATTTGCAGGTTCAAGAAAGCGGTGTAGAAAATAAATAGATCGGAATGTGCAAAGCTATTTCGTGAATTTGAAGACATGCGATACAGGTTCACATTAACTCAAGAACTAGTGCTATAATGCACTGTTAAAATAGGTCCCAAAGATCGGTAAATTCTTTAAGTATCAAATATCGCAAGAAAACGCGAGTATCATGGTAGAGTACCTCGGAGGAAACTACACGATCAAAGCAAATAAAAACTGGACTTGCATTTGCTAAAATTGCACATAAAGCAATCAGTTTTGAGAAACGTCATTTTAGTAGATGAAAGCAAATACAGCATTCTCAGATTTGACGGCAGGCAATTGGCGCACTTAAAAGTGTATGGCATATGCAGGCTTTGGGGCCTAGTGTAAAATATGAAGGTAGGGCTGCATGGCAAGTTCTGGTGGGAGAATATAATGAATACGTACATCTGTTGTAGATTTCGAACAATGTCAAGGCAAAGTGCGAGTATTTGATTCAAGACGCTTTAAAGTGTACCGAGATAACGACCGAAAACACGATACTGATATTTGTAAGTTATGGGTACCTACCACTTTCTTGGTGTGATTAAGATCTTTGCCCAGATTCCATTGAACATGTGTGGGATTATTTCTAACAAATCAGTGTACTATAGAAAGGAGTTAAGATATTTGAGCGATAAATTTGTCAAAAATGAAGGGATCATTTTGCACTAAACTGATCAAATTCATGCGAAATGTGCTTGGGGAATTCGTAAGATTTAAGGGTGCCTGACAATATATACAATTATCAAATTCATATATTTTTTTTTTTTTTGTTGGACAGGACCCCTGCCCCAATACTTTAAAATAAAATAATCGAAAAAATGTTTTGAGTTGCTACGATTTGCATTTATCAGAATGTGACATTTCAATTGGATACTATCCTATAAACTAGTGTTCCAATATTTTTAGTCTCTATTCAAGGGAAAAAGCAATGCTAAATTTATGAAAGATGTACAAGCTATAGCTTAAGCCCTTCGCCCATTTTTAAGGTTACTCTTAAAAATTCTAGAATCTAACGCCTGCCAATTTGGGAAAGTACTAAAATTATCTAAAATATGCCATCTCAAATAGTATTGAATTTTATCACGTTTAAATCCGTCATTGAAGCCTACATAAGGCGGGCCATAAACCCACACATTTTTAATTTTGAGTTTCTAAAAATTTAAGTTCTTATTCACACTTAAGATCAATTATTTTCCATCTCCTCACTCTAACGGAATTGTTTTAAATCAATAGTGAGATGCAATGTTCAAAAACCAGCACAATTTTTAAACAGAGCCAACTTATTTATATACACTACACTATAAAAGCCAAACTGAAAGCTGTAACAAAAAATAAACGGAATAACTCGCGGAAATCTCGAGATTCAGTAGAATAAAAGACTCAACCCGCAACATTAGCATCTACAGAGTTAAGTTATTGGATCAAGAAAACCGAGTGCTTACAGGTTTTATTAAGCTGCCGACTAAACTCCAAACAAAGTCATCGGCATTGCGAAGTAGATGTTTGCAGAAAAGAAAAAGCCGGTTAGAATATTCAACTCCGCAGTTCTCTTCGGACCCTCAAAAATGCCAAACATTACGTTTCATGTTACCAAAAAGTTATAAATACACCCCTCAAACTCCAACGCAGTTTCTACTTGGATTAGTTTAAGTAATAAAATGTAACAACTTAAAATTCTGGTTCGAGGAATAACCAAGTACTTTACTTACGGAATAGTTTCATATCGAATGCATTTTTAATTTTTACATCCTGTACAGCTGAATTCGTGCTTTCATCCGTCAATGATCGAAATCGGCGACGAACTGATCCTTCGGAATTCTGCGATTCACCTAGGGATAAGAAAATATTTTAAGAGACTAACACTTTCATGCACACGAATTTCCATTATATTCTAATGAACAAACTAACCGAATCAGTATCTTTCTTCTACGTCTATGTAACCGAAACCAAATAGTTTTGGAAGAAAGGATTCGATTAACTGATGTACCTGCTGTGAATTGCATATAAGCCAGTAACAGCGCTTCTGCCCGAACAGCTGTTTTGGCATAATCGGATCGTTACTGGACTGCTAACCAAAAGGTCCCAGGTTCTATCCTAGCGCGTCCCATACCGCTAAATACTCGTTTTCTTCTATACAAGAATCTACCCGTCTCATTGGAAGTACCCAAATCGCGAAAGATTCTTCATTTAAATTAAAATTCAGTCCCCTTTATCGCTATGCAAGTTCATTTTAAAATGCATCTAGTTACCCCCCGAGTTAATACGAGTTTGTACTTGTGGCAAGTTACAGTATTCACAATCTAGTACAGATTATTGGAACTAAAAATCGGGGAGAGTGGTTTGCCCAAAACTATCTCGCGTAATCCAATACTTTGACAGTACGCCTTACATGGTATTGGCGTCCAATAGTTACAAAGTTGGGTATTGGCGTCCAATAGTTACAAAGTTGGGTATTGGCGTCCAATAGTTACAAAGTTGGGTATTGGCGTCCAATAGTTACAAAGTTGGGTATTGGCGTCCAATAGTTACAAAGTTGGGTATTGGCGTCCAATAGTTACAAAGTTGGGTATTGGCGTCCAATAGTTACAAAGTTGGGTATTGGCGTCCAATAGTTACAAAGTTGGGTATTGGCGTCCAATAGTTACAAAGTTGGGTATTGGCGTCCAATAGTTACAAAGTTGGGTATTGGCGTCCAATAGTTACAAAGTTGGGTATTGGCGTCCAATAGTTACAAAGTTGGGTATTGGCGTCCAATAGTTACAAAGTTGGGTATTGGCGTCCAATAGTTACAAAGTTGGGTATTGGCGTCCAATAGTTACAAAGTTGGGTATTGGCGTCCAATAGTTACAAAGTTGGGTATTGGCGTCCAATAGTTACAAAGTTGGGTATTGGCGTCCAATAGTTACAAAGTTGGGTATTGGCGTCCAATAGTTACAAAGTTGGGTATTGGCGTCCAATAGTTACAAAGTTGGGTATTGGCGTCCAATAGTTACAAAGTTGGGTATTGGCGTCCAATAGTTACAAAGTTGGGTATTGGATTAAATTTATCCTTTTTAGTGACTACTGTGTCACTGTTTTAGTTATACGGCGATTCATCCCGGCATACGTTAATAGTATCCAAAGAGATTTCATGCTATAGACACGTTTCTCTACCGATTGAAACAGAGTAGACTCAAAACTGTACTTGTAATCACAATGTCTCATACCAAGTTGAGATATATTAAAGTCGCTGGGCTTTTGAACTAGCGCATTCACACGATTCTGAAAGTGCAGACTGACAGACAATCAACCTGAAGTTAAATTTGACAGATATCTACGTTATAGATGTTTCGTCTATACAGAATCTTTAGATCTCTTCGTTTTGTAGTCATCGAGTTAACTTGTATTCGAACAGGTTCTATTAAAATTGATAGAAATCTGCAAGTTTGGTGTGAAGACTGAATGCCAAATTTCATCCCTTTAGTTCAAAGCAATTCAGTTATCTTTGAAATCATTTTCCAAAAATGACTTCAAACTCTGGGATGTCTAGAAAAATGAAGATTCCTCAAAATAGACAGTTCGAATTTTGGTGAATACAATACTCTTGCGCATATGGAAAAATAAATGAGTCGCCCTCTTTTGGGGAAAGTTTACCGTTAACCAACTTTAACTTTTTATGAAATGATTACAAATTTCTAAGTTCTCATAATTGCGCAGAAAAATCAAAGTCTTTTAAGTAACCATCCAATTTGTCTTCCGATTTTGAAGCATTACTGCCCAATATCGATAAGTCTCCACTTCAATTCCATAAAACCAATGAATCTCATCATTCTCTTAAAGTCTAGATTCGAAAAACTCACACACCCTTTTCTAGAAATGCAATACTAACTACTACAGTTTTTCCTTCATGCATCTCAACATTTGGCATAGCGAATCCCACAATAAGACTGGAATACCAGGTATTTTTAAAGTGAATGCTTTATTAGAAATTATAATCGAGTGAAAAATCCAAGATTTTAGTGAGGAAGAAGTCGCATTACCCGATTGGCTCATGTCCCATTTAACTTTATTTTTATCAATTAAGTCTCGCTTTTCACCAATGACTATCACCCCATATTTATAACATTTTAAATTCACTCCGAGAGATCCGATTACTTATTAGATACTAATTAATATCGCATTTAAAAGATTCTTTATCCAAAATCTTGTTCCTAAAAGGGATTACAAATTATAAGGATTTTGAATTCCATTTTCTGGAAGTTCGTACCCGACGCCACAATATGCAACATTTTTAGCTCGCACCATAACAATGTTGAGAAATGTTTAGTGCGTCAGACTTGATGTGCTGCATTAATAACGGAGTTGATGAAGAACTTGCAAGACAATTGACAGCATTGAATAGTGGCATTCTTGAAGAGGAATATTGACATTATCAAGCCTTTAGAAACATTGATAATCTGTACAACATTTTTTTTACGAGGCCAATGCATTTCATTACCATTTAACAGCCAAGAAACGTATTCCGCCGTTATTTACAGTGTTGAAGAATTATGTCGGGTTCCAATTCCGAACCACTACTTCTGAAAGGGGAAGGAAATGCCGACAAAATTAGAAGTTTTCGAAAATTGATCTTCCACTCACCAGAAGTTTGTTCTGGAAGTCCAGCGTTGTTAGGGGCAGTAGGTATGAATTCAAAAGGTTCGGTTTCGGCTTTAGTAGAGCCGCCGTCTGTCGAGTTGGATACAATCGTTTCTGTACTGTGAACATGTTCGCCAGTTTCTTTTTCTATGCATGGGGGAGTATCCAAAGTTGCAACAACTGGGGATTCTTCCGGATAAGGCACTGAAAAATTAAAGACATGATTATTCTGCTTTCCGTTGAGTAAATATTCCTAACATTAAATATTCTTCCATGTTAACTATCAGCCGAAAAGATTTGTGAACAAGTTTCCCGACTGAATATTTCTCTGATGATCCGCTGTTTACGAAGTTTGTGCTCTGAGAAGCGTCTTCATTTTTGGAATTTGGCAATATTTCTCGTTGTTCAACAATTCTGGAATAGATATCCATCGCTTATTTTACAATTTGGCGTTTATTTAAAGGAAGAGGATACTTGCAAGCGTCGAGTTCCTGAAATGACCGCTATACTTTTCCTCTGAAGTATGCGTGGATATTGAATGGACTCCTGCTATTTTGGGCAAGAAATTTTGCTTCGATTGTTTCCATCGGGGTAGGTTTTACAGCTTGGAGAACAACGCATGCCTTCAGAAAATATTAATTAGTGGAAGTCTCTTTAAATTTGTGAATTAGTTTCATAGTAACTTAGAAAAATCCTTTTCATTAGTGTAAGCCATTTACCGCGTTTCATAGCCATTTTTCGTACTGTAGTTTGTCAAATTGGTAACGTAACTTTTCGACAAATGCTGCCAGATTAGAGCTCTTGATGAATTGCAATTAAGATGCACTTGGGCTTTACTGCCAAATTCAGAGTTGGAGTCGCATTAGAACTAGAAACAAAACGTACATAAAAAAATGGCGAATAAAATTAGTGAAACAGTGCCGTTCTCGGGGTTATGAAAGACTTCATTATCCAAATGCTATGGAAATGACTGTGCTAGACATTTCAATCTAGTGGAAGAATTCAAAGACTTGACAGTAAAAGATTTTAAAAAATCGACTCATTCGAAAGAGAAATTGACCCAAAAGGAAAGACTGATAATTTTAGACTGATGCCAAGTGTAAGAAGTGGCAGAACATAATCACAAGGTAAAGGAAGTACAAAGAGGAAAAGACCAAGGCTCTCAAAAATCAGGAAATTGAAGCTTCCAATACGGTTAATCGAATGTAATACGCAAAGGAAACTGGGGTTAAGTTTAGTTATATTAACGTTCCGTTTTAAAGCAACACTAGGGTTATTTTGGGACGGACCTCGTAATTTTAGACCGTGGTCAGATGAAGAGGACGACACCCGAGCCATCACCCCTTTTGTCCAAACTTGGACACCCTATCGGCAGGAGGATGCATGACCCCGAAGGATTTTGTGAACCAGACCCGCTTACATGTCGATTCTCGATCTCAAACCTTAAACCCTTCTTTTCTGAAACCGCGATCTTGTCACCGGGCCGCCGCCCTGAAAGAGGCTGGGAATATGGGAAGATACAAAAACCAGTAATCCTTAGAACCTCTCGAATTCGACAGTAATCTCTTCCCAAGACAGAATTTGAGAACAGAAGCAGAAGATCTTCGAGACCATTTTTAAAGGTATAAACGAATTATCAGGTTAAGGAGGACCTCCCTATACAAAAAATCAGAAATCTACATATGCAAAGGCTCCGAATATAAAAGGCACTAAAATTTGGAAGCATGCAACAATTTCTCAACTGGAATTTGGTTCCAATTTGTGTAGGTGCATGCTCCCCACTTGCCTCTATTAAAATGCAAACGTCATCTGTACGTTTGATCCTAAAACCACCAACAGGAAGCTAGTTTCACAATGAGTATCGAAAGTTAATTCACTGCTAGTGTTATACGCCCAACGGTACCAATGCCCGAGTTTTCCCCTATGAGAATGAGACGAACCCTTGAAGCACAACTTGTCCTTAGAAAAGGAAGAAAGAAATTTGTCTTTTGCGAGTGATTGGCAACAGAATGCTGTTCCAGATGAAAACCCTAGGAGATGTTAATAAGCTGAATCCCTCCCAGTAAGATTTAATCAAATTGAGCTTGAAGTAACCATTTTAAGACAGCTTTGCTTATAATTCTTACACTTGTATGTTATTGATATGGATATAACTAATTCAAGTTCATATTCAGCACTTCTTAAAAACTTCAAACGATTTCGGATGAGCACCTAGTTTTCGCGTTTATGCCAGGCACTCGCGTAATTTTTATTTTACTTCACTATTTCCTTTCAAGTCCATCCTTCTCATGATGCGTACTACCCCGGAGCGAGGATACTAAAATTACTTAGTCGCTATGCGCGTTTTCGTCTTGGTAATATTTTATTATCGGTATCGGGTAGACGTACGCTTATTGCTTCCGAGTTTTCTGAATTAGGGATGACGAATATTTTCAGAGCGGTTATTACGTAACCAATATCAAAAAGTCACAAATACCGGTGATCAATACTTTTCAAAGAGGGGTGCGATTCAAATCCTTAATACGATCTTGCTGATATTTCGATTACAGGTTTTGGATCACGATAGAAATTAACAATCGATACGATATCACTGAAATTTGCCGGAGCGGCGACTTCACTGGAAAGTAACAATCGATACGATCTGTCCAATGGAAGCTCTCGAAATAAATCCGATTGGATTGAAAAGAAAACGGACCAGTTATTGGAATTATCGTATCGTATCATTGAATTGCATATCACTGAAATTTATCGGAGCGGTGATTTCATCGGAAAGTGCGAAGTCACCGCTCCACTTTACGGGAGTGACCGATATTCGTATTTGATGATGCACTATTCCATACAGATCATTTTTAATTTCTCGTGACATGATTGACTTTGATTACATGTATTCTGTTTACTGCCAGCGCCATCTATTGGTAGAATATAGGACTAAAGTAAACATTTTAAAGAAATGCCATTTTTAACTCGCCTTTTCGAGAAAATGGTTGACTCCAATAAATTAAATAGTTGAGAAAAAAAAATTTAAGAAGTAAGCTGAAACATAAATTCAATCACACGTTACTTAAGTTAGTAAATTAAGTATTAATTACAATTAATAAATTTTATATTTAATATTAAGTAATAATTTTTAATTAATAATGATTAAAATAACAGATATTTGGAACGCATATTTAAAAACAATAGCAATATTATTTGTTATTCAAAAAATCGTGGATTATGCATCTATTCTGAATCCCTCCAATCTTGTTCTTCATAGTCTACACTACTCGTATTCATTACGGTGTTTATTTAACGTTTTTCCTTTAGTAAGACGATGTCCACACTAAATGTTTACAAGAGTGAAATCCACCAACTAACAATTTGGCCGTAACTTGTACCAAGTCAATCGAATGACAAACAATACGATAGTGATCTATGATATCGGTCTAAATAAAACTGCTGCCGGATTCAGTACACAAGATATTTTAAACGCGATTTATCCTATTCAACAGTAGCTTTAGTCACATGAGGAATATAACTGGTCATTGTGCTATATGGCATGATAAACCCCCCAGTGATGTATGCTCGTTTTACTGGATGGGACTAAACAAGCGAGAAATTTGTAAAATTTTAATGAAGGGGAAAAGTTAGCTTCCTGATCGACGCAGACCCTCTTTATTTTTTGATCAATCAAGTTTGGCCTTTTCACTGATGACTGACATATTTATAATCTGAAATCCCACGCATGAAAGATCCATCCACACTTTCCTTTGGGAATTTGTTAATTTTTCAATAAAAAGATTTAATGCCAAGATATTGTTCCTAAAGAGGAACAAAAGTTACTACAGTTGTGTACTCGACTTCGTGCGAGTATCTCACGCTTTATCACCTCATTTTAAAACATTTTTAGCTACATACGGATAGCATCAACGATTGAGAAGTCAGGGTGTTCGATACTCTTGACTTGGTTAATATGCGGCATAAATAATTTTACGAACAGCTTACAAGACAATTTACAGCATTTAGTGGGATTCTTGCAGAGGAATCGTGATAATATAAAGCTTTTCTTTGTAAAACGCCGATATTTTGTCCAACCCATTTTTTTATGGTGGCAATTTCTTTCACTTGCACTTGTAACTGAAGAACGTATTCGTCTACTTGTTCAATTAGATGTTCACAAGAATTATGTCGGAATCTTTTCCAGACCCAACAATTTCTGAAAAGGGATGGTAGAGAAATGACAACACAAGAGGTTTTCGAAAATTAATCGCATACTCACCAAAAGTTTCTTCTGAAAGTCCAGCGTTGCTATGGTCAGTTGGTATGAATTCAAATTGTTCGGTTTCAGCCTCAGTAGTGCTGTCGTCTGTCGAGGTGGATACAACCGTTTCTGTACTGGAGTCGTGTTCGCCACTCTTACCTTTCTCGATGCATGGGGGAGTATCCAAAGTTTCAACAACTGGGGAATCTTCTGGATTAGCCACTGAAAAATTAAAGTCAATTCTGCTATTCGTCGAGAAAATATTCCGAACATTAAATATTCTTCCATGTTAGCTTTTTGCCGAATTGATTTGTGATCAAGTTTTCCGACAGTATTTCCGCGACTGATCTGCGAACAATGAAGTTTGTGATCCAAAAAGCGTCTTTAATTTTGGAAGTTGGCGATTTGCCTTTTTTGTTGCTCTAGAGAGTGATAATTTAAGTAAATGTTCATCGTTTATTTTGCGGTTTGAGGTTTTATGTAAATATTAACGGTACTTTAAAGTGTAGAGCCGTTGAAACACCCACCTGGGGAGTTTGCGCTATATTGAACTTTTCTTTCGAAGCACGAGTGGATATAGAATGCCTTCTCAGCTTAAGTAAAACTTATTTTTCCCGATTCCATAGGAGTACAGTCTGAAGTACTAATGTCCTTAGCAAGCAATATTAATTTAATTAGGTGACTTATGAATTAGGTTTAGAGATTTTAACGAGAGTAATATATTCATCCAATTTACCAAATTTTTCATAATCGCCGATAAAATTACGATACAAAAAACGGCCAAATTGGTATTGGAACTTGTGTTACTGTATCTTTGGATGAATACTTCGTCAGATAATTATAACTCCAAAAATATAACAGTGTCACACTAGAGCTCTTGCCGTGTTATTGGAATTGTGACGTACTTGGGCCTTATTGCTAAATTTTGAATTGGACGCTCCCTCGAATTAGAAACAAGACGATGCAAATCCTCATTCTCCAAATTGCACGGCACTCTTTGTGCCAGACACTTCAACCCAATGAAAGGTTTAAGACAAGACAGCAAAGGATTTCAAAAAATTAACCTATTCAAAGGAGTTGACCCAAAATGCAAAACAGACAGAATTCTAGACTGCGGCCAAATATAAAAAAGTGGAAGAACACAATCAGGTAAAGTCCAAAGGACAAAAGGCAATGGATATCGTAGAGGTCAGGAAATTGAAGATTACGATACGAATACCACAATGTAAGAAAGATGAAAAGAGGTGGCGAATGTATCTGACAACTACAAAAACCAGTAATACTTAAGATTGTTTGGACTTACACTTTCGAGAGTATTCTCTCCCAAAACAGAAGTTAAGAAAAGCGGCAGAAGACTAAAAAAACAAAACAAGTACAAGGGGAATCCTCAGAGTAAGGAAGATATAGCTACACAAAAATGTCGGAACTTGCATGTTCAAAGGCTGTGGATACAAATGAACCAAACGCAATTTTTAAAGAATACGAGTAAATTTTTGAACCGAATTGTCCTTTAATTAACCGTGAAGGACTATACTCCCACTTGCCTCTAGCTGAAGGGAACAGACATCTGGTTCAAAAGTAGATATTTGAACCTAAAACCATCAATGGGAAATCAGTTTCACAATCAAGATCGAAACTTTTTTTATCGATATTTATAATACGATCAACGTTACCAATGATAGATTCTTCTATGAGAAGACGAACTCTGGAAGCATATCTTATTGTTAAGACTAGGGAGGTAAAAATTTCAATAGGCAACAGTGCTGGTCCGGGTGAAAACCCTCTGAGGTGTTAAGCTTAAGAAAGCTGTTGATACAGATCCTCAATTGCAGTTGTGACGCGAGACTCACTTCGCAGATCACAAGTAATTATCTATGATCATTACATTCGAGCGACAATTGGCAGAAACTTTTCATGAATCAAAAACGACTTCCCTGCCGATAATATGCGGCTGATTTATAGAACTGGAGCAGTAGCTCTATCTACAGGATATGGATCCTAGATCTGAGCACTGAAAAACAAAAGCCACGTTGCAGGCGGATTTTAAGTTTAACCGATTTAAAGAGCGTCCAAAACATCTACATTGTTTCAAATATAAATTTGGCATATAGTAGCCATTTCGTTTAACTGACTCGTATGTACCCAGGAAAGGGAATAACTTAATGGGATTCTAATCGTAAGTGAAATAACGCAGGAAAATTCGTACGTTTTCCATTACTCACGACTTAAACAAATTTTTGTATCTGGTCTGATCTTGAGTTTGAGAAACAATATTCCAAATGTCTGATCTTCAACATTCTGTAATTTTGAAGTTAAGTTTTTCCAGTCGATGAAGGCTCCGTTTAGAGAAAACCGAATTTATTGCTTGCACATAATCCTCAGAATTATTTTTTTATTTAAAAAAAAGTGCTAAAACGCCCAAAAAATTAGAAATCGCAAATCTATATACAGCCCTTGCATTTTGGTTAAAAAGAAAAGCAAACACAACAGCATTTTCATATATATCCAATAAAATGCATACTTACAGGCCATTTCCGATTCAAATGCTGGTATGTTTTCGGTTGTTGTAGGCGTTTCCTGAAAAAAGGAAATTCACCAGTGTAATTTCATGGCGTTTGTATGAATGTTAATATATTCGAGTACAATTTCGATCATCATAATTAAGGAATAAGGTATCCATTAGTTATTTTAAGTTATGCCAATGATATACAAATGCATACAGTTGCATGCACTTCTCTTTAGCGATTATGCACAATTAAGAAAAGTTGATTTGGTTTTCACTGCATCAACAGATAAGATAACCATTTTGAATTCTCATTATTAGTTTACGATAAATTTAAGATACAAGCTTTAAATGCCCGATAAATTAGTTGACAAATTAAAGTTTCATTTTATGGCATAAGGCTAGACATGGATATGTAAAGATTTAGTTTGATCGGGTCATTGATACTAATTTTGCATTTGGCGTTTTAATACGAGTGAAAGATTAAATTTCAGAATTTACAATAGCTGGTGGCGAATAATCACTCTTCCCTACAAACATTTCAAAGGATATAAAATAATTGATAAATTACCCGATTATTTAATATTTTCCCTTAAATTATCGTACCATTAAGTCAAAAACCTAGTATTTGACTATCGAGAATGTGCAGTTTAATATTTTCACAATCTGCAGATCATTTAGATCGATGTTACTAAAAGTTTACATTCAAATGAACAATTCAGATATGCAAGAATCGTAAATGACATTAAAAAAGTAGTTGCTGAAACGAGGACGCATATTCATATACACTTATTTAGAATCATAGGCTTTCTACATACATTAGAATTTGACAACGTTCTTAAAATTATTCGCTCGTACTTTATTTCAAATTTGATTCACTTCCGAGTTGTTCAGGGTTTGGGATTTCCAAGGCTTCTCGTTCTAATTTCTGCAATTTTAATTGTTCCAAGTAAAGCTGAAAACCTCTTTCGGGAAAGTATATACTTCGAAATACATCTAGTGCATTTCTTTGCTGAAGATGACTCATGGAATTAACTGAAAACTACTGAAAGTTGAACATTCTGTGTAAGCGGAAGATTTGTTGCGGCATAAATCGTAAATATTTTATTTAAAAGTAGCTAGCGATTATTTTAATTATAAATTTTATTTTGTAAATAGTTGTAAAATTCAGATTGGCAACAGTGATACTTTTGGAACTTGTTGTTTAAAAACAATGCTAGAATGTTGAATGAAAATAAGTTGATGTACATTTGATAATATTATCTATATGTAATATTTAGTTTTATAGTACGTTTGTCTGCATTTTATTTTTGTTAATGCACGAACACAACAGATTAAAGCTGTTCGAGATTTCCTTACTTTTTAGCTTATCCCCAGAGTATATGCGGGAAAATGCACGTACGTTACATGCAAATGTTTAAACATAAAAATAGTATGAAACAATACGTCAAATCCTGCTCTTCTAAAAGATTATACAAGACGTTTATAGTTCTGTACTGGCGGAAATCTTAGAATTTAGTATCGTTCTAGTTTAAAGTGTTTCCGATTTATTTTCCTAGCAAAAAACTCTAAACATTTTTAAAACAGGAGAGAATAATATGCAAGTCATTTCCTTATTAAATCAAAAATCACGTTAATCTAATAAACAAGCTCATGGAAAACATACGTTACAAATGTGCATATTAACTATTATCAAAAAATTGTTCATTGTTCAATTTTAGACTATGCCACTTTTTAAAGACAGTTTCATTTTTTTTATATTAATTTTTTTTAGTTTATGATCTTCCTAGCTATACAAAGAACGACGAAGTTTCATTTTCAGTCACGCGCCAAAATACAAATTTCAACCTAAAATTCATTCACTTTTAAAATCGTTTGTACTCGCAGAACTAAGCCATCTTTTGAATTCCCACAAAAAGTTACATACAATAAGAGGTTTATCGACGCTATATTTACAAATGTTTTGGTGTAGCAAGATGAACCGTTACAATTTTGCTAAAAAACTACAAAATATTTTAAGACGCTCTTGTCCGTATGTACACAGGAAGTGGGATTTATTTTCCTTGTTTTGTTAAATTTTCTTTACCCTTAAAACTTTTAATTCAATTCTCGATAACAGGGAACTAACACAAATTCATCAAATCAATTTCTGAAAAACACCAAAACAGCTTAAAAATACATACTTGTGTAGCTGTAACAGATACTTCAGAAAAGTCTTCTCCTGGTTTACCATGAATTACAGTCCACATCCGAAAAGGCATTTTGAAACTTCCAATTCGCTGATAACTTCCTAAAACACCGGCAAATTTAGCTAGCTCAGCTATTAAAAAGTAAAATCGCACCTTAACATGCGCAATTTATATCAATGCTTTTATTGATGCCAGATTGCAAACTGATTCATTGATTTGTTGAACAAGTGCCCATTTTTATGTATATGAAAAAAGAGAGGTATTATCCTTATGCGCTGTAGCTAGTTGATAATAACAAAAATAAAACTTAATAATTTGTGTCTAGAGTCATGATTTTAGTTTAATTACATTGGCATTCCATTTTGAAGCAACACGAGAGCTACTTAGAAATGGAACTCATAATTTTTGAGATGTGCTCAGATGAAGAAAATGTCACCTGAGCCGATTTGTTCCTCCATATATTTCTACCCAAGTTATGAAAAGGGGGGGGGTGAATGTGAATATTCCAGTAATAATATATTTTGTTATGCCATGATACTTGTAAGTCCGGCTTTAACAATGCATTCAATACAAATACATGTTTTTATATTATTGGCAATATGTTATAGTGTAAGTTTTTATACTGTAATAGTGTGACCGATGACCAAAGAGTGAACAGATCACTTGATGGACCAATCGGATTTGGTTGTTTTATCAGGTTGATACACACTCTGAAAATAAACTAAGACTGGATCTTGATATACAACCATACTCAGATAATGAAGACAATACGTTTGACAATTATCACTGAAAAAAGGGATCAATGTGAAAAGAAAGGGGTCATGGTGGCCTAGATTTCAATGTCAGGGCCGAAGAGTTCCAGGATCAACATCCAATGAAGAACCTCTGTCTAAGAGGGTCTGGCAAACGTTAAATACGCCGCAGCTAAGTATCTTTCTCCCTTTTGTAGTGCAGAAGTTTAGAACGGAGGTGCCAGCTGAATTGTCGTTCGCGTCATCAAACCAAGATTCCAAAATTGCGACTTCCATCCTAAAATAATCCTAGCGCTGCTTTAAAATGGGAAATTAACACAATTAAACGAAACTATGAAAAAAAAATTCGTATTTCCGATGTTTCGATCACGAAATTAAGGTATGATAGAAGTAAGAGGTTCAAAATCCAAAGTCAGTATTTGTAATATTCAATTGTAGTAAAATAATAGCGACTGTATATATGAAAGCAATCATTCGAAACAAGAATCATTATGAAAATATCAACTCCATTCAGTTATGCTTCGATCAGGGAATTAACGTTCTAATAGTTGAAGGTTCAAAACCCAAAATTATTGGGGAAATTGTGATATTTAACTGCGATGAGATAATGAAGACCGCATCTATGAAAATAATCCCTCGAAACGGAGATCACCATGAAAATATGGACTTCCATCTTACGATGATTATGGAATTCTGATTCAAAGTCCATAATCATTGCAGCAATTGTGTAATACTTAATATTATTTAATCGTTCTCAGGTGATGAAAACTACTTCTACGAAAAAGCTTCGTTTTTCAAATGTAGACTCTAATCAGCTCTATTTTGAGCATGAAATAAAGACTCTGGTGCCAAGAGATTCATAAAGTAAACTTATTCCGGCAATTGTTTTTACACTCAATCGTGAGATTGCAAAAGAAACCATTGGATTGTATAAAAACACGAAATTACGCAATTTTTTCAAAAATCTATTTATTTATTCAAATAAAATGTAATTAGTTAAATCGATAGAAACAAAATCCTTTTTCACCTCAGCCGCTCGACAATTCGAACGTTATTAATTTGTTTGTTACTCAAGCTCGATCAAACGCGTTTCTCCCAATTGGACATGCACATCCTAGGTGTCATAAAATGCGACTTAAATGTAAGTGTTTTTTTTTTTCTTAATTCTGTTTTATCCCTAAAAAGCGTGACTTTTTTTTTTATAAAATATATATATATATATATATATATATATATATATATATATATATATATATATATATATATATATATATATATATATATGTGTGTGCTTTGAATAGCTACATATAATTAGAGGGAAATATTAAATGTTTTTTAATTATTTTTAATAAAAAAGAAAAAAAAAGAATTGTAAAAAAGAAATATGTCAAATGGTTACATTATGAATTAAGCTATATCCCGTGACACAAATCGCATTATAATAATTCTACAATAAAAATAAAAGTTTTTTTTATCAATATATTTTTTCACAATGAAAAAAAATATTTTGCTCGTGTTTTTAATAGTATAAGTATTCATACAATATATGACATTTGTTTATTTCAATAATGACATCTATTTAAGTAATTAAACTAATATTTTTTGCATATCAAAAAAAGAATAAAAAATTAATTTATTACTTTAATTTTCTATTAGAGAATGGTATTGAGTAAAGCATGCTAAAACATATAATAATCTTTTATTAGTTCCTTTGATTTCGATTTTGCCTCAAAATATTTTCAACATCTTGAAATTTACAAATATATTTGAGTTTTTACTAAAATGGTAATTCAAACTGCAAATTGTCGCTACTTATTTCTCCGTACGAATAAACCCGTCATAACACAAAATGTACTTTTTCCATGACGAGTATACTCGTCGAAAACAGTTAACTGGTCAATATAGATCTAAGAGTTTGAGTACGAAGCGGGATCTAAGCGGTTGTGGTTTTGAGTTATTGTGTTTACATGCATACGAATAAGCAGACAAGTTATCCCTCCATCTGTTGTATTCTGTGCCCAAAATATAATACACATTTACATCTTTGACGATAAAATATGTATCAAATTTTTTGTATAGAGTTAAATAAGATTTTGAGTTATTGTGTTTACATGCATACGAATAAGCAGACAAGTTATCCCTCCATCTGTTGTATTCTGTGCCCAAAATATAATACACATTTACATCTTTGATGATAAAATATGTATCAAATTTTTTGTATAGAGTTAAATAAGATTTTGAGTTATTGTGTTTACATGCATACGAATAAGCAGACAAGTTATCCCTCCATCTGTTGTATTCTGTGCCCAAAATATAATACACATTTACATCTTTGATGATAAAATATGTATCTAATTTTTTGTATAGAGTTAAATAAGATTTTGAGTTATTGTGTTTACATGCATACGAATAAGCAGACAAGTTATCCCTCCATCTGTTGTATTCTGTGCCCAAAATATAATACACATTTACATCTTTGATGATAAAATATGTATCTAATTTTTTGTATAGAGTTAAATAAGATTTTGAGTTATTGTGTTTACATGCATACGAATAAGCAGACAAGTTATCCCTCCATCTGTTGTATTCTGTGCCCAAAATATAATACACATTTACATCTTTGACGATAAAATATGTATCAAATTTTTTGTATAGAGTTAAATAAGATTTTGAGTTATTGTGTTTACATGCATACGAATAAGCAGACAAGTTATCCCTCCATCTATTGTATTCTGTGCCCAAAATATAATACACATTTACATCTTTGATGATAAAATATGTATCAAATTTTTTGTATAGAGTTAAATAAGATTTTGAGTTATTGTGTTTACATGCATACGAATAAGCAGACAAGTTATCCCTCCATCTGTTGTATTCTGTGCCCAAAATATAATACACATTTACATCTTTGATGATAAAATATGTATCTAATTTTTTGTATAGAGTTAAATAAGATTTTGAGTTATTGTGTTTACATGCATACGAATAAGCAGACAAGTTATCCCTCCATCTGTTGTATTCTGTGCCCAAAATATAATACACATTTACATCTTTGATGATAAAATATGTATCAAATTTTTTGTATAGAGTTAAATAAGGTTTTGAGTTACTGTGTTCATATACACATAGATAAACAGATACTCTCTTAAACGGATTTCTTCCAAAATTTGATACAATTCTAAAAAATTTGATGTCATATCTATGCACCAAATTTCATCTCTCTGGTTCAATATATTTTTGATTATGTCGTTCATAGACAGACATAATTCCATGAAATGTGTTCTTCCAGATTGAGGCAGGTTTGAAACCCGTAATTCACCAAAATCTGTTTTATTTTTATCTTTATTACATTCCTTTTTCTTTGTATATTTCGTATACGCGATTGTAAAAAATAAGAAAAAATATTAAAACAAATCAAAGTTTTATTCACAATAAAAGCAAGTCATTTTTTAAAAAAGTATGTTAAAACAGAATGGATATCCAAGATGAGTAAACTAACCCATCCGGATATAAGCGATTTCAGTCGTTTCTTTAAAGCAAGGCGTATGCAACAGCAGCGCCACGCATCCAATCACCACAGCTACGATATTCATGTAGAACGTGTAATAGTAAAAGGTCTTGTGGCAGTAATTACGAGAGAGAGTGTTTTCGAAATCAGGACTTAAATTGTAAAAGGGAATCATTTCTGAAATGAAAAAGAAAACAGACAATTTAATAATAAAAACAAACACGTTTCTATTAATGCATTGAGAAAATAAAATACAAAATTATCGAAAATATGAAAGTGAAAATAAAAAATAAATAAAAGCACAAGACAAAGCATTGTAAGTAATTTCGAGTTTTTACGAAAATATTTGTTGATTTTCCATTTTATAGTCATTCTGACCTAATTTCTGCATTGTTTTTAGTGCTTGCTGTTTGCCAACTTTTTATTTTGATCCTCATATTTTTTTAAAATATTTTTATTTCTTAATTCATTTATAAATGCAAATTTCTAAAAATTTTATTATTATTATTATCACTTTTTATAGCTCAATACAAAAATTATAAAAATTTGAAATCTAGATTAATATAATTAGCAACAACGTAAGTCGATAGTGAACAGAAAGCAACCGCATGACTAATGAATGACGTCATTTATCTTTTTTTTTTTCATTCTATACCTGTTCTGTTTACAGAAAGTTTTTTTTTTTTTAAATTAAGAAACTGTCTTTTTAATGAAGAACTTCATAAATCAACAACTATAAGTGTTAAATTTATATTCTGTTCAAGTATGTGGAATACGGCGAATCTTTTTAATACGCTGTTCAATGAAACGCTCCAAACTAATGCACTTAAGGGAACAAAGCTCAATCGAATCTTGATTGAAAGCAAGATATATAATTTATCAATTCTGTGTAATGTTGTATGAGGCTACGTATGGCTTAAAGCTTTTATTATTTGTACGTATTAAATGGGTAATATTTTTCTTGTGGTATTAAAAATTTATTCAAAATATTTCTGCAACAGGAAACTTTATATTTAAAATTAATTAATAAACCATAATTGCAACAATTTAATTACAATAATTCATCAAGACTAATATTATGTATACATTTATTAATTTTATCAAAGATTATCTTGCAATAAATTATCATTATTAGATGCAAGGATATTTACAGGATTTATCTTAAAATCGTGGTTAAACAGCTAATTTTTATACCTTTGAAGGTAGATACATAATTCCATTTGTACAAATGCTTTGAGTGTTGTAAAGTATATCATATATATTTTTGAGTCCATAAATGTACTGCTGGGAAAATTACGAAATCTGAAATTTTATATTGTCTTTCAATCCTATTAGACATATTTAATGTAGTATTCTTATAATAACTTTTAAAACAAAGAATTCCTCTTTTTAACTTTAAAGTTGAACAAATTAGGATATTTTACCTTTTTAAAAAACCAAAAACTACTATTTTAGACCAATCACATCTTTGAATTTCCCTATTTTATATCATTAACCACTATTTTAGACAATTATAGTTTTGAATCCAATCATCACTTTCAGTTCCATAGCTTTAAAACAAACTATGGCTTCAAGAAGGTACCAAGAGCTGGTGGATGTTCTTTGAGGCGCCTAAAAAAATCTTCTGAAACACAAATTTAAATTTTGCAATTTTTCCATTAGAGCATTTATTGATTAACCCAACGAAATATCCATTCTTCTTATCATTTAAAGCTTTATTACAACTATGAATATACACCCTTAAGGTGAACACCCTGTACATAAAAAAAAAAGGTCAACATTCTTAAATTTGGAAAATTATAGAAAAGGAATGGCAAATAAAATAAAAAAACACCCTTGCATCAGAAAGAACAAAGAGCAAAAAATGTCGGAATTAATCTATGATAAGTGATCCATTTTTTCACGCTTAATTCTACAAACGCATGCGCAATAAGAAAAAAAACACAATACAGCAGCATGTTGTTGTCCTATCGGAATAATTACTAGCCGAACAGCAGTTTTCTGCTTTTCTACGCATGCGCTGCCTCCTGACCGTCTTATAACTGGCCGAGTCTAAACCTGGTGTAATATTTAGTGTATTATTTAAATATTTGCTGAACTGGCAACACTAGCTATCTCAGTTTTAAAAGTCTGTATAGAGCAATTAAATTCTTTAAAACTAAATCGAAAGTCTTCTAATATATTCAAATCAGACAGGATAAAGCGGTCTCAGATGTTTTTACACGTCATGAAAAAAAAGTGCAAAAAATTCAAATGCTTTTCAATAATAAAGAACTTTATTACTATTGCAAAGAAATTCAGACTTTTCATTCTATTGTAAAATTTGAAAAATTCAGATAGGTAGGGCTGCTTTTTAAATGATGGAACCTAATACTAATATTTAAGTACAATTTGAGGGGAAATTAAATAATTGAAAAAGATTCTTTCAATCTAATTGCCAATATTCACCAATAGAAAGACTATTTCTATTCAGTCTAATTACCAATAGAAAGATTATTTCAATCTAATTACCAATGACGTCCATTGGCTCACATCATTTTACATTTACTAAATTATTTACCTTATATTATGATGTATACTTGAATCGCTTACATTATATTCAATTAATTTCGAACATTTTAATAAATACCTTTAATAGTATGTTTCATTTTCACAGAAAAATCAAAATATTTATTCAAATGCTAAAACATTGCACTATTGAAAAACATGTCAAAAATTTTGTAAGTGTGTATATTCTTAAAAATTTATATACAATTTAATGCAGAAGTAATAGGTTAAGAAATTGTTACTGACCAATGCACAGTGCAAGACCTAAACTCCAGCTAAGTCCTAGACTAGCATATTCCATCATCGTAATAATTGATCTGGAGAGTTGTCTTGTGAAGGTAGTTGCAATACGAAAAAGAATCAGAAATATGGTGAAAACTCCTATTAACTGGAGCATACTTGGCGTCACTTCACTTATAGGACAATCGTATCTCGCACCTAAAATTGTAAAAAACAGTATCGTTTGCAGAGTTCATGATTACTAATATTTCTATTATTTAGAGGACACATTCAATTCCAGGACAATAATAGGAACTAAGCGAAAGAAAGGCAAATGGAATAAAAATAATACAAGAATGAAGCGCTACTCTAAGATAGCGGATATGGAAACAAAACATTTATTTATGCCAGTTTTTAAAGTTAAGTACTATGTGTAGGCGAAAAAATAAGGCATACCCCGGGCTCACTATTTACTTTCACTGTGCCACTATTTTGCGTCTAAAAATATTAAAAACATTACTGTGATAGTATGCCACAATCCCGGGTAGCTCAATTAGTTGCACAGTATTCATACTAATGTCATACTGTATTATATTTAGGGATGACGAATATTTTACGAGCGGTTATAACGTACCAATATCATAAAGTCACAAATACCAGTGATCAATACTTTTCAAAGGGTGTGATTCAAATCCTTGATACTATCTTACTGGTGATATTTCGATTACAGGTTTGGATCACGATAGAAAGTAACAATCGATACGATCTGTCCAATGGAAACTCTCAAACAAAACAGAAAAGGAGAAATCCGTGAATGGGTTGAAATGTGAACGGACCGGTTATTCTTGGAATTATCGTATCATTGAATTGCATATCACTGAAATTTATCGGAGCGGTGACTTCACTGGAAAGTGTGAAGTCGCGCTTGACTTCATGAGAGTGACCTTGACTTTCCGATATTCGCATTTGATGATGCATTATTCCATACAAATCATTTTTAATTGCTTGTGACATGACTTTGCATATATTCGGTTTACTATTGGCGCCATCTATTGGGTAGAATATAGAACTAAAGTAAACATTTTAATGAAATGTCATATTTCATTCAAATTTTTCAGAAAATTTACTCTAATAAAAAAATTAAATAGTTTTGAAAAAAAATTAAGAAGTAAGCTGAAATAGATAAATTAATTCAATCACACGTTACTTAAATTAGTAAATTAAGTATTAATTACAAATAATACATTTTATATTTAATACTAAGTAACAATTTTTAATTAATAATATGATTGAAATAAAAGATATTTGGAACAAATATTTAAAAATAACAATGGAAAATTTATTTTTTATTCAAAAAATCGTGGATTATGCATCTCATAATATTATTCAATATTTTACCATATTATACAATATTGTGAATATTGTTTAATATCATACAATATTGTACAATATATGTGTGCAGCTAGGGATGTACACAATTACATATTATATCTATTTAAAATATCAGACTTAATGTATTCATATTAATTGAATTAGAGTTGCTTTACTCACTTACAGGACAGAAGGTACTTGTATTTAGAATTGTATCGCATGTTTTTTGGGCTTAATGGCATTTTGGATTTTTAAAAAAATATATAACCGTTTGTTCTTTTCTAGTTTCTAAATTTATTTTCTATTATATAATTTTAGCTCTTTAAATTTATAATCTTTATCGACGATTTTATCTTCAAATACATTTTTTTTGAGGGGACAGTTTAAATCCTTGAGCTAATCAACTCTTCCAGCTGATTGTTAGTGTGGAATATTTCCATTGCCTACAGTAACTCAAAAAAGATTGGGACACTTAGCATGAACAACTATAAAGCTATTTATAAAACTATTTATCATATTATAATAAAAACAAAATGAATCATAAAATATTTTAGCCTTTGTTGTACAGTTTAAAAGGAAAATTTTATTGGTATTTTGGAATTATAAATTGATCTGGCCTTTCAAATATAATTCAAAGGCAAATAGGAATAAAAAAGAATTGGGACATTTTTGAAATGAGAAATACATTATATAGCACATCAATAGAATTGAATTTACTACCACTTTTCTTAAACTGTAATATTAAACATAAAAGTTTCAACAGATAAGATTACTTATAGGCACCTACTCCTCTTGGACTTGGAAATAAGATTACCTTGCCACTCTGCTCATTCTCCTTTACAGTTCAGGGCAATTACGATTCCAGAACTTTATTGCAAAAGGACCTTGGAGATAGCCTCGCTACGCAAGGCGAGTGCTCCGTTAAGATTACTTATAGAAAACATCTCAGTTAAGATTACTTATAGAAAAAAAGAGTCCAAGAAGATTTGATGAACGTGAAGACAGGTGGATTGTGGAAGAAGTTCATTTTAAATCAACACTAGTACAGTAAAATTGATTCTGTAATTTCAAAGTAAGTTTGGAAAATCTGTAAATCCCGAAACTGTCAAAAATGTTTAAGAAGACATATATTATGGCAGAATTCCTGAAAGAAAGCCCTACATGCAGCAAAGAAAATCGACAAGCTAGGGTTGGCATTTGCTAAAATGTATGTAAAGCAGCCAAGAGAATTTTAAGAAAATGTAATTATTGTTGATGAAAATATAACATTTTCGGATTGGATGACAAGCAAAAAGTTTGGCGGAAACTAAATACAGTTATGCTTGTCAAAACGTTACAGCCCATTGTCAAATATGGAGGTGACAATCAAATAGTCGGGGGTCGTATGGCAAGACCTGGTGTCGAAACTTAAACAATTTAACTGAAATTTATTGATGGTACAATGAATAAATGTCTGTCTTGATTCTCAAGCGAAACTTAAAGCAAAGTGAGTGCAAACTGGGAATCTCAAGACATTTTAAATTGTACCATGATAATGTCCCGAAACATATTGCTGGTATTTGCAAATTATGGGTCCTCTAACACTGTCCTAGTGTTATTAAGATTCCTGCACAAAGTCCAGACTTTAATCCCATTGAGCATGTGTGGAATTATTTGTAGCAAACACAACATGGACATCAAATTTCTAACAAGAAGGATTTAAGAAAACATTTGATCGAAGAGCGGGCCAAAATAGATGGATAATTTTGCAAAAAAATTTCTCCAATTTATCCCAAATAATATATGAGAGGTCATAAAAAGCAAGTGTGGTCCAACAAGATAATACTTACTTGATTTTTTTTGTCGTGTGACTATATTTAAGTCAAATTTTTGCACAGTAGCTACTGATGGTAAGGAACCCTGAGCACCCGGGGGCAGAAGTCTGACTTCTAGCTCAAATGAAGGTAGCACACACACACTCGCTTGCACAATCCCTTTTTACAGGGGGGGGGATCATTCACGTACCTCACAAAGAGAACACAAGGAAGAGAACAACCATACTTGAACCCGGAACGCCTAGGTCACGAGGAAGACGCGCTATCCCTAGGCCAAGACGCCAGCTTTTATTTTTAATTTTTAATTATAGCCATAATTGTATTAATATGAGAGTTTCGTTTGAATTATTATGATTTGTATACATCAGAATAATATTTACTGCTTTGTTTTGGCTTCATTTGTATATTTAAGTAAAATGTTATGATAAAAACCTGTGAACTAGTAATGTGCCTCAATACTTTTTTGACAGACTGTATATTATTTGAACGTCAATAAAATTACCCTTCACTTTCTAAATGCAATTTTAACTTTTTTTTAAATCATGTAAAGAAATTTCAAGATATTTATTTATCTATGTTGAAAACAAAACCAGAGGGTTTTAAATAAAAATGCTAAAAGCCACTGGCAAGAAATGAATTTGAATGTGATCTTTACAAAAAGAAATTAAAATCACGCAATATTTATCTATCAATATTGAATTGCCAGAAAAATTTCAGTTAGTTTTCAGCAGCTTGCACGGATCACTGTAGTGGCATTGAAGTGCTGTCATGAACCTTCAAAGGTGCGTTTGCTAATTGCATCTATTTACTATCAATATTATACAATTGTGATTATTATACTTCAATATAGGCATATAAGTGTATTTCTGCCACTTAATGTTGTTTACAAGTCACTGTTGTTTTTCATTTCTCAAAAAGGATGTATTCTTTATGGAGACAGTGCTGCAAGTAAACGAAAGGGGCACAAACTGTTTAAGAAATAAAGACGGGGGCGAATTTTATGTTCGATTCCCTCGACACCGCAATGAACGATCTGCGGTTGATGATGGACAACTGAGAGAAGGAGTTTAACTCTCAAAATACAGTACATTCCCGGGTATCCGACTTAATTTGAGGAAATGTCTGGCTGGATAACAAAAAAAAACCCGGAAAGGCCGGAGTTTTATGAACTCATTTCTTTTCCCACCAATATCAGAAGACAAAGTTTTTATCCAAGACTCATTCTTATATTACGTATTTTATCACTGAGTTCTAAGCCCTCCGTTTATCTCAATATGAAGGCAGTCTTGGCCCGGCGAATCATAGAAGCAGTTGCCGGTAACGTGTCGAGTTAAAATAGAAGTCTCAGTACTAATAGTTTATATATGTTTATATATTGCACTGCGCTTAAGTCATTTATTAAAGAAAAAGTAAGTTGAAGGATATAAACTGTTCACATTTTAACATAAATTCTGTAGTGCCCAACTTAAATGCAGGAAGCCTAAATAAAACATTAATTTAAACCGTAGGCCTAGTTCTTAAGAAAATTGACTCAAACTGATTTTATTTTTAACTGATAAATGATTGCACAGATATGAAAAGGTAACCTTAAGATCAATGTCAAAACTTACAATAAAATTACAGTACATTTAGAAAAGTCTTTAATAGATGACTTAATAGACGCCTTGCCTTCCTCATCTAATTATGGTAAAAGAAAGCTAGACCTGATCGTACGGAGGCCGGATAGTCATGAATCGGATACTTGGGATTGCACTGCAATCCAATTTACTCATAGGGAATTGCAGAAAGACTGGAAGGGAGGAATTTTGATTATTTATAAGCTTTTGAAATAATATGAAGTAAATAGTTTTATTTTTATTTTGATTGCCCAATAAATAACAAGATATTAGCCTCACTTGTGATTTATTGTTCAAAACAATGAGTACTTTTTGTTTTTTAAATAGACGATACAGAGCAATTGCACATGGATTACACTGCATGAATGCTGGAAGCAAATTGTTGTGATCATTCCATCGAATCGCTATCAACAATATCCATTCTCAGAAAGTTATACTCTACCGCTGGTAGGTCATTGCCAATCTTAAGGTGCTGTCTTCTAGTGAGGCAATAGATTCGATTAAATATTAATAATTAACTAAATAATTTGAAGTTAACCATTGAAATCAGAAGTTCTCAAAATCGACCAAGAATAAAGAAGTGATCTTTCTCGAAAATAACATCAGACATCTTTCTTTGACCATCCATCGCTAATTGTTCAAGTTTAGCTTAAATATCTAAAACCACAGTCCATATAATCCTGAATTCGCATTTTCGGTATACTATTTTATTATTATTAATTTAAATATATAGAAATGTCATTTTTTATTTAATATTCTTTTATTTGTCTCAGATATCGAGATGATGGAACATTACTTACCCATGTAACAAGCGGAAATTGGCAGGGCAAGCAAAATGTATTTCATTAGCAAGTAATATTCTAAAAAAAAAAAAAGACAGAAAATATTATAAAGTTTCTACAAAAAGAGAACAAAAGCCTTGATCTACAATAGAAAGTAGGTATTTTTTTTTTGTATGCAATAATTAAATGTCAAAAAAGAGTTCTAAAATTTATTTTTTAAATCTTTTTCCATTATTTGTTAATTATCAAATTCTTTTTCAGTACTTAGATCATATTACACTTTTCCCTTTTAAAAGCAATTTTTTACATTAATTTTTTAAATGACAGTATATCTACTCTTTGATATTTTTTTATAAAATACTTTATATAGAGCCCTTCAAACAAGTTTGATCTTTCTGTCTGAATTTATCCATCTTCAATGTAATTCTTTTTTCTCAATTTCTCAAGCCAATCCTGCTTACTCAAAGATTTTGTTTGCAGGGGGGGGGAGATTCAATCTGTACCTATCATGGGTGCAAGATAATAAATAATAGGTAGACTTAATGTAAGGAAATCGACCTAATATACAAAAAAAATAGTAATAATAAACAACAGAAAAATGCAATTCCGATAACATAGAATCGCAGCAAATAAACATATAGGAGAGTAATATTGAATATCGACATTTTGTTCAGTTTAAAATTATAAAACAAAAATAACGTTAAAATATCCATATTTCTTTTATTAACACGTTTAATAGCGACCTTTACCATATAAAAGACGGAGGTAATCATGATGATGATTCGATAAATGACTTCTACTCATCTGTAGAGGAATGTTTTCACAGCATAGTATAATTTTTTACCACAAAGTATGTTATCTCAAATAAATTTAAACTTGTTCAAATTGTTTAGTGTTTGGATATAACATTCTAAATTTGCGAATAAATAAGAATTAGATGCAAATAGACTCAAATAAAAGCAATCAGGCTTGTTTTCAGCTATGATCCGTCATTTCTGCTAATTCCTGACCAGATATTGAAAAGCAGAGCATTCAATATCAATTAAAAAACATTCGGATTATGTGTTGAAACCGCGGTGGCCTGGTGGTAAGGGTTTCCTTTCTGGACACGAAAGTTATGGATTCTCAAACTCAAGCCCATTAAAAAATTGGCATGTAAATGGAGAATACATTAAATCCTTCGGAGTCTAATGCCCCTGGTTGAGGGGCGGGAAAGTTTGGATGACTCTAGCTTAGATTCTTCCTCTAATCAAGACTCAAATCTCAGACAAGTTGGCAGGGCCGTTCAAAAATAACCATTAAAATACTTCAAAAAGGAAAGTAAATATAACTAAAAGAAACTAAGCCTGATTCAGTTTTTTTGAACTGAACATCAATCTTTATTAAGAGTTTCTAATTGAATCTATTATTGCAGAAATCTTATACTTATCAACAAAAACTGTTGAGAAATAAAAAAAAATGCTTTCCTGCTAAAATATATCTCTCACTGATGAAAATTTTGTTTCTTGTTAAAGCAGTGTTTAGACACGGCTATCTATTGGGCGCAATGTAAGGCCACGCCTGCCTCAGGAGAATCACGTGATGCCAAAGGGACAAATGGCAAATGGTTGTCTCATCCGGAAAACTATTTACCTTTGTCTCATTATTGTCACATGATCTTCCTGAAGTAGACGCGGCTTACTACTGCGCGCAATAGTTGGCCTCATATGAACCCTGCTTCACGCGTTCACTTCTGTGAGAGCTAACTGCGATTCCCACCTACTTTCTAACTAAATAACTCATACATTATTACAATTGAGAGACTGCAAAGAATGGGTCTTTCAACTTGATAGATTTTTCCTAATCATTGACATGCGTCATGTCAGCGAACGCTTTAAACCTTGGATGCCAACTTTCCATATCTACTAATTAACAAATCATTAATTGCTAAAGTACATTGGCTTATAGAATTACTACATCTCATGAATTATAAATGTACCTATAAAAGTGAAACAACTGTTTAGAACAAAAAAAAAACTAATTTTAAAAAATATGACATTATTAGGTAATTAACAATAAAGGAAAATTCATTTTATTAATTGCCTTGCTCTCAATGTATATTAAGTTGGGCAATTAATGACATCAATGAAGAACATTTTAAAATCATTTGGAATGCAATCTGAGGGTTTCTGGACGTCATGCATTTTGCTTCTGTTGCAGAAAAAAAGAAATTAAATAATTCTTCTATAGACTAGATACACAACCTCAACTTTCCTTTATTTAACAAGCAGCGCCATCTATCTTAATTTTTATAAAACAAAAAATGTTTTTTTTTTTTTTTTTTTTTTTTTTTTTTAAATACATAACGGACATTTCTTTTTCTTAACATTTAGCATGAATGTCAGATATTTATAAAATAAATGTGGGGAAAAAAACAAATATATATTCATTGTCAGGTACGAATAATTAATTTAAATGATTGCTTTTTTTTCCCTTGCTTCGGTTGAATATGGAAAATTGAGATAAAGGGTGCTTTATTTGTTACGCAACGAGAAATCGTTTTTAAGTTATTTTCATTCATAAACTGTCAATCAAATCATCAGAAAATTAATTTAGACAACGTTTAAACAGGGTTATGAGGGTTTGACCTCACTTTTCTAGTCTATCCCTAAAGAATCGAGGCCAATCTTTGAAACACAGTGGCTTATGGGGCAATAAAAGCAACTAATACTTACTGGATTCTTTTATATTTTGGATGATATCATTTATTTTTATGAGAAATCTTGGATATTTGCTTGCAGCTGATGTCGCCTGTCTTACGCTATGAGCGGATGCTTCAGACTGACGACTAGTCGGATCTATGAAACTCAATCTTTTGCCTAAAGTTTTAAAAAAAAGTAGTCAGATTTTTGTATGTTTTATCATAAAATACCAAAATTTTAAAAATATGAACTACTTATGTTCGGGCTGATTTAAAAAATGAAATTACAACAGGTGGTTGGTTTTAATAGAAGTATGAATTTTTTCTCTGATTATATGAAGTGAACATTGAAAGGTTAAGGTCCTCAAAGTAGTTTAATATAAAAACCATTTTTAACTTATTTGAAGTAACAGCCGTTTCAAAGAACACAACAGTTATTATGGGACGTTTTTTTTTTTAATTTTTAACCATAATCAGATAAAAATGATATGTGAGCTGGCATTCCTCTTTCAATAGCAAACTTTCAACCTCATAGATGGTGCAATTGCTGAGAGGTAGTGAAATATGAAACGCTGAAAGAATTTCAAAGACAAAAGTCCTCTCGGCAAGCTGGAATTCAAAGGTAGATTTCTTTACATCTCAGATACTATCTGGCAACATATATTGTTGATGTTAGGAAGAGTTAATATTAGGGCTTGAAAACCACTTCTCAGCCCCTAACTCCTAAGATATTGCAGTTACTGAAAAACTTTAAATACAAAAGTTGTTCGTCTTAATGAGGCGCTAATTCGGCTAATTGAATTTATTTTTCTATCTTCAATATTAATAAAGTTATAGCGAAATGAAGATTTCACCCCCCCCCCCACCATTTCTACCCTCTTTGAGCTAGATGGGCCATTTACGAACTCTTCTGAGACTTTTACATTTCTAACAACATATTCCAAGTCAATTGAAATCCAAACAAAATTATTCTAGTTACCTTGTTCACAAGATAACATGGGCAAAGCGTTATAAGCATATAAATCTTCGAACGAAGGGTGGTTTTAGATTCTAGATCCGTGAAGAACAGAAGAAAATTTTTCCGAAGTCTTGTCATGAGAGCTATTGCAGTAGGTAGACTTCCTATAGGAATCTATCTAAAAAAGAGCGCAACTATACATCAGAGTTGAATTTGATGTATTTTCCCCTACTTGACAAAGTGTTGTTGGCGAATTTGGCATTGTGAAAGATCAAACCATAGTCAGATTTGGAAAATCTTCATTCACATTTGCCTCACTTTAAAAATTAAATTAATCTAACATTAAGCAATTCTTATGTCACAACCGCTTACTCGTGAGAAATGGGGGTACTTACGTATTAACGCCACCGCAGCTACAGATGTGGCGGCTTTTAAGTGTTGTGTGCGAACAACAGGATTGCTCTTTATTGGCGTATTAGCGCAAAAAAAACGCCAAATCTGTAGCTGCGGTGGCGTTAATACGCAAGTACCGAAATGGGTTATATCTTTTCATTCAAATGGTGAATAATGGGATTGACAAATTTCTATTTGCAAATAACGTACAAATTATTTTAAATTTTTGTGTTCTTTTCTTGCCTGTGATCAATGATCAAAATTGTGGTATACTAATTACCACATTTTAAAATTGTTATTTTTTAAATCACCGGGTATATGAAAAAGAATTATATCAAATGTACTTTGCCAAGTGAAGATCTTGTCGATTTCTCTTTCCACCATTGATGTCTGATGACCAAACATTCGCAATTGAGAACCATGAGGGTCATTATTGTAATTTGCCGTTGCTTCTTGGACATTAATCACCAATTCAGCTGCTCCGGAAGTTTGTATTGGGTTCGATGCCCCAGCTGTAAAAAAGAAAATCAAAATTAATAGATATTACTATTATATTTATAGCACTATTTGTGATTTTGAAATATCAACGAACTCATTCTGCTCTTATATATTTTCTTAAAACAATAAAAAGGATCAAGTTTAGTTTTAGTTTAGTTACAAGCAACACTAGGGCTATTTAGTTATAAGCACGTTGTAAAGCAACACTAGGGCTATTTTGAGACGGACCTCGTAAATTTGAACCGCGGTCAGATGACGAGGACGAAACCTGAGCTGGCACCCCCTCTGGCTGGCACACCACACCAGCGGAAGGACGTTTCACATGACGGATTTAACGCGCAACAGACCCCCTTACACGACGGTTCTTCGGTGAAATCGGGTCTCGAACCTGAAACCATACGGCTCACAAGCCGAGACCTTACCACCAGGCCACTGTGGCCCTATAAAAAGGACCAAAGGAATGCTCTGAGATTAAGGGATCATTTTCAAGATTTGGCAAGCATATGAATCAAATGGAACTCGTACTAAATTTGTTCTACCCGATACATGAATCGTTACTGCTCCACAATGACTTTTTTTGTTTGTTTGTTTCCAGCAATATATCTACCTCATTCTGGATTCCTACCTGAATAATATACTTAAAGATTATACTAAAAATCAAAGTTTTATCTATTTAAGAGATCGAACTCTTCAATTAATAGATTGTTTGATTGTCAACAAAATGGATTACCATAAAGGCAGTGAATAGTTAGTTCTAAATATTTACCAAAATCAATGCAAATTTAACATATATAATTATATTTAATATACATCGTTGCAATTGTGACAAATCACTATTTTATTTTTTAAGTAGTAGAAGAATCTATTTTTAGTAGTTTAAGCAGTAGTTAATAAAAAATAAAGAAAAAGAATGCATTGATCAGGAACTTAGATTGATATGGTTAAAGACCGAAGTCTCATGCATCCGTTGAAATCAGTACGATGTCTAATATGAGCAAGATATGATGAATAATATTTTTTCGAAATGGTTTCTCATAACTCCTTTGTCTGGTTTCTCATAATTCCTTTCTTTAAGCATATGAAACCGTTGAAAATTTTCTTGGAACATCAGTGCAATACAATGATCAATATACTGAACTATGAGAGTCAAGAAAAGAAATGGATTCCTGTGACTTATCAAAATTTACCATATGGTTGCTGCAGCACAATCTGCACAAACTCTCGAACGAGCTCGTACCTTTGAAATATGGATTTGTCATGTAATGATTCAGTGAATTGGGATCTAGCTTATGACATAGTACTTAATACTGTTTCTAAAATCAAAGGGATAAATTTTGAAGAGGCCAGACTTCACTGGAAAGACTTGTTAAAACCGCAAACAAAACTATCTGTTAATGTGAGATATAGTGGGTGTGTTGTGGTTTTCTAAAAAAACTGCCTGGTTTTAAATATACTATTTTTAATCTACACAAACATAGATACACTACAAAATTTACAAACACTTATTATTAGGCACACGTAGAAAATTAGGTTAAAGAAAACGGTATGGTGGAGGGATTCCACCATTTCCAGCCGAAACCATTCGGCTTTAGCTCAAGGGTTGAGCATAGGGAAAAAGTCGACTTCAGAATGCAGGTCTAACGTTCAACTGATTGTCTTCTACAAAACACCACAAGGGGGCGCTCTTTGCTCAAGGGGAAAAAGAGGTGCTACAGAGATAAAAAAAATGTTATAGGTAATTACAAACTGAACATCAACTGTTTACAATAACTCCAGCAAATTAAAATTATATCCCGAATACGAATTTTCAAGAAGAACTATCCATTTTTAATAAAGAATCTTTCCAAAAATAAAAATCTTCTCTGGCGTAGACACTAGAAAATATTGTTAAGGAACTTGAATAATAATGCATATGTTTTGGGCTGAGGATTCTTGCTATATAGAATATGCCACAATTAAAGAATAGTATGTATTGTGATATCACAGAAAATTACAGTGAATATGGGGAAAATGTGATTTTATTATCGATGGATAAGCTAAAGAGACTACGACCAAGAATGAGAATTAGAATAGAATAGCTGCAAGACATTCATTGAGTTTGGAAAAGTTCCGTGGGTGTTACAGCAAAAGAGTACTTCATAAAAACATTTAAAAAACTGAAGGTACTGTTCAGCAAAGGATTGTAAAACCCTCCGCGTTTTTGCGCATGCGGTAGGATGGATTTAATTCGTCAAAATAGGGGTGAAAGGAAAGATGAAAGGAGGAGATGTTTACATTTACTAGAATCTAATAGGGGAAATCCAAGGTCATAGGCAATACCGGAAATGTACTCATCGTTCTGCGTCTCAGCCCTTAATGAGATGGAGTCGTCGGTATGTGGTCGTCTCAGAATCCGTTGACGAACAGTAGTTCTGGGATCAAAGCTTCGCAATCATGGTAACAGGAAATGAACCAAACTAAGGATGCTTTAAGGGGGGGGGGACTTTATTAGTTTTATTATTTCCCAAATCCGATAGGTGACGCTGAATTGTATTACAAAATTTCATGCAATCTTCGGAAGACTTTTTTTTTTTGAATTTTTCCATGCGGTTATAAATGTGGGAACATTACATGTAATCAAAAGCGCTCATAAAAATTTATCAACCTTAACTTTTCTGTTGCAAATTAAGTAGTATAGTGGGTGTGTTGTGATTTTCGAAGGAACTGCACGGTTTTAAATCCACTATTTTTAATTTCCACAAACACAGCTACACTATAAAATTTACAAACACTTATTATTACAGACACACATAGAAAATTATTTTAAAGAAAACAGTATGGTGGAGGGATTCCACCGTTTCCAGCCGAAAGCATTGAACGTTAGCGCAAGGGGTGCGCATAGGGAAAAAGTCAACCTCAGGATGCATGTCTGCCGTTCAACTGCTTGTCTTCTGTAAAACGCCACAAGAAGGCGTTCTCTACTCAAGGCGAAAAAGAGGTGCTACAGTAGGCATTTTATTTCTACTGTTTCTAGTTAAGGTTTTACACAATTCTTTAATGTGCCGAAGATTTCTCGAACAACTTGTATGTGAAACTTTTTTGTACCATTTCACAAATTCGTATACATTTATTTGATACCAAAGATGCCTGGAATCCAACAAAAAACATAACTGCTTGAGTTCACCAGTGAATCGTATTTTAAAGATTGAATACACAAATAGGTTTCGCTGATAAGAAACCAAAATGCTAATATAAAATTTCAAAGAACAAAATGAAAAAAAAATTGAAAGATATCAAAATCAATATATGTAATCTATTAAACAGGTTGATATTCTTGCTAAATCAATACTTTTAACATGTTGTACTTTATGTTTTATTGAACACACGGATTGCAGTCGATGATTATACTATCAATTCAATATATTCAAAAATCAATTAAACATTAGTACAAAAATGTAATAAGTTTCCCCTTAGTTAGAAATGTGACTTTTCTACCATACAAAAATGATCTACTCACAGATACCTGGAAATGCGACGTTGGATTCCCTAGAATTTGATAGTTGTGGCGACTCCTATAAAAATCAATATAAAATAAAATTACTGATTCAAGTCTATATATGGCCTTATATATCATTATAAGCATTCATTAAATTAATAAAATAACACTAACATCACATAAGAGTATGATACATGAACTGCCAAATTAATTTCCAAAAATGTAACTGAAAAAAAATCGCTAGTGATTACAAGATTCTTAAAATTATTAAATATTATAAAATATTTCATGCAAGATATTGTTTATGATATATTCATTTTGATTATGAATTCTATGAAATTTTTTTTAAATTACTCATTTTGCTAGGAAATTCTTATATTAGAAAAGCAAATTTTTCAAATCTTATGTTTAAAATTATTGTTATGTTATATATATATAAAAGGAAAAAAAATGATTTAAATATAAAAATGTTATCAATAGTTAGTTGAAATACTTATTGCTTTTGACATTTTATCAATTAAAAATATGCGTAACGTTACCAATATATACTCGAATTATATTTAAAAATATATTTTTTTTCAGTTAATGTTTTTCCAGGGTCTAGAACCTTCAACTAATAAGTTATATATAAACTACCCATATATAAATTAAAAACTAAACTTCTAGAAATAAAGATTGGATTGTCGATACTTGCTTTTTTTATTACTGATTTTCGCTTTAAATCCTTGTAAATCGAATTTACTTATTTAATACTAAAATAAAACACTTTATTTATTTCACCATAAAATGCTAATCAATAGTTGCTTGTTGGCATTATAAATTATATCGTTCAAAAAAAAATTCTGAAAAAAAAAATTTACCATTTAAACCATGTTCATTTAATACATATTTTTATATGAAATTGATATTAAATTTTTGCAAAAATATTATTACCAAAGAGATCAGTGTTCAAAACTTACCTGTACAATTTCAGTCATTGTAAAAAATATTTCAGAATCTGTAATTTCGGTAATGTTCAACACCAGAGAATAGAAATCATTAAAAAATAATTCAACAAATTATACATGTGAAGTACGGCTTTTAAAAACTATGCCAACGTAACAGTTTTGAGAAAACATAGCTATAAACTGTATGAAAACAACTAACAATTTTTCGATTGAAGAAACTCTTCAACCTATTTTGTTCATTTAGCAACGCGCTAGAGCTCAAAAGAATAGTTCACAAAACAACAATGGTATAGTGATCTGAAGACATATTTAGCAACGTGCTAGAGCTCAAAAGAATAGTTCACAAAACAACAATGGTATAGTGATCTGAAGACATATTTAGCAACGTGCGAGAGCTCAAAAGAATAGTTCACAAAACAACAATGGTATAGTGATCTGAAGACATATTTAGCAACGTGCTAGAGCTCAAAAGAATAGTTCACAAAACAACAATGGTATAGTGATCTGAAGACATATTTAGCAACGTGCTAGAGCTCAAAAGAATAGTTCACAAAAAGTAATAATGCTACAATGATCTGAAAAAAAAGTTATGTGATCGAAAAAAAAGTGGATTCGATATTTGTTTCCCAATAAGTGCAAGCTTTAAAGATGGCCATTGAATATTGTGAAAGGGGGTTGGTGGATGGACAGAAATGCTCAATTTTTTTCAGATTCTCTGTCAGTTCTACAAGCCATACAATTATCTCAAAATTGTAATAGGGAAATACGGACAATAAAAGAAAAGATAAAAAAATAAATAAAAATTATCAAGTGGAGAGAGTTGAATTGGGTTAAGGCCCATGCTGGAATATATGGTAATGAAAAGGCGGATCAATATGCAGTTGGTGGCACAAAAAGAGAATGTTGGTATAATTGTCCCCAAATCAAATAGTGTCTTAAAATGAGAATTAAGAGAATTAAAGCTACAATATTTGACGGTATATGTCCAAAAAAGGAAGCGTCACTTACGACTTTATACTTAACCCAGAAATAAAAATACCATCCACTAGTAATCCAAATTATATCAGAACATGGGAGATTTCCGGCATATTTTCAAATATTTGGAAGAATGCAGGAAAATAAATGCATCTATGGCCGAATCGGTACTGTTTACCATTATTTAAAGGAAGGCATAGAAATTTCGGAATTAAAAAAGAATCTGAAAGTTGAAAATGGTGATTTAAGTGCAATATTGATGGTACCAGATAATCTTAAAACTCTGAAGGACATGATGTTAAAAATTGTCAGTTTTTTTGCCAACTGTTTGAAAGTGTTTGAATTTTTGTTGTTCAGAAACGAGAATTTGGAGGAATATTGAGAATTACGATGAGATTTTCTGTTAGTGATAGCCTGTTCCTTGTTTAATAGGAAGATAGGTGAACGGGAAAAACGAAAAGGGAGGTCATTGATTGATCACTTTGTGGCTAGGGGCCAGTTGCCTAGAAGAGGATGTCAATTTGGTGAATTGATTAGTGTTATGGACGGACTATGCTAATGACAGCAGTTGGCTACAACAAATCCTGTTGATGCTGCTACGTTCAGTGAGGGGGGGGGGGGGGTCGGCTATACACAAAAAGAAGAAGAAGAAGACGGATTCGATATCCGATTCCACAGAATGTCAAAATCTGCAAAACCGGTAATTGTTGAATTATAATAAGGATGACGAATATTTTACGAGCGGTTATTACGTAACCAATATCATAAAGTCACAAATACCAGTGATCAATACTTTTCAAAGAGGGGTGTGATTCAAATCCTTGATACGATCTTACTGATGATATTTCGATTACAGGTTTTGGATCACGATAGAAAGTAACAATCGATACGATCTGTCCAGTGGAAGCTCTCGAACAAAACAGAAAAGGAGAAATCTATGAATGGGTTGAAAAGTGAACGGACTGGTTATTCTTGAAATTATCGTATCATTGAATTGCATATCACTGAAATTTATCGGAGCGGTGACTTTACTGGAAAGTGTGAAGTCGCCGCTCCACTTCATGAGAGTGACCTTGACTTTCCGATATTCGCATTTGATGATGCACTATTCCATACAAATAATTTTTAATTGCTTATGACAAGACTTGGCATATATTCTATTTACTGCTGGCGCCATCTATTGGTAGAATATAGAACTAAAATAAACATTTTAAATAAAAGTCATATATTTAATTCAAATTTTTTGGAAAATGGTTTACTTCAAAAAAAAAAAGAAACTAAATAAATAGTTTTGAAAAAAAATCAAAATTAAGAAGTAAGCTGAAATAGATAAATTAATTTAATCACACGTTACTTAAACTAGTAAATTAAGTATTAATTACAATTAATAAATTTTATATTTAATACTAAGTAATAATTTTTAATTAATAATATGATTTAAACAACAGATATTTGGAACAAATATTTAAAAATAACAATAGCAAAATTATTTGTTATTCAAAAAATCATGGATTATGCATCTCTAAATTATAACCTCAGGAACTGCAACGTATTTAACGGAACTGCAGTAATCTCATGCCAAAGATTTGGATCCAAGTCAAGAGACAGTGGGTTCGATATACGATTTTGCTGTTTTCTTATGACAGAGGCAGAAAATAAATTTATAATTCTGCTACAGACGTACACATTTTGGTATCTAATGTACATCTGGAATATGTATAGTAGTTTCAAATATCATCTACATCTGACTACGATTGTAAATTTTGAAATTTCAGTGAAACATCGAAAAGGAATATTGATATTTAAAATCCAACCAAACTGATAAGAAAATATATAGATAATAAACAACATCCCCTTCCCTAAATACTTAGATTATATACAAACTTGTTACATCTTATTTTCTATTAACTACCATTACTTTAAATATTATTTCTATAAATTGTCATCTAACGGAATAACACTTGATAATTTCATTTGTATTTATCAGGTTTTTGAAAGCGGGTGTTTCGGTTGATTTATTTTGATAATCTGAGGTGGAAATAAAAATTCATGCGATATATTATTTTTTAAGTGTCAAAGGCAATTTGCAATATTCAACTGCACAACGTTCTTTAAAGGCGTTGGATTATCATACCTCTGTTTTGAACCCTGCCGGCTGAAGATTCTTCGTGTATATTGTGGCTAGTACACGTATAAATCTGTCATAGCCACAAAGTCTTCCAAGTCGAGACAATGCCACTGAGGGTACTGGATCAGATGTGATAGTTCTCTGATTCAGGTCTAAATTCAGGTGTGAATGATGTCCGCCCGTTTGAAAGGGCTGTGACGCATGAGTAGTTAAAACGCACTCTTGGCCCTAGATGGCGCCCCTGAGACAAGAGACGGTAAAACTCGGTTTAAAATCGCTGACTTCACCAGCGGACTTGGCTATGACAATTATCAACCGTAATCTTGGCCGTAATTATCAACACAACACAAATCAATACAACTTTCTTTTTTAAGTATAAATTACAAAACTTTTGTGTTGTTAGTTATTTATACTTTTCATCAAATAAAATATTTCTTCTCATTGGCATATTGTTGCGCCTTCCACTTCGGAAAAAAATTTGCAAATGATGACAGTTTATTAGAATAAAACAATTTAATTCGCTGGAAGTTTTTTGATTAAATAAAAAAAAATGTAATAATTTCAACTGCATGAGGGAGTATTCTTATGTAATTGAGCCGAAATAGAAAGCGAACTATAATTAAATAATAGAACGAATTGAAAATTGCAAAGCTTTTATACGTTCAACTGCTCCATCAAATATGAAACAGTAGATCAATTATTAATTTTTTATAATTTGGAGCAAATGATAAACGGAATGACTTAAATCAATGAAACTTAGAATGTTATCTTGTGACTACAATTGTGAATGTTATCTTGTTGTTGTGAATGTTGTGAATGTTATCTTGTGACTACAGAGCTACGCAGAGCTACAGTCTTCAGCACATTTATTTTAGGTTTGATCCCGTTTGCTTTCCAATACACAATATTAAGTGAATTTGCAATGAATATTAGGATTTAAATTTTTCAAATACATTTATGGTGGCGATGAAAAGGATTCGTTTTTTTTTTTTTTTTTCATTCTATCTGCTTTTTATATTTCTTCTACTATGGCGAATATTTCAGAAATTTGTAAACAGTTGCTTAATTTGCTTAAAAACATCCAGCATTCCCATTTAATTTAATTACATTTTTCTTTTGAACTTTCGATCAGTCTCCATGAGCAGGTTTAGCCTGTGGCGCCATCTCTTTGTTATCTTGTAAAAATGTTGAGCATATTTGACATTGCTTTTTCGAATTGATTTTGCTTATTTATTTTCTTATTCTTTTCGAATTAGTAAATTTATTTAGTTTTAGGTTTAGCTTAGGTATTGCTTCGTGGCCTTTATATGAAGATATGTGACCTAGTTTTTTACAAATAACACAGATTCTTTTTATGGGACACTCTTTGGAGTTACGATCTGATATTCATATTTTAGACAACGGGTTTTCTTTGGCAGTCGATGGATCTACGACCGAATTAACTGCATTCATAGAATTGAGCTACAGAATTCATTCCCCTATTATATTACAATGGTTACCCTTAGTTACCTTATGTTTACTATTTTATAAATATAATTCATCAAGGATAGTTGACAGTACTGAAATAAGGCCATTAATATGATGGTCGAATAGCATAATTTAATAAAAAGGTTGTCTGTAAAATATTTAATTAAATGAAAAAAATATTCAACATGCTGTTTAATAAAGATTTAATACTATGCCAAGTAAAAATATTAATTTTTTATGGTTATATAGAGTTTTCCTGTCATAAAATATTAAAATTTGTTCAGTCACAGTTACTAATTAATCATCTTTAATGAAATAAGCACAAATTTCTCATTTCATATATTAAATTTTTGTATATAATTATTTTCTACCAGCAAGCGTGCCAATTCGGGGATTTTTTTTTAATGGTAGAATGTTAAATTAGAATTGATCCAACTAATCCAAGATGTTGATCAATTTTAATAGTTGCTTTTCCATTACGTGTCGTTAGGGTTGCAAAGTAGTACAACACCATGGAATTATTTTTTAAATTTGCATGCCTTTTCTTTTTTTACCCTTGAATATATTTATTTTTTCACTCTAAGAGTTCTTTGTATTTTATCTGCTCTTAGAAATCAATTGCTTTTTACATACCTTTCCACTCTGCAAGTTTGATGTTCTTTTTTTTTTTTTTTTTTTTTTTTTTTTGCAGACATTTAAACTCTGAAAGTCCGATGATCAACAGAAATGGGGAGGGGGAGTGAAAATATAAAAATTGTATAGGAAATGAAATCAATAAGCAAGATGAAAGAGATCCAGGTCATGGCTGCTTTGAGAGCAATTCTTAAAGGCACTCATTTCGCCAGAAACTCAATAATAATTTTTCTGAAGATAAAAAACAGCCTTGTCTCCTTTGGAATTTAAAGGCATTCTTAAAGGCACTCATTTCACCTGAAACTCAATAATAATTTTTCTGAAGATCAAAAACAGCCTTGTCTCCTTTTGAATTTAGAGGCACTAGAGCTGCAGAAAGTCTAGATGTGATTTTTTTTTTAAATTTTAACTTCTTTATAAATATTTTTTGTTGCACAGTTAATTTCTAAAGAATCAGCCGTCACTCGTCAGTTTATCTTTGATATTACAGATAGCCAATACATGAAATTTAATAAAATTCAAAATCATTTCATTACTAAACAGGGTCAATTCTATAATACCTCATACACAGTAAAAATTAGAGTACATAATTTTGTATAAATGAATTTTTCAAATTAGATTAAATGAATATTGATTAAATATTAAGAGCTGAAGTGGATTTCTGATTAGACTAGGTACCTGCCTAGGTCTGATAGGCAGATGCCAACCATGAATCGACATTTGCGGTAGTTAATATCTTTAATTTCTTCGTTCATTATATACAATGTTCTTAGGTAATACATTTCCAAATCTATTATCTATATATTATTTTATTATATTAATTTTGATTTTATTATTATTAATTAATATTCTATTTTTATTATATATTAATTTGTATTAATTGTAATTCTATATTCTTTTATTGTATGCAGTGCTCTGAATATATCCCCACACCACACCATTCCATGCCATGTTCATCATTTTTAACCACTGCATGCTAGCTCCACTCCAGCTCTCTTAGTGAGTGCCATACTAGATTAAACAGCAATATACCTCTCTCCACATGCATCAGCTCCACTCCAGTTCTCTTAGTGAGCGCCATACTATACTAAACAGCTATCTCCCTCTCTCCACATACACCAATTCCACTCCTACTCTCTTAGTGAGTGTCATGCTAGACTACACAGTTATCTCCCTCTCTCCACTTACATCATCTCCACACCTTCTCTCTTAGTGAGTGCCATGCTAGACTACACATCTCTTTCCACATACACCAGCTCCACTCCTACTCTCTTAGTGAGGGTCATGCTAGACTACACAGCCATCTCCCTCTCTCCATTTACACAAACTCCACACCTTCTCTCTTAGTGAGTGCCATGCTAGACTACACATCTCTCTCCAGATACACCAGCTCCACTCCTACTCTCTTAGTGAGGGTCATGCTAGAATACACAGCTATCTCCCCCTCTCCACATACACCATTCCTACTCTCTTAGTGAGTACTATGCTTGACTACACAGTTATCTCCCTCTCTCCACCTACACCATCTCCACACCTACTCTCTTAGTGAGTGTCATGCTAGACTACACAGTTATCTCCCTCTCTCCACTTACATCATCTCCACACCTTCTCTCTTAGTGAGTGCCATGCTAGACTACACATCTCTTTCCACATACACCAGCTCCACTCCTACACTCTTAGTGAGGGTCATGCTAGACTACACAGCCATCTCCCTCTCTCCATTTACACAAACTCCACACCTTCTCTCTTAGTGAGTGCCATGCTAGACTACACATCTCTCTCCAGATACACCATCTCCACTCCTACTCTCTTAGTGAGGGTCATGCTAGAATACACAGCTATCTCCCCCTCTCCACATACACCATTCCTACTCTCTTAGTGAGTACTATGCTTGACTACACAGTTATCTCCCTCTCTCCACCTACACCATCTCCACACCTACTCTCTTAGTGAGTGCCATGCTAGACTACACATCTCTCTCCACATACACCAGCTCCACTCCTACTGTCTTAGTGAGGGCCATTCTAGACTATACAGCTATCTTCCTCTCTCCACATACACCAACTCCACACCTTCTCTCTTAGTGAGTGCCATTCTAGACTACACATCTCTTTCCACATGCACCAGCTCCACTCCTACTGTCTTAGTGAGGGCCATTCTAGACTATACAGCTATCTTCCTCTCTCCACATACACCAACTCCACACCTTCTCTCTTAGTGAGTGCCATTCTAGACTACACATCTCTCTCCACATACACCAGCTCCACTCCTACTGTCTTAGTGAGGGCCATTCTAGACTATACAGCTATCTTCCTCTCTCCACTTACATCATCTCCACACCTTCTCTCTTAGTGAGTGCCATGCTAGACTACACATCTCTTTCCACATACACCAGCTCCACTCCTACTCTCTTAGTGAGGGTCATGCTAGACTACACAGCCATCTCCCTCTCTCCATTTACATAAACTCCACACCTTCTCTCTTAGTGAGTGCCATGCTAGACTACACATCTCTCTCCAGATACACCAGCTTCACTCCTACTCTCTTAGTGAGGGTCATGCTAGAATACACAGCTATCTCCCCCTCTCCACATACACCATTCCTACTCTCTTAGTGAGTACTATGCTTGACTACACAGTTATCTCCCTCTCTCCACCTACACCATCTCCACACCTACTCTCTTAGTGAGTGTCATGCTAGACTACACAGTTATCTCCCTCTCTCCACTTACATCATCTCCACACCTTCTCTCTTAGTGAGTGCCATGCTAGACTACACATCTCTTTCCACATACACCAGCTCCACTCCTACACTCTTAGTGAGGGTCATGCTAGACTACACAGCCATCTCCCTCTCTCCATTTACACAAACTCCACACCTTCTCTCTTAGTGAGTGCCATGCTAGACTACACATCTCTCTCCAGATACACCATCTCCACTCCTACTCTCTTAGTGAGGGTCATGCTAGAATACACAGCTATCTCCCCCTCTCCACATACACCATTCCTACTCTCTTAGTGAGTACTATGCTTGACTACACAGTTATCTCCCTCTCTCCACCTACACCATCTCCACACCTACTCTCTTAGTGAGTGCCATGCTAGACTACACATCTCTCTCCACATACACCAGCTCCACTCCTACTGTCTTAGTGAGGGCCATTCTAGACTATACAGCTATCTTCCTCTCTCCACATACACCAACTCCACACCTTCTCTCTTAGTGAGTGCCATTCTAGACTACACATCTCTTTCCACATGCACCAGCTCCACTCCTACTGTCTTAGTGAGGGCCATTCTAGACTATACAGCTATCTTCCTCTCTCCACATACACCAACTCCACACCTTCTCTCTTAGTGAGTGCCATTCTAGACTACACATCTCTCTCCACATACACCAGCTCCACTCCTACTGTCTTAGTGAGGGCCATTCTAGACTATACAGCTATCTTCCTCTCTCCACTTACATCATCTCCACACCTTCTCTCTTAGTGAGTGCCATGCTAGACTACACATCTCTTTCCACATACACCAGCTCCACTCCTACTCTCTTAGTGAGGGTCATGCTAGACTACACAGCCATCTCCCTCTCTCCATTTACACAAACTCCACACCTTCTCTCTTAGTGAGTGCCATGCTAGACTACACATCTCTCTCCAGATACACCAGCTCCACTCCTACTCTCTTAGTGAGGGTCATGCTAGAATACACAGCTATCTCCCCCTCTCCACATACACCATTCCTACTCTCTTAGTGAGTACTATGCTTGACTACACAGTTATCTCCCTCTCTCCACCTACACCATCTCCACACCTACTCTCTTAGTGAGTGCCATGCTAGACTACACATCTCTCTCCACATACACCAGCTCCACTCCTACTGTCTTAGTGAGGGCCATTCTAGACTACACAGCTATATCCCTCTCTCCACTTACACCAACTCCACACCTTCTCTCTTAGTGAGTGCCATTCTAGACTATACAGCTATCTTCCTCTCTCCACATACACCAACTCCCATTCGCATTCAATAAAAGACCTCGGAAAAATAAAAATTCAGAGGAAATGGATATAGAACCTTCAGCTCCATATTACACCAAATTAGATCTGTTTCCACATAGAAGAATCTGTTTTGACGTGGAACGATCGTGATGCCGCCGTTAGATTGGATCATTTTATCCAATTCGTGAACTGGAATATATCTCACTGGTTTTGAAAAGTCTTTAACTGTGTGTGTAGCCTTAAATAATCGCCTTGACATCAACCGAACGAATAGTGTTACACATATTGACTTATGTTGAAACATATATAAAAATTCATAATTTTTCTAATATTTTAATGCATTTTTTTTTACCTGGGTACTTCTAATTGTTCGTAATCTATGAAAGCTAAATTTAAGAAACATATGTCACTCACTTTAAAGGTATGTATCTTTAAAAATATTCTTTCACATAAGACGCCACCTACATACTAATATTTGTATAATTTTCAAATTTTCCAAATACATCTTCACTTTTTTTCGTCTTTTAAATAATTTTGAATAATGAGAAATCCTCAAATATAAAATTTCAGGCAAATCAATTCAAAATAATCTGGGATATATAAGGTGAATGATATAAAGGATGATTTAATGCAAAGGTAACTAACGATGATGCAAAACGTTACAAACAGGTCTTTCTGTTATTATTTTCCTTCAATAAAGTTTTTATTTCAATCATTAACATAGTAACCTTGCTCTAAAAAAAGTATTATTATTATTTTACCACTAGAAACGATGACACATGATTAAAAAAATCGAAATGCATGCTTTTATTTGCATATTTAATTTTAAATAAATTAATAAATAATCGTTCAATATTATTCTTGAAATATATCGTACATCAAGATAATCAAAACTGGATAATTATAGCAATTAATAATAATAAAGCAAGCTTAAATAAAAAAAGAATTTGGAGCAGCTGAAAAATAAAAAGCAGATGGTTATTTACTTAAACATTGTTTCATAAATATTACATAAATAACACAATGCTGTTGAATTCCATATTCAAATTTTTACCAAACGATATTTTAAATAAATTTTAGGAATTATTTTATATGCTTAATCTAAAAAATATTAAAACATTACTAGAATATTAGAAAGGAACAATTAAATTACATAACAGTTTTTATGTTTTTACTTTGTTTCATTTTCAAAAAAAAAGATGGTTTGTGAAAGTCTAGTGGCGTTACTTGATTCACATACTGGGATTTGCCTTTTTTTTTATTCAATAATATTTTATTCATACTGATATTTAACACTATTCGTACTTAATAAAAAATTTTGCTTTCTTGATTTTTCTATTAATTCATAAATCATTTTCTACAACTATAATTGTTTCCAATTAGTCCTAAACAAAAATGAACATAAAAAGAACATGGAATAGAATCTGTTGTATGTGTCTTTTTTTCCCTTCATTTTTATACCAAGGAAAATAAATAAATAAACATTAATTAACTATCTTTAAGTTGAACTGGAATAACTAATTTGAAAGAGCATACTTTTTATCACATTCCGAATTAGTGATTTTTTTTTTAATTTCCTGCAAGAAAATCCTTTTTTAAAGTTCAGATCAAAGAAAGCAAAAATCATGCTACTCCGAACATGTTTGGTTGTCATATATCTCAAAAAACTTTTGGACAGAGACGGTAAAATTTGAAACAATGATGTTCCAGGCATTGTCCCTACGACTGACATAAAAATTGTAGAGAATTTCTACTCAATATTTTTTAACTTGTGAAATCAAAAATTCTTTAAAAATATAAAATTTATATTTTTAATAGTTTATAACTTTAGTTTTTTTAAAAAAAATATTTTAATATAAAATAACAATTGTTGTCAAGAAATTGACTATATCTTGAAATTTTTAAGGAAAATGAGAACTCATTTTAAAATTAGGAAATTAATATTTGAACTATTTATAACTCATCAACCATTTGCTCAAAATTGCAAAAATCATACGTATTCAGGTTATTTTAATCTGGATAATTTGAATATACATTCGAAATTGGGGGTTGCTCTTTGGAAAGTCATATGACTGACTCTCCGACTCGCCCGAAGGCACACGGATAACAAAAACTGAATTACCGGACCACTCCAACAGCAACACTGGCGAGTACTGTGGTTGAATCCTGAGGGCCATCGCCGGTTAAGGTACAACCCTTCCGGAAGGAAGTACGTCCCGTCATCGATGGGAGGAGTGTTCTATGGAAAAACTGAGCTTGTGTAAATTAAAATATGAAGATGACTCCTTGCATGAAAAATATTTCACACACTAAACAGAGAACATATTTCTGCAGCTACAGGTGTTAACAGTTTTATTATGCGATAATTAGATTTGGAATAATAAGCAACAATGGCGGATTTCCAACTAAGTACCTTGGATAGCTGCCTAGTAGCCCCTGGACTGATAAGGGACCGCAAGCTGTCCTTTAAAATTTTATTTCCTTATTTGTCAAATAAATAAGTTAGTAGAAAATAAAATTCCATGAATGATAAAATAGGATAATATTAACACTTTATCAAGTATAAATGGTTAGGACTTTTTATCCCGTCTTTGCATAATGATGGAAATTTCCATCATAACATTTAGTGAACAAAAAAATTGTACTCAAAACTGGTGTACTGTAAATTGGTTGTTGCTGGCAACTTTTTGCTCGATTATTGTGTAATAAGGAATGTAGCTAGAAAAAACAAACAAACTAACAAAAAAGTCACAATCATTATAGCGGGTTTGAACTTTTCATTCCGCTGTTTGTCGTAGTTGGAAGAAACGTGCGATTTCTTGAATATTTTTTTCTAACTAATCTGAGGTTTTTTACTAATAAAAGCGATAATGAGTGGAGAAATTTAGAAGTGAGGGACACTGAGCTTAACAAGTAAATTTGCATGATGGTGAATATTTCCATCGTTCTGTATTTTAAATTATTTTATATATTTATACTAGGAATTTTTTAAACATTTTCCTTTAATCTATAGCATGAATTATATCACCCTGATTTACTTCACAAAAAAAGAAAAAAAATCATGCAAAGAAGGGTTAAGTTTTATTAAATTTACTTTATTATTTGATTATTATAGATATTTTTAAAAAATTACGTATTTGGAGACATAATAAGGTGAGAAATATTTACCTAAATAACTTTAAAAATGTGCTTGAAATGTGAAATTAAATCGATCATTTTATTAAAAAAGGGAGTCTTATTATAAGCATTACCTAGGGTTGCAAAACATCTAAATATGCCACTAAAGAGCAATGTTTGAATATTTTTCTGACGAACTGTACAAAATACGTGCTTATGTTTTAATCATTTTATGTAATACAATTTTGTAATTCCTATTTTGTGTATGAACCTCTAATTAAGAATTGAAAACACAAGTGTAAAATCTCTCTTTTTTTTAATAAATAGAATTTAAAAAATGATTAACATTAATCTTGCTCTTGAAAAGTTTCTAAAAAAAAGCTTGAATATTTATTGTTCAATGTCTAGTCTGTAATTTTTGTCTTTCAAAAATGATATATACTGTTTAAATATATCTTCTTTTGAACGAACAGATTATATTCTACTAGAAAAGAATAAAGAAAAAAAAAAGAAAGAAACGTGGAGGTGTTAGCTCCTAGAAACCAGAAAAAGAAATAATTCATTGTCAACATTCATCGTTCTACAAAAGATACGATTTGAAACATACGGCGTAAAAAGAATCACTTCGAATGCTTCGTACTCCCCTTTCAATAGCATCATTAACAGGGAAAAGACACACAATAAATCTGAAATAAAATTGATTCATGCCAAAGTAACATAAAAAATAAAAAAGAGAATGAATCTTCGTCAGACTGTTGAAAACCGCGCCAAATTTGGCAACCCAATATGAACCTCGCCAAGCTTCCTGGAGCCAATGGCGTAAATCTTTCATATCACTCGGCGGGCTCTGTGAAAGACTGGCTGGAAACGCGTGTCTGTTTTATGGAAATAAACATTCTTTTTTTGGCTTTCCTAGGAAATGGCGGCAAACCTCTGATGCCACTCTATTAATTGGGATGTTTTTCAGTAAAATCGTCTGCTCGTACATGAAGTAAGGGAGTTTAATCGCTTAATTTTTTTTAAAACACGTGGATGGTATTAACGCTCGTCTTTTATTTCCCAAAACTGCTGCGAGTTCTTTTTATAGGTATGTATTACATTTTTTAAAAAAATATCAATAGTTTAATTTCAATTAATATTTAAAAATATTCTATTTAATTGTCTTTTTAGAAAATTTTTTCTTCTGCTCTTCTCTAATGTTTTTGAATATTATTTGATAAGTAGAAATGTTTTTTTTTTTTCCTTTAATTTATTGTAAAACAAATTAATTAATATAGACAAGAGATTCCAAATTTTTCAGTCGACTTCGAATATTAATTTTTATCGTGTTCCTCCACTAATAATGTTAGAATTTTAAATAATTATTATAAAGTTGTCTTGTGCGTTACTTATATTATACTAATTTTAATATGCACTTTATATTTTACAGATAGCATTCTATTTCTAGCCAAATTTAAATTTATTACTTCTTATTATCTCATTTTCACTATTATTTAAATAATTAATATCAAAAATATCAAAAAAAAAATTACCTAGGTTTAGTTTAGAAAATCCAAGATTTGTTAGAACAATCCCAGATTTTAACACTTTGTATCGAAATTTAATAAAATATCCCAGCTGACCGATTTTGGTGATATGGTCCTCATAGTAAATTTTATTTCATTAGATCTGTTATTCTATAGTCATTTTGAGCTATCATATTCACGCACACGAGATTAAGCGGGGAGATAAATAATTGAACATTTTATGAATTTCTTTCATTATTTAATATGAATCTTCTATCCCTTTAATAAAATGGGATCCCGAATTTCATTCATGTAGCTTACTGCAATTTGAACTATCGCACTCTCAAACACACTTATGGATCGACTACCTATTGAGTGATTATTGCCAAAATTTGTTGAATATTTGAATATCTATGATTTTGGAACAAGGACCACGCAGTAAATTTCATTTCTTTAGCTTTTTTCGTTAAATGGTATCGTGCTTACAGACAGATTCTGATAATAAAAAATAATCTTTTTTGGACTTAAGGAAATCTAAAAGGCGGAGTTCTGTTATCTTAATACTGAATATGTTTGGCGATTAAAATACTTTTTTTGTTGCCAACTATGGTTATGAGAAAATAAATTTTTTATGAAATTATTTAAAATCACAGCTTATTAAACTTTGGCGATGGGAAGAAAAGTGGAATTTTTATCCCGATTTCTTTTAACATTTTTAGCAATATAGATTTAACAGTGAGGATTAATCACTTGATTAATCCTTTAAACAAAGATTATTTAAAGGCCTTTTACATATATTTTTTTTAATTCAATAAAATAGGCCAACATTTTTTTTTTTTAATTTCTCGCCTGAAAGTTTTGATTGATTTTGTGAGCATGTTAGAAATATGAAATGCTAATTTTCTGTAAAAGCTCTACTTTTTAAGATTTTGTGTAACTAAAAAAAAGAAAAATTTTGAAGAATATGGTATTTCTGGCACAGCAAAGCATAAAAAGGAAATATATAATCGTACTCGTTCTAAAATAAAAAATTCTATGATTAATCGAATAAAAACTTATACTCTAGTTTCAACATAGAAAATTTTCAGTATCAAGAGCATCAATTAATGAGTTTTGTGTGGACTTAATATATGTTAACTCTTCGGCCAGTAAGAGGAAATATGCCTTATGGTATTGCAGAGCCAAACATGCATGTGTGCTTATGGGATTGCTGAATCAAACATGCATCTTGTGCTTATGGTATTGCAGAGCCAAACATGCATCTTGTTCTTATGGTATTGCAGAGCCAAACATGCATCTTGTGCTTATGGGATTGCTGAATCAAACATGCATCTTTTGTTTATGGTATTGCAGAGCCAAACATGCATCTTGTGCTTATGGGATTGCTGAATCAAACATGCATCTTTTGTTTATGGTATTGCAGAGCCAAACATGCATCTTGTTCTTATGGGATTGCTGAATCAATCATGCATCTTGTGCTTATGATATTGCAGAGCCAAACATGCATCTTGTGCTTATGGTATTGTAGATCCAAACATGCATCTTGTACTTATGGGATTTGAGTGCGAAATATACATCTTGTGCTTATGGGATTGCAAACCAAACGAATTGGAACGAATAACCTACCAGAGCGGAGATGATTTTGGGAAGTAACGTAGAATGGAGAGGCTCTAAGACGAGACGAGGTAGATTCATTTTGCCTCCGCTAGATATAAAGTTTGAACTGGATGTAAAAATTTCATGGAATCTGTTAATCAAGATATGCTTTGTTTTCCGTAAATTGCACTTAAAATGGTTAGAATAAGTTGAGAAATACTTAAAGCTGAAAATGGTTATGGTCCTCGAATTAGACAGTTCATAAAGTATTCTTATTTCCTGCATTCCAAGATCAAGACGGAGTTGGAACTCAGTTTCCAATACTGCCAAGAATATGCTAGGCGATCACAAGATTCAAAATGTATGTTGAATTAGTTAACAATGAGCTAAATAACTTTTGTGATATCTACTGTAATATGAGCATAAAGATTTATTACCCCCAAAATATCGTTCCCCTGAGAATCTAGCTATACGAAAGAAAAGCAAAGGGCATAATTTCGATTTGCTGATTTGAATGGCGGTTAACGTAGTACTTTAACTCAAAAGTTCTTCAGCTCTGCATCTAACAATGCTGTGATAGAATAACATAACAGTTGTTGTTACAAGGAATATTTTCCTCATGATATGAGCATCGAATTAAGCCTTTTAGGTGTTTTTTGGTAATGCAAATCTTGTAACCCGTTTTCAAATCAAATATTATTTTATAGATTTCAATCTGATTTTTATATATGTAATTTTAACTATTTTCATATTAGTAATTTTAAATTTTGCCAAATTGAAACAGCAAAACTCTCATTTGCACTTCTAAAAAGTTGGTTTTAGTATATCACGTATTAAAAAAATGCTAGAATTTAACCGTAGCTCTATATAAAATAGTAAAAAAAAAAAAAAAAAAAAAAAAGATTTTTTTTTACCTTAATTTAAATAATATCTAATAATAGGATGGGACATTATTTTAGAATTATAAAATAACATTGCAAATGGTAATTAATTAGGAATCTTGCTTTAGAAAATGAAACAATGGCTGATTTTAATTTGAATAAGTTTGATTGCACTGACTTCATAATTAAATGAAAATGCAAAATTAACTTTCACAAATATCCCTCCCCCTAAGAAAACATTCTCGGGGCTCGGAGCCTATAGGCAATTATCTACTTTCATTATTTCAATCCGATCCTAAGGGCATGAATACAATCAAGACCGGCACTAATTCAGATGGGATGCTCACGTGATGTTAAATTACTGTTGGAATCTGAAAAAAAAAATGTGAAAATCTAATCTAGAATGTTAAACAATGGAAGTTTTCTGAATAGAACGAAATAATTGTTTCTTTTATTTTCGTTTGATTCTCTTCGTATTTAACTTTTAATTAAGTTGTTGTAAATTTACAGGAGTGTTGTGCTTTCTGCTTCAATGAATTAAAATTTTATTGTGGTACAGTTTTTAAAAAAAAAAAATTAACGTCTATAGCATAAACACAACCAAATGGACCATCCATCTTGGAAATTAAGAACCATTGCAGCAAGTAAGGTCGTGATTAAACCCTCTAGAATCCCTTATGCAATAAAGGCCTCGGGGTTACGCTTTCCTAATATCATCTTCCAAAACGAGATATTTTTTTTTATTGATTTAAATTTTTTAATTGATTTAATATATATTAGCATGTTTAAATATTAAATTTTGTCAGACTTAATAACCAAAATATTGTATTTCAAGTCACTTTGAAAAAATTCTGTTTTAATAAAGATCATTAAACATGTTTTAAAAGGGGTTAATTTAGTTTAATTAAAAGTAATACAATTTTAAAGTAATTTTAAAAAATAAAAACAGTAAACAATTTTTAACATAGTCTAAATATTATTTAGTCATGAGATTGACAGTTTTTAATCTATTTTAAGTAATGTATCTTATGGAAGTTATAAGATTACATTATATTCAAAAACAATATATCCTATGGGAATTACAAGATTATGTGGTATATTTAAAAACTATATATCTTATGAGAACTTTAAGATAACATACTATGTTTTAAAAAATTATATCTTATTGGAATTAATAGATAATATACTTAAAAACAATATATTTTATGGAAATTATAAGATAATATACTTAAAAGCAATATATTTTATGGAAATTATGAGATAATATACTTAAAAACAATATATCGTATGGAAATTATGAGATAATATACTTAAAAGCAATATATTTTATGGAAATTATAAGAATATACTTAAAAGCAATATATTTTATGGAAATTATGAGATAATATACTTAAAAGCAATATATTTTATGGAAATTATGAGATAATGCACTTAAAAGCAATATAGTTTATGGAAATTATGAGATAATATACTTAAAAGCAATATATTTTATGGAAATTATGAGATAATGCACTTAAAAGCAATATAGTTTATGGAAATTATGAGATAATATACTTAAAAGCAATATATTTTATGGAAATTATGAGATAATATACTTAAAAGCAATATATTTTATGGAAATTATGAGATAATGCACTTAAAAGCAATATAGTTTATGGAAATTATGAGATAATATACTTAAAAGCAATATATTTTATGGAAATTATGAGATAATGCACTTAAAAGCAATATAGTTTATGGAAATTATGAGATAATATACTTAAAAGCAATATATTTTATGGAAATTATGAGATAATATACTTAAAAACAATATATCGTATGGAAATTATGAGATAATATACTTAAAAGCAATATATCGTATGGAAATTATGAGATTACATAGTATAGTTAAAATTCTTGCTAAAGGTTATTCATTGGAAATGCTTTACAGTAATGATCTCGAATTCAAACGATACTTTAGTTTATTTCATCTAATTCGAATGCACGAACTTTTCAAATTAAATGTCTGTGAAAATACAGCAAAAAAAGTCCGTATTCCTCTCCAGAGCACTGGAACCCTTCGGCAGCTGCCTACTTTTCCTAGGTATTAATCCGAACTTATCATCGAGGCATAAAAATAATACAAGTCAGTACTAGAGAGAAGAATACCCTTATGATGGCAAATATATCCTGGAATCTTTAAAGAAACTGCATAAACAAAATTCATTTAAGATTGTCAAGCATAAGAAGCATTCTGAGTGGAACAAACTAATTATTCCCTTTATTCTCATTTTATTCTTCTCACCTTCTAATTTTAATTAAACTATTCTGAATTCCAGGATTTTAATTAAAATGCTTTGTAAAATTTACTCAGCTGAAGGTTTTTCTTTTTTAATTTAACGCCTATAACATAAGCAGTCCATTTGCACGGTTTTCCCGGAACATTTCGGCGAGAATAGAGAGGAAAAAAAAAAAGAAAAATTTTAGAGAGGCACAAAGAAAATGGAGGAGCGGAACCTGAGCAGATGAGTTTCTCATCTGCTCAGGCTGCTGATAGCATATTACTGTTGGATTCTGCAAACAGACTGCGTAATTAAAGTTCGTTCATAAATATCCAATAAAAGGAGCTTTCTGAATGGAACGGAATCAAAGTAACTTTCTTCTTTTTTTTATTTGATTTTTCTGATTTCTAATTTTTAATTAAGCTATTGTAGATTTAAAAGACTATCATTATGTTTTTTTAAGCATTTGAAATATTTTACATTATTTATTAAAGAAAAGAGTTTTATTTAACGCCTATACCTTAAGTCTAATTTAATATGCTATCTTAAATAAGATTATCGTCATATCTTACAAGTAATTTCCCGGAAACTTTCAACTTACTCTATAATATATGTACTTGTATATTATTAACCCTATGGCAATGGTGAACAATAATTACAAAAGAGACTATTAGAGTGCGAACTTTAGTTAATAATCATTGAGACGCGGTTTATACTAAAATAGCAGAAAATCAAGTATGTATTTTGGACTTTTTCTTTATCCGATCGATTAAAATTAAATCTGACCCAGAACTACTGTTGTAGTCACAAAATCACTTTCCAAATTTCAGATATTTAAGTCATTGCCTTTTTGAATTTGCGTGTTTACATGCTTGGGAAAAATGCTTAGAAATAGATAGCCAATCCCTTGCCTTATTTGGTTTCAATTTTTATGCATATCTATATTGGATTTAAAATCTGTATATCAAATTTTATCCATTTAACATTTTTAATTTTATAATTATTGTTTTAACTTATATTTAGACATCCGGGCAACTTCCTCAGAATGGATTTTGTAGAAATCTGCAATATTGGAGTAGAGATCATAAATTAAATTTAATCTCTCTATTTGAAAGAATTTTAGATTTATCACAAAGAGGCTGATAAACCTCCAAAAGTATGTTTTACGAACTCTGGGACAAATGGGGAATTATCAAAATCTCGAATTCGAATTTTTTGAATATTACAATGCATTCTTTTTGTACACGGGAAAGTAAAATCAGTTGAGAAACAAAAATTGTCATAACCATTTTTCAACATATAGAATACAATTACAATTATTTAAATCATTTCCCAGCACCTCCCTGTATTTTGGCATAATCGTGGAATCGCCATTCAGTCAAACCCAGAGAATTGTGATTTAGTAACTAGAAATATTCAAAGTGCTATAAATCTAAAAATATTCAAAGAGCTATAAAAACCAACGTGAATGGTTCTCTCAAAACTATTTTGCATACTCTCTAAAAAATTTATCATTCCAAAGAACGCTTTGTATGGCATTGGCGTACAATAGTTACGAAATATTAACTTTTGGCGTGAATTTATCATTTTTACAGAATCTATCGTGTTATCCTTGGCGAGTTTTTTTTTTTTTTGGCGATTAATCCCTGGCAGGCGATTAATAGTATTCGGAAATCGAATTTGTGCTTTAGATGCGTTTTTCTCAATCGATTAAAACCACGGCTTGACATAAAACTGCTCTTGTAGTTACAAAATCTCATACCTAATTTAATATATTTAAGTTGTCGCGTTTTTAATTATCGCTTTACATGTTTCTGAAAGTACGGACTGATACAGTCAATCCGTTGTTGGTTGTGGCTGAAACTTTGACAGGTGTCTACACTATAGATCTTAAACCTGTGCACCGCATTCTATCTAACTCTCATCATCTTATTGTTATCGTGTTAACTAATATTCGAACAGTTGATCAGACAGACATTCTCGGAATAGATTTTACACAAAATTTGATAGAAATCTGCAAATTTGGTGTAAAGACCAAACCATTGTACCAAATTTCAATCATCCATCTCAAAGCGTTTTTAAATTCTTTGTCACAGGCAGACAGACGGACGGATATTTTCCAAAATGAGTTTCTCGAATTCAAGAAGGTGTGGCGGATTGCGATGAGCGAGGATAGAACCTGGGACCTTCTGGTTCGCAGCCGTGTAACATTACCACAATACAAAAGCAATTGCTCGTGTAGCGTAGCTGTTAACTGGCTTATCTTATAAGCTTTCACAAGCTTATAAGCCAGTTAACAGCTACGCTACAAAGGTCTAAAACGTAAAGATTCGTCAAAATTTCGCTTCCGAATTTTGTAAACGATTCATATATTTTCTCTATTCTGCGTATATGAGAAAACAAAAAACTCACATCGTAGGTTTAAAAAACCATCAAATAAATCTATCATAGTAATTTATTACGTGAGATGCGGAAATTGAATCAAGTGCAAACTCCGTCATCAAGTACGTTCCTAAATTACGAGGACGATCCCAAGTCACTCTCCTTTATCATACAATGAATCTTTAATCTCTTAAATTAATCATTAACATTAATTTATTATTTGCTTGATTTATATCTTTTTATATCGCAGACGTATGCGTGGGTTAGGGGAAAAAAAAAAAAAAAAACTCGCGTAAAAACGTGCTTGAAATAGTTTTTTTTTTTTTTTTTTTAATGCCTGAGAGTTTAAGTGGGAAAAACTTAAAAACTCGTTTTTAGATTGTGCGGAGAGTTTCCGGTCATTTTATTTTTTTAAAAAAATTAAATACAGTAAAGTAAAAACAGAAGATACTTCTATTTACTCTTTCTTTTTTTATTATTATTTCAAACGATATAACTAGAATGAAACTTAACTGATTTAACTATGAGTCATGAACTTGTTCTGGACAGCGTGGGAAAATTTTAAAGTAAATGAAATTTTTGCAACAAGTGTTTTAAATCTGATTCTTCTACGTTTATATGCAAAGCATCTAATTAAACCTATTCAATTGAGACAGTGGAATAACTTTTGAGCGTGGGAAATTTTCCAACATGTGTTTAATACTTTTATACTTGGATATTGAATAATTACGTGGAATATCTGAATTGATTGAAATCTGAGACAACGTGGGAAAATTTTGGAGTTTATGTAATTTCTGCAATGAGTTTTGAAAATAATTGCATAAATAATCTGAGTTAGATTAAATTTATTTTAATTCTTTATTAAACACATTAATTCTTTAATTATTCCACAAATTAATTCTTCATTTCATTATTTGATTTTGTCATATTTTGGCGCTCTATTTGCATTTGGCGTCTTGACTATTTTTTATGATGCCAGCAATTACTGATTTTTAGGTAGTGTAGTTGTACATTACACTTACATATTAAGCATATCTTATGACTTTTAAACAAATGTCATCGCGTTTCCTATTTTTAAGTTCTATAAAATAAAATATATAGAAAAAAAATTAAGTTTTAGGAAATTAAAAAATAAAAATATTTAATTTATACTCCACTGTTTATTTTTTTAATTGTTATTTCTGACTTTCCATTTACACGCATGCTGATTGGTAATTATAGTGTGGCTCTGATTAGTTGGCGGCTCATTCTAAACCTCTGACAGACGAGTCTATTTGATGAGAGGGGAATACGTATTAAACAGAGAGCGGAAAAATAGAGTTATAATAAGAATGAATGTGTTGAATTCAACGTATTTTTTCCTTACTTCTCATTATTGACATATCATCAATCATGGGAAGGAACGAAAGTCAGCCAGATGTGGTAAACTTTAATTCACTTCCGCCTTTCAGCTTATCAAAATAGATTCGGCAGATGTCAGCAGTTCTTAATATAAAGACGAAAATATGATACTAAATATAAAAAAAATATTCAATTTGAAACTATTATCCTGATAGTTTTAGTAAATATTTCCAGAAGAATATTTTAGTCCTATATTTCAAATGTTGTGATTTTAAACAATGATAAGTCTTAAAGTTACAGTCACAGCTTTCTCTTATATCTCCTTATAAGGAAAAACAATCATTTAGTCACTGCAGAAATTTTATATAATATATATTATGGGATACACGCTATAGCTGGTTTTTATAAAATCTGTGATTATAGATGGAAAACAGATGGAAAGATGTACAATTTTTATTCTTAATACACAGTTTTTAAGCTTAATAAAATAGTTTTTATTCTTAATAAACAGTTTTTGATCTGTGTAAAACAATTTTCATTCTTAATAAAATAGTTTTTAATTCTTAACGAACAAGTTTTAAACTTAAGAAAGTAATTTTTATTCTTATTAAGCAGTTTTAATTGTAATAAACAGATTGTATAAACATTCTTTAAATGTAATAAAATACTTTTCCGGCAGAGTCTTTTGTTAATTTCCATTCATCCTCTAGGGTATCATCTGATATTTAGGTCAACAATTAGAGTTTTAAAGAGTAAAGGGAGTAAAACCAAAGTTTTAAAGAGTAAATCAAGGTGTAGCACGAATGGGAGTGCTGTTATTGTAGTTTGTCCCTCATATATGCAAATAACTTAAAGCATTGACCTAAGGAATTATCCAAGGTATACTACGAGTGCAATAAGTGATGCTTTTCGAGTATGCAAATAATTACATCGAGTCTCTTCATGTATGCAAATAACCTGATTCACTATTTTAATGCAATTAGTCCGGTTGTCTTGGGGATACAGTAAAAATGGCCTTCATATCTACAAATAAATAACATAAAGCCTTGACTTAAAGAGTAAATCAAGGTGAACCATGGATGAAATAAATAAGGATTTTCGAATATGCAAATAATTATATAAAGTTACTTCACATAACATCACAAACACATGGTGAAAGTAATTGTGCATTCCATCTAACGTTAGTCGCAACATTATATTCTGTGAAGTGTTCTAAACCTCAAATTTAAAGGTAAATTTGGAACGGTAAAGGGAAAAAAAGTTTTCAAAGCAGTTTATCCCTCAAAGAACTATTTTCTTTGTGCATATTGCATTTTCGTTTTTGGGTGAATTACTCAGACAATTCAGGGCGATTACTTCATGGAATTTCATTTTATTCAGGTGTTTTTATACATTTCGCTTTACACTCTCCCTTTGGATATCTCGAAATCTAATCGATGTGCATGGATAAAAAAAAATACTTCAAAGACTTGATCCCCGAGATCTAACATAAATTCATTCCATTTCTCTTCTGCGCCTAAAAACCCCAACCCTCCTCAAAAAAAAAAAAAAAAAAAGTGAAAAGAGAAGGGGGAAAAAAAAAAAATCCCTGAAATAAATCACTTCCATCCCAAGAAAATTCAGTTGCCACTGTTTCAAAAAGAAGTTTTAACTCCCTCAGGAGTGTGGGAAATAGTCTTTTTTTTTCCTTGCGTGTATCAACGCTAAATCTTCCTGACGTTTCATCCAACTTCACTGTGACTGTGATCGAGGGAATCCGTGTCCTTAACCGTGACTGCACACGTGTGATTCAGTTGAGACGCTGCTGGAATAACGGACACTAACGAGCTATGATGTCATCTTGCTGAATAACGTCTTTCAACTGTTCTTCTGTTTCACTTTGTTCTTTTTATTATTTTCCCCCCTCCTTTTTATATATCCTCCTCCGAAAGAGGGAAAAAGAAAAAGGGATTTTCCTTTTTATTTATTTATTTCTTCTTTCCACATAATTTCATCAAATCATTGCCGGCATTTTCTAATTCAATTTTTCAGTCTTTTCCGCCGCACCTGGGAGGCTGAATTTTGGAGATAAGTCAATTTGCTTCTCCTAAGTGAGTTGGGAAAATTACGTGGTTTATATCCTTTTATCGTGATATTGAGACTGACATTTATCTTAATTTTTGACATAAAAGCGTATTTTAGAAGACTCTTTTACCTAATTTACAGTGAATGCTATTAATTTTTCAGGAACGACCTACCTACTTTCAATTATATGAAAGAATCTGCATTTACTTACATATAGCCAATTCAAGCTAAAATTGGTCACCTAGAGCAAAGGTTTCCGCACTTTTAAACATTACGACCCACATTTTAGAAACTAAAGTTTTCCATTTTCATTCTTGATACAATAGCTTTTTTTAGATTACCTGCACTCGTTCTTTCCGAATAAGGACAATAAAAAACCCTTCTGTTAAGAGGAAATAATATTTATTATTAAATATTATAAATGCTTTCAGTGTTTAAAGAAACGCTTTGATGTTAACGCGTAATCAAATTGAATTGATCGTTCATAGTAAAAAAAAGTTCCTAATTTGTTACACGGAATCTGTGCTTAAACGAGTCACTTGTTTTCGTATTGCGCTTTGTTTTTGTTTTGCTATCATGTGATTTCATAAAGATTTACTTACGTAATATTTTTGCAACTTGTTGAAAGATATATAAATTCAAGATATTATGGATGCTACCAAAAATTGGTCCACAACTCATCAATGGGTCTCGAACTATTGATGAGTTGGTGATTATTTATGATGAGTCCTGATGTGTTACCTGAGTTTTTATCAAATTTTTGTTCCAATCGGTTGGGTTAAAAGTACCTAAAACACGAATACGATTTTCAGATACTATTAGCCGCATGTCAGGGATTAATCGCCAAAATACTCGCCAAATATCACACGATATAGTCAGTAAAAATACTAAATTCACGCCAAAAGTTAATATTTCGTAACAATTGAACGCCAGGCAAGACAAATTTATTAGAGAGTATGCGAGAAAGTTTTGGGAAGACCTATCACGCTGGTTTTTTAATGCATTTTGTCCTTAATGTATTTTTATATTATAATAAATATTCTATTAATTAACATATTCTGTTCAAAGCCTGTATTCATTTACTGATCATCGAATTAATATTAAGGACCCTGTGTTAAAGTATATTCTTCTTAATATTTCTTTCATATACAAGTAAATGATCGGTTAATTAACATATTCTGTTTAAAACCATTTTCCTTTAGCCATTTCTTAGCCTTTCTTTCTTTCTTAAAACCATTTTCTTAGTGAGGGTCATGCTAGACTACACAGCCATCTCCCTCTCTCCATTTACACAAACTCCACACCTTCTCTCTTAGTGAGTGCCATGCTAGACTACACATCTCTCTCCAGATACACCATCTCCACTCCTACTCTCTTAGTGAGGGTCATGCTAGAATACACAGCTATCTCCCCCTCTCCACATACACCATTCCTACTCTCTTAGTGAGTACTATGCTTGACTACACAGTTATCTCCCTCTCTCCACCTACACCATCTCCACACCTACTCTCTTAGTGAGTGCCATGCTAGACTACACATCTCTCTCCACATACACCAGCTCCACTCCTACTGTCTTAGTGAGGGCCATTCTAGACTATACAGCTATCTTCCTCTCTCCACATACACCAACTCCACACCTTCTCTCTTAGTGAGTGCCATTCTAGACTACACATCTCTTTCCACATGCACCAGCTCCACTCCTACTGTCTTAGTGAGGGCCATTCTAGACTATACAGCTATCTTCCTCTCTCCACATACACCAACTCCACACCTTCTCTCTTAGTGAGTGCCATTCTAGACTACACATCTCTCTCCACATACACCAGCTCCACTCCTACTGTCTTAGTGAGGGCCATTCTAGACTATACAGCTATCTTCCTCTCTCCACTTACATCATCTCCACACCTTCTCTCTTAGTGAGTGCCATGCTAGACTACACATCTCTTTCCACATACACCAGCTCCACTCCTACTCTCTTAGTGAGGGTCATGCTAGACTACACAGCCATCTCCCTCTCTCCATTTACACAAACTCCACACCTTCTCTCTTAGTGAGTGCCATGCTAGACTACACATCTCTCTCCAGATACACCAGCTCCACTCCTACTCTCTTAGTGAGGGTCATGCTAGAATACACAGCTATCTCCCCCTCTCCACATACACCATTCCTACTCTCTTAGTGAGTACTATGCTTGACTACACAGTTATCTCCCTCTCTCCACCTACACCATCTCCACACCTACTCTCTTAGTGAGTGCCATGCTAGACTACACATCTCTCTCCACATACACCAGCTCCACTCCTACTGTCTTAGTGAGGGCCATTCTAGACTACACAGCTATATCCCTCTCTCCACTTACACCAACTCCACACCTTCTCTCTTAGTGAGTGCCATTCTAGACTATACAGCTATCTTCCTCTCTCCACATACACCAACTCCCATTCGCATTCAATAAAAGACCTCGGAAAAATAAAAATTCAGAGGAAATGGATATAGAACCTTCAGCTCCATATTACACCAAATTAGATCTGTTTCCACATAGAAGAATCTGTTTTGACGTGGAACGATCGTGATGCCGCCGTTAGATTGGATCATTTTATCCAATTCGTGAACTGGAATATATCTCACTGGTTTTGAAAAGTCTTTAACTGTGTGTGTAGCCTTAAATAATCGCCTTGACATCAACCGAACGAATAGTGTTACACATATTGACTTATGTTGAAACATATATAAAAATTCATAATTTTTCTAATATTTTAATGCATTTTTTTTTACCTGGGTACTTCTAATTGTTCGTAATCTATGAAAGCTAAATTTAAGAAACATATGTCACTCACTTTAAAGGTATGTATCTTTAAAAATATTCTTTCACATAAGACGCCACCTACATACTAATATTTGTATAATTTTCAAATTTTCCAAATACATCTTCACTTTTTTTCGTCTTTTAAATAATTTTGAATAATGAGAAATCCTCAAATATAAAATTTCAGGCAAATCAATTCAAAATAATCTGGGATATATAAGGTGAATGATATAAAGGATGATTTAATGCAAAGGTAACTAACGATGATGCAAAACGTTACAAACAGGTCTTTCTGTTATTATTTTCCTTCAATAAAGTTTTTATTTCAATCATTAACATAGTAACCTTGCTCTAAAAAAAGTATTATTATTATTTTACCACTAGAAACGATGACACATGATTAAAAAAATCGAAATGCATGCTTTTATTTGCATATTTAATTTTAAATAAATTAATAAATAATCGTTCAATATTATTCTTGAAATATATCGTACATCAAGATAATCAAAACTGGATAATTATAGCAATTAATAATAATAAAGCAAGCTTAAATAAAAAAAGAATTTGGAGCAGCTGAAAAATAAAAAGCAGATGGTTATTTACTTAAACATTGTTTCATAAATATTACATAAATAACACAATGCTGTTGAATTCCATATTCAAATTTTTACCAAACGATATTTTAAATAAATTTTAGGAATTATTTTATATGCTTAATCTAAAAAATATTAAAACATTACTAGAATATTAGAAAGGAACAATTAAATTACATAACAGTTTTTATGTTTTTACTTTGTTTCATTTTCAAAAAAAAAGATGGTTTGTGAAAGTCTAGTGGCGTTACTTGATTCACATACTGGGATTTGCCTTTTTTTTTATTCAATAATATTTTATTCATACTGATATTTAACACTATTCGTACTTAATAAAAAATTTTGCTTTCTTGATTTTTCTATTAATTCATAAATCATTTTCTACAACTATAATTGTTTCCAATTAGTCCTAAACAAAAATGAACATAAAAAGAACATGGAATAGAATCTGTTGTATGTGTCTTTTTTTCCCTTCATTTTTATACCAAGGAAAATAAATAAATAAACATTAATTAACTATCTTTAAGTTGAACTGGAATAACTAATTTGAAAGAGCATACTTTTTATCACATTCCGAATTAGTGATTTTTTTTTTAATTTCCTGCAAGAAAATCCTTTTTTAAAGTTCAGATCAAAGAAAGCAAAAATCATGCTACTCCGAACATGTTTGGTTGTCATATATCTCAAAAAACTTTTGGACAGAGACGGTAAAATTTGAAACAATGATGTTCCAGGCATTGTCCCTACGACTGACATAAAAATTGTAGAGAATTTCTACTCAATATTTTTTAACTTGTGAAATCAAAAATTCTTTAAAAATATAAAATTTATATTTTTAATAGTTTATAACTTTAGTTTTTTTAAAAAAAATATTTTAATATAAAATAACAATTGTTGTCAAGAAATTGACTATATCTTGAAATTTTTAAGGAAAATGAGAACTCATTTTAAAATTAGGAAATTAATATTTGAACTATTTATAACTCATCAACCATTTGCTCAAAATTGCAAAAATCATACGTATTCAGGTTATTTTAATCTGGATAATTTGAATATACATTCGAAATTGGGGGTTGCTCTTTGGAAAGTCATATGACTGACTCTCCGACTCGCCCGAAGGCACACGGATAACAAAAACTGAATTACCGGACCACTCCAACAGCAACACTGGCGAGTACTGTGGTTGAATCCTGAGGGCCATCGCCGGTTAAGGTACAACCCTTCCGGAAGGAAGTACGTCCCGTCATCGATGGGAGGAGTGTTCTATGGAAAAACTGAGCTTGTGTAAATTAAAATATGAAGATGACTCCTTGCATGAAAAATATTTCACACACTAAACAGAGAACATATTTCTGCAGCTACAGGTGTTAACAGTTTTATTATGCGATAATTAGATTTGGAATAATAAGCAACAATGGCGGATTTCCAACTAAGTACCTTGGATAGCTGCCTAGTAGCCCCTGGACTGATAAGGGACCGCAAGCTGTCCTTTAAAATTTTATTTCCTTATTTGTCAAATAAATAAGTTAGTAGAAAATAAAATTCCATGAATGATAAAATAGGATAATATTAACACTTTATCAAGTATAAATGGTTAGGACTTTTTATCCCGTCTTTGCATAATGATGGAAATTTCCATCATAACATTTAGTGAACAAAAAAATTGTACTCAAAACTGGTGTACTGTAAATTGGTTGTTGCTGGCAACTTTTTGCTCGATTATTGTGTAATAAGGAATGTAGCTAGAAAAAACAAACAAACTAACAAAAAAGTCACAATCATTATAGCGGGTTTGAACTTTTCATTCCGCTGTTTGTCGTAGTTGGAAGAAACGTGCGATTTCTTGAATATTTTTTTCTAACTAATCTGAGGTTTTTTACTAATAAAAGCGATAATGAGTGGAGAAATTTAGAAGTGAGGGACACTGAGCTTAACAAGTAAATTTGCATGATGGTGAATATTTCCATCGTTCTGTATTTTAAATTATTTTATATATTTATACTAGGAATTTTTTAAACATTTTCCTTTAATCTATAGCATGAATTATATCACCCTGATTTACTTCACAAAAAAAGAAAAAAAATCATGCAAAGAAGGGTTAAGTTTTATTAAATTTACTTTATTATTTGATTATTATAGATATTTTTAAAAAATTACGTATTTGGAGACATAATAAGGTGAGAAATATTTACCTAAATAACTTTAAAAATGTGCTTGAAATGTGAAATTAAATCGATCATTTTATTAAAAAAGGGAGTCTTATTATAAGCATTACCTAGGGTTGCAAAACATCTAAATATGCCACTAAAGAGCAATGTTTGAATATTTTTCTGACGAACTGTACAAAATACGTGCTTATGTTTTAATCATTTTATGTAATACAATTTTGTAATTCCTATTTTGTGTATGAACCTCTAATTAAGAATTGAAAACACAAGTGTAAAATCTCTCTTTTTTTTAATAAATAGAATTTAAAAAATGATTAACATTAATCTTGCTCTTGAAAAGTTTCTAAAAAAAAGCTTGAATATTTATTGTTCAATGTCTAGTCTGTAATTTTTGTCTTTCAAAAATGATATATACTGTTTAAATATATCTTCTTTTGAACGAACAGATTATATTCTACTAGAAAAGAATAAAGAAAAAAAAAAGAAAGAAACGTGGAGGTGTTAGCTCCTAGAAACCAGAAAAAGAAATAATTCATTGTCAACATTCATCGTTCTACAAAAGATACGATTTGAAACATACGGCGTAAAAAGAATCACTTCGAATGCTTCGTACTCCCCTTTCAATAGCATCATTAACAGGGAAAAGACACACAATAAATCTGAAATAAAATTGATTCATGCCAAAGTAACATAAAAAATAAAAAAGAGAATGAATCTTCGTCAGACTGTTGAAAACCGCGCCAAATTTGGCAACCCAATATGAACCTCGCCAAGCTTCCTGGAGCCAATGGCGTAAATCTTTCATATCACTCGGCGGGCTCTGTGAAAGACTGGCTGGAAACGCGTGTCTGTTTTATGGAAATAAACATTCTTTTTTTGGCTTTCCTAGGAAATGGCGGCAAACCTCTGATGCCACTCTATTAATTGGGATGTTTTTCAGTAAAATCGTCTGCTCGTACATGAAGTAAGGGAGTTTAATCGCTTAATTTTTTTTAAAACACGTGGATGGTATTAACGCTCGTCTTTTATTTCCCAAAACTGCTGCGAGTTCTTTTTATAGGTATGTATTACATTTTTTAAAAAAATATCAATAGTTTAATTTCAATTAATATTTAAAAATATTCTATTTAATTGTCTTTTTAGAAAATTTTTTCTTCTGCTCTTCTCTAATGTTTTTGAATATTATTTGATAAGTAGAAATGTTTTTTTTTTTTCCTTTAATTTATTGTAAAACAAATTAATTAATATAGACAAGAGATTCCAAATTTTTCAGTCGACTTCGAATATTAATTTTTATCGTGTTCCTCCACTAATAATGTTAGAATTTTAAATAATTATTATAAAGTTGTCTTGTGCGTTACTTATATTATACTAATTTTAATATGCACTTTATATTTTACAGATAGCATTCTATTTCTAGCCAAATTTAAATTTATTACTTCTTATTATCTCATTTTCACTATTATTTAAATAATTAATATCAAAAATATCAAAAAAAAAATTACCTAGGTTTAGTTTAGAAAATCCAAGATTTGTTAGAACAATCCCAGATTTTAACACTTTGTATCGAAATTTAATAAAATATCCCAGCTGACCGATTTTGGTGATATGGTCCTCATAGTAAATTTTATTTCATTAGATCTGTTATTCTATAGTCATTTTGAGCTATCATATTCACGCACACGAGATTAAGCGGGGAGATAAATAATTGAACATTTTATGAATTTCTTTCATTATTTAATATGAATCTTCTATCCCTTTAATAAAATGGGATCCCGAATTTCATTCATGTAGCTTACTGCAATTTGAACTATCGCACTCTCAAACACACTTATGGATCGACTACCTATTGAGTGATTATTGCCAAAATTTGTTGAATATTTGAATATCTATGATTTTGGAACAAGGACCACGCAGTAAATTTCATTTCTTTAGCTTTTTTCGTTAAATGGTATCGTGCTTACAGACAGATTCTGATAATAAAAAATAATCTTTTTTGGACTTAAGGAAATCTAAAAGGCGGAGTTCTGTTATCTTAATACTGAATATGTTTGGCGATTAAAATACTTTTTTTGTTGCCAACTATGGTTATGAGAAAATAAATTTTTTATGAAATTATTTAAAATCACAGCTTATTAAACTTTGGCGATGGGAAGAAAAGTGGAATTTTTATCCCGATTTCTTTTAACATTTTTAGCAATATAGATTTAACAGTGAGGATTAATCACTTGATTAATCCTTTAAACAAAGATTATTTAAAGGCCTTTTACATATATTTTTTTTAATTCAATAAAATAGGCCAACATTTTTTTTTTTTAATTTCTCGCCTGAAAGTTTTGATTGATTTTGTGAGCATGTTAGAAATATGAAATGCTAATTTTCTGTAAAAGCTCTACTTTTTAAGATTTTGTGTAACTAAAAAAAAGAAAAATTTTGAAGAATATGGTATTTCTGGCACAGCAAAGCATAAAAAGGAAATATATAATCGTACTCGTTCTAAAATAAAAAATTCTATGATTAATCGAATAAAAACTTATACTCTAGTTTCAACATAGAAAATTTTCAGTATCAAGAGCATCAATTAATGAGTTTTGTGTGGACTTAATATATGTTAACTCTTCGGCCAGTAAGAGGAAATATGCCTTATGGTATTGCAGAGCCAAACATGCATGTGTGCTTATGGGATTGCTGAATCAAACATGCATCTTGTGCTTATGGTATTGCAGAGCCAAACATGCATCTTGTTCTTATGGTATTGCAGAGCCAAACATGCATCTTGTGCTTATGGGATTGCTGAATCAAACATGCATCTTTTGTTTATGGTATTGCAGAGCCAAACATGCATCTTGTGCTTATGGGATTGCTGAATCAAACATGCATCTTTTGTTTATGGTATTGCAGAGCCAAACATGCATCTTGTTCTTATGGGATTGCTGAATCAATCATGCATCTTGTGCTTATGATATTGCAGAGCCAAACATGCATCTTGTGCTTATGGTATTGTAGATCCAAACATGCATCTTGTACTTATGGGATTTGAGTGCGAAATATACATCTTGTGCTTATGGGATTGCAAACCAAACGAATTGGAACGAATAACCTACCAGAGCGGAGATGATTTTGGGAAGTAACGTAGAATGGAGAGGCTCTAAGACGAGACGAGGTAGATTCATTTTGCCTCCGCTAGATATAAAGTTTGAACTGGATGTAAAAATTTCATGGAATCTGTTAATCAAGATATGCTTTGTTTTCCGTAAATTGCACTTAAAATGGTTAGAATAAGTTGAGAAATACTTAAAGCTGAAAATGGTTATGGTCCTCGAATTAGACAGTTCATAAAGTATTCTTATTTCCTGCATTCCAAGATCAAGACGGAGTTGGAACTCAGTTTCCAATACTGCCAAGAATATGCTAGGCGATCACAAGATTCAAAATGTATGTTGAATTAGTTAACAATGAGCTAAATAACTTTTGTGATATCTACTGTAATATGAGCATAAAGATTTATTACCCCCAAAATATCGTTCCCCTGAGAATCTAGCTATACGAAAGAAAAGCAAAGGGCATAATTTCGATTTGCTGATTTGAATGGCGGTTAACGTAGTACTTTAACTCAAAAGTTCTTCAGCTCTGCATCTAACAATGCTGTGATAGAATAACATAACAGTTGTTGTTACAAGGAATATTTTCCTCATGATATGAGCATCGAATTAAGCCTTTTAGGTGTTTTTTGGTAATGCAAATCTTGTAACCCGTTTTCAAATCAAATATTATTTTATAGATTTCAATCTGATTTTTATATATGTAATTTTAACTATTTTCATATTAGTAATTTTAAATTTTGCCAAATTGAAACAGCAAAACTCTCATTTGCACTTCTAAAAAGTTGGTTTTAGTATATCACGTATTAAAAAAATGCTAGAATTTAACCGTAGCTCTATATAAAATAGTAAAAAAAAAAAAAAAAAAAAAAAAGATTTTTTTTTACCTTAATTTAAATAATATCTAATAATAGGATGGGACATTATTTTAGAATTATAAAATAACATTGCAAATGGTAATTAATTAGGAATCTTGCTTTAGAAAATGAAACAATGGCTGATTTTAATTTGAATAAGTTTGATTGCACTGACTTCATAATTAAATGAAAATGCAAAATTAACTTTCACAAATATCCCTCCCCCTAAGAAAACATTCTCGGGGCTCGGAGCCTATAGGCAATTATCTACTTTCATTATTTCAATCCGATCCTAAGGGCATGAATACAATCAAGACCGGCACTAATTCAGATGGGATGCTCACGTGATGTTAAATTACTGTTGGAATCTGAAAAAAAAAATGTGAAAATCTAATCTAGAATGTTAAACAATGGAAGTTTTCTGAATAGAACGAAATAATTGTTTCTTTTATTTTCGTTTGATTCTCTTCGTATTTAACTTTTAATTAAGTTGTTGTAAATTTACAGGAGTGTTGTGCTTTCTGCTTCAATGAATTAAAATTTTATTGTGGTACAGTTTTTAAAAAAAAAAAATTAACGTCTATAGCATAAACACAACCAAATGGACCATCCATCTTGGAAATTAAGAACCATTGCAGCAAGTAAGGTCGTGATTAAACCCTCTAGAATCCCTTATGCAATAAAGGCCTCGGGGTTACGCTTTCCTAATATCATCTTCCAAAACGAGATATTTTTTTTTATTGATTTAAATTTTTTAATTGATTTAATATATATTAGCATGTTTAAATATTAAATTTTGTCAGACTTAATAACCAAAATATTGTATTTCAAGTCACTTTGAAAAAATTCTGTTTTAATAAAGATCATTAAACATGTTTTAAAAGGGGTTAATTTAGTTTAATTAAAAGTAATACAATTTTAAAGTAATTTTAAAAAATAAAAACAGTAAACAATTTTTAACATAGTCTAAATATTATTTAGTCATGAGATTGACAGTTTTTAATCTATTTTAAGTAATGTATCTTATGGAAGTTATAAGATTACATTATATTCAAAAACAATATATCCTATGGGAATTACAAGATTATGTGGTATATTTAAAAACTATATATCTTATGAGAACTTTAAGATAACATACTATGTTTTAAAAAATTATATCTTATTGGAATTAATAGATAATATACTTAAAAACAATATATTTTATGGAAATTATAAGATAATATACTTAAAAGCAATATATTTTATGGAAATTATGAGATAATATACTTAAAAACAATATATCGTATGGAAATTATGAGATAATATACTTAAAAGCAATATATTTTATGGAAATTATAAGAATATACTTAAAAGCAATATATTTTATGGAAATTATGAGATAATATACTTAAAAGCAATATATTTTATGGAAATTATGAGATAATGCACTTAAAAGCAATATAGTTTATGGAAATTATGAGATAATATACTTAAAAGCAATATATTTTATGGAAATTATGAGATAATGCACTTAAAAGCAATATAGTTTATGGAAATTATGAGATAATATACTTAAAAGCAATATATTTTATGGAAATTATGAGATAATATACTTAAAAGCAATATATTTTATGGAAATTATGAGATAATGCACTTAAAAGCAATATAGTTTATGGAAATTATGAGATAATATACTTAAAAGCAATATATTTTATGGAAATTATGAGATAATGCACTTAAAAGCAATATAGTTTATGGAAATTATGAGATAATATACTTAAAAGCAATATATTTTATGGAAATTATGAGATAATATACTTAAAAACAATATATCGTATGGAAATTATGAGATAATATACTTAAAAGCAATATATCGTATGGAAATTATGAGATTACATAGTATAGTTAAAATTCTTGCTAAAGGTTATTCATTGGAAATGCTTTACAGTAATGATCTCGAATTCAAACGATACTTTAGTTTATTTCATCTAATTCGAATGCACGAACTTTTCAAATTAAATGTCTGTGAAAATACAGCAAAAAAAGTCCGTATTCCTCTCCAGAGCACTGGAACCCTTCGGCAGCTGCCTACTTTTCCTAGGTATTAATCCGAACTTATCATCGAGGCATAAAAATAATACAAGTCAGTACTAGAGAGAAGAATACCCTTATGATGGCAAATATATCCTGGAATCTTTAAAGAAACTGCATAAACAAAATTCATTTAAGATTGTCAAGCATAAGAAGCATTCTGAGTGGAACAAACTAATTATTCCCTTTATTCTCATTTTATTCTTCTCACCTTCTAATTTTAATTAAACTATTCTGAATTCCAGGATTTTAATTAAAATGCTTTGTAAAATTTACTCAGCTGAAGGTTTTTCTTTTTTAATTTAACGCCTATAACATAAGCAGTCCATTTGCACGGTTTTCCCGGAACATTTCGGCGAGAATAGAGAGGAAAAAAAAAAAGAAAAATTTTAGAGAGGCACAAAGAAAATGGAGGAGCGGAACCTGAGCAGATGAGTTTCTCATCTGCTCAGGCTGCTGATAGCATATTACTGTTGGATTCTGCAAACAGACTGCGTAATTAAAGTTCGTTCATAAATATCCAATAAAAGGAGCTTTCTGAATGGAACGGAATCAAAGTAACTTTCTTCTTTTTTTTATTTGATTTTTCTGATTTCTAATTTTTAATTAAGCTATTGTAGATTTAAAAGACTATCATTATGTTTTTTTAAGCATTTGAAATATTTTACATTATTTATTAAAGAAAAGAGTTTTATTTAACGCCTATACCTTAAGTCTAATTTAATATGCTATCTTAAATAAGATTATCGTCATATCTTACAAGTAATTTCCCGGAAACTTTCAACTTACTCTATAATATATGTACTTGTATATTATTAACCCTATGGCAATGGTGAACAATAATTACAAAAGAGACTATTAGAGTGCGAACTTTAGTTAATAATCATTGAGACGCGGTTTATACTAAAATAGCAGAAAATCAAGTATGTATTTTGGACTTTTTCTTTATCCGATCGATTAAAATTAAATCTGACCCAGAACTACTGTTGTAGTCACAAAATCACTTTCCAAATTTCAGATATTTAAGTCATTGCCTTTTTGAATTTGCGTGTTTACATGCTTGGGAAAAATGCTTAGAAATAGATAGCCAATCCCTTGCCTTATTTGGTTTCAATTTTTATGCATATCTATATTGGATTTAAAATCTGTATATCAAATTTTATCCATTTAACATTTTTAATTTTATAATTATTGTTTTAACTTATATTTAGACATCCGGGCAACTTCCTCAGAATGGATTTTGTAGAAATCTGCAATATTGGAGTAGAGATCATAAATTAAATTTAATCTCTCTATTTGAAAGAATTTTAGATTTATCACAAAGAGGCTGATAAACCTCCAAAAGTATGTTTTACGAACTCTGGGACAAATGGGGAATTATCAAAATCTCGAATTCGAATTTTTTGAATATTACAATGCATTCTTTTTGTACACGGGAAAGTAAAATCAGTTGAGAAACAAAAATTGTCATAACCATTTTTCAACATATAGAATACAATTACAATTATTTAAATCATTTCCCAGCACCTCCCTGTATTTTGGCATAATCGTGGAATCGCCATTCAGTCAAACCCAGAGAATTGTGATTTAGTAACTAGAAATATTCAAAGTGCTATAAATCTAAAAATATTCAAAGAGCTATAAAAACCAACGTGAATGGTTCTCTCAAAACTATTTTGCATACTCTCTAAAAAATTTATCATTCCAAAGAACGCTTTGTATGGCATTGGCGTACAATAGTTACGAAATATTAACTTTTGGCGTGAATTTATCATTTTTACAGAATCTATCGTGTTATCCTTGGCGAGTTTTTTTTTTTTTTGGCGATTAATCCCTGGCAGGCGATTAATAGTATTCGGAAATCGAATTTGTGCTTTAGATGCGTTTTTCTCAATCGATTAAAACCACGGCTTGACATAAAACTGCTCTTGTAGTTACAAAATCTCATACCTAATTTAATATATTTAAGTTGTCGCGTTTTTAATTATCGCTTTACATGTTTCTGAAAGTACGGACTGATACAGTCAATCCGTTGTTGGTTGTGGCTGAAACTTTGACAGGTGTCTACACTATAGATCTTAAACCTGTGCACCGCATTCTATCTAACTCTCATCATCTTATTGTTATCGTGTTAACTAATATTCGAACAGTTGATCAGACAGACATTCTCGGAATAGATTTTACACAAAATTTGATAGAAATCTGCAAATTTGGTGTAAAGACCAAACCATTGTACCAAATTTCAATCATCCATCTCAAAGCGTTTTTAAATTCTTTGTCACAGGCAGACAGACGGACGGATATTTTCCAAAATGAGTTTCTCGAATTCAAGAAGGTGTGGCGGATTGCGATGAGCGAGGATAGAACCTGGGACCTTCTGGTTCGCAGCCGTGTAACATTACCACAATACAAAAGCAATTGCTCGTGTAGCGTAGCTGTTAACTGGCTTATCTTATAAGCTTTCACAAGCTTATAAGCCAGTTAACAGCTACGCTACAAAGGTCTAAAACGTAAAGATTCGTCAAAATTTCGCTTCCGAATTTTGTAAACGATTCATATATTTTCTCTATTCTGCGTATATGAGAAAACAAAAAACTCACATCGTAGGTTTAAAAAACCATCAAATAAATCTATCATAGTAATTTATTACGTGAGATGCGGAAATTGAATCAAGTGCAAACTCCGTCATCAAGTACGTTCCTAAATTACGAGGACGATCCCAAGTCACTCTCCTTTATCATACAATGAATCTTTAATCTCTTAAATTAATCATTAACATTAATTTATTATTTGCTTGATTTATATCTTTTTATATCGCAGACGTATGCGTGGGTTAGGGGAAAAAAAAAAAAAAAAACTCGCGTAAAAACGTGCTTGAAATAGTTTTTTTTTTTTTTTTTTTAATGCCTGAGAGTTTAAGTGGGAAAAACTTAAAAACTCGTTTTTAGATTGTGCGGAGAGTTTCCGGTCATTTTATTTTTTTAAAAAAATTAAATACAGTAAAGTAAAAACAGAAGATACTTCTATTTACTCTTTCTTTTTTTATTATTATTTCAAACGATATAACTAGAATGAAACTTAACTGATTTAACTATGAGTCATGAACTTGTTCTGGACAGCGTGGGAAAATTTTAAAGTAAATGAAATTTTTGCAACAAGTGTTTTAAATCTGATTCTTCTACGTTTATATGCAAAGCATCTAATTAAACCTATTCAATTGAGACAGTGGAATAACTTTTGAGCGTGGGAAATTTTCCAACATGTGTTTAATACTTTTATACTTGGATATTGAATAATTACGTGGAATATCTGAATTGATTGAAATCTGAGACAACGTGGGAAAATTTTGGAGTTTATGTAATTTCTGCAATGAGTTTTGAAAATAATTGCATAAATAATCTGAGTTAGATTAAATTTATTTTAATTCTTTATTAAACACATTAATTCTTTAATTATTCCACAAATTAATTCTTCATTTCATTATTTGATTTTGTCATATTTTGGCGCTCTATTTGCATTTGGCGTCTTGACTATTTTTTATGATGCCAGCAATTACTGATTTTTAGGTAGTGTAGTTGTACATTACACTTACATATTAAGCATATCTTATGACTTTTAAACAAATGTCATCGCGTTTCCTATTTTTAAGTTCTATAAAATAAAATATATAGAAAAAAAATTAAGTTTTAGGAAATTAAAAAATAAAAATATTTAATTTATACTCCACTGTTTATTTTTTTAATTGTTATTTCTGACTTTCCATTTACACGCATGCTGATTGGTAATTATAGTGTGGCTCTGATTAGTTGGCGGCTCATTCTAAACCTCTGACAGACGAGTCTATTTGATGAGAGGGGAATACGTATTAAACAGAGAGCGGAAAAATAGAGTTATAATAAGAATGAATGTGTTGAATTCAACGTATTTTTTCCTTACTTCTCATTATTGACATATCATCAATCATGGGAAGGAACGAAAGTCAGCCAGATGTGGTAAACTTTAATTCACTTCCGCCTTTCAGCTTATCAAAATAGATTCGGCAGATGTCAGCAGTTCTTAATATAAAGACGAAAATATGATACTAAATATAAAAAAAATATTCAATTTGAAACTATTATCCTGATAGTTTTAGTAAATATTTCCAGAAGAATATTTTAGTCCTATATTTCAAATGTTGTGATTTTAAACAATGATAAGTCTTAAAGTTACAGTCACAGCTTTCTCTTATATCTCCTTATAAGGAAAAACAATCATTTAGTCACTGCAGAAATTTTATATAATATATATTATGGGATACACGCTATAGCTGGTTTTTATAAAATCTGTGATTATAGATGGAAAACAGATGGAAAGATGTACAATTTTTATTCTTAATACACAGTTTTTAAGCTTAATAAAATAGTTTTTATTCTTAATAAACAGTTTTTGATCTGTGTAAAACAATTTTCATTCTTAATAAAATAGTTTTTAATTCTTAACGAACAAGTTTTAAACTTAAGAAAGTAATTTTTATTCTTATTAAGCAGTTTTAATTGTAATAAACAGATTGTATAAACATTCTTTAAATGTAATAAAATACTTTTCCGGCAGAGTCTTTTGTTAATTTCCATTCATCCTCTAGGGTATCATCTGATATTTAGGTCAACAATTAGAGTTTTAAAGAGTAAAGGGAGTAAAACCAAAGTTTTAAAGAGTAAATCAAGGTGTAGCACGAATGGGAGTGCTGTTATTGTAGTTTGTCCCTCATATATGCAAATAACTTAAAGCATTGACCTAAGGAATTATCCAAGGTATACTACGAGTGCAATAAGTGATGCTTTTCGAGTATGCAAATAATTACATCGAGTCTCTTCATGTATGCAAATAACCTGATTCACTATTTTAATGCAATTAGTCCGGTTGTCTTGGGGATACAGTAAAAATGGCCTTCATATCTACAAATAAATAACATAAAGCCTTGACTTAAAGAGTAAATCAAGGTGAACCATGGATGAAATAAATAAGGATTTTCGAATATGCAAATAATTATATAAAGTTACTTCACATAACATCACAAACACATGGTGAAAGTAATTGTGCATTCCATCTAACGTTAGTCGCAACATTATATTCTGTGAAGTGTTCTAAACCTCAAATTTAAAGGTAAATTTGGAACGGTAAAGGGAAAAAAAGTTTTCAAAGCAGTTTATCCCTCAAAGAACTATTTTCTTTGTGCATATTGCATTTTCGTTTTTGGGTGAATTACTCAGACAATTCAGGGCGATTACTTCATGGAATTTCATTTTATTCAGGTGTTTTTATACATTTCGCTTTACACTCTCCCTTTGGATATCTCGAAATCTAATCGATGTGCATGGATAAAAAAAAATACTTCAAAGACTTGATCCCCGAGATCTAACATAAATTCATTCCATTTCTCTTCTGCGCCTAAAAACCCCAACCCTCCTCAAAAAAAAAAAAAAAAAAAGTGAAAAGAGAAGGGGAAAAAAAAAAAAATCCCTGAAATAAATCACTTCCATCCCAAGAAAATTCAGTTGCCACTGTTTCAAAAAGAAGTTTTAACTCCCTCAGGAGTGTGGGAAATAGTCTTTTTTTTTCCTTGCGTGTATCAACGCTAAATCTTCCTGACGTTTCATCCAACTTCACTGTGACTGTGATCGAGGGAATCCGTGTCCTTAACCGTGACTGCACACGTGTGATTCAGTTGAGACGCTGCTGGAATAACGGACACTAACGAGCTATGATGTCATCTTGCTGAATAACGTCTTTCAACTGTTCTTCTGTTTCACTTTGTTCTTTTTATTATTTTCCCCCCTCCTTTTTATATATCCTCCTCCGAAAGAGGGAAAAAGAAAAAGGGATTTTCCTTTTTATTTATTTATTTCTTCTTTCCACATAATTTCATCAAATCATTGCCGGCATTTTCTAATTCAATTTTTCAGTCTTTTCCGCCGCACCTGGGAGGCTGAATTTTGGAGATAAGTCAATTTGCTTCTCCTAAGTGAGTTGGGAAAATTACGTGGTTTATATCCTTTTATCGTGATATTGAGACTGACATTTATCTTAATTTTTGACATAAAAGCGTATTTTAGAAGACTCTTTTACCTAATTTACAGTGAATGCTATTAATTTTTCAGGAACGACCTACCTACTTTCAATTATATGAAAGAATCTGCATTTACTTACATATAGCCAATTCAAGCTAAAATTGGTCACCTAGAGCAAAGGTTTCCGCACTTTTAAACATTACGACCCACATTTTAGAAACTAAAGTTTTCCATTTTCATTCTTGATACAATAGCTTTTTTTAGATTACCTGCACTCGTTCTTTCCGAATAAGGACAATAAAAAACCCTTCTGTTAAGAGGAAATAATATTTATTATTAAATATTATAAATGCTTTCAGTGTTTAAAGAAACGCTTTGATGTTAACGCGTAATCAAATTGAATTGATCGTTCATAGTAAAAAAAAGTTCCTAATTTGTTACACGGAATCTGTGCTTAAACGAGTCACTTGTTTTCGTATTGCGCTTTGTTTTTGTTTTGCTATCATGTGATTTCATAAAGATTTACTTACGTAATATTTTTGCAACTTGTTGAAAGATATATAAATTCAAGATATTATGGATGCTACCAAAAATTGGTCCACAACTCATCAATGGGTCTCGAACTATTGATGAGTTGGTGATTATTTATGATGAGTCCTGATGTGTTACCTGAGTTTTTATCAAATTTTTGTTCCAATCGGTTGGGTTAAAAGTACCTAAAACACGAATACGATTTTCAGATACTATTAGCCGCATGTCAGGGATTAATCGCCAAAATACTCGCCAAATATCACACGATATAGTCAGTAAAAATACTAAATTCACGCCAAAAGTTAATATTTCGTAACAATTGAACGCCAGGCAAGACAAATTTATTAGAGAGTATGCGAGAAAGTTTTGGGAAGACCTATCACGCTGGTTTTTTAATGCATTTTGTCCTTAATGTATTTTTATATTATAATAAATATTCTATTAATTAACATATTCTGTTCAAAGCCTGTATTCATTTACTGATCATCGAATTAATATTAAGGACCCTGTGTTAAAGTATATTCTTCTTAATATTTCTTTCATATACAAGTAAATGATCGGTTAATTAACATATTCTGTTTAAAACCATTTTCCTTTATTAAACTATTCAACAATCTGAACATTTCATTATTTTAAGCCAATCAATGGCCTCCTGACGCCAGAGCTGTTCATTATTTTACCATCTATCATTCGCTGATTTGGGTCTAAACTGAGGCCTGCTGTTGAATTTTTATAGTCTCCTTAAATAGTGATATTCAAAGGTTCATTCCTCTGTCAGTTTTTATCACAAAATTATGGATTTTTTTATCAGGCCATAATATTCTACTAAATATGAATTATAGGAAAAAATACTTTAAAGACCTAAAATGAAATAAAGAAATATTTTTTAATAATTAAATATCGTAATTTTTCCAGCACTTCATGCAATAACACAAACAATATAAAATATAATTCGTTATTTCATTCAGGGCATTTTTTTAATTGGAAGTACATAATTGTTTCTAAAGGCATAAAAATTAGTTGTTGGATGACAGAGTAAATGCATTTTATGTAAAATACCAGCAAACTAATTTCGTTGAGCTTTCCTTTCAGATAATTAAGTGCTCCTTTTACAATTAGTGTGATTATCTAAATGATGCTGACTTCTATTAATAATTATGTATAATTAGGCATTTATAAAACTTTAAGCTTAGACTATCGCATTTTTATTCTCTGAAGTAAAGAGCTCGGATGATATTTTGCCGGGAAACATTCTTTCAACGCCTCTCTGTTTCAAAGTTCTCTCTCTCTCTCTCTCTTTTTTAATACATCCTTCTCCGAAAAACGGTAGGAGGGCGGGAAAAGGCGGGAAAAATGGCGGATTTTCTTTCTCCCCTTCCTTCCACATTATATCATCAAATCAGTGTCGGTGTTTTTTTTTTAATTTTTTTTTTTATTCTATTTTTTAGTTCTTTCTCTGCGGTTGCTAACGCTTGGATAAAGTGTAACTTCAATGTGAATTCGCTACCGCAAGTGGAGTTAAAAAATACGATTTTATTTAGGTTACTAGTTTAATAATTTTCTCACGCTTGTATTGTAACACTACCACTTTTGGCGATCAGTTGGGGACCAATTTAAGCAAAAAATTTCAATGAAATATTTTTAAAAAAATGGTTTTAATGGCTGCAGTAAAATATTTTTAAACTTCAAATTTCAGAAGATATATAACTCACGTTATTTAAGAATCCTTACACTTTTTTTTTTTCATTGTGTTATACATTTCTTTACTTTTTTACAATATGTTTACAGTCAGATATATCATAGGAAAGAGCTGAAATTCTTAAAAATAGATGCACTTCAAAAATCTGTCATAACTTCTTGATTCTGTATTTAAATTCTAAATGTAAGCACAGCGAGATTTTAACAATTTTATTAAAATGTTGTCTTATATTAAAATCTACTGTATATGGACAGATATTTAATATTTATACCTTGTGCATCAACAATGGAATGAAAAGCAAAGTAAAAAATATTTATAGCACTAGTGGAAACAATTTGAGTTTCACTTCAAAAATGAAATATATAGTTATAAAAATAATTAAACTAATTAAAAATAGAAAGAAAATGTAAGGCAAAAAAAATTTAAATAGTTGATTTTTTTTATATATATAAATTTTAAGGTGGCATAAAATAATTTTGTTTTGCAATATTTCAGGAAGTTATCGCAAAAAAAAAAAAGAACAATAGTAATAATAGTATTCGAGAACTATAATAATAATATTTTTAATGGCTTTCCTGCCAAGAACCTGTCAAGTGGAATGTATCATAAATAATTAATACTTAAATTATATTATGTGAAAATAATCATTTAAACATTAATTAATAATTTTAACATTTCAATTAACCCTTTAAAGGGCCATTTTTTTTTCTAGTCATATTATGTTAAAATATTTTTAGGTTTGAAATTAGAATAAGAAAAGGGATTCGTTTAGCTTATTAGATAAATTTAATTTGATTAATTCATTAATTTGGTTAATTAATAATTAAGTAACAAATCAAGACACGTCATTTTGTTTGAGATAAAAAACTGAAGCATCTAAGTTTGTGACTTACTAAAAAAATTTGTCAGAACTTATGCCAACCTACATAATTTCATACAAAGATTGATAAATTTGGTGGGAAGCATACTTCTCACGGCCCTAGAAAGGGTTAACTAATGATGCTAACATTTTAATGTGTATACACTTTGCAATCTTAATATTTTACAATTCAGAAAGTTCGTAGTTATTACTGTTTTGTTTATTTGAGAACTAGGCTAATAATATCTTTTGAAATCGGTTCCCCCTTCGTTCCAACTGCGATAGGCAACTAAATCCGCCACTGAATAGTGCAAATTATAACTCCTTCTTGATTGCGATATGCGAGTCCGCCACTGCTTTCAAGACTGTTTCGCAAAACCCAATCCAAGCACTTGCAAGCCGTAATGTTATATTGATTAACACGCGCGCTCTTATAATCTTTAACAGCGCGTGAAACAAGACACCTTGAAAACAATGAAACTAGACGCCTTTAGAAAAAAGCCTTGGTTCAAAAAAAAAAAAAAAAAATGACCTCAGGTTCTAAGGAGGGGGATGGATTTTACAATCCACCCATTGTCAACCTATCGGAAAGAATATGACCCAGCAGTTTGGGTGGTATTCATCGATTTTTATTTCTAGCAGAAGGCAGGGTAAGGAAAATGTTTGCTGATGGAGCTATTTTTTACTCATTTGGGGGAAGAACGAATATATCTGTAAAGTTATCCTGAAACAATAATTCCTTTGTTCGGGGTAGAACGCATTCAACACGAGGTTTTTAAGGGCCGCAATCAATGGATCTTTTAAATTGGTTGTCATGGCGACTAAGCCAGAAGGCTTCCGGAAATGTTTCGGATTTTGTGTAGGTAATCAATTGATGCGGAATGCATTATGAAATGCGCCGGGTGAAACAATAGATGTTTGATTTCGCTGATGAATAATGGGTTCGAGAAATAATAGAGGGGAAAGTACGTTTTATTTGTAATACTTAATTGATTGAAAAACGAAGCATGTTTTTAAATTTGTTCGGAAAAGACTTGCAAGTAATATTAAACTCTAAATTTTCTCCTGTATGGATAAGAATCGGAAGAACATTTACTAATATCGAGGGGTTTAAAAATTAATTATATGATTAAAAAAACCAGTTTAAATGTATTGCATAAATTATGTCATGAGATATGAATATAAAGTGTGTTCTCAAAATGAACGCAAGATTTGAATTTCCCATCATTCGTGCAGTAAAATGTTGACAACCCTGTTAAAAAAATCATTTGACAACTGATAGTTTAGGGTTAGTAAAATCAGAGCGTTACACGGTAAAACAACGTGTTTTCATTGTTGAACAATATTCAAAAAAATAATGAAAGTCTTGTGGCCACAGTTCGAACATTTGAGAATTGGTTCCCTAGATCGCGTAGTTTAACACCATTGGATTTCTTTATATTGAGTTATTTGAAGTCAAATGCCTATGCCAACAAGCCCACAAGCATGCTGGCATTGAAGGAGGAAATTCAACGTTGCTTCAACGAAATTCAGCCACATTTATGTAAAATGGTCTTGGAAAATTTCGACAAAAGAGTGCGTATGTGTCAGCAAAACCGTAGAGGTCTTTTGCCTTATATGTTATTCCATATATAACTCTTATCCTGTGTACTTTACAATTGAATAATAATATAACAATTTAAAGAAAAAAGAAATGTGTTTTTTTTATTTAATTCAAATCTTGCATTAACACGTTGTTCTATCGTATAACGCTCCTAACTAACTATAAGCTACTTTTAAACTAACTTTTACTAACCCTAAACTATCAGTTTTCAGATAGTTTTTAATAGGGTTGCCAACATTTTATTGCGCGAATGAAACTAACTTTTACTGACTCTAAGCTATCAGCTTTCAGATGGATTTTTTAATAAGGTTGCCAACAATTTACTGCACGAATGGTGGCAAATTCAAATCTTGCGTTAATTTTGGGACACATTTTACTATATATTGTTGGGGATAGTTAATAATGAAACAAATCTATGCACCTTCGACCTATGATATTAACAACATTATTTTAGTAACATCAACCTGTTTTGATTAACTAAATCTTATTACACCAAATGAAAACATTGTTTTAAATTATAATTCCATAATAAACGTGGAACATTCTGATTGGTTGGCTTTGTGAGCAGAGTGGCGAAATCGGATTAGTTCTTAAGGATGGGGAAAATGTCATTTTATTTTGAGATATCTCTAGAATATTGTTGTCTGCAGTCAGCCATAAATGTTGTGCCGAAGCATTCACAAACTTACAGATTCTGTTGAGTGACTGTGGCTGGGGGAATCTGTTATGGGTTTTCTCCATAGAGAACATGCATAGTGTTTTGTTGAATTTATCTGGAGCATGGAGTGCAGGTGACCATTGATGACGTACCTTTGTGTATCTGATTGAAATAAAAATTGACGAAATCAGTATTATGGTTATAGCTGGTAGAATCTGTTGTAATTTTTCTCTTATTAGTAATTTCAGTGAAGTAGAGTTTTTGGATCTCTCAAAAACAGAAAGTGGTGGAAAGCAAGCTCCTGTTAATGCCATACTTAATCATGAGTTTTGACGCAAAAATTGGCGAAATGTCACCATTGAATGAGCCTGGGAATTGCTTCTTAACTTTCGATGATTATTTTAAGCAAATCGATTGAAACCGTGTCAAAAATTGTATCTCCCAAAATAATAAATTGAACCATTAGTACTACATGTACCATAGATTGAGAACTCTTGCATTAAATAATATTTTCTTCGGTATATATACTAAGCATTGTTAATTGAAAATATATATTTTTTTCCCGACAAGATATCTACTTTTCTGAAACAGTTAATTCACTATGAATTATGTTTATAAGGCAACTGAACAAATATTTTCAAAAATTACATACGTGATGTATAGATCTGCTGAAGACAATAAATGAAACAATTTCGTATGCATCAAAATGATCACTTAAATAAACCATCTCATCCAATACTCGGAAATCAAAAGTTTATACTAATAAACTTTTTTAAAAAAACTGTAGAACTTAGGATTTAAAACATGACCATCACAAATCAAGGTTTAGAAGCAACGTGGGTTCACCCGTAACAGAACTACTCATTGTACAAACGGCAAACATTCGTTTGACTCTGTAATCTGAGATATTATTTGAGTGAATATGTTCTTTACCGCGTTCAGCCTCTGAAACAGCAGAACAATTGTCAGTCCTACTAGTACTATTCCCTCTTCAGTGAAGGTCGCCTGTGTCTTTTTTTCTGCTTACGCTGGTCCAAGACAAAGGACTTTGTTTTATGGTCATGGAGTTTTTTCCATCATCGAGTCAATCTGGAACAATCTTTTCTTTTAATTCGTCATTTCCGCGCCGGCTGTAAAGTTCTGATGTTCCATCATACGAATAACGTTTTCACTGAATCTCTGTAAAGATGTCAGCCGCAGATTTAAAGATGTTTCTGGTATTATGGGTGGTATAATTTCACCGAATTGCTTAATAAGTGTTGTCAAAGCTGCCATGATTCAGCATGTCATATCCAAGATTGTTTTCCGTCATTTTGCTATTGACTTGCACCGCACAAATACAGTGGAATCTCGCTTAACCAACATAAAATGTTTCCGAATTACACTCGTAATACGAAATACTCGTTATGTAAAATGAGAGAGTTTGTTTTCTATAGCAATCCATGTGAAACAGGGCAGTGTTACAAATAAAATGCAAAAAGTCATGAATGTGAAAACTACAAGGGAAGATTTGAAATTTACTTTATACTTTGTTTAGCTTTATGCGCAAATGCAAATAATTATTTACCAATCCATAAAAAAAAATAATTTATTGGTATAATTCCAGTAGAGCTAATTAAATATTTCATAGATTTAAAATAGTTCCTTTACAATTTAAAGTACAGAGCATCCAGTAACGTTAAAGAACGCGAATGGGAATATGACACTATCTATTCTTATATAAAGCTCAATGTGTGTGCGTTGACTCTCTACAGGCCAGACCGTTCGACCTACAGCTACCAAAATTGGTACATGTATACCTTGGAGGTCGGAAATGTGCACCTGGAGTCCCTTTTTTTAATTTTTAAATAGAATTTTAATTATTAATTAAAAACTAACTTTCTCGCCAAAGAATATCCTTTAATTTTCCCCGCCGCCAAATGAGTAAGGCTTCAGTCCCCCGCCCCCCACTCTAATGAGGCTAGGTTTAAGATTTTTCGACCGATTATTTCAAGCGATTCTGTTTATTTTCTTAATGTTTGGTGCATTTAAAATTAAACATTGTTAATGAATCGATCTTTTAGATTCATTCTGAAGTACTTTTGAATTAAACTGGCGTTGAAAATTCACGCATGCGCATTGTGTTCTGATTGTTGACAATTATTAACAACGGATGCGGACTGGATTTAAATTATTTTTAGGTTAGTTGCATGCTTTTGTAATTAAATTGCATTTATGTTAATTATGCTTATAGTTTTAAGTACATCGTTTTTAAGTAGTTTTTTTAACCTGTTTTCAACTGATTATTTTAAACGATTCGTTTTATTTTCTTAGTGTTCGATGCATTTAAAATTAAACATTGTTAATGAATCGATCTGCTCATGATGAATCTGAAAAAATTTTGTTGACAAATTTTTGAAATATTACATAAATTAAGAAAGATATTCTTTAGTGCCCATAAAGTTTAAACGCTCAGTGACTGTTTTCAGTAATCATATTACAAAAAAATACTTTGTTTCAGTAAAAAATATTATTATATTAATTGCAGATCAATCCTTTCCACTTTAATTTAAAGTATAAATTCTACGGGAGCTAACAGAAAATGAGAGAGATACATATTACGTTATGACTGAAGGCCTTTATAATATTATGAGTGAATTAATTATATGACTACCAAAATTTGAAGTTTTAAAATATTTTGATGAAGAAGCTATTAAAGTAGGAATTGCATAAAATATTTAATTATTAAAATTTTAACGAACATTAAGATTGGCGAACCGGTTGGTCGCCAAAGGTCGCTAGTTTTCAATAAAGCAGTCAAAGTTTGAGAGCTTATGAAATTGCCAATAGCTTAATTCGTCTGCAAAGACAGAAGTTATACTACTCAAGAAAATATTAAAGAAATAATGGACAATGATTTCAAACTATAAAAGAATTGTTCTTTAAATTAGGAACATGAATTGCAAGATTCGCAATCGATAACAAATTTTAAATGTTCCGGATTGCAGTACATGTACCACATGGATATTTTTCGATTCTGTTGATGTAATTTTTTTTTTTTTTTCCAAACGATTAACTTTGTCTCTTGACGAATGCCATTCAAGTTTTCTTGGACGAACAGTTAGAGTAGTCGAAAAATCTGGATTATTCCTTGTTCCATTTAGCAGCCAACCAATATTACCAATTAGATGGTAAAAATGTAAACAAATTAGACGTTCTTTTTTTTTTCTTTTCTTTTCCTTATTTTAGAGCTTAACGAGCAGATGATGATGCATCGGTAAAAAGTATTCTACGTTAAAATTTCTTTTTTAATCTTTGTTATTATACGAATTTATCTCTCTCAGACGATAAAATTGTGACAGCACTTCTACTTATTCTAAAATCACGTGTATAAAATCGTCTTTCCCCCCCTCCTTTTTAGTAAAGCATCACTGGAAAATTCTTAATAATTATGAAAGAGGCATTAAAAAAAAAAAAAAAAACTTCCGAAACTCTCTGAACGGAATCAGTTTACTTCAAGCGAGTCTAATGTAAATATATTTTATCTAATTTGTTTATTTGAATGAATAAGCGTCCCTTATCATCTGCTTCAATCAACTTGCTTTCCTTACAGTGTTGATAACTGATTGATAAGTTGCTCTGATGGCTTGGCGCTTTACAGATGGCTTACACTTATCCTCTCTAAATGATTGCAATTTACTTTCCTTTTGATTTTAAAAAATGTGATTTCTGTTTAATTTCTTTGTTAGCTGTATTCATTTACAAATACTATTTTTTATTAAGTATTTCAGTAAACAAACTTTGGAATATTTTTTCTATTTTATGAAAAATTTTAAATAGCAAATGTATTTCCTGTATGTATATCAAACGTATTTCTTGCATGCATAGCAAATGTATTTCTTGTTTGTATTTCATTGACAAAAAAGGAAGCTTTTTATGTTTTTTTAAATGCAAAATTCATTTTTTTACACGATCGGTTAAGTTAATGTGAAATTCTTCGTGTGTTATGGATTATTCTAATAAAACAGCGGTTGCTAAGCAATGCTTTATTTCCTAAACCTCGAAGATCACCAAATTTTCGACTCATAGGAAAGGTTCTTGCGCAGCAATTAATCCAATATAGATATTAATTTTTATTTATAAATTATTTTGGTTTTATCTGCAAAATTAAATATTTTTTTAAATATCGTTTGATTACTTTTTTCTTTTTTTTTAATAGCAACAACAAACAAAAGAGTTATATAAATGCATTTTGAGAGATTGTCAAAGATTTCTTTCCAAATTAATCAAGCACTTAGTTTTATTTATACAATTCTTTTTACTATAACTTCGTTCATTTTCATTATAAGTTTCGTTAAGCATACATACTCAGCTGCTTTTCAAATATCTATAACATAATTTCATATCTTTTTAAGTACAAAGTCTTAAAACAAAATTTATATGTGTGGTGACACAATCACATTAAAAACGTAACTATGATTGCTATTATGACACATTGCGCATGTGCTTACTATCCAAGATCATATGCAAGTTTAAATATTCGTCACATTTTTTATAAAAAAAATAAATAATCGATCACTGTTTGGTGCTATAATAGAAAAGAATTAGAGGAATGAAATCAGAAATTAGAGGAATTTTTCTAATTTCTGATTAATTGTAGATTATCACAAGCATGAACTATGGAAATTCTTCATTTTACTGTGCTCTTTTAAAGATATGGATTTTTTTCTACATTCTTATATAATTGTTTATTTATTAGTCAATAAAAATATCGTAATCTAATAAATGGTTTAAGTATAAAAAACTAAATATATTATAAATATAGGAAACTCAGAACGAATAGAACGTTTATGAAATTAGTTCTAATGGTGTTAGAAGCACAAATGATGTTATTTAAAAAATGAAATAAGTTATGCTGTTAAGAACGAATTTTAAAAAAAAAATCCAAGAAACCTAATTAAAGCTCTAATTTAAAACTAAAATTATATTACCCAGGAAAATATATAGTGAAAAAAACACCAATTATTTCCAGCGACAATAAAAAAAAAATGTTTTTCAAGTAATGCACAGCAAATGAAAAATTAACTATAAATTCCAAATGAGTAAAATGTATTTTATGGTTATCTCATGAATATAAATTGATTCCATTCAAGTAAATAGGTGTCGCTGACGAATTTTCAAAATCGTCAATAACAATTCCATTAAAGTTTATTTTTAATTGTTTATTTTGTGTAATTTTATCGTGTGCGTAATATTTTTTTTTTCATTTTTATTAGTTATATAATTTGAAAGAAACAGTTTTCTATACCGTATTTTATTTTTTTAACATTTTGTTTTAAAACATGGGCTTTTATTTCATTAATTGTTTTTAGTTTACAGAGTTTAATTTATTCTTTTTAAATTTAACGAACATTATTATTTTCCAATTCTTCAGATGCTTATACGAACTAAAACTTCATTTTAATCTAATTATTTCCTAAGAAAATCTTTTACAACGCAAAACTATATGGTAAAAAAATCATCTGTTATTTTCTTTTTTACATATTTTCCTATTTTTCATCTTTACTTTGAAAGATGATGGTACGTCAAATTCCATCGAATACATCAGTGTCATGTAGATTTGCTACGTGAAATAAATTTCTTTTCTGCCCAAAGAGGAATGCTACGGAATGCGGATGCCATCTTTCATTTTGAACATGCTTGAAAAATATTAATTTATGAGTTTAGTAGTAGCAACAAATTTTCAATTTAAAATGACATTTAATACGAATTTACTATTATTTTAATTTGAATTTTGTTTCGTAGAAAATCAAATTAATTTAAATAAAAAATTAATTTTGCTCAAAATTTTTAAAAAAATCGTTTTTTAATTTTTTTCCCTTTATTTTATTTATTTTGGAAAGAAAATTGGGTTAAAAATGAATTAAAAAAATAAATTTTAAACTAAATTTTAATCGTCCTCTTGTCCTTTATTATAACGGAGTTTGACTGCATCTAATATACCGCATCTTTTCTTTTTTACTTAAGTTGTTTTCTATTTTCTTGTGGGGGAAAAACTAAACTATACTAAAGGGAAAAGTATTTTAGTCCTCAAAAATCAGCCCGGAAATTTTTATTAATTTTTACGTTTTAGACTTCCATAAATTTTCGAAAAGGAAAAAAAAAAAAAAAAAATGTTTTGTATATGCATGTGTGCCCTAGTGTATTTAACAATATTAAGATCTGTCTGAACGAAATTTACTGTGCCGTTTTTACTACAAAAAAACTAAGATCTATATCTATTAAATATTAGATAAAATCTGTCAATTGAAAGAAATAATTTTTAATGTTTTTTTTAATTAAAAACTGGTAAAGAAAAGAAATGTCGTATCTGCTAAGATTATATCCATATGCATTATCATTTACATTGAATGAAATTGTATTTTTGTTCGATAATTTATATATTTACTAGCACACAATAATTGACGTCCAAAAATATTGTAAACATTTTTAATTATTGCATTTATTAACTTCGGAGCCAACACTCCATCCAGTAAAAAATATTAACTATTTATTTTTATTTGGGTTTTTATGTAGGATAAATAGTATATATATTGAAAAATCGAAAAAAATAAAATATAAAGAATTAAATTAGTGTTACAGAACAGATTTTTTAAAAAGTAAGTTAGCAAGAGGTTTGTTTATTTGAATTTTTTTTCTAATGGATAATAATTGTCAAAATTATTTCTAGTAAACAAAAGACAATATAAAGAAGTAACAAGTCGGTAATAAAAAAACAAATTTTGGTTAGTGAACGAATAATTTTTATCATGTGAGAACATGATTTTGTTTTGGTTAGGGAGCTTCGAAGCTCGAAATAGCGTAGGCAATGAATATTGAAGCTCGAAATCGCATAGGCAATGGATAAAGCATAAATGGCAATTTTCATCATCATCTTTTAATCGCATATATTTGTTTTATCTGCTTTTACCAGTATTGCCTTATTATTATGTATGCTTCTTTGACAGCAGGTGCGTTTTTAAAAGGTTGACGTGGAACTATGACATCATAGCTAGCTAGTTATTTCATCTCAAAATCGGTCGAGCTCCAAAACTTTGTTGTATATATATATATACATACATAGAGAGAGAGAGAGAGAAAGACCGATAGAGAAGTCCCGTGATTGTTTCACACCGGTTTAAACTGGCTAATGACTTAAAAAAGAATAATGTTCTCGCATGATAACTTGAAATTTGCGATCGTAGATTTCATTTAAATTTTTCTCCAGTTATGTATTGTTTTCTTAATCAAAAGTAAAAATCATTTAATTTTCTAAATCTTTTTAATTCGGAGGAAGATAAATGCTCAATTTTTTTTTTTTTTAGCAATCGCGTATGCTTGGTAATGTAGGGATAGGTATAATCAGTTTCGACCACTTATAATATTCTTATAAAAAGAATATATGAAAACATGGAGGTATAAAGAAATCTTTCTTCCCTTTTTATTTCTGGTATATAATAATATGCCAAAAAATATTGTAGTCGTCAAAAAATTCGATCTCGAAATTTTAATATATCTCAGGATTTCTTATGTCCAAACGTCTGTTTGATAAATGCAAATCTTAAGTTATGTCTGTTTGTCTGTGAATGCAATATTTCAAAACGGATAAAATATGGTATGTTGTCTTTACATCAAACGATCAAATTTCAGAATACTCTGTTCAACAAAAACATATTTTTGGAATTGTGTCCGACCGTCTATGAACTTTGGAAGTCGAAAACACATGGAGATAAAGAGATAAAATTTGTTATGTAGTCTTAACGCTAAATTTTTATATTTCTTTAAAAAATTTTTTAACGAATTAATTCGTCGAAGAGCAGGATTCTGTCCGAATGATGTGAAGGATAATTCAAAAAAGCAAAGAGCTATATGGATGAAATATAGTATATAGATTTATTATTTATTTAACTGCAATTTTGTACAAAATTTTGGAATAAATCTTTCAAAGTGGTGACCATTTGTTAATCCGTACATTCACTTATATATGAAAGCTATAAATCAGAAATGCAATGACTTAGATTAAGCAAATTTGCCATGCAGAATTGTAGGCAAAATTTTAGAGCTGTGCTAAATTCTTGATCAGATCTGTGTAAAGGAATGCATTCAAAATTCGTATTCAATTTTCAGCTAAGAAGTACAAAGCGTGTCATTCAGCTTCAAATCACGTGGAAGCTGTATAAAAAGCATTGATTAACTTGATATCACTTGCATATAGTCGTGAGCTTAGCATATAGTCATGAGCTACTTCCCCAATTAACCACTTCTCCACAATACGTTTAAAGGATGTAGAAGAGGATAGAGAGAGAACAACAACGACAAAAAAAAAAAGGGTGCTAGGTTGTGACGATTGCGTATATGATAAAATGGGAACCGCTGGCTTTTTTCAGCCAATTCAATTACAAGTTAACTTTGAAGATTTCAACCATTAAAAATTTTCGAAATGTGAAAATAGCCAAAAGGGCGATAAATCGCCATTTAAGATGTAACCTTCTGAGCTGAATGCCGGCGAATATCCTTAATTAACATCGAAGATGAATCATCCGTTATCCGTCTTGAAAATATGAAAGAAAAAGATGGAGACTTCTTTTTTCAGTTTTATCAGAACTGTCATATTAATTTATTTAAAAAATGAACGAACATCTTGCTGGCTGTGAATGATATTGAATTATCATTTAGTAAATTTTATTTTTTAAAAGTGAAATTGATATCTCTGAAAGTAATTTTTTTTTTTTTGCTTTTTATTCTTTAACAATGCCATTACTGAAAATGACATGCATTAATAAATACAGTATATTAACTAATAAATACAGTACACTATCATCCAGAGGTCATCTTATCAGACCAGTTGACAGCCAATTTAATGAAAGTTTAGTATTAATAGAAGTTCATTTAAAAGGCGCATTTTAATAGCAAAACTTAAGTTTACTGCACTAACCACTTTTATTCTATCTATACTTATTAAATGTTTGCGTGCGTGTGTGTCTACGATGTCCTCACAAATCAATTGCTCTTAGTTATCAAATTTTTCACACAAGTAGTCTCCCGCCGGTGTAGTGTGGAAGTTTGGGGAGGGGGTGCCAGCTCAGGTGTCGTCATCGTCATCTGACCGCAGTTCAAAATTATGAGGTCCGTCCTAAATTAACCCTAGCTGTTAATATAACTAAACTAAACTAATATAATTGAACTAACTAACTAATAGATGTTAATAAAACTAAATACATAGGTAGTTATAATGGCAATTCAATGCACTTGGAAGCTCGAATTTCAAAATTTAATGTAGGCTAATTTTATATTGGTTTTGATGATTTTTCTCATGTTTGTTCTTGTGTAACATCTTTGCTGTTATTTCTGAAAGTTATTCGGCGATAACTTGCACGAAACGCATTTTTTTATCCTCGCAGCGCGCGTGAGTATAAATCCAATAATTAAAATAATGGAAAATGTTGTTTTAAACGTTTTTAACTAATTATCAAAATTAGATAAAAATTATATGAAAATAAAATTGATATCATCAAAAAACTAATTTAAAAAAATCGAAATTTATAAAAAAAGAGGATTTAGGCAATTGTTTTCTGAGAAATTGAAGAAAAATGTTAAAAAGATGAGCAATATATTATTAAAAAACTGGGGGGAAAATCTTTCGTAGAGAGCGTATATCTACTAACCAAGAATTATTATGAGCTAAATATGGTAGCTTTAGTCCAACAATTTGCTCTATAAAGATTTTTGTAGGATTTTTACACAATACATATAATACTTTATTGATAATATCCAATCTCTAAACATTATCACATGTCTGTAATTATACAAATTAAATTAAAAAATGGTTCATTTACTGATACAAGAATAGGATTCTTATAACTCTGAACGGGCATTTCTTGTATATATACAAATTTATTTCGTGTATCTCAGAAACGGCATTAACGAATTGGATCAAATTTTATATTTATACGAGGTTTTGCTTTTTATCTATATAGGTGTCTTTTCTGAAAAAATCCGATTTTATACACTCGCACACTCACAAATAACTATTAGAATAAATATATCTTTTGCATGCTTTCTAGAAAACTACCCGTTTTCTTAAGCTTCAAACTATAGCTTGCAGAGCATCTTAAATTCTTAAAACTAAAATAATACAAACAATTTAGAATTCCATCGGCTTGTTTATTCTTTCAACATAACAGCGTATATTACAAATATTGCCAGATTCCAGAAGGTTTACAATTGATCATCAGCTAGTATACAAAAAATTAACGAAATAATATTAACAAAATATGTTTATCAAAGAAAAAATCGTTTGCTTTTACTCTTTAATAATATTTTAACGAAATAAAAATAGTAGCAGTTATAAAATGTCTGAAAAGGAATCGTCTGCTAAATGTCTATTAACAGATTTAGATTATGATATTTACCGAACAAAATCCATCTTCCGCTTCAAAGTATGGGCCATGCAGTATAGTGGTCAGAATAGCATGGATGACACGTGTGTTGAAGTTCCACCATTCGATTTGCACTCTTTGCTTAAGTTTTTTACTTATGCATTTAAATTTAATATTGTTGTTTTATAAATTTATCTATATAGGTGTCTTTCCTGAAAAAAAAAGCGATTTTACAGAGCATTTTTATATAAGTAACTATTAGAGCCTTTTTCCATCTGTTCTCATGCTGACAGAGTTATATAACACCATCTTCCGATTTCAGTGTGTTAAAACTGAGTGCAAGTTCAAAAATGATAGATAAACTGTAAAATGTGTACTGTAATATAGCAGATTGTATCGAATAGCATGTTAAACTAAATGCATTCAGGTTTTTTTTTTTTTTTTTTTTAAATAACAGTTCATATGTTGGTAAGATTGAAAAATATTCATATGAAACCATTATGTAATTCGTATCTAAATGTTTCCTCCGAAAAAGCACAATTTTACAAAAAAATATTTTTAAAAAGCTGTCAAGCGAAACTCGGTCTTCCGGATATTTATTAAAATTAACTAAAACAAAAGGTAATTCGTTTAAATTATTTAAAATTCAAAACCATAGCGGTACTTTTCAATATAATGATCAGTTTAATATAATGGACAATAATAAGATCATTGAAATAAAGAAAATTCACAAGATCAAGATCCTGTAAGTTAACTCTCGAATTGCTGTCAGGATATTAACCTTACAAATTTCTGAATTGTAACTGGTGAAGAGCGATAACTCGCCAGTTATGGCGCAACCTTCGAAACAAAATAACGCCGGGTATCAATTAGCAGCATTGGGCATGAATCACCAGTTATCCTGTTTCAAAACAAGGAGACAAAAAAAGATGGAGCCTTTTTTGTGCCTCTCAGATCTATCATAACCATTTATTTAAGTTCTCGATGATTCTTAGCGACAACTCTGCCTGTCTATCTAATTTTTTTAATAACTTTTTTTTTCTTCTCTTCCGGAAGGTCTCTTGGGAAGACGTCGGAAGAACAATGTCTCGCCTTTTATCTTTGCACTGTCATTTCCTTTAATCTGTTGACTTCCGTAACTTCTGCCAGTGGTGACAGTGAAACGTGAAAACAACCGCGTTCCTGATTGATAAATATTTTAAGTTTAGGATTCTTTTGGCTTCATAAAAAATGTGTACTTTTCGAATATTTCATATAGCACAATTTTGACAAACTTGTTCACAAATTATCGATGCTTCTATGCTTCTAATTCAATGTTTTAAATAAATACATTTCATTATCTTAGCTTAACAGCTAAAAACAAATCAATAATCTTGGAGAATTAGCTTCTTACTGTATGCAGCTAGTTTTAAATAAAATGGAAATGAAACGTTGTGCTTCAATTCTATCCCTAAGTCTAAAGTGAATAATTTCCCTAATATGTGTGGGGGATCTCTTAATAATTTAATTTAAGCCCTAATTAATTTCCAAATTATTATCTTTGGTTAGCCCATATTATCTCTATTCTAAAATGTTCTCTTATTTCCTAATCCTATTCCTAGTTTTTATTTAATTAACTTTCTAACACGCCCTTAACAAAATGGTTGACTCCGCAGTTCTCATACTCGGAACGAAGACATAAAAATCCTTAACATTTACACATGCCTTTCAAGTTTACCTAAGATTCCTTTGCCTAAATCGACACGTGACAAAGAAATCCCTATCAGAATCTCATAGTAAAAACCCTGAAGGGAAAAATTTCTGTCACTTTTGCTCTTCTGTTGTGATGTACACAGAGATCATTTTATCATCACTTCGCTCTTTTACAAATTATGACTCTCGTGGTGAAATAAATAGAAGTTAACATTTCTAAAGTTTCTTATTTACGGCCACGCATCTGCAAAATTATGTTTATATAAATACTTAAAATTTTTTTAACTAGTTTCTGAAGTATTATTTTTCCAAATTTTTAATATGCATTTAATCAGGTTACCTAATAATACCGATGAACTGAAAAATGATAATAAAATATCAATAAAATATATTAATTTTATTTTTCCGCCTTTTTTAAAATTTTGTCTTGTATTCTCTTTCTTCTCCTATTCAGTGTACAGTTTGAAATTCATAAAATCGTTTAACTTCGATAAAATTAACTTATAGAAAAACACGCCTTACTTTTAATGATGTTTGTCCAACAGATTATATTTGTCTATTATACCCAAAATGAATTTGAAACATAAATTTCAATAAAATTCTATTAAATTGTGATAAAACACCAAAAATTTAGACAACTTTAAAATAAAATTCTGAATTTTTTTTTATAGAAAAATTCCCGAAAAGTCTATAGGAAATCATTTTTAAAAGCTATTTAAGTGATAGATATTTATATTAAGTTTTTTAATTAAATAATTATTATTATTTTAAATAAATAATAATGATTTTAGTAAAAGAATAATTATTGTAGGTAATAATAATTTTAATAAAATGATAACAATTGAAAGTAGTAATAATTTAAGTAAATAATAATCATTACATATTTTTAAAAAAGCAAGAAAAAAAAACTAATCAAAATGTGGCTATTGTGTGAATCAATTGAAAATAGTTTGGGATTAAAATTTGACTTGTTAGACGAAATAAGATATAACAAAGGACTGCCTTCAGCTTAGAACGTCAGATAACTAGAAAAACTATTTAACAAACACATAACATTGGAAGCAGTTGTGTTATGTTAGTTTAAAAGCGTTGGGTTCAATATGCTAATTTGCAATTTCTCTTATCTAAACAAGTTTTAATACTTTTTTTTTTTTTTTTTTTTTGAGATTTCTCGAAGAAATGAAATAGCTGTTGCAAGATAGCTAAAAATAAAAATGATGTAATAAAATGAAACCGAAGCGTACATCAAATGGTAAAGCGAAGGTTGATTGAAAATTTATGGTTGGAATGGATGCGGCGGATGTGGTTTCTAGTATAATAGAGCAAAGCTTGCAAAGTGAAATGAAAAAGTTCGTGGGCAGGATTATTTTTGTTGCTTGTGAAATTTGAATAAAGTTAATCGTTTGAAGTCTCTTTCGGTGAGCCTACATTCTGCGTTTATATTTTTTAAGAATAGTGCTAATTGGATGTTGCTAGGTTATTGGATACCAATTATGGATTTGGTATTTACAATCGCAAAATTTTATCGAGCTGTTTAAAATAGATTCCAAGGGCAGTGATCTCTCCACTTTCTCGCGGACTTTCTAATAAACGTTTTGTACCAGAGAATGCCTACTATGGCATTAAACAATAGTGATGAAATATAGATCTTTAGCGTGAGTCTAACTTTTTAACTGAATCTAACTTGGAAATATGTATTTTGAACTCCTTTTAGCCGACCCAAAATCTGACTTAAAATTATAGTGTAGTCAAAAAACTGAAAAAAAAAAAAATACATACTGAATTTCATTGATTTAAGTCATTGAATTATTGCGTTTTCATGTATACGAAAATAAAGATTGACAAATGGCCAAACCTTCGACAAATATAGTTAAAAAATTGATATTTTAGATGTTAAAAATGTATATCGTTTGTCTACCTGGCTCTTTGAGTTTTAGAGTTAAAATGGTTCACTTATATTCAAACAGTCAGACAGACTTTCTGAGAATGAATTTCGTTCAAAATTTGGAAACTATAGTAGGAAACTATAAATTTTGATCATAATTCCATATACCAAATTTCAGTTTCTAGCTCAAAGCGTTTTTTTTTAAATTATCGTGTACACAGACACACAGACATATATGGTATCAAAAATGTGTTTTTCAAACTCAAGGAGGTTTGAAACCTGGAGATTCGACAAAAACCTCGTGCTCGATTTTTTTTTAACGATTATAGTATTTTCTCTATACTTCATATACGAGAAAATAAAATCCCCGATACGTGTCATAAGAAACTACGAGCGATAAAATTATAAACACTGATACATGTAAATTATATTTTTTAACGTGATAATGTTTATAGGCTGGATATTATTTATAAAATTACTCAAAGACCTTTAAAGGGCTCACTATTGTAATGAGATTAACCAAATTTTACAGGTAATTTCTTCTAGGGTAGGAAGTGATCATTAAGAAAAAGATTTTCCAATTTTTTAAATTAATTGTTGTATTAAAAGTTAGTAGGTATTTCAACGTGTTTCCTCAACTTCTACAATGCATATTATTTACACAAAACTATTTTTATACCACTATAAAGATATAAAAAAAATTAGCTTTTCAGTATTTCTTATTTTATTTTTGTACATTTTTTTCAGATATAAAAAAATTAAGCATCTTTTAATGAAAAAATAATTTTTTTAAAAGTTTTTCAACGGAAATTTTCACTTTTTAATTTTTACATATATATTCAGACACGACGATTATAAATAATTTTATATAAAAGTTCTTTTGCTTCAAATTAATAAATCAATAACTGGATAATCAATTTTGAAATGGTAATAATAATAAAGATGGACGCCTAAAACATTATCCTTCAATATGGCGGCTTAGAGATACGAATTTCGAATTTTTCTTCTGTAATTTTTTGCATTAAGAAAAGTTATTCCAATAACCTGAATTCAACATAATTTATTTTTTATTTCAGTTTATTTTTTTATTAAATTAAATTATTTTTATTATTTTTAATTTATTTTTATTAAATTAAATTATTATTTTTTAAATTACTTTTTATTAAATTTAATTAAATTTATTTTTATTTTTTAAAGCGTAATTTACTAAAACCGCTATTGCACTTCTGTATAAATAAAGAGGGGGGAGGGGATAAAAAAGTAAAAGAAGGGAAAAAAAAAGAAAAAAATGCATAGTAACCGTTGCTTAGCAATTATTTGTTTTGCTATTTAAATTGTAAACGTAGTAACAGTCGCTTAGCAACGATTAATTTGTTAACTGTGAGTGAATGTTAATTTATATAAGATTTTAGGTTTGAATGATTGAATTAAAACTTTTAGTATATTCTTTGAGATTCCGTTATTATCTTTCATTTTATAACAGGAAGAAAAAAAAAGGCTTTAATTCTTTTTTAAGTTCTAACTGAAATAACTTGCAAAGAATGTTTAATTATATTAAATTCTTATTATTGATTTACAATTTAAACATATTAATAAAGTATAAGAAATTGCGTTCATTGGTAAAAAAGGAAAAAAAAAAAACACCTTTTTTTTATAAAATACAATAAATAGTTGAAATATGTAAATATTTATCGAACAATAAATTTAATTTTTTCTTCGTTTAAAAAAAGCAGCACTTAAACAATTCTGTTTGGAATTTCAATACATATTCAATATATAAATTATATAAATCACCTATTTAAATGGTTTATTAAAATATTTTCTAAAAAAAATATCTGATTTTTTTTAGTAATGCAGTATAGTAAAGTAATTATAGTTTTTAATAATTTTTTGTTGTTTCAGCAGTAGTAAAGAATATAAACAGTTATTTATAAATTTAACTGAAACGCTTTTCGATTAATTTGATTAATTAGCATTTTATTTAATGAATATTTTTACTTATAACAATGTGTTAGAGCTTTACAGTCTAGACTGTTTAAGTAGAGCTTTACATGCAGAGGCCATCTAAAGCTACCAAACTTTGCACATACCTATTTGAAGGATGAGAATATGCACATCGGAGCTTTTTTTTGAATTATTAATTAATTTAAAATTAAACGAAATTTGACATTATTCTGCAATAATTTCTGAAAATATTGGAAAAAAAATTTTTTTTAACAGTTTAAAAGTTTACAGAGCAAAGGTTTTAAAATTCAAAAAATTATTATTTTAATGATACAATTTTTTAACGCATAAATTAACTTTTTAATTTTAATCGGTTTAAAAAATATTGTAAGTGTTTTTTTTAACAATTTATTTCGCACAAAATAAAATTTAATCTGCACGAGCATGTTACGCGTGCGTGGGAAAAGTTACTTTTTATCAACCTGTTGCCATCACGTTAATAAAAACTCAAATTAAAAATTGCTAACTTTTACTGCAAACGATACCCAGAAAAGTGTAATTTTCAGATTGTGTCGGTATGATATAAAATATGCCTAAAATGTTATTTATAATAATATTTAAATGTAAGGAAACATTTTCATTAATCTTTTAAATAATCTTTCTTATTAATTCAATAATTTAGTTTTATTTAAGGCAAACGTGGTTTAATAGGATATTCACTCTAATCAGGGCAAAACAACTTATTTCTAAATCATTAGTAACAGACATATACATCTAATAAAAAAATGGTCGAAATGAAATAATGATATTTTATGTATTGTAATTTGAGTTCATAAATGTTCTAATAAATAGAGGAATTTAAATTTTTATCCGGCATTTAGAATTTATTTAATAAAATATTATTGAGGTACTAATATTTTAAATTAAAAAATATAAAATTGGAGAAAAATTAAAATGAAATCTACGATCGCAAATTTCAAGTTATCATGTGAGAACATTATTATTTTTAAGTCGTTATTTGTCTTAATTAATTTAAGTCATTAACCATTTTAAACAGGTTTGAAACAATCACGAGACTTCTATATCTGTCTCTCTCTCTATATATATATATATATGTATATACAAAATCTTTTTAAACTTTCATTTTCAATTTTTCTAGCTGGCAAACAAAGTTTTGGAGCTCGACAGATTTTGAGATGAAATAACAGCTATGATGTCATAGTTTTAGGTCAACCTTTTAAAAACGCATCTGCTGTCGAAGAAGCATACGTAAAAATAAAGCAATACTGGTAAAAGCAGGTCAACCTTTTAAAAATTCATCTGCTTTTAAAGAAGCATACATAATAATAATGCAATACTGGTAAAAGCAGGTAAATGAATATATACGATTAAAAGATGATGAAAATTGCCATTTATGCTTTATTCATTGCCTATGTGATTTCGAGCTTAGGATCGAAGGACTATAAAATTTTGACGTCATAATTGTTTTCGGAAGTACATTTATTGATAGAAATAATATATATATATATATATATATATATATATATATATATATATATATATATATATATATATATATATATAATTTAAAGGCTTTTTTAAAGTAAAACTGAAAACTGTATTTTTTGATAAATCAGAGAAATTATTATTTAATAATTCTCTGAAATAATGCATAAATTATAAAAAATATAAGAATATAAATAAGAATTCAACTCTAAAAGATTCGATTTTAAGTACTCGTATTTTTAAAATACATGTTTGGTTTCTGCAAACATGTTTTTCTGTTTATTGAAGTTTTATCACTTCCGCTTCCATTTCGAGTTAAAATTTTGCGGGAGTAACGGGAAATGACAGTGATACAATTACAATGAACGGAATAACATAAGACTTCTTTAATAGTATTAATTATATGATTGTCAAAATTTGGAATATAAAAACATTTTGCTCACGAAATGATTAAGAGACGAGGTTGCATAAAATATTTACTTGAAAATTTTAGAGAGCAATAATCCTAATTAATTAAATAAAACCCTTTGAAAAAATTCAATGAAACAAAAATGCTAATAGATTTATTTTGAATGTTTTCATTTTCAGATTTTGATGCGAAATATTTTATATATATAGTTATTTCCTTTTTAATCTTTTACTATTAACGCTGCTTGAAACGAACTTTGATTACGTGATAGGATATATAAAATTATCCTTCCGTTTTTACCACCAATTTCTTACTACTCATTTCAATATTTTCATCGAATTTGCTATCATTTCGACAAAAGACTATCAAGCTATTTTTATTCTATTTATTACACATTCTATCGACGAACTTTTCCAACTATCGTGGATGTACATAATTGATATCAATAAATAAACTCACCATAAATCAAAATTATCAAAAGTGATCGCTCCAAAACTTTTTCGCATGTTGTCTATTGAAGATGTAGTGCCTCTACTGTAGACTTTGTAACTGTAGTTTGTAGACTTTGACCAAGGCCGTGAATGCAACGAATAATCCCCCCCCCCCTCTTTAGAATTTTATGCATGATCATTTTATACTTCCTAGCACAGTACTGAAAACCGATTATGCGTTTGAGACTCCTTTTCTTCCACGTATACGTAATATAGAAAAAGTATAGTAATTATCAAAAAATTCGAACTCACAATTTCGACGAATCTTTACATTTCAGACCTCCCTGAGTTGGGGGGGGGGTAGTTTTGGAAAATGTCCGTCTGCCTGTGACAAAACTCAAAAACGCTTTGAGCTAGACGGTTGAACACTGCAAATTTGGTCTTTACACCAAATTTGCAGATTTCTATCACATTTTGAGTAAAATTCGCTTGAGGAAGTCCATCTGTTCGAATATGAATTAATGTGATAATTACAAAATGAAGAGAGCTAGATAAGTAAGATTCGGAAGACAGATTTAATATCTATAGTGGTGATACCTACAAAAGTCTGAATCAAACCCAACATATATTAAATTTGGTATAGGATTTTATGGCTACAATTGTAGTTTTGTGTCAAATGTTTGTTTCAACCGGTTGTGAAAAACGTGTCTAAGACAAAATTTCGATTTTCGAATTCTGTTAATACCATGCCAAGGTTTAACCATTTCTAGGGCCGTGGGAAGTATGCTTCCCACCAAATTTATCAATCTTTGTATGAGTTTATGTAGGTTGGCATCAGTTCTGACAATTTTTTTTAGAAAGACAGAAACTTAGATGATTCAGCTCTTTATCTCACACAAAATGATGTGTCTTGATTTGTTATTTAATTATTAATTAACCAAATTAATTAATTAATCAAATTAAATTTATCTAATAAGCTAAATGAATCCCTTTTCTAATTCTAATTTCAAGCCTAAAAATATTTTAACCTAATATGACTAGAAAAAAATGGCCCTTTAAAGCGTTAAATCAACAAAAAATTCTCTAAGAATGACAGGATGATTTCAGTAAAAATGCTAAATTTACGCCAAAGGTTAATATTCCGTAACTATTGTTGTAAATACCATGTCATGTCAGAGAACGTCTTACAAGTTTATTAGGGAGTATGCGAGAAAGCGTTTGGGAGACCACCTCCACTGGTTTTATTATTTTCAGTCTCACACATGATCTTTTTGTGCTTCCTAGCACAGTAATGGAAATCGATTATGAGTTTTAGACACCTTTTTTCCATAGTAAATTTCATTTATCTAAAAATTCGTTATTTTGAATTATCGTGCTTCCATGTATGCGAAAGTACTGACAGACAAATGATCAACCCCTGGGCGGATTTGGTTCAAAATTTTATATGGATCTACATATTAGATGTTAAATTTATGTGGAAAATTTTATTCATCTAATGCTTTAAGTTTTGTAAATATTGTGTTTGATTGCATTTGAACAACCAATCAAAACACACTATTTGAGAATAATTTTCGTTCAAAATTTCGGAGAATACTAAAAATTTGATCTAAAGACCACATGCCAAATTTAATGTGTTTAGTTTGAAGTATTTCTGAATTGCCATGTTCACAGACAGAACGACAATAGACATTATACTAAAAACATATCTCTTTCGGACTAGACATTATTTGAGACATTATACTTTTACATTATACTCTTTCGGACTAGACATTATACTTATACATTATACTCTTTCGGACTAGGCATTATACTTATACATTACACTCTTTCGGACTAGACATTATTTTAGATATTATACTTATACATTATACTCTGACTAGACATTATTTTAGACATTATACTTATACATTATACTCTTTCGGACTAGGCATTATACTTATACATTATACTCTTTCGGACTAGACATTATACTTATACATTACACTCTTTCGGACTAGACATTATTTTAGATATTATACTTATACATTATACTCTGACTAGACATTATTTTAGACATTATACTTATACATTATACTCTTTCGGACTAGGCATTATACTTATACATTATACTCTTTCAGACTAGACATTATACTTATACATTACACTCTTTCGGACTAGACATTATTTTAGATATTATACTTATACATTATACTCTGACTAGACATTATTTTAGACATTATACTTATAAATTATACTCTTTCGGACTAGACATTATTCTTATACATTATACTCTTTCGGACTAGACATTATATTTTTACATTATACTCTTTCGGACTGAGACTTCTATTAGCATGTGTTTTTATGACTTTTTTTCTTCACCTTGATATTTTTTGTAATAGAATGTTGAAAACTTCTTGACACTTGACTACTTTCGTAATTTCATCGGTTATCGATTGTTAATTTTGATAAAAAAAAAAAAAAACTTTGATGACATTTAAAACAAAAATTTTCTAACAGAACAAAAACAAATAAAATTATCACAAAAAATAGAAAAAAAAAATAATGTTTTGTGTAGTCTTTTTTTCCAGAAATAAAAAGAGAATGAAAAAATAAGATAATGTAGTATGAAATGCGCATTTTCTCCGGAGGGAATAAAATATATCTTTTTTAAATGTTGTAATCTTATGGAATGTTTTTAATTTTTTTTTCTGTTCTGTATCCATAACAATACGAATAACTAAACTTTCTCTATTTATCCAAAAAGTTAATTTCATTTCTTTTCTCTCTTATACCTTTTTACATTATGCATGTGTGTAATTTCATTTACAGAAAAAAAAAAAAAAAAAACTCTTAGAAATTCGAAATTAACTCCAGAATAATTCTTTTAATCCCAGGAGCAGAAATAATAATAAAAAATGTATGAATAAAAAATAAATAAAAAAAAGAAAAAGAACGAAAGAAGAGAAAATGTCATCTGCAAAATGCAGTAGTGAAAACCGGTGAAAATGAATTCGCAGATTCCCCCCCCCCCGCCAATCCTTTCTGTGTGCAATTCAATTCCGCCAAAAAAATTGATTTTTTTTTTCTTCTATAAAAAGAACTGTATGAATAGATTTTAATAATTCACGGTTAGAAAACGGGATCTTTGAAAATTCAAAAGAATTCGATAAAGGTTTTTTTCTCTTTCTCTCTCTCTTTTCTATTTTGTCACCTTTCATTCTTAAAAAATGTAAACGGAAAAAGCTTCTAAATGAAAATCAACAAACTTTTTGTATACTTTTGTAATTATCGTTAAACTAAAAATCCAAAAGTAAATTTCTATATTTGCTGTTTTTCCCTGGATTTTTTTTCTTTTTGTTATTAATATTACATAAAAGTTCTTTTTGAGCTTTGTGTCAGTAAATAATTTTTTTCTTCATTAGCAAATTAAAAAATATCATAGAATAATAATATAATAAAGCATAGCTTCTTAAATATCTGCATTATTTAAGGAAAGAAATAAGTGAATTGTAAAAAGAATCTTTCTCCATCCATATAAACCAGCAGCATTGGCGAACAAGAATTACAAAATATTAACCTTTGGCGTGAATTTAGCATTTTAACTGAATGGCGAGTTGTCCTGAATTCTTGGCGAGTTATTTGGCGATTAATCCTGGCATGCGGTTAATAATATCTAAAAAAGAATCTTTCTCCTTCGATATAAACCAGCAGCATTGGCGAAGAATTACAAAATATTTACCTTTGGCGTAAATTTAGCATTTTAACTGAATGGCGGGTTATTCTGAATTATTGGCGAGTTATTTGGCAATAATCTTGGCATGCGGTTAATAATATCCGAAAAAAGAATTCGTGTCTTAGACGCGTTTTACCCAACCTATTGAAATAAAAAATTCAATTCACACAAAACGATAGTAGTAATCACAAAATCACATGCCGAATTTGATATATTTAAGTCATTGCAACTTTGTGTTATCGCATTTGCATATTTCTGAAAATACAGACAGACAGACAAATCTAATCATTTGTTGGATTTGGCTCAAAGTCGGACAGATGTCTAGCCTATAGATGTTAATTCTATGTATCGAATTTTATCGGTCTAGTTCTCTTCGTTTTGTAGTTATCGTGCTAAATTGTATTCGAACAGCCGGACAGACAGGCCTCCTTTGAGCGGAGTTTGCTCAAAATTTGATAGAAATTTACAAATTTGTCATAAAGACTATATACCATATTTTATCCAGGTCAAAGCATTTTTTTCTTCTTTTTCACTGGCAGACAGACAGATATGGGCAGATTGACATTGTGTTTTTCGAACTCAGTGAGGTCTAAATCGTGAAAGATCGTCGAAATCTCAATTTTTTTGACGATTACTATACTTTCTCTATACTTCGAATATGAAAAATAAAAATGAAAGTGTTCGTGTCTGTTGGAGTTTAACAACCCAGAGCATTTGACTTACAATTGGAACTCGAGATTTTGACAAATCTTCTCGTTTTAGACCCCCCCCCCCCCTGAAATTGATTTTTGGAAAATGCGCAGTCTATCTATATCTGTCTCTGACAAAGATAATTCAAAAACGTCTTAAGCTATACGGTTGAAATTTGGTATACGGTCTTTACACCAACTTTGCAGATTTCTATCAAATTTTGAGTAAAATCTCAAGCATGAAAAATAAAAATTATGAGTATAAGTCCGGCTGTTCGGATGTAAGTTAATACGATAATTATAAAATGAAGAGAGCTAGATAGATAAAATCTGGTATACAGTATTAACATCTATAGTGTAAACACCTGTCACATTCTGAACCAAATCCACATACGGGTTGGCTGTCTGTCGGTCAATACAAATTTTGGGGCATAATCTGTTCAGAGGAAGTCCATCTGTCTGGCTATTCGAAAGTTAACACGATAAGTACAAAATGAAAAGAGCTAGATAGATAAGATTCGGTACAGAGATCTTACATCTTTATTACAAACACCTGTCAAAATTTGTGCCGAAAACAACAACGGAATGACTGAAATATATGAAATTTTGATATGGGATTTTATGAATACAAGTGAAATTTTGTGTCAAATCTTTGTTTCAATCGGTTGAGAAAAACAGGTTTAAAATACAAATTCGATTTCTGATGCTATTAACTTAGACAGGGTTTAATCGCCAAGTAACTCGCCAAGGATCACACGATAGATTCAATAAAAATTCTAAATTCATGATAAAAGTTCATATTTAATAAGTATTGTACGCCAATGCCATGTAAAGCGTTCTCTAGCGTGACAAATTTATTAGAGAGTATCTGAGAAAGTTTTTTTGGGGGGGGGGGACTACTTCCGCTGAGAATAATTTTATATATTCTATCACGTAACCTAGGTTCCATTTATACAGTGGTAATAGTAAAAGATTAAAAAGAAAATTACGAAATAAATGAAAGATTTCTCATGAACCAATTGCAACACTTATGCATTTTGTTAGGTAGGAATTTGCAGCTCGAAGTGCGATTTTTTATTTTAAATTTTAGTTAATTAAAAATTAGGCGAGATTTCGACTTTTCCCGTAATAATTTCCAAAAATATTACTGCACATAATTGAATTTTACACAAATTCAAAAGTTAAAATCTTTTTAATGATATTGTAGCGAAAATTGCTCCTTCCGACCAAGCGCCGATGGCTCAGTCGGCTGAACGACGCATCTCATAGCGCTGCGGAAGGCTGCGGGTTCGAATGCAAGCGAGGCGAAAAGTCAAAAATTGATATTTAATTTCAATTTGGTTTAATGCAAAGTTATGCAAATTTATGTTAATTATTCTAATATGTTATTTATGTAAATTCCTAATTTTCTGTGGGCCTTCAAATTCTAGAAGGTTCTTGAACTGTATATAAGTAGTTTCCCAATAGTTTAGATTGGTGTTAAACTCTTCAGTTGATCTTGAGTGTGTTCATTTCTATTGGACTTACTACATTCACCTCATCTACGTGACAATATAAATTCAGAAGTCGAGCGAATTCTTTTTCTTTAATAGTCCGGCGAGCTCTTTTTTCACAGTTCTTTTAAAAAATATTTTTTCTCTCATTTCTAACAATAGATTGAATTTTTGCCTTCAAATTCAAACCTTTTTAATTGTTTCATAAAATATTTTAATTCCATCATTTACTCCGTTTTTGAATGCTAATGAAGAAGGATTCCGTTCAATATTTGTTTAGTTTACAAAACAAATAAAAAAGTGAAATTTATAGTATCATTAAATTTAGGGGATAGATGAACGGGTTATTTATGTTTTTAATAGCTCTATAATTTTTTTGGGACTATTTCCATTAGAAAAGGCTGGTATAGCCTGGTTGGTAGGACGTTGGTCTCGCATCCCTTAGGTTTTGTGTTCGAACCACGCCGGCCGAAGATTCTCCGTGTGTGGTGGCTGGCGCACATATGAATCTGGCGGGGTCACAAAGTCCTCTATGTCGAGAGTAATACCACTGGGGGGTGCTAGTTCAGAGGTGAGGCTCTCTGATTCAAGTCTAAATTACGAAGTGCCATAAGGCACAACAATATTTCTATTAGAAAAGTTTGTGTACACGATAAATAAAATTGAAATGTCAGTTAATATAAATTTCGTTTATGGCATTGTTTCGGGGAATGGGGGACTGGAACTTATGTCTGAACTATTTTCTTAAAGCAAATGTAGCCAATATTCCCAGTGACTAATACTCGCATTTTAACCCTATAGTGTCTCGTGTGGCCATTTTTGGCTACACGTTTTTATTGCCATTTATAAGTTTCACATGACTGTTCCAAAAGGCAACAGCAAGTGTTTGGAAATCCTTTTTTAAATGTTTTTTTAATAAACATTTGTAAAAAATACTTATATGTGACAATAGCATTACTAGAACTAGATCTAAACAGTAATCTTGGAATTATGCTAAGATGGCTGTTGTATGAATAGTTCTACCATTAAAAGTATTATCAAAATTTATTTTGCATTGTAAAAAATATATGGATAAAAGGGGGCTTTTATTTTGTATAATGTGATTTGTGCCACTGGGATATTGTTAAATTCATAAAATATAACATTTAAATGTTTTTCTTTTAATTTTACGTTTTTTTTTTTTTTTTTTTTTTTCTAAATTATATGCAACCATTCAAATTTCATGCCATAAAAAGCCCTATCCCAGCCATAAAAAACATATATTTTTAAGTAAAAATAAATAAATAAAATAAAACGTCTTGCATTCTAAGGATAATAATATTTTATTCCAAGAAAACTTTATTACTTAAACTTGCAAGACAGAATGAGTTGTCTTATTTTCTTTAATTCAACATTTTTTATAACTTTTTTGATGTGACTATTTATTGTAATGGTACATAGTTGATTAGCAAAGTAGTGGAATCTACATTCCAGAAAGTAAATTAAGCTTCTGCTATGAAAACAAACAGACAAAAAAAGAAACATCGTCAATCTCGCAGAATATTTCTCGGCCAGTATCCGCTTGTATTCAGCCTGGTCATAGGTGGAGGGGGGGGGGAAGGCAGAAAAAAAAAAGCAGCATCCCTGGATTACATTATTGCACTACATAACATGGAATGTCTGGGGGAAGGGAGTAATTCGGGGAAAGCGAAATCATAACACCTCGTCAAAACATTTCCTCTGCTCCCCCGAGAATTGGAGGGGGTCACGGAATGCTTGTTGCTCCCCTTCTCCACACATCATTTAGGAACCGGGGTTGAGATGGGGATCGATGCATTCCTGACAAACAAGATCATCTGCTCACAGACGATTTTCCCGGGCTGGGCCTCCATCTCTGATAGACGCGGCGACGCCTTGCTGAAATCGCCCCCTTTCATGTAGTACGTGAGTTGAGGTGCATTCCCCCCCCCCTCTGACTGTTGATTTTCTATTATGGATTGGTTATTGGAATTTTATTCTTGGGAGATTTAAAATTGATTTGTTGTTTGTTACTTTAAGTTGGATTGGAATTGAAAAGTTTTGTTGTGGTGTAAATTATTTCGTAAGAAATGGCCGTTTATTTTATTTTCTAACATTTTTCAATTTTGTGAGAGAAAGAGAGATTGAAAATAAAATTTTCTTCTTTTCGACCATTTGATTTGGAGAAATGCACTGCAGAATTATTTTTAGAAATAAAATGAAAATGCTAAATGTTGGTTGTACTAAAAATTGGCTCTTTTCGTAATCCTTTATATATATATATATATATATATATTTTAGAGTTCGAATTCTTGATTTCATATGTATCAATAAATATGAGTTGTATGGAATTAAAATTTAAAGCCTGTATTTTTGCTGTGTTCCTGACATAATTATAGTGAAAGCTTCATTTAAAAAAAAAAATATTGTGTATAAAAATGTGGATTATATTTAATTTGTTATATATAATGTATATATTAATAATATTATATTATTTTTATATAATATATACATTATATGTTAATTCTTTATATATAATGCTTAATAATCCGAAGCAATTCAATGTATTATATTTAACATCTTTATAAACATTTAAATGTAATATATTTTACATTTAAAAAGTATTTTGTAATTTATTTACAAAATTTATTTAAAATTTTGTATTTAAATGTAATATACAGGGTGTTGCCGAATTCGTCCAATAAATTCAGTGGGGTGATAGTAGGCATCAGGAGGATAAAGAACTCTGCGAAATCGGTACTGATGTTGCAGTGATGTTTTCTGGTTCCCATTTTAGTTTTTCTTGATTATCTTTAAAACTCCCTGTTCTCATGCTACAAGGTTATATCAAATTATAGATTACAAAATTCCTTACATTTTCAAGCTCTTATTTTTCTTCAGGTTTTAATATTTTTGCAAATAAGGGTTCTAAACTACTTTTTCGTTTTTAGTAATTTACGACCCCCTAGATCATCAAATCCGCATGTTACCAACACGAAAAAAAGAAAAGAAAAAAAAAACTTTTAAGAATGTGCTTTCACTTAAAAATAATTCATAGTTTAAACACTATTTTTTACATTTTTGTTAATTTTTTACTGTTTTCAACAGTTCTCCGACTCTCTATATTTTTGCGATTTTCATTAATTAAACATCGTTTGGGACTCCATGTTGTATGGTGATTCTTTATCCTCCCGATGCCTACTATCACCCCTCTGAATTTGTCGGTCGAATTCTGCAACACTCTGTATATAACTTTTAAAAGTATATTAATATTTTATAGTATAAGTTTTTATAATTAAATATATTTAACAATTTCATATTTTAATAACATAACAGATAATAATTCATTTAATTTATTTTGAACTTCAAGGGGCCAGACGATAAAATAAATAATAATTTTCTTCTCCTTTTTATTATTTTATTGTTCTAGATTCGCTTTTAATTACCATACCAGCAAATAAGAAACATCATTTCTTTTTAATAAATTGTATTTTTATCTGAAAAAGTAAAGGAACAGAATTGTCATTAAAATTATTATCGAAATATAAACCAAAATTTAATCACGGTTATCATTTCCCTCTAATAAAAAGTTTTATTCGCTTGTTTCTGACGAGATTCAAGTTCTTTTTATTGTTCTGGATTCGTTTTTAATTACCATACAAGCAAATAAGAAATATTTCTTTTTAATAAATTGTCTTTTATGTGAAATAATAAAAGGAAGAATAAAATTGTCATTAAAACTATTATCGAAACATAACCAAAATGTAATCAAGGTTAACATTTCCCTGTGATAATGTTTTGTCCAGATTCAATTCTTGATTTTCACCTGCCAAAAGCAGATGCTTTTCAGTTACGGTTTTAATTTCGTTGTTTCTTCTGTTTACTTTTTTTATGGCAACCAAATGCGTTAAATGTTTATAAATATTAGCTTATTGTACAAAGAGGAACCATAGAGAATAACCGGATGTGTGCTCGTGTTTATGCGATAGGTTCTGAAGGGTGTGTTGGATCTAAGAAAGCACTTATTTTTTCGAACCAGTCCTATTAAAAGTTAATGCGCTTTCTCCTTTCGGAAATCTGCAAGGTCACTTCACTCAAGTGTACGCTACATTTCCTTTTTGCATGAGTCCTCAGCGCGATAATAGTAAACAGGGCTATATTTGGATGTATTGACAATTCATAGGAAATGTCTTGGAAGGGGGGGGATATATAACCTCTGCGCTATGTTTCCTGCATAATAAAAAGCGGGTATATATTTTTGCTACAATATTACTTTATAAAATGATCATACTTCCTGAATAGTTTGGTCAATTCCTGCATTTCATTCTAACTAAATTGGCGGGAATTTTCTCCTCTCAACTTTTTGGTATACTTTTACAATATGACGAGTTTCTTTTTGTATCTGTTGTATATGGCCACGTTATGAGACCGTATTAATAAATAGGAACTCATGATCTCTAGGGGGCACCCAGGCTTTCAGATTTTTTTTTTTCTGTATTTTTACAGTAATTTAGTTTATAAGGATCATGTGCTCTAGCTTGTTTAAATGAAACCTAGCATTATTTAAATATTGAGGTACTATTCAGATACAATTCCCATTTCATTGTCTTTTTTCAAATTTTATATTACGCTTTTTTTTATAATTCTTATTAGATATGTTGCTTTTAATTTAATTTGAAAGCTTTTCACTTTATAATTAAATAACATTTAAACTGTATAGAAAAATGTAATTTTTTTTTTACTATTTTGTTTAAAAATAATTTGTTAAAATTCTAAATTAAATTTAAATTTTAAAATTTTTTATAAGCGAGTTACTAAAATCAATTTTCTTTAAAGATGTTCCAAAATTAAATGTTTTTTTTTCAATTTGTCAAAATTTAATACTTGAAATTGCTTGTTAAAATTAATATCAATAAAAAAATACCCGATTTCGGAAGTTGAGGATAGAAAAGGTAGATCTCAAGACTTAAGGCTCCAAAAGGACTTAATTCGGCCTTGTCACCTTAATATTGCAAATAGATGTATCATCATGAAAGAAAAATAGTAAAGTCGATACCATTATATATGGAATTTATGCTCCTTTATTTCTGCATGTTTTCTTTTTAAAAAATTTATTAACTTTGTTTTGTTTATGGAATTTATTAAAGGCGTCCTTTTCCCCGACTTGTTTCTTGGATTAATGGTGCGACTTGTGGAATATCCTGAATTAAATTTTGAAAAAATGATTCGGTTTAGAATTAGAGATTACTTTGAGAGTATTCATCATCATATTTTCCAAAATCCATGCATTCTATTATAGTTGTGGCATACTTTGAAGTATTCTCAAAAGCTTTATTTCAAATAATTAATTTCTCATTTGTATTGTTATTTAAGTATTGATATTAATTAGAAAACTTGTGAGAAATTTTCTCATATTCAACTTTTTTTTCGTAACCTCACTTATTATTCTTACCTTTCCTTATTTGATTATTGGTTCAATAATTACTTTTACTTATCTTTATTCGATGAGCTCAATTATTTGCTTTTACTTTTTTTTTCCAATTGTTAGTTTATTTATTAACCTACTGATTCTTGCTGTGTAAGTTCAATTATTATTCTTGTTTTTTCTTGTTCGATTATTGGTTTAATTGTTTCTTTTATTTGCTTATTCTATAAATTCAATTATTACTCTTTCTTTTTCTTATTCAGTTATTAATTAAGTTATTAAACTTTTTTTTTGTAAATTAAATTGTTATTTTTGCTTTTCCTTATTCCATTATTAGCTCATTTATTTCTCTTGCTTATCCTTAGCCGATGAGTTCAAAAATTACTCATTTTTTCCTTATTCAATTAGTTTAGTTGTTTCTCTTTCCTATTATTACTCGATAAGTTCAATTATTACTCTTACTTTTTCTTGTGCAATTACTAATTTATTACTCTTTTTTATTTTGCTCTATAATTTCAATAATTCTTACTTTTCCTTATTCAATTATTAGTTCAATTGTTTCTCTTGCTTATCCTTATTTGATGCAGGATAAACTTTCACTTCTCCTTATTCAATTAGTCACTTACTTCTCTTGCATATCCTTAGTTGATGAGTTCAATTATTACTCTTACTTTTCCTTGCTCAATTATCGGTTCAGTTATCTTATTTATTTTACCCTATAATTTCAATAATTCTTCTTACGTTTCCATAATCAATTATTAGTTCAATTGCTCGATACTTATTTTTCCTTCCTCCTTTATTACTCGTATTTTTCCTTGCATTATTATTGGTTCAGTAAATACTCTTATTTATTTTTTCTAAAAGTTCAATAATTCTTATTTCTCCGTATTCGATTATTTGTTAAATTGTTTCTCTTAATTATCGTTATTCGATGCAAAAAAAAAAAAACTCTCACTTCTTTTTCGATTATTCATTTACTTCTCTTGCTTATCCTTAGTCGATGAGTTCAATAATTATTCTTATCTTTCCTTGTTTTATTCTTAGTTGAATTGTTGCTTTTTTTCCTTATTATTATTTCTAAATAAGTTCAATTATTACTCTTACTTTTCTTTGCTAAATTATTGGTTCACTTATTATTATTATTTATTTTACTCTATAAGTTCAATAATTGTTCTTACTTTTCCGTAGTCGATTTTTAGATCAATTGTTTCTTTTTCTTATCAGTACTAGATACTTATTTTTCCTTGCTCGATTATTGGTTCAGTAAATGTCCTTATTTATTTTATTTTCTATAAGTTCAATAATTATTCTTACTTTTCCTTATTCAATTATTAGTTAAATTGCTTTCTTTTCTTATCACTCAATAAAGTAAATAATTGCGCTTACTTTCCCTTTTTCGATTATCAGTTAAATTATTTATCGCTATAAGTTCAGTAATTACTTTTATTTTTCCTTATTCGATTATTAGTTAAATTGTCTTTCTGTTTTATCGCTCTATAAATTCAATAAATGCTCTTACTTTATCTTATTAGTTAAATAGTTTTTGTGTCTTATCAGTTCAATAATTAGTTCTATTTTTCCTTATTCGATTATTAATTTAATTGTATCTAATTGTTTCTCTTGCTCAGTACTCAAATATTACTCTTACTTTTCCTTACTCAATTATTGGTTCAGTGATTACTATTATTTTTTTTTACTTTATAAATTCAATAAATACTCTTACTTTTCTTTAGTCGATTATTAGTTCAATTGTTTCTCTTTCTTATCATTACTTGATAAGTTCAATTATTACTCTTACTTTTCCTTTTTCGATCATAAATTAAGATATTACTCTTATTTATTTTTACTCTATAAACTCAATAATTACTCTCAATTTCCTTATTCAATTATTGTTTCTGTTTCTTATCCTTACTTGATAAGTTCAATTATTACTGTTACTCTTTCTTATTCGATTATTGATTCAGTTATTTCTCTTGTTTATTTTTATTCCATAAAGTCAATAATTACTCTCATTTTTTCTTATTCGATTAATTGTTCAATTGTTTCTCTTTCTTAATACTCGATAAGTTCAGTTATTACTTTTCCTTATTCTGTTTTTAGTCCAAACATTTCTTTTACTTATCCTTATTCGATAAATTCAATAACTCCTCTCACTTGTTGTTTGATAAGTTCAATTATTACTCTCACTTTTCCTTTTTCAATTATAAGTTAAATTATTACACTTATTTATTTTTATTCTATAAACTAAATAATTACTCTCACTTTTCCTTTTTCGATTATAAGTTAAATTATTACACTTATTTATTTTTATTCTATAAACTCAATAATTATTCTCACTTTCCTTATTCAATTATTGTTTCTGTTTCTTATCCTTACTTGATAAGTTCAATTATTACTCTTACTTTTTCATTTTCGTTTATTGATTCAGTTATTTCTCTTGTTTATTTTTATTCCATAAGGTCAATAATTACTCTCATTTTTTCTTATTCGATTAATTGTTCAATTGTTTCTCATTCTTAATACTCGATAAGTTCAGTTATTACTTTTACTTTTCCTTATTCGGTTTTTAGTCCAAACGTTTCTCTTACTTATCCTTATTCGATAAATTCAATAACTCATCTTCATCATAACTCAGTTCTCTTCCCTAAATCATGAACGATAAGATGTTGAGAAACACTTCCTCCACTTATTTCAATGAATTTGGATCGCCGTCCTTCCCCTTTAAATAGAATAATAGTCTATTTGCATTTCTAAATGACCTTATCCTTCCGTTGTTGAAGGACCTTAGTCATTACCTCGGTGATATCGAGCGAGATCTTTGATACCCCTGAGAAAAGTCTCATTTTTCATCGATTCTTGCTCAGCATCTGAATCGATATGTCACAAACACTCTCCAATTTATCGCTAAGTGCAGTCACGGAATACCGGCCAAAGTAGTTGCTTATCACACCCTGGGAAAAATCAATTTTTATTTCCTAGGGCGTGGAAGCGACCCTTTCCCCCACCTTTTGCAACGATCCCAATAAAAATATTCCGTCCACCCCGATCACAGCTGTAAAAGGAAGATTAAAGTTTTAATTCCCCATGCTGTAATAAATTTTCATTTTTATTCCGAGACATTTAGTACAGACGCAAAGGGCTGCAGGAGATTCTGTAACCCAAGGGTACAGAATATCTTTCCACTCTTTCCCTTTCTTCCTTTCTTTATTATTTTTTAAGAATTTTACTGTCAGTTCTTGTTTTTGCTATTGATGTTAGTAAAAAACACTCCTGATAATTTTATGTCGAGCCAGCGTTTTATAACTTCATGGATTTTCATGTTGGTAGTGTGTTTAGTTTCGATTATTTAATTTAGGTTTCTGTCGATGCGTTTTTTTTTTTTTTTTTTTCCTCCGCTCGAGTTGCTTATTGGACGCAGAAGTAAGGCGAGTTATTGGTAAGTAATTTAGGAAGAAGAACTTCTGATGCGTTTGATTGTGTTATGGGAATAGGGATCCCCTACAAATTTGCTTTCGACTATTTTAAGATAAAAATCATGGGGGGGGGGGTGGAGTGGTATTCTAAAAATTTTCACGCATACTCTCTAATAAACTTGTCATTCCAAAGAACATCTTGCATGGCATTGGCGTACAATAGCTGCGAAATATTAACTTTTGTCGTGAATTTAGCATTTTTACTGAATCTATCGTGTCATGTTTGGCGAGTTTTTTTTATCTATTTAACACTGCCATGGCGTTGATAATATTCGAAAATCGACTTTATGTTTTAGACAGGTTTTTCTCAACCGATTGAAACAAAGATTTGACACAAAACGGCTTTTGTCGTCACAAAAACACATACCAAATTTTATATATTTAAGTCATCGCGGTTTTGAGCTATCTCATTGATATGTTTCTGAAAGTATAGACCGACATACAATCAACCTGTTGTTGGATTTGGCTCACAATTTGATAGGTGTCTACACTATGGATGTTAAATCTGAAGCGAATTTCAACAATCTGGCTCTCTTCGTTTTGTAATGATCGCGTTAACTTATATTCGAACTGGCGGACAGATGGACGTCGTCTCAAAAGATTTTTTATCAAAATTTGATAGAAGTCTGCTGATTTGATGTAAAAACCGTATATGAAATTTCAACCTAGTCTCGCTCAAAACTTTTTTGAGTTATATTTGTCATAGACGGACAGAAGGACGTTTTCAAAGAATGTGTTTCTCGAACCCAGGGAGGTCTAAAACGTAGAGATTCGTCAAAATCTCGAGTTCGAATTTTTTGACGATTTCTATACTTTCTCTATATTAGGTATCTGTGAAAGTAAAAATTATCCGGGTTATGTTCTTTTTTATTATGGAGTATACGTGTCCTAAAACTTTCAAGTATTCTCCATAATAAAGATTGACATTGCGAAAGGTCGTGAAAAACATAAGTAATACAATTTTTATTTTCTGAGTCCCACATGTGAGCGTTTTCTGCTGCGTAATATAGTAAAGAAATCCGAGTATACATTCTGTAGCCCATTTTTTTCAGCCAATAAAAACCAAATGTCTACAAAGAATGGCAATTTTAGTACCAAGATCATATATTAAATTTCATTTATCTATGTTGTTGCATTTTTGAATTATCGCTTCTACAAGCATGAGATGTATATACGTCCAGCTCCTTGATATATTGTCTCATGTGGTCTAGTGGTTAGGATTCCTGACTTTCACCCAGGTGGCGTGGGTTCGATTCCCGGCATGGAAAGTTTTCCTTTTTAGCTCAGGTGTCGTCCTCTTTATCTGAACGCGGTTCAAAATGACGAGGTCCGTCCCAAAATAGCCCTAGTGTTGCTTTATAACGGGACGTTAATATAACTAAACTAAACCTTGACAGGTTGATTTCAAAACTCGATACATGCCCTATATGTATTACTCAAACGTAACAAAAAATGTAAAGGTAAAGTGTAAAAAAATTATAATTTATAAAATATAACAACTTTTAACTGATAATTGACTTTTTAAAATGCAAATTCAAATACAGTGGATACCACTTGCAATAATCTCTTTGGACCCAATCCAAAGTCCAACCTACATTCTGAATAATTAGCACATCAAGTGTTTGTTGCAGTATCCTGAGACGATCACTTTTTGACGATTCGACGAATGCTATAGGATGTTCGCATTTCCGGAATTTACTTTATTGTTAAATGTAAACATCTCTTCCTTTCCTAACGCATGCGCAAAAGCGCGGAGGGTTTAAGAATCCGTTGGCAAACAATAAAATGCTATAAAAAAGAATACAGTTCTATACGAGGAGAGCAAAAAAAGGAGACCACACAACATCATTTGTTTTAATTAGAAACAGAAAAATCGATATTGCGTGATATCGATAATAATATAAACGATATCGATAAAGGATTGAAAAATATTCACATATATTTAACTTTAATACTTTCTTAAAAAATTATCGATACTGAATAATCGAGCAATCGCTTGATCGTTTGATAATCTTTCGCATGAATAACGTTCAGCAAAAGATATTGGTCTGATCTTCTTAAAATCCGAAGGGCTTGCAGAGTTTCGTAGATTGATGGCGGTTTCTCTTTTGACTCCTCTTCATCGTCAGTGTCCTCGTGCTATATGCTGTCATTTCTTTGATTTATCCGAGTGTGACAAATTGGTTTTTTTCTGTAGTTTCTTAATTGATGATAATCCAGATCTCATCATCTTCTTCGGAAAAGTTTGATGAATTTTCAATGAATGAGGATTGTTCTCTTGATTGGCCTTAATTTCACTTTCATGCTGAACAGATTGGACATCGAAATCGTCACTTAAGTTAATTGTTGATAACAAGAACCGACAGAAAGAAGTATGAAAAAAAAAAAAATGCGAACTCCTAAATGATTAAAACGAAAACCTGTAATTACAAAAATACCAGAAACACACCAAGACCACAAATGACCAATCACACATTTCCATTTTTAATTTAGAACACCAAATTAACAGATTTTTTTTTTTAAAACAGGTATAAAGTAAAACATACACACAAACATAAGACCAACGCAGAAACAAGATCATGCATAAAAATCTCAATATGTACCGCCAAAAATAATGTGTAATTAAGCATAAAGAAAAAGAATAGTAAAAAAAAAAAGATAATGTAGTTAAGTCAGTGAAAAAGGCAATCTTAAGTCATGTAGTTAAGTCAAGAAAAAAGACATAGACAATCTTAAGACACGAAGTTAAGTCAATAAGAAAGAAAGACCATCTTAAGGCATAGGCAATCGCTTTGTTTGATTAATTTTTTTTAAAAATTCAGTGAGTTGTTATTTCTATTTAAAAAGCCGCTCATATAGAGATTAAATTAAAATCAATAAAAAAAAAATGTAGTATTTGTTTTGTTACAGGGAAGGAGAAAAAGCATCAGAATTTTGCACTGTCTATTGGCCCTTATATGACTTAATTCAGCTCTTTATTATAGAAATATTCAAGAATATCGAAATATAGAAGAATATATCATTCCTACAAGTTTTAGTTCGAGAACATCTGACCTCGAAATAAATAAGCTTTACCAGCCATGACTTGCTTGAGAGTCATGGCATCTGGCATTCGTCTTCCACGCTTAATTACCTCACATAAAAATGGCACACAATACTCTCACTCATTAACAAAGTATATTTTCTGAACCAGGTGGCAACTTGACGCACCATTTATAATAAAGAAAGAAAAAAAAAGTTACACCTCCCTCGTCCTCTTCCCCCCTTCTTTTTTTTTTTCAAACGTCCATCCCCGATCTCGATACGTGAGGGTGGATAGCGCTATTAAAAATACATCAGACGATTCAGCCAGGAAGACAGACCTGGCAATCATCAAAATAATAACCCCCACGTGTGATGATTCCCTGCAAAAACCCCTCGTAAATTGACTCCATTTGGAAGATACATACACTTCCCAGCCGCAGACGATATTTGGTGCTCGTGACTTTTCGAAGAGAGGGGTGGCCCAAAGGATGGTGAGTAATGAGTTCGGAGAGTCCCGCGAGTTTTTCGGTCACGTGACACTAATGCGCGCCGCCCACACGTGCCGCGGGGTGGCGGGAAAACGGTTCATTCGTTCGACGGACCCGCGTCTGGGAGGATGATCGGGTGAAAAAGTGGTGTGGATTCTGTTTCCCTTGCATTCTGCGCGGTATTAGTTTCTGGAGCTGAGTCGAAAAGGATTATTTATTGACATTGACGTGTGCGAATATTGGGCTGAAGGTTTTCATTAAGAGGTAATTTTTCATTTTTCTATTTTTATTCACAAAAAGCGTTTTTTAATATTTCTTTTCTATGTACATATATACGCAAAAAAAAAAAAAAAAAAAAAATGAATGGAGATAGGAAACTTTTATGAAGTTCACAGTGGCGCAATAAGGGTAATCGGGGTCCAGGGCATAGTATGGTCTTTTCGTTTCTGAACGTCATTTGCAGTGAGGTAATGGTGTTCAGGGCATGGCATTATTTTTTTTTGTCCCTTACTGACATTATTATTTTTTTTTTTGTTCCTTCATGACATTATTTTTCTTTGTCCCTTCATGACATTATTTTTCTTTTTCCCTTCATGGTATTATTTTTTTGTCCCTTCATGGCATTATTTTTTTGTTCCTTCATGGCATTATTTTTTGTCCCTTCACAACATTATTTTTCATTGTCCCTTCATGACATTATTTTTCTTTGTCCCTTCATGATATTATTTTTCTTTGTCCCTTCTCGATATTTCACTTCAAAAATTATAAATACACTTATGTTTTATCTCAACAGTGCCCCTTAAGACTTAACGCCCGGGCCGTGGCGGATTTAAACATTTTGTGTTCCTCTGAAGTTCACCTTATGTAGTTCCCTACCTTGGTAAATTTAGCGTTACATTTTTTTAGAATTTGTAACTTTTAACTTAAGATAATTAACTGAACGAATTTTTAAGCAACTAACAGATAATTAACATAATTAATTTTTAACTAACTAGCTTAGATAATTAACTGAATTAATTTTTATAGATTTTAGAATTTTAACTTGTTGCTTATTTTAGGTTAATTTTTTCCTTCAGTAATTTTGTAAAAATATTTCTACATATATTTTTTTATTTTTATGCCTGACGACTGTACCCAGTGTTATTTAACCGGAATATTTTTTTTAATAATTAAAATAACTAAGTGACCGTATCGAAATAAATAGGAATCTGATCAATTACACTTGACAAAGTATTAATATTCTTTTTACATTTTATAAATAATAGAATTTATATTTTTTACAAATTTATTTGGCATTTAAATGGTTTTTTTAAACACTTTTTTTATACAAAGTTCCTTGTACGGCAACCCCAGGAAACTCCTAGTCTGTCTAGTACAGGGGTGGGCAGACCTTTCCAAGGTACGGACTACTTCTAATTTTTTCAAGGTGTTGCCGTTCACCCAGTGACGTTAAGTGTGATGAGCTAAAAAAAGGGTCTACAATATTTATAACTTAATAAAAATATGGAATATATATTTACCTACATAACTACAAACATAACAATAATAGCAAGATACAAACATAATAACAATAACCACAAATATAATAATATCAAATAATACATTTAATATCAAACAATTCAAAATATAAAAAAATAAATCCTTTTCATCTTAAGTTAGTTCTCGCAGTTATAGTTAGTAGAAGTCTTAGTCTGCATACTTTCCGCTACTCTTAAATATCTTGGTATATAATTACTAAATGCTAATCTTGCACTGGATTCTAAGCGGTCTTCTGTAGACGATATATCGTCTTAAGTATATTCATCGTTGCAAATGCGGATTTATACAGGTTGGTAGAGCCAAAGAACGATGTTAAATGATTTACAACCTTTTTTAAACTAGGATACTTCACTTCGTCCATTGGATTCCAAAAGTTATTCTTAAGTTCTTATCTACATGCTTTTAAAATTATGCCATTTTGAAAGAGAAAAACTTCGTTTTTCTCAAGAGATAAAGAGAATTTATATTTCCAATTATTTCTTCCACATGCACATTGCCAAATGGTTTAGTTTGTTCTAATTTAGTAAATTCTTAAAAACGTCCCTGGAATTCGGAGTGAAGTGTTATTATTTTTTTTGTTTAATGTACCTCCTTTTATAAACAACACGTGAGAAATGTTTTTAAAATTTATCTTCGGAGTTTCAGAAATATGTTTCTTCTATTATGCGCATCTTAGGTCTTAATAACGGCGGTCACTCCAATATGTCTTGACGGTCTACCGGTGGATCGCGATCGACTTAATGCCCACCCCTAGTCTAGTCGGAAATGCCCCACTGCACCAATAATATTTTTTATAATTTTCAGTTTATAAATAATATTATTTATCTATATACTGTTCGTTTTAATGTTGTGAGCCGACCACTTTTCGATGATTCTATCTCATTAAGGGGATGAGCGCATTTCCGGAATTCTTCGTATTTCTTTGACCTTCATTTTCGACCTATTAGATGCTTTTTTGTTCAATTTTATTTTCACGTGTACGCGTTTATGAGTCGTGTTATTTTAATTCAATCCACGAGTAATTCGAAATGCGACATCTTATGTGTTATTGTTAAATTTAACATTTCTTCATTTCATCTTTTCTCTCACCAGGGCTGCCGCGTGGGTATTAAGCGCCCTTGTTCAAATTGAAATTTGGCGCCCCTTTATGGGATTCTGTTGCACTTTTATAAAGTGCTGCAAATTATATGTGAAATACTCTTTTATAGTATTCAAAATTTGACTTTCGAACTGAAAAGCTTTAAAATTATAATATTAAAACACGTTTGTCTTGTTTATTGTTTTTTATTATTACTTAAATTATCTTATTGTTTTTTATTTTTTCATAAATTTTAAAAACAAGACAAGGATAAAACATTTTTAAAGTAAAATATAAGAATTAGAAAATATATTTAAATATGGATTCTCCTAGCTTTAGCAGCTACAAAGCTCGTATCAATTCCTTTATATTTAATTTATCCAAAATTTCGCTGTCTATGGATATAATTGACAAGTCCGGTAAGCTCTCCTGCGCCATGGTAGATCGCATGTAGTTTTTTATAATTTTAAGTTTTGAAAAATTTGGTTCTCCAGTAGCCACCGATGCTGGAAGGGTTAAAGAAATCCGTAAAGCTATTCCAATATTTGGAAATGTATCGGTAAAATTCTTTTCATAAACATCGATAAGATTGTTTTCATAAACATCGATAAGATAGTTTTCATTTAAAATATCAATAGGTGGCATATCCTCTTTGGTAAAACATCGCAAAGATAAGGGTATTCCCTGTTAATTCACGGGTACACTCACACGGAGGTGCCGCCACCATCATTACGAAAAAAAAAAAAAAAAAAAAAAAACTAAACAACGACGTTCAGCCGCAACAGCTTCACAGCACATAAAGAATAAATATATTCCGATACAAAACATTCCCAATTCCTGTTGTTACATGTTACTAATTCTTATATTTTTAACACGTTCCGTGTGGTAGCACAAACTCTACACGGAACGTGTTTTTATTGTTCGTATTGGCAATCAGATTTTATTTTACACAAACAAAAACAACCCGCAGGAACGAAAATGAAAATAAAACTAAATTAAAATATAAAATAAAAATTAAATCTCATTTTATTCCTTAGAAAATACAAAACATGCAAAATCGCTAGCGTATAATTAACAACTTTTATTTAAGTAACATTAAATAAAAAAAAACTATAAGTACTATAAATTTTGGCGCCCCGTAGCCCAGGCGCCCTTGTGCTGTGAACAATTTTACCACCCCTACGCGGCGGCCCTGATTCTCACCCCTATTTTGATGAATTAAACCTATCCTAATGCATGCGCATAAGTGCGGTATGGTTTTAGAATCCGTTGTGAAACAGTGAATAAGTCTACAAGAAAAACTATTAAAAGTAGGACATTTTATAACGTTTTATTTATGCTGCTATGATTCGTTCATTTTTTGTAGTAGTTAATTAAGTTATTTTGATTTATCCATTTGTTGAGGTCTCCCCCACCCCTGGACTAGACTAGTATTTTTGTCCTACCGTTCCTATTCTAGGTAACATGCTACGTTGCTCAACTGATTATTAGAACGTTCCGGATTGAAATTAACTATAGTTTCTAGTCGTTTTACCAGAGGAAATTTTCGTAAGTTTTTCACGATTTCTTTAATAATTAAAATAAATAAATTAATTAAATATTTAAAATGTTTTTGGATTTTTAATTTTTGTTAAAATCTGCCTGTTGCATAATAATTTAAAATTAAATTTGTTTTTGAAGATCAAATCAGGTTTCTTTTCTTTTCTTTTCTTATGTTAATTACAGAATTGCAAATGAAAAAATTGAACCATCTCAACTATAATTTCAACTTAAGAAAATATTACTCTTTAATTAATTATTGAAGTGTTTCTCGCCAAAATTTGACTCGTTTCCAAAATCTCTTTATTTATTACTGTAAATAGTTTTATGTGTTATAGTCGGGAACTTAAACTTTTGTATATTTGCAAATTCGATTTCACTGTCTAAAAATGTGATTGTATATTCGTAAGCCATACGGTTAGCTAAAATAAACAAAAATGGATAAAAGAAAAATTAGTTTTCTTATAAAGATATAAAAAGACTAATCGTTCGTTTATATAAAATTGTATCAACGTTAAGGAAGTGTGGAAAGTGTGTTGTACGCTTTTTTACAATTCTCATCTTTGGGTCTGGTACAGAACTCGGTCCTCATGAGTACATGATGGTCCTGAATGAGCTTAAGTGGGAGCGTCTTAGTTAAACGAAGAAATATATATATATATATACTGGATTGAAAACCTATCTCTGGATTTTCAATCCAGGATCCCATATACCTGGATTGAAAACATATCTCTGATTTATCACGAATTTAATGTTACGAATTGCCTCTTTCTTTTTTTGTTTACGGGAGGAAAAAATATATATTAGGTTAGAAAGAATTTGCTACCCCAATTTATTGTCACTTTAAGATGACCTAAATGAGTGATATTTTGTGCACTCTTTCTAAACTAATTAACTACTGAACCATTTCATTACTGAACCGGCCCAACCAATCGTGCAAATTCTGTCCTGTTAGGCCAGTTTCTGTTTCAAACGAGAGATGCATGATGTGAAACGAATTTTCACCAAAGTTGTCCTTGCTTTACATCTTTGACACCTCGTTTGAAATAGATACCGGTCTTCCAGGATAGAATTTACATGGCTGGATGGGCCTGATCAGTAATGAAAGGGTTAAATTATAGCGTTATCATGACTTTTTTTTTTCATATTTTGCCTTTACATTTGCCTTTCCATAGAATACATAGGTAATTCATATTTCGTCTAAAAACGCCCGGTATCCTACAATGTGCCTAAATATTCTATAGAATGCCTTGCCGTCAACATAAATACCGAAATTCTGTACATTTTCGAGATGGAGGAATTATTAATTTTAAAAGTGTATTCAAATGGATTACCATTTCCGATATATTTTTTATACACCTGATTAATAAATAGTGGTATTCAATTTAATTCAATTTTGATTTTAAACAATTCAAAATTGTATCAGCAATTTGTCTTTTCAGTTTTCATATTGTCAAATTCATTTTAAGAATGTATTACTGACTCAATTATGTAGATAGTAAGCAATTGAGAACGCAAACTAAAGAGATGCAGTACATGAAATAAGATGGCTTTCGTTTAAAACCATCGATTCGATGCGACTGTCTTGTGCACATCCACAATACGGCCTTGCATAAAATTGTAGATATTAGATGAAGCCGCGAATGCCTTGCAGGGCATTGGCGAACAGAAGTAACAAAATATTGATATTTGCCGTGAACCTAATATTTTTACTGAATTTATCATGTAATGTTTGGCGATAATTTTTTTTTAATAATCCTTGGCATGCAGTTAATACACGAGTACTTGAATTTAATTTGCATTTTGAACGTCTTTTCTACTTCATGAAATTTTACGATCACGGCAATTTACTGGTCGCGAGGCCTTCTCAACTTCCCTTATCTACCGGAGATAAATACCACTAACTTGGGTCAGGCACTCCGTGAACAACATCATTACAACTCAAGTCTTCACGTTTTGTCTTAACCGAGGGGAAGTGATTGAATGAATGCTTCAAAATGAGGAATGAATTGTTTAGGCTGACCTTGAAATGCTATGATCATAAACAGAGATTCCTAAAGAAGTTTTACGAATGTGAAACAGTTTTTGTAAAAATGTGGCCGAAATATCTGATATGGTCCAAAATAGATTTAATTTTAAGACCTTTATGCAAGATCGTACGTTTCGTATAACATGGGATACATGCGATTCACTTTAATTACAGGTTTTGAAACATTTTTAGTATTCTTAATCTAGTGATGACTTTCAAACCCTAAAAGTGTTATCCATAGTGCAAGATTAATCGAACAATTTGTAAGGCAAAATCATGTTCTTGATTGCTAGCTTTCTCTACTCGAGCCCTGAATTGATTCATATGAATACTGGTCATATGGACTTTTAACACTAGAACTATCTAGACCATCATTTTGACGGTTTTTAAATTTCATGCTTAAAAATTTGTATACAATTTATGTATTGATCTAGAACTTTATGACGATTTTTAATGAAATATAAGAACAATTACATATTCCTATTCAATTTCCACTCTGTCATTTAATTTCCTTAATCTGTATGACTTAGCTTAGTTATATTAATGTCTCGTTTTAAAGCAACACTAGGGCTATTTTGGGACGGACTTCGTACTTCTGAACCGCTGTCAGATGATGAGGACGACACATGAGCTGACTATCTCCCTTTTCCAAGCTTCCACACCATACTATAGCGAGGGCGTTTATCACCGACGGATTTAATATGCACCAGATCTACTTACACGACGGTTCTTCAGTGAAATCGGGCCTCGAGCCGTAAACCCTCCAGTTCCGAAACCTTGACCTTACCACCAGGCCACTGCGCTCCTTAATAATTAGACTTATTTATACCAAGACCGTCAAGATGGCGGTTTTAGCCGTTTGAAAGTTTATTATATTTTATGAATCATCAATGCAATGATGGACATCAATACAAATTCATTTGTACGTCATTTTCAGACATTTAATGGAGAATTTTGAATTACATTTTTCATACGAAGTTGATCCAAAATTTTCGGCCGTCGTTATAATGGAAACTATTTTATTCCGATTATGATTCAGTTTAGAATTAAAAGCTCTGGCTGGATATCCTATAAATCCAAATACAAACTGTTTTTCTCATTTTTTTTATTAATAATTAACGAATTATTATATTAAATGCAGTTTTTGTTAAATTATATTCTTCCTTGTGAGGATCTACGGATTCAAACCCCGGATTCGAATCTCGGTGATTTTCCACCTGTTATCATCCACCAGCGTTCCAACTGTAACTTTTTCATACCCATATATTAGCTGCAACCGTATATCTTAGCAGTAACTGTATCTGAACATGCACAAAAGACAATACTGGCAATAACTTTCAGTACCAATTTCCTCATGTCGACATAAAACAAGTATCTGTTTTGTTTTTCAAGCGGTTTGCCGTATCCACCATATCTTCTTTATCGGAACAATCGTCGGAAATCTCTTAACTTATTCCTGATTACTACTAGCGACCTGATGATTCTTCGGTAATATTGTTTTTGATTAATTTCAATTAAATCTCTTATGTATAATTTAATTCATGATTCATACGATTAAGTATTTTTGATTATCAGATTGTAAGCGACAATAAAATTACTATTTTTGACAGCCTTACACCTTTGTTTATCTTGTACTCGAGCATTCTTAATGGAGACTTGTTCAAAGACATTAAAATGGTTTTAAAAGTTTGAGTGTTGGGGGAATCTATTTGCTATTTGCGTTAATGTGAATTTCTGATTTCTTATGTAAATTGGTACGTTTTAAAATAATTAGTAAATATTTTCTACCTTCACTTTCATCCGTGAAAGAAAATAACGCGATTAAATATTTGATGTAAGAATGTAAACAGTATGATTTTCATTTCAGCAATGAAATCTATTGTTAAAAGTGATTTAAAATATATTTCGAAGAAATTAGGAAAATTTAACAACAATAACAAATCGCAACTATTAAATAGGCCCAATTAACCCTCTGACTGCGTAATTTTAAAAATCACTATTTAGATGCGATGTTTGCAAATAAGTTCAAATATTTTTCAAACAAAGTGAACTGATACTATACGTTATATGCTAATAATAGGATATAATAAAAATCTGTAATCGTAAAAATAAGCACTTTAAACTGCGAAAAACGCGGGATGCAATAGAAAATGTACTGATTGCCAGTCCGCGGAAATCGCGGGATACGCAGTTGGAGGGTTAAAAAGAAAATTTTTTAACCTTTAAAATTGTTTAAAAATCCATGTTTTGCAATAATATTTCCGGTAGCTTTCTTGAAATAGTATCCAGGTAGCTGGAGGTATTTTTAAAAGTTTTTTTAAACTTCAGAAAAATTTGCACGATCATTATATTCATACCATTTTAAAAAAAAATAAATTAAATTTTAAAATTATTTAAAAATAAGCAACAACGTTTTCAGGAGTTATTGTTGAAAACACTACAAAATCTTGTTTAATTTTTAATTAAAATTCTTGTCAAAATTTCAGAAAAAAAAAAAGAGAAAAGATTCGAAAAAATTAAATTCCAGCATTCTAATTTACCATTTGTACAAAATTGGTGACTGAAGATCAAATGATTTATTCGGTAAGATATCAAAACGCACGGAGACATATTCTAGTTTATTATTAGTAGATATACTTTTTAATTAATTGCTTACTTATACTAAACATATGTTTTTTCATGTTGCCAATTTTATTTGTCATTTTAAAAAATTGTAAATAAAAACAAAATTGTAATAAATTAGTCCAATTTTGTTTTGAATTTCGTTAAGAGTTTGATTTTAAATTGAAACGGTATCATTAAAAAGGTAATTTTTTTTTTTTTTTTTTTTTTTTTGATATTTTAAGATGGTGTAAAATTATTTTTGTGTGATAACTTTTTGGAACTTTTGCTGAAATACATTAAAACAATAAATTGATATACGATTACTAATTTTAAATTAACTTAATATTTAATTAATTTTTGCACTCTTCGGAACTTGACAGACTTTCTTCTTTAATCTGTTCAGTAATTTAGAAGATGTGGAAAAAATATCCCAACATATTTTTTAATTGCTTTTATTTTTCTAATTTTTTTATAACATAACGAAATATATATCCAAAAAAGAAATAAATATCAATCAAAAGGTTATCATCAAGCCGTATTTTATCTCTGAAAAACTGTCGTATATTTCTCTTATTTCGTGGATTTTTTGACCTCTTTCATGAAAAAAGAAATGTTTTGTTGGAAGTTGAAGATTGAGTTATAGTATTGAACTTTCAACTTCTTTCGCAGAAAATAGATGTCCCTTTTCGATATTAGGAAGAAAAAGTCGTATTAAAGCCAGCCCTGTTTGTTTGTTTATTTCTTTTTTCTTTTTCATTTTGTTTGATTTCATACTGATAACTTATTGTTCAATGAAAGGAAAAATAAGGTACGGTACATTTTTTATTAAGTAAACAAGATGTCTTTCAATAAGAACATAAAATCAGCAAGTCAGTTGAAGATTCTAGTTTTTTTGAATTAGGAATCTTATATAATAGTTCGCGATATCGAGCTAGTAAAAAGGAATATAAAAAAATCATACCAAGGAATATAAAAAAAAGTAGTAAAAGTTATAATAATATATAAAAATATATAACTTTAAGACTAATTCTTTTTATATATAAAATATATAAAAAGAGTTAGTAAAAAGGAATATAAAAAATCATACTTTAGAATTTAAAGGAAAATGAAAGCATTCTAAAATTTTTATATATGAATTATATGTTACCATCAGTTTGAAATCTAGCATTTTTAAGCAAAATATGAAACAATTTATATTTTATACTTTTCCTAGCTTTGAATACGATGATGAATTTGCAAATTATAAAATATATATATCTCATACACTTCCTAAATAAAATTTTTAAGTATAATATTGAATCTATATATTGTCAGTAATATCATTTAATAATTTAAATTTATCAATCCTCTAAAAATAATTATTTTCTAATCATCTGAAATCAGGTGTCACTTTATCTTTTGAACTGCGCAATCTGTTTTTCTACTTTAAAACGTGCCGAACCGAAAACGCTGTATCAGCGAATTCCTTTCTAAATCTATATAAGTTCTAAATACTTTCTCATAATCTTTTTTTCTTTTGCTTTTTGCCTTCTCTTCCATTGACGTATCCCGCTGGTCGTGATTCTTAAAAAAACTCTTTTTATAATATCATAAAGAATTAAGCATGTTGTTACATAATTCTACACCAGTTTCACTTTTAGAAAAAATTACTCATACATATAGATATAAAGGTGAACATAAGCCCTATTTATGCTGCATGGAGAAGTAAAAGCAAGATATCAATGTTGTTCTTTCCATATTTTGTTTAAATAATATTTGTCGTTCTATAAAACGTCTTGGTATTGTATATAGTGTCCTGGGAAAAGTATACACTATGTTCCACTAATCCTTAAATTTCGTGTCCTGCTTGAAAATGCCGAAGCATTTTATAGGATGTCGATGTTTCATACGTTGCAGGTACATATTTATGTAGTAAATATTGTAATTAAAAAATAAACCTTGGGATTTTAAAAGATTGTAACCTTTTAGATCTTACGAAGTGAAAAAAAAAACAAACATTTTTAGAATTATGTCGATCATTCTTTGAACACAGTATTTCACTCATGCGTTGAGTTAAATAGATAAAATTTGGTTTTGGTCTTTTCGCCAAATTTTAAATATCAGTCAAATCTATACTTATAATAAAGCTCAATGTGTGTGTGTTGGCGCTCTACAGGCCAGACCATTCAACCTGCAGCTACCAAATTTGGCACGTGTATACCTTGGAGGCCGGAAATGTGCACCTGGGGGTTATTTTTTTCGAATTTTTAATTAGAATTTTATTTATTTAAAAATTAAGCGAAATTTTGGCGTGTTTCTTCTATAACTTCCGAAAATATTACCGCACAAAAAAGATTTATACATTACGTTAAAGACCAAAAATTTATCTTTTAAATGATACCAATGTTTTAACCTTAAAATTAATTTTTATTTTTAATTAATTTTTAAATAAATATTTTAACTATATTTTTTAACAATTTTTTTCGCACAAAATAAAAATAAAATTTAAGCTGAACGAGCACATTTCTCATTCATGGGAAAAAATTAGCTTTTTTTTAAAGTGTTGCCATCACATTGATTAAAGCTCCAAATAAAAAAAAATTAAATCTTTTTGGAAATGAAATCTGCAAAAATATAATTTTCGGCACGTGTCTGTAGGAAATGAAACAAATATGAAATATTATTTTTTCTAAAAAATAAATTCAAAAAAATTATTTTATGATCTTTTACACTATCTATATTATTAATCCAATAAATCAGTTTTATTTTAAGGCAAGTTTTGCTTAGTATGAACAGGATATCCATTCAAATCAGGGCCACACAGCTAATTTGTAAACCTTTAATAAGACACAGATCTGCTAAAATGGCCTAAATGGAAAATGATTATATTTTATGTAACTTGATTCAATAACTGCTCTAATAAATAACGAATTTTTGATTTTACGTAAAACTTCTGCTGTGGAAATCACGATTAACAAAATGTTCTTGAAACACTAATATTTTAAATAAAAAGAGTTAATTTCCAATCAACTAAATCAATCACTTAAACTGACTGATTTATGAAAATTTGAATGTCACTATTCAATAAAAAAAAGGATAATTTTAGATTTTCCACCGATCGTTTCAAAGAAAATACGCCATTCAGCGCGCAGGTTTCTCAAGATTAATTGGCCTAAGATTATGAAAATGTTGAGTTTTTCTAAATTTTTAACATTCAAAACTTCATAAATAAGTCTTAGTTGATCGTGGAAAATAGAAACATTCATTCATTTATTTAAAATTTGGTGTGTCCAGAATATTTCTCAGAATATGATACCTTACTGAATTAAATTTAGACTTCATAATTTTTGAAATATATTTATAGATCGGAACAAAATATTATTATTGATTTCATTTCAATCCTTTTGAAAGCAAAACTAAAAACTGAATTTTATGCTGAATCTAAGAAATTTTTGTTGAATTTTTCTTTGAGATATTACATAAATTACGAAAAATATTTTGTAGTTCACATAAGACTTAAATACCGAGCGATTCTGTTTGCAGTACTCATATTCAATAATAATAATAATAATAAATAACAACAAAAATGATAAATAAAATAAAACGCTTGATTTCATTAAAAAATATCTTTACATTAATTGCAATTTCAGCATTTCCACATTAAATTAAAGTTGAAGTTTTACCGGAAATGACAACAAATTAGCAAAATATATATAGTAAATTGAACGAAACGATCTAAACAACAGTATAAGTTTGGTATGACTATCAAAATTTGAAGATTAAAAATGTTTTGTTTGAGAAGCTATTAAGAGACCAGTTACTTAAAATATGTAATTGAAAATTGTAGCGAGCGGTAATACTGGTGAACCGGCTGGTCGCCAAAGGCGGCTAGTATTTAATAAATCTATAAGCGGGAAGTCTATCTGTCAGAGTGTATGTCACCATGATGACAAAATAATTAGTCGTTTGGAATTTAGCGCATCGTTTTATTTTCAAAAATGGAATAATACTTTGAAATAGAATTCAATTCTTCATCCAAATTCCAGTTTTGGAATAAGTCTACCTATGAATGGGATGTCTGTCTTTCAATCTGTTCATGTATGTGTAATCGCAATAATTCTGAAATGCAACAAAATAAGTAAATTTTAGTACAAGATCTTAAAAATAAAGATGCGTGTCTAATTTTTACGAAATATGTCAACGCATAATCTAAGTGCGAATTTCCGTGTGCGTATGGTCATTATAATTAAAAAAAAATACTGAGATAAGTGAAATTTGGCATTGAAATTATGATGGCATAGTTGTAAATTTTAATCAAACTGAGAGCTAATAATTCAACAATAAGAAGAAAAAAAATAATTCTGCTTTATTGCTTCTTCTACTCAAGTTACGACTAAACTAAATACTAAACATAGTTTAGAACAATATTTCTTAAAATTGTGTGGAAAAGATCTTTTCTTGAAGATCTCTGTTCTTTTGTAGCTCAGGCTGTTAGAGGGCTTTTATCATTTAAATTATTTAGCATTCGTATGGTGCAATGGTTAAGAAAATCATGATCTTTTAAAAACTTTACAAAATGCGAAAAATTGGCCTTATTTTTTAATCTATTTTTAGTTATCACTAGCTGCCTTCGCTGTCCAATTGTTCGCCCACCATATTAACAATATTAATTTAATAACATCAGCCAACTTTAATGAATAGTGTCTTGTAACAACAAATGAAAATATTATTTTAAATTATATTTGCATAATAAGTATAAAGCTTTTTTGATAATTAATTGCACACGCAAAGGGACAAAATTAATTGGTATAATCGGTGTGATTGTTGAAATTGGGGCTAGATTTTATTTCGCAATTTCACTCAAAAGTGAGAGGTACGAGAGAAAAAAATGACCATTCATGAATTATCTAGAGGTTAGAAGCTTTTATACGAAATAAAAATTTGCGAAATCAGTATAGTGTTTGAGGGTGGTGGATTCAGCTTTTGTTTTTCCCGTAAGGAATACACAACGAAGAAGTGTGTGTGTGTGGGGGGGGGGGGGGTCGATGAAGAAAAAACAACTATTATTGACATATTTAGGCTTCTTGAATCGCCTTATCGTCCTCCTGCTGGTGTGGAGAAGGGGGTGCCAGCTCAGGTGCCGTCCTCGTCATCTGAAAGCGGTTCAAAACTACGAGGTCCGTCCCAAAATAGCCCTTTTATAATTTGGTCTATGATTTTATCATATGCTTGGCGCAGCATGCCAGACATGGATCTTGCGCCAAAAAATACTAACCAACAAACCAACAACCAACTCAAAATAGCCCTAGTGTTGCTTTAAAACGGGGCGTTAATATAACTAACCTTATGAAATAAAAATTCATGAAATCAAATCAATAGTTACAGCTGGAAGACTACTGATTCTCTGATTTGAAAATTATTTTAAATACATGAATTGATAAGTTCTTCATTTTCTTATTAAATTTATGTGTTAGGAATATAGATTCGCTAAACTTTACCCAGTCAAAGGGTCACGAGGCAAATACAATTAAGAAAATTATTAAGGAACGAATCAAAAACACTCGCTATCTAAAATTTCGTGACCGCAAATCTCTTTTAATCGGGTCACAACCTACAGTTAAGAGATTTTGCATAAGTGGTTAGCAAACCCTTCGTTTTTGGTGTTTGCTTCAAAAACGAAATCGTGACAAGTATTTTGCGGTTTTCTTAAGACTTCCACATAAATTTTTTTTACTCATTTCCGTTTTCTTATTTAGGTTTCATTCTCTTAACCGGAATAGTTTTTATTTTTTATTTTTGATCTTAAACACGTGAAATTAGATTTTTTATAAAGACTGTACTAAGGAAAAAAATGACAAAAAAATGGATTTAATTTACTAATTGTCTGAAAGAAGTAAGTATATTACAAAAATTGTTTTCACATTTTTTTTTTTTTGTATATTTTTAAGATAGTACATGCACGGGTTTAAGTTATAGTGTGGTGTAAATCATTTTTTTAAAGAAAGATAAATTTAAATTTGTGACTAACACACAAATTTAAGTCAATTCAACCACTATGTTAATTTAGATCCAGTGAAATAATAAGAATACCACATTTTTTGTTCTGAAAAATATTTTACTTTTAGCGATACATTACTTTCTGTAAAACAAAGGAAATGTCAGTTACACCACTGTAACTTTTACTGAGTAATCGTTTGATGTGAAACAATTTTATTTTTAAAGTGTCTATTTGTTTATACATTAAATTATCGTCTGATATAAAGATATTCTTTAATTGCAAAATGACATTTATAAATAAACGAGTGATAGAAGGTTATACTTTCATTTTTCTTGTTCTATTTCAAAAAAGTTTTTTTTTGAAGTTGTTGAGATTCAAAAAAATTCCGTGGTTTAATTTTTTGCCAATTATGATACTTTATCTTTAAAAATACTTCGTATATAAAAAAGCAAAACGGAAATATATATACAGTGGCTCAAAAAATTGAGAGTACACCTTACTTTCACTTCATAAATCCGACTTTCAATATAAATAACACATTACCGGGAAGTGCAAACATCTTTTTATTTTTACAGATAACAAATGGTTTAATTTAGAGTAAAAATAAAGAAAAAGAAACGCAAAATTTCTAAATTGAAAATTTTCAGAAGCGTTTTAAATAAACATACGCAGAATTTTGCCTCAAAAAATTGAGAATACACCAATGAAATTTTTGCAATATCACGCATAGAAATAAAGTGTCACTATTAAATTGCATGTCTTTTGGCTCTTATAATGACCTCTAAACGTCATGGTACCGATTTGACCAATTTTTGGTGGAATTTGAAGATATTTTACCCCATTCTTCTTGCACCACTTGTTTTAAATGGGTTTTGTTTCTAATTTTGTGTTTTTGAACCACTTTTTCGAGTATGGCCAACGAATATTCAATGGCATTGATGTCGGGGTACTGTGGTGGTGTGTGTAACTGCTATTTACAATGAAAAAGACATCATATTTTGAAGTTCTGTTTGGGGTCGTTGTCTTACTGGAAAATGAAATTTCCATCTAAACCCAAATTTTTAGCATTTACCTTTATATTGCTGCGAAGTATATCCAAGTAAACTGTATCATTTATAATGCCATCTATAAAAATTAAATTTCCTACCCCGGATGAAGCCATGTAACCTCAAATCATCACGGAGTCACCATCATGTTAAACTGTAGGACGTACATTTTTTGGATACAAATCAGTATTAGGCTTTCTCCATACAGTAAGATGGTTGTCACTGCCAAAACTGTTGGGGTTTCTTTTATTACTAAATATAGATTTCTTCTAAAGGTTATTGGTCTTCAATTGATGAGTTTTTGAAAACTTCCAATGATTTTTCTGAATTTGCAAGCTGATGAACGGTTTCTCTCTAACAATGCTACTTTTATATCCAGCTTGTCTAATGGCATTTAACACAGTTTCAGCACTTACACTTCTGCCTATGATTTGAAAAGTTTCTGCAACAAGTTGGATGAACCATATGGTAGCAGCAAGCTAAAGGAAAGTGTTAAAAATTTGGGTTTAGATGGAAATTCCATTTTCCAGCAGGACAACGACCCCAAACAGAATGCACGTAACGTCAAAATATGATGACTTTTTCATTGTAAACAACAGTTACACACCACCACCACAGTACCCTGACATCAATGCCATAGAATATTCGTGGGCCATACTCGAAAAAGTGGTTCAAAAATACAAAATTAGAAACAAAACCCATTTAAAACAAGTGGTGCAAGAAGAATGGGGTAAAATATCTTCAGATACCACCAAAAATTGGTCGAATCGGTACCATGACGTTTAGAGACCATTATAAGAGTCAAAAGACATGCAATTTAATAGTGACACTTTGTTTCTATGCGTGATATTGCAAAAATTTCATTGGTGTATTCTTAATCTTTTGAGGCAAAATTCTGCGTATGTTTATTTAAAATGCTTCTGAAAATTTTCAATTTAGAAATTTTGCTTTGATTTTTCTTTATTTTTACTCTAAATTAAACCATTTTTTATGTGTAAAAATAAAAACAAGTTTGCACTTCCCGTTAATGTGTTATTTATATCGAAAGTCACATTTATCAAGTAAACGTAAGGTGTACTCTCAATTTTTTGAGCCACTGTATATTTCAAATAAATATCTCTTTTGTCCCATGAATTATTTGCATAAAAATTTATACAGTTAAGAAATACAGAATAATATTCTCTATTCAATAAATTTCTTTTGAAATAATTGTCCTTAATCGAAATATAGTAAATATGTATTTTTAATAGAATATCAATATTTGTTCTTAAATGAAATATAGCAAAATTGCGATACATTTTTTTAAAGTTCAAATGTATTTGGAAGTGATTTTTTTTTTTAAGTAATCGAAAAACTATGCTACTTTTTAAGGATCCGCTTTTGTAAATGTTAATAAATCTAAATATACTAGATATCCAGGTGAAATGGTAAACAAAATAATACTCTTCCTTTAAAAAATATCTTTTTGATTCGAATTTTAATGATCTTTAAATCTGATTATTCTATTATTCTTTTTAATTTAAATTGTCCCAATAGAAATATAGTATATTTGTTTTTGTAATTGAAATATTGTAATATTTGCTGTTAATCGAAATATAGTAATATTTGTTCTTAATACAAATACAATAAAATTGCTACACATTAAAAAAAAGTCAACGCATATAGGAGTTACTTCATGTATAAAGATTTGAAAATTCTTTTCTTTTTATAAATCTAAAGAAATCAGAAATTCAATTAATTTATAAATTGATATATTGATTATAAATTTAGGAAGATTTTAAGAACAGATTAATAATCTGTATTTGAAAATAATTCTTTTGAGATATTTATTCTTAAACGAAATATAGCAATATTTGTTTTGAATCTTAATACAACAAAATGGCAATGCCTTTCTAAAAAATTCAAATATGCATGAAAGTGGCTTTATATACAATAATCGGAGAATTCTGCTACCGAGGGTCCAGAGTTGTAAATGTTCGATAAATATTACTCAAAACCAAAAGGCATTTTAAGTTTAACCCGTTCCTGACTTGATGATGACCTTGGTGGATGGCAGTTTTAAAATAAAGAGTTCAGAGTTCGAAATCCGATTCTACCAAACGTCTCTCGTGTATATGGGTGTGGTGTATGATTAATTTGATGTTGTGGATTCAAATATTAAAAAATTAGGATGGGAAAGAGGCTTTACTACTAAGGTTTTAACCACTTGTGCTGGGAAAAAGATTCATAGGTGCCCGTGCCAAAACAATACACTGTAACTCACAGGCCACACTAAGTATTCGAAATCGTATAAAAATCGAAAAAAGATTTATATCTTTTATAAGATATAATTTTCGATCTAAGATTGTGCTACGGCAAACAATCTGTCAGTGAGACGCAGATATCATTTTTATTTTTCTCGCATGCATAAACTTCAAAAATTTGGAATCGAGATTTTGTAGAATCTCCACGTTTTAGATCTCTAACTTCGAAAAACACATTTTTTTTTTTTTGAAAATGTCCATCTGTATGTGACATAAATAAATAAAAAATACACTTTGAGCTAGATGGGTGAAATTTGGAGTGCGATCTTTATACTAAATATGTAAATTTCTATAAAATTTTAATCAAAATCTGTTCAGTATGTCTGCTCGGCTATTCGGATATAAGATAACACATTAACTACAAAACGAATTGAGCTAGATAGATAAAATTTGTAGTGTAATCCCAGTCAGGTGTGAGCAAAATCCAACAAGGGGCTGACCGTCCGTACTTTTAGAAACATGTAAACATAAGTTGCAATAGTTTAAATATATCAAATTTAAAATGTGATTTTGCGACTACAAGTGCAGTTTTGATATACAGGCTTAAAAAAATTTGCAGATTTTCTATCAAATTTTGAGTAAAATCTGTTTTGAGGAAGTCTGTCTGTCCGGCAGTTTGAATGAACTTTGTATGATAATTATAAAATGAAGAGAGCGAGAGAGAAAACTCTGTGCACAGATTTGACATCATTGGGTGTAGACACCTGTCAAATTTTGAACCAAATCCAACGTAGGATTGACCGTCTGTCAGTCTATTTTCAGAAACATGTAAACCCGACAGTTCAAAAACGCAATGACATAAATATGTCAAATTTGGTGTGAGATTTTGTGACTACAAGTGTAATTTGTGTCCATTTTTTGTTTCAGTCGATTGAGAAAAACGTATCTAAAGCATAAATTCTATTTTTGGATTCTATTAACGTATGCCAAGAATTCATTGCCAAATAACTCGCCAAGGAGATACGATATATTTAGTAAAAATGCCATATTCTCGCCAAATGTTAATATTTCCTAACTGTTGTAGGTCAATGCCATGCAAGGTGTATGACCAGTTTATTAGTGAGTATGCGAGAAAGTGTTGGGGAGACAATTCATGCTGGTTACTCCTGCGAGAATTGCCTGCCGATAAGTACAATAAGTTTTTGCCAATTTTGTGCCAAAAGCATTTCGAAATGCCTAGCACGTCTTCTTAGCACCAGTGATTAAATGAAAATGATAAAATTTTCATATCAATATTATACAATTAGTGAAAAATCGCCAAATGATTCAATTAAATGGTACATCGGTTATCTGCAAAATAAATCCCAATTATGTAAAAAATTCACATTTAGTTTTAATAAGTATCTTTAAGTCAACGACATTATATATTTGAAATCCTATCAAATATCTTATTTTAATCGCATTTAAACAAATAAAAGTATTAAAATGTTTAAAAAATATAATCGTTTCAAAACAGCTATAACTTGGCGAATATTTTTGCACCAATCTTCTCGAGCTGTGAGAGTAATTGATCGCAGCGGAAATTGGCGTCAACACCACGATGGTGGGGAAGGGTTTCCTGACCCTTTGACATATCGTCTGCTGTACAAACATTCGTTCTGTCAACAGAAACGGGGCCTGGTGTCGTCTTGCAAATTAATCAAGTGTCGGTCACTTCCAAGGGAAGGGTTCTGGCGTTGAGGATCATGGTTAGTTTCATTAACTGTAGCATCTCTAATTTATTCATTAGTTAGACGTTTATTAAGGCATGGTTTAAATGTAATCGTGATCATGTGATTATTTGTCGGGGAAGCTTTTGCTGTATTTTAATTTGAACAAGCCTTGAGTTCTTGTTAAGCTGAACTTAATGGATTTGTTTGCATTTTGTAGTTTTAATTTGACTTTGCGCATTGAACATTGGAGAATCAGAGAAAACAGAACATTTAAAAGCAAAGGATATTTAGTGGAAGTGAATCATAAACAAAGAGTTGCCTCCAGCGTATTTGGGTTTTGACTGAATAAAAGTTTTCTTGAAAATAATAAAGGACCGAGGATAGAATTCTGAGAACTCATATTGTCCACGGCCCAACCTCTCCCACAGGAGTTACATCAGAATGAATTTGACTGCAGATCATTTGTATAGTCCTAGAAGAAGGGAGAACCTGTTTACGTATTCAAGAAAATATTAATTCTCCTACTCGTGGTACCTGTCCTTGGGGTGGGGGTGGAGGAGGGGGTGCAAGTAAGTACATATTGGCAGAGTTTCGGCTTCAGGATAAGATGATCGTTGGTTTGAGACCAATTTTTAGAATTGACGCGTTGAGAAAAGGTTTCTGATCTAAGTAACAGCGCGTCACACTTATTTCAGCTGGTATGGTGTGGCAGTTCGAAAGGAGAATGTCAGCTTAGATGTTTCTTTCATCAACTCCGTGTTTGAAAAACATGAGAGTAATGTGTATCCAAAAATAACCCTAATTTTTCTAGTAACTCGATTAAACTAAACATCTGCCCTTACTGTTGAAGAATTGAGAACCTCTAGATTTTAATGATTTTATTAACTTCTTTGTACAAGAAAGGTAGTTCAATAACTGATGAGTCTAAATGTCTGGTCTTTACGTGAAAATTGTAGGTCCTTATTAAACTTGAAATAAAAATCTATAAAAAGACTGTTATTCCTATATTGTTAAAAAAACGCAGTTATGTTAAGGAAATGTATTGTATAACTAGCCGCCTTTGGCGACCAGCCGGTTCGCCAATCTTAATGCTCGTTTTATGTAATTCCTACTTTAATAGCTTCTTCATTAAAATATTTTAAAACTTCAAATTTTAATTCACCCAGAATATTATAAAGGCCTTCAGTCATAACGTAATCTGTATCTCTCCAATTTCCTGTTAGCTCCCGTAGAATTTATGCTTTAAATTAAAGTGGAAATGATTAATCTGCAATTAATATAATATTTTTTACTAAAACAAACCATTTTTTTTTGTAATATGATTACTGAAAACAGAGTCACTGAGCATTTAAACCTTATGGGCACTAATTTATGTAATATCTCAAGAATTTGTCAACAAAATTTTTTCAGATTCATCTTGAGCAGGTCTATTAATTAACAATGTTTAATTTTAAATGCATCAAACACTAAGAAAATAAACAGAATCGTTTAAAATAATCGGTCGAAAACAGGTTAAAAAAATTACTTAAAAAACGATGAACTTAAACTAACATAAATACAATTTAATTACAAAAGCATACAACTAACCTAAAAATAATTTAAATCGAGTCCGCTTCCGTTGAAATGTAAACAATCAGAATACAATGCGCATTAATTGAATTTTCAACGCCAGTTACGGTAACACAAATGCGTGAATTTTTCTACGCCAGTTGGGGTAACGCTATGCAGATTAGTAATTTTTAAATTCCTTTATTATGTTTTATTTTAATTCAAAAGTACTTCAGAATGAATCTGAAAGATCTCTTCATTAATAATGTTTAATTTTAAATGCATAAAACATTAAGAAAATAAACAGAATCGTTTGAAATAATCGGCCGAAAAATGTTAGCCCTAGCCTCATTGCTGTTGGGGGAAAAAAAACAAAAACTGAAGCCTTATTTATTTGGCGGTGGGGAAAATGAAAGGCTTTTTTTTTGGCTGGAAAGTTAGTTTTTAATTAATAATTAAAATTCTAATTAAAATTTCAAAAAAAGGAACCCCATGTGCACATTCTCGACCTCCAAGGTATACACGTACCAAATTTGGTAGCTGTAGGTCAAATGGTCTTTTCTGTAGAGCGCCAACACACACACACACACACACACACACACACACACACACACACACACACACACACACACACACACACACACACATTGAACTTTATATATAAGTATAGACGTGCATATAAAAATTATAGACGTGTCAAAATTTGCACCATTTTTTTCAGAAAGTAGATTATCTTTTTAATTGTTATTGTCTATTTATTTCCATGTGTATGTGAACACGTTAACTTAGTTAAAGGGACTGTTCTTCCTTCGACTTTCGTGTACACTTAGACTAATTTATGCTGCCTTTTAAGTTCCCCATAAGAGTCTACATCATCTCAAATGAATCGTTAAGGGTAGGGAATAGATAGCAAAGATTAGAAGGTTAAGATAAACTCCGCAGATGGGAGTATCTGCCCCTTCTCTGAGCTTTCTATTTTAGCATATATCGACGCAAGAAGACGCGTTTTGTATTTCATGGTTTAATGAAGAAAACGAAACATGCGTTTTGGTTGCTTTCCTTTTCGAACGATTGGAATCAAAATTTGATATAAATGTACAATTTTAGTTACAAAATTATACACCATACTTCATTTATCTGCACTACTGCGTTTTTGAATTCTCTTTTACACTGGGATACATAGACCAGTAGATGATAAAATCTATTTATATTTTAACAGTTGTTTAGATAAAAGACGTATCTTTTATTTAAGTGTATATATGATAATATATTTGTTGTTTCTAATGGCACTTGTCATAGATAAGCCCACTGACGAAGTCAGCCATTTTAAGCCGAAAGAGCGTCTCTTGTTTTTTAGTAGCGCCATCTAGGGCCAGCAGTACGCTTAGCTACTTACACGTCACAACCCTTTTTACGGGGTGGACTTCATGCATTTCATTCACTCATCTATAGATCGTAATTTAGATCTGAATTAGAGAACGATCACCTCTGAATCGGCACTCCCAGTGGTGTTACTCTCGACATGGAGGATTTTGTGACCACGACAGATTTATACGTGCGCCAGCCGCCACACACACGGAGAGTCTTCGGCCAGCGGGGTCCGAACTCACAACCCAAGGGATGCGAATCCAACGCCCTACCAACCAGGCTATCCTGGCCTCTTAATGCATTTAACAATGGTAAATGAAATTTCAGTATGTAGGCCTTAAAAATGAAAGATGTTTGAATAATGAACCTGTGGGAGTGGTCTCTCTAAAACTTTCTTGCATACACTCTAATAAAGGTGCTATCCCAGAGAACGCCTTGTATACCATTGGCGTAGAATAGTTACGGAATATGAATTTTGGCGTAAATTCAGCATTTTTACTGTATCTATCGTGTCATCCTTGGCGATTTTTCCCCTGGCGTGCTATTAATAATAAAGGGAAATAGAATTTGTGTTTTAGATATGTTTTTCCCAACCGACTGAAACAAAAAAATTTGACACAAAACTACACTTGTAGTTATAAAATTCCATACAAAATTTAATATATTTAAATCATTGCGTCTTTTAGTTATAGTGTTTTACTTGTTTCTAAAAAAATAGAACGGCCGAAAATCAACCTTTTATGGGGTTTGGCTCAAAATTTGACAGGTATCTATATTATAGATGTTAATTCGGTGTATTAAATTTTATTTATCAAGCTCTTTTCGTTTTGTAGTTACCGTGTTAACATATATTCGAACAGCCAGACAGACAGTGGATTTTGTCTAAGTGGATTTTGCCCACCCTAGTCGAAATTTGCTCAGTATTCGGTCTCAGAGTGGTCCAAAATGTAAAATTCCATCAAAATATCGAGGACGAATTTTTTAATTCTTATATCATGTGAGAACATGATGTTGTTTTGGTTAAAGCATAAAGGGCAATTTTCATCATCTTTTAATCGCATATATTTTTTTTTACCTGCTTTTACCACTATTGCATTATGAATTGCCAGCTGGAAAAATTGAAAATGAAAGTTTTAAAAAATTATATATAATGATATTTTAAATTCTTAATTTAATCCAAATTAATTTCCAATTTATCCCATAGTAATTTCATTCTCTTATTTCCTGATCCAGTTCCACTGTCTCTACTTAATTAATTCTAGAGAAGCTTTATAAAATTACTGAATCGGCTAAACGCCGACATTTTGACACGCTCTGCGTGAAGGGACAAAATACCGCTGACTATACAAATTCGTCTAAAACATCGCTGTGTTTCTTTTGCTTTTTGATTGCATGCCATGGAAATCCCTATTAAAACATCACAGTATATAAGACAGGGATAAATTGTTTTTCCCTCTTTTTAATTCCCTAATCTGTTGCTGTGAGCGGGCGTGCCTTGTCCGCGCCTTCTTGTAAATAAATTATACCTTCCCGGGATGGATTAAAGCGAATTTTAAATCTTCAATGAGTTTTTCTGTCTTTGAAATTGCATTCTGCTTCAAAATAAATAAGGCTTATATATACTATAGAGGGATAGAGAAGTCTCGTGATTGTTTCAAACCGGTTTAAAGTGGTTAATGACTTAAATTAAGATAAATAATGAGTTAAAAATAATATTATAACATGATAAATTGAAATTTGCGCCCGTAGATTTCGTTTAAATTTTTCTCCATTTTTTTTTTCTGTATATTATTGTAATTATTATATTCACTTGTATTCGGACAATTGAACCGACTGACTGTCATTCGTCAAGCTGAGAATGTTTATGAATTATTGTATTAACGGCATAACTCCAAAAAATGAGTTGTTCGATCTCAGAATTGTCCAAAATGTAAGTTTTATCAAGATCTCTGAGTGAATTTTTTAATTATTCTAGGCTTTTAGCTTTATGCATTGCTTTTGGATTTTTGCATCCAAATATTGCCAAAGTTTGGACTCAGCTGGTCAACGAATGGGAAACTTCTCCTCTTTTCCAAAAAGCAAATTTAATTCTCCTTGCTGTACGTTGAAGCTAAACCTAAAACGCACCGTACTATGAAAATAGACGATAAATATTCGTACAAAATTCTTTCTTTAGACGATAAAAGTCCACCGGTGAAAAATATATACATAAAAAAAAAAGAACAACGACCCCTGCAGTAAGCTCCATGCAGAAATTTTGCTTTCTCAGCCGATAAACTTCTCAGCCCTCCCCCTACTTGAACTGAAATTTTATTTTTGGAAGTCTGTGTACTTTGTAGGGTTATCCCCCCTGGGAATGGAGAAGGGGGGAGAAATAGGGAGTCTCTTGCTTTGAGTGCATTCACTGAACCGAGTTCGAACTTCTCCCCTTACACCAGGGAGAGAGGACTGATCCCTTTCTTATCCACGCTGTGAAAATATTCACAGGGTTTTTGGAGTTGGAATGCTGGGCACTTGAGGAAATTCTGTTCTGTTGTGTGTCTAAAGGCTTTTATCGAATTGGTGTGATATCGATTTTTTTTGGTTGACCGTCAGGTGGAGAATTACACAGCCAGCTGTAAGATGACTTTTAAGTAGTAAATATGAATTACAGAAAAGATTAAATCGCTGTACGAGTTATATATAGTCAGACGAATCTTTACAATTTTAAAGTGATTCTATAAAAAGCGCCAACTTAAGCGCCAGGAAAAGTTGTCACCACCTCAAGCATCGAATTATGTTAGCATATTGTACAATATTGGGAATGCCAATAATTTTATACTAGCTTTGATTAATTATTGAATTAACAATAGCCTTATTTTCTCACCAACCAGCTGGAGTGGTCTCAGAGAAACGGCGCAAATTTGCTTGAGTTTTAATTAATTAAAATTTAAAAATCACTCCGAGGTGCACATTCCAACTCTCCAAGGTATATTTGTGCCAAATTTCGTAGTTGTAGGTCAGATCTCATCTTTATTATCGGTATCGATATTCTGTGATAAAAATTCAATAAGAAATATTTATATAAAGATACACAGAAAAGGTTAAAAATGCTTTAGATACGATTAAATATTGCTAATTTAGAAAGTTGAAATTTTAGCTTTTTTCTAATCTGAGTTAAAAAAAAAAAAACACCGCTGTGTATTCCCACCCTCCAAAATTCGTATGTACGTACTACTCTAGATCAAACGGTCTGACCTGTAAAATGCTAACACACGCGATACTGCGCGATGAACGCACATTCATCATTATTGTAAACTAGCCGCCTTTGGCTACCAGCCGGTACGCCAATCTTAATGTTCATTAAAATTTTAATAATTAAATATTTTATGTAATTCGTATTTTAATAGCTTCTTCATCAAAATATTTTAAAACTTCAAATTTTGATAGTCATATAATTTACTCATAATATTATAAAGACCTTCAGTCATAACGTAATATGCATCTTTCTAATTTTCTATTAGCTCCCATAGAATTTATGCTTTAAATTAAAGTGGAAAGGATTAATCTACAATTAATGCTATATTTTTCACTGAAACAAAGCATTTTTTTATAATATGATTACTGAAAACAGTCACTGAGCGTTTAAACCTTATGGGCACTAAAGAATGTCTTTCTTAATTTATGTAATATTTCAAGAATTTGTCAACAAAATTTTCTCAGATTCATTATGAGCAGATCGATTCATTAACAATGTTTAATTTTAAATGCCTCAAACACTAAGAAAATAAACAGAATCGTTTAAAATAATCGGTGGAAAACAGGTTAAAAGAAACTACTTAAAAAACGATGTACTTAAAACTATAAGCATATACAAAAATATATAACTAACATAAATACAATTTAATTACAAAAACATACAACTAACCTAAAAATAATTTAAATCCAGTCCGCATCCGTTGATAATAGTTGTCAACAATCAGAACACAATGCACATGCGTGAATTTTCAACGCCAGTTGGGTTAACGCAGATTAGAAATTTTTAATTTCCTTTATTCTGTTTTATTTTAATTCAAAAGTACTTCAGAATGAATCTCAAAGATCTAATAATTAACAATGTTTAATTTTAAATACATCAAACATTAAGAAAATAAACAGAATCGTTTGAAAAAATCGGCCGAAAAATTTTAAGCCTAGCCTCATTAGCGCCGGAAAAAAAACCTAAATACTTACTCATTTGGCAGTGGGGAAAACGAAGATTTTTTTGGCGGGAAAGTTAGTTTTTAATTAACAATTAAAATTCTAGTTCAAAATTCAAAAAAAGGGACTCCAGGTGCACATTTCCGACCTCCAAGGTATACTTGTACCAAATTCGGTAACTGTAGGTGAAATAGTTTGGCCTGTAGAGTGCCAACACACGCACACACATTGAGCTTTATACAAGTATAGATAAAGATTAGCACAATTTATGCTATAAATAGATCTTGTGGCGGAATAATATTCATATCTAATATCATATTATCTCAAACCGACTCGTATGTCGGTTTCGTTGTCTAACCTGGGTTTAAAACGAGGCATGTCCCAATATAACCCTCGTGAAACTTAATAAAAAATAATAAAATATAAGATCTAAACTAATGCATATGAAATATTTATAGCATATGAAATATTTATTAAGGGATAAATTATTTCTGTTTTGGTGAAACGGAAAATGAATCGCTGTATGAAAATGAAAATATTCGCACCGAAAAAAAAAGATACGTATTTTTATTTCATAACTTGTTTCGTTTGTGAAAGTGTATTCTTTGTAAATAATTAAGCAACGCAGAAGGCTGATGCTTGAGACAAACATTCTTTTTCCATGCATTTCATTTCCTTAAAAGGAAATTAGTCGGAGATATTTCTCTTAATGAAATGCAGTGGCATTCGTAAAACAATTTGTATCAGAAAAAAAAAATATATATATATATATATTCGTTTCTTTTTTTCCCCGTCCTAGCATTTTTTCCTGTTACTTTTGTTTGATATACAAATTTTCTGTTACTTTTATTTGAAATTATTTTGAAGTGCATTTCATTGTAAAAAAAAATAATAATAATCTTAAAAATCTGCCATTCCTTTTAGTTGAATTAAAAACAGTGAATGCTCTCTCTCTCTCTCTCTCTCTTCTCGCTAATTTTTTTTTTCCTTTTTAAGAAAAAAGTGACATTTAATATCGTTTGTTAAGTGTCTATTAACTTTAATTAATATAAAATTAGTTGAACTTAAGTTCATAGAAATATTATATATACATATATATAATAACATATTTTTAAGCAGTTGCGTGGTCGAAGAAAAGAAATTTTTGAATTTTTAACTTCGATTTATTTTATCCGGGAGGCATATTATGTACAAGAAGCGATGATGGAACTGACGTCGTTCACATTGCAGGAGAATAAAAAAAGCGAAAGAGACCGAAATTTTTCTCTCAGTGATTTTATGAGATTCTGATAGGGATTTCTTTAACATGTGTAAATTTAGGATAGGAATATTTAAGTATCTTTAAAAGAATGTTGCAAGCATTAAAGATTTTTATCCCTTTATTCGGAGCGTGAAAAAATGTAGAAGTTAGCAGTTTTACAGAGCGCGTGTAGCATTAATTAAATAAAAGAAATGGTATATTGGATCAGGAAATAAGAGACCATTTTTAAAATGAAGTTAATATGGGTTAAATTAAGACAAAAATTAGGAAATTAATTAGGATTTAAATTAGATTATTAGATATCATTACATATATATGTCAATTAAGATAATTGGGTATAAATTTTGTTGATATAATTTTTTTCTCCGATTAAAAATTTTTTATGACTAGGAAAATAAATCTATACTTTATGTGAATGCATAATTTTGTTCAGTGAGGGCTCATTAAAACACTGCCTTCGTGTCTAAATTAATTTATTAACCAGTCTCGATTACAGTAATGTTCATAATTATCCCGGTATGTCCCCAATTAGCCCAGACATTATGGGTAATTGGGAGCGTGAATTTTGGCTTCGGATCGCAGTAAGAAATTGATTTGAAAATTATTAGAAACTACTGCATAATGTCTCAATTTATTTTATTAATGTCTTAAAATTTATTTATTTAATTAATTTATTATTTATTATGTCTTATTGTTTTGCAATAAAAATGTATTCCATTTCATGGAATGTCGCCTATGAATTGTCATAAATATTTAATACTTTCAGTTTGGAGCAATTTATAATTATTTTATCCTCAAATTTGTCGAGAAATGTCGTGAATTAATGAATCTTTGTAAAAACAGAAATGGCTGAACATTGAGACACAAAAAGGAAATATATAAGATTCAGAAACTTACTTGAAAATGATTTAGGTCTAGTCGTTCAATTTAGAGCTCTGTAATCATGTCGACTATCTACGACTTAACTTATTTTTTTTCTGATATTTGTGCTATCCGAAAAAAATCTACTCAGCGGTAGGATCTGGTAGTATAACTTCTATCTAATTCTCGACAATCGGAAACCATCATTAATTACTAAATATTCTTGGTTAATTAATTATTAATTACCCGTGTTAATTAAACCAGTCAAATTAATGCTCTTCAGTCCTGTCTCTTTAAGCTGACCGCCGTCAACAGTATCCATCCTTGAGACGAACTTATAATGGTTATTCATTCTGGTATAGTCAATATAATTGATCAATATATATATATAATATAATATATATATGTGTGTGTGTGTCTGTGTAGCAAAATAAATCAGAGATGGTTCGAGATGTTACTTTCCCCATCTCCTTAACTTCCATTTTTTACTGAAACGAATCATCGAAAGCATCATTTTCAGATTCCTCTCTTAGCATCAAGCTTTCTTTTGCTTCTTTGATGTCCGTTTTCTTCTATACTATGTTAATCAATATTATATCATTTATTTATCGGGTGTGAAAATAACCAATTTTCACATTTTAAAAGTATTATGTTAGCAGATGATAGGGTAGATTAAAAAAAAATATATCAATTGCTAATTTGGTGTTAAATATTAAACATTATTGGTTGGACAGGACATAAAAATGTTCCCGAATTAGTATCACTTCCTATCATCTAATAGATTATAGATACAAAATACGGAGCATATTTCTAACAGATATAAAATATTTGAAAAATACAGTATTTTAATTGCATTAAAAGCCTATTCCTAACTACTTCACTATGAACCTTCTTCTGTTTCTGAGGAGAAAATTTAAAAATGACAATTAAATCCTACTTGTAAGCGTTATATCCTACAGGTCCAAAAATAAGTTAGCAATTTATTTTGCGAATAATTGATGTAGGGAATGGTTAATGATACATAGAAAAGTTATGGTTTCAATTTTTTTTTTTTTTTGGCTACAGTTACAATTAAAGTATAAAAAATATATATTAGAAAATTTCACTGAAAAAGTGCGTTAAAGTGTTTAGTTTCTATTTCTGAAGAAGACGCATGTTTCCTATCTCCCCGACGGTTCATCTGTGCCTATTGGAGTTATCACTTCTTGTTCCCTGTTACCCTCATTAACTATATATATATATATCTTAATTTAAATTAATTACTTAGTTTTTATCTTAAATTAGCCCATGTTAACTTCAGTCTGAATTATTCTTTTATTTCCCGATCCAATTCCCACGTTTTTATTTAATCATTTCTAACACGCGCTTAGTAAAATTGACGACTCCATAGCACCCGTGTTAGAAACGAAGAGATAAAAATCCTTAACACCTACACATCTTTTTAAAAAGATACCCAAGATTCCCTTATCTAAATCAACACTAAGCAAAAGAATCCGTCTCAGAATCTCATAGTAAACTCACTGAAGGGAAAATTTCGATTACTTTGCTCTTTCATGACGATGTAAACAGACGTCATTTTATTATCGCTTCTTTCTTGTACAAATTATGACTCCCTTGGTGAAATAAATTGAATTTTCAAAAGTTTCTTCTTTTCGGCAACGCATCTACTAATAGTGTGTGCGCGCGCGCGCGTGTGTGTGTGTGTGTGTGTGTGTACACACACACATGTACAAGAATAAGTGGTAAGAAATGCGTCAATCTACATCGTGACGCAAGAGCAGAAGACCAAAAGAGACCGAAATTATCCCTTCAATGATTTTTACTATGAGATTTTGATAGGGATTTTTTCGACACGTGTTAATTTAAGTAAAGGAATTTTAGGTGATTCTAAAAGAATGTGTTAAACATTAAACAATTTTATATCTTCACTCGGAGCATGGGAACCTCCTGAATTTACAATTTTCTAGAGCACGTGTAGCATTAATTAAATAAAAAAGTAGGAATTGGAGGATTAGGAAATAAGGGAACATTTTCGCATGAAGTGAATATGGGTTAAATTAAGATAAAAATTAGGAAATTAATTGATATTAAATTATATTTTAAAATATTATATAAACAACCGAACAAAACTCGCTATATTCCGAATTTATACGAAAAAATTAAAGGAAGAATACTCCTTTGATTTATTACGTTGTTTCGACTAAATTCCGACCACTTTACCATAAAATGATTTCTATCGCTAATTAATATGTTTAATTTCTTAAAGGAACGCATTGACTAAACGCGTCATTGCAAATTTTTCAATGATGTGTAAAGCAGTAAGCGAACGCATTAAACCCTTCATGATCTTGTGGTTTGGATTTACCACTCTTGCCTTCATTCATCACAGAGAGGTTTTGAAGTGTTCACTGAACTCTTGAAACACGATCCTGAAGGGCTCTCTCTGCTTATTTTCGCAAAATAATTCGATTAAGCTACGCAGGAAGTTCGAAAGCGAGTGATGAAATATTCACGTTGAGCGATTACCGAAAAGCTCGCGTCTTTTAAAATGTTAAGAGCTGTCTGACATGGGGACATTGCAATTTAAAGCGACGTTTGTCTCTTCTGATTTCATTTGCACGTGTTGTGTTACAAAGAACGAATTTGTTTCCCGGCTTGCTGTTGGAAGGCGGGGAATTAAGTAAAGCGTTCTTTGCAGATCTTGTTTAGACTTGGAAATAACGTTCCTTTGCGTTATTATGTATGCTTTTATTTTGTGATACAAAGTGTGTTCAACTTTTAATCAGGCGATGCCTAGTGATGTAGATCTGCATAGTGCGTGTTTAAAATCTCCTATCTTTTTATGTAGCAACCTTTTGTACAGTGTTTTTTTAAGTAATTTTACCACAACTATTTTGTTTCCGAACGCAACTGGAATCTTTGCCAGTTTATTTCTTTATTTGTGACAGTTTTCATTGTTTGAATGCTGCCAGAGTACAATTTCATTTCGGCGGGTGTTTTGAATTACGATTATTTATAAAAGAAAGTAAAAACATACCGGAAAAATTGTTTTCAGATAGAAACAAGGTAGGATTAAGGAATGATATTTAGATTTGTAGATATAATATTTCATAATGATGTAAAAATATATAAAGTTTTTTTTAAAACGTGGGTTATCTGTCCCCCCCCCCATTAACTACACTTATTTCCTGGCTGATTTCAAATTTTATTTATTAAAAATAAAAATGCACGCATTTAAAGGTTATAACTTTTGTTTTCAATATATTTCCATTTGTATAGTCTTTTTGAACCAAATTTAGGCAGAATCGTATAGGAAGACTATTTATTGTAATGGTTCTCATGACAAGACTTTGAGAAAATTCCTTCAGTTTATTTTTACCGACCATGGTCTTTAGAACCCTAAACAATCCTTTGTTCAATATATATATATATATATATATATATATATATATATATAATATTATGCGTATAAAGCTTTGCCCATGTTATCTTTTGATAAACAGGATAGCTAGAGTAATTTTATTTGGATTTTAACTGGCGTGGAATATGTTTTTAGAAATGTGAAAATCTCCGACAAGTTCATAAATGGCCCACCTAACTCAAAGGAGATGGAAATGATGGGGATATCGAAATTTTCATTTCGCTATAACTTTCTTACTATTGAAGATAAAAAATAAATAAATTCAGTTAGCTAAATTAGCAGTTCCTTAAGACGAACCACTTTTGTATTTGAATTTTTTGATAAATGCACGCTCTTAGAAGTTAGGAGTTGAAAAGTGATTTTTTAAGCCCTAATATTGACTGTTTCTTAACATCAACAATTTATGTTGCCAGATAGTAACTTAGATGTAAAGGAATTTACCTTTGTCTTCCAGCTTGCGGAGATGATTTTTTTTTATTAATCTTATCATTTGTGAAATAATTTTTAAATATAAAAGGAAATTAAAGAAGCATAATTCATTCAAAACCAATGCTCACCATCCGAATTGTGCCTTAATGAAACAATCAATTAAATACCAGGGGAGATTCATTCAAAAAGTATAATCCACTTAAAGACGATGTTCGTTATCTAGATTGTTCATTAACCGATTTTTAAATTAGATTATAAATTTAACTTTTTTGGGGGGGAATTTCATTAATTTTTTTTCTGAAACTACCTTTTTAAATGTATTTTCATTAATATTATCGTTTGTGAAATGATTTTTAAATACGCACAGAGAGAGATTGGTTAACGATCTTTATCCATTCAAAGATCTTTGCTCGAACTGTTCGTTAACCCGTCATTGATTTACAATATTTTACTGGAATTTCATTAAGTTGTCGTGGAGTATTTTTTAAAATCCATTCCAGCTAATCGTAACATTCAATAATTTTTTTTTTTTAATTTTGTGAAGATATAATAATGGAAATCCATAGCCAATATTTATAAACTGATCATTGTTTTTCTATGTAATTTTCTGGAAATTGCATTAATTCGTTCTACAGTTCTCTTTTTTTATATATTTCTTTTAATGTTATCATTAAGGAAATGTATTTTAATTCCACAAAATGAGAGATCGGTTAACTTTATTAATGGAAATTTCATTTGTTCAGAAATATTTTTTTAATCCGTTTCTGCTAATCGTTATATTGGGGAATAATTTTTAAACATTGATGAGACAGATTAAATGAAAATTGTCAGACGATATTTATGATTCTGTCATCGGTTTGCCACAGAATTTTTTGAAAATTTTATTAACTTATTCTGCAGTTGCTTCTTTTTATATAATTTTTTAATGTCATCATTAAAGAAATTTTTTTTTAAATACAGAGAAAATATTCTTTAAATATGATTTTCGTTGATCAGTCATCGGTTAACTTTATTTTTATCGGAATTTCATTAATTTGTTCGAGAAATTTTATAAATATATTTCTACTCATCGTTTTGTTTGGGAATAATTTTTAAATATTAAGGAAACAAATTAATGACTATTGAAATATTTTATTTATTAATCGATCATCAGTTTGCCACGTTTTTCTTGAAAATTTCATTGATTCATTCTGCAGTTGTTATATATATATATATATATATATATATATATATATATATATATATAATATTAAATTTCTTTTAATGCTGTGGTAGTGAAATATTTTTTTAAATTCATGAATGATTGTCAGTAATTGATGAATTCCATACCAAATTGATAAGAGATTTTAATTCTATTTGCTACATTTTATAACTTCAATCTGAGTTTTCAACATGGATTATATTCCTTATATGCATTCTTTTTTAATTTATGATGGCATATCCATATTAAATTGATAATTACATTTGATTTGCCACTTTTTGCTCCAGCAATAAAAATTTTTGGAGGTTGAGAAATTTTGAGTTCAAGAACTCTGTCAACCCACTGAAACTTTGACGATATGTTTGTCATATGATAAAAAAAAATCGCACAAGAATAATTGTTTACAAAGAAACAAGATTTAGCTCTGGCTAATTTAATTCTATAATTTGAGAAAATATGTCCCTACGATTGCTGTATTTATTAATTTTTATGTGGTCTAAAATGTATTTTATATGTCTTTATCTACTTGCGCAAGGATTATTGACAGTCTTTGGGAAGAAAAATATTTTTATAATTGTATATAGGAAGTCTTGAAAAAATCTGGATTGTGCAAGGACGAGGTGAATCGTAAAAAATTCGCATATTATTGGAATACTTGTATTTGCCTTAAACTGGATTTTGGATTAACAAAGGCACTGAGAGCAGAAAAAAATTGGGAACCACTGAAATAATTGTATTTAAATGTAGTAATATTTTGTATCAATAAGGATACCGCGAGTTAAAAAATTTTTGAAGCCGCTGGAGTACTTTGTATTTGCTTTAAACTCGATTCTGAATTAACAGGAGCGGCGAAAATCAAAAGAAATTTTGAAACTACTGAAATAGTTGTTTTTGTCTTTAACTTGATTTTTGTTCATTAAGGGTATCGAGAATGAGGGAAAAAAAGAAAAGAAAAGGAAGAAGAAAAAAGGAACTACTGGAATAGTTGTATTTGCTATAAGCTTGATTCTTGATCATCAACAAGGGCGCCAAAGTTCGAAAAAGTGGAAAGACATACTTGTATTTGTTGTACTTGACTTAAACTCGATTCTGTATTAATAAGAGCGCTAAGAATCGAAGAAATTTGGAAATTACTGAAATACTTGTATTTGCCTTAAGTTGGATTTTGATCACCAAAATCGGCGTTAACCGAAAAAATTGGGAAGTGCTGAATAGTTGTCTTTACCTTAAACAACAAAGTAATATTTTCTTATATTTGTGTATTCAAAAATTTTTGCATTTGGAATTCGCCGTCTAATTTCTAACCTTTTCAGGGTATTGAAAAGAGATGTGCTACGTGATCGTCACGTCACGGACACTATTATGGACTCTGCTGACTATTGCCACCACTCTGTCCATGCTGGCTGCCGTCGTCACCCCCACCTGGCTGATCGGGGCGCCCAGAAGGCCTGGTCTCAAGATGAGAGGCGAGACGTCAGAGCGGGATCTCTATTCCCCATCTTTAGGTAAGGGATATGATGAGCATTTTTGCCTGATGTAAAACATTATTGTTAAAATTATAATTTATTACATGTGAAGCGGGACAAGTCTAAGTAATCGCCAATGGCATTGAAAAACTGATCCCGGCACACATATGCAGTTATTATAATTACTGTTCATGTGAAAGTGTACAACTGTAAATAATCGCCAATGACATTGAAACATAGCTCCCGCCCCATAGGAAAGAATTAGATGGCTTCAAACTCCTGGGTTGCCGTCCGATCTAAATCCTTGGGCATCCGCAGTACCATAACCAAACCTTTTGTGCATTATCTGTTGCAAGGGAGTGGATGACTTCAGTGCAGAATATCCTGGGTTGCTGATGAATCTAGATGCATAGACATCCGGAGTACAGAGATTTTGCTGTAACCAAACCTTTTATGAATTATTAGTTGGAAGGGAGTGGATTTCAGTATATAAAATACTGGACTGCTCACGGTTCCACATACTTGGGCACTCGCAGTGCACAAACTTTTCCAACTCTTTTGTGGATTATGTGTAAGAAGTAAGTGGATGGCTTCAGTGTAGAATCTCCTGCGTTGCTGACGTTCCAAATGTTTCGGCAGCCGCAGTGCATAAACTTTGCTATAACCAAACATTTTGTGGATTATGTGTAGGAAGGAAATGGATGGCTTCATTGTAGATACTTCTGTGTTTCGAATGCCCAAACACCGGACGGATTCGGATGTTTCCGATGTTTGGGCATCCGAAGTGCACAAACTTTGCTTTGTTTTTTGGATTATGTGATGCACAGTTCCTTTGCTTATCGACAATTCAGCAGCAGTTTCACGTGTGATGCTCCTGCGAATATGGTGTATAAGCTCCTCTGTAGCTGAAATCGACGCATTGTTGGTCACATTGTTCTGTTCGAAGAAACTGGATAACTGTTCTTTGTGTTTATCTGGACGAATCCATCATACAACGAACTGGTGAAACATTTTTCTGGAAATGGGTTATTGATGCGGAGTCTTTCTTGAGTTGCATGCGCAACTAAAATCGGTTGACACATTAAATCATCGGGATGTATTACGTCGCCTTTGCATCTAAAATCTCCTTTTTCATTTGGGCATACCTTGTAGTAGAGGTATACAGTAAAACATTGTTTATACATTTTTAAGGAGACTACATGGCACTGGTGAACGATAATCAGAAATATAGATGTTTGAAGTGAATTTAGTATTTTTACTGAATCTATCGGGATAAATGTATTTTTGAGGATTTGGTTAATATCTATCTGTATTTTAGTTAAGTCTGTATCAAATTTTAGCGACCTAAATCTTTGCATTTTTTCTAATTATTGAGTTCATTTGTATTCGAATAACCGGACAGACAGACTTTCAAATTTGATGCTAATCTAGAAATTTGATTGTAATTGTAGATATATATCAAATGACAGCCGTCCAAATCAAAGCATTTGTGAATTAAGATCTTTATAGTCAAACTGGCATAATGCTTAAATTGTGCCTTTTGGATTCTGAGACGTCTGAATCGGAGATATTTGTCAAATTTTAGAGTTCCATTATTTGATGATCACAATACTTCTGTACTTTGTATATGGGAAAGTAAAAAAAGAGCATTCATACTTTTATTGCATATTTTGAGTATTAGTTGTTCCTTTCTTATTTTATATGATTTATTTGCATGTAGATAGGAGTTTAATTAAAAAAAAAGTTTTAAATCGTCGTCTGACGTGCTGATTGGCTAAGTATATTAAGTACAACTTTAAGAATAGAATTAAATTCATTGGACGTTTTTTCAGCAATTTTTTGACAGATGAAATAAATTCATTTTTTTAATCAATCGAGCTCATTGCGTTTTTAAAGAAAAATGGAATAGCTTCTTCAAATTTTTTTCTCCATCATCTCTTAAATTAATTGAATGGCAGGAGGGAGAAAGAGGTTATATAATATCTCCCCTTTAGCTTTCTAAGAAAGACCACCCCTTCCTCGTAATAGGAAAGCAGAAATAATTGATGAAGCAGAAAATTTGCGAGTTTTGGAAAGAGGGAAAATGGCGCATAACTGTAGTTTAGAGTCGCATAAATGAAATTCTAAATCACTGGAATGGTTATGAATGAAATGAGGATTGCAATGTAACGATGCATGAATGATAGATAATTCCATTTTTAATGTTTTGGAATTTTTTAATGATATTCATTACAGCTGAATTTTTTAATAGTATTGTTTTTAGATTTACAGAGTTTGAAGATTTGATTTTTGACTTCCAAAATTCTGGTTGAAGATATTTCATGCTTTTTAGTACACTCATCAAAGTGTGAATTCTAATGTTTTTACTTTTTCGTATATGAAATACGCGAAGACAAAGTATTTATTGTATAATTATTAAAAAAAAATTCTAATTCCAGATTTTCTTAATTTTCATGTTTGAGACTTCTTCAAGTAAAAAAAAAAAAGTGTTTTAATTATATATGTGGAGACGATAACTCAATCTCACAATGATTTTGAGCTAAACGTATGAAATTTGGTATATGGTATTATTAAATGTGTCGAATTTCTATCAAGTTTTGTGCGAAATTCATTCACAGGAAGCATGCCCGTCTAGCCTGTTCATGTATTTTAAAGCATGAATATCAAGTTAAGAAATTTGTGTTATGAAACTTAACTGTATGGTGTAGCGTACTCCAAATTGCACGTTGCATTTTGTGTATGTACACTGCGCAGATAATTAGAATCTTTCTTACTTAGATTCCAACAATAAAAAGAAATCACGCGTTTAAATGTTTAATCAAAAATAAAAACTGTTTTAATTTTATCGTAACAATGAAATTTTTTATTCGAAATCATTCAAAGAATATTTTTTTTTTTTTTAAATATCAAAAGTTAAGAAAAAATTACTTAATATAAATCGGTATAGTTAATAAGACATTTTTTAAAAAATGGTGTTAAATCAAATTTGTGCTATTATATTTCCAGAAGTTATAGCGCGAAAAGACGAAAATTTCGTTTTTATTTCAATTAAATTTTTTGCAATCATATTTTTACAATACATGTAAAAATGCACAATCAATACATGTAAACATATATATTTTTTTGAGATACATATTTTTACTATGAAATGTATATCTCTGCAGTATTTGATAGCTTTGTATCTAATGATCTCTCCTGTAGAGTGCTTATATGTGCCAACAACAATACCACATGCAAACATTTCCATTTAAAAACTGTCCCACCTTTTCTTTAGCTTTTTATGCTTGCTGGGATATATTCTAATCCACTTCGGAAAGCCAAAGTTGCTCATAGTCATACAGTTTAATATCTTATTTAAAGTTTTTCATTCAGTTGGCAATATTTGAAAAAATAATACATATCAAAACCATCAATAAGTTGTTTGTATTGTGTGCTGCTGTGAATTTTTATTGCTCATAACGGTATGTGTTATTTTATTATGAATGAATAAATTGTTTTATAATAAAAAAAGCATGTTATTTGAAGTTTTGTTCTAGTTTTGAAACTATGAAATGGCTTTTCTCGTACACATAGTGTAAAATATTGTAGTCGAAAAAAAATTCGAACCCGAAGTTTTGACGAATCTTGACGTTTTAGACCAGCCTGTTTGAAACACACGTTTTTGTAAAATATTCGTCTGTCTGTCTGTGACAAAAATAACTCAAAAACGCTTTGAGCTAAATAGTTGATATTTGGTATATAGTTTTTACACCAAATTTGCAGATTTCTAATAAATTTTGAGTAAAATATGTTCCAGAGGAAGTTCGGCTGTTCGAATACAAATTGACACGGTAGCTACAAAAGGAAGAGAGCTAGATAGCTAAGATTTGGTTCATAGATTTTACATCTATAGTGTAGACACCTGTGAGATTTTGATTTAACTTCAACTATCAATTGACTGCCTGTCGGTCTGTACTTTCAGAAACGATAATTCAAAAACGCAGCGATATAAAATATATCAAATATGATATGGGATTTTGTGATTACAAGTGCAGTTTTGTGTCAAGTCTTTGTTGCAATCGATTGAGAAAAGCGTGTCTAAAATTAGATTTTCGGATACTATTAACCGCACAGGAATTAATCGCCAAAAACATCGCCAAGGATGACACGACGGATTCAGTAAAAATAATAAATTCACGCCAGAAGTCAGTATTTCTTTTCCATTTCCATCTTTTCCATTTTCTTTTTAATACATAAAATATCCTTTGCGACTAAGATTTTCATTTTCTTTAAAATCTTGTTGTGCCTCAAAGAGTTCTAATTCTAGATTCTACGCACTGTTTTTTCTTTCGATTGCAGGCATCTACAACCGCTGCATCAAGATCCACGAGATCAACCGCATGTACACCGACAACTGCGCCCCCTTCGTGACGAGCTTCGGTATGCCCTCTGACCAGTTCCCCAACTTCTGGAAGGCCTCCCTCATCTTCTTCGGGTGCGGCCTCTCCCTCATGCTTTTCACCCTCCTCACCTCCATCCTCGGATGCTGCTTCAGGAGCATCCTCAAAAAGAGCATCTTCACCATCTCCGGGACCATACAGGCCATTGCAGGTGAGGATCTATGTCTTATTTTTTTTATGCTTTCAACAAGTTTATATGATTATAATCGCCTTTGGCGGCCAGCTGCTTCCTTGGGAACATTGACTGTATTTATTTTCAATCAGATTATGCAACATTTATTTTTCGCGATTCCCTTAACAAAGTAATTTTAAGCATTAAATTGCAACAGAAATTACCGAAAACTTATTTCAATAATCTTATCTGTTCAGTTGACTTTGTACATACATGAACCTTCCTAATTTAGCAAATTCCCTAGACATAATTTGAAACATTAACCGTGTGACGGTTATCGTCAATAAGCGATTTATTAAGTCTGCTTTGCATTCCAATGGTCATCAGTGGATGATTCGTAGTTTGTTATACGTCCACTGCAAAGTTTCACGCCTCCAGTAAGAAACATCTCTCTAATTTTGCCATCTCTTAACTATAATAGAAAAGGAATTATCAAATTAGATAGGCGGTTGAACTATTTAGACATCAGGCGTGAATCACAGGCGAGTGAAATGAAAATTTGCGAGAATGTTTTGGGAAAACAACTCCCGTTTGTGTTTATATAATGCCAAAAATAAAGCCAGTAAGTTCATATTTTTATTTTCTTTTAATAATTCTTAAGTCTAAACATACTTTTCCAGCACCCTGTATATAGTAACAAATAAAACAACAAATGGTAATGATTTTTAAAAAAATAATGCAATTTATACTCAGCAGTTTTAACATTTTTTTTAAATAAAATATTTTACGACATGAACGTATGCGGCAGTCGTCAACAAAACGTTTCGTTTCTATAGCCAGCAAGCACATACAGTATATTTATTTGTTGAAGTGAAAACAGGTTTCAGTGGCAATTCCAGCTATTGATATTTTTCCCCCACTCTTTCACTAGATGCCACCAATTTCCCGAACAACACAAAATGAAAGCAAGTTTCCGGTATTGCCTTGCAGGAAATTAAAATTCCAGTTAAAATATCTTCCGGTATAAATTTTATGCACATACTTTAAAAATGTTTTTAAAAAGACTTTTACGTTATTTTTTATCTGGTGATTAACTTATAGATAACCTTTTAATTCCTCATTTATTGAACCACCTGTTGATTAGTAAAAACAAGTCATTTTTGTCGACCAACTTGTTCTCACGGAATATTAGCTTTCTTAAAGGGGTTATCAATATGGAATGCGTTTACCTAAAATTTCCCCTTGCTAATTGAAAAGAAATGAAAAATATGAATTTAATGTAATCAGAATCTTACAAACTGCGCTTGCAAATTAAAATTGTCTATACTACGGAATAAAGTCAGAAGTAAAAATCTTATTAAAGAGTTAATGCCCATAATTATATGTATATAACATTGTCAAAAGCACGCAATTAATTGGTTTCATAGGATAATGAAATTAGTTTTACTTTATAATAACAAAAACATTGTTACAGATTATCCTTGTTGTTGTGACTTACGGCACTTTACAAACCCGTTTACAGTTATCTGTCAGTAATTTAAGCCGAGTGAGCGTCTCTTGTTTTTACAGTAGCGTCAACTAAGGCCAAGAGTACGATTTAGCTACTCACGCGCACAATCGTTTTTACGGGGCGGACTTCATTCATGCATTTCATTCACTCATCCACAGATCGTAATTTAGACCTGAATCAGAGAACGATCATCCCCGTTTAGATCCAGTACCCCGAGTGGTATTACTCTCAACATGGTGGACTTTATGATCACGACAGATACGTACGCTAGCCACCATACACAAGGAGAGTCTTCGGCCTCCAGGGTTCAAATTCACTACCTATGGGATGCAAGTCCAACGCCCTACCAACCAGGCTATCCCAGCCCACAGATTAGCCTTAAAAATTTATTAAAGGTAAAGAAAAACCAGGGGCAGTGTTTTCGCCAAAACTTTCTTGCTTACTGTTTAATAAACTAGTCATGACAGTGAACGCCTTTCATGGCATTGGCGTACAATAATTACGAAATATTAACTTGTGGCGTGAATTTACTATTTTTACTGGATCTATCATATCATTCTTGGCGAGTTTGTCGATTAATCCCTAGCTTAGAATTAAAAGTATCAAAAAATCGAATTTATGTTTTAGACACGTTTTTCTCAACCGATCGAACAAATATTTGACTGCATTTGTTGTCACAAAATTTCTTACCAAATATGATGTATTTAAATAATTCCGTTTTTGAATGATCGCATTTGCACATTTTTGAAAGTACAGACCGACAGATGGTAAACCATTTGTTAATTTGACACTATGATATTAAATATGTATGTCACTCTCTTCGTTTTTGTAGTTATTATTTTAACTTACATTCGAACAGCTGGACAGACAGACTTTCTGTGAACCGATTTTGCTCAACATTTGATGGAAATCTATAAATTTGGTTTATAAAGAACACACCAAATTTCAGCCACCTAGCTCAAAGCGTGTTTGGCAGACAGATGGACATTTTCCAAACTCGGGGAAGTCTAAAACACGAAGATTCATCAAAATCTCGAGTTCGAATATTTTGATGATTACAATATTTTCTCTATAGTACGTACACGAGAAAATAAAAATTTGTACGGAAATAAAATTGATGAAATTTTTTATTTTTTTTAAGATTAAATTTTACACAATCTTGTTGGGCAGTATTTATCAAAAAATATATCTGAAAAGTTCCAAAGATTGCTTCACTTTTAGATGATATATTTTAATTTTTGGATTACAGAAAAGCTGACAGTGACCTTTTTTTTTCATTAAGAGCAGGAGCGTTGAATTGCATCCAGACATCATAAAGGCCGTAGATTTATATAAAAAACATGCAAACATATATTCCTCTTGAAATATATAGATATTTTTTCCCTTAAATCTTTATTAAATGTATTATAACGCATTGAAGAACATTAAATAGCCAACTGTGGCTTACGTATTATAATTCTTATTGCACTAAAATAATGCAATGATATGTTTTCAGGCTTGTTTTACATTCTGGGTCTGACGTTATACCCAGCCGGCTGGAGTAGCAGACGAGTCCATTTGATTTGTGGGGATAAGGCGGAGCCATTCTCTCCTGGCGACTGTACTTTAGGTAATTGTTTAGTTATCTAGAAATCATAAAATATTTTTTAATATTAACGGCATTTGCCCTTTGCTCTTGAGTTTTAATGGTTAGTGTTTCATCTCTTCTTTAGAATTTCTGTACTGACATATTTACTTTTATTTAATGTACCGATTAGCTCTTCAAAAATCTGCATGTGTTGTTATTCCCAAAGTTTTGAATTTTTTTTTCCCAAGCATTTTTTATGGCAATATTACAGTATTTTAGTGTGAAAGTTACTGGTAACTCTCCCCGCATATAAAATGCTTCTTGATATTGGTGGGCTACCAACTAGGTAGCTGCCTAGAGTCATTGCGACAAGAAAGGTCTCCAACGGATTTATTTCATGGGTTTTTTTCACCTTATTACTGGCCAAGTTCGTTAAAAAAAAATAAATTTGCACAGAATGCAAATAATAGTAAGGAGTATTAACACAATTTTAACACTGAATAAAATGTATTTGTCCAGGTTCTTACCTGTTTAATTGATCTTTGTTTTGTATTTATTGTGTTAACTTATATTCGGGGAGCCTGACAAGAGAGAATTCAAGCAAATAGATTTCGTTCAAAGTTTGAAATTTACAAATTCGGTGTAAAGATCATACCAAATGTTATCTTTCTAGCTCAAAGATTTGTTATCGTTCTAATAGAGGCAAACAAATATAATGCAAAAAATGTGTTTTTCAAATTCAGGAAAGTTATTGTACTTTGTATGTTTTCAAATCATGGTATTGTATTTCGTATAAGTGAAGGTAAAAAATGCCAAAATTTGATATATTTGCGCGATTATTAACCAAATGTCATTAAAAAGGCAATGTTTTAAATTTTAAAACGGTGTAAAATTCCTTTTTTTTTCTTTTTTTTTTTGCAATAATATTTTAGAAGTTAACATGAAAAAAAAATCAAGATTTAGCTTTATTGTTAATTTATTAAAATTTTTAAAATATTGGTTCAAAGTATGCATTCCCACCCTTCAAGTATAAATTCGCCAAATTTGGCAACTGTAAGTCAAACGATCTGTCCTGCAGATCGCCAACACGCACACATTCGTCTTTATTATTAGTTGAGAATTCTATAGCATGGAATTGATTTTTTTTTATCTTGCAGGTTTGGCCTTTTACCTCGCAATTGGGAGCACGATCGTCACCTTCATCTGCTCTGTCCTTTCCGTTCAAGCGGAAGTCTCGACTTCCACAGATAAAGTACAAGATGAAATACTGGAAGGAAAAACACTCATATGTTTGATATAAATGATTTATATCACGAGAAGATGTTATAAAATTATTTTTACTGTTAACAGTGCCACGAACCACGTTCCAGTGACTGTAACAATGCCATTACAGCATTTTTTTTTTTTATGGAAATTTGTGGACCATTTTTCTTTTTTTACATTGAAGTTTTTTTGTGAAAAATATGGAGTCACACAGTTGTTCAGTATTGCATTTTTAATACAAACGATCGCATCGGTTGAACATTTTTTTATGTATTTTATCAGCTTTTTGTTCTACTTTGTTAGAATAAAAAAATGTATAAAAATTTATTTTGATTTTAAATTATTTAAATACCTAGTCAAACCACTTTATTTAAACTCTTATACATTTCTAGCATGACTTATACTTCAACAAAATGGAAGAACACTAGTAAGAGCGAAAAAATATGAAAGTGCGCAATATAATATCAATAGAACTAGGTAATACTTAAAAATAATGCCCGGTTTCTAGCCAAGCATGCCAAAATCGGGCCAACCGTGAAAAAATGTGCCAAATGCCTGGATGACAGTAAACCGTTTTAGTGTTGCACTATAAGTTGAATGTTTTTGGTAGCGATAAACCTTTCAACTTTGACGAACTGACATATTTTTAAGTCCAGCCCAATATAAAGAGATAAATTGTTAAAATGGGGAATAAACTAAAAAATAGGCTGAAATTTAGAATCAGAAACGCTATTAAAAGTTACTATTCTGATGAGAAGAGGCTAGCAATGCACGCGTTTTCGAATTCTGTCGCGGATACTGCACGATTTGCAATGTGTATCCGTGATTCAATGGGGATAATATAATTTTTGAACGAAGGGGTGATTTGGGGTTCTAGGGATCATGCTTTGTGAAGAACAGCAGAAATTTTCCTGAAGTCTTATTGTAAGAACCATTGCAATAAGTAGTCTATCGTAAGAACCATTGCAATAAGTAGTCTATCTACAAAGAATCTACTTAAAACGTATTGACTTGGATATTTTTTGGCATGTCACTTTATGACTATAATTGTAATAAACGCGTTTAAAACGAAAATTCAGTTTTCCCGTACTATTAACCTTCTGCTAGAAATTGATCGCCAAGGATCAATATTTTGTAACTACTGTTCGCCAAATCTTATCTGCCTCAGCATGCATAAAATTTTGGATAACATCTTTTCAGAGTATGTGAGAGCACACCCACTAGTTTTACCTCTATTCTCTCTGCTATTCAAAATTCCCATAATTTTTGTTATGTAAATTCATATTCGATTCTTATTTTACAACATCAATCATAATGTAACTAAACTTGTTATGTATTTTTCTTTTTAACAGAGTTCGGAGGTTGAAAACCGTCGAGTTCAAGAACTCCTTCTACTCTTGCATATTGCAGCTCCATCAATTTAAAATATCACTGACAGTAACAAAGTACTTGGAAACTTGCAAGTTTAAAAATAGTATCGCTCACTAAGAGAAGTGGCTGCAGGATATCAAAATTTTCTACATTTTGTTGGCACAGGCTTAGGTACAAAGAGAGAAGCATATTTCGGTATCCCCAAGTTTTACGAGAGCTATACACATCAAACATGCAATTATTTCAATCTAACTATATCGCTTTTTTTTCATTGCAAAATCTTAATTTTATTTAATTCTTTTTTCAAGCAACATGTGAATGCTCAGAGCCATGATTGATTGATTGACTCTTGCCCTAATAAAATATTCAATGAGGACAATTTCCACTTGTGTGACTGTAAGACTTTTTAGTATTCGATAGATTATTCATAGTTTATATATGTTTCAAGTACCTTTTTAATATAATAATGAAGAAATTTTTAAAATTCTTAATGTTAAATGTTTTATTTTTGATAAAAATAATATATTAGACAAGCAAAAATTCACAATAAAAACTTTATTGCTTACATCAAAGTATTTAAAACATTTTACAGAAAGAATAGGAAAATAACTTTAAAAAGGCAATAACATTGATTTAATTATACTGATTAAATAGACAATTAAATTTTAATCCTTCAATGATGGCCTAACCAGATGAAATCTTTATATGATTATACAAATTTATTTACAATCGAATGAATAAATTATGTATTTAAATAATTACATATGAGTTTTCAATGAAATATGGAAGGCAAGTTAGGTTTATATATAAAAAATGAAAATGCAGACAAACTATTTGTCAGATTTATGCCTAAAATAAAACTCATCAATAGACAAAATTCAATAGCATTTCAAGCAAAACAGTATGTGCAAATCTCTTCCTAAGTCACATGACACAAATAAGCTTAGATATGAATGCTAACATTTAAAATATGTACAGAACTATTAACATACACAATATAAAATCCTAGACAGGACGAAATCTTAACAAATAAAAAAGAACATGATTGATAATACTTGGTATTCATCAAACATGTATAAAAAATGTACAAAACCCACATAGAAAAATGACATGGATGTAAAGTAAAATACTAGCAAAATGTTTTATGTAAGACATTAAGTTATTTCAATAACGTCCATCCTAAATCTCAACTTTATACAGTACATGTTCTTATTGAATAAGAACCTCTATTACAATAGTTTCAAAATATTATACATAATTATATAAACATGGTAAATGAATAAAACCATTTACTATTATAAGAAATTTTTTTAAAATTAAATGGTATTTTATTCAAATTTCCACTAAATTTAAAAATATACATGTGAAGTATTATTTGTATAAATATTATGCAAAAAAAAAAAAAAAAAAAAAATTGAAGCTAAAAGAATGATTCTAATATATAGTTTTAAAAGAGAAGAGAAAATTATACAAGTTGATTAATTTTTGTAAACAGAAAGTATGTTATATGTTTTCATTAAGTATTTTTTTCATTTAGTAAGGAAGAAAGAACTTTTAACCCAAATACATTTAAAAAAAAATCAGATCAGTCATGTACTACATAATGCATATGGAAAAAAAGTAACAATCAAAATAATAAATCAAAACCCAATATTAACAGTTTAATTAAAAAATTCAGTTACAATATGTATGCAATCTTCCAAGTCTAAAATATTGTAGTTTTTTTTTTTTCAATAATTCTATTTAAAAATGAATAAATGAAACAATTTTTTTTCTATTTTCAGTATTAACTGTAAATGATTCTGGTAATTAAAAATTAAAATAAAGCCTACTTACTGCCCAAGAGCAGCAAAAGAATAATTCAATATTTATTGTCTACATCTTCAAAGTAAAAACAACAACAACAAAAAAAAAACATATCTGAAATTTTAATCATGTAAGTTATAATACAAAAAAAAAAAAAAAAAAAAAAAAAAAAAATAACTAATACTTTTAAATAAACTAATTCCTAAATCTTATTTTTCTATTTGTGGACTTAAGCAGAGGAGGCTGAAATTTAAGGCTCTCACTTTATCGGAAAAATTTTATAACTAAAAGAATATTTAATAAATACATATTTATCAAGTTGTTTTAAAATTCCTTAAGTCAGCATATATATATATATATAGCTCTTTATATAATCACAAAAGAAATGCTGAAGAATCCAGTATACGACAGAATGTCTAGTGGGAATTAATATAAATACATATTTGCCTGCATGTCCCCAAATCAAGTAAAAACATAGTCTTTTTAAAAATTGTAAATAAAATGCACTTAATTAAACAATATAGTGCATTTTATATAATTTCCATGTTAAAAAATTTTCTATAAAAATTAACATGGAAGCATAATTTTTAAATGTGTATTAAATTTCAAGCCCCCAACCCCTAAAAAAAGTAAACTGTGTCCCAAAATGGTAAGAAATTTGATTGCTGAATGAGTAAAATTGCATTAGAGATTCACAAGTCATGAGAAATTTATTATATACTTCCTATTAAAAAAAAGATGACATTTAGTATATGAGCTTGATCATTTACTAATATTCATATAAATATTCATTTCAATTATATAATTAAAATTAAGGCTAAAAAATCAAAATTGTCCAAAAATAAAACTGATTCAAATAAAATTAGCTGATAAGAAACTTAAAAAAGAAAAAGAACTGCAATATTTATCCCTTAGAAATATCAGCAATTTAATTATTAGTATTAATTTATTTGTATTTAGGTATATATCTTGTAGAATAAATAAATATGAAATAAATTTTAAAATATAAAAGATGAAATAAATAAGCAATAAATATGACATTCAAAAAAGTTATTTTTCTCCTAATTAAAATGAAAATAGAAAATAAACCAATACAATAAGTAAATAAAATAGATGTAATTGCACCAAAAGACTTTTCCATTACAGAAATCCAAAAATTAGATTAGTAATCATCTTTATCTCTAAAATAATAAAGGTGAATGCATACATATATGTGAAAATTGGTTGCCACTATACAGACTAGATTATTTGACTTGCAGCTACCAAATTTGGTAAAAATAAATTTTGGTAAGTAGAAATCTGCACCTTGGAGCCATTAAAAAAATAATTAAAAAATAAGCTAGAATTTTCCAATACCTTCCAAAAATATTAATAAATAAACATATTTTGCATGCCATTTTAAAATTTAAAAATATTTTTTAATGATAACTTAATTATTATGCAATATTTTTTTCCCTCTGAATTTTGACAATTTTTATTTGGATATTTTTCGACATATTTCATTGTTGTAATGCATTTCAAATTGTCTTTATTATTTCCTCAAATATTTTCTTTTTTTCATTTAAAGTTTAAAAAAGATTTTATAATGCAGAATAAGAAAATGCAAAAAAAGTTTTAGTACTGTGAAAGTGTGAAATTAGAAGATTGATAATTTGGACAATTATGGTTAAGTTTTAATGACACCATGATGTCATGGGAGATGACATCCCTGGGAAGGTTCATTCACATAATAAACAGAACAAATACAAGGTTATTAAAATAACACAGCTTTAATATCTACCATAATTTGATATTTAAAAATGTGAGATAATCATCAAATTATGCATAAAAGATTTAATAGAAATTAAGCACAATTAATACTCTTTGAATACCAACTAATCACAACAAGCAGGTGGTTATAAAAATAACACAAAATAACAATATAAAACTTTAGTGAAAATAAATGAATTTCCCAAAGTATTAAGAAAATCTAACACTTTATTTACATAGATAGGCTAAAATAATCACATACATAAAAAACAAATATAAAATAATTCCTATACTAATATGATAAATAAATAAGAAACTAGACTAAAAAAACAACAATACTACAAAGTTGAAACACGAATTTAATTCTGAGTTTAAACTAATATCTAAAAAGATATTTCCATATATAGCCAATAGTTTATCAAAGGAGTTTTATTCTCCCTGCAGAATTTAAGTTCAAATTAGAAAGAATATGAAACATGTTGTTCCAAATTATATTTAAGTATGAATTTTAGGGGAATTTTAAGAAAAATCAAATCTATATCATATAAATAATAGTTCCTTTCTTCAATTCTTTTTTTTAAGGTAAAAAAATGTTCAAATAATAAATAAATATAATGAAAAAAAAATTTTGCAATTTGAATTTGAAAAGCAATTTTTATTTTACTTTCAATAGAATATCCGAGCCAATTCTGATAGCTTTAAAAAATATGTTGGCAACAAATTGCCAATGCAATTCACTGGAACTAACAATTAAAATAACAAATAATTATTTTCAAGATCAGATCAAGTAAACTGGAGATCCTATCTGAACTGCCTTTCATTCTTTGAAAATAAGATCCAAGTGTTAGCAGACACGATGTAGTAGTTCTGGTTTGGTTTAGTTTAGTTTAGCTTAGCTTAGCTTAATTATCTTAATGCCCCATATGAAAGCAATTCGAGAGTTATTTTAAAACAGATTTCATAATTCTTAATTATGGTAAGATGATAAGGATAGCACTTCAATCTGTATTTCCTTTTCACACTTTAATGCTACTCCAGTAGGAGATCTGGCATGATATATCACATTTAACATGCATAATAGTTACAGGCTTGCCATTAATAGTATAGGCCGATCAAAATCTGTGATATCAGAATCATATGAAATGATTATTTGCTTCAAAGGGCAAGTAACGTAAAAAAATAATAGTGTTAAAAAGTGCTGACAGGAGCCCTAAATAATGAATAACTGCCAACATTTGAGAAACATCACATCATATGAATGCATTAATATCAAAGAACATGTTTTATTATGAGAAAATATAAAATCATGCAATTTATTCATGGGATTAATAATTCCTAAGATAATTTAAGTATTTAATGAAGCTTACATTTAAAAATCATTTTAGCAATTTTGCACTATTTTAATAAATTCTTCACCATTTTGGGACACAATATAGTCATATAGTAGACATTTACTAATGAACAGGATAAAAGATTACAATAAAATTTTACAGTTCCCTGATCACATGGCAGAGCAACAAATTCTTAGTTATCTATTAATTCATAATTTTAGAATTTGATCACATATTTAATAATACAATTCAATAAATAACAAAAATTATTTGCTGTTGATAATATTATTATATTGATAAGATGATTATATTTATCGTTAATAATTATTTACTAATGGATTGCACGAAGTTAATACCATCATTCAAAGTGCAGAAAGTCATATATAAAAAATTTCATTAGTTTGATATCCACTCTGTGATACTTCTTCAAATTGCCAGAGGTGAAAGACGAGATGGGCACTTAGGTAAATATACATTGAATTATTGAAGCAACTTGGCACCTGTTGGCGATATGAAGGGATACTATACTTTGATATTAGCCAAAAGGCGAGAAACGTTATATATGAAGGGGTATTGGCAAATAATTTCAAACAAATGGAATTTTTAAAATGTCGCCATTTGCACTTTGAGAGACAACATAAAATACTGGACATAGGTTTTAATTAAAATAACTTGAAAATAATAACAATAAAGCAATTAAGTATAAACATTTTACTTATTATACAGATGTAAGTTGTGGTAAGATTGTTTGTACCTTTAAAAAACAATGCTGAGCAAAAATTTTCAAACCTTTGTAATCTGCCTATTCATAATACATCTATAAGATGCAGAATGCAATATTTAGAATATTCAGGAATTTCTTTCATTCAGTTTCTTATAAGTAATTCATTTAAAAATATATAATTCAAGATTAAACTGACATATGTCTCATGAAATAATATTTTCGTAAAAGAAAGATGATCAGAGAGATAATTCTGTTGCTCACTATAATATAATAAAACCAATGGCAAGAACAATTTCAAAATAGGAATAATCCTATAGAGAAGAGCATGTTGAATATATTTTTATATATTCAACATATATATAACTGAAATTTCTCATTTTATTGATTTAAAAATGTAAAGGCAGTTTATACATGGCAACATGTAAAGAATATGTCAGCTATTCTTTAATATCTGATTTTGATGCAGCATTTCCAAAGCATGAGCAGTTTAATTATAAGTTTTATAATTAATTATATTATAAAATTATCAGAAGTTATTAGTGATAATATTATAACACTATTTCTGTTTACATAATTTTCTCGTCAATTAAGTGTTCCAATTCTTTTTAATTTTTAAAAATGTAGGCACATGAAGAAATAATTGTTTTCTTGCACAATTTCAAACTTTCATCAAAAAGAATGAACCTGCATCCATTTCAAATAAAATTGAAATATTAGTTAATGCAATAACAAAAAGCCTCTTATATTTTTTTATTCATATCACTTTCTGAAAACAAATTTTTATGAAAAAATATTGCATTAGGAAATAAACTATTATTCTTTAATAGTTTATTTAAGAAAGGAAAGTTGCCAACTTTCTTTGGGGAATTTAATAATATGCGACTTAAATCAAAATGCCACATAAATTTAAAAACAAAATTTTGTGAGCACTGTTAATTAAACATTCACTGCACATGAAGTTTTCTTTTTTTACCATAATTATAATTTTCTAAGAAAAAAATTTCAATATTCTGCATATGAATTATTTTCAAGAATCAAATATCTCACATTTTTTTTCTGTTATAAGGAGAATTACTTTAAAAGCAGGACAATAAAATGAACTATCAAATAATGCTATAAAGCAATAATTTTGTTGATAATAGTTAGCTTGAAAATTTCTGTATTAGAACTTGTGTTCATTCTTTGACAGCAGCCTATTTAATGAAAATTACCCTTTCCTCCAAATTCATTCACACTAATAACCAATAAAATATGAAACAATACAATGAATTTATGAGAGAATACATTCACTCATTTAAAATGAATGAGATTGTATAGATTGAAGTGTATCAGGAAGAGATATGTTAGAGGAGAGCTTTAAAAAAATGAGACTAATGCTGCTACCGCTCCTTGAAAGAAGCCTCGCTCATGTCTGATGTCAATGATGAATCACTGGTACTCTGGACAGAATTGATGTCGACTTCCATGTATTCGGAAGTATTTAGAGGTGAAACCACAGAGCTGTTTGGCACTCTTTGTAAATCCTCGGGTGATGTGTTGATAATATGAACAGTTGTATCTGAAAAGGAAAAAAAGTTACATTTTGAAAAGAAAAAAAGCTTATTTGCAGTATTAACAAAAATATTTTTAAGAAATAATTTTACTGTTGTTTTATAACTAAATCACAAAGATAATCTTCAATCACAAAGATAATAAAACAAGAATAATAAAAAAAAACCTTTTAATATTTTAATCATTAAGCTTTCTTTGGAGCCAATATGTATGTAAAGCAAGCTTTTCTAAATATATATTTATATATCTTTATGAGCAATAAATTCAATTTATTCACACCTTTCAAATGAATTTTTTATAATCGGCACTTCTCATATACTAAAACTTTGTCTTCAAATGATTTTTTTACTAACACTTAATTCTGAGAGCCTCATTTAAACTTTATCGATTCTTTAATTTCACTTCCCAAAGATCTGATAAAAGCCAAGATCACAATATTGTCTGCCTTCTACCACAATCTCCATTCACTGTGAACATGTGCATTGATTTTTCAGTATGGCACTCAATACTTTGATCCATTTTAAATACTATATGAAGGGTTAATTTCATCCTTTATTATTTAATAAAATCTGATTCAAGGTTAAAATAAACAGGTATTTAGCTAGCTGATTGCCAATTCCTATAAAAGATGAGGTATCCTTTAATGGTGACAATTAATTACAATGGTGTGTTCAATACGAAATGTATTGTTTTCTTAATCAACTTGAAAAATAGAAATTCACATTTTTAACTATAAAAATATAATAGTTAGATAGTTGCATTGTAAATGGAACAATAAATTGTGCAATCTGGCTTTTAATGAAACAGAAAAACTACAGTTCCATGAGCATGAAATTATCTGTCAACATGAACCAATCCAGTGGTTATATAAAGACCCTTTTTCTATTTATTTTCAAACTATGACATACAGATATTACAAGTTTTAAGAATTGCTCTACTATCAAAACAATAATAAATGCTTCAGACAAAGCAAATACACAAAAATCAGTGAAACAGGGGAAAAAAAAATTTTTCTGCATTATCAATTTTATAAAAATATTAAAACTGTGGAATCATTCATAGTAGGCAAATTTTAAAACACCAAATAAAAATACTGAAAATTATATAATTTCATTTTTAAATAACCCATATTCATATTCATTTGTGAGCTAATAATATCATTAAAATAATACAAATGCTGGCCCAAACTTATAATACATGCAAAATAAAATTAAAATAAATTTGCAAATTTTCAAATAAAGAGTGCATCAATTGGAAGAAAAAAATTAGCAGGTATCAAATGCCAATAAAAATGCTTGATGTTAAATGTGAAGACTGCTCACATACTACTTTTATAGCAATCTGTGAAATCCCTCCTTATAATGATGTACATGTGTTCATATTCTACAGACTACACCATTTGATCTAGAGCTACCAAATTTGGCACGTATATAATCTGAAGAGTGTAAAATGTATTAGAAAAATTTCACTGTCATCGCTTTTACCCCTCACATCTTCTGTGGACTGTTCTTATGATTGGTGCAAACTTGCAGGGCAATGCACATTTCATGATGCAGATGCTTTTTGAATATGTTCAATAAAGAATACACATTTTGATATTCTTGTACTTATGCCTTCTTTACATCTTATCCAATCACCAAAAGGACTTAAACTTATCTACAATATTTCTTATCAATTGACTTCATATATAAGGTTTCTCTTATAACAACTAACAGAATGTGCTCATCAAATTTTTTTTAAAAAAAATTTAGTTAAGTAATAACTAAGTGAAATTTTGGTGCTTTCTGGTGATAACTTTCGAAAATATTATAGAACAAAAATAATTTTTATATCATCTGAAAATTAAAAAAAAAAATTACTATTTGATGATGCCTATTACTTCATCATATAAATTTCAGTTTTAAAACAATGTTTTAAGTTTATATTATAAGCTTCACAATATATTTAACACAAAATAAAATTAAAATTTAAGCTAAATGAGCATGTTACACTTGACTGAAAAAATTAGCCTTTATCAATGTGCTGCCACAGCACTGACAAAAGCTCAAAAGAAATTATTCAAAACTCTCACTGCAAACTAAAGCTACAGAAGTGTAAGTTTTAACACATATTTATATAAACTAAATATGAAACATGATATTTTCGAGAAAAATAAATGCCATATAAAGATTTCAATGACATTTAAAATATCTTGAATTATTTCAGGTAAACAAGATTTAATATAAACAAAACATCTACTATAATTAAGATCCAACAGCTGATTCCAAAATGATTAGTTATAGGCATACACATCTAACAAGAAAAATGATTCTAATAATTATATTTTATATATAGTTTGTCAAAAAATGTTCTGATGAATGACAAATTTTAAATTTTTATACAAACCCTCAGTTTTATTAATTATATATGAAGAATTCTTTCTTAATGTAATAAATAAAATTTTATGTAGAATCAGAGATATTTTTACTAAATAATCCTTATAAGATATTGCATACATTATTAAAACATTTCTATAGCACACATAAGACTTAAATACTGAATGATTCTAATTTATGTATTCATTCTTGAAAAACATAATTGTTTTCAGAAAAAAAAAAAAGTTTTGTATTAAGCTTAATCACTTCCATTTCCGATTAAAGTTCAAATTTTTGACCAGACCACAGAAAATTAGAGAAATTAATTGGATAATGAATAGAATGATGTAATGAATATTGCTTTATAAGACTATCAAAAACCGAAGCTTAAAAATATTTGCCAAGGTAGTCACTAAATCCAAGTTCTATAAATTATTTAATTGATAAATTTATTGACCATTAATTTTGATGAAAAAGTTGGCTGCAAACGGCAATTAACATAGAATACACTGCACTACTGAATGAATTGCACTTTTGAAAATTTTGTAATCTTCATGTATAAATCAATATGCATAATAATATATATTGTTTTCCACCCTGTGCTTCACATATACAATTGTTGTTGGAATGAATAATTTCAAACTTTAAAAAGCCTAAAACTCTTTCCTGTCCGAGAATAACAAATTTAGATAATGCAAAATCTTTTCAATTTTATATTATCAGATTTTGATTGTGTTTTTAAATCTAATAATATTTTACTAATAATAAATTTATTATTTATTGAAAAGTGAATTCAAAATATACTGATCTAGGTTATTAGTAAATTGTTCAAAATAAAAAAAGGAAGGAAAAACAACTTTACAATTATTTGCATCTCTTTCAACTTCTAAAATTTCTCAAGCACAAATTAAATAGGATTTAATTCAAAACATTGTTGCAATTTATGTTGCATAAGCAATAAAAAATATTAATAAATTAGTTTTCAAACTAAATTAAATTTCAATTTAGTAAAAAATTCAATAAATGAGATTAGAATTTCATTTTTATATTGCTAAATGTTTCAATACCTATTTTTAGGATGAAATAACAGCAACAGAGAGTTTTAATTTAAATTTAAACTATTTTTTATTCATTTCTTCAGGTTTCATGTTAAAAAAATTAAATAAAGCAAAAATATTACAATATTTAAAATTAAAATAAAAATTAAATTAGAAAACTTACATGCATCTTTTTCTGATTCGTAATTCATTCTTTGTTGGAGCGTAACAGGACAGTCTTTATGAGCAAGTAACATACTTTTCAAATGAGCAACTTCAGTTCTCAGTTGTGCAACTTCATGCTAAAAATTAATATAAAAAATAAAATTTATTCAAAATCTCCACTATTAAACCTTTAGTTAGGAAAGAAACTTGTAATACAAATCAAATAAAATATTAAAAGAAATAAAATGCAGTTTATAATGTAATAAAAAACATGACAAAAAATTATAACATAAGACCTTTCAGAAGTAAGTTGCAACTTCACAAATCAATGGTTGGTAAACAAATGGAAATAAGATAACTATTGCTTGCACAGAAAGGATAAAAATAAGTGTTTTCTTTTTGTTTTGAAATCAATATTTTTTATAGCTTACAATTTAAATCAGAAAAATAATTCTGCAAATGCCAGAATGATGAAATGTTCTGAAAAAATGAAATCAGAATGCAAATGAATTACATAGACAAAGACACTATGTAATGTCAGCCTGACAGTTTACAAATCTATAGTATGTTCTCTTGTATTGTGAAGTTGTAATATAAGATATATTTTTAACAGCACTGAGTACTATTTCTGTTAATATGAAGGGGGAAAAAATAAACAACAAATGTATTATTTCCACATACCCCCAAAGGGCACTTTGGGGATAGGAAGTTTCCAATATGATAGTTGGTTCTTGTCATCCTGCTGGATATAAATACAGTGTGATTGATGATAATGCAACATACATCCTACTGGAGGGATTGCACCACGGTAAATGATGGCCCTTAGGATTTAACCATATTTACCACCAACATAAGCATGATCATTCAGATATTTCTGTGTTCCTTACAGCAGGTTGAAGCAGACAACTACAATTTCATCTTTACAGAGAAGATGTCTTTCAATTTTCATTCACTTGCCATTTATTAATTTTTTTAAAAATGCTTCGAAGTTCTCAACTATTCAATTATATTCATAAATGTTAAAAAATTTATGGATTTTTTAAATGTAAAATTGAGAAAATATTTGAAATCTACCTATTTTTTTCAATTGACATAGTTTTCCATAGTCTTTTTCACAAAAATTTAATTTCCAATTTCTTTTTTTCTGGGGGGTGGGGGGTGGAAGGAGGTACATTTGAACATTATATTAACAACTAGTTATAATTAATCTGAAGAGAATGTAACTATACTTCAAAAGATTTGCTGAGAAATGTAGACAATCATTGTGATCATTATCACAAACAGAGCCCAGAAAATAAAACAAACATTTTATTCACTTCTGATAACCAATAATACTCCTTATTTGTATTTATCATTTTGAATAATTAAACTTTCACGTATGATATTAATTCTCCATGTAATTATTACACAAAGTATTCATATATGTTTTGGAAATGCCCTGCATACAATTTGTTAAATAATAATTTAAAATGTCTGATTTTATAAAAGATAATAAGTTTTGTGTTTTAAATCTTTATTATTTTTTAAATTCAATACGAAAAAAGCAAAAAGTTTTAAAGCCTCACCTGCAAATGACTATTTGTGGTGGCTAACTCATCTGCCTTTCGTTCTAAGGCATTAATCCACTGTTTCCTTTTTTCTCGACATCTGGTTGCAGCAGCTCTAAAAGAACATGATATACTGAACTATTAAAATATTAAATACAATCTTGATATGAAACAAATTTATTTAAAAATTCACCTTATATGATAATTATATAGAAACGTAAAAAAGACAGAATTAAAATATATTTCTATTCATACATGTAATAAATATCTGATAAATCAATTTCAAAATAAAAAAAATATATATCTTGAATATTTAAATCTGCATATAAAATAAATTGCTTTAAAAAAGTTGTATATAATTTTGTAACATAATTTAAAGACTAATGAAGGTTAAAACCGAGAAAAGTACTTTAGTATAGCTGGAATCAAACTTGAAACTTCAGCATTCTAGCCTGAATGAAGGAATGTAAGGCAAAAGACACTTACCTATTTCTTTCAAGTGATCTTCTCCTTTTTTCATCAGGATCATCAACTGGTTCTCTACGTTTCCGCCTGCAGAATATAATTATCATAAAATGATAAAACCAACCTCTCATATAAACAGAGAAAAAAATCGAAAATATCCAATAAAAAATTATTTTACAATTTACATTTAATTTTTTTATTACCTTAATAAAATTTTCTGTATATTGTTCAGGACGATATACACAGAAGAGTGTAAAGCCCAAAACTGAAGCTGCTTTTATTTATATAAGTAATTTTGTTAGCATGAAATAATATACAAATTCATTACAGCCTAATAATTTGGTATTTAAATTTCCACTTTTAGAAGAAATGAAATGAAAACACAATTCAGCAAAAAATAGTGTTTTGATAAAATTAATTCTAGCTAAAAAAAAAAAAAACACATGACAATAGCATTGTTCAAATTTAATTTTTGTATCCATAAATATCTTGCAAGAAGAAAATGGAAATAAGCAGTGAATAACATAGGTTATGAGATAGGTCATGGGCATGTGTATAAGTTCTCTATAAGAACAAAAGACTCAACAACATTGTTACGATATCTACACGATTTTGACCGGCATTCAGAATGTTGGACAACATTGTGGACATATCATTCAATATCTTGTGCTAATAGGGTTATGTGATGTTGCAGAAACTGATTCCACACCAAGATAGCTTTTTGAATTTTCTGTTTTCCTTAAATACTATTCCTATGATATTCTAAAATGATAATTTTCATAGTCAGAAAATGTTTTAAATACTTATTCATGTTATTAAAAAATTCATTCTACTTATATTAAAATATATGAAGAAAATATCAAGGACAAAAATAACAACTAATGAATGTGAAATACTTTTTTAAAACATGATATTTTATACTACATGGAAGAAATCCAAAATCTTTTTGCAATCAGAAGATTACTACTAAGATCAATGCAACCAAAAGATTACTACTATCAAAATCCAAAAGCTGCATAAGATTTTTTTTTATATTTGTTTACACAAAACAGCTTTCAGCTTACATTCCAGAAATGTCAAAAATAGACTGAATAATCTAATGATATTTGAAGTTACTATTCTGACAGTCATGGCGATCAATTTAAGTATCTAATATACTTCTTTAATGATAATAGTAGTCCAAAAAGTTTTTGGTATATCTATTACATGCAAACATCTATAGAGTTCAAAATTTATCTTTAAAGGAGCGTTTCAATATGTTCAGATTTCCAGTCATTTATTTGCAAAATAGATATTCACCAAATATTCTAAGCCTGGTCTTGTGACTTTTATTCACAAGATTTTAGATTCATAACTTTAGTATAGGATTTTAGACTTAATTTACATTGAACGTGGATAAATGTTTTATACTCAACTTTGTTCAAACATTGCTTATTTTTAGAAAAATAAATAAATAAATAATTTTTTTTAAAAAAAGCACTCAGATTATGTTTTCAGCAATTATATGAAAAATAATTATGTAGATTTCCAAAATTTTCCGAACAAAGAAAAAATTTCAAAGAAAAAAATGGATAGTCCATTATTTGTGGTGGAATTCTTGGTAATTTTGACTTTACAAGGAAGAATTTACTAGAATTTATACTTTTTGATTGCACAATATCTCAATCAAACAAAGAAAAATTTAAAACTGTAAACTAAAAGTTTTTAATTGAGCTTACATCTCCACAACTGTAAATGGATGGAATCATCACAATTTGCCTTAGGTGATCATATGGATAGCCAAGATTATTGTTTATATTTGATTTCAGATAAATTGTTTTTTATAACTCCATGTTCACGATTTCACCAAATTGTCTGATAATAGAGCCATGTTATTTTAATTGACTTAATTCAGTTCTGCTTATAATGTACATGAATATTTTCAATGGAGACAATCCTATAAAATCATAAGGCTATTAAAAACATAAATAACTAGTTATCAATCTAATATATTTCAGGATATTGTAACTTTATTTAATATATTTGTCTTGTATTTGTATTTTATCACAGACATTAAATAAAAACCTTCTTCTTTAGCTAACAAAAATGGATGAAAATCACATAATTCAGTATTTGATAAAATAATTAAAGTGGTTTCAGAAGAATAATACTCTGTAGTCAGAAATCATGCAAAAAAAATTTTAATTCCCAAAATATAATAAAAATTTATTTAACATTTTTATTAAATTTTAAATTTATTTTTAAAATTTTCAAACACAGCATAAAATTTTACTTATTTTCAATGATATTTTGGAAAATTATTAAGGGAAAACATCAAAATTTAGCTTAATTTTTAATTAATTTGGCAACTCTAGGTTAGACATTCTGGCCTGTAACCAACATATCCATGCATTCATCTTTATTATTAGTACAGATACAGTTGTTGATGATAATCACAGATATAGTTGATGATACAGTTGTTGATTTCATCAACAACTTCAATCACTTCAATGTGATATTTTTGAATACCAGACATATCATACCGAATTTGGGTTACCACAGGCTACTTTATCTCCATTTGAATTTGCCCCAGATATAATAGAATTATTAAGTAGATGATATTTTTTTAAACATGATAATTTTTGTGGGTCAGATACAATATGTGATGAGGGACAAAACATTTAAAACATCTTACTGAGCATATTGTTGGACTAAGGGTTGCCAAAGTATGCATGGATAATTTCTAGAGTAATAGTGAGATTTTTAATATTTTTGTAAGATTTTTAATTGTAAATTAATAAAAATAATAAAAAATAAGTTTTTACCTACTAACTTTGAAGCGTAACACATTTTTTATTTTCAAACAATGTTAAAATTTAAAAAAAATTAGCTCCTTAGTGAAACTTGTGTTTTTAAACTATTTTTTTACATAATTATTATTTTTCTAACTTTTTTAAGTATATTTTTGCATTTATTCTTTCCATTTTTCAATTATTGTTTTTATAAACACATTTTTCAATAATATTAAATTCTATATGTAAAACAGCATAATAGTACTTATTATGCTGTTATGCTTAACAGCGTAAATAGTACTTATCAATTTAATCAGAATTTGATTTAATTCAATGGATTTAATAATTATATACTAAAGGATCAATAAAATAGATAATTGCATTAAAGAATAACCACATGAAACAATTTTTACTAAGAATGCAAACTCTCATACTAATGTTCTATGAAAAGATCAAAATACAGGAAATTAAATGCAACTTACCCTTGATCAAGTTTCATTAATTCTGTAGGTGATGAAGGTGGTGTTATGCCTAGTTCAGCTAATAAAGTTTCATGAATTAATGGCTCATTGGTAGCTTTAGATAAAAGTTGTGTTTTTGTACCAGATGATCTTTTACTTCCTGTCTTCTGATTCATTGTAAGAACATGCTTCAACTTCTGAAATATGACCATTATTTTTTAAAAAATATATATTGAAAATAAAGTAACTATTTTAAATAAAAGTATTACAAAGAGATAAAATATGTCTCAATTTACTTTTAAAGGTTACCAGCAGAAATGATTTTGAATGAAAATTTGAATTCAGATTTCAAAAAGAGATGAATAACAATACTAATGAAGCGTTTCAGTATTGTGGTGAATACTGAAATAATAATAATAATATAAAGAGAACCTAATTTATAAAGAGAACTATTAAGGCAATGTTTCTGAACTTATATAATTTTCAATTCAGTAAATTGATTTTTCTTATATAAGAAATTTATACTAAATTATAAGTTAATAAAAATTATATTCAAATAACTTTAGGATTGACATTTATGAGAAATTTAAGCAAAAACCGACATTTTTTTTTTTTTTTAAATTTAAAACACAATCAATAGTCAGAAAACATATGATATTCAAAAATACACATCAAAAGCAAAGTAAATGAATAAGAAACTAATACATATTAACCTCTTGAGTGTCAGAACAACTTTTTCAATTTTTCATGTTCAGTTCAAAAACAGATAATTAATATATACATTTTCTTAAGCATTCAAAGACAAAATATTCCTAAATTTTCAGAAATATGATTAAATGCAAAAAATTTTCGTTCAGTCACTTTAAGAACTAATTTTTCTAACCCGGAAGCTATAAAATAAAAATTGGTGCTCAGAATGTTAAACAGATATCACGGACCAGATATTTACTTTTTTTTTTTTTTTTTCATTACAAAAAGTATCAATTTCAAATAATTTGAGATACAGTATAAGAGAGTGTTTACTATCATGTATTTACTTACAGGAAAGCTACTATCAAGTAAAAATTCAATAATTTAAAAAGAATGATTTAGAATGGGGTGGAGGACCACAGTTTAAATTTATTTAAAGAAAGACAAATTACTTTTTAGATAAAATTTTCTGTTATAATTGCACAGTTTTTGTCCAATCAAATCAACAACTAACTTTCCAAGAGGTCAAATTGTACTTTCCAATTTCTTATGTTTACTTTAAATACAAGTAATTTATTAACAACCAGCTGGTACACCGAGGATTTAGGTTATATTTAATTTCAACTAAACTGCTTAGACATAATTTTATGTTCAAGAAATACATCATTCATTTTTCAAATTGTCAGACATTAAAAGACTGTTACTTTAATTGTCTTGCAAATGTTCACTTCATTGTGTATATGTACATTTCTAATGGAGACCAAGCCTGTATCATCATAGCACTATTAAAGGCATCAATGTCCTGTTCATTATTTTCTAATTTTTGCAGGATTACACAGATATTAAAAAAATGTTCCTTCTTTATCTTTTAGCAAAGGAAGAAAATCACACAAATATTTGATGAAACAATGAAAATGGTTTGAATTTTACGGAAAAAAAATCTGTTCTTACAAAATAAGTAAAGTAATACGTAAAAAAATAAATATTTTTAAAAAACTACCAAAATTCATTGGTTTGCAATAAAATTTTGGCATCTCCATTTTTGAGCAACAAAATTTTCTGAATCTATTGTAACAAACACCAAAATTAAACTTAATTTTAAATTAATTAAAGTTCTGATTTAATTTTTTTAAAAATTGCTTGTGTATACACATTACTATTTTCCAAAATAAAAATGAGCTAAATTTAGTAGTTGTAAGGCATGCAGAATGACAATATACATAAACTCCGTCTTTATTAGTAGAAGAAATTTAAATAAAATTTTATACATAGGCTTTTCTCAAAATTAGAAAAGATTTAATTATATAAAAAAATATGGTTATAAGATTTTAAATGTTTATTTCTTCAAATTGCTTGTGTATACACATTACTATTTTCCAAAATAAAAATGAGCTAAATTTAGTAGTTGTAAGGCATGCAGAATGACAATATACATAAACTCCGTCTTTATTAGTAGAAGAAATTTAAATAAAATTTTATACATAGGCTTTTCTCAAAATTAGAAAAGATTTAATTATATAAAAAAATATGGTTATAAGATTTTAAATGTTTATTTCTTCAAACTGCTTGTGTATACACATTACTATTTTCCAAAATAAAAATGAGCTAAATTTAGTAGTTGTAAGGCATGCAGAATGACAATATACATAAACTCCGTCTTTATTAGTAGAAGAAATTTAAATAAAATTTTATACATAGGCTTTTCTCAAAATTAGAAAAGATTTAATTATATAAAAAAATATGGTTATAAGATTTTAAATGTTTATTTCTTCAAACTGCTTGTGTATACACATTACTATTTTCCAAAATAAAAATGAGCTAAATTTAGTAGTTGTAAGGCATGCAGAATGACAATATACATAAACTCCGTCTTTATTAGTAGAAGAAATTTAAATAAAATTTTATACATAGGCTTTTCTCAAAATTAGAAAAGATTTAATTATATAAAAAAATATGGTTATAAGATTTTAAATGTTTATTTCTTCAAACTGAAACTAAATGACAAAAATAATTTGATACTTGAAAGGTCAGCACAACCCTGCTGCTTTTTATTATTATTATTATTGCATTACCTTATTCCATACAAATTTAACATTAATTCAATACTAGGCATTTTTGGCGATGAATTAGTATTATTGGTTAAAACAATTTCAATTTTTTTTGTAAGTAACTTAGTCTTAATGGCTTTTTAGCAAAGGATTTTTAAATTTCAAATTTTAATAGTCATGTAACTTGTATAATTTTATAAGCCATTGTACTAATACCATTTATACTAAAGACCTCTCTCATTTTCTATCCATTTCAGCTAATTTAGTTTTGAAAGGCAAATTATTAAAGTCAACTAATACAGTAATATGTTTACAGAATTTAAGTATGTTTGTAAAAAAAAAATAAGGATAGAAACACGAACCAAAAGTACTACAGAATATGTTCAATAATTTCTATAATATATTAGAGAAATATTCAATAAAAAAATGTCAGCGTACTTCAATAAGAAAGAAAGCTAAAAAGAAATTACAAAAAAATTTTTTTTAATAAGCGATTTTTTTAAAAAAAATTGTTACTTACTTAAATTAAACGTTAATTGTAATCGTCAGAGCATTAAAAAATTTTTAGTAAAAGTAGAAATTTATTTATTAACATAAGTTAAAAAAGAAATAACTCATTATGGAAAACTAAATTGAATTTTCATAGCTTGACCGTCAACAATGGAAGAAAAAAAATTAGGATTAAATGTTAGTAGCAACAATGAAAGCAAATAGGTTTCATCCACAACAACAGAAATATGTTCTTAATTAAATTTAGAATAAAGAATTATTCTAAAACTAAACTGGTGTTACTTAAAAGATAATTTTTGAAACTTTAGGACAGTGTAAAAAGTACTTTTGTGTGAGAATATTTTCAGCAATTACATATTATATATATATATATATATATATATATATAACTATTAACTCTCATTTAATATTTTCTTAATTAAAATTATATGTAAATTTTTTTAAAAAATCTCTCCCAGATATGTATTTCATCCTTCAAAATATGAATAAGCTAAACTTGATAGTTGTAGGCCAAATGGATTAGCATCAACTCATACACATTCACATTTATTATTAACAGAGAAAATAAGAAAAGAAATATTCATACCAATTTAGCTGTAGATGATGTTGGAACTTCAGATTCTGTTGATGCAACAGATGTCTGTATAATTTGAGAGACAGGAGCAACAATGGAAGAAACAACAGGATTTTGTGTAGGGATTGAAGAGGTAACAGGAACAGAGGTAGCAACAGGAACAGTAGTAACAGGAGCAGGAACTGCAACAGCTGGAGCAGAAGCCATAACTGGGAACTGAACTGGCATAGTTTGCCCATCAGGAAGTCTTATCATTACTTGCACCATAGGTGTAACACAAACAGACTAAAAAAAATTGATATAATTACAACCAAATAATGCATATGAGATTAGTGCAATATCCTACAGAACAACATTCTCACAAAGGAAATCAAAACCACAGGACCCAGACGGATGCTACAGATTTCTGACTCTACAATGTTTATATATATGTTTATGCATGTCATATAGATGTTCCTAATGTAATTTATCATTTTTTTTTCTTTTTTCCTTTCCAATTAGTTATCTCATTTCTCTATAAGTTGAACCCCTTGTCACCATTTATTTTTAGCTAATCTTGTTCCCGCCATATAGTTATTACTTCACCAAAACATTAAATACAATCATGTAGGATTTAACACCAATGGGATTCTCTCTGGAGATCCCTAGATTGTTTGTTGTCTTTTTTTCCCCTTTTATCCCCCCCCCTCATCTCCATCTTGTGCTCATCCAACTGGTGAGATTACTTAATGTTATAAACACTGGGGGCACAAGATGGCATTATGTTATGTATATGAGATTATAATTTTTACAGAATGAAATCCTATCATTTTGTTTTAATAGAAGCAATGTTTAAACAAGTAATCATAAGTAGCAAAGTACTTTTAATAATCTTCTGAGTTTGCACATTTTATCAGTCATACATTTTTTTTATTAGTCTCAAAAAGCCCCTATCATAATAACATCTTTCACATATATGAACTGATTTTATAATGCATTGTTTCTAAAGGATGCAAATAATATTTCAAAATGGGGAAAGAGAAAGAAAATACTATAACGTTATATTTCTTTTCAAATTAATTTAATAGCTTCAACTTCTTAGTTTTTTCTAGGATCAAAAGATTAACTTAATTATTTCTAATTTTTCAATGAGGATAACTAATTTTTTAATAATATTTTATATATTTTACAAATTATTTATTACTATTTTTTCATATATTTAATTGAATAGTAAATACAGGATAATTGCTTCTTATTTTTAAATTTCTGCACCATATTCTGCATAACTAATAATTTGAAAAACAAATATTGCAATTATAGGCAAGATAATTATTTCATTTTACAAATCACATCTTATAAAAGATGAAATTCAATGAAACACAAAAATGTGCATTGTGAATGAAAATTTTAGGTTTTTGAAGTTGGTAAAAAAAACTAATTATATAAAATATTATTAAAAATTAAATAAAATAATTAAATATAGATCATATTAAAATAATGTTAAATAGAAAATGTTAGGGTCCATAGAAACTTTTGAATAAAAATAAATTTGAATTAATCAATTGCATAATTTTAAAGATAAATTATTTGAAAAGTGAACAAATGAAATGCCATAGTTAGAAATAAGAAAAAAAGTGTATCAAATCTAATACGACTAAATATACCTTTTCAGTCTTTTGCAGCAAATTCAAATGTTATATATACAATAGTGGAAAAAAAACTGATAATTAGTTGAAATTAAATTCAAATATACTTTTTCCCTACTAAAGAATAGGTATTTTTATAAAAATAGATATAGGTATTTCACATATTCTCATTTTTAAAATATATATATATTTTAAATGTTTCATAAGAAAACTTTGAAATTTTTGCACATCTGAAATTAAAAATCACAGACAATATAATAACAAGTAAAAAATAAATAAAAGATGGCAATGGAGAAAATTATTTTTCTAAGTCCTTGATTAAAATTGTGAAACATTATAAAGGAGAAAAAATGGTTTTAAGTTAATTAAAAATATTCATATACATGTGTGTATATCTCTGCCTTCAAGATATCTTTAAAGGCAAATTTTACTATTATAACACTATAATCATAAAAAAAAACCCAATATCAAAATTTAGCTTAATTTATCAAAAAAAAAAATTCTGATTAACAAATTCAACAGACATTGCGAAAAAAGCAATATAAACTATTACATAACTTTTTACCCACCTCCTCACAAATCTTTCATGCAAATTTTGTAACCTTAAAACTAATTTGCAAAATATATTACCTTCATATTTAAATCTCATCAAGCTACATTCCAATCAACAGATTACATTTGATATTGATATATTTGATATAACTTACTGACAATAAATGAAATTTGGTTGATTTCATCTTAACATGAAATAAAAATCAAAGAGTGGCAAATAAAAAAATAAGAAATTAATGTATGATACAATCATTATAGCAACTTTTTAAAAAAAATAATTATCCCATTTGAAAGCATTTGTTACATATGCTAACATCATCACATTACAGTTAAAGCCATATATTATTTTTAGTTTTTACAAAACGAGAACAGTGGATTAGAAAGGGCATTTGTAAATATTGTATAATGTGATGGGGGTGAGGGGGGGGAGGATAGTGGAGAATTTCATGACCCTAGGATATGTATATCATGAGTGCCCATTTTATGAGCTAGTTAACTTAAATACATATTTTAACATATTTTTTAACTTAATCAGCATAAAAATAATTATTTTAATTTAATATTTTTTTATTTTAGTAAATTTGAGAAAATGTAAGCTTAATTATTAACTATTTTGTCTAGTCTATCATAATGTTTTTAAACATTATTTCTAGATACCATAATAATAAGAGGAAGGTAATGAATGAGATAGGATTGTCTAATTATACTGTATAAAGATTTAATATCCTAATATTTTGATTCATTCTTTAGGTTTTTAAAAAATTAGTAGTTAGATTAATAACTTTTTTAATCAACTTGCCAGTGATTCTCTTTAACCCAGTTATTTAGTCAGAAATTTAACATATTCTTATATATATATATATATATATATATATATATATTCAGAAAACAGTACAAGATTTCAGATAAATTCTAATTTGTATAAATATTATAAATATCCATGCCACTACATACTGAAGGAAATTAGATCATTTTTTTAGTACCAATTCGTGTACACTTCTACTCAGTCTGAATGATTGTGGAACATGAATGGAAAAAAAACCCCTTGGAGATATGCTTTCTACACTTTAGTTTTGGTGTCTATACATATTTTACGTAACATAAATACATACCAAATAATTAAATAATTGTGATTAATTGTTAATTAATAATTGTGAAAAAATAAATCAAGCATTTGATGATTGATACAATATTTTTTTCTAATAATAATAATAAATGTTGAAGAAAAGTAAGTTGAAAAAAAAAAAGATTTTCAAATAACCTTCATTGCCATATTCCAACTTCTTTATTAAGAAATACTATAAATGTGATAATACTATAAATGTTAAATTTTCTTTCATCTAGACAAGTGTAGTAAAAGAGCAAAGAGATTCTTCTGCTAACAGTAGGACTGCAAAGTAAGTACAGATTCTTAGTTAAATAGGATGCAATACTGATTCCCATCCAGTATCACTATTCAAAATAGATTCTAATAAGGATTGATTCAGATTATAAGTCTATGAGAATCAGAATAAAAAAAAAAGGTGTTATAAACAAATTTAATATAATTGCTAAAAGAAATTCTGCACACACACGCATACATATAATTACAACAAATGTTAGAATTTGCTGATGTATTATTAACAAAAAGATTTAAAAACAATATACATATAAGCACAATTTAAAGACAACTCACTTGAACAACAGCTTGTGGTTGTTCAGGAACTTTCACCTGACTTGTTTTCTCTGCAACTACAGGCTGTGCAGGAGCCAGATTTCTTATGATATTTGTTGGACGGGTAACGACAACGGCCGTGGGGACACCAGCACCATTTGATTTCATGATTGTGGAATTTCCACTAGAATAAATATATTTCAAAAAAAGTATAAGTGAGAGCATTTAACTTAATATTTTTCTAAAATAGAACGTTAATGTTTTTGCAAATAAAATTTTACTCTTTTTTTTCTTCTAGAAAATCCTTTATCTTTTCTTTTTTATATTGTTTTATATGTTTAATATTTGAAATTGATAACAAAAGAATCTTATAGATAATTTGAATTATTGATGAGCATAAGAAAAAGAATATTAGTTCAACTACATTTTAGTCAACCTTTCTTTTCACTGGAAATTATACCCTATATACAATACACATTCAATTTCTATGACTAATTTCTTTTTCTGAAATTACAATATAGGCTATAGGGAGTTGACATCAAGAATAATAGGCAGATAATATACTAAACTAACAATAAAATTTAAATGCACTTCAGAAGAAAAATAAATTTCAATTGCCAATATATCATGCTCAAACGAAACTTATTTCCACAGTTTTAAGAATTGATCTTAAGCCACTAAATTACTATCATATTCATGCTTTTATAGCCGAAAAAATTTATTAGGAAGTAATACTTATTAAGTTATGTAAAAAAAACCTTAACTTATATATTTTATTGTCACAAAATACTAACATTTCTTTCTAAAGGTAAAAATACTGATGTAAGAATTCACAATACTCATGATTTCAGTTAATATACTACCTGCTGTACTGTTCATGCATTATCTATCAATGAATTTTTAATAGATGTGCAAAACATATACAATAAAATACTTCATGACAAATCCACAATAAGTTTGATCTCATGGTAATCTAACAAAAGTTATACAACTACTTAAAACACTTCATGCTTATCAGGTAAATAGAAATTAAATGAATAAATACATAATAAATTGTGAAAAAAAGAAAAGCTGATGCATGGACCAAAACAAATATATACCCCTAAAATTATATATCCATTTAGAACTAAATGTATCTACAGCTGTGCTATAACATAATTACATTTAAGCAATACCAGTATAAGCAGCAATTTTTCTTTTATAAAACTTTTTAGCTGTTTAATGATAAACAGAAACTACGTATTTATTAGTTAAGTATCAATAAGTCAGGTAATATTCTATTTATAACAGTATTATTAAGTTGTGTTCTAATAAAGATTTATTTATTAAATATCACTTTAAAATCAAAAAAGAAATAAAAACAAGAAAAAATCATTGATTGCTAAACAAAGTAAATTCTTTTTTCCACTCATTCACATTACATCATGTTTAAAAATTTATTGTCATATACATCACAATGACAATCAAATTTTTTATATGATTTCCCTTTTAATTACTAACTCAAGGTTAAAAAAAAAAAAAAGGATAAGCAGATAAACATTAAAAAGCAAATACTCTGAACACCATCCAAGCTTTTATTGCAAAATAACAACAACAAAAAATAATAATACAGAGCAAAATTTCTTATATTACATACCACAATCTTATTTTGAAATCATTTACAATAATGCAATTCTGGAATTTTTTCGAGTTTAAGTTTTTTTTTAAACTTTTCAATGCTTAAACATAAAAAAAGTATGGATATCACTTTGAAATAAAATACTGTAAAGAAAAGTTCATTTTTTTAAAAATCATTAATACTCCAAGTTGTAACTCATTTTCCAAACTTACCCCCCCCCCCTAAAAAAACCCTTAATCCCTCAAAAAAAAAATTGTAATTAGTGTAAAGTTTAACTTTATCAGCCTTTCAAAACCTCTGGTAGTTTATAGCACATGAAAACAGAATGAAATAATCTTTTTCATATGTCTAGCAGATTCCAAATTATCCTTCGTCACTAAATTTCAGGTATATGCTCAAGTAAGGGATTTGTCGAATGAAGTGATTTAGATTGAGTCCAATATTCACAGGATTAACCCTCTCATTGTGCAATTTCTTAAAACCACTATTTAAATGTGATGTTTGCAAAGTAGTTCAAATATTTTTCAAATAAAGTGAACTGATACACAATAATAATCATACAAATAAACACACTAAATTGCAAAAAACACAGGATGTAATAGAAAATGGACTGATTACCAACCTGCAGAAATCAGCAGGAGGGTTAAGAACCTCTAATATTAGATTTCAATAGATGGAAACTTACGTTGATGTTATAACAGGAGTTTGTACAACAGTTGTCTTCACTGCATTTATTTTCAGAGTCGCAGATGTTTTGTTAATAAATCTGTTTGGATCAAGAGTCGCAAAATTTGACTCCTCCATAGACAAATCAGTGTCAGATGCATTCTGAGTTGTCACATCGGCATGATCTTTTTGTTCTGGTGAAAAAGGCAGAGTATCTGTAGTATTTTCATTTGTTGTTTGGCAACTTCTTTCATCATCTTTCTTCTGTGAGAAGCATTTTTTCAAAATAAGAGGTGTTTCTGGCTCAGCAGGCAAAGTAATTGATGGTGTGTTCAAAACTTCAGAATCAGGCAGACTTGCAATTAGAGAGGATGACTGAAAAATATTTAGAAATAATGAATTATAAATTATAACAGATATAATTTTAACATAATTGCAATTAAGTACTATCGTAGAAAAATAATTATTAAAATTCAATGTATCTAACTTTAATAAACTTATTAGCATCATAAATAAAACATTTTTAAAATTTCATAAATAGTTCTCGATTAAGCACCGGTACAGTCATAGAAGGCAAATTTATTACAGGATAATTAGATAATTTGGTTATAATGAGTTAATTTAGAGATAAATGATAATATATTTAATACTAAATTGAGTATTAATGTCAAATACATACATTCTGTTTGCGACAATATTTAATCTGTGTTGACAATGCTATTGTTTACAAAAAATAACAATGTTTGTCAAAATTTGTATTAGTTGATCACACACACACAAAAAACAATTAAACAGATTCCAAATTAAGGTATATTTATGTAATGTAACTTGAGAAAATAACTTAAAAGTAAACTTTTTAAACCTTATTCATGTATTGAAAAAAAAAAAAAAACTTTTTAAAAATAAATTACAACAAAGAGATGTAGGATAATCTGAGTATAACAACTGATTATCTGAAAATTAACCTTCCCACAGATGAAATTACTAAATATGATTAAAAAAAGAGGCAAAAAAAAAAAAAAGGAAAATATGAAATTAAAATAAACTGCATGTTATGAGTAAAAATAATAAAATATAAATATAGCTAAAATATGGTAATAAAATCTCTAAAAATGGAACTTTGAATATAATCAAAAAGAATCAAATAAATAAAACTTATAAGAATGAAATATTATAACAATGTCATGGTGTCTATAAGTTACAAAAAGTGAATGTTAACAGTAAGAAAATATATATATATATAGGAGACAAGACAAACCATAAGATCCTAAAAGCAGAAATCACTATTTTGCCAAGTTTCTTCAGATAAGTAATGGAAAAGATCATTTCTATAATTTCTTGAAACAGAATCATAACAAATGGAGAAATGAAAAGAAAATCTGTTCCTGAGATATAAATTTTACAAGTATTTCAACTATATATAATTTAATTTAAACTATATGCTTATTTATTTTTCATCTTTTTATTAAAGTTTGTTACTTAATTTGATAAATATATAACATATGCACATTAGCACTTTGTTTTCAGGTTTACTTATATAACTAAATAAATAAATTTAAAATGTATGCTTCATATTATATCTGCTTTTTTCATCAATTATAGTTGCATTCATATAGAAAAAGGGTGCCCATCCTGAGAACTAGCTCTCAGAGAGCGAAAAAAAATTGCTGGTTTCATATTAATGAGCCTTTTTTTACATATCTGTCAAATAATTTGCAAATGCCTTTATAATCTCTAATTACAGTAAATTACAGGTGAACAATGTGTTGCTGAATTGATTTAGTAATACTGTGTGATGTGTTCAGTTGCCTCTGAGCACTTGTGTTTGGCATGTTTCGGTTACATCATGTAAAAGCAGTTTTTGAAACACAAATTGATTAAGAAGGATCTCAGATTCACTATGAGCCAGACATGATTTTCAAATTTAGCCATTTTGTCAAGAGAAAATAGGACAGCTAGAAGTACAGAAAATAGTACAGCTAATTTTGAAGAAGTAATTTCAAACTTAGCAGAACAAAAAGTTAAAAGATATTCCAAGTTTCATATAAAGGCAGAGTTTGTCAGATTACAGAATGAAACTTGAAAATCAAGATGAAAATGAATTTGCATTAAATTTTGTCAATATAATAATAATAATAACAAAAAAGTCACTAATTACTATTACAATGAAAAAGATTTGTTAGATTGTACTTTAAACTGGATTATTAATAACAAGACATTTTACTTTTTTTCCCCATTCAAAAAGTGTTTACAAAATAATCAATATTATACTTTCTATTCTTAAATAACTGAATTGTATCTTCAATTAATTTTATTTTATATCTTGGTGGATATGAGAACTTAGAGCTCTGCACTGTGTGGCACCAGACCTCCTTATACCACCGTATAGTCTAACAAAAAAAAAAAAAAAAAAATACTATGGTAATAATAAAAAGTTAATTTTTCAACAAATGACTTAAAACATTGGGAAAACCAGACTGCTAAAATGTAGAATATTAAATTTTTTTTACTATATTACATTTTCTATCATTTGAAAGCAGCTTTAAATTTAAAATAAATTATATATTCAAATGAACCTATTATATTTTAGAAATAAATATCATATCTATAGCATCATAATTAAACATAGAAAAATCAACAATAAAATAGTTAAAATAGAAATTTTTCATAAAGGAAAAGATAGCATAATTAGTTTTAAAATCAGACATGACCTCCTTTAAATTCAGATTACATCTCTAGGTACTGTTCTTTTCACAAGGTGTTCAGTCACGAGTAAAACCTGAATGTTGATGCTACTTTATATTGCAGTACTACAGAAATGCAAAGAATCCGAATATTGACAATAAAATTTGGTAAAGTTTTGGCGAAGGTTTTGTAAATTGAATTTTATATATTTCTGAGTTAAAACATTCAGGAAAATCTTATAAATCGATTTTTTTAGAGATTTTTAGGGTAAAAAAGCTTCAAATTAACAGCCTATATTACAACCTTAAAATACTTTCCTGCAATCTGACAGCCATGCTTTGAAAAGCATAATAATTTGGAATGTCCAGAACCTGAATGTTTCCTACTATTAGAAAATTATGCCCATAATATTTAGTATTATGGGTAAAAATGTATTTACCAGAAAAAAATAATTAAATAAAAAAATGATAGTAATAAGCTTTACTTCAAGCTAAAAGTAATTTTAGATAAAATTAAAAAAAGAACAATGCAAGACATTTCTCATTTTTATTATACAATATAAATGCATTAATCGAATTTAAAAAGGAATAACATTTGAATAATTTCTTACTTCAGGTATATTCAAAGAATGAGCTCCACCACGGGAATTGGCTCTACGAAATGTTGCATCAAATGGATTGTCACTACCCAGTTCTTGATATATTTCATTTTCCAATGCATTTAGAAATCGTGTGGGTGTAGGTGTTTCATCTGAAAAAGATGCAACAACCTTTTAAAAACCTATACGAGATGCTAATTATTTCCTTATCATGAATTGATTTCAATTCAAGCAATGCATATATGCATTAAACATTATATATGCATTATGCATTATAACATTATGCATTAAACATTATGCATTATGCATTATTATAACATTATGCATTATGCATTAAACAATGCATATATGCATTAAATATGCATTAAACACAAATATTAATAAACACTGAGATCCAAATAGCAGAGATTAAATTAGATGCCAGTTAGAAATAACATGAGAATTTTTTAAAGAAAGATCTTGTTATTGCCAGATGATGAGATCGGTTTGTTTCAGAGATGAAATTAAAGACTAATAAACACCTTATAAATTAAATGAATTAATTTAATTTTTTAAAAATGTGATCCATGGTTTTGATATGACTTATTCAATTAAATAAAGATTGGTAACTCAAATCACCTTACTTTTTAACTTTCTAATAGATGTTTTTTTTTTTTAATTAAGTAAAATCATTCTTCATTCAATGTCCCAAACAAAACAGTTTCGTATGCCGGGAAGACATCAAAAATAGCTTTTTTTATTGTGAGACGCAACATATAAATGAAAATCAGGATATTAAAGTAACTGGACTGTAAATTGATTTCCAAAAGTTATCATTAATTTTCAAGAATAAAAATTTTGTAATTTTTTTCTGAATTGTGGAAATTAAATTCATGTAAAAAAGCCTCAAATAATTATGTAACAATCTGAATATAGGTAAATAAGACTATTGCTGAAAAGTTAGTTACTGCACTTTTTACATTTGTAATTACACTGTTAAAAAAATTTCAGTTATGAAATGTACTAAAGCAATTCAGTTAAAGTAAGCTTTGAGAAACTAGTGCTTTTCATGCATTTTTATAGAGCATAAAAATGTCTGACTGACAGAATTATAAGCACAACAGCCCAAATAAATTAATAAAATAATTTTAAAAAGATCTTATAAAAAATAATTTAAAAAGTTTTTATATATTAAATTTAAACAAATAGTGATGAAGCAATTTTTTTTCCTAAAAATGTTGAAATAAAAATCTACAGTACTAAAGAGATTGTATTTGCAAATAATGGAAAGCCCAAGAAAGATCTTAATGAAAGTTTTGTGATAATTAATTAAATAGTAAACTTCTTATTAAATTAAAACACAAGCATCTATTGTGCATTTAAAGTATAGAGTAAAATAACAAGGCAGTGCCCAAGATTTGTTCAGTAAACTGAATTTAAAGGATCCAAAACATTAAAAAAAATTTAATTAAAAAAAAAATTTTTTTTTATTGATATTGATAAATGTTTCTGCAATTTGAAAGTTCTTTTGAGGGTTTCTGTTACTCAAAATTTTAATTATAAACTTGACCACTTCCTTTTATCAGCTGGCAATCATTGAAATTCACCAATGAAAATAGTTGCCTCCATATTCCATATCATAAGCACTTACTTATTACTAAAATCTTAATTTAAATTTTCCATATTTTTTTTATAATTATTATAAATTATGTACAAAAAATTGCTTTTTGGAGTCCCCCCTTCCCCAAGACATTTGATTGGAAAAGAATGTCCTATAGACAGGACCTGACAAGCATCAACTTGCTACAGGCTGCAGCACTTTTTTTCTGCTTTGTTTAATATACATTAAATGTTGTACAAATATACATAATAATGCACATTAAGTACCTTTTATATAAGAATGAAAACATTTTAAATGTATGATAATAGCTATATTTTCAAACAGAATAACTTCTTTTAATTCAAGTAAGGAAAAAAAAAAAAAAATCTTTTTTACAACACAGTTCCCAAATAAATAGATAATTTGATACCAAAACATTTTTAATACAAAATTAACAAAATATGATTTAAAAAATTATTAGAAATAACAGGATCTTACCAAGAAACATGCTTTTAAAAGGTGTTGGAGTCAAAGTTAAGGATAACTCCTGCTTCCTTGATGACATATTTAAATGGTCATTATCATCCGAGCTCTGAAATGAAAAATTATAATATTAATGGAGAATTTCAAACTATAACAATTAATTTGTTATATTGATAATTTCTTTTTGGATTTGAGAAAAGTTGCATGGATTTCCAGCAGATTAAATACATTACTTTTGATACTTAATAAAGTAATTCAGTGTTTTAAGGTTCTGCCAATGATTTAAAATAAATATGCATATGCTTTTTATATAGCAAAGAAATATCAACTAAATTTATTAAAGCAAAAACAAACAAAAGAAACATATTAAGACTAACGAAGTCTAAGTATATCATTCTAAAGTAAACTTTTCCTTTATCAAATATATTCTGATATATTTATATCAAATACATTTTGATATATTTATCAAATATATATTAAATATTTTTTGTTCATAATTCATTTTTAATTGAAAAATTTTCATATTTCTATTAGAAAAATTTTATAGCAATTACAATACTTAAAAATCAATATGAAAATGCATTACTGAATTGTGATACCTAGAAAGAATTTCAATTAAAATAATGTATTAAGAAAATTTTCAATGGAAACTTCTAGAGCAAGATGAGATTCTATCAGTATTTTTCTATGAGTTTTCAAAAACAATCATGGCACATGGTATAAAAATTTATCGCAAATTCCATTTAAAAATTTCAAGTACGCAGTTAAATTAGAAAATATATATCAAAAGAAAACTGCAAATAATCACAATAATAATAAATAGAAATAAATTTTTTTAAAACAAAAAGGAACTTCTACAAAATTGATTTACAATTTTAGATACAAATGAACTTTAAAAATTTTCAAACTTGCCCAATTTTTCATTGATATAAGAAGCTAATCAAATATAATGCAAAAATTATTGAGTATATTAATTCATATCGTCACTTATACAAATGTTTTCCATATTTTATGAAACATTTAAAAGTGATATAAAGAAATAAATTCTCACCATGATATTATCTGAATTTGATCAAGAATGTTAAAAATTTTAGCACCTGTAAAAGAAATCTAATTATTCATAGCACTCAATAAAAAGAACGTAATAAATTTGCAATATTTCAAAGAATAATATAACAATTCACTTTCTGAACAATCAAACAAATAAAAAAATTAACATGAGATTACTTATTTTTAAAAAATCAATTTTCAATCAACAAGTGATAAAATTAAAATTTTCAAAATAGTACCTTTGTATACTTTTCACGCATCAAACTTTCTCAAGTAATAAAAATATTTCATAATTGAAAATTTGGAATTTTTAAGTAAAAACTAAGAATTCTTTTTTTTTTTTTAGTTTCCAAAAAATTATTTATTAAAATTAAAGATAAAAAAAGTTACTAGTTCAAGTTAGCAACTGCTTATAATAGCCTGGAAATTAAAAATTCTGATTTTATAAAATTATTTTTTTGTGTGACAAATCTAGCATCAGTAAATTAATCATAGAATAAGAACAGTCTTTACATTTAAGAGCATAGTATTTTTTACATGCTTTGATTAGAATAACATTTATAATGCAAATTTGATACAAGAAAATAAACCTTCATAGCATCTATCAATCCAGTTTGAAAATGAAAAGTGTAAAATCATAATTTTTACTTTCAACCTTAGTTAGAATCTATTACATTAAGCACAAAATTAAATATATATATATATATACACAACAGAACAATATTTTAAATTTAATTATTTAATTCAAAGATGAAAAATGTATAAGTTAGTGTTAAAATGAAAAAGAATTTTAAATTAATGCTCATAAGATATAATGTAAATTTATTTGAAAAATTTTAATAAATATTTCAAATTTAGATAACTATGAATAATTTATTGAATATCGAAAACACCTGTTAATCGCTTGCACTGTCAAACCTCTGAAACCTTAAAATGCATTAACATCATTTGGGATCATAACTTAGTTACAGAAGACCTGCTTTAGACCTAAAATATCACCAAATCTAAAACAGAAATTTTCTATAAGAGGAAATTTGTTTTTTAATAACATTCAAAATACAAGTATCAAAAAACATATTAACTGTCACACCTGCTTCAAGCAAAAAATATATAAGCATCAAATATTTAAGCATAAAAATATATAAGCATCAAATCAGAAATATTTATAAGTCTTTAACAACAAGAAATTGACAAAGAAGAAAGTTTTTTTTCCCCTTCTTTTTTGCATTTCAAGCAATTAAAAGTTTTTGTCCATCAGACTGAAGATATGACTGAACAAGGCAGGGGAATCATGTAATAACAACATATTACATGATTAAGGCAGAGACCATATTAGATCAACCAGAATAGAGAAATTCTTGTCATTAAATGGTACAGCAATTTTTTTTTTTTTTTTTGCATGCAAAGTAAAAATTGTGTTGGCACAATATCAGTTAGAAAGGTTAAAGCACTTAACGAATTAAATTTGATAAGCTAATTTGAACATTAGAATACATTTCAAAGAATGGTTAATGAAAATAAAATTAAATGCAACTCGGGCCATGAGACTTTTTAAAAAAGGCATGAAACAAATATCTGCTAAATAGTGAACAAGAGTGGTTGACATTAATGGAATAGTACACATTTTCAAGACTGATAGGGGTTGGAACTCTGATAACAAAAAATATTTGAATGTTTAATTGGAATAGGTTCAGAATTATTTTCATCAAAATGCTGTTCTTAAAATAAAAAATCATTTAGAATTTTTCTTTTTTAAAAATCATATAAAACAGGAATATAATATTATATACATATTTCTTAATAATGAAATGAGTGAAAAATATCCAGTTAGATATTTTCAAATGCAAGAAATAAGGGAGATAATTTAAATGGATGATACAATAGAACTAAGGACACTAAATACAGCTGAATTTTGAGATTGACTAACAAATGATCAATTGAATTAATATTTTTAATGCTTTTATAAAAGAGAGGCTTAAATATTAGCCATTAATACATTTTTCAAAAAAAAAAATCTACACTTTCTTAAAAGAAAATTTAATAGAGAACAAATTTTTAACAAAGAATTTGAAGAAATACAGACATATCAAGTTTTAAAATGTACTATGAAAGGGTGTCAAAGCATATGCACCCTAAAACAATATGAATTTACTGAGCTACAATAAATAAAAAATCGCTGTTGGTATACATTTGAAAATGCATATAAAAATAAATCTTTAACGACAAAAAAAAAACCTAATAAAAATGTTTTTGTTCTTTAAAAGATGGTATTCATTTATAAAAACTTAATAAGAAAAATAAATCTTATCACAAAAATTATATTTCGGGCTCGAAAGTCGGTAATGACAAACTTCAAAATATTATGCACACATTTTTTTAAGCCCGCTTCAGTTACAAATTTTAAAAATGGCCGACATAGAGTGTAAAAAATTAATAGATTATATTGCACACAACAATTATATTTTTTAAAACGAAAATTTCATCCCACTTCGGTTTCTTAATAGTGTCTGTCACATTACACAGAGCTTTAAGGAAGCCAAGCAACATAAACTATAAATAATCCCCATGATTGCGTAATTGATATTTGACATATACCGCCTTTATAGGTTTTATTATTATCTTTGAAATAAAATAAAATAAATCGATCAAACTATTCTGAAATACTGACTTGGACCAGATGTTGTCTCAATGATTTCATTAATTGATGGCGATCACACTCCTGTTCTTTTCATAAAGCTTGAGAGTGTGACACCAATCATGCAGTTACCATTTAAAACGATGACGAAATCACCGTAGTTCAAGTTTATGTCAACAATGGTAGCAAATCGGAAGTTTCACACAATGAATGGAACAGTTCTAATTATATAAGGAAAAGAGACTCTAAAGAAAGATTAAATTTTAAATTTTATCATATATAATTAAAGATTTAATTATAATTATAAAATAGACCACACCACATTCAACACTACACATGCGTGTGTTGCCAAATGTTCAATTTCTAACGGCACCGATTTGTTTTCGTTTTGCATTTATTGTATTAATGTCGCACTAGAACAACAATACGATTAAGGGCCGGGGGAAATAGGATTGAGCCAAGAATTTTGTTCTTCAAAATTAAATTATTTAATTGTATAAACATAAAAAATTATTTTATACTTTTAGCTAAAAAAAAGAGGCTCTTTTTTGTTTCACTTTTCGCTTAACATGCAATGAAAATGCTGTCGTGTACAGACATATCATGACAGTCATAAATAAACAATCTCATTTATTTATTTTTGACTGTCTTGAGTTTGTGGCTTACATGTCTTGAGTTGCATTTGACTTATTTGAGTTATGCAGTAGCATCTTCAGTTTTTATTGGAAGTTTTGGTTTGAGTACCTCATTTTGCTTTATTAGATGGAATTACGGGAAATAGACTTTCTCAGCAGAAAAGGGGGGTAAAAAAGAAAGAAAGAAAAGAAACCTCATAATTTCCCTTTGCAATCAAACAATCAAATAAAAAAACGATTTTATTCTTCCTATGTATTATGTTTATGTATAAAAAGAAGCAGTGGCAGAAATTTTCCGATGGAAAATATAAGCGCAATTTTAGCAATTTAGCTGTAAAATAAATATATATTAATTAATTTTACATTTAATTAGTTAATTTTCTTGAACAAAACTTTTACAATATTAGATTATACGAAAAGAATTAATACCTAAGATCTGTCGATATGAGACAAGACAAATAAAAAAAAAAGCTGTATATTTATTCTTAAAAATCCTTCCTAATTCAGAAATAAATAAAAAAAATTATTTATCCTTGACATCAGTACTCTGAAGAAAATTAGAGCTTTCATCACGCCAAAGAGATTTGATGAAGTAATTTTCCATGGATTTTTCTTTTTTTCAACTGCCACCTCTAAGACTGGAGCTGTCTGATTATGTTGTTTTAATTTTGAATGTCTCGTTGTCTTTTAGCTTAAATACAGTCAAAACTTTTTTTACATAGAACACATTTAACTTGATATCGCGTTTGAATATCACTTCACGTTTAATAAATTATATGTATGCTATCGTATTGGAAGCCACATAAAATTAATGTAGAAACTACATTCAAATGGTTTTATAAAAGAAACTCTTCAAAAATCTGAAATATTTAATAAAAATATTCGATGTTTTCGTCAAAAATTGATTTTTCAACATAGACTCTTACCTTAAAAAAATTCTAAGTAAGGATTGTAAGTAATGAATCGGAATTCAGATTTGTTCCGAATCTGATTCAAATAAGTTCGTGTTTACGAATAAAAATTTATTATTTTTCAGGCTGGATAAAATGCGGAAAAGGTACAATGAAAAGATGGCTTTTAAAATGATCGGAGAAAATTATATATACATATATATATACAGAGGCTCAAAAAATTGAGAGTACACCTTACTTTTAAATCATAAATCCAACTTCCAATATAAATAACACATTACCGGGAAGTGCAAACAAGTTTTTATTTTTATACATAACAAATGGTTTAATTTAGAGTAAAAATATAGAAAAATCAACGAAAAACTTCTAAATTGAAAAGTTTCAGAAGCATTTTAAATAAACACATGCAGAAATTTGCCTCAAAAAATTGAGAATACACTAATAAAATTTTTGCAAAATCACGCATAGAAAGAACGTGTTAGTATTTAGTTGCATGCCTTTTGGCTCTAATAATGGCCTCTAAATGTCATGGTACCGATTCGACCAACTTTTGGTGGTATCTAAAGGTACTTTAACCCATTCTTCTTGCAACACTTGTTTTAAATGGGTTTGTTTCTAATTTTGTGTTTTTAAACCACTTTTTAATATGGTCCATGAATGTTCAATGGCATTGATGTCGGGGTACTGTGGTGGTGTCTGTAACTGCTGTTTACAATGAAAAAGACACCATATTTTGACGTTACGTGCATTCTGGTTGGGGTCGTTGTCCTGCTGGAAAATGGAATTTCCATCCAAAACCAAATTTTTAACTCTTCCCTTTCAATTGCTGCGACCATATGGTTCATCGAACTTGTTGTAGAAACTTTTCAAATCATCGGCAGAAGTGTAAGGGCTGAAACTGTGCGAAATGCCATTAGACAAGCTGGATATAAAAGCCGCATTGGTAGAGAGAAACCGTTCATCAGCTAGCAAATTCAGAAAAAGCATTTGAAGTTTGCAAAAACTCATCAATTGAAGATCAATAACCTTTGGAAGAAAGTTATATTTAGTAATGAAAGAAAACTCAACATTTTTGCAGTGACAGCCATCGTACTGTATGGAGAAAGCCTAATACTGCTTTGTATCCAAAAAATTTACGTCCTACAGTTAAACATGATGGTGACTCTCTCATGATTTGAGGTTGCATGGCTTCATTCGGGGTAGGAAATATAATTTTTATAGATGGCATTATAAACGATATGGTTTATTTGGATATACTTCGTAGCAATCTAAAGGAAAGTGCTAAAAATTTGAGTTTAGATGGAAATTTTATTTTCTAGTTGGACAACAACCCCAAACAGAATGCACGTGACCTCAAAATATGGCGTATTTTTCATAGTAAACAGGAGTTACATACACCACCACATTACCCCGACATCAATACCATTGAATATCTGTGGGCCACACTCGAAGCAGTGGTCGAAAAACACAAAATTAGAAACAAAACCCATTTTAAACAAGTGGTGCAAGAAGAATGGGGTAAAATATCTACAGATACCACCAAAAATTCGTCTAATCGGTACCACAACGTTTAGAAGCCATTATAAAAGCCAAGAGACATGCAACTAAATACTAATACGTTCTTTCTATGCGAGATATTACAAGAATTTTATTGGTATATTCTTAATTTTTTGAGGCAAAATTCTACATATGTTTACTTAAAATGCTTCTGAAACTTTTCAATTTAGAAGTTTTTCGTTGATTTTTCTTTATTTTTACTTACTCTAAATTAAATCATTTTTTTATGTGTAAAAATAAAAACACGTTTGTACTTCCCATTAATGTGTTATTTATATTGGACGTCAGATTTATGAAGTAAAAGTAATGTGTACTCTCAATTTTTTGAGCCACTGTATGTGTGTGGGCGCGCGCGCGTGTGTGTGAGAGTGAGTGTGCGCGTGTGTGTAAGCGTGCGTGTGTGTGTGGCTTAGCAAGATTTGAAAAGAACATTCTCAAAGAAAGGGAAAAATAATTCTCTTTTCAAATGTATACAATGATTTTATATATGAATATTCTAGGTGTTATATACGAATGTTCTAAGCGCTATTTATGAATGTTGTATTTTAATCGTTTTATTAAAACACCTTTGTTCAAAGCCTATTAAAAATTTAGAAACATTTGGAATTATACAACTAAAATAATTTGCAGAAGAGGAAAAAATACATTTCGATTGCACAGTTCTAATACTGAATGAAGGATTTGAAAAATTTAGGTAATAATTTAATTAACTTGTGCACATTGGAATAAGCTTTAAATTAAAATTTGGACTTTTTGTGTGTATAAAATGCTTCAATTATTTATTATATAGATTTAAAATTAGAATACAGAAAACAGATATTTAACAATTGTATAAACACAATTTTTCTTTGCACATTTTACTTGCTTTATTGATTTACAGCGCATTTATATCATTTGGCTACTGCAAAACAATTCTTCTTAGCATGCTTATAATGCAAGAGAGTGCCGATACCAATTGTCTATGTTTTTATTAAATTTACCGCAGCCATTAACCAAATTTTAGTAAGAGAATTATCAGCAGGAAAGAAAGCATAATAAATCAGAAAACCTTGCAAATTTATTGATGAGGGAGTCACAATTGGATGAATAAATTGTTGCTTCTTATCTGAATTATTCTGAAAAATCTGATGTAGAAAAATTATCGTCGCGAGTTATCATGTTCTAGTAGCCTTTCGTGATTAGCTGGTTCGCCAGGGTATTGGGTATCTTTTATTTCATTGAAATCGTTTAGTTATAGCTTTGTATCCATAAAACCGTGGAGCTGTTTGACATTCAAGATGTGTTATCTTTACATTTCCAGACAACATTTAAGTGTTCAATGGTATGCCGCCTTTTGCATAATGCCTATTGCATACTTATCTAAAAAAATAAACCTATTTTGGTCCTCTTCACAGACGCTTCGGCCAATCCTTTCCTAAAATTACCTCAGATTCGAAGCAAACTTCTTTAGAATTTTTACTTATCTTACTGTCTGAAACCTGGAAAATGGCCTCCAAATATTTTTGGAACATTTATTCAATTATTATTATCAGTTAAAAGAATGCGTATCACTTATCTGAATCACAAACTCGTGAGACCTTTTTCAAATTTTCTAAATCATTATCAACATATCCAAGATGCGCTGCGTTGTCTATTTGAAATTAGTTACCACATAAAACTTTTTTTTTCTTAGCTAAAAAATATTTTCTTTATGTTGCCGATTTTGTTGATTTATTTTTGTTTTCAGTCTCGCCAATCTTTTTTTTCTCCCCCCGCTCTAATACTTTTTTTATTATATAACAATTATCATGTGTAAAACATTTAATTCTGAACAAAATCCCATTTTATAAGGGAATGTTTAAGAAAAAATTTAAATTTCTTTTGCTCTATTTTCAAGTATAATTAAAAATTCCAATTATCATTTTTACAAATCACATTATGCAAACAATACCCTGACCTAGCCAGCCATGCTAGAAACTTGATGGAGCCGCCGTTGTAAACAACAAAGAATCCTCTGGAGAGAAAGCATATTGGTTATTAGTAGAGGACACAAGACATTAGCTTTGACAAAATGTCCTTAATAAAAGATTTGATAATTGGATATAAAATCACATTCCTTACACCAGAGCATCATACATTTAACTGTGATGCGGTGGCACATGGTTTCTCATCGGATGAATGTACACCGTAAGTTCTATTTCATCATCCTGTACTTTTTAATTAACTTATTTGTTTGTATATATGAAATTTATAATTGATTTTTTTTACTCGGCTTCAATGCATTGGAATTTTGAAATTTTCCACATTTCTATATTCTTGATGAAAATATATTATTCTATTATTTTAATATTATAATTATCAGCTGTTATATTTTTTATTCCATAGTCATATTCTATTAGTTCCAAATGTCCACAATATTATTACAATATTTCAGCGATATTGTCCAGAATATCGAATAAATCATAAAGAAATTTTAAAATGTCTTGTGTTATAGTAGCAGTGTCTCCTGATAAAAGTGAGTAAACTCAAAATCCCATTATATCAATAATAATAAATGGTAAAAACTAATAGGTGGATAACAATTCAAATAAAAAAAAAATGCCTTTATTTTTAACGTATTAAAAAAATATGTTTTTAAAAAGTGTTTTTGTTAACTTTATTTCATTTAGACTGCAATCAATTCCATTCTTTTTATTTATCATAATGTTGAGTTTCTTCGCACGTTATGTGTATACCACGAAAAATGTAGTAAGAGAGAAAACGTTTGAAATCTCCACTGATTTTGACCAGTATAGGTGGCGCTTTGACTTTTGGATTGTTAGATTGGTAGCATATATTGCAATGATCTATCTTCTAATATATTTTTTATCAATGTTTTTTTTCTCATAATGGAACAATAACGTGAAAATATGGATTAAATCATTTGTCAACGACAATTCCGCACCCTCAGTTTGGTGTGATTGTGGTGAAAGCTTATAAGCCAGTTAACAGCTACGCTACACGGGCATTTGCTTTCGTATTGTGGTCGTGTTACTGGGCTGCAAACCACGAGGTCCCAGGTTCTATCTTCGCTCATACCAATTCGCTACATTGGTGACCTGGGACGTTGAACCTTCAACATTCGCACAGCCGTCGTTGCGCCATCTACCCACAGCAAATCAAAGTCGTCAGATTCACTGGACGCAGCAACACAAAGTCGTCAGACTCACTTGACACAACAGCAACCACTCACCCACGTACGCTAGCCGTAACGCTTGGCGCTACTCAAATGGGTACTGGCATTTTCGACTCAACAGCTAATAAATACATCACCACTCAACAGCCATATCGTTCGTCTCACCTCCGACTCACTGGAGGGAGAGTATGTGGTGAAAGCTTATAAACTATGCTACACGGGAAATTGCTTTTGTACTGTGGTCATGTTACTAGGCTGTGAACCACAAGGTCCCAGGTTCTATCCTCGCTCATACCAATCCGCCGCATGATTTTAAAAATAAACTAGCAATCCTTGTAGTTTCTATCTAAGCACATTAAACTGAAGCTGAAATTCAGATAATAGGCTTCTGAGTAAGATTATTTAGTGACATTTGAAATCTTTAGAGAAGGGATATTTTTGTTATTATAGCTTTGAAGCAAAAAATAAATAAGAACAGAGAGAAAAAAAAGAAGAAGATTAATTAGTGAGAGGAATAAAACATGAAGAGATTAATAGTTTTATGCTCCCCTTAGCTTTTTTCTCCGCTAAGTGAGCAAATATTTGAATTGTTTTTTAAATATTTTTTTTTTATAAAATCATGAGTTTTATGACTATACCTTTAATAAGAAACGCTTATTAGTGGTCTAATGGGGTTATATCCCAGATGCTATTGATCCATGAGCTCAACAAAACATTATTTAATTATATTTTTAAATACATTACAAGTTAAATTATGTTTATCACTTGTAATTATTAAGAAGCAGTTTCGTAGTGTTGTGTGGATATGTGCAGTACAACTATAAAATAACTTTCCCTTTTAGATGGCATCTGTGGCCAAAACTATCGAATGGAATAAAACCAAATTCCACATACAGACTGTGGAAGGCATGGATGACGGATTCCACGCACACATACAAACAAACACAAACACATGGAACCGAACACTGATCAGTAATTACAATGAACTCACAGAAAATTGACAGTGTTAAATTTAATTAACGATTAAGCTATAAAAAAGTCTTTATAATAATGAATCAAACATAATATGAAAATCAAAGGAAATAATCTTTTATTAATGTTATTCAGAATTTCCATTTCTACCATTTTGCTAAATGTAGAAATGCTATTTTCTACATTTATAGCAATGTCTGTAATTGCAACGTCTGATAATGTTTGCTGCTTTGTAACTCTTTGCGATTCAGTATCCTCAAATTTTTCAATCATAGCTCTCAGTGCTACAGCAGATATGTGACTTCGGGGTAAGTTATGAAGCCTTTTAAATTCCGTAAGAGTTGCTGCATTAATGCACTTTCCGTTTCAAATCAGCTTTACGAGTGAAGTAGGCTCAGATAAGGTAGAATACATATTTAGTGCAAATCAGCAGACGAGGAACTGCTGACTATACTTTTTCTCTCCCTACACAAAGGGAGTAAATGATGCTGCTGTCACGCATGCATAGGATATTTACATTATGTAGATTGTGCAAATTTCCATGAGTGCGACAGCAGCGCCACATTCTTGAATTTGATTGAGATTAGGGATTGCAATACCGGTAGACCGGAATACAGAATACCGGTATTTTGAGCCATTTGTACAATTTTGAAATACCGGTATTCACAAGTTTAAATACCGGTTTTTCGGTATTTACTAAATTTTTAAAATTGTTTCCACTATATTTTCAGGGATCGCGAACATAGCAAAATAGCATACGTTTTTGTTTTTATGTCCCCTTAATGGGCGAAATTAATTAGCCAATTAATAGCTTAATTAATTGCTTAAATCTAAATTAGCGAAACATGGATTATCCCCGAAAGAAGATATTGTATCCATAACGGCTGATGGAGCAACAGTTATGAAAAAAGCTGGAAAGTTGATTGGTGCAAATCAGCAGTTGTGATATGCACATGGAATTCAATTAGGAGTAATAGATATATTATACAAAAAAATAAAGAACAGAAGAATCCAAATACTGTGCATATAGAAACTTCGGATTCCAACTTTGAAAAGAGTAAGAGTGAGAGTGATATTGACAATGAAGATAATGACAATGTAATTGTTGAAGAAGATGTTTCTAATAAGGATGAAATATTAACCTATCAAGAATTGCTTCCTGTAATTTATAAAGGTCGAAAAATTGCTAAGATATTTAAACGTTTCCCTATAAAAAATGATATATTACTAAAATATATACTAACTGAAAATAAAACAGAATATATATTAATATTAGATTATATAACACGTTGGAACAGTTTACTCCTAATGATGGAACGATTTTTGAAACTGAGAAATCCAATCCAAAAGGCAGTAATGGACTTAAACCTGTAAATTAATTTTTCAGACAGTGAATTCGACTTAATATCCAGAACTATATCAGCTCTACTTCCAATAAAACTGACCAATGAAGCCTTATGTCGGAGAAATTCTAATTTATTAACAGCTAATGCAACAATAAATTTCATGTTGCAGTCACTGAAAGAACAGCACACACTATATATTACATTAAATATTACATTACACTATATATTACATTAAAAATATTACACGGTAATTAAATATTATTACACTATATATTACATTAAAAAATCACACATTAGAAAGGCATACCGAAATAGAAAATATCTTATGGTATTTACATAATTATAATGATTTTAAAAATGAAAATGAAAAAGAAGAAAAGAAAATAACCAATTCAAATCTGATTAAGTTTAGAATAAATTTTTTAAACATTTTTTACCCACAAACGTATCACATTCAGAAGAATTCGGTTCAGTTATCGAAGATTATGATAACACTCATGTCGATAGTGAAAAGGAATTCTCTTGAACATAAATTAGAATTTGCGATAAATAAAAAAAATTTCAACCAACCAAAATACAATACAGAAATCAGCTATATCCAAAACCATCCGACGAGGAATCGATTTATTCGAAGATGAGGGATTTAGAAGTAAATACTTGGAAAAAGTATATCACGCATTGCTAACAGTTCCACCAGCTAGCGTAGATGCCGAAAGAGCGTTTTCGACAGCTCGTAATTTTTAAACAAAATTACTTTTCAAGCTTAATGACAGTTTTTCAAGATCACATTTCAAAAATTTGCAATAGTACCACAGACTGAATAGTGATATTTACAGTTTTTTGTGATTTAAATAAATAAAATGCTCCTTTACTTTTTTGTGATTCTTTATATACTGTTATAATTTATAAGTTACAAGTTATTTTTTGTGATATTTACACTCTCTAATAAATCTGGCAAATAAAAAGAAAGAAACACCTGTGTTTTCTTTCTTTTTCTAAAATTTCCAATACCGGTATTAAGATCTAAAAAATACCGAATACCGGTATTGAAATTTTGGTCCGATATTGCAATCCCTAATTGAGACAGACGATTTTGGTTCTAAAATTCTTTTTTGGCGGAATTCCAGTTTACTTCCATAATCTATAGATGAACATAATTCGGTTCCAAATCGTACTCGTTAAACAAAATAATTTTTTTTTCCCATGCGAATCCATGTAAAATAAGACATTGGTTTCCGTTCTGAAAATATTCAAATACATTTATAATAATGCAGTTTATAATTTATAATGTATACTTTTTTTTACAAAAAAAATCATTTATAAATATTTGGTTTTGGCTGCGCTTCAAAATTCGGCGAAAATGACAGTATTATCGCTAAATGAATTTGTAGCGCGCATAACTACTTCCTTATATGAGCAATGCTTTTCAACATAAGATGTAGTAATTTCCCCTGCTTGCAATATCTTCAAGCAATAGCTCGGTCAAATCTATTATTTCTTCTTCTCCTGATCAAATCTTCTTTGAAGCTTTTTTCTGTGACACAAAATGCAATTTCATAAGTTCTTCGGTAGTTTTGACTATGTTCTTCCACCAGTTAAAGCTCCACAGGTACTCACTTAAACTTCTTGGATTCGCGTTCGACAACGCTATCCGGTCGGAATTACTTCCAAGCAAATTTAAAGATTCTTTTCAAATAAACATTCAACATTGATCGGCCTGTATCACCCCAAGCAGCAAGAGAAGTCGCTAAACGATTGGCCAAGCATCGCAGCCATCTGATATACGCCGCCCGTATTTTGCCAATGTCACCTTTGCATTGGCGCGACATCGGATTTTGACCAAATTTTTTTCTGTCGCCTCTGAAGATCGCTTTTTCATCGGGGCGAACTCCTACGGCGACTTAGTGAAAAAGACCGGCTCAAAGCAATCGGCCCATAGTCGCCTCGATGTCGGGAAAGTTGCTTTTCCTAGGTGGCGCTATGCGAACATATTTTAGAAATTTCCCATGAATCACCTGGCGTGTATTGGATTTTGAAATTCAACCAGCAACGCATACTGTCATTTCAAGAAACTTGGTAAGTGTAAAGTTTTTATTATTATATATTTGTAAATAATATATTATTTATTCTAAATAGTGAATAAAAAAGATTATTTTTGTTGAAGCCGTTCGAATTCGTTGCTTACCTGAAACATGGAGTTGCACGTGATATTATTAGCGTTAGGCGTAAGCGACCATTATCATTTCTTTTCTTGTTTGTATTCTTTTCAAGTGATTTTATTTCCTATCTTTTTTTTTTTTGTGTGTGTCTGTTCTTAAATTATTGCAGATATTTTTCCATTTCATTTACAATGCCTTTCCTTTTGTTAACAACAATTTCTAATGAAAAAAGTTTTTAAAAAAATATTAAATTGCGTTCTTATGTTTTGATTTTGCAATAACATTTGTGTTATTATTTTTATTTCGACATAAGGCTAAAAAAATAGATTAGCAAAATATATTTATTATAAATTTCAAAAAAAAAAAATCTTTAAAACTTGCAATTATGTAGTTATATTTGAATACTCTTATGTGAATAGTTTATAATTATTTCACCTTTCATAAAATAGTAACATAAATTTTACACCCATTAGTTTATATTATTTTTCTCTATTGTCCTAAACATTATTATAATATTTGCCTATATAGTTCATTATCAGATTGAAAACATTATCAAGCTTATGAAGTTCTATATATCTATTTTACTCCTTAATTATATATCTCCAATTGTCAACAAATATTTTATTTGTACTTTTAAAAGAAGTGAAAGCTCAATCATTATTCTAATTAAGGAATATGTTTTTTAGGTTCATCAAATCTGCAAAAAGAAGCTCTTTTGCTTGTTAATTACTCATCTCCAATTGTCAACAAATGTTTTATTTGTACTTTTAAATGAAGCGAAATCTCAATTACTATTATAATTGTTTTCTAGGTTCAGCAAAAAGGAAAAATGAAATGTATAAATAAATGTATAATTTTTTATATGTAGCTGAAGATTCAGTTATACATATATATAATATTTATATAAATGTGTGTGGATTTTTAGAAATTTCAAACTCTTCAAGTATTACATAATAAATAAAGTTTAAATAAATTTTTTATAAATTACTTTGTGTCAATATTATTTATTCTTCTAAATTATAAGTCATAGTTTCAGGATTTTGCTTGAATGTATAAGTCATTACAGAAAATTCAGTAAAAAATTTCAAGTAAATTATTATTTTACTTTGTATTTCTAAAATATTATTTAATGAAGGTCTTTGTAAATAAATTATTTTGCATAGTTGTTTTTCTTTTCTCCTAAAAATAAAGAGGGGAAAATAATAATTAAAAAAATATTTGTCTAAAGAAATTTTGTATAATTGAAAGTAGTGTTTACATTTTTAGGTATGGAGTTTTTGTGAAATATTCAGAGTTAATCATAGATCAAATTTGGTTCTTGTGCCATTAAACAAAACCAAACTAATCATAGATTTTTAAAAAAATTAGAAATTTGAAGTAAATTGTTAATTTGTGCTTGTAAAATGTTATCAATTGGACATTAGCTAACACTAACATTTGTAATGAGGTATAAAATTTCTACACCATAAAGTAACTTTGTAAGTTAATAATAAATAAGATTTCGCATAAGTGAAAGAAGTGTTGTATTTTTGTGCATGGAATTTTTGTGAAACATATTTTTCAAATATTCAGAGTTAATCATAGATCAAATTTGGTTATTTTGCCACAAATCTAAACCTCACTAAACATAAATTATGAAAATATTAGAAATTTGAAGTAAGTTATTAAATAAGAAGTAAGTTTGTGCTTGTAAATTGTTGTTTATTGAATATTAGCTAACACTACCATTTATAATGAGGTTTAAAATTAATGCAATATGAAGTAACTCTGTAAATTAATAGTAAATAAAATTTCCTATAATGGGAAGAAGTGTTCCATGTTTGGGTATGGAATTTTTGTGAAATATTCAGTGTTAATCCTTAATTAAATTTGGTTCTTGTGCTACAAAACCAAACAACTAAATATAGATCAAGAAAATATTAGAAATTTGAAGTAAATTATTAATTTGTGCTTGTAAAATGTTGTATCTTGGACATCAACCGACACTAACATTTATAATGTGTAAAATTTCTACAACTTGAAGAAACTTTGCATGTTAATAGTAAATATAAGGAATTTTGTAGAATTGAAAGAAGTGCTGCATTTTTGTGTATGGAATTTTTGAGAAATATTCAGTGTTAATCAAAGATCAAATTTAATTCTTGTGCCATAAAGCCAAACTAGTCATAGATAATAAAAAAATATTAGAAATTTGAAGTAAATTATTATTTTGTGCTTGTAAAATGTTATCTATTGGACATTAGCTAACACTAAAATTTATAATGAGGCATAAAATTTTTTCATGAAGTAATTTTGTAAAATCAATAGTAAATAGAATCAGTAAAATTGTAAGAAGCGTTACATTTTTGTATATGGAATTTTTATGAAACATATTTGTGAAATATTCGGGGTTTAACATTGATCAAATTTTGTTATTTTGCTACGAATCTAAACCTCACTAAACATAAATTATGAAAATATTAGAAATTTGAAGTAACTTATTAATTTGTGCTTGTAAAATATTTTCTATTGAAGAAACATAATAGGAATTATATAATTTAGTGTTTTAAACTATTTTTAACCAATGCATTAAATTTTAGGGTGTTAAAATAGGAATTTGTGTTTTATTCATTATTCTTTAAGAATTATTTGTTTATTGCTCACATTAAGCAATATAAAAGTGTGTATAGTAAAAAAAAAAAAAAAAAAAAAAAATTTAATAAGAATTATATATTTTTCTGTTTCGAATTTTTATAAAATAGCTTTTAAAAACAGATGATATAGGCAATATATATAATACATCTACTTTTAAATTTCTAATATTCAGGTAAAATCATACTGATTAATTATATAATTGAAACTATGATTATGTTAACATTTCTTCCCATGCATTAAACAATGAAAATAAATAGGAAATATCAATGAAGGAAATAAATCTTATATGTAGATAGATGTTGAGGTGATCAAATTTAAAATTATTTCAGATAATTTTAACATTTGTTTATTTTTTTTAAAGAGCAGTAAAAAAATGTCATTTAAACATTTTATAGGGTAAGATTGTGGTAAAATCTATGCTATAATAATAGTTAAAAAAAAAGTTGGAAGAATTGTTAGAATGGCATTTTCCATGAATTTTTATCGAAAACAAGTATTTTATGGAATTTTAAATTTATCAAAATAAATAACAAACACTACTATTAATAGGTAAAAAAGAAAAGTAAACTATTCAAAATATCTCGTATTTTCAGTCTTTTGACAAAAATTTTTAAGTATGATAGTTTTAAATATTATGACACTAGTTTCTAGAGTTTGAGAAAATTGAATAACCATTAAACTAATATTTCAATTTGTCACCAGCAAGTGTTCAGAAATAAATTGCCTATTAATTGGCATTTGGTTGCCCATTGCTAAAATACATGGGGAAATGATTGGTATTGGGTCGCCCATTGATAAAACAGGTCGCGAAATGATTGGTATTGGGTCGCCCATTGCTAAAACACAAGGGGAAATGATTGGTATTGTGTCGCCGATTGTTAAAACACATCGGGAAATGATTGGTATTGGGTCGCCCATTGATAAAACAGGTCGCGAAATGCTTGGTATAACGTCGCCCGTGATAATAACAAGTCGCCAAAGGATCGGCAAATTCGTCGAAAACAAGTCGGGGCGACCATCGCGCGGCGTACCGCCGGGGGACATAACCAATGTCGGGGCGAGATCGGAGGCGATCTCGCCCCAATTTCGCTCGTTCCGTGGGGCGATACTTGGCCAATGGTTGGCCAACGATCTTTTGCTGCTTGGGACAGTTCTTGCTGATGCAGGCCGATTCAGCAAGAGACATCATGGTGTTTTCATTATACATGATTTTACTTTATTTTCTAATTTTACGCCTGATTAATCTATTTTAGAATTAAAATGCAAATAAAATTTAAAAAAAATTACCTTTTTTAAAAAGGAGACTATGTTATTTAATCTAATTTTGCAAAACACGTAGGGTGCAACATGATATTTTTAGCCTTTATTTTCGCGACCATTGGTCGTTGACATACACTGATAACGAAAAAATCCTTTCAGATGAGGGAAACATTCATGTTATGACATATTTTAAATAAACTATTGCTTTAAAAATTACGTTATCTAACTTTTTATAGTTCAAAAGGTAAAAAACCTTTCAGGAGTGGCACAAAGAATATGTTATGTAATATCATTAAATGTGACCGAGATTATCTACCATTGTTTTTACCATCATTACCATTCTACCATCATTATTTTATAAAAAAAAAGTGAATTATCAAATTTTACAGATAGAAATCTTTTATTTGTGCATCATACTTTAATGTTTAGATCCCTTACTCTAAATAAAAAAATTTCTAAAGTATTTTATTGTGAATTATTTTTTATTCACACTATTACGATTTATCTGCAATCTGCAATATTCCGAGTTTACTTTATGGTTAAATCTAAACATCTTCTCTTTTAAACTTTCGTTTCACCCCTATTTTGACTAAATAAACTTATCCTGAAAGATGCACAAAAGTGCAGATGGTTTTTGAATCCATGAATGAACATTATATTTCTGTGATCGGTGGCTGCTAAAATAAAGGCCAGGTAAAAATAATACTTTGTACTCTATTTGTTTTAGAGCAATAGACTAAAGTATATTACATTTTTTTAAAGCAACTGTAAGCAAGTTGCATAGTAACAAAGAAATTTCATTAAAAAATAAATTTATTTATATTTTATTTAGAAAATAGGACGTTCATTCAGACAAATATAAATAGAATTCTTTTTCCTAACCAAAAAAATATATTGGGTTCGCAACTTATTTTAATTTCCGACGTGAGAGGTCATTTCTCATGCAAATGAAATAAATGTTGAAACCTAATGTTGCTCATGAAAATGAAATAAATGTTGATCTTATAAGCTCAAAGCGCTCTTCATTCAAAATGGCTTCAATTCCGTTACAGTCTTGTTTAAATTGTTAAAAGAAATGCGTACTGACTTTCGCTTTTTTTTTACAGAAAATAAAAAAAAGAAAACTAATTAGTGAAATTAAAATAAAAGCATTCACTTTCAGTTAAAAAAAATAAGAGATATAATCTGTTCTTGCACTAACAACAAAACAAAAATTTAAAAAATAATAGATAAAATTAAAATAAGAACATTTAATTTTAGTTTAAAAGTAAAAATAGTGGTATTCTGATTCATTTCTAACAACAATAATAAAAGCGATAAAATCTATTTCAAACTAAAATAAGAAATGACATATTTTATCTGCACAGTCTGTCAAAAATAAATAAAAGCAGCCAATAACCTTGTATTGTTCATTATTTACAAATACTAAAATCAAACAAAATGTTTATTTACTTTAATATTGTGTTTTTTTTTTTAAATTATGCATTTAAAATATTTATGTAAAACTTAGTTGTATAAGAGCTCATTTTCATACTTATTTTTTTATAGCATCTCCCGATTTTTCTTTCTTAAACCATTTTTTTTACATAAAAATTTTGTTCGAATGCAAAATATTATGTTATATGATGGAAAATAGATAAGAATATATATATAAAAAAAACATATAGAAAAATGATTTCTGTTCCACACAGATATTGAAAATACACACAGTTTTACTATGTTAGGTATCAGTGTAATGGTAACAATCGATCAGAAATAGAATTACACATATATCTTAGAAAGATCGAAACGCAGTTTAATTCTTTACTTATAGAGAAAAATGGACTATGTTAATAAAAAAGTTTTCTAATTAAATTTCTAAAAGTTACACTTTTTCAATTTTTATGTAACTCCTCCAGAAAAATTTAGCCCATTACAAAGTTTTAATTTTTTTATACAACAATATTACAAAAAAATAGCATACTTGTATCTTTAAAATTGAGAAAATTATATTTAATTGAAAACTGAATATATATATATGGTCTTTATGAACGCGCTACATAAAGACCATATACCAAAATAGAAATCATTTGCTTCATATTATAAAAATCTAAAATCTATAATAATATTTACATTAAAAGTCTTGTTGCTTGCGGCACCATCATATATTCTTAATGTTTCTTTTTTTGATGTTCAGATTATCAAAAATACAAAATAAATACATGCAAGAAATTTATCATAATTTTTCAAAACGACATTCTAATAAATTATTTTGCAGACGATTTATTTTCTTTCTTTTAACTGTAATTTAGTCATTGTTAATTTAAGTTAAATTATTTTTTTAATATCATAGTGAAATTCAGACAATTTTCTTTTATCACAAGATCTTTCCAAAATATATTTTATAAAATGTCTATCTATTTGTATGCATGAGTTTTTTTTATTATATGCGCCGCATAAAATAAAATTTAGCATTGATAAAAAAATGATTTTTTAAAAAATATATAATCTAATTATAAGATAAGAAAGTTACGTAATTCATTGAAACTGAAATTATAAAAAGTTTTTGAACAACTGATTGATGCAAATTTTGAGAATAAAAACTGCACGACATAACATTTTAGAATTTATTAGCTAAAAATGTAACCGAATTGTTTTGAAATTATAGATTGTTAAAGATCAAAAATATTAAATGTTATATAACAATCAAAATTTGTGCGATTGATCAAACGATTAAAGTCAATACTCTTGTTTTTTAGAACTTTCGTAGTTCATGTCAAATGGAGTTGTTGCGTGCTAAAAAAAAAAAAAAAAAAAAAAAAAAAAAAAAAAAAAAACGAAAAGCTTTCGTTATTTAACTATATTTCATATGCATTAATTCATGCTATCAATCAAATTCATCTTCATTTGCATTTTTTTTCTTTTTTGATTTGATACTTTTTTTTTATCGTTTGGATGTTTTTCTGGCATTAATAAGGTTGAACTGGAACTCAAGAGAAACAAAAATCAGGATATATTATCGTATCGATAATGCAATTTTTTCAATGATAAGTGACTGCTTGATCGATTATCTCTAGGATACCATAATGATAACAAAAAATAACATCCGTTATAAAAGTGTTGTAAAAAATGTTTGATTTTCGGATTTTTGGAAACCATTTTTTTCGCTTATAGATCTAATCGAATCATGAATTTTTAAATGATCGTGGTAGAATATTTTAATAAATCTGATAAGAGTTACTCTTTCTTTATGACTTTAGAAGCAGCAAAGAATAATTATGAATGCTCTGATTACATGATGTGGTTTTAGCAATTAAATAATTCATTACTAACCGCTTTTGGCTATCAGATTATTCACCGAAAATACTATTTGCATTATTTTTAATTAAATCTCTTATACATAACATATGATTCCTCCATGAATATACTTTCAAGCATTAAATTTTGAGAGATATCAAGGCTGTGTTATTTTAATAGTTTATATCCATTCTGATCATTGTTTATATGAACTATCCCAATACAGTAAAATCACATGAAATCATAATGTTATTAAATTTCAAGATAATCTTTCTAACTTTGACTATATTCACAGTTATTTCACTTTTTCATTTAAGTTACACAAGTATTAAACAAAATCCTTCTCCATTAGTTCATATCAATGGAAGAAAAGCCAGCAACAAATAACAAGCAAGACGGATTGTATACTAAATCAAACAATTTGTCTTATAGAGAGCCAGGATATAAACATAGACACACCGAAATTCTCTTTTATTGGTATCTAGCCGCCTTTGAGGACCAGCGAGTTTATCGGGTTTAACAATCGTTAAAATATTCAATTAAATATTTTATATAACTTGGTCTAAATGTCTCCTTTGGCAAAATGCTTTCAAATTTTCAGAAAATTTTTATAGATACATAATCCACTCTGTTTTAGAAGCTTTAAACAGTTCTGTCCATTTTGCTACGCATTTCCCAAAATTTCTTTCAACTCTCTTAAAATTTGAATTCCAAATTTAACGAAAGGGATTAAATTTCAATTAATGTCAAACTTTTTTTTAAAAAAATATGAGTATTAAAGATAGAACCGTTTAGTATTAAAATCTTATGTGTACTGCAGAGTACTTTTTTTTTTATATATATATAATTTATGCCATGATTCGAAAGACTATTCAATAACAATTTCTACGATTCCTCACAAACCGAGTTTTCAATTTTATTTTTCAAGTGATTTTAACGATGCAATCATTAATGTTCAATTTTATTTCAATCAGTAAACGTGTGACATTAGAAAAAAAATTATGAAATCTAGATTTTATGCAGTCTTTTGGTTCTAAGGAATCATATTCAGTAAAATATTCTTGCCTTTAAATCAAAAAATTCTGAATTAAATTTTAACTTCTAACCTAAACATTTTTTTCAATTTTCTGTGACCAAATTTGCCCGAGTTATGAGGCTTTGAATACCATTATTTTAGGACAATAAAAAAAATTCATTATTTGAGATCATTTAGCTTTGGGAAACTCTGGGTTCTAATTAAAGTATTTTTCTCACGATGGTTGATGAAGTGACCTAAAATAGAGCATTTTTAACGAATAATGAAAATAAATTCGATCGCAAAAGGCTTGCTTATTTATTTATTTAAAAAGTTTGTGTCTTGAGGTTTGGTTCTAATCCAGCTTTTTGATGGAAAAAAAAACTAAGCTTTTCATTTTCCATCTCAAACAATAAACAAATATCTTAATTTCAAAATTAATTATTAATTAACAAATAAATTAAATTTTATTCTGTAAAATAAATGAGTTTCTTTCCTCAAATAGTCTCAATCCAAAAAATGCAGGGTTAGCATAATGAAAATTTATTATATTATGAGTAACAGCGTTGGAAATATAATTGTTTAATATTCCTTTATGATAACCCTGTATTTTAATCTAATCTCTGCTAGAAATACAATTCTAAAACAAGTTTTCAATAAATTTCAATGAAATTTTTCTTGCATTTGTCTTAGACATCATTCAGAAAATTAATTATGTTTAAAACCTCAATATTTAGAAGATTTTTTTAAAAAAATTATTTGACATAATATTTAATATTTTTTTTATAACAGCTGATATAAAATTTATCCTTAAATTACTAATCGCTATGCCTTTATTAGATTTTATATTTATTCTTTCCAGCTTTATATTTGTCTGGGAGGAATACAAAGAAATCTGTTTTCTTTTTGGAACTTCTCCAGAACTTAAATGATTGCATAAAAAATAAAGCACATATTCAAATTTGTAGCTGAGAGCGAAGCGGTGCTGATTTTCTGTGTTAGAAGATGACAAGATTTATAGTTGCTTCATTTTAAATAGCAAATGTTAAAAAATGTCATATGTTTATGTTTAATAATCTTTTGAATTATAGCTTTGCTTCTGCTTAATGTTATAATTTCGGTTTTATTCCAACTCGATATCAAACTTGTAATAATTTTAGGTTACGTAAGCTGTTTTTAAAAAGCTGTCATTAGCAGACGAATTTTTGACGAACGCCATCTGGTGGCTCAATAGCAATGTAATCCAACTCATTTACTAACTATAGAAGGCATTGAGAAGGCATAAAGAAGTTTTTAAAAAGTTCAGAACTTTAAGTACACAAACATTCTATGACGAAGAATTAAGCAATAACATTCTATTGCTATAAGTGCCATTACATTTCAATTTTTTTCTGGAAGAAAAAATTAAATATTTTTGATGCATAGAAGCAATATTTGCCAATAAGTACATTCTTTCTAATTTTTTCTGTTCTTTGAGAAGAAGAGTAAATACAGTGACATAACACAGTGATAGTGAATTATTACTGTTTTCTTATAAAAATAAATTGCTTCAGACTAGTATGCTTCATATTCGAAAAATCACTCTTATATAAGCACAATATAGAGGACAAAAATAATTTTTAGCTTTTAAAATACAACAAATATATGATGAAACTAATAAAATAAAATAAACTAAATAAAATAAACCTTTAACATAGACACAGACGATAAGTCTAAATAAAATAAATCTTTAAATACAGACTATTAATTTAAATGAAATAAATCTTTTAAACACACACGATAATTTCTCAGAAAACAGAACTTTTTATACTTATTCTACAGGAAATAATTTATACTTTTTAACAGTTTAAAAGAAAAAATTATAAAATATGCAGTAATAAAAAAAAATTAATCTAATCCACACACTATTATTTAAAAATATAATTTTTAGAATTTACATCTGAAAAAAAAAAAAAAAAAACTGTTTCCTCTAAATAAATAATTCCAAAATTATCTGCAAATATTATGCAAATATCAAAATTGTGAAAAAAGATTAATGGCAAATTATTTATGCAAAAGATGTCTATGGGTAATTTTAGAGGATTTTTAACAGATAGCAAACAAAAATGTTTGTATGAGAAAGAAATACATACGCAAAATCATTTTTAATTATACTTTTTTAACTGTATTTCTATCTCAGAGTTTAGGAAACACATGAGTGGACATTTATTTGATGCCACAACTTTGACGTAAAAAGTCCAATTATAATAATTTGTGTAATATAATATTTTTTATATCGAAAAAGAAACTCGAAGTTTTAAAAAACAAAAAGGCCCGTTTTATCATACAAGACATTTACATAAAATTTTATATTATTATTATTTTCATTTATTGTTTTCAGAAAGCTGTCTGTGCAGTTAAGATTTCAGATTTCATGCAATAATGAATTTTATTGTTTAAATAACGGAAAGGTTTACAGAATAGCCTAAAAATAGAGAAAAAATAATAATCATTTTTGATGGAAAGCAAGAAACGAAAACAGTATTTAATATACATACAAAAGAAAAATAATAAAATAACATGTTATTGTTCGAAATCTTATTTTTAGCAATTGATTGTAGAGTTAATTTTTGTTGCATTAGCTATCATTTTCTTCACTTTTGTATGCAACAAATCTCAATTCTTTCAACTATATCTTTATATTTTTAGAACTTGCTGCGTAGCTTTCCAATCATTTAAATCGTTGTTACTTATTTTTTCCAACTTACTCACGCAATGGTACGTAGCAGAGAATTAGTAATGAGAAAATTAGCATGAGCATTTTTGTGTTACGGATAATGTTGACTTTTTTTTTTTAGTCGAACAGACTTTTTCTCTAATCTTTTGCGTTCACCGCAGTTTCATTTTCTTCAAATCAAAGCTGATCGCTGATAACATAGAAGTTATATTTATCAGCTGATAAAAAGTTTGATATGCAGGATGGATCAAGTTAAAGTATTCTTATGGCTGAAAAAAGAATGATTTAATGTCTTCGTATGGTAATTGAAGAAGATGGTAATTGATTGGCCCAAGAAATTTAGTTTAAATAAAAACTGCCAAATAAGCAAGATGGCGCTACGATCAGCTTAAGATAAAGAAAATGTGCAGTTGCGCGGGGGAGGGGGAGAGTCATTCAACTTTATTTTGGCATCGTTCATAACATAATCATAAAAAAAGGTGTCATTTGAAAACTTAACGTACTCTAGAAGAATTTTAAATTAAAAATCTTTAAGTGGCAACCTATGTATTTATATAAGAGTTAATTTCAAAATTTCCCATAGCAACACTCACTTTTCTCATCATAATTTAAAACTATATCAAAAGTTATACCTGGAAACTTTCAATAGGATATGTTTCGTTTCAAAATTATGAGTTAACGAAATTTTGACATTCTAATGTTAAAAACAAATTGTGAACTTTTATTCGTATCTCGAAAAATAAAAAATTATTGACCTAAACTCTTTTTGTTATGAAATTTTAAGGTATTCCACACATTTAGCATATATATTTACAATGAAAAAGTAATTTTGAATATGTGAAGAGGTGAAGTAGAATTTTATGTAAAGTCCGTTCGGAGGAAGTCTGTCTGTCTGGTTTTCAGAATATTGTATTTTTAATACAATTTTTCCTTAGTACTTCTGCAGACTATAAATTTATTAACATTTCTGCAAGAACTATAATAAATGTAATTATTTATAATAATTCTTGCAGAATTCGTGTTTTAATTAATTTTGAAGAAATCAATTAAAACTTGCAATCGTTAAATACAGACGATAATTTCTTAAAAGGCAGAACAATTGCCAGTAAAACAATTCTGAAGGAATTCTTAAAATATAAAAGAAAACCACGTATTTCCTCTTGGAAATATTTTCGTAAAGCATGTTAAATTCATGCCATATTGTTTATTCTCTTGTATTTCGGTGTCAATTCTCAGAAATATTTTTTATGTGTCCATTGAGAATCTAGTTTTCATGCAATATGCAATTTAAACATCAAAATACCACAGGAAATTATACAAAAATTATCATATAAATGTTATTTTTTTTTGTCCAACAAGAAAAAGCAGTTTTTTTTATCTTTACATAAAAAATTGCACATCATATCGCTCTTTTTTTCTTTGTTTTTTTTTTCTGCTGGGTTAAAATTAACTTTGAAATAAATACTACAAGAAATAATACAAAAATCATCATATAAACGATGTTATTTTTTTTTGTCCTAGGGAAAACTAGTTTATTTTCATCTACGTGAAAGGAATTTCATTTCATTTCATTCCTTTTATTTTTGGATAAAGGTTGAGTAAATATTCGGTGTAATTAAATGCGTTTTTGCCATTTTGCTGTGCAATAAATTCCTATTCATCAAATCATATTTCTACATATTTAGAACGTGCGCCATATGATTCAAAACATGAAAGTTTTAATTTAATTAACTCGCGGATGCGAGTTTTCTTCATTAGAGAATATACGGGATTTTCACTCTGTTCCTGGTCGAGTAACTAAAATCTAATCCATAAAGAACAGGTATATTCTTTTAAAATACTTAGAAAAATTCTCTAAATTTCATATTTCAGGTTGTTTCAGTCAGTAAACCTGCTGGAAAAAAATTATGGTTTTTAATTATTATTCAGTTTCTTGTTCCTTGTTATTCGTAATAATTAAACAAACTCTTGATGCATTAACTTTTTAAACAAAGTTTCACACTTTTTTTTACCAAAACTGACAGAGTTATGAGGTTTAAAATATAATTTAAGACGATTTCAGATTATTTCAATAATTGTATTGAGGAAAATCCGCCACTCAACGTATCCTCAACGTGGCCATTAAGTGGCCTAAAATAATAAAATTCAAAATGTTATAATTCGGACAGAAAAAATTGCATAAAAATTTGTATTACTCTTCAAAGGCAGAAAAATGATACAATTTTTTAATATTAGTTTGCATAAAATATTCTGGGCGCACTGCATGAAATTTAGATTTTGTAATTTTCTTGATTAAGTGATTCAAACCATTAAAAATATAATACTGAACATCAAATACAGCTTTTTTGAAAATGAAAGTATGTTTATTTATAATAGTTCAAAAATTAATACTAATAATGTATATCAAATTTCATTTACAAAGATCTTTGCGTTTTGCAATAATTGAGTCCAATTGTACTAAAACAGCCGGACAGACAGATTTTGCTCAACATTTGAAAAAAAATCTGCAAATTTGGTGAAAAGACCGTATATGAAATTTCATTTCTCTGCCTGAAAGCATTTTTTGAGTTATTTTCGTCTGGGAAGACAGACTAACTGACAGACAGCCATGTCCTCAAAAATATGTTTTTCGGACTCAAGGAATCCGAAACGAAGAGTTTCATTGGAATCTCTCGAATTTTTTTATGATTACAATGCCTTCTCTATATTTCCTTCACGGTAAAATAAAAATGAAAAATCGCATATTGTAGCAATTATAGGTAATGTTTATATTGCTATGGAACAATTCAGTGTTTATCTCAAAATATATAATAAAGAAGAAAAAATATTAAAAAAATAATATACAAATCTAGGCTAGTTGTTAATTGCCTGCTTAGAAGTTTTTAGCAAATGACAAAAATTTGTATTAGACGGCAAGAACTGAAATTTATCTCTTCATTTTAAACATATTTCAAGAAACTAACTCTCTTTTGCACATATTGTACTTTTAAATAAATACAAACAATAATGCTTTGTGATAGAAAGTACGAATTTATCGTTTGATTTATTATTTATAATGGAGGAAAAAAATCGTCTACTTTTCTTAATATTGGAACTAAGATCTTATCTTATGCGTGTTTAAATATTTCAATAATGACTATTAATTAGAATAAAAGGATATTTATCATCAGTTTTTTTAAAAAAATATTCTTAGGCGATTGCGTATTAATAGCATACCATTGCAAACTTTAGGCCAAAAAACACGCAGCTTCTGGAAATTTTTAACCTGATCGTATTTGCGTAATATTGCCATTAAATCTTACTCGCGATTTTATTTCATTAGTTTATTCAAGCTTTTAATCTTTACTCCTCATGCATTTAAACAATTTCAAACTATAGAAATAAAAGAAAACTAAAAGTTTTAATTCATTCTTTTAAATTCAAAATTGTCAACATAAACTTTTGATGTTAGAAACAATCAAAATTAGGGCTTGAAAATGACTTTTCAGCCTCTATGTTCGAAGCAACCGTACATACAGTTGCTCAAACAATTGAGAGCACACCTTACTTCTACTTGATAAATCCGACTTTTAATATAAATAACACATTACCGGGAAGTGTAAACATGTTTTTATTTTTACACATAACAAATGGTTTAATTTAGAGTAAAAATAAAGAAAAATCATACGCAGAATTTTGCCTCAAAAAATTGAGGATACACCAATCAAATTCTTGTAATATCTCGCATAGAAAGAAAGTGTCAGTATTTAGTTGCATGTCTTTTGGCTTTTATAATGACCTCTAAACGTCGTAGTACCGATTCGACCCATTTTTGGTGGTATATGAAGATATTTTACCCCATTCTTCTTGCACCACTTGTTTTAAATGGGTTTTGTTTATAATTTTGTGTTTTCGAACCACTGTTTTGAGTGTGGCCCACAGATATTCAATGGTATTGATGTTGCGCTACTGTGGTGGTGTGTGTAACTGCTGTTTACAATGAAAAAGACACCATATTTTGACGCTGCGTGCATTCTGTTTGGGGTCGTTGTCCTACTGGAAAATGAAATTTCCATCTAAAGCCAAATTTTTATCACTTTCCTTTAGATTTCTGCGAAGTATATATAAGTAAAAAATATCGTTTATAATGCCATCTATAAAAATTAAATTTCCTACCCCGGATGAAGCCATGCAACCTCAAATCATGACGGAATCACCATCATGCTCAACTGTAGGACGTAACTTTTTTGGATACAAAGCAATATTAGGCTTTCTTCATACAGTACGATGGCTTTCACTGCTAAAAATGTTGAGTTTTCTTTCATTGCTAAATATAAGTTTCTGCCAAAGGTTATTGGTTTTCAGTTGATGGGTTTTTGCAAACTTCAAATGCTTTTTCTGAATTTGCAAGCTGATGAACGGTTTCTCTCTAACAATGCGATTTTTATATCCAGCTTGTCTAATGGCATTTCGCACAGTTTCAGCACTTACACTTCTGCATATGATTTGAAAAGTTTCTGCAACAAGTTGGATGAACCATAGGGTCGCAGCAATCTAAAGGAAAGTGTTAAAAATTTGGGTTCAGAAGGAAATTCCATTTTCCAGCAGGACAACGACCCCAACCAGAATGCACGTAACGTCAAAATATGGTGTCTTTTTCATTGTAAACAGCAGTTACAGACACCACCACAGTACCCCGACATCAATGCCATTGAACATTCATGGACCATATTAAAAAGTGGTTTAAAAACACAAAATTATAAACAAAACCCATTTAAAACAAGTGTTGCAAGAAGAATGGGGTAAAATATCATCAGATACCAACAAAAATTGGTCGAATTGGTACCATGACGTTTAGAGGCCATTATAAGAGCCAAAAGACATGCAACTTAATAGTGACACTTTGTTTTTATGCGTGATATTGCAAAACTTTCATTGGTGTATTCTCAGTTTTTTGAGGCAAAATTCTGTATATGTTTATTTAAAATGCTTCTGAAACTTTTTAAATTAGAAGTTTTTAGTTGATTTTTCTTTATTTTTACTCTAAATTAGACCATTTGTTATGTGTAAAAATAAAAACATGTTTGCACTTCCCGGTTATGTGTTATTTATATTGAAAGTCGGATTTATCAAATAAAAGTAAGGTGTACTCTCAATTTTTTTGAGTATATATTTATGATAGATGAAGGACTGTAAAAATGTTCTCGAAGTCTTTTAATGAGAACTATTGCAATAGGTAGTCTTCCTGTAGGAATTTATCTAATTGATAATTTAATTATTTTGGTTTGATGCTGCAGAAGGAACAGCTTTTATATATTTATATTTCTTAATGTTAGCTGGCGTGGATTTTGCTAGCAGTCCAACCGTCAAATGTACGTTTCAATTAAAGTACACAGGATGAGAAATCTATCTTTTTTTATAGAATTTTGAAAATAACATAACGTTCCAATCGATTTCTAAGATATTTTTCCAATTGAGGCAAGTTTTCTTTCGAATCGCGATAGAAGAAGCACCTATCGATTTTCTGAATTTATTTTTAAACATTTTCATGGGAAACTAGAAATACATTTTCTTTTTCCAAGTAGAATGAGAAATAAGTAGGAGCATCGGTAAAAAAAAAAAAAAAAAAAATGGAGAATATTTTTCCTGAAGAGGGTTTTTTTATTACTTCAACCGATGTAGATTTTAAATAAAGGTTTACCCTTAGTCCAGAAACAGTTTTTTAAAAAGTTAATTGTATTCGCTCTCATTGGATGATTACACAAGTGAAGCCTGTGGTAATTTTTTCCTCCTGACATACTTTTGCAAAAGGTTATAGTAAATACTGTAAAGTCCTTTATACTCCTCTCTTACTCCCTCCCTTTTCAATTCACAATTTCCAAAAACCAAATATTCTTATTGATTTTAAATTAATATCTATATAATTAGTTTTTAATCAACGAGTATCATGATAAACTGAAGTAACAGAGCAAATAATTACCGGTAGAAAATAGATCTAAAAAAGATATATGTTCTGTATTTCTCAAAATTTTTTTGATTATAATTTTAAAGAAAATAGTAAAAAAAAGATCAAACATCAAATCGAATAATAATAATAAAATCCTGATAAAAATGAATTTATAATCTTTTAATAAAAGGTTTAATCGATCTGTTCCATTGCAAATCAGAAAACTGCGTAATTTTTTTGCATGAGATTTTTTTATACTATTTTCAAGAGAACTGGAAATAAAAAGCTCAAATAATTCTACTAATCCTAAGAATAATGTTTTGAAAATTAGACGACAACTTCTTTTAATATGAAGAAGTCACCCGTTCATTTGTAAATCAAATAAATGCATGAAGTTAAATTACTATGGAAATATTATTATTTCCATATAAAATTTATAATATTAGTTTCTTGTCTGATCAGGAAGATAGTTTTACAAATACGGTAATGAATCGCTGAGTCTTCAATCCAAGTCTTGGCGACCATTTGAAGATTTATAGACGAAAAAGAATTTGGAACCAAAAAGGAAAGATCCCGCATAATCGAGAATCTTGGCAATAATTCTATTTGAATTCTAGTTCCAATGACTATTCTAGAACATTCGATACCCTGTCATAGAAGCTATAAAAACCTCATAGTGAGTAGATGAATCGAGCTCAAGCCAGCAATTGATCAAACCTTTCTTTGGAGCTTTGATCACCTACGAGTTCTAACTAAGCGGTTTCTGAGAACTCGTAGGAGATTCTGATTAATTGTTTCTGTGCTTTTGTTTAATTATAGTATCTGTTGATGACTGCATCTTTTCTTTTTTTAATTGAATTTAGAAAAGCAATAAGCAATTATGAAAGTTTATCAAATGTAAACAAGAATTAAAAAATCAAAATCAGCCTTAATTAGGGATAAAAATAAAAATAAATGGTATTTGGAGAGAGTGGAAATTGCCCGAGTATCTCAAGCAATAATCATTTACCACATATGCTACCATCAATTGTGCCTTTTATGAATATATTTTGGGATCAAATCCCGCTTCGTTTACCATTCATGCCCGTAGAAAGGCTTTCCTCTTTTCACCTTTTATGGAGAATTTTCAGAGGAAACTGGTCCACATCTGCATTTCTCTTAGAAAGCACCAAAACACCAGAAAATCCCGCAACAGAATGAATAACCCTTTTCATTGATTTCATTTCAACTATACAAAATAAATAGATGTATGTAATTTGTAAGATGAAAGAAAATATTTTTTACTTAGAATTTTATTTTAATAATTATTTTATAAAAATAAATTTTATAAAAGTGGTTTTACAGCTCAATTGAATTTTATGAATATAGTTAAAGTTTTGTTTATTTATTTTTAAATCCTCAAAATACTAATAGAGTATAAAACAATTCTAAAGAAATTTTTATTCTGCAAAAAATTCAGTTCCAATTTAAATTTTTTAAAAAGATCGATTAATTATTATAAATATATATCTTAAATAAATTTTTATATACTTTTATGTAAGATGACATTTTGTTCTTAATTTTTGATGTACTAGAACTTCGATGTTTTGTATACTAGGGTCTTCTTACTGATGATACATGATTTTAAAGCTATCAGATTTTAGTTATCAGTTAATATATTAATATTTTTAAAGTTTGTAAATTATGCAAATGTCTCTACCTCTTAATGAATTTGAAAGGAAGGTGATTTAAATATTGATTAATATTTTTAATAACGAATTACAAATTGATTGTAAAGACAAATAACTTGATGCATCTTCCTATTAATATATTTTTGTACACTAACCAGTAGGAGTGGTTTCCACAAAACTTTCTCGTATCCTCTCTAATAAAGCTGTTATCCTAAGAACCCCTTTCATGGCATTGGTGTACAATAGGTATGAAATATTAACCTTTGGCGTGAATTTAGAATTTTTACTGAATCTATCGTGTCATCCTTGGCGTGTTTCTTGGCGATTAATCCCTGGTACTCGATAAACAGTATCTGAAAATCGAATTTGTCTTTTAGATGCCTTTCTCTGAACCGATTGAAAGAAAAATTGAACATAGAACTACAACTGTAGTTACAAAATCCCATACCAAATTTGGCATATTTAAATCATTGCGTCTTTGAGTTATCACATTCACATGTTTCTGAAAGTACAGACCGACAGATGGTCAATCCCGTGATGGATTTGGTTCAAATCTGATAAATGTCTACACTATAAATGCTAAATCTGTGTATCGAATGTTATTCCAATTTCTCTTTTTTTTTAAATTATCGTGTCAACTTATGTTCGAACAGCCGGACGGAGAGACTTCCTCTGGACAAAATTTGCTCAATATTTGACTGCAAATGCTGCGTAAAGACCGTATACCAAATTTCAACCGTCTAACTCAAAGCAGTTTTGGGTTATTTTTGTCACAGACAGACGGACAAACATTTTCCAAAAAATGCTTTTAGAATTCAGGTGGTCTAAAAGAGGAGATTCGTCAAAGTCTCAAGTTTTTTTTTCACTATTGTGGTGGCGGGAAAATTTTCTTGTGATCGTCGGGACTACTTCACTTTCATTTCATCATTTCACTGGAACAAAATGATGAACCATTCGCAGCATGGGAAAAATTATTCTGTGTCAGGACGACACGTTTCACCATTTGCATCATAAATTCTTTTTCGTTGGGCGCTAATGCGGTGACGGGAAACTTTTCTTGTGATGGTCGGGACGACGTCACTTTCGTTTCCTCACAAATTCTTTTTCGTAGGGCGCCAATGTGGTGGCGGGAAAATTTTCTTGTGATGGTCGGGACGACTTCACTTTAGTTTTATCATTTCACAGGAACACAATGATGAACCTTTCCCGGGGTGGGAAAAATTATTCTGTGTCAGACGAACGTATTAAAATTTCTTTTTCGTTGGGCCCCACGTTGGGCGCCAATGTGGTGGTAAGTTGATTATTATGATCCATGCAGGAAGCAACAGGACGAATGTTTTTAGGGACATTTCTTTTAATAATCACATTCACACACTAAACAAGTACAAATACAAAGACAAGACATTCACGCGCGCGGCTTCACAGTTCAGCATCACATCTCATTCTAATTACAATCGCAATGCACTATGGGATGACATATGGGATGACCTAATCAGGTATCGCCATCTAGTATCCAAAAGAGAAGATGAGTAATGCAACTGCTACACTATTTTATTTTTGACTATTACTATACTTCCTCTATACGACATATACGAGAAAGTAATAAAAATGTGTTTCAAAAAATAATTTTCTCAAAATTTATTTATTGAAACATATAAATTGAACACTTTCTTAAAAATAAATGAACGCTTTCTGAAAATCATCCATCTTCGGCAATTAATAGTTGAGAATATTTCACTAAAGGGCAAAAAAGTATAACAGTTCCAGCAGCAAAGATATGCGATGAATGATTTCATTTGTTTGCCTCCAGTAGAGTGATGCATTCCGCTTCTGTTATAGTTTCTCGTTCTTTTTTTTTGTTGTTGTTGTTGTTTTCGCTTTGTTTTTCTGCCTATTAAGTTGATAAATAGTTCTTCTAGGAATTTATCATAGGTAACAGGGGAAAAAACACCGTTCTTCATCAAATATTTTTGACAGAAAAGTTTCTCTTGCATTTACTTAACGTCAGCAAATGTGAAAAAAAAAGAATAAGTAATGCCAATTTGTTTTTAAACAACTTCAAAAGTTCTCTTTTAAAATCCATGCAATATTGAGCTCTAAATCTTTAATATATGGCTTTTAAATAAGCATTTGTGAAAGTCGATGCAATAAAACCAGTTTTTAAAAATTATTAAAGTTAGCAAAGTTGATCAAAATGTTAAAAATTTTCACTTTGTTTACTTTTATTTCTCTAATACACGATTTAGTATAGCATATATTGGAAATGTTATTTGAATGGAAAGTTTGTCTATTTTTTAATCTTTAATGCATCATTTAGTGAATTAAATGCTAGCAATAAAAAATTTTGTCATTTAAATATTTTCTTGATTTAAAAATTTTAATAAATGATTTAGAATAATAAATATTAAGGAATTTTAATATCTGTTCTTTTAAAATTCAATATCAAATGGTGCTGCTTATGTGGAACTAAAATGTAATTAGATTAATCGATTAACTAATAATATTAACCAATGTTTGCCATAGAGAATATAAAATTTATAGCATTATTTAGAAAATTATAATATTATAATTTGAAAAGAAATTCAAATATGGAAATTACACAGAGAATAAAATTTTAAAACTCTAGCAATCAGGATGCCAGTAAAAAAAATCCATTATTAAATTACAATTTTACAAGCATAAAACAGGTAAAATTAGATATCCTCCTTACACAAAACTATAATTTGATAAAGAATATTTTTCATGTACTTAACTGTCTAATTTTTATCCCTTTTATCGCCATAAATATTGCATAAAACTACAACAAACCTATTGCTTCAAAAAAAACAATTCTAACATCGAAGTCTAAGTAATGATTTTGATGCCAGAAGTTATATATTTATCCAAAATAACTTAACAACGCCAAGCACTTTTATTTAATTTGACTTGTAAAACTGGAATTTTTCACATCCTGATTTATTGGAGTTATGAAGTTTTTTTAACCAGTGTGTTTTCAATAACAACACAAATTTGAATGTTTACCAAACTTTTAAAGTCACTTTATCGCCCTTTTCCATTAAGTATAATCTAGTATGAGAGGCGCCATCTAGTAATAAAAATAGGTTACAAAACTGCATAATATATTATAATAATGAATTGCAAGTTAAGGACTGATAACTATACAATAATTAAAATAAAAAAAAATCGTTATTTTAATGGAGAATAAATGCTTTATTTATACAGTCACCTAGAATGAACTTTTATCACAACCTCAATTCTATTAAATAAAGTATGGACTAAAAAAAATATTCTACAACATTTTGCATTTAGTTTGTGCAATCATCTACATTTATATATATATTATCTATATATATTTATATCTATATACAGGTTGGTTATAATTAAACTTCCCCTATAAACAGCACCATACAACGCAAACGGATGAACGGATTGCAACAAAATTTGGTATATAGACTAGGCATGAGATGTGCTCTCGGAATTTTGGGAAAAAAATTAGTTTCAAAATGTCTACAAGAGTTCGCATTTTTTGGAGAAACATTAATTTTAATACAATTAGAGAATAAAACGAAATACAGAAACAATATTAATATAGTTTCTGATCACCTTGTCATTGAACCATATTAGGTAAAGGAAAGGAAAAATTAACAGTACGCTGCGTGAGAAAAAAAGCAGGTTCAGTTTGCAGAAATAAGAACAGATTAGGACGAAATTGCGCAAGAGGAGCAGTTGTTAATCGTATTCAGGATGATGTAGGTAAAGGTGCGCCATGTGATCACCCTCATTCACCTGCAAAATTTGAAGTGGATTGACAGTGTGTTCAACAGCAGATCGTAATTGATCAGTTGTGATGCTTCGCACATGAAGCGTTATGGAGTTCTTTTAAGTCATTCAACGTCGCAACAAGATACCATCCTCATTACAGCCGGAAATATCGACATAAAACATGACAACGACTGCAAACGTTTCTTACCCTAACCTATTTTGCATAAAGCTTCCTCTTCTTCTCAAGCATGCAAATCGCGACATTTTTTTCCTGAACCTGACTTCCCAATTTTTTACATTTTATTACTCATAATTCTTGTTCTGTATTGTTAATATTGTTTCTGTATTCCGTTTAGGGCTTTTATTGTGTTAAAATTAATGTTTTTCTGGAAAAGGCGCCTTCTAGCCGATATTTTGGAGTTAATACTTTTTTTTCTTTCTGAAATTTCTTGAGCGCATCTCTTGCATAGTCTATACATCACATTCGTTGCATTCCCTTCATCCCTTTACGTTGTAGGATGCTATTTATAAAGAATATATATATATATATATATATATATATATATATATATATATATATATATATATATATATATATATATATATATATATATATATATAATACGCTGACGCAGCGCATGTGGCACATAAATTAGTCTAATTACTTATCATGGAATGGCAGCAACGGACATTTCGACTTAACTCATGGAACGCTTTTGCAGTTGCACTTATGTCTCGCTTAGCTAATTAATGGAGCTGCAAAATATTACTAGAAATCCTCGGAAAAAGGGTTTGCTAATTAAAGTATAGACCCTGTCATTCAGTTAGGTTAAAGAAATGCGAACCATATGGAATTCTGACGTCAAACACAGAATTTAATCGAATGCAAAATTATGCTTCATTGTCGCCAGGAAAATAATTATATAAAAGTTATATTATAGTTATAAGTGTAAAGTTATATTAAAGGCCTATTATAATTAAAGCATGAAATCCGTTGTTTCATGTAATGTGATAATTTATTTCATGAAATAACTAAAAATTCTATGAAGTTATTCTATGAAAACTTCTATGATTCTATTATCAGTTATTTTATCAAATGATAAAGAATTCTATGAAATTATTGAACATTGAACTTTAACAGTAACATATGCACAGGTAAGACTAAAGATTACTGTACAGTTTCTCACCAAGCACGTCAAAATTGTGTAAATCGTCCAAAAACTCGCCAAAAATCCACCATCTTGGGCAGCTATTCAAATGATGATAAACAGTGTTTAGGGTTGCAACACATTTTTTCACAGTTACATTTGATGAGAAATCGCCCCAAAATAATTTAACTTTCGCAACCGTACTTTGATACTAGACGCATTTTAATTTGACAGAATAGCAATTTGTTGTAAATTGATTCCATTTAATTTATAAACTTCATAAAATAATACGTTGAAATTTTAATAACTATATTCCTGTAATATTACGTATTAATAGTTAACCTGTTTAACTATTAATACATACTACTGTAACGTATAAACAGCTGGAAAAGTCTGTATTCTGGGCTAGCAAGCTGATCGCTAAAGGAGGCTAGTTTTAATGAAAAACGCTTCGTGGTTACAGTAAGTAAAGAAATGTTTATATTAAAAAAATTATCAGTTGAATAGGGACAACAGTTTGTTAAAACAATTCTATTAAAAAGTTAAGCATAATGTGATTTTTTCACATTCTAGTATACGTAGTATGGAGAAAGTATAGTAATCGTCAAAAAATTCGAACTCCAGATTTTGACGAATTGCCACGTTTTAGACCTCTATGCGTCCGAAAAACACATTGTTGGAAAATATATGTCCATCTGTCTGTCTGTTTATGAAAAGGATAGCTCAAAACCTCTTAGAGCTGGATGGTTGAAATTAAGTATTTCGATCTTTAAACCAAATTTACAGATTTCTATCAAATTTTGGGTATAATCTGTTCAGAGGACGTCCGTTTGTCCCACTGTTCGAATAAAAGTCAAAACCATATCTATAAAATGAGGAGAGCTAAATATATATGATTCGATGCACAGATTTAAGATCTGCAGTGTAGAAAACTGTTGAAGTTGGAGCCAAAACTAACAAAACTTGACTGTCTGTCGGTTTGTACTTTCAGAAACAAGTTAAAACGATAAATCAAAAACGCAGTGACTTAAATATATCAAATTTGGATGGGATTTTAGGACTACAAATGCAGTTTTTTGTCAAACCTTTGTTTTCATCAGTAGAAAAAAAATTGTCTAAAACACAAATTTGATTTTCAGATGCTATTAATCGCATGCCAGGGAGTAAGCCAAGCATGACACGATAGATCCAGTAAAAAAGGCTAAATTGGTGAAAAATTTAGCATTTCATAATTATTGTACGTCAATACCATGCAAGGTGCTCTCTGGGATAACACCTATATCAAAGAGTATCCGATAAAGTTTAGGATTACTCCTGCTGGTTTTATTATAGTACTAGCCGCCTTTGGCGACCAGCCAGTTCGCCAAACTGAATGTTCGTTAAAATTTTAATAATTAAATATTTTATGCAATCTTATGCATTTTATGCAATTATTATGCATTTTATGCAATTCTTCATCAAAATATTTTAAAACTTCAAATTTTGATAGTCATACAATTCACTCATAATATTATAAAGGTCTTCAGTCATAACGTGATATGTATCTCTCTAATTTTCTGTTAGCTCCCGTAGAATTTATGCTTTAAACTAAAGTGGAAAGGATTAATCTGCAATTAATATAATAATATTTTTTTACTGAAACAAAGCATTTTTTTTATAATATGATTACTGAAAACAGAGTCACTGAGCGTTTAAACTTTATGGACACTAAAGAATATCTTTCTTATTTTGTAATGTTTCAGGAATTTGTTAACAAAATTTTCTCATATTCATCATGAGCAGATCGATTAAAAAACAATGTTTAATTTTAAATGCATCAAACACTAAGAAAATAAACAGAATTGTTTAAAATAATTGACCGAAAACAAGTAAAAAAAAATCTACTTATAAACGATGTACTTAAAACTATAAGTATAAACAAAAAAATATAACTAACATTAATACAATTTAATTACAAAAGCATGCAACGAACCTAAAAATAATTTAAATCAAGTCCGCATCCGTTGATAATAGTTGTCAACAATAGTTGTCATCAATATGTACGTTTGAATTTTCAACGCCAGTTATGGTAACGTAAATACGTGAATTTTTATACCCCAGTTAGGGTGAAGCTATGCAGATTAGAAATTTTTAATTTCCTTCATTCTGTTTTATTTTAATTCAAAAGTACGTCAGAATGAATCTGAAAGGTCGAATAATTAACAATGTTTAATTTTAAATGCATCAAAAATTAAGAAAATAAACAGAATCATTTGAAATAATCGGTCGTAAAATGTTAAGCCTAGCCTCATTAGTATGGGAAAAAAATACTGCAGCCTTACTCATTTAGCGGTGGGGAAGTGAAGATTTTTTTGGCGGGAAAGTTAGTTTTTAATTAATAATTAAAATTCTAATTAATAATTAAAAAAAGGGACCCCAGGTGTACATTCCCGACCTCCAAGGTATACATCTACCAAATTTGGTAGCTGTAGGTCAAACGGTCTTTCTGTAGAGCGCCAACACACACACACACACACACACATTGAGCTTTATTATAAGTATAGATTAAAAGATATTCAGACTGGGAAATGAACAATTATCTAAATGGAAAAAGTAAAGAAAGCAATTACAATAACTGGTTGTGCATATGAATTCGAATTGAACCAACCAAAGCAAAAAAGTAAGGATATTAAAGGCATTAAGTTTTGGTCCAAAAACAGCAAATTTTAAACTGTGTCATTTATGAGGGCACAAAACAAGAAAGTATACAATGAATAAAATATCTCACTTGGGTTTATGAATTTTATTCTTTTGTAAATTTCAGAATTAAAAAAAAAAACTTTTGCTTTAATTATATTTGAAGATATTGGTAATATATTTGGCAAATCATTTTCTTTTAATTAATGTCAGGCACAATTTTTGCGCTATATTTTATTACTTTAAATTGCATTTTTTTTAGTTACATTATTTTGGGGATAAATATTTTGCTAAAGAAATCTCTTTTTCCTGAAGTTATTTATCTGCTTCTGTGCATTGCAAAATGTTTAGTAGTTTGAAACAAAGCAATCTTCCTCTGTAATTATAAAAGTGTGTTTTTTTTTAAAAAATAGTGAAATTTCTCTTTTTTCTCTTTATTTCTGTTTCTTTTTAATTATTATAGGAAACAACTAGTTAATTTATGTTTTAATTACAAATCCTCAAATCACAACATTTCGTTTTCATCTATACTTCCATTTCAAAACCTTTCACACGAAATGTTAGAAATTTACTATAATTAAGCACATCAATTTTTTATAACAGAAAAGTTCCAAAAAACCCTGCAAACTATTGTTTTTCCCCGTTACTACATGCTAGGATTGTTATTGTAGACCGCCTGGCGCTCCGATACATCCCACAATGCACCGCGCGTGCTGGAAAAATCGATGCATTTGCTGTGTCAACTCCAAAGATGGCGGTGGATTTCGTAGCAACGTATAAAATTCTGGTTTTGGGGGATAGTAATGTGGGAAAAACATGTATAGTGCACAGATTTTGCGACGAGACATACTATGATACTTATATTTCTACAATAGGTAAGTATAAACAGCTTTTTATGATTCGTAAAATGTAGAATAGCGCTTTGCAAAACTTCGGCATTGCTGATCTTTCATAACATAGAACAAAAGATTACAGTCGTAGAATCTGAATATGTGTATTATCTGTGAAATAAATTAGTTTATTCTTAAAAAAAGTGCTAAAAATGTATTGAACTGTATTTTACAAATGCTAGATAGAATTTTAAATTTGTATTTATTTTATTATTTATGCATTAGTCATTCTTGGGGATTTATGGGAGACTTTGTTTACTTATACATATCTTAAGGCTGAAATCTTGCGGAAAATTATTCTAACATTCTGTATCTGTTAAAGTTTGGTAAAATTTTATTATCAGTTTCATAATGTTTGAAATCACGTAAGATATAAAGATTTGAACAAAGAAGTGTTGTTTGAAATCGAGTTTAGATTCTTTAATCTAAATGTTATGCTTTATTTTTTTTATGGAAAAGTTTTAATATATTAAAACTTCTACACACACTTTTTTCTGTAAAATAAAAATTTCTTCTATGCATTATAAACAAATGTATGAAAACCCAAGAAAATTTGTAACTTTGAAATTCTACAAAATCTAAAACCCGCTCTTTATTTTTTAAAAAATAGGAATAGTTTTAATAATATAGAAAAAGTAAGAAAATAAATATAAACTCTGTGCTTTGTTTTAACAATTAGAATTTTATATGCATTTATCATTGATTTATAAATTAATAGCCTAATTGCAGGATTTAAATTCTCTAATGTTATTTTTAACTTTTTGAGCATTCATGTACCAACATTAAGCTCGAATGCAGTTTTTTGAATGAAATTGTAAAAACTCAGATATTAAGTTAACATGATTTTAAATTTTACATTTTTATTGGTCTAAGTTATTTATCGTGTTTATATTCATTTTATAAACAATGCATAAAATTCTATGAAATATCATGCTTTGGAAGATATACAAATTGTGCAGAGAATGTTCATATAATATATGGTTTCGATCATTTTTTTTCCCAAGGAGATTCCAGACATTCTATAGTTTGTCTCTGATGCGTGTGTATTAATACATTTGCGGCACCATACATTATTCGCAAATTTAAACGCAATGCGAAATTCACTGTTGAAAAGTTTCTGTGTCCACGTTAAATTTTATTGCGCTGTTATATTGGTTTAAAAAAAATCTGAATAGAAATGAAAAATTTTAAATTTTTAACAAATTTATTTTAATTTAGATTTATGCGTTTTAAAACTATTTACATGAAAATTAGTAAATAATTGTCATTAAAATTATTTATTGATTTAAGAAGAAAACTTTTTAAGAAACCTTGTGACCTAAATCAGAAATAACAATAAAAACAGATAAACAAATTATTTCATGAAATTTCACAAGCTTTATTATTTGTAACATGAAATGGCAACGCGATATTTTTTAACATATAACTAACTATATTACCCTTTTTCCTACGATTCCAATTGATGTTTAAAAACTCTTTAGTATTTTTAAAATATGAGATTTAAAGAATTTATATTTCGATAAATAGCATTTGTGTCACAAATCATATTTAGTACATTATTTGGAACCAAACTATTTGATATTTCGCAGAATTTCCCAAGCGATATTAATAGTAACATGAAATGGCAACGCGAAATTTCTTAACATTTAACTATATTACCTTTTTTTCAGTACGAAAATTGATGTTTAAAAACTTTTAATATTTTTTAAGTATGAGATTTAATAATTTTTTTTTGATTAAAACATTCAAAACCTTTGGGTCACAAAAAATATTTAGTGCATTATTTGGAATCAAGATCATTTGATTTTTCTTTTCATGCAAAGTAAAAGATTTCCTCTGAATCAAAATTTTTGCATTAGTTAATTAACATAAAGATGTAATTCTTTATTAGGTATTGAAAGAATATGTATTTAATACTGGCAATGAAAGTTTTGTTATGATGAAAATTGTTTATAATGTTGAAAAATGTTGTACTACACTTTGATAGAAGAATTTTTTTCGAATCTCAGTTTTTACATTTTAATGTTCGGGTGATTTAATTTTCTCTTTTAAAATGGTTATATAAATGTTATGCATCCATAAAAAATTTCTAGCAATCTTTTATCTGTAATTAAACTAAAAAGGATAAAAGCTAACAAATAGCAAAATTATTTTCGTAGTTGGCATCTGCTACGGAAATTTCATTTGAATGAGTCATCATGTGACGTCATTGTTTATGATAAGCTCAACTACGCATGCCATCTATTATCTGACTGCAAGTTTTCCAACGCTATACAGTTACTTAGTCCAATTTACGTCCGAGAAGATATGCAAACGATTCCAAAAATAAATTGGAGTGCTGAATTTGAAATATATTACATCAGTAGGAACTGAATTTTTATTTCGCTGTTTCGAAATAGAGTTTTGAGATTAAACGACAAATTTAATTTTTTAAATATTTGTAATAAATGAAATCTGATCAAATTTCATTGTTTAATATTTTATTTCTGTTTTGTTCATTTGTTCAAATAAATATAGTTGTGTAGCGATGAGGGTTAGGGGGAGGACCCATTACAAAATTCTGTCTTTACGATCATGCAATAAGCAAAAATAAATACAAGTGTTTAAAAATTAAATTTGTAATTTCTCCTCAGTTATTTCCTTTATGCATATCGTTTTCTATTCTATTTATTTAATTAAAAAAAAATTGCTGATCTTTAAATTTTAAAAACTATTTCATCCAATTTAAAATAAATTATTTCACAATATATTTAAAAATAAGTTTTTCAGTTTATAAATTCCGACGCAAGAAAAATACGAAAATCTTCAACGTTACTAGGAAGCGCATTCAGCTTCGTGTAATGTTTGCTTTTTTACATGTAAAGTATGTTAACAAAAGAATCGGTTTTACAGAGTATTACTTTTTCTCTCCTCAGAATTTCCTATCAATATTAATTTATGAATTTTTATCTTGATTTAGAATTTCTTAAGCTGCAGGCCTTTATTTCAGAAGATTTGTATACAAAAATATAGGAATATTTAAATGATATATTTAACCGTATGTAAAATCCTTTTAACATAAATAAAACGAAATTGCTTAACTTTGTTAAAAATAGCAGTTAAAAAAAAGAATATAAATGATGTATGATAAAAATTAAATAAAAAAAAAGTTGCTCTTTAATTTACTTGTTGACGTTGATTGTTTATTTTAACCAACTGCTAATAAAGTTGAAACGCAAGAAATATTAAAAAAATCCAATTTCATTTAATCGAAACTATTTATCACAGTCAATATAAAACTAAGTTTGTTTTTTTTTTAATTCGCACAGAGGTGTACAAGTCATTCAGCTTTTATTAATAAGAAATAGATATTGATTTTGGTATGTTATTGAATTGCTATGTATTTCCACTAATTCAAGACAGCAATTAATATCTCAAATCTTAGTTTGAAACGAGTTGCATGCGATTTTTATCAAATTTTAGTACTTTTTCTGAGCAGAGGTGCACTCATTTCTTCCATTGGAAAAAAAAAGACCTGTATCTCTAACGAACATGCATATTAAAGATAAAATCTAACTTGGAATGATTTTTAGCTTTTCGGATACGAAATATGTTGTTGTGTGCTGTGACTTATGGCACTTTAGAAGCCGAGTGAGCGTCTCTTGTTTTTTCAGTAACGACTTAGCAACTTCATGCGTCACATTCGCTTGCACAACCCCTTTTTATAGGTGGGGGCACATTCACACACCTCACAGATAGAACACAGAAGAAGAACAACCATACCCGAACCGGGACTCGAAACCGGTGTCACGGGGAAGATACACTACTCCTATGGCGGGATGCCGGCGTATACGAAATATAGAGAAAGTATAGTAATCATCAAATAATTCGAACTCGAGATTTTAACGAATTTCCATGTTTCAGACTTCACTGAGTTTGACCCCTTCCTTCCCCTTATATTTTTTCATTATGCTTCTCTGTCTCTCTAGGAACACAACTATTCAAAAACATCTTGAACTAGAAGAATGAAATTTAGTATATGGAGTTAATACTAAATTTGTAAATTTATATTAAATTTTGAGCGAAATCCATTAAAAAAAAAGTCTATCTGGCTGTCTGAATGTTCAAATAAGAGCGAATTCGATACATTCAGAACTTAAAGAGATGTATAAATAAAATTTGGTATACAGATTTAGCATCTGAAATGTAGATTCTTATCACATTTTAAACTAAATTTGTCAAAAGGTCGACCATTCATCGGTCTTCATTTTCACTTCCATGTAAACGCAGTTCAGTCATAAACGGAACGATTTAAATGAATTTCGCGGTGTTATCTTGCGACTACAGCTGTAATTTTGATTCAGATTTTTTTTTAATCAATTGGAAACCAGGTGGAGTGGTTTCCCTCAAACTTTATCGCATTTACTAATAAAGATGTTATTCCAGAGAAAGCCTTGCATAGTATTGGCGTACAATAGTTACGAAATATCAAACTTTGATGCAAATTTAGCATTTTTGCTTAATCTTTCGCATTTTCCTTGACGATTAATCCCTGGCATGCGGTTAATAGCACCCAAAAGTAGAATTTGTGTTGTAGATAAGTTTTTTTCCCCAACGGATTGAAACAAAAATTAGACATAAAGCTACATATAGTCATAAAATTCCATACAAAATTTGATATATTTATCATTGCAGCTTTGAGGTATCACCTTTGCGTATTTTTGAAAGTATAAATCGACATACAGTCAATCCTTTTTAAAAATTGGCTCAAAATTTGGCAGATGTCTAGAATATACATGTGAATTGAGTGTTTCGAGTTTTATCTATTTAGCTCTTTTTGTTTTGCAGTTATCTTGTTGTTTTGTCGAACAGTTGGACAGACAGACTTCCTTTGAATAGAGTTTGCTTAAAATTTGACAACAACCTCCAAATTTGGTGTATAAGAAGTCCGTATAAGAAATTTCAATCGCTTAGCCGAAAGAGTTTTTAAGTCATCTTTGACACAGACAGACAGATGGGAGGACATATTAGCAAAATGTGTTTTTCGAACTCATAGAGGTATAAATCGTGGATATCAGTCAAAATTTCGAATTCGAATGTTTTGACGACTACTATACTTTTGTGACGGATTGTATGAGCGAGGATAGACCCTGGGACCTTGTGGTTCGCAGTCCAGTAACATGATCACGATACAAAAGCAATTGCTCGTGCAGCATAGTTGTTAACTGGCTTATAAGCTATTCACCACAAACTCTCCCTCCAGTGAGTCAGAGATGAGATGAACGATATGACTGTTGAGTGGTGTTGAGTCGAATGCGCCTGTACCCATTTGAGTAGCGCCAAGCGTTTTGTCGAGCGTGTGTGTGTGAGTGGTTGCTGATGCTGTTGCTGCGTCAAGTGAGTCTGACGACTTTGGGTTGCTCCGGCCTTTTTGAGTTGCTGCGTCAAATGAATCTGACGACTTTGGTTTGCTGTGGGTAGATGACGCCACAACAGCTGTACGAAGGTTGAAGGTTCATCGTCCGAGGTCACCAATGTGGCGGTTTGTTAGGAGCGAGGATAGAACCTGGGATCTTGTGGTTCGCAGTCCAGTAACATGACCATGATACAAAAGCAGTTACTCGGGTAGTGTAGCTGTTATCTGGATTATAAGCTATTCACCACTTTCTATATATTGCATATACCAGAAAGTAAAAAAGGCATCCGAAAAGCATATTCAAGCAACAGATTCAGTAAGATTTTTAGATTCACGCGAAATACCTATATTTCGTTGGCCAATGCTCATCAATGCGATGCAAGACTTTTACGGCCTTATTCAAGATGTATAATTTTATACGTGTGAGGGGTATGATTATATTTTTTTATTGGAGAATAAACAGGAAAATTTCGGGGAGACATTTCTCGCTGATTTTTATAAAAGAAGAAACCAGTGTTCACTTGTGTAGTCATGGTCATGTGATATAAACCTATTTATTCACCCCCACCAATCACCTGATATAGTAGATAGATTCACAGAACTTATTTATTGCACAATAGTTTAAGTGATGACATGCTTTATAGATTCTCGCTGCTAGATTTTACTTTACGTTACAATTTCTAAATGCTTTGCTCCATTCCTTTTACCTAATCGTCTTACGCACTTATATTCGATCCTCTTTCTTTCCCTTCAGGTCTTCAGCTTTCAGAAACAGATGCTATTATCCATTGAATGCTATGTATTTATAAATAAACTGGCTGCTATTTATAACCGCTAGTTCTTTGTGTCTATGTTTACTGCATTGTGCAAGCTCTTTCGCGTTCTTGGATAAAATTGGTTCATAGGCTATTTTTTCTGAATGAATGTTTGGAAGTTTGGATACTAATATCTCTGAGAATGTTCTCATATATCTTGTTTGAAGATTAACTCATAAATACTGTAGACCTAAGGATGCCGGTAGGCTCATCTGTAAGGCGATAAAAGGGCAGGCTGTATAACAACGAAAAACATGGATAAATCATAGTTCTTAATATTCTTTCTTTATATCATCATTCATAGCATTTAAAACGCAATTTTTTTAATAAAAATAATTCACCTTATCCCTTCTATCAGATATCTTAATACAAATCAGTACTTTATAAATGTTTTTAGGTACTTTTTCGTTAGTCGGGAGCAAATGTCGTCAATTGTGAACCAAACGCGAATTTGGCGTGAGAAATTTGGCGGAATTCTACATTATCTGGCGATTTTTCGCTTGTTTCGGCTAACGGATTGTGATCCAAACGAGAATTTGGCGTAAGAAATTTGACGGAATTCTACATTATTTGGCGATTTTTCCCTTTCTTCGGCTAATGGTTTGTGAACCAAAAAGAATTTGGCGGAATTCTACATTATTTGGCGATTTTTCCCTTTCTTCGGCTAATGGTTTGTGAACCAAACGAGAATTTGGCGGAATTCTACATTATTTGGCGATTTTTCGCTTTCGCCCGGCTAACGGAAAAGTACCAATTTTTATGTATATATTGATCGTATCTATTTCAAAATTCATTAAAGAAGAACAATTTGAAAACAAAAATATATACATATTTTATGTACAAATAAATATGTATGCAAAAATATTCAAGAACAAAAATGATGTATATATTTTAAATTACACTTTAAAATGTCTGATTTAATTGCAGGACAAGTAAAATTATGAACACTATTCAAAATAAATAGTCACACTTTAAAAGCCAAACTTTCACATAAAATTGAATTCTTAACCGTGGTTGCCTCATATTTGGGAATGAGGAGCTTAAGTTATGGTTGATGGTTTTCACCATCCAGGTGAACACAGAAATGGTGTGGGGCTGAGTATCTTCTACCTATGATGGGACGTACTTCCCACTAGAAGAGTTTTGCCGTGGTCGGTGATGGTCCTAAGGACTCAAGCTGTCGCGGCGGTTCTGTCATTCAGATTTATGAGTGTTCCTCAGGGTGGGTTGGAGTTGTCAGTGGTGATTACCTGAGGACGCCTCATATATAGTGATGAAAAGCTTCCATTATGGTGGTTGGTTCTCGAAATCTGGCTGGGTACAGAATTGGTATGGGGGTCGACTATCCCCTACCGATAACGGGACGCCCTTCCTACGTAAAGGGTTGCACCGTGGCCGGTGATGGTTTTAGTAATCAATCTTAGTTTCCACCAAAGCTGTCGCGGAGGTTCGGTAATTCAGATTTTCCGTGTGCCTCAGGGCGCGGTGGAGTAGTCAATGTGTGATTACCTGGAAGCTCCTCATGTATGGAGATGAGAAGCTTCCAGTTTGGAGGTTGGTTCTCGCTTTCTTGCCATAATGGGGCCTCTCTTCGTTGCCATACTAGTGCGGAGTTTCCTATTCACATTCTGATAGTGAATTATATTATTGTATGAAGGATGGACGCCTTTAATAGGGGCTCAGTAAAATGTACTTTTTAATTTTCGTGTGGCTTAGTTATGCAGATTACTTAGGGCACTAAAGCAAGACAAGGGAAGACTTCTTCAGGTGGTTGGAATGATTGAAACTTATTTTACTCTTTATTGACAAATGATTACACCAATGTAATAAAATTGGCCTAAGATGAAAGATTTTCATCTGATAGTTTTTAGTTTTCAAACAAATGTCTTGATAAATGTCTGCTTTTTCTGCAATACTCTGATTGCTACGATTTATATCTCATATTACAATGTAGAATTATTTTATTTAAATAGACTGTTTTGTAAGGAAGCCCAGTCATCTTCCGACTTCTATATAATGCACTATGAAAATGAAGTCAAAGTACTTTGTTGCCTTCCAGGATTCCTGCTTTCTATGTAGTATGCATGATTAGTTTGAGCTATTACCTAAATATTAAAAATATTTACGAAGAAACAACAAAAGAAAACTATTTTCAGAATTCCAAATGATTCCCCAGTTGAAGATTACCGATTTCCAAGATTTTATTTCATGTGTAAGCTCATCATCCTTAGCACGGTATCAGTGGTCGTCTACTCCTTTGCGTGAAAAATCTCAAAAATACTATTTCACTATATATATATTCTCGGTAGGGAAAAAATCAAGTTAGAGATCCTTAAATCCAATCAACTATTGTATCGATATTGCAAATCTTTATTTCATACAAAATTTAATAATGTTTAGATACATCATCAATAGCCCTTTGTTCCCTTTCGTCCAACAATGTTTAGAGATATCAAAAATTAAAATCCTGAAATATCCACCATCCTCAGCAATAGAACCGATTACACCAATTTTAGTCTTAATCTTAGACTACCACTCAGAATGTTCCATTTCATTGTGCAAGTATAATTTAAAATAGGGATAAGATACTGTTAATCAAACTCTGCTGATATTACTACACTAATGCTATTAATGTCCTGCGCGAATGGATGGTCACTAAAGGCGTCTAGTAAATAAATATTGATTTTAATTTCCTGTTAATATGTGCAATTGTGATGGTTAGCTAACTCCCATCAAGGGGCAGCTCAGGTAAAAGGATGAAAAGATTCCGATATGGTGGTTGGTTCACGCCACTTGTGTGGGTACAGAAATGGCGGGAGTCGGCTATCTCCTACTGATGAAGGGACATGCTTACCATGGGAAAGGTTGTACCGTGACCGGTGATGGCCCTTAGGGCTCAATATTAATTTCAGCCAGTGTTGTTGTTGCTGCGGGCTGGCCAATCAGATAAATCTGCATGCCTTAGTAAGCGGTTCGGAGTGACTGATCATGGTTATGGTTACCAACGGCTAAACACCAAGACAAAAAATATCTACTATAGAACAAATGAAAGGCCTCGATTGATATTTGTTCACTAATTAGTAGATTATAAAATGAAATTTAAAACTTACAAAAATTCAGGCTATTGTACGACAGCGTGGCTATCTGAAATTTATAGCTTTCATAATTCTGATTTTGATATTATTTATGGACAGACAAATTACACGTAAGGTGCGATATGTATGATTAAATATAATGGAGTAATAATATATGCAGCAGCTTGTTGGACTTTGGGCCAACAAATACAGCACGTGGTTACTTCTTGCGTAATAGATGCCCCCTAATAAAGAGTTTTCAAAATTTTATTGAATTTTTAATTATTCTTTAATTGAAATGTAATGTTTTCCTCAATAATTTCTGAATATATTTAATCATGAAAACGATACTTACAACTATTTTACCCTTTAATCGTTTAATTAACTTATATTCAATTCGTTTTACATTGAAATATTTAATCATACCCAATTAACAGGCTAAAATTAAAAACATTATTTTTCCGGTGATGTTGATTTTATTTCCGAACAGAGCTTTCTTCTAATAGCAATGACATTTTCAAAACATTTTTAAATACATATTGCAATACTAATTTTCATTGATTTAGTTATTGGATTTGGAAACTTATGCAGTAAATTCTATAAAATACATTTTTGTGTCCTTATTATCGCTGTTTTATAATTAAGAATGGAATTTTAAAACTAATAGTAGGATGGACGAATTAATCCTGAAAGAAAAACTTTAAAATCTACATTATGACGTAAAGAAAAAAAATTAACATTATTGTAAATTTTAATTTTTTTTATTTAAAAAGTAATTAAAAGTTTGAATTTTTTGTTTTAATGAACACCAACTACCCAAGAAATAACCACGTGGCGAATTTAATAGTTCTGACCGATGTAGCTGTTTTAAACAGTTTTTTCATAAGCATATTGCATCATAGAATTTGCCATTTAAAGATAACTATCTATAAAGATTATCTTGTTAAAAATCCCAAATTTTTGCATTTTTTCTTGAAATAATTGATTTGTGATTATCAACCGATTATGGTTACGAATTACCCAGCCACCGATACATTTAAGCTGATAGAATATCATTTTTCTTATTTTGGTTCAATTATCGGTTTTCTTTCTTTCTTTTATTTGTTCTTATACGAAATATACAAAAATTATTGTAATCATAAACAAATGAAAATCTTTCTACCCAAGTGCATGTTAACATGATAATTTAAAGACGTAAAGCTAAATAGTTGAAATTTGGTGTGTGATTTTATCGCCACAATTGTAGAATTATACAAATTTCAGATAAGGCCTGCCCATGGTATATTGTTTTTGACTGACTGACAACAATTAGCACAAGTTGATATATATTACAGTTTAGATGTTAAATTTGTGCCAAATAATAACTATTTAGTTCCTTTTTTTCTTATAGTTATTGTACTTATTTTTACTTGACCAGTTGGACAAACATACTTTCTTAAAAATCAATTTCGTTGAAAATTTGGTAGAAATATGCAATGTGATGTAAATTTTATATACCAAATTTCATCTGTTTAGCTTAAAACCTTTTGACTTAACGTGTTCAAAGACAGGCAGATTTAATTTCAAAAAAAAACTTTCGAATTCAGATTTGTCAGAAACGTGGGGTTTCATCAAATTGTTGAGATTGAATTTTTTAATGATTATTATATTTTCTTTTTTTATATTTCGTATATAAGGAAAATAAAAAAAAAAAGTTTTTATGTTGGTTTATCTTTCACTTCATCTTTGGTAATTTTCTCTTATTTCTCATTTTTCTGAGGCCCCATCCGCTGACGCAAAAATATGCTTAGGTTACCATTAATGCTAACTAAGGATTCATTGGAAACCTCCCAATGGAAAGTCTTTCAAACTGTTAAATTGCACTGTGTGCGCAACCCTTCTTTTTTTCTTTTATTCCCACGCCACTTAAGGCTTCCTTTTTCGCATCGATCCGGACGGACAGCAAGTTGGCTTTTCCCCCGAAGTGACTCATACTTCTCTGGTCCCTCCGCCTTTGCGCACGCGAAGTTGTCTTGGATGAATGGATGCTATGGAGGGGAGGGGGCAGAATGGCACGTGTAATACCCGAAATCGAATCTAAATGTAGTGGAAAATGAACTACTCCTTTCTCTGTTTTCTTATAACTTTTATTTTTAGAGTCAATTTTTTTTATTGCTTTGATTTTAAAAAAAATTACAGATTGAATCGGCGGGACGGTCTCTCAAAAACTTTCTTACATACTCCCTAATGAACTTGGCATGCCAAAAAAATCCTTAAATGGCCCTGACGTACAATAGTTACTAAATATTCACTTTTGGCGACGATTTTAGCTTTTTTACTGAATTTGTCGTGAGATCCTTGGCGGGTTATTTGGCGATGAATTCCTGACATGCGGTTAAAAGTATCCGGAAACCATTTTTGTGTTTTAGATGTGTTTATCTCAAGAAATTGAAATAAAAACTTGACACAAAATTGCACTTGCTATCACAATATTCCATACCAAATTTGGTATATTTAAATTATTGCGTTTTTCAATCATCGCAATTACTTTTTTCTGAAAGTACAGACCGACAGGCAGTCAACTCGTAGTTGGATTTGACTCAAAATATGACAAGTGTCTACACCATAGATGTTAAATCTATGTACCGAATTTTATCTATCTAGCTCTCTTTGTTTTGTAATTATCGTGTTAACTTATATTCGAACAGATGGAAGGACAGACGTGCTTCCACTGAACAAATTTTGCTCAATATTTGATAAATATCTGCAAATTTGGTGTAAAGACCGTATACTAAATTTTAATCGTCTAGTTCAAAGCGTTTTTGAGCTACCTTTGTCACAGACAGACGAATATTTTCCAAAAATGTGTTTTTGGAACTCGGAGAGATCTAAAATATGCAGATTCGTCAAAATCTAGAGATAACTATACTTTCTCTATATTTCGTATGTGAATACTGATATTATCGAATTTTTAGTGGAATCTTTAAATAAATCTGTATAAAATATTACATGTATTAGAAAATGCATTCTTTTTTTTTATCAGCTTAAATAAGAGAATAAGACCTCATTGAAGAGTATACGAGAAACTATTCGGAACGACTACTCTAGTTGTTGGCTTTCTGGTATAAGGAGAATACAAACAGTACTGTAAGTACTGTGATAGTCACAAAATTTCATCAATGTTGATATTTTGACGAATTTTCGCGAGTCACACTTCTCTGAGACATTTTTACAGTTATGTCTGTCTGTCTCTCTCTGAACTCGATAACTCAAAAACATATTGAGCTAGAGAGATGAAATTTGGCATATAGCCTTAGCAACAAATTTGTTCATTGCTATCCAAATACAGTATACTCCCGATTATCCGCGGAATTGGGTGGCGCGGCCGCCGCATATAACAAAAATCGCAGATAATCCGAAAAAAGCTAAAGACGGGTATAGCAAAAGAGAAAACAGTCATTCCAACTTTGAAAAATCGTTTTATGTACAATAAAACGTAAAATAAACAGCAGGAAATGTTTAACTAACGCTTACTATTTTAGTATATCACTCAAAACTAACCTAAAATGCATTTTGTTAATGAAAACAGAAAAGTGCTTTGTACTTACGAGAGGCGTCAAGGATACACAGAAAAATTAATACATATGTACTGTTTTAATAATATAATGTATTATGTAATTACAAAAGCATAACTGTAAAACTACATCTTTTTGAAGAAATCAGTCATTTGTGTTTGCTTTTTGCTTTGGAAGTATTTTCTCTTTGCTTGGAAGCAAAAAAAAAAAAAAAAAAAAAAAAAATAGTGCGGTAGGCGCGGATAATCGGGAGTTTACTGTATAGACAAAATTTATCCAAGGGAAGTCTTTTTGAGTGTATGTTCTAATGTATGAGAATACGATAATTTAAAATCTCTAAACTCTATGCAGATTAGATTTGGCATATAGCTTTATTATTAAGTTTTGTAAATATGTATCAGATTTTGAGTTCAATCTGTCAAAGGAGGAGATTATTTATCGATCTTTGAAGGCGATCACTGAAAGACACAGCGACTGAAATAGATTAAATTTTATATGCATTCTTGTGGTAAAGATTGCAGATCTGCGTCAAATTTTGAATCCAGTGGGTGAAAGGGAAAGTGATAAAAATGCTCATCCAATTTTCTTCATTGTTTTACGAAGTACCAAAGGCGTCATACTATGTCACTATACTCGGAAACTGGGAGGAAGGTCAGGTATGTGAATTGTCATGACTTACGAGAGTTCACAATCTCCCTTCGTATACCCTCACTATATATTGAAGAGATATAATAAATATAAAAGGGGAAAGGAAAGAAGATCCTGGGTTATTTACGTATCGAATTACCGATGCATTATCTAAATATCGAAGTATTGATGCTAGATTAGCTATTGATTTTGCAGAAACCATTAAAGAAGCTGTAATGATTTAAAAAATTTCAACATAGAAATACTGAGGCATCATCCCTCTTTGACTTCCTTGAGTAAAAAGAAATTAGGCCTGTTAGACTGTGCATAAAATGACACCAAAACTCTGTAAATAAATCACATTTTTTTATTAGAATTGCAAAAATGGATTTGTTTTTTATTTTAATTTTTATTTCCTTTTTTGAAGATGTTTGTAGATTTCATATCAATCGATACAAATGTATCAAATATATTAGGGTAAATATCTCTTAATCAGCCCTTAATCAGCTCTTAATCAGCAGACATTACAGTATCAGAAGTCCATTGGTTACAAATCTGTTGTGTTGCTTCCCAGCACTTAGATTGTTAGTTCAATAACCGGAAAGACCGTTTTAAGATCAGCTCTATTCGATGCTGATCGGATGCCCGATCAATGACTTCCGGGCTTGGCCACAAACTTGGTTACAGTTTAGTGACTTGGCGACGGATTTGGTGACTTTGGCGACAAAATAAGATAATACTGGAATCTTCCAGAATTTTAGTGATAGAGTCAATAGGAACCGGGATATGCCTGATTGTTCCAGAACCTGCGAGTTTCAGAACCTGATTGTTCTTGTGAGATTCTGATAGAGATTTCTTTAGACGTGTCGATTTAGGAAAGGGAATTATAGAGATCTTATAACAGTATTTGTTTAGATCGACAAATTTTTATCCCTTCACCCGGAGTGTGAAAACCGCTGAATTAAGCATTTTTACAGAGCTTTTGCAGCATTAATTAAACAAAAAGGGTGGGATTGGATCAGGAATTAAGAGAACGTTTCAGAATGAAGTTAATATGGGCTAAATTAGGATGAAAATTAGGAAATTAATTAGGATGTAATTTATATTTAGAGATATAATTACATATATATATATATATATATATATTATTTTGCAAGGCTAATTTTCAGATATAGTTTTTACTCATTAAAATGTTGTTATTTTTATGTTATAAATTAATTAGATGTCGATTAAGAGAGATTTTATTATACTTAATAACATTTGAAGTATGCACTTTAAACTGAAGATAAATAAATTATTTAAAGGAGAAAAATATTTTTAGAAATTCAAACGCTAATTCTTGAAAATTTTTGATATTTTTTAGCAATACAAAGAAAATCCCTAATTACAGAGAAGGTATTAATTAAAACCAGAAGAAAAAAAAAACAAGTGCCAAACAAAAGACATTGTTTATTGAAAGAATACACATTGTCAAAAATATTTACATCAATATAAACAAATCTTAAACATAAATTTATACATCGAAAATAATTTTAAAAAATTAAGAAAAAGAAAACTGCATATGAGAATTGTACGCATCTCACATTTATAAATACATGATAATTAAACAAAATAGATAACTTGACTTAAGCGAATATGTATTATAATAAGAATATATATTATCTCAATATATGCATATGGCATTCAATATAAAGAAACATAAATAAACTTGCATAATCTGAGTTCTACATTCCAACATTGGGTCATTTTTACAACAACTAAGATATTCGCAATATTTGCCTAGATATATATGCTGAACACTGAACCTTTTCCTGATTATAAAAATTTCCTCTCAAAAAGTATTTCTCTCAAACTATGCTTATTTTATAAAGCTTTAAATCCTAAAATCGAGTTTGCTATAAGATTAATTATTTTGTTAAATTTCAACTTGCACTCCTTTCACAGTTTGAAGAAATTCAAACCTGTTTTTTCTTTGTTTGTAAAACAGTTTGTGGATCCAGACATGGACTCTGCGGTTACTTTTTGGAAGAAATGAAAGATTTTGTTTTTCATTATTCTGTTGAGAATTTCAATTGAAAACTCTGTACTCTGAGCCAATCATCGATTGGTGACTAAATCAATTCATCCGAGTGATAACATGATTTAATTAATAGTTGTCACTCGTTGTATAGAGAGCCTCATTTGCAAACTCAGCAGTCTGGGATAATCAATTGCTTACAAGGCCTAATTCATTCTTCCAAATTGTTAATTATCACTCATTTTGCTTAAAACCTCAATAGCTAATTCTGCATCTTTGAACAGTCATTTGATTGTTAGGTTCAAATCATTTACCTGTGTAATAAGCATGTAAATGATTTTAATAATAGTTTGTAGTGCAAAATTCTATTGCACTACAAACTGCAAATTCAGCATTCTGGGACAATCAGCTGTTTGTTAAATAATCATTGTTGTCACACATTCTGTTAAGATCTTAATTCCTAATGTAATATCCTAACTTATTCATTTGTTTGTAGGGGCTATTTGGTAAATTATATCTATATTTCCGTCCCGCATTTTAAATAAAATGGTCAAATAATTTGAGTATGCCGGAAATAACATTACGCTTTTTCGTCTTATTATCATCATTTCATTAAAAATCAACTTTCATTCATTTCTTGCATTTATGAATTAATTATGTTAGCTATTCAAATTTAAGAGCAGAAAAAAAACATAAAAATTTAAGAGCAGAAAAAAAAAACCAAAAAAAAAAAACATTCTATTATCAATAGTTATTTTGTGTTAACTTTCTAATCAGGAAAAGATTTCGTGTTCAAATTGCATATTTATATGAAAAAATTTAAGGAAAAGTTTTTGCATATATTAATATCATTTATTTTTTCCAATATACATTCCACTGTTTACTTAAGAAACGTACTGAAATAGTTAGAAAAAACTGAATATTAAGCAAGAAATATTCATTTATCAAAAGATTCCTGACAATTCAAAAATCATTTAATTTTTTAAAAGAAATATATTTAATAAACACAATTCTTACAAATACACTTTTATTAAAATACAAAGAAAATCTAATTTTTAATTTTAATTATTTTTTTCTAGCATTTCATTTATGACTCATTACTATAAATTCTTAGATCGATTCATCTCGCCTTCTCAAACCAGATGGCGCCATATGTAAGGAATCAGTATTCATACAATTAAAAAATTGACAATCAAATTTTGAAAATATTAAATTAGTAAATTTTTATTGAAAAAAAACTGAGATTTTTTTAAAAAAAATTCGGAGAGAATCTGATTATAACATTCTATCTTTACAAACATGAAATTAGATGAGTTAAATAAAAGTGCTCAATAGAATTGTGAATATTAATAATCCCTATACAGCACATAAATCAGTATCATCTGTTCCATGACGTTCTAGAAATTCACATAATAGATGATACATATCTGAATAAGGATCTTTAATAATTTGATCAACCACTTCTGGATTTTTTAAAACTACCATCATGTATCTTTCACATTTTTGAAGCAAATTTTTATCATCATATTTATGAGCCATTTTATAAACATCCATAATGTCCTTAAAATTCGAAAAATGAACGAATCCAGTTTCTAGATAATATAGCGCTGTCTGAAGGATGTTGCTTTTTATTGTTGATAAATCGATTCTTTTCTCGTTCTGTTCTTTTGTAGGATAAGTTAAGCATCCATTAAGAACAGGAGAAGCTTCCATTAGTTTTGATCCCAAATCTCCTTTTTCTTTATTGAATGGCATCAAGAATCTATCAGGATTGGTATCGATTATAAAAACATCTTCCAAGCTGTCTATACAGCCTAATTTAGACTCTAAATTTTGATAAGCAGGGCGAAAGCGATGAAACAGCAACACTTCAAAAATACCTCTAAGATCCCGACTGCGCCTTAATTCTTCATATCGCACCAAAGAAATAATCTGGGAACTCGAATCGAAATTCCTAGCACCAGTAGTACGACTGATAATAACACTTCTGTAGTCTATATTTACAGCTAGATTGGAGTTATGCTGAAATGTAAACTTGGGCGAAATATTGTTAAAATCGAACTTAGGCCTTCTTGGATTACAAAACGTAAAAGACAAAGGGGGGGAACAAGTTTTAATTATTAAAATAGTAATAATAATACTTTTTTCGTTCTCTTCCACCCATAAGCACAGTCTAGGTTGATCTGAAAGAGGTGGTAGAACACCGGTGATAAGCAAATGGTTTAGAGGCATGTGAAACAGTGGTGAGTTTAATAATTGGGAGCTATAATCAAAAATTTTAAAGACAGATCTGGGCCTTTTGTCTCGACTTTTAGAAATGGTACCATTGTTCCTGAAGCATATTGTACTAGGCACTGAGGACACATACTCCCTAAAATGCTGTTTCGCTGATTCAGAAAACCCATTGTTAGCTATCTCTCTGTCCTGTGAAAGCAAAGTTTGTTCTTCATCAGAGTCAGCCATGCAAGTGAAGTAAATATCACACCGTAAAGTTAAAGCACCACCAGGCAAAAGTTCATCTGCATGTTCAAGAATGTATGACTTATTGAGACAACAGAATTTAGACACCAAAAACGGCTCGTGGACACTTCTTCTAAAGGTAACAGGACACTTAGAGTTGCCTTCTATGTCTATAATACTTATTATGCATGTTAAAGCATCATTATGGGGCCCTTGTTCAGAATGAAGTGCTTCATTAGCATTGACTAACACAAAGCCTTCCGTCTCATTATCTGCTCCGCCAGGTAATGCCGTAACTATAAAAGTGAAAAGTCCAAGTTTACATGCTTTACTGACCAGTGTTTTATTATTAAGAAAATCTTCTATTCTTATTTCCAGTGAAGCTTCTGCATTCAAGTCGCTTATTCCAGACATTTTCTTTCTCAAACAAGTAAATATACTATAACTTGGAATAGCTTGAAGTCACTCTTAAGCTGTTTTCAAACCTAAAAACCAAAGAACAAGCTGATTTTAAAAAGAAATAATCTTTTGTTAAATAACATGTCAATGTTTATGTTTTCTTTAATAACTTACCCTATCCTTAAGGGAATAGGATGAAGGTGACATATTCTCATAGCATTTTTAGTCCGTCAGTGTAAAACACATGATACAAGTTTTATGAAAATAGACAGGTTTGCTCGGAAATGATACTGAAACAAAAGCAAACACACACACCACACACACACACACACACACACACACACACACACACACATACACACACACACACATACACACACACACACACATACACACACACACACACACAAACGTCAGCTATCATCAAGTTCATTCCAACTGTGTCTAATTAAAATAGCCATAATTGTTCGGAAATTATGCTGGGACACACTTACATGAACAAACACTACCTAGCATCAAGATCACTCCAAATGTTCTTCACATTTATAAGGCAATGATGATGGAACACCCATTCATGCATCTATGGGCTATCATCAGATCATTTCCATAGCTTCGTGAAAATATTCCATTCGTTTGGACATGATGCTGGAACACACATATGTACATACACACTAACTCTCACAAAGATCACTCCAATTGTTAAAGCAAAATTAGTACATTTGTTAGGAAATGATGCTGGAACACATACACTCATACACACCGGCTATCATCAGGATCATTCCGACTGTTCTAAATCACGTAAAAATCATTACATTTGTTAGGAAATGATGCTGGAATGCATATACATGCACACACACTTTATATCATCAAGATCATTTCAGTTGTTCTTCAAAATCGTCACATTTGTTAGGAAGTGATGATGGAACACATATACATGCATCTATGGGCAATCATCAGATCATTTACATAATTTCATAAAATAGTCCCATTTGTTCGTACATTATGCTGGATCACACACACACACACAATAACAGTTATGATCAGGAACACCCCAATTGTTACAGCAAAATAAGCACATTTGTTCGGCAATGATGCTGGAACACATACACTCACACACATCGGTCATCATCAGGATCATTCTAACTGTCCCAAATCACGTAAAAATCATCAAATTTGTTAGGAAATGATGCTGGAACACACATGCATGCACACACACTTTATATCATCAACATCATTCCAGTTCTTCAAGATCTTTACATTTGTTAGGAGGTAATGCTGTAACACACATATGTACACTCACCATAGTTTCAATAAAATAGACCCATTTGCTCAGAAATGATGCTGGAACACATAAACACAGCAACTATCATCAGAATCAGTCCAGTTGCGCCAAATTTCATCAAAATCGATACATTTTTTCAGAAATGATGCTTGATCACACAACTTATTCTAAGACACACTAGCTACCATCAAGATCATTCCAATTATCTGAAGTTTCATGAAAATCGATACATTTGTTCGGAAATGATGTTAGGATGACACATAGCTATCATCAAGATCTTTTGTGTTTCATGTTTCATCAAACCCTACAGATTTGTTCGGAAATGATGCTGCTGCGCACACTCTTTCCTTCTAAATATTAGTTTCGTGGTTGGTAAAAATGAATAGTAGATTTCAAATAACAAATTATGAATTTGAGCCATGGCTGTTTCTTTAAAAGATACCCACATCCTCTATCAACTCATATTCTTGTGTATACAAAGTGGTGGCTCTAAACAATCAATCATATTGTGGCCTAGTAACAAATTTCTTAACAGTTATAGACAGAATTAGAATATACATTCTAGTTGAGAAAAAAACTCTAAATGATGTAAAAAGTATTTTTTATATTGTTTGAATCAATAAATAAATGGTTGAAAGAATTAAAAACTCCAAATTTTAAAACAATTCTCAGGTCCTTTCAGTCATATTCAACAAAATATTGTTCACATACTACCGAAATTAAGTTCCAAATTTTAAAACTTTGAATGTCTTTATTTTAGATAACTTCTGTTGTAGCCTCGGTGAAAGTACTCCAAACAGTAGGCTTCGTATCCTCCAGACGGGCACTATCTGGCTTAATTAATTTAACTCAAAGCTCCACGACTCTCTTAATTTTAGACATAATGAAGTTGAAATTTTAAATAATAATGTGTTATGAATATTTACTTAATATGATTAATGGAATTGTTTCAAAGTGCAAACATCCTAATTTTTCAGCCCATTGCCTGTCATTTACTGACTCAAACAACATACAATTTAATTATTTAAATCATTTGCCGCATTTTTCCTATTGGAAATATCTGCTCTTCTGATGGTTTAGAAATCAGTTATTGAGCTACAGTTGGAGATGTATACGTATTTGTATAAACGTACGGAAACTTTTTTGCCTATTTTAATTGCAAATAACAATAAAAAACTGTGGCAAAGCAAAACAGTTAAAATCAAGAGACTTTGAAATAAGCAAAAACTTTTAAAACTTTGCTCCTAATGTCTCAGTTACAATATAATTCTATTGAAATCCCTCAGGGGAAACTCTAAAAACTTTGCTTCTGATGTCTCAGATTCAATACATTTCTATTGAAATCTCTCTGGGGAACTTTTAAAACTTTGCTCCTAATGTCTCAGTTACAATATAATTCTATTGAAATCCCTAAGGGGAAACTCTAAAAACTTTGCTTCTGATGTCTCAGATTCAATACATTTCTATTGAAATCTCTCTGGGGAACTTTTAAAACTTTGCTCCTAATGTCTCAGTTACAATATAATTCTATTGAAATCCCTCAGGGGAAACTCTAAAAACTTTGCTTCTGATGTCTCAGATTCAATACATTTCTATTTAAATCTCTCTGGGGAACTTTTAAAACTTTGCTCCTAATGTCTCAGTTACAATATAATTCTATTGAAATCCCTCAGGGGAAACTCTAAAAACTTTGCTTCTGATGTCTCAGATTCAATACATTTCTATTGAAATCTCTCTGGGGAAACTTTGCTCCTAATGTCTCAGTTACAATACATTTCTATTGAAATCCCTCTGGGGAAACTTTAAAACCTTGCTCTTAATATCTCAGTTACAATATATTTCTATTGAAATCCCTCAGGGGAAACTCTAAAAACTTTGCTTCTGATGTCTCAGATTCAATACATTTCTATTGAAATCTCTCTGGGGAACTTTTAAAACTTTGCTCCTAATGTCTCAGTTACAATATAATTCTATTGAAATCCCTAAGGGGAAACTCTAAAAACTTTGCTTCTGATGTCTCAGATTCAATACATTTCTATTGAAATCTCTCTGGGGAACTTTTAAAACTTTGCTCCTAATGTCTCAGTTACAATATAATTCTATTGAAATCCCTCAGGGGAAACTCTAAAAACTTTGCTTCTGATGTCTCAGATTCAATACATTTCTATTTAAATCTCTCTGGGGAACTTTTAAAACTTTGCTCCTAATGTCTAAGTTACAATATAATTCTATTGAAATCCCTCAGGGGAAACTCTAAAAACTTTGCTTCTGATGTCTCAGATTCAATACATATCTATTGAAATCTCTCTGGGGAAACTTTGCTCCTAATGTCTCAGTTACAATACATTTCTATTGAAATCCCTCTGGGGAAACTTTAAAACCTTGCTCTTAATATCTCAGTTACAATATATTTCTATTGAAATCCCTCAGGGGAAACTCTAAAAACTTTGCTTCTGATGTCTCAGATTCAATACATTTCTATTGAAATCTCTCTGGGGAACTTTTAAAACTTTGCTCCTAATGTCTCAGTTACAATATAATTCTATTGAAATCCCTAAGGGGAAACTCTAAAAACTTTGCTTCTGATGTCTCAGATTCAATACATTTCTATTGAAATCTCTCGGGGGAACTTTTAAAACTTTGCTCCTAATGTCTCAGTTACAATATAATTCTATTGAAATCCCTCAGGGGAAACTCTAAAAACTTTGCTTCTGATGTCTCAGATTCAATACATTTCTATTTAAATCTCTCTGGGGAACTTTTAAAACTTTGCTCCTAATGTCTCAGTTACAATATAATTCTATTGAAATCCCTCAGGGGAAACTCTAAAAACTTTGCTTCTGATGTCTCAGATTCAATACATTTCTATTGAAATCTCTCTGGGGAAACTTTGCTCCTAATGTCTCAGTTACAATACATTTCTATTGAAATCCCTCTGGGGAAACTTTAAAACCTTGCTCTTAATATCTCAGTTACAATATATTTCTATTGAAATCCCTCAGGGGAAACTCTAAAAACTTTGCTTCTGATGTCTCAGATTCAATACATTTCTATTGAAATCTCTCTGGGGAACTTTTAAAACTTTGCTCCTAATGTCTCAGTTACAATATAATTCTATTGAAATCCCTAAGGGGAAACTCTAAAAACTTTGCTTCTGATGTCTCAGATTCAATACATTTCTATTGAAATCTCTCTGGGGAACTTTTAAAACTTTGCTCCTAATGTCTCAGTTACAATATAATTCTATTGAAATCCCTCAGGGGAAACTCTAAAAACTTTGCTTCTGATGTCTCAGATTCAATACATTTCTATTGAAATCTCTCTGGGGAACTTTTAAAACTTTGCTCCTAATGTCTCAGTTACAATATAATTCTATTGAAATCCCTAAGGGGAAACTCTAAAAACTTTGCTTCTGATGTCTCAGATTCAATACATTTCTATTGAAATCTCTCTGGGGAACTTTTAAAACTTTGCTCCTAATGTCTCAGTTACAATATAATTCTATTGAAATCCCTCAGGGGAAACTCTAAAGACTTTGCTTCTGATGTCTCAGATTCAATACATTTCTATTGAAATCTCTCTGGGGAACTTTTAAAACTTTGCTCCTAATGTCTAAGTTACAATATAATTCTATTGAAATCCCTCAGGGGAAACTCTAAAAACTTTGCTTCTGATGTCTCAGATTCAATACATATCTATTGAAATCTCTCTGGGGAAACTTTGCTCCTAATGTCTCAGTTACAATACATTTCTATTGAAATCCCTCTGGGGAAACTTTAAAACCTTGCTCTTAATATCTCAGTTACAATATATTTCTATTGAAATCCCTCAGGGGAAACTCTAAAAACTTTGCTTCTGATGTCTCAGATTCAATACATTTCTATTGAAATCTCTCTGGGGAACTTTTAAAACTTTGCTCCTAATGTCTCAGTTACAATATAATTCTATTGAAATCCCTAAGGGGAAACTCTAAAAACTTTGCTTCTGATGTCTCAGATTCAATACATTTCTATTGAAATCTCTCGGGGGAACTTTTAAAACTTTGCTCCTAATGTCTCAGTTACAATATAATTCTATTGAAATCCCTCAGGGGAAACTCTAAAAACTTTGCTTCTGATGTCTCAGATTCAATACATTTCTATTTAAATCTCTCTGGGGAACTTTTAAAACTTTGCTCCTAATGTCTCAGTTACAATATAATTCTATTGAAATCCCTCAGGGGAAACTCTAAAAACTTTGCTTCTGATGTCTCAGATTCAATACATTTCTATTGAAATCTCTCTGGGGAAACTTTGCTCCTAATGTCTCAGTTACAATACATTTCTATTGAAATCCCTCTGGGGAAACTTTAAAACCTTGCTCTTAATATCTCAGTTACAATATATTTCTATTGAAATCCCTCAGGGGAAACTCTAAAAACTTTGCTTCTGATGTCTCAGATTCAATACATTTCTATTGAAATCTCTCTGGGGAACTTTTAAAACTTTGCTCCTAATGTCTCAGTTACAATATAATTCTATTGAAATCCCTAAGGGGAAACTCTAAAAACTTTGCTTCTGATGTCTCAGATTCAATACATTTCTATTGAAATCTCTCTGGGGAACTTTTAAAACTTTGCTCCTAATGTCTCAGTTACAATATAATTCTATTGAAATCCCTCAGGGGAAACTCTAAAAACTTTGCTTCTGATGTCTCAGATTCAATACATTTCTATTGAAATCTCTCTGGGGAACTTTTAAAACTTTGCTCCTAATGTCTCAGTTACAATATAATTCTATTGAAATCCCTCAGGGGAAACTCTAAAAACTTTGCTTCTGATGTCTCAGATTCAATACATATCTATTGAAATCTCTCTGGGGAAACTTTGCTCCTAATGTCTCAGTTACAATACATTTCTATTGAAATCCCTCTGGGGAAACTTTAAAACCTTGCTCTTAATATCTCAGTTACAATATATTTCTATTGAAATCCCTCAGGGGAAACTCTAAAAACTTTGCTTCTGATGTCTCAGATTCAATACATTTCTATTGAAATCTCTCTGGGGAACTTTTAAAACTTTGCTCCTAATGTCTCAGTTACAATACATTTCTATTGAGATCTCTCTGGGGAAACTTAAAAAACTTTGCTTCTGATGTCTCAGTTACAATACATTTCTATTGAAATCTCTCTGAGGAAACTTTAAAAACTTTGCTTCTGATATCTCAATTAAAGTATGTTTCGAATTAAATCTCTCTTCCCTTGAAACCTAGTGGCTAAAGCCAAACATGCGTGATAAAAAAACGAAGAACAATAAATGTTTTATTATAGAACATTCTTAAATCAACATTTAATCATCATTAATTGTCGCACAGATTTTCAAATTTTGATATCGATGAAATTGCTTTTTCATCAATATCAGAATTTTAAAACTTTTCTCAATAGAAAAGCTTTAAAATGTCGTTTCTAACTACTCTGATGCTGCTTTTTTTTAACAGACCCCCTTTCCCTCAAACCTAGTGGTTAATAAATGAGCGCCTTGTTATTGCACATGCGCAGCAGAAGAAAAGGAGAACTGGGCTGAAACGCAATCCTAAAAGAAGTCTTCATCCTTTCCGAAGAAACACATGGTATTTCCTCCATGTGTTTCCCTAGAAGACTGAAAGATCTAAAATAAATAAAAATGCATTCCATCAATTCATTGTTTATGGAATTAAATATTAAGTAAAAAATAAAATTAAAAAAACCTGAAATCTGCTATTACAAATTTCAAGTTATCATGTGAGAACATTATTTTTTAAAGTCCCGTGTTATTAATCCGACAGAAAAACATCATGTTCTCACATGACTCATATTTCGCAATCACCTGCATTTAGAAAGGCTATGGTTTTTGGCAATCTCAAAGTCAATCGATTTCTAAAATTTTTTTCCTCGAGGCCAAAATTTTTTTTTCGTGAAAATCCAATTCACGTGTCTACCAGATTACGTATGCTTGAATATTTAGAAAAATATGTTTATTATTATTATTATTATTATTTTTCGTCTCAAAATCGTCCGAGCTCCAAAACTATTTCAAGGCTTTTTTTTTCTCCGGAAATCCGGTTTTAACTGATTTGGAATGATCACGTGACTATTGTATTGCGCAATCGTTAATTTTTAGTAAAAGCTATAGTTTTTTTCCCCCCATCTCAAAATCTTTCGAATTCCAAAACTTTTTTTTGCCAGCTGGAAAAAGTGAAAATGGAAGTTTACTACATAAGAAGGATTCTCTTCGCTGTTTTTCTGTACAACCAAGTTTAATACAAAAACCGCCATTTTGGGGATGCTTATGAAAAAAAATCGGGGGAAAGATCTGGCTTAAATATGGTTTTAATAACCTTGGTTATATATGATTACCAATTATGTATAACAACGGATTATTTGAGAATGAATATTGATATCCGGCTCACTGGCAGAAAATATCTCAGAGGTAAACTGAAAGTTTTAATAAAAACAGATTTTTTTATTTACTGACACATGACAAAAACATCTGGAGCGATCCCTTGGACAGATTGCTGAAAAATGAATCTCACCTTGTTTGTAATGTTTTTAATAGCTCGAACCATTCATAAATCATATTTATTTTTAAAAAAAGTACACACCGTAATAACACCGGTTACAGAACTGCATAGATTACGGTAATCGTCAATCTCAAAATTAAGAAGATGTAAATACTTAAATCATATAAATATTATTAAAGGGCGAATTTAGAATATGAGAGATGCAAATACTTAATCTTAATAATATAAAAAATATAGATACTCACCGATTAAATGATCTTGATAAAAGAAGTTACAAATTTTTGAAAAGGTATGCGAAGAAAAATTAATCTGAAAAATTATTCTAAAAATATTTTTTTGAAGATTTCTGTAATTTAATATTATTAGAAAGTCAAGATTGCATCATGTTTCTAAACTTTATTCTTTTTCCGTCCCACATTAAAGAAAATACTAAGAGTTTGTAAAAATTGCAAATACTTAGAAAAATATTAAGAATTCAAAATGTATAGCCACTTAATCTTTTACACTTCAGGAGACATTTTTAAAATGTCAATCATTTTACGAAAATTTGTTATAAGTTTTATAATGTATATGGAGAGAGATTCTGGTGATACATTAAATAGAATACATTTAAATACCCGTTCATTTTAATGATATAATTGAGGATTTTATAGAAGAACAACATAAAAGAAATATATCTTCAGAATTTCAAATAAAAAATATCAGAAATATAATGCAAGTAAGATTAAAATAAATCACGAAAATAAAAATAGTTATTTTCATGAGGTAAATAAGCATGAATTTAATTTGAACTAGAATTTGTTCTTATGTTTATAGTAATGACTCTAATAAATAATCAGCTTTTGAGAGCATAAAGCTGAAATGTAAATGATGAAGTAAATATATCCTCTGAGATAAATGCATTTTCTAAAACTACAATAATATTAAGAATATAAGAACTAATTGTCAGAAATATGTTATATTTTAATCAGAGATAGAGATGCTGAAGAATAAAAAAAATGTGTTATATTAAAAAAAAAGCTGACAAAGAACTCACGTTTTAAGTTATTGGCATTTGCTGAATGTGTGACGTAGCTGATTACGACAAAAGCGATCATTTTATCAGTATTTCAAAACTAAAGTAAAATTTCTTATCTCCCTATCTTTCCATCTACATATTACAAGAAAATTATGCAATAAATAATTGAAATCAGAATAGGACATAAACTGTGATTGTAACTATGACTGTTATAAATTAGTGTGTTATTCTGTCATTCATTTTGGAGCCCCAATATATATATATATATATATATATATATATATATATATATATATATAAAGTTTTAATATAATTAACTATATTTATTAAGGAATATTTTCTCTAATTATTGCAGCGGATGTTTGTTTGTCTATTCCTTGGAGCTTCAATCTTAAATAAACCGACGTGACTGGTCTCTACGAAACATTCTCAAGCCCTATGTGTATTAAATATATTTTTGCATTATTAATCAGATGTCATTGGCGAGACAATAGTTACAAAAGAGCCTATCAGAGAGCAATCTTTGGCAATTTTTTGGTGATTAATTGATGGGATGCGATTGATAAATAAGTATTAAAACAAAAAATGCATATTTTGGATGCCTCTTTTTTCCGACTAATTAAAACCAAGACTTGTCACAGAACTAGAAATGTAGTCACAAAATTACACACCAGATTTTATGTATTTAAACCAATTCGTTTTTGAGACATCACATTTACATGCTATTGAAAGTACAGGCCAACAGATAGTCAACCCTGTACTTAATCTTTGATAGATTATATTTTAATTCTTAAGGTGTATTAATAACATATCAATTTCTGAAGTTATTCCTGGGAAATATCAAAATTATAAAATGAAAATAATATAAGCGCTACTCTGTGTATTCCATATAACACAGAATTGTTTCGAAATTTTATGATATGTCATCTTTCTAGCAAAGTTTTTATCACTTGATGTATTGATGTATTTAAAATATTTAGTTATTCATTTAAAAAAAAATTATTGTATAGACACTTCAGTAGCAGTATTACACAATACAAATGAATATATATTACTGAATCCAAAAGATGTAAAGACCTAAATTTTAAAAATAATAAAGAACTTATTAAGAAATTATTAAAGTTATTAAGGCCTATTATAAATTGTAAAAAATTAAAGCTTAGAAATATATTACAAATTTAATAATAAACATCAGAAATACTTTATTTCAAAATCATATTCACTAAAGTCATATTTTAAAATCACCAACTACTATTACTAGACCTATTAAAAATTTTATAAAATCTATATGAACAGAAACTATGAATCTATTTAAAAGTAAATATATATATATAACTCACTTTACAGTTTGTTCTTTTTTCCTAAAGTTCTGCTTGTTAAAGATAAATAAAACAACAGTGGAGTTATGTCAACATAATTATATATTATAATTCTTCGGGAATTCAAAAGATGAATATCAAGAAAATTAAGTAGACAAAACAAAGATATATCATGAGAAAATAAATCATTAAATTTTTCAAATAAATAATGCATAATTGCAATATATATATATTCTCTAAAATTTGAAATTTTTATAATTTTTTTAGATATTTTAGGAACTTTTTTAATTTGAATTAAAATGTGGCTATAATCAAGAATAAAACTAACTGCTATGAATATAAATTCTGCTAAAATAAAACGTTGAGAAAATAAATATGCCGTGTATAATAATTTCTAAAACTAATATTAAAGCTCTCTCTATATAATATGTAGCGTTAAATTTAGTGAAATAGACTGACAAATTGTAAAATAGTGTATTAATACATATATTCATTGAAAAATAATTCTCAATAAAGAAATTCTAATTACAGTGTTGCAGGACACGAAATAAACATCAATCAAACAATGAATAAAAACAAAGGATAAAAGATAAGTTATAAGATAAAACCACAAATTTAAAAACATTAAAAATACATTGATATTTCTGTTAGAAGAAAACGATAAAAATACTCACAATTTTAATCGTTGTTTATAAGACAGAATTCGTTAAGTAGTTAACGTAGTAGCTAATGACTCCTGAATTGTTTTTTTAAGTACTTAAAACACTAGATGAAATTGGGAAGTATTTGTTATCTCTCCTTTCTTCGAAGCATAAATGAAGATGATGCAATAGATACGAAAAAAGATGCAATATTTGAGATAAGCGCATGCTCTGCTGGTTGTGATTGGTTGGTTGATTTGATTTTATTGGCGCAAGAGCCATATTTGGCTATACTGCGCCAAACATATGGTAGATAAACAAGATCAAGGTGCTATAACGTATGGTAGGATACTATTAACAGGGATTAAAATCTAAAATCACTTTAAAATTTCTCAAACTGAATTCTAAAATTCAAAATATAGCTTGTTAAAGCCAATTAAAAAACTATTAAAAATAAGTGTAAGTTGTAAAATATTAAGATGCCAAAAAATGTCTAAAATCTCAAGTGCGAAGAATAATAAATGAAACAAATATGCAGGCCATACAGATAAAATGATAAAACACAAAATTATAACTAGAAAACTTTGAATTTTCAATATACATATCTTCAATTAAGGTTTACAGTCAAAAAAATAAAACCTGTCGGGGAAAAACTGCTGGTTGTGAAATCTCGCATTAGGTAGTTACAGAACAATGTTCCGAAACAATTTTTTCTCTCAGAATTAAAATGCCCACTCTTAAATGCATGCGAGTTTCAGTTTTAGTTACTTTAAAATACAGGGTGTTCATTAATTATTGTCGGGGTTTCCATTCCTCATAACTTTCAAGTAAAAAATATTACACAAAAACCGATAATGTGTTCGTAAATTACAACTCAAAGAATTTTATTTATGATATTAAAGTGTAAAGCTTGCACAATTTGCACTTTGTAGGCATTCAGCTGAAGGCGAATATGTATTCGTAAATTACAACTCAAAGAATTTTATTTATGATATTAAAGTGTAAAGCTTGCACAATTTGCACTTTGTAGGCATTCAGCTGAAGGCGAATATGTATTCGTAAATTACAACTCAAAGAATTTTATTAATGATATTAAAAAGATTAATGAATTTGCACATGGCTGCCCTTCGTGGCTCGTAACACGAATTCGACGAAATTCGATTTCCCTCCAAGTGTTCTCCAGCATTTGTGGGGTAACATTTTGGATCGCAGTAACAATTCTGCGCTTCAGTTCATCTAGGGAGGGCACAGGGGTCTTGTACACAATGTTCTTGACAAACTCCCATAGAAAGAAGTCCAGCGGTGTTATATCTGGTGATCTCAGAGGCCCTGGGATTGGTCCACCTTTTCCACACCATCCGTCCGAAAAGTTCTTGTCTAAAAAGTCACGTACAATCATGCCCCAATGTGGGGGTGCACCATCCTGTTGAAATATCACATCTGGCTGATGTTACTGCATCTGAGGAACCGCATACATCTCCAACATGTCAAGGTATGTCACGGAGTTTATTGTTGTTTCAGCAAAGAAGAAACGTCCAATAACTTCAGTATATGATAAAGCGCACCAAACATTCACCATTTCGCTATCTCTTTCCAATTCTCGATAATCATGCGGGTTCTCCGAGCCCCATATTCTACAGTTAAGTTTATTCACATATTCTGACACATGAAAAGTGGATTCATCACTGAAGAACCATTTCCGAAGGTAATTTTCATCATCCTCAAAATGTGTTCTGCGAACTCAAAACGAAGCGGTTTATCATTCGGTGCAAATTGTGCAAGCTTTACACTTTAATATCAATAATAAAATTCTTTGAGTTGTAACTTACGAATACGTAATCGGTTTTTGCGTAATATTTTTTATTCAAAAGTTATGAGGTACGGAAACCCCGACAATAATTAATGAACACCCTGTACATAATTCAGTTATAGATTTTATATTCCCTGTATATCAGTATTGATACATGATCGGTAGTTAAATCATTTTCAATCCATTACTTTTAAGTAAAATAATTAATTTACAAACTCTTACGGAACATAAATTGGTGCATTTTTTTCAAGATAATTCGGTAAAGCTTCTTCTCAAAATTTATCGGTGGATATTTTAATACAAAAAAAATTGATTTTGCGGAAAATCTGATTAAAAAATAAATAGGAAACTTATACGTAGTATGAAATGTTTTATACCAAAATTATTTTAATTCGTACTCATGAGATTTTGGCATTATTCTTTTCAGAATTTGTTAATCATCATTGTGATATTATTGAAATTTCACTTTTTTGCGTTTATAAATTTTTAATTAAGAAGTAACTCGAATATATGCAAATATTTTTTTGCTTAAGATTTGATATAAAAATTCCGTAAATTAAATGATAATCTTTCTTTTTTTTCAAACCAATTTTTCTATATAAAATAGACTCATAAATGGAAAAAAATTCAAATATAACCGTCTCATACCAAAAATAATTTTTTAAAAAGTAGTCTTTTATAAACAGAAAAATATTCTCTGAACTTTTACAAGACAAATTGATTTTTCCCGAGAACAAAGGCTGGAAACATGAATCCATTGTCAGAAAAATTCGATCGGCGCCTATAACATTGTGGAATCAGACATAGTTCTAGACGGTCTATTTCAGCTTATAAATATATGAAATTTCTTTCTTCAAAGAAACATGTTTATTCGTTTATTCGTTTAACCGTTTATTCGTATCTCATATTTTTATATACTTTGCTAATTTGTTAAATCGGCAGATGGAAAGAAAAAATATCGTTTGGCGAAACGAAGAAAGAGATTTGAATTTTATTTCCTTTTTTCTGAAAACGATTTTTTTTTTCTTTCAAAAGAATAAATATATTTCATAAATTAACTCAGTATAGAGAAAAAAAATATTTGTCAAAAAATTCATTATGAAATTGAAGCTGGAATTTCTTTTATTTAAGTGTTCTTGGAACTTTTACAAAACAACTTGATTTTTCCACGGAACATTGGTTGGAAAATGAACTTGTTTATTTTTTTATTTATTATTTTGGAAATTGTTTATTTTTGTAAAGATGCCATTTTCTGATGTTCTAGATTTTAGAAATCGTGTACTTTTATGTATTCTCGGTGTGGCATTGCAGAATTTATATTTTCAGAACTTTATCGTCTGCATTTCTTTTTCATAACTTAATTAATCATTAATTAAATTACATTTTGATTAAACCAGAATGTCATCTGATAAAGTATTTAGGAAATAATAAATTTTAATACATTGAAAAATAAATAGTGATTAAAATAATAAAGTTTCCTGGTTTATTAATAAAATAATACTTTAAAAATACTTTATTCAATTTACATACAATGCAGTTCAATTTTATTGTTATCTAAGCACCATAATGTTGAATTTTTTAAGCACTTTTTACTAAACTTAATATTTAATATATATGAAAATTTCTATTCAGATACATTATATGGAATTTCTTCCATTCAAATTAAACTAGAATACTTTTTTCTGTTTATAATCAGTAGCATTGATTGTTTTCTCTTTCTTTGATGTTAATACGATCCGTTGATTGAATCCGATATTAGGTTCTGCTTATTTTATTTAATTTTTTTAACTTGTAAATTCTCTTTTATTGAAATACTTTATAAACAATTACTTTTTTCAAAAATTTAAAAAATAGAAATTATTTTATTATTCCTATATTCAGTGAATTGAATGTATTTCTTTTCTTTTCTTGAGGTTGACATAAAATTAGCGGTTGTATTGGGACCCGGTTTCGGGATTTATTTATCTTATTTATTTTAGTTGGATCAACCTCTTAAACTGATATACATTATAAATATATTATTTTTTTAAAAACTAAAATTGAAAACTTTTACATTCCGCTCATATTTAGTGATAATTTATGACTTTTTTTTAAATAGAATCAGATTTTAGTACTTTGTTATCTTATTTAATTTAGTTGAATTAACAAATAAATTTTCATTCTATTCAAGCACATTGTTTAGCATTTTCTTTTTTAAACAGAAAAATATTCTATTCTTCTCATTTTCAATAACATTGAATGTTTTCAATTCCTATGAGATTGGAATGAGATAATTCGCATTTTGGATTTGTTTATCCTATTTACGTCGGGTGGATTTGCTTAGAGATTCTCTTCTATTTAAAAGCATTAAAAATAATTTTAAAAAAACTCAAAAGGGAAAATTATTTTATTCTTCTCTACAATATATTTCATGATATTCTGGAAAATCTGAAGAACTGGTTACAAAATCGCAGCCAAGGTGTGCATAAAGAGACTTGTAGACTTTAATAACAAATGCAGGCACCAAATCACTAAATACAAAACAGTGATAGTTCTCAGCTTAATTAACTAGATAGCTCATTTTGCGATTAAGACTTCAAAGATTGAATTATTTTGCTACTAATTCTTCAAACTACACAAGATTTGTGACACATGGAATTCTCCGGAAAAAACCCCAGATCTCAGTTCCTAAAGCAAAAATTCTTGCATTCTCCAGAATCTTCATTTTTGTCGTCAAAGTCGGCTTATAGTCACTGGAGGTCAATGGTTTGGCATCCATTAAGAATCCTTGTAAACTTCTCTTTTCAGTGAAGTGACTAATGAGTCAGGAAAGCGAAGTTACATTTGTATAACAGCAGAAATGACATTTATCATTAATCAATTTATTTAACATCAAATTATGCAGAATAATTTAGCATAAAATTATAAATAAGAGATTAACTGAAAATAAATATTCGAGATGGTCTTTCAAAGCGTACTGTCCATAATTACATGAATTTACAGAAAATCTATCTTCATTCTGACCTGACGATCAAGTTCACTAAAATGTATAAATAATTGTGTAAGAGAGTTAATGATGTTTATATTTCTTATATTCTGCAAGATTCATAAATCTCTTATCACTCAACTCTTAATTTGAAATAGATTAGTTCCGATGTATGCAGCATTTAGCGAGACTTATACAAACTATTCATATTGTCCAATGCTATATAGAATCTTTTAATATTGGAATCCAAGTTAGCGATCTATAAGAGGGAAAAGCAAATGGAGTTATAAAATAATGTTAGATCCATGCTATAAGTAGGCATGCGTGACAGCACGTGATTATAACGTCATTCGAATTCAATTTATTGGCTTCATTATTAATTTTTTGTCAAATCACCCTTAAGTTTACGGATAAAAGTTGCAGCAATAGTTAATTAGTTGTCTTTTTGTAAATTTTTGGTATTGGTTCATTTTTAAATCTTATAAATTAGCTTGTTTTGATCATTTTTATAATTGTAATATTTATGTTTATTATCAGCACGAACTAATTTCTCCTCATTTATCTTTCAGGTATAGACTTCAAACAAAAAATAGTTAATTTGGATGGTATGCCTATAAAACTTCAGATATGGTAAGATTGTTTAATTCAATTTTCTTTTTCTTTCTATCTTTCAGAGTAACTTATGAATGATGTGTACGAAATGATAGAAAACATATATATTAAATAACAGAAAGCAAATATTATAAAAACGAAGAAAATATGATTTTTCGGTTAAAAATTGTTGAATAGACAGAAAAATAATTAACTTAATTTTATTTCCATAAAATGCAACTTCTCTTTTTGGGATAATTTTGCATGAAAACAAAAGGACAACTGCGTTTTCCCCATCAGATTTTGAAATGTGAAATTACACAATCAAAATATTTTTGTCAAATATTTATTAAATCAAAATTATAATCAAATATTTATTATTTCCATCACTCTCGTTTAAATTCTTCTGGAAACAAGTACGTTGAATCGTATTTTCCAATTTGTAGAATCTTTCAGCAAGTGTCATAGTAAGAAAGACCTGATAGAAGGGTGTTTCATAAGATTGAATATATATTCTAATGATAGTAAGTATATTCAGGCTATTAACGGCAGAATTTTTAGCTGAGTCGACCATTTAGTCGACATGTCCTTTAGGATTTGCAGGCATTTAACACTAGTGCATTTATGGATAAATTGATATGAATTAATTTAATATTTTTTGTTAACTATTTAATGAATAAAATATAAACTGTTAAGAATTATAGTAATATACAAGAAAGAATTAAAACTGTGTTAATAAATTAAATTTGGCGATTAATTATATTTAAATACTAAATTCTAATACCTAATACCTACATGTATTTAAGAAAGATAAGTACCTAAATTTCAAAAAATCCTTAAAGATCAGGTTTGGAAACTAAGAAAAACTGATGATTATTTATTTTTATTAATTAATAAAACTAAAAATTGGAAATATGATTTCTTAAAAAAACTTAAATATAATTTTGTTATTTTATCAAAATAATAAAATTATATTTAGAATTTAGATAACTATAATTTTGAACAAGGCTTCTATATTTCAGGGATCCTTTATGCATTGAATTACTTTTCAGGTATCATGGAATTTCGTTAAAGAAAACCACATGTAATGAAACAATATTTAATTTAATTAATCATTTGACTGATTAATCAATGAACATATTTATCGACTAATACAATTAACTGATAATTTAGTTATAAAGTATTGCCATTGAGGATTTATAAATGTTCAAAATTTGAAAACTCTTACTTATCAGCAAGTGAGAAAGAAAAGGGAAAAAAAGTCGTTTGCTAATCTTTACTTTTGCGAACATGAAAAAGGTAGAGTTTATAAAAGTATACAAAACATTTCTGAAAACAAATTTCATTTTAATGCTAAAAAGGAAAATTTTTATTTTAAATATTGACGTATAATTAATTTTAAAAATATTACAGAATCCTGAAATAAATGACCAGATGGCGTCTCTCGCATTAAATCAAAATATAATTAAATTAATCAGTTATTTGATAATAAAATTCAGAAAATATTAAAATAATGTACTGGCATAAAAAAAATCACGAATACAAAACCTCAAAACTCTAGCACATCAAGAAATGAATGTAACATCAGTTCTGAAATTCCAACTTTCCATGTAGCAAGTGAAATAAAATAATAGCTTTTAAGAAAAGTATTTCTCCTCATAAAAGAATTCTGCTATTCAAATTTCCTGATCATGCAACAACACAATGAAATTAGTGAAAGGGCGAACAACAAAAGGAAACGCCCTTTTAGCAGATAAGAACCCGCTAAAAGGAGTGCGAGAAATTTATGGCTTTACCCTAGCCATAAAAATAATGACCTTTGCAGTTAGGCATCTCAACTCCACTTAGCAAACTGATTATACATGCATTTTTTAGTTATTTGCAAGGGAAATTTATAACTTTGTTTTGTGCATGGAATAAAAAAAATACTTCGAAATAATTTATTTTACAGTGTTTTAAAAATCCTTGAATCGTGATACGCGGTCTCGAAGCCCTTTATAATGAAGAAAATTGAAAAATAAATTTATTGGGGGGAAAAAACGAATCATCGCAATTAAACTACATGAAACTATACTTGAGGTATAGTTTCATGTTAGTTAATATTATTTTTTGTGGTGCAAGAACCAGAGTTGGCTTTGCTATGCCAAAAAGTTCAAAAGCACATGCAGTGTTCTGACCACTACAGGTTTTCAACTTCGTTTCAGCCTGTTTTCTTTGGATAATGGAAGATCATGCACTTTTAAATTTTTTTATTTTTCGCTCACATGGATACACAGATCAAATTACTATTAAAAAAGAACCAGTAGGTGTAGTCTCCACAAAACTTTCTCTCATACTCTCTTATAAGCTTGTCATGCCCGAAACCTCCTTACATAGCATTGGCGTACAATTATGACGAAATATTGACGTAGATTTAGCACTTTAGCCGAATCTATTGTGAGATCCTTGGCGAGTTATTTGGCGATTAATCCCTGGCATACGATTAATTGTATCCGAAAATGGAATTTGTGTTTTAGATATGTTTATCTCAACCGACTAACACAAAAATTTGACATAAAACTGCACTTGTAATCACAAAATTCTACATCAAATTTGGAATTTTTAACTTATTGCATTTTTGAGTTATCTCGCTTTCATGTTTCTGAAAGTACAGATCGTGGGAGGTCAATCAATATTTTATTGAATTTGGCTCGAAATTGGACAGATGTCAACAATATAGATGCTAAATCTGTATATCGTATCTTATCTCTCTATCTATCTTCATTCTGTAGTTATAGTGTTAACTTATATTCGAACAGCTGGACTTCCTCTTAAATGAATTTACTCGAAATTCGATAGAAATGTGGAAATTTGGTGTAAAGGCCGTATACTAAATAGTTCAAAGCGTTTTTGAATTATCTTTGTCACAGACAGACAATCTGATGGACAGACATTATCCAAAATGTGTTTTTCGAACTAAGTGAGGTCCAAAACGTGGAGATTCGTCAAAATCTCGAGAACGTATTTTTTGACGATTTCTGAACTTTCTCTAAACTACGCTTACGAGAATGTAAAAAAGCTAATTGAAGAATTAATTTAAGTGGAATCCTTTACGGAAAAGTTATCTTGAGTGGAATGACATCCCGAACATTGATCCCACTCTCATTTCTCCGATTCGAAATCAATCCATCATAGTAGTCTAGTTTTTTTTTCTTTCTACCAGATGGCGCAAATGTAATAATGGTAAAAAGGCTATATTAAATTGTGTGATAAAAGGAAGAATAAATTTTCAATTTATCCAATCGAAATACAGAAAAAGAAAGTATTGTAATCATATCGTTTTTCAAATATAGAGTTCCCAGACAAATTCCAAAAATATGTTTATCGAACTCAAGTGTGTCCGAAAATTCATCAAAATCCCGTCACAATTTTTATTACAATATTTTCTATTTTCTCTTCGTATACGGAAAAATGGAAGACATTAAAATGAGATGAAAAGGAAAAAAAAATATGCTACTTTTAATATTTTCTATAACTGTGCATTTCATACAATGTTCATGAGTGTCATACAGAGTCCAATCGCAACGTTACACGAAAGCGAGCTTCTAAATGGCTAATGAAAGGCATATGCTTTCGATTACAAAAACGTTTTAAAAGTTGCAAGGAATAGTGTTTTATGTTGCTTAAGAAATATATTCATGCTACAATTGCAAAGTTTAATTTTTTATATAGTCGCTCTGTCCTATTAATCATATTTAATAAAATATTGCAGTCACATTAAAATATTAAACAAAGTGTTACATTATTATGCAGTATTATTAATTTTTGAACATCATTATTCTAGACGACTTTAGATCGTTTCAACTTCTGCCTTAAGGAAGATTATCCGATGAAGGGTTCCCATTAATTGCTATAAAACATTGATACTCAAAGCTTAATAACTCGGTCAATTTTGGTTACTGAAGAATATTTTGTTTAGAACACTGACCTCTCAAAAATATTCTACTAAATATTTTATAACTAATATATTGGAAGGTCTTAATTTTTTCATTTAAACTAACATTCTAAAGTATAAACTCTGTGTAATATTTCAACCATTTTTTCAAGTGCAAATATGATAGAATGCCTATCTATAATGGTTTTAAAATAGCTACTGAGCCACGATTAGCTGGATAATTATTTGCAATGCAATATGTTATTTTAAGTCAAATCGAATCTTGTTTGAAAACAAAATACAAAAACCAGTTGTAGAGAATCAATTATGCACTTCCAAGTATGAATGTTCAGAATAACTATAAAGAAATATCTATGGTTAAAAAAGTATTACGGAAAGCATTAAAAGAATGAAAGCTGAACTTTCTCATCATTAAACTATCAAAAGCAAGAAATCCGTCAAAATTCAAATTCTTGTACTTTAAAATATGGAAAATGAAGAGAAAAAACCATTGATGGAATATGAAGCGTTAATGGTTTTGTAAGATTAAATAAAGAAAATAAGGTTCCTTCAATAACTAAAATAAATTGTTAAGACATTTTTAATTAATGAATTATTTGCCTGCTAACGATTATCGTTTGATTTTTTTAGGGATACTGCTGGTCAAGAAAGATTTCGAACTTTGACGACAGCGTACTACAGAGGAGCCATGGTATGAAATTATTAAAACTAAACATTATAACCTGCAAATCGTTACATAAGAACTTGATTTGATTGGTCTAAAATTTCATTTTTCTATATTTTGAGTATTTTTAAGGGGATGAAAATGTTATTTGCTTTTAGTTAAATGAAAAATTTAATTTTTTTATCTCTATTTTAAATAATTCCTTTACATTTAGTAAAAATGACTATTATAATTTTTTGTTTTTGTTTTTAATGTGACTCATTGATCACATGTTTTAAAGAAATTAGGTGTTAAGAAATGAAATACCCTTGATTATTGTGTTATTTTTATTTTAATTGCATGCCAAAATGATGCATTTTATGCAGGTTATCGATGATCATGATAAAAAGAAATAAAGTGTTCTAAAATATTTAAGATAGTATAAATATTTGGAACGCAATTTATTTTCTTCGGAAGATCTTATTTTTCTTTTTTCACCAATCTTTTTTGAAAAGATTTAAAGAGGAATTCTAATTCACCTTTATAATCGACGCAAAAATATATAATGAAATTTCATTTTTGGAAAATATGTGTATAACTGGCTTAAAATACATTTGTTTGCAAAAAGTGTAAAAGGCAAATAGAAACATCTTTTTTTCTTTATGCAACTGATATAAGTTATCCTAATTTAAACTTTTATTTTAGTAGCTAAATTCATTTTCCTTTGTTTAAGATTTTATGGATTCTAACATTCAAATTTCAGTACACAAGATGTAACCAATAATCTATTCAGTATCCACATTCATTAGATTATTTAAATATTATAAAGAAGGTTAACAGTTAACATAAATTTTTATGACATTTATTTTCAAATAAAGTTAATATAAATTTTTAATAGGTAGCATAGATATTCAAATCCAGAAAACGAAAGTACCGCTGCTTAGCTTATGAAATGATTGTCTACAATTTAAACTCGAATCTTGATTCAAATTAATTTCTACTCATTTTAAAGTTCCATAATAATGTAATAAAGTGGGTGTGTTCTGATTTTCTAATGAACTGCCCGGTTTTAAATATATTATTTTTAATCTACACAAACACATCTACACTACAAAATTTACAAACACACATAAACAATTAGGTTAAAGAAAACAGTATGGTGTGGAGGGATTTCACCGTTTCCAACCGAAAGCATTCGGCGTTAGCGCAAGGGTTGCGCATAGGGAAAAAGTCGACCTCAGGATGCAAGTCTCCCGTTCAACTGCTTGTCTTCTGTAAAACGTCACAAGGGGGCGCTCTCTGCTCAAGGGGGAAAGAGTAATAGATTTCGACCTTCAAATTGTACTAAATGGATATGATTTTCTTTCATTTGGCATTGCTTGTGTCATATCAGAGAAAATTCGCCAAAAGCCTTGAAATAATTTTATAAAACCATAATAAAAGCACACCTTCCTAGAGTTATTGAAAAATAAATATATTTACTTATATTTGTTTCAAGTTTTTAGCCTTTAATTAATATAAACATTATTTAATATTAAAACCCCTTTTCTTTTTCATTTCTCCAATTGGCCTTAAGGGGCTCCCCTAGCAATTTATTAAACTTTAATTAAATTAATCAATTAACTGACGATTAAACTTAAAATAATGCATCATAATCAAAAATGCGTAAATGTTTAAACATTTGAAAATTCTAGAATATCAGGAAAAGAAAGGAAAAAAAAATCTCGATTGTAAATTTCCGTCTTTACAAGCTTTTAAAAGAGAAATATTAAATAAAAGTATATAAAAAATTACTATACTAATGCGATTTTTTAAAAATATTTTTATTCTTTTTCTTACTCTTTAATTTTTAATTTATAATTCGAATTTATAAATATTACAGAATTATAAAATAAAAAAATTCTCAAATTCACTGCTATAAGGCGCCTCTCTAACTGAATCTAAAGTTAATTAAATTAATCGATTAAATGATAATAAAGTTCAAAATATATCTTTAAAAATGTAATAATCACAATGCAAAAGCGTAAAAAAATTTGAATTTTCCACTATGTAATGAAGGAACTGAAAAAAATAATCACAAACTTTCATCTTTACAAGCCTATTACTATAAATATATTTAAAGGAAATGCTAAAACGTAGTAATTTTTCCAGTATTTATCAATGAGTTTTGTCGAATAGTAAGTCTTAAGAGACAAGCTGCTATTGATTAACTTATGAGTGATTTTATTTATTTTAATGCTGTTTCTGAAAAATGTAAGTAATTGTCTAAATCTTTCAAAATAATTTGTAATTATTTTTGATATTATTTTAATGAAAATCAATTTTTTTTCAGGGCATTCTTGTGATGTATGACGTCACCAACATGGATTCCTTTAATCACCTGTCATATTGGTTCCGAAATGTTGAAGAAGTAATTATGATATTATTACTGGTTTTGATAATTCGTTTAAGCATTAATTATGTGATTTCTAAGCTTCATTACAAGTTTTATAGCAACATACAATTTTATTTCATTTATTAATGCAATTAACTTTTTTGAAATTATGTTTATCTCTCTGTAAACACGATACCTGTACTAAGTGCATGTTTATTGTACTGTAAAACGCAACCAGTTGCAAATATGAAATTTAATAAGTGAATCCCCCTCCCCCAGTTTTGTAAATTTCAATCAAATTTTGGACAGTTTCTATCAATGGAAAGTATGCTTCTTCGCTTTTTCCTATTCATTCATGGGTGCATAATTATTGAAAAAACACGAATATCTTGGTAAATTAAATTCCGCATAAAGATTTGCTATAGATACATACAGGTCTGTGTCAAATTTTGGATCTTGTAAGATTTAATTTAATTGAAGTTCAAAAGGACGAATAAAAAGAAAGAACTGCTTTATTAAAAAAACCAGGATTTAAAAACATAATTAAAAAATCAATAGAACAAAAAGCAGCTACAGTACAGTTACAATTACTGCCAACAATTTTAAATCTTAATAAAATTACTTTTAAATATCTGCTTTTATAAGTATTAACAAAATTACAACTAAATGTCTTTTATAAGTATTACAAAATTAGAAATGTCTGCTTTTATCAGTATTAACAAAATTTTCCGAATGATAATGGTTGCTATGGTGACGGTGATGATTGCCAGGCGCCATCTCTCGGTGAAGATCGAACTCATCTGATCTATAATTAAGATGACCAGCTATTATTGGTCTGAATACTTACGAATATATGGGCACACTAAAATGTAACTATTTAGACAGATGAGTTTTGATACAGGGTCGTATCACCAACATCAATTTTGAGATCAAAACGATAAATATATTCTGAATCTTTTTCAGTTTGTTGTGAATTCACAAAACATGCCAAACGATGCCATTTATAAGAAAACAGACGAGAGAATATTTCCGCTATCTTATATGAGAACAATTAAATACCTTATTACTTATATCCTAAATGTAATTTTGAATTGAATTTATACAGAGAATGAGATGAGTGCTTTTTTATATTTTAGATGTTTCTATCGTAATTAAATTTTTGAATACTTTTACCTATTTTTTTTTTCAGAATGCATCGCCAGATGTTGTGAAAGTGTTAGTAGGAAACAAATGCGATAGTTCGAATCTACGAGTAGTTGATCAGGACCAAGGAAGAAAGGTAAGATTTTGAAATTATTTTGTGGTAATATATTTTGGCAAAGCTGCGGCAATTTTTTTATTTCTGTTAAAAATATGAGATAATGAAAATGACTTTGTGTTTATATTTTTTACTTTTTCAAATCATATACAGTACACTCCCGATTATCCGCGGAATTGGGTGGCGCGGCCGCCGCGGATAACAAAAATCGCGGATAATCCGAAAAAAGCTAAAAACGGGTGTAGCAAAAGAGAAAACAGTCATTCCAACTTTGAAAAATCGTTTTATGTACAATAAAACGTAAAATAAACAGCAGGAAATGTTTAACTAACGCTTAATATTTTAGTATATCACTCAAAACTAACCTAAAATGCATTTTGTTAATGAAAACAGAAAAGTGCTTTGTACTTACGAGAGGCGTCAAGGATACACAGAAAAATTAATACATATGTACTGTTTTAATACTGTAATGTATTATGTAATTACAAAAGCATAACTGTAAAACTACACCTTTTTGAAGAAATCAGTCATTTGTGTTTGCTTCTTGCTTTGGAAGCATTTTCTCTTTGCTTGGAAGCAAAAACAAACACTTAGTGCGACAGGCGCGGATAATCCGCTCCGCGGATAATCCGCCCGCGGATAATCGGGAGTCTACTGTATATCACTACGTTTTTTTTAAAATTTATTCTTATTTAATACAAATCATTTACACAGTGTTTCATTATTTTAGAATATCATGAAATTAATTAGTTTACTTCAAACGACTTGTAATTTTATTTTCTTGACTTCTTCACCTTTTAAAATTGTATAATTAAAAAATTGTGAAATAAAAATGGAAAATTAAGTAATTATTGAATAGCACATCAGTTGAATATTAAAAATGGAATTCATTGTGTTTTATTTCCTAACATTCATTTTTATATTTAGTTTTTTTTATTAATAAAGAACAGCGATGTTCCACTTTTTCATTTATATATCTAAATTATTTTTCGATTTTAAGTAAAAATTTTTACATATTTATGTGAAGTGAGATGATTGATATACTGACGTCTGTTCATTCTTTTTGAAAATCAAGGAAATACATGATCCTTAACAAACAAGATATGCCATCCACAAAGAATCGCCTTATTATAATATTCAACAACTCGACAACGAACATCGTTAAAAAGAAAATGAAACCAAAAATAAGTTTATTTTGAAAGCTGGAGAAATTTGGAATACAAAAGTTTCAAACTCCAGCATTGCCGACAGATGACGCAGTCGTCACACTTTCACTTTAGTACTAAAATTGCCAATAGATAGCGCTGCATAGTGTCCTTAAAGACGAAACCTTTAATGTGATTGCGGCGTTTCTTACTAAAAACGGTTTATAATCTTTTCTGCATTTTTTTTTTCTTTTTGCTTTTTTATATACAATGTATAGAGATAGTATTGTAATTGTTAAAAAAAATTCTAATTCGTGATTTTAAGAAATCTCTATGCTTCAGATCTTTTTTCATTTTTCTGTATTATGTCAGCCTGTGGGTCTATGGACACGATAAATCAAAAACTCTTTCAGCTAGACGGATGAAATTTGGTACATAGAATTTAGATAAAATGTGTGGGTACTTATTAAGTTTTGAAGGAAATCCATTCAAAGGAAGTCTGTCAGTCTGGCTGTTTGAGTACAAGTGAACACGGTAATTTCGAAACATAAACTACTACATAGATAAAAGTTGGTGCATAGGCTAAATAGCTAAAATGTCAATTATTTTCAAATTTTGAGCTAAATCTGTTAAACGGATAATCGCTTATAGGTATTTACTTTCGCATAAACGCAATTACTTAAACACAACAATTTAAATCTATGAAATGCGTCATGCGATCTTGTTCGGACTGTAATTGAAGCGTGTCATATTAGTACAAGATATTGTTTTGCGCAATGTTGTTAAAATAAAGTAACATTGTTGTAAGGCATTTTGTAAGGTACTTCTTGGCATGTTATACTTAAATCTGTAGCTTCTGAAACAGTTTTTTCATAGTTTTTAAGATACACATGCCATTAGTTTTATTCTTTCTATTTATATTGTCATTTTGGTTTATTTAATTTTAATACAAGGCATCTGTGAGATTCTTTGTAAGCTCTGCACCAAAAATGAATCTAGGCTAAACAAAAGTGAAAATTTATTCAATTTAACTTTTTGCTGTTTAAATAAATAGTACTATGCATTAAACAATAATTACTCAATTGTCTTGGTATAAAAAAAGGATTATAATAATTGAAGTAAATTTCGCTTTTCATTTAAATTGTAAAATTTAAAAAATTTATATTAATCATTGCGATTATCATCAACTTTTGTGCAAAAGATTATTATATATGAAATCCTTTTATCGTCTGAAGCTGTTAAATTACAATTAGAAAATCAATTGAACCAAACGATTTTTAAAAACCGTCGGCTGCTGATTTCTTTGTAGTTATTTATTAATACTTATATATACAGGGTGTTTATAAAGTCCCGGACCCATTTTGATGTTTAATAACTCATAAAATAATAAAGATAGATTTAAATTAATAACATAAATGGTTAAATAGACTCAAAAAGTTTCATGACCCTTGTCAATGAACTTCCACGTGTGCACCCTTCGTCGCACGGAGAATAGCAAGTCGATAGTCAATTTCACGCCAGGTAGCGACAAGCATGTCGGCATCCACAGAGCCATTTGCGCACATTATGGCGATTAACAATGCCAGAAACATGAAAGGAGGCTTCATCGGAGAACATTATGCTCTTCAGAAAATCAGCAGCATCTTCTATCCTCCTTAGCATATCTGTTGCAAAGGCTATCCTCCTAGGCCTATCGTTCGGTTCCAAAACTTGAACAATTTGAACTTTGTATGCATGCAGTCTTAATTTTTTCTTAATAACCTTGTACACCGTCGAAATTGGCATATCCAATTCTGTTGCCGCTGATCTCACAGATATTCTAGGATTGTGTAAAAATGTCTCTCTCACATGCTCAACATCAAAATCACTTGTGCAAGGACTTCCGGAACGTTTCTTATCCGCGATACTTCCAATTTCTAGAAAATTCTTTTTCCACCGCAAGATGCTGTTTTTGGATGGAGGATCTTTTTGGTAAATTCTTCTGAAATTTCTCTGTGCTTGCACTATCGATTTCGTTTCTATGAACCACCATAAAATCTGTGCTTTCTCTTGTGGTGTATGCATTCTCCTTAATATCCGCTCGAATAAAACATCACATACAAAAGTACTACATAGAACAAACACATCAAAAGTAAACATAACATTGCAATAGTTGCCAAAAACAAAAGAGAGAAAAATGCAATTAATAAGCAGACAATATTTAGAAAAGTACAGATATTTAGACTGGAAAATGAAATTATCTGAAATTAACCACACGCGCAGACGATATTTACAAAAGTAAAAATATTCAAACCTGAAAAGGAAAATATATGAGTTATTCCATCAATAAATGCCATAAGTGTGTTTATATCTTTATTATTTTATGAGTTATTAAACATCAAAATGGGTCCGGGACTTTATAAACACCCTGTATTATTACTACAAATTTTGTACATAGTAAATAATGTGTAAGAAAGGTTTTAAAACATTTTAGAGCAATTAACAAAAAAATTCATCTTTCGATAGTAAAAAACATAATAAATCAAATTAATAATTCTTCATAATATAAATTGTTAATCATCTTCTTTTGAAGTTTCCTATTAGAATTTTACCAATATGTTTTGACAATATCCCTTCGTATGCATTCTTGTTCTTTAACAGTGAAGAAATATACTTTGTTTATTCGTGGAAGCCTTACTTTCGTAATCTGTTTCCTTTTACTTTAAAAAAATAAGAATAAGAAGCATGTATAAAAGTAAACGAGAAATTTTAAAACAGTTCACGTAGACTAGTTTCAAAATCTGCATTATATAATAGAGGAATAACAAATTTCCTTACTTCAATTTCGTTTGCGTTAATTTTTTTAAAAAAAATATTATTAATAATTGAAGAAAAGATTTCATAGAGATGAAATTGGTATCATTAAACAAGTTCACTTTAAATTCAAGTTGGTACAAAAAATGTTTTTTCAGGAATTAAGTCCTCCGAAGTTATTATGGCATAAAAAGGCAAAATAAGGGTTAGTTTCTAATTAACTAATCGTTGAAACGTTGACAGCATTTCTTCTCTTGTCTTATGTCATAATTGTGCAAATTTTGGTAAAATTCAACAATTATTTAAAAGAAAATGCGGAATATATGCACACAACCACAATGACTTTTATATTTATTGAAATATTTAACATGTTTGGTTTTATTCACTTCAAAAAAAGCAATTTCTTTCAGTCTTGCTTTGAAATATTAATCAAATCCATGGAATTTTTTAAAAATAAATAGTTTACTTCATTATAGAATATTAACTACCACTATATTAGAATAAAAATTCTATTTTCTTGTATAATAATAGTAAGCATTTCATTATAATGATATATGAATTAAACTATGCATAAATATTTTTATCAGAAGTTATGAAAATTTAAAAAAAAACAAAAAAACTCCATACTTTTATTTATTTATTTTTAAATGTCAAGTATCCATTTTGCTTCTAAAACATATCTCGTACATCCGAATGAATAAAAGGAATATGTAAATTCTTTATTAGAGTCATTTTTCAACTGAAAAATAGTCATTTTCTTTTGCTAAGATGTAAAATAGATTAAGTTTTTATAAGAGTTAATATTCCTTCAACAATGTTGCCATCACAGAAGTACAAATTATAATGAAAATAGATGATAATAAAAGAAATAAACATTAAAACTCAAATAAAAACTGGCATAGTTTGAATCAAATATAAAAGAGTTACAAAAATTTACACAATTTAAAATAAAGCTTAGAGATTTTATTCTTTAATAAAAATGAAAAATAATGACGTCACAATTAATTATAAAAAGTTCAAGTGGGGGTTTTCCTTTTCTTTAATATGAGTGATTTTCTTTGTTGGATTTATTTACACCAGTCTAATTGATATTTTTTTTTCAGATTGCTGAAAGCTGTGACGTTCCCTTTTTTGAGTGCAGCTGCAAAGAGGGTGTTAACATAGATGAAATTTTTATGACGGTTGCTCGAATGATTCGTGAACAAAGAGAACGACGAGTACGTTTTCCATTTTCCAGATTTCCTTATTTATTCATTTTTTAATTAAAAAATAGAAAATTTCATTATTCTAATAGATGGTCTCTTTTGCCAAGACATTTAATAATGTTGCTTTTATTTCTTGTCTATTGCTCGCGCATCATTGTTTAATTCTAGTTAAATATTTGTTATTGTAATATCTCTATCTATCTTCATTAATTAAAAAGATAAAAGTATATATCTATGTTTGTGCTGGTGCTCTTTAGGCCAGATTGTTTGTCCTAGTTTTAACAAACTTGGTACATATGTACTTTAGAATTTGAAAATGTGCATTTCCAAACTTTTTTTTTGAAATTTAAATGAATTATTTAGAAATCAAGAGCAGCAGTCGCTTTTCCAGCGATAATTGCAGCAAATATTATAGCCGAAAGTGATTTTTACTTTATTTTGAAATAAAATATTATCTTTTTAATGGTACCACTTTTTTGGGCATGCATTTTTTAGCTTGTACGAGTTTTATTAAAAAAGCTCTTAAACATATATTTTATAACAATATAATTCAAGTGAAAATCAAATCATTTTAATTGCTGCTATTAATATTTAATCCTGGCTTCTACGCCATTGTTGATGATTACTTAATGCGTTTTTAGTATAAAGTACGGTTTTAAAAAAGTTTGTAAAAATTTTTTGAACTTGCAATAAAGACTAGAATCAATCCATGGTGAGATGTTTTTAAAGTGCTTTCACTTCTAAATACTTTTGCTCTTTTCTGTGATACAATGGGTGTATAAAGATATGGACAGAAAGAGAAATGTAAAACATAACGCACAAAATAATATAAGGATTCTAAATGAATATCAGCTAAGCATAACAAAATTTGAAATTTAAAATGTTTTGTTATGGAAGTCTTTAAGATATACCTACAAAAATATTTGTAGGTATTATCCTTTACTTAAATTACTAGGTAAATTACTAGGCATTATTAATCCTTTCGAACCAGCAGGTTGCCAAAGAGAACTAATACAAAATAATCGTATACACTAGTTTTGATAATAGTTTGATAAGTTTTGAACCAATCGCTTGCAAACCAACAGGTTGCTAAAGAGATCTAATGTAAAATAAAATAGATTGGCAAACGATTTTTTTTAATCGTATGCACAGGTTTTAATAATAGTTTGATAAGTTTTGAGCCAATTGGTTGCCAAAGAGAATTAATGTAAAATAAAATAAATTCGCAGACGATACTTTTCTTTTCTTCCCTTTTTTGGGTGGTGGTGGAGGGAATCGTATGCTCAGGTTTTCTTAATAGTTTGATAACTTTTGAACCAATCAGTTGCCGAATCAACTGGCTGCCAAAGAAGTCTAATGTAAAATAAAATGGATTCGCAGACGATTTTTTTTTCTGGAATCGTATGCACAAGTTTTGATAAGATTTGAACCAATCGGTTGCCAAAGAAATAAATGTAAAATAAAATAGATTTGCAGACGATTTTTGTAATCATATGCACAAGTTTTGATAATTAATTTTGTGTCTTGTTTTACTAATCATTTAATGTCATTACTGTGGTCAGTAAGCTTATTCTTTCTCTTGCAGGCCAGCAAATTCGACGAGATCGAGCGACTGCAGTGGGATAAAGCCCACTTGACCCAGCAAAAGCCACAAGATCCTTACAAATGCAGCTGCTGATCATTCCGCCTTATGTCTTCATACTGTAACAATAGGCTATGAGCTTTTACATTTATTTGAGAAAAAAATGATATTCACACCGCAGAGCGCCGGAAACTCAAAAGACAGCAGTATTACACACGGAACAAAGCTGTGTTTTGGCCTTCATTTTGGGAATAATAGCTAGACCGTAATTTTTTTGGTACGATGAAAAGATGGATGTTATTTTGGTCTTCTAGTTGGGCTCTGATTCGACAGCATTTTCATGAAAAGTTTTTCTGTTATTCAGATTGTTTTTGTTTTTTTAAAGTTTGTCATTGCTTGGTGTTCATGTGATAATTTAATGTGATAGCAACACGTTAAGTTTGCTGCTGGGTATGGTAAACCTGATACTGGAAGTGCAATGGAGTTTGACCCGGTGAAATATATGCTGGTTTAAATTGAGTTTTGTGGATTCACTAATTAGTTTAAAGCAATACTATGCAAATCCAAATATATGTAAATATTATTTGTAAATACTTCTGCAAAATGTTGGGGAATTGGCAGCAGTTATATTGCAGAATTCTATTGCATGATATTTTCTATGTTTGTTATATGATTTTTTTAAAGATGTGCCATAGTGTGCTTGTATTATTCAATAACTATATCATATTGTAAAATTAAAAATTAATTGCTTTTTTAAAAAAGAAAAAGGTAGAATTTTTGCGAATTCTGAAATTACTTATGATTGCTATGCAGTTTGAATAATCTGGATGAACAGAACTCAAGATGAACAGTTTTTAAACTTACCGATTATCCAGATTTAATTATTTAAATTTAATATTGCTGTAAAATTTCTCAAGTGGTATAATTGTCAAATCGTTTAATTGCGACGTGCATTCGAAGTTATCTTGAATATGCAAGATTAGAACCATACTTTACTCTGAATATGTCGTTTCATGTTGATGCAGATATTATACCATTTAAATAATTTACATTTTAAGCATTAATCGATTAAAGATTTTGATTAATTGTAAAATATCTTGTTCTTTTATTGAAAAAGTTTTAAAAATGCAATTGATTTTTTTTAATAATTTTTTTTATGTACCTATTCAGTTATCAGATTTTTGTCAATCAGACTATCAATCAGGTCTGATTAAAATTGAAAGTACGCAAATATACACTTAATTCAAGATAAATTTTTTCAGGTAAGGCATATGTTCTAAATGAATGCAGTTCGTTGAAAATTGTCTTTAAGCCAAAACTTTTTGTACAAAAATAATAATCATTTTGAGAGAATTTATAATCAATTGAATGCTTCACTATAAAATCTTGGATGTTTTGATTATAGCAAATCAGTTTTATAAAAAAATTTATTCAGCATGAAAAAAATATTCTGCAAATTTTAGAAAGAAAACTAAAGATTTCAAAGTCAAAAAAATAATGTTTGTCATAAATGGTTTCGATACATATCTCGAACCATTTGATTTACAATTATTGTATAAAGTTCGAAATGAATACTAATATAGACTTTTTTCTTTTTATAAAATTAAGGATATAACTCAACTCATATTACTTTTTGAAAATATAATCTTAACTTTTAATTCCAGATTAAATGCTTATCATTTAACAACTAAGTACAAAAACAAACAAATTAGTAAAAAAAAGAGCACAAAATTCTCGTAGAATAGTCGTGAAATGTAACTATTTTTCAAAAATTGCACTAGAAATTAATTTGAATACTTAAAACATTAATATTAAATTTGAAAAATTAACTAATCCTTAAACTAATTATCACCGATGAAATTCATAAAGTTTTCGCTCGCTTTATCAGCTGAAAAAAAAAGAAAGTTATTAAAACTTGATGTGTACATAACAATCAAAAGCACTATTCTCATCAATATTATTAGAAATGAAGTGACATTTTTAAATATCTAGTAATTCCTTTTGTTTTCTTTTAAGCTACAACAAAAAGTGTCTAACGTAAATATTATCATTAATATATACATATATCTTTACCTATTATCAGTTATGGTATAAATATTATATTGCTGAAATGAAAATAATCTGGGATATTTTGGTTTAGATTTTATTTTTATTAACACATTGATGATGAGATTCTTAATTGCTTCAATACATTTTATGAACCAAAATAAAGCTTTTTTTGAAAATCAGATAAAAATAATTAATCATTATTTCTTTTGCAAATTAATTACTCAGTAACTGAAGTTAAGGAATTTTTATATTATATATCTTTATAAAAATATATCATTATTATTGTATTAATTGAAATACATTTGTATATATTTGCTAAAAATTAATAAGAAACATTAAAATAGTAGTACCTAGTTTTTAATTCAAAAAACTGGTTCTAATTGAATCTATATTGCTTGTCTGAATCTTATCGCCTTTCAAGAAAATCATCAGCCTTCTACTTTTTTTAAATTTATTTTTATCATTTTCTATCGTATTTGGCGGAGCAGATAAATATTATTTATTTCCAAAGAGTAAATCTTGTTGACAATTTAAAAACATGTAAAAAAAAATTTAAAAGACAGAAAAATAATTTTTTTTAAAAAAATTTTAGATTTTTATTGCTTGTAAACTTATAATAATAATGTAAACATTTGTATAATAGTTATTTTTTTAATTTCCATCTTTATAATTGTATTCGTTTGCATTAAGATAATCTGAAATTCTCTGACATATTTTTGCTGATTTGAATGCTAACATTTCATAAAAATGCACTAAATGAATATAAATCATTAATTAAAATTTCCGTTTGATGATTTAGAAACTAGAATTTAATTCTTTTCTTTTATAAACAAAAATATTTCATGATTTGTTTCATAAAAATAATTCAATACTCAAATGATATATAAGTTGTCCCGGAAATCCATGTACAAACTTAAAAGGGAAGTTGAGAACACCTCTTAGAATCAAAATCACGTTGGAAAGCATACTTATAAATGCCATCCTAACAGATATTAAGATAGAGTAAACATATATTATTGTTAAACAGATATAAAGACATAGTAAGGATACAGTACAGAAAGCAATGCAAAGCGCTTTATTATGCAAAAATAATAAAATAATAACTAAAAAAATCGTAAGAAGTATTCACAATTTCGATCATTGACATTGATACAACCGTAACATCCATGCTGCATTATTTGCCGAATATATTGAGCATTTCACAGAAAATAATAGTGGCTAAAGCGACTCATGATACCAGGGACATGTCAGAAACTTTTATAGACCGCTGACACTACTAAACAATAGCCTTCAAAACAAGGTAGAAAAAAATCAACAGGAGATAAATCAGGTGAGAAAATGGGTCCCAATTCACCTATGTCTAAATGATACATATAAAAATTCACATATGGAAATAACATAATGAGTTGGAACTGCATGAATACTGTGAAGACAGGTCAATGTTAGAGACATTCAGACACTCATCGTATATCATTTGGTTTGAGTCTTCCCGGTACAATCGAAAAATAGCACGATTCCGAGTTCAGATACGAATTGCATATGGCAATCTCAATGTTCATAAGATGTTTCGTGTCGATCTCAGTACATGCATACAATGAGGGTACTCGCGTATTGACATCTACGGTACCGTACATGTTTTAATCTCTTCACACTTGTATATGGATTTCCAAATCAACCTGTTTAAAACAAAGTGGAATTACTTTAACCGTATACAAATATATATGCATACATAGCCTTTTCACTTTAATAAAGAGAAAAATAGAAAAACATTGAAATTAAACTATATATTTTCACTCTGTGACACCAATGTGTTAATAAAAATACTCATTTTAGAGTAGCAAGGTGATTTAAAAAGTTATAAAAAGATAATCAGTTCCCGAAAAATATAAATGTATTCATATGCTTGTTGGCAAATCAACTATACAATGCACTCGATATCATTTATGCATCATGTATTAGCTACTTATCAAAACTGGTGAAAGCAGGAATGAGCATCATTAGGGCATAGAAAAGATTCGGCGTTTTTAAGAGTAGCAACTGCACGACTTGAGTTGGTTTTTAGGCGTCAAACAATTGTAAGTGGTGTAGGTGAAATTGGTAATTATTGTACGTTGCATGCCAGCGAATTTTTCAATATTTACAAATTTGGTCCACATTATTTTACAATGATATTTTATAAATATTGTATACATGAGTTTTTCGTGTATGGTTGCAGCCGATTTGACTGTTACGTTTATTCTTGGAATTCTTTTGTTATACGCTATGGAAGTTCTTATTATATAAACATTTAAGTAAAATAAACACAAAAAATAAACTTTTGTTAGATACGATTAATGTGTGTTTTTGTCTTTATTTTACTCACTTAAACCATTTAAGGTGTACGTACACACTAGATTTTTTTTTTAAATTTTAACTTTAAAAATCCAGTTTTTTTACAGTAGGTCATTAATATATGTTTAAACTCATTTCAGTGAGAAAAAACCATATTATACTAATTATTAATTAATTAAATTATATTTAATGAGCTAATTAGCATATTTTTTGAAACATGATATCTTAAATTCTAATTTGTACAGACACACAATTCTAGTTGGAAACTATGCCTAATATTAGTCTTCATGTTGTCTGCCTCAATCAAATTATAAAAATATATAGTTTTTTTTTAACAATTTTTTCATCAACGGTGAATAGAAAAGGTGTGATTTTTTCTGTCATTTTAAAATTTAAATAGCTATTAAAAATTTATTTCTAAGAATATAATTTTGATTGAGGCACAAAACATCCGCTATATCATACAGATTATTTTGATATATAAATAATTGTATTTGATTAATTTCTTGTTGAGTTATGATTATTTGAATGAATCAACATAGAAGAAAAATATCATTCTTCATAAAATAAGTTTTAAAAAAAACCGTAACTAGAGTTTATAATGAAAGCGCCCCAAGAAAAAAAATTATAACTGGAGAAATATTTCAAATATGGACAACATCTTGATATCGTTTGAAAGCTAAAGGATCAGAGAACATTATTAAGCAATAAAAAAATATTCGATATTTTGAACGATTTCCGAAGTTTCAAGTGTGTACATACACCTTAAAGCACAAAGAAAAAAAAAGCATGCCAGCATGCTAAGATAGGTGCATTTTTGTCTAAATTAAGGACAGGTATACAAATGATCTTCCAGTCTCGAACCTTTATTGTACAAAGAATAGAGCTCAAACATACAAGTGTTTTTTAATTGCTCTGCCTTTTTAAAGAATGACAAATAGCAAAAAAACTTGGCACCAAAGATATTCATCACGATAAAATTCTCGTATAATCTGCTTATATTTATTAGTTAAAAAGTAATAGGGAAATGAAGATATTAAGTCTATTTCATTCCCTCACCATTTCAATTGGATAACACATCTACGAATTAATTCCCAGCTTTTAAGGGGACATTGGACACTATTAGATACTTTTGCGAATTATTCACTTAGTGTTATGAAATTTTTTAAGCATATGTATTAAAATATAAACACAAAAATTTTTTTTTCTAAAAAAACTTTTTAAAAGAAAGTATTTTATTTTCTTAAAGCTTAAATGATATATAATTTTTAGAAATTTTAGAATATTCTTGGTGACTTAATTTTAAATTTTTTTTATCTTTTTTTTTCCTTTATTACCTAGTTTAAATGTAACAAAACAAAACTTTGCATAATTTTGTAACTCCAATTAAATATTAATTTTTAAGAAATATTTTCATGCACGCTTACTGAATTTTCACAGGAATTTTATGCTTTTCTGAATTAAAATTCAATTTTAACTATCTAATAAAAATTCAAAATATAAAATGCGTACCCTATTTTCTTTTAATCTTTAACCGAAATCTTTATTTTCAATTCTATTTAATTTCTTCAAAAATTCAGACACTTGGAACATTTCTTGAGAAAAGTCATTAAAGGGTGCTTATTTTCCTCTAGCTTCTTCAAATATTTATTTAATTGAACAGTATATTTTATAACATTATTTTAGTTGAATATAAACATATATTTTGTTGATAAAACGATAAAAAAGGAAAATGCACGTTTTCGTCCATTTTTGCTTATTTCCAAGTCCCTTAACTTTAACTGTCTTGCTTTGTCACAGTTTTTTATTATTATTTGCAGTTAAATTAGACAAAAAAGTTTCCGTACGTTTATACAAATGCGTATACATCTACTCTAATTGCAGCTCAATAACTGATTTCTAAATCATTAGAAAAGCATATATTTCCAGTAGGAAAAATGCAGCAAATGATTTGAATAATTAAATGGGCTGAAAAATTAGGATGTTTGCACTTTGAAACAATTCCATTAATCATATTAAGTAAATATGCATGACACATTAATATTTAAAATTTCAACTTCATTATGTCTAAAATTAAGAGAGTCGTGGAACTTTGAGTTAAATTAATTAAGCCAGGTAGTGTTCGTCTGGAGGATACAAAGCCTACTGTTTGGAGTACATTTCCCCGAGGCTACAACAGAAGTTATCTAAAAATAAAGACATTCAAAGTTTTAAAATTTGGAACTTAATTTTGGTAGCATGTGAACAGTATTTTGTTGAATATGACTAAAAGGACCTGAGAATTGTTTAAAAATTTGGAGTTTTTAATTCTTTGAACCAGTCATTTATTGATTCAAACAATATAAAAAAATACTTTTTACATCATTTAGAGTTTTTTTCTCAACTAAAATGTATATCCTAATTATGTCCCTTACTGTTAAGAAATTTATTACTAGGCCACAATATAATTGGTTTAGAGCCACAACACATATATATACACAAGAATATGAGTTGATAGAGGATTTGGGTATCTTTTAAAGAAACAGCCATGGCTCAAACTCATAATTTGTTATTTGAAATCTACTATTTATTTTTACAATCCACGAAACTAACATTTAGAAGGAAAGAGTGAGCGCAGCAGCATCATTTCCAAACAAATCTGTAGATTTTGATGAAACATGGAACAAAAAAGATCTTGATGATAGCTATGTGTGATCGTAACATCATTTCCGAACAAATATATCGACTTTCATAAAACTTCAAATAATTGGAATGATCTTGATGGTAGTCATTGTGTCTAAGAATAAGTTGTGCGATCAAGCATCATTTCTGAAAAAAATGTATCGATTTTAATGAAATTTGGGACAATTGGACATCTGGAACGTTTCAAAGATATTTATATCCAAATACAATATCATTTAGAGGAAACTAATTAAAATGTACTTTTTTTCTCTCTAGACCCTTCATATATTTATTTTATTGGATAATATATCTTATAACACTATTTTAGTTGAATATGAACATATATTTTGGTGATGAAAAAAATTTGGTAAAATTTCATATTTTCGTCCATTTTTATTTATTTCAAAGTCCACTGTCCTCTTAAATAGAATCATAATGATTATGTGTTAATGATAGAGTATCAGATAAAAATGGTGATCATAATTGCATAGAAATGATGATTGCATGATTAGATAAAAATGATGCTCCATAATTAGTTATAGTCATAATATTCAACTAGAAAAGTTACAAATCACACTATAATGTATTCGTGTAAATAAACTTTGGGGAGCTAGAGAACACTGCATTCCAGCAGTCTGTGTTTAAAACAACAAAAGATCGATTTCACCTCCTTCTTATGACAATAGTTACGATTTTAAATTTGAATGTAATGATGATTTCAAATTAAATGTAATTTAGACAAAACATGCAATATTTTTGAATTTCTTTTTTCAGGGCAAAATTAAATCAGCTATAGCATACATATTTTAAGAGTGCTTTTAAAGGGATTATCACTGTAAGGGTGTCACAAGTAAAAGTTCTTATTTTGTATTGCCAATGTCGAGATATAAAAAACTAGTAATTTTGGCCATACAAACAAATCTAGATAAGTCCCTTTAGAACAAAATGCCAAATATTTTCTGATATAATAACAGCTATACTGGTCAAAATGTGCATACTTGAAAATTTTTCAATAAGAAATCTAATATAACATTAAAAATAGAGATATATTAGGAAATTATAGAGTTAGCGCTATCTTTCTAGTAGTAATAAAGATGTATGTATGCGTGTTGACTTTATTGCACAGACTATTAAACTTAGGTATATTGAACGCGGCAAAGATTTATATTGTATAGTAAAAATGCCCAACTTGGAGGAATATTTTAAAAATTTTAATCACAGTTATTTAAAATAAATTAATTGTATTTTATTTAAATTAAAAATTAATTTTTACATATGAAGTTATTTCTTATTTTTTTCTCTTCTTTTTAGTTAATTAAAAATTAAGAAAATTTAACGCTTTGTGAGATAACTTCTGAAAAACATTAAGCATAAAAATTTACTTACAACTTTTTAAAATTGCAAAAAATTATTTTTTTAGTGATATAAATTTAATTGAAAACATTTTTTTCCTTTGTCTATTTTAAATTAATTTTTAAAAATAGTTCTACGCTTCTTTTACAGAAATATATTTCATTGTTGTAATGAAACTCGACTCGGTTTCATTGTTGCTATAAATATTTCATTCCGGATTGCTTTCCATTGTTAATGATGAATACATAAAGTTAAAACTTATTATTCGATTAGATGCTTTTGACTACCAGTTGGTCTGCCAGGATTAATGATTACTAAAATTTCAATTAAGTGTTTCATATAGATGGTTCTTGATTTCTTCGACAACAATGTACTTTTAAATTTAAATTTCAGTAAACATGTGATACGTATTATTTTAAAAGCTTTACTTGATTTCTGTCTTTGAGAATTCGTCTTCTCAATTTTCAATTATCTCACATAAAATCCGACCTTTAATTTTGTAAAAGGGAAACGTTTAAACTTCAACAAATACAAACATTTCCTGGATGAAACAAAATATTTTTATTTAAACCATAATAATATTGAGTAAATTCGTGCAGTGCACCATAGAATATTTTCCTTAATTTGTAACATAACTCGGAAGATTATTATTAATTAAACATTACTCTGATCCAACAAAGATTAAATTAAGAAAACAATTATCACTCAGTAAAAAGAATAATATATTTTTATATGTCCAAAATGTAGTAAATTCATTAAAAAGTGGTAGCATTAAAAAATGGAGGCACGTTAAAGTTTTCACCATTGCTTGATTCTGAAATTAAGCAAAACGAAATTTTGAAAATTCTATTACTGCATGCTTTATAATGAAATCTACTCAATATGGAAAAATAAGCCGAATCCTCATATGTTGATTATGAACAGAGAAGAAAATTTAAGCGGAATGAAACATAACTGATAATCCAAAGAACTACTTGGTTATCAAAGTGATAATTAAAATACTTTAAAATGAAACTAAATTAAGTATTTTTGTTGATCCGTACACCTAATTTCTAATCAAGATTTCTATGGGGGCCAATTTACCCTAGTCTGGCGCTTAAATTTGTTAACACACCAATGGCCCTGCTTATAATAGGAAATCCTGTCCTAAGTTCCGGCTGCCTGTTAGCTCGTAGAAAGTTTGTTGATCATTTTCATGGAACAAAGAATAGATTCGTTGAAAATAATGATTATTTAATTTAAGTGACATACCTAAGGCAGTAATAAAATTCCAAGTCTGGCTAAAACTAACAGGAATTTTGTCAATAAATTGAAAAGAAATATAAACATATAAAAAAATGTATTTCCTAGTTTTTAAAGAATTCTCCAACACGAAACGCTGGTTTCATAACTTGTGAGGGTAGTGGCCTGGTGGTAGTGTCTCGGCTCTTGATCCGTAGGGTTTCAGGTTCGAGACCCGATTCCACCGTAGAACTGTAGTGTAAGGGGGCCTGTTGCACATTAAATCCGTCAAGGCCAAACGGCCTTCTGCTGGTGTGGAGAGGGGAGTGCCAGCTCAGGTGTCATCCTCGTCATCTCACCACGGTTCAAAATGACGAGGTCCGTCCCAAAATAGCCCTAGCGTTGCTTTAAACGGGACGTTAATATAACTAACTAACTAAATCGTGAATTGTGAAGGAATAACGTCGATAGCATGATTTGACTCTGCTGTATTTCGAAAGTCGGAAAATGTCATCAGCGATAAAAGTTGTAGCCTTATCGGAGAGGCAAAAAAGGAGCATTAGCGCTAGTAATCTTGTAGTCGATTTCAATGATGAAATTTCTAATTCAAGCGCTAAGTAGGAGAATACCCTCGCCCACCCCCAAAAGTTTTGAAAATCTATCTATATTAAATTTAAAGTGGAGAATAATTTAATATGTTACTAAATTAAATTTTTGATACCAAAAACCTGCAGTTCTCTTTGGCAGCAAACGTATTAAGAAATATCCGGAAATTGCATCAAAATATTGATCTGGTGAAAATAATAAACATTCCTTGGGACACTTCAATTTTAATTAAGAATTTTTTTATAGTAATTTCATTTAAAGGCAACATTTACTTGTTACTCCTTTTTCATGAACAGTGTTGATATTTTGCTTTGAGAGAATATCAATGATAATGCACATAATTTTGAAAGCAGTAATAAAAAATGCAATAAATGACAATATGAAACGGAAATGGATGTATTTCCAATTTACTGCTTTTCGACATTACTGCCATTCAAAAAGGAGCACGTGCTCGAGCACTGGATCAGTTAGAAAATCCAAGCCTCGTAGTATGTCTTCGGCAACAAGTAGAGTTGCTGTCTCACGACCCGTTTGAGGTCATTGTCTGAATCAAGCTTCTCCCTATCATGGGACCTTTTCATGGATCCAAACAGTTCCAAACCCAAGGCATCCACTTTCCGAATGCTTTTCGGCAGGTCCTTCGAATAGTTTTCCCCCGTTCGTATAAAACTGCTGTGGTGAATAGCATATAAGCCAGTTAACAACGACTCTGCGTAGACAATTGCTTTTGCATAATGGTTAAGTTACTAGACTGCTAACCACAAGGTCCTAGGTTCTATCCTAGCACATCACATACCGCTAAACTGCAAATACTTGGTTTGGAAACCTTGGAGGGCTCACTAAAGAGATCGGTGATATAATCCTCTTTTTTTTTTTTTTTTTTTTTTTTATTTGCGATGATGATCATCGGCGGCAGAAGTTTAAATGTGACGAGGACTTCAAGCGGGACGTAAGACATCGTCTCAACTCGGCGCCAGCGGCAATCTATTTGATTAGGTTTTTTTAATGGACTCAGCGCAAGGACAAGTGATTCAAAATGAATATCAAGTGGTCTCCCTAAAACTTTCTCGCCTACTTTCTAATAAAGTTGAGATCCCAAAGACCACTACACATAGCACTAGAGTATAATAGTTATAAAATATTGACCTTTGGCTTGAATGCAGCATTTTTATTGAATCTATCTCGCCATTTTTTATTATTAATCCCTGGATGCTGTTGATAGTATCTGAAAATCAAATTTGTGTTTTATAATCATTTTCCGAATAATTGAAAAGAAATTGACACAAAAATTACATTTGCAGTCTGAAAATACCAAACCAAATATGATATATGCTTTGAATTATCGCCTTTCAAGTTTCTGATTGTACATATCGAAAGATGGTTAGCCCTTTGTTATATTTTGCTCAAAAGGTGAAAGGTATCTAAACTATAGACATTAAATCTGTGTACAGACTTTTATTTATGTAGCTCTCTTTGTTTTCTATTTATCATTTTAATTTATATTAGAACAGACTGAATTACTCAGAACTAATTTTGCTCACAATTTGATAAAAATCTTTAAATTCCGTATAAAGACTGTTTACCAAATTTCATCCATGTAGCTCAAAGTATTTTTGAATTATATTTGTCACAGACAGACAAACTGATATTTTTTTTTCAAACGCAGTGTGGTCTAAAACGTGGAGATTCTTTAAAATCTCGAGTTCGAATTTTTTAATGATTTCAGTACTTTTGCTGTATAACATATATTCGATGAAGTAAAAAAGTAGCAAATTGGTAATAGTTTCATATTCGTTTACATTATCATTCTCCTCATTTTTTATTCTTATGTTTAACATTATGTGTATTACTTATTGATATACCATATTTAATCCTGGTTGCAACAACTTATCAGAACTTGTGGCGCCATCTGTTTAAGATAATGGTAAATATTTGTGATGATAATTAATATTGGAGTATTGTCTCAAGAGTTGTAGTGAAAGGTTAAAACAAAGACAACAATATCTCAATTTAGAATTTTTCTGATGCAAAAAAAATTTATATTTGTATTATTTTATAATTTTTATAACTAGCAAAAATTTATAATAATGAAATAAAAGCGAATGTTCTGATACTGAAAATCAAAAAAGTAATGTTAATATCAATAAAGTTTTAATTTCAGAACAAGAAATAATCCCACTACTTTTCGGTTAATTTTCAAATTACAATGTCCCCCAAGAAAAATTTTATAGTCTTAAAATTAGTTGCGGAAAGTTTTTTTTTTTTTTTTTTACATAATATTTCTGCTTCATAATATTTCAATATTTCCGTTGGAGTAATTATGTTTTGTATAATTCTACAATTTTTACTAACCTTTAGAGCATAGTACTAATAAATAACATAAAATAACGACCTCATAAAATAAAATAAAAGTTTTTATTTTCTTTAATTAAAAATCAAACAAAATAAAAAATAAATAATAACAGATGGAAAATAATTTTTTTTTAAAAATATACCAATTATTTTACGAGCTGACTGGTTTCATGCTTTGAATTATAATTTATATCTATTATAAAATTTCTTAACAGTTTTCATTGTAATCTTTCTCTAGTTTGTTTATGATTACGGTTTTTTGTTCTTGAATTGCGAAATTGCATCTTGCTTTCTTCAGCGTAATATCTCAAAATATTCTACATGCACCTTATATATTTATTCGAGATATTTTTATAAATAAGAAAAATTTTCTTCCGAATTTCCTGATATTAGAAAACTGTTCCCAAAAAACTGTTTTTGCTGCATTTTTGCTTTTCATAGATATTTCATTTCTGTGCAATGATTTCTTTAATTCTTATAAATTTATCAGAATTTATTATGCAGTGATAAATCGAGGCCGTGCGCGAAAAAGACAAGAGCGCTACCTGCATAGCTACTTCTGTTTATCTTTTTCGCGCACGGCCTCGGATAAATCCAGTATTTTTTTTGCCAGTCTCTGACAATTGAAATGGTTCTTGAAGAATCGGCTCGCAATTTCGCAATTTAAAAAAAAAGTTAATTTACATTTCAAAATTATTTAGCTTTCAAGACTTGTTTTCATATTTTTATTTTAAATTTAATAAAAACTCTCGCATCTTGATACATTGATATGAATTTACAAACTTGGTAAAGAACAGCAGAATATTATTTATAAAACGCAGACAATAAATTCTAAATGTATTTTGAAAATTAAAATTACTGCTTTATAATGGTACGATGTTTTCAACAGCAGTTTTGAATTTTTGTTGCTCTAAATTTTTATATTTTTCGATGAGTTTCATTATACAAGAAATAAAAAAAAATATTTTCTTTTGGGAAAAAAAAGATTTCTATTCGTGCTGCATTAACACCAATTCTATAAACATAATTAAGAATTTTCATCAGGCATTTTTAAAGGAAACTATATGAATTGATTTAAATGTGGATTATGTTATTCTAAGATAAGCAGAATTTTTCTGTATTAAAAACTATTGGCATGTGTATTGCTACAATAAATTGGCATTGATTTCCGTTTTAAAATAAAACTTGGATTTATTTCTAGTAATAATAAGAAGTGGGTGTGTTGATTCAACCAAATTTGGAGTACAACCAAATTTGGCCCTAATTTACTTAAAATGGTTAGTATTTGCATATAGGAATGATTTAAAAAAGTTTTATTAAAATTTTATTCTTTTATTTCAGGAAAATGCATCAAAAAACGAAAAAAATTTTTACTTTTTTAATTTTAAGCCTCATAACAATAAAAAAAGGAAAGATTATTTTGAAAACATATTACATGAAATAGTTACTACTTTTAATATATTGACATATAGATTAACAAGTAATGAATTATTATCATATTTTTCTCAAAACTGATTTATTCTAGAAAAATAGACAGTTGATTTAGACTTTGAAAGAAACCACTCCCCCTTATTTCGTATAAAATATTCAAATTTCTATAGTATATATTTAAAAGTCCCAAAAATTGTAGGAAAAAACATTTCTATTGACAATCTTTATAGTAAATCCCATTCGACTTACAAATTTAGAACCAGTAGCGCCATCTGTGGTGGAAGCAATGAATTAAAATCCATTAAGCATTGGATTAAGTCACGAATACTATTTTTTCTCCTACCCAAAATTAGTTCGGGCATTCCACATTGAATTTCACGAAATGGAGTCGTTAAGTCATTAAGAATTACATAATGAGTAACAATTTAGGCAATAAACCGTAACAGTTTGTTGCTTTAAAAAATTTCATTTTGAAAATCATGCGCATCAAGTTATATAACAAAGATTTAACTGAAATTAAGTTTGATCAATAATTGCAGTTAATAATTTATTCCATCAATCGAAGCATTTTATAAGTTAAAAAATTTACTAATAATAGGAGTGTGTTACTACTAATAATAAGTGTGTGTTAACACCCAATTGGACAGACCTTTAGACCTAGAGCTACTAAATTTGGCAGTGGCATTCATTAAAAGGCTGAAATTTTAATTAGTTAAATCCAAGAGGAATTGTAGTGTTTTATCGTAATTTGATTTACTTATTTTTTTTATGTAAACTACGTATATATTAAACATAATCCTTTTCCCGTAACTTAAATAATGGAAGAAAATCACGTGATCAAGTATTTGATGGAACAAGGAAAATTATTAATAAAAAATATAAAAAAATATTATTTAAAATTGCAAAATTCAGAAAAGGTTTATGAAGCAGTGAAATTGGTATAATTGGAAAGGCCATTTTCTGAATTTTAAATGGTGCAAAAATCGATGTTCTTCTACGATATTTTCGGTAGTTATCAGGAACAACGTTAAAATCTCGCATAATTTTTGATCAATTAGATTTCTAATTAAACTTTCAAAAAAATTTTCTCCGAGGTGCACATTTCTTCTTCTACAATATTTTTGTATTAATTTAGTAATTCTATGTCAAAAGTTTATGCCCGGTAAAACACGACACACACACATACATACTTCTTTATTCTTAGAACAGAATACAGTAAAAGATTATCAATGGAATCTTTTACTGGACATAGTGTCTGCAGATAATCCGCACAAATGAACTGGCGATGCAAAGAATAAATACACAGGTTCTGATATAAAATAAAATTGCTCAGCTCAAAATAATAAAAGAAAACCAACTGGAAAACCAGTCTCTCTGAACCTTTCTCGCATATCCTCTCGCATAAAAATGTGAACTAAGGACAAGACCCTTGAACGCCCCGATTACTCATATTTTCATAGTCCCGCACATGAGAGTTTTATGCTTCTTAGTACATTAAAGAAAACCAAACATGTATCTTGGTCGACTTCTTCCTACAGATTAAAATCATTTATTTAACCTGTAAACTGGGGAATAAACTTTTGTTCAACTTGTTTCACAATGGGGACAATGGAACGTTCAAAATATCAAGGCAAATTTCTATGACGAAAAAGGTTCTCATGCCCATTGCAGTAGTAGTTCATGTATGACGAAATATTTCGTCATACTCAGATAACAGGTTAAAACGTTGCATTTTTGAGCTATCGCGCTTATACACATGGAAATGTATAGACTGATATATGGTTGAACTTTCATCAGATTTGTTTCAAAATCGGGCAAAAAAATACACTTTGAATGCTAAATTTGGGTAACAAATTTTATCAGTTTATCTCTTTAGGTTTGATATTTATCTTATTTGCTTGCACTCAGACAAACAGACAGACTGACTTTGTGTGAATGAATTGCATCGAAACTTTGACAAAAATCTATAAATTCATTGTAAAGACCACTTATCAAATTGCATCCGTCAAGATTAAAGTTTGAATTTTTTTTATTCACAGATCAACAGACATGATTTCAAAAATGTGTTTTTTGGACTCATGAAAGTCTGAAGCGTAGAGATTCGTCAAACTCTCGAGTTCGAATTTTTTTTTTTTTTTTTTTTTGATGGTTACAGCACTCTTACTTTGGAAACTTCTTTTACAAGGGTAAAAAAAGAGAATTAAAAGAAAGGTCATTTAACTAAACGAAATATAAGGCTTCACAAGGGAAACGGAAATTAAATCATTTGCTGACACTTCTGAAAGAAATTCTGTTTTTTTCGGAGATATCGATACTCCTGGGGTAACAAACAGTATATCGATTTATTTACAATAAAATAGGCCATTTGTTTTGTGTGTCTGTGAGTGTATTAAAAGTATAGAATTTTATGACCGATGTTTTTTTTAATAACATTTGATTAAAACGGGGTGAATCGGCTTGTTTGTCCAGATTACATGATCATATACTATATACATTGCTAAAAGAGCCAGGTTTTCTCGTCTGTCTCCTATACTTAATATATAAAATAAGGTTGCGATGGCTTGGTGGTAATGTCACAACTGGAGCTTTCCAGATTCGAAATACAATTTCATCGCATAAGCGTATCTAATGCCTGCTAAATCCGTTAAAGTCAAATGTCCGATCGCTTGTGTGGTATGGAAGTTTGGAGAGAGGTTGTACCAGCTCAGGTGTTGTCCACGTCATCTGGTCACGGATCAAAATCAAGAGGTTCATCTCACATAACCTAATGTTGTCCCAAAATGAAATATGAGTCTAACTAAACTAAAGTGAGTCTAATTAAATTAAAGTATGACACTATCTTTTCAATTTACCTCATGAGAACTGGGAAGCCGCAGTGCATAACAGGATGTGGTATGTTCTCGGAGATCATGGGGGAAGTACGCAAGGGCGAAATGACCTCATCGAATTCATCACATAGAGATTGTAAACTATTTCGTAGTAAAATAGCGAAAATCCAATGTTGATCTCCGATGTCTTCATTTCGACCGATTTGCGCAAAATTTAATACAGCTTTTCCAAATTGTTCTCAAGACTGCACACCAAATTTCATTTATCTGTTGTATTTTTGAATTACCGTGTTCATTGAAATGCAGATATACAGCTCTAAAGATGATCACTCTAATGACGAATTTCCTCTAAAATTTAATATACATCTATATTTCTGGTGGTAAGATTATATACCAAATTTCATTTATCTAATTTTTTATGTTTTGAAGTTATCGAGTTCATATACACTCGGACAGACAGATTTTAAACAAACGGATTTCGTCCAAAATTTGATAATTTTTTTTTTTAATTTGGTGTTAGGACAACATTTCCTTTATCTAGCTCAATGCGTTTTTTAGTTATCGCGTTTAGGGACAAAACGACAAGCATACTTCAAGAAATGTTTTCTTTTTTGTAGAGAGGTGTAAAGTGTGGAAATTCATTTATTAAAACATAAACATGAATAATTCAAATTTAAATTATTGCAATACTTTCTCTATATACTTCGTTAACGAACAATTCGTATAAAAAGATAAAGATTTGTATAAAAAAATTAATACACATTTTTGTTTCCTTTTCATGATATAAAATTTTCTATTTTTTTAAATTTATATATATTGGTGAAAATTAAAGAACTAGTAGTTTCACGTTAAATCCGTCATGCCAAACTTCCTCCCGCTGGTGTGGTGTGCTGTGGAGAGGGGGGTGCCAGCTCAGCTGTCGTCCTCGTCATCTGACCGCAGTTCAAAATTATAAGGTCCGTCCCAAAATAGCCCTAGTGTTGCTTTACAACGGGACATAATATAAAGAACTAGTATCCCAGACCCAATCATTGTCATGATTTCGCCAATTATTATTTTACATGAAAGACCATGACCGTTATATACGTAATCAATGGTTATCTGCATACCATTTTCAAGAGAATAACCCTTTCACAGAGGCCCTGACAGAAATAGCTGAATCTATTTCGCCAAATTTATTCTCCAATTAATTTTGTCATTTTTCTCGTATAATTAACTTTTCAGAATGTTTATTGTGAGTATCATTTAAGTATAATTTATTGTAAGTATAATTTAAAATATTACTTTTCAGTCCATTTTGTTGTGATAAAAATAACTAGCCAAAATTGGTTGACGACTAAATAAACTCTATTAACATGATAAGGAATAGCTGATTACTCACCATCACGTTTAATCATTTAAAATCTTATTCAGATTTAATAAATTTGAGGGGAGAGTTTTGTTTTCTGCTGCAAAAATCAGCCAATTAAAAGCAGCACTCAATTAATACATATGAGTAAGAAATGAAACCTGATACATAATCTAAAAAACATTTTTTCTGTAAACTGGTATGTGAACGATGTGAAATACGAGATCACATTTACATATTAGTCATGGCAGGTTCACTCGTTAAGTCACGTAAAGGTCATGAGATGCCTTCAGATATTTCAAGATGATATACAATTAGACTTGACGAGGTTTATCCCACCCCTTCTCTCCTCGCTCTCTCTTTTTGTCTTGGAGAGAAATAATCTTCATAATTGGAAAGGTAATACTGAATGCATGCGTGCTTTCCGTTTGCATGTCTGCTTATCTTGCAATTAATTATGATTGGACGAATCCCTGATTGTTTAATAAACAAGCCACCCCCTTCCTAATCATCCGATTTTAGCTATCGTCAAATGAGCTTGGCTTCTTTTTAGAGCGCAGAGCTCAAATTAGATTTTATTCTTATAAATTTATAAAAAAAATCATTAAATTTAATAAAAACAACTTTTAAACCAGCAGCAGTTGTCTCCCCAAACCTTCCTCGCATATTCCGTAATAAACTTTTCAGACTTTAGAATGCCTTGCATGGCATTGGCGAACAATAGTAACGAAATATTAACTTTTGGCGTGAATTTAACATTTTTATTGAATCTATCATGTAATATTTGGCGAATTTTTCGGCGATTAATCCCTGTCGTTCCTTAATAGTATCCAAAATTTGAATCTGTGCTTTAGGCATGTTTTTCTCAATCAACTGAAACAAAAAGTGACGCAAAACTGCATTTTTAGTCACAAAATCATATACAATATTTGATATATTTAAGTCATTACATTTTTGAATTATCGCGTTTACATATTTCTGAAAGTACAGACCGACAGACGGTCAACCGATTTTTGGTTTTGTCTCAAATTTTGACAAGTATCTGCACTATAGGTGTTAAATCTGTGCATCTAATCTTGTCTATCTAGCTCTCTTAGTTTTGTAGTTATTGCATTATCTTATATCCGAACAGCCGGACAAACGGACTTCCTCGGAACAGATTTTACTAAGAATTTGATAGAAAACTCTCTAAATTCGGCGTAAAGACCATATACCAAGTTTCAACTATCTAGCTCAAAGTGGTTTTGAGTAATGCAAGGCATTCGGTGCCCTATTCAAGTTCCGAAATTTCATAAGGGGTAAGGGAATATGTCCTTTATTGTAGAATATGCGAGGAACTTTTCTGGAGATCATTCCAGCTGGTTCTTTGTAAACTTCACACACAAGAAAGTAACAAGTGAACAAATATTAAATTTTTATTGTTGCAATTTATAACAATATTCCAACAAATTGCAAGCAAGAATTAAATGAATTTAACAATTACCTCTAACAACACTAGAATAATTGTAGCAATTTCATAACCGATTTTTTTAAACACAGTATTCAGTATGAACAGTTTAACATGGCTAATATTATCTATATTTTATCGATCTGTCTAATTATGTTTTATCTTTCGACTTTTTGCTTGATTTATTATGTTCAAAAAATTTACCATCTTCATAATTATGTTTATTTTCCTAAATTTGATCAAAGTGAGAGTAGGTAAGTTAGATATTTCTTGACAATTTTTCATTTAATGACAGATTAATTCAGATTTCTGTTCGTCAAGCTGTTCGAATATAAGCTTACACAATAACTACAAAAGGAAGAAAGCTAGATATGTAAAATTTGGTACATAGATTTAACATCCAAAGTATGGATATCAGACAAATTTGGAATCATATTCGTAAAAGGGGTTGAGCATCTATCAGTTTCTATCTTCACAAGTATATAAATCCCTTAGGTTGCGAGTTCGAACACCGCCGACCGAAGATTCCCCGCGTGCTCGGTGGTTGACGCGCGTATAAATCTGTCCGCCCTGTAAAAAGGGCTGTGACGTGTGTGTAGCTAAGTCGTTCTCTTGGCCCTAGATGGCGCTACTATAAAAACAAGAGATGCTCCCCTACCGGCTTAAAATCACTGTCTTCATAAAAGCGGGCTTGTCCATGGCAAGTGCCATAAGAAACAACAACAACAAGTATATAAACAGAATAATTCAAAAAATGTAATGTCTTAATCTATAAAAATCGACATGTTATTTTGTGATTACAATTGTCCATGTCGAATTTTTGTTTATGAGTTGTGAAAAAAATACATTTGAAACACAAATTCGTTTTTTGGGTGCTATTAAAAGCGTGACAAGGATTAATCCCTAAAAATCGTTATATAGCGTCAGTAATGATGCTAAAATCATTCCATATATCAGTTCGTGACTACTGTTCACCCTCGGCATGTAAAGTGTTAGCGGCATTAACCAAGGTCCATTGTTTTATACGTGAGGATAAGGATAAGGCCTTTATTAGAAGATGTACGAGAAAATTTTAGGGAGACTTTTCTCGTTACTTATGTTCTTTTTCTCCACATTACCTTTTTGTAAATCCACGGCGATAGTATGAGAACCATAATATAGCTTAATGTTTATATCAGAAATACCAAGATCCTCTGTCTATTATAATATGTGCATGAGTACAGTCAAAATAATTAATATTAAGCAAAATGCAAACTCTTTTTTAATTTCTCGTATACGTAGTATGGATAAAGTATAATAATCATCGAAAAATTCAATCTCGAGAATATGGATCACCTCCACTTTTCAGACCCCCACCCACACCCGAGATCGAAAAAAAACATTTTTAGAAAATGAACGTCTGTACGTCTGTTTGTCTGTGACAATGATAACTCAAAAACGCTTTGATATAGGCCGATGAAATTTGATGTACGGTGTGACGTCTCTTAAGAGCAAATAATAGTCAACAACCTTTTAGTGCAATATGTTTTAATAAGTAATTAATTGCACACATCACAGGTACATATATATAAAAGATATAAAGTTATTTCAGCATTAAATGGGCTGTTTGTTAACAGTTTTCTGAGGGCATATTCCACGAAACACATCACACACACATCGTCTTACCACATAACATCACTCATCCTCACGTCACTCCATCACAACTTCTCTTGCTCGGTTTTTTTTTTTTTTTTTGAGTTCGTACATAGAGGGCGCTAGTCAGTACAAAGGTCTTCATTCCAAATTTGTAGATTTCTATTAAAGTTTGAGAAAAATCCACTCAGAGGAAGTCTGTCTGTCCGGCCGTTCGAATGTAATTTACCATAGTAACTACAAAAAGAAGACAACTAGATCAATAAAATTCGATATACAGAATTAACATCTATAGTCTAGACACCTTTCAAATTCTGAGCCAAATCCAGCAAAGGATTGACCATTTTTCAGTCTGTACTTTCAGAAATATAAAAACTGCGATAACTCAAAAACGGAACGATTTTATTGTATCAAATTTAGCGTGGAGTTGTATGACTACAAGTGCAGTTTCCTATTAAATTTTAGTTTCAATCGGTTGGAAGAAAGCGTCTAAAACACAAATTCTATTTTTGGATACTGTTAACCAAATATCAGGGATTAATCGCTGAATAACTCTCAAATTCTCGATTGATTCGGTAAAAATGCTAAACTCGCGTCAAAGATTAATATTTAATAACTATTGCAGGCCAATGCCATGCAAGGCGTTCTTTGGTCTGACTAGTTCGTTAGAGAGAATGCGAGAAAGTTTTGGGGAGACAACCCCCTGGTTATGAATGACAATAGCATAAATACAAAAAGAATTCCGTATAAGTTGAAACCTACTTTAATATATTCTTTCAGTTTGTCGCCAAGCCAGTCCAAAGTAGTTTTTCTGGCAACCCTACCGCTGATTTGCCTTGTTGATTTTGTACATCAGCTACTCTAGCGACTTAGCATTGCTGATAGCTTTGGTGTTATTAAAAGATGCAATAAAGTAGATTTCAAAGAAAAATTTTGTCAAATTCAGACCGTTAAATGAAGGCTGTTAGTTTTTCAGATTGTTTCTAAGCATCATATTTAAGCTGTCCTGTTTAATCCTATGTCCTGTCTAATCCATTGTCCTGTTTTAATCCTATTATTATGTATGATATATTTCACTAAGAAAATTATTTCTTCAATTCTTTTCAGAATCGAAAAATATGAAGATATTTGGTACCTCAGCAGATGGTAGAAATGGTTTACGTTTGACTAGAATCAATGTGAAACAATCACAGGAAATCGAAAAAGTTTACGAAGCAGATAGATATGCAAATTCAGGTGACTATATAAATCAACAGGCTGGTATTGGCAAATTCTGGTCCACAAAAGACAATCCTCCAGAATCAAGTTCAATTCAGAAGCTTGATTACACAAACAGAGGTAAGACTTTAAACCTAAATCGGAATTTCGGGGGTAGAAAAAGAACATCACCTGCTCATAAAGAGAAGAAGAACAACAAATTCATCCCTAAAATAAAGCCAAAGTTCGAAAATGATTCTAAGGCCACAAGAAAAGATACTAAAGACAGAAAGTTTGAGAAAGAAAAACTAAAGGAATACAATAACACCTTTAAAAGAACGAAGAAAGGAAATAGTTCTGAGACCAGGCCTACAATCCCAAGGAACATTATTGAGAGAATAAAATTGGGAAATAAATTCACCAATAATGATGGTGAATCGATGGCTTATAAGGCGATTGCAAGGAAAAGATTCAGTACTATGCCCGTGGAAATAAAACCGGATAGAAAGCAAAAGATTGTTAAAAATGACAAAAACAAAACTGTATCAAAAATCTATCCTTTAAATAACAAATTTAAGTCTAAAAATGCGAAAATAAATACAGATAGTAAAAGTAGAATTGAAACAACAAAAACAATGGCAGAAAAAGTAAAAAATATAAAAGATTTGAAATTAAACCGTTTTAATAATCAAAGTCGTTATAAACTGGATTTGTTGGGTGTCACTAACAGAACAAAACAAAAATCTATCAACTTCAAAAAAGAAGATAAGGAAACGAAAACTTCTCTCGGAAGATCAAGTTTACCCTTAAAAAATACCCTGAAAACTAGTCAAGGAATTAAAACTCTGAGCTCTAAAGAAGAGAAACGTAATGAAGATATGAATGTAGCTGATATTATCAACAGCTTCATCAAACTGCCAATACATATTCAAAAAAGAGTAATTGATCAAGTATTACTTCGTCAACGTAACTTTAAAATGCTATCTGATACAGTTACCTTGCCCGGGGAATCAAGTATTATATCTATTGACCTTTCTGAGAAATACAGTAAAACATCAATACTTCCTAAGATATACAATACTGCAACAGTACTTCCTAACGCATATCTTACAACATCAGTAGACCTTCCTGCAGTATATATTACCATGTCAGTACTTCCTAAGGCATATCGTGCCATACTATTTGATTCTTCTACAGCATATGCTACTACGTCAGCACTTCCTAAAGCATATACTACTACGCCTGTACTTCCTAAAGCAAATCATTCCATATCAGTAGATTCTTCTACAACGTATATTATTACGTCAGTGCTTCCTAAGACATATCGTACTGCATCAATAGACTTTCCTGAAACCCATACTACTACGTCAGTATTTACTAAAGCATATAATACCACATTAGTAGGCCTTACTGAATCATATAACACCACATCAGTATTTCCTACAGCATATAGTACCACATACCTAGACCTTCCTGAAGCACATAACCATTCTGAAACATACAGTACCGAATCAGAGGATTTTCCTGAGTCTTCTATGACCACATCATTTGATCTTTCTGAGGCATACAGTATCGGATCAGAAGATTCCTCTGAGGCTTATAATAACCCATCTCTAGATCTTTCAGAGGGATATGGCACTTCTTCAGTGGATCCAACTGATACTAATTTGGAGGCTTCGACTCCTGAAGAAATTGCAAGCCAAATTTATAAGAATCAAAGCTTTTCTGAAACACCCGAGGAAAAGAAATTTAAATCAGAGATGTTGAAGGAATATTATGAAACTTATAGCATACCACCGATACCAGATGATTCAGTCGGTAGTCTTGATGTCCGTTCAATTCCAGAAGAAAAATCTGTTCGAAGAAGATCTTCAATTCAGCAGGAAAATCGACAGAATTTCTACCCCGCACAGAATGTACATATTCCGAGAGTAAGAATAAAAAAGAATAAAAGGCATTTTCCGAAAAGCGATATCGCTAATGTTGCCGGAACACTTTACAACTACTTTGCTCTGTTACCACAGAACAAAAAGCGTGGAATTCAAAAAGACATTCCAAACAAAGTGAAAAGTTTTTTCGACGACATAAGTAAGTCTACAAGAAATTTGAAAAAAATATCACCTGCCAAAAATTTGGAAAACTCTTTAGCACCTGTTTTGGTTACATTAAAAACTAGAGAAATCGAAGTAGTCACTGATAATGACCTGATCAGAACGAAAGAATCTTATGACACTGATTACGATGAAACCTCCGAAAGCGAAGTTATGGATACTTTAGGTGATTTAAACACGGAATTTGCTATGTAGAAAGACAGAACAAATTTGATCCTGGAACTATAATAAATTAATATTTCACAAAAATTTAAAAGTTCATGTAAAATAATTATAGACGTTGAAATATTTGAAATAAAAATGTTATTTATCTTTTGAAGTGTGAAGATGAATTCCTTGACATTTAATATATTTTGAACTCTGTTTTCAGTATCTCAATAAATTTGAAAAATGAACGAACCGTTCTTAACTAACTTAGTTGATATATATATATATATATATATATATATATATATATATATATATATATATATATATATATATATATATATATATATATATATATATATATATATAACACTTTTCGAATCCTGTCGGCTTTTTAATATGTAATATTATTTTTGTGAAGTAGAATGCAGTTTGAAGACAATGAAGATACTTTTAATTCCGTGACGTCGTTTTATTTCATTTTGAAGAAGCAAGCATATGTACAAGCGATGCGCACACAGAGCGACACAGAAACGGAATGAGGGAAGCGCTCTTGGACATTTTATCCCTGATCTTATATAACCTATGATTTTGATAGGGAAAATACTTCTTCACAGTGCTAATGTATTATGAGATTTCGATAGGGATTTTCATTACAGGCGCGGAGAAGGTAGGGGAAACACAGGGAGATTTAAAAAAAAAAATTGCATGATCAGCGGTATGTTATCTCTTCACGCGTAGTGTGGGAAAGTTAGATTTTAGCTGATTCAACAATTTAACAAAGCTTCTCTTGAATTAATTAAGTAGAGACAGTGGAATTGGATCACGAAATAAGAGAATATTTTAGAATGAAGTTACTACGGGCTAAATTAAGATGAAGTTACTATGAAAATTAATTAAATTGAAATTAGAGTTAAAATATCATTACATATATATATATATATATATATATATATATATATATTGCTGAATCGGCTAAAAGCCTAACTTTCCCACACTCCGCGTGAAGAGACAAAACACCGCTGACGAGACACATTTTTTTAAAAGATCCCCCTGTTCCCCCTACCACTTCGACGCGTGTAACGTAAATCCCTATCGAAATCTTAATAATATATTAGCACTGTAAAGAAATATTTTCCCTAACAAAATCTCAGGTTATAAAAGACCAGGGATAAATTGTTCAAGAGCTTTTCCTCATTCCTTTTCTGTGTCGTTTTGTGTGCTCATAGCTTGTACATATGCCTGCTTCTTCAGAATTAAATAAAACGACGTCACGAAATCAAAAGTATCTTCACTGTCTTCACATAAAATAATGCTCTCTCTCTCAGACACACACACACACACACACACACACACACACACATATATATATATATATATATGCGTCCTGTTATACATTAAATCACAGGCTTAGAATCAAACGTCCTGTTGTTATTGTGGTGTGGGGAATTCAAAGAAAAAAGCACTGTATCAACCCTGTCCCTTTGTTTTAAATTATCTAAAAGAAAGCCCTCATGTAAATATAACCTCACCTCATTATAAATAGATTAAAATAACCTAAGTGGGTTAAGAAATCCATTTACGTTCCAATGATTAATATGATTGCAAAATAAAAATAAAAGCGCAACAATAGCAATTACATCCAGTATTAGAAAGTTGCAATTCCAAGGTATGTGACTACGTCCGGGATGAATTTAAAAAAACGCTCGAAAATAGTTACATTTTTGAATATTTGCTTAAAAAAGATTGAGAAATCCCTTTTGAAAACTAAAATATACAAGTTAAGCGGCAAAAAGTTTTTAAAAATTGTGGAAAAAATGACTGTTTTGGCTAAAAATAGATATAAAGTAATTCAGATGTTTATCAAATGGTTTGCTTTAAATTTATATTAGTAGTAGTTTCTTAACTAAAACACTAATCTGTATTTCTATACACTCTTTAAACGTTTTTAACTGATAAATAACACGAAATTTTCATTTTTTTCACATTGTGAAGCATGAAAACAATTATAAAACATTTTTAACTCAATAGAATACTTATTCTCAAGTTCTGGAACTGAAGAGCTTATTGAGAAATTATACTAAATTTGAACAAAAAATGTGCATTAAATTTTAATTTATGGAGCTGTTCGTAAAAAAATTCTATCAAAGATTAGAATTTGAGAAAATAGCATTTAAAAATGTAAAATAACATTAAAATCTTTATACATGCAAATATAAAAATCAGTATAGCTTCCCCAAAGAATAGACTTAGAAATAGAATTTTATGGAGAAACCTGTTTAAACATTAGTTGGAACATTATTAGGAATATTAAATTGTAAAAAATCATAATTTGGTAGAAAATCGGCTTTTTGACCAAGTCACCTTCCTTAAAATCAAAAATATTCTCGACTTTTAGTGTTCCATTTCGTATAAGCAAGTTTTTTTTTTGTGTGTGTTTTCTCTTTCCTTCGATTTCACTCTTTAAGAAATTGTCACCATCTAAGAAATTCTATCACCCAAAGAACTGTCATCATCTAAAAAATTATATTGGTCTCAAGCGGATTCTACAGATTGAATTTCCATTTGTTTTTTGTTCCATTTCAACGAAGCAGAAATAACAAAAGTCTCTCGTATCTTATGAGATTCTTCACAATATTATTAGCTTTCAGTTCTATTTTTATAACTTCAAGCTCTTTTTTCTTTCACTAAATATTATTTTTGTCTGTACTCATTTCTTGTACATCTTATCAACTGTAATAAGCATGTCAATCCAAACTAGTGCCTGTGATCTCCCAAAATCTTCCAATAAAGGTTTTTCAAACTTCTTTCACATAAAATTGAAGACAATTTGTAAGGTCGACAATGACTTGCATGGTACTGGTTAAAATTAGTTAAAAATAGAGATGTTTGACGTGAATCTATTAAATATTACTGAATTTGTCTTGAGAATATGTGTTTTAAACATCCTTTTTTTTTTAGGCTGACTGACACCAAAATTTGATACAAAACTTCAGACACCCTAACATAAGATTCTATTCTTGGTTGGACAAACCTATCAAATTTGAATGCAAATTAAATCAACAATTTGTTCTTCCTATTTAAACCATTTTCCATCGAAATTGCAATTTTTTTCAGATCTTATTTTGATCAAATTTACCAAAATCATTTATTTTTACCACCCTCATGTTTAGCGCAAGCTTGCTAACGATTTTACACCATTACTCAATAAACCAAACTTCCAGTCATTACTAACTTCCATTTAGTAATCTTATTATCGCTATCTTTGTATATGTCATTTTTTTGTATATTCTAATCCATGGGGAATATCCCATTCCTTGTTGGAAATACCAATCCAAACACTTGCATGTAAATTAAACTCATTATCCAATATTCCCATTTGAGCGTCCATCGAAAATACAACTTTCTTCCAAACTTTTTTTCAATATGATTATAAAATCATTTTTCCCCACCTTATGGTTAACTCAACCAACCTTCTCTTTAACATCACTAAACTCAATAAACTAAACCACCCACATGATGACTAACTTCCAGTCAGGCACCTTTGTGGATGTCATTTCCTTGTATATCCTATCCAGTGGAAAATATCCAATTCCTCTCTGGACAAACCTATCCAAACACTTGCTTGTAAATTAAACTCATTATTCATTCTTCTCTTTTGATCGCGTTTCGACCCAAATAAGAGCAACAACAAAAATCCGCCAACCTTTCCCCCTCACCTTAATTTATTTCGGCCTCACTGGCGTATTGTATGCTAAAAAAATTCTACCTTCTTTCTGTCTCACCCAATTTAATGCAGATCACAGACGCAGACGGCGTAATTTAATAGATGCCATGGCGGATTTAAAAATAATAAAGAAAAAAAAGTCGAAAAGGATGGGACTTCATGATCTGGCAGGAAGTGGCGAAGGTCTTTGTTTAAAACGGCGGATAATTCGGCCACATGTCAGAAATTACTTCCATTTTTTCTTTTCTCTTTTTCTTTTCTGCAGTCATTATTTTTCAACAGCACGCGAGGAGAAGGGTTGTATTGTATGCCGGATCGGATATCTACTTTGATTGTCTTGCAGGCCTTCGGGGGTTTTAAAGCGGTTTGTTTGACGCTGTTGATTTAGATTGCTTCATAGGACATGGCAATCAATCCTAATTAGTATCAATTTTCGTGCTGGAAGGGTTATGGAAAAAGGAACCATTTGTTGATTAGATTGCTTGGAGAACTAATTGTTTCAAAGAAGTATTGCGTTGTATATTTTGAATGATTAAATCATTGCATGATTATTATTATTATTATTATTATTTTTTGACACAGGGGATCAGATGATTTTAAGATTTGATGGATATAAAGATATCAATTCTAGCATGCGAATAGAGGGGAAGGGAAATTCGGAGAAATGTTATCTTTATTATCAAATTTATATAACATGCGAATTTACATAAATAGCCACTAGTTTCTAGTAAATTTTACACATTAGTCTAACAAGTTTACACTCTAGTTTCTAACAAATGTATAAGATTTGATAGGTATAAAAGTATCAATTCTAGCATAAAAATAGGGGTGGAAACTTGGAGAAATGTTATCTTCATTAGCAAATTTATACAACTTGCAAATTTGCACAACTAGCTACTAGTTTCTAATAAATTTACACACATGTTTCTAGCAAATTTACACATTAGTTCCTTACAAACGGATGCTCTAGTTTCTAGGAAATTTTACACTTACACAAATGTACGCAATAGTTTTAAAAAAATTAACAAACTAGTTTCTAAAAAAAATTGCACATTAGTTTCTAACAAATACACAAGATTTGATAGATATAAATTATCCATTCTAGCATAGGAATAGGGATGGAAACTTAGAGAAATGTTATGTTTATTAGTAAATTTATACAACTTTGCAAATTTACAGAACTCTAGCTACTAGTTTCTAATAAATTTACACACAAGTTTCTAGCAAATTTACACATTAGTTCCTTACAAACGGATGCTCTAGTTTCTAGGGAATCTTACACTTACACAAATGTGCGCAATAGTTTTAAAAAATTAACAAACTAGTTTCTAAAAAAAATTGCACATTAGTTTCTAACAAATGCACAAGATTTGATAGATATAAATTATCCATTCTAGCATAGGAATAGGGATGGAAACTTAGAGAAATGTTATGTTTATTAGTAAATTTATACAACTTTGCAAATTTACACAGCTCTAGCTACTAGTTTCTAATAAATTTACACACATGTTTCTAGCAAATTTACACATTAGTTCCTTACAAACGGATGCTCTAGTTTCTAGGGAATCTTACACTTACACAAATGTACGCAATAGTTTTAAAAAAATTAACAAACTAATTTCTAAAAAAATTGCACATTAGTATCTAACAAATGCACAAGATATGATAGATATAAATTATCCATTCTAGCATAGGAATAGGGATGGAAACTTAGAGAAATGTTATGTTTATTAGTAAATTTATACAACTTTGCAAATTTACACAGCTCTAGCTACTAGTTTCTAATAAATTTACACACATGTTTCTAGCAAATTTACACATTAGTTCCTTACAAACGGATGCTCTAGTTTCTAGGAAATTTTACACTTACACAAATGTACGCAATAGTTTTAAAAAAATTAACAAACTAGTTTCTAAAAAAATTGCACATTAGTATCTAACAAATGCACAAGATTTGATAGATATAAATTATCCATTCTAGCATACGAATAGGGATGGAAACTTAGAGAAATGTTATGTTTATTAGTAAATTTATACAACTTTGCAAATTTACACAGCTCTAGCTACTAGTTTCTAATAAATTTACACACATGTTTCTAGCAAATTTACACATTAGTTCCTTACAAACGGATGCTCTAGTTTCTAGGGAATCTTACACTTACACAAATGTACGCAATAGTTTTAAAAAAATTAACAAACTAGTTTCTAAAAAAATTGCACATTAGTATCTAACAAATGCACAAAATTTGATAGATATAAATTATCCATTCTAGCATAAGAATAGGGATGGAAACTTAGAGAAATGTTATGTTTATTAATAAATTTATACAACTTGCAAAGTTACACAGCTCTAGCTACTAGTTTCTAACAAATTTTACTCGCTAGTTTCTAACAAATTTACACTCCAGTTTCTAATAAATTTACACATTAATTTCTAACAAACGTGCGCACTAGTTTCTAGCAAATTTTAGACACTAATTTCTAACAAATGTACATAATAATTTCTAACAAATGTACATAATAATTTCTAACAAATGTACATAATAATTTCTAACAAATGTACATAATAATTTCTAACAAATTTGCATACAAGTTTCTAACAAATTTACACACTGGTTTCTAACAAATTAACACACCAGTTCCTAACAAATTTTCATACCACATCTGACAGCAAGTTTAAGCTGTTAAAATAATGATATGAAATGTATAACTATTTAAATTTGTATCTTTGTTGTATGATAAAAATGATAAATATGAATTTAACGGAAATTGGAAATTTAAGCAAAAATAAATTGCATTTCTCGATGTTTGTTTTCAAAATAAAGCATAAGCCACCGGTATAACTGTTAGATTCTAAAATTTATTTAATCTGTTGCTAAGTCTAGCGAGTTACTGCAAGAAAAAAAATACAAATTTAGCGACAGTATCGTATTTTTTAATCTAATCAGAATATATTTTTAAATTTTTAGAAATAATAAATTTTGTGAAGAATAAAATCTTTTTTATATTTTTCTTAATTAAATTATCTGAAAGAAAATATATAAAAACAATTAACAATAATTGTTAAATTATAATGAAATTAAAAATCTGCATTCAGAAGACAAAGCAAAAAGTGCTTGTTCATTATCATATTATATTGTCATATTATAACCATATCAAACTTTAACTGGCGCCAGAAAATTGATTAAAGTGTCAAGCAGAATGAAGTAAAACTTTTCAAAGGAAATTTAAAATTCAATTCATGATGAAATAAATTTGTTAAATTTTAATATCAAATTCGAGTAAAGATGGGTTTACATTCAGCCTAACTCACCCAAAATTAAGAAACTTTTAATTATTTAATTAAATAGCAAAAATTAGGTTAATTCTTACATTTTTGGGCAATAACGTTGGAAATATTTATTGCACACAAATTATTTTTATACCAATTTAAAGATCAATAAATTGTTTTTTTAACAATACTAATTTCATTGTGGTGCAATTTATTTCTCTAATTTTAAGAAACTTTTCAAAATTTATTTTAAATATTATTTGCAACAATTTAATTCGAATCAATTTATTGCTTTATCAAATAAGAAAATTATAAAATCACCATCGTTTTAAACTACTCTAAATTTCTTTTATTTTTAAATATTTTCGGAATTTTTTTATAAATTTAAAAAGAATAAATTATAACTTTTTTTTAATTAGGTTAGAAAAATAACTGCCAATAAAATAATTTTAAAATTTCAATTAATTAAAAGTTAGGCAAGATATTGGCGTCTTACCTCAATATTTTTCGAAAATACAATCCCATTAAATCTATTTTTATACCACATTAAAGTTTTAAAAAATTACCTTTTCAATGACATAATCTTCATTTCCGTACGTTTTGTTTCATTCATACTAAATAAATTTCTCAAAATGAATTTTATGCACATTACACAACAATACTTTTTATTGCTGAAGTAGAAGAAAAAAAACTTTTAAAAGGCTGTTGCCAAAACACATTAGAGAATTCTGAAAGAACACTAAAAGAAAAATTTAAAAGCAGACGATTAACAATTTATATTAGAGAAACTATTCATTTGGTTTATTTTCGTGCTTTATGCGAAGTTTATTTAATTAATCGTCTGAAGACATTTATTAGAGCTTTTCTTACATTTCAATAATTCTGAATAAAATTTGTAGTATTTCCATGAAAGTATTAATAATTAATGAAATAAATCAGCTAATGAAAGTTTTTAGATGCAATCGATTTAAATTAAAATTAACTACTCTCTATGACGACTTTTTTTTTGATGATCCATAATATTGGTTCTATGTTTTTAAAACTATTTATATGGAATGTATTTATCAAAAAATTTCACATTGTTGGGAACTTTGATTAAATTTGTTGATTGAAAAATGTGAATTTAAAGAAAAGAATTTTTTAGAAGTAATTACGCGTGCAAACTAAAAAAAGTATTAATACTACGAACAAAACCGGAAGTGGGAAAAGAAAATCTTACGTGGGAGTTAATGTCCAAAGCATTTTTTTCCTAACAAATGGAAAAAACAAGTAATAGAAAGGTTTGATGGAACAATAGAAATAGTTTGAATTTCCTCATAACAAAGAAAACATAATTACGCATTTTTTGTCAAAATGAATTTTAGAAACTTATTAAAACTAGAGAAAAAAATGAATAGAAATAAAATTATAGCAGTGTAAAGATAATTTTTTGAAGTTTAAAATATTATGAAATTCATTCTAATGAGATAAGAGTTTCTAAAGATATAGCTGATAAATCAAAGAAATTTACTCCATTTGAAAACTTCCTAGTTAAACAGACTTTCACATATTGATGAATTTTTAACTCTCTTAACACCGAGAAATTTTAATTTAGTTGCTTTAAGATACGAAAAATTGACATTCAAACTACATCAGTTTTTCGAACGTTTTTGAATTTAATTTTGTTTTGTAACTAAATCTCAGAAAAAAATTTTTTAAATATATTTATCCCAATCCGTTTTTTAAAATATTATACTCATAAAGAATTTTTTTTATTTTTTAACTAAATAACAATAATAATAGCAACAAAAAAAAATCTTAAATAAATATTTAAGTAATTTAGGGGTTCAAAATGATCGAGCAATTGAATACAACTTCCAATTCCAAATAAATATAAGTCGGAACAAAATAGCCTTAGTAAATTTTTAACTCTCTAAACATCGAGTAATTTTGATTGAAGTGTTTTAAGATATGGAAAATTAACATTCAAAATGAATAAGGCGAAATTTTATGAATTCAGTTTGCTTTGGAACTGAATCTCTAAAATTTGAAAAAATATATTTATCCCAAGAATTTTTTTAAACATTATACAAATAAACATGAAATATTTTAATTTTGAACTAAACAATAAAAAAAACGCAAATAGATGTTTTTATCATAGAAAATTAAAATGATCAGACATTCGAATGCAACTTCCTACTCCAAATAAATATTAAATTGGAACAAAATAGTCTTAAAGTGCTGGACGTAGAGTTTAAAAAGTTCGACGGAACTCATTTGAAACGAAAATGCGACGTACGCCGCCCGTTAGAACAATAGAATTGTCATCCTTTCTCCCCCATCTGTTTCCTTATTAGGCGAAGGATGCAACTTTTTCATATGTGAGTAAATGGTGATTTGTGTAATCTTGTCTAATCACCAATTTGAGGTTTTGAATCATAACCCATGGCGCATGCGGTCGTACATTTATGACTGTCATGAGATAATTACTAAAAATATCCAAATGGTACTAGCTTTGGATAGCATAGAAGCCATTTAATGAGCACGGTTCTCACTGCATTTATTTAGAACAGAAGAAACATTTTTTATATTAAAGAGATTCTTTATTGCAGTTTTATTTTCTCCCTTACTAAGTATACAAAGAAAAAAAAATGAAATAATCTTATAATCCATTATCAGAATTTTGGAGACTCTAAGTATTAAAACTACGGTTTTAGATTTTTACTTTCTCGAATACATAGTATAGAGTAAATATATTAATCGTCAAAAAAAATCGAACTCCAGATTTTGACGAATCTCCACGATTTGAGACCTCCCAAGGTTCGAAAAACCCATTTCTAGAAAAAGTCCAAATGTGTGTGGCAAAGATAACACAAAAACGCTTTGAGCTAGACGATTGAAATCGGGTACTGTCTGTACACCTAATTTGCAAATTTTTATCAAATTTTGAGTAAAATCTGTCCAGAGGAAGTCCGTCTCTCCTGCTGTTCGAATGCAATTTAACACCGTAATTACAAAACTAAGAGAGCTGGATAAATAAAATTCGGTACACAGATTTAACATCTATAGTATAGATATCTATAAAATTTTGAACCAAATCCAACTACCAAGTTGACTGTCTGTCTGTCTCTGCTTTCATAAACATGTAAAGGCGGTGATTCAAAAACTCAATGACTTAAATATTTCAAATACAAGAGCAATGTTGTGACAAATTTTTATTTCAATGGGTTGAGAAAAATGCGTCTAAAACACAAATTTGATTTTTGAATACTATTAACGGATGCCAGGGATTGATTGTTCTGAAAGGTAAAATAAGTAAAATAAAACATAAGTGGGATTTTTTTTTTCAAAATTTGAATAAATAATCGAAAACTAAGTCGAAGCGATCCATCTGATCACTCGCTCTATGTAATTTGCGCAGCTTTCTTCCTTCATATAAATCTTTATTTTAACTCTTTTCTTGCAAGTCTTTAAAATAAAATCAATACGCCACTATAATAATATTGGGTGAAAAGTTTGCAGCTGCTCCAATTCCGGACGGTTCAACCATCTGATAACAAAAATATCACCAGCGTTGCTTAGAACATTGCTTCTTCTAAAACGTGTACTCATAGTTTAATACTGCTGGTGTGGAAAAGAATAACAAACATGAGCTCGTTTGTTTATGTATTCACAGCTTCGATTTCCTTGTTTTGTTTTGAAAAGTTTTTGAAAATGCGCGCCAAATCTGAAGGAAAAGAAACGTCTGTTGAAAACATGATTGCGACAATAGAATGTTGCTTAAAAATTAATAAAAATTCATTCAATAAAATGGGCAACGAAGAAAAAGAAAAAATTATGACCAAAAGGTTTTTATTCCTTGAAACTGTTAAACTTTTTAATTGGATTAGACTGACTCAAATATCTAGTTAGATAAATAAGAGGTAAGTTTCTTAATTAATCAATTTTTAAAATATCTTTTATTAAGTGCCTTAGTTCAGGAAGTGAATTTTCAAGTTTAAATCGATAATCGAAATATTTTTTCCTGTTACTTTATTTTTAGATTTTCAAATTCAGATAAAAATTTAAAACATATATATTTAGAACGATGTATTGCGATTTTGATATTAGCTAAATAGCTTCCAAACTAAAAACCAAAGTTGTAAATTTTCATCATCAATTGTAAAAGTAATTTTATTTATACCAGTGGGATATATGTACAATACTATTAATAATTTTTTACGAGCTCGGAATGACTATTCATTTTTAAAAAATCAAAGTGAAAAGTTAATATAACACATTTTTGTTCAAATGTACTTTGTCCGGCCATTTTATTTTGCATTAACAAGAACAAAATTTCTTCAATGTAAGCAGTTTATGTAGTTTCATTTTTTTTTCATTTTATTCATAAATTATGAGTATATTACTGAACAAACGCCCATCTATTGGGATCTTTTTTTCTGAATGAAGATTTTTTTAATTCAATGATAAATATGTGCTTTGGTCATTTTCAAATTTGCCTTTTTTTTTTTGTCCTATTTTGACTTTTTTTTCTGAAAAATTATGAGCTAACATACTGAACGTTCGTGACAGGAGATTGCCGTTTTAATGAACAAAATAGAAGTTATTGCATTAGAATTATAATTTCATTGAATTACGTTAAAAAATATTTATCCTAGTAATGGAATCCCAGTTCTTGCGCCAAATGTCATTTAATAATTTATTGCAATAAACACGAATACTCTATATTTAGAATGGTTACATTGTGGATTTTTTTCCTTCCATTTGCTCACTTTTACGATAATATTCCGCCGGTAAACAAAGCTTATATATTCATAAAATTATAATAAAATGAAATGCGGAATAATTTCACTAAATTTGAAACAACGTCAAGCAAGCAGATCTTGGAAATTAAATATTTTCGAAAAGTAAATTCATTAATCTTTATTTTCTCATTTAAGAAATTTAGAAAAAGCATTGTACGAACTTGACAGTTTAATGAATCTTGATGTTTTAAACTTTCTCGAGTTCAAAAAAACACATTTTTTTGCACTATATCTGTGACAAAGATAATTCAAAAATACTTTGAGTTAGACAAATAAAAATTGATATATGGTCTGTACACTAAATTTTCAGCGTCTTCCGTTTGGAGGAAGTCAGTATATCAGTTGTTATATCAGTCTGTTGTCATAGTTACAATTCTATGTTCGGGTACTTATTGCTAAATGCTAGGGATTAATCGCCAAAAAGGTGCCAAGAAAATTCACATGAAAGAGTTATTATTATCCCCGATTTATTAAATTACTAGACAATCCCCGATCTAAACTGCCCAAGAAACCTTTCCTCTACAATAGCTAGGCTACGTACTGGACATTTCAAAGGCATGAAGATCTCACGAACCAATATAAAATCCTATTCCATCTGCAAGTACTGTCCCCATTCGCAACTAATTCCAGATCATGTTTTTGACTGCCAGGCCATTATCGGTTCCTTTTTTCAACTTGGAGCACCCCCAATCGAAATCCTCCATAGCCATCGGGCTCCAGAACTTGCAGATCTTGTCACCAAGGCTTCTGGAGGACTCTAATCTTTTGCACTAGCACTGTATGCATAGACACGACAACAACAACATTAAAATGACTAAATTCATGCCAAAGATCTCTCTTTTGAAATTAATGTTCACTTCCAAGCCATACATGGTCTTATTTCAAATCCAACATTTTATGAAGAAGGAAGCATTTCTGTTGGTTTTAATTAACGGTTATATTGTGATAACCGTCTCCTCAGATTACTATTCGTTTATTATTAAAATGCATGCAAAAATGTATTACTTCAGGTGTAATATTATAAATTTACAAAAAAATTTATTAAAGTAAAATATAGCAGAGAATTAAAATTCATATCATTGAGAAGTTAATTATTTAAACTTTCAAATGGCACAAGTGGAATTTTGTTGCAATTATAATCTCAATATTAGCTATGAAAACTAACTCTGAATTAATGAATATAATTATAAAGTCTTAATTAAAAAATTTCGTTTAAATTATTATGCTGATATAGTATCTATAACAATAAATATCATGCACCAATATTAAAAATTGAGATGTTACATTAGTTTTTCGATGTTTCATACATCACATTGAGATGGGCCACGACATTTTTGAATGACCAGATGACAACAATTAAGTCAGCGTCCATCCCTCTAAACGTTTACACCAGCAATGATTCGTTTATCTCGAAGTAATTCAAACCATATAGTTTTTAATACCATTCTAACAAGCAACTCCTACCGGGGGGGGGGGCACCTCAAAAAATGAAGATGAGAAGCTTTCGGTATGGTAATTGGTTCTCGCTACCCTAGTGAGTACAGAAAAATGTGTGGGTTCGCTGCTTCCCATCGATAACGAGAAGTACTTCTCAGGGGGAAGGGTTGTACCATGGCCGTCGATGGCCCTTAGGTCTCAACCACAATTCCCGTCTATGTTGCTGTCGCGATGTTCCGGTCATTTAGTTTTATCCATATGACAGGTCAGAGTAGTCAATTCGTGATTGTAACTAGTAATACATCTTTGATAGTACTTATTAATAATTAAAGGATTGGCAGGAGAGATGGTATATTTCCATCAAAGAGTGAACAACCTGTCAACATTTTTAAGAATGTTTCGGTTAACCGAATTGAGGGTGATTTTTTTTTTATCTTAACCAAGTATATACTGGCCATGGCATATTTTCTGTGAATCAAAGTCTTTTCTTTCACCAAAGTTCGATTTCTCAGTGTGGCACCGAAGAAGGATCTATAAATCACGTCATCAAAGCCTGTGCATCATGGCAAGAACACAGACTCAGACGGTCAAGAAACCGGATCTCTCTTAAAGTCGAAGAACTTAAAAATTCCAGTCATTAAATTTTCTTTTCGGGACATTTTGCCAAATCTTTTAAATTTAGCTCTCTCCTAATGTAAAAAATTAACACAATGTAAAAGTTTTAAGCATTTTTAACGTTTCATTACTTAATATGTAATGTAAAATGTAATGTTTTTTTCTCTTTTCTGCATAAATAAGCATTTTCTCTAGAGGGTTCTTTATTGTTTGCAAGAGTCCAATGTCATCAAATGTAGATTGTTTCTTAGTGCTAGGTGACTTCGGCAGATTCAAGTTTCCCGCATGGCCTTTGGCTAGGTCGGGATATCACAGTATCTTTGATAGTACCTTGAACCAACAACTGGCCACTTCTGCAGCAAGACTCGGTAATAAGTCGTTGCAATCCATTATATGTGTGATGAACGGTTGCAATAAAGGTAGACAAATAGTTTCAGAATAATTTATTTCCACAAGTGGAGTCAAAATATAATTTAGAAATACATCACTATAAACGTCATAATTACACTATAAAATACTCATAAGTAAATATACAATATTGACAAACATTTCTCATGATTTTAAATACACAATGAATGCAGTTTAGCTTGCAAAAATGATGAATGTTGCAATATAAAATAAGTTTGAACTCGATAAATTGACTTTTTAGTCTAGTCTAGTCTAGTCTATGAAGGCGATCCACGTGCATAGGCACAATTCAAATTTTCCAAAAGAGATTCAAACCTTTTCATACTAAAATTTAAGAACACAACTACGCTTTAAAAATTAAAATAAGCTTTGCTCACAATAGCACAGTTTTTTTAGCACAATGTATGTATTAAAATACAATTTTGGCCATAAATAATTACAAACCTCATACTTTCCAGGCGACAAATGTCAATCTTTAGTCAATCTACAAACTATCCTCTTATGAAACCCAAGTTAAAACTCGGAACTTCAGCTCTCGCGGTTACATACTAAGAGTTCGTTTATTTACATCTAAAATAAACACTATGGTCTTTTTCTTCTCGGTGTCGGAGTTTATTGCATTGTCAAAGATTTTATGTTCGATATATACATGCAGCGATTCTTGCAGATTTATCGTCTGTTTATATTTTTACGCATGTTAACGTTATTATCAGGAACTACTTTCTTCTGCGGCGGCAGAACGTTGCGTTCGAATTCACCGGGCATGTTGTTGTTGCCAGCAGGTCTGTAATTGACGACGACGTAAGCTTTATTTTGTCCCGGGACTTTGGCAACACCAACTCCAATTTCTGTAGTGCTTTTCCACAACAACTGCGAGACGTGATAGGCACCTAAAATGAAAGTGGAACAATTTTTATTCCAAAAAAAACTCAAAATGAAAAAAAGCACATTCATTCACTGAATACTTCAACTGATATTATTAGTTCTCCAATTGGCCTATGGATCACATTTCCTCATTGGATACCAATTCCATTGAACTGTAGCGGGTTTATTTATGGTTTCAAATTACAATGTTAACCAGTATCCGATAGAAAGCTTCGGTAAAACTTTCAATAAATCACCAATAGATGACGTAATAATGACGTCATTCAGTCACCAGTTAATGACGTCATATGCAATTCTATGCGCTTTTGTACTAAAAAAAGAGCTCCATTAAATTGCCGAAATTTGCTTTAACTTTGGAGCTCTTATATGGAACATAGACTAGCTACATTCCAAACTAATTCTATTTAAACGCATCAGTTGCTTCTAAATTCATTAAAATATTAACCAATTGTGCTATTTAAAAAAAAACTTAGTGATATCTAATTTCACATTGCTTATTTTAGTACACAAATGGCATTTACTATAGAAATTGTCGGTATTTTTCCCAAGGAGGTTTAAAGTCAACAGTGGCATATTGATATCACATAATCATTAAATCATGTCGCAGCTAAGCTGAGAATACCTGGAAGATATGATTAAGGCAAAAATGATGTACAATTATTTGTTAATATTGACTTATCGACCAGAATCTAATGTCTACGAAAATATATATTTTTTACTATTCCCGAATATAAAGAGTCGCAATTGTTAAATACGGGATCCATTAATATTTTAATGGATCTCTGCGTTTTACACTTGCCCTGAATTTGAAAATTATGTTTTTAGAATTGTATCCGTTTTTCTGCCTATGAATACGCAAACAAAGTATATAAAAAACACTAAATTGATAAATAAAGCACACTATATAGTTTTTATATCAAAAGTGTAGATCAAATTTCAAACCTAATTCGTAAAGTAAAAGAACTTTTTTTAAATGTATTCTAGAATTTTCTCCACTACATGTAAAAACAAAATACCAGACGTATCATAGTATAAGTGTTGTTTTTAATGTATACATTTTCATTTACGACTATGAAAATCATTATTACATTTTTGTCATCGCGCTTGCATTGTCCTTCATTGAAATTATATGCGTTTTGAGTATGAAGATTAATACAAATACTGTTCGTTTCAGTATTCTGAGACGACTTCTTTTCGACGATTCTATCTCATTAAGGGGAGAGACGCGGAAGGATGAGCGCATTTCGGGAATTTTTCGTCATTCTTTGAACTTGATTTCGCCCTTTTGGATACTTTTTTTGTTCAATTTTTTTTCACATATGTGAGTATCGTGTCGTTTCTAACCATATTATTTTAATTCAATCCGCGAGCAATTCCAGTTTATTTTATTATTAAATGTAAACATCCCCTCCTTTCATTTTTTTTCTCCCGCTCCTATTTTGCCGAATTAAACTCATCCTAACGCATGCGCAAAAGCGCAGAGGGTTTGAGAATCCATTGTCAAGCAATAGTAACATTGAATTTTAAGAAAGCGTAAATATCGTTTTACTTCCAAATCTGAAACTTGATTCTCGGCTTTCAAAACGAAAAACAATAGTGGAAAATCATTAATAAAAAAGTTTGTTTCACTTGTTTATATTTTCGTATTCAGTATTTTTCCTGAAACCAGTCGGAAAGATTCAGTTGCACAACACATAACCATTATTATTGTAACTTTTGACTACGTGCTATAATCTTATTTTTAAAAAAATACAAAAAAATTTGGAGGGGGGATTATTTTTAAAAATTTCATTGGCAATTATTTATGATTATGTCACATGGTTAGTAAGTACTTGCAGCAGAAAATGCAAAACTTGTAACTAAAAATAATGAATAATTAATCAAATATTCATTATATCTGTACACGGTAGAAAGAGTTCATACCAATAATTAATTTCTTCCCACTAAATTTAAAATATTTAATTGATGCATTAAATTTCTGTTACAATTTTAACAAGCCGCTGATAAAAAGTTAAATATTTCAGGTTAGTAATTATTTAGATTTCAATTTTAGTCCCCCCCCCTTTTTTTTTTATCTTATATAAAATGGAAATTTGAAACAATTTACCTCTTTTCCATCCAGGTTTGTTGTAGTTATAGTTGTTGATTTCTTTGTACCATTCTTTCACTATCTGTTCGCCCTTCTTTGTAGATTGATCCAAGTCGACTAGTGTGATATTTTCTCCAAGGCCTGCAAATTAAAGACAGAGGTATATCATCTAAAAAAGACATAATTTTTCGAAGATCTAAAACAACCTATGAAATTTGTAATATCGATTATCAGTTAGCCTACATAAATTATATATAATGATTAATTTAAAATATCAATTATATGGAGAAAAGAAACATGCGTTAGTTCTTGTAAATTAGCAACAAATGCAGTTTGAATTTGTGAAAACATCTGCAATTCCTTAGAGATACTAGACACAAAATGATACGTTTTTAGCCCAAATCGATCCTGTCCCTCCCCTTCCCTCATGGTAAACCAAAACAAATTAAATATTAATTTTGTATAAAATACTAGCGGCCGTTGGCTACCAGTTTGCTTGCCTAGATTATTGGGGTTTTAAGCTGTTAATTATTATGGGACCCATTTCTTTAAAAAATATTTCCCATAGTAATTTATATGACTAAAACATAAGAATTCAATGAATCAGTTTACTCCAAATTAAAAATTGTCTATATTACAATATAAAAGTGGAAATGAAAGTCTTAGTGCTGATTTATTGATTGACAAAATCAAATGCTTGAATGTTTTGCTGGAGAGTTTGAATTCCATAATATCATTTAAAAACATTGTTTCAGATAGTGTATCAAACTGAATTAAAAATATTATCAAAGTTAAATGAAAAACGATACGAAAATGATATTCATACAATTAAAAAGGTAATTTTTATTCATAAGATAATGCAAAAGGAATTTTTATACGATAATTGCTTTAAAAGATTAGTATCAATTTCCGTAAGCAAGTCATAATGATTACGGCTAGATTTACGATTAATATACGGATGCCAAAATTTATACATTTTGAAGCGATTTCTCGACAAATATAATTGTGATAATTTTTTATTGCAATTTTAAAAGCCGTTTGTTATTTCTAGAATACACTCAAGAGTACAGGCGTTTATAAAGCTTGAGGACGATTGGCACGGTTTTGAAGCGCTTGGCGAAAAACCGTACATTAATCTTAAGTCTTACTACGATCTGGTAACGGTTAAGCCTATTTTTGCACTTGAATGAACTTTTTATTTGAAGCCTATTTCTTGACTTCTTTTATATCTTCTTTCCTCTGATTAAATGTCCCCTTTGATGAAATATGGCGAACTATATTCAGAAAACGTTTAATGATATTTTGCAGCTCCATTAATTAGCTAAACGATGCGTTTGATTCAGTACAGCTTTAAAAATGTTTAATAAATGAAGTAATCTGAAATTGGCCTGACGTTTTGTTTATATTTGACCATTGCCTTCAATAATTAGTCAAAAAGCTCGATTTTTGTGCCACGTACGTTAGCGATATATTATATATTATAGATTGTTGACTAAAATAAAAACATTCAAATTTTAGAAGATGAAAAGAAAATTGCATATTGTTGCTTGAAGTACGATTTTGTCACACGTTACCTACTTGCCCTGCCATCAGGCGAATTACCATAATGAAAAGATAGTACTTATATAAAATTTTGAAATATTTTACATTTATTTTCCAAAATATTTTTCGTTTTTTAACTGATTTTTATGCAATACTCATCGTAGCATTTTATCTGTCAACAAATTTACGGAGTTTTTTTTCGTGTAATGTCCTATATTTGTGAAAATTTAATTCAATGCAATCGTAAACTAGTTTCACAATGAGCGTGACAGAACTATTTCTTGCAAAGTTATGTATTGAGAGTTGTTGACAAAAGCATCGGGCTAAAATTCGGGAAAACAAAATGCGCACTAACATTGCGACAATAAAGTTTAAGAGCCCTACAGAGACGAAATGTCAGCGAACACTCTTAAGGTCCAGGATGACATTTTCTTGCGGTTATCTTTGGCGGTAAGCCATGCTAACTCGAGATGAATGCCACAACTCGGAAAAACAGAAAGTTCAAACAACTGTATATTATGAAAAGACGAAAATTGCTCGAGTTTTCGCCCGCAAAGCTTTTTACCCTCAGTTTCATAAATTCTCTTGTCTGTTCAATTATTAAAAAAAAAATGCTTTCTATTGAATCCATGTCGTATATTAATTTTGTTTTTTGGCAACAACTCATTCAGCGAAAAAGTATACGCAATTCCAACTATACACAATTTTGGAAATTACCTGGTAGGTATACGATGAAAAAAACCCGATACACTGGATAAAAGAAAACACTTTAATCTATGAAGCACTTTTAGCAAAACACATCAGAAATACACACAAAGACGGTACTTGCAGAAATCTCCAACATATTAGAAAAACGCAAATCACTAAATAGCATTATAGCATTAATATTTCAATTAATTAACGGAGAACTTGGTTAAGTTTAGTTTAATTATATTAACGTCCCGTTGTAAAGCAACACTAGGGCTATTTTGGGACGGACCTCGTCATTTTGAACCGTGGTCAGATGACGAGGACGACCACCTGATCTGAGCATCAGCGGGAGAACCAAATTTCATATATTTATGAACTATTGCGGCCGATAGTTCATAACTATGTTGTGTTTACGAACTATGTTTCTGAAAGTACAGACCGACAGACAATCAACCCATAATTGGATTTGGCTCAAATCTTGATAGACACTTGCATACTCGTTTACACCGATTCTAAATCTGTGCACCAAATTTTATACATCCAGCTCTCCGTTTTGTAGCTATCGTATTAACTTATACTCGAACAGTCAGACGGACTTCATCTGAACGGATTTTCTTCAAACTTTGATAGAAATCTACACATTTGGTGTAACTACAATATACAGAATTTCATCTATCTAGCTGAAAACCAGACAGACGGAAGGACATTTTCCACAAATGTGTTTTTCTAACTCTGGGAAGTCTAAAGCGTTGAGAGCCCAAATTTCGAGTTTGAATTTTTTGACGGTTATTATATTTTCTCTGTATTACATATACGAAAAAATAAAGTATTTTTTTAATGTATTAATAAAAAGGGATTCAAAAAGATTGGATAATAAGTGTGCATCCCAACTTTTTTTGATTTAAAGTAAACCGAAGTAACTCGATAAACGAGAGTGGACAGTTCCACAGATAACCCTTACATTTATTAAATAAATCTATTTTCCACTCTAATAATAAGCGTGTGATATGTGTCACCAAATGGCTTAAATTCATGGTTTGATAGCACTCAAACGCTACTACTAGAAGTACCTGGATTTTCGCTGTACTGCAGGAAACCCTTTTCTGCCAACTTCTCCGCCCACCCCTGGGCTATGCTGCTAAGCTCCTCGGACATCATCAAAGGCGGACAGCCGTGCATTGTCCGGTAATTATTGTGAGCGTTGAAGGTATCCCGCTTGATGTCTAGCATTTCCAACGAGCCTGCAACGAAAACAGATTAAATGAAGTTGAACATCAGATGAATAATTACGTGCTTCAAATGCTAAAAATGATTTTACCCAGAATATAATGTAAAATTTGATTTAAAATGCATCAAAACATTGATTTAAAATGGAAGACAATGCGACTTCAAAGTTTATGGACAAAAGAATCAAGGGTTTTACTTAAAAAATTATTAACATGTTTATAAACTAAGTTACTGTCTGTAACTTCCGATGTATATGATGAGAAAAAAAAAATCATTCAAGATGATTTAAAGCTAGAACTACCAGATTTGGCATGTAATTGCCCTTCTTGGGTGGTAGATGCTCGCCAAGAGAGAATTAAAAATTCATTCAACTTTCAACTAAGTATAAGTTAATCGAAATTTTAAAACTTTAGCCTCGGTACCTTCATAGTATATTGTTAAAAAATCATATTTGCACCATTTTAAAGTTTACAAAACTTCAGTACTACAGTATTTGTCTCTAAATTTTTAAATACTTTTCAAATATAATTTACAATACATTTCAGTGTTTTACTACTAACTTTTTTTTTTAATCAATGATTTCACAACACTATAAAATACATTTTTTCAATAATTATATATCTCTGCTATATAAATACTGTTCTTTCAGTATCTCGAGAAGACCACTTTTCGATGATTATATCTCGTTAAGTTGCGAGACGCGAAAGGGTGAGCTACTTCCGGAATTCGTCATTCCTTGACCTTGATTTTCACCACATTGGATACTTTTTCGTTGGTTTTTTGTGTATGCGAGTGTCGTGCCGTTTCTGATTGTACTATTTTATTTTTACTCAAAAATGCCAATTGATTGCTTATGTAATTAGTTCAAGTGGGAAACAGTTTTTGAAAACGGTACGAAGAATACCTCCTACAATATCATTAAATGTAAACGAAATTATCTACTGTTGTTACTTTCAAAATGTTATCAAAAACTTCATTAGCAAGAAAGTAGCTTTTTAACCCTTTCTAGGGCCGTGGGAAGTATGCTTCCCACCAAATTTATCAATATTTGTATGAAATTATGTAGGTTCGCATAAGTTCTGACAAACCTTTTTAGAAAGACAGAAACTTAGATGCTTCAGTTCTTTATCTCACACAAAATGATGTGTCTTGATTTGTCACTTAATTATTAACCAAATTAGTTAATTAATCGAATTAAATTCATCTAATAAGCTAAATGAATCCCTTTTCTTATTCTAATTTCAAGCCTAAATATATTTTACCATAATATGACTAGTAAAAAATGGCCCTTTAAAGGGTCAATATATAAATTATTAGCAATCGTCCATTTATTCATAATAATTTAATGTTTAAGCCACTTACATTTACATAATACCTTCTCTTAAGTATTTTATTGTGAATTTGTATTTTTTACTGACAATGTTACGAGTTACCTGCAGTTTTCACGTCTTCTAAGTCCGCGTATAAGTACCTCTTTAACCTTTACCTTTATTGAAGTAAGGTGTCATGTAAATGTAAGTAATGTGAGCTTCTCCTTTCGCATATCCTATAATTTCTCTCAACTGAATAAATGCATCCTGACGCATGCATGAAAGTGCGGAGGGAAAAAATTTGGAAATGACCAGAAAAATTAAATTTAAAATATTATCATGTTTCTAAATTTCGCACTACTGGCTAAAGTCTCCTTTAATTTCTTTTCGTCAAAATTTTCACCATTTTTTTAAATAACATTTAAAAAAACAATATTGGCTTTGACAACTTATTAAAAATTTACAATGCAATTTTAAGATTTTAAAACATTGCCTTTTTCAGTTTCACATTTATTTTGAAAAATTCATTATTTTATGATATTTATTGGAGCGTATGCGAGAAAGTTTGTGGGAGATTTCTTCCTCATCTTGGAAAATAAATCGATTGAAATTAAAAGATACAGACAAGAGTGTGACCTTTGCAAATAATTGAAGGAAATACAAGAACTTTTTTATAGAATAAAAATTTATATGAAAGACACTTTTATAAATAAGAAATGCTTTGTTTTAAATTTCTATATTCATAAAATACTTCAGCGCTTTCAAAATAATCTAATCTTAGAATAAGTGTCAAATTAACTTCACGTTATCAGAGCAGTGAGCTTTATATTTCCGGAAGGGGTAGAGGGTGGGAGAATCTATAGAAATAAGTCAGAAAAGTTTTCCCCTTTCTTTTAAATGGAGAATATAGAGTATACGACTTTTGAAACCAGAATTTCACATTTTTAACACAGGATTATTTTGGAAGAAAAAAAATAAGCAAGCATATAAGCAAGAGGCTTAGTAATCTGGACTAGTTTGCTATGGAAACCACGGCAGGCTTTAAGCAGTCTTATGGAACATACAAGGATTTAGTTTCATGTTTCTCGAAAAACCAATATTTCCTTAGAAGATAGTTCTAAAATTCATAAATATGAGCTGAAAAATCTTGCTTCCTCCCCCCCCCCCTGTAGATTTCAGAAAGAAAAAAAAAAAGCGATTCTTATCAGAAAGGAATTTATCAAACTAGAATGGAAGCCGAGGACGTTATTCTTCAGGAGTTTTGTTATGTAGTAGAAGTGCAGCACGTTTTTCTATGAAAAGAATATATTCCCTCGAATTCTCAAAAGCATTACCGGATCTTCTCGATTTTCCCCATTACATGGGAATCTCAAAGGAATTTTTCCCCTTCTATAAGGGAAAATGTTTTATTCCGGGGAATTTATTTCTTGATCGTGCAGTTGTCGAACATGCAAGATTTTAAAATCGAAGACTAGTGCAGTATATGGTCAAAGGAGGGCTTTTGTATCAATAAACAAAAAAACTTAAAGCTGAAGAAATGAGAAAACTTTTCATCTTTTTTTCTGCTTCTAATACTGTTCATTTCAGTATTTGAAGTATTAATGGAGATTTAATAAATGCAAATTTAATTTACGATTTTCCTATCCATATTTCAAAGAATTTATATAAATTACAATAAAAAAAGCACAAAGTTGGCCATAATCATGAAGTTTTGGTCAAAATTAAAATGCTCGTGTAAAAATGGCTGTTTTCACAAGATATCAAAAAAAATTAATACTAAGATTTCCCAAGCAAATTTTATAATATACGTGGTCAATGGAAAAAAAATATTAAGATTTCCAAATTTTGGAAAACAATCACGCTGTCCACAAAGCGCTTAGAAATAATTCGCAGGAGAGACTTCATTCAACTACTCGCATCTCTAGGCTCATCTTTTTAATTCGTTTCAGGTTTTTTAGCCACTGTGTTTGCATGAGACGTTCTAGAACATACTGCGGAATTCGAGTCTTTATTCGAGTTATAGATATATACATTTTTTATGTTAAACCTGCTTACCCAATTTTCTCCATCGAATTCTGATCGTTTTGTAGTTAATAATATAACTTATATTGAACAACGGGGCTGATAGAATTCCTTTGCATGGGTTTCACTCAAAATTTGATAGAAATCTACTAGTTTAATGTATAGATCATATACCAAATTCCACCCATCTACTAAAAGTGTTTGCTAGCTTTAATAATATAACTCAAAATAGTTCAAGCAAATAGTTGTCTAGTAATAGAATTTCAGTCATGGCTTGAAAGGAATTTGCAACTCGCATAGACTTTTGATCACTTTGACTAAACTCAATTTAATAAAGACGAAAAATTTGAAAAATGTAACATATAAGAGGAAGTTTATAGTTTTAAAATAAGCAAAAGAAAAATGAAATTTTCTTTATTATTCTATCACTAAAATACATGCAAATATTCTCTTAAAATAGCATTATAAAATGTATTATTCAATAAAAATGAATATTTGAATGTCTTAGACATATTTTAATGACTTTCATAAAACGATGCTTTAACCCTTTAAAGGGCCATTTTTTTTCTAGTCATATTACGTAAAAATATTTTTAGGCTTGAAATAACAATAAAAGAGATTCATTTAGCTTATTAGATAAATTTAATTTGATTAATTAATTTGGTTAATTAATAATTAAGTAACAAATCAAGACGTCATTTTGTGTAAGTTAAAGAACTAAAGCATCTAAGTTTGTCTTTCTAAAAACATTTGTCAGAACTTATGCCAAACTACATAATTTCATTCAAAGATTGATAAATTTGGTGGGAAGCGTACTTCCCACGGCCCTAGAAAGGGTTAAATTAGATTTAAAAATCGTTGAAGTGTTCCATAAGTCAATTTTTGAGAATAGTACATAGAACTGATATCAAAGATTTCAAACATTAAAAAGAAACTGTATACGGATTTTATGTTTCGAGTTGTTATAGAGAACTAGAAATAAATTTGATTTCAGAAAAACGCAAAATTGTGGAAATTCAAATACGTGTGCATAAGAACAAAAAAAATTTCTAAATAGAATTGCAAAATAATTCTTAATTGTATCCCAAATACATCTAACATCTATATAGATTAATAAGGAAAAATTAGAAAAATTCAAATAAAATATTTAAAAAATCTAAAAAAATTTATATATAACATTTTATTTAAAAATGTGTTTAAAAATATTTGAAATTTATATTTCAATATATATGCAAATAATTATACTAATTAAGTGAATAATTAGCAAAATCGCCTAATAGGGTCCACTGTCCTAAGGTGTCTCAGAAGTAGTGTATTTCCGAAGGGGGAAGGGGATCCTTCCTTCGCAATTATATGAGCAATATTATTATTATTAAAAACGCATTAAAAATGCGTTTAAGTAACGAGGAATATTTTAAACTTCTTGTTAAGATTAAATAAATTATTTATGTACTAATCATAATGCAGCCGCATGCGCATTTAAGTATTGATAGAAGAATGCTTTTTCATATAGATGTAGAAGACATTCCTTTTGAACAAGGTTTTTAAAACAGTAATGTATTTAACCATTTTTTTAAATTTAAGGAGAGTAAATACAAGTATTTTCGGACTCCACCCCCATTTAATAACCAATTGCGATGATTGTATTATCCCCAAAATACATAGAGGAAGGTTCTTTCTAATACCATTTGAGGTGCGAAAAAGCGATCTAAATCAATTCCATTTCCTTTTAATATATCTGCAAATTTCGTAAATAGAAGCATTAAATTTTGGAGGATATATAGATGAATGCAAGAAAAATATTTTACTAACTGACATTACGGAGGTTGCATATTTTTTTAAAACTTTTTGTTATTAACTTTATAGAATCCAAAATAGCCCACATTATTTAATGAAAATTTATTATAATTGGAGGTATACGTCAAAGGACGATATTTAAAAATATTTTTTTTAACGTTTTTGGGAGACTAAATCTATACTTATAATAAAGCTCAATGTGTGTGTGTGTGTGTGTGTGTGTGTGTGTGTGTGTGTGTGTGTGTGTGTGTGTGTGTGTGTTGGCGCTCTACAGGCCAGATCGTTTGACCTACAGCTACCAAATTTGGTACATGTATACCTTGGAGGTTGGGAATGTGCACCTGGGGTTCCTTTTTTCGAATTTTTAATTAGAATTTTAATTATTAATTAAAAACTAACTTTCCCGCCAATAAAATCTTCCATTTTCCCCACCGCCAACTTTTCCGCCAAAAATATCTTCCATTTTTCCCACCGCCAAATGAGAAAGGCTTCCGATTTTTTTTTCTCCCAACAGTAATGAGGCTAGGGTTAAAATTTTTCGGCGGATTATTTCAATCGATTCTGTTTATTTTCTTAATGTTTGATGCATTTAAAATTAAACATTGTTAATGAATCGATCTTTCAGATTCATTCTGAAGTACTTTTGAATTAAAATAAAACAGAATAAAGGAAATTAAAAATTTCTAATCCGCATAGCGTTACCCCAACTGGCGTAGAATAAATCACGTATTTGCGTTACGTAACCGGCGAAGAAAATTCACGCATGCGCATTCTGTTCTGATTGTTGCCATGACAACCGTTATCAATGGATGATTTAAATTATTTTCGGGTTAGTTGCATGCTTTTGTAAGTAAATTGTACTTATGTTAGTTATATATTTAACGAACATTAAGATTGGCGAACCGGCTGGTCACCAAAGGCGGCTGGTACGGAATAAGTATGTACATTATTTTATGACCCGATCAATTTATATAACGATAAATTTCTCTCGTTTCAAATTATTGGCTGTTGTAATAGTATATTAAGCATTTCAATCTGAATAATTAAATATATATTGTTGATATTTAAGATAAAAATCATGTGGAAAAGTGATAACATATGGGAGTTTTCTAATAAAAATTGATAAGCGTAGTATTAACTTCCACAGTGAGGATAGCACGGGTGATGGAAGATATTTGAATTTATCAGATTTGCTGAATTCATAGTTTAACCATTTGACTGTATAATTGAAAGAAACTATGGATAGAGTTAGATTAATTATCTGTTTTGATTCTAAACTAGGGCTGTATCGCAGTGAATTTCGTAATTTTGAATAATGAGAATCGCATTTGAGCCGGCATGTTTCTACCAAACTTCTGCATCACCCATAAGAAGGAAACTTGACCCTCGTCAAATTTAACGTGTATCGGTTCAGTATATAAAGGGTGTCCCAAAAATAATGCATAGCCCTATTAAAAAACCATTTGACAGCTGATAGTTAAGGGTTAGTAAAAAATGGAGCGACACACGATAGATAGAGTAATGTGTTTTTATTATTGAACAATATTTCAAAAATAATGAAAGTCTGGCGGCCACAGCTCGAAAATTGTGTGAATTGGCCCCCTAGATCGTATGATTTAACACCACTGGATATCTTTTGAAGGGTTTTTTTTTAAGTCAAAAGGTCTATGCCAACAATGAGGAAAGGTGGAAATACAATGCTGCATCAACGAAATTTAGCTGCATTTATGCAAAATAATCATGGAAAATTGACAAAAAAAGTGTAAAAGTGTATGTGTCAGCAAAGCTGCGGATGCCATTTTCCTGTGAGATATTCCATACATAATCGTATCCTGTGTACTTGACGATTCAATAAAAATATAACAATTTAAAGAGAAAAAAAACTAACTCACATCTTCCGTTAATACGTTGATCTATCGTGTAAGGCACCATTTTTACTAACCCTAAACTATCAGCTGTCAAATGGGTTTTTTTAAATAGGTTTGCCAACACTTTACTTCACAAATGGTGGTAAATTCAAATTTTGCATTAAATTTGGGACACCCTTTGCAACATGTATTCTTTAAAAGTTTCGAATCTGCTATCTTTAGAAGTTCGAATCCGAATCTTCAGAAGTTTCGCTTCTGTACTGAAAAGCAAGATTTTGTCACCAGGCTAACACTCTTCAAGAAGCAATAGAATTTTCAAGAAATTATATATATGCGATTTTAATTTATACTTAGTAATTTTTCTTAATTTTTCGCATGCAAATGCTAAAGCCCTATCAAAATGCTTACACGAAAAAGTTATCAATCATATGATTTGTCTTGCTTGATTGTATGTCATTAAAAATAATTTTTCTTGCATTACAAGTCGAAATACAGGGCATGCATTTGTACATTTCTGCTCTGTTCCGTCAAATAATCGACAAAGCTAGACAAACAAAAATTTCTCTAAAATTTACTTTGTTCATAAAAGTAAAAACGTTCCAAATATGTGAATGGTCCCCAAAAGAACAGCCACCTCTATATTCCAGCAATTACGCCAGCCTGCCAATACCGAGGAGTTTTATTACGATATGCAGGCGACGCGGGGTCTTGTTTTCCGCCAAATATTTCGGCCAAACCTCCATCGCGAGCACATAACAAGCGAGGGAAATTTATACTTTCTCATACCACAGTAACTTAAGGTGGAACAAATACTGTTCGATTGATTGTAAGAGTCTTTCTTGGATAGCAATTTGCACTCTTTGATAGTGCATATAACCCCATGGGGATAAGTTGTCTTGTTTCTGCCTGGATTTATAGGAAAACTTCGATTGCTAACTTTTCTTCTCTCTCTTAATAAGGCAAAATCAAAACTCAAAGAAAAGAAACTGGAAAAGATTTTGAAGCTAATGATCAGTAATTTATGTATGAAATATGAAGTTTCGATAAGTTGTATATTTTAAAAATTGAGAAAGAAAACGACAGTGAATTTGAAATAATTAGGATTGTATTATGAAGCGATATTAAGTTTTCTTTGTATCGCCTTTTTATACAAAAGACATTATCGAAAAGTTTCCGTTAAAGGATATTTTGTATATGAAACTGTAATAAACAAAGGGATTTCTTCTTTCATCTCATATTTATACTCTGTTTCGGATATCAAATTAGACAGCTTCCTAGAGCTGCTGGATTGGTTTTTGGTTATATTAACGCCCCGTTTGAAGCAACACTAGGGCTATTTTGGGACGGACCTCGTCATTTTGAACCACGGTCAGATGACGAGGACGACACCTGAGCTGGCACCCCCCTCTCCACACTACACCACACCAGCGGGAGGACGTTTGGTCATGACGGATTTAACGTGCAACAGACCCCCTTACACGACGGTTCTTCGGTGGAATCGGGTCTCGAACCTAAAACCCTCCGGTTCCGAAGCTGAGACTTTACCACCAGGCCACCGCGGCCCCCTAGAGCTGCTGGAATCAGGGTAAACAGAAACAGACAGAATAAAATGTTATTAGCCTAGTTTCTAGATAAATTTGTAAAGATTATAAATTCTATGAATTACAAAATAGTATAATAAAAACTGATAAAAGTTATTTAATAAATTTAAATGACGTAGTATTATGTATGTAGTTAGGCATGTTATGTTTCAATTGGGAAAATTATGTAAAATAATTTTTAGTTTTACATTTGCGCACTTTACTTTCTTATAATTTCACAATTAAATATTTGTTTACAAGTAGAGAAATCAATTATAATTAGTTTTTCAAGAATTTTATCACTTCCGTGATTTACATATTAAGAAAGGTCCTAAAAAGGAATATATTTCCACAAAATTACTAAAATAAATTTTAAAAAACTGAACGATTAGCATTTGATTAAATTTAAAATATTTTGGAAGTAACTAAATTAACTATCTTATTAAAAGAAGGGTCTCATAACATGCAAAGCCTATGGCAGTAAATTTCCCTAAATTTGCTACTGCTTATTCAATATAACCTCACTGAATGAGTACCTCTCATAACGATCAATCGAGCGATGCTTCGAAGAACGAGTGACGAGGAGACATGACGTCACATGCTAAATTGGCTTGTATCACTGTGTCGAACAATTGTTTAAAGAGAGCCCTTAGATCTAAATGGAAGAGTTTTTATCGGATAGGATTGTCGGACGCGACTGCAAGGAGTTTCAGCAAGGGACTAAGGAACTTTAATCGATGATTTTGTCTCTGGTAAAGATTATCATTTTTAGTTTAGTTTCATTAACGCTCGCTTTTTAAATCAACACTAGGGCTATTTTAGGATGGACCTCATCATTTTGAACCACGGTCAGATGACGAGGACAACACCTGAGCTGGCACCCCACCTGGTATACACCCAGTTGGTGGAGGTTTTGTCCCGACGGATTTAACGTGCACCAGTACCGCTTATACGACGATTCTTCGATGGAATCGGGTCTCGAATCTGAAACCCTCCGGTTTCGAAGCCGTGACTTTACTGGCAGACCACTGCGGTCACCATGGTAAAGATTATAGGGCTAGATGTGTATAGTTGTGACATCGGTGAACATAGATCAAACGTATGGAGTTACATTCTGCGTCACATCAAGAAGTTGCGGAGAAGCTTTGGCCAAAAAACGGAAGAAACTAACAGACGTAACAAAGCAACAACCTCTCGAAGAAATAAAGGAAATACTGAACGCATGAAAAAGTATTGCATCTTAAGTAGATAAGCGCCTCTACACATTCCTTTAGCGATAATGTTGTGTATTATTTTCGCCAGATTTTAAAGAACAGTCAAAAATTAATGTCTTTAAGGAAATTTCTTGTTAAAAAAAGCATTTATTAAATAACTATTATAAATTTACTTCATTCCTTTTTTTCGAAATTGATCGTATTTTATATGGATTCTTATGGGGGAAAAAATTGTTTCGCGTAAACGAGTGTTGCAGATTCGGAAACGAATTATGCACGTTAAGCGACGCTCTACTCCGCATTAAACGCCCACATCATACAAAAAAAAATATTGATATTTGGGACCAGCTAACAGATGCTATTTTCATTTCCCATAAAATCATTCAATAGCTCTTAAAAATACTCGTCAATTATCAAAAATATCAAACTATTTAATTTCGCGTAGTAAAAAAACCATTAGCAATATGCATATAAATGCTAGAATCTGACCAAAGAAACTATCAAAACGAGCTTTTTAATCTAAAAGGACTGGTTCGAATAAGAACTCTCGGATATCCCAAGACAATCGATTGTTCCATTTCCATTTATGATATTCAAATATTCTTGATGGATATGCCCTTGCCCGACCATCCCCGACGTGATTTTTTTTTTTTTTTTTTTGAATGTCACTTTTCTCCGGTACCGAATTCGAAGATCCTAATCCTAATATTATTTTTATCTAAATAGTGTATGAAAGCTTGTTCGTTCCCAAAAGCATTGTTTATCAAACAGACTTTCGAGGAATAGTTTTGAAGGAAGATGTTGTCTGAATTGTTTTAACTCCCCTGAGTTTCGGCATTTTACATTCGCGTATGAGATATACTAAAAAAGGTATTGCAATCGTCAAAGAAAAAAAAAATCCGAACTTGAAGTTTTGACGAATTGCCATGTTTCAAATCTTTCCGAATTCAAAATAAAAATGGAATTATGTCTGTATGAACACGATGAACTCAAAAACGTTTTGAGTTAAAAACAAAATTCGATTTGGGATCTTAAGAAAACAATTGAATTCAATCGATAGGGAGAAAGTGCATCCAAATACGCATTCGGTTTTCTAATATTTTTGTACTAACTGTACCCCAGCCATTAATCACCAAAAATTGCACGCTATCAGCCTCTTTCGTAACTCTTGTTCATCACTGGTTTATAATGCACAAAAAAAAAACCGTATTTGGATGATGGATCAATTAAAGATACGTTTTTATTAGCGCTATGATGTCATGTGACTAATATCCATTGGGAAGGTTACCGATACACAATGAAGAGAACGTATTTAAGATATTTAAAATAGCCCATTAATATCTGACAATCTAAAGGAATCGTGTGCATGAAGTTTTATTTAAATGATTTAATTGAAATTAAATATACCAATATCTCCAGCGAACCAGGTTGCCGCCAAAGGCTACTGATTATTAATATCATGAATGAACGATTAGTCACCGAAGACGGATAATAAATGTTCCAGCTAGTCGCCAAAGGCGGTTTGTTTTTAAAAAAAGTGAATGGACAGTTAGTCGGTGCATGCGGCTAGTTTTTAAAAAGTGAATGAACGGTTAGTCGGTGAATGCAGCTAGTTTTTTTAAAAAGTGAACGGTTAGTCGGTGAATGCAGCTAGTTTTTAAAAAAGTGAACGGTTAGTCGGTGAATGCAGCTAGTTTTTTAAAAAGTGAATGAACGGTTACTCTTTGAAGGCGGCTTGTTTTAAAAAAAAATGAATGAACGGTCAGTCATTGAATGCGGCTAGTAAACGTCCCAGCTGGTCGCCAAAGGCGGCTAGTTATTAATACCGTGAATGAATAGTTAATCACTGAGGATAGCCTGTGAACGTCGTATTAAAAACTTCCAAATTCACTTCTCGAAGTTTCTCCTTAAGCGAAGCAGCTTGGGAGCGAGTGAAGCAGTCATTCTTAGGACCTCTTCCATCACCGTCGATATATCACCCTTGCCTCAGAAAGAAGCAGCGTTGGGAGCAGTCGTCACTCCCGGTGTACCCTTACGCGCAGGCGAGACGAAACGCGTATTTCACAGTCGGATCACTTTCGCCTCGGATTGTTTGCTTTTGTCCGGCCATTTGGAGGCGAGCCACGAGCCTCGGAGGCTTGGCCGCCCTCCAACCCGGAGGTTTGTTTTAAGGCAGCAACAGATGAAGCGCGCTCTTGAAAACTCAGGTGTGTTGATTATATTTCGGGAAGTTGCACCTTCCTTTTTTTTTTTATTATTTCTTTTTTTCTCCTCCTTTTCTCTTGGATGTGAAGGCACGTTTCTCCGGGATTGAAACATGAATATCAGCGGCTTCTGGAAAGGAAGCGATACAGCTTTTATCCGATTCAAAATGACGCGTTATCGGTTTTTAAATCGATGTTTGACACATATTCGTAAATGATAGAGTTTTTTTTTTATAGGGGGAGGGAAGAGCAGTCGTATATTTTCCATTAGACCCGAGGAATTGTTTTTTTTTGGGGGGGGGGCGAATTTTTGACTAGGCAATTGCTTAGGGCCGCTAGGTTGAAAAGAGGACCATACGAAGTCAGTTAAAGAACTTTATTTTCCTAGCTGTCAACAATATAAATTTGTAAAAAATACAAAATTCTATGATTCGTTAAGTATTAGGATAATATTGCCGCATTGAAAAAAGGCAGTCGACTCTCCATGGCCAAATGGTCATAGCATTGGTCTCTTAATCAAGAGATCATAAGTTCGAATCCCGCTAGAGACAATTCACCATCTGTGTAAATATTTAATTCCTTGATTTTATGTTTTCCTTTATTTCATGTTCCAGAAGATTCTGGAACTTTCTTTAGTTTACCAGACAAGTGTTCTGGACTTTTCTTACTGTCACCAGAAAAGTATTCTGGAACTTTCCCTGCTAGTATAAAAGCAGTCTGTCGGTCACTGTGTTCTCAGTTCAGAGTTGAGTTAATAAAATGGTTTACCTCTACTTCTTGTGTGTGTCATTGAGTTCCACACTAAAGAACCTACGTGATAATATTAATATTTTATAAAACAAAATGATCAGGTTCTTATATATGTTCTTTTACTTTGTTAATCGAATATTTGTAAGCACTTGAAATATCCTTAAATAATATTGTGTACAAAGGGAATACCGGACAGTCAATGCCAATATTACATAAATAAAAATGATTACAGTTTCATAAAATAATCATCCAGATTGATCTCCTCAAAGGTTTCTAGCATATTCTCTAATAAAGGTGTTATCCCAGAGATAGTCTTGCATGGCACTGGTTTAAAATAGTTACGAAATATTAACCTTTGGCGTGAATTTAGTAATTTTACTATTTTATCTTATCCTTGGCGAATTTTTTGGAGGTTGATCTCTGGTATGACGTTAATAGTATCCGAAATTCGAATTGGTGTTTTAACCCTTTATTTACTGAATTATGCTGCCATCAATTTTTGAACTTCATTTTTGCACTAGTAGTTAAGTTTTCTTGCAGAATAATCCCAGGGAACCCAAGAAAAATATTTTAATTAATAGAAATCTTAATTTAATCATTAAATATTTTTAATTCCTACTTTTAGCTTGTATCAACTTCTTACTATTTGGGTTACATTCTCCATGTTCCTTAGAATACCATCAGCAAAAATTGTCATATTACGAAGATATAAGCCAGATTTAAATGGGGCTTTTAAGTACCGTCAGTAAATAAAGGGTTAAACGCGTTTTCCCTAACAGATTGAAACGAAAATTTGACAGAAAACCACAATTGTAGCTACAAGATAACATGCCAAATTTGATGCATTTAAATCATTGCGTTTTTTTAATTATCACTTTAACATGTTTCTGAGGGTTTAGACCGACAGATAGTTAATCTCTACTTGGATTTGACTCAAATATTGATTCGTTGCTACAAGACAAATGTTAAATCTGGGTGCCGAATTTTATCTAACTTATTTTTGTAGTTAATAGAACATCACATTCTTTAATTATGCAAGTCATAATTATCTCTAGTAACTGTTAAGCCCAATTTTGCATTGAATTAAACTTTCCGTTCGACGACAAAATCGATTTCATTTACATTTCCTTCCTCTGACAAAATGGAAGATTCGATAATATGGCGAGCCCTTTTCAGCGGATTTCTCAAAATCTTTTGCAGCTCCATTATTTAGACGAAGCATTAAATTGGGTGCAGCTGGAAAATCGTTCAGTGAAGTCTGGAATGTATGTACTGTTCGTTTCAGTATTTTGAAACTACCTCTTTCCGACGGTTCTATCTCACTAAATGGCGCACATTCTTCCGTGTTGACACACGGAAGAATGTGCGCCACTTCCGGAATTTACTTTGTTAAATGTAAACATCTCCTTTGCTCTTACCCCTATTTTGCCGAATTAAACCCATCCTAACGCATGCGCAAAGGCGCGGAGGGTTTAAGAATCCATTGGCAAACAATACAATGGTTTGTTTACATTTAACCATTGCCATTCAGGAATCAATAATATCGATTACTTTTCGATGGACATTAGCGTTTTATATCGATAGATAAATTGCGCAATTACTGCACACAAAATGCAGGCCACAGTTTATTAAGATTTACTGATTTTTTTTCTTTGAAGTTTTAACTAAAATTAAATAGTAAATAATAATTACAAAGTGTTAGAAGCTTCACCTTCTATTACCATTTTTTGTTTAATAATCAGATAACTTGCCGTGATCATACTTAGAACAATTATTCCCCTTTCGAATTTTTGGACAAATCGAATTTTCATAATGGAATTCTAAGCAAATGGAATGTTCATTCCATTTGCTTAGAATTATCCGCCTTCCGCTTTATTAAATCCGACACACAAATATCTGGGAACCCCTTTCCCAATTTCTGAAGCAATTCCGGGCATCTCCATTACGACAGCTTATTACTAAAGCGAACAAAAAAAAAAAAAAAAAAAATGGCGCGTGTTATTCTGAGATACACGAGACAAAATCGTTTGCATTGCACGCGTTGTTGCCAAAATGCCTTTCTTATTTTAAATTCGCTACTCGTGAGTGATAACTCTACAAGACATTAACTCAACCGGTCATACGAAGGTAGCAGAGCCAAACTTCCAACTGAGGAAGCCATTCAAAGAGAAAACTCTGGTATTTTATCCCGGACTAATCTTAGTGATGCATTCGAAGGAATAAAGACAAAGCGCCATTTTGATTTTCATCTTGTTGTTGGTCGCTCCTGTGCTTTTTTTAAAAACCAGATCCTCAAGGCGAGATAAGCGTCAGCTATTTTATCTCGAAGTAATTAAGCACTTGACTTTTGATCTTGAATAAATCTTCTTAGACATTGCGTTGATGGATTTCTTGGCCATAAACGGAGGTGGGTTGAAAAATGGCTCGAGTTCGCGAGGCCGCAGATTAGCATACGGCATTCACCGCGCTGCTTTTGTTTCGTGGCATTGACCATTAAATTTTACGAATTGCGCAATTGTTTCAATTTATATATATGCGTTTCAATTAAATATTTCTACATATATAAAACAGTATTGTTATTTCATGTTCTAATTTTTTTTAATCACCTAATGAAAAGAACACGTTCTGTTTTGGAAATTTTTCCCATTCCGGTCAATATTTAGAATGCTAATCGGTACACGAAGCAAATGAGATACATGCGGGCCAAACGAATAAATTAACGGTATGTGAAGAATGTACGTATAGCAAGTAATGTATTGTTTCGGTTAAGGTATCAATGGCGCTTGCTTCAAGTGGAATATTTTTGCTTTTTCATCTATATATCATCGATGGTTCTTGTTAGTCGCGTAAATGCATAGTGATAATAGCTATCTTTTTAACTATTTGAGGACAAATCGCTGAATGTGGGTTCATATTCATGGATGGAGACCTGGAATTTATCCTGCTCAAAGGATGATATATCATTCATTAATTTCTAGGAAGTTGCTTTTCTTATTTGTAGCAAACAGTATTTTTATTAAAAATCGTATCATTATATATTGAAATAAAAATTATAGTACGAGTATATATCTTGCTCTGCCGCATACTTTATTATCTTGCTCTGCCGCATACTTTATTATCTTGCTCTGCCGCATACTTTATTATCTTGCTCTGCCGCATACTTTATTATCTTGCTCTGCCGCATACTTTATTATCTTGCTCTGCCGCATACTTTATTATCTTGCTCTGCCGCATACTTTATTATCTTGCTCTGCCGCATACTTTATTATCTTGCTCTGCCGCATACTTTATTATCTTGCTCTGCCGCATACTTTATTATCTTGCTCTGCCGCATACTTTATTATCTTGCTCTGCCGCATACTTTATTATCTTGCTCTGCCGCATACTTTATTATCTTGCTCTGCCGCATACTTTATTATCTTGCTCTGCCGCATACTTTATTATCTTGCTCTGCCGCATACTTTATTATCTTGCTCTGCCGCATACTTTATTATCTTGCTCTGCCGCATACTTTATTATCTTGCTCTGCCGCATACTTTATTATCTTGCTCTGCCGCATACTTTATTATCTTGCTCTGCCGCATACTTTATTATCTTGCTCTGCCGCATACTTTATTATCTTGCTCTGCCGCATACTTTATTATCTTGCTCTGCCGCATACTTTATTATCTTGCTCTGCCGCATACTTTATTATCTTGCTCTGCCGCATACTTTATTATCTTGCTCTGCCGCATACTTTATTATCTTGCTCTGCAGCATACTTTATTATCTTGCTCTGCAGCATACTTTATTATCTTGCTCTGCAGCATACTTTATTATCTTGCTCTGCAGCATACTGTGCATACCCTATTGCCTAGCTTCGTCGCATACTGTGCAAACTAGATTAATTGCAGCAAAATAGAGCAATGCAGAGTATACTAGAGCAAATGCGAGCGCACTTTGAATCACGTGGGGTTCGCATGACTTGCTTAACAGTTTTGATATAGGAAGCCTCGCGAGACACTTGATTCTCATCCAAAAGCATTAACATTTTCGACAAAAAAAAACAATTTTATGAATTATTGCATGATATTTTTATTGTTTTAAGTGTATAATGAGTAAATTTTTTCCTCTAACCCAGCATGTTCAAACAATTTGTGTTGGGGCGATTAACGTGTAAAATATGCACTTCGTCTTAAATGAATTTATAATCATTAATTTACAGTCTTTAGCCATTTCATAATGAAACAACTTTCCTTTCCACTAAATGATTTTATCGCCACAAAACATCCGAATAGTCATCATAGAATTATAATCCAACTATATGAACATAGATATTTAATAAAGCATGGCGACTAAAAATAAAATTTTCCAGATTAAAAAGAAATGTAAGAAACATTTTTCCCCTTCCGGTAAACAAATAAATTAAACTTTTATTTTCAAAACATCCGTTTCTCTTTCGGAGAAGCGAGCATAAATAGTCTAGAACGCGCAAATCGAATTTATGAACATCTATTTAAAAACAGGCAGACGAAAATAATCTAAAAATATTTTAAATTCAGTAAATAATTGCATTCAAACGATTATTTTCTCTAAACGATTTGTTTCGTTTGCCTAAAATAATCTAAGAGATTAATATTACATATACGAGTCCAACTTGATTTAATGCGACCGACTTTATCAAATTTTTTAATTAACATGTTTTTTTTTAATTACACAATAAATTTATCACTCTAATCCTCAATTTCCCTTTTAAAAATATCGGTTAGTTGTCAAAAGCTACAATTTGAGTAATTAAAACTTCCAACAAAAATTTATAATTGATTCAAGAAATTGCGGCTGATTATTTTAATAATGGTATTTTGTTACGTCATTTCATGATCACGTGAGGAATATTTTCGGTTTCTTTCCGCAATATACACGAATAAACAAATCTCGGTTCGTAGAAAAGAGTAAAGTAATGAGTGATTAATTTTAGATTACATGCGCATCTGACATCAACTGCAGGTTAATTGAGTTTGTAATTAAGAGGTAAACTGATGTCAAATTTAATTCAATTAGAGCCAAGGTTGTTTCAAAATTCTAGTTCATCCCAAACACAAGAAATGACACTGTGTGCATGACTTGTAGAACTGAATATTACTATTACCTATTGATTCAGCTGTAGGGGATGTGAACTAATAGAGTGAGATGCCCTAGAGTTGTGAGCACAGTGCAGAATCGGACTCGATAAGCAAAGAAATAAAAACTAAAAATTGGTAGTGGAAATTTTTTATACACTCACAATAGGCCTTTGTAATTTTGACATTAAAAAAATACATAATCTTTTGAACATATAACTTTCTGTCCTTTGGATTCTTATGCACTTTTTAGAATCTTTTTTAAAAAATGCTGATAATAATACTCTACAATTAACGAAGTCAAATACAAATCTTAATATATATTACATAAATAAAAAGAGTCAAATATATATTTGCAAAAACAAATAAGCATGACAAAAACAGTTTTCAACCCTTTCAAGGACCATGGGAAGTGTGTTTACCATCAAATTCAATCTTTGAAGTTAAGTAAGGTGGCGTAAGTTCTCACAAATCTTTCAATAAGACAGAAACTCAGGTGCTCCAGTTCCTAATCTCGCACAAAATTGTGTGTTTTGGTTTGTTATTTAGTTACTAATTAACCCAATCAATTCAAATTAAATTAATCTAATAAACTAAATTAATTGCTTTTCTTAAGTCAATCTCAGTCTTTATACATCACGAGTAGAAAAAAAATCGCCTTTTAAAGGGTTAAAAAGAAGTCTATCTGAATATTTTAAAGTATATTTTTAATATTTAAAAAGGTAGAATTTTTTAACTATTTATGACATTTTGATATTTTATAATTCATTGTTATAAATACAAGATAATCCTTTAATCGTTTATTTTTTTTCAAATTCTTTACTAGGTGATGCCATTAGTTTGGAATAAAAATTTAATTGAATCAAACGATTAAATGATAATCATTTTGAAAATACAAAAATAGCTTATGGTCACCGAAAATGCATAAATATAAAAGAATTTCTAGACTTTATCATATTAAGAAAAACAGTTGGAGAATCGTTCATAAAAATTGCGTCTTTACAACATAAACCAAGATAAATTAAATAAAAAAAAAACAGTAATAAAAATTAAATGAAATATCGATGAACAAAATGAAAAAAATTTAGAAATCATTTGATAAATTGTACAGAATTTACCGTAAATGAATGACTTAATTTTTTTTTTTTTACAAAAAGAAATGAATTATATGCAGTATTAAAAAAAAAAAAAAAAAAAAAAACGCAAGAAAATTTTAAAAATTTTATTTGGCGACAAATCTCCAAAATTTCTCGATTTTGGCGTCATATATTAATCTTAAGTATAGCCATAATCGTTATGATTTGTCTTTCGAAAATTGATGATCATATCTATCAAAACGATTATCTTATAAAGAGAGTACAAAAAGCATTTTTAAGACTTGCAAAATTACTTTACGATATTAATTTCCTTTTCGTACAATTTATCATTTAAATGTAATAATATTTTTAATTTAATTTGATACACTTTAAGAAACAATATTTTTAAGGGATTCAAACTCTCCGTCACATCATTCAAGCACGCGCTTTTGCCAATTATTGAATCCGTAGTAGGATTTTCATTTCCGCTTTTATATCGTAATGTATACACTTTGCAAATCGCACTAAACTGTTTTAATTGAATTCATGCGTTTTAGTGGTACTAAATAACTAGGTGAAATGATTTTTGAAGCAATACATCCCATATTAATAATTAACAGCCAGTTAATAATCTGGGCGAACATACTGGTCGCCAAAGGCGGCTAGTTTATCACGAAGCATTTAAAAATGAATTTCCAATAACTTATTGTTGCCCTTTGGAACAGCTATGTGAAGTTTATAAACGTGAATAAAAACTTGTCGCTAATGGCTACGCGATCCATCACAAGGTTAATACTTCAATTATTAAATTAAGAAACTGGAAGAGTTGTCCAAAAGGTTAGAAGTTTTGATTTGATTTGTTCAAGATAAAAGTTCAAAGGCGGAAAAGCACAAGTTTGACAAAGTTTACGCTTCCCCCGGCAGAGCCTCTGATTAAGACGCCCTGCAGCAAAGTTCATCCAGAAGGAAATTTGGGGAGGGCCCATTACTTTTAGATAAACATGAATGGCATCTGTGACATCTCAAAACTTATTTCCGAAGGATTTATGAACGTTCGACGTTCGGAATTATCTAGAAAGCTTTCCGACAGGCAAACTGATGGAAAGAACGCACGAGATAATCCCCCGTGTTTGATCCCCCACACCCATCCATCTGCCCGTTTTTGCTTCCTCGCCTCTTGTTATGTTGTTGGGTGTTTTGGGTGCAATGGCCAGACTAAACTATACTAAACAATTTATTACGGTTTTGGTATTTACACGAAGCTGCGTGTCCACTTCACATTGTTGGGTTAACTAATAATTCATGGGTGGTTAGGATTTTTTTTTTTTTTTTTAAATTTCAAGAAGCACGCATGAAATGTAGGGAACACAATCCTTTATAGTAATTTGAAAAAAATTAATTATATTGCAAAATAGTAAAATAAAAAAATACACTACTTTAGGATAGTTCCAGATTATTATATGGAATCCTAATTGGATAAAATTGAGCATTATCAACAATAATTGCATTTACTGTAAATTGAAACTGTCAAACGTTTCTCACGGAATTTGTACTATGGCTAAATAGACAGCAATAGCAAAAAGTGCGAACTATCGTTGGTTTGAAAATTGCTGTTTTTAATAAATTAGAAAAACTTAAACATATATTAGAATTTCGAAACTCACTTGACCATAATAAATTTGATTTGTTCAAAAAATTCGAAATATATAAAAAGAGCAAGGACTAAATTCGAATATAGCAAGAAAAAAGCTCTTGAACTAAAATACTCTAGAGGTTGTATTAATATTTAACAGTTTAATTAAATATTGCATAAAATGTTTATTTTAATAAATATAACGATTAAAATAACCAAATAAAAATATTATCAATAAAAATAATTTCAATAAATTCAGTTACTTTAGGAGGAAAAAAATAACAGTATTTTGAATACAACAATTGCGCTAAGAAATTTCAAAACAGTACAGTTGTTTTGAAATTTCAACTGTACTGTTTCAATAGTACAGTTTTGTTTTGAAAAAAATTGACGTCTTCAAGAATTTGAATATTATATATATAGATTAATAGTTCTATGTCAATCAACTAGTTCTCCAACGGTATTGATTACATTTAATTTCAGTTAAATCACTTTGACGTGATTTTCATGTCCATGATTCCATAAGTTGTTAGGAAATGCGTGTTATCGAAACTACTTAGACCGTTGAAAACTATATATTATTGGAAATTAAGCAAAAAAATATTTAAAAATTCACCAAAATCAAGAAAGAAAATTGCGCAATTATTAAATTATCGTTAAAAAGACGATTTTTTTTAAATTTTTGAAACTTTGCAACATTTTTGTGCAAGAGTATTTTTGGAAGTTATCGCTGAAAAAACAAAATTTAGCTTAACTTTAATCTATCAGAATTCTAATTAAAATTTTTTTAAAATCGTTCCAAAATGCACATTTCTAACCTCCAACGTACACATGTGCCAAATTCGGTCATTGTAGGTCTGATCTATAAATCGCCAACGCGCACACACACTTAATTATTAGTAGAGATTGAATTAGATGCATTGTGCAGTAACAATCCTCGAGTGAATTAAGAGCTTTAAGATTTCCATTATATACCTTTGTCTTGAGTTCTCAGAAGTTGTATTTATTCAATAAAGAATCTTCAGATTCAAACTCAAAATTTTCCATTTTGACAAAAAAAAATCAACTACAATAAATTATAGTAAGTATAAACATTATTTTAACATATTAGCAAAAAATTCGAGAACTATAAAAAATAAATTCCATGATACTAATGATTAAATTGGAAATTATATAATCGTTTATTATTATTATTATTATTATTATTAACGAAATTAGTGGAAACATTAACGATTAGAGATGAGAAATTGATAGGAATAGTTCCAAATTTTGAATGCATCTCGGAATGAAAGAGTATCCAAGATCAAAGCAATTGTCCTAAATTTTATTTATAAATAGTTTAGTTACATTAAAGTCCCGTTGTAAAGCAACACTAGGACTATTTCGGGACGACCTCGTAATTTTAAACCGCTGTCAGATGACGAGGACGAATCTTAGCTGGCACCCCTTTCTCCTCACCACATCACACCAGCGGGAAGACATATGGCCCGGACGGATTTAACATGCAACAGACACTCGTACATGATGGTTCTTCTGTGGAATCGGGTCTCGAACCTGGAACCCTATGGCTCACGAGCCGAGACCTTACAACCAGGCCACTGCGGCCCTTATTTATAAATAATCAGCACATTTAAAGTTAACACATCCTTTCCATCATTTACAATGCAATTGAGTTGAATATAAACATATAATATTAGTTTAATAAAGTAGACTTTGCACGCAAAGTGCTCTTGTATTTCTATTGTATGTACTAGACAGACCCTGCACATATTACTAAAAAGAAATTTTTTTTTTTAGTTAATTTTTTTAAAATCTTCCCATTTAGTTTTATTATATATAAATGAGTGACCTTAATATAATAGTAATAGAGGGCGGTCATAAAGTTTTTCCTGATTGTAAAAGTTATTACGAAGGAATCATCGAATATAAAATGATAAATTTTAACTACGAAACGTTAATGTTATTGATTTTTTGTCAGACAGTAATTAATGCAGGTTTTGCATCGGTTTTTTTTTTTTTGTTTTTTTATCAAAATAACGCCAATTAAAAAAAATTCAATATGTTCTTTGGTTCGTGAATTCAAATCAGTCTTTACTGTTCAATGTCAAAATTAAGGTTACAAAAAAGAACAGAATAGTTGCATCGCCAATTCAAGATATTGATACACTTAAAGTTAGGATCACAGATGTATCTAGAGTGACTGCACTAAAACTTTTATGAACATTTCTACAATAAATCAAAGCAGCCATATGCCACATCTTTAATAGTTTTTTTTTCATAATTAGGGAAAAAAACTGACGTTCTGTTCATTAATCAGTCTGAAAGAAAATAAAAATCGAAATTGCTTTTTAAATCATGTTTATTTTTATAATTAAAAACTTAGAGGGTAAAATAACTTGCGAATTTCTTCGATATCCCTCCTTATCAATTTAAAATTAGCAATTCATTTAAATACCAAAAGTAATAATTAGCAGCTACTTTCGGTATCATAAATTGAACTAATGTCCACCTTTGTAGCTTGAGATATTCTTTTATTCTATACTTTTCAATTTACAGTAATTCTCTTGAAAATTGTCTAAATCTGAACTATAATAATACATTGAATTTCGTTTAAAATAAAACTATGGTACAAAATTCTACTTTATTCCTAACTGAATTTGTCAAACAATTTTGACTTACCAATAACAAATGAGAAAAATCTGAGTTTACATACCATTCAAGGATAGTAATCAAAATCATTTAAAAGATAGAAATAAATAGAATATAGTTTCTTTCCATTATCGCATGTTTTTATTTCACAAGTCAACAGAGCCAAAATTATTTCCTCATTTAAAAACGCAGTCTTCTGATCCTATTAAAAATTTGTTCGCTGACGTGGAAAATTAATTCGCCGCTATTAATGTTCAACTGTCCACATTGTTTCTTTCAAGCAAATTGACATTCTCTCAAGTACAGCGTTTGTCCAAGGTCTTAACATTTAAAAAATTATTAGATGATATAACCGATTTTGTTCAGGTTAAAAAAATTTCATGCTTAATATTTTTAAGCAAAAATAATCTTTTAAAATGCTGAAAACAAGAAATCTTTTTTTTATCGTCTGAAATGTTTCATAAAATTAAAAATGAGAATACAAATTGAATCGGACGATTTTTAAAACACCAATAGCTAATCTTCTCTATATCTCACATTAAATAAAATAAGTTTTCGTTATAATTTTTAATATTCTTTTGAACTTTTCTTTTAGTATTCTTCCAGAATTCTGCTAGTATGTTTCTGGAAATCGTTCTTCGTTTGTATTCTTGTTCTTCGACAATAAAAATTCTGAACGAATTATTTCTTAAAAAGCTTCTGAAAAGTTTTTATTATTTAATTTTTAATTAGTAGGAAAACATAACTTAAGTAATAAAATTATTAAAAAATGACCATAATTATTAAACCATAATGACCATAATTAACAAATAAAGACTTCCTTTCCTGAAAGTAATTATTTGAAAGATAAATATAAATTTTCAGGAAGGTAATTATTTCTCTAAAAGTTATTTTAGAGAACCTGTCAAATGGAATATAACACAACTCAATTTCATATAAATATGTACAGATCAAGAGTTCAAATTTAATTTCCCGCACATCCACCCTCTAAGAGCTATTATATCACCGAACAAAAGATCTCCTAGATAAGAATATGTACACAGGATTGAAAGTAAGACAAGTCCAGATAACACGTGCAAATATTTTATTCCAGCATTAGAAAAAAAAATCATTCCCCCATTTCCAAACATTATGTAAATACAATTAATCCTGTAATTGAAAAGTGTAGTAGGATTAATGAATGTGTGAAATCATAAAACTGATAGAGAGCTATCCAACTTATCGCTTTTTTTTTATTATTTTGGAGAGTGAAAATTTTTACCTTGGACCGCTTTTCAAAATTTTATTCAAGATAAAGCGTAAAGATAAATAATTTTTGCTTTTTTTCTGTAATAGCATCCAAAGTTAACACACAAAACTGATTATTACATCTGAAAATTCAAAATATTATTTATTAAATAAAAAATGTACAGATAAAATTATTTGTTTATTTTTAAAAAATTTTTAAGAAGAGTTTTAGCATATTTTAGAACAACACATTTTATTTTTTCTACTGACATTTTTTCCTAACTTTTTCCCCTATTGTTGATGATTAAGATATGAAGATTCAACTAATTTTACCCATGTAAATTTCAGTATAAAGCTTGCTTTTAATAAATTTGAAATTTTGTTGCTCTTACAATTAAGGTTTAACTACACAATCGTGCAACGATAGACAAAATTTTAAAGTACATCCATTATAATAATTACGGCTGCTGTTTCCAGTGATTTAATTGGAAGCATAAAGATATGAAATACGGGAAAGTGCATTCTGCAATAAACATATATGGCTTTTAAAATATTATGATCAAATTTAGTTTTAAAATTATTTTCCTGAGGAAGACATTATGATAAAGCTACGTAATTTTTTTTTTAAAAAAATTAACATTTTAGCAGTATTTGATTCCGACGAACCAACTGGTCATCAAAGACTAAATTACTGGTTTCTCGTGAAAGTATTCCTCCATTGCAAACGAATAGTGGATCTTCGAGAGAGACGAAAGCGTCAAGATTGCACAGTTTGTTTTTTTAATTCAGATTTTTGCTTGACAGTTGTGCTTCTTAGCTTAGTAAAAAAAAAAGTATTCAGAAACTTTATAAATAGCTAAAACAGGCATTTTTTTAACAAAACATTAAGGAAAAAATATTATGCGATGACGAGAGATCGAATAAGAAGTCTTAAAAAAATGTGTCAAAGACTTACAAAACAGCGATAAAATACTTTCCGAATTAAAATATACATGTAAACATTTTTTTAAAATCTCATTTTAAACGTGGAAATTTCTTTTAATGCGCATTATGCAATACTACACATCGTAGTGGAAACACACACCATCTTGTGATGAAACGATTCAAAACGATTTTCCGTCAAACTCGGAAAGATGAGCGCATTTCCAGAATTCTTAGATATTCTTTGAGCTTGATTTCTACCTCATTATAGATGCTTTTTTGTTCAGTTCCCTCCTCCCCCCCTCATATGTATGTGAGTATCGTTTCTGACACTACTATTTTTAAAAAATGGTGTTGATTCCCTAGAAGACTATTGTTAATATCAAAGTATTATCAAAAACTTCAATAACAAAAATATTTCAGTATTAAGAATAATTAATTTGTAAAAAAGCGAACTAACAAATTTCTAGAACAGAAATACTCCATTTATTCATCGTAATTTAATTTTTATCGCACTTCCAGTAAATAAAAATTGCTCTAAAGTACTTTATTCTGAATCTGTATCGTTTCCTGACAATATTACGAGTTATCCGTAATTAATACGTCTTTTAAATCCGCGTAGAATCCACCTTATTTTTTTAAAGGTAAACATCTTTCATTTTTACCTCTCACCCCTAATTTGACTAAAACGCATGCGCAAAAACGCGGAGGTATTTTGAATCCGAGATTGAATCGGTAGCTCAAAAGATCCTGTAGTCATCGTGTCCACTTGTACTCGGACAGAGAGACTTCCTGTTAATCAATTTCATTGAACTTTTGATAGAATTATGAAAATATAACAAAGATCACATAAAATTTCACCTGTTTAGTTTAAAGTGTTTTTCAGTTGTTGTTGTGTTTACAGATACAGTTCCAAAATTGTGTTTATCAGAAATATGGAATCTTAAAACGAAATCTCGAGTTCGAATTTTTCGACGATTACAACATTTTCTTATATATTTCGCATACAAGAAAATAAAATTCCTCAGTCGATATTTTTTTTAACTTAACACATTGCTATCTTTGAATAAATTTCCTTTTGGGTCAATATTAACCTTTTAAAACACGGAGAGTAAATTCTATTCCAGGATGAAGGATCCATGAAACGATCTTTTATCCTGGTATATGGGAAAATTTTAAGAAGCCTTGAACTTATCAAAATCTAAAATTTGACACTAAAATGAACATTCGGAAATAAAAATTTAAGAAAATTTAAGAAGCATTTACCATTCTCAGAAAAATCCAGCTCGAAATCATTAAGCGAAAAGAGTGAAGCCAGGGCATCATTCAGCCAGTCCTCGAAATCCGAGAGCAAATTGTGTATCAGAATGACAGACACTTCCAAAATCGAACTATCCCAAACACATTTGCCACCAAACGACTCCATGTCTCACCTCAAACTGACAAAACCCCCAACTATGGCCTTCCTTAAAATTGTTTGGAAAAGTAAAACTAGTTTAATTTCCAATAAATGATAACATTTTATCAGTAGGGCATTCGACTGATAACCTCAAGCTGGAAATTTAAAGTTGACCGAAATTTCTAATAAAAAATATTATAAAAATGGAAGCTGGCGCTTGCCGATTATTATGAAAGACACGTGCATTTCTTATCTGGTGTGGAGTCATTTATCGGCGGTTTCGATCGCAGACGATTAAGTCTATCTTTAGAAATTCAGTGCGCGTTCGAGTGCAATTCAGTGTGTGGAGTGGAAGTGTTAAGCTGTTAAATCGGATGCACGCCTCGATGATTTAATGCGCATTGTTGAAACTCCAAAACATAATCGCAATTCAACCTTAAAGGAAGATGTGTAGTTCAGGTGTCGTGCAGTATTGTTTTTTGAAATAAGGTTTGTTGTATTCGCGTGATTGTCATCTTAGATCTTCGATATAATTGATGGATGCATTTCACATTCTGTTATGCGAGGACAGCATCCGAGATGATCGGTATTGATAGAATGTATCAAAATTTCATTGTTCTTTAACTATATAAGTGCACTCAACGACCCATTTGTTTGGCCGCTTGACGTATTGTAGCCAAATGCGATTCTTGCGCCAAAGAAACTTCTCGCATACTCCCAAATTATGACTTGCATAGTATTGGCATAAAATATTCATGAAATATTAAACTTTGGCGTGAATTTAGCACTTTTACCGAATCTATCATACTTGGCGAGTTATTTGGCGATACATCTCAGGCATGTGTTAATAGTATCAAAAAGTCGAATTTGTGTTTTAAACACGTTCTTTCTCAACCGATTGAAACAATAATTTGACAGGACACTTGTAGTCAAAAAAATCCCATATCAAATTTGATACATTTAAGTCATTTTGTTATTGAATTATCGCACTTGCTTATTTTTGAAAGTACAGACCGATAGACAGTCAAGCCGTAGTTGGATTTGCCTCAAAATGCGATAAGTATCTACACTAAATCTGTGTACCGAGTTTTATCTATCTGGCTCTCTTTTTGATAGAAAGCTGCAAATTTTGTTTGATCGTACACCCAATTTCAATCTTTTAGCTCAAACCGTTTCAATTGTCTGTCACAGATAAACGGACATTTTTCAACAATGTGTTTTTCGATCTCGGGTAGATCTAAAAACGTGGCGATTCGTCAAAATCTCCAGTTCGAATTTTTTTGACGACTATTACACTTTCTTTATAGTACGAGTCAGAGAAAGTAAAAATGAGATTTAATTGAGAGATCTACATGAATTTACAATAATTGCGCATCAATTGATTATGGTGTATGTAAGCGCATGCGAGTGTGTGTGTGTGTGTGTGTGTGTGTGTGTGTGTGTGTGTGTGTGTGTGTACACACTAGAATAAACACGAGTACAGTGCGTTAGATTAAATTTTAAACTTGCGTCAAAATAAAAGCATAATTTTAAAAATGGGTAAAAGCCATTAAAGAATGAGAATGAGATAATTTATGAAATAATTATAAGATAATTTTTTCGCAAATTCTAACGCTATATTGAAGAAATTAATTGCTGCATAGACTTTTACAATTAAACTAAACAAGCCATCTTGTAAATAAATAATATACTTAAAATAAAAAAAAAAATCAATCATGGCAACTGTCAGCTACCTACCTACATATTATACTATACTAGCCGCCTTTTCGCGACCAGCCGGTTCGCCAATCTTAATGCACGTTAAAATTTTAATATTTTTATGGAACTTCCATTTTAATTGCTTCTTCATTAAAATATTTTAAAACTTCAAATTTTAATAGTCATATAATTTACACATAATATTATAAAGGCCTTCAGCCATAACGTAATATGCATCTCATTTTCTGTTGGCTCCCGTAGAATTTATGCTTTAAATTAAAGTGGAAATTATTAAACTGCAATAAATATATATTTTACTGAAACGAAGCATTTTTTTTAATGTGAGTACTGAAAACAGAGTTCTGAGTATTTAAACCTTATGGGCACTAAATATTTCTTAATTTATATAATATCTCAAGGAGTTTTCAACAAAATTTTCACAGATTCATCATGTGCAGATCGATTAACAATGTTTAGTTTTAAAAGCATCAAACACTAAGAAAATAAACAGAATCGTCTGAAATAATCTGTCGAAAACATGTTAAGCCTTCAATATACGTTGAAAATAGTTGTCAACAATCAAAACACAGTGCGCATGCGTGAATTTTCAACGCCAGTTCTGGAAACGCAAATACGTGAATTTTTCTATTCCAGTTGGGGTAACACTACGCAGATTAGAAATTTTTTCCTTTATTCTGTTTTATTTTAATTCAAAAGTACTTCAGAATGAATCTGAAACATGGATTAAATAACAATGTTTAATTTTATATGCATCAAGCATTGAGAAAATAAACAGAATCCTTTGAAATAATCTGCCGAAAATTTCTTAAGCCTATCCTCTTTAGCGTGGGGAAAAAAAAACTGAAGCTTTAACTCATTTGGCGGTGGGGAAATGAAAAGATTTTTTTGGTGGGAAAGTTAGTTTTTAATTAAAATTCTAATTAAAAATTCAAAATAAGGGACCCCAGGTGCACATTCCCGACCACCAAGATATGCATGTGCCAAATTTGGTAGCTGTAGGTCGAACGGTCTGGCCTGTAGAGCGCCAACACACACACACTGAGATTTGTATAAGTATGGATATCATACGAAATATAATTCTGAACTATAATTTATCGAAATATTGAAATTAAGATTTTCCTATGATGGGTACAAAATGATTCGATTTACAGTTAAACTTTTTTGATAAAGTTTTTCAGTTGTATAAAATATGTGGGAGCAATTTAAATTACAATTGTATTTTTATTATTAATAATAACCCATATAATTTCTATATTAATTTAACATGTCTGGATAATTAAGATTAAATTTAGATCTAATTTCAATAATCCTCAAGGCATTAAGATTCAAGAGAGAAAGGAACACGAGAACTTCCGCTTTTTCGAAAAGGATCGTTTTATTCCGTTATTTGTCCTGGAACTCATATTTGGTGTGTCTCTTTGTAGAAAGGAAAAATTATTGAAAATTTCCCGGTACAAAGGAGTTTATTCTTGCGATTTACTAAAAACAGGCAATTGATTTACATTCTCATATTTCCCATTATTGCATGTTTTGTGTCAAGTTTCGCAACTTAACCTCTTAAGTATATTGATTTTTTTTCCCATAAACTAATTAAACGATATCTTCCATTACGGAATGCGATTCAATTAAAAATCGATTGAATTTTGTCGTTTATGGATCATATGCAACTTTTGTATTGAATCAAATTATCTTAATGGTTTAATTTCAGTTTATAAATTTAGAAACCATAATTCGATATTTTTGTAACCTATGAGTACTTCGGTGAAAGGATTAATGATCATTCGGTATGAATCTCATTTTTCTCTGAAGGGGGGGGGATGAATTCATCCAAAAGTTAGTATGATGCATCGTAATGGTTCCAAGACCACTTGTTTGCTTTCTTATATTTTTCGATTGCTGCATTGACATGTGCACAACAACAAGGAATCTGCAGTCAACGTATTGAAAGTCTACAATCTGATGCAAATATACAATTTAATGAACAAACCACATTTCATCTCTGTAGCACAAGGAATCTTTAGTTGCATGCATTCAGATGAATAGCGAAATTTCCCGTTGAGTAATTTCATCCAAAATCTGAAACAAATCTTGAGTTCTGAAGACTTTATACCAAATTCCGTATGTACTTTGTTCCTCCAGTTTTTTAAACCCCTACACTCGGAAAGGTAATTCGATGCATTATTCAGTTAATATATGGGCTTGTTTATTACTCCAAAAAATACATACAATTGTTTTAAGTTCAGTTTCCCTGAAATATGACTACATCTTTTTACCATTCTGTAGGTGTTTTTAATAATTAAAATTAAGATAATAAAATGTCAACATGATGTACTGTTGAACATCTAAGCTTAAAGGGTTAATTATGTTCATTGACAGAATTCCAAAACTTTTCTATTTTCACTCAAGAAAATCTGATATGTTGAAATAAAAATCAAGTTCAAGAACTTTTGATGCAAGAGAAAGAACTTTTGATGCAAGAGAAAGAACTTTTGATGCAAGAGAAAGAACTTTTGATGCAAGAGAAAGAACTTTTGATGCAAGAGAAAGAACTTTTGATGCAAGAGAAAGAACTTTTGATGCAAGAGAAAGAACTTTTGATGCAAGAGAAAGAACTTTTGATGCAAGAGAAAGAACTTTTGATGCAAGAGAAAGAACTTTTGATGCAAGAGAAAGAACTTTTGATGCAAGAGAAAGAACTTTTGATGCAAGAGAAAGAACTTTTGATGCAAGAGAAAGAACTTTTGATGCAAGAGAAAGAACTTTTGATGCAAGAGAAAGAACTTTTGATGCAAGAGAAAGAACTTTTGATGCAAGAGAAAGAACTTTTGATGCAAGAGAAAGAACTTTTGATGCAAGAGAAAGAACTTTTGATGCAAGAGAAAGAACTTTTGATGCAAGAGAAAGAACTTTTGATGCAAGAGAAAGAACTTTTGATGCAAGAGAAAGAACTTTTGATGCAAGAGAAAGAACTTTTGATGCAAGAGAAAGAACTTTTGATACAAGAGAAAGTAAAAACTAAAATCGGGATTTTCTTTTTGAAAGCCCACAGCAATAAAAGGCAAATCTTGATAACTAACTATCAATAAACTGGTATCTTGGTAAATAAACAATTTAAAAGCGAAACCAGAGTTGAAAGCAAAAGAGTTGCGTCTTTGTTCTTTTTCAATCCCATGAAAAAATAGTGATAACTTATCACAGCATATTATCAAGAACTGTTGCATATTCCAGAGAAAATCAATCTATATTTCAGAGAACTTTCGCTTCCGATTAAAAATATTTTTTCATTTAAAAGATAAAAAAAAATTTCCTATGAATTAAGGGTACACTTCAATTGTATCGATACTGTGAATGCTGCCTACAAACAAAACTTGGAATCCACGAAAGTCCACGAGTTATGCAGATGCATATTGGGTCTTTCCTTTTAACTAAATGGATTCCAAACTTGTTACAAAACTACAATATGAAAGCTTAAATACCAAATTTCATTTTTTCCTAGTTTATTGTGCCTTTAAATTACGCTCAGATATTCTAAATTTATATTTTTAGGAAATAGAGCTTCTGAAATGGTAGAAATTTATCAAACCTCGAGGTTGAATTTTGATAAATTTTTTGAATACGAGAGAGTGATAAAATTCCAATGAAATCATTTCTTAATAAGAAATTGTACATTCGTATAAACTTAACGAATTTTACAAAACTAGCCGCCTTTAGCGAACAACTTGTTTGCCCATATTATTTAACTTTTTGTCGCCAAGCGATAAATATTAAGTGCATTTTTAAAATTTGGCCTTATTTGATGTGACAGGAATGCGAATTTAATTGATTCAATGTTACAAATTACTGTAACATTGAATCAATTAAATTAAAACATATATACTACGCAATTAAAGCGGAAGCGAAAATCCTATTTCGAAGACAATGCTAAAGAAAGAACTTTTCTCATTTTTATTTTAAAACCGGCAAAAGCACGAGATTGAATTTTTTTGATAGAAGAGATTGAATTTAATTAGTAGAAACCGAGATTGTGTATTCAAGTAAATTAAAAAAATTTATTAAAAATAAAATAATGTACACAAATAAATATAGATTAGTAATAGAAGAATATAGAAGATGATGCAAACATTATTTTGGGGAGAAAATAATTTTGAAAGATAATGATCATCAATTTCCATAGATAGGTTATCACGGTTTCTCTTCTGGCGATGATTCACCAATTTTTTTAGCTCGATTAAAGTTTCTGTTTGGCATTTATTTCTCGATTTCTTTTACATCTTGTTTCCTCTGACTGATTGGAGTTTTAAGGATATGGTGAACACTCTCCTAAATTTTTCCGATAATAATTTACAGTTCCATTGTTTTGTGAAGTGCTGAATTAAATGCAGATGTAAAAGCGCTCAATGAAGTAGTCAGACGTCAGTATAGTGATTTGCTTATATTTAACTGTTGCCATTCGGCAAAAGTAATAAGCGATTTCTTTGCCATGCTTTATAGAGAGAGATGAGTAGGCGAAAAGTGATCATTCACTTTTTGGTACTCATTTTGCTCAATAAAATTAAAACTAAAAGTCTTCCATCAACGCGAAAGAAAAGGAATAAAATTCTATAATTGTTTTCATTTTAATCCTTTATGATTTGCGTTTTCCTTTCAACACTGCTTTCGCACCACTGTCTCAGTGGCGGATATTTCCAATAGGTAGCTGCCAAGTATTGCCTAAGGGTTGAGAATGTTTTCTAAGAGGCCTGTTTTGGATCGTTTTCTCCTAGTTCCCAATCAAATAACTGTAAAAGTTGCAAATTCTATAAATTATACAAGATAATATTAATATTTTGTAAGTATAATTGGCAGTTTTATGAGTATTTTATTATGTTCATTTAATTATTAGAATATTTATCACCTCGCAGCATCTGCGTCAGTAGTATATATTATTCGTTTCAGGATCCTGAGACGAACACTTTTCGGCGATTGTACTTCGCTAAGAGGTGGTAAGCAGAAATTTGAGTAATTATTACGCTTCCTAATTCTGCGAATAATCTAACTTCACCTTATTGTTAGTGTAAACAGCTCCTCCTTTCATCTTTCCTCTCACCCCTTTTTTAATTAAGACCACCTGCCGATGCGCAGAAGAGCAGAGTGTTTCCGAATCCCCCCCCCCAAAAAAAATGGACAGTACAAAACGAGGCTACTGAAAAGTCTTGAGTCACAATAGATAAAAAAAATTTAACACAAAGTTAATAAAATAAGAGATCAACTTAAAATAAATCATTTAGAGTGTAATAGAAGTTGAAACGAAAACTTCCCATTTTCTGAAATAGTTTTGAAATTTCCACGGCAATTTTCTTATATCAGTATACCATAAAAAATTAAAATTCATTGGAAACTTTTCGATAAAAAATGTATTAAAATATTATAAAGGTCTTATTTTAATTCGCTTGGACCAATTAGATTTTTTTCCAGAATTTTTTTGATACATACTTTAATTTTACACAATATATTTTGAATGCTTAATTTTATTGAAAATATAATTTTTACTTCAAAACTTGAATTATTTGACACTTAGAAAGGTTTTTCTTTTTCTTTTTTTTAATATTGTAGCAATTTCTCTAGGTCTTCAACCACAAAAAATCTAATATTCATAAATCATTATTCATGCAAAATTATATATATCCATACAGCATAATAGAAAGGCCTCAGGGTTGTAACTAAAAATATGATGCCCATGTAGTATTTAAAAATTTCAACACTTGGAGAGAAACAAAACTGTCATACTGCAGCTATCTAAATACAAACAAATGGGAATAGCATCTTAATATCAATATGAACCGAGAGTAAAATAAAAATATCAAAATTCTACTTTCAAACGATTTATTAAGGATCAAGATAACAGTTTTAGTTGACTTTCCACATTTTCGTAGACCACTGCATCCTCAATATATTACAAATGTGAAATTAAACTTGCCACTTTATTAAAACAGGGGCCTCATAATGTGTATTGTAAATAAATGGCTGCGAAATATCTGAATCCGTTATTGTCTAGGCTACAGCAATACGACGCTCCATCGTAATCTTAACCAGGAATTTCAGCGGCAATGATAGTTAACGGAAATATTTGCATATTTTAACGATTTCGCTAACCAGTTCGTACACACACTTCTAGATCTTACACATGATTCATTTAACATAATAAATGCATTAAAAGTACATTGCAATATAAATATGCAACACGTATTCAAGCAATAGCAGAATGAATATAGCATGTTCATTGATTGCTATGTAATTGCAACTTACTACTTTCAACACAACATTAAAATGAAACATTTTGGATCAAAATTGAAATATTAGTGTCGCAAATTTTAGACATCCTTGTATTAATGACGCTTTTAATTTACAGCCCATTTAACTCATTGTACAAGATGATCTGCCTGGGATTACGCTTACCACAGGTTAAGAACATCTGCATGAATTGAATGGCAGCAAATTTCAATATAAATTTATGTTATGATGCAATGCAAAAGTTTATTTTTCGAAGCTATGTGAGTTATCAGCGTTCACATAGATGCCGATAGAGATTACCAACCCAAGGATGAATTGGGTTTCAAATTTGATTAACTATAATATTGTTGATAAATCCATATGACAAATTTAATCCAAAAAAGCTGGTTATGTTACTGAAATATTGTTTTCACGTACTGATTAACAGGTACACAGATTTAAAAAACAAAAAACATTCATCTTTACTTTCGTGCAACCCGAAGCGATTTTTTTTTTTTTTTTTGAAATTTTAAGTAAGATTTTTATTACTTAAAAAAAATTAGCAACATTTCGGCATCTTTCTTTATCTTTTTAATTGATTCTAACGTTTTAACCTATAAATTAAGTTTTTATTTTTAAAATTTTAAAAAGTATTTTAAGCATATTTTCCAAGAATTTATTTTGCACAAAAAAAAAAAAAAAATTAGCCTGCATGAGCACACTTCGCGCGTATGGAAAAAAAATGAGCTTTTATCAATGTGTTGCCATCGCATAAACATTTTTAATTTGAGTTTTTGTCAACTTCATTGCAAATTAAACATAGAAGTAACTTTTGGCATGTATGCATATGAAATGAAAAAATATATATACGAGATATTTTCTAAAAGATGCAAGAAATACTATCCCATGACCTTTACAATATATTAATTCAATAAATCGTTTTTTTTTAAAGTAAACATGGTTTAATATATACAAGATATCCACATTAATCAGAGCCGAACTACTATTAATTACCGTATATCTTAATTAAAATAGTCTAAATGAAATAACCATTTTATGTAGTTTAGATCAATAAGTGATCCGATCAATTACGAATTTTAAATTTTTATACTGATCCTCTATTCTTGTGTCATATGTAATAAAATAATCTTGAAACACTAATATTTTAAATGAAAGTTCTATTTTTTTGCAATGAAAACCGATTGAGTTATGAAAATTTAAATGTCTGTATTATAAAAAAAGCGCGATTTTATTCCTCTATTGATTGTGTTGGAAAAAAAAATATTCTAATCAGTGCTTGGACTTTCCCCAAGACTGATGGTCTAAAATAATGAAATTGTGGATTGTCCTAAAATAATGATATTCAAAGGCCCATAACTTGGTCGGGCTTGACTGTAGATGATTGAAACATTCGTTTGTCAAGATAATTTTAATACGATTTTTAGGATTTGAATTGATGTAAAGCTGAATTTTATAATTAATCAGAAATTTTTATTGAATAATTCTTGGAATATTGCATTAATTTTTTTAAAAAATATTCTGTGTGACACACAAGATTACAGAAAGTCGAATCCCTCAGTACCGTAATAACTATTAAAAAAATTCTTTTTTTAGCAAACTAGTTTCGTATTTATTGAAATTTTATACCTTTCATTGAAAAGTCAGATTTAAGTTTGACGGCAGCAGATAGCAAATTAGAGACATAATACAATTAACAATATAAAGTCCGGTTTCTATAATAGAAATTATGTGAATATCGAAACTTGGAGCTTAAATATTTTGCTGAAGAAGCTATCAAAAAACCAAGATACATAAATATTTAATTGGGAATTTTAGACAGCATTACTCCTGGCGAACCAGCTGGTTACCAAAGGCGGCTAGTTTTAGATACAAATACCGCAAGTGAAATCATTCTTATTTCTAGCTCATTATCTTAACGGAAATTTAAAAAAGCAAACAGACGGGCATGAATAATTTTTTTATAAATTTAATAATAAAAAATTTTATGCATTTTAATTTGTTTCATGCTCATAAAGATAAATGGCAAACAACACTTCACGTGTTTATTTCAAATTTTGCATGCTTCTGTTTTCTTGATGACAACATTTTTAAAAAACATAAACCAAGCGTAAATTAATTTTTAGACTCTGTATTTGTGCCACCGTCTGTATGAGATTAGTTATATCAACGCCCCGTTTTAAAGCAAGACTAAAACTATTTTGGGACGGACCTCGTCATTTTGAACCGCGGTCAGATGACAATCAAGACACCCGAGCTGGCATCACTCCCCCCTCCAAACTTCCGCACCACACCAACTGGAGGGCGTTTCGTACAGATAGATTTAACATGCACCAGACACGCTTACACGACGGTTCTTCGGTGGAATCTGTTCACGAACCTGAAGCCCTTCAGTTCCGAAGTCGAGACTTTACTTCCAATCCACCGTGGCCTCAGTCTGTATGAAAGAAGCAACAGATCAATATAAAATTATAAGCTTCAAGTAGCGGAAGTAGTCTCCTTCAAACTTTCTCGCAATTCCACGAAAAAAATTTATCCTGCGCAAAATGTAGACCTTTGGTCAATCTGCGAATACATGGCATTGATGAATGATACTGACGATTATGTATATTATTTTATATATAACGAGAGGGAAAGATCTTTGGTGCGAATCTATCATAAAATTTGTATTTTTGACGCCATTTTGTCAGCTATTTGATACTAAAATGCGATTCGGATCTAAAGTTGTAATTTCAAGATAACATACCAAATTTCATTCATTTAAGTCATTACGTTCAGGAATTACTAAATTTACATGAATGCGAAAATAGAGATCGACATCCAATCAATCGTCTGAAATACACGATTCAAAATTTGATAAGTTTGGTTATATTAACATCCCGTTTTGAAGCAACACTAGGGCTATTTTGGGACGAACCTCGTCATTGTGAACCACGGTCAAATGACGAGGACGACACCTGAGCTGGCATCCCCTCTCCACCACACCAGCAGGAGGAGGACGTTTGGTCATGATGGATTTAACGTGCAACAGACCCCCCTTACACGACGGTTCTTCAGTGAATTCGGGTCACGAACCTGAAACCCTCCGGTTCCGAAGCCGAGACCTTACCACCAGGCCACCGCGGCCCCACAAAATTTGATAATATATTTTAGACAAAATATGGGCTTCGCTGATTTATCATCTAACTCTTTTCCTTTTACATTTATCTAATTCAATTGTTCTTAAACAACCAGACAGGCAGGCTACCTGTGAATGGATTTCGTTCAAAATTTGATAGAAATTACAAATTTGGTCATAAGCCTGCAAAATAAATTTTACCAGTCTAGCTCAAAACATTTTCAAATTATTTTCGTAGACAAAAAGACAATGTCAAACATGTGTTTTTCGGAATGAGGGTAGTCCGAAATAGAGATTCATCATCAAAATCTCAAGTTCGAACAATTTTTTTTTTTTTTTGTCAATATTTCATCTGTACTACATACAAGAGAAAGTGAAAATATCTGATGTACTTTTATTAATATACTGAACATCTCCGATTAAATTTATTTCAAAATCAAGAGAAAAATATGGGGCAGAATCCAAGATCGAATTTTTTTTACCCATTGCAATATTTTTCCCCGTATGCGAGGAAGTAATGAAAGATACGCAAGTATAAGAATCGCTCTCCCATATTAATATTCAAAACTGGAATAAACTGTTCTCTAAAGGGATGCAAATCAAGTTTCGCAATTCGATTTTGGTGTACCATCCCTCCATATCTCTAAATATCCCATGGGATTCATTCATTCATTTATTTTTCTTCTCTTGAATAAGTTATCCGTTTCTGAAACATCATCCAATTGTCCAGTGTAATGAAGATTTATGATTAATACATTTATTCTAAAAATGTATCCTCGTCTGTTAGCCAAGGGCAGTGGAGAATTGTAACGAGTTCTTGATTTTGACTTTTGTTCTACGATTTAATCCCTTGCTAAAAGTACGGCGAACAAATAAAAATAATTGCCAGTTAAATAATAGAGAGTTTCAAAAAATTACTATCTGTTAAAAATAACAGTTTATTAGAACACCTGTGGAAAATTTGAAACTCCGTGAATCTTTCTCACATTCTTTCGAATAAAAGGTATCCCCCCTCCCCCTTCCCTGCATAAAAAATATGGACTTTCAGCAAGTCAATTTTGAGTCTTCAAAATTTATTTTTTACTTTCAGAGACCAGCACATGAGAATTGTGGGCGTCCTTATACAGTAAAAGAAACAGTGTGTATTTTAAATGCCATTTTTCAGACGACAGAAACTAGTATTCATCACAGAATTACAATTTCAATAACATGATCGTATTGCAAATTTCCTTTTTTTTTTTAGTCGTTACACCTTTTAATTATTGCATCTACATGCATGCAGATTTACAGTCCAACAGATGGTTAATTCACTGATGCACTTTCAAAATTTGACAAAAATTTATACTTTAAATGCCAACACTGTACCGAATTTTATTCAGCTAGATCTCTACATTCTGTAGGTACTGTCGCTTACCCTTATACATACTTCCTAACACCCCAGGGGGAGGGGCATCTCGAAATGAGGATGAGAGTCTTCCGGTATGGTGGTTGGATCTCGCCACCCTGGAGGGCACAAATAGGTGGGGGATCTGGCTCCTCCCATCGATGACGGGACGTACTTCCTTCGGGAAGGATTGCACCGTGGCCGGTGATGGCCCTTAGGACTCAACTATAATTCCCTCTAATTTTGCTATCGCGGCGGTCCGGTTATTCAGTTTTCTTTACTTTTGTGCCTTCGGGCGGGTCGGAGAGTCAGTGATATGACTATACATACTTCCTCTAGATGAGGATGAATTTCATTCAAAAATGTTTAATGAAATGTACAAATTTGGTGAAAAAAAAATTGTATGTTAAAACTCAACTGTTCAGTTCAAAGCATTTTTCAGTTATCGTGTTACCAAACAGATTTAGAAACATAAATGCAAGAATGAATTTTTCAGACTATTGAAAGTCTGGAACTTGGATTCGTCAATGTTATTACAAATACGACTTTTTTTTTTTCGATGTTTTATGATATGTGTCGCAATAATTAATATACTTCGAATACGAGCGATTAAAAAACGTGATTCATCTTCGAATAGCACGGCTGTTACAAGATTTCCTTCAGTCTTCTATTAAATTGAAGATGTTTATACCCCATTATCTATTAAAGATATTCTATTTCATCACAAACATGGACATTTTCTGATTTACGCATTTTTACTTTTTCATATACGAAGAATTGTAAACGTCAAAAAATTTGAACTCGAAAAAATGCAAATTGAAAAGTATCCGGATACATTTGACCATATAATGTGCTTATAAAGTTGGTTAAATTTTCAGCGTAACGTATATTATGACATTTTGTTTGAAGCAGAAGGCAGGTTTGAAGACATAGACGAGACGTTGTATTTTTGTTTTTCCTCACTTTAATATCCATTCCGGGAAGGCCTAATTATTTACAAGCAGACGCAGCGCGGAACAAAAGCAGAAATAAGAAAAGGGACGAACGAATGATCACTAGTCTTATACAAGATGGGATTTCCGGCTACGCACCAATTTAATACACGTGGTGACCTTTGACATCTTTTCAAGGGCACCAAAGATATCACTTTCTCTTGATACGTAGTACTGATGGCGCATTATTTTTTTTACAAAGGAATTAATTAAACCGAAAGTGGAATTAGACCAAGAAATAAGACAATATTTTACTATGGACTAAATTAAGATAAAGTTTTGAAAATTAATTTGGATTAAATTAAGAGTTTAAAATATTGTATATTATATATGCCCGAGCCAGAGGCCATACAGGAAACTTGATGGCACCTCCGAATAGCAACCCCACCCCATCCAGCACGATGGAACAAACGACACTTGGTCCTTTGTTGTTTGCCAGTTGCAGGTATCGCCCTCTAGAGGAAACGCATATTGGTCCAGAAAAAAAAATCATTACATTTTTACATTGCACATTAAATTGTATAATATTAAGAATGCATTAAATACATCAAATGTACGTTAACGTTTTACGTTAGGAGGAAACCAAGAGCTTTGATAAAATGTCCTTAAAAGACGATTTAATTGCTGGGAATTTTTAAGAATTCTTTCACGTCAGAGATGTCTAGTTTCTTAGCCATCTGAATCGGTCTTCTCGCCATAATACACAGGCTTTGATCACGTAGCTAAGACAATATCGATTTGAATTTATTTAGAATGTCCCTTTGCATAATGTTATTGAAAAAAAAAACATGAGGTGTCAACCAATCAGCTGCCCATGTGGGCAAAATCTGGATGGCACCAGACTTCGAAATCGTCTTTTTCATATAGATGTCCCCTTTTTTTAATAATAAGCCTGCATAAATATCTATCAGTCGCCACTGGTTTCGCAGTAATACTCTTAAATTCGAAGTCTGTAACCACCACCAACCCCCTTCCGGATTACACCCATACCGCTTTATCAAGGAAGCTCTTCGTCTGCGAGGAGCATTAACGTCAAAAGCACCGTTTTGATCTTATCTTAACATAAACAGAGATTAGCATCGCACTGGATCGATCGCAGTTGGAAGCCGATACTTTGAAAGAAATTAAAGAAAGATCACTCGGATAACGGCGTCGAATGATGTCTGACATTCTTTACAAAGCGCTGAATCAAAAATAGATGCAATCTTAAGAATTTTGATTCAATTAGCTAGTCAGAAATTTTTAAAATTGTAATCTTTTAATTGCTTTCAAGTCCATGAAGCATCTGTCTAATTATACATATAACGCTAACGAACGTTGCACAGAAATTGCTCTTATTTATTACGGATTGGCAGCTATGAACTGTAAACATATCGATCTAAGAAAGTTTCAGCAGACTGCTTTATTCAGCGTTTTTACAGATACACTTAATTCAACACTTCTATAAATAAAATTATTGTATTATAAATGCTGCAGGCCGTGTCTTAAAACTTCATTCAGTCAGAAGTTGTAAAGAAATTAAGAAATTAACTATAATCATAAAGTTTAATAAATCAAGAGTGAAAATAGGCTTAACTGTCACTATGGATACTCGCTATGACTTATCTAATGGAAATAGACGACTTCCAAAACTATTTATTTCCTAAAAAAGTTTTAAACTAAAACTAAACTTTAAAAAAATAACGATATTAATTTCATTTCTATACAGTTTCTTTATTTTTAATAAATTCTTCAAATTTAATTTAGAATGTTAAGATGCTTTTAATGTTAGGTTTGGTATGAAAAAAAATTTTCTAGAGTAATGCTCTCTTCGGTTGTTTTTTTTAATGTTATGAAATTCAAATGCATCTATCAAAATATTCAATCACATGCTTTTGCTAATATTAAAATTAAGATAAAAAAAACTTTTTTTATCATTAGTTCCAAAATAGGATTTTCATTTCCGCTTGTATTCCATAATATACACTTTTAATTTGGGCCCACAATAATTTATTGCAGAATGATTCAGTTAAAATCGAATCAAATAAACTGAAATTTTAAAAAATGCATTGCATATTAATCGTTTAATAACCTAAGAAAATTAATCTTGGAGAGCAAGCTGGTCTCCAAAGGCAGCTAATAAGAAATATTCCAACTATCGGTAATCAGGAAGAATTGGTGAACCCGCAGCTTTCTTGCATATTCTCCACAAAAAAAATGCTATCCCTTCCTTTAACAGAATAAAATTGTGAACCTTGGGTATTGTCGTGAGTGCCACAAGCGCTCACATTCTAATCTTCAGAACCCCGCGCATGAGCGTTTGTGCTTCTTAATAAAAAGAAAACCGAGCATGCATTTTTATCATCTTGTAGATAGATTGATACCAAAATTTGACACAAAATTACAATTTCTGTAATATATCGTATAACAAATTTCATTTACCGTAGTATTGCGCTTACTAGTATATAAATATACTGACCAATAACCGGTAATCTCTTGGAGAGAATTTGGTTCTTGTTTTAATATGTATCGAAGCTTGACATGCTAAAACTGTGCACTGAATTTAATGATTGAACGTATTTAGGACGTATTTTAATTTAGCTCCTTTCGTAGTTACCGCGTTCATTTGCTTCTGAATGAGTATCGTACATAATTTGAAAGAAATCTACAAATTTGATCTAAAACCCCAATACCAATTTCTATCGGTCTAGTTCAAAGCGTTTTTGAATTATTTTATTCATGTGTTGTGTTTTGTTGTTACTTATGGCACTTTGTCTTTTGTTTCTTCAGTAAAGCTAACTAGGGCCAAGAGTACGACTTGGCTATTTCATACGTCACATTCGCTTGCACAGCCCCTTTTTACAGGGGGTCACATTCACACACCTCCCAGATAGAACACAAAAGAACAACCAGGCCCGAACCGGGACTCGAACCCGGGACGCCCAGATCACGGGGAAGACGCGCTGCCCCTATGTCCGGACGCCGACGTTAAATATATAGTATTCCGATTTGTTAACTATCCACGCAATATGATAAAACTGGCGAAATCAATCTATATGTTGTGGCTAGGCTGTGTCATAGTATTTTATGACATCTTTCGAACATAAAAAAGCGGAAGGGGATGGCAGGTAGTAGAGTATCATAAAGACATGTTTAGAATTAACTAAAAAGTGAAATCGAACTAGTGGTAAGAGCTGGAGGACTTTTTTTCTTCATACAGAATATTCAGGGAAATACGTTTGAAATTTCTTTGAAATGGGTGGGAAGGGGACCAGGGCAAACACTGATAGCATATCTAGGAATTTTGAACTTTCATATGAAATAGAAATAGCCAAAAAAGCGAAAAACGGACTAGTATTTGGGTTTGGGGAAATTGTTAATATTTAGATGCAAGAGCATCACCGCTACATCACGCTTTTAAATTTTCAAGTTGAAAGAAAATTTGAAATTTTAGAATTTGCATTCATTCAATGCTCGAATTATTTTGATTTAACCCTTCGCATACAATGACTTTTCTGACACTCGCATGTTAATATCGAATTGAGTTTAAAATCTGTGTTTAATTTAAAGCATTAAATAATTTAAAATGCAAAAAAACCACTTAGAAATGCTTCAATCTCTCCAATTCTCCTTACAGCATAGGAAATAAAATAATAAATGTACCGAATAGGATGTATTTATTCTGAAAGTTATACAAATTCGTAAATCAAAAAGTAAGGTTAGATGCTATAAAAAAATCCCACTACAATCAAAAATGACCGAAGTTTCTTTTAGAAAGAAACAGAAAGCGAAAAAGAATTTGCTTATTCAGCGTTTCCTCCTAATAAATCCTCAGTGTAACTGCATATTTTTTTCAACATTCATAATTAAGACGGAAGCTTTATTTAGTTTTTTCACTTTCGCTGGCACCTACGCCTTCGCATTCTTCGGAACTTGAGTATAGTTGCACCTTAAATCAAAAAGGGTTGTATCAGTGGTACGAGTTTGCTAAATAATAAAAAATGAGGGTAAAATGCTGGTTGTTGAAGTATAGGAGAGCAATGTTCCAGTAGGCGATATGACACCTGGAAAGACCTGTAGGGCAGCGCATTATCGTAATTTAGTTAGTTATATTAACGTCCCGTTTTTACACTAGGGTTATTTTGGGACGAACCTCAATTTTGAACCGCGGTCAGATGACGAGGATGACACCTGAGTTATTACCCTCCTCCAAGGCTAATGCGATCCGCGTATTATCGAAGAGAAATGCCCAAGACATGGTTCTTCAAAATCCTGATCATTTGAGCCTTAATGAATCGTGCATATATTTACTTATTCTTGAACGACTGTCACATTAAAATAAAAGAATTCCTGGTGTAATATTTTCTTGCAGTCGAAGAAGACTCGATATCTTTTCCGTGCGACAGGAAGTTTTAAATGCCAGAAATCATCATTTGTGTACATGTGCTGGTCGTTTCTTAAAGGGACGAAACCGCTTCTGAACAGTTAATTGTATTATATTCACTTGTTCAGCAGTAACCGGTGTAATTCATTCGAAAATAAAATCAAAAATGTTCGAAATTTTTTTTATTGTAGAAGTATAATCAAAAATTGCCTTCAATTTCTTATATTAAAACACTAGGGTATTCTTAGGACGGACCTTAATTCTGAACAGGGTGAGGTAACGAGGACGATACCCGAGCTGTCTCCCCTTTTCTCTAAACTTGAACACACCAGAGGGAGGGCATTTGGCCCCGGGATTAACGTGCTCCAGATCAGCTTATACAGCGATTCTTCGTGGAATCGAATCTCGAACTAGGAACTCTCCCATCCCAAAATCGAAAATTTGCCACTTGGCAAAAAATTCTTGGATTGCTATATTTTAGTCAAGTATCCGTTTACGTTACGATACCATCAAACTTTCCAGCTATATCTGAAAATAGTTATTTTTATGTCGATTCCCAGGTTTTATAACTGCTTTCAGTATGAGCAGTCGCATTTCAAACAAGAAAGAATGTTCTCTCTGCTTAATAGTATGCAACAATTTGTTTAAGGCTTCGCAATTTAGTGAAAAGAATTTTTAAATGTATGGCATTTTCAATTCACGATTCAAATTCAAGACTAGATTCAAAAATTTATATAGATTTACAATTAGAAGAAAAATCAACTTGAGTTCCATTTATTATGTTTGATTTATTGCGTTCGCATAAAACGAGTAGATTGATTATTTATCAAACAGTTGATGAAAGATATTAATTAAAAAAGAAACATTTCCATAGATAAAGAGTGAATCATACAATCGAAATTAACATTTCTGTTTGAATCCAGTATCCACATCAATATTTGGTTACTCTACAAAGATATCGTTGAATATTTAAGTAAACAGATACAGCTTCAGCATTTCAATGTAAACATTCAATACAAAAAACGTAATGTAAATTACACAAATGAACCCACAAGTTAATCCGGCGACATCCACCCTTCTTCCCATTGTTAATCGACTAGTATTGCTCGCTTAATCGATTAAACCTACTTTGCCGTTTTATTTCTTATTATCTAGAATAACTCCTGTTGCGATTCAATTCATTTCGAGGAGCTACCATAGCTTGATTTGAAAGCTTCACATTCAAAGATTCATATTTAATTTCCAAGGATTTAAATCGATTAAGCACGACTTCTACAAGCTGTGTTTCAAAGCAATATAATTCATCAAAAATTCTTACTTCTTGCCGATCCTGTCTGAAAAATTGGTTCGCGATTATGCAATCGGCGATCAATCACAATGTAACAGTATATCCAAAAGTAAGAAATAACTTGATTTTGATATGCAAATGAGAACCAAATTTTAACTATAACAGATTATGAATAAGGCCAGGCCTATAGTAATTTTGATAAATGCAGAATTTAGATTTTTTTCATGGTGTCTTAAAAAGTTGAGAATGCCTAATTGTGAATTGATTTACAAGTGCATCACAAAGGTCCAATTACAATTTTTGAGCAATAAAAAAAATTCTGAAATGTTTCATTTTGAATGTTTTTTCAATTCGATATTTAATTGCAATTTTTAAAAACACAAATCTGTTAAAATATCGAATTGACACTGTATTCGCAGAAGTAATTGGATGTATTTTATTCACATGCAAGAACCAATTTTACAGTTCTTGAAACTGAAAGGACGAGTGTTTTCTTAAATATATCAATTCTATTTTCTCATAAATAACATAATTCACCCCTTTGCATTCGGATGGTTCATCTCACTCACCATTCAAGACGTTGCATCATTTTGACGTTTTGTTTATTTTTCAATTTTGGTTCTTAAAGACGCCTAAAGAATGGTAAAAGGAAATAGATTAACTTTTCGAGGAAATTCAACCTAAAACTATTACATATATATTTATTTTTGAAGCAATTAACAAGCCCTTGTATTAAGTGAATTATGCATCAAATTACTTTTCCAACTGCAAAGGGTTAGAGATTCGAACCACCACCACGGAACTCAGCGGCATGTTAATATTTCATAATTGAGTCTATTCTTATTTTTAAAATTTGTTCTTTATTGTATAGCAACGATAACGAGCACAAAGCATGTTTAATAACGTTTCAAAATATGTAAATTCAATGACAGAATTAATGACAAATATGGTAAAATATATTTAATACCATTTTTAAAATTTCAGGAAATGAGCAAATAAATTAAAGATATTACTGAAAAGTTAATTTCCTTTCATTGTTAAGCGGTATAAAAATATTTTGGTGTGATAATATAGATTTATTGAGAAAAAAAAAGTCACATTTTCGGTTATTTTATAATTAGAATTTTTTTTACAGTCCCTTTCTTATTGAATACTAACAATTAAAGTAGCCACTAAATGCCAGATTCGATATCTATGCCCAACATTCCGTCCTGTACAGCAATTTTAACACACACACACCCTCCCTCTCATAATGCACGTCGAAAGTTACAAAAAGTATGTCACCCTATACACAAGTTAAAATATATTTTTAGCTTATTCAATTGTTAAAAATTAATCAACGAATGTAGGTTTAAGTTTATAGGCTTAATAATTTGATATCTATGATTCGATATAAATACATAAATTAGAGTCTGGAACTTTCAGCAGTACCGAATCCAAAATTTTACCAAAACAGAATATGTTATTAGATTAGATAGCAATATAAAGAAAAGGTTTAATTTCTAAATAATTCTTACGATTTTATAAGCAGCAAAATCGTTCAAGAATATCAGTGAAGTACATCAATATAAATAGTTCATTAAATTCGATATACAAGAGAAAAGGATTAATTATTTTTATTTTCGGAAATTTTAATATCATTAAAATTTATTTTTAAGAAACATTTACATATAAAATATATTGATAACCTATTATTTGTAACACTCAGTATAGAATTTCCAGTTCCGAACAAACTTGTCAATCCAATACTACTATATATCACAAAAATACTTTTAAAAACTAAAATAATTAAATTTTTTTTCCTTACTTGCGAATAAAAATTAAAAACTGGAAAAGATTTTTTATACTTAATCATATGTGATATATTATAATAAGTCACTACTTATAGTATCTTACTCTAGAATATTTGAATCGGCAATAAAGGACAGGTTCTATCACAAAAAATATGGGTAAAATTTATTTTATAGTATTCCTAAAGTTAATTTCATGTAAATATTCAAAATGATAAAAAAAATGTTACCAGTTTAATCAATCTAAATACTGAAATCGGCAAATCGTCTGCGTTTTTAAATCATTTCTGTACAAAATCTCAGACTATTTCTACTTTTTATGCTTTACTTGCAAATTTAAATACTGAAAAATTAAAAAAATTACTGAAATTACTGTTTATATGCATATTTGAACATCGAATGTCAAATTATTTTAAATAATTACAACGACATTTCTACGCCCTTAGCTATCTCATTAAATTATGTATATAGTATTGAAACAGATTTATTTATAGATAAAAATATGAAATTCAAAATTACAGTGCTACATATTTTTCTAATTCACTATAGCTATATGAAACTTTCAGAGACAAATTGTATGCATATAAATAAATAAAAACTATATAAAATAATCATATGGCATTGGTACGTGCTGAATCCGAACTTCCCAAATAGAATTTATTTGCAATTTCAATTTATATTCTGATTTCTTAAATTTTTTTTATTAACATGATATTAAACTATTTTCAGTAATTCGAATTTCGATTAATTCCAAGATAGAATTTTTATAATGAAAAAAAAAAGAAAATTTTAAAGATTTTAGAATGTTATATTTAACTAAATACGTTCGTACCGTATGTCTACGGCGATGGTTATTTAAAACCTTTCATTCATTTGAGATCTTCATTTTTTTTACTGCATAAAAAATCAGAAAAAAGCAATAAAAACTTACACAATTTTTCAAATACTTTGAACATTGATGCGAATTATATTATTTATGCTAAAATTTTATTAATCAGCTATTGTATTTAAAAATATGTATCTTTCTAGTAATTAATACACTATACGTTTATTGAAATTTTTATTTTCAAAATCATTAAAATTATTCATTAAAATGTTTTAAACTATCAACAAATTATTTTAAAATGTCATAAAATAATTCGTTACCACTATTTTTAATTTAAGAATCGCTGCTTGTTAGAAATTTCTTAATTATTTTTAATCAAGAAATTTAAATTAAATTTAAAATTTCTTAAATTTTGAAATTTTTTTAATTAAAATTATTTAATACCATCAGCATCAAATTAGCCACGTTCCATTGTAATACCTTATAGCATTTCAAATAAAGAAAAAAAAATGTATACAAAATATTTCCAAACCAAGAAATCACAATTTTTCCCCACCTGTTAATATCCCAATAAAATTTTAAACAATTTCCACCTCACAGAACTATCCAATTCCACATTAAACAATTCCCCTTTCTTAATCATTAATCCTACCGCAGGTACGGAGAAAACCCTCTAAAGAATGACTCACCTGCTTTGAGATGCGAATGTTCCATGACGACTCTCAGAAGATTCTTTTTACTATCCTTGCGTCAAGTACTGGCAATCATCCACTATGCCCGAGACCCAATAGCCTAGACACGCTTTAATACTTCTGGATTTTCATCTCTTCTTAAACCTTGGCGACGGAGGATGGGGAGATTGTCGCCGGATTGGCGAGCATTCTCTTTTTACCGGCTGATGCTGGTTTGGTTTGGTGGTGAAACTTTTGTTGAGGGGTAATTAAGTAATTGTTTTACCGCAGTTGGAGATGAGTAGAAACGATGTTTAGAAAAAGGATATGGAATGTGTTTTTTCAGTTGGATTTCGGAGTAATTATTTATCTTTGAAACCACATATGCACTTACACGCCATTACAAAATAAATTTATAATTATTATTACCATTGCAATTATTAACAATTATTTGTTTAAGATTAATGCTTTTAAACCATTGCTGTCTTAGGACCGTTTATTTCACGATGACGTTTTCTACAATGATTATTTTTGCTATGGTTTTCGTTAACACCAGCTTATTTATGTGCAAAATGATAATAACATTTTAAGAAATTAGCGGTTTTCGTTAACTTATGTGCGCGATGACGTTTTCGACAATGATTATTTTTGCTATGGTTTTCGTTAACACCAGCTTATTTATGTGCAAAATGATAATAACATTTTAAAAAATTAGCGGTTTTCGTTAACTTATGTGCGCGATGACGTTTTCGACAATGATTATTTTTGCTATGGTTTTCGTTAACACCAGCTTACTTATGTGCAAAATGATAATAAAATTTAAAAAATAATGGTTTTTCTTAACGTCAGCTTATTTATGTGCAAAATGATAATAAAATTTAAAAATTTAATGGTTTTCGTCAACAATAGCTTATTTATGTGCAAAATTATAGTAAAAGTTTTAAAAAATAATGGTTTTTGTTAATACAGGCTTATTTGTGTGTAAAATGATAATAAAAACAAAAAAAATTAGTTTATTCGAGCCTCTTAATTCCAAATACAGTACATGATTATGTTCTAGATTTGATTCGTCTAATTTTATTTTATTATTAAAATTTCTTTTTAATTGTATAGCAACGATATCATGCACACAAAAAAATGTATTGAATATTGTATTATGTAGGACAATATAAATCCAATAACTTAAGAAAATATTGGAAAATATTACTGTGAAAAATAATAAATGTTTTAAAAATAATTTTAAGTAAAATTCGAAAAAAAATTCAACGGATAAAAAAATCTGTATAACTGAGAAACTTATTATTATTTTCTCTTGTGAATCTCGAGATTTCGACGAATCCCCACGGGTTAAACCTCTATAAATTCGGAAAACACGTTTTTGGAATTACATTTTTCTGTAAACACGACCACTTAAAAACATTTTCAGCTAGATAGATGAAATTTGGAATATGGATCTTACACAAAATCTGCATATTTTTATCGAATTTTGAATAACATTTATTCAGATGAAATTTGTCCAACTGTCACAGTAAAAATGAGCAAGATAATTACAAAACAAAAAGAGCTAGATAGTTAAAATTTGGCACTTAGATTTAGCATTTATGCTGTAGATCCATATAAAATTTTGAACAAAACCTTTAGGGGTTGTCCATCCGTAGATCTATACTTTTGCGTTCATGTTGAACGCAATAATTCAAAAACTAAATGCCCTAAATAAGTGAAATCTAGTGTGTGATCTTACAACTAGTTAAAGTTCTGCGTCAAATTTGGTTCCAACGGCTAGAAGAATCCAAAATACATATTCAGTTATCTGGTACTTGAGTATTAACCGCATATCACCGATTAACTGCACAAAAATGGTTTAAGATTACATGATAGATTTTGAAAAAATGATACATTCACTCCAAACATCAATATTTCGTAATTACTATTCATCAAAAGCACACATTAATACATAAGCACCTGTTTTCTTTATTCTACCATGAACCATACACTCGAAAATAATAATCTGAGCACTCGCGGCGTTTCTGTTCTTACTCCAGATAAACAGTTTTATGCGGAGAAATGGGTTCAACATCATTATTAACGAATGTGCGGAAAAGTTTCAAGCAAATCACTCACGTTGAGCTTCTATAATTATTATTTAAAAAAATGAAAACAAATTGCTTTTGAGTTAAAAATATTTTCCTAAGCCAATGAAGAAAAATATTAAAAATTTAATTAAAATGTTCTAAAAAGAAAAATATTAAAAATTTAATTAAAATGTTCTAAACCCCTTTTTTAAAGAAAATATACTGATTTGTAGAAGTAACTAAAACCTGAATTCGGTAGTAGATATAGGGTGATCATTTTGCATTGAGTGTCTAAATGATTTTTTTCGTCATCATGCATGTCATAATTCATTAGTAGTACGCCATTATCTAATAATTTGCCAATTTATAGATGTAAACCGTTAATTGTGCCAATTTATTGATAGTACGCCATTATTTAATAGTATGCCAATTTATAGATAGTACGCCATTATCTAATAGTATGCCGATTTATAGATAGTACGCCATTATCTAATAGTATGCCGATTTATAGATAGTACGCAATTATCTAATAGTATGCCAATTTATCTATGTAAACCGTTAATTGTGCCATTTTATTGATAGTGCGTCATTGTCTAATAGTATGCCAATTTATAGATAGTACGCCATTATCTAATCATTGTAATTTTATAGATAGTATGCCATTATCTAATAGCATGTCATTTTACAGATAGTTTACCATTGTTTAATAGTATGCCAATTTATAGATATTATAGTACTAAATTTAAAGATTGTAAATCATTAATTGTGCCAATTTATAGATATTATAGTACTAAATTTATAGATAGTAAATCATTAATTGTGCCAATTTATAGATAATACGCATTATCTAAATGTATGCCAATTTATATATAATAATCCATTATCTAATAGTATTTTAATTTATATATAATAATCCATTATCTAATAGTATTTTTATATATAATAATCCATTATCTAATAGAAAACCTTTTTATAGATAGTAAGCCACTAATTTGGCCAATCTATAGATAGTGTGTCATTATCTAAAAATATATCAATCAAATGATATATGAAATGAAATGAAATTTATGATAGTAAACATAATTATGTTAAAAAACACTACTTAAGAAATACGCTTTTATAAGGGTACTCGGAAATATTATCTGTTATGATCATCCTTGAAGTCAGGTTTATTTCATTTGAAAAATAAAAAGAGCTCTATTTGAATGACCTCGTAATTCTGAGTCGTAGTCAAATACTGAGGATGACAAATGAGCTAATTATATTAATTTAACGTGTTAATTTGTGCCATATTACCCATTAATGTGTTATTAGCTTGCAACCTTGACATGATAATGAATGGTAGATAAATAAAAAAAGGCCAATTCGAATAAATTTCGGCGATGCTAAATTCTGTACGGTGAATTATTGGTTTTCTTATGTATCCTATTTTTCAACTACATGAGAACTATTAGAAAATAATCTTGTAAATTTTAACCATTACTAGATGACAGTTTGCGAGTTCGAACCCCGCCGGCCAAAGACTCTCCTTGCGTGTGGTGGCTGGCGCACGTATAAATCTGTCGGGATCACAAAATCCTCCATGTCGAGAGTAATACCACTGCGAGTACTGGATCAGGGGTGATCGTTCTCTGATTCAGGTCTAAATTACGATCTGTGGATGAGTGAATGAAATACGTGGATGAAGTCCGTCCCGTTAAAAGGGTTGTGACGTGTGTGTAGCTAAGTCGTACTCTTGGCCCCAGATGGCGCTACTGAAAAAACAAGAGACGCATCCTCGGCTTAAAATCACTGACTTCTAAAGTCAGTAGGCTTGTCTATGACAAATGCCATTAGAAACAACAACAGATGACAGCTATTTATCAATTATTTTCATTTAATTAGATGTAAAAGCTACCCGCTGAAATCTCTGAAATCACCCCCACCTACCAGAATGGCGATAGCTATCGTCAGAAAAAGGGTATGCAGGTCTAATTAAATGGCTATACGCAACCACTAAAAGCGCGATTATAAAGATCAAATTTGGAGTCAATTTTTTTATATCTAAGAAATCACATAACACGAGAAAAGCATCGATTAGAAAATGACAGGATGTCATTGATTTCATGCGCGAAAGGGTGTCTATCACTGTTGAAAGCAGATTAAGTTAGAAACGTATTCCCAAAATTAGAATTTTACAAAACGCAAAAAAGAGATAAATTTACTAGTCATAAGGTTTCTTTTTTCTTCTTATTGCCAGAATGCAAATCTAAATCTGGGGCCGGAATAACATGGTTGGTAGGGCGTTGAATTCGCGTCTCTTGGGTTGCGAATTCGAACCCCACCGGCCGAAGACTCTCCGTGTGTGTGGTGGCTGGCGCACGTATAAATCTGCCGTGGTCACAAAGTCCTCCATATCGAGATAATACCACTAGGGGTACTGGATCAGGGGTGATCTTTCTCTGATTCAGATCTAAATTACGATCTGTGGATGAGTGAATGAAATGCATGAATGAAGTCCCCCCCCCGTGAAACGGGTTGTGACGTGTGTGTAGTTAAGTCGAACTCTTGACCTTAGATGGTGCTACTGAGAAACAAGAGACGTACCCTAGACGCCATTAGAAAAAACAACAATAAATCTAAATCTCGGTACTTATTATGTACTATGGTATGGGACACACTGGCACACATTCAGCGTATTACTAAGAATTTTGAGATACGAGCAGATAATGAGGATGACAACGCAACATCTCTTACCAGTATAATTTCTAGAAAGATGCTGGTCATTACGAATGGGCACCTAATTGTTCATGGTTTTTCAAATGCGGCATACATTCTAATCGTTACATCATAGTTTCGAAAATCCTGACTAGATAACTAAGCATATATTTTTCGTTTTACGGGCGCTTTAATGCAAATTCATGCAATATCAAAGATATTGTAAAATGTTTTAATGGACCTTTTCCTTGTCTTATTCAGTTTTTGGTGGCAAACTCCAAATATGCCACTGGTTGAGGCGTTATGTGATCTCATCTCTCAGAGCATAGCCACTTTACTATTCCTAGACACATTTTTAATGCTATATCTGTCGTCATTCTGAAGACAAGAGAGAGAGGATTAAGGACTTCAGCAGGCAATTTATGAATCTCCATATGAACCAAATGTAGGAACAGTTTTGGAACTTAACACTGGAGCTTAACTATTGCATGCCCTTACACCTAGAATTGTGAAGATTCCCAGTCAGTGGGGGTGAGTAAATGTGCTGATGAAAAGTGAATCGTGCCGCTTTAAGAGAGTATTAAATGAGAGATTGACTTCCGTCATGTCTTTTTAAGAAAGTAGGAAGTAATAGATCTAGAAGAAATGACGGTTATTAACAGAAGGACATGGCAGCATTTGGGACATTGCATAGAAAAAAAAAATCAGGATCAAAGCTGTGTTATAGAAAGAACTTAAATGTAAAATTGGAACAAAAGTAGTTTAAAAAAAATAGATTTAAAAGGAAAATAATAGACAAAAAGCATCAAGAGAAGAAGAAACATACACACACATATAAAAACCATTATAGTAAGTATCAGCATGAATGAAAAATGTCGTAAACTAGCGGGAGTGATCTCGCATGCTCCCTAACACACTTGTCAAGCCAGAAAACGCCTTGCATGGCAATGGCTTACAATAGTTACAAAATATTAACCTTCATCGTGAATTTACTATTTTTACTGAAGCTATCATATCCTTGGTGAGTTTTTTTGGCGATTAATTCCTGGTATGCGGTTAATAGTATCCAAAAATTGAATTTGTGCTTTAGACAAGCTTTTCTCAACCGATTGGAACAAAGATTTGACACAAAATTGCAACTGTTATCACAAAATCCCATACCAAATTGGATATATTTAAGTAAATAAATTTTTGAGTTATCGCATTTATTTGTTTCTGAAAGTACAGACCGACAGACTGTTCACTCCCTCTTTGGATTTGGCTGAAATTTTGATAGTCTTCTACAATATGAATGTTTAATATGTGCATTAAATTTTATCCCTCTAACTTTCTTCATTTTGTAGCTATCTTGTTAATATATTTTCGAACAGACGGACATCCTCTGAACAGATTTTACTCACACTTTGATAGAAATCTGCAAATTTGGTGTAAAGACTCAGAGCCTGACTAAGGCAGGAGCGTACGGGGCAGTCTCCCAGGTCCCCCACATTAGAGGGGGCCCCTAAATCGAATAGAAAATTTATTTTATGCCTTCTTTAATGAACTTTTTTAACATTGCTTTTCAAAGATAAAAAAGACAGAGGGGGCCCCAAAGAAGTTTTTACCCCGGGACCCAGTTAGGCTAAGTGAGACCCTGTAAAGACTTATACCAACTTTTAGCCATCTAGCTCAAAGTGTTTTTGAGTTATCTTTGTCACAGACGATGGTTACTACACTGGCTCTATACTAAATATGCGAGAAAGTAGAAAGTAAGGATCAAAGGACAGTTTTGGTTATATAAAGAACTTAAATGTAAAATTGGACCAAAAATAGATTGAAAAGGAAAATAATAAACAGAATCAGTAACAAAAAGATTAACAAACGCTCACGTAAAAAGATTACGGTAACTAGAATCAAATTACCGTCATAAATGGAAAATAATGCTAAAAATATACCCTTCATAAATTTGAATCCTGAAATGTTCCAGGTTATGTACACGTGGAAGTGCAAAATATCTGAGACAGAGCTAAAATCTTCTAAAAAAATTGTGTCTGAGCTTATACGACATGGTAGATGACAATAACGAGAGTTCAACAAACTTGCATGCCACCCAAGGCAATATCATTCCGGGGAATTTTTGTTAGAATCCAGTCTCGTAGCTACAATTTTATTACTAATCCACATTGGTTATTCAGTGTTATGGGCATTTTTCTTTCCGTCACAGAGCTTTTTGAAACTTTTTACACCATTCTGTGGAAGTCTTTTTGTCTTAACTTCCTTAATTCAAGGTTATTTCTATTGTTGGTAAATATTTGAGTAAAAAACGTTATTTCATTTAAATAACATTTTGATGGATATCTGTCAAAATGATCCCTAGGTAATTATTATTTTTTTCTTTCTCGCTTACAAAGAGAAAGTATTGTGATCGCTAAAAAATTCGACCTCCAGACTTAATGAGTCTCGTCTCCCCTTTTTTAAGACTCCCACAGAGCGAAAAATAAACCAAGTTTGAAATTATTTCGTCTCTCTGTGGAGACTGTAAGAACGATAATCCAAAAACGGGACGGGCTAGACGAATTCATTTGATTCCTCCGTGTCAACAAACAAAATTGTAAATCCGTGCCAAATTTTGGATGGAAACTGTCGATGGGAGCTTGTTCTGTTTATTCTTCCGTGTACATGCAAACATAGTAGCACGAAGATGCAATGGGCTGCATTAGAATTGAATCTTATGGCCTGAATTATAGATTTGAATCAAATTTTGCATGTAATCCGCCAAATGAAAACCAGCGGAAGTGGTCACCTCAAGACGCATACTGCACTTTCTGCATACTCTCTAATAGAGGTAGAGAACGTCTTATATGGCATTGGCGTGCACTAGAACCAAAATATTAGCCTTTGGCGAAAATTTAGCGTTTTCACTGAATGCATCGTGTGATCCTTGGCGAGTGTTTTTGGTGACTGATCCTTGGCGAGCGGTTAAAAGCATCCGAAAATCATTTTCTAATCGAATTTGGGTTTTCGACGCATTTTTCCCAACTGATTGAATGAAATTTCACACAAAATTACACTTACAGTCACAAAAACCCCCCGGGGGGGCACCTCGAAATGAGGATGAGATGCTTTCGGCATGGTGGTTGGATCTCGCCACCCTGGAGGGTACACTAATAGGTGGGGGATCTGACTCCTCCCATCGATGACGGGACGTACTTCCTTCGGGGAGGGTTGTACCGTGGCCGGTGACGGCCCTTAGGACTCAACTACAGTTCCCGCCAATGTTGCTGTTGCGGTGGTCCGGTCATTCAGTTTTTCATGGTTTAAATCCGTGTGCCTTCGTGACGGGTTGGAGAGTTAGATGGCTGACTTACAGTCACAAAATCTCGAACCAAATTTGAATTATTTAAGTCATTGCGTTTTGTATTACCACGTTAATATACTTTTTAAAGTATAGACAGACAGACGGTCAACCCCTGATCAGATTTGGCACAAAATTTGATAAATGTGTACACTATAGAGGTTAAATTTGAGTACTAAATTTTATCTATCTAGCTCTGTTCGTTTTATAAATTATTAACTTATATGCAAACAGCGGGACAAAAAAAACTTTCCTTTAACAGATTTTACTCAAAATTTGATAAAAATCTGCAAATTTGATGCAAAGACCCTATACCAAATTTCAAGAGTCTAGCTCAAAGCGTTTTTGAGTTATCGTTATCGCAGGCAGATAGACAGAGGGGTATTTACTACGAATGTGTTTTTCGAACTCAGGGCGGTTCGCGGTGGCCTGATGGAAGAATTTCGGCTTCGGAACAGGAGGGTTTGAGGTTCGATAACTCGATTCCTTTGAAGATTCGACGTGCAGACCGGTCTGGTGCACGTTAAATCCTTCAGGATCATACATCCTTCCGCTGGTGTGGTGTGGAAGTGTGGAAAAGGGGTGCCATTTCAGGTGTCGCCCTCTTCATCTGCCCCCTGGTTCAAAATTACGAGGTCCGTTTCAAAATTGCCCTAACGTTGCTTGAAAACGGGACGTTAATATAACTGAACTAAACTCGAACTCAGGGAGTTCTAAAATGTGGCGATTCATTGAAATCTCGAGTTCAAATTTTTTAACAAGTATGGTACTTTCTCAATGCTTCGTGTACGAGAAAGTTATTAATTAATAAAATCGGATTGAAACGAATAATGATCGATTAAGAAAAAAAAAAGGCAATTCTGGATACTAACTAAAAAAAAATGCGGATAGAAAATGTCAGTAATAATCTTCAATTTGGTTAGCATCAGAATAAACATAAAATTATAAAAATTGCAGATCTCAGCTAATGGACCTTTGTTATTTATTCACGTTTAGGGTTATTCGCACACTGATAAAGCGATCATTTTATTCATAGAAAAACTCTCTCAGATGCTAGATTCCAAAACTGACAAGGATTCCATATCTGATGATGACTCAGACCAAATGGGAGGGGACATTTTTAACAACCAGCCCAGCGTTACGAACAGCGTTGGACAATTATATGCACTGGTACAGATAACATTTATTTTACATATGATATAGAACGAAAAAGATGAGAATACATGAATTTTGAAACCAAAATTTATATATGCAGTGTGGACATTTCATTGAAAAATATATCGGTGATTTACGTAAATTTTTTTTTATTTTATTCTATCAGTTTTAAGAACAAATTAGAAAAAATTCCATAAACTCTGTGATAAATCGATTATCAAGTATCATTCATCGTCTTTGAATATATTATATTCGTTAGCTAATCATCATTTATAAAAAATTAATGAATGAAACGAAATACGAGGCAACAATCTTTGAAATACTTACCCATGTTGATGATCATTGAAATACTTTTCATATATACAAGCCTTTCCTTTTAAATATTTGTAACGAAAAATAATGTGTATTGAGCTACGATAAAAAATATTATTAAATTCAGAATGCAAATCTTTTAAAATTAAAAATTTTTAAGATCGATTGGAAGACGGATTCCTTAAGCAAGGAGTAGCTATACTCTACTCGAGTATAACAATAGGTCATCGACAGAATCATGAATTAAATACAGAACTCCCAATCTTAAAATATTACAATATTTTCTTTTCATTTTATCCTAATAAATATATGTAGGGTCGTGTTCCCAATCGAAAGAAGAATACACGTTTGCCTTTTACATATTTTAATAGACGAACACAGCAAAAAAACAAAAGTATAGGGTTGGTTGCAGTTTAGGCGAACATAGAATGGCTGTTATCCTTTAGTTTCGACGCTCACACTTTCCCGCTCCAAGCGTCTCTTTTCTGCCGTTTGCCTCGCTTCTCCGTCTAGTTGGAACACTACTGCCATCTGCCGGCGAGGGAGAGAGAGTAACATATCGGCTTATACTACGTATATAAAATTCAAAATACTTTACAACATTATAAAAAGAGAAAAACTCAGTTCAAATGGAATGAAATAACAGGACAGAAAACAGAACTATCAGTAGAGTGATGGAAGGTTAGTCCATGAACCACAATGAAATCCTAATGGTGATTAAATCATTAATAAAAACCTATAATAGTTTCTGTACCAACTTCTATGTCGAAGGAAAAATTCTGCTGATACAGTTTCGTACCAGTTCTTATGAAGAGAGAGGATTTCTACAGATGAAACTCTGTTCCACACCAAGAGTTGAGGTAGCATGCGCCCACCAATCTTTGGTAGGACCGAGTTTCGAACTTGTACTTCTTCTTTCCTGACATGGGGAGTTGTGGCTAACTTGTAAGATATCTTGTTTATTTTTACAGCCCTCGGATTTATTTGATGCTTTTCAGATGACTACGCTGCAATAATGGATTTACTTGACAAATTTCAGATTACACCGAGAACGTTTAGCTCTATGATACATAAGATACCAAAATGGTTGGTAATCTACTTTTAGAATTTATAGGTCTCACAGTTTGGTCTCGTCATTGGATGGCGGGAATGTGAAACTCGGACCGATTTATTTGAAATTTTTATGTGAATTTTAATTAATTAAAAGCTTAGAAGTTTTTTTTAATTTTTTTCCTTTTTTCCTGAAAAATTTAATGCACAAAACTGATTTTAACACCATTTTAACCTCTGTGTAATTTTTTAAAAATAATTCTTTAAATACTTTTCATTGTTGAAATGCAATTCAGGCTGCTTTATTTATTTTAGGAAAAAATGGATTGCGCGAATTTCTTCTGTTGTTGTTGTTTCTTTGAGCACTTGCCATGGACAAGCCCGCTGTTATGAAGACAGCCGTGGGGGATTATGAGGTCCGTCCCAAGTTAGCCCTAGTGTTGCTTTACAACGGGAACTAAACTAAACTTGTTTACCAAATACTAAGTTTAGTTCCGTTATATTAGCGTCCCATTTTAAAGCAACGTTAGGGATTTTATGTGACGGATCTCGTCATTTTGAGCAAGCCTCAGAGGACAGCAACGACAACTGAGCTGGCGCCCACCCCTCTCCTCACCACATCAGTGGGTGGAACCCGACACAGACGGATTCAGCATTCTTCAAACCCGCTTATACGAAGGTTCTTAGGTGGAATGGAGCCCACCGGTCCCGAAAACCGAGACCTTACAGCCAGACTACTACCCCCAACCCCCCAAACAATCATATCAAATGCAGAAGGATAGATATTAATTTTACTTTTGAATTTAATGTATTGAGAATATTTATAGAAAGCGTATAAAAATGTCCCAATGACTTCAAACATCGGTTTGTTAGCGGAGGACACAAGTTAGAAATTCAATTCTATGTAAAATGAGTTTGTACCCACACCTGGGTCCTGGCTGAAACGGCTTTCCATTGTTGCGGTTTGAAAGCTGCATGAGAGAGGCTTATTAAAATGTTAAGACACATTACATTCTGAAATTTCCTTCGTAAATAAAATCGTTTAGATTATCTTGCTATCCACATTTGCAGGCAAGATTATCTAAAAATACTTTCATTATCTATGACTAAAATGAAATAAATAGAAACTGTCCAATGACACTTTTTAAGGCTTTGGTAAATTCGTCACATATTTTATAACTTAGAGAATTTACATTTTTTTACAGGTTTATTTGTTCGGCTTTAACATCTTTTTTTATCTGTCTACAATCCTATACAGTGGCTATAGGCAGCTGACTAGTCTGTCTAATAGGAAATCCACCGCTGATGACTTTTGAGATGATGATCACTCAGTTTAAACTCCCACACCTGTGGGAGAATGTTTAGAAAATAATGTATCTTATTTTATGAAAAGAATGTAATGTTATTTTTATTCCATTCACAAGTATTCTTTAATCCTATGATCCCGCCCTTGCCCTCTTTCCACAAAACCTTAACTCATGTGTTTTTGGGTGCATAACTAAAATTTGGAAAGGGAGTGAAAGGTAATTTGGGACCTCCGTTCCTATGAAAAGGCCGATTTTATTCTCTTTTCAAGTACCAAAAAATGTTCCTGGGATTTGAATTAGAATTCTTACATTAGACGGGCTCTTAGAGTTAATAAAGTTATTAATCCCAAGAATACTATGTGATACTTTTTTAAATACATCTTTTTAAAAAACGAAAATTAAATTGATTATTTTTTTTAAATTCTTATTAGCATTTTAAACCTATATTAATTTGAGTAAACAAAATTAAAATGCTAAAAAAATTTAATTGATTTTGCCGATTTTGACTATTAGAATATCTCCGAATGAAAAAAATTAAAATTCTTTTTAAGAAAATATTATAAAATTCTTTTTAATTCTTTTTTTATTGACTAAGGCAGATATTTTTATGTGAAGTCTTAAAATGTATTTTTTCAATGTCACAAGTAATATTGTTCAATAAATCATCATCTGATAATAGATGCATTTTTCATTAGATTACGATATATCACAATTTAAATGCACATAAGAAGAAATCATGAACTTTTTAAAACTTTTTTATTTAGTTTCCTGAGTGAATTAAAAAAAAAATTCTATAAAATATACGATAAACTTATGATCAATTTACAAACAGTTAAGATAAAAATCGTCATCTTAGAACATTTAGTGTTCGTTAATCAAATATGCATTGTGTAGGAAATTATATTATTCTTTTAATAAAAAATCGGTGGAGGAACATAAATCTATCTGAAGGCTTATAAATCACAGAATTTGAAATTTTTTTTATCATATCTTTTTCTTCTCAACGACAATATTATGGGTTCTAACAGTCAACATGTACCGTTGATCAAAATGTAACTTAAAATAACTTTTTATTAGATTTTAATTTCAATTAATTCGATAGATGGCAGCACTACTGTTTTTGAAAATGTCTTTCTTTGAGTATATATTGTAAAAAAAATTATATTTAAAAAATAAAACAAAAAAAAAGTCTGAAAGTTAGCATTTGTTGTACCCCCAAATAAAAGGGTTTCGGAATCCATATAAAGTGCTTATATCGAATTTTCCACGCTTTCGCTAAAAATTTAGTCAGTTTAAAATCTTCCAGAAGCTGTGTGCTTTTTAGTTCTTTTGAATACATTTTTTTTTTCAAAATGAACCTCGTTATTCCGGAATTTTTGTTAATTTGATGTGCCTATGTTTTGATGTCTCCCGCGTTATTGGGAGCACATTGCCTTAAATATATTGTAATAAAAAAAGACGACCGTTATAGCTTTAAACCAAGTATGGGTTAAAGCTATAATGCATATCAAATAATAACGCTTATCAGCCGCATAATAATGATAAATCGTCAAAAATATCATATTTATCTTTTTTTAGGTTCGCCAATGGTATGCAATTAATACCCAAGTTCCAAAGAATTTTAAAAAAAAAGAAACTGTTGATAATGTCCCGTTTATTCAAATTAATAGTTATATGTGAAATATTTAAATGTGCAAAAGATAAAATGTTAGTTCCAATATTAATAAGAAGAGCAGACGATTTTTTTTTCTCCAATGTAGATAAAAATTCAAACGATAAATTCATACTTTCTACCATGAAACGTTATTGTTTGGATTGAATTGAAAGAACAATATTTGCAAGCGATAATTAATTTCTTCAAATATTTTTAAAATGCAGAGATAAACTTTCGGTTCTTGCATTATAACACAAACTTTTGGCATTTGCTTAAAAACTTCAAATCTTTACAGTAATATAAACTTTTTAACAAACCTAGATTTGTATATTATCTTTATAATATTTGTACTTTGATATTATTTATTTTACAATAAATACTAAATTGCGCGATAACAATGAAAACATTACCTATGATTACTTTAGCAAGTAATATTTCATTTTTACTTTATAATATACTAGTCGCCTTTGGTGACCACCTGGTTCGCCAGGATTAATGCACTCTAAAATTTTCGATTAAATATTTATGTACCTTGATCTCTTAAGAGCTTCTAACCAAATATTTAATATTTCAATAGTCACATAGCTCATAGTGCTATAGAATCCTTATGATGTTTTGTTCATTGTGTTATACATCTCTCTAATTTGCCATCAGCTGCTATAAGATTTAAATTTAAATTTGAAATCGAAGATATAAAACCTCCTTAAATACGAAAACGCTTTTGTTGAAACCAAACATATTTTTTTAAAGTACGATTACAGAAAATCGAATCCTTCAACCTTTAATCTTGTGTGTACCACAGATTAATTATATATCTTTATATATTTTATGCAATGTTTCAAAGAATTATTCAATAAAAATTTCTGTGATACATCATAAAATTCAATTTTACCTTCAAAAAGATTTAAATGCGATAAATAATATTTTATTTTACTTCAATCAGTAGATGCACTTCCGAAACAATTATAAAATCTACATAATTTTTCAGAAACTTTATGAACAATTATGTACATAAAGTTTCTGAACAATCGTTGATTCCCTGCAATTATTATTTACAGTCCTTTGATCCTATAAATCATATTCAATAAAATTATTTTGATAATCTAACATTCAATCTAACATTCTAATCTTCTGAGGTCAAACTTGACCGAGTTATGAAGTTTTGAATATCATTATTTTGAATATCATTATTTTAGTATCATTATTTTGAATATCATTATTTTAGTATAAACAATTTCATTATTTTAGACATTCAGTTCTCGTAAAAAGCCCAAGCCCTGATTGGTTATTTTCTTCAAGAAGGTCGATGGAGAAGTCTAAAATCGCGCGTTTTTATAGAAATATTTCAAATTTTCGTATTTCAAGCAGTTTTAATTGCAAAAGAGGAATTTACTTATTCAAAACATTAGTGTCTCAAGAATATTTTATTAAACATGACTCACAGATAGGCTATCTATATAAAAATTTAAAATCCATAATTCATCAGAACATTTATTCATTCAAACTGCATAAAATATAATTATTTACTTCATTCTTTTATTAGCAGATGTATGTCTATTACTAAATGTTTACATATTAGCTGTTGGCTCTGTTTTAGAGTTTACATCTTAAATAAAACCGAGGAATTGAATTAATAATATTATTTTTAAACGTCACAGAAAACTTTTTCTTGGCTTCATTTTTTTAAAGAAAATATCACATTTCATATAGACTTGTACTAAAAATTACATTTTTTTACGTTTAATTTGCAGTAATAGGTAACTTATTTTTAATTTGAGCTTTTATCAATGTTATGGCAACGCGTTGATAAAAGCTAATTTTTTTCCATGTACTCCTACTTTATACGTTTTTATATGTTAAATTTTATTTTTATTTTACAGAAATAAATTGTTGAAAAATATGGTCAAAATATTTTTTTTTAATTCATTAAAAATAGAAACTTAATTCATAGGTTAAAGCATTGATATTATTGAAAAGGTAATATTTTAAATTTTAACTTGATATAAAAATCATTTTTACGAGATAATATTTTCAGAACTTATCGCGAGAAGAACGTCAAAATTTCACTTAATTTTTAATTATTTTAAATTCTAATTCAAAATTCGAAAAAAAATATCTAAGAGTTGCACATTTCCACCCTCTTAGGCAGGGATGGGCATTAAGCCGATCGAGATCGACCGGTGGACTACCAAGACATTTTGGATTGACCGCCTTTATTAAGACCTAAAATGCGCATACTAAAAGAAACATATTTACGGGACACTGTATTCTATTTATCTCTGGAGGAAAACGAAGTTATTCTCCTTGAAAATGACATAATTTTAAAAGCATGTTTTTCAGAACCTAAGAACTTAACTTTTGGAATCTAATGGGCCTATCCTATTTTTTAAAGAAGTTGTATATCATTTGACATCGTTTCACTTAGAATCCAGAGCAAGATTAGGAGTTAGTAATTATATATCGAGATATTAGCGGACAGTATGTAGCCGAAGTCTTCTACTAACTATAACTACGAGGACTCACTTTAGATGAAAACGATTTATTTTTTAATGTATTTTGAATTTCACGGAGATTTTCTTTGGTGATGACCTTTTCCTTGTTTAATAGGAAAATGAGGAGGAAAGTCAGTAATTGACCACTTTGTGGCCAATTACCTCGAGGAGAATGTCAGTTTGACAAATTGGTCAATGCAAGGATGGATAATGCTAAAGATAGCAGACGGCCACAACAGATCCTGTACGATACTGCAAAGTTCAGTGGTGGGGGCATGTACGGCTGTATACAAGAAGAATGTATTTTGAATTTTTTGATAAATGCATCATTTGATATGATATTCGAATAATGCATCAATAATATATTTCATTTATTGATTTTATCCTATTTTTGCTTCCTTTTTCATATATATTCATTCATTATTGAAAAGGGAATTTCAAAAAAAAAAAAAAAACTACATGTTTTATTTATAATCAACTCTTAATTACATTTTGAGAAGTAATTTTAGCAAGCAGTTCAAAAGTAATGTAAAAGCAGATTAAGAACATCAAACTTGACACAAATATCCCTGGAAGCGGAACAACAGAACGAACAACAATCAGCAGACGATAAAACGATTACTTTGAAAATAATACATCTGCTCTGTAGTAAAAAAAGAAGTAGATCTTCTATACGATTAATGTTTGCATTTTCAAATTAATTTTTTAGGGAAATAAACTTTTTCTCTTCTTGATACTGTAAATGAAGAAGTTCATTGAACTTTTTAGAGATAATTAAAGTTAATTTTTTCATATTATAGTGAAAAAGAATTTCTAACTGAATGTCTAATCTATTATTCATTTTTTTTAAATTAAGTAAATGTGCATTTTGTATTTAAAGTATTTTCACACCACATACTAATAAAGCTTTATATATGGATGCAAACACTGATTTTATAGCAAACCATAATGAATTAGCTTGCAAAATTTCAGAAAATGTTCATTAATGATTTTATTTGCACAAATATAATTGGATAATTAATATTTTTTTGTTACTTGAATAAAAGCAAAAAATCGGAATCACACTACTTTATTTTAGAGGGGTATAAGGGTTCTTAAAATTTCAGTTAGAAGATAATATTCTAAAGAACAAGATAACATTTCTTTTATACAAATGGATGCCTATATATAAACAAAACATGGAAATAGTCAAATTTCTAAGTATATTCCTTATAAGAAGACTATCTATTGCAAAAATTCTCAGAATGGTTTCAAAAAATGTCTGCAAATCTTCACCGATCATGGTTCAAAACCACCCAATGTTCAAAAGTTCCTACTTTTATTTCGTAGAACATAACACTTTTTTATTTATATCCACAGATATTTTTAGTAGAGCGATTCAATTCAAGTTATGTCCTCCAGTCGTATAAAAAAAAAACAAGGCGAATTTTTTAAAAAGGCATTTCGCATTAATCGCTTAACAGCCTAAAAAGTCAATAATCTAGGAGAGCAATCTGGTAGCCAAAGGCAGCTAGTCTATATCTAAATCTATACTTATAATAAAGCTCAATGTGTGTGTTGGCGCGCTACAGGCCAGACCGTTTGACTTACAGCTACCAAATTTGGTACATGTATACCTTGGAGGGCAGGAATATGCACCTGGGGTCCCTTCTTTTGAATTTTTAATTAGAATTTTAATTATTAATTAAAAACTAACTTTCCCGCCAAAAAATCTTCATTTCCCCATCGCCAAATGAGCAAGGGTTGAGTCCCCCCCCATGCTAATGAGGTAAGGCTAAACATTTTTCGATCGATTATTTCAAACAATTCTGTTTATTTTCTTAATGTTTGATGCATTTAAAATTAAACATTGTCAATTAACCGATCTTTCAGATTCATTCTAAAGTACTTTTGAATTAAAATAAAACAGAATAAAGGATATTAAAAATTTCTAATCTGCATAGTGTTACCCCAAATGGCGTAGAAAAATTCACGTATTTGCGTTTCCATAACTGGCGTTGAAAATTCACGCATGCGCATTGTCTTCTGATTGTTGGCAACTATTTTCCACGGATGCGGACTTGATTTAAATTATTTTTAGCTTAGTCGTATGTATGCTTTTGTAATTAAATTGTATTTTTGTTAGCTATATCTTTTTTGTATATACTTATAGTTTTAAATACATCGTTGTTTTTTTTTAATCTGTTTTCGACCAATTATTTTAAACGATTCTGTTTATTTTCTTATTGTTTGATGCATTTAAAATTAAACATTATTAATTAATTCATGAATCTGAGAAAGTTTTGTTGAAAAATTCTTGAGATATTACATAAATTAAGAAAGATATTCTTTAATGCCCATAAGGTTTAATTGCTCAGTGACTCTGTTTCCAGTAATCATATTATTAAAAAAAATGCTTTGTTTCAGTAAAAAATATTATTATATTAAATGCAGATTAATCATTTCCACTTTAATTTAAAGCATAAATTCTACGGGAGCTAACAGAAAATTAGAAAGATACATATAACGTTATGATTGAAGGCCTTTTTTAATATTATGAATGAATTATATGACTATCAAAATTTGAAGTTTTAAAATATTTTGATGAAGAAGCTATTAAAGTAGGAATTACATAAAATATTTAATTATTAAAATTTTAACGAGCATTAAGATTGGCGAACCGGCTGGTCGCCAAAGGCGGCTAGTATTAAATAACTAATAGACTTCTTCCTTTACTTTCTCCCCTTAATTTGAAGTATATTAAATAATCGTGAACTAAAATTTAAAATGGTTTGGTATCAAAAATAGTCAGCTTTAGAGAGTTTCAGAAGTTTCACGTATTTTTAATTCTTTTGAATGTATTTGAATCTAATTATTTATTTATTTATTTAAATGTAGTAATACAAATCATGTTAAATATTTCTTATGCAATAATTTCAAAATTTTGAGATATCAATAAAGTCTTTAAATATGATCACTTCAGTATGAAATATTCAATTGTTTTTGCCTAAAGATTGGAGTCAATTCGAAAATATTAATTTAGATAGTAAGGAATCAATCTTTGCCTTCCAACTTATAGAGCGGAATCTTTTTTTTTAATTTTAAAGCTAACATTGAAAAATTTATACTAATTAGAACAAAAATGTACGTTTTTAAAAGTTATAAAAAATTAAAACGTTTCTTAAGAAATATTTCCTGTTTAACAAATGTTCTTTTTTCGACATCCGGTTTAAATAGGATGTATCATTCAGAATTGGAAAAACCTTTCTCAAATCAGGAATCAAATAATTAATTAAATAATGAAGACGATTCTGAAGAAATGATTAGTTTTATTTTGTGTTTTAATATTCATCCAAGAGATTTCCAAGAGGATATACTTTAAATGATAAATTATGTCGAAATAAATACGGTAAAATAAATCTAGAATATTCTCTTTTTAAAATGGATAACAGTTTTCTTAAAAGTTATTATCGATGAGAAAATAATTTAAAAGAAGTTCGATAACCTTTTTCTAGCTTCTTCATTGTGTTCTTTGTTGATTCTTTGAATGATTTTCATCGCATCATTGTAAGAATTTTCGAGAAAAAAAAATACATCGAATCGTTTTCCGTTTCTTTCAAGGTTTAGATATGAAAGAACAGAATCAAATTTATTGCAACCTTCAATTTTAAAACACTTCCTAGCAGGATAGTGTTTATTTTTTCCTGAAAGTTTAACGCTTCTTTGATATAAAAGTGTTAAGGAATTATAGACCATTTTCATGACTTCCTTCAATGCAAGTACAAGAAATGTAATTTTTATTACAGTGCGATCGATAGCATAAACTTTTATTTACTGTTTACAATTTTAAAATATATAGATTCAAGCAATGAAAATATTATTTTATTTATCGGTAGTTTTCGTATATAAAAGTGAAAATTGTTCGAACTCAGTTATGTTATTAGTAAATTGAAAATTTTTACGAAGCTATAAATAAAATTTATTTCATATTTATTTTCAACTTTTGATAAATTTTTCAGAAATTATTAATGTACAAAAATATTTTTCAGAAATATCAAACATAATTGTTAAAGAATTATACTTTAAAAATTTCAGAAATTTTTTAAGATATTTAAAATAGGAACTGGAATAATTTTATGGAATATCTTCTCTCTTCTTCTAAATATATTCTTCTTCTTCTCTTCTTGTTCTAAATTATGGTAAATCTAAGTACTAATGCGTATAACCTTTACAGAAAAGGAAATAGCAATACCAGACAATGGGAATATTTCAAATCCAATTCTAGACTTTTCAATCAATAGCAAAAAAAAAAAAAAAAAATTAAGCTTGATACAGGAAACTCAATACAATATCTGAATGTATTTCAGGAAACATCGTGAATGAAATACAATAGCAGGTCGAAGCCCAGAGTGTTTGTTGTTTCGTTCAAAAAATTTTACATGACATTTAAATGGCAACACAAACGAATTTGTTCCTTTTCGGATGTTGCCATCAAAATTCGTAAATAACATTATTTTTTAATTCCTGTTCAGTTCCTCCATGAATCCGTTGGAACTTTTAAAACCCGTTATTCACAGTTTAATCTCGTAAGTTTACAGACAAAAATAAGTTAATATAGTTAAGTAAATCTTCAATTCGATTTCGAACATCAACTTAAAATACTTAATTATTTTATAATAAAGAATACAATCGACTTGAATATAAAAACAACTAAAACCTTCAGAAATTTTTTATCCTTCTAATATGCTAATACTAGTAACTTTATTACTAATATTACTAGTACATATTTTCCAGTTAATGTCATAGAATAATTTCAAGTGTAATAGCCAGTTTATATGTATAAAGAAGTATGTCTTACATGCAAATCAAGAATTTTTGTTCAATCTTAATGACATTTGGCAAATATGGTCTTCAAAGAAAGTAGAGTTCCATTAACAGCTTTCAAAGTCTAAAACTTGGTTAAAAATTAAACAAAATTTTTTGCATTTTCCCTCTATATTTATTGAAAATATTATCTCAAAAATTGAATTTTACATCAACTTAAAATACATAAAAATCTACAGTTTAGTGACACCAAATCCATTACTGCTATCTTTTCCCTAAATTTAATATTTTTTTAATTTAATTCTACACACAATGTTTTATTGCTATGATGAAATTCAAACTTATTTCACCGTTCTATTAAACCATTTAATTGTCTGCTTTTACCAATGTTAAAATAACATTTTTAAAAATTGCTTTTTTTTTGGGACGTAAATTATGAAACAAGATTTTTCTCTTCCTCTTTTATTTCATAATATATACAATTTTTAATTTGCATGGACAGTAATTTGTATTAGACTGATTCTATTAAATTCGTATTTTTCAGTCTTATCAAAAAACAAGATGACATTTTCGATAAATGCACTCCATATTAATAATTTAACTGTCATGAAAGGCAGCTAGCTAGTTTTAAATATGGCACAGAACACAAATTACTATTTAACAGATTTTACAATACTCCCTTCTGTCCTAAAAAATATTAAATAAAAGATGTATTATTCCTAAATCAACAATCACAGCATACTCTAAAATAGGCCAAAATTCGAAGTTCACAGAGTAAAAAATCTTTCTTTGACCTTCAGCATTAATATAAATACATTCTACTGTGAAACACATGTGTTTCGGTTTTTCAGGGTTACCTCATTTTATGATTTCGTTATCTAGGACGAAGAACAGCAAGACATTGAATTTCGCAGATGTTTTTGCCAAAATATTTACCATACATCTCTCAAAAAAAAGTTGTGCGAATGTTCTGTAAATCGTTTGGAACTTGTAAACAACTTTTATTCTCAAAGAACATGTGTTATGTTTATTGGGAATTTACATAAGTGTAGTCAAAAATAGAGTTTTATATTCTTTCATAGAAGAAGCATTTTACGTTTTGGGATTTTTCTTGAGATTTGTTTTAATGTAAATAATAGATTCTTTTATTAAATATTTGCATGTTATCTTTTTATTGGAATAGAAAAGTAGAACTTTAATAGATGATTAATTTCATTTTCATGCTATCCAAATATAATTTTTGTTAAACATTGAGATGACAAACAATAAAGGGCGAATTTATTTTACATTACAAAAAAATTTCTCGCTGCAAAAATAATGCTTATTACGTTATATTTAAATAGAGTGATCAAAAAAATATTAATTTATTATCCAGGTAAAACATGTTTCTACATTTTTTTCACCAGAAAAATATTGATTATATTGAACTGTTTCTTAAAACGAACATACGAACAAACGAATGGATAATAATTATTGGACAAAAAAAATATCGTCTGTACAAATATTTAAACATTCATTTCATTCAGCTATATTTTGATGTTTCGCAACATCTATTATTTTCATGTTCTTGTACAAATTATTTATTTTTATTCTTCTGTTTATTTAATTTTACTTAAAACCGACATTACTTACTGAAAAAATTTAATTAAAATTGCTCAAATCATTGGTATTCGTTTTATTTTATTTGATTCCATATCCAGGGTTCTGTACTTAATCTAAATTATTTTTTGTTGCAGTGCCGAAGTATAATGAATATGTATCATTCAGATTGAGGAGTTTCAACTTCTTCAATCTGTTAGGTGTTATTAAGTTAGAGATAAAGGTATTAAATTAATATTAGCATGCAACAAAATGTCAACAGTATACAAAATACCCTAATTGAACGATTTTTTTAGAATGTGCATACTTTTAATATAAAACTAATTTTGTATAAAATGTTATAAGACACAAAGTCATATTACCGTCCTCAACTTTATGTTTAATTATAAGGTTTTTAAATCAAATCGCTTCTGAAAAAATAAAACGGTAATTTATTTTTTACCAAACGAGTTTTAAAAAGAGTTGAAAGCTGGGTTTGTAATTATTAGAGGATTTTTAAAGAATAAAAAAATTAGTTTTATTAAATATTACAAGTGGCAACACGGTGGCAGATGAAGGAAATGATTTACAATACCTATAATATTTTTATTCAATAGGAATGGCAGCAAGTATATAGGTAAACGTCATTTCCACTTAATAAAAAATAACTATTTAAATTATTGTTTCGAAAGCTTAACTTAATCTTTTATTATACTTCAAAATATTTGTTAACAAAATTTGAAGAAAATCTTTTAAATATTTTAGATTTCTATAGTAAACAAATGTGAATTTTGTCGTTACAGAAAGTCTGCACTGAAACTTTCAACTCAAATCTCTGTCTCTACTAATAATAAAGCTGAACCTGTGTTGTGTACGTCTGTGTTGTGTACTGAACGTCTGTTGGTTTTCAAAACATTAGATTGTTTGACATAGCACTGCGAAACAAAGCACATGCACACTTTGGGAAATAAAAATGCGTTTTCAGAAACATATTTTTTTTGAGAATTCAATTAGAATATTAATTAATTAAAATTTATTCGAAATCTTGACATGTTTTCATCAGAACTTTCTAAAATACTGCAGTACAAAAAACGATTTCTATGTCATAGTGAAATCCAAAATTTTTCTTTTTTATAATATCATTGGCTTATAATTTTTTCTACTTATAATAATTTTCAAAAAGTATTTTTAAGTTTATTTTGTAATGATATATTTCATTGTCGTAAAGAAATTTATATACAGTAGCTCCCAAAAGTGTTCGTTCACTAAAGAAATTTGCAAAAATTGTGTTCTATACTTCTTAATAAAGCATTTTATTAGTTGGTTTTTTTTAATTAGCATCTTTAAATAGTTCTTAATAAAACTGAACAAATATTTTTATAAAAAATCAGGTAGTATTGTTCTAAAAAATAAATAAATAAAAAATGTCACAAAATTAGAACACAAAAGTCTTCGTACATCCAAACATTATTTATTTAAATTCACCATAAAAATATCTTTTGCTGCTTATTTTTCTTCTAATTGAAAAATACACTAAAATCGTTTGATTTCAGTATTTAATATCACAATTATTTATTCTATTTACTTTATTCTTAGATATGACGCGCATTCGTAAAGAAACGAGTTTAGACGTACGAAAATTAATTATATTTCATTTTAAAGCTAGAAAATCAATTAGAGGCATTGCAACTATAACTAATCTACCTCATTCAACGATTCAAAGCATAATAAAACGTTACAGAGAGGGAAAAAGGATTGCAAACAAGCCTCGTAATGGTCGCCCTCAAATTCTGTCAGCTAGAAGGCAAAGAAATATTGTGAGTAAATTTCTAAAAAATCCATGTCTAAGTGGAATAAAGTTTACTTCACAATATAATGAATCAAATGGAACTTCTATTTCCTGTGAAACTATTCGTAGAATTCTTCGGAATGCTGGTATACATGGCCGCTCTGCACGAAGAAAATTCTTTGCAAGTCAGAAGAACAGAATTGCTAGGCTTAAATTTGCCAAATCTATGATAAACCAGCCAGAGAGCTATTGGAATCTTGTCTTATTTGCAGATGAAAGTAAGTTTAACATCTTTGGGTCGGATGGGGGAATCATTGTATGGAGAAAAAAAAAAACGAAGAACTTAATCCCAAGAATTTAGTTGGAACAGTAAAACATGGCGGTGGAGGTGTCATGGTTTGGGGGTGTATGTCAGCGGCTGGAGTAGGCAATTTAGTATTCATTGATGGTATAATGGATCATAGAGTTTATATAAATATTCTCAATAATAATTTAAAAGTGTCAGCACAAAAATTTGGCATTTTAAGCAACTTTGTGTATTACCAAGACACCGATCCTAAACACACGGCCATGAATGTTCGTCTTTTTTGCCTCTATCATTGCCATGAAACCCTTAAAACACCAGCTCAATCACCGGATTTAAACCCTATAGAACATATTTGGAAAGAATTAGAGGTGCGAATAAGAAGTCACGACATTAAATCGAAAATTCAACTGAAAGCAGTAATGATCGAAGAATGGAACAAAATCGGAGCAGAAGTAACCGACCGTTTAGTTTAATCTATGCTCAAACGTTTGAAAGCTAGTATAAAGAATAAAGGATATCCTACTAAATACTAAACATTTATAAAAATTTAGAAAATTTCATATTTAGTGGTGTTTTTTTAAAGTGTATGATCACTTTTGTGTCCTATTTTTGTGCAATTTTATTTATTGTCATTTTTTAAAAAATAATTTGCATCGTAATTAAAATTTATTCTTCACTGCTTTATTAAGAACTGTAAAAATATGCTATGAAAAAATTTTCATGTAAAAATAAGAATATATAATGGTAAATAATGAGGTTTTTAATTGATTCTTGTTGGTGTACGAACACTTTTGGGAGCCACTGTAAATGAATTCACAGTTCTCCATATTTTATTTTTCCACATAATATGTACTTGATAGTAAAATGGAGAAAATCGGATACATATTTTGGACTTCTTTGTTTTCGATTTTGATTTCTTTCCGAAATTTAAAGAAAAACTACAATTTTTGTAATAAGATCATATACCAAATTGTATTTGTTTAGTTCTTTATATTTTTAAATTATCACGTTTGCTGGTTTGATAAACAATCGGTCCGATAAACAATCAATCTGTTGACGAATTCAAAATTTGACTCAAATCTACATTTTAAAAGCAAAATGTCCTTTCATATTTATTTGCAAATTTGAACTACCACATTTTTACGGTTGAGTAAATACAGTCTACATTTCAAATCTATACATGTGTACTAAATCGTATGCATTTAGCTCTTTAAATTCCGCAGTTATTCACTTCTATCTGGACAACTAGACAGACAGACTTCCTGCAAATGCACTTCATTCACTAGAAATTTACAAAATTCTATTGAATGATTTGCAAAAAGCGAATTCTATTGTATTTGTAAAAAGAGAATTACCAAATTTTAACAGCAGAAATCTTCCATTTGTTCATTATAATTTAATGCTTCTATCTCTTGCAGTAAATAAAAAAAAAGCTCCAAAGTATTTTAATGTGAATAAGTACTTTTTACGACAATATCACAAGCCAACCGCAGTTTTTTATCGCTCCCAACTCCCCGCATAATCTGAGTTCACCCGCATGTTAACTGCAACTTCTACTTTTTTTTCTTTCCTGTCACCCCTATTTTGACTAAATAAACGCATCCTAACGCATGCGCAAAAGCGCGGAGAGTTTTTGAGTCCGTGAAAGAGCAGTGAATTATTCATTCTGCGGTTTTCTCGCTTACTTTAACAGATGTTGTAGCTCTGGGCTTACATAACAAAACAAAACAACCAATAATTTAATATTCTAAAAATGCTTCGTCTTTTTTTGCAGTCTTTAAATAAATTGCTGTCTATCTTCCACGGAAACGGACAAACGCAAAGATAAAACATTGCTGTGGTTATCATTAAAAATGAAAACCGCGTAATTTTATATAGAGAATACACCGGAAATATAATATTCTTTTATTTTTACGGTAACTAACGATGACTAAATGCTACTAGCGATAAAATGAGTTCATCTGAGTTTCTAAGAAAGGTTATAAAAGGAGATCTTGTACCAATTTTGGCTATTAAACAAAAATATAAAAATCGTAATAAATATATTACAGCAAAACATTTTCTGAACGTCATTGATTAAAATAATAGTAGTATATTATTACGAATATGTAATATCGTATCGTGTTCTGAACGTCATTGATTAAAATAATAGTATATTATTACGAATATGTAATATCGTATCATGTTCTGAATGGCATTGATTAAAATAATAACATATTTTTATGAATATGTAATATTGTTTCAAGTTCTGAACATCATTGATTAAAATAGTAACATATTTTGCGAATGTGTATATCGTATCATATTCTGAACGTCATTGATTAAAATAATAATATAAATTACGAATATGTAATATCGTATCATGTTCTGAACGTCATTGATTAAAATAATATAAATTACGAATGTGTAATATCGTTTCATGTTCTGAACGCCATTGATTAAAATATTAATATAAATTACTAATATGTAATATCATTACATGTTCTGAGCGTCATTAATTAAAATATTAACATAAATTACTAATATGTAATATCGTTTCATATTCTGAAAGTCATTGATTAAAATAATATTACATTTTTGCGAATATGTAAAGTCCTTTCACTGCGAAATTAGTGTCATGATTGGAAAGAAAGATACACAGCTACTCTTAATGATATAAAATGGCTGCTAGATCAGTGACCGAAACTATACGATCATTTGTTGTCGAAAGAAATGAAGGTTCTGGAAAAGACAAGAATATTGGCTTTATCTCTATTAGGGATCGAAATCTGGAGTTTTATTTAGAAAATTCCATTTCTTGTCGGAAAACCAATATAAATGCGGGCAGAATCGATTACATTAATGTTGTCCTTTAGAATGCTGATCGGGAAATAATCTCTCCATCTATGCACTCAGAACGTTATTTTTTTCTAATTAATGATTTTCTACCTGCTTGTGTTGTAATTGTTCACAATTCCTGTTCTTTGCATACGCCTCAGCTGTATTTTTGTTGCTTGTATATTGTATTTTTTACAGAATATTTACATGAATATACAACATGTTAGACTTTCATATGCCTTACACCCATTTGACGATTTTGGTAACAATATCTATCTGTGCACAAATACATATGCTTCATACCAATTTTCAATAATAATAAGAGAGAAAATATCCCGTTACTAGTCGCATTTAGCAACCCATTAGTTCTTCAGAAATGAAGGTTGTTCTTAATTACAATTAAATCTCTTATGCATAGCCTGATATTCATTATAACCTCAACACAGCATTTTTAAGCATATTTTACAGATATTATAACCTGGTTATTTTACACCAGTTTTTGATTACAATTGGAACACTTCGGCATAATGTGTCTAAACTTCACTTCAATTTCCTTTATTAAATTTAGCTTATTGTCTCATAATAATTGCTTCGGTAACCTGAAAGCATTTCAATTTAAATCAAATAATCTTTTTCGAAAAACCAATAAAAAAACTCTGGCCTTGATATAAACAATAATAATTGCAATTTGCATACGAAAATTTGATACAGACTTAAAACTGAAATTGAAAAGATTATTTAATAAATATTTTTTTACTAATAATACAAAAAAAAATCCTATATTTTAACAAATAATATAAATATTTTTAATAGGAACATTTTTATATGAACGTGAACTGCATCAGGGATTGAATCGTTGCCAGTTAGGAAATAGAAACTATGGATTAAAAAGAAGAAAATTAAAGCGGGAGTATAAATATATATGATACAATTTTATTTGGCTTCATACTCACATGGCTTACAAAATTTTAAAAGAGATTATTTCAGATTAAATCCTTTTTTAATTCATGTATATTGAAAAACAACTGCATGACTCTCAACCTGGCTTCGATGCAAAGTAATAGACAGTTAATCTATCATCTGGTCATGCCTTTTTTTTATCTTGAATTAAGGTTTTTACATTATTTAATATCACAAAAGTCTTTAAAATATCATAAAACTTAAAGCCTGCAATTTTTTAAGTAAAGTAAGTTCAGCAAGTAAGTTTTTTTGAAACAAATTTTCTGTCGTATGTCAATGAATTTTTTTTAAGTTAAAAGGCCTAAAAAAGCAATACATGAGGTAAATAGAAAAGCAATTAATAGCATGATGGATTTTCGGGAGAAAGTGAAAGTAGGATTATATTTAAAAATAATAATTAATAAAATGTATTGGAAAATAAAACTGAATGAAAAACGAAATGGAATAAATCTCAGATCTTTATTAAAACGCTAAGTAAGAAATATCGCAAAAGAATTGACAAAATTCCAATTTACAGCTTAGATCGTTCTAGACAATGAACGGGCAATATATATAATTTAAAAAGATTTTCTAACGTTTCTTATGATTTCTATTCTTCTCACGAGCCAGTCTGCGATAGTTCCAAAAGTTTCCTGAATATGAAAGCGACTACAAAGATCGTGATTTCAATAAGCAATTAAGATCAAACGAATATTTTTTCCCCTTTAATGAAAACAACAACAAAAATTGTTTGAAGAGCGCGAAATCATTTCATATTTTCGAACACAGGATGTGAATCATTTGAAACATGATAAAAAGAAAAAAATCAACAAAAATGGATACATTCTTTTTTTATTTTCATAGAAGGTAATTCCGCACAGAATTGTTCCGGTAGTAATGTGTTCTGAGAACTAGAATCTCCGATGACGTCACATTTTTAGTTTCTTTTTTTCCCCTCTTTTCCTGAGAAGAGTAAAGCCTAAGTTTTTCGTTTGTCATTTCAGTTCTAGTTGATGCTCGTGATTGATGTTGTGTCCTTATCATCGCACTTTAGTTGTGCTCTTCTAGAGTCGGCGTTTAGCTATGGCGATGATTGTTCCGACTGCTTTATAAATAATTCAGTGGATTTCTCTTTCTTACCTATTGAAAGTTCCTGTTCATAATGAATTTTGCTTTGTTTTTTGGTGGCTTATCTGTTCTTGTGGGCTCCTGCTTGATTGTATGTGTATGGTAAGATTAATTTTTTTTAATTATTAAAAGAATGCTTTTGAAAAATATGCTAAAAAATGTTTCTTTTTTTAAAAATATGTATTATTTTTACTTATAGCTTTTTTTTTTAATTCAAAATTCACTAAATTAATTTCTATATCATTTGCAGATAATCTTTCTTAAGATTGTTATTTTTATTTTATGACAATTTCAAAAATGTGTTGCATTTTTCGTTGCTTATTATCTTGTAACATCATAATATTTTTAAATGTGAGAGTTTTTATAAATACTTATGAATGAATATTTTTTTTTTGTATATTTACATTTTTTTTAAAATTTAGAAATTGATTCCTTTTTTATACATTTTTAAGAATATATAAATTTTACTTAATATTGCAATATAGTTAATTCAAAAATTAGATTTCAGAAATCATTTTAGGAATAATTAAATTTGTATTTAGAAGTTACGTCTATATTAGATGGATTAAATACACGGAAATACCATTTCAAAATCACCTGCAATTTAGAAACGCAGACTGAAATATATATGTCAATTAATTTTCTTTATGTAAATGTCAAAAACATTTTCTTTAAATTATTTAATGTAAAGATTCCGATAAACTTATAGCATTTTGTTCTATTCAAAATAGTGTACAGCATATTTAGAAGCTTTTTTTAACGATTCTAGAACTTTATGTGCCATATATATTTATCAAAAGTCATTTTTTAAATTAATATTCAAAATTATCTTCAATTTTGAAGACTGAATTACTTAAAAGGGTACTATTTTTACCATTAGATTTTCATTTTCTGTAACTGAATTCTCTAGAATTAATTTCATTCAGAGAAAGGTCTCACTTATCGGCATATATAAAAATGATACATAATAACAGTACGATCTAATGAAGTATTTTTCTAAATTTGAACAGTAATGCTTAAATAGGATATAAGATTGTTTAATCTGCTCCTTTCTCAAATAGAAACATTGGTCTAAGAATATGTTTGGAAAACTATTTCGTTTCTTCTTTGCAAACAGATATATTTATCCAAATAAATTATTTAGAGCAATAGAAATGTAACAAAATTTACATAGCGATTCATAACCAAGAGATATTTTCAGCGAAAAAAATGTTTAATAAAATTTTGAGTAAAACAAAAAGAAAACCAACTAAGAAGACGTGAAAATGTGTTAAGACAAAAGATCTGAATCAAATAGAAGACTGCCAAATTTTATTTTTATTCTTATAATTGTAGAATAGTTGTTATCTCATCAGCCCCGATATTGTATAATTTATAAGTCATTTTATTTAATGCACAAAATATTTTAAGGCATTAATTCAAATTATTTTGAGTTGCAGCAGTCATTCGATTCGATGCTCTCTGGAATAGGTTTTTCATGACCAAGTTCTGTAGTCTATGAATAATTATTATTTTTTTATTTTTAATTGCATCAAATCGTTTAATTTAGTAAGGGGAAAATAGCAGATGTTATAGAAAGAAAAGATTTAAAAAAAATTCAAGCCATTTTTGCTTTATCGGTCAGTTGAGAATCAAATAACAAATCTTGACTAATTCTTTCTGAATTTCTGAAATGGCCATCGGAGTGAAACAAGATTAGAAATAAAAAATAGATAACTTTAGTGTTGCTGAAAAGATTTTATGGAGAGCAAAATTTCGAATCAATTGTATAACTCTCCCCTATTGTTTTAAGCAATTTTAGAAGCAAATGTTTCTTAGAAGAATAGCTTAAATTTTAAATTTCAAGGGCGAATTGAATTTTACGGTACATGGTGCATAAATGTACTTGCCATTTCCTGTGATTTAAAATCTTTTAATATTATAAATATATTCAAGAAAATTTTTATTTCGTTCTTATTTATAAATTTAAAAATAAGAAAATGTTTATAAATTCATGTTTAAAAACTCGAGTGCTTAATATTTTCTAGTTTAAACCTAATTCAAAATTTATTCATTGAATATAGTATAAATCATCCATGAACAATTAAACATATCTTTAATAACTGTAAAAAATATTGCTGACACTCGAGTAAAAATGCAATATCAGCAGTATAAATCGATTATATTATATTAAATAAAGCATTGCTAATTGTATTTATTTACATTGCAAATTCTTTAAATGCAAATGAGCGATTTCAAAATTGGAATTGAATCTATAGATTATAATAATAATATATCATAAAGGTATTTTAAGTCTGCATATATCATCTATTATTAGCCGTTATATTTTTAGGAGTAGCCAAGTTAAAAAAAAATGTGTTCTTTTTTTTTTCCTTAAAATAGGAAAAATTACTCATATCAATATATCTGCAGCATACAGTATATACTGCAAATATATTAATATGCATGATTTTTTCTGTTTTAGAAATAACATTTTAAATAACAAGACAATATTGAATAATTTTTCTTTTAACTCAGGACTTTTAATTGTATACCGACGATGTATCCTTATCACACAATGCGATTTTTATAAAGAAAATAGGGAAATCATTTCAATCAAGCCTGCATATTATATAATCAAAAATTCCCTCTGCTTTAAAATTAACAAGACAGATTTGCTTTTAGACAATTTATGTTTTGGATAAATTGTTTATGTGATGAAGTAGTTAATACAACCAAATCAAGTTTAAACACAATTGAAAAGAACATTCTTTTCAGTTGACAGCCGATATTCTTTAAAAGATAGGTAAATACATATAAGCTTCCTTATTTAAAAAAAAATTCACTTTGTTTCGTCATTTGGTGTCATAATATTCTGATATAAATATTCTTTTATATCAGATTCCTTGTTGTAAGGCATTTAGTTTTGTTAGTTTTTCTCAAGGAAAAAAAATGATGTTTTAGAAAATCGAAATATTTTAAAGCGTTGGTTTGAAGATATAAATATATTTTTTATATATTTTTCTAACTAATAATGACGACTAAAACGAAAATAAAAAGACGATCAAATTTTGAAGAAGCTGCTTTATCTGGCAAAGAAGGCTCTGTTATCTTTGGATGCTATTATATATTGTATTTATCCTTTTTTTATCAAATTTAATAGCAAACTATTTCAAAATAAAATATTTTGTGCTTACTTTCAGTAGCAGAAAAAAAGATGAAATTCGTTTGCTTTAGGAAAATTCTAGTTCTTACAATTTGAATTGGAACTGTCAGAATGTTCATTTCAGACGAAAATGGGAATTCCATTTCTTACCATAGAACTAACTGTATTACATCTTTTCAATGTGATTTGACAGATATTTTGAAGAGTAAAATACTGACTTGAGAATGACCTTTTTTTTATTATTATTATTATTTTTTTTTGCTCGTTAATTTTAGCATGTTCGTTTTCGCATATAAAAAATCATGGCAGTAACTTTGTTCACAAGCTGCGTAAAAGAATTTTTTTTTTTTTTTGGAAAAGTTTATATAATTATTCTGACTTGACATCTGTTTCAAAACTGGAACTTCTAGAACTTGAAATTCTGTTGAGAACAATACTAATTATCTCTTCTCTGTCCTACATTTTCACCAAAATGGTCTTTTCCTCTTAAGTCTCTGCCGAAAAAAAAATACAACCAATCAGAATTAAAATTATTTTCGTAATATCTTTGTTTCAAATATATCAGTTTGAGAAAGCATTCGTTCTTTATATTATACAATTATTGCACGCAATAGTTGGTGGTAGGAATATAATTTTACCTTTTAAAAAATGTGGTCTTTAGACTAAGTCACAGATTCTACTTGAGCTAATTTTTATTTTTAGAGACCCGCATATTACCGTAGTATAGAGAAACATAATTCTTCGTAATATTGCCGTAATATTTTCGATCGATAGAAACCCAAATATGACATATAATTTCAATGTTATTAAAAATATCACTTACCAAATTTTATATACCTAAGATATTGCGTTTTTTAGCTATAGCGTTTACATGGATGCAGATTTATAGTTCGATAGATAGTCAACCTCTTGATGGATTTGTTTCAAAATTCAATACGGGTTTCTTCTTTAGATACCAAACCTATGTTCTAAATTTCATTTAACTAGCTTTTAGCATATAGTAGTTATCGTAGTTACTTGTTCATGGGCTTACAGGCAGACAAACTTCCTGAATAAATACATATTGTTCAAAATCTGACAGAAAACTTCAAATATGGTGATAAAAAAGGAATATTAAGTCTAACTCAAATTGTTTTTGAGTTATGTTCATAGAGAGATAAGAAAAGATGATATAATTATAAAACTGGTTGTGTTTTGTTTTCAGACTCAGAACGGCTGATACATGGAGATTCATCAAGTTTTGAATTCGAATTTTTCGACGACTGTAACAGTTTCAATATTTTTACTTCTTATTCGATTTTTTGAATGTATACATTTGATTTTTTTACATGCTTCCCATGGCAGAAAAATCTGAGACAGCTTTAATTTTTGAAGTTGGATAGTACGAAAAAATAAGTGTAAACCATCTGTTTCGATTAAAATTCAGAATCGTCAAAAACGAGAAGTTAGAGCAAATCAAACTGTTGAAGCATCCATCATTCACAAGAAAATTTATTTGGAATAAACGGTACGTTTTAGTTTACAAAGCGGAGTTTCCAATCATTGCCAATTATTTCCGCCATATAGCTAACAACTCAAAATGCATCATCACTATTGCTCATTGAATTATAATTATTTTCCAAAAATTATGCATTTATCAAAATTGATTGGCATGATTAAAAAAATCTTATTAATATTCCCGGTCATCGACTATTATTTTAATGTTATTAACATTATGTCGACAAATTTTGATGAAAAACATCTTATCAGCATTAAAAAAAGAAATTATTTCGATTTTAACTCTTAAACATCTTAGAATTATATACATTTCTTTCCTAACATTTACTTATATATATATATATATATATATATATATATATATATATATATATATATATATATATATATATAATTTCATTTTAGAAATTAATGATTTAGTTTTCAGAAGTTGTAAAATTAGCGGTTCAAGCAATTTTTATAGTTTTAATTTTACTTTTAGTAATGGGTGTATTTATAATTTTTTATTATTAGCAGAAATGCATAACTGTGTGGCGCAGCGAACTGAGATCACTTAGTGATTTCAAAACAATCACATCGTGAGACTGAGAAGTTGAACAAGTAAGGGGTAGAACCCCCTCGAGCTATTTAATCGGCCTGTGCAAAGAAACTTCATTTATATCAACAGCCGGTTTTATAAGCGACGATAGAGCTAATTTTGGACGGACCTCGTAATTTTGAACCACGGTCAGATAATAAGAAAGGCAATTGAGCAGGCACCCCATTTTTAACCTTCAGCACCATATCAGCAGAAGGATATTTTGCATCGATGAATTTAACGCGCACCAAAATCCGCTTACATGACAGGTTTTCTGTAGAACAGAGTCTCGAACCTTCGACCCCCACATCTGAAATGGCACCACCAGGCCACAGCGGTCAGTACGTTGTGAAGGATCAGATGTTTTATATAGTTGTGTTTATAAAATTACCGATATATATATATATATATATATATATATATATATATATATATATATATATATATATATATATATATATATATATATATATATATATATATATATATATATATATATATATATATATATATATATATATATTCACTAAATTACATACTGCTATTATCAATGTCATAATAAAACGCAACTGTAATGGAAAAACAAAAAACAAAAACAAAGTTTAAAATTCAATAAGTAGTAAAAATAGTAAAATTCAATATTTTTTTATATTTATTTATTAATTTTGAAAAAGGTTATTATTATTGTTTTTCTTGCAAATTATTTCATTGCATTCTTGAAGAATATTGGAATTTTTCATTTAAAAAAATTGTTCTCTTTTATAATTTATTTTTAGCTGACTTTGATATGTTTCCATAAAGAACGTGGAAATTTCCGTTTGACGACCTTAATTCATATGACTTGACGTCATATATAACTATGATGATCATAACAAGATTATTAAACATCAATAAAAAAAGAAATATAATATCGTCTGCGTAAGAAAGAGTATTATATTCAATATTACTTATATATGTTTATGTGTGTTTGTGTTTTAATTATTTCTAATACAAATATGGCAATTTAAAAAAAAATTAAAATAGAGGTACAGGAAAGCTTAAGAAAATCTTCCATAAACTTTATAAAACTTTTACTCCAAATGACAATCGAATAAATTATTTAATTGCCTCGGTAACTAGATTTTTTTTTTTCCATTACTCATTTTGAATTGAGACTTTTTACTTCTCAAGACATATTCGAGTGAAATCACTCAAAATTAAAACAAAGCAAAAATTATCATAGAATCTTATATTAATTATCTTTTCTATATTAACTGAAAATTTTGTATGCTCAGAATTCATTTAGATTAAAGGATTAAATTAGATTGAGTTCGATTTCTTTTCCTTTCTCCTTTCATTGTCTTCTATACTTATAATAAAGCTCAATGTGTGTGTGTGTGTGTGTTTTGGCGCTCTACAGGCCAGATTGTTTGACCTACAGCTACCAAATTTGGTACATGTATACCTTGGAGGTTGGGAATGTGCACCCGGGGTTCCTTTTTTCGAATTTTTAATTACAATTTTAATTATTAATTAAAAACTAACTTTCCCGCCAAAACAATCTTCCATTTTCCCCACCGCCAAAAAAATCTTCCATTTTCCCCACCGCCAAATGAGAAAGGCTTCAGTTTTTTTTTCTCCCAACAGTAATGAGGCTAGGGTTAAAATTTTTCGGCGGATTATTCCAATCGATTCTGTTTATTTTCTTAATGTTTGATGCATTTAAAATTAAACATTGTTAATGAATCGATCTTTCAGATTCATTCTGAAGTACTTTTGAATTAAAATAAAACAGAATAAAGGAAATTAAAAATTTCTAATCCACATAGCGTTACCCCAACTGGCGTAGAACAAATCACGTATTTGCGTTACGTAACTGGCGAAGAAATTTCACGCATGCGCATTCTGTTCTGATTGTTGCCATGACAACCGTTATCAATGGATGATTTAAATTATTTTTGGGTTAGTTGCATGCTTTTGTAAGTAAATTGTATTTATGTTAGTTATATACTTTTTGTATATGCTTATAGTTTTAAGTACATCGTTTTTTAAGTAGTTTTTTTTTAAACCTGTTTTTAACCGTTTATTTTAAACGATTCGTTTTATTTTCTTAGTGTTTGATGCATTTAAATTTAAACATTGTTGATGAATCGATCTGCTCATAATGAATCTAAGAAAACTCTTGAGATATTACATAAATTAAAAAAGATATTCTTTAGTGCCCATAAAGTTTAAACGCTGAGTGACTCTATTTTCAGTAATCAGATTATAAAAAAAATGCTTTGTTTCAGTAAAAAATATTATTATATTAATTGAAGATTAATTCTTTCCACTTTTATTTAAAGCATACATTCTACGGGTGCTAACAGAAAATGAGAGAGATACATATTACGTTATGACTGAAGGCCTTTATAATATTATGAATGAATTATATGACAATCAAAATTTGTTTAAATAAAAGTTTTAAAATATTTTGATGAAGAAGCTATTAAAGTAGAAGTTGCATAAAATATTTAATTATTAAAATTTTAACGAACATTAAGATTGGCGAACCGGCTGGTCGCCAAAGGCGGCTAGTCTGTAATAAAGCAGGAATACTCAAATGTGATAATTTAAAGAGGTTGCGCATTATTGCATTCAATCATCGTAAATATCAGTTTCAGTTCAGCTACTGACTGGCTTCAAAATTTTATTTGCTATTTCTGAAGTTGAAACTTCATAATTTTTTATTTCTTGTATATGTAGTATGTATGTAGAGAAAATATAGTAAATGTCAATAAATTCGAATCGTCAAATCTTTGTTTGAATCAATTGAGAAAAACGTTTCTGAAGCGTAGAGTCGATTTTCGGATACTTTTAATCGCATGCTGGGAATCAATCGCCAAAAAAAAATTTCAATTGTGACACGTAAGATTCAGTAAAAATGCTAAAATCATACCAAAAGTTAATATTTCGTTGCTATTGTACGTCAAGGCGTTCTATGGCATGACAGGTTTATCACAGAGAATGCTAGAAAAGTTTAGGGAAACCATTTCCGTTGGTTATAATATATTTTTTATTTAATTGAACCTGATCTATATTTATAAAGATTCATATTCGTAATCTATTTTTCACTCACTTCTTGGTCAGAAATTTTGTGCACTTGTATATTTTCGTTAACAGAACAATATTTTAACTTTGCTGCATCTTGATTATTAGTTAAGTATTTATTTTGAATTAAATTATATTCTCTATAAGGAGCTTTATCTGATAATAAACTCATGAAGCAACTGATTATAGGTTTATATAATTACGTGGGGGATAATGTTAAGTCATAATGACTATTATAAAAAGGGAGATTTAAAATCTTTCATTACAAAAATAAAAAAATAAAAAAATTATGAAAGTGAATAAAATTCCATTTTGTCTCGCGTCTTTTTTTTTTCTTCCCCTTTTAGCTTTTTATACTTTTAATAATTTTGACTTATTCTTCAATTTCAATTTAAATGCTCCAAATAAATTGATTTGATTAAATCACTTTAATTTCAGATAGACTCAGACACTTTTAATTCAGATGTGCTCCTTTAATTCAAACCTTCAATAGTAAAAATGAATCTTTTTTTAATGCTTTTTGTGCATATATATAAATTTATGTCCGACTTGAGAAATTTAATGCCCTTCAAAGCAACAGAAAAGCCACTACTGATTTCAAAAGTTAATTTAAAATTAAACAAATTTTTAGTGCTTCTTAGCTATCTCTTCTAAAAATATTATTTCTAAAAATGGGTTTCCATTTCAAAAAAAAAAAAAAATGATTAATTTTATTTCTAGTGAATTTTTTTTCTTTAATAGTGTTTAAAAATTTAATTTGATATTCAATCTTCAACAATGTTTTTATTGCTATGATGAAATGCAAATTAATTTTTCCATCAAATCACTTTCTCTTGTTTCCCTATTAATGTTTTCAAATAAATTACTTATTTGTTTCAGTACGACTTGATTTGAAGCTTATAAATGTTTTCATTCATTGTTCAAAGCTTTTATTATATATCCTAACTTTCTAAATATATTTTAGATGAAAAATCCTCTCCTTAAACGCCTAACAATTTTTCTTTCCCTTTTTTTTCCCCCTCCATCAAGTTAATCCGAATTCGTTGTTGCGAAAACGTGCCGTGTTGAAATTTTTATTTTTTCCCGCTTCTAATTAATCCTTAAACCTCATTTGAAGGTGTTTTTTTCTTCTGAACTGACAAATCCTTTGCAAGGTATTGATTATAGAACGTTCGAAAGACCTTTATATTACGTAACTTTAATGACACAAAACATGTTTTTTTTTTAACTCGAAGTTCATTGACGTTAGTTTAAGGCTAGAAAATGGGGGGGAGGGAATTCATCGTCGAATCTGTGCAGTTTGTCCCTTGACATAAAAAAAGAAAAATTTGTAACTATTATAAAAATTATTCGTTTTATTTTGTAACAACTACGTATTAACGCGTTTGTTTGTCACCTTTTGTGATCGCAATTGCAGACGAAGAAACTGAAACTGCTGTCGTTCCGCTCAGCGTCATTGAGCTTAGAGATTAGCGGAGTTCCGATTATCTGAACTTCACTTATCCGGATCGCCAATTATCTGAATTTCTTCGAGAAAAGAAATCCATATAATTGGTTGTTGTCTTCTTGTTGGATTTGGCTCAAAATTTGATAAGTGTCTCCACTATAGACGTTAAATATGTGTACCGAATCTTATTTGTCTAGCTCTATTCGGTTTGTAGTTATCGTGTTAACTTATATTCGAACAGACAGACTTTCTCTAAATAGATTTCACATAAAATTTGATAGAAATCTGCCAATTTTTTGTAAAGACCGTATACCAAATTTTAACCTTCCAGCTCAAAGTGTTTTTGAGTTATCTTTGTCACAGTCAGGCCGACAAACATTTTCCAAAAATGTGTTTTTCGAACTCAAATAAGTCTAAAACGTAGGTTCGCCAAAATCTCGAGTTCGAATTTTTTGACGATTACTATACTTACTCTATACTTTGTATAGGAGAAAGTAAAAAATCGTCCTAAATATACAGTCGATAATCTAGTGTTTGTGTATTAACCGCACCCCATTGATTAATTGCCAAAAAAAATCCAAATATCACTTTCTAATAGATCTTTCATGACTGTTGTTTCCGCTGGCATGCGATTATTAATGCACCAGTACATTTATTAGAAAGTATAGGAAAAACTGTCGCTGTTTTAAACTATAAGCCTCTTTTGACCAAGAAATGAACAACATAGTTAAATCCCAACTTTAACGTTGTTAATCGTGCCGAAGAATTCTTATGGCAAACGGACAGATTGTTAGATGTTATAGTTGGCTATTTTATTAATCTAACTGCTCTTAGATCCGCTCTAGTAAGTATCCTTGTACAATTTACCCGTTTGACAGTTGCAAAAGCACTTCTGCTAGCCTTGTACATGAAAAGAAATAGTTTTGTGTAGTTTAGTTCTTCAAATTGCGTAATGAAAAAACTGAAAAACAGTAACATTTTTTACCATTCCAGTTTTATTACAAAATTATCGCAAATAGAGAACTTTCTTTTACAACTTTACGATGAACTTTATTGCTTGAAAGGCATAAAAAGGCTTTCATAATAAGGCTGAAACATAGTAAAGTTGTGTCTAGCTAACTGAAGTGGAATGCTAAAATAGTTTGTCAATGACATTTCACTTTCTTGAAATAAACACGTAAAAATATCACAGTTCATATGATTTCTCAGAATTTGCTTTAAAAATGATTTGTTATGGGAAAGAGATTCCGGATTTCATAACACTTTTCAGAATAAAATGTCGTAAACTCTGTCAACTGTTTAGCTCGACATGTTTATCAATACCTTTCTTGAATGCGTGATATATTTGTGAGGAACAAAATAAAATAGATTTAAAAATAGACTTTAAATAGCCTTAAATAATAAAAATATTTTATTGATTTGAAATTTCTTTGACTTGAATAATAAGCAGCAGTGTTCGCCATAAAATAAGTTTTGAATTTTATCAAATAACAGTATTATTATAATTGTAAATATTTTGATAATTAAGAATTAAAGTGATCCATTCTTTGGTGTTTGATTAATTTTTAATCCAGTTTTGATTTAATTTCTTAAAAATACTGTAAAGAATTTAATTTCATTAAATAAGTTACTTTAACTCAAATGATGACAAAAAAATGGGAGAGAATAGAGAAATGTATTATTTTCTGTTAAAGAATCGAATTAATTTAATTTTTGTGGCATCGCCGTTCACTACTTTTAAAAAAGACATTTAGCTCAAACTTTTTGAATTTTAAAAAAAAATTGTTATTATACAAAAGAAAAATCCGATGTTAGTTTTCCGTTATTGGTAGAATAAATTAGGAAATTTTGCAGTGAAATGCCAAAATATATCGTTTATTATCTGCACTGTATCCATTTAGATTTGAAGATTTTCTACAAACTGATGCATATGTTTGTGAACTAACTTATAAAAATTGGAAAATAATGAAATGGATAATTTAAATAAATATAACTAATATTTTAAATTCAAAGCAAGTAAATATAATTTAAATAATACTTCCTCTAATGATCCACGCAAACATGAAATGATTACAATGTAAACAGCAAACGATTTTAAATAAATGGAAGTATATCACGAAAGAAGTGTAAAACAAAGTGTTCAATTATTTAAAGAACAAAAAAAATTGTTATTTTGTTGCGAATAGCATTTGTAAAACACGCTATAGGCTCAAAATTTGAACGATCAACGAAGAATTGAACGAACGGGCTTGGGTCACTTAATATTTTTTTTTTTTTTTTTTGAAGATCGTTAATTTACGAATTTTTTCCTGACTATAAAACTGATTTATAAAAAAAAAATGACCATATCCGTAAGTTGCAATTTTTGAAATAGACATTTTGGACATTTAATAAAAAATATCGAGAAAAAAATTACATTTCAAAAATTCCCGAGAATATTTAATTTATTTAAAAAAAATTCTAATTAAATGAAAGTTTCGTAAAATGAATATTTGTTGATAGCAAACGATATAAATATGTTCAACAAAAGTTTAGAAATTAATTGCAGAATCCTAAAAATTAATTAAACTTCAGACGTGGGAAATGGAATTGTATAACGAAAGAGAATATGAAGCAATAAGAAAAAGTTATCTCATGTAACAAAATAATAGTTCCAAATGTTGCAAATAGCGGTTACAAGATAGTATAATTCGGAAGTATTGAAACTGTAAGTCAAAAGAAACAAGCAAATATTAATATATTATTCTGAAAGCCATTAAATAAATATTTATTTAAAAATGAATATAGATAAAAATAAATTAATTAAAATTCGTTGAAAAATAAAAATTGGTTATATTGAAAATTATTCCTTGTTGAAGATATTTCATTTAAAAGTTACAAAATATGTTTCGATTAAAAAAGTTAAACTGCACCCAAAAATTAAAAATAGTAATGTTTTATGAATGCAAACACAAAATCTAAATAAAAAGCGCTTAATCAAGAAGAGTGGATATTTGTCGGTTTTAACGGCGGCCAAAAGGCGTCAAGAAAAAATTTCTTCAAGTTATAAAAATATACTCAAGTGCATATATATATATATATATATATATGTGTGTGTGTGTGTGTGTGTGTGTGTGTGTGTACATAACTATAGATCAAATCACGTGCGATTTTGCATGTTTGAAGATAGAAATCGCCAAATTGGCGAAATGTTTTCTTGGCTCTTTTTGGTTGCCTTTATAACCGACAAGTACAAGAGAGTGTATTTTTTAAACAATACGAGACGCAAGATATAATACTCTGGGGAAGTGGGAGGGAATAGTCAAAACGGTACTCATTATTCCATATTGATTATAACATAAGCCTATCTAAACTATAACATTTAAAACTAGGGAATTTTGACATCTGCTCGCTTTTGCTCGCCAATCCCGATGCTGTCCGATACTTACACGATCGTTCATCAGTTAACAAATTTTTAAACTTCAGTGCCTTTCATTCAATGCTGGAAGTTAAATCTTTCCATGAGAAGAACATACATTTTCCGATTCAAAATTCTAAGCTCTTCAATGAGAATATTATTTACTTATTAAACTTCAGTGCCTTTCATTTAATGCTGGAAGTTTAATCTTTCCATGAGAAGAACCTACATTTTCCGATTCAGAATTCTAAGCTCCTCAATGAGAATATTATTTACTTATATCTCCAATAGTTAAATATTGAATCAATTTTTCACATTTTGATACTAACTTAGTAGCTCTGTTATTAGCTTTTATTTTCAAATTGCCAGATTCTCGCTCGATCTTTCTTCGCATTTTGTCTTCATTTGATATCACTGAATGACCAGTTACTATTTACAAGGTTAGCATCTATATTGCTTAACTATTCAGACGAATGCTAGCCAAAAGACTAAAAATTTCCCTTATGCCGGATTTACACTCGGCCTTTTATAAGACGGCAAGTAAGCAGCGCATGCGTAGAAAGGTTGAAAAATGCTTTTCTGTCGATGGCAAGTAATTGTCGCGACGGGGCAACTACAAGTCGCTGTATTGTTTTTTTTTTTTTTTTTTTGTTACTGTGCATGCGTTTATGGAATTTGGCGGGAAAAAATTGATCACTTATCGTGAATTAATTCCGGCATTTTTTGCTCTTTCTGATGAGATGTTGTGTTCTTGTTTCATTTTATTTGTCACTTCTTTGCTATAGTTTTCCTAATTTAGGTATGTTGACCTTCTTTCTATTTTTCAATGTTTTGTGGTGACGCTTTATAAGCCAGATAACAGCTACGAGACATGAGAAATTTCTTTTGTCTAGTGGTCTTGTTACTCGGCTACGAACCCAAAGGTTGCGAGTTCGATCCTCGCCTATCGCTAATAGCAACATTGGTGACCCGATGACGTGATACCCAAAAAACCTTCATACAACTGTTGTAGCGCCCTCTACCAGAAATAAATAAAATAAAAGCTGATAAATAATCAGCCAATGAAAAAAAAATAAAGCTGATAAACAATCGGCCAATAAATAAATAAAGCTGATAAATAATCAGCCAAAAAAAAATGGATAAGACGCTACAGCCAATATATCACCACTAATAACAGCAAAAGCAGGACAAAAATCGTTCGTCTCACCTCCGACGCACTGAAGGGGGAGTTGTGTGGTGACGCTTTATAAGCCAGATAACAGCTACGAGACATGAGAAATTTCTTTTGTCTTGTGGTCATGTTACTTGGCTACGAACCCAAAGGTTGCGAGTTCGATCCTCGCCTATCGCTAATAGCAACATTGGTGATCCGATGACGTGATACCCAAAAAACCTTCATACAACTGTTGTAACGCCCTCTACCAGAAATAAATAAAATAAAAGCTGATAAATAATCAGCCAATGAAAAAAAAATAAAGCTGATAAACAATCGGCCAATAAATAAATAAAGCTGATAAATAATCAGCCAAAAAAAATGGATAAGACGCTACAGCCAATATATCACCACTAATAACAGCAAAAACAGGACAAAAATCGTTCGTCTCACCTCCGACGCACTGAAGGGGGAGTTATGTGGTGACGCTTTATAAGCCAGATAACAGCTACGAGACATGAGAAATTTCTTTTGTCTTGTGGTCATGTTACTCGGCTACGAACCCAAAGGTTGCGAGTTCGATCCTCGCCTATCGCCAATAGCAACAGTTTCTTTGTGTAAATATCCATCATTTTAATACAATGCGCAGTGAAAAAGAAAAATTCAGGTATGCCAAAACGACAATTTATAACCAAGCATGGAATGCTTGAATCAATCTTATGAAGTTGTGGAAAACATAAATCAGTTCCTTTCTACGCATGCGCTGTCTACTTGCCGTCTTATAATTGGACGAGTGTAAACCCGGCGTTACACGAAAAAGATTTAAAAAAAAAAAAAAAAAAAAAAAAAAACCGGAAGATTATTTATTAGTGTTGCCACAAACGATGTGTCTAAAAATTAAATTAACAAATAATATTGTTTTTAACTCAATTGCAGGTAATTTGGTGTTACTTAAAGCTTTAGTACAGAAATCTGTTAGTTCAGTCATTTTTACTTTTTCGTATATGTAGTATAGAGAAAGTATAATAATCGTCTGAACTCGAGATTTTGACGAATCTCCACGTTTTAGACCTCCCCCAGTTCGAAAAATACATTTTTGGAAATTGTCCGTCTGTGAAAAAGATAACTCAAAAACGCTTTGAGCTATATAGATGAAATTTTAGTATACGTCTTTACACCAAATTTGCAGATTTTTCTATCAAATTTTGAGCAAAATCCACCAAAAAGAAGTCTGCCTGTTCGGCTGTTTGAAAGTAAGTTCACAAGACAACTATAAACGGAGAGAGCTAGATAGATAAAACTCGATATACAGGAGTAATATCTATAGTCTAGACATCTATCAAATTTTGAGCCAAATCTAATAAGGAATAGACCTGCTGTCGGTCTGTACTTCTAGAAAAATTTAAGTGCGGTAACTCAAAGTTGCAATGACTTAAATATATCAAATTTGGTATTTCATTGTGTGACTACAAATGTGTGTGACTAAATGAACCGCACGCCAGGTATTAATCGCCAAATAACTCGCCAAAGATGGCACGATAGATTCAGAAGAAAGGCTAAATTCACATTAAAGATTAATATTTCATAACCATTGTACGCCAATGCTACGTAAAGTGCTCTTTAGGATAACACCTTTATTAAAGAGTATGCGAGAAAATTTTAGGAAGACCACTCCCAACTCCTGCTAGTTGTATATGTAGGCTCCTATACAAATGTATAAACCGCACGCCAGGTATTAATCGCCAAATAACTCGCCAAAGATGACACGATAGATTCAGAAGAAATGCGAAATTCCCATTAAAGATTAATATTTCATAACCATTGTACGCCAATGCTACGTAAAGTGCTCTTTAGGATAACACCTTTATTAGAGAGTATGCGAGAAAATTTTAGGAAGACTACTCCCGACTCCTGCTAGTTGTATAGGCTCCTATAGAGAAAAAAAATTTCAAGCATTTTTATATTGATTCGTGTTATTTTATAGTCATTTTGCGGTTTGTCCGCAATTGCAGCGACTTTAAAATCTGCGGATATATTTTAGTTTACTTTATTCATTTAAAAATCGTAATAAATAAAATATGTCTATTTCAGTCAAGGCATAAAACTAAGACTTCCCTGTTAGATTTGAATCGCTTTAGTTTAGTAATCGTTATAAGTAAACTATTCCATTAAAAATTGTAATAAATAAGATACTTCTGTTTCGATCAGTACATGCAACGAAAACTGAGACTTCCCTGTAAAATTCGAATCACTTAAAATAATAGAAGCACGCCTAAACAAAAATAGAAGCACGATAAAGATTTCAATGATTACCAACAAAAGCATTAATTTTTTTTCTTTAAAAACCATCATCATTCAACAAGTAATTAAAAAAAAATGTTTCCTAATATTCTTTTATTTGTATTTTAGAAAGTATAATTTTCTAAAGAAGTACATATCATGCAGTGCCATTATAAGATGCTGTTCTATTTTTCCCCCAAATCCCGTTTCATCTAAATATATACGACACAATCGACTTTTACTTATTTTTGCTGTGCGTTTTCAATTTCAACTCGCCCGTGTTTCGTTTCTCTCAAAAAAAAACTTTTTTTCCGGTTGAATGCTCTTCTTCATAATTGTCCTAATTCAATTTGAATGTTCTCAATAAGGAAATTCTAAAAACTTGTTTATCCTCTTTGTGTACTCACTTCACAGAATAGTTGATTCTTATGAACTATAAAAGGATCTTTCCGATTTTGTATATAGCTTTGCGCATATTTTGCACGCTTAAATTTTTAATTTCGCATATAACCAATGAACAAATTGAAAGTATTGTAATCTTCCAAAAATTCGAACCATAAATTTTTAGGAATTTTCCTGTGTTCGAAAAGCATATTTCTGGAATTATAGTTCTATTAACATAATATAAAAACGATTTTAATAACACGGATGAAAATTGTTTTATGGTCTTTAGACAAAATTTGTCAATTTCTGTCAAATTTTTCAGAGGAAGTCTTTTCTGTCCGGTTATCTGAATATAAATTAATAGAATAACTACAAAATATAAAGATCTAGCTAAATAAAATTAGCTTAAGTTTAGCCTTTAAAATACAGATTTTTTAAAAAACTTAGTATTAAATTTTTGAAAAATTTGGCTATTTCTCCGTCTGTATTTTTGTATGCAATGTCAATTATCAATTTTTATCTTTTTCAAGGTGTTTTTTCCCTTCCAGTTGGATTGATATTGATATATCTAACTAATACTCATCCAACTGTTTAGATAACTCAGTGTTTTAGTCACTGGGGGCACAAGATGTAGTTATGTTATACGTTTTTGTATGTACGTAGACGCAATAAATGCGATGCCTTAAACCAATGAAATTCGGTACGGGATTTTGGGAATACAACAATAGTTCCCTGTCAAATTTTAGTTTCATTTGGGTTTTAAAAAAAAAAGACGTCGGAAAAATATTCGCACCATAGATTTAATAAAAATAATAAATTTACGCCAAAGATCTATATTTCGCAAGTGTCGGTCGCTAAGGCGGTCCAGTAATCCAGTATTTCGAGCTAATCAATAAGCTTCAACTTTTGTCAAATTAGATATTTTACGAATCATCTAAACCTTTATCCGCTAACATGATTCATGTTCTGTAATTGCAAATATGCATGAATCGCCAATGACAGCACAAAAAAAAAAAAAAAAAAAAAACAATGGCGTAATTTTATTATTAAAAGATCATGACTGAAGGTCCGTTTGTAGATCCTCAATGCAGGGAGTAGTTCTCTTTTGTTCGAGCTTATTATCGTTCCGGTACTTTCCTTTCCCCGAAAAGAAGCTGAATATCAATCCACGAAGAAATTTCTATCATTCTACTATAGATTTAGATCCTGTTTAATCTGAAATCTTTTTGAGAATTCTTTTTATGGGAGTGTATCCGGAAAAATTTTGGAATGAGATGCTTGTTTTATAAATAATCGATGAAAGGTTTTTGTATTATATATATATATATATAAAAGTTACGAAATTTCCGGGGTTCGTTTGGATAGTGGAAGTGATATGGTGTGGAGAACGCTCAATCAGCAGGCGGCAGTAGAAAAAGAAACAACGACGTTTATTTACACGAAGACACACAGGACAGCACAAAAACGACAACTATATACAGCATAGAAGACAATTATCTTCAGCCGAGACGTGCAGCATACAACCAGACTCTACTGCAGACAGTAGCGCACAGCTTAGTTCAGCACTAGCTTCACTCCGTCGCTGCTCCGCTTATCTCTGGAAGGCCAGTTCTTTACCGTCGATTCCGACTACTCTCTTCTCTGTCGCTTCCGACTATTCTCGTACTCCACTGGTTCACGACTGCCCGGCAGCTGCGGCTGCTTCCTTTTATAGGTCTCAGGAGGCGGGGTTAGAAGCCTCTCAACCAATCAGGAACGTTCGAGGCGTATCTCCGTTCCTACTGGACGAATCGGGAAAAATCTCGATGTTTCGGGTATAATCTATTTCGGCGCCAAAGTCGAGAAATTAGTCGCCAAATGGTCGCCAAGCTCTGGGACCTCCTATGGAACCAACTACGCTGGGAAGCCGCATCACAGATTCGTAACATTATATATATATATATAATACAAACAGAGACGCAGTAAGAAAAAGAAGGCGAACCAAATGATCACCAGTCCTATATAACATGGGATTTCCAGCCATGTGGCGATTGAATACACGTGTTGAGGGACGGAGGAATCATTTTCACTTGATACGTAGAACTGATTGCGCAGTAATTTTTACACAGCTTCATACGTGGAATGGGGATCAGGAAACAAGAGAACACTTTAGAATGACCCCTAGGAAATTAATTTAGATTAAATTAAATATTAAAATATCATTACATGTGTGTGTGTGTGTGTGTGTGTGTGTGTGTGTGTGTGTGCGTGCGTGCGTGCGTGTGCGGTAGGTTTCACGGAGCGCTTGCACTGTGGTTCTTATTCAGCGAATTATGCTATTATTTAAAAAAAGGGGAATAACAAATTAAATACTTTACAAAATAGACAATCAACCTATTCAACTCTTTCATATAGATACAACGGATGCAGATACAGTATTTTTTGTGTTTCTCATATATATTTAAAAGTTATAAAAGATGGGAGGGTCAAAAAATAATAATATGCTCCGGACACTGTTCATCCTCACTACAGTTACTAGTTTCATAATACTGGTGTGGAAATTGGGAGAGGGGTGCAAGCTCAGATGTCATTTTCGTCGTTTCACCACAGTTCAAAATTATGATGTCCATCTCAGAGTAGTCCTTATATTGCTTCCAAACTAAATGTCAATATAATTAAACTAACCTACCCTCACTACGATTGCACACATCCAATTACACTCCAATTGTATTAAAACATTGCATAATTTATTTTACAAACTAGCATGAGAAACCATAAGGTTAGAGATTATAACCTTATGTTACATTTCATACTCTTACTGTATATTGGTGGTATTGTGCTAATATACACACGAGCAGACAGACAGACAAACTTCCCTTCTTTCAAAAATTGAATAAAATCTATTGTTTATTGTAGATGTTGCATTTAAATTTCATTCTTATAATTCATTATACATTTGATTTATCGTGGACATGGATTTAGAAAAAAAATTTAAGGTTACGATAAGGGTTGTCATGTAGATTTATCGAAATATTATAGCCGTATTTTTTTATGGTTCCAGATCTTTCTCTTTCAATACTTTGTGTATGAAAAAGTAAAAAGGATGCTTCTGATTTCACAACTTTGTGTTATTTAAAGTTTTTATATGGAATCAAATGATATTATGTGTTAAATAATTGTTTATTTTCATACTAAAATGCGAGATGCATTTTGCTAATTTTCTTTTTTTGGAATTTCAACTTATTAATAATAGTAAAACACAATTTCTCTCAAATGATTTTAAATTTATAATCAAACACTTTTAGCTAGCCTAAAATTTTATATATAGTCATTTATATCATTACGTTATTACAATACAATAGTAAACATTATCTAATTTTAATTTATTAAGAACCACAAAATTTTCAGTTGACTTTCACAACGTATATTATATCATCACGGCTGTCGTGCTGAAATTACCTTAAAATGATTGAAAATAAATATTTCAATTGAATTTAAATTTATCGAGAATCTCAATATGTTTGCACAAAGTGATGCATTTATGTTGACATGTCTAAAATTCTGAAATTTAATAAAGCGGTTGAATATAAGCATTTTAGTTGAATTTAAATTTATGGATAATCACAGCAATTTCAGCTTACATTAAAGTTTGCGCGTGGATTATATTTCATTTATATCATCATGAAATTGCAGTAAAATGGTTGAAAGCAAACATTTCTATTATCATGAAAGATTATTTCATTTTATTTCCATTTCTTTTATGTTCCGATCGTTTCTCTCTTGGAAATTTTACGAGCTCATTACATACGATATTTACCAGAAAACACTCCAATCCAAGAAAAAAAAATGTCAGTTCTCAGAATGTGAATTTCGCAACGAATCGATTTTTCTACTTTGTAAAGTGTGCAGACAGCTCTTATTTTATAGCAGTCCATTGTTTTTATGCCACCTGTCAACTAAGTTAGAGCGACCTCATTTTTACGTTGCATAATGCCATCACTCTTTCAATTTATCGTCTGATTCTCACTTGCATTTAAAGTGATGACTTAACGGAAATTGGGGGATTTTGACAAAAGAGTCTATTTCATAGACTGTTGATATGAACATTATTATAATAGACAGTCAATATACAGCGGGAGTATTATTTGATTTACATTCTCATATACGTAAACAATTGAACACTTGCTTTCAGATTCCTTTTCTATCCCTCTCTGCCATCCCTTCGTCATTAACAAGGGCGTGGTAGTGAAGGGTGGAAGGCGTAAAACCCTCGAAGGTCACGACAATCCGCAAATGAGATTATTATCCTACCCCCTCAAGGCCCTTTTTTTTTTTTTTTTTTTGCTTAATATAATAAATAAAAAGTGTACATTTTGGCTGCTTTCTTTTCCATGGATTGGGCATAAAGGAGGTGCACAATTTTGTTCATAAAATCATATCCGAAATCTTATTCATCTTTTTCGATGTGCTTTGGAATGACCATGACTACATACTCATTAATATGTAAACTGTCAACTGGTTCCCCCCTTTTGACTGATTTAGTCCGAGATTTGAAATAAATCTACAATTTTGATGATAAATCTGCTTATCAAATTTCATTCCATCAATTTTTTTTTTTTTACTTTCTTTTATACATAGTACATAGAAAATAGTAAGTAAGGAAAAAAATGATTTTTGTTTTATTATAATTTTGAAAAATCAAATTCCAATATGTCTTGACAAGTAGCAAAAAATCTGAATTTAAAATGAGTAATGGAAACTACACATCTAGTCACTGAGGCAATTAATAGCTTGTTTGAAGTAAATTTTGAATTACTCTCATTTGAAGTAAAACTTTTATGAAAAAAACTTTTTGAAGTAAAACTTTTAGGCGCACGTATAAATCTGTCGTGGTCACAAAGTCCTCCATGTCGAGAGTAATACCACTGGGCGTACTGGATCAGGGGTGATCGTTTTCTCATTCAAGTCTAAATTATGATCTGTGGATGAGTGAATGAAATGCATGAATGAAGTCCGCCCCGTAAAAAGGATTGTGGCATGTGTGTAACTAAGTCGTAGTCTTGGCCCTAGATGGCGCTACTGAAAAACAAGAGACGCAACCTTGGTTTAAAATCATTGACTTCTAAAGTCAGTGAGCTTGTCTATGACAAGTGACATTAGAAACAGCAACAACAACATGTAAAAGCGATAATTCAAAAAAAGCAATGACTGAAATATATCAAATTTGGCATGATTCTTTTTGACAACAAGTGCAGTTTTGGGTCAATTTAGGGTTTCTATCGGTTGAGAAAAACGCGTTTAAAACACAAATTTGATTTTCGGATACTATTAATCGCATGCCAAGGATTAATTGCCTAATAACTCGCCAAGGACGACACGATAGATTCAGTGAAAATGCTAAATTTACGCCTAAAGTTAATATTTCGGAACTATTGTAGGTCAGTGCTATTAAGGCGTTCTCTGAGAGGTAAATTTATTAGAGAGATGCGGAAAGCTTTGGGTTGACCGCTCCCTCTGGTTGAAAAAGTCTATTTTCTTGCTTTGTCGGTGAGGCATTTATCATTCTGTAGAATACTTAAAAAATAAGTAACATTTTAATCTTTTCATATATTTCCAGCGAATTTTTGGAGTTAAAACATACCTATGAAATACCTAAAGGTTTTATAAACTGCCTTGGCATTCTATAGAATACCGGCTATCATACATTGGTGGTAGAATATGTAAACAATAAACACTGAAGTTTATGACTGCGAAAGTTTTCAATTAACGATTTTAACCCTTTATAGTATGCTTCCCACCAAATTTATCAATCATTGTATGAATTTATGTAGGTTGGCATAAGTTCTGACAAATTTTTTTAGAAAGACAGAAACTTAGATGCTTCAGTTCTTTATTTTACACAAAATGATGTGTCTTGATTTGATACTTAATTATTAATTAATCAAATTAAATTTATCTAATAAGCTAAATGAATCCCTTTTCTTCTTCTAATTTCAAGCCTAAAAATATTTTAACATAATATGACTAGAAAGAAATGGCCCTTTAAAAGGTTAAAATAAGTCGCATGTACTTGTAATTCGTTAAGGAAAACCTATATTTGCGTAATAAGTCGTATTTTATATTAAAATGCGGGAAATATTGCCAGCATTATCTAAAAAGGCAATAAATATGTGAGGAGATTCATTACGTATGCTTCTTCCGTTTTATCTTCATAAAACAAGGACAGTGATACGACGCACTTCGTAATGCTATGAATAATAGATGTTGGTTGCATTGTTATCACTTTTCAAAAAGCGTGCAGCATATTAACGTCAAATGATCATTTCTGACACTGAAGTCTGTTTATACAAAGATGAATGTTTGCTTGTATTTTTTTTAATTCAAATTTACAGCTTTTGATCCGATCTTAATGCAATTTGTGACATGTGATCTTCAAGACAAAGGGAAGGTCGTTGTCAACTTTTCAAAGTTCATTAATTATTAAAAATATAAGTTAAATGGGAATTAAATTTTATGTGTTTTGACAGCGATATCTTCCGAAAATAAAAAGCGTCTTCTATACTTATATAAAGCTCAATGTGTGTGTGTGTGTGTTTCAAACGATTCTGTTTATTTTCTTAATGTTTGATGCATTTAAAATTAAACATTGTTAATGAATCGATCTTTCAGATTCATTCTGAAGTACTTTTGAATTAAAATAACACAGAATAAAGGAAATTAAAAATGTCTAATCTGCATACCGTTGCTCCAACTGGCGTAGAAAAATTCACGCATTTGCGTTAACGTAATTGGCGTTGAAAATTCACGCATGCGCATTGTGTTCTGATTGTTGTGACTGATTGCGGACTTGATTTAAATTATTTTTAGGTTAGTTGCATGCTTTTGTAATTAAATTATATGTTATATATTTTTTGTATATGCTTATAGTTTTAAGTAAATCGTTTTTTAAGTAGTTTTTTCTTAACCTGTTTTCAACCGATTGTTTTAAACGATTCGTTTTATTTTCTTAGTGTTTGATGCATTTAAAATTAACCATTGTTCATTAATCGATCTGGTCATAATGAATCTAAGAAAATTTTGTTGACCAACTCTTGAGATATTACATAAATTTAAAAAGATATTCTTTAGTGCCCATAAAGTTTAAACGCTCAGTGACTCAGTGACATTTCAGTAATCATATTATAAAGGAAAATGCTTTGTTTCAGTAAAAAATATTATTACATTAATTGCAGATTAATCCTTTCCACTTTAGTTTAAAGCATAAATTCTACAGGAGCTAACAGAAAATGAGAGAGATACATATTACGTTATGACTGAAGGTCTTTATAATATTATGAGGGAATTATATGACTATCAAAATTTGAAGTTTTAAAATATTTTGATGAAGAAGCTATTAAAGTAGGAATTGCATAAAATATTTAATTATTAAAATGTTAACCAACATTAAGATTGGCGAACCGGCTGATCGCCAAAGGCGGATAGTTTAAAATAACGCTCAAAATCTAGGAAAAATTGCCCACTAAATTGGTATTATTAAAAAGTCATTTTTTTTAAATTCAAAAAATATACGATGCACATTTCCATTCACTAAAGTATATATGTGCCAAATTTGGTCAAGCGGAGTGTCCTGTGGAATTCCAGAATAAAATGACATGCATTTTTCTTTATATTAGTAGAGTTTCCGTTTCTTTAATCTACAAAAGTAACCCTTCATTGTATTTTAATTGAATCAATCACAAGAATATATATTATTGACAAAATTCTTCCCAGATGATTGATACTAAAATTTGACACAAGACTACAGTTTTAGTCATAAGATAACACAACTAATTTCATTGATGTAAGTCATTGGCGTTTATGAGTTATGAATTTACAAGCAGGAAAAAGGACAGATGGATGCTCGTTTGACGGATTTGTTTCAAAATGTAATACGTATGTATCTATATTTTAAATAGTAACCTGTGTACCAAATTTTGTCTGTCTAGCTCTTTGAGTTTTGTAGACACGTGAATTTAGATTGACAAAATGACACATGAATTTAGATTCAACGGTTTTCTGCAAGAAAAATCATTTGGCTCAAAACTTTTAAATTTAGGATGAAGTTATTTCTTGAATAATAGATGTTCAGAAAGAAAATAGTTTCAAACCTTTAATTGTTTTAATGAAAAAAATAATGTCAACAATTTTCCACAATAATTTAGAAGCACTTTATTACACAAAACCCATTTTATCTCCACATTGAAATTTTAAAAAATACTACTAATAATAAGTTTTTAATGATTTCCAATTTCATTTCAGCACAACTCTTTGAATTTTAATAATGTTTTTTAAAAAAATATTTTGAAGTATATTTTAAACAATACTTTTCATTGTTTTAGATTCTGAATTTATATTCAGTCTTTGCAACGATTTTAAATACTTTTTTTGCATGTGTGCATTTTTTTTCTTTCTGCAGAATAATTAACCTCGTTTTTTAGAATTAAAATAAAGATAAACGAATCAGCCTATCATGTTAGAATGTTTTGAATAGAAATTCGAATTTTATGAAAAAGGTTTTTGATATTGTTTTGGATCAAAAATATATCTCGAATTTGAATTTAATGTATCGAACTTTTGTTTTATTTATTTTCAATGAATACATCATGTTGAAATAAAGATCAATCACAATAATTTTTTAATTAAATGTAATTCTTTTTTGCTTTATTTAAAATTTAAATTGAATGTGTTAATTACATTTTTTTTCATATTTTTTAAATAATGTGTTTCATTAAGTTTTTATTTCTTGCTATTTGGAAAAAAAACTAAACTATATAATTAACAAAGAAATAAACCTTCCTTAAATCGGTTATTCGAAAGAACTTTTCCTGGCCATTTTCATTAGAAAAAATATGAAACACACAAAATCCAGTCATTCGTCAATTTTCAACACCACTTAATCTTAATCTAGAATAATTCAATAATAACCCATAATAATTTAAAATATATTCTATATCTTTGTAAATCAAATCTATACACTGATACATTTAATCGCTTTTAAATAGAACACGATCTGCCAGAAGTATATCCGTTTCCCAGAATGGTGAAATATCGAACATGCCCATTTCCGGGAATCAAGCGTACCTGTCATCGTGACCTTGATGAGAAACAATTCAAACGGCCGGAAGTGTTGCCTTCCTCCCCTCAACCTTAGAAATAATTGTTTATTCATTATCGGGATTATTTCAGTTTTCAATAACATCCCATTTCGACAGCTGAGTTTATATCCGAATCATTATCGTAAACATTGCAAGTCTGTTTAGAAACAAAGAGGCGACGTGAGACGGATTTTTTCTTATAGAAGGTTCGGGAAAATGATTTTACACATTTTGAGTTTTGATAGCTTAGAGAAACGAGACGAAAAAGATTTTCTTGCACAATTTTATTTAACTTGATTAGTTTCATGTCTCGAAAATTGTAGGTTTTTACTTATCTCCTAGTTTGTACACTTGCACAAATTTCGTACTCTTGTGTGTTCTGTTAATGATAATTGTATTATTTTCTGTAATAGTTGAACACTACAGTTCAAATTTAATGCTAGAGTTTGTCATAAAAATAAAACGTGAACTTGAACATAAACAGTGAAGGCATAGCGGCAAAGGCATAGCATAAACATAGCGGCAAAGGTTGTTATCCCATAGGAGCAAAAAAAGTTACAGTTAATGGATATCAAAATACTCGAAGGTTTGAATAAAGATGCTTAGATGATGTTTGCTTGCGAGAGCTTGAGACGAAAGAAAGGCAAAAGAAATGTTCGGCTGTTCGATGTTGAGTTTTTTCCCAAGGCGTTTCTCTGTAGAATGTATATTTTGAACGGTTTAACAAGATGTGGGAAATGTTGTCTTCGTTGCATTTGATGCACAAGGGGTTGTCTGAGAGATTGAACCTGTGAAGAAGACTCGGAGTAATGATCATTTTACAAATCACCCATGCAATAAGTTTATCTTGAACCCTACTTCTAGTCCAATTAGCGATGGTGCTGATGTCTGGGAAATCTCCGATCAAAGCTAGATATTTGCTCCTGTGATAATTATCTGAGGCGATTTGGGTAGAGTTCTTTCTCAGATTGGAATTCATATCCTCCAGAGGAAAAATAAAACGTGTTATTCCATGAAAAATATAGACATTGATTTATAAAAGAACGGTGGCACGTGCGACTCAACGATAAGCTGTTGCCAGTTTTTCACAACTTAATATAGTTCTGATTACAATTATATTGCATCGATATGTCACAATAATATTCCATTTTAATGCTTTTAAATTTTGAATATCCTTCAATTTATTTATTTTAATAAAATTTGCTTCTATATGTTTGAAATTAAAAAGAAGTGAACATATGAAAAATTTATTTCAAGCTCCCAATAACATTAATAATTATGAATTAAAAAGTGTCAAATAGATAAAAATGAAAATAAAAAAATTGAATGAAATTTCGAGCTTCGAAACATTGAAGCATGATAATATTTTAAGTTTCTTCTTCTATCTATATTTTATTTTTTAATTTAATATATTTTATATAATATCTGTCTGCGAGATATTATATAAATATAGAATTTTTGCATTTATAATTAAATTTCATGTATCGTGACATTACAGCTTGACTGATCACAACTTATGAGTTGAATTGAAAAATATGCATTGATATACAGACTGAATTTAATTAAAATATAAGTGTTTTTTAGAACACAATTTCAAAGAAAATATTCGGAAAAACGTGACATCATTTTGTACATACATTATTTAGATAATGAAAATTGATTTAATGAGAAATAAATTCACATTTTTACCATCTGAAGCAAAGATAGTGTAACAGGCTGTAGTTAGTTCTGTAAAATTATTGCAAAAATTTTAAAGCAAAGGAAAATTTTAAAGCAATTAAAGCAAAGGAACATTTAACATGATTGATTAATATTTAATGAACATTTTAACACAAAAATATTTTTAAAAGGTTATATTTACTTTTAAATTTGCATTTTTTTATTCGCAACGTAAAATATTTGAATAAAAAAATGTGAACAATAAAACCGGGCTTTAGGTTTAGGTTTCAGTTATATTAACGTCCCGTTTGAAGCGACGCTAGGGTTATTTTGGGACGGGCCTTGTAATTTTGAACCATGGTCAGATGACGAGGACGACACCTGAGCTGGCACCCCCCTCTCCACACCAGCGGGAGGACGTTTGGTCATGACGGATTTAACGTGCAACGGACCCACTTACACGACGGTTCTTCGGTGGAGTCGGGTCTCGAACCTGAAACCCTCCGGTTCCGAAGCCGAGACCTTACCAACAGGCCACCGCGACCCCAACAGGGTTTTAAAATATGTGTGCAAATTTTCATTCATTTGGTGTTATACCTTGTAATTTTTATATGTGTTATTAATTCTCTAAATGTGGATAATTTAAACCGATTTCAGGGGCAGTTCTCACAAATAATGTGTTACCCAATCTATACTGCAGTTTCCAGAATAGTCTCGGTACAACACGTTCAAAGGAAAAATGTTGAACATTATTTTGTAAGTTAAATTATGAAATAAAAATAAATTAAAGAATAACCAAAGTAAGAAGTCTTTCCAAAAACTTTTTCCAGTTCTCCTTAATAAATGTGCTTTTCCACTTCATAAAACTATAAACCTTGGTCAAATTCGTGAACACCACGCGTGTTTAGATTTTCATTTTCCCAGTCCTACATAGAAGAATTGTATGTTTCTTTGTAAAATATATCTGGATTGGCAAACCATAGTTGCAAAAGATCAATTTTTCGCGTAAATATAATGTTCTATTATTGGCGCGGAGTTTTTTTTTAGTGATTAAACGCTCCCTTATGATTAATTTAAATTGCTAGAAATCAAATATGTGTTTTAGACATCTTTTTCCTACCAAATGAAACCAAAATTTAACAAACACCTACAATAATTGTCAGAAGATCATATACTAAATTTCATTTATTTAATTCAAGTCGTTTTGTAGTTTTTGCTTTCATATTCATGCGAAAGTACAGACGCTCAATCTTTTGAACATTTTTGGTTCAAAATATGTTATGACTCTACACTGTACATGCTGGAGCCAAGAAACAAATTTTATTCATCTAACTCTCTTCGTTTTGTACTTACCTGTTAACTTATATTTGGACAGTCAGACAGACATATATAATTCCCAAAATGTGTTCATCGGACTCAAAGAGGGTTTGAAACGCAGACATTCGTCAAAATCTTAAGAGCGATTTTTTTTTTTTTTTTTTTTTTTTTTTTTTACAATTACAATATTTTCTCTTCTTATATGAGAAAGTAATAAATAGTCTAAGTTGGAAATTCAGCCAATGAAACGAAAACGAAAATATAGATAGACAGACGATCAACCCTTTGTCAAATTTGATTCAAATTTGGAGAAAGATGCACTTTAGATGACAAATCTGTGTCGATATTTGATTCTATCTTGTTCTTTACATTTTGTAATTGTCGTGTTCATTTGTTCTAGGACAGCCAGACAGACAAACTTATAGTGAATGGAATGTTTCACATTTTCATAGACATCTACAAATGTAGTTTTATGATTGCATGCCAAATTTCAACCATCTAGCCAATTTTTAGTTTTCATGCTGCATACAAAAAGTCACGAACAGCCATAATTTCACCGAATTGAATGAACACCCAGGGGAAATGAAGATGAGATGTTTCCGGAATGGTGGTTGGATCTCGCCACCCTGGAGAGTACACAAAAAGGTGGAGGATTTGTCTCCTCCCATCGATGACGGCACGTACGTCCTTCGGAAGGGTTGTACCGTGGCCGGTAATGGCCCTTAGGACTCAACTATAATTCCCTCTAATTTTGCTATCGCGGCGGTCCGGTTATTCAGTTTTCTTTACTTTTGTGCCTTCGGGCGGGTCGGAGAGTCAGTGATATGACTATACATACTTCCTCTAGATGAGGATGAATTTCATTCAAAAATGTTTAATGATAATGGCCCTTAGGACTCAACCACAGTTCCCGCCAGTGTTGCTGTTGCGGCGGTCCGGTCATTCAATATTTTTATTCATGTGCCTTCAGGCGGGTCAGAGAGTTAGTGATATGACTTTCCGAATTGAATGGATATATTTTCGGAATACCTTTACAAAAATTTACTTACTTACGCAAAATTTCGAGTTAAGATTTTTATTTATTTATTGATGATCATATATTAGAAAGGAACAATTTTTCAAAACATTCTAAAGTACAGACAGTTAGATTTTGAGCTATCCAAATCGGCACATACTTACTTCTTGGAAGCAATATTCATTAAGAAAATTTTTTTTTTATTTCAAAATTTGAATCAGAATTCTGCTTAAAAGACATTTTAACATTAACCTTAATAATTTCAAACCATATTTATTCACAAAAACTATTTCTAAATTCAAGAATAAAAATTTCGGTATTGCCCTTTTTCCATATAATTTTTTCTTACTTTATGAATTTTTACTTTCTTGTATACGCAGTATAGAGAAACTATTCTAATCGAACGCGAAATTTTAATGAATCTCCACGTTTTAGACTCCACGGAATTCGGAAAACACATTTTTGAAAAATGTCCGACAAAGATAATTTAAAAACGCTTTGGGCTGCACAGTTGAAATTTGGTGTACGGTCTTTTTACCTAATTTGTAGATTTCTATCAAATTTTTAGTAAAATCTGTTCAGAGAAATTCCGTCTGCCCGGCTATTCAAATATAAGTTAACACGATACTTACGAAACTAAGAGAGCTAGATAGATAAGATTCGGTACACAGATTTAACATCTATTGTGTAGACACCTGACAAACTTTCAGCTAAATCCAACTACGGCTTGACTGTCAGTGATTTGTACTTTCAGAAACATGGAAACTCGATAATTCAAAATCGCAATGATTTAAATATATCAAATTTGGTATGAGATTTGGTTATGCTACAAGTGTAGTTGTGTGTCAGATTTTTGTTTCGATCGGTTGGGAAAAATATGTGTATAATAAATTCGATTTTTGGATAATATTAACGCATTTCCGGTATTAATCGCCAAAGATAACACGATGGATTCAGCAAAAATGGTAAATTCACGCCAAAGGTTAATATTTTGTAACTATTTCACGCCAATATCATTTAAGCTGTTCTCTGGCATGACAAATTTATTAGGGAATATGCGAGAAAGTTTTGGGATGACAACTCCCATTGGTTTCTTATAATTTTTTTCTTACTACTTTATGAATTTTTTAAATTTAATTTACATTAATATTTTTCACTATTTCAGTTATTGTATTCATAATGACCGCTTTGGGGCGATATTTATTTCATTTTATTAGCTGCAGCGTAATCAAAAGTAAAATTTAAAAATAAAATAAGAATAGCCACACAAAAAATTAAGCCTAAAACTTTATCACCTATGATGCATAAAAGTTCGAGTCTTCTTTAAATTTCTCATTTCTCTAAGAATCAAGAACTACTATTTATTTTCAAATTATTACTGTACTAGCCGCCTTTGGCGACCAGCCGGTTCGCCAGTATTACCGCTCGCTACAATTTTCAATTAAATATTTTAAGTAACTGGTCTCTTAATAGATTCTCACACAAAACATTTTTAATCTTCAAATTTTGATATTCATACCAAACTTATACTGTTGTTTAGATCGTTTCGTTCAATTTAATATATATATTTTCCTAATGTGTTGTCATTTCCGATAAAACTTCAACTTTAATTTAAAGTGGAAATGCTGAAATTGCAATTTGTATAAAGATATTTTTAATGAAACCAAGCTTTTTATTTTATTTATCATTTTTATTGTTATTTTTTTATTATTATTATTGAATATGAGTATTGCAAACGGAATCGCTCGGTATTTAAGTCTTATGTGAACTACAAAATATTTTTCATAATTTATGTAATATCTCAAACAATAATTCAACAAAAAGTTCTCAGATTCAGCATAAAATTCAGTTTTTAGTTTTGCTTTCAAAAGGATTGAAATGAAATCAATAAAAATATTTTGTTCCGGCCTATAAATATATTTAAAAAATTATGAAGTCTAAATTTAATGCAGTAAGGTATCAGATTCTGAGAAATATTCTGGACACACCAAATTTTAAATAAATGAATGAATGTTTCTATTTTCAACGATCAACTAAGACTTATTTATGAAGTTTTGAATGTTAAAAATTTAGAAAAACTCAAAATTTTCATAATCTTAGGCCAATTAATCTTGAGAAATCTGCGCGCTGATTGGCGTATTTTCTTTGAAACGATCGATGGAAAATCTAAAATTATCCTTTTTTTATTAAATAGTGATATTCAAATTTTCATAAATCAGTCAGTTTAAGTGATTGATTTAGTTGATTGGAAATTAACTCTTTTTATTTAAAATATTAGTGTTTCAAGAACATTTTGTTATTCGTGATTTCCACAGCAGAAGCTTTATGTAAAATCAAATATTCGTTATTTATGAGAGCATTTATTGAATCAAGTTACATAAAATATAATCATTTTCCATTTAGACCATTTTAGCAGATTTGTGTCTTACTAAAGGTTTACAAATTAGCTGTGTGGCCCTGATTTGAATGGATATCCTGTTCATACTAAGCAAAACTTGACTTAAAATAAAACTGATTTATTGGATTAATAATATAGAGAGTGTAAAAGATCATAAAATAATTTTTCTTGAATTTATTTTTTAAAAAAATAATATTTCATATTTGTTTCATTTCCTACAGACACGTGCCGAAAATTATATTTTTGCAGATTTCATTTCCAAAAAGATTTAATTTATTTTTAGTTGGAGCTTTAATCAATGTGATGGCAACACTTTGAAAAAAGCTAATTTTTTCCCATGAATGCGAAACGTGCTCGTGCAGCTTAAATTTTATTTTTATTTTGTACGAAAAAAATTGTTGAAAAATATAGTTAAAATATTTATTTAAAAATTCATTAAAAATAGAAATTTAATTTTAAGGTTAAAACATTAGTATCATTTAAAAGATAAATTTTTGATCGTTAACTTCATGTAAAAAAATTTTAAAAAATAACCCCCAGGTGCACATTCCCGGCCTCCAAGGTATACATGTGCCAAATTTGGTAGCTGTAGGTTAAATGGTCTGGCCTGTAGAGCGCCAACACACACACACACACATTGAGCTTTATTATAAGTATAGATAATTCAACAATTTCGAATTTATTATTTTTTATCACTAATATCAGCATACGTTAATAAAGGAAAATAAATACCGTTTTAGTGGAATCGATCATATCACTGCTGAGCAATTTCCTAGGTTATTTATTGTTTTGCATAGGCGTTGGTCAAACAAAAGCTTTATCACAACCTCAAACAATAGCTTTTGGAAAAGGAATCAATCCACGTGATGAAACAATTACTTGAACGTGTTCTAAAGAGCAGTGACAGAAAGAAGGCACCTTGGGTTTATATTTGTTTCTGTCGGAAAAACAACTGTTTAAACTCGCTGCTGGTTCTGGGAGTCGTTGAAGTTAAGTGTTCATTGAAATCTCAAAGAAAATTTATTACAGGATAATGAAAAATTCCTTTAGAAGAAATTTCTAGATATTATACCTGTCTTATTGTTGTTTAGAAAGTTCTTGGAACTGTTTCTTTGACGCGTTTTACGTATTCTTTGGCGATCTTCAAAATGATTTTTTGGGTAGATTGTGATTAATTCCTCGGTTATAAAGGAGAGCACGGTTGTGATTTGATCCAGGTATGATCCCAATTCAGGATTATTTTCCCTCAAGGTTAGGAGAAAAATTCCTGGAAATATTTCTTTACACGAGTTTTATGTATTCTTTGGCGATCTTTAAATGATTTTTATAATAGATAGTGATTTATTCTTCGGTTATAAAGGACAGCCATGATATGAATTTGATCCAGGAACGATTCGAATTCCGGAATTTTTTCCCTCAAGTTTTGGAAAAAAATTCCTGGAATATTTCTTAGATGCATTTTCTTTGACGATCTTAAATATAATTTTTAGGGTGGTAATTCATTATTCGGCATAATGGATTGTCATGTTATGATTTTGATCCAGGTGGGATCCGATTAACGAATTTTTTCCCTCAAATTTTAGAAAAAAATTCCTGGAAATATTTCTTTACACGAGTTTTATGTATTCTTTGGCGATCTTTTAAATGATTTTTATAATAGATAGTGATTCATTCTTCGGTTATAAAAGACAGCCACGATATGAATTTGATCCAGGAACGATTCGAATTCCGGAATTTTTTCCCTCAAGTTTTGGAAAAAACATTCCTGGAAATATTTCTTCGACGCATTTTCTTTGATGATCTTAAATATAATTTTTAGGGTGGTAATTCATTATTCGACATAAAGGGTTGTCATGTTATGATTTTGATCCAGGTACAATCCGAATAACGAATTTTTATTTTTTCCCTAGAAATATTGTTTTGACGCATTTTCTTTGCCGATCTTAAATATAATTTTTTGGGTGGTAATTCTATATTCAGTATAAAGGATTGTCAGGTTGTGATTTTGATGTAGGTATGATCCAAATTCCTGATTTTTTCCCCCTTTCCTTCAAGTTTTAGAGATAAATTCTTGAAACATTTCATGTATTCTTGAAACATATTATGTATTCTCTTAAATACAATTTTCAGCGTGGTAACTCATTCTTCGGTATAAAAGATTGTCAGATTGTGATTTTGGTGCAGGTACGATTCAAATTCCTGATTCCCCCCCCCCCTTCCCTTCAGCTTTTAGAGGTAAATTCTTGAAAATGTTTCTTCGACATATTTTATGTATTCTTTTGATAATGTTAGAGGGGAATCGAGACATAGTTTTAGAAACCCAGACCAGAGCCCAGTTTTTCGATCTGAACTTCTTGCTGTTAACAAAGCTTTGGCCCTCGCTTTGGAGACTGATAATTTCCAAATTTGGATCCTCACAGACAGCAAGAACTCAATACAATATTTAAAGGACTGGCCACACATTCATGATAAGTTGGGCAAAGACATTATCTCCAAATTAACTACATTCGCAAGGACCGGATCAGTGAGCATACAGTGAATGCCTTCTCATGTGGGCATTTACGGAAATGAAATTGCAGACGCTCTGGTCAAGGAATGAAGCCTAAGTCTCAATCCCCGCTCTTCTAGATTGCAGGCCACAGAGATCCATCCTTGTTTAAACTAAGAACTAAAAAGAAATGGAGGATTCCCCCAGAGCTTGACTGGTGTGCCAGTTGGTGTCCAGGCTTGTCTCTGGCATGCACCAGTTTAAGGAGTGTTTAAACGCTCTTATTAAGGTTAAGGTCTGACCATATAAAAAGTATTTTCTTCATCAGAAGCCAAAAGATGTATACCCCTTGCCACTGCTTGGCCGACGCTTCTCCCCCTCATATAATTGAATGTATTGGCGCCTCTGTGAGGCAGCTGGTGAATGAGAGGGAGTCAGTTTATAATCTTATCATGCGATTCGATCTTTTGGACTTGGCTTTGAATTGGTTTTCAATCCAAGGGGTATAAGAAACAACAACATTCTTTGACGATCTTAAATATAATTTTTAGGGTAGTAACTCCTTTTTTGGTATAAAGGATTGTCAGGTTGTGATTTTGGTGCAGGTACTATCTGAATTTCTGATTTGCTTTTCTCATGTTTTAGAAAAAAGTTTCTTGGGAAAAATTTTGGAAAAGATATTCCTGGACATGTTTTTAACGCATTTTATGTGTTCTTTGGCGATCTTAAAATAATTTTTAGGATAATAACTCATTCTTTAATATAAATTATTGCCAGTTTGTGATTTTAGTCCAGGTACGACCCGAATCACTGGGGTGTTTTTTCTTGAATTTTTATCGAGTTAGAATTTTAAATAAGTTCTTTTTTTTCCTCAAAATCTCGAGTATTTTGATGATTACTATACTTTTCTCTGTATTACGTATACGAGAAAGTAATAAAGATTTGTAACTGTTCATATTATTAATGCCTCCCTTAATTGAAAACAAAAACTATTAAGTTAAGAAAGGAGATCACGAAATATATACTTTAAATATCTTTGTAAATAAAACTCTAATCAAGTTCCGAAAATTAAGGATATAATTCGATTTTAGAAGCAGTGATTTGAAAGTTAATGGCAATGATAAATAATTTGGCCAATTTTTGGATACTATGTTCCCATACAAAATTTATGTCCTGTGTGTGTATAAACAAATGTCCATTTAACCTTTCTCAACTTTATAAAATCATATTTCAAATGATAATACTAACCTTATATTTGATACATTCTTTTGTTCTTTTACAGCAACCAATGCAAGCGGCGTAGAATGCAGAAAAAAGATATACGAAAACAGGACATCAAAAGACCACCTTCCATTTCCCTCATTATAGAGCCAGACACCAAACCACACTCTAATGGAACTGTAAAATCAGCAGACTTTACCATCTCGCCACCCAAGCAGTTCTTACCTGCTTCTAATTCATCAGTGTCTTCAAAGGACTCCACTGATTCCACAAAGAGTCTGCTGCCCACCAAAGACACCCTTTCGTCATCCAGTTGTCTGGTTTTGCCTTCCATCACAGTGAACTACGATAGACGAGCAAATGCACATTCAGTGATTCCTACGATATATATCAGTTCTACATGCACATCTTCATCAAAGGCATGAGGAGTTGAAAATATCCCTAACTTACTAGTCTTGAAAATGATTGATCAATATCTTCAAAGGATTCCAATCATTCCACTAAGAGCCTGCTCTACAGCAAATCATTTTTTCACCATCAAATGGCCGGTTTTGTATACCATTACTGTGATGCCAGTGTAAATTCAGTGATTCTCATAATAGTCATCAGCTCTTCATATACATCTTCACAAATGTTCTAACATGTAGAAAATATCCTTCATCAGTGTACTAATCTTAAGATTGACTCATCATTATCATCAAAGGGGCCATCTTTTCCCCCAAGGAGCTTTGGAGCTCTTTTTCATTTTGATGGTTTAGTCACAATAAACTATGACAGATAAAGAAGAGCAGATTCAGTGATAACTAAATATATATCAGCTTTACTTGTACGTCTTCATCAAATACATGTGGAATTGAAAATATCCTCCATAAATTTACTAAACTTTAGACAGTATTAAACAACAATCTATCCTGTAGATGAATGTTTGGTAATGTGAACTCTTAAGAAGATGTTTGGCAAAACATGAGTTATATTAAAGTAATTACTTTTCTACCAAACATATTAATGTTGGCATGGCATATTGGAAATGTTATGAATTATTAATTATGATTTTGACATAAAGTCAATAAGAGAGTTTTAGTAAAAATAAAAAAGTCAAACTTAAGATTAGTTTTTGTTCGCCAAGTTAGGATTTTTTAAGCTAAAATTTCGCCAAATTTAATACTGCCAATTTTTATTAAACTTAAAAGACGTTCCTTACTATGTAAACATCATCCAAGATGGCGAAGTTTTGAAAGGTTAGCACGATTTTGTTATGTTTGGCGAGAAACCGGACACTAATTTTAAGTCTTTTCGACAAAAAAAAAAAAAAAAAAAAAAAAAAAAGCGTCAGCACGAAGATAATCTTGAATAGATTTGCAATGTAATAAGAAATCATCTGAGCTATTCCAATGTCGAAAGATGTAAATAACGTATCAGTTTTTAGGTATAGCATTTTAGCATTACTTTTAGCATAGATTTGCTGTTTATTAATCCATAAATCATCTTTATTAAATCAACCGATATCTATAAAATTGTGAGTCAAAATCATACATGTAATTATCGTATCTGGTAAAACTATAAAACAGGGTGTAGGTTTTTTTACCAAAAACTTTAAAGTCGTGTTGACCCTCCCAAAACCCTTCAAAAGTTCGCCATCTTGTATGCCCAAATTATCGTCAGAATGACGTCACTAGCAGATAATTTAAATCACCTGTTAACAAATTATGTCTTGTTTCTATGAAATAGAGAAAATGTTTGTTGTGCAAAAGTATCAATATTCTAAAATACCTTATTTTATTTGGAACGTCAATCTTTCTTCACAAAATTTTATTTTTAAAAAAATGGCTGAAATCTACTTTAATGTGCAGCTTCAATTTGTCGCCAAAATAAATTCAAATTAGAAAGTAGAGTATTTCTTTGAGCAGTCCTATCCAAAGTATTGTTTAACTTCTCATCATAACATCTTGATTTTTGAATTTAGCGGTATGGCATTGTTATCTTCTTTGGCGATGTGAAGAGTTACATTACAATAGATTTCAATCGAAATATATGGCCTTGTCACAATTGGTTTAAGAGAATAGAAATTTGATTCAATTATCTTGATATCAAAACCATAAAAAATAATAACAAATGAAAATTTTGAAAATATAAATAACTCAAAATCTCAAATTGAAGAATCATTTCAATGGTTTTTGCCAAATGCGGAATTAAAAGTGCCTGAAATATAGTGAGAACGGAAAGTTCTGGCATCGTGTACGTTATCTGAAATATTTAAAAAATAACAATTGCAGCAATTCCTTAGAACTTACCGACCCGAAACTTTTAATCAAGTAAAATGGTCAAAAAAGAAAAGCTCTGAATATGATGGCATATTCCGAGAAAATAATCTGCTATGTTTTAAATTACTAGTTTGCGTGATACCGAATGTTGCTAAACAACATTAACTACTTCTTGCATGACTTCTCAACTTTAAGTATCTGGTTTTATCATAGTAAAAAGAATACGACAATACTACATTTTTTTAAAAATTTAATCTGTATTTGGGCAATATCTGTGTATGTATATACACTAGAGGATTGAAACCCCTACTCGTTCGGCTCCCCCCCCCCGCAAGAATCACGCACGCCATTTGTTTATGCATTTCCACTTATAATAAAATTTTATAAATACATTCATTATTAAGAGTGATGTTACATTATTTAAATTGCATGAACTAGTAATATTAATTTTTCATTAATTACTGAGAATTGAATCATCAATTCCTATAATTATATATTTCTAATAACAGTGGATATATATATATAATTCTAAGATGTTTAAAAATCAAAATTAAATTTACTTCATTTTCTCCGTTTTGCTAAAATGTAATTCATCAAAATTGGCCGACATAATATTAATAACAATGAAATAATAATTGAAGATGGCGAATATTAATAAGATTAATTTAGTTATGTTAATCAACTTTGATTATCTACATCTTATCACAAAAGAATGCCATATTATTTAAAATTATTCTTGTGCAATAATGATAGAACATTCTAACTTTCATTATTACAAATTTAATGCTACTTAATTCATTTAAAAGTAATCTTGCCGGCGTCCTGGCATGGGGGTAGCGCGTCTTCCCCGTATCTAGGCGTCCCGGTTTGGGCATGGTTGTTCTTCCTGTTCTATCTGTGAGATGAGCGAATGTGCCCTCCTGTAAAAAGGGGTTGTGCAAGCGAATGAGTGATGCTTGAGTGGTCAAGTCATACTCTTGGCCCAAGATGGCTCTACGATAAAAATAAGAGACGTTCCCCCTTAGGCTTAAATCGGCTATCTTCGAACAGCGGGCTTGTCCGTGGCAAGTGCCATAAGAAGCAACAACAAAAATAATCATTCTGAAGTTTTCTTAAGTTAGCACTTATATATTACTATATGGTATTAAAAATAATAATTAAATTTTAAATTAAAAGCTTATAAAAGTCAGGTACATAAGGGCCACTTTTTGCAAGATATGTCCCTTCCTCCCTTTATTTATTTATTTTTTCTATTTTTGTTTCATCATTTTCGACATTCTGAAATGTTTTGCACGAAAATTTAACATTTTTATACCAATTGGAGGGGACTTTTCACTAGTATTTTCAATTTAAGTACTTCAATGCTAAAAACCTTGTGTATCCTTAAGTCCTTGCTTAAGATTCCTATCAAGAAAATCTAGCATAATACCATTGATTGCCATGTATTGTTAAACCTGCAATATCATTTTCACGAACTATATAAGATATAATGCTTTAATTCAGCTGCAAAAAAATCTAATTTCAAAGTGAGCATAATATTATTGCCGGGCTCTCAAGAGAAGGTGGCTGACCTTTAGATCAAACAGGAAGTACCATTGCTGAAAGGGGAGGAAGGAAAATGAAGCTGAAAGTATGCTGTGGTGCCTCTAAACGGATTTTGCTCAAAATTTGGTAGAAATGTACAAATTTCGTTAAAAGATCGTGTAGTGAATAGCGTATAAGCCAGTTAACAGCCCTGCTACCCGAGCAATTGCTTTTGCATAATGGTTATGTTACTGGACTGCGAACCATAAGGGCCGAGGTTCTATCCTCGCGCATCTCAAACTCCGTGATTGGTGACCCGGACGTGATTTGAACACGCAACCAATGAAGCGGTTTGTGATGCGCGCGAGGATAGAACCTGGGCCCTTATGGTTCGCAGCCGAGTAACTTGACCATGATACTAAAACAATTGCTCGTGCAGCGTAGTTGTTAACTGGCTTATATGCTATTCACCACAATGCTATGGAGAAATATGATTTTAATAAATACAACCGTTTTGACATCTCCCAAAGTATCAAAATAGACTCGTTTGATATCCAGTGATATCTTTTCAGCTCCTTGTCTTGAAAGCTAGAGAATATCATTAATTGCTTCAAGTGAATGCAAATTCATTTGATTTAAAGAACTAATATGTTACTTAATGGATGTTTTTGTGTAATGCATGTAACAAAAACTCATTCGAGTTTTTCTGTATTGTCATATTTCATATAGTTTATGCATTCTATAATATCCTTTTAATGCAATGTAGTATCATATCCATCATGTTCTGCATGTATGAAATGATATTTTTTGAACAAAATCTAATACAATATCGATCAAAATAAATTACATACTTGCAAGTTATTGTATTATTATATATTTCATTTGTATATACATAATAAAGTATTGCATTTCACACCAAGCATATCTGATTTTAATATTCTTTCATATCAAGGCATCTCAATCAATAAAAATACATTGTAAAATACTATTGTATTTCTGCATCATATATCGCTTATAGATATGTATAGTGAAATTATACTTGAAGAGAGTAAACTAAATAATTCCAACTTGCAATTAAATGCCACTGTATCTAATCTTGTTTGCAGCACCCCTAGAAGTGAAATTTGATGAAAAGGGGTTTTAACACAAAATGGAAAGTAGTAAAAAAAAGTCAGTAGCATTAAAAGTTTAAAGCGTTATTGAATCAGTATAATATAATCTATATATCTTGACAACATAATTGACAGACGACCTGAAATTCCTGCGAACAATTAATATTTCGAATTACTGAATTGTAATTCGAATTCAGCATGAAATAATTTCAGAACATTATTTCATGTTTCTGTAAGTTCATTATTAATTTCATTGGTTAATTTGCATTCGTCTTAAAACATTATCTTTTTATATATTCCGTATCGTAATTATTGTTATGTAAAGATTCTTAGCGGCTGCTCTAGCACTTTGAATCAGTTCCAGCAGACACATCATTTAAAATACTTGCTTAATTTGACACAAGCACAAAACATGAATACAAAAGACATCACGAACTATACACATCATTCAGTACTCAGTTCACTGCAGTTTCTTTTCGGATTTTTGCTTGATTGCTTGCGCAACAATTATAATAGTGATTGAATTCACTGTAAAAGCATTTCTAATAAGTTTATCGGTGTATGGATGATTCTATTTTATACTGACTTGCCGCGTTTTCGACCGTTATCCCGTAATATTGGTTTTTCTAGCTGTACATTATTAATATGTAATACATTTATTTAAAATTTCACCTCATCATTGTCATGAAGAAAATATATGAATTTATTGGAATCAGTGTGCTACTTATTACTGCCTGCACAAAATTAAAAAATGTAAGTGAAAATCTAATTTTTAGTTAAATACCAAAAAAAAGTTATTTTTTTATATCTTAAATTTAACATTGGTAAAAGCACATTATTGAATGATTTGATGGAAGCGATGATATAAGTTTGAATTTCATCATCACAATAAAACCAGTGTTACAAAATGTTTATGAAATTAAATTTTAAACGTTATTAAAATTATAGAAAAAATTAAATGGTAGAAAGACTGGATTTATTAAAAAATTATATGTCTAGTAAGCGAATAACGTTTGAGAAAAAATATTTTCGGAAAATGCAATTGAAAAAAAAATTTCTTAGTTTTTAATTAACTATTAGGCTATGAACAATTAACAGAAATGTTCCTCTTTTTTTAAAAAAGAACAGCTGTGTCATCAAGATCGAACAAAATTGCAGACTTTATATAAATGAACATGCAAATGAAAATTCCTCTTTATATAAATATAAATTAGATATTTTCTGTACTGTTGCAATTGATTTTTCCGATGCACCAAATTTTCAAGTTAAAATCACCTGACTTTCACGATTTGTCAAAAGAGACATAAGGTTAGTGACATACATTTCTCGACTTCTGAATGATATTATTCGAAGTTCGGTACCTGATTCCATCAAAGATCAGTCCAACATGTGGCCCTAATACATGTTAGACCCTCTGCACTCATTTACATTTTTTCTTCTGCAAATCATCGATGGAAAAATATAAGAGAAGCTACTATTGGCATGAGGTACATTGATGTCACTTATATAATGTCCTTCGATTCATCTCAAACCTCGGGGGGGGGATATTGCGCAAAAATGTCTCTAAATATTATCCTGGCTCTTTAATATGATAGGAGACGTCCATTGTCCAATTTCTATCAAAGTACATTGGATGTATGCACCGACCTTAAATCTGAGCTCAAAGGTGAAATGTCCTTTCGCAGGTATACCGGTTAAGTTTGTAGACAAGCTAGGTGTCTTTTAGTTGCTCTCCATTCAAAATAGTGAAATTCGTCCCAAAACAGCCACCAAATTGCTTCAAAATGGGATTAAATTATGTAGATAACTAATACATCTATGTATGTAAAGTATATTTTATTTGTTCGAACTTTACACAATCCACAGTTCTCAACGGGATCGAACGAAATTTGACACATATATTCTTCAATATCTAAATCGATTAACTGCAATAGTAAAAAGTTTAAACGATTTTCGCATGACAAAGCCTTACATAAAAAATATTTTTATATAATCTTAATATTTAAAAAAATTCATTGGCTTTAAAGTGACATCAATTTTATTGCCATGTTGTTTTTTCTCTGGTTTTTAATTAGTTTTTCAAAGTTAATATAGGTATAGTTTTTATCGATTCCATTTTTTTATGGAAAAACACCATCAATATATTTCACTATTTAGTAAACATACTTTCGCACCTTATTATTATTAAGTTGTTTTGACAGAAATTTTTATTTTTTACTTTTAATACCTGGATTAAAAATAAAAATATAAATATGCATTTAAGTAATTAAATACTGTCTTTTAAAATTATTGCTATTTCTTTAACTGTTTGGCTTAATATTGTTTCACATTTTAGCAGTTTTACAATTTTCAGTGCACCCTGTTGGCATATCATCTCATTTCTTTTTCAATTCTTACTATTAGCTCACACTCTCTATATATATATCTTGTTCAAATTTTCAAACGTTAATGAAATACCTTTTATTCATCCATTCACGTTCAAATACATTTTTTTTAAACTTGTGGTGGATGACACTTGATGTTAATACAGTTTTTTTTCAAATATTATTTAATTAAAATTGTCCGTTAATGATTATTTGGTCGCCAAATCCGTTGCCAAGTTTGTAGCCAAGCTCTATTTTGCCACTTAATATTGTAATTCTGTCATATGTATACATATTTGTATTAATTGTAATTATTTAATAAAAAGTAATTAAAATAAAAAAATTTGCAGACCTAAGCAGGAATGGACTTTAAAAAAATTATACATTGCTTGTTTACTATTTGTTTTTCTAGTTCTCTAAATAAGGTTTAAATTTACTTGATAAGTTTTTTGTGGCATTGTTATGTACCAAAGGGTGAAAGTAAATTTGTTTTTTATCTTAAAGCTATATAGGAGTAATTAATTAATTATTATTAAATAGGATTTTGGATCCTAAAAACTCTTAATGTACTGGATATAAGAATTTGTTAACCGTTAGACTCACAAAATTACGTTTTTTTTTTTTTTTTAAATTTTTGTTTTCTTTATATTTAAATAAACGCAAGTAAAGCAATGGCTACGTGGGAAAGTCATTAATATGGTCAATCAGCGCAATCAATGTCATACAATAGTTTCATAAGAAAGTATTTGTTTTATAAAAATATTCTGTGTTCGAAAATAATTTGTTGTATAATGTTATAAATACACACCTATATACTCTACTAATTAGAAATTTTCATATTGATACATTTTAAATTTGGCTATATTTACTTCCCATTTTGAAACAGAACATGAACTTTTGAGACTCATCTCGCACTTTCCAATCTTGTTCAACTAATGAAAATGATACTTAAGCTGTCACCCTCTCTCCAAATTTCTTTGCCACACAAGCATTTGTTCCTTCAGATTTGGTGTGCACTAGGCTCCCGAAATGGAGAACCTTTTGAATTAAAGCACTTCGATCATGATGTCAAGGCAGAAGAATTTGAATCACAGAAAAAAGGCTATGCGTTCTGCCATGAATGCAATTTTAACCAAAATGTTCAGAAAATTAATAGACTTATGAGTACTCTAGGGTGGGATTGCTGTCTACCTAGAAATAAAACACAAATAAGAAACAGTTTTGTCTTAGAAAATCTTTCAGACAGGCTATCTACTTCCATATGGGTTAAATCAGGTTTCTATCTTGTTTTTATCTAATCTCTTCATTAGACAAAGAGAAGTAATCATATTTAACCTTTATTAAAAATAATTGATTCATGTACTCAGTAATTATACCAGATCAAGTGAGATTATTCAATAGCAACCGTATTGTTATGAATTTGTGATGTTGCTTTCCTCAGCAATAAGTCTTCTATTAAGGAGGTTAATTTTGAGGTAGTTCTGTGGATGTTGAGTGGTTGCTTGATTAATAACCCAAGACCTTGGTGATAAAAATCAAACCCAGAATATTTGAGAATATTGGCGATATCTTCATTAGGATTCGAATGGCAACGGTTATTCTAAAAGCATTCTTACGAAAACAGAGCTAAAAAGTAGTCGAATCGAGAGATGTGAGTAGTTAAGCGAAGTCTGTCTTTGGAGTAATGACGCGTTGTACTGTTGTATTAGATGAATGTGTTTTGTTAGTTACTGCCGGAGCTGCTTTGAAATTGCTTCTTCTCTGTTTTGTTACCTGTGTAATCCTGTTGACTTTCCATCGTACAATCACCATATTTGATTTTTTTTTTTCCCGTAAAGTCTCAAAATAAGGCATCATTATGATACAGAGACCCTTCGGAAAGCCGGATGAAAAGAAGTAATCGAAAAGTAGGGAAGAAGGTGGTAAAAGAGAAAGAGAGAATTCGACAGAGAGAAGAGAGCCGAGAGGTGCAGTAAATGATAATCTGATATATTTTATTTATTTATATGTGGTATTTTACAGTGTATCATCAGCTAAATGTGTAAATAAATCATATTGGGACTAAAATAAACCCTTCTTGTCATCAAACATAATTCCACATTTAGAAAAAATGCTTTAAGTAAAAAGACTCTGATTATAATCCTAATTAATACTGCTGTTTTTGCAGAATATATAGGTTTATGTGTCATGAAATTATACTTGAACGAAATGAGCCGGAATTGCGAAATTTCAGGCTGAGAAATCAGACTTTTGTGCAAAGTATCGATATTTGATACTGAATTTGTTAGTCTTTTTCGCCATACGATCTACAGACAGAATTTTGGATTTTCCGTCATAATATTTACGGAATTAATTCAAAATAAATAAAAAAATAATTTAAAAATGCACTTTAATTTTATTCTAAAATAATCAATTTTTAATCCAACTTTTATTTTATATCGTAAAACTTACAAACTTACAACTTTTATTTTATATTGTAAAACTTACAACTTTTATTTTATATTGTAAAACTTACAACTTTTATTTTATATCGTAAAAACAGACAAGCGTACGAAACCTCTAACGTATATGTAACTATCGAAGTGTCCTCTCAAAAATTTCTTCCATACACTCTACTAAAGGTGTAATTCCAGAGAGCGCCATACATGGGATTGTCGTTCAATAATTATGAAATATTAAACTTTGGCGTGAATTTACCATCTTTAGTGAATCTATACTGTCATCCTTGGCGAGTTTCCTGGCGATAATTCCCTGATACCCGGTAAATAATATACGAAAATTAAATTTGTGTTTCGGATGCGTTTTTTCAGCCAATTTAAACAAAAATTTGACATAGGTTTACGCTAGTAGTCGCAGAATCAAATAGCAAATTTGATGTATTTAAGTCATTTCGTTTTTGAACTATCGCGTTTATATGTTTTTGTTAGTACTGACTGACGGAACAGTCAGTCAGTCTCTTCAGATTTGGCTTAAAATTTTCTGAATATCTACACTAAATACGTTAAATTTGAGTACCGAAATTTATCCATCTAGCTCTCTTTGTTTTGTAGTTATTATGTTAACGAATATTCGGACAGCCGGACTTCCTCAGAACAGATTTTGCTCAATATTTGACAAAAATCTACAAATTTGGTGTTAAATCCGTATACCAAATTTCATTCGTCTAGCGCAAAGCTTTTCTGAGTTATCTTTGTCATAGATGGGTTGACATTTTCCAAAAATATGTTTTTTCAAACTCGGGAAGATAAAAGAAAGTACAGATTCGTCAAAATCTCGGGTTCGAATTTTTTGACTATCAATTATACTTTCTCCACTCGCATAAGTGAAATAAAAAGATGAAACATCAATTACAAAATCTCATCTTTATAAGAGTGAAACAAGTCAAGTTCAATAAAAGAGTATAAAAAAAGTTAATATTTTTGTGTTTCTATATAATCACAGAAGTTGTTATTCTTTATAGCACAGATCAATAGGAAATTACGCATTATCTTCCAGACTAAGAAATATCTAATAAATGTTAAATAAATACAAACAGATAAAACCACAGAAAAAGAATAAAAGGTTCAATGGAATGCGAGGAATTATGAGCCTTTATAGCATATAAAGTTTTATCTTCATTTCTTTATATGACTTAGGCAACAAAAAATTTGCTTTCAATATTAGCAAAGCACTCTGAGCAATGCTTATAACTGTAATTCCACGCGCTTGGGGAGATTATTCCATGTGATTTTGACGTTATATGTAATAAAGTATTTAGTAAATGACGTATTAACCTAGGTACACAGTTCAGATTTATTACGAATTTCAGTTAGTACAACTGTATTTGATGCATTTTTTTAGAAATTCATTAAATTGAGACTTATCAGGAGATGTATCAGTGAAATTAATCGCAAAATTATTTTGAAATTACAAATATATTTTTCTATTTAAATTTTAAATATTTTTTTTTACTTTTTCCTATATAGTATAAAGTATAGTAATCGTTAGAAAATTCGAAATCGATTTTTGATGAATTCCCACGTTTTAGACCCCCGTTTAGACAAAAAACACATTTTTGGAAAATACCTGTCTGTCTGTGACAAAGGTAACTCAAAAATGCTATGAGCTAGATGGTTGAAATTTAGTATACGGTCTTTACACGAAATTTGCAGATTTCTATCAAATTTTGAGTAAAATCTTTTAAAAGATGCCCGGCTGTTCGAATATAAGTTAACACAATAACTGCGAAACAAAGAGAGCTAGATAGGTAAAATTCGGTACATAGAAATAATATCTATAGTCTAAACATCAAATTTCGAGGAAAATCCAACAAGAGATTGACCGTCTGTTGGTCCGTATTTTTAGAAACATGTAAACGCAATAACTGAAAGACGCAGTGACTTAAATATATCAAATTTGGTATGGTATTTTGTGACTATAATTGCATTTTTGTATCAAATCTTTGTTTCAATCGGTTGAGAAAAACGTGTCTAAAACACACAGTTGGTTTTTGGATATTATTAACGCATGCCAGGGATTAATCGCCAAATAACTAGCCAAAAATGATAAGATAAATTCAGTAAAGATGCTAAACTCACGCCAAAAGTTAATATTTCTTAACTATTGTACGCCAATGCATATAATATATAATGTATAATATATATAGTATATATGAAGCCAAACAGAAGATACATTTTTCTAAAAGCTTAAAGAAACTAAGAATTATTCTTTCTAAACAGCAGTAATTGTCTATAATTATTTCTAAATACATGAGATTAGGTTAGACATCTTTGCAACATTTATTAAATAATAAAACCGCAGTATGTGCTCCTTTTTATGTTAAATAGAAGCTTTTTGGGGCAAAATAATAACATTAGAATTTGTTAAAATTTTCATTATTCTTCTGCAAGACCATGCAATCATTCCTGGGTAAATTTTTATTGCAAGTGCTGAGTAAGTAAATTTAATTTATTTTTGTAGCTGAATTGGAAAGACCCTGTGAAGTTTTTGAAAACAGTTTTTCGCCATGTTTCACTATATATATGTAATGATATTTTAAACTCTTAATTTAATCCAAATTAAGTTCCAAAACTTTATCTTAATTTAGTCCATGGTAAAATATTCTCTTATTTTCTGATCGCATTCCAAGTATGCAGCTGTGTAAAAATTACTGCGCAATCAATCTACGTCTCGAATGAAAGTGATCCCTTCGGTGCCCTTGCCAAGGTATCAAAGGTCACCACATGTATTGAATTGGCGCGTAACCGAAAATCATATATTATATAAGACTAGTGATCATTTGTTTCGGCTCTTTTTGCTCTTCTTTACTTCTGCGTTTGTATCGCGCTGCGCCTTCTTGTAAATAACCATGTCTGCCACCCGGAAGAGAATAAAACGAAATTAAAAATACAATTGTTTCTTCAAAGTATTCCAACCTGCATTCTGCTTCAATCAAAAAACATTACATATATATATCAAATGTCTTTCCTTGGTATATGAAATTTGATTGCAACAACAAGAAAGAAAGAAAAAATATGCTTTTAGAGCAAATTGCATGTTTGATAGATTTCCAGAACATTTTTTTAGCTAGCAGTCACATTCAAGTTTTTTAATTTGTCTATACTTTTATTTAATTCTCATTCAATTTCAAAAGGAATGACTCTACTTTTTACTTTCTCGCATGGGTAGAAGAGAGAAAGTATTGTAACTATAAAAAAATTCGAAATCGAGATATTGACAAATCGCCACGTTTTATACTTCTCTGAGTTCGAAAAACACATTTTTGGAAAATTCCCGTTTATCTGTCTACGACAAAAATAACTCAAACATTTTGAACTGACGGTTGAAACTTGGTACGCGGTTTTTACACCAAGATTTCTGTTAAATTTTGAGCAAAATCTGTTCGGAGGATGTCTGTCTATCGGACTGTTCGAATATAAGTTAACACGATAACTATTAAATGAAGAAAGCCTGATAGATAAGATTCAGTACACAGCTTTAATATCGATAGCGCAGACACCTATAAAATTTTGAGCCAAATCCAACCCCAGGTTGACTGTCTGTCTGTCTGTACTTTTACAACCATGTAAACATGATAATTCAAAAATGCATTGATCTAAATACAAAAAATTTAATACAGAATTTTGTGACTACAAGTGCAGTTTCATATCAAATTTTTGTTTTAATCGGTTCAAAAAAAACGTCTAAAACACAAATTCGATTTTTGGATACTATTAATAGCATGTCAGCGATTAATCACCAAGGATGCGAAGGTAGACTTAATAAAAATGTTGAATTCGTGCCAAAATTTCCGTAACTACTGCATGCCAATGCCATGTAGGGTGTCCTCTGAGATGACAAATTTATTAAAGATTATGTGAGAAAGTACTGGGTAGGCCACTCCCACTGGTTTCTTAGGGCGTTGTGGCCTGTGGTAAGGTCTCGGCTTCGGAACCGCAGGGTGTCAGGTTCGGGACCCGATTCCACCGAAGAACCGTCGTGTAAGGGGGTCTGTTGCACGTTAAATCCGTCCTGACCAAACGTCCTCCCGCTGGTATGGATAGGGGGGGGTGCCAGCTCAGGTATCGTCCTCATCATCTGACCGCGGTTCACAATTACGAGGTCCGTCCCAAAATAGCCCTAGTGTTGCTTCAAACGGGACGTTAATATAACTAAACTAAACTAAACCCGCTGGTTTCTTTCTGTATATGTCCTGTTATTTATTCTCACTCGAGGATTGCAGTTTTCTTATAAATATCTTTCGTTAATCATAAGAACTTTAGTCATAATTTCCGTGACACGCTCTGTAATATGTTTTCAGGCCGACAGTGATCTTTCAACAATTCCAAACATTTTCAAGTATTTTCGTGTTTTCAAATATCTCTTTACAGTTTGACGTCAAAGGTGTGCTTGTAATATTCATTTCACATAATTTTGCGGTATTTTACCGTTGTTGTTTTTTAATCTGAAGTATTAATGGAAATAACTGGGACATAACCATTTAATGATATATGGCTTCTTTACTTTTAAGCTAAAACATAAATTTCAAATAACATTTGCCAGAAATAAATAAAACGATAAAAAATAAATAAAGGAAACGCAGTTCTATATTTTTAAACAATATATTGCTTGAGAATAAGAAGAGAGCTGTTCGAGTTTGTTGTTTGCAGTTTTATAGTTCTTTAAATGTCCACTTTCGGTTTTAAAATTTTCCCTCCCGGTTTATTTATTTATTTTTGTTCTATAATTTTGTTTCTTGTAACCATAAAAATGAAAAAAAGTATTTTTAAATACTTAAAGATATAGCCTATAAACGGAATACATATAACAAATTTCAAAATTTTTCAACGAAACTTGGATTTTAAGGTAAGCACGTACTTTAACATAATAATGACTCTTCAAAAAATGAGATGTTTACTTGATTGAGAAGAAACCGTTTCGTTGCTAAAGAATTAAAATCGCTTTACTTTTATAGTAATTATTTTTGAAGATTTTAAATCATCATCTGATATTTTAAAAGCTTTTAACTAAAAACTGGTGTTTGTAAATAAAAACCAGCTGGAAAAGCCCCCCCACCCACAAAAAAAAGACTTTCTCGTATACTTTCTAATAAACCTTATACCAGAGAACACTTTGTTCTCACTAGCATACAATAGCTACGGAATACTAACTTTTTGCGTGAATTTAACATTTTTCTGAATATATCTTGTCAAAACTTGGCGAGTTTTTTTGGCGATGAATTCCTGGCATGCGGTTAATCGTACCCGAAAATCGAATTTGTGCTTAAGACACGTTTTTCTCAATCGATTGAAACAAAGATTTAACATAAACTGCTCTTGTGTCACAAAATGTAATACATAATTTTCTCACTATTGCTATACTTTGTCGTATACTCGTATGCTACGTATATGAAAAAGTAAAATTGGATATAAAGCGGTTGTTTTTTTTTTTTTCTTCATAATTTTGGAAGAAAAATATTCCGATTCATTTGAATAAAAACTCTCTAAAAGCTATAATAATCATTCTATCTAAAGATAGAATAATTATTATTGTTAATAATACAAAATATACGTAAATTATTGCAATATTGACAAAAAAATTGAAACTAAAATTTGAACTCTAGTATATGCCACTGTTGTGCAATGGCATGTTAGACTTGATTCATCGACATTATTTTTTTTTAATTTACTCATTTTTTATACATTATTAAGCAGCGAAAATGTGTAAACAAAAAAATGTGCTTAAAATTATCGTAATAATAATTATTCAATAACTAAAACAATGAATGCTATTGTAAAATATATTTATAAATATTTTCAAAGATTTAATAAAATTAGAGTTAAAATGAATGAAATAAAACTATGCCATTGAAAAGCTTATTTTTTAAATTTTAGAGTATTGCAAAAATGGTTTTAATGCAATGATATGTTTCATGCATAAGTAAATGCCAAAGAAGTATAGAGTTTACATTAGATAAAAAAAATGGCAACGTCCATGCTAAAATAATCTGTGAAAATAAAACGATGTTTATTGTCATAAATGTTTAGAAAAATCGATTATCGAATTATTTATATTTTTGCATAAAATCTTAAAATTTTACAAAAATCCACAAATTTTGTACAAAGACATAAAAAAAAGAATTTCTCAAAATTTTAAGAAGTTTTCTTCATCGATTTTTTTCTTTCTTAATATAGTTGATATTTCGTTAAAAATTTTAGAAAAATAATATAAATAAACTGAAATTTTAGAAAAAAGGAATTCCGTTATTATAAAATTCTAATGACTTGTTTTAATTACAACGGATTGGCAGAGTTATCTTTAGTTGGCATCAGTATCCGTTAGCATACTATTCAATTAGTATCGATGCTACACATCAAATGCATTGGACACATTGTAAGAGGAAAGATATTATCTTTATACATATTATTTTGTTTGCTTTAATCAACTTTAATATATAATTCACTAGCAGACGATTTTGAAAAGTCATTACAATTTTATTCATTTTAATACTCTAAATTTAATTTAATTTAAAATATCTTTAATTGTAAACGATTTTATAAAATTATAGCATCTCTATACATATAATTATCTTTGTTTTAGTCAAATTCAATTTTTCCAGAATGGCAATAAAAATGTAGATCTTGATAAAAAGATTCGAAAATGAAAATTTTTAAATGGAATGAAGGATTTTTTAAAAGGTGAATGATTGTTTGTCCATTTGTACTAGACATAACTAGAACAGAATTAATTTTTAAAATCAAAAATGAAATCATGATTACTAATGTGACTTTTAGTTTTGTGCTAGCTGATTACAAATGAAAATAAAACAAGGTAAGCGTAAATTGAACGATTTTGCAAACGATTTTGAAAAGTTGATACATTTTTATATAGTTTTGTACTTTAGATTTAGTTTAATTTAGCATAACATGAATTGCAAACGATTTTATAAAAATGTAGTATCTCTACACATATTATTATCTTTGTTTTAATCAAATTTAATTTTCTCAGAATGGCAATAAAAATGTTTCTTAATAAAATGATTCGAGAACGAAGACTGTTGGATCGTCTAAAGGATTTTTTTAAAAGATGAATGATTTTTAATGAATCATCTGGAATAGAATTAATTTTTAAAAACAAAAATGAAATGATGGTTACTAATGAAACTTTCGATTTTGTAATAGAGGAAAATAAAATAAGGTAAGCGTTAAAATTCTATTTTAATGTAATAGTTTAGAGAAATAAGTCGTGCAGCTGCATGTTAGATGACACGCGCTGTTACGGTTCTCACGTGATTGTCAAGTCATGTGAATTGACAAAATTGATTTCTCTCTGAAGGAATTTCTTTTATCTCCTTACTCTTTAACTACGTTATTCATTGAGTAAACTGATGTCCGTCAAATTTTATGTTATAAACACTCGTGTAAGCAAACCTTTTTTGCTAGAATAGCCTTGAATACCATCCATTTTATTACTAAAAACGTGAAAGCAAGAACTTTGCGAAATAAAGTTCATTAATTCAAGAATTTTCTTTTATGACATCTGAAAAAAAGGCTAATAGAGGAAAAGTTCTCATTTTATAAGCATTATCCCTACTGGATACTATGCCTTGATGTCACAGCTGTTGGATTTCTTGATACGTTTTACAACCTACTTTCATTTCGTAAATTGATAATATCTGTACTTAGTAGCCAAGTCAGAAAAAAAATAATGATTCTTACTTAACCAAAAAGGAATGAGATTTTCCAAACAAATAAAGAGATGAAAATATTCTGGCTTAAGTTTTTTCGCATTCCTCGTTTCATAAAAAAAAATATTGTCTAGCCTAGTTTAATAATTTTGTATATAAAATTATTTATTATCTTATAGCATGAAAGAATCATGATTTGCTTAATTTATTTGTAACTAATAACTTTTAGAGGCCAGTTGGCTTACTGGGAATATTTGTGTTTAAAATATGCATTTTTAGATCGCATTCTATGATCATTTTAAATGCGATAGAAATTAATTCAATTAGAGTGCCTTATAATGGCTCTGAATACGTGATGCGGAAATATAAAAATAAAAAAAAATAAAACCTGCTTTATTTAAAAGAACTTAGAAGAAAACTTGCTTTCTCAAATAAAATATTTTTCTCGCGCTTTTATTACAAAATCATTTTCGTTTTATATCTGTTCGGATATAAAAGAGATGACACGCAGTCATTAACAGCACGTGCATTTTTCGAAACGAATTCGTAATGTCATATCATTAACCGCAAACATTCTTTAAGCGAAAAAAAAAAAACTATTATAACACAGTTGGCATCATTAACATTTCAGGGAACAAGCACTTTCTTTATACAAAAAATTATGTTAGTTAAAAAATTTAAAAATACATGAAAAAGTGAAAAAAAGAATTTAATTGAAGCTCTGACAGCAATTTTTATCCTAATGACATTTCTTGGTAAAAGAGTTTATATGATTATTCCCCATATTAAGAGATTTATAACAGATTTGTAAAACATAAACTTACGTTTAGGAGCAGTAATTTCACTGAGATGATACCATTTTTAATTCTTTATGCAATTATTATTGTAATTTCATTCAATTGACAAGTATTATTTATTTCACATTATATATTAACTAATTCCAAATCCGACTTCATTTAAAATAGAATAAATAACGATTTATTTTAATCCAAAAGAGAATCTTTATTTTTTCGAAGACAAAATGATTCGTATTTAAGCAAACGATGTTTAATTTAATGTCTATGTTACCAGCAAAATATGAAACTCCAGCATTCTATTAAATGCCTAGATGCTAAATATAATGCCGGATGTTTTTAGCAAAGTATGAAAAATAGCTTTAAAAAATTATGAAAATGAAAAAATTTGCTTTATGAAATAGCTTTATGAAAATTATTACATACTTTCCCCAGGCATTGTATATATTACATACGTATTCTATAAAATGACAAATGCTATAAATATGGAAAAAAAAGTCCCTGATAGGGCCATTATATAAATTACGTGCGTCCATTGCTATTCTGAAAAAATAATGAGAGTGCTATTTAAAAAAATATTCAAAATACTTAAAGAAAAATGTAATTATACAAAATAAAATTTATGCCTTTCTTATTAAGAAAAAAATTCATATAAAAAAAAAAGAAAAAATGTACCTATTTGTTGCAATATGATAGGCTTGAATGATATCTTGAATTACATTTTTCACGCAAAGACAATTTATATTTTGGCACTTTGTTTTGCACATATATTTGACGAATACTTGGCCTCTTCCACTGGACTGAGAAATTGCAACTAACTGGAGAGGAATTCCATGGTCAAAAATATCTCCAATTCTAAGCAAGTTCTTAGGGCATAAAGTGAATAGTGATCTCGTATATGCTTGTTTTAATTTCCTCCCGAAGTTCTAAGTCGGTAGAAACTATCCTCTGTCACACTCATTACAACAAATCCGAGATGTACATATTTATTTTGCCGGTTTCTTATTTGGCATTCTATAGAATGCCTAGGAGTTGTGTGAAATAAGAATCGTTTCATACATCGTCGGCTAATTTTTCTATAGAATGCCAAATTTCATACTGTGCCGGTAACATCTATATTACATCGTTAGCAACCAAATATCAGACCAGAAATGGGAGGCGAGAGAAGAATAGAAACAACAAATAAACAAAAAATTATTAATCTGAGAAAAAAAGCTAAAATAAGAAAGTTATAAATATTAAAATAACACAAGAAATTTAAAAGAAAGTTTATTATAATGTGCAAACAGTTACAGAACGGAAATTAATATTTAAAATATTCCCAAATGTTCTAGAATTTTCTAAAAGCTTTAAAATTACCCCAGAATAATGCACAATATTCTAGGATGTGTAGCATCATCTGTAAAATCCTAAAACAAAATGTACATTGTTTAATACTTTAAATTGCTACAAAATATTGTGCCTTCCAAAAATATTCAAAATGATCAAGATCCCTTCAAAAATGCTCCACCAATATTTAGATATTTTGACAAAATATCAAAATTTATTAATGTTCGAAGGTATTCTAAAATATTTCCAAAAGGCTTAAAACTTTAACATTTTTTGGCCATTTACGAGCGAAGATTCTTACCTAAACTGTGTAAGATTTCTTTTTTTGAAAACGAATATTTTTATTTTTCTTGATTTTTTCTAAAGACATAGGAAATAATACTTGATAACAATTTCCTCAATTTTAAATGTCCATATTAAGTTATTTTTGCATCTATGATTAGAACTCCATATCTTAATAACATCAAAAACTGTAAAAAATTAATAAATATTTTGACCATGCAGGGCGGTTTTAACAATAGAATTAACTATTATTATTATTTTTAAAAAGTAATGAGTCATCACTTAACGCTAAAAACAAAAGTTTGTCTAAAATTCTTGCCTATTTTTCGATTAAACAAAAACTTGCTTGTTTCAATTTCTAATATCAAATTATATTATGCTAAGTAATAATTAATTAATCAAATATTTAGCGACTAAAATCATTTGTATCTAATAAGCAAAATGAATCTCTTTGGAAATTAATTTCAACACCAAAAATATTTTAATGTATTATCATCATAAAGAAATAAACCGTTAAAGGGCTAAAATAATATATGGTCAAATTTATTGTCTATTGCGAAAACTTCATAATCAGACTTATTAAACATGAAGAACCATTTTCCCTTGCGTGATTTTTAGTAGAATAAATAGAAAAAGCATATTAGGAATTTCTTTGCATTTAGTCAAAGGCCCCAGAAACTTAGCTTATCGTGTATATGTACAGGGCATCCTCTTAAATCATGGAACAATAGCTAAGTTCTACACCATACGAGAGAGACATTAACTTCCTTAACTTTTAAGATTTTAAAGAAATATATTCTTCTTCAAATCTTAAAAAGAATATATTTTCTGTTATTTGGGAAAATGGCGACATAAAATTTAAGAATTATAAATATTTATACAGTATCCCAGATTATTAATCACATTTAATAAACTATTCTTGACTTAATAATCTTTTTAAAAAATACCATTTTCCTCAGATCAAGGCTTATCGAATAATGAATCTTTTAATTTCATTAGGCCATTCAACGATCGCTTCGAAGAAGGGCAATACATGGATTGGCATATATTTCGCGGGGCTATTGCAATGCTCTAAAATCGTCTGAAATAAGGAATTTAATATTTCTTATTTTGGTCAGTTTATGTTTCAGAAGAATGGATAATTTTTAATGGCTATTTTGTTAAAATATTTTATTAAAAACGGCAAACAAGAACCGATACCTCACATAAGATTTTAGACCGCATTTTTTTTTGTGGTATTTTAGTTCTTTAAGCAACATTAAAAATAATTCTTGAGAACATTTAGATAACTTTTACAATGGTAAGTAGCCAATCTTTAAAGGTTTATTTAGAAATTAAATATCGATGCCGATTAGAATAAATACTATTTATATTGATAAACTCGTTTTTCGAAATCCCCATAACATATCAAACCTCTATCTATCACTGTTGTCTAAAACCACGCCATCATTACTCTTAAAACATAACTATTTTTGTATCGTCTGAGATTTTGCATTTTGAACGGCGGATCGAAAATTTGATGAATTATTCGAGTGGGTGTGGTGGTAAATATTTTCTGCTTCACTAATCATTTCTAAATGCCACGCCCCTCAACTTCAGCATAAACCTCTCACTTGATTTAAAAGGAGATAAAATATGAATAACGTATTCTATTACTTCGTAAAGTAGAATAATATTTCAAAGACGATTCCTTTATCATCTGGTAGTTTATGACTGTATGAAAATGAATAGTCTTGATAAATTGATACAGCTTAAAGTCATTGATTTTCAAAACATTTTAAACAAAGGTATAATACGTGGAATCAATTGAAAACTTCTTAAGGGCGTGCCTTGAATTTGTCGCCAGTTTGACAGCCCAAATAAACAAGTGAACCCTACTGTTAATATTTTTCAATTTTGAGCTATATAGTACGTACCGGAGAATTATGGAAGAACTGAATCACAGAAAAAGTGAACTGAATAATAAAAATAATTATCAAATAATTGTTCATTTAAAAATCAAATTAAAGCATGCTGTTAATTTCGGTTTAAAAAGTTTATTTTAAATGTTGGTATGAACATGTTAATGTTGTTTTAAAAACGAATTTTGCATACTTTTTTTTCCTTTCACGCTTATTAATGGAAGAATTTTTAATTTATTACTTTAGAAAAATTCGTCTGCTCTTAAACTTTTTCAATGCTCTTATGATTTCAAAACTCTCCATTTTAAGTTCTCTATATTGAGTTGTATACGTACAGGCGAAATTTGGAAGAACTGAATCACTGAACTAAATAATAAAAATAACTAATAAATAATTGGTAAAAAAATCAAATTAAAGTTTGAATCTATTCTTTAAAAATAATTTTATATTGAATAATGATTAGAACATGTTAATGCTGTTTTTAAAAAAAAATGAATTCCGCAATATTTTTTTTCTTTTTTATTCGTTAATAAAAGAATTTTTAATTTATTACTATAATAAAATTCGTCTGCTCCAAAACTTTTTCAATTCTCTTATCATGATTTTATAATTCACCATTTTAAGTTCTGTATGTTGAATTGTATACGTACATGCGAAATTTGGAAGAACTGAATAATAAAAATAACTAACAAATAATTGGTAAAAAAATCAAATTAAAGTTTGAATCTAATTATTTTTAAATAATTTTATTTCGAATAATGATAAGAACATGTTAGTGCTGTTATAAAAAGGGAATTTTTTTTTCGCTTGTTAATGAAAGAATTTTTGAATTTATTATATTAGCAAAATTCATCTGCTCTTAAACGTTTTCAATTCTCTTTTCATGATTTTGAAATTCTACATTTTAAGTTTTCCATGTTGAGTTGTATAATTTGGAATACGATCTTATTTGAATTTTCAAAGAACTGAATAATAAAAATAATTAACAAATGATTGATGATTTTTAAAATTCAAGTTAAAGGTTAAATCTAATTACTTTTAAATCATTTTATTTTGAATAATGACAAGAACATGTTAATGCTGTTATAAAAATGAATTTCGCTTTTTTTTTTCTTTTCGCTTGTTAATAAAAGAGTTTTTGAATTTATTTTTTTAGTAAAAATCGTCTGCTCTCAAGCTTTTTCAATTCTCTTGTCATTATTTAAAAATTCTCTGTTTTAATATAAAAATCTTCTTTATTTCAACGAAATTCTTTGAACCTTTGTCTTTCTTTTCGTCTGATAAAACGTCTTTGACACTTTGATATGTCATAGATTGTTGAGAAGTGAAGGAAAGGTGAATATCATTTTTTTTTATAGAGCTGACGATATCAGATTTGTTGATCATTAGTTCACTATTGACTGATGTTCATTCTTAATTTTTTCCGTACTTATTTTCTGCTAATATCCTTAGAATCCTTACTTTCACTACGTTAGCTAAAATACTAAATCTCTCCTCCCACAGATGAGTTCAATTGCATGTTTTCGTGTGTTAAAGAATTCCGCCCGGTGCCTACTTGGAATGCTATGGACATCGGGAAATCTGTTATAATTATCCTTTGGTAAAGTTGATGCAGATGGATTAAATAAATTCTTTGTTCCGGAATTCAAAAGAGACAACATTTAAGCAAATGCTGGTTTTTAAGGTTCTTAAAGCAGCTCAGAAAGTTAAAGCATTCCTAATCCATAAAAATTTAAATTTTTTTTAATTCGACATAAATAAATTTGAAGCGTTGTACGCCCTTCCCCTCCCCTCTTTTTTTTTTTTTTTTTTTTTTTTTTTTTAAGAATACACAGTTTTTAACGGTTCTATTTCAAATTTTACTCACAAATATTACGAACCATAAGGGAGAATTTTATGTAGGCTTAGTGAAAATTAATTTAATACTTTATTTTTTTATATAAATTTTTAAACAATCCAATCATGCGTATTACCATCATGCATTCGCAATATTGCGTAAGCAAACAACATTGCGTTGCCAATGACGTTGCCGTGACGTGCCTAAATTTACAAGAGCCAAAACTTGCAAAGGAGTAGGGATATTTTAAGAGCGGTTATTACGAAACCAATATCAAAAAGTCACAAATACAAGTGATCAATACTTTTCAAAGAGGGGTGTGATTCAAATCCTTGATACGATCTTACTGATTTCGATTACAGGTTTTGGATCACGATAGAAAGTAACAATCGATATGATATCACTGAAATTTGCCGGAGCGGTGACTTCACTGGAAAGTAACAATCGATACGATCTGTCCAATGGAAGCTCTCGAAAGAAATCTGTGATTGGATTGAAAAGTGAACGACCGGTTATTGGAATTATCGTATCGTATCATTGAATTGCATATCACTGAAATTTATCGGAGCGGTGATTTTACCGGAAGGTGCGAGGCTTCACTGGAAAGTGCGAAGTCACCGCTCCACTTTACGGGAGTGACCGATATTCGTATTTGATGATGCGCTATTCCATACAGATCATTTTTAATTGCTTGTGACACGATTGACTTTGATTACATGTATTCTGTTTACTGCTGGCGCCATCTATTGGTAGAATATAGGACTAAAGTAAACATTTTAAAGAAATGACATATATTTTTAACTCACCTTTTCCAGAAAATGGTTCACTCTAATAAATAAATTAAATAAATATTTTTGAGAAAAAAAATAAAATTTAAGAAGTAAGCTAAAACAGATAAATTAATTCAATCACACGTTACTTAAATTAGTAAATTAAGTATTAATTACAATTAATAAATTTTATATTTAATAATAATTAATAATTTTTAATTAATAATATGATTGAAATAACAGATATTTGGAACTCATATTTAAAAATAACAATAGCAATATTATTTGTTATTCAAAAAATCGTGGATTATGCATCTCTACAAAGCAGAAATATTTATGCAAGATTTCTTTTATCGTATTTACGTCGGAAGATGACCATTTGAAAAATAGTTTGAGAATTTGAGTCGGTACTATCTCGTTTATTTGCATGCTTCCAAACGACCAAATTATGGATGGATTTCATTAAAAAAATGATGCGATTCTAGATGCTAAAACTGTGTACCAAATATTATCGATTTAGCTTCATGTTTTTTTAGTAATTAACTCTTTCACTTGGATTCGACCAGATTGACTTCCGTTGAATGGATTTCGATCAAAATATGATAAAAATCTATAAACTTGATATAAATTCTATACACCAAATTTCATCGTCGAATTCAAAAATATTTTGAGTTCATATTCACAGACAGACATAATTCTAAAAATGCATTTTTGGGCACTCAGGGAGAAATGTAGTAGATTCAGAAAAATGGCAAGTTCATGTATTCTACTGATTACAAGGCTTTCTCTTTGCATAGTTCGTATAAGAGAATGCAACCAACGAGGAATAATCACTCCAAACTTTTTCGTATATTCACCAATGAATGTACTTGTATGTCATTGACGAAAAATAGTTACGAAAGAGTTTATTAGCTTGTGATCTTTGGCGATTGATCCTTGGTATGTGGTTGACGCATTGGCCAAAAAACCGAATATATATTTTACACTCGTTTTTTATAACCGACTGAAATCAAAATTTGATATAGAACTATAATTGAAGTCACAAGATCACTATCTAATTTCATATATTGACGTCAATGTGTTTTTGAGTTATGGGGTTCACATGCTTGTGCAAGTACACATTTATAGACGGTCAAACCTTTGACAAGTATAGTTCAAAATTCGATAAAGATCTACACTTTAAATTCAAAAACTATGGATGAGATTTAATTTACTTAAATTTTTATGTTTTTGAATAAACATGTTTATATGCAAATAAAAGAATAGACAGGCAGACGATCAGCCCTCTTCGTGGATTTCGTGCCACATTTAATACATATCTATACTTTAGAAGTTAAAGTAGGCCGAGATAGCCTGGTTGGTAGGGCGTTGAATGCTCGGCCCTTAGTTTGTGAGTTCGAACCCAGCAGTCGAAGACTCTCCGTGTGTGATGGGGGCTGGCGCGCATATAAATCTGTCGTGGTCCCAAAGTCCTCCATGGCGGGAGTAATACAGCTGGGGATATTGGATAAGAGTGACTAGTTCTCTAGTTCAGGACTAAATTACCATCTGTAGTTGAATGATGCATGAATGATATCCGCCCCATAAAAAGGGTTGTGACGCGTGTGCAGTTAAATCGTTCTCTTGGCCCTAGATGCCACTACCGAAAAACAAGAGGCGTAAAAATTTCGGCTTAAATTCGCTAACTTTCGCTAAGCGAGCTTGTCTTTGATAAGTGCCATCAGAAACAACAACAACAAAAGTCAAAGTTGTGAACCAAACTTTATCCATCCAACGCTCTTCGTTTTGCATTTATTGTGTTCATTTTTTTTCGTACAGCCGAACGGACAAATGTCTTCGGAATAGATGCCGCTAAAAATATTTGATTGAAGATTGAAATTTTTATTTTAATACCATATACTGAATTTCATCCGTCTAGCTCAAGCATTTTTGAATTATCATTGTTGCGGAAAGACACGAAGACATAATTCCAAAAATGTGTTTTTCGGACTCGGACAGTTTGAAATATGAAGATTTCGACTTTGAATTTGTTGACGCTTTCAATAATTTCTCTCTTTGTATATCACGTGCAGAAGAAAGTAAAAATTCTTTTATTATCTATTCAGGAGTTTTACCTTTTTGTGCTATTTTCTTCCTACGTCATTTTTTCAGCGTAATAGACTGCAATGAACTAATAAAGTTCCAGCCCAGTTGATAGAACTCGGCTTTTACAGGATTATTTTCGGCAAATACAATGTTTTGTTTTTTTTCCAAAATTTCTTTCCAAATTTTCTTTTTTTCTTTATTGTGAGGAAATATTTAGTAGATAAACACTTTGAGGCAAAGAAAATGCTTTATCCAACCATATAAAAAAATGCTTGTAATATATTTACAGTATCATTCCCAACTTAAAATCATAGAATCCGCTCACTCCCTGTGACCTAATAATGATTATACTATTTAAATAAACACAAAACTTTCTCGCATACTGTTTAATAAACTCGCCATGCCAGAGGACGAATTACATGGCACTGGCGCACAATATCTACGAAATATTAACTTTTGGCGTGAATTTAACATTTTCACCAAATCTATCGTGTCATCCTTGGCGAGTTATTTGGCGATTAATCCCTGGCATGCGGTTAATTGTATCTGAAAATCTAATTTGTGTTTAGACACGTTTGTGTGTTAGTCACTCAAACGATTAAAACGAAAATTTGACAAAAAACTTCACTTACGTAATTTAATATATATAAGTCATTAAGTTTTTGAATGATATCGTTTACATGTTTCTGAAAGTATAAACCGACCGAAAACTGGTAGTTGGATTTGGATCAAAACTTGTTAGGTCTCTACATCGTAGATGTTAAATTTGTGTGTCAAATTTTATCTATCTAACCATCTTTATTTTGTAGTAGCAGTGTTAAATTATATTCGAATAGTCAGTCCTCTGAGTGGGTTTTACACGAAATTTGATAGAAATCTACGAATTTGGTATAAAGGCTGTATACCAAATTTCATCTGTCTAGATCAAAACGTTTTTAAATTATAATTGTCATATATATAGAGACAGACAGGTGGATATTTTCCAGAAATGTGTTTTTCGAACGCAGGCAGGTCTAAAACGTGGAAATGCCTCAAAATTCCGATTTCGAATTTTTTTGACGATTACTATATTTTCTCTATGCTAAGTAAACAAGAAAATAAAAAAATGCCATCGTTGCCAAAGCATTATGAAATAAATATTGAAAATTAAAGCACATTCCACACCACTACAAGTTCTTTTGCTTTTGACAGCAATATGCCGATGGTTATATAGTATTGGCGTTTTCTTATCGCCAAGTCGCCACATTAATTATTTATAAGTGCATTAAAATTCTCTAGCACAGTTATACAGATCTCTAGCATAGTGTTGACTTAAAAGGTGTGACTTCAAAGACTTCTTTGGACTTCAAAAGTTTCCTATGAAAATGGGAGTTAGTTGCGATTGCATAAACTAAAAATTGTTTATAATAAACAAATGTTCTCTAAATTGACTGCATTTTATGAAACTAAAATATATATTTAGTCTATCAAACAAACTGCTCACCTTTCGATTCAAACACTGAAGTAAACAAACGCAAATATTTACATTTCTTATTCATAAAAAACTCTTTCTGTTATATTTTAAGAAAACTCTCAACTCTTTCTCTTGCTCTCTTATGAACCTAACGATTTCATTCCCCTGTGTTTACTTGGCGCATTTCCATCACGCGTTTGTGAATCTCTTTCTTTTCTTTATCCCTTAATCAGGCTAGTCTTAAAAGAAGGATCGTTCTTCTGACAAAAGAAGAAATGAAAAAAAAAAAAGACATTGAAATCAATGACAGTGTTCTGTCTCTGTGTGGAATAATCTAGGGCTCTTGTTTCTGTCCCTGAAAAGGCTTGCAAGCCTGGTTTGTTTGGTGATGGCATCTTTTTGTTCCTTGTCCAATCAATGCTTTAACGCTGCGTTCCTTGGCTGTTTGAGATTCAGATGAAGAGATAGGGAACCCAACGGAGTTTTCCAAGGAATGTAGAGAGTGTAACAATAGCTTCTCGAATGCTTCCTGGTCTTTCTTCGATGCTGTAATAAGACAGATGCAAATTGAAGTTTAAATAAAGACTGTTAGAAGAAATGATTACAGAATTGGCGCTAATTTATAAAAATGGAGCTGATTTTACATTTAAAAAAATATTTCTCACTACAAAAACAGTCATTATTTAATAACAAAGTATTCGAAATTCGAAGTTCACACTATCAAATGATGTAAGAAATAAAAGGTGCCCCAAAATTCATGCAAGATTTGAATTTGTCACCATTTGTGCAGTAAAGTATTGGCAACCCTATTAAAAAATTATTTGACAGCTGATAGTAAAAATGGAGTGTTACGCGATCGATCAACGTGTTAACCCAAGATTTGAGTTAAATAAAAAAGAACACGGTTTTTTTTCCTTTAAATTTTTATATTTTTATTCAATTGTAAAGTACACAGGATAGGGTTATGTATGGAATAACACATAGGGCAAATGGCCTCCAAGATTCTGCTGACACATACGCATTATTTTGTCAAAATTTTCCACAACCATTTTGTATAAATATGGCTGAATTTCGTTGAGGCAGGGTTAAATTTCCTTCTTCAATGCAAGCGTGATTGTTGGTATTGACCTTTGACTTTAAATAACCTCATAAAAAGAAATCCAATGGCCTTAAATCAATCACACTATCTAGGGGGCCAATGCTCACATTTTCGAACTGTGGCCACCAAACTTTCATTATTTTTTTAAATATTGATCATCAAGAAAACAAGTTCTATCATGTAACACTCCATTTTTACTAACCCTAAACTATCAGCTGTCAAATGGGTTTTTTTAATAGGGTTGCCAACACTTTACTGCACGAATGGTGGCAAATTCAAATCTTGCGTTCATTTTGGGACACACTTTAAAAAACAAACCAAAATCTCAATATGAAATAATAGTCGAAACGCCAACTAATTGAGCTAACGGGTGCTCTACTTGAATTTCATTGCTAGGCATTTTTAATCACAATTGTGTATGAATATATAATAGTTCGAGAAAAATAATATGCTGGGCATATCAACTTCATTACAAGAATTTCCATATCTATTACAAACGTCCTTGAATTGTCGGGTATTTTCGAAAAAGTTCTGCAGTTTAAGCGTTGCCACTTTGAACTGTGAATGATAAGAAATGATGTGAAACTGAACTTGTGCAAGTAGTATTCATGTATAAGGTATCGGTCCCACATGACAATTTTCCCTATTACTGGTTGATAAATCTACATCTTCGAACATTTTCTACCTCATTCCAGCCGCATTTCCATTCATGTACTCCAATGATTTCTTTTTCTGCTTTCTACTTCCTTTAACAGTTCGTATTTTGAATTTTAAAATTATTTTTTATAATTTTGAAAGAAGTGACAGTGAATTAGTATTCATTTGCTATATTTGAAGTCGTGGGATAAATTAAAGGTAGAATATTTCAACAAGCATTATTTTCTCTCTGTAGCAAAAACACATTCTGTTATAAACATATTTATTTTTGAGTCAATGTACAAATATTTCTTGCATTAAGTTGAACTTTTATAATTTTAACTATAAGCAGTTATTAATAAGAAATATTATTCTTAGTCAGAAATTAAAAAAATTGTAAATTTAAAACTAAATTTCATACAATATTTGCAAATTCTTAAAACTTCAAAACATATTTTTGTTCTTTTCTTGGATTTTTTTTTATCACCATCCAATTATATGGTATAAAGAATTCTTATATTTAGAAGTATAAAAGTACAACATACTTGATTCAAATTTGAAATCAATATTTTTTGGTGTTTGAATTTTACTGGAAACTTTCAGCCTGATTTTAGAAAAATAGAAAAATAAAGATTTTAATTATGTCTTTGCATAGAAGTACAATTAATTCAGTTCGGAATAATCAATTATAAATTTTCAATGTATTGCCCTCCGTTCAAGAGTTCCATTAATAGATAAGGAGCTGTAAAATTTCACAGTTGTATCTAAAAGATGGTTTGATATTGGCAGAAATTTGCTTAATTGTGCAAAAAGCTATTTGTACAATAGCTATGTTTCTAATAAGAAGATGACACAGAAAAAAAAAACATTATACCTTTATTCAATTCATTGTAACAAATTACTTTGACAGTTATAGATGCATCTACCGGTTTAAATTAAAAATTATATTTTCAATAAAATCTGTTTCCATGACAAAAAAAAAATCCTATTATATTTCCACTCTTTTCGTTTATCGACATTTGTTTATCTGCAATTTATTGTATGTTATTAAGATTAAAATTCCTCCATATTTTTACATTCGACTTTATTTCAGGGAAAAAAAAACAGATTTAAATCGTTCAAATCGGAAACGTCTTTATGATACCATAAAATGAAAAGTACTAAAATAATAATTGTAGTTTCCGAATATTTTGCAGGCGATAATTTTAGATAATTTAAAATTACAAATCGGCCATAAAAATGAAAATCCATTTGCACCCCAATTTTATTTTAAATGTCTCAAACAACAGTTCTTTGAAATAAAAATAACTAAATTCATTCTAGCTAATCCATATCTAGAATGAATCGCTTCAACAAATGCGCGAGTAAAAGACAGAAAAAACATCTTAAGAGAGCCGATACAAAGAAAAAAGAATGGCATCGATTTTATGTCAATTTAAAGAATGAAATCTCTCGAAATACCTTCCCCTGACAGCAGAGACGCATTCGGATGACAGCGAAATAATAAATTCCTCCATTATTCATTTGACCTTTTAAGAGAGTGAAAAGGTTGCTTTCTATTTCAGTCGGGAAGATAGCGGTACTGGTGACAATGGCATAACAAAGTTAACCCTCTTATTGAGATCCGCAAATAGTTATAAAAGGATTGCATCCAATAATGACTATTTCCTAAAGCTTCCGTTGGTTGAGCATCATCCGCTTACGAGCTATTGTGCAGTTCTTATTTTGAGTGAAGCTACAGTAAAAAAACGTTAAAAAAATAAGATAAAAATTTTTCATTTCGATATATCTTATAACGCATTTTATTCTGTAAATTATTCTACCAATTAATTTCCATCATCCAAATAAAAGAGAGTAAATACATAAAAAAAGCAAAACTATTTCAAATATATAATTAATATACATATTCATTTAATTATATAATTAATTTATTAAAAAACAATTTAAATATATAATTAATATACATATTCATTTAATTATATAATTAATTTATTAAAAAACAATTTAAATAAATAATTAATATATATTATATTAATTATTCTTTCTTTGACAGACTTTCTATGAACAGATTTTGCTAAAAATTTGATAGAAATCTACAAATTTGTTGTAAAGACCGCGCAGTCAGCCAGCAGACAGAGGGACATTTTCCGAAAATGTGTTTTTCGTACTCACGTAGGTCTAAAGCGTAAAGATTTTTTGGGGCGATTACAATACTTTCTCTATACTACATATACGAGAAAGTAATAAATAAATAAAATAAGCTTCAATAAGCAGATGATAATTTTAGTTTAAATAAACCGATTTGATATATGAAAACTCAACCGATTTCACATAAATTTTATGAATGAAACCATTCAGAAATTTTTTGAAAGTAGAAAAGCTATTGAATGACAAAAAAAATAAAAAAAAATAAATAAAATATCCATTATTTATCCGACCTTTTAAAAAAATGAAAAGGTTGTGTTCTTTTTCAGTCGTGACACAATGACTTAACAAAGGAATATACCAAACGGAAAGCTCTTATTTGAATCCACATATAATTTCGTAATAGTTTTATTCAAAGATGTCCGTTCCTTTAACTTCCATAGTTTAAATATCATCTGTATTGTAATCTATTATGCTGTCTTCCTTCTGGTGAAATTATTTTTAGCTCTGCTTTCGAAAACATTATTGAAAAAAGATGTATTTATAGAAAACTATGAAAATTTTGTGATGATAAAGTTAAAAAATACATTTAATTCAGTTTGAGTATATTTCTATTCAAATACATAAACATATTTTTAAAACAGACGATAATTTTTATTCAATATGATTGGTACATCAACTTTTCAGTGATGCTAATTTCATTTCAGCTCCATGTTTCTCTTAAATGTTATAATTTTTTTTAAATTTATTATGCAACAGCTGTTGCAGCAATTTTACCATTCATTCGCTTAATTAAAAAATAAGTAAATTTACATTATAAAACGTTCAATTTTCAAGACGCGCTTGCATAATTTTGCTTCAAATTTAATGGAAATTTCTCGCATTTTATATTATTTTGATATAATTTTTCTCTCATTTTAATATTTTTATTCTAAAATTAATTCGTTGCATCTCAAAAATCTTCAAGACGTAATATTTTTTTTTATTATTGAAGAACAATAAAAAAAAAGCTTATTATATTATTGTCAGAACATTTTAACAAAATTCTGTAAAAAAAGATTTAAAAAGAGACGAATGACAATTGATATCGGAAACAATTACATATTTGGCTTATTTCCGTATTTTTTATTATTGAAGAAAAGCATAATTAATTCTCTCAGAACATTCATTAAGATCTTTCTTGTATTTCAGTATTCTTGAATAAAATTTGAAAAACTAATATTTAAAAAATATTATTAATTTATTAAATAGAAAATTAATTACCGTTGGTTTTTAAAAATTGTCAGGTCCAATTAATATTCTCACTTTAACCTTAAAAAAAGGTTTCAGACGATAAAAAGATTTATGTATTTTAATATTTGTCTGACAGTTGTTATTACATTAGACATGACAATTTTTTTTATCCAGCCAAATATATCAACTAATAATATTATTGAAACACAAACAATAAAATTTTTAAAAATCTCTCTTGAGTTAGAAAAGATTTCAGAATATTATTATAACTGCACAAACTATAAAACAAAAAATGGTTTTATTATGATACCATTATTATCTCACGATAATTTGAACTAGAGACAGTTTTTTTTTAACTGCGCGCTGTATATAGTTCCCAGTTTTTATTCAAATTTACTTTTAATTCGAGGAAAGGGTAATAAAAAATTGTGATTAGTCTCGCAATTACACAATTGTGACGTCATTTTTGATGTATGAATTTTCGACATCAAAACCTTTTCGGTTATCTGCGGAAAAAATAAAATTGAAAAGAGATCGTAAATATTGCGGTTATGAAAGCTTATTTACGTAAATTCAAATCAGTAAAATGTTAGAAAAAAATTGATTCCTTTAATTCCAGTGTTATTCAAAGAAAATGAATATTCTAAAATGACAATGAAAATACGGCTAAAATAGTTGAGGCATAACTCGAATGAACTTGAAATGAATACAAAAGAAAAGAGAGAGAAAAGACAAATAAACCAAGGGGAAATGTATTTCAAGAATTGTAAAACACTTCTTAAAAATAAATTAACTGCAACTATGGTCGTTGACTGACAATTAACATTACTTGATTGGAACCCTGTCATTTAGAAAGAAGTACTCAAATCTATAAACTTACAACAATAAACCGCAAACTTAGAAAGAAAGAAAAAATGGTAACCACAAGATAAGTCACTGACTGGCACTGGTTAAACATGAACAAAAGATCTTGCCAAAAGGGTTTTCATAAGTTGAAATCTTCAGAGTAAAAGATGATAATGATGATGATATAATAAAGTGACTAGACGACCCAGATAAGCCAGGGAAATCCCGGTTTTTAACTTTATGTCCTGGCTTGGAAAAATATTATTTATTTGGATATTATTATATTTATTTGGATATTATATAAATATTATTTATTTGGAAAATATTAGGATTTGAATAAATGTGAAGGAATGTAATAAAGGGACAACCCTTTATTACATATAAGAAATTAACTTAAAAATTAAACGCAAAAAAAAAAAAAAGTATTAACCTCAAATCTTTGACTGGCACAGGTCGAATATGAACAAAAAATTTTGCCAGAAGGATTACACGAATTCAATTCTTCCAAATAAAAAATGGGATCATAAAATAACCAGACATCCCAGATTAGCCGGGAAAATCCTGGTTTTGATATTTTATCTTGGTTTGGAAAAAGAATTTACGGATTTGAATTTTTTTTTTTAAGTCTGAGATCGTCCTTTTTTTGTTTCTAAGTATATTCATGTTGAATAAAAAACTGTTTTTTTTTAAACTGTAAATGTTGTTAACAAACTGTAACAAAATATTAATTTCAAATGCAGTCAATGACTGGCTTTAACCCTTTCGCCGTCCTCTCCTGTCTGCGAAAATTTCTGTTTTTCCTCTCTTTTTCGCCACAGTAGAACAAACAATAATAAAAACTCAAACAAGTAAACATTTACAAAGCGTTTTAAACGTTTAAAAATTTTAAAATGTAGATGAACGCTTGAAGCGCGTTAGGTCCGCCCTGCGGAAGTTTCACTTGAGAGCGATAGACGCGTTACGGACGCCGAAGAGGTTAAACGTACTTTAAAAGATCTTATCTTAAGAACTTACAAGAGCAGGAATCCTACAAAAAAGAAAAAGATGGATCAGAAGAATGACAAGACGTGTTCCAGATATATTCCAAAAAATAATCCCAAGCTAAATATCTATATGTATACGATTGAAAAAAGTGAAAAATATTGCTAAAAAATATGCTTTAATTTTTTTTGAAAAGTTATGGAAATTAAAGAAGAAGATCCCGGGAAAAAATTGGACATGAATGAAAAATTAATCTTTTAATTTTAAAATTATATAAAATGTGGCTTTTGTTGGACAATATGCTCCTACATTATTGAAGGAAAAATTAAAAGTGCGGTTAATTGTTAATTGTTCAAAAAACTTCAGAAATCTTTTCTTAATGCACACCGAGAAGAAACTAAGTGCCAAATTTAGTGCTATTAGCTCCAAAGTCTGCGCTATAGAATATTTTGAACGATATTTTCTTCACGCATATCAGAATTTACAGATAATTTATAAATTTATTGGGATGAATGCATTATTGCTTTTCTGAAATATTAGTATCATCACTAGAGAGATAAATAACTGATGATTTCAAATGTTGATAATGAATGCTGGATGGATATTAAGTGAATGATTCCCGCCACTGGCGACAAATTATGTGAATTTCGAGATTAAAAATAAAGGTTCAAGAAAAATGAAGAATAATGGTCCAATTTCTATTAGGAGTCGAGATCTGGAGATTCTTCTGAAGTATTCTTTGTGATGTTACTATTTGTGATGTCCCTATTGGGAGACTATAAATGTTGAGGCATTCATGAGAAGGTGTATTCTCTCTTTGGAGTTGAGTTTATACAGCGAATTAGAAGCTGTTTCGCTAGTGCAATATTCAATCTCTTCTGTCTACAAATATTGTCCTTCGTTCCTTTCTTAGCTGTATTTTTGTTCCATGTATTCTGGTTTGTTTGTTTTTTAAATATCCGTATAATAAAGTATGTAGGATTTCTTCAATCATATGTTCACCGGACGATTTTCTTAACATTATGAATTCTACCATGTTAAAAACTGCATTAAAATTTAAAATTTCATGGAATAATACTGTGACATTTCATAAAAGTTGGCAGATGACAAAGACTAATATTGTTATTTCCTCACTTTGTAATTTTTGATGTTTACCGCAATGATTTCAAAAACTACTATCTGAATGCCATGATCGCGAACTTACAGTTATATCAACTTAATAGTTTCAGTAATGAGAGAATAATCGAGTGAATGACGAAATAACAATAAAAAAAAATCATGAACAAAAAATTTCTATTCTCAGCTTTAAAGTGAAAAATATTTAAATTTTAAGAATACCGCATTACTTTTTGATGAGTAATATTTATACTTAATTGAACACTTAAGTATAAATATCAATTTGAAGTAAGTTCGAAAAGAAAAAATGTTTCATAATTAGCAAAATTCGACTAACTTTTTTTTTTCTCATAAAAGTGCATTTTTTTTATTTACTATCCATCTTTGGCAACCAGCTTATTCGCTAGGAATATTCTGTTCTTAGAATTCTACATTATTTAAAATTTCTCCTTATTGTTTAAAAAAATTGAGAAATATGAATTTATTTGAATCAGTTACTACCAATTACTGCACGCACAAATTAAAAAATGTATTACATATATCACAAATAAAGTAAAAATCCAATTTCGTAGTCAATGTCCAAAAAAAAAAAAAAAAAAAAAAAAAAAAAAAAAAAAAAACTAATTTTTTTTATCTCAATTGCAACATCGGCAAAAGCACGCAACTGATTGGTTTGATGGAACAATGAAATTAATTTGAATTTCATCATAACAATAAAAATGTTGTTACCAATTTTGTAAGAAATTAAATTTAAAAATTAATTAAAATTACAGACAGATTTTATATGGATATAAGACTGATATCAGCGAAAGGTAACTTTTAGTTCTTTTGAGGTAGTGTAAATATTTTGGCAAGATAATATTATCAGAGAAGATATAGCTGAAAAAACTTATAATTATATGGGTTTCAAAATCTTTATTGTGATTTTTTTAAACTACCACATTTTCTGAAAAATCAGACGAATTTAAGTTCTCAAGATTAGACGAAAAACTCTAGATTAATATAAAAGACATACAAAGATTTCTTCTTATGTTTAGATATTTTCAAAATTTCGTGTTTAAATTTAATGTTAGTAATATTTTATCATAAAACAATTGATTTACTGTTGTTGTCCCCCACCGACTATTTACAAGGGAAAAAAAGGATAAAACTATTAAATAACATTTTTTACTGTCACGTATACGTAGCATAGAGAAAATATTGTAATCGTCGAAAAATTCGAACTCGAGATTTTGACGAATCTCTCTCGTTTTAGATCTCCCTGAGTTTGAAAAAAACATGGTGGGAAAATGTCCGTCTATCTGTCTGTTTGTTACAAAGATAACTCAAAATTCTTTGAGCTAGATAGATGAAATTTGATATGTGGTCTTTATACCAAATTTGTAGATTTCTATAAAATTTTGAGCAAAATCTCTTCAGGGAAAGCGTGTCTACTCGGCTGTTCGAATATAATTTAACATGATACTACAAAATAAAGAGAGCTAGATGGGTAAAATTCGGTTCACACATTTAACATTTATAATATAGACACCAATCAAATTTTGAGCCAAATGTAATGATTGGTTGGTCATTTGTTAGTTTGTTCTTTCAGAAACATGTAAACACGATAACTCATAAACGCAGTAAATTAAATATATTAAATTTGTTATGGAATTTTGTGATTGCAAATGTAGCTTTTTAGCAATTTTTTGCACCTAAAACATATTGATTTTCGAATGCTATTAACTGCATGCCAGGGCTTAATCGCCAAATAACTCGCCAATTATGACACGATAGACTCAGTGAAAATACTAAATTAACGTCAAAGGTTAATATTTCGCAACTATTGTACGCTAGTGCCAATCAAAGCGTTCTCTGATATTATACCTTTATTAGAGAGTATGCCACAAAGTTTTTGGGTCACCCTTCCCTCTGGTTCAATCTTTGAATAATAGATTTAAAAATCTATAACAGTTACTTCAAAACAGGATATATTTCAAGATGAAACATCACTGACATACAGTCTTCCATAGATTAAACAGTAAAGTTTGGGTTAAAATTTTGCATGAATATATTATGAATTTTCTAAACAGAATCGATCATAATGATTTTCAAACGAGGTTCATTATATTTTCAGATTTGCAACAACAGTTTCAAAACAGAATTAATCATATTTTACCAGTTGCCAATCAATCAATTCTTTCTCAACAATATCTGACAGAAGATTATTCATTATCGAAATAATAATACATCAATGAAATGATTGATGCATATTTAATAAGATAGAAACTTCCTCCATAAGCAAATAAACTGCATAAATGCCACTAGAAAAAAATAATTCATTTTTTTTTTCTTCATGATTTTAAAGGAAAATGAAATTGATAAATAGATACTGATAAGATCAAAATAATGAATTTTAAATTTTAATGCAATTTTAAACTTTTGAATAATGTATGTTTCCCTTTGGATTATCTTTAATTGCATTTGATTTTATTAGGTATAAGGGTTGCTTATAATTCATATAATACCATCGGAGGTTCTCTTTTCTTGATTTCTCGAACACTGAAAGTATCTGACTGTGTTCAAAGTTTTTTTTTTTTTTTTTTTTTTTTTTTTTTTGAAAAAAAATGTAACTTATATATATTTTTGTTGATGTTACTTTTTAACTGCATATGTTTCAAAATTATTAAAATATTGTAAAATTACTCTTTCAAAATATTACTTTTTTTTAGCTTTACGCTGGCAGCTATAGACAATATTATATTTTAAATATATATAAACTTTTTCAGAAAGATTACGATCATGATTTTTATCTGTGTTCTGTTCTAAAATATTTCTTATAATACAAAATAATTTTAAGATATATTTGAGCAGAATTACTAAACTGGGAATTTTTCATTAAAAAAAATGCTTTTTAACCTTTATATCTTTGCTTATTTTTAAACACTTAAAAATATTACTCAAATTCAAAGTATTACTCTGATATTAACCTGAGTTTTCAGAGGAAAATATAAAACAAACTTCAGAGAACAATCCTAGGAGATTTCATATCAATACTTGAATAACTTTCTGAGAAATCATTGTTATTGACTGTTTTCTTCAAAAATATCGTTTCTCAGAAAAGGCATTTAAAGGTTTAATACAAACGAAATAATGTTTGTGACGCGGTAATAAAACAGTCGGAATTTTTGTAATTCATATAGATTAAAAAATAAATAAATTTTAGAAAGCTTATGAGACAGGGTACCAAATTAAATAATAAGTAAAATTTCGATAAATTCAAGGAAAACGACGATTTTAAACTAGTCAGATTCCTTAAATAATCTAGCATTTCCTTTTCTATTCCCTGTTTAATTTCCTCTTTAAATCCTGAAACATGCAGAGGGAATGAAATTGCGTGAGATGTTCGCGGCAGCCCACAAGTGAATGCCTTTCTTCGATCTCCGCGTGGAGTGATGCATAGTGCCTTTCGTGCTTCGTAGCTTAATCAAAACAAAAAAAAAAAAAAAAAAAAACTAAGTATGCTTTTTGTAAATTTTTTTTTTGGCACTGCTTATATCTAAACTTTTATAATCTACAATTTGGTACAAGACAATAGACCAAATTTTATTCATTCAAGTTGGTGCGTTTTGCAGTTATCGAGCTTATATAATATGAATACAGAGCATTATATAAATCGCCTCCCCACTTTGATAGATTCGTTCCTAAATTTATTGCATATATACAGTGCTGATGATATTGTAAATCTATATCTATACTTATAATAAAGCTTAACGTGTGTGTGTGTGTGTGTGTGTGTGTGTGTGTGTGTGTGTGTGTGTGTGTGTGTGTGTGTGTGTGTGTGTGTTGGCGCTCTACAGGCCAGACCGTTTGACCTACAGCTACCAAATTTGGTACATGTATACCTTGGAGGTTGGAAATGTGCACCTGGGGTTCCTTTTTTCGAATTTTTAATTAGAATTTTAATTATTAATTAAAAATTAACTTTCCCGTCAAAAAAATCTTCCATTTTCACCACCGCCAACTTTTCCGCCAAAAAAATCTTCCATTTTCCCCACCGCCAATGAATAAGGCTTCAGTTTTTTTTCCCACGCTAATAAGGCTATGCTTAATATTTTTCGGCCTATTATTTCAAACGATTCTGTTTGTTTTCTTAATGTTTTATGCATTTAAAATTAAACATTGCTAATTAATCAATCTTTCAGATTCATTCTGAAGTACTTTTGAATTAAAATAAAACAGAATAAAGGAAATTAAAAATGTCTAATCTGCATAGCGTTACCCCAACTGGCGTAGAATAATTCACGCATTTGCGTTACCGTAACTGGGAAAGAAAATTCACGCATGCGCATTGTGTTCTGATGGTTGACAATTATTATCAACGGATGCGGACTCAATTTAAATTATTTTTAGGTTAGTTGCATGCTTTTGTAATTAAATTGTATTTATGTTAGTTATATATTTTTTATATATGCTTATAGTTTTAAGTACATCGTTTTTTAAGTAGTTTTTTTTAACCTGTTTTCAACCGATTATTTTAAACGATTCGTTTTATTTTCTGAGTGTTTGATGCATTTAAAACTAAACATTGTTAATAAATCGATCTGCTCATGATGAATCTGAGAAAATTTTGTTGATAAATTCTTGAGATATTACATAAATTAAGAAAGATATTCTTTAGTGTCCATAAAGTTTAAACGCTTAGTGACTCTATTTTCAATAATCATTATAAAAAAATGTTTTGTTTCAGTAAAAAATATCATTATTTTAATTGCAGATTAATCCTTTCCACCTTAATTTAAGGCATAAATTCTACGGGAGCTAACAGAAAATTAGAGCGATACATATTACGTTATGACTGAAGGCCTTTATAATATTATGAGTGAATTATATGACTATCAAAATGTTAAGTTTTAAAATATTTTCATGAAGAAGCTATTAAAGTAGGAATTGAATAAAATATTTAATTATTAACATTTTAACGAACATTTAGATTGGCGAACCGGCTGGTCGCCAAAGGCGGCTAGTTTAGCAATAAATCTGTATGCTAAATTTTGTTCCTAAAGTCTTTTTATGCGTTCATATGCATACGGACAGACATTGAGTAATTCCTTTCAAATTTTGAAAGAAATAAACAAATTTAGTGGTAAGATAGGATGCTCATCGCTTTAACTAGATGCATTTTTGTATTATTTTTTTCACAGAAAGATATACAGTGGAACATCGTTTAACAAACATAATTTCTTCCCAAATCTTACTTCTAATGCGACACACTTTTAAGCGAAACAATTTTTCCATAGTAATCCATGTAAAATAGGACAATGCGTTCCCTTCCGAAAAAATTACTCAAACAAATTCATAATAATGTAATCTATTATTTATAATGTACGTTTTTTTTACAAGAAAATCGTCTAAAGATATCGTCTTTGGCTGCGCTTCCAAATTTGGCGAAAATGAGACACAGGATTATCGTTAAATGAACGCTCATAACTATTGCCTTATAAGGGTGATGTTTCTCGTCATAGGATGCGATAACTTCCCTTGTTTTCAGCATCTGTCTTATTTTATTAAAAGGTTGTTGCTCCTATTGTTTCTTCTTCTCCTGGCCAAATCGCCTTTGTAGATTTTTGCTGTGATACAAAATGTAACCCCATATGCTCTTCAGTATTTCTAGCTCTGTTCTTCCACTAGTTCGCTGCTATCCGCTTTTAGCCTCATAATCTTGGCCAAAGACAAAATCTCATCGATTGAGGTTCCACCGACACTTACTCTAACCTCTTGGAATCGCATTCGACAATGCTGTTCAACCAAAATTTCTTCTATAGAATATTGTTCACTTAAAAAAATGCTTAACACTGATTGATACCAGCCAATTTCAGCATGTGAAGTCACGGTATCTCTTCATCACTCATTTTACGAAACATCGCTCGTTTTAGCGAGTCACTTTTTTCAAATTTTGGATTGTTTGTTGTGTGGATCATTCGCTATGCAAATAATTATCTTTATGAATTATTTGACTATAATTCAAATTTATGTTTTTCGGATTCAAAGAGTATTGAATCGGGATATCCGGCAAAATCTTGAGGCCGAATATTTTGACATTTTCTCCTTGTAATCTCGCATACAAAATAGTAAAAGTTAGTAACAATCAGTGATGTTCAAGACATACAAATAATATTTAAAATTTTCACAGTTCAAACAAAACACAAAGTGGCATTTAGATTGATGATCGTTTGGTTCAAAACCCACAGGAAAAATCAATTTCATGTCGCTTTATAAGGGTGTATTATACCTATTAACTAATTTCTAAAACATTATTGATAGACAAATAATTCCAATTGGAAAAAGTGTTTTTAAATGATGTTAAGAATTATATTGTGTTTTACCCCACGATAGCTCAGTTTTTATAAAACTCGATCACATATAAATGAAACAGAAAACTCTTGACTGTATCTCCATTGCTTTATTCACAACACACACTGAAACGGTTATATCATTTCACCACTTGGTGGCGCTACAAAATTAGTAGGCGGAGCGTTCTGCTGACTTATTGGCGCCAACATATTGTTTGTGCTAATAAATATATTTAACGGAAAATTATGAAATCTAACTATTTATATAGTCCATTAGTCCTTCCAATAATTATTCGTATATTCTTGATACATTGTATATGTTGATTTAATTATCAAATATGCGCTATAACATCTTAAAACTGAAACAAAAAAAATTGTTGTTCTGCGAGATTTTGAAAAATATTAGCCCCTCATTTTAACTATGTACAAAAAAGATAGTTTTGAAATTATATTTCTCTGCCTACTTGTCTGTAAGCACTACAACATAAAGGTGATACAACCTGATCGCATGAAATTTAATATGTTTGTACACCAAATTTTGAATTTATGTCAACTTTAATCAACATGTTTCAGCAGGCTATCTATATGCTTAAAAATCCGGGTGTACACAAACTCTTACTTTAAAAAAAAACAAAAAAAACTTAGAATTAAATGGATAGAATTTGACATATAGTATCATTAATAGAAGTTTGGATATATGCCCGATTTTGGACCAAATCAGTGAACAGATTTACTATCTGATATGTCTGTGCATTTGTTTCAGATACATTTCATAATTTCACTAAGCTTGATGGATGGATTTTAGCGTATGATCCACATTCTAAAAATGTGAATAAATGACAAATTTTGAACTAAATCCACCAAAGCGTAAACAACCTCGCTGTTTGGCTACGTATGTATATGGGAAGATGATGATTTTACTTGTTGATTATTTTTTCTATAGTCTTTCTTTATAGTTCGTTTGAATGAATTTGCATTATCTGCTTTAACACACTGTCTGACTAAATTCGCTTTCTTATGATTGTTCTTTTCTAATTGAATTTTTGGTTCGTTTGATCTGTTTCCACTTTAAAAGCAACTCGTTAAATTTAGAAATAAACCTTTCTTTTTTATTATTAAAGTCTTCTGGTGGCTAATATAGGGTGATAAATTTTCTATATTTTGACATCTTAAAAAACAAATCTAAAAAAATACGGTAGAATACATTTATTTTCTTTCCTGAAAAACCATTATCTTTAATTAAAAAACTGAGTTATTAATGACAAGAAAAAATAACGAACGGCGAGGTTGATTGTATAAAAGCAATTAATTCTCCACTGACTCAAATATGAGGTGGTGCCATCTCTTGACAAATATATCTAATTATAAATAATTTCATAACCGTCAAGAAACTGATTAAATCAAGCATGATAAACTAAAAACTCGCAACAAATATCGTGGTACTCTCCCAACAAAATAGAACGCGACAAAAAAAATTTTGATACAAATTTCGAAGTAAATATAATTACTCGCAAATTTTAAATAAAACTAAAGCATACCAAAAGCAAGATTTATATATATATATATATATTAATTGAGGTATAGCCATTGTCATCCGCAAAAAATTAGGACTAATTAATTGTGTTAGAAATAATTGCTTTTAAAGAAGAAAATGAATGAAACGTTTTATATTTAGAAACAATGCTAGTTATAAAACTTTAGTCATTTTTTTTCTAGAGAAGAAATGTCGGGATTTATAATAGTATCTTATGTAGTAGCATCAATTAAATCTTTCTTAAATATTGTTTATTAAATTTGAGCACTATAAAGATCTCAATAGGGAGAATGGAATGGGGAAAAAAAAAATCTTTTTTTTTTTAAGCCTGGCATACTATCTATAAACTGTCTGCTGCAAAAAACAGCAGGACAGTCTGCTCTACCAAAGCGAACTATTTAGTATACAATTATTTATCGAATAATAGATGCCAAATATGAAAGATTTTTCAAAACTTTATTTAGATTTTTCATTAAATAAATATTAATCCAAATTTTAAATTCCTTTTTTAATAATTTTAGAGCATACACAAAAACCATTTTTCTGCACTAAAAATTAAAAAAAAATTTCAATGATATTAGTTTTATTTCTTTAAAATTTTTGTCTTTAACTTTAATTAACCCTTATCGTGGCAAGATTGCTTTTTTGAAGAAAAGCAAAAAAAAAAAATAATAATAATAATAATAATAATAATAAATGTATATAGGTAGCTATACATTTTGTATAGTATACCTCATTTTGTATAGTATGCCATACATACAACTTTATAAAAATTATTTTATAGTAGTAGTATATTTTTATAAAGTTGTATGTATGGTATACTATACAAAATGAACATAAGCGTTAATATTTCAAGTTTTGTGCCGCAGTTGATATTTTTTTAACCAGATAACTTTTTTTTCAGTATGAATAGGATATTTGTTTTTCAGTAAAACCAATTTTATACCCATGGCATGTTTTTCAATTCAATAAATTCTTCAAAATGTAGTATACAAGTGGTTGTAATAGATTTTTGGTATGCATTTCCACGTGAAATGCATAGTAATCTATTCAAATTCGAAATCGGCTTTTAATTAAAAAATAGGCATATCAAAATATTTAATAACAATAATATTTCATTTTCAAGATTTCATTATTTATTTATTTATTCAAATTTAATAGAAATATCTCACATTTAAAATTATTTTGATATAATTTTATGAATAAATATACTTGTAGAAATGACTGAGAAAGATTTTTGTATGAACGCGGAAGATGATGCAAATTATTGTCAAATTACTATGTTTGGGACTAGAGGCTTGTTTTCTCTTTGTTTTACAAGTCGCAGACTGTCTTTCGATTCAGCCAGTGAGAAAAATAATTCGAATGTAAAAGAAACTAAAAAATACAGTGGCTATAATATTATTGATATTTTTAATTATTCATGTCCTAGTCAGTCGGAGAAAATTTAATCTTCCAAGAATTTAATACTAAAATGAATATTATTAACAGCAGAAAATGAGTTTTCACTTTTCACCCTAAAAGATAGTTATAAAATAACAGGATACTTAAAAAATTGGATGGTATAATAGCAAAAAGTCTTTATTTCTATTATTTTTATTATCAGCAGTCTTTTTCCCGTCGAATTATCCGTTTACGTTTCTCAACTAGTGGGAGTGTCTCCCTTAAACTTTCTCGCATACTCTCCAATACAAAGAACGCCTGATATGGCATTGGCGTACAATAGTTACGAAATATTAACTTTAGGCGTAAAGTTAGCATTTTCACTGAATCTGTCGTGTCATCCTTGGGGAACTATTTGGCGATTAATCCCTAGCATAAGTTAATATTATCCAAAAATCAAATTTGTGTTTTAGACATGTTTTACTCAACCAATTGAAATATTTGAGACAAACCTGCATTTGTAATCATAAATTCCCATACGAAATTTTATATGTTTAAATCATTACGTTTTTTAACTATCGCGTTTACTTATTTCTGAAAGCACAGACCGACAATGGTTTGTCTCTATTGCATTTGGCTCATAATTTTGACAGGTGTCTACAATGCTATTGTTTAACATGTGTCTGTTTTAAATACAGTTTGAAATAAATTTTTTCGTCGTTAAAATGGTATTTTAACCAATTTATTTTTCAGATAAATATTTTAATCATGTGTGTGTGTGTATGTGTGTTATTGTTGTTGGAGGTTTAACAAAAAGAAATTTCTTTAACTTCCTGTTGTTTCATTTTCGTCTTTATTTCGTAGTATACATGTACACAAATACATTTTTAAATATTGTCTTTTTTTTTTTTTTTTTTTTTTTTTTTTAAGTTCTTAGGTGGTTTTTTTTTTTTTTTTTTTGTATCAAACGATTACGGTTCGCTTTCCATCTTAATATTTTTAATTTTTTGTCGCATTCAATTATTATTTTATAATCTTTCTTATATCTATCTTTTAGCTCAAATCATCGTCTACTTGAATATGAACTGAAAAGTTGTGTCTAAATTATGGACAACTGGTATCAAGGTATCAATTTTTTTCTTTTCTACGCTGTAGGATAATATTTTGCACTAAAGATAAGAAAAATATGCTCTAATACAGTCGAGACTCTATATATCGCAATTGATGATTCCTTTAAAATATTTCTAAACGCAGAAATTTAAATATATTGAAATATGTATTTCAAATTTTTCATCATTTTCTTACTAAAAACTGTTAAGCATAGCTAATATTTTAAGATTAAAAAAAAAACTTAAAAATAATTAAACAACCAAAGAAATTTATTTTTAAAAAGTTAGCAAATAATAACGACTTTTCAGAATTACCGATATCATATTTGTTAAAATTTCCTATTTGCAAACATCTGTACTTTTGGTTCCGCTTTCCATGCCTTTTATTAAACTGGACTTCTCATTAATATTTAAACATTTATGCTTAGAGATTATACTTACTATAGAAAATATAATCTAAATCTAAATGGCATTTGAAGTAAAATTCCTCGCTCCTGATTAAGGAAGGCATTAGTTGAACAGAAGCTAAAATAACATTACTCACTAACAAATGCTTCTTGTTTTTTTGTTTTTTTTTGTAAACAACTTCCAGTCTTTCAAGAATTTCTATCGCAGGAAAAATCAGTGAAAAAATATATTTAAAAAAAAAAATCGTATTCATATTCCATTTTATGGACGAAATCATTGGTCACTGTTTGATTGCAGTAGTTATTCACAATTTTGTTTGGTATGTAGAAATTGTATTCGATATACAGAAATCAATGTTTCTCCTATTGAAAATTCAAGATTCCTCAAAAATTTGATATATAGAGATTTGAGATATACGGAAGATGCAAGAGGGTTCACAACATTTTAATTAGTAATTTAAATGCTACTTAATTATGCCCTATCACTTAGATACAAGAGAAAGATATTAATAATTGTGCAAATCAAAAATAATTTTAAGCATTTAAAAATTATTATTGTGCATAAAAGTATTGTTTCCTTAAGTAAAAAGGACCTAAAACATTTAAAGAAAACACCACTGGAGACTCTAAAACATTAAAAAAAACAATAACAAATAATTTACACAATGCAAAAATTTGTCTATTCTGAAATTCAAATATTACATTTTTTTAATTTTTATTTTTATTTTTATTTTGCTATGTCTTTATCCACAATCATAATTATTTGCAAACTGTGAAAAGAAGAATTATTGTATTGAAGAAGATTTTTAAAAGCTGTCATCAAGAATAATATAGAAAATGTCTCAAAAAGGTATGTACAAATTTTATTTACTGTCACCTGTCAACTAAAGGCAAACATTTTTACTTAGGAATTTGTATTGGTAAACATGAATGACAAATATATATTTCATCCATGGTGCCATAAATGACATTCAATGATTCGCATGTATCAAAGAACACACCTATATAGATACCTTCCAGACCTCTTCCACTGGTGAATTTCTTCCAGTGGTGACACATGATGTTCCTAGTTTTTATATCATGTATTTATCTACATCATATGCATGAATGTATTTTGTGTTTCCCCCCCCCCAATGTTTTATTAAAAAAAATAAAAACATGTTTATTTATAATTTGTAAAAAATAAAAATAGATATATTGCAAGATTTCAGAGTAACAAATGGGTAAAAATACACAACCACAAGGAGACAAAATGGAAGAAACAGCACACAACTAAAACAACAAACACCTTTTATTTACAATGCCAGCACACTGAAGAGCCAATAATAATCACAATCAATAAATGGCTCTATACCATTCAGCAACATTGATATAAAAAAATACATGTGCAAATATCTTTCCTTTGTATACATGCAGAAAACATGATGGCTAACACAGATCAAAAAATACTTTTCACTAAAATTCTGCACCTCATGAACATTTTATTTGCTTGCTGAATTCTGAAAACAGCAGCCAAAGTGATACTGCTCTATCTAACTGCACATTTTAACAATTATATAAGAATTGAGAATATGGTACCGTCTCCAATCTTGAATTTTTTTTCCCAGCGTTAATTCGCCACATTAATAATGGCGGAAATAATAATGGTTGACAAAAGAAATGTAAAGTCGTCAAATTTGCAAACAGAACAGTACCATGTTCTCAATTCTTTATAGATTTTTTTTTACCTACTAAAACATAAATACTAACATTCTTTATTTCCAATAAAGATTGCAAAGTTAATTTTTTTTTCAAAAATGTACTTTTAAATTTAAAGAAAATTCAATCAGTATTACTTTGAATGCTGTTTTCCCTTTCTAAACTTCTTACACAAATCAGTCATTTAAAAGGTAACGATAGAATAGAGACATTCTAATAATCAAGAATATTTAATTGAATGTAAAGCAATAATTTTGTCAGTTTTCTACCACAAATACAAATAATTACAAATATGGTAATTAATATGATAATTTTCAGTATCATGCTTAAAAGAAGGAGAAATCCTATCGTTACCCACTAAAATAAAAACAGGATTATAAAGGATTGAAATAAAAACATATGAACAATTAATTTTTATTTTTCTTATACTTAAAAATGGGTTTAAAAATATATGCTCCTAACGACATATATTACTATCTATTCATCTATATAATAATTATCATCCAAAATGTAAGATGTGTTTTTGAAATGTATGTATAAAAAAAAAAGTAGCCAATTATTGTTTCACTATAATAATCAAATTGAAGCAACATACAAAAGAAATAAGACTGATAAAAAAATTTAAAAAAATGGTAATCTAACTATAATTCAGTCTGTAGAATGTTACATTCTATTTTTTTTTAATCTAAACTTTAAATACAAATGGTGATGCATTAATTAATGGCATATGCAATACAAATAACTGACAGCTATTGCTGATATTAAATATGAAAATACTTAATTCTTTCTCAACAAATTTTTCTAAATGTCATCAAGCATTTCCAAAAAAAGTCTTAAAACCCTGCTTATGGTCTAAACAATTTCCCTTTCGTTTCTGTAACATATAATTCAGCTGCAAATAAAAATAATTAAATATAAAAATGGTTGAAATGTAAAACATTATTGTGATTTTAAAATGTCTGTAATTGTGCTTTACTACAAATTTTCTGAACAATGACACAATTGATTTTGAAAATACTTTATTTCAAGTATTGCAATCATATATTTAAAAACTTCTTTTTTAATAATTGTAAAAGAAAATTTCATCACCCACAAGACATAATAAAATTCTCAATCTCCCATCGGTTCAAAAATCCTTCAGAATCCTGTCATTTCTTTACTTACAGATTCAAAGAAACAAAATTTCTTCATACTATGTGCTAACAATATCATTAATAAAACATATATATTCAAATATGCTTTTTTTATAAGGCATCTTAGACATATTTTAACTATGTGCAGTATTTAAAATACTCTATCTCATCAACAATGAAGCTTGTAAGCTTTCTTCACATATTTCATTTACCAGATATCTGTGCTTTTAAAAAAAGTCACATTCACAAACAATGCTGGCAAAGACAACATATTTTTTTTCTTTTAGTCAACAAAATAATTCTGTGATACAGATGCCAACAATCGTAAATGATACATTTAAAAACAATACTATGTGTGATACATTTACAGAGTTAGCAAAGTGAATTAAACAACTTTTCCACTTATCAGTAGACTTAAAGAGGCACAATATGCAACGCAGAAACATCAGCAATCATGAAGGAAACTGTTCATAAGCATAACAAATATTATAATAATAAACTGTAAAGACAATATTACATTTAATATTTTTTTTTTTTAAAAATTGAACAAAATGCCCTACAAAATAAAAATTAGTTATTAGAAATAATACCACACAGTTATACATGAGTTAGTCACAAGAGCAACAGCAGATGATTTTGTTAGTTTCTTTTTATATTTTTTTCGTCATATAAATCATGCTGATAAAATACACAATAAAAGAATGCGACAATTAAAAAAAGTAGCTAAAAGGGGACAATTCATCAAAGCAAAAACATTTATTCATGCAATATGAAGCGCTTCACCTTGAGACAAAATAAAGAAATGAATAGTTTTTATAATGGGATTCCCAAGTTATTTGTGAATTTCTTAGTAAAAAAAACATGTTAAAGCAATGAAAATTTAAAAATAATCTGCAAAGGCTCTAGAACTATATGCTTTGAATAACCGAGACATAAAATTTAAAAAAAATGCTAATGCATTAATTTTATACGAAGCATCTTTAAAATTAAGCAAACTTTTTGAAACTCTTAAAATTCGATTAAAAATTTATTGTTATTTCAGATATCAATAATTACAAATTAGACCGTTAATGCTTTTATTAAATTCAATAATCTATTCTATCATTTGCCATTTATTTCATGCATGGATATTGAAAAACCTTATTTCTTTGTAATTATTATAATTAATGCATTATTTTTCAGTGAGAGCAATACTTTCCTTCTAACTTTTATTCTTTAAAAAAAAAATATGAAAAACTTACCTTTAAGCAAATGTCTAATTTCCTTAGTCCTTTGAAACAAATAATAATAATAATAATAAAGATTTTTAATTTTAATAATTATACATTATTGTTGAGAAATGCTTTCTTTTTTATATTAAAATCTTTTCATGTAAAAACTGCACTTTCAAAATTTAATTCATGCATTTACCCTCTATAGATTCTAAACAATCAACCCTATACTTTTTACCTACAAAAACCAGAATGAAAATAACCTATGTGCAATTTAATAATTAGGATATATGCTTTGTTTATTAGTTTGATGTTCCAATTAGCAAGTTCCATTTTATATAATTTTTTAAAAAATTATGAAAATTTATTTATTGATAAAAAAAAATTATTTCTTTTAAGTTTTAGAATGGAGATGTTATGTTTAAGAACAGTTTCACAAAAACAGTTCATGCAGGAAACTGGACCCTTGTGCGCGTCGCAGCATACTACCAAGATTTAACAATATTTCCATTTCCTTACACAAAGATAACTGTAAATATAATTATCAGACGTACCTGGTCTCTCCATACCTTATTATTAAAGATGCGGCGGTGAGAGAGTTTTAGTGAAAAATCCACAATGTGCCCACCATTGAAAAGTGGTCCCTTTTGAATTTAACTTCAAGCAAAAAAGTATCTAATTCAATTATGTACATTATGTATATCACTTTAAAATAATTTGTATTAATTTAAGAATAATACTCTAAACATTCTAATGCTTTTATATTTAAAATTTTCACATAACATTCAGAATTTGAAATTTATGCAAAAAAGGAGAATCTATTTATGCACATTTCTGTTTATTTTCTGTGAGAATTTACATTATTTTCTTAGAGTTGAAGGACGAGTTAACATTTAATATAGATGTAAGCAAAATAAATTTGAATTTATAAAAGCTTAGCACCATCTAGTGGCTAAAAATTATTAAAGAATATAAAATGATATAAATACTGAATCTGTCACAATTTTGTGTTTTTAAACAGTCAGAAAATACTACACCAAAATAAAAGATTTAGCAGAAATTAATGGTTTTAAAGGAATAACAAAAAAAAAAGGAAAAAAAATTTAAGAATAATATTTCATTTTTTAAGTACAAATATACTATAATGATGAAAAAAATGCATTCAAAATTAATCACCAGATTATTATTATTCTTAAGAATAGAAAAATATTTGCTTTTTTTTACCTGATGAATAAAATTTCAAATTTATTTCATAGTTCATACATAACTTCAAATTCAAAGATTTACTATGGCATTACTTTTTTGTAGTAAAAGGAGCAATTAAAAAATCTCTTGGATGTAAAAAAGCAACTAAGATATGTAATTATAGCACAGTGATATTCTATTCCAAAACTTATGTCATAGAAAAGCATTAAAAGCAACATCTACAGCTAAAATATAAAAACTTTATAATTTTTTCAAAGAGTCATCTTTCAGTATTATTACAAAAATATTGCATTTATATATTAAATTCTCCATATTAACACAGCTTATAAAAGTACAGCACAGAAGTTATGCAGACTTGTAGATGAAATATTAACACTTTATAGAGGTATTTATCTTTTAGCATTAACCAACAAGGGAAAAAAAAAAAAACCCTGAAGCAGATTTCAAAGAAAAATAAATCGGACCTCTTTTACAAACGAACTTTTCTCCACAAGGTTTAGATTACAATACAATCCAGTTCAAAAACCAACATATTTCAGCTAAACAAGCCATATGTCTAAAAATATTGACACAAAATTAAAAGTTAAAAATACAACAAGAAATCTTTCTTTAAACAGCTTTAAAGAGGGTTCTAACACTTGCTTAGCAAAACATCAACAATTCCAATATATATTTTTTATGCTCTATTGCAAATTTTCAAGTATATTCATAACAAATTAATCAAACCTTGATATGAATTATAATTAAATTATAATTTCTTCATAAATTTTCAGTATAAAGAACAAAGGAAAAAAACTCATAAAAAAACAGATGATGTTGTTAAATTAATACTTGAAACTCATATTCAAATTTTTACCATACTCAAAGAAAAAAAAGAAGGTAAAGTTAATTTTTGGATGAAACAAACCAACACCAGTAAGCAGAAATGATATAATGCTAGAGTATGCTGAAAATGCACGCATGACAAGAAAAATACACAAGGAATGTATTATCTACAAACATATAAAATTTTTCATTTACTAAAAGACATCAAACATCATCAACAAGTAAAAACATCTATTTAATTTTCATTTTTATTGTTTCTTCAACAGCACTTGAAAAAGAGTTGATTACTAAAACTGATGAAGCAATCAATCAACACCAAAAAATTAATTTTGAATTATTAAAAAGTATTTCAAACATAAAAAAATAGATGTTTATGACACAGTTGGTTAAAATTTAGAATTATAATCATTTATGAAATTAAAAAATTTTTAATAAATGTAGTTTTTTGTTGTTTTTTTGTTCCAAAAATGATTAACTAAATTTGTACTGCATTTAGATGTAGATGAACACATTACGGATAGTAATGACTAGTCTACAAAACACAAGTCAACAGAGTATTGAAATCTATTAACTTAAATACAAACAGCTGGGGGTAGCCAGATTGATTTATAAAATCACAGATTAAAAACAATCATGAAATATATCAAAATTTAAATGGCATAAATAAATAGCAGTTGTATTCATAATTAAAAATTACTGATAAAAGACATGTTAGTTTATTTTTTAAATATGTTACAGCATCAACTAACTAATCATATTTTACTAATTATTTTTTATTCTATTTTTTTACAAACAAATAAGCATTCATGGAATATAATATTGAGAATGTTTCAGAATGATAATATATGCTAATGAAGATAGTTTATTCAAATTTATGAAACTAGATACAAAACAAATTAATTTAAGTCTTGAAAATCATATTAATGTCCAAATCTCAAAACTGGATCCACCTTCCTTTGTTAATTAATTTTCAATAAGGAAAACGAACTATTTCACCCTATCATTTGGCTGAACAATGCTAATCAAGTCAAACAACAGTACTTTTATTTTTCAAGAATGATTATTGTTTACATTTGGTATGGAATTAATGTCTTTGAAAAATTTTATATATTTCTCTTACGTGCAATAAAAAAGTATGAAATTTGTTACCTTTTGAGTTCTGTATATTAAAATACAGTTTAATTTCAGAATGAAAACAAGTTCAAACTCTGCATATATATATTGCTGATTGATACGCCAATAATTTTAGTTCAAAACATTTAAAAAATTGTTGCAACTAATTTTGCACTTTAAAAGGTATAAATGTGCACTATCAGAGCAAATTGAAACATATTTAATAAGTATAATAAAAAAATAGGATTAAAATACCAACTGTGTCAAATGATGTATGAAAAACAAATAATAATAATAATGAAATTCGTTTTATTGCTAGCTTCTGTTTTTTTATGTTTTGAATAAACATGTTACATTCTGTTATTTCCCTGAGACACTTGAGGTCAACAAAATGCACGCATGAAAAATATTTAAAGCATCAGTGCTCAATGCCACATTCGTCATACAGCATTCTGCACTGTAGGATATAGGTTCCACTCTCTTTTGACATAGTTATCAATGAAATGTACATTAAAAAATAAAATATATGTTCCGAATTGAGTGCACAATATCCGAAACAGTAACCATGAACAAAAAAAATCTCCCAATCTACTGTACAACATTAGGAGAATCAAAAAAGAGTTGCATGAGATATTACAACACAATAACAGCAAACATGGTTAATGATGACGGTGTTGTTTTTTTGTATTTTTTTGTTAGTTGATGCAGAATACATCATCCCCTCCCCCCCATTTTGTCAGTAATGTACAACAACATGTGCTTTTAAAGATGAAAACAACATAGAATGGTCAGTTCCATTCCTTTTGAGAAAGATGGATCTCGGCTTCAACATCCCCAATGGACCAATGGCCCAACACATGGAATGTGCAGTATTAAGATCCTATAGTCTCTCTGGCAGTTAAGAAAGAATTGAATTCAATGGCAGTTACATCAGAGAACAATTTTTAACAAAAGTAACCATGTGCACATGGTCGGAGTCCAGTTCTATTTCTTTTTTGCATGAAGCATTTCCATGAGTAAAGTCTGTGAAGGAGCACTACCATTGATGTGTCGATAAAGAAGATATTCTTCTCCCCTGTCACTGATGTTATGGATTTCTGGCAACAAAGCAAGTAGATGTGAAAATTTGTCCTGTAGGTTAAAAAAAGAGAATTATTATGATTATATCTAACAGAAAAAAATTTAGCATGTGTATAGTAGCATCAAGAGATAAATAAATTTCTTCTACTAAGCTCAAAAGTAAAATTAAAAGTATTTTACCTTTTAGAAACAATTCACATATAATAACTAAGCGTACACTACATCACTACAATTCAGAAATAAAAATACATGCAGTTCAAAGAACTTAAAATAAGATGAAACACATAAAAAAAAAAAGAGAGACTTTAAAAGTTTTTAAAGATTTATTTCTTGAATTATTTTATTCTTCTTGAAACAAATGTTAAAAGCATTTAAGTGATATAAAATTTAGGCCAGAGGTTCCCAAAATGTACACTGCAGCAACATACAAGATATCAAATTTTGATACTTTCATTTACATTTTGATTTTAATTTTAGGTTATGACAATTTTGCAAAATCTCAATGTTTTGGAATTGAAAAATAGCACTTTAAAAATAATAATATAAATCAGTTCACACGGATTCAAGATATATTGAATTCCACAGTTCTACGTGTATTTATGGCAGCAGGAAAAGACAATTTGACAATTTATTTAAAAAAATTTAGCAGCATGAGATTTAGATGATTATGCACACCTAAATGCTAAACTTGCAAAAGTTTATTTCCCAATTTATTTTGAAATTAAGTTTTTAACAACTGCTGATAATAAAGGATAATTGTGTCTACCTTAATGATCTATGACTTGAGAAAACGTATAGTGATGCACAAGTTCCTTTATCCTAATGATTAAATTTTACTAATTTAAATTAAATCAAGATTTTTTGTATAACCTACAATAGATTTTATTTATTATTTAATTTCACTTAATAAACATTAATTATAAATATTTTATTTCAATTATTAATTATATATTTAATTTATAATTTTTTATTTATTAATTATTCTTATTGAAATTTTGAAAGATTACAAATTCAATTATTAATGTGAAGCGTGGACTTAGCTTGCACAAACTTCTGAAATGCCAATTAAAAAAAATGCATTTGTATATTTAAAACTTTTTTTACCTAATTTAATGTAGAATATTCTTAATTTAAAAAATAATCATTTAATAGATTGATGGATATGTTCATTCATTTTTTCACCGGCAAGATATTTTCTGATGACAACAATATTTAGGAGGAAATTGATTAAATATTAACCCCAAAGGTATATTTCACTTTTAGATTTCTGGTTCATCATTTGTTTTGTTTTCAGAACAATTTTCAATCAAAATTATAAATGGAATTATTTAAAAAAAAGGCAAATATATTAAAAGCAGTTTTTTACAATGTAAAACACAATATGTCAAGCCATTTTTTATCTAAATGCTCATTGCAAGCTTTTAAAAAGCAGTCCAAGACATATGAAATTAATATCAGAAATTCCAAACAATGAAAACATAATAACTACAAAAAAACAGCCCCCCCCCCCAATTTCTGCACAGTAAAAAATGTTTATATATTATGTATTATCGCTTATTTATAAATTCCTAAAGCAGTGCATTTCTTTTTCTCTTTTTTTAAAAGGTTATTCTTATACTCGGAAAAATGATTTCAAAGAGAAGGATGGTATATAGCATTCATTTGAAATCATAAATTTAGAATGTAATTTATAATTTATTTCAAACTCCTGTTTTTAATATTAAAAAAGAGATCTTATAAATATTATAAACATGCAGTTCAAATTAAAAAATAAGTAATAAAAAATTTGAAGCAATATTTATGCATAAAGCAGCACAAACTCAAAATGCATTTTTTTCTTTTACAAAAATGCAATTTCAGCACAAATTTTAGCTTAAGCTATTAATACTTACTTTCCCTACAGATCCTATATGGATCTGTATCCTAACACATGAAGATTCTTCGGCAATTTTTAATAATCAAGAAACACATATAGATCAGCTTGAAAAATCATAAATGCACTTACCAAATGCGAGTTTAAAAAAAACAGTTCAAGGAGGTACCAATTATAATAGTTCTTGGTTAACATGAGAAATGTCCTTCTGGTAATATCTGCAATAGTACTTTATATAACCTTAATTCACACAACCTCCATGTATTACCATAAAATTGCTTTGGCACAATTCAGGCCAAGTAGCAGCTTTTACATGCAACACTACAGCCAAGCATTTTGCTTTAATACATCCATATTTATTTGGATGGTAGCGGCCTCATGTATAAAAATTTTTAATGAAATAAACTGCCATCAATATTTTTTCAATAAAATTAATTAGTTACCTTAAATATAATCAAATACCAAGGACAAAGGACTACATGGAAATACATAACTATTTAGACAATTGCTGGGATCACATAACAGCAAAATCAAAATCACAAAATCATCTTTTAGAATAAAGTTTTTGAAAAAAATATACAGATTTATTTTGTATCCTCTCCCCCTTAGCAATTGTTAAACAGAACAAAATACTATGCTCAATGTAAGCAATTTAGAAAACTGTTTAGACTATAACATTTTTTTAAGTCTGGTAAATTTTGAAACTAAAAATCATTCTTTTACTTTAATATAAAGAAACTTTAGTGGTAGATTTATTTTAATGTATGTAGCATCATTTATTTTTATGTCAAATTAACCCTATATTAATATACTATATAGCATCTTAATAAAATCTCGTAACTCCTATGTAAATTAATAACTACAAAAAAAAAGTTTAAAATTTGTTGTATAATAAGAACAAATTACATGGCATAATACTTGATGGATATGACTGTAATACAGGTAACAAAAATTTACTAAATTGATTGGGGGGGGGGAATAAATAAATACATAAATTGCTCTTAATCTATAATTTACTCAATTGATTTTGTTTCCATAATTAATGAAAAAATTGGGTGTAAAATTGATGAAATTAATTATTATCATCAAAATATTTTATAAATTAATAAAAATGAAAAGTTGCTTTTGACAACATTTCTATAAAATCACATACTTGTATTTGGCTGCATAAGTCATCTTTGAATATTACTGTACATTACAATAACATAAAAATACATATATCAAAAGAAACATATACAGAATATGAATTTTAAAAAAGGAATAACTTACATTCACTTGTGGATAGAAAATGAGGTCATACTCCATCAGGGCCTGTTGTGTTCGATCATAAGCTTCAGCTACAAGCTTGACATTTGACAATGTTCTTGCCTCTGCTGAGATAATAAAAGTATTCTTTAAAGTATCACAGAAGAGTATTACAATTTATATTCATAAAGTAAAAGCAGAAAACATATAAAATATATCACATTAAAAAAGTTCAACTACTAAGATATGTCCATGAGATTCTTTTTTTAACACTAAAAATGCAAATATAATCTTAACATTCTACTTATAAAATTCTTTTTTTAAATGTGCAAAATTGAATAAAATATCTAAAACTAAAAAATGTCTTCTTTTTTTTTCAGTGATTTTAAAAACACAGACAAAAAAAAATGAAGAAAGACTAAATTAAATAATGTAAAATCTAAGTAATTAAACAAAAACATTACACAATAGTAAGATATAAATTGCTTTAAAAATGATTTTGAATCACATCATATTAATTAAGTTTACTGCACCAAAGCATACAAAAATCAATTTATGAAGTAAAATACATTTGCAGCATGAACTTCCTACTGTGGTTTGAAATTAAATAACAGTTTTTCAGGAACTTTGAAAATAATATTTTAACAACTTTAAAAAAACTTATTTTACTTACACACGTAATATTCATTTAAAATTAGACACAAACACACACACACAAGCACAAAAGGCGAAGGTGAGGATGAAATTATGAATATTGGTTATGAGAAATTATAAAGACCAAAATATTCCACTGCAAGATTTCATTTCGCATTTAGACAATGAACATACTAATCACTAATACAGTGAGACTGCAATACGGAAATGTTCATTTAATTCATCATTATATATTTACTGCCTTTATTAACATTTAAAGCCCATTATTCAAAGGATTTTTTCCAGAAGTAGTTAGGCAATATTCAAATTTGTACTTTTTCAACGTCAATCACTCAGTGGATTATTAGGGACAATATCCTGGGAATGGGGAAGTACAGTAAGGAAAAACTGGATTATAGTCTCATCAGAAATTGTCATAGAAAATATCAGTACAAAAGGAAGGTGGGATTAAAAGAAAGTATAGTAATTAAAGTTATTATGTTGTTAGACATGCAATAAACAACCTGTACAAGGCTTAAATAATCTTTTGAAGATGGCTCCTTTCTGTGGAGCCCATGAACTAAGGATTCCTAAGGGAATAAAATGTAACTATCAATTGTGAAAATATACATTAGTGCCTAAAGAGGGGGTGTAACATTAAAAATTATATAACATCTACAACAAAACAAATAATACTTTTTAGGTTCTTCATAACCAAGAAAGTATAATTATTATTAAAATTAGCATTATTATGACTGATTTGTAAGAGTAAATGTTACGTTGTGGAAAAATAAAAACAAAAAAATTATTTAATGGCATAAATAATTTTATGGTATAAATAATTTTATTATTTCTGGCCATCAAACAATGATGTTTTGCAAGACACTTGAAAGATATGTTTATGAAGGTATTTAGCTAAAAACATTGTTTCTAAAATGAATTATTGATACTGCTTGTCAATGCAAAATTTGATTCTCTATGCATCATTTTTATTGCTGTTTGAGAAAATTAGCTAAAAGAAAAAAAAGAAATACTTGTATCTGCATTATAAAAGCTTTGAAAATATAAATGCACTATCTGTAAGCACTAATGTATAATTTCCTACCCTTATTTCCTTAAGCAAAAAAATCACACTAATCGGGACTTAACTACTTTCTCTGGAAATAACATTACACTATTTCATGTACAAATGATAGCCTACTTTCAACAAGGGACAAAACATGGAATTTTGGCAAAACTAAATTTTGGTATGGCATTTTTAAAGATGACATATGTCTATTATTTGTGGAAGTTCATTTTAAGAAAGGTAAGGTAGAAAAAAAACTTAACTACTCAGAGAACATAAACAATTCAGAATTTAATAGAATTTTTAAACTTAATGCTTCAATTTGAAATCATAAAATATACTATTAAATTATATTGTTGTATAAAATCTAACAAAATTAGATTTTAATGTACTTAACTAAATTAACTCAAGTTCTGGTGTGAGTAACAATTTATTCAAGGTTAAGAATTCTGTTTCCGATATCCAAGAATGTCCAAAGGAAATGAGATATTAATTTAGCAAAATAAGTATTAAAAAAAAATTGACTGTATGAATGAGTAATAATCAAGGACTTTGTACTATCAACTAGTATTTACAAGCAACAATCAGTCATTTCTTTGTTCAATAAGAATTTAGACACACAAAAAAAGTATTCAAATTGCGTTAATAGGAGGCCTTATTTAAAATTTCAATAAAAATCCTAAAAAATAAAATTCTTAATTTATTCTTTTAGTGATTTGAAATTCAAAGGACCAGGGAAGAGGGGAAGTGAAACCATAGTATTGATTACAGCTTTACAATGCTCAAAAAGCCAAATAAGATGGCTAAAAATAACAGTGAAATGCATGCAAGAAATTGCAATAATAAATTTATATTGAAATAAAGACCAACGAAATAAAGATGAATTATTCATCAAAACCAATCATGGCATTAAAACGATTATAAATGTCAATATTATTGCAAGCTATTCCAATAACAAAATTAGTTAATAGAAAAACATCTAAAAAAGTCATGGTAATATGAGACTAATATGAATACTATCAATGTATTATTATATACTAGTCATATTTCTCAAACAGAAACAAATTATATTAATCTGGAAATTGATGTGAAAATATAGCTGGAGAAATCATATTTCTCAAACCGAAACAAATTATATTAATCTGGAAATTGATGAGAAAATATACCTGGTATTCAATATTCTTTTAATTTGAAATTATTTAATTTATATTATTATTATTTTATTTAATGAAATTGGTTGTTTATCTTAAAAGATAAAAAGATTTTGATTCAAAACTGATAAAGCTGGTGGAGAAAAAATAAAATAAAATAAAAGCTTATTCAAATTTAAAATGAATCTTTTTTGAGCCCATTGTCAATCTTTCACATAAGCACTAGAAAATGGGAAGACTTTAATTCTATTTAACATATATCTCACTGCTAATATATGTCATAAGGCATGCATTGGGGCCTTACAAAGAAGGGGAGGGGTAATAGTATATCATTTTTGAATCATCACCAAAATATTAATCCATAAGCTATTATGATAACATAGTAGTGGAGGGAACTTTATTTTGTATAACAAAGACTGAATAAAAAGCAAATTTCATTTCAAGAAAAATTTCCCAGATAATTTTTTATCCCAGGAATCATTTTATAAATCTTCAGAGAATTTTCTATTTTAAATTCAAACCTATTTCTATAACAATAAATTCGTAAAGATTTTGCAATGAGATTGTTTTCTTTATGATAAAAAAATTAATAGGGAGTATGGAATCTAAACAGTTTCTGTAAGTAAAACAAATCTATACTCTCATCATTTTTTGTTTTGTTTTATGTTTTGTATACACTTAATGTGTATTATCAATACACGTGTAATCCAAATCAGACTATACTAACCAGGGTTGAGTAACAGCATGAATTTGAGACAAATATAGTCCACGGTGTCAAACTTCAGGTCTTGCAAACGAGATGACACAGTATTTAGATGTTCGGCCATACTGGCCACTCCTAGGAGAGCTAGATTGACCAAGCTGAATTTCTGACCATTGGGCATGGTGATTTCTTCAGGAAGTCCATTGTGAAGTCGTTGGTGAAGGTGGTCCAGAATCAGCATATCACTCCAAGATTGTTGAAGTAGCTTCATTTGATCATCGACCTTGAAAGGAAGGAAAATTATTATGTTTCATTTGATAAAGCATCAAGTAATCTTGAATATTAAATTAAGAACAAAAACAAGTGAAATCTAATATCTTTTATAGAAAAAGTAAAGAATTTTACTTAAACTGATAGAAATTAAAAACAATAATTTATTTGTACTTGTAATTCTTTTTTGTATACATCATAAAAATATAAAATAATACATTGATAATATTCCCTCGATGCCAAAAAAATTTATAAAAATGAAATGAAAAATTATTAAATAGAGAATCAAGATTTTTACTGTACATATTATTAATATAAATTTTTATAAACATATTATACAATCAATAATAACATACATCATAATTTCCCTCAATTTCATATTTCAAATTATTAAATTCTTTATTAAGTTCCAGAAGAAACATATTGTTGTTCTCAGAATTAATTTAAAATCAACTAAACCATTGTAAGACACAACTCCAGAAATTTCTTGCAGGGCATTTATCTTTCAGGTTCTACAAAATGTACAGGCAAAATTATTTAAAACAAAATAAGACTTAAAACAATTTCTTTTAAAATTTTCTAAATAATAATTTTTATTGAATTTCCTTAATTATTGCCTCCCATTCTAATTTATTTTTCACCCTTGAAGTGATTATATAATTTAAAATTCTTTTGATAATTATGAAGTGACAAATATTAAAGTTGCAACTGCAAGTTAAAGCCCCAAATAATTAATATATTCAATTGACAGAAATAATTAAGTATGGTCAAAATTCTGATGCAGTGTGAAAGAACAAAGTTCTGGTAAATAACAAATTAAAAATTATTCTCACACATTCAGAATGGTATATTTACTGCTGCAAAAAAAAAAAAAAAAAAAAAAAGTATAAAATCTGAAGATATGTAAATTGTCCTTGCATTTTGCAAGACAAGAAAATAAAAATGGACTTTTATTGTGGACGAGTCATTTCTTTTTATCTAGTTCATTTAGAATATGAAATGTCGCATAAATTTTATATGGATAAAAATTTGAGAAAATATTGTTACAGTTATTTTCTCCAATTTATTCAAAATAAATAAAATCTAATGATGTCAGATTAAACAGAAATTGATAGTAAACAATTATGAATGAATGAAGATAGATTTTTTATGTTTTCAATCTTCTGAAACAGTATAAAAAACTTTTCAAATGTATAATTTTAAGAAAACTATAAATTATGATCTTTTTGTTATCTGTGTTTGATTAAATGTAAGAAACTAAATATTTTTGAATGCTGAAAAGTTGTATTTAGTTTACATTCATCTATATTTTTAATATGCTCATATAGTTTTGAAAAAACAGATATATTATATCAATTCAAATCGCAGCTGGTATTAAGTTTATCAATATATTTTCAAGTAATAAAAATATCCAGTTTGTTTATTGATAATTTAATTCGCTTAACTTTCTTTTAATCAGTGATTTTTGTTGTTGTAGATTTTATGAGACATTTAACAAACAGGAAAAATATTTGAAAGCAAAATCTTCATTTGGCATGAAAAAAAAATTATCATGCTATAGAAAAATTAACTACGAAAAAAAATTTATGAAACAGACACCAAATTTCATTGCCACCATTTTGAGAAAAAAATTAATTTGCTTTATTAACACTATTAAAAAAAACAAAGAATTGAAATCAATGAGCATTCTCCACTTTCACTCTTTTTATTCCTAGTTTCAACGACCATCAATAGATGGCGCGTCAGCACTATCGCTTCGCATTTTTTCGCCTTGAAAATCCTCCTACGGAAAGCGGAGTTCCCGTGTCCCACTGACCTAATTTTCAGCCGATCCAGTGAAAGTGACGCCTCAGGGTGGGGGGTGGGGAGGAAGGAAAGGAAGGAGAGAGGGAAGGACGTCGAATAATAGACGACTCCATTCTGCTGCTGGAGGGGGCGGAACACTCTCTCCGACAAAACACAGCGCCGAAGCATGTCAAGAGCAGTAAAGTATGACAAACAAGAAAACAAGTTCAAAGCGCGTTTTAAATATGCTTGTTAAAATCGGGTTGCCTTGCTCGCTTTCGAACATTGTTGTTTGCATATTTAGCGCATTTTTGGGCGGGGAGAAATTAGAAGTTATTAATAGAGTGGAAAAGATAAAACAATTTTTTATTGCAGTAAGTCTTCGCAACTATAAAAGATTAGTTCTAAAATTTACTACTAGATGCTGAAACTTCCCAGTGATATGTTTTAAAAGGAATTCGTAAAAGTCAGGACATGAAATTTTGTTTAGTCTGCACCTTTACATTAGGGTTATTTCGGGACACCGTTCTTGTAATGCAAAACAGTAAAAGATTTTCCTCTCCTTAATTTCACACCACACAAATAGAAGGACCATCTCGATTCTGTAGAATTTTCCATGCACAAAGCAGGAAATCATGACAAATTTTTAAAAATTCTGATTTAGAAACTCCCAAGTCCTAAAACTGCAGCACTGTCTTTAAATCTCAAAAATTAAGCAGTTATTGAAAAAGTATTCTGTGATTAAATTAAAAATTGGAAATATCTTTAAACAAATTTTCAAATTCGGATCTAATGTTACCTTTTTGTTGGCATATTTTATCTGCTTCCAATTTCTATGTAAAAATTTATATATTCATATACAACTATCATATTAATACATATACTATATTAAAGATACTCCCAACAATTTCTAATCTACTATAATGTTTCTTTTAAATCGAAATCAAATTTTTATACATTAATTATTCTTTAACAAGCAAAAGATTTTATTTATTCGTGATTTTAAGAATTTGGTGAAGAATAACATTTTTGAGTCTAATTATTAATTGTTAACAAAAAATAATGAATCAGAAAAAAAAAACTTAAAAAAAAAATTACTTTTATTTAAAAAAGTTCACTTCTTACAGCCCAATAATTTTCTTAATCAATTAATATTATTTATTAATTATTCATTTGTATCTAGATTATATTATCAAAGCTCTAATAAACTCTTTCCAACTCATAAAAGTAAAAAACCATTTGGCATTAGAAGCCCAGAAGAGATTAATATTATTTATTACTTATCAAATTCATTAAGAATAATTATCCGTTAAGTTACTAATATAAGTATTATAATCCTTGAAAAATATAATTAAAATTTATTAATAAACACGATTTTGAACGTCATTATTTTTACTGAAGTGTATTATATTACTATATATTTTACTTGAGAAACTGCAGAAAAAGAGGATGTCCACCACATAGGTAATTCGCAAAATTTTACATCACTGCAAATATTTTCAAATACAGTCTTTCCTTTATAATGACGGCCGTGTTATTTTTCAATTATAATCAGGTACAGGTGTTAAGTCATATTGCGTATTAATCTTATTTTTGTTACACTGTTCTAAATGTTCTTATAATCACATGAAATTTCCTGTCGCAGGAATTGGCATAATTCCAAAAAAGAGGGTTTTTTTTTTCCGATTGTTCTTAAGAATGCTCTTTTGCTTTTGCTATTGGCTGGTGTGAGTAAAAATAGCTGTTCGAAGATTGACTATAGACAATTTTAAAAAATGCAGCCCTCCCTACATTTTTTTTATCTGAATGAAAAATTAATTGAAGTGACAATTCAATTTCTAGGAACAAATTATTCACGTTGTTATGTACGGATTAATTAGTTATCACTCCAAATATTAAAAAAAAAATGAAAAATGGAGGAATTATTCCACATTCATACTACAGATCAGTAAGTATATTCGAATGTTGAGTCACAACTTTTCTACATTTGAGCGCTGAGTGGAATTGATAAAAAATAAAAACGTTCCAAATTCGAATAAAAATTTTGTCAAATGATGCATAGTAAATATTGCATAAAGAAAAAAAAGTTAGTTCTAAATCTCAAAAAATACTAGATACGTTGAAGAATTTTTTTCATAATTTTTACTACAATCACAACTCGAATCAACTCACGTAAAGAAATTACAAAAAAGTAACAACAAAATATATTTATGTTCTGCATCTCTTCAAAACCTTTTTTTTTTTAATTTATAATTAACAAATTCGATATTCCTAACTGTTAATCTTAATTACATTTTGGTTTGTCAAAACTTCTCTGTGTTCCATCCTCAACTACAGCCCCAGATTAAAAATAAGAAAATCAGGTCAAATGAAACAAAACAGAATGTGAAGCATATTTGGGCAGCACTCAAAGTCGATATTTTGACACATCAAATGAAATCAATACGGCGATGTTTACAGATCAGTTTTACCGAAAAATTCAACAGATCAATTTTCAGCAATAAAGATCATCAAAAATAACCACATTCCATTTAAAGGCGTAATTCCAAGAAAGCCCAAAAAGAATAAATATCATCAATTTTAAAACTAAAATAAAACAAAACATTGCGGACATTTTATTTACTTTCAATTAAGTGAGAATCCTAAATTAAATCCCCATCGTAAAAAAAAGAAGGTGAAAGAAGTAAAACGAGAGCCACTGATTCTTTCCATCAAAACCTTCTATTCATTCTACCAAATCACTACTGCATCAAAAATAAATATGGTGAAAGAGGCGAATATATCCGATGGCTGGAAACCATGGTAACGCCAGAAGGTCACCTCTACATCAGTAAGAATCACATTAAGAGTGCCACTAAGTAGTAATCAGCCGAAAAGCGAGAAAATAGGTCATGTTTTGCAACGCGGCATTAGGTTGCTACAAAATATTTCACAACAGTCATTCTTAAAAGGCTAATTAAAAAAGAACAAGGCAGCGCGAGAATTCGCTCCTTCTGTTGCCATATGTGGGAAAGAAATAAAAAAAATAATCATTATGTGTTCTGCCATTTTGTTAAAAAATCGTCGATGTTTCGAAATTTTATAGCTTCAAGACTTTCGTTTCGAATTGCTATTGTTTTGGTCTTTTCCACTATGTATAACTATTGCAAAAAATAAAAATTAAAAATATCGACGTCAATTATTTTGCTGAATTTTAATGAAAATGTTGTAGATGGATATTTATTCCGATAAAGATGGCAACTTATCAAAATTAAACTCATTTTAACTTTACCTTATAACATCTTAATACATTTTCATTTGTAAGCAATTAATATTTTATCTACTAATATTTTATCTGTTAATTTGATAATTATTGATTATTTTGAGAACTTATTAATTAATGAAATTTATTTGTTTTTAATTAATGAAAATAGTTTCGCAAATTTTATAATACAATGCATGAATTTCACTTTTCATGAAACGCAAAGAGGTTAATACGTATAACACCTACAGGTATAAAATATATATTCTTAACTCTTTTCACGAGAAGCTTCTTAAGCTTTTAACATTTGTACTATGAAGTTAATTTATCTACACTAATCAGCCTAAAATGGAATAGAGAAAAACAATTTTTATCCAGATTATGATACAAAATAAATATGGTAAGATTAATTAAAATGGTAATGTAGCGAAAGATTCGCTGAACATTAATATTAAATTCTAAACTTTTGCTAAGTTATTTTAAATCAAGATGAAGAAAACCAAAAATAGTAATTTATAAAATTCTTTTTTAATTGAAAAATGTACATCATGAATGCCATAGAGTGCAGACGATAATTTATATGTAAAATGTTCGATAATAAATTAATATAACATAAAATGTCAAGCAAAAAAATCTAAATATTAATGAAAATTTAGAAAAATTTTATAAACGCTGTCGTTTGTTACAACTTGACTAATATCAAATTTCGTTTTGACATTGAGTTACCACAGTAAGCAGTTTTCTCCAAACTAATGCGCGAAAACAATCTTTACAAAAACTTGCAATCTCTCGCCCAAAATTGCTTTAAGTTTATCAAAAATAACAACCCATTTAAAAACTACAAGAGAACTATTTTTAGGGAGGGGGGGGGGGGCAGGTCAAATCTATCGAACAGAAACCCAATCTAAACTTCCAAGTCTTATTCCTATGTAGAAGGGAGATTACCAACAATATGTAGATTGGTTGACGAATCAATATTTCAATGTCTAATTTAAGTGCCAGGAAAATTTGTGATGATAACCTTTATTATAAAAGGTGTGGGGAGGGCAGGAAGTAGAAAAGGGGGGGGGGTGGATCTAAAGTCGTTTTCATTTTATTTTAAGAGAAAATAACCGGAATTTATCGATAAATTAGAAATATTTGAAACAGATGCCAATTGTTCTCAATGGCAAATTAAGTTGACAATTCACAAAAGTCTACAAACGACTGTATTACGTATGATTAAAGCTGAGAGCGTTTCAGAACTATTTACCATCGCGTAATCATACATCTTGAGCTTTTCCTCATGAGTAATTCACTTGTAAATGACAACTGCAAAGCTTGTTTTTCATTCTTTTCTTACATTTCCAATTTCTACAGTATCTAGTTCATATTCCAATTTCTCGAAACTGTATCACTGCATCAATAAAATTCCGTTTATTTACTTAATATCACGATCTCGGTGGGCAATCCCTCCCCCCACCTTCCTCTCACAATTTTCTTTGAAAATAACAACCATCTCTCAACGTCAAGGAAGTGTTAAAGAACACAATGCTCGGCCGATCCGAGCCAAGTCAAAGGGGATTCAATTACAGATAACATTTTATACATTGACTTGAACCCGCTCTCTTCCTGACCGACTTGTAGAAAAGTGAATTAGTTTACTTTTTTTTCTCTCTCTCTCTTTTTTGACTTTTTTAGGGTGCGATCAATTCCTTGATTTCTTTTTTAACTGACCTACAAAGGAGCGACTTCATGTTTATAGAGGAAATCTAGATTCCAATTCTTTCTTCTTCGTTTTTTTTTTTTCCCAAAAAAATTTATTTCCTTTAAACTTGGGCGGGGAAAAATTCCATTTAAAACTTTTTCCGTTTATTTCAAGATAAAAATAATATAAGTAGTTCAATCATTACAGACCTCCCCCCCCCACTTGGATAAAGAAATAAAATAAAACAGCCCCAACCTTATGACAAATTCAGGGGAAAATGTTGTTAAAACACATTTATTTTCTATGTATAAAGGTTAATTTATTGATCGAAATCAGATGACCATCATTTTTATGAAAAGCAAACATTAAAAAAATTATTGGTTTTAATATAAATTTAGGGAAAATATTATTCAAAACAATGGTTATTTTCATTAAAAAATGGTTGATTAGTTAATGAACAGTTCAGTTCACAAACAATGAATACTTATTCAAAAAGTGAGCTAATACAAGAAAAAATGTTGTGTGAAAAATTTCTAGAAATGCATTTTAATTGGAAAATTCGCGTTAAATAAGAAAGTTGCCCCATCTTAAATTTTCATTTTAAAACTGGAAGAAACAGCAGAAAACTTGCCAACAAACATGTGCGAATGGAAACCAAAACGAGAATTAAAAATGTCAATTGATACATCAATGAACGATTTCCAGACCGAGTTTAGAATAATTTTTTTTTCACTAAATTAATAATATTTGTCCTTTTAATTTTTAAAAGTGATTCTTATATTTTTTTACATTAAAAGAATAATATTATAGAGTATAGTAAGCATGAAGTGGCAACATCTGTGCATATCACAGCAACTAAGAAAGAGAAACAAATAATTGTTACGATGTATGAATAAGCATATTTAAAAACTGTGTACTTTATTCATTTTTTTATCATATAAAACGAATCAATCAAATTCTCAGAAAAATTTATGGAAAGTAGATGATTAAATGACGAACAATTAGATTAAATAATATTAATTTTTAATAAATGTATCGTTTTTCTTTTTCATTAGAATTATTCATATTCATTAGAATTAATCTAATCTAAATTGCTTTCATTTATAATATATATAATTTTAAACGCTACTTGAATTATTTAATAGGTTACTTTTTATTTTCATATAAATAAGTTAGCAAATATGTGATCTGAATCAATATGTTCGAAAAATATTAAGGCTCAAAGAATACAGTACACAGCATACTGTAGACTTAAAACTTCCTTTGTATTTTTCAGACACCATTCTTTTAATAGTTCAGGACTGTCAAGTGGAAACTTTAAAGTCGCTTTCATATGACAATACTTTTTCCTCCTTTACAATAGCCAAAAATTGAAAAATAACTCACTTTTTTTAAGACAAAATGTTTGTTCAAAATCTAAACACATTTACAATAGCATTTACACACCGTAAGATATCAGATCCATATCACTCAGTCACTGATTCCTTAAAGCAATCGAGTCGGTAAAGAGCGTCTTTCTATTTATCACTTTATAGCTTAAAAACGTTAAATGATGGAGATAGGCGCATGCGTACTGTATCATTCAACGTAGCATATAATAACGCATTTAGATCGTCTGTGTAATCAAATTTGTCATATTATGACGTCACGTGATTTGATGATTGGCATAATTAATCAAACAACAAGAAGGGAGTTCGCTTTAGTACTCATAACTGAAAACGATCCTCACATTTAATCTTCAAAAAACATCCTCTGACCTCACTCCCCTTCATCGAAAAATGATCCAGGCCAACTGTCACGCCCCCCTCTTCATCCCCCATTTTTTTTACACCTGTGCAACCTACGTGAAGTGTGTGTACCCTAAAAGTTTTCGCCACACAGAAGGGGGGGGGGGAGACGCGAATGAATAACATAAGCACCGACCCAACCTGCGATGACCCACTTTTCATGACTGTCCCTTCCATTTTTTTTCTTTCTTTTTTTCTTTTTTACAATGAAACTACAGAAAAGAAGAAAGAGAATGTGGGGAAAAAAAGAATAGAGAAAAACGGGGGGAGAGGGTATTTTGTCCTCACCTAGGTGTTTCGGAGTGACAGTATCAATTTAGGTTTGGGGAGCATTTTTTGGGGTCTTTAAATGCTGTTTTGTTTAATATGTAGGTTGAAGGGGGGAAGGGGCAATGCATATTTGTAAAAAAAATCGGCTGCGTTTATATAATGGAAAGCGTGAGTTAACTTTGCAGGTAGGTTGGTATATGAGGGGAAAATAGGTGAGTAAAAAAAATCGTTTGGTAAATTCAGGCAAATAAAATTTTGGTAAATATTAGAATGTCCTTCTCACAAAAAAAAAAAAAAAAAAAAAAAAATCAGACGCATGCACTTTCTAAATTTTTTTCCCTCGATCGGAAAAATATTAAATATATCAATATATTAAAAAAGAAAAATTAAATTATAAAATAAAAATTTAAATACATTATAAAAATACGTAGCTAAAAGAGAGAGGGAAAACTCGGTAAGAATAGTAAAAAAAGAAATTTGAATGAAGTTTCTATGGTTTTCATTTTATACAATCAGTACTTTTTTCTAAGAATATCATGGAAAAATCACTATCAGTATTTAATGTGGATGATAAGCTACTCTAAACTACATTACACTAATTTTTTTTTCCATTTATTTCTGGATAAGCATAAGTTATCAATCAAGCTGAGTTTAAAAGGGAGCATATCAAAAAGTTGTGAAATAATATCAATACTGTAAAATAACATCAACCATAAATTAATTAATTAAAACCGGAAAAATTTTGAGAAAAAAATGAATTTTTATAATAATATCAGAGAAATTTAAAGAGATTGCTAAAAAAATCCGAGTAGAAACATTGACAGAAATTTCAAAGTAAAAGTTCGGAAAACATTTTTGAAACAGAGTGGGGAAAAAAAAAAGTTTGATAAATACTTTCTTAAATATAAATATGATATAATGATTTAACTACCAAAAAGTAAATATATACAAGCTATATGTAGAAAGGAATTCTTCTATAAAAATAGAAAGGAAAATTTCAGACTAAACAGCAAAAGTTACTTCTCATGAAACGTAAAACAGGGGCGCCCTCTAATTTAAACTATAGATAACTAAAATTATAGGTGAAAAATATCTCACATAAAAATAAAACAAAAAATATGAAAGATAAAAGTGAAGATAAGTGTGGAAAATAAAAGTAAAATATAAAACGTAGTTATCATGATTTTATATATACTTCTAGCACCGTCAAAAACTTAATATTGTGAACACCCAGCCCTATTATTAAGCTGTAAGAGATTAACTAAATTATAGGAAAGACTTTTCAACAGAATACTTTATACTATACTTTAATATATTTCAAGAAACGCCAAAATTGACTGTAATAAATACTTGCAGAAAATTCATTACATTATAAGTTTGTACATTTTATACACAGAGACGGAAGAGTAGCACTATAATCTATTATAATTTCAAAGAACAATTTAATTTACAGTTTAAGAATACAATATATCACGCTTCAAATTTATACTTTTTTACTTATTTAAGTTAATATATGTACTTATTAATTGAAAAGAAAAATTAATATCTTTACATGGAGAAAAAATAATTAACTGAAAATAATTGAAAAAATAATTAAAAAAAAATTACTACATTTAGAATAACGCTAAGTTTGAAAAGCTTGATTGCAAATATTTCATTGTAATTTGTAAAATAGCGATTTCATTTTTAAAAATATATCATTACTTAATGCTTTAGTTTCTTATTAAAGTCCACATTTTTGATTTTTTTTTTTTTTTTTTTTTTTTTTTTGGTTATATTAACGTCTCTTTTCAAGCAACGCTAGGGCTATTTTGGGACGGACCTCGTAATTTTGAACCGCGGTCTGATGACGACCACATTTTTGATCAAATGAAAATTCGTCGACGAAAGCGATGTCATGATTTTTCGAACCAAATTGGAATAGAAAAATGAACGGAAATAAATAAATAAATAACCCTGATCTGAAAAAGACACTTCCATATATATATATATATATATATATATATATATATATATATATATATATATATATATATATATATATATCAATTAATTGCTGCTTCCTACTTCATAATTCATTATAACAAATATTACAGAGTTTTGAAATCAATTTTCTTAAATTATCCACCAGGTGGCGCCATAGGTATAAAATGAACATTTAATAATATTAAAGAATTAATTTATAATTAGGTGTTAAAAGATTTTAATTTTATACTGCCATCAAAAACACGGAAGTGTCAAAAATTGTGAAAATCTAGCAAACGACAAAGTAATAAAAATATCGATAACAAAATTCACTAGTTAAAAAAAAACATGAAACGAATCATGTTGAATAAAAGTACATAATAAAAACTAGAACTTTAAAAATATAAAATTTATACAAAATGTTAAGTATTCCATTTGAAAAAATTCAATTCACACGATGGTTGATGTTTGAAAATCTAGCAAACGAGAACGTAATAAAAATATCGATAACAAAATTCACTAGTTAAAAAAAACAAAAACATGAAACGTATCATGTTGAATTAAAGTACATCATAAAAGTAGAACTTTAAAAATATAAAATTTATAAGAAATGTTAAATATTCCATTAAAAAAAAATTCAATTCTCACAATGTTATTTTTTTTCAAGGAATTTATAGGAAGGCTTTATATTTAAAAATTATACTATCTGTGTAATCAACAAAAAAGAACCCCGTTTGAAATTTGTTGAGGTACTTAATAATTAAACCACAAAAGTTTATAGAAAGTAATGAATTTTTGTACCAATGGAAATAAGAAGAAAAGTAATTTACTTCGCAGGGGTTTATTTAACTGACTTAATAATCCTGGATTCATAACCGAGTGCTTTTATGTAATTAAAATTCGCCAAGAAAGAGAGAAAAAAAAAAAGTGGAATTGAAAAAGGAGTGGATGATTTTAAAAAACATAATTGCAATCTCATTTACTTCAAGGACAATGTGAAGTGGGAAATGAAATAACTGAGTTAGGAAATGGTTTCTTGTATTGGTAATAATGAGTCAGACCGAAAAAATTTGAAAGGGCTATATGAAAAGAAAAAAAAAAAAAAAACATGTAATTAAGATAAGGTTTCTTATTCTTATTCATCTTTAAGAATTAACTCATACACAGAAAAAAAAGTAATCAGTATCTGTAATACATTTTATTTAATTTTAATTTCAATTAACATTGAATTTGATATATAAAAGAGAGATCTCTGCATATACTATATTTCGAAATAATACGATGAAAAGAAAATTAAAACTGAATTAAAAAATAATTCAGATATATTTTGGTTAAAGACATCAGTTAATTTTTATGATGAAATCGTCCTACCCATTTTCTAAACGATGAAATAAAATAAAATATTGAATTAATAAGATTTAATTACTTTCCAGATTTGAAAATGAAAGCTAGAATTTATGTATCTATCTATCTATTTTTTTCGTGGTGAAACTTGAAACTGTAATTCCTTTAATTCAATTTGTTGTACCTTATTATATTAGAGAAATTTTAATCATTTTATTCAAAAAAGGAAATATATTACACCGGTTAGAATTAGAATATACGGTGGGTGACTTAAAAATTCAGTGGCTCTAGGAATGCACAATTTAAGATTGCTATCTTAATAAATTGGTCAAATTAGTTTCAATTACAATATATTTTTTAATTTAATTAATATGTTAAAGATTTCTTATAATTCAATTTTCTTTTTCTTTTTTTCATATTCGGCTAAATTTCTGAAAGTGCTTTTTTTTATTATTATTTATTTATTAAAATTAAAGACCGTCCGGAAATTTTGTACAAAATTTTACTGAAGTAGATGTTGTGTTTATAACGATAATGAAAATTAGGATTAGAATATATAATAGTTAAATAAAAATAATAAAATTTGGTGAACTGTTAATATTATCCCAATACTATATAATTCATGGAATTTGTATTTTTTTTTCAAACTTATTTATTTGTCAATAAGAAAAATATAAAGATTTTTAATTGACTAGCCAGTAGTTACCCACACCCAAGATTTGGTGGTCTTAGAAAAAAAATCATATTTCCACTGTTGTCTGAATAAAGATACTTTAATTCTCATCTTTCAGCATTTAGAACTGTTGCATGCCGTTGTTATTACACGATGACGAATGTATTATGTTGACACAAAGAACGATTCCCTTATAACCCCGCTATCGTCCATTCTTTTAAACTTATTTGCAAAGTTCGTTTCGCCATGTTCTAGTACATAGTACCAAGAATTGGTGGTCTTAGAAACAATCATAAGTTTTATTTCCACCTGTTGTCTGAATAAAGATGCTTTAATTCTCACCTTTCAGCATTTAAAACAGTTCAATTCTTTATTGCTTCAAATCATAACTGTCAAGGACTGATCATTTTTTCCCTTTTAAATTAAAACAATACTTAAAAAAAAATACACGAAGAACAAATAAATATCGCAACACCCAACAATTCGTTAATCTTCCGTCTCGTTAAACAAAGAGAACCCTTTCTGAAATCCAAGCGGATCACTCAGATGTCCACAGAAAGTTCTCGAAAGAATCGAAAATAAAAGAAAACAACACTTTTCGATAGACACTTTTAATGATAGGTAACTGCTGACAGCAAGAAAGAAAAAAAAAAAAGTGTTAATGACGTCACAGGTGATTACATAAAGTCCAGTTGAGTGGGAATGTAAATAACCGGAGGGGAAACGCCAGTTTTGGCCAGGCGCAGAACTATGTCAAGGTGAAATATCGAACAGCCATCAGGGGAGAGAATGCTTCCATCGCCTATTCATTAGCATCACGATTCGAATCCCGGTATGGGCAAGTGGTTATCAGTGGGTTAAAAGCTGGATATAGCCGCGGGGGTGAATATTTTACATGTTAATTCTCAGTGGAAGCGAGAAAGATGTAATGAAAATGGAAGTTGGAAGAAAGTCGAAAGATTCACACATGTGGATTTTATAAGCATGGAACTTTCGGAACTATTCACTGACTTAATTAAGTTTTCTGAATTACACTGCTATAAAAATTTAGATTTCACTACAATAGGGGTAGGGAGGATTGGACAAGATATACGTAAATCTCTATTAATAATAAAAGAATGTATTATTTGCCAAGTGATTTTAAAACCCACCGCGCATGCGTTAGGATGGGTTTGATTCGACAAAATAGGGGTGACAGGAAAGATGAAATGAGATGTTTACATTTAACAATAAAGTAAATTCCGGAAATGCGCACATCCTTCCGCTTATCACCCCCTCGTTGAAAAGTGGTCGTATCAGGATATTGAAACGAACTGTAATATTGCATTCTATAGACAAATCGTTTGATTTAGAGTTACTGAATTTGCCACAAATACACTTTACAATGTCAGAAAAGAGCACCAAGGAATGACTTATTAAAATTTTTAATTAATTAAAATTCACCTTAGATTTTGTCATTTCTTTGCAATTATTTATAAAAATACTAATTGCAGAAAAATTATTTTAACATTATTTTAAGGTTTAAAAAAGAATGCATTTTCAGTTGTTTAAAAAAAGAATGCATTTTCAGTTGTTTAACATTTATCTTGTTAATGATACCGGGTCTTTAAATGCTGTCTTTTTAACCCTTTCATTACTGATCCGCCCCAAACGGCCGTGCAAATTCTATCCTGGCAGGCTGGTTTCTGTTTCAAACGAGGGGTGTAGGATGTATAGCCCGGTTCCGACGGCCTCTTGCCTTTACGGATATGGTCTGAAAGCAGCCATCTAAACAATTGTAGGACCACTCTCGTTTGTGGACGTCCATCGGGAGCTTTCCACAAACTATCGGTAAAATGAAAAGACATCAAAGAACGCCGGAAAATCACAAGTGAGGAGAAAGAGGGCAAAATGCGCCGGATTCAAGGCACGCACGAGCCGTCGGAATAGGGCTTAAAACGAATTATCATCCAGATGTCCTCGCGTTACATCCTACACCCTCGTTTGAAAAAGAAATCTGCACGTCATTATAGAATCTGAACGTGTTGTTTAGTAGTCAAAGGGATACTGATACTTACTATGATTTTAATTCCTGAATTTTGACAACTTTTTTTGTATAATTTTTAGCAATAGTTTACAAGCTTTGTAATCTCTGCCATACAAGACGACTGAAACTAAACAGAACTGATAATCCCAGTGACAATACAACAATTTTTGATGATTATTCAAGGGATTCGCAAAATCCAATTGATTGAATATCCATCTCCTTGGATTATTAATAATTTTAAAAAAAAAGATGCAATACTATTATCAGAAACCATATTTCGCAAGACTTCCAAAAGAAATCACATACATAGAATTTTAAAAATTTGCTGATTCCAAAACAAAACAGATAAAGTCTCATCAAATTGTGAAATTTCGGAATGAGAAGGATAGAAAAAAGAAGTGAGATGAGCATTGAAAGTTTGTAAGGAAAGATCAAACACATTTCGAAACAATTTGAAGGTATTTCGAAAGTTTTATTATCTCTTCGAATCGAAAATTAAAGGAAGGAAGATCTATTCAGATTGAGAAATTTCGGAATGAAAAGGATGTAAAAAAATGTAAGATGGACACTGGAATTTTGTCAAGAAAGGATAATGATCTATCGAAACACTTCAAAACTCAGAATCTCTTTAAATCGAAATTATAGAAATTGGAATTCATTCGAAAAAGAAAATTTCGGAATGAGAAAAATATTAAAAAGTGAGATAAGCACTGGAAATTTGTCAAGAATGGATCAAGATACATCGAAATATTTCAAAACTCACACGAAATCGATTTAAATTGCAGTAATAGAAGTTCAAATTTATTCGGATTGCAAAATTTAAAACACCCAATGCTGAACAATTTTCAAAAGGACCCAGAAGGGGGGGGGGGTGAGAGAAGAAATAGGAATAATAAGAAAGGAATATGAATAACAATGCATTTAAATGAAAAATTCCACTTTTTAAATCGATTTTATCAACTGAAATTTGTAAATACGATTGATTCCACCCGAGTTTGCACTGCTATACTCATGACAAAGAAAATGGCAATATCTGTTTTTCTAATCCTAAACAGGGGTGGTAGATATGAATATTAAAATGATTAACGATGTGAAAAGATATAAAATTGAGTTCGGTTCAATGTTTCTGCTATGCAAATTTTAGAAGCAATAATCATTGGGGGACATGTGATTGAACTTTTGAAGGTAGACCAAGTTGCAATAATGCTGGCACAGAATAAAAGGGCCAAAATAAAAAATCTCAAGGCTATAGCAGTGTCCTTGGAGAGAAATCAAGGCAACTATGAAAGTCCGACAGACGATGTAGAAATCTTTTGCAAAAAATTTAGCAATTTTTCTATCTTGCGAAACATTGGTCAAGAACTGGGTCAAGATAATGATAAAAGACAACAATTTACCTTGACTTTCATTGATGTAAATGATCGTTGAAGTTGAATTGCTACATCGGAACTCCACGTAGCAATGAGGAATGCTATCTCCACCATCATCATTATCATCATATTCAATCATCGAACTATCTTGACATGCAGCGATGCAAAGCTGCTTGATGCAAAGATCTTATTTATATATTCTGCAACAATTTGCACTAAACTAACCAAAAGTAAGAGAATGGTGTGGTATAGGAATGTTGAATCTTAAAAATCAACAGGTAGCAAGGGAACGGACTCTCTTGTTTATTGATGAGTGTTGACGGCATGGAACAAAATCGGTAGCATGAGAGTGGAATCTCTTGGTTATTGATGGCATGGAACAAAAATGTGAATGCCATCAAAAATCAAAAATTCGCTATGATTGCTGAGATGGAAAGGAATTTTATCTGAATGGTTTTAGAATACATTTATTTCAGTTGCTATGTTACCAAGAGAAAGATAACAAATCTCTGTAAAAGATAGTGTAAATTACATAAATAAGAACTTGAAGAGAATTAAACGAACCTGCATCGCCTGCATCTTAAATCCAACATCTAAAAAAAAATTAAGATGAAGGATTTGAAAAACCTTTCATCTTTGGAAAAAGATTTGCGAAACCTTTTTTTTTTTTTTTTTTTTGAGGATCTTGCGAAACTATCAGAACTAAGGCAATGCCTTTCCTTCCAGCCTTTAAATAGTTCATTAGATATATATGACCGTCATATAAGTAAAGTCTACTTTGCTAATTTATTGCAATAATTGTTTTCATCCAAGGCGAGCTGCCTGAAGTACATAGCAGCAACAAAGAATGAATCTAAAGGAGTTCTAAAGCAAATTTTTCAGAATAGGAAAATAAAATACGCTTGCTAGATTTTAAACAGAAGTTGTATACTTTTGTTTATTCAATATCTTCCAGGCAGTTAGATTGATCTTAGTGCATCAAAAGAACGGAAATATTACTCTAAAAGCCAAGCTAGACCCTTATCTACTGGGGAGTTGCAATGAGATTATAGATGTCCCAAGTTGCAAGTCTTCAGAAGCACCACGGAAACTAAACTTTGGTGTGTTTTGCAACTTTATAAAATCATATATGTTGAACGAGGCATTTATGCCTTCAGGAAGTATCATGGAGATAAAATATTAGTGTTTTTATGTCAGTTTTTAATGTTCAAATATGCTGAAGAGGCCATGCTTATGAAATCATTTACTTCTTTTAAGTCACTAATAAAAACTGGTGGAGGAGACAAAAAACCTATTTCATAACTGGCATCACTCTTCCGTGTAACGGCACTACTAAAAACTTGGTGTCAACACTCATTCTAATATGAAAAGGGATTTAAGATGAATCTTAAGGTTAATGCATATTTCCCTCTATATTCACTGCATGCCATAGAATAATTATCTATATTTTGCATTCTGATTCTATTTATGTTCCGCATTAAAATATCTGCGTTCTGTTTGTTTTAGTTCCCATGAAAATTTGTATTGGTCTTTACCGATCCTTATGTACGGAAATATGTCCGAAAAGGAACAAGGAGTCATTCAGGAGCAGTGACTTACTTTGAGTTCCTTGAAGAACACACTATTGCGAGCCCAGTCAACTTGCGCGAAGAGGGATTGATCGATAACTTTGCACATGAGTTCGAAGGCGTCCACCTCACATTGGTTGTACGTCTGATTCTGCAGCAGACCGAACAGCTGGTTCTGCCATTCCTTGTCATCCGGCATGGACTGCTGGAACTCCCTGATGAGATGAGGCACCTTGCCACTGCCACCAAACAGACTGTGGGTGAGGGACAGCGGGGCTCCAACGTCGCTGTAGTGGTAGGGCGACTTGGGGGACCCGGCAGACCTGCCACCGTTGTTGGAGGCTCCCGACCCGGGTGGCGAGGGGGCTCTGTTCGATGGCCACGAGCTGACTTTGATGGGTTCCTGGAGAACGGGCGGCCCTCCGACCGCCAGGGCGAAATGGGCAGCGATCGTGGAGTTGGTCTGGGCCGATGTGCAAAGGGGTGAAGGGGACGAGTCTGGAGAACTGGTGGAGGAACTCAGTTGAGGGATCTGGATCAGTTCCTGTTTTATGTGGGGCTCGTTCGAGTACATGGAGGGGGATGGAAGTGCAGGTGGCGGGAAAGGGGGCGGACCAACTGGTGACACTTCGTTGCCAACGACGCCCTGGCACTGGGCTCTGGCGATTTGTTTTTGCCTCATCATCTGCAGCTTCCTCGCCCGGTCGCGCTTGTACATGGGGCCAAACTTGTTCCTGCCTCCTCGCATCCTGTCTGCTCGAACGGCTGAAATGGACAATAGAACAGTTATAAGTTGGAGTTCAGAACAAAATAGAAATTAAAGATTTTGAATTTTTTTAAGTAGAATTATCAAAGAACATTGTATCCTGGGTGTTCACTAAAGACTACTCAGTTAATATCAAAATAATGCATTTACTGAAGTGACCAGATGTACCAGTAGTGTCATGATTTCTGATGATTAGTGATATGTTGTCGAAGGTAGCATAGTTTTATTATTTAATACGCAATTCGTACGATAATTTTGCAAAAAAAAAAAAAAAAAAAAAAAAAAAAAACTCTATATTTAATAGAAAAAATTAGATTCTTTCCAACTTCAAATATTTAATAGAAACAACTTATATAACAAATGGATGTAGATAAGATTTGGGTTTGAAGATGAAATAATAATAATAACGATCAAAAGTGTTGTATATGTTTCTTTATGTCTTTTTATTATTAATATGTTAAAAAAAATCACTTTTCTATTTCCTTGGAAAAATTTGCTCTATGACAATCCCCCCCCCCCCCATAATTCCCATAGAACTAAAAATTTAAAAAAAAAAAAAAATCATCAACGCCAAAGTTACTCAAAATCTCGCCAACGAGTAAATTCCGACCAATTAAAGTAGTATATTGCGTCCAATGTATTTCTTTAACAAAATAATTGGTGACCATCTGCTATAAAGATAATACAGGACAACAAGTAATATTGATAGCATTCTTTCAGTATTCTCCAGGAATTTCTTTAGTGAACATTTGAATGAAAAATTAATTCCGAGATATTTCTCATCTTTTTTTTTTTTTTTTTTTTTTTAACGGATGAAAGCAAACACATCTAACATTTTATAATAGTGATTATTACAGATTCAGTCTTTCTTTTGAATGTATAAATTATATATTTATTAGCTATATCGAAAAAGGTCAAAATGCAATAAATTTTACTCTAAGCTTTAATGAGATAAAAAAAAAACATATCTACAACTTTTTCAGAATTCATCAATCACAGTTAAAAAGGGAAAAGAATTGAAAACCACAAACCACTGCTTACTTTAACCTCATTGTTATATTTACAACAATAGGAATTTTTATCTTTATGGAATGCATCGATTAATCCAGCATTTTAAAATGGAGTGAAAAGAATAAAAAAATCGAAAGGAACTCTTTATCTATCGCGTTAATTTTATTCTGTTATCTATATGATGTAATTCAACGAAAATGCCTTCAAAAAGAATTTAAATAATATTCTTCCATGAACCAAAATCATCGTTCTGAAGATCTAAGATAACAAAGTCATTTGAAAATCTATATAGTTTTATATATTAAACTTACTTATATAAAAACTATATATTACTTATATTAAAATTACTCCATATTAATACAGAATCAACATCCTAAATCAATTTAAGCTTCAATAATTAAAAAATCTTTAATTGATAAAATTACAGCAGTAATTAATAATAGAGTAATATAAAAATTAAGATCGATCCCATTGTTTCCCGCCCTCTGAACCTGAAATAATTCTTCAAATAACAATCGTTCAGAATAACTTTGCCATGAGACAAAAAAAAAAAAAAAAAAACCTAACAATTGCTGCGACTTAAAAATACAATAAAAATTCGATTTAACCAAATATTCGAATTAAAAACAAACAAACCGAATCTAAATAAGAATATAATACGAGAAAAAGACCAGTTTTAAATAAATTAAAAATAGTAACAAAAATTTAATTGTAATATATAAGTTTTTTTAAAAAAATTCATTTTCCATTCTATCAAAAAACCCTAAAGTTAACATTCCTAATTCTGAAATAACAACTAAATTAATTTAAAATTATGTGAATTTCAATTATTTGGAATTTATAACTCATATTTAATAGATTTCTATTCATGTTCAATGAAACCACATACTTCTTTAATCATAAACGGCGTACAGTGGTTACCGCAAATACCAAAATCTCCCTATTCTTCAATTCCAACAACGCCTCAACTCATAAAACGTAATAAAATGAAGAAAAACCAATAAAAACTGATATAAAAATTCCATTTTATGAGTGCTGCTTATTAAAAGAGAAAACGACCAAGTACCAATTCATTTTGCAGAAAGAACAAATGAAAAAAAATCATTAAATAGGAAGAAAGAAGAAATAGAATGAATATAAACCCCCTAAGATTATCATCATAAAAAGTCACGGCGATTTCCAGAAAAGATGGATAAAAAACGTGAAAATATTCTTTTTTATTATTTTTTTTCATTCCTCCCCCTTCCATTTAGAGGAACATTTTTATCTCATTATTCCACTTATCAAGAAGGCCCGTTACGAATGATGGAAGAATGACTACAAGTGGTTGGCCTTGTCCCACTTACAGCTTCGACGGATGTGTGAGCGCTTGGACGACGCCAAAGTACATAAGAGGGGAGGAGAGGTGGGATGAGCTACTCACTCACGATTTTTTTTTTTCTTTTCTCTCTGCAGCCTTCGCAGTTGTTTTTCTAGCAATTCTTTCTTTTTTTTTTTTCTTTGTTTCCTTTCTTCCTTTCATACTCCCCAACGTAGTATCAAGTTGTTATTTTTCGATGGTGTCTTTCATTTTTTTTTACGTGTTGTGTTTATTCTGTAATTCTCGCAGCTCCATGCCACAGCAGGAGATGGGGAAAAGCAGGAAAGATAGTGCGCAGTTAGTTAGACTGGTCAATCAGTTGCTATGGTACCCGATGCATCTGACAGGGATTGTCTGAAAGGAAGTTGATTTGTGTGTCGGCGAAAGGCAAATCGTTTCTGAAGGTTCTCGGCTAGAATACAAAATGAGACAAACTTTATTAATATTTTTATGTAAATCCTATGGATGATAAAATCGGCAGCTTCAGATACCTTTGATCATCAGGAATAGGTTATATATATGTATTCCTAAGATGAAAGAATACCGACAGTTCTTTATTTCGAATTCTGTAATATTTCGAATTAAAAATAACCTTGAAAATAATTTATAGCCGAACAAATCTGGATTTTAGTCATCGTAAACAGATTTTCGACGAACACAAAAACAAATCTTTCGCGAATGAATAAACAAATTCTAGACGAAAGCATTTCTAAGAACAGTTCTTAATAAGAACAGACGATCATGCATGGTTACAGTTAGTTGTCACATGGCTGATGGATAGTTGCCATTTTCACAAGAATATATAAATTATTAAGAGGAGAATAATCATATCAGGATCACATCTCAATTATAAATATTTTACAAGCAGTTTTATTAATTTTCTTGGCCAAGGCAGGAAAAAGAATTTTTATTTTTCTTCAATGGAAAAACAGATTGCGGTTAGAGGGGAAAAAAGTCCTACATTAACCTTAAAAGTATAACTTCAGTACAAAATTTCACAACTTGCCAAACGTTTCATTCCTGATTTTTTTTTTCTTTTTTCTTTCCCTTTTCAAAAATTTGCTGTACTTCCAAAAATGGAGAGTAATTCACAATATGGAACGATAATAATATTCTGTTTAAAGAAATTAGATATTATATTGATTGAATTAGGAATGCTTCGAAGGAATGTATATCGATTCCACCTAATTTTTATATTTAATTATTTATTACAAATGCCCAGAAGATTGGCTATGGCGCCGTTAGATCTACAGCTTTCCAATATTTCTGAACTTTGCAGTCATAATTTTTATACAGAATTAAAATATTTTAACCCATACAATTTTAGCCTGCAAATTCAAAAATACAATAATTCGTTTCACAGAAAATGAAGTAATAAAGACTATTGTTAAGAAAATTTTAATCAAGTTTTATGAGGCGAATCTATCATCCTAACATTTTTGGATATAAATATTGAAGTATGAAAGAATACACTATGAAAAAAAGATGTTATGGAAATTTTGTCACCTTGAAAGAATGCTTGTTGTTGTACAGGATTTTTCTTATTATTAATGATATATACACCGTTAATAGCACATTACAGTATTTATATGATACAATTTTTCACAAAGAATTTGCATGAAGTAAAATGCACTCCTATAAACATCCTGTTTTCTGTTTCATATCTTTCTGTTATATAAATGCATAATTTATTTACACATTTATTTTTAATTCATATTTAAGTGGTACAAAATTTAAATAATAATATCAACCAAGAATTCTTTTAATAAACAGTAAAAAATGTCTGTCTTGAAGCAGGTTTCAGCTGAATTGACCAATTGGAGAAAAAAAAATGTCTGCAGATCTACATGGAAAGTATAATTTTTTTTTTAAATAGTTATTTCTCCAAATTATCAAGACGTTTATTTTTCACTTGTTTCTTATGTTTATAATTCCCATGCTTCAATAATAAAGAACAATGGAAAGAAGTAAATAAAATGGTCAAGTAGCTGCTACAGTGTCCAACATACCGGATAGTGGCCACTAAAAGGTAAGTTGATTGGCTGTGCTGTCAAGGGAAATCGTTTTTGAAGGTTTAGACATGGAATTCTAAATGAGATGTTCGTCTGTCAGTCGAGCTTTTATGCAAATTTGTAAGTCGATATAACTCTAAATTTAGAAAGAAGACATCCAAATGAAAAAAGAAATTGGATTTCACTTTCCCGGTGATAAGACTGCTGTATATACTAACTTTTGTTTCAAAACAAGAATCGCGTCTTATTTTGGGGTTATATTCTCACTTTCTGTTTGTCTGTCATCATACTGAAGTATCGGAGTTTGACATTTATATAACCGAGCTCATGAAAGTTCATATTAAACACGCGTCATTCTATTTATTGCAATGTCAGTCACATACTGTCTACAATCAGACGCGGAAACCTAGGAACTTTTGTGCATGCGTTATAGACTGATTTCACTTAAATAGAGAATAAGATACAATTCTTTAACTCCTCTTTCTGTGACCGTTTATTCTTTGATTTTTTTTAATTATTCTTCATTTTTAATTTTCCTAACTTTCTTAATATTCTTATTCTTTTATTATTTATGTTTTACTTTATTTCATTCTTTTATTATTTTCTTTCTTATTCTTTAATTTTTAATTATTCTTCTATGATTCTTTAACTCTTCCTTGTAAAGTTCTTATTAAATAATTCTTGATTCCCACGGCGACAGCTAATAAAACGACGCCACGAATAATGCCAAATAAGAACCACTCGCTTTTGGTTTGTGGGAGGTAAGTGTGTATGGGTATTAGTTTGGCTACTTTTGACTATTTTTTTTTAATGATTTGGAGGTTTATCGCTGTTGTCGTGGAAATCAAATTGTACCGATAAAAATAAACCGTAGAGTTATTAAAATAACTGATAGTGAAACAGAAATTATGAAAATAATTAACCTCTTCATATAATAAAAACACTTTAACATAACTATGATGAAAAAAAAAACCGGAAATATTTCATGGCAGATTGAAAACTAAAAAGTCTTATCATATGGATACAAGGGTAAGAAATATAATTTTTATCTAAAAAAAATCTTTTAACATTTACTGCGGGACAGTTACGTGCAAGGCTTAGTTGCGTGAGATTCTTTGCTGATTCACTAGAAGAATGCTCATAGAGAGGGAGAAAGATGGATGTGACAGGAAATTCAACACACGCAAATTCTAAAATTTGGGGTGAGGAGTGTCTTGTTATAACATATTTCAATTCTAAATCCCTTTGGCAAAATTTCGAAACTTCCAAGTTTTTCAAATATTTTTACAAACTTTCGTAACATTTTTTTTTTATTTTTATAAATGCAATACGATACAATTCCGCGCCAATTTGGCGATTATTAATCATTGCAATTCCTGCATGAGTGTGAATTCAACACACGCCAATTCAAAAATTTGGAGCGTGTGAGTGTCTTGTTATTACATATTTCGTTTCTAAATCTATTTGGCGAAATTTCGAAAGTTACAAGTTTTTTTGATATTTTCACAAACGTAAAACCCACCTTTTTAAAAACGCAATCTGATATAATTCCGCACCAATTTGGCGGTTATTAATCATTCACAATTTCTTAATCTAACATTCCATCGAAAGTATAGGTAAATTTGTTTCTAGCATGATATAAATCCAAATACTAATTAATAAGTGAAATTAATTCTCTGTACAACCAAAATCTACTGTATATTTTAAAAAATTATTATCGTGGTTAGTCAAGAATAAGTTATTTTAAAAACTATTTAAAAAAGTTAAAGTTATTTAAAAAAAAAGTTAAAAGTTATTTTAAAAACATCTCACAGAAGAAATGTGATCTGATTTATAAACTAAAAAAAACAAAGTGTGGAAGGGAAATCAATTTCCAAATTTCCTGCAATTAAACAGTATTGAAAGAGTAGGATTTTTTTTATGTTTCATTTAGTCTGTAGCTAGTTAACATTGAAGAATTAGTGTAAAAAATACAAACAATAAATACAAAATTATATTAATTAATATTAATAAGAAAAGAAATTAGCTTAGCATTTAGATTACATGTAATAAGCATAAAGTCATATGAATAAAAAAAAATATTAAAAAATAAAGTCATAGGAAAACAACACAAAAGTAAGAAAATCGATAAAAAGATATCATTTGAATTTTTCCAAGTTAAAAGATAGACTGCAGAATTCTACAACTCCAATATTGTCGATTTTAGACGAGGATCAGTTTAACCCTTTATTTACCGACGGTATTTTAAAGTGTCATTTAAATCCGGCTGATATCTTCACAATATAACTATTTTTCTAATAGTATTTGAAAGAACACAAAGAACGTATTTCCAATAGAAAGCAGTAGTTATCAACTAAAAGTAAAATTAAAAATTCTTTATTATTAATTTAATTAATTAAAAAAAGTTTTTTTCTTCTTCCTGGGTTTATTTTGCATCAAATCTTAATTTGAGAAATTGAGGATAAAATAATTCGGTAAATAAAGGGTTAAAATGCCCTATGGACTTAACAGTTGAGATTTCACGAAATGAAAATCAGCTTTCAGCATTTTAAGATCTTTAAAAAAAGAAAATTAAATTAAACACATATATTATACGCCCGCCTAACTTAATTTATCCACTTCATCCCAATTCAATATTCTTTGCATTGCAAAACATCAAAGTAGGTTGCTTAATTCTTATCTCCCAATACTCTATCGATTACTTCCTGACAAGACACGTCCTTCAAAAATTTAAAACCAGGAAACATAAAAAGACCAAACTCTCACTTTTCAACAAATTAAACAACAACCTCTAAGAAAGAGGTAAAAAGCAACTCATTGTTATTTGCTTCACCAACGCGTCCTCGGCCCAAATTTCACTTTTCCCCGTTACTTTTATCAAATCGATTGTATGTAAAAACAAAAAAAGATTCGAGTAAAAGACAAAAGATGGATTGAGAATAATAAAATCGCCCACCCATAACCCATTTAATAATAAATTGCATTCAGTAATGAGTATAAACTGGTCACTTTTAAGTGTCAAGGAGTTAGTGCTTCGAATTTGGCATTTTTTACCCCAAAAAGAACGAACAAAATGAAAAGGGGGGAAAAAAAAAAAAAAAAAAAAGCCAAGTGCCCAATAAATGTCCTCACTAAGCAGATGTGATTTGCAATAAATAGTGAAAATGAGTCGAAATCTTGTGGTTGTAGAACAAGTCTTGAACAAAAGAGAAAACGAGAACGATACAAATGTAAATTTGTAGAGATAGATAGAAAAAGGAGATCATTGCAATAAAAATAAAACATGAGCTTAAACGTTTACAGATAAAATAAACTTCTACAAATAATAAATTACTTTTAATCTGACAGTTGAAGTTAATGCTATTTGTATTCAATTTCAGATGCTTTGCTAAACAGAATTACAAAGAATAGTTTGAACTGATTTCTCACAATAAATACGATTTTTTATAGTAGTTTCTTAGGTAAATACAAGCTTAAACGAATTTTGGGAAACTTTTCTATATTATTTATTTTAAATAAATACTAATTATGAAGAATTTTACAGCGAGTTCTACATTTGGCCATGTAACTGATGAGGAAATCATTTGTTTGTAAGTTTTTAAAGAATCAATTAACTTTTGTTAAATCAAATTGTTTTGTTTACAAATGAAACAGAACATATTATAACTTTGCAACTGTAATTCCAGTTGTTCGTTTTTATTTTTAAATTCTTTTTTTTTCCAGTAGAATTCTTTTTTCCCTTTCTTTTTTAGCAGATGGCAATTTATTTATTTATTTAGTGTTCTTAATATCGATATTTAATCTGCTTTTAGATATACAGTTCCTGTAGTTTATACAACATTCTTGAATAAAAGATTTAAAATAAATCTTTCGGGGGAAAAAAAACTAATATCCATTTTGTATTTTTACAAAGACCATTTAATAATTAAAGAAAATATTGATACATCAGACGATAAATTTAAAAACTGAGCAAACATTTATGAAAAAAAAAATAATAATGTGAAAAAAAGAATGATTTAAAAGAAAGAAAAGAATAATTATAAAGCACATTTAAAAACATATTTAAATATTTATTAAAATTACAAAACAAATTATACCGGAAAAAAACCCACCTGCTCATTTTTATTAAAATTTTCAAAAATAAATAAATAAATAAAAATTAAAATGAAATCTACGATCGCAAATTGCAAGTTATCATGCGAGAATGTTATTAATTTCTAAGTCATTATTTGTCTTAATTAATTTATGTCACAACCAGTTTAAACCGGTTTGAAAAAATTACGAGACTTCTCTATCGGTCTCTATTCCCCCCCCCCTTCTCTCTCTCTCTCTTTATATATATATATATATATATATAAAATTTTTTTAAACCTTTATTTTCAATTTTTCTAGCTGGCAAACAAAGTTTTGGAGCTCGACCGATTTTGAGATGAAATAACAGCTATGATGTCATAGTTCTACGTCAACCTTTTAAAAACGCATCTGCTGTCAAAGAAGTATATGTAATAATAAAGCAATACTGGTAAAAGCAGGGCAACATTTTAAAAACACATCTGCTTTCAAAGAAGCATAATAATAATGCAATACTGGTAAAAACAGGTAAAAAATATATGCGATTAAAAGATGATGATGAAATGCTCGATTCATTGCCGACGCGATTTCGAGCTTCAATATTCAATGCCTACGCGATTTTGAACTTCGAAACCCCCTAACCAAAACAACATCATGTTCTCACATGATAATAATAATTTTTTAAAAAATGCACCAGCTATCTCTGTATTTGTTGAAAGCCAGCTTCATATATATTTCCAAATGGAATTTCCTTTTCACACAAGAAAAAAAGTATAAATAAAACTAGTCCCCCCCCCTTCAGCATCAATTTCGAAATATTTCTTATAAACATTGACACTTTTGGGGTGGTAACTTTCTGGTGATAAACAGACGCGCTGGTTCTTTTCCTCAAGTTCTTTTTCATAAATTCCTAGGGTGTGGTGCGGAAAGATTTTAGTTCGCATTATATATATTTTTTGAGAAAGTTAAAAACAATTGTTCAAAAGAAAGAAAACGGAGATTGAAAATAAAATGCTATTTCCACCCAAATCTATGATATGTGGAAGAAGGGTGATAACATCTCAACGCTAAATTCTTGCTGATGTTTTGCACCATGACAAGGAACTGAAACCTACAATTCCAAGTTGGGCACTGAAACAAAGATAGAGGAACTAAAGAGAAAGCGTGTGATGATGGTACAGAAAAAATGTAGCAAGTTTTTGAAAATAATATATAAAATTCCCTTACTTTGACTTTATTCCTTAAAATTTTAAAAAACAAATTTTATACTTCCATTTTTTAATATGCTTTAATATTCATACTAAAAATTATTACTTATTTAAATCCGGCAATTTAATTTTTTTTTTTTTTGCAAGCGATTTGCTGAAATTCCAGTATAAGATATGTTTTTTCTTGTAAGATAGATTTGCCACGTTTCTCAGTAGTGGAATCATTATCACATATCAGAAGGATATTAACTGCACAGTGAATAAGTGAGCGACAAGGGCTCTTGGCTAAAAAAAAAAGCCCCAAAATATAGAATTTTTATTTAAAAAAATTATTTAACATATTTTTATTATTTATGCTTTAATTAAATTAAGAGTAATTTTGTGCTATTTTCGCTTGATTGATAAAGTAGAAATTTTAATATAGATGTAGAATTTTTAAGCCAAACAAAATTTTATTTACGTGGCATTTTTTTTTTCCGGCGTTTTCGTATTTATACATAGCAAAGAATACACAAGATGATAGGCAGTCAATCAAATGTGGATTTATCCAGGATTAGGTCCAAATTTTAATATACAATTTTGCTTTCAAAACGACGTACAAAATTTTATTTACGTGGCACACTGCTTTTTTGCGTTATCGTATTTAAACATTACGTGTTACGATTAAGTAAAAACATCATAAATAAAATGCGAAAGTTTTTGTTATGAAATGCAATTATTTTAATAGTAAAATTAATATCAGTCAACAAACTTAACTATCAACAAATTCTATCCATAAATTATAATTTTATGAATATATTATCGAGCTTTTAACAAAAATACCAACATTTTTTTTACACAGTTTTTGTGCGTATTTCATAACAAATTTTCTTTCCTCTATTTTTGAATTATTTAATTGTCTTATGTAAAAGACTACCTCTTTGAATTTTAAAATAAATGATTAACCAACAGGAACGGATTACGTATAAGAGAAATCATAACTTTAACGGCAAAAATTAAAATTTCTCCAACTCGAATTACCCATGCATTAAAAATCTCAACTTTACCACGAATTATGAATGATTCGTTGTATCAGCAGTCTATACAATAACTTATGAATTATAATAATAAAAAAATAAAATTTTATTATTTATTATCTGTATCTTACAAAATTATTACATATTCACTTGACTGAAAAGGCAATCCGTAGATTACTGTCATTCTTTTTTCTGCTTTGCCAATGAAGCATCTCAAGAAACGCGCTAAAGTGCGTCATATCTTATTCTTTCTTATGCACGCTAGTTCACCGCGTCATCTTCGCAGAAAAATAACTTAGTTATGATTTAACTGGATTGCTATGTTCAGTTTAAAAACTGCTGTCATACTGAGATGTAATTGCAGGAATTGCTAATCTGTTTGGTCATGGATATAAACATAAACAGGTTTTGTTTTTTCACAGTGCGAGTTAGCAGGATGTTGTTTTGTGCGGAAATCCATTGCATAAATAATCATTTTGTATTCGATTGTTTGTATATACTTTTAACAACAGCAGATGAACATAATAATATGTATGTGAATCGGATTTTGAACCAAATCTGACAATGGGTTGTACTACAGGTATATAAACGCAGTTAACTCAAAAACGCAGACACCAAGATAAATGAAATTACGAAATGATTTAGATATCTAAAGAGTACATTTGCATCAAAATAGAACCAAATTTGTTCAAAAAATGACTATCTGACATTCTGTACATTCGCATGCATGTAGATGCTACAATTTAACTAGCGGGAGTGGTCTCCAGAAAACATTCTTGCCTACTCTCTAATAAAGGTAATATCCCAGATAATGCCTTGCATGGCATTGGCGTACCATAGTCACGAAATATTAACCTTTGGTTTAAATTAGCAATTTGATTAAATCTTTCGCATGGCGCTTGGCGAGTGTTTTGGCGATAGGTCCCTGCCATGCAGCCGACTGTATCCAAAAATTGAATAAGTATTTTAGACGTTTTTTTCCCAAACGACTGAAACCAAAAGTTGACACAAAACTACACTTGTAGTCAGAAAATCAGTTACCAAATTCGGTATAGTTAAGTCACTACCTTTTCAAAGTTATCGAGTTTATATGTTTCTGAAAATACAGGCTGACAGACGGTCAACCCCTAGTCGGATTTGGCTCTAACTTTGTTACAAGTTTGCGCTATAGATATTAAATCTGTGTACCAAATTTTATTCAACTAGGTCTTTTCGTTTTGTAGTACCGGATAGACAGACTTCCTCTGAACGGAATTTACTAAAATTTGACAAAAATATACAAATTTGGTTTTAAGCCCGTATCCGTAGTTCTTGATAAGTAAGAGAAGAACCGGCGGCCGTTTCATTTGGCCAGTCTATCAGCGACCTCATTACCATTAATGATCCTGTGATGGGATCCACAGGAGGTGGACGTCATGGTTCTGTGAGATCTTTCTATATTTGAGTAGAATAGATACGGTGGTTTCATCATTTGCAGAGTACTAGCCATTAAGATCTCGTAGTGCACTGCGACTGTTCGATAAAATCCATAGTTCCCCAAAATCACAATATTAAGATATGATAGCATCAAGCCTACATTAATCGCAATTAATCACTTTTGAAGACAGAGCTAGTAGTTTTACGTTCTTTGCCTTAAAGGATTCAAATGAATTTATTAGTCTGAAAATTCGTCCAGTACCATTAAAAAGGGAGTAGGGTTTTAATACTGTTGTTCATATACTATATACTTGGCAGAGGGTGAAAAAAAAAGTACGGTCATCGCTTTCACCATAACCCAAATGTTTCATTCATGTACTTTTCCAACTCACTGCAGTGTCTTTTATTGCAGGTGTGCTAGTGGCCGCAGTGCACGTCGAACAATAGAAACAGGGTTCTATCTTCTGTTTGGGGAGGGGGGGGGGGGAGGACAGCAGCAACAAGTGGCGCTCACTTCCATCCAGTTTATCTGAGAGGTCAGAAGGGGGAAGGGAGTTTTCACGCTTCGCCACCTATGAGTGTCACGTGCTCACGCAATTCCACTTTTAGGGCTGGGGTAGTTGCGGACATTCGTGCACGCAGCGAGACACTGGACACAGTTGTGGATTGCTATTTCGAAAGTGCGAATTTCGTTTTGTTGTAACCGTTTTTGGATTGCTTTGAGCTTATTTCTGGGCTTGTTAAATATTTTACAATCGGAATCGCATGTCTTGTCATTCCGTGATTTTCAGCAGGGGGGATTTCTTGGTCATGTCGAACAATAATTTCTGATATTAAAAAATATTTTAACCAAGATAGCTTTTAAAAACTATTTTGTGATATTAACATTGCAAAATTTCACTCTGATGCTCGTGTTACTCGAATTTTAGTAACCCTGCATTTGGTCAAGACCTCACAGTTGAATAAAAATTTCATAGAGGCCATCATGTATGTTTCTCTTCTAAATGGTCATTTTAGGGTTACTATTTCAAAGATTAACACAGTATTGTCATCATATATTGGTGGCATTTTATTTTGTTATATTTATATAATAGTTTCTTAAATTATTTTTCATCTCCAGTTATTTTTCAACTATGGATATAAATAATAATAAAAATCTTTTAGTTCACACAAAATTACTAGACAAAATAAAAAAAAGAAAGGTGCATCTATATAAAGTAATAACTGTATCCAGATAGAAGTGTTAAAAATTACTGCTAATTTCTCGTATACTAAGTATAGAAAGAGAAAGTAATGTAATCGTCAAAAAATTCGAACTTTCACCAAATCTCTACGTTTTAGATCTCCCTGACATCGAACAACACATCTTTGGAACTATGTCTGTCGGTCTATTTGTGAGCGAATATGATAACTCAACAACTTTTTGAACTAGCCAGATGAAATTTAGTATATGATCTTGATATCGAATTTTGAAAGAAATCCATTCAGAGGAACTCTGCTTGAATATCAAAGAACACGATGACTACAATATAAGAGAGTTACAATAAATAAAATTGGGTACATAATTTACCATCCTAAGTGTGATACGCATCAAATCTATCAAGGGCTTGTCTGTCTGTCAGTCTGTACATTCACAAGCATGATTAAACCGATAATTTACAAATGCAATGACTTAAATACATAAAATTAGATATGTGATTTTGTGACTACATTTGTTGTTCTATGAGACGTGTAAAATGAGCATTTGTTTTGTCCAAGCCTGTGACGTAACATCTTGCGACAAAATAGGAGAAAAGACCCTGTTTTGACCACGATGGGCTAGTCGTTAGCGCAAGTGACAATTAAAATATTTGTTGATAATTAATTGTTCCTGTTTTAAGTCTTATGCTTTTCTGGTGTCTGAATGTTAAAAATCGCGACCAAACAAACGCCCGTTTTACATGTTTTGTTCCCTGATTTATTGCACTCGAAGTGTCTTTTCATATTAAATCGGAGATGCCCTAAAATCTTTTGATTTTTTTCCTCGTATCTTGTACTATTTGTGAGAACGGAAACTCTTAACTCCGTTGCGTGCCACCAAACGGCGTTGACCATGTAGCGCATGGTCATTTAACTATATTTTAATATCAAGTTAGTGGCAATAGTTATTACTATTCTCAAGTTAATACGAGTAGAAGGTTTGGTTTGGTTTAATGGTGCTAAAGACATATTTGGCCAAGTTGCGTCAAACACATGAATATGGGTAGCAACACTTCAGTGTATAATATAGAAAGAGAAATCACTTCTTTTTGTTTCCTTCAATAAAAATAGGATGCAAGTACATAAATAATACAATGCAAAGCGATTTAATGATAAGTTTTAGTGCCAAAATAGATATAATTCATCGTAAGCGAAAACATGAAGCCGGTTCATTATAATTCAATTCAACAAAATATTACATTTCAACTTAACTCAACTAAAGTACCATTTGGCATTAAAGTCCCCAATTCGTGTAAAAACACGATTCAGGCGATTAGGAAAATATATATCAAACTGTAATAAAGAAAAGGCGATTCCGCTTGCAAAATGTATTTAATTTGAACTGCTAAACAGATCTGTAAATAATAACACCCGATAAGAAGAATGGATTTTCTTTCAATTAATTGTCTGCAAAGAATGCTTGTAATGTGTTTATAATAACAAGAAGAATAACCAAGCCAACAACAGAGATAACATGCCTGTGCCATGCACTGACATTTACGGTCGCTAAGTAGGACTTAAAGGAATGAAAATGGACTTAGGACATTGCAAAAAAGTTTTTAAAAAATAATCGTAAGTAAATTGCTTCGATCCATCAAAATGACTCGAAAATCTGGAATTATCGCGCCAAAATTTATAAGTCAAAATCGTGACATCGGTTATACCACTTTTTTTCCGCAATAAAATTCTTTTTCACCAACTGGCTATTGTTAAAGCTCTGGTTTAATTATAATTATTTGTTATTTTGTCTATTTTGGCGAGGAAGTGCCTTCTTTTTTACACAAGGGGTCAAACTGATAACCCACTTTACAAAATAATACCACACGACGGAAGATTAGAGTATTTGACAACAACTGCAGAAAAATGAGGCTAATAATATTGAACAAAAAACACTAATACATCATTTTTTTAATACATATAAAACGCTGCTTACAAGCAAGCCCACTGATAGATAACATCGTCTTTAAAAAAACCAAATCCATCCTCAATTGAAACCAATTAGATAAAAAACCATTGTGATGGGGAGCGACCCAATCAAATTCCCATCAAACATGGAGAGATTGCGCCAAGAAACCTAGTTTGCAAATAGGAAGCATTCCAGCAAGGAATAAGCAGATAAGAATCTTTTAAAATGTTTGCTTATTTTTTCCCCCCATTTGGAAAATATTTTCAGAGACTTTATAATTCAAACCACCGAGGGCGTGTCCCCTTTTAAAAACCGCTTTAAATAGCAGGGTGCGAGTCTTTTCTGTGAGAAAACAATGACTTTTGGTGCCAATGCAAAAAAAATAAATGGCACAGGAGTTCGGAAAACGATTAAAGGTTTTATTTCACAATTACGTTTATTAGATGGAAGGCAACAGCAGAAAAAGAAAGCCTTTTGGTTTGGCATGAAAGTGAAATCGGCAACATAATTTAAAGTCCACTAGGACAATCACATGAGAATTCATTTTACAGACAATCAAATTCGTTTAGCGTCCAGTGCCTCTTTTTTGCTTTTTCTCTCTCCACCCCTACGCCTTTTTCTTCGAAAAGATCGTAAATTTGTTCAGTTTGTCTCGGAAAATACAGGTCTGCATTGTTCCCCAAAAAGCGAATTTGGTTTCAGTAGGTCAGAAAAGACTCTTGCCCATTGCGCAAATCTGAAACATGTTCCCACTTCTGAAACTTTGGCCTTTTCCTACGAAAAGAAGGAAAAGGAAACTTTGCTTTTATTTTACATTTTCCTTTACTAGGAATTGGCTAGTTCCGAAATATATACATTCAATAGGAATGTAGAACCGAAGAGACCAGACGTCTCGAATGAATCGGGACAGTCCCAACATACTGTCTGGCAGCACTGGATTTGTATTGGATCTAATTCTGCGTAGCAGTGCCTAGATGAAAAATCAATTCCTCCAAATAAAAGAAGGGAAATCTTGCTTTTTAACTTTCTCGTATATGTAGTACAAAGAAAGTTTAGTAATCGTCAAATAATTCGAACTCGAGATTTTGACGAATTTCCGCGTTTTAGACTTCCTTGAGTTCGGAAAACACATTTTTAGAAAATGCCCATCTGTCTCTGACTGTCTGTGACAAAGATAACTCAAAAATCTTTGAACTAGACTCTTGAAATTTAACATACGGTCTTTACACCAAATATGCAAGTTTCTATCAATTTTAAGTAAAATCTGTTCAGAGGAAGTCTGGCTGCTCGAATATAAGTTAACACGATAATTACAAAACGAAGAAAGCTAGATTGATGAAATTCGGTACACAGAATTAATAATTATAGTGTAGATATCTATCATATTTTAAGATGAATCCAACAATGGGTTCACTGCCTGTACTACTTTCAGAAACATATAAAAGCGATAATTCAGAAATGCAATGACTTAAATATATCAAATCTGGTAAAAGATTTTGTGATTACAAGCGCAGTTTTGTCTCAATCAGTTGCGAAAACCTTGCCTAAAACACAAATCCGATTTTTAGATACTATTAACGGTATCCGTGGATTAAACTCCCCTAGAATAACACGATAGATTAAGTAGGAACATGAAAATATATATCATAAAGAAAATTATTCAAGTATTTATTTTAACAAAATTCCTTCCCTATTATAATTTATATTTTATTTTTCATCCAGTGGCATTCTCTTGTACCAATGAAATTGTAAGCTAAGTGTTTTTGATCAAATTATAAATAAGTATACATAAAATTCTGACAAATCCTGTTGCACTTTAGAAAACAACGAGGGAGGGAGGAAGGGGGCGGTTGTTAATAGATGAAACGACACAGTAACATGATGAATGTAATTGGATATGTTATGCAACATCTAATGCAATGTATATTTGAATTCTTGCAGCCAAAATATCAAAAGAAGAATAAAAAAGGAAGCTTTCATTTATTCTTTATTAAAATACCTAAATCTGAAATTTTCAGCAAATCTCTTGCAATAGTCACGACTAGTAAAAAAAATGCCAAGTTAATGCACTGAAAACAGGCCGCCTTCTCTCAAATCATAATGAATGTCGTATTTTCACACGAATTCAACTCACTCAATGACGTCACAGATACACGCCAACTGGCGCAGTTTTGATTCATCTTTTGCTGATATCATCATACAATGAGATCGCCAAGGGACGAATCAGAAACTGATTTTAAGACGGACTCTTTTTTTAAACTTAATAGCTGCACAATAGTGAAGTCACAGATATAAAAACAATATTTCTTTAGCGTGAGTGAAGGTTAAGTGATTCCATATTTTATTATTTCATTTCAAGCAATTCTCATTATTATTTTCTTCAAGCTCGATATTAACAAAAAATTGGTATTCAAACTGATAGATACAATAAAAAAAAACACGTGAAAGTAAAATTTGGAAAAGGGGAAAAAAATGCATTACCAACAAAAAATGATTTATAGAAAAACTGAACTGTCAATGATGGACAGTCGTAGAACTCTGTGGGGGAATTGGTTATTTTACAGTCTTATACAGTACGCATTATGGACCCCTCTTTTAATTAACTGGTCAAATAATCGTTTCACGTTGGAACACATTTTACGTATTATCAGCTTAAGGCAATCTTTTATTTTAGGATACATTTTTACTCTCTCGTATACGTAATATTAAAAAAAAAAAAAAATAGTAACTGTCAAAGTTAGAACTCTAGATTCATACGAATTTCTACGTTTTAGACCTCTCTGGGTTCGAAAAACGCATTTTTGGAAAAATGTCCGTCTGTATGTCTGTCTGTGACACAGAGAACTCAAAAACGATTTGAACTAAATGGCTGAAAGTTGGTACACGGTTTTTTACACCATATTTGCAAATTTCTATCAAATTTTGAATAAATTCCGTGCAGAAGAAGTCTATCTGTCTGTCCGGCTGTTCGAATATAACTTAACACGATTTCTACAAAACGAAAAGAGCTACATAGTTGAGATTTGGTACACTGATTTAATATCTACAGCGTAGACATCTCTCAAAGCTGGAGCCAAAACCAACAAAGGGTTGAACGTCTGTCTATCTGTATTCACAGAAACATGTAATTAATTAAATATATCAAATTTGGTATGGGATTTTGTGACTATAAGTGCAGTTTTGCGTCAAATCCTAATTACAATCGATTGAGAAAAATGTGTCTAAAGTATACATTCGATTTTCGTCCCAGGATTCGCATCCCAGGGAATAATCGCCAAAATATTCGTCAAGGATCACAGGATAGATTCCTTAAAAAATGTTAAATTCGAGCCAAAGATTAATATTTCGTAACTAATGCACGCCAATGTCAAGCAAGGCGCTCTCTGGTATGACAAGTATATTAGAGAGTATGCGAGAAAGTTTTGGGGAAACCAAATACCGCTGGTTTTATTTTTCATTTGCGAAAGAATGTTTTTAAAAAATAAATAAATTGGGATTAAAAATCATAGATAGTCCGCCAGTAGATTATCGAGAGTTTAATATGCAATGTCCCAGGAACAAAATAAAAAATATATACAATTTTTAAAAATCAAATATGTAATACTCAGAAGTCAATAAAATATGCTTTCATAGCTCAACTATATTCAACACAATTTAGGCAGAAAGAAAAAAAATCTTCCCCGTCAATTGATATGAAACGTTTCAGTTAGTGAATGAATAATATAATCGTTAAAAATTAGATGGCTGATACACTAGAAAACCAATTCTCCACAAAGTTATAATTCTTAAAACCCTTTATTACATTCTTCCAATATCACTTTCCAGGCCTCAGGGCACACAAAAGAAATGGATGGTTTCACTTTTCAGAATTCATGTTAACAGATTAAGACAACCATTTCGATGTACGGCAAAAAAGGCATTGTTCTTTCACCAATGATGTGACCCCATCCTTCTAAATACTAGGTCAGGCGGGTCCCTCAGTTACAGTTGCAGGGCACACTTTTTAAGTGACGAAAAAAAGAACTCTGCCCGACAAGTTACCTGCGCAATGTTCCAGAAAACTGAAGACAGAGAAGAAATATTTCTTCTTTAAAAATAAAAAAACAATGATGAACAAACTAAAGCAAGAAAAAGAAAGAACCAGAAGAAGAATTCGACAAGTATGGAAGGGAGTGTCTCATTTTTTGACCGTTAAAGAAAATCCGGTAAAGCGATTCACCGAAGAACCAAACTGGTTATTTAACCGTATTATCGTCTCATTCGGCGAAAGATCCACCGGCAGATAGCGGAGATGGTAGTTTTCGAATTACACCCGCACCCCACATAAACAGGAAGTAATGAAGCAGGACCAGTGACTGGCTTGTTCAAACTCTTTAGTTCAGGACTGCCAGTTTGGAGAGGGAAAACAATGCCAACTTCTTTAAAAATAAGGCCAACTTTAATTCTTAAAGGCAGAATTTTTCAAAAATTTCCCTTACAGAATAAAAACAAAACAGAATTCTGTAGTGCCCCAAGGGCACAAAAAGAACTTTTTCACTCCGCTTCGTCATCAAGGATAAAGCCAGAGACTGGGCATAATATTTATAATTTTTTAGCAAATAAAGAAATTTTCATCCCCTCTCCCCTTTATCGCATTTGAATGAGCGTGGATTTTACTTCTAAAACCCATTTATTGTCTCAGAAAAGGAACAAATTTGACATTAGTGAATTTTGCAATTTTTAGCTGATGTTCACCGCTGATGGAACCCGATATTATCCAACTGTTAAACCTTAATGAACTCATTTCTTTCTTTTATTTCTATTTGATTTTCGTGTTTTTATTTAAATTTTAATTAAATAAATTTGTACTGCTTTTGAAGGACATTTTTATTTTTACTTTGCGATTCCTAATAGTTAGATAGACAGATAAAGTAATTATAGATATAATGAAACAATATTTTAAAGCCGTGTTCCGACGACCTGTGACCTTACGGATTTGGTCATAATTCTGCCAACTGACCCATTGTATGACCATCCTCCAGTTTTCCGCAAATTGTCGGTAAACTGAACGCACATCAAAGAACCCCAGAAAACCAAAAGGGAGGTGAAAGAGTGCCTGTCACCAGACGCGCACAGGTCGTTGGAGCGGGGCTTAACATTGGTATGATTGGCTTTTATCAAAAATTGACTACTCGATACGCCCTGAGGACCATGACCGGACCACCACAACAGCATTGGCGGGAACTGAAGTTGAGTCACCTGCCACGGTACAACCCTTCCCGTGGGAAGCACGACCCGTCATCGTTAGATGGTGACCAACATCCACCATTTCTGTACCCACCGGGGTGGCAAGAACCAACCACCAAACCAGAAACTTCTCATTCACATATCTGTGGTGCTCCCCGGGTGGGAAAACTATTGAAACTGGGTGCTTTTATGGAAGAATTTTTTTCTCCTTGTAAAGGGGTCGATAATCCACACAAAATGGGGACATTCTGCACTAGAGCTAAAGGCTAGCTGGTTCACAAATTTCTTCGCATTTACGTATATATATCATGTACAGTGTGAGTACAAATGATGGACCCAATTTTAAAAAATCATATTTTCAAAACTACTGCACGTATTACAATAAGTGATACATGAATTTAAAGAGAAATATACCAAGTTTTTTTTAGTTACAAATGTTTCCTCTTGTTTCACGCCATACGTCCAATCAATAATCCAGTTCGTTCCAAACATTTTGTAACGTCACTCTGTCAATGGTTCTGAATGCTCCACAAATGCGTTCTTTAAGTTGCAGCAGTCTTTTAGGCACTGGTGTTACATAAAGAATATCTTGTCTCAATGATTTCTTTTTGTGGGGTTATGTCAAAGAGAACAGATAACACAAGATGCTACAAGATATTTGGAACGAACTGGAGGAATACATATTGGAAGTATGCCGTGAAACAAAATACATCATACATTTGTATCAAACTCAAAAAAAAAAAAAAAAAAAAAAAACCTTGGTATATTTCTCTTTAAATTCATGTATCACTTACTGTAATATGTGCAGAAGTTTCGAAAATATGATTTTTTTTAAAATCGCGTCCATCAATTGTACTCACCCTGTACATTATTATACAGACATACCCATAGCCCCGCATAAGAGAAGTGACAAGTACAAACACTACTAACAACTTAAATAATAAATAGATGAAAATACAGTCGAAGAAAATAACATATTTAAAAAATTTAAATTCACCAAATGTGGCCTTAAAAATGCCAACTTGGGAACCCTGCTTGGTCTTGGGAAGAGATTCGCAGGTAAGGAGTCGAATTACCAGAAAATGTGTGTCTTATTCGCCCGGATTTAACAATGGCGTCCAGGTGAAAGTGGAACAAAGCGCTACTACTCTCTTACGACGCTGCCAGAGTCACGACGCATTGTTTATTAAATTAGAGGGAAAGATATTGTATTAAGCAAATTCACGGAAAAAAAGGGGGAAGGATGGATGAATCACTCTCGGCTGGCACCATTCTGCAGTAAACAAGTCCGGGCCGTTTTCGAGAAATCGGAATATCAAGGGGATTCGAATTACTTGGTCTGGACGGGTTAAAACAATATGCACAGGTTAGTCACAAATCGACAGTATTATGAACAAATAATAAAGATAATATAGGAAGGAGATGGGACCTCAGGGAGAAACTGTGTAAACTGTGTATAATAAAGAGATGCTAGGTGATCTATTGATTATAAAATACATAGTAAGTTACTAGAACATCGCAGCGAAGTTAATACTTAAAATCATGTTACATTCTAGTCAATAGTTAAAGAGGGCTTTTATATATGAGGGATATCCAGAAAATAAGTTCCGCATTTAATTTTTGCACAACCTTGATTTCGTAAAACATTTATATTACAGTACACTTCCGGGTATCCGGTTCGCAAGTATCCGGCTTCCCTACAATCAAACCTAGTTTTCTTTTATCGAAATTAAATGAGGAAGACAAAGTGTTGCATTGGCAACATTGCCAAGGCATTGGAAGCGGACGTCTGCTACGATCTTCCTACGCGTTGTGAGCAAAATACAAGTTGTGACATCAACAAAGCAGCGTTTTACTCGTTGTTCATTGTTTCGTCAGTGTGTAATAGACTTCAAATGTTACCGCTGTTCCTAATTATAATTGCACAATACATATAGTATTCATAATAAATGTGCAGTGCAGTATATAAACTGCCAGTACTGAACCTTTTATTTTAACTCGACACATTATCGGCAACTGCTTGTATGATTTACGAGGCCGAGGCCGTGTTCACACTCTACATGGCTTGAGATTAATGAAGGGTTTAGTACTCAAACAGAGGTGAGAACATACGTATTGTAACAGTGAGTTTTGGTATCTGATATTAGTGAGCAAAGAAATGAGTTCAAAGAACTCCGGCCTATCCGGCTTTTTAGTTTCCGGCTAGCCATTCCGCCATATCAGTTCGGAAACTCGGGAGTGTACTGTATTTATTTTCCATGTTACGAAAGATAATTTCTATTTTAAGAAAAAAAAATTCCTTTTTTTGCAATATATCGCGATTGTCGAAGTTCAACTAAATCAACTGCACTTGAAAAAGAAGCAGAATTTGAAAGGTATAAAAACTGTTGAGAAAGGCAAATGTTTTACTAATTTTCTCCACGTTGATAAAGGCATTAACATTGCTGAATAATCTTTGGAGCATGACATATTGAAAAGTGTAACGAAATAAAATGAAAACCCTAGAGTGAGTGATGAAAATATGAGAATAACAATGAAGAAGTAATTAAAAATCCTTCACCAGAAGTAGATTGAACAGAATATGAGGGGAGCTATAGCTTCAAGAAAATGTTACTGATAATGTTTCCATTTTTACAATAACGTCATATTTTTAATTGAAAAATGTATTTTATACAATAACTCTACATTAGAATTTCAAATTTTAACTTTAGATTAACTCTACGAAGGATTTCAGATTTCTTTATTGTTTGCAGCACATGTCACACTAAATAAAGTGGATAAGTTTTTACTTCCAAACATCTATTTATAACGACATTTTTAAGTGGCGCCAAGAGACTGTGTTAAAATAGAAAATTTGTATATTTTACATACGAAAGAAAGTGCAAAGAGATTGAAATGTAACAGTCAAATAATTCGAAGTCGACATCTTAATTAATATCTGAGATTTTTCTTTTTAAATCTAAATGCGGGGATAGTGTGAAAGAACCGCACTGAAATTATATCTGTTTCTGAACAAGATAACTCAGAAACAGAAAGAGGCAAATAATTTCATCTTTAGTTTTTTCAATGAAATTGTAGATTTGTATCAATGTTTAGATGAGATTCGTCATTGTGAAATTTCATTCGTCCGCGTCCAAATGAACATGACTATTCAAATGCATAATGAGACAGAAAAACGAAATGGGTTGTGAACCAAAATTGTTGATCAGAAGCAAATTTTCGACAAAATTGTTGATCAGTAACAAATTTTCGACAAAACTGTTGATCAGTTGCAAAATTTCAAGAAAATTGTTGATCAGAATCAAATTTTCAATAAAACTGATTATCAGTAGGAGATTTTCGACAAAATTATTGATCAGTAGCAAGTTTTCAACGAAACTGTTGAGCAGTAAGAAGTTTTTGATAAAACTTCTGATCGGAAACAAACTTTCGATAAAACTGTTAATCAGTTGCTAATTTTTAACAAAATTGTTAATCAGTAGTAAATTTTCAACAAAACTGAGGATCAGTAGCAAATTTTCAGAAAATTGTTGATCAGAAACAAATTTTCAACAAAACTGATGATCAGTAGGAAATTTTCGACAAAATTATTGATCAGTAGCAAGTTTTCAACAAAACTGTTGATCAGTAGTAAATTTTCGGAAAAAAATCGTTAATCAGTAGCAAATTTTCAATAAAATGTTCGATCAGAAGCAAATTTTCGACAAAACTGTTGATCAGTAGTATTGTCTAAACTGCAAACATGTTTCTCATCACCTGTATAACGGAGCTTAATTTAAAAAGCACCGTATTGTCTGAGTCCATGGAACAGTCATAAAGAGAGATCGCCGCCTCCTCAATTTTTACTTCCCACTTTATGAATACCTCCAAAATTAAATTTAACAACCACTGCGCGATATATCCAGCCAAAAATTGAATTACTTATCATTCATAAATATTAGTTCCAGAAGACGCCTAGTTAAAATAAATAAATATTTAAAACGATTAAACCAAAAATAAATAAACACCAAAAATATTCCCAATTAAGTGAAAAGATACTCGTGTAATTATCGTTTGACGAGCCTTCACAGATCTGCAACCACTGAAACATAGGATTCAGATAAACAGATGGTTCCAAATGAAGTCGACTTTAAATGACGACGCGGAAGAGCCATTGCGCAACCTGATCAGGCACGAGATAGAAAAAGAATGGTTAAATTCCCGGTTTTGCTAACAAGGGGGATATCAAGTTATCAAGAGTTACAAAGAAATGAATGGTGGAAATTCAATTCAAGCTAATTAAATGATATCAGATTCATATTTTTATACACGAATAACAAAGTAATCGCAAGCTCGTTGCACTAACGATCAAGTTTATTATTTCAACATGACTTTTTTTATTACTACACATAAATAGGGTGATTATTTTTGTTCTGGTGATATTATTAATAATCAGACGACTAAAGAAGGGTTATTTTTTTAATACGGACTAAATGATTTGTGGATTTGAAGCTATGGTTAGAATTCATTTAAAAAGGAAAGCTAATGGATTTTCGTCTGAAACGTTCAATATCGAACCGATCATTTTCACTTTATCGTATACATAGTATAGCGAAAGTATAGTTATCGTCAAACTCGAGATTTTGACGAATCTCCGCATTTCAGACTTACCTGAGTTCGAAAAACATATTTTTGGAAAATGCTCGTCTTTCTCTCTGTGATAATTCAAAAACGTTTAGATCTAGATGGATGAAATTTGGTATACGGTCTTTAAACCAAATTTGCAGATTTCTATCAAATTTTGAGTATAATTTATTCAAGGAAGTCCATCTATCCGATTATTCGAATATAAGTTAACACGGTAAGTACAAAACGGAGAGAGCTACATAAATAAAATTCGGTACACGGATTTAACGTCTATAGTAACGAAGAGAGCTAGATAAATAAAATTCGGTATGCGGATTTAACGTCTATAGTAACGAAGAGAGCTAGATAAATAAAATTCGGTATACGGATTTAACGTCTATAGTAACGAAGAGAGCTAGATAAATAAAATTCGGTACACAGATTTAACGTCTATAGTAACGAAGAGAGCTAGATAAATAAAATTCGGTATGCGGATTTAACGTCTATAGTAACGAAGAGAGCTAGATAAATAAAATTCGGTATGCGGATTTAACGTCTATAGTAACGAAGAGAGCTAGATAAATAAAATTCGGTATGCGGATTTAACGTCTATAGTAACGAAGAGAGCTAGATAAATAAAATTCGGTATGCGGATTTAACGTCTATAATAACGAAGAGAGCTAGATAAATAAAATTCGGTACACAGATTTAACGTCTATAGTGTAGACAACTGTCAAATTTTCAGCCAAATCCATGTACGGATTGATTGTCTGTCGGACTGTACTTTCAGAAACATGTAAATGCAACAATTCAAAAACACAGTAATTTAGATATATCAAATTTGTTATGTGATTTTGTGACTAATGTACAGTTTTGTGTCAAATTTTTGCTTCAATTGGTTGAGTCCAACACATAAATTGGATTTTTGGATATTATTATCACATACCAGGGATTAATCACCAAATCGGATCGCATGCTAGATTCAGAAAAGATGCTAAATTCACGTCAAAAATTAATATTTTGTGACTATTGTACGCCAGTGCAAACGCCCATGTAAGGCGTTTTCTGGCATGACTAGTTTATTAGAGTATGCGACTGGTTTTAATAGAAATGATTAATTATTAGATAACTGAAAGATTTATTGTGTTATTACGAACTTAAGAATTTCGAAGATATAAAAATTCATTCGAAATGAGAATGTATGGATTTTAGACTAAAATGCCCAATATCGTATCCGACAATTTTCAACGTTTCTAAAAGTCACAGATATTTAAAATTACAATTAATATGTAATGTAAACGGATGAAACAAAGGAGAAGTTCTCAGTTAAGTTCGAAAATTAAAGGATTAAGTTTTGAATTTAATTTAAATACATTACGATCTATTTTGGACATTTACTGATATTTTATAAATGTTCTTAATTTCTTTCTATCCGTTCGAGATCACACAAAAGACACTTGAAATACTTAAGCGCGACTTAGTGAGTTTTGGTTTATTAAATTAAGAGCTTATATAATACTTAAATACTTGCACATAAAAAAATGCGCCAAGGACATCGAATTGCTTTTGTCACAAAATCGTCAATGGCGTGTTTGTACACGTCGATACGTAATTATCACAGCAGTAAAAATGATGTTCCTGAAGATATAAACCTTTAGAAGATAGAAGCCTTTTTCCGAATTCAATAAGGTATCGGATACTTTGTGTAGCCTAGCTGTAAATTACAGTGGACTGTTATGGCACATGTTTTTGTGAATTTTTTACCAACGCAAGTGATTAATTGTAGTCATACGTTATGAAGTACAATGAAAGAAGCAGAAACGTTGTTATATGCGATATCTACATCAAGAAATCATCAGCTTAATCCAAAAGTATAGCAAGAGGTGGACAAGGAAGCTATAGATGCACAGGGTGTGAGTTGTGAGTAATGAAGGGCAATATTTATTGCCCTTAATTTACATTTAATAAGCCAGAAGTCGTCAGAGGAGAACAAAAAATGCAAACCCCAGGGCACAATTTATTCTTGTTACCGTTTGTTAATGGTTTAATTCGTTCATATTGCTGAAATGGGCAATAAATGGAATCACCATCAAACAAAACGTGTAACTAAAGGAAAAAAATGATGAAACAATTTGTCAGTATGAAAAAACGCTGCATCTTGATTCAGACTAAAAATTCACGATACAAAAATAACATTTAAATATACAAAAGAAGGAAGGAAGGAAGGAATATAACATTATTACTAAACAAGCAAGTCATCTTCAATGAAAAATTTCCGAACCGGCGGCTTCTGATTTTGTACAGCGATAACTAAGAAACCATTATCATTTAAAGAAATACATTAGCAACAACATTAAATTTTATGAAGGAAGCTCAATGATTTCCCGGAATCGAATCATACAAAACCGACAGACCAAAACATTGCGTCAGGTTGTAGGCATGCAGCAACAACACATTTTCCTTTTTTGCTTCGCCACACAGTGAAATGTTATTAAGTTCCCAGTACCGCGGCTTAATGCAACGGATCTCGCCAAATCCCCTCAAGGTTTCAAGACTCAGAGGAAATCTGCATAAGGTAGAATGATGATTAGCATTCGTCTTGGCATTAGTTACACCAACCAGAAGATTCAAAGATGAGTAAAAAGGCCAGCCATAAAACCGCATTGGGAAAGCAAGCCAAGCAGGACTTTTTTTACCTCTCACGTGCACGACCTTGCCAAAAAGCAAATCTTTCACTTTCCAAAAGCGGTAAATAACAACAGGAGGGAAAAATTCCGCGCCTTTTTCTTTTTTTTTCTTTTTTCTAGCTTCCGCATAAAGCCTCATATGTTACAGGTCACTGCGCAGTTGGGAAAAAAGGGACAGTCCTTTTTTCGAGACCTCTCGCTTTCTGGCGGATAATAAAAGAGTTTATTACAACGATGCTCTATTAATTCGTATTGTGGCGTCCCTGTAATCTTGTCGTCCGTTAGTTTGTTTATTTGTATGTCTCTCACGGCGTTTCGCAAAGAGGTGGGACATAATTCGGGACCTCGCGCCATTAGCAAGGGTTGGTGGCATCCGCTGTCCTATATGCAAAACTTCACTTTCTGCTATTCGAAGTCTCTCTGTCTTGCTTTTGTGCTTTCGAAAAGGAAAAGGAAATGCTCTCTCGTTACAAAATGGGTACGGTGTTGTTTTAATACCAATACACGGCGACGAAACTTTCACAATTCGGACGCCGAAAAATCCTAAAGCAGCATGGAGGATTATAAAAGACAAAGAGAAATGCCATTTCCTTCTTTAAGAAAGAAGTACTACGCTCATGCTTTTAAGGGGACACAGAAGTGTAGCAATACTCATAGTCATAAAATTTTACAATCATCTAAAAAGAATATGCGAGCAGACCAACTTGAACAGATTTCAAGTTGTACAGAGGGGAAATAAATTGACGGAAGCTGGCGTAAGAGACATGTCTTTATTAGTGTTGTTCGTAAAGATAGTAATATTCTTTCCAACTGTGACACACAATGAAACTCTCACTAACAATAAGTTTTATATTAGATTGATTTTATACTAACTCAGTTTAATAATGCGATTATCCTGCTTTAAACAACACGAAATCAATTTTGAATCAGGGCAATTTTCCAAGGTTTCAAGTATCATCAACCAGCAGGAGTGTTTTTGACCCCAGAATTTTAAAGAGGGTTTACACACAGCCGATTATAAGATTCCAGTAAGTCGCGCATGCGCAGATGGAAGATTGCGCATGCGCTGAAAGGGCGGGCAATAGCAATTTCTTGTCTGGACGTAAAAGTACTTGCTACGAAACTTATTGAATTGACCGTACCTTGCCTTAGACCTATTGAATGTACACCTTACTTTAACATATCCGTGTTCTAACCTACGATGGAATTGGGTTTCGGGCCTGGAACTCATAGGTCTCGAATTCGAGATTTTGTCGCCAAGTCATCGCAATTATAATGAATAGAAACATGCTAAGGAAAGGCATATAATGATTAGAAAAAGGCCATAATGAATAGGAATATATTTGGGCAGTTAAATTTACCGTTTGCAATGACCTGGAGAAAAAATATTTTACATGTCAAAAATTAGCAATAAGATGGCTTTCAAAATTTATAAACTGATACAATACATTATATTTTGGTATGCGTATTTTTTTCAGCATTCCAATTATGTTGCTTACTTACATTATCACTGCAGTAACAACAAAGCATGCTTGCATAACGACAAGATTTTTAGATAAACCAGAATTCAGAAATTGGGTATCTCAAACTTAAAAAAAAACAACACCTAGGAATTTTAGATTCAATCCAGGTTTATACATCACAATTTTGCATTTAATTTCCATAGCAATTAGATTTTTTGATCGCAACATTATTATTTTTTTTATAATTTCAAAACAAATTTTAGTTGAAAAAATATTATTCTCAAATATGTATATAAGAGTAAATGAAACAAACAAATTTTGATTCCACGATATACAAAAGTAATTCTACGTGACCAATAACTTTTATTCACAGCAATTTTGTATTCGATTTCCTTAAACAAACATACATTTGAATGTTTATTATGGTTTCATAATAGAGTCAAGTAATCGTTGCCTTAAACTCATCACACAAGTTATCATTTCAAACATGTTAAACGAGGCCAGTTGGTTACCATTTGAGAAACAGATTTCACGATACCTTTTAAACAAATACGCCGTTAAACAAACCGCGGGAATTATGCAACAAGACAATTACAGAATAGTTCACGTCAGCGAAATTTCAAAATAATGGTAATTTATAAATAAAACATTAGAATAAGAAATACAATCAGATAATTAATTCTGAAACATTACCGGAATCATTATTCCAAAAATTATGCGCTTCATTTAAGCACAAAATAGCAGCCGTTTCATTATTCGAGTTCTTAAAAACTTCAATTTATGATGTTAGATGAAATCATATGGATCTAGATCTGATTATAACGCAAAAAAAAACTAGAACTATTGACGCTTTTTATGGTAAACCATTAAATCAATCAATATTCATGGATAAAATTTTCAATCGCATCTCCAATCTCTTTTAAAGCATGGTAAAGTTTGTTTTGAAGAGTAAGATTTTTTTTCTTCTTTGAGGCACATTTGACTTGTGATAAAGATATCATGATTTCGGTAACATTCATAATTGATGAATTAATTCTTGTCACTATACTGGCGCCGCTATGGCGCCAATACGCTGCAAGCATATTTTAGGCTTAAACGCTTATTTTCAATTTTCTATTCATGATCAAGATGTAGCAACCAAAATTAATAATTGTGATCGCAGTAAAGGCCTGTTTATGTTGTTTGAATAAAAAATTGAATTATATACATGCCAAACTCAAAATATGCATGTAATTCAATATCTCTGTAGTGGCGCCAATGCAGAGCAACAATTTCTTAAAAGACAGATACAAATTGATGATTGTCTGATACAAATTGAAGCACAGATGAAGAAAAATGTGAAGTAATTTCTTCTTTCTTTCAAAACGCAACAAGAGTCTACCGAAAAAATTCGAATTTATTATGTTTATGGAAGATTGGTGAAAATACATCTCATAAACTTAATACTCACAGACAATCCGAATGCCAAACGATTTTTTTAAATTAAATTCTTATTTGCTCAAATTTTATAATTTTAAAAGAACAATTTATATATATATATATATGACCTCATAAGCGTATCAGAGATGGAGTAGTGGTTAGGGCTTTGGACTCACCATGCATTTTTCTCACATTCGTTCTGGCATTTGCAATTCAATTAGATTTCCCTTATAACTTTAAACGAGCCATAGGATAGGATTTTTATTTACGAATTTACAAAACTGCTTAAAGAAGCTTGGCTTTCCAGGTACTCATATAAAATGAAAAATATATAATAAGTATTCAAGACATACAAATTAAATATGATTTTTCTCACTTTTGTATTGAATTTTTGTTTTCAATACAATGCAGAAATATACTCGGGATATTTTAAATGATATATGTATCTATAAGTTTCTATAAATAGCATTAAATCTATATTAATCAAATTTATTGTTAAAATTTCGAGTATATATCCTTTCGGTTATGCCATTATATTCAGGCCCTTGAAAGACATAAATAGTGCTTTATTACAACTGCTAAAACAACAACATCAACAACCATGAATTCCTGTTCATTTATATGAAAGGGGGAAAAAAAACAACAACCCTATCTTATTTTTAAAAAAATAATAGAATAATACAAAACTGGAAATCGACATTTGGGCAACCAAAATTGCTAATAAACAGTAAAAAAAAAAAAAAAAAAAAGAGAGAGAGAGAGAGAGAGAGAAAGAAACTATCAACTTTACAGTAAAATTAACATACACTCTTTACATGTTAATTCAAAAAATAGTTCTCTCCTATATATTTCCGTTTAAAATACATGAAGACCAATAATACGTTAGAAATGTGGGAATAAGAAAAATCAGCCCAGCGAGATAAGAAGGAACTGCGGCCCGACCACATGCGGAAGTGATTCTCATATTCTCTTCCAGTAGCCAGCTCTGCTAAGGCAGAACATCCGCGGCAAATAATAAGGCCATCTATGATTACAACTTCACGGTTTCCAGTTAGAATAAATTACAATTTTATTTGTTACTCCTCTTTTTCCAGTGCGTTCTGCTGCCTACACCCACGGAGCGGGCTCAGGGAAGGCGAAAACCTCGCCGGCCCGTGGACCTGAAGAACAACTTTCGGATATCTTGCATAATAAGATCATTCTGGAATTCTTTGCGCTTTCCTTACATCATTCCGTTTGCTTGGGTTAAAAGTTTAAGCGAGATATTCAGAGCGTCACAGTGGTGACAAAAAAGTTCAAAGCGCGATAAATTTTTGTACTGGGAAATCATTTATAAAACAAAGAATATTGCTATCTAATTTTTCTCTTTAATTTTAAGAAGGATATACAAATTATGTTAAAATAATGAATTACTGAAGGGATTGTCAAACGCAGGCATATTGTGACCCACTTTTTAAAAATGGAATTCATAGCGATCCATTTCATCCGACATAATTTCCAGATTTTTAATGGGAGGAAAAAACATTTATCACAAAAATAATTAATTTTTATATAAATGAACTATTTCGAAGTTAATGAGTACGTAAAACGAATTGAATGTTCACATCTAAAATAAATTTTAAATGTCAGTGAAATCCCAGCTGACACGAGTCGACTGCTTGCGTGTTGCGATTTTTTTTTTAATCACATTGTTTCATGTTACTTGATGAAGACATTAAACCCGCATTACATTTTTACAAATTGTTGAAAGATCTCATGGGCCATCTCTCCAGAAATTGACTTGCCGAGTAAATTTTTAAGCTAGCGAGATCCGAACTGACACAAGTCGATTGTTTGCGTATTGCGTTTTTTTTTAGGAGGAGGTAGGGGTAGGATTACATTGTTACCATGTGAACTAAAAATATTAAGCCTGCATCATATTTTTGCAAATTGTGGAAAGATCTCGTTGCCAATTCTCCCAAAATTGAATTGCCACTGCAGCAATCAACAATTTAAGAATGATTCACATATTTCTTTAATTAATTTGTTGATTTCCCTACATCCACGAAGTAGCAACAGAAGTCGGTTTAACAAAAAGACCAAAGTAGTGATAAATAACCGCTGATAGTACAATAAAATCTAGGTTAAAAATGTATGCCATTACTGAACATAGCATTATCCTTTAAAATTTATTATTACTAAATAGAAAAAATATATATTAGAATAATGAAATACTTATTCAAAAATGGTAACGAGCAATATCATCATTACACAGAATTCCAGACTTCCTTTTTTTGTCCTCGTATCGAAAACCGCGTTAATTGATTTTAAATAATAAAAGAGGCTTGCATCACAAAAAAGTAGTCATTACCAAGTCAAACAAGCTTGTTATTTTCTTAATTATCTCAAAGAACGGTTGCAATTTAACTAGTTCTTGTAAAAGTGGTAGCTGCCGTAAATCAAGAATTATAAAAAAGAAAACAAATTGCGAAAATACATCGAAATTCTAAAAACAGCTTTTGTTTGAAAAAGCTGCGGAAAAAAAAAATTCCAAATCTCATTAAAGACAATACAGACTGTCACATATACAGGATTACGAAATTTCCAATTCTTATGAATCAACATAACAAAGAAAGTGTGCACTGACCTTAATTTGTTGCAAATACAAAGCAGCTATTATTTAAAATGGTGTTGGATTTTCAATATATTCTTATTCGTGAAAATTTATTTATCGATATTTTTATACTCAAATATAGCCGTACTTAAGGCAACGATTTTTTAAATCGTTCCTTCTTTTATTTTACACAATTAAAATGAAGTATTTCCCTGGGCGCCATTGAAATAACACAAAAGTCAATAAAAATTCATTGAAGATTATATAAATGCAATCAGCTGTAAAACAAATGAAATGTGAGTTAATTTATCTCACTTGTTACAAAATTGTAGTAGAATGTTTTTAGTATCCGAGTACGAAAATTCAGAAACGCTACGTGTGTATGGCAAATTTTGAGAATTCCCTAAGGTGGCAAATTTTAGAATTTTCTAAAGTAAACTGGACGTTGAGATGCACCCAAACTTCCTCAGTTTCACGTGAAAACAATTGTTTTCACGTTAAACATTTAATTAAAACAATTAATAATTAATTCATAAAACAATTAAACATTTTTTTTATAAATGCTGTAAACATTTAGTTAATGTCAAAATTGAAAAAGGCAAGACAACTTCATCTAATTAGATGATATACCACCATACTGGTGAGAAGGGTTATTTTATTTTGACAAGCATCTTTCTCACAGACAGATTGTAATATATTATTGGTTCAATGGCCACCAAGAATACCTGATTTAACACCCTCACATCTTTCTCGCAGACAAATTGTAACATTTTATTGGCCCAATGGCCATCAAGAATTCTTGATTTAACACTCTCACATCTTTCCTTGAGAAGAAATAATGAAAAGATAATGTATGTATCCGATGCTAATCTTATGTCGGGTTTACACTCGGCCAATTATAATGCGGCAAGTATGCAGCGCATGCGCAGTAAGGCTGAAAAATAGTATTCGGTCGATTGCAAGTAATTGCTCCGACGGGATAACTATACTGTATTTTACTCTTACTGCGCATGCGTTTGTAGAATTTGGCGTGAAAAAATTATTCATTTATCATAGTTCATTAATTTCGACATTTTTTGCTCTTTGTTCTTTCCGATGCGAGGTAGTATGGTTTTTTTTAAAAATTTCATTTGCCATTTTTTTTTTCTATTGTTTTTCAAATTCAGGCATGTTGACTTTTTTTTTTCTTTTTATTTTAACCATGTTTCTTTGTGTAAATATCCATCAATTTTGATACAATGTGTAATGAAAAAGAAAAATTCAGAGATACCAAAACGGCAATTTACAGCCAAGCATGGAATGTCTGAATCTATCTTATGAAATTGTGGCAAACATAAATCAATCCTTTTCTACGCATGCGCTGACTACTTGCCGTCTTACAACTAGCCAAGTGTAAGCCCGGCATTAATCTATGAAAAATCTATGCAAGACATCTGTCAATCAGCATTCGCTCACAATTATATTACAGGTAAAATGAACCAAATTAGAAATAAATATTAAGTTGAAATTTCAAAAAAAAAAAAAAAAAAAAAGAGAGAGAGAGGGAGAGGAATAAAAAATGAAGGTAATGGGGAAGACTTTATCAATGGTCATCTTCAAGTGGGATTCAAACCAGGGATTTTTTTTTTCTCTGAGGGGTCTGACTTTCGTCCAAGTGTTGACCCCTCGTGACCCAAAAATCCCAAGAAATTGAGGTTTCTTGAGGTCATTAATTACCTTCTTTTTATTCTCTTTTTTCACAATTTAAACTTATATATTTTTTTCTAATTTGATTAATTTCATTTGTGTTGTAGATCTAAAAGCATTGGCGAACTCTAAATACAATGCATCTTTCTTTTTAAAGTAATTGATCTAGAAAATTATAAATTAGTTTTATAAATATTAATTTAATTTTATGGTTTGCAGTCTCTTACAGGTAAAATGAAGTATCCTACATTGTTCTACTTCTAAAATTCATTCAAACTACATTATTGCTTTTCGATTAACTTATAAAATTGTGTCAATTAATGGCAAAAAAAAGGGGGAGTGTTTAAATTTATCATTTTTATGAGTAAAAATTGTACAATTAGATCATAATTTAAAAGCGAAGACCGCTTGCATGGGCTATTATGGCATTCAGTGGGTCAGATAAGCAATAAATAAATAAAACTAAAAATGGTGTAATTTGTGAAAAGGGAAACAATACAAAATACAAAATAAGACTTGAAGTCAAAACTAGAAAACAAAATTTATTTAGTTCTGATGTTTTTTTTTGTTACTGACAGAAACATCGAAAAAACACCATTTTCTTCAAATTGCGGCTCATTTTAAAAAGGATAATTAATACTTGTAACAGAACTCCAACACACTTACATGAATTTTAAAATCTTTTATCGCAAAAAAGGAACATACATCAGCGATCAAAGCGTACCAGAACGGAAGCGAAAAGAAAAAATAACTTCACTTTTCGTTCCATTTCTCACCAAAAACAATTTACTGAGCTCCAAGATACAAGAAACCGTTCATTTTCTTGAACGTTACAGCGCTTAAAATCGGACAGTCTCTTGTGGAGGTAGCAATTTGCGCGAGATTAGAAATCGAAATTAATCTTATCTCGTCCCAAATGTGCTGGCCAATACATGATTTTGAACGAAAGGATTTTGTTCAAAAAAATAATTAAATGAAAAATAATTTAATCAAATATGAGAAGAGGCAATTTATAACGGATTCTTTAGGAAAGATTTCACTTTTAAGTTGTCGCATTTAAAAATAGAAAAAATAATAATAATAATAATATACGAAATATTCTGAATGGACCCAAGAAATTGCATTATTAATTTGTTGTTACGCTTTGACTTTTTTTTTTCCCTCTTCCTTATTTGTAATCCGACATTCTAGTATTCGAAAAATACATTTTTTTAAAATGTCCGTTTGTCTGTCTGTAACAAAGATAACTAACTCTAAAACGATTTGAGCTCGATGAATAAAATTCGGTATACGGTATTTACATCAGATTTCTAGATTTCGATCAAAACTTTGAACAGACTCCGTTCAGAGAAAGTCTGTCTGTCCTACTGTCTAAATGTATGTTAACAAAACAAAGAAAGGCAGAATTTTTGAGACTACAAGTGCAGTTTTGTTTCAATCGGTTGGAAAAAGTGTCTGAAACTCAAATTTGATTTTTCGATACTATTAACCGCATGCCAGGGTTAATCGCCAAGACACTCACCAAGGATGACACGATAGGTAGAGTAAAAATGCTAAATTGACGACAACAGTTAATGTTTCGTATGTCAATGTTATGCAGGGCCTTCTCTGGTATGACACTTTCATTAGAGAGTATGCAAGGAAGTTTTGGGGGGACGCTAATTGTTTCAAATGAATAACATTATACATGTCTTTGATACCTATTTTATGATAACGGATGCATATATCTATCTGCCCCTTCTCTCCCCCCCCCACAGACTCTAGTTTCGAGAGCTATCGCAAATAAAGTTTCGGCCATGTCCTTAACCACAACAAATAAGGCAACTGCGCCAATTTTATGTGCCAAATATTTTTCCCAATCAGCAAAAATCGAACTACTCAAAATGTTTTGTACCTAATGCCCAAGTATAATTTAAAATAATACTTTCTTTAGTTGCGATAAGATGTCTAAAATTGGGTGACAAGACTACATTAATAATATTAATATGATGGTCGTCGAAGACGGCTATTAGTAATTTAAGATGTCCAAATATTCGCAAAAATGACGTAAGAATTTAAAAATTCTGACAGAACGACTGGCAAACATTAATAGCCATATTTTTTTTTATAAATGTATTATTAATGTTGGTAAAAGTACCGTAAAAACTTCTCAGTTTGTCTTTTCACTAACTGTAAGTGCATACATAAGTTGGAAAAAAATCAACATTTGGCAATAATTATTTTTCAAAACATGATTGAAATGTTTTAAATAAAGAAAAATTTCAGAATTATGTTTACTTATTAATATTGAATAGTATTTAGAATTGCACGCTGAATATAATTTTTTTAACATCTAAATTTATTTGCGCTGGTGCGTTTGGAATAAAATCTTGAAATCTAATAAGAAACCATAAAAAAAAAAAAAAAAAAAATTAAGCCACACTGAGAACGAAAATTATCATGTTAAATCTGTTTTAAATTTCAAGCAGCTGAAAGTAGTCTCATATATTCAGTAAAAAAGAAATAAAAAATTAGTAAACGGAAAAAATGAATACAATAGCAATTTTAAAAAAAAATCCACAAATGCTTCATCAGCGGAAAAAGTATTGTAATAGATTTAAAAATTTGGTTTTTTTGTACTAAATATTAGCAAAAAAACATTAGCTTTCATGTTATAAAACATAATAAGAAAATAGGATATAAATTTCGATTACATTAGATGCTATTTATAGATGAAATGATATTTTACCACACACAAAAAAAAATTCCCATGTTATGGATCGTGATAGCATAAGAAATATTTCATAAAATACGGCGCAGTATTTAGTATAAAATTGCATTTATTTTGATCATTACTGATCAGATAAACTACTGATATGACTATCTAAAGAAAATAAATATTTACGGAGAATGACATAATGTGTCAACGCATGTCTGTGCGTCACAGGGACGTAAGTTTCTTTTTAGCCAATACAACCGTTTTATGGATTTTTTTTTTTTTTTTTTGAATTACGAAATGAAGAAAAAATAAAAACATTGACCGCCGTTATTTAAGTGTTTGTAAAAACAAAAAATCGCACTTCTTTAAACGTAAATATAACAAAGAATATTATACACATTAAAACCAGGTGAAATAGGTCAACGCACCTCTGTGCGTCATAGGAACGTACGTTTTTTAGCCAATACAGTCGTTTATGGAGTTTTTTTTTTTTTTTTTTTTGAATTATGAAATAGCGGGGAGGGGGGAATAAAAACATTGAACGCCATCTTTTAAGGATTCATAAAAACGAAAAATGGCACTTCTTAAATGTAAATGTAACAAGGAATATTACAAACATTAAATAGGTGTAATAGGACAAATCAAAGCATCTGTATTTATAACATATGATATCCCTCAATTCAAGCGTTTAACATTTGGAAATAGCATTATGCTATTCATTTAATAATATGAAACTGAAAATGCCATGACGTCATTCACGGGGTTTTTACTGGACGGACTGGCGTAATATTTATACTGCTTCGTTTTAACAATTTTTCCAGTTTTCCGATATTACTGAGAGTTGTACTGATTACTTTGGGAGCCACTGATTAGGAAATATAAAAAAAGTGCATTTTTTAGTTTAGTTTTATTAATGTGCTGTTTTTTTAAAGCAGCACTAGGGACAGACCTCGTAATTTTGAATCGCGGTCAGATGACGAGGAAGACACCTGAGTTGGCCTCCCCTTTCCCAAACTTCCACACTACACCAGCGTGAGGATATTTAGTCCCGAAGGTTTTAATGTGCTCCAGACCTGCTGACACGACGATTCTTCGGTGGAATCGGATTCAAAAGAAGAGACTTTACCACTAGGCCACTGGGGCCAAAAGAAAAAAAAAAAAAGATAAGCACAATAATTAAGATGGTTAATTAAAATTTATTAAACAACAGTTGTTGTATTTCTCATAATTCATTCGACAATCGCGTTTTTTTATTATATTATATTATTATTATTCTCTAAGTAAATTTATACTTCGGTTCAGGTAAAATATTTCTAAGAAATAAGAAGGGGGGAGGGGGTGAGTCACCAATATTTATTTTCTTTTTTATTATTTGTTTAAATGTTCAAAAATTTTAAATGTCTATGTGTTAAAGGTACAATGTTTTATGTTTAAAAGTAAATGAAAAGTGAGATAGATCCTTATTATGCCAAAAGAATTAAAAAATGAGTTAGGAAACCAAATTATCGTAAACATCATTGTTTTATAGTTTATTAATAATAAATATCACACTAATAACATCTTATTTTCAACTAAACAGTCCACTTATAATGCATCTTTAAAACAACAAACTGAAATCTTAGATAGCTTACATTACCGCTCAAAGCAATGGACACGAATTCGTGTTTATCTCTTCGTTTTTAATGATGTAATTTTATTCTAATCTAGCCTTGATCGTATCGTCGAGAAATAATTTCTTTAGCGAATGTGAGAAAATAATTATAAGAAAACAAATTGGCAAAATTCAAATCAATAATAGGAAATACATTTGAAAGAATAATAATCAGATATAAAATAAATAATGATAAAAGTAATCAATTTGAGACAGTATAACAAATATTGAATTTTCAAAAGTTTATTTAATTAGTTTTTAAAAAAACATTTAAATGGTGCCGTTTCTATCAAAATGAAGGCAATATTCGAATAGTACCTAATAGGTTTGTAACTGCCGTAAGAAAAGAAAAAAAAAAGAAAAAAAGAAAATAATCTGACAAATGTATCAAGAAAAGAACTTATTTATTTATTTTAGCCAAATTGCTCGCCTCAAATAAATAAAAATAATAATAAAAAAAAAACTATAAAACCATGTGAAAATAAAAGGGCTGAAAATCATAAATAACATTTAGTAAAAACATGTGTTATGTAATTCATAAACAATTTAAAATACTTAAATTCAGGTCAATCCCTACAATGGAATCCAAAGACAACTAGTCTTTTCATTTATTAGAATTGGAGTGAATTGATACATTTTACACCAAAATCGAAGGAAAAATAAAATAAAAAGAATAAATTGGTCATGGACGGGTTTCACTTTCATGTTAGTTAAATTCCACTTAGCAGGTTCCGACAATATTCTGAAAAGAATTAATCCGGACATAAAAGACAAACACAAACGAATAAAAGATTAAATGACCTCTTTTACCAAGAATCATGTTCCAGCCACAACACTATAATTTGGCAGCATTCTATTGCTTCCGTTTAACTAAATGTGTAACTGTATTTCCAATCCTATAGCTTACACATCAATAGAAATCACTCTTGTTGACATTTTCAGAGCCCGCGATATTTTTATAACCTAAATAAACAGCAGCTTTTCCGACATTAAAAATGTTTACCATAATCCAGGAGGAACAATGGGGGGAATGATTGAAGAGATTGACCAAGATGATTGAACTATAAATTTTCAGAAAAAGGCTAAAATAAAACGAAACAACAACAGTAGTATTAAAAGAGAAACGCATTGTTGCGGGGATTTTTCGCTTTTTTGAATGAGCTGCTGGGTTCAATTTTTCGTAAACTGGCGAAACTTCCAAATGAGAGCAGAGACGCATTTCATCACTCTCCAGCAGATAGATGGAGAACGAAGAAATGACAAATAAAAAAGAACACAATGAGAGAGAATTCAGTGAAAAATTTCTACCGGTTTAGGATGGGAAAACGTGTGTTGTGTCTCATATCCGCCCACTGGCCCAACAATGTCATGCCGTCTTTCTATTTTTTTTGTTGTTCTCCGAATGCAAAATGTCACCGGCCGACAAGGCAATAAGTTTTACAAATGCGGGGGGAAAAAAAAAAGTGCAGCGATTTTCCTGAAAAGATTTATCCAGAGGAAGTTAATTCTGGGAGAAAACTGTGGACACTTGTGGATTGTGCTCAGGTGGTTGAGAGAGATGGGGAGTAGTTGCTTAGGAAACGAAAGCAGATGTTTTTATTCATGGTTTGTTTACATTAAGCGTACTACAGACGATTTTTAGGGCACGATATTGTTCTGACTTACTTACATTTTCATATACAAAAGAGGGGGGGGGGGGGAGAGAGAGGAAAGAAATCTGCAAATTTTTATCTAAATAAAGCATTTTAATAATTTTACATTACCTGTTTCGAGCGGGGAAAAGGTCCGAGGTCGCTTTCCGGCAAAATAATTTTTTTAATAAAATTTTTATTATTTTGGAACTTAAACGAGTTAAAGCAACCGAATAACGCCATCTAAAATAAAGTTTAATATACTTACATATAATCTTTAAAAAAAATTAATACGAATATGATTTTTTAAATCTATTTTTACTGATAAAAGTATAAGAAATTAAAAAAAGAAAGTCTCGTAAAAAAAATTTGGGGGTCGAGGGGGCAGGCCCAATATTGAACTATAAAGAGCCTATTTCAGAGACGCTATTCATATTTCATGAAAATTAGTTTTAGTGTGAAACAGAGATATCATCTAAAACATTATTATTACACAAGATAGTTAATACTAATTTTAGAATAGCTTTTAGCATAATTTTTAAAACAAGATTAGATTTATCGATATTTACGTTAGACATGAAAATATATGGAACCGTTCGCATACCAATGTAGTTATGTCCAAAGGAAAAAAAAAAAAAAAACTGAGAAAATTATTAGTTTTAATGCATTTATCACTATTTGTCAACACATAATATTTCTTATTATGAAAGGAAGATTTAAATATTTTAATAACCAAATAGAACATTATTTTCATTCAAATTTGCAAAAATCAGAAGATATCAAAAAATAGATTTAACCACTTAACCGAGCATGACGAAATATTTCAATACGAGATGGGTCGAATGTAGATTAATAAGCCTGTTAATAGGTTAACCACATTGACAGTGTATAAACGATTCATACATTGGTATTAAATTTCAGTATTAAATTAAAAAAAAGACAGAAAATCAGCATTTAAAATATTTTAATCGAACCATATTTTTTAATAGAATAAAAATTTCCAATTTTTAATCTAATCGAAGTACAGCTTATAATAGCTATGTGAATTTAGTCGTGAAATAAACAATTAAAGTATTAATGAGATGGAAAGAAAGGGGGTGGGGAAGGGTCCAAAAAAACTGAATAACTAGAAAGAATATGGAGAGATGCGAAACATTTTCATGGAGGTATATAAAATCAAAATTATTTTTTTATATTCCCTACAGTACATAAACGATGCTGTAAATTCTTTCATTTATAGCATATATGTCAATTACTAAGATATTAGACCCATTTGCTACAACCATTAACCCTTCTATAACAGTTTTAACCCTTCTTGAAGCGAATAAAAAAGAAGAAAATCTAACATTTTAAAAGAAAGGAGGAGCATTTTAGAGGATTTCACCCATCTCCAAACACAGTGATAACGTTTTTTTTTTTTTTTTTTTTTTTTTGTTTTTTTTTTCCTTTTCTATTCAATTCATTAGCAGGTAGTTTGACGTTATGCAAAATCAATTGTTATACTTTATTACTTTTAACAAAAAAATATAAAATTTATGGCAACAAATTTCAACTTTCTTAATACATCAATGAACTCTTCACATTTAAGAATAAACTAATTGGAAAGTGATCGGAAGTGAAATGGAAAGTGATCTGGCACTGAAATGAATAAACAGTAATCGGCAGCTGATGTACTTTAAAACTTCCAATGTGGAAGTTTGCGACGGACAAAGTATTCACATTTTAATATATCAAATATTATGAGTATAAAATATAATATATATATATATATATATTCATTGAAAGTTCTTCGTAAGTGCTCAATTGTTGTTAACACCTGTTGTAAAAATGTTGGCATAGGTTGATGGATAATATTTAGTAATTCTTGAGAATGAGCACAGTTGTCGAAAGATTATGAGGCAAATATTTTAAATGGCTCTAAATTGGGAAGAACTTATGTTTCCATTTATAACATATAATATAAACAAATAATAATAATAAAAAAAACTAGGCAATTTCAGAAATGGAACAACAATCTCCAAAGAAATCATCTTATACAAATTCTTAAGAGTTAAAAAAATTGACAGTTCAGCTTTCTTGACACTCAACAAGTACAAAAGAAGTTGTGAAGCAGCCTTTAAATCCAAAGACAAAGTCACACTTTTAACAGAAAATTACAGATGTGGTTATTGAAACAAAAACTGTTAACGTTCGATTAAAAGTTGCGCCAATCTACTACTCCTACCCATGGTCAAAAAGTGACCTACATTGTAACCTCATGCCACTAGTAACATGAAGCAATGGTGACCTACATTTTAAAGCATCAAAACATGGTTTCAAAACAATCCCTGGACATGGAAAAAGTTAAGTATTTCTATTAATTTCCACGTTTATGAACTTCTTTTATCTTTGAATTTCCATTGAACAGTTTAATGTGAATTCTTTAAGGTTTTAAAACAAGAACTTCACATTTCTAATATATATTTTATTATATTGTAAGCGGAATCAGGTCAATCTGGGAATGATACATAATCTTTGGAATAAATCGATAAAAGAAAAACAGCTTTATGACAAGAATCAAGTAATTAACATGTCACCAAAGTTACTTAAACAGATAATTAATTATGATAGAAATCAGGAAAAATTTACATCAAGGTCAAACACAAACGCTAAATAGAAATCTTTGAAAGTAATAATTATAAAAGAAAACAAGTTTTAATGAATGGCAACCATGAATACTAAATAGGATAATCCAAATGAAATATTTTTACTAGCAAAAATGCCCGCAATAGGCTAAAAGCAATTCTTGTGGTACTTTATAACTAATAAAGAACTACAGTAAACTACGACAAAATTATTCAATAATGAATTTCTCTATTTGAATTGCAACAGAATATTAACAACAAGTGCTGGCATTTTCAGCATCCATTCCATTTTACCGAAACTTTTACCCCCACACAAAATATATTACCATTTTCAATATCTTTTGGTAATATGAGTAGCAACATCAAAATGATAAAAACATTAATTTTAATTTAAAGAATATTAACAACAAATGCTGGCATTATCGGCTTCCATTCCATTTTACAGAAACTTTTACTTCTCCTCCCACCACACAAAATATATTATCAATTTCAATATATTTTGGCAACATAAATGGCAATATCAAAATGATGAAAACATAAATTTTAATTTTAATTTAAAGAATATTAACAAGTGCTGGCATTTTCTGTTTCTATTCCATTGACTGAAAGTTTTACTTCTCCTCCCCCCTACACAAAATATATTATCATTTTCAATATCTTTTGGCAACATGAATGACAACATCAAAATGATAAAGACAAGAAAATTTAAAAATCGGTTTTAGATTCAGCGATAATGTAACGATATTTACGTTCTTGCCCTGACATTGTTGAAGTGGAAGTTATTAAATGAGTCAATTTGAATAGAAATAATTACTCAAAAATAAATTCTAATATTTTCAAACACCAAATCACTCACTTACCTTTTATCATAAAATAACAACCAGTCATCGTCTTCCTTGCATAAAAATGCGTTATTAATCCATCAATAACGTAACGATATTTACGTTTTTTGTCAGCCATTGTTAAAATTGACATTTAAGCACGTTTGAGAGCGTAAATATCTAACGGAGAACAAAAAATTACTTTTGCAGGCTGAATGGTGACAAAACACGAAGTGGCACAATATATAAGGCAAGCAACCTTTAAGTACTAAACGGGTCAACTTTAAGAGAAAACGCGGCTATAGCCCAAGGGACAGGAAATCTAGACCCAATATTAATTGCTCAGCAGTATACTGCTGTGAGAAGATCACATCTACGAGGAAAACAAAAATTGGGGGCATTTTTTCATTTACTATTTTTTTTTTTCCTTCCTTTAATCGAGAGGCACAGATATATGTGAAAACACACAAAATAGGAAGTGCCCACCTAAGATCAGTGGGTTGCAACCTTCTGGAGGGCCAAAACACCAACTTGGCGAAATTATCTGAAGATGGGGCATGGAATTCCTTGTTGGGAGATTGGTTCCTTTTATGGCATCCACTCTGTTACCTGGCACAAAAGCGTTTCATCAGTGTGAACCTCCAGGTGTTATTACATAAGACAGATTTATAGAGAACTCCTTTGCCAAACATAGTTATTACGAAATGTAGCATCAGACAACCAGAATTCGTTAGAATAACATTCCTTTAAAAATTGTATCTTATTTTATTGCTGTAGTCCGTGTGAAGCACCCTTCAAGGGCCTCAAGATCATTGGCGATATCAAGACTGCAGCCATTTGGCGATATTAAGTGCATAAGGTACATGGAATTTCATGTTGCAAAGCCTGAACTTCACCTAACAGAAGAATATGGCCACTTCAAAACGTCTAATAAATTTAGATTTAAATAAAAACTTAATTACCCAACTCAAATTTTTAGAGAAAATCCACAAGTAAAATTTTGATGACTCAAACTGGTGAAGGAGATTAATAAAACTCGCCAAAATGATTGACTGCACAACTTTTTATAGGTCGGCTTTCTTTTATTTCTTTTTTGCGGGTAACTGCAAGATGAGACTTTTTGGAAAATTGGCTCAATTTATCATAGCCAATAGCAAGCAATCTGTTAAATCGTATCTGGCACGACTCAACATATACTTGTAGGAACAGCCATTAATAAAACTTGGGTAATATGAATTATTATAAGAGATTGAAATGATGCCTTGTAAAACCCATATATTCAAGGTTATTTTTATTAAGCCCTTAACTGTACGATCGAAGAAATTTTCTGGAATTAAGTGTTTCTAAAATAAGTGCAATAACTGGATACTTACAGTAAAAATAAAAGGCCATTTAATTCTCGTTAAAATAGTTGGTACCTTTTATAAAGATATTTTAGTCGTTTAACACTAGAACTACCAAGATCGTTATTTTGACGGTTCTCAACTTCATGCTCAAAAGTTTTGATATAATTCATGTATTGTTCTAGAACTTTACGATGACTTTTAATGAAATATAAGAACAATTACATATTCCTATTCAATTTCTACTCAGCTATTTTAACTTTCACGATTAGTATGATCTATACTTATTTATATCAGGATCCGTCTAAACGAAGACTTTAACAATCTCTTAATAATAATCTTTAATTTGTCAATAAAAAATTTATAAAATTTTATGGATTATCTATGCAAAGATGGACATCAATACGTATTTGCATTCATTTGTACATCGGGTTTAGACATTTCCTGAAAATATTTGAATTACATTTTCCATATGAAATCATATTGATTGGTCCTAAGTATTTTGCAGCCATTACGATGGGATCTATTCTATTCCGATTATGATTCAGTTTAAAACTAAAAGCTCTAACTGGATATCCTATAAATGCAAATACAAACTGTTTATCTTGTTTTTTTTAAATTAATAATTAATGAATTATTATGTTAAATGTTGTTTTCGTTAAACTATGCTCTTTTACTTATATAAACCAAGCCAAAAGTTACAATAAAAATCATGACGATCAAAAATCCGTCAATTTGAATTGTGTGGTAAAACTAAATCTTAATTTAACATCGGTAGTTCTAGTGTTAGTAGAGTTAAGAGAAAATAATCCTATTAAAATGTATTGATAACGTTAATTTATGTACAATAGTATGGAAAAAATTTGCAATACATAACAAAGTGATAATCACAGCTACCTCAGCTTATTGTACATAAGGTTATTCTGAGAAGTTCGTAAAGACAAAATAGCGAAAATATAAACTTTTCAAGAGAATTGAATTTTCGAGTGCTCATTTCAATAATTCTTAAAAGAAGCGACTCAGTGAAACTAGATTTAAAACAGTTAATTACCTTCTAATTTTTACTGAAATGGGCCTAGTTGGTTCGAATTAAAAAATGTTATGGAAAGAAACAAATTATTTTAAATTAGACATTTATTATGAAAACTCAAGATACTTGCAACATTTTTTGCACGCGATTCTATTTTTAAAATACATTTACAGAAAGGATTTTAATGGACAGATGTTACTACGCTAAACAGCATTCAGTTACATCATCGAAATTGCATGCAACTGATGAAATAAATGGACAAAACTGAACATGAAATCTTACGCATCAGTTGTTTTTAGGATATTTATAACAAATCCGTGTAGCAACATGTGTTTAAAAGGGCTAATTTTAAGATCATTTAATGGATCAACTTGGCATATAATAGTTAAAAACAAATGTACCAAATTCTGAAAAAGGAAACCAAAATGAGAATTGTGGAGGGAGGGTGGATTTATATTTATATTTCATTATAAAATTAAAAAACATTTTTTTAATAAATAAATTTTTAAGTTATCTACATATAGTCATAAAATTTTGAATAAGTCAATATTTTGTTACCCCGTAAATCTAATATTAATACCAAAATTATGCAAATTTCTATATCCCACTTGAAAAATACTGATTATCAAAACATGTAATAATACTATGCACAACTAACATTGTAAAAATAATAAACATATTGCATTAAAATTTGTATCAATTAATACCCCATAAAATGAAAATCAGACATAACTTTAATATAATTTAATGCATATGAAAAAATAAATATATCTCGTTAATATCTGCAGTTAGAAGCGAATAATTTTAATGACTTTATTTAAATAATTAATATACTTAGTTGCATTTTTACAAATGGTTCTATTTTATATCACTAAAGAAACCTGGGCATCAAATATATGTTAACTTTTTAGGCAAGCAGTATAAAGGGGACACATTTTAATAAGAAATGAACTTCAAATACTTATCGAATAAAAAATATCAAATATTTTGAAATATATTTAAATATAAATGATGCCATTGACAATAAAATCCTTGCAAACACTGACGTTAAAATTTCAGTTCATTCAAAAAAGGAATAAATAAATAATAAAAAAAATTGAATTATAGCCCCACATCATATACATCCATATTAATACATTTTTTAGATAACAAAAGAAAAACTATTTTTTGGAATAGATATATTCCAAATCATGTTTAAAAAAAAATGGTTTATTCAGTTTAAAAATTTTTTGTTAATAACCAAATGTTATCAGTCAAAATAATTTTAAAAATTGATTTCAATTCTTCCCAATTTTCTATTTCAAAAGGGAAATAGAAAATTGGGAAGGGGAAAAACAAAAACGGAAAAAATTAAATTCAAAAATGGGAAAATGCAAACTGGGAAGCGAATAAAAGAAAAGAGGAAGAAAAAAAAATTATTTCAATTATATTCCTTGATGAAGCATTCGTAAATAACGAAAAGTGAATATTAACCAAATATAAAATATTTTTTAAAAAATGTGCATTGTCTTTAAAGCAAATCAAGAAGCAATTGATATTAAGGCTGCCAGCATTTCCAGAATAATACCTTATAAGCAATCAGTTCAAACCTTTAAATATTTAGAAATCAATTTTCCATTCGAACAATCCTTCCCACTTTGAAATAGTTTTTGTAGAATTTTGTAATATCATCAATGATTTACGTAATTTTAAACAACTACTTATCTAAATTTTTTCTTGGATCAATTTGGTGTATTAACCTATTTTCAAATGCGGCGCTTAATAGTTGTTTTTATAGTACGTTTCTTATTTATTTATTTTTTCGATTAAAAAAATCAGTTTTATCGGATATGCTGCCTTTTTTCTCCCATTGAAAGAGAATTTTAAGTACAAAAAAAATTTAAATGGTTTAAATGAAATGACTGGCCATATTTCCTGAATTTCAACTTTGCAGAGACTAGATATTGTGATGAGATGGAAATAAGGATATAAAACTGGAAATGGAAATTCAAAGAAAAATAATTTCTAAAAAAAAATTAACTAAGCAATTTATTGAAAAATTCGTATTAAAAGATAAAAGCAAGTTTTACCTAAAAAAATTTAACTAAACAATTTATTGAAAAATTCCAAAAGGAATGCGTAAGAAGGGATTTAAAAAAAATCACAAAAATACATTCTACTAATGTTTTTGTTACCTTTTCTTCAGAAATAGTGATACACAAAATATTTTTTTATTTATAACTATTCAAATTGATGAACCCGCATTGGTTATATTAATTGTGTAATTTCTTGAACCACGAATTTTTGTTTTAAACAATTCTTTTTCAATACAAAACTCATAAAATTTAACGAAACCTTTATTAATCTTGATAATCAACATTCAGAAATTCTCGTTCGGTAGATATTTAATTTTAAATAAACTAAATAAAAATCAAAAAAGTATTTAAAATAATATTATAAACAATAAAGTTAAAGTAACTACATTCATAAACAGTAAAATATAGAGAAAAAAATCTTTAAAAAAAGTCAGTTTTTTTTTTTTTTTTACTTGCAATTATAAAAATGTAACACAATTTTTTAACTTCCGGCTTTTGTTGGAGCTACAGCTATAAAATTTAGCATGTAGCTATTTCTAAGTTGATAGATGCGCATTCAAAAAGTTCTTTTTTTTTAAATTCAAATAAATTTTATTGAAAAAATTAAACAAAATTGTAATGTTTTTTCCTCGATATAAAAAGAATGTTTCCAAAAATACTTCCTCAATATTCTAGAATAATAAGCATTTTTTTTTTCAGTGAACTTATTTTAATTTTCTAACAATTATTTCTCTAGTTTTAATAAATTTTCACGTGCATTTTACAAAAATCAATCGTTTCTTTGTTTTAGTTATTAGTTTTATACTCGTGCGTGCTGGTTGCACTGATATAAACTTTTTGTGCACGTTTTCGCAGCTGTATAATTAAAATTAAGTTTAAAAATAAAATATAGATAGACGAATCAAACCTTAACATTATCATACTGCGACAACTTACACCAAAAGTACGAATACCGTATAATTCTTTTTAAATATGTATTACTTATTAAGCGACAACGGGACAAATTTGTCCCAGTTAACTTGGGACATTAGATCACATTAATATATCTAATATGACTAATTCTTTTTACAGCACCAATATCTCAAATAATGATAATAATTTTTAAAAAAAACTAGCAAGAAAAATAAATTGGCGCTCTTTTGCATAACGAAAGCAGGAAAGGAAGTAGGAAAATGGAGCAGTGAATTTGTCACGCGGCGTTTTGCAACAACGGTTCGCCGCCTCGTTGACATTTGCACACTCAATGGGGTGACGAAACACCCCAACGAAGCCCGGCAAGGGCGCGAGATGGGGACTGGTTGCGCTATTTCTGACAAAAACCGGAAGGGGCCGCCGCAATCAGAGACGTATCGCAGTTTGACCGGATGCTAACGAGATGTCCTCACTACAATAGCAATGCGACATTAAGATTCAACACAGGTTGTTTTTCAGCACTAGTGCCGTATGGGTCCAGAAGTCAATGGCAAGAAGTATCATTAAGATAATATAAATAAAAAGCAGGAAAAGGAAATGCAAACAAGTTTCTTGTAGAAACAATCGGCAGCTAAGTCGCGGTGTTTTATTAATAATGCAATAATTTCGTGTGACGGTATATTCATCTGTTGCGTACGTCAACACTGGTATAGCAGTCAAGTTATTAAATATGCATATTTACGTTAAGCATGAATAGAGAATTTAATAAACATGAAATGACAGAAACTCCAAATAATTTCAGATGGTCTAACCCGATAAGACTGATAATAAATTTTAAGTTTCAAAGTAGAATCAAACAGCCATTTAATTACCCTTTTGTTGTAATTGAGATTGGGTTTAAAAATCTAAAGGAAATACGAACCTTTAACCCGAAAAAACCGTGGTATAATAATATTTTAAGTTTGCTTCAATCTTTTAATTATTACGAAAAAATTTATTTTCAATTATTGAAAAAATAATGCGCTCATAAAAAGAAAAAAAAAAATGTAGTTAATATCATCAACACGCACATGTGCACAGACGCTATGCAATGGTAAACAAAAAAATAAACCTGCAGTAAAATTTTCCTTAAAATATTTTTTTAATTAAAGAAGAAAAAAAATTGTAGGAAATAAAATCTGTATCAATTAAAAGCATTTACTATTATTATTTTTTATTTTAAAGCGATGGTAAAATGTCATTTATGTCATAATATATTCTGAAATTACTGAGAAAAACGGAAACATTTTTATTAATTTTTAAATAATTTTTTTAATCTTATTTAAAAAAAAAAAACATTCTCAGCGGGCACTTACTATATAAGAAGCAACAATGCACAAAATTTGGGACTACTAAGACCAACGATATATTTTATCTAGAATTTTGAGCGATTTTTCTATCATGATTCTCGCATCATATTTTTTATAAGTAATATTTAGTCTATATCAAGTTACAAAAGCTACATAATCTGATACAGTTATTAAAGGTAAATTCTAAAAGACAAACCGGGACGATACAGTTAAGAAAGATTAATTTTAAAAGACAAACTAAGACAACAAAATTAAGAAAGATTAATTCTAAAAAAAGAAAGGAAAAAAAGAAAGGATGACTTTGTAATGAACTTTTGTAATACTTCCAGCCTGTTGCATTTTTTTGATTACATAGTAATTTATTTACATGGTGCCGAAACCCAGGAGTATTAATACTGGGTGAAGATTGTGTTTATGCTCTTGAATTTGTGAATAATCGTAGTGCTCTTGAAATTCTGCATTTATCTAGGATTATAACTCGCTGTTGGACATTTAAAAAGGTACTGAAAACTTTATTTTATGCATGAAAATAAAAACTTTTGATAAGTTAAAGACGAAACGGAAGATATCTCGTACTGCTTGTACAAAATTGATTAACAAGGTTTATTTGCTTTTAGAAAGTTGTGATCTGGGCTCTCTCTCTCTCGAGAAAGACATCCTGTGTCTTCAAGTCATTTCACCCAGGCCACAATCTTCACTATCGAATAAATTATTGTGTAATCAAGAAAAGTAACAGTAATTTATTTACACAGTCACATGTTAATAAGTTAAGTTAAACTGCATAAAAGTAAATTGTGGGGCTGAACCGTTTAATAATTTGTTAATAAAAATAACGAATTTCAACTTTATTTTTTGATTCATTTATAAAAAATTAATATCCTATTATTTTTTTCATTTCAGTCTTCCTGGAGTTAATAAAAAACCAAGAAAAATTAAATTAAAGCACCCCTAACGCCCCAAATACACAAATAATGGATAATTTGGCGAATATAATTTGGCGAACAGTTCGATTTTCTTACTGCCAAATACCGGAAGCTTACAGGATCTGATTCATCTGATAAACACATTAAGCATACATAACTTTTACACTATCACACTCTAAAAAAAAAAAAAAAAAAGGATCGGAAATCACCACAACAAACCGTAAGAGACGCCACTAAGCCATAAAAAAAGCACCGTACAAAAACTGGGTGAAGGTCATTTTTTATCAGCCATATAGTGGCAAAGAAAAGCAGCCAGAACTTTCAACAGCTCAGCAATTCTAAAAGGGTTTTAAAAACAAAATAAAAACCACTGATAAGATAAAAGGCGAATTCCTAGTGAAACCGAGAGGTGTTACATAGCAGTGGGTCAGAGCTTTTGCGACGAAAACAAATACAAACTTGCAAGGTTCCAAAGGTGCTAGATAGGCCTTTATTGTTGTGGTTAAAATTTTGAATGAAGACGATTAAATAATAGGATTTCAGCTCATAAATTAATCATAAAATGCTTCATTAAAAAATATTGGAGGAAATAACTTCTGGCAATTATATTCAGCAATTCTTTTTTAATAATAACTTCATATAAAAATTCGCATATTACTATTTCTTATATTAATGAATTAAAAAGAATCTGCCGGCGTCCTGGCATAGGGGTAGCGCGTCTCCCCCGTGATCAGGGCGTCCCAATTTCGTGTCCCGGTTTGGTCATCGTTGTTGTTATTCTGTGTTCTATCTGTGAGATGTGTGAATGTGCCCCCCCCCCCCCGTAAAAAAAGGGTTGCGCAAACGAATGTGACAGCATAAAGTACTAAGTTGTACTCTTGGTCCTAGTTGGCGCTTCTGAAAAAGAGACGCTCACTCGGCTTAAATCGCTGGCAGATAACAGTCAGCGGACTTGTAAAGAGCCATAAGTCATAACACAACACAAAAAGAATCTATTGCAAGCCTTAAATACTACCTTAAATTGAACAATTAAGAAAAACTAAGATTTCATTTCATTTTTCATATCTACATTTCCACAATTTGATACTTTAGCAGAATATTACTAACTCTAAATCTTAAGAGTTTGAATTGAAAATCGCAGTACTGGTCCTATCTAATCCAAAAACAATTTTAATTTTTAGGCGATTTCTTTCTTTGTCACTTTCTCATATAAGAATTATAACAACGAGAAATTATAGCAAGCATTGACCCATTCTAGGGTCATAGGATGTATGCTTCCCACCAAATTCATCAATCTTTGTATGAACTTATGTAGAATGGCAAGTTCTGACAAATTTTTCAACAAGACAAAAAATTAGATGCTTCAGTTCCTTGTCTTACAAAAAATGGTGTGTTTAGATTTGTTACCTAATTATTAACTAAGCAAATTAATTAATTAATCAAAATAAATTTATCTGAAAAGCTAAATGAATGACTTTCCTTAAGCTAATCTCAATCCTAAAAATATTTTAATATCACAACTAGAAAAAAAAATGGCCTTTTAAAGAATTAAAGCAACCGAACTCGAGATTTCGAAGCATTTCCACATTTTAGACCTCTCACCCTCAGTCCGGAAGGGGGAGAAAAAAAAAGGGAGGGGGGCTTTTTTTTTTTGAACTATCAATTTGTTTGTGAATACGAAAATTCGAAAAAATTTTCAAGCTAGACGAATGAAATTTGGTAAATAGACTAAACAATATTTGTTGCTTTCTGTTCAATTTTCAACGAAATTCGTTCAAAAAGAACGTTTGTCTGTTCAAATACAAGTAGACTCGATCATTTCAAGATTTAAAGACAAGACAATTTAGCATCTAAAATGTTCAAACATATCAAAATTTTGATGGAATCTGTAAAAGGGTTAATCAACTACCGGTTTTGTACCTTCACATGCATATAAACGCGATAACTCAACAGTATAATGAGTTAAGTTTATGAAATTCAATTTATAATCTTTTAACAACAATTGTCTCAATCAAAATTTGTTTCAATCGGTCGGATTAAAGGTCTCAAAATACACATTTGATTTTCGGGTTCTTGCAACCACATGCCAAAAAAAAAAAAAATAAATAAATAAATCCACCCAAAAAAAAACCCATTTAGGGCCACCCTGTATATTTAAGAAAAATGCTAAATTTATGCTAAAGATCTATATTTAGTAAATATTGTACGCTAATACCATGCAAGACTTTTCCATCTATACCCAAATCTACAACTTTATGCGGGTGGAGGAAGAGAACACCTAAAGGAAAATATGCGAGAATGTTCAGGGAATAACCACCTCCCACTTGTTTAAAATTGCATATGCATCGCATAAATTCATCATAACATGATCATAAAATCTTTACACTAACAATGTTCAATCTAAGATTGGAACATTTCAGTTTGCTACCAAATCCAATTATGAACAAATCGCACCTTGCACAGAGCGTCGTTCAAAAACAGTCCAATCATATCTTGGCATTGCTCTTATTATGAAAAAAATGACGTTATCCATCCAGGCGCCATTCGAATTTCTAAAGATGATTCTGATGTTAAGTCACCAATGCACATCGGCGTTGTAGATAATAATTTAGACTAAAAAGACTTTGAAATATGTATATATTGATTAAAATGTCTTAAAGATGTTATTATTAAAAAGATTTCATAAGAATATTGCTAAAATATGATTGGAATTTGAAATACTGACGAACATTAAAAGTGGGAAAAGAAAAAATTAAACATAAAAAAAGATTTTGCTGGAAATTTCTTAACCCGTCACATTAATATAATAATAATAATTTACGAAAATTTCATTCGGACCTGTCTGAAACAGCCAGCAGATAATATTATATCAGATTAGAGTCCTCTATCTTAATTTTCATTTTGAAATTACCTCTTAATTATATATCAGTGACGACGTGCGCACATATACTGACAGAAAATATGTATTTAATATCGCCATAATCTTTGTATGAGTGAAAGCAGATATTTAAATAATTAAAAGAGCTATTGTTACATACTCTTAAAATATTTTTAAAAATTTATTAAGAGTACAGAAGGAACGGAGGAGGACTGTATTTCTGGCATTCCTGAAAGACTCCCCCCCCCCTTTCAGTCATGATGTAAATATGACCATTGTACAAAAATATGTTCCAAGGTATCGTATAGAACACTGAAATCCCGATTAAAATTCAATTAATAATCCAATTAAAATTTTACAAAACTCATTTTTAGTAAGCAATTATTACCTAAGAAGTAATTATGTGTCAAATAGTCACATTTACATGGAAAGCGTTTGAAACATTCTTTCATCGTGCATGTCGCAATATGTAGATCGTATGTCAGCTTATAAACATTATCACGTTCAAAACCCATTTTCTATTCGGTAAAATTTAAAGATTGGAATGTATTGCTGCCATTTTTATAAAGTCATGTAAAAGTGATCTTTGAACAAAAATATTTCCCGAGATCATGAGGAAATACACTGAAATCCCGATTAAAATTTAATTAATAATCCAATTGAAATTTTACAAAACTCATTTTTAGTAAGCAATTATTACCTAAGAAGTAATTATGTGTCAAATAGTCACATTTACATGGAACTATTTTCCCTGTGTAGCGTTTGAAACATTCTTTCATCGTGCATGGCGCAATATGTAGATCGTATGCCAGCTTATAAACATTATCACGTTCAAAACCCATTTTCTATTGGGTAAAATTTAAAGATTGGAATGTATTGCTGCCATTTTTATAAAGTCATGTAAAAGTGATCTTTGAACAAAAATATTTCCCGAGATCATGAGGAAATACACTGAAATCCCGATTAAAATTTAATTAATAATCCAATTGAAATTTTACAAAACTCATTTTTAGTAAGCAATTATTACCTAAGAAGTAATTATGTGTCAAATAGTCACATTTACATGGAACTATTTTCCCTGTGTAGCGTTTGAAACATTCTTTCATCGTGCATGTCGCAATATGTAGATCGTATGCCAGCTTATAAACATTATCACGTTCAAAACCCATTTTCTATTGGGTAAAATTTAAAGATTGGAATGTATTGCTGCCATTTTTATAAAGTCATGTAAAAGTGATCTTTGAACAAAAATATTTCCCGAGATCATGAGGAAATACACTGAAATTCCTATTAAAATTCAATTAATAATCCAATTAAAATTTTACAAAACTCATTTTTAGTAAGCTATTATTACCTAAGAAGTAATTATGTGTCAAATAGTCACATTTACATGGAAAGCGTTTGAAACATTCTTTCATCGTGCATGTCGCAATATGTAGATCGTATGTCAGCTTATAAACATTATCACGTTCAAAACCCATTTTCTATTCGGTAAAATTTAAAGATTGGAATGTATTGCTGCCATTTTTATAAAGTCATGTAAAAGTGATCTTTGAACAAAAATATTTCCCGAGATCATGAGGAAATACACTGAAATCCCGATTAAAATTTAATTAATAATCCAATTAAAATTTTACAAAACTCATTTTTAGTAAGCAATTATTACCTAAGAAGTAATTATGTGTCAAATAGTCACATTTACATGGAAAGCGTTTGAAACATTCTTTCATCGTGCATGTCGCAATATGTAGATCGTATGTCAGCTTATAAACATTATCACGTTCAAAACCCATTTTCTATTCGGTAAAATTTAAAGATTGGAATGTATTGCTGCCATTTTTATAAAGTCATGTAAAAGTGATCTTTGAACAAAAATATTTCCCGAGATCATGAAGAAATACACTGAAATCCCGATTAAAATTTAATTAATAATCCAATTAAAATTTTACAAAACTCATTTTTAGTAAGCAATTATTACCTAAGAAGTAATTATGTGTCAAATAGTCACATTTACATGGAAAGCGTTTGAAACATTCTTTCATCGTGCATGTCGCAATATGTAGATCGTATGTCAGCTTATAAACATTATCACGTTCAAAACCCATTTTCTATTCGGTAAAATTTAAAGATTGGAATGTATTGCTGCCATTTTTATAAAGTGATGTAAAAGTGATCTTTGAAAAAAAATATTTCCCGAGATCATGAGGAAATACACTGAAATCCCGATTAAAATTTAATTAATAATCCAATTAAAATTTTACAAAACTCATTTTTAGTAAGCAATTATTACCTAAGAAGTAATTATGTGTCAAATAGTCACATTTACATGGAAAGCGTTTGAAACATTCTTTCATCGTGCATGTCGCAATATGTAGATCGTATGTCAGCTTATAAACATTATCACGTTCAAAACCCATTTTCTATTCGGTAAAATTTAAAGATTGGAATGTATTGCTGCCATTTTTATAAAGTCATGTAAAAGTGATCTTTGAACAAAAATATTTCCTGAGATCCTGAGGAAATACAATGAAATTCCTATTAAAATTTAATTAATAATCCAATTAAAATTTTACATAACTTACTTTTAATAATCAATTACTACCTAAGTGCCTATGTGCCACAATGGTACCTTTAGATGGAATTCTTTACTCTACGTAACATTTAAAACGTTTTTCTCATCGTGCATATCGCAATTTACAGACCGTATATCAGCTTATAAGCATCATTACATTAAAAACCATTTCTATTTACTAAAATTTAAATTACACTTAATCGACACCCATCATTTTACAAATACTACCTTATTTCGAAACCGATATAATGCCATATAATTCTTAATCTATCAATACCGGAAGATTATGAGCTTCTAAAACTCATGCATGACAATCAACTCCGAAATTTGACACTTTTTTCTGTCACATGATAGGGACAGTAGCTGGCTCTTCACTGAATAAAAAGGTCGTCCACCCTGTTGAAATTCAACCCGATTCGTGAATATTCAAATATTAACCTTATTTAGAGGGGGTTTCTGAAACCTAACTGCTATTCTTTTACTACTTAAACGTGGATAAACAACAAAATAGGACTGCATAAAAAATGGCCACGGAATTCCCACTGCCCTAGTTTTCGGCGTACTTTTCTAATATGCTTTTCTTTCAAATATGGTGAGGGTATTATCTTTTTCAGAATGGCAACTTCAGGGAGATTTTTTTATGAAGGATTCTTCCTTTTATACTATATATTATAAAAAGTTCTGACTTCAAATGGTAATTTTGGTGCAAACGTTTTCCTTATATAGTATGTCTATTCTAATTGAGATCCAACAGTTAATTTCTAAATCATTAGGGACAAGTATACATTTCCATTTGGGAACATGCGGGAGGGGTCTCACCCTCAGAGGGGTCACCCAAAACTTTCTGGCCTCTATGGCAGAGAACGCTTTACATGGCATTGGTGTACAAAAATAGTTACGAAATATTAACTTTTGGCGTGAATTTGGCATTTTTATTGAATCTATCGTGTCATGTTTGGTGAGATTTTTTGACGATTAATCCCTGCCTGACATGCGTTAATAGTATCTAAAAATCGAATTTGTGTTTTAGACACGTTTTTCTCAAACTATCGAAATAAAAAAAAAATTAACACAAATATCCAAGGCAGATTTGATAAATTTAAGTCACTGGGTTTTCATGCTATCACGTTCGCTTGTTTCTAAAAAAGACTGAAGACAGTGAATCCGTGGTTGGATTTAGCTCAAAATTTGACAGCTGTCTGCACTATAGATGTTAAATATGAGTACCGAATTTTATTTATCTAGCTCTCTTTGTTTTGTAATTATCGTGTTAACTTATATTCGAACACTCGGACAGACAGACTTCCTCTTATGTGATTTTACACAAAATTTGATAGAAATCTGCAAATTTGGTGTAAAGAATATATACCAAATTCCAAAAGTCTAGCTCAAAGCGTTTTCAAGTTATCTTTGTCACAGACAGACAGACATTTTCCAAAAATGCGTTTTTCTATATCAGGGAAGTCTAAAACGTGGAGATTCGTCAAAATCTCGATTTCGGATTTTTTGACATTGCTATACCACGTATACAAAACATTTTTTTTTAAAAATAAAAGTTTTTTTTACAGATTTGAAGAATTAATTTTGTGTTGTTTAGTCATTAAATATGTTGCTGAAAAAATTACATTTCTATTCAATCGCTTAATTTAATCGTATTTAGTAAACATCTAATAGCACTCTTTGAAAACGTGTCACTCTTCTATAATAAAACCGACAAAAGTATTAAGTTTTGAATTTCATTATCTTAAATAAATTAATTGAATCGGAAAAGCGCTACTTGTTGATACTGATGGATTTTCCAGGCATCAACCAATGGAATTTAAATATAAAATCGTCTGAAATAATAAAATTCTGAAGCTTCATAATTCTTTTAGTTTTGCTGATTTTTTTTATTGTGTTTATTTAAAATGTCTGCGTGACAAAATTATTTTATTAAATAAGACTTTATTAAGACCTGTGCCTACATAAAATTTACAAATCGTAATTTCTTCAGAATATATTTACTGATTCCAGCAACATAAAATATAATTCTTTATATTATTCAAGACAGTTTCCATATTGGATATTTACGCCTATCTATAACGGTCAGAGGTTAACTATTAGGCCATAATTAGAGTAAATATTCACCATATAACTTTCTGAGTCTTCAAAATTATTGAAAAGAACGGCTATATTCTGTGTACACAATTTCCCTGAATTGCAGAATTTATTTTTCCAGTTTTATGTCATTTAAAAAGAAGAAGAAGAAGAAGAAGAAAATGAAGAATATAAAATAAAATAATACTTATAAGAATAGAAGAACATCTTCAAAATAATCAGATTTTCAAGTCTTACCTAGAAAGAAAAAGAAAAATCATATTTAAAAATGTGACATAAATGAAAAATACTTAAAATTGTGATACGAATATAATTTTTGATTCAAATAATTAATCCGGGTAAACAGCTTAGCAGAATCAAATAAATCGTTTTCTATTCACCAATTTCATTTTAAAGTAATTGATTTGAACGTTGAATCCCATCAATCTTCAGGAGACCTCTAACAATTTTTTATTCACATCAATATAAACTTAGACTTTAATATAATCATAACGAAATATCAATATTTGATATAGAGCAAAAATTATAGTGTCTTTTAAATTACAGTACAGAAAATATAAATATAAATTATTCATACAATACTAATTATAAATATTAATTAAATGATATAAATATAAATTATTGTATACAAAAGATTATAATTAAATTATAGTTTTCTATGGCAGGGTGTCTTAAACTTTCCCCCAACAAACAAAATCGAACTTTCAAATCAAAAACTTTTCGAAAAAATTAAAAATATTTTAATAAAAAATGACACATTACTCAATAACAGATGAAGACGATAATTGCGAAAAAAGGATTAGATGAAAAAGATTAGAATAAGCTTTTATTCAGTACAATTTTTTTAAAAAAACTATTTTTGGTTAAAACTTTGAAAAAGAAGGTACAACAAATGAAATCTGATTTTATAACATTCAGCGTAAATGCTACATTTTACAGCGGTCTTAATAGTACAGAAAACACACACACACACATTTCCGTTAAAATCCCATCATTGATGTAATCTTTTAAAAAGGAAGCAAAACATATATTTTTGCTTTCAAATTTAGATATTTTTCAGATTTGGGAGGGGGGGAAAACCCACTAAAAGTAAATAAATAAGTAATTAAAAAACACACGATTAAATTAAATCGGATAAAATCGCCCCAAAATAAAAAGATCATCAGTTTTAAGAAACGCTACTTAGGGGATTAGCATCCTTAAAAAAAAAACATCAACGACAAAACAGAAAATTAATTAAAAGCTCGATCATACGACATAAATCCGATTGCACAGCATTTTTATTCGTTTATTTTATTTTATTTATTTATTTTTAAGACTTAAAAGACATAAGGACGCCCACTAAAGGTTCAGAAAACTGACATCCGTTAGCTCCTACTTCCAGATTAACATCAAACAATAACTCAAACCCTTTTGGCAGGTGTCTCGATAGTAAACAGACTGACTCTCCTGCTTCTTACAAGCTATAAATGTCTTAACAAGATAATGGTTTAAGGTAATGGCATTAAATTGCAAAAATAAAGTCATCTTTTAAGTAAACATTCAGTCAAACAAATCAATAAAGCGAATTTTGTCGTCATCAATCATGATTATTAATCCAGGGTTAATGAACAACTATAAACAATACCCAGTATTATTGATAATGGATAAATAACTGGTGTCTCTTTATTTTGTTTATATTCCAGGAACATTATCACGTGCTGTATATGTGATTACGTCACGCAGTTTGGACAAATGACATCATGTGGCCTGTTTTGTCATGTAAGATATGCAATATAATTTTTTTTCTGCGTGTTTATCGAAACCAGCGGGAGTAGTCTCACCAAAACTTTCTCGCATACTCTCTAATAAACTAGTCATGCCAGAGAACGTCTTACCTGGCACTGGTGTACAACAGTTACGAAATATTAATCTTTAGCGTGAATACGGTATTTTAACTCTATCGTGTCATCCTTGGCGAGTTTTTTTGGAGTTTAATCTCTGGCCTAAATTAATAGTATCCAAAAACCGAATTGGTGTTTTAGGCACCAAAAAATTGATACAAAACTGCAATTGTACTCACAAAATCCCGCACCAAATTTGATATATTTAAATCATTGCGTTTTTGAATTACTGCATTTACATGTTTCTGAATGTATACACCGTCATAGTCAATCCGTTGTTGAATACCGCTCAAAATTTAACTAGTGTCTATACTATAGACGTTAAATCTGTGTACCTAATTTTATCTATTTAACTCTCTTTTGTGTAGTCATCGTGTTATATTCGAACAGCTGGACTTCCTCTGAACAGATTTTATTCGAAATTCGATAAAAATCGGCAAATTTTCTAAAAAGACTGTATACCAAATTTCAATAGTCTACTTCAAAGCGTTTTTGAGTTTTCTTTGTCACAGACGGACGAACATTTTCAAACAATGTGTTTTTCGAACTCGGTAGGTATGAAACGTGGAGATTCGTCAAAATCTCGATTTCGAATTTTTTGACGATCGCTGTACTTACTACTTTCTCTATACTACGTATACGAGAAAGTCAAAAGAGATTAAAAACAACAAATACTTGTAATTTAAAAAGAAAAAATAAATATTATCAAGGTATAACTTAAAATCTTATGTTTTTCAGCTACCACAAATCATGTTTTTATTAGCATTGAGTTAATGTCTGGAAATAGGGAATCTAAGTTCAATCATCTATTTTAATATCACAGGTCAAATACATAGACAAGAAAAATGTATGCTCTAATCTGACCTTTCGTATCTACTAATAATACGTTACAAAGCATTAGCGGTACTTAAAATGGCATCATTATTTATAAGGAAATTGCGAATATAGAACTTCAATCAAAATAAAGGTTTCTCAATATTTTTTTTCTTTCCTTTTTGACACTCAATAACTGCTATATACTCTCTGTTATCCAAAGATTTTTGTCACTTCCACAAAACTACAAGAAAATAGCGATTAGTTTCAGTAATTATCCCTCCAATTTCATGAAATGTTTCAGGTCCAGTTGCGGAATTTTAAATAGGCAAATGCTTATCACCGCATCCAGATAGACATAAAAAAAATTGCTATTAGTCTAGTTGCCTAATTAATAAAATAAGAATTATATGGTTCAAAAACATGAGGATTATATCAGCACCTTGCCAAGTATAATTAGGTACACATCTGTTTCATTTCATTCATTAGTTACAGTTATTTAACCCTTTAAAGGGCCATTTTTTTCTAGTCATATTATGTTAAAATATTTTTAGGCTTGAAATTAGAATAAGAAAAGGGATTCATTTAGTTTAAAAGATAAATTAAATTAAATTAATTAATTAATTTGGTTAATTAATAATTAAGTATTAAATCAAGACACATCATTTTGTGTAAAATAAAGAACTAAAACATCTAAGTTTCTGGCTTTCTAAAAAAATTGTTAGAAATTATGCCAACCTACATAAATTCATACAAAGATTGATAAATTTGGTGGGAAGCATACTTCCCACTGCCCTAGAAAGGGTTAATATACAGAAGACTACGGTTAAATAATACAAGGCCACGAGTCATAATAAATAAATAAAAAGATTTTTATGAAGTTATTGAAATAAAAAATTAACCTAAAATAAATAATAATAATGTTAAAAAAATGTATTATGTGATACTGAAATGATAAAAACGTACACTGCCTAGGGCTACAAAATATCTAAACCTGTTTCACTTCAGGTTCAAATGATTTGCAAATTATTAATGATTATTCTTAACTATTGCTTCTCTTATAGGATATAAAAGATCTTGTCAAAATGTACATCCATTTATTTTAACTAAATAAAAAGAGAAATGATAATAAAATAATTGCTTATAATAAATAATATAAATTAAGATGTTTTATAGAAAAATATTATTAAAAAAACAGCAAGAGTATATTTTAACTTCTACCTTCTAAATACACAAAAGCAATGTGGAATTATTTGTGTTTCACAGTGTATTGAAAAGATCTAGTACAGATCTTTTTTTTAAACTGATTGTGTGTAAAATTTGATTCGGATCTAAAATTTGGATGATAAGATCATTCATCAAATTTGATTTATCTAAGTAATCCCTTTTTAAATTCATTGCGATTATAAACAAGCGAAAATACTGAACAACAGACGGTCAACCCTTTGATGGATTAAATCCAGAATTTAATACAATCTAAAACTCACATGATAAGCCTATATACTTAATTTAATCCATGCTTTTTTGAGACATCGTGTTCACATGGATAACGAAGAACAGACAAAAGACTGACTTTCAATAATTGGAATTTCATACAAAATTTGGGTGAATTCTGCGATTTTGATTTAAAGATTATAAACCAAATTTCATGCTTATAGTTCGTTGCCTTTTTGAGTTATTGCATCCAAAGGCCGCCAGACATATTTCCAAAATATAATTTCTTCGGATTCGGGATGATTGCGTGAAATATGGTGATACATCAAAAATTTGAGGCCACATTTTTTTGACGACTTCAATATCTTCTATTTATACACTTCGCCAATCAGAAAGTAAAAATAGGTATCACATCCCCCCCCCCAATTAGGGCATACGTAGGGTTTAGGTTTAGAGTATACGTTTCGTTTTTTTATGTTATGCGAACTTCTAAAATCCTTCATATAAATAATAATAGCCGATATTTATTTTATTTTTCACATTTCACAAAGCATGAATTGTCGATAATTAATAATATTTAACATCATATTTGATTAAAACATAAAGAAAAGAAAAGATATAATTAATATTTTTCATGGAATAAAATGGAATTTTATTTAATTAACTGCATTCTAGTGCAATGTGAATATTTCATTTTTCTTTAAACTAATATTATTTTAATTATTAAAGAATAACATAATTTGTTGGATAAAATTCAGAAATCTTAATTTCTCTTGATTTGCAGAATAGTTGTCGATATAAAATTAATAAAACACCACGAATTTTTTAAAAAATAATTCTACTTTTTAATTTAAAAAAAATGATCGCCGACAAAGTATTTAATTTTTTATTTATATTTCAATTTATAGAAATCCTATAAAACAAGCATGTGGCTGCAATGCAAATTCAAAGATATATTCCACTATCCGAAAACCCCAAGGTAACCTTATTCTCAAACAAATTGCATGGGAGTTTTTTTTTCACCCTCCTCGTCCCTTAAAAAATATACTCTCGTTTTTTTCCCCCTTCTTTAAACCCTCTTCACATTTTTTTTAAAACTAAAAGTGAAACTTTTTTTTTTAAATAAAGAAACCGGAAGTACATGGAAGGTTATTTCTACAGCATCTTTACACACATATATAAAGTAGAAGTCGAAAAGGTGGAAGTAGGTCGTTTGATGTGTAGCAATTTTTTTTTTCCTTTCTATTTAATTTATTTAATAAAAAAAAGCAACAAAACCACGTGATCCAACAACACATGGCATGACCGAGGGAGACCGGATTGCGTCATTGCTTTCGAAATGTGCTACCTTTTCTCACAATGCATTGCTACATCCAAAAATAAGTAAATAAAATACTCTACATTTCATTTTCACGCAAAATTTTTACATAATTATTTGCATTATTACTTCGTTTCAAAAAAGTAATTTTACGGATTTAAACAGAAGGTAAAAAGTTCCAGAAGGAATTTGCATTTGTTTGTTTTTTAATTAGTGCCTTTAAAATAGGTTACGTATCATTACTTGTAAAACGTTACAAGAGCTGACTCATTTCGCTTAAGTTACACGATTCAACCATTACGCAGTAAATAATTTCATACCATTCTGAATTTAAGTTCAGAAGTTAATACGCTGCTTGCTCTGAAGCCATCTGTTGAAAGATGTAATTTATTCACCTGCGCTATCTTCCTTGTTTGAGTTTTGCTACAAATTTCGTTTGCTAGATAAGTTATCAAAACGTTCCCATGATTCCTCATTTTTCATAAGGCAGTAATGAAAACGAGTTTGAAAAAAAGACTTAAAAAATTAATAGCAGTGATATAACGATTTTTTTTATTTAATTTCTTTATCTTGTTTTATTTAAATGTCAAACAAAAACTTATTTTTTTATCCATTAATAAAATATATTTACACAAAATTTATATGAAAAAAATTATATTAGCATTGAAAGGATTTAAATCAAACTTTTTATTCCCCCAACATTTTTTTAAAATTTATTTCTTTCATTTGAATCTTAGTTGTATTTTCTTATATATTAAATAAATGCAAAACAATAATTAATTTCTTTATTTTAAATTATTTAAATTTTAAGCAATAATTTATTTTTTTATCCCTTTTTTAAAAAATATTTATGAAAAACTGTATTAGCACTGAAAGGATTTAAATCAAACATTCTTTCCCCACCATTTTTTTTAAATTTATTTTTATCATTTGAACTAAATAAGAGCAAGAAAATAATTTATGCAAATCATTTCAAAAAGAAAATAATAATTTTGAAAAATTACTTTCAGAATAGATTAAAAATAATTTATTTAAATAATGATAAAAATTCAAAATAATTAATTAAAATTACCATATAATTATTATTAGTGTTTGTAAGTTTTCACAGTTACATACGGCACTAAAAGAGATCGTTGATTTATTTCCAAATGAAGACTTATCGTCTCTAAATTTTAATATCTACATCATCATACAACCGAAGAAATAGAGACATTAAATAATTAACCATCATTACAACTATAATTGAGAGCGGCAAAAAAATTGTTGAATAATTTAAGACAATGTTTTATGGGTGTATTAAATGATATTCCTTAATCGAATGGAATAAGTGAGGGAAAAATGAAAGCTGCTGCTATTATGTTAAAATAAATATGTTTAACATAATATATTTCGTGTTTTTTTTTAAACGATTGCACACTTCAAAATTGACAACCATTTGGTTAAACAAATATAAGTACATCAAAATTAAGGATAAATTTAATTCTTTTATTAATTAAAAATACATACTTGCTTTTGCAAGTGAATTTACTATGAACTTTTTTTTAAATCCGAAGTCATATTACCACAAAATAATAGAATATATTGCAGCATAATAATGTGTTACGCCTGATTCATCTGATTTTTATTCATTAGCCGTTCAATCCTATGAGTAACGATTTTTATTCATTATGCAATATTGTAGAAAGAATGCCAGACAAAAAAAAATATTATTGTGTTAATAAAAGCTAGAGTATTTTGTTAGGTATCTAGTTGGTATTTTGTTTTAATATCAATATTCAAAGAAGGTATTTTTTCTGTCATTATAACTTTAACTAACTGAGATAAAAACATCCGACCAAGACAGAATAGATTTGATGAAATAATGATATTAACTAGAATTTCATTAAAAGAATGAAAAGCATTGTCACAAATTGTTTTCGAACCTAATTTTGCATAATTAATAATTTTAAAAAAAATATATACGGAAATATAATTGACATAGTTAAAAGACTAATTTTTCAAATAATTATATATTTAGAGTTTATGGGGGGGAGTTAAAATTTAGATTAATTTACAAAAAACTCACAAAAATTTAGAAACATTCTTTCTTTAGAAGGTGCTTTCAACTCAAAGAGTAAGTATAGAATAAATTTTGAAATTGATTGCAATTTCATCGATTTAAGCTTATTATATAGACTGTTATTTTATTTAAGAATTAATTTATAATTATTAATTTTTTTAATTTATAATTATTAATCTGTTATTAATTTTTTTCAATGTTTACATTATCGGTGGGCGTCAAAATTTCGGAAATTTAAAAGAAAAAGGCTTTAAAGTCGATCCTACACATTTTAAATTTCCATTCCACATTAAAATGGGGATAATCAAATTTCACAACTTAAACAAAAATATTAGCTTCTCTTATACGGCGGATGTTAGATCCGTGTGGAATTTATAAGTACACGATCTTGTATCAGTGAAGATGATGCAGTTCAGTTTTTTGGCAATTTCAATAAATGGCGTAATGAAGGGTGGGTAAAGAAGATACAAATGCCTCATTGCGCATGTCTTCAAAGTGCTACGAAAAAAAAAACCCATTTATTAAATATACTTATTAAAGCCAAACGACATAATGCAAAAATAATATCATGCCTTAAGTGCCATAAAAACTCAAAACGCCACTGAATACTATATTTTCAGAACAATCGAATATAGGACTTTAGTTTTATATGTAAGGGCCATGGTGTCCGACATATTCAAATAAAAATGAAATATTATTTGAATTTTAGACTATTATTCTTAAGATTTTTTCATATTTCTAAAATCAGGTTTTCGATCAGCGTGGTCCAAATTTTAGCAGTTGATAACCTTTGTGTTTCAGTATTTGGAATAAATTTTAAAATATGTTTTTTTTTTTTTACCAATTTGTTTCAAATTGTTTTTAAATTATATTTATTTAATTGTACAAGAGAAAATGGAAGCCAACATTTTAAAATGTAACATACACTAAAATGTTTTATTTTAATTTATTTTAATATTTGTTTTTTAAAAACCGCATATATAAATTTTAAATTAAAATAAATACAAAATATCTGCTATGAAATTTTTTGGGAAAGAACCCCCTTTCCAATGTATTGATTTAGGGCCCCAACAAAGCATAACACGGTCCTTTTTGAATTCGTCATATCTGAGAAAGCAAAAGTATTTAGGATATATCACCCCTATTGCTAAACTCAAAAACAGTTGAATCATATTAACGAGATTTGATCCAGCATGTGGAAACCAAACGAAATCAGTGAAAGAAGGTGGGAAGCGTAGAGAGAAGCCCTCTCTCGCGATGCCATATCATTAAATTCCTCTTCATTAGTGTCCATCGACACCAACCTCGACAAATCGACGTCGTAAATCCCGATCTTTAATACAGAAAAAGCCATTGTCTCGGTCACAGTGCACGAACAAAATTAATAAATCATAACCCGAAACAGAGATAAACAAACCAAACAAATAAAAAAAAAATGGAGGAAAGTAAAAAAAAAAAAAACACTATACTTTTTTTTCTATCATTTCATTTTCAATCGGCGCAATCGATGGCGTGTGGCGGAGCGCATGCGCAGCCTCAACAGACTTCAGGAAGTTTTTTTTCCCCTGGCCTCAAGGTCAAATCGTCAGTGGCGGCGGGAAAATACCTAACCTTGTTACGTAAATGGTGATTCCTTTTTCGTTTCCGAATTTTTTTAATACCTAAATTTTGCTCTCAAATCTAGCGGCGGATTTAAATATATTGCGACCCTAGGCAGTGAACACTATGACCCCTATTTTTTAATAAGATTGATAGTTTCACATTTCAGACTTTTTTTAAAAATATTAATATTATTATTTTATTTCACTAACCATGTGAATATATATATATATATTTTAAATTATCTATTATGACTCTATAATGTTTGGTTTCCACGCTCGTGCACAATATTATTAAAATAGATTTCAAATTTTTTTCATAATTTTTCTATTAATGAATGACGCCAGGCAATTGCCTAATCCTCCTAATTTTATAATCGCCACTGCTCAAACTACTTGATAGCTGTTACACTAAACTATACCTATTAGTACTATGGCTTAATATTAGAATTATTTTTCATTTAAATTTCATAAAAGGGATTAAGTGTAATGTTTGGATTACATTAGTACAGGATATTATAGTGCAATTTATAAATTCCTAAAATCAAAATCCAGAGAACATAATAACGAAAAACTTTTGAAGAATATTAATTTCGCTATTGTTTTTGTTCTCCCTCCCCCACAATTTGGGTAGAAAGTATTATTTCACACAAAAGTGCCATTATACGTAAAATTATACCAAAACGGTCAAAGATTTTTTTTTATCATTTCTAATAAACCCTTTATAAGTTTTAATTATATTTGTTTTAAAACATAACAGAATTTTTACTGAAGAAAAATAATTCATAAATTTTTACATCATTGTTAAAAAAATATACAAATAATTTTTTTCTTCCGCAAACAATAAAAAAAAAATGCAATGAACAAAATTAGAGAATGTGAAACATAGAGAAACAAGATTAATATAATTATTTGTATTTTTATTGCAATAAATATACAGTATTTTGCAATATATATATATATATATATATATATATATATATATATATATATATATATAAATTTATATATATAAAAATATTTATTTAATCTCTGTCTTAAATTTTTTAATAGTAAAAACTAAAACCATTATACCTTTTTCAGCAACATATAGAAATAGCATAAGACTTTTGATTTCATTTTATACCCTTTTAAAAAACTTTTTATTTCGTAATATTTAAAAACATTTATCATCCAAGTTTGCTTGAAAAACACAGAGCAATAGACTATAATTTTTTTCTTCAGAAAAAAAAATAATAATAATCTCACTTTCATTTTAAACGTTTTAAAAACTACGACCGATTATAATGCAGTCTTCGCATACAAAATATGCATGTCATTTCTGCAAACGATTCCACAATTCCGCAGCCGATATAACCGGTTCATTTCGCGGCGGGGTAGGAGGGAGGGGTACAATAAAAATAACAAACTGTCACGTATCCGAGCAGGAAGGAATATTCTTGTTAACAACCGACATCGATAGGATGGAGAAGCTGACCTTGAGAGATGCAGATTTCTACAGAGGAGGCTTCTAAAAGAAGAAAAAAATTACTGCCAACAGTCCATTTTCAGGACTGCCATATCTGAGAGGCAATGCAATGCCAAATTTCTTTTGAAAGTAAAGCCAGTTCGATTTCGATTGTTTAACGGAAATGTTTACTTATTGTTTAATTTTTAATTCAAATTTCAGAAGTTTACATGTTAAAAACGAATCCCAATGAATAAAGAGAATAAATATATAAGAAATAAATTGATGAAAAACAGTAAGTAAAATCGATTTAATGTGACGAAGAGAAAATATTTTATATGAAAGCATTCACGTCCAGGAATTTATTTCGTTTAGAATTAGGAAATGTATGATGAAATTCAAACTGAAAGCATCAAGATTTTCTGAAGACTTGAGAAAACTTGCGAACTCAGGCGTGAAACCGAGATTTTTGTTTTAGGGTGGGTAATAGAAGAATATCAAATTATATATAAAATAATTAGGAAATCCTAAGAGTAGAAATCTTCAAAAGCGATTTTTTTAAATTAATTAATTATGACAATAATTTTAAATTGGAAATCTAACTGTAAACTGCATGATGTGATACATGCAATATGATAAAATGACCCAAAATCTTCTACAAGGCCGATCGTTGAATCTAGAACTACCAAAATTCGACAGGTAGTTACAGCCATTTACTATAAAATTACTTTTCAAAATTTTATTAATATTATTAATAAAAATTAATTTAAATTTAACGTTATTCCCCAATAACTCCGAAGCATATTTCTATTTCACTTCTATAACATCTTAAAATTAAATATTAATAATAATAAGAGAAAAATAGGCGTTTCAGAGACAAATTTTATTTCTGTAAAATTACTTTAAATTTTAATGAATTTAAAAAAAATATTACAAAAATAATTTTCACTTTTTTAGTAACTGTTTTGTATATTGTTAACAACACTGCAAATATATTAAACACATTTAAAAAAAATAGCTGCAAATATCTAAAAAAATTAAATAATAAAATTAATATAAAAAAATGTAATAAAATTAATAATTAAGTGTAAAATTTTAAAAAATAATGTTAGATAGAGAAATTAAAATTTATACATTATCGTACTGCAATATTTAGGGCAAGAATCTCCTTTGATTTTTTAAAAATAAAATCTATTGAATTAAATTTTATTTTCATTTCAAAAATGACACAGTCTTTTATATTTTATTCTACACAGGAAATCATCCGGTACGTCATCTCCTACCCCACACCTATATTATGAATCGAAACCCCTCGAAGGCCATTTAATTTAAAAACCAAACAAAAATGTGTAGCCAAACATTTTAAAAAACAAGCCAAAAATCTCCAATTTAGCTTTAAACCCGCCAAAATGGCAACCCTGAACCTTCATTTCAAGATGTAAAGCAGGAGACAGTTCCAGCAGATGGCGATGAGCGGTTACTCCAGTAAATTAAAGGCGACACATATAGAAAAAAAATTAATAAAGTAAATAAATAACAAAACAAAAAACTGCTGAATAAATGAAAGCCGACTGACAGAACGTCTTATTGCCTTAAGTTGGTGTTTAAGATTCCAGTTCCATGTTAATTAATTCCAATGCATATAATAAAAATGCAAAAGAACCAGTTCAAGACCATCTGCTAGGTGATATCTTAGTGTATATCTTTTCTCCTAAGAGGTTTAACGTGCACAGGATAAAACAACAGAAGTTAAGAGTGATGAATATTTAAAGACGGTTATGTCACAGGTGAAATTTATTGGAATGCCACATATTTAAACAGGCAGGCATTTGAGAAGATTAGTGAAGTGTTACTTAATGAGTGAGAGATTAAGAATTCTTTTAACGCAGATTAGATCTTTCGTTATTTATAGATAAGAATTTACCTTATGCATAAACAATGAAGTTTACTTTCAGTGTTTGTGTATAAGATAAAATAGTTATTATGCAAATACTAGAAGAAATGTTTACAAATTCTATGCTAATCTATATTTATTTATCAGATCTGCATATCTTAATTAAATACACGTGGCGCTAACAAAGGCTTTGCATAAATTAAAAATTTTAGCCATTTCATTCACAAATATTTCGTTTTTCAGATAAACAAACTCATTCAAGATATTTGAATTGAGAGTTTCTCAGCGGTGACTTGGGTAAAAATTAATTTTTCATCTATCTATCCTTCATTTATCACCATTACTGGCTTAGCAATCTTCATATTATTTTTTTTTTATGCACTTCATCCCATTTGATTTTCAAAATTGGCATCAGTGCACTACTGTTTTGAAACCAATTCGTTTTGATGATTTTTTTTGTGGCATCTCTTTACATTAATACCCAAGGCTTCTATATCTTTGTACCAATCAATTCCTCCATCCCTTCTTGTCAAATGTAACTTTAAAAAATGACCGCAAGATATTCATGTTTTAAATTTATGACAACTCTTATTGATGCTTGGGGCATCAATACTGTTCTGGCATCCACCACACCATTCGTCATGATATTCTTTTAGATTATTCACAACATTTTTTTACCCCCTTGTCATATTTGATTTTAAAAGTTGGCATCAACGCACTAATGTTTTAATTCAGAGGCACTTCCTGAGACTGATGGCATGACATCCATACCACCCTTGCATAAACCGCTCCCATTGCTAGCTAAACCACCAAATATCGAACATTTAAACCGTCGAGTTCCAAAAAATTAATTATAATTATTGGGAACTCAAGATGATAGAAAAGAGGAAGCAATGGCTTATATCATTACACCTAAGTAAATAGTCCTGAATATGACCTTGATCTATAGAAATTTAAATGTTTAACAAGAATCAAGTTTTGCATTGACAAAATCGAAAAAGGTGAGACGCAGTTCAATTACTTAAAAGAAAATTGTTTAATTTCGTATAACTCTTTAGTGAGTCTCAAGAGGCGTAGGAATACATGCATTGTCATTCATTCATTTGTGATGCGGTCGCTCAAAACATTCTACATGCAGCTCTATCAACTTGAGTCATCGCTAACTCAGATAAACAATTATTTAATTTCGGGAATTATAAATCCTAACAGACGATTAAATTAATGTTTCAAAATAAGATTATAATAGATTGTAATTTTATAATTTTTCAAAAGAAAAAAATTATAAAGAATGACGTCAAATATGACGAAATTAGATCAATGAAGGAATACAAAGGTTTAATCCAAATTCATTCATCAGATACAAACACGATATTCTAACAGCGATTTTAATAAATTATTGTTTTTGCTTATTTCATTCATAACGATTTACACAAAGTATTTTTCAGATGACAATCGTTCACTCCAAGCTTCAAAACATATTATATATATATATATACAAAAGTATTAAAATCAAGTTAATAGGAAAAAACAAAAAATCAAATAAAAATTAAACCAAAAAATTATAAAAAATATTTTTTTATTTTTTATAATTTTTTTGGTTTAATTTTTATTTGATTTTTTGTTTTTTCCTATTAACTTGATTCTAATACTTTTGTATCAATTCATATGTGTTTTAGAAGTAGCTGCAATTGCGCTCTCTAAATACTATGAAGTTCTTTTTTGGTTTTAGTTTAAATAGGTTATAAATTTTAGTTGCGATTTCGAAACTTTTTGTTTCGTTTTCATTTTAGTTTCGTTTTCAAACTTTTTCTTACTTAAGATTGGTTATATATATATATATATTTATATATAATCCACTTACATATAAGCAATGAAACATGAACTAGTATTTAAAAATTTAAAATTAAAATGTACAAAAGATCTGGCTGACTGTTGGAGTCAGAAAATATTACTGTGCTTTGGGCGCTATAGATTTCTATTACCTACAATTAATGGCAATGTTTTTACTATCGTCTAAAGGCAGCACAACAATGGGGCGTTTAAAATTCGAGTTACTGAATATTACAGAAAACTGCTTTTCCCATCAGTAAAATTTAAATATTTTCTTAATTAAAAAAAACAAAACAATAAATCTATCATATCAAATTTCTTTAAGTCTGACTGTGTTATGTTTATCTATGAGAGGAATAAATGTATTGGTAAGGAGTGTATGATTGTTTTCTTTGTTCGATCAAATCACCAAAGAATATAGCGGGTTTTTCTCTGAATATATATTTATAACAAAACACAATGCAAGTTATCTCAAAAACTTGAACGAGGAGGGGGAAATAATAATTTCAAGAAGTCTTAACACATTCCATAAAAAAAAAAAAAAAAGTGATCGTTCGCCTTAAATTTCAAAAATAAGACCAACAACAAATTAATACGAAACAATCCGAAATACGCATTGGTATATTGAGAACACGTCACTCCTACTAAACCAGGAAAAAAAAAAGTGATACATTACAACATTAGAGAACACGAAATAAAACCCGTGGGAAGGTGAGGCAGAAAAATAAGAAAGAACGGATTAAAAACAAGTAGGTGGACACATGAGTTAAAAACGAAACAATAAATCTAAACATTACAAAAAAAAAAAAAAAAAAAAAGATTTTAAGTAAACTTTTTTCATATTGCTTTGTTAGCCCTTCTTCGGTATACAATATGATAGCATTTAGAAGAATTGAGAGTTAACTCACGCAATGGCGAAACTAGAGTTAGTAGCGCCTTAGGCATTATAAAATTTCTGCCCCGTGTCCCCGTTTTTCACCTATGTTATAACAGATGAATTGCACGTATAAATTGAGTGGTCTGTAATTAAATCATCGCTTTGTTAGACCTTTGGAAAATAAATTTAAGTGTGGCGTAACGCTTGGATAAAATAAAATCTCTCTCCACCATCCCACCTTTCACCAGTATCTCCACAAGAGTAAATTGAGCAATTTGCAATTTTAAACCGCGATCAAATAACGAGGACCACGATTGATCCGGCACTCCACATTCTGATATTCAAATTATACCAATGTGTAGATTTCACTCACACACTAAAATCGTAGTACATACGGACTTGATATTGTCGAATCCATTTTCTAAATTTCACGTCGCATTCCCCTTGATCATACGTATAACAAATATCAGTCCACCTACATGTGGAATCTTGATAGAATCGGGCTATGAAGTTTAGATCTTACACAGAGCTAGATTAAAAAATAAGAGAGAGAGGGAAAGACAATTCCCTAGTTTCAATTTTGGGATGCTTTTTTTTTTTAAATATATTTTCAGAGAAATTTAATTTGCAGTGGTTGTGCACTCCTGCTCAAATAAATCAAATCTTGCTTAAATTCCTGAGCATTGATGTAAAAGGATCCCTGACTGATTATTTTTTGTAAGTCTTATATTTCTTATTTTATAATTTCAACAATATATATTTGCTTCATAAACTGCAAAGTAAAATCTCTACGATCTTATATTTGAATAATATTCAAATTGTTTTAGAAGTTTTTTTTAAAAGTATTTTTGATGATTATTATTATTTTTAATTCTGCGAGATACTGAAATCAACTTCCTTAAAAATGGTCCGAAACTTGATGTCCATTACTTTAGTTCGCCACAATTTACAACTTAAAATTGCTTACATATAAATCATAATTAAAATCAATAAAAAATAGTTTGTTTTGAAAATGTTTGAGGGAAAAGAGGGCCTTCATATTTTCACTGCTTTAGAGGGCTCAATTCGTTTATTGCAGTATAAGGATTCAATTCAATCATTGTAATATAAGAACATTTTTCACATTGGAAACAAAAAGGCAAAATATGAATAGTTTGATCATTTTAACAAAATCGAACAAATATCAGGTGCTTGCATGTATTTTAGTCAGCGACATCTATAGGTAAACACGCGAAGCATTTATATAAACGACAACGGTTTTGGGTTTACCAATTTACTATTACTTTATTGTTACCATTTTGAAAGTTTTCCATTTAGTATTATTGAGTTATTCAGTGTATAAAAAACTCAATCATGGAACACTCCAAATTGCATTTTCGACATTCATTGCTTTTTTTTTTTTTTTTTTTTTTTGATTTGAAGACATCTGCTGCCGAAGCCCATGAGATATTTTTAGAAACTTATGGTGATGCTGTTCCGCCATATCCGATTTGTCGGTTTTGGTTTCAATGATTTAAAAGTGGCGATTTCGATGTCAAAGAACGGCTTGGAGGACCAAAAAAATTCGAAGACAATCAATTGCAAGACTTATTGGGCGAAAATGGGAAAAAGTTGTAGAATATGATGGAAAATGTTTTGATTAATATATAGGGTAGTTATAATTTTAAAGATCCACTTTGAAATGGTCATAAAAGGAAAACTACTCGACCAAATGGTAATAGTTTAAAAGAAGTCATAGGAATTTGTTTTCCGCTAAAAAAAAGTTCACAAACTCACTACTAGGGGTGGGAATGGCGCTGTATGTAATATTGTTAAGCATAGTAAGACATGAAGACATCGGTTTAAAATGTGTTTAATCGTTTATGAAAAGTGTTACAAAGCATGTTAAATGTGGTGTCTACCACTTTCTGAAAGCAAGTTAAATCGCATTACTGGATTCTCAACAGTAGCTCTTAGCACATCGGGAAGAACATGTCGGTGTATCGCAACTTTCAGATCCGCCAAATGGTTTAGATTATCACCCTTAACAGTGCTTTTGAGATAGCACACATTGAACATGCTTTGTAACAACTTCAGAAACGATTCAATACATTTTAAACGATGTCTTCATGCCCTATTACGCTTAACAATATTGCATACAGCGCCATTTCCCAATTGGTGAGTTTTGAACTTTTTTTAGTAGAAAAGAAATTTGCATGGCCTCCTTTAAATTGTTACCAAGTTTGATAACATTTCGTCCAGTAGTTTTTTGAACTTTTTTTTGGCAGAAAAGAAATTTGCATGACTTCCTTTAAATTGTTACCAAGTTTGATAACATTTGGCCCAGTATTTTTCCTTTTATGGCCATTTCAAAGTGGAATTTTAATTATAACCACCCTGTATATTATACCAATTTTTCCCAATAAATGTCCTTTTAAAATGAAAAAAAAAAAAAAATGATCAAAATACATGCAAGTAAGTACTTAATAAAAAATAAATACATTTTACTAAAATTTAAAATCTGCAAAAACAGATTATTTCTAACCGTATTGTAAAGTTAATCATAAAAATCGATTTTTAAAATATTATGTTTAAGTTAAGAATTTATTTTGTTGCAACCTAATACATTAACTGTACCTCCAAAATACATGATGCGGGTAGTGGTTTCTAACATGGTTGCGTGTACGATTAAAATGCAGTAAAGCCTACATGTTAAGGAAGCACGAAGACGAATTATTGACTGTCAACCAAATTATGCGCTAAGACAACAAAATAACGCGGGTAAACATTAGAAGAAAAAAAAGACTAATTATAAATATTAGGTCAGGGTTACATCAAGCCCACGTGTTTTCTCAGATGATGGAATATTTGCATTCCAGAGAGAGAAAACTGATTCTAAATAGCGTTGCAAGAGATTCCCACAAAAGCGTCAGGTGCACATACTGTATTATTCAGGAAAAGTGACCTTGAACAAAGGTGGGGCAATAGAAAAAAGAATGGAATACAAATCGGAACGTTAACATTATCATTTTCTAGAAAGTTTAACATTCGGTAAATAACAGATGTGATACTTGATAATTCATTTACTTATGCTGGCTTATTAATTTCTATTTCGTCGTCGATTTTTTTATTTGTATTCCTATTATAAGCCTACATTGCAACTTTTTAAACTGCCTGATATCGTTTCTACTAATGAATCGATTTCTATTATTTTTACTGAATTACTAATTCCCAGAATACTTATAAATTATATCATATCTCAATATCTCTAAACGAATTTAGGTTATATTCGTTTAGATGATGGATTCCAAATAAACAGACATGGGAATCTAAACATGGAATATCCAAAAGGAGAATAATACAATTTAATGCAAGTACGCCAAATGGATGAAAAAAGCTAACTAGCTAAATAAATATCAAACTGATTAAAGCATACAATGATCAGAAAATCAGCCGGCGTCCTGGAATAGGGATAACGCGTCTTCCCCGTGATCTGGGCGTCCTGGGTTCGAGTCCCGGTTCGGGCATGGTTGTTCTTCATCTGTTCTACCTGTGAGCTGTGTGAATGTGCCCTCCTGTAAAAAGGGACTGTGCAAGCGAATGAGTGATGCGTGAGTGGCAAAGTCGTACTGTTGGCCCTAGTTGGCGCTACTAAAAACAAGAGACGCACCCACTATTGGTTTGAATCGGTGTCTTATTAACAGCGGGCTTGTCTAATTTTATTTAATTACGTAACTGTCTAACTTCTATCAAGTTTATAGCGAAACTTTTTGGAAGTTTTCGATCGTTTTAATTTAACTTACATTTTAGAGGATACTTATGGACAACATCAAATAATAATAAATGACTGAATTTTAGCTTAAAATCATGATAATACTGTAATTCGACGAACGAACAAATTAATTAAGTAGTTAAATAAGTATAAGATAGCAAAATTAAAAAAGTCAAAATTAACCATTATAATCGTAATGAAATAAAAATTATCTGCAGTACCAGAGACGCATAAATGCAAAACACAAACGCCATGTAATTAAAATCATTAAATTGGAACGTGACGTCACACATGAATTGATGTGTAGTTAATATATATTTATATCCAATCTTACGAAGAGTTGCCCTTTTATATCATATTATTATGATTTTTATTTTTGCATCCATCTTAAAATTCGATTGTAAGAGTTATACCTGAATAAAGTCTTTGAAAAAGATGATGTTCACATTAATATAATGTAATATAAACTAATAATATTAAAAAAAAATTTAAAATATTAAAAAATTATATATTTTAACAATAATATGGTTATATAATTTTATATATTTTTAAAAAACTAATAATTATGAATAAAGATAATAAAGACGCAGTCCTATTGGATTGTGGGGAAATACAGTTAGAATTAAAACTAATTTATTAGGGGAAATGATACTAACTAAGAAAATTACATGCAATTAAATGCGATTAATTAACACAATATTACGTTTTTATCCTAAAAAAGCTCTAAAATATTTTAATTAGATTTCATTAAAAAAATTTTAAGCAAGTGTTAATTTGCAGACCACACTAGCTAGTTTAAATGTAGATAAAAAAATTTCCACATCACTTTCGATAAATGTCATTTCGTGTATGTGTAAAACATTCCTTCTTAATTATACGTTAAAGTAAATTTTGTTACCAAGTCGAAAGAATAAGAATATCCTTAAAGATACCAAAATGGCATTAGCAAATTCAGACAATCAAGACTGATTTGAAGAAAACAGGCATCACAAATAACTTTTAAAAGGTAACTGTCATGCGCTTGCATAGCGATTAATTGACATCTGGTTAAAAGTGAAGCGCAAAGAGCATAAAATATCTGAAACCATGACGCATTAACGCATGACATTTGCCATTTAACAAGCAACAGTGACCTCGATTCCAGGAATATTACAGTTAAATTGTTATTTAAGTTCGGTATAAGCAGCAGAGAGTATTTTGCGCAATACTAAATAAATATTAAACATAGTGGTTATTTAAAATTTAATAACATTCATGCACTGTTTATTTAATGTCAGCGTTTAAAAAAAATGGTAAAAATTATTGGAATTATATTATTAAAACTTAATTACATGTTTCAAACTAATAAGTTAACTGACAAGAAATTGTGAGTTTAATAATTTTTAAAATATAAAAATAGTATAAAATATAGTCAACGCATTCGCTATACATAAACCTTTTCCATGTTCATTCATATTCAACATGTTAGCTGTTACGACTCATGTCTGTGATTCACATAATTTATTTGAATGTATGTTCATTTTTTATGTTAGCTGTGTTAGAGCACGAAAGAAAAAGAAAGAAGATGTGAATCACGGATGATACACGCGGCAGCCAATGTGTTAAAGCAGCTACTACAGAAAAACGCATAACACATTAACATCCTTAAAGATATATTGGCAAAATTATTGAAGTCACAATTTGATAGTGAGCTAGATTGTGTATCACTACGCCTATATAAATAAAGTGTCCTGAAAACTACACTAACACAATTTAGAACCCCGTACATTAAAAGCTGAAGTTGTGAAACTCTTCCTATAAAACATACCGTCAAAAGTTTCTGAACCATTAGTAAGAACTAAGCCAAGGAGCAGATGCAATAGATTCTAATTTTATTTGACCCAGTTTCTTATCACTAAAGGCTTTTTTTTTTTTTTTTCATGTAGTTACATCAAAATGATCTAAAAGTAAAAGACTAAGAATATATACAGCATCATTGCTTCTAAAACATGATTGAAAAATATAAAACAATAGAAGAAATCAACAATGTTTTTTAAAAAAAATCCATCTTCTATATCAAGCAAGTAGGCAATAAGATGGAAATGGATAAACAACTAAAGATCTCTAATAAAGGATTCATCAAATGAGCATGCGCAGCGAGTCCAGCTTTTACTTTTCCCGAATTTTTAACATAATAAACAATTTTTGTGTTGCAACTTTACAGCTATTCCGATAATAAAAATAGAGAAAGAAAAAAAAAAAAAAAAAAAAAAAAAAAACAACTGGAATTTTTAAAACGCGCATCATTGAAAAAAAACACACAGAGGAAAAAGAAATAAAACAACAAAGACTTGGTCAAAATGGCGGTAGTTCGTCAGAGCACGAAATTTTTTAATAAAAAAAAGAATAAAATCCCAAAAAAGCCTTACAAATTAATTTTCAGAATTTTATCAGCGACGATTTTTAATTAAGAAAATGAATAAAGTATCTCAGAACAACCTGATAAATTATTTTTCCGAATTTTATTAGCTACGATTTTTTATTAAAAATGAATAAAGTATCTCAGAATAACCTTCTAAATTAATTTTTCGAATTTTATCAGCCGCGATTTTTAATTAAAAATGAATAAAGAATCTCAAAACAACCTGATAAATTAATTTTTAGAATCTTATTAGCCACGATTTTTAATTCAAAAAATGAATAAAGAATCTCAAAACAACCTGATAAATTAATTTTCAGAATCTTATTAGCCACAATTTTTAATTCAAAAAATGAATAAAGAATCTCAAAACAACCTGATAAATTAATTTTCAGAATCTTATTAGCCACAATTTTTAATTCAAAAAATGAATAAAGAATCTCAAAACAACCTGATAAATTAATTTTCAGAATCTTATTAGCCACAATTTTTAATTCAAAAAATGAATAAAGAATCTCAAAACAACCTGATAAATTAATTTTCAGAATCTTATTAGCCACAATTTTTAATTCAAAAAATGAATAAAGAATCTCAAAACAATCTGATAAATTAATTTTCAGAATCTTAATAGCCACGAGTTTTAATTCAAAAAATGAATAAAGAATCTCAGAACAACCTGATAAATTAATTTTTAGAATTTTATCAGCCACGATTTTTAGTTAAAAATGAATAAAGAATCTCAAATCAATCTGATAAATTAATTTTCAGAATCTTATTAGCCACGAGTTTTAATTCAAAAAATGAATAAAGAATCTCAAAACAACCTGATAAATTAATTTTCAGAATCTTATTAGCCACAATTTTTAATTTAAAAAATGAATAAAGAATCTCAAAACAACCTGATAAATTAATTTTCAGAATCTTATTAGCCACAATTTTTAATTCAAAAAATGAATAAAGAATCTCAAAACAACCTGATAAATTAATTTTCAGAATCTTATTAGCCACAATTTTTAATTCAAAAAATGAATAAAGAATCTCAAAACAACCTGATAAATTAATTTTCAGAATCTTATTAGCCACAATTTTTAATTCAAAAAATGAATAAAGAATCTCAAAACAACCTGATAAATTAATTTTCAGAATCTTATTAGCCACAATTTTTAATTCAAAAAATGAATAAAGAATCTCAAAACAACCTGATAAATTAATTTTCAGAATCTTATTAGCCACAATTTTTAATTCAAAAAATGAATAAAGAATCTCAAAACAATCTGATAAATTAATTTTCAGAATCTTAATAGCCACGAGTTTTAATTCAAAAAATGAATAAAGAATCTCAGAACAACCTGATAAATTAATTTTTAGAATTTTATCAGCCACGATTTTTAGTTAAAAATGAATAAAGAATCTCAAATCAATCTGATAAATTAATTTTCAGAATCTTATTAGCCACGAGTTTTAATTCAAAAAATGAATAAAGAATCTCAGAACAACCTGATAAATTAATTTTTAGAATTTTATCAGCCACGATTTTTAGTTAAAAATGAATAAAGAATCTCAAATCAATCTGATAAATTAATTTTCAGAATCTTAATAGCCACGAGTTTTAATTCAAAAAATGAATAAAGAATCTCAGAACAACCTGATAAATTAATTTTTAGAATTTTATCAGCCACGATTTTTAGTTAAAAATGAATAAAGAATCTCAAAACAATCTGATAAATTAATTTTCAGAATCTTAATAGCCACGAGTTTTAATTCAAAAAATGAATAAAGAATCTCAGAACAACCTGATAAATTAATTTTTAGAATTTTATCAGCCACGATTTTTAGTTAAAAATGAATAAAGAATCTCAAATCAATCTGATAAATTAATTTTCAGAATCTTAATAGCCACGAGTTTTAATTCAAAAAATGAATAAAGAATCTCAGAACAACCTGATAAATTAATTTTTAGAATTTTATCAGCCACGATTTTTAGTTAAAAATGAATAAAGAATCTCAAATCAATCTGATAAATTAATTTTCAGAATCTTAATAGCCACGAGTTTTAATTCAAAAAATGAATAAAGAATCTCAGAACAACCTGATAAATTAATTTTTAGAATTTTATCAGCCACGATTTTTAGTTAAAAATGAATAAAGAATCTCAAATCAATCTGATAAATTAATTTTCAGAATCTTAATAGCCACGAGTTTTAATTCAAAAAATGAATAAAGAATCTCAGAACAACCTGATAAATTAATTTTTAGAATTTTATCAGCCACGATTTTTAGTTAAAAATGAATAAAGAATCTCAAAACAATCTGATAAATTAATTTTCAGAATCTTAATAGCCACGAGTTTTAATTCAAAAAATGAATAAAGAATCTCAGAACAACCTGATAAATTAATTTTTAGAATTTTATCAGCCACGATTTTTAGTTAAAAATGAATAAAGAATCTCAAATCAATCTGATAAATTAATTTTCAGAATCTTATTAGCCACGAGTTTTAATTTAAAAAATGAATAAAGAATCTCAGAACAACCTGATAAACCCAATTTTCAAAAATTTTAAAAGCTACGATTTTGCACAAGCTATGGAGCATGCGCAACACATTCCAGCTTTTACTCCACAGCAAACGATTTTTCGCGCGCTGCCACATAAGAATAACTCTGAAAGTGAAAGCAGGAAAGAATATTTCGAACATCATTGTCTTCGAAAAATTGGCATTCTAAAGAGGCACATCGTTGAAAGGGAAAACACATTAAAAGGAAACGGCAAAACAAAAACGCACAAAAAAAAAACTTCAGCAGAGAGTGTAAAGTTTAAAAAAAGTGAGAGTAATCTTTTAACAGTGACCTAGTCGGCACAGAAACGCTCGCTGCTTTAGAAATAACGTCGCACTATCTCTCTCGCTGCCTTTGCCAATAGGGTCAGTAGGTCACATGCATCGAAGGGGGAGAGGGGGGAAATAGGTCGACTGCTGTTGCTAAAGCTGTTCTGGGCGGTTTGGGGTGAGAGGGAAAGGCATACCACTTTGCATAGCTGGCGATTTATCGCCGAGAGCCGGAATCCGAAACGTTCGTTTGTTGCTTGCTGACGGTGTTGGTTTTTACACGCGAATATTTAGGTGACTTTTACTGGAAGATTTAAAAAAAATTATATACGTATATATGAACATCTTCCAAATGTGATATTAGCCATGTTTACTAAGCCTAGAATTGACAATGAGAGACCTAGAAAACTAGTGTTGGCAACGTATCAAATATTCGACAGGTGTACCCTAATTTTGAAAACTGTTTTGAATCTGTTTGTTTGTCATGTGATTCATGGAGGTTTATATTGCTCTTAAAACGGATTGATTCAGGTTATTATAAGGATAACCAATCTATCATTCAAAAGGCATGACTTTTATCCAGTTGCGATTTTAAGTTTGTTTCATCATATTATATCAAATCAAATTATTTAGAAATTATTGACAGAATATGTAGAAAACACAAAGATGACTATAACATAAAACACAAAGATGACTATAACATAAAACACAAAGATGATTAAGAGAGAGTAAAAAGTTACACTAATTTAACAACTGTCCGTTATGGGACAAATAAAATGTATAAATAAACTGATTCAAGTCGTTAAAAAATTATCAGATATGGTACAGAGCATGATTTTTATTTACATATGTTTTTAAACTAGTTTGATGAAATTAAAATTTCAATTTGATAATCATAACTGAACTTAAATATATAAAATTTAAAATTTTTTTAACTATGAGTATAAAATACAATTTTACAAAATAAACTCAAAATTTTTGGCCAGTAATAAATAATATTTTATTGCTATTGAAGCTAGTTTTTTAAACAATAGTATTAAGTACTTTTCGATAAACTATAATTAAAGGAGGATATTTTAAATAAAGAAAAAAAAATGAACAAATATTCTACATATTCTACTTAATTATTGCTCTAATATTAGAATTTCAACAATACAATCTAAAATACCATTAGATAAAACAATTTTTTATTCAAAATTAATTAAAATGGTATTAACAAATAAGAATATTATTATATAACTACTTTGCATATTAAATACATTAAGTATTATTCTTAAAAATGATATTTAAATCTACAATTCATATAAAGCATTAATGCACAAAAACTTATTAAGAGGAAATTGTTTTAACATAAAAGAAAAATTAGCCCAGGAAATCCATTTATCACTTGCAGAGGTTAAAAGAAGGCCACCAAAAGATTACACATCACATTAGGTTAAAAGTTAAGTAGGAAGAAGAATGGCAACACCACCTTTAGTAACGCCCAAAAATAAGGATAAGTTACTAATAACTGAGTTAAGAATAACGACTCACTGACAGCATCGTTCCTTTAACTGCTTATTACTTCATTAAATGCTATCTGTTATCATATTACACAACAATAATTTATGTAATGAACTTTTGCTGACTTAAATTTACAATAAATTTTTTTTAAATGGTAATTAAACTATTCAAAATATTTTTGGAAGGATTTAATGCCTCATAATACGGCTTCTTAAACTTTGGGATCTTAGATAATATCAGAGGTGTAGAAATTTTTAATTACCTTTAGTTCCTAAAATTCTAAACTATTATTATTTTTTTAAAAAAGAGGTAAAATAAAGTTAGTTAAATCAGCACAAAGAAATTTCATAAAAAGGTTTTGAATAATTTCAAAATAGAATTACCATTTCTTTATCATTAATTACTGATTCTTCTTTTTTTTTTAAATTTATTTTTCCCTTTCCTCTGATGTTAATACAAAAATTTCTACAGGAAATAAAGTCACGATTTTCACCTGCCCCCCTTTCAAAAAGAGATTACGAATTGAAAAAGGTTTCAAAAATGTTCCTATAAGAACAAATATTTAATAATAATAATTAATATACAAACATATCATAATTAATATTACAAACTGTACATTGATAAAATTACAGTAGAAGGACAAATATTCGAAATGAATTCAAATGCAATAACAATTTCAAACAAAATCATGTTTTTAGGATTTATTTTCTCGAAATTAAAGCAACATAAAATTTAATATAGTTAATATCTAATACATAAACTGTTTTTTAAAATTAATTATAGTTTTTATGGTATTTTCAAGAATGTTAAAAATAATGCTCTAATATCTGTCTGTAACATATTACAAACATATATGCATAGTAATTAATACTGAGAATCAAATAAAATCTAAACATGATGCTTCTACAATAAAATGATAAACAAATAAAACTATTCCATTAATTAAAAGATTAAAGAAATGGAAACAGGTACAGTTTAATATACTATATAGCAGTCAAATATACATATCTAAACAAGGAAGCGGCGGCATGGGGGGGGGAGATGCTGAAGTCATGCAAAATACAGTAGATATAATTTAGGTAGAACTTTTCCAATGAAGTTTATACAATACAAAACAAAACAACAAAAATCAATATATAATATTATACCTAATAAAAAAAAAATCACTTCCAAAAACTAGAATACATATATTTAACACAATCATTACTTTATTCAAATGACATTCTCTTTACATTCTAGGAAAATAAATATTTCCAACAAATAAATAAACATAAATCACAACTATAAGACTTCAACCAAAGAAAAACAGCGAAGAGTCACAGAAATTCTTCCTGCATTTTTAAAGCATCCAACAGATAGATAGCATTTCAACTTCAAAGAACCAAAAGCAATTCCAGGATCCTAGCGCGCGTCTCTTTTTTCTATATTTATAGCGAAACCAACCATTTCCAAAAGTCGTAATGATATCGTTTGACTAAATATTTACATCAATTCGCTGTGACATCTGCCTGCAGTATAACAGCGGAAAAAGAGTAAACATTACGCCGCCATTTCCTTTTACTGGTAAAACTAAGTCACATTAAATCATCTGCAGCCAAATTCTTTTGTCTTTTTTTGCGGGAAAAACCTAATGTGTATTCCAGTTTTCTAATTAGGATTTGCGTCGTCCCGTGATGCCATGAATTATAAATAAAGTTAGTGGAATATGTGTGACATGATTATTTTCATGGTAGTTATGGATATAACAAAGAGTGTCTGAAACTGATTTGGGTTTATTTAATTAAACGATAGATTTCGGATGACTTATTTATTTTTCTTTTCCTGATAGTTTTGAAAGATGACGAATTAAATTGAAATGCAGCAGATATAAAATGATTTTATGAATTTAACAATTTTCAACTATGATTCGAAAATATTCGAGGAAAAACTCATTGTGATTTACTAACATAAAAAAGCAGTCGGTGTTTTTATAAAGCACAGTTTTTTTAAACTTGCATCCATTTACTGATTTTTATAACATTTATTTATTTATTTTAGAATGAGGAAAGTCTCATTTGTATTTCTAATTTACAATAATGATTTTTTTAAAAAAGTAATAAGAATCTAACGTAACTAATATAATTACTATAGATAAGAATTTTATTTAAAGTTTGAATGCCCATACAAGAAGAAGGGAAAAAAAAAGGCATTTTATAGGGCTTTTTCTTGAGAAAACATAACTAATATTTAATGACAAATCACTTATAAATAAATAGCAATATGCCAAAATATAAAATTGTGCAGTTGACGATTTCTCTATAATATTCTCTGGCTATTTCTCAAAAAAAAAAAAAAAAAAAAAGCTTAATTTTTATGCAACTAAAATGCTTTTTATTTCTATAATTTTTAAAAATTTATGAAATTTTAATCCGATCTCAGAAATGTTTTAAAATAAGCTATTTAAACATTTTTACTTTATAAAATAACTTTTATAAAACTCAACTCAGAAAATAAATATAAGAGCTGCATTTAAACATCAAGATGTCTTGGTTAATTGGATTTAATGAACTGCTTCCATTTTTTTATTCGTCAAACGTAAATTTTTCAAATGATTTAAAACTATGTAAATAATTAGCTACATAATGTTCTTTTTAATTAAAAGGAATAAATATAGCATAATATAAATATATAATAATATATAACATAAAATATAATATTAACTTAAAAAAAATATATATATAAATTAGTTCATGGTGTTTATCGGTCCAACACTTCCAAGACAAAGTAGAGCAGGATAACCTTGACACAGTCTCGTGCCACCCCCCTCTCCTTCACGTCCTGAATTCTGGAATCATCCCAAATTTAAGTGATAAAAAAAAATCTAGTGAATGATAAGAATGAGATAAAATATTATGTAACTTTTTTATTCTTTTCGCTCGTTCCAATATCTTTCCAATTCACAATGAAACCTAGATTTTTTTTTCTCTGATTGACTGACTATCTGGCAACCCAAATATCAAATTTCGCAATCACACTTTAACCTACACAGAAGGATATCCTAAAATTTTTACTGAGATGGAAATTGATAAGGAAATTTTGAAAAATAAACTATACTGTATATTGCCATTTATAATCAATTCAAAACAGATCCCCCCCCCCGTTTTCCCGTTTAATTTGACGAGGCCGATTCATATTTTTGCTCATTTACTAATTTTTGGTTTAAAATTTAAGATAGAAATATTATATCAAACTTAAGTAATTTTGATACCAATCCCTAGAAAAAGCATAATTTTTAACTTTCATTTTATTAAATTATTAAAGTAAAATAAAGTTCTTTAATTGTTCCGAGGTTTTTAATTCTCTTCACTTAAATAGCTAAACTATACGCGATATTGACTTGTGTATTGGTTTTATCGTACTAAAAGCGAAGAGTCACGTTTCTCAGGTATATTAAGAAATGTCTTTTAAACAATAACTGAATCTCAGCAAAATTTCTATTTTTTTTAATTTTATTTATTTATTTATTTTGCAGTCTGTTCCAAACAATCCAAATGGATCTTAACAATATGAATAGACTTAATTTTTCAAATTTACACTTTTATTAAAAACTGCTTAAAAGAGAATTATACTAAAAACTTTTTTTTAAAAATTTCCCACTTGAAAAATTCTTACTCTAATGTCATCATCGTTCGAGACTTTTCCTATTGGACAATGGGCGGCCATATTTTTAGTTTATGAAAGATTTTACCAGTTTGAAATGGTGAATTCTTTGGAAGTGGAAGACTTTTTAGAGCTATGTAACTGGCATCAACTTAGATGGAGAGAGTCTGACAAACCAGTTCACTTTCAGAACGTTTTTCTCGTTGCATTCGAAGTTAGAATGGCAATCTGCTGAGTCATGCTGGCATCTCAACTATTCTATTCCATTCAATGCATCTTACGAAGACCACAACTCCAAAATTGATTCATTTATCAACTTCGTGGCTTAGTAGAACAAACCTGAATCTGCAAACTACTAAGCCACGATATAAAAGATTAATAAATATTTTGTACGCGATTTCGCCTTAGGATCCTGAAAGATTACTTTTAACGGTCCAAGAATCTGAAAGGATGCATCTTAGATTTCTAAAGAGAATTAGAAATAAAATAAGAGAAGATAAAGACTTACCTTCTAATTTCATGCCAACTTCGAGACATTTTTGGAAACGGCAGTAAGGGCATCGCTTCCTCTGGCTTTTGTCTATGTGACAGCTGCGATCAGCGACACATGTGTACACTTTCTTGTTCTGCACGGTTCGCTTGAAAAATCCTTTGCAGGACTCGCATGTGAGCAGGCCATAGTGGTAGCCGGACACTTTATCCCCGCACACTGGACACAACTCCTCGATGCCTTCTTTGGTGTCCGGCGGGTCGTGTCCGTGCTGGTATTCCACCAAGGGTCCTGGCTGCTGCTGTTGCTGGTGGGTGGGTGAGCCAACGAGCATGCCAGGGGGCCCTAGTAAAAAAGATGTATCCATGAGATGCGACGTTGCCATCATCTTGCCGAACCAATATATACTATACCAAATATAACTGTTTCGGTTCTTTATCAAAATAAAAATAAATCACTAGTTTGTTTGTATGTCACAAGTTTTCAGTCGGTTGAAAAAATAACACAAACTATCTATCAGGCGGGTTTGAGTCGAAAATCCGGGGAAGGCATGTTGCAGTGCAGTATCGAATCACAACCACCTTGCACACACATCAAGACCGATCAGGTGTTGAAGGGAGAAGTACCAATAATAAAATAACACACGTCAAAAAATAAATCCAGTCGGTAGGTGTTTTTTTTTTTTTTGGTGATGATGTTGATGATAAGAGTATATATATGTGGGTCAGCAGCAGATTTCTCTGGGGTGCCTCATTCGAAGAGGGGTGTACGGAGAATGTTCCAGCAACGACACCTCGACGCGAGTCATCCTTTTGTCGAGCATCAATAAATTAAATAAATAATAAATAACTAAGAGTTAATTAATTAATTAATCGGGCGAGTCCTGTGAAGGGAGCTGTGAGCGGTTTAATCCACACGAGAGAGAGCGGTGTCACATGCGACTGCTTAGCCTGGAAGCCTCTAGCGCAAGTGAAAGTCTAAAAACACACGTGAGCGAAGGATAGCAACTTTCTCCCCGCGACCTAATAATCCAACGCGGCAGTAGTGGGTCTATGTCAGAGCGGGCCTACTGACCCACAAAAGTGCTGTCCAATGAGAGGAGCGAAAAGCAACGTTTTCTACCTGTACGGAAAAGAGCGCATTGCACACACACAAACATACAAAAGCTTGCACGACCCTCCCTCCTCATATTATTTTCCATTTTCATTTTTTTTTCTTGCATTCTCTCTCACTCACTTCACTATGTTATCTATTAATCTTTTCGATCTTCGGAAATAATGTAACGTGTGCTGAAAATGATCTGCGACTAACTATATAAGGCTGATGTGGGATTAAATTGAAAAATAAATAAATAAAAATCGAAAGTGAAAGGTTGATATGCAAAACAGTTCTTCAAAATTAACTATGAAAGTTATTACGTTATATATATAGGCGAAAAGGTGGCAAGTAATTTTATTACTAAGGAAAATTCTTTTATATCAGAATCAATTACAAAGAAATAAAAACATGTGACAGTTGAGCTTTATAATTGTACTTAATATTTTTTCTTAATTAAGAAATACTAAATCGGCTTTACATTTTTTGACAGTTATACATAGCATTCCATTAAAAACTGTTGTAGTGACAGGATGATATTAATGAGTCATTTAATTCAATAATCATAAAAATTTCAGGGATTACAAGGGATTTTCAATGTTTAAAAAGCAATAAAAAATTATTTCAAAATAATAATTTTATAAATAATCTCTTATTATATATAAATGACCCTATATGTTTTAACTTTACAATTGTACAGCTTATTTCCTTCATCGAATAAAAAGAAGAAATCTATTTTATTTCTTTTATATAAAGTAAGATTCAACAGGGTTTTTTTTCTGTGTGTGTGTGTGTGCTGGTATTATAATTTTTTAGTCTTATATGTAAAGAATTGCTATTGTAACTAGAAGTAATTTGCGCCTAAAAATACAATTCTTCAGAGCTTACTTCTAAAATTCTACACATTTTAAGTTAAGCACACCTGTTGACTGATAAGCAGTTGATTCATCAGTTAATTTATTTGAGGCATGATTTAATCTGTTTAATCAGAGATTATTTAATAAATCACAGCAATGAATATAAATTAAACAAAAAACATATTTTATACAAATTTCATTTTTTTAATACCGATAAAAATACTAAAAAAAATAATAATTGCCCAAAAAAATTTAAAAAAAAACATTTTTTTTTTTTCAACATTACAGAACTTTCCAGAAATTTACTGTATGTTGTTTCTTCGTTCTTTAAAAAAAAAAAAAAGTTCGAAAAATATTTCCTTGTGGCATGTCGATTCAATGACAAGAGATGATCCATTCACGCAGTAACACAAAATGCGTTCCGTCATTACATCCGCCAGATTTAACGGCAAATATCACTGAAATAAGAAAACCGAATCCCTTTACAGCACCACAATTTTTTCTCTCTAAAGATTCTATTAAGTTGAAATACATTTTATAGAAGTGAATTCGGACTTAAATAAATCAGATATGTGAGTTATGAAAAAATCATAAACTAAGATTTATTACAATCCTTTTTATAGAATGCAATTCCTAGTTTTTAATACAAAAGCAGGACCGCATTAAGCCTTATAGGTGTTTTTAGACAATACAAATCAAACATTTTTATCGATTTAATTTAATTTTTATTATATGAGTAGTTTTAAACAACAAATTTTGACAAACTTAATTAGCAAAACATTAACTATATATAACTTCCTAAAAAAATTAGTTTCAATATTTCGTTTACAAAAAAAAAAAAAAAAAAAATGTATAACTGAAAGAAAAAAATAATTTTAAGCAAAACAGTAAAGGAAAAGACAATTTTTTTAAAGCATAATCTAAAGAAGATTTTATAATGGGATGGTACATTTTTTTAAAAAATTATAATGCATTATATTTTTTAAACTTATAAAATAAAATTTGCAAATAATAATTAGAAATGCTATAAAAATTGCTTTAAAATTAATTTAAACAATACTAGAATTTAATTATAAAAACCAATAATATCACCTTTATAATTAAACGAAAGCAAAACAATATTTTTCGAAATACTGAAGAAAGAAAAATTCGATGGCCCAGGACATTCCAAATCTGTAGAGCTCCTAGACCATTGCGTACTTTGCTTCTTTAATAAACCGGATCTACACATGGATATGAAAAAAACTTCATATATTAATTTTTAAAAAAGGATATGTCATTTTAAGAGAACTGCTATAGAAGTTTACTGCTGAGACTCTGCCATCTGATCCAGAAGAGTCTCAAGATGCTGAGACTCTGAGAATCTACAATAAGGCAACTGTTGCTCAGCTTATTCATGAAGCTGAGACCATGCCATCAGGTTATTGTGGTCCAGCTTATTTACGAAACTGAGACTCCGCCATAAGACGAGTAAAGAACGATTCATTCATGAAGCTTGAGACTCTGACACAAGGCAACTATTATCCAACTTATTCATGAAGCTGAAACTATGCCATCAGACAAGTAAAGAACGATTGCTCAGCTTATTCATGAAGCTGAGACCATGCCATCAGGTAATTGTGGTCCAGCTTATTTACGAAACTGAGACTCCGCCATCAGGCGAGTAAAGAACGATTCATTCATGAAGCTTGAGACTCTGACATAAGGCAACTATTACCCAACTTATTCATGAAGCTGAAACTATGCCATCAGACAAGTAAAGAACGATTGCTCAGCTTATTCATGAAGCTGAGACCATGCCATCAGGCAACTGTGGTCCAGCTTATTCACGAAGCTGAGACTGTCATTGGACAACTGTGGCCCAGCTTACTCATGAAGCTGAGACTATGCCATTAAGCAAATAAGGCCCGATTCATCAATGAAGTGCCATTACCATTAAGTAAACGCAAGTCATCTTATCCGCAAAAAGTTAATGGACCGCCCAGCTTAAATGTTGCAGTATATTATCACATGAACATTCAATCAATATACGGTAACGATGATCTGGGATAAAATCTCACCTTCGGTTTAAAACTCAGTTTGATCCCAGGTTTGAAACCCGATTCCAATAAAGCTGTGTTGTATAAGAAAATGTAGTGAAAGTTAAATCTGACGTCGAGGATCAAACATACTCTCGATGGTGTAGAGTGTATCTGGAAAGAGGGATGCCAGCTCAAGCACCAAACTCATTATTGGACCATGGCTCAAAATTAAGAGATCAGTCCCAAAGTAGTCCTTTTTGTATTTCAAAAACTATCGTTAAAATAATTAAGAAAAAAAAAAACTATATTACAACTCTAAAACACATGCAACAATGTAATAAAGGCAATGAAATCAAATAAGTAAAATTTTCAAACAAAACTTCTCTAAACAGCCGAATTTTTATTGAAAAATAAAAGATAATACAAAAAAAAATCAACTGGGACATTGTGATAAAACTCAAACACTATACGAAAAGGACACCAAGTAACCCAACCCACTAACTCCTACTGAAAACCTATCTATCAGGTGTTCGAAAAAGAGAGAAGAGTCTCTACTAAGTCAGAATACCGAAACTGTGCAGGTGAGTAGAAGGTATTCATCTTAGTTTTGTTGTTGTTGTTTTGGGGTGTTTCGACAAAAGAGGAGGGGTAAGTCGCCTTTTCGCAGGTGACCCGCATTCTTTCCTTCTCTGCCATAGAAAATCGCCGCTGCTTCGACAAGAGATTTTTCGTCTCAACTTCTGTTTTTTTTTTTTTTTTTTTTTTTTGCTTTTTTTTCCCAACTCTTTTTATTATTATTATTATTTATTTATTTTTCCCTCCCAGGATTACTATTTAGATTTAGAACCAAAGAAGGTATAAGATAAAAAAGAAAAAGAGTCCCAGAGAAAGAGAAATAATGTCAAAGCTTCCGATGGCATCACAATCACGTGAAAAACGTAACAACGCATGTCATCAGTGATTTTACAGGTTGATTCAAACCTCGCTGTGGTCATCTTGTCTTACATCTCGTCTCTTCTTTTGCAAGTTGCGCAACTGATTCCAAAATCAAAGTGTCGCAACGCAATTGACGTCACCCTGAACTGACCGCATTAGAACATTTTAAGTAAAACCACCTAATAAGGAAAATGAATGTTTATATATTTAAAATAACTGGTAAAATCAAAGAACCAGTGCTCCAGGCCCAACTAAAAGCCCGATTTCGGTAATTTTTATTTCGTATAAAAGCTTATAACGTCTAGATATTTCAACATTGGTCACCTGCACCCCGTCTCATTTATGAGAAAATTTTCAAACGCATTTCTCACTGCATATTCTCTATGGGAAAAATCTTCATAGAGTCCTCCAGCCGCAAACACTGTTCCGATTTCGCCAATTTTTATTTCATAAGAGCATCTCGTATGTGCATCATCAATCGTCACCTCCTTCCACACATATCGTAATCCAGTTCGAGAAAAAATAAAACTATGAAACAGCTGCCAACTTCAACAATCAGAGCATTCAAATTAGCTAACTAATCAGAATGAAATACGTTTATTGTGCAAGTATAATTTAAATTAAACTTTTATTGGCCAGTTATATTCTAGTCGATTCTGGATAACGGCGCTTGCACGCTGAAGGAACCACTTATCTTCTGTTTATGTTCCTCATTTGGTACAACAAAGGTGTCTGTCATGAAAATACTATTATTATGGTGACCGAATAGCCGGAAGCTGAGGACAAATAAAAAGTTAGGATTAATATCAATAAAAAAATTTTAATATACAAATGCAAGCGTAATATGTAATCTCCATGAACTGATTTTGAAAAGCACAAAATGAAAGGAAAACCAAATGGAGATTAATCTGAATCCTGAGTTCGAATCTAGGCACTGTCTGTTCGAAAAAATATAGTAATTTTTCGGCCAATCATTCGGCGGCCACTACTGAAGTAATCTAAAACAATCTAAAATAGAGATATCCACAGCTTCATAACTGGGTCTTTTAATGGCAGTATTATGGAATATCGAAAACATTTTACTAAATACGATTAACCTCTTCGTTATTCGTAACGCGTCTAGCGCGTTCAAGTGAAACTTCTGTAGGGCGGCCGTAACGCGCTTAAAGCGTTCTTCTACATTTTTAAACTTTTAAACGTTTAAAACGTTTTGTAAATGTTTATTTGTTTGAGTTTTTATTTTTGTTTATTCTAATGCGGCGAAAAATAGAGGAAAAACAGAAATTCTCGCAGACGGGAGAGGGCGGCGAAAGGGTTAAAATACTGTACAAAAATCCATACATCGCTATCTTCTCAGTTTTTGGTTTTGTTATATTAACGTCCCGTTTGAAGCAACACTAAGGCTATTTTGGGACGGACCTCGTCATTTTGAACCGCGGTCAGATGACGAGGAAGACACCTGAGCTGGCACCCTCTCCACACCACACCAGCGGGAGGACGTTTGGTCATGACGGATTTAATGTGCAACAGACCCACTTACACGACGGTTCTTCGGTGGAATCGGGTCACGAACCTGAAACCCTCCGGTTCCGAAGCCGAGACCTTACCACCAGGCCACCGTGGCCCCGCTATCTTCTCAGAAGTGCATTTATAAGCTCAAGAAATATAAAATAAAATTCTTTATTTCATTTATAGAATTTTCCCAGCTGTAAACATATGACTATCACTAATGTTTAAGACATTAGCTATTAGGCCATGATTAGAATGGACAACCTTGAATACAGCAAAAAAATTGAAAAATGAATATAAATATATGATGACAAAAGTTAAGTTTTGAGTTTTATTTTATTACTAAATTTTTATTAATGTTATTTGGTACCTTAGATTTAGAAATACTGTGACAGATATTAAACCTGAAAATTTCATAAACTAGCAAGTAAATTAACTCTATAAAATGAATACGAATTTAAAATCAAATCGGATTCTGCTTCTAACAATTCACCGAAATTAATGAATTTGCCTTTATTTGTACAAACTTGAAACACATTGTTTGAATTTAAGATTCTTCAATTATTCATAAGCTTGTTCATTTATTCTCTTCCAAAAGAACAGATATTTATTTCCTGACAATTCTACCTGTCGCACGTGGACTTAATAAACACTCACGAAGGAAAACGCAAAAACAACCTTGAAACTTAATGCGGCACATCGGAGAAAGAATTCGGGAAACCTTTGACTGCTAACAAAACTCTTTCTTTACTTTTCTTTTTTTTCCCGATGCATGAAGACTGTGGGAAGATGGTTTTCGCAATATTTTCAAAAATTTTTTCAATGAATTCTAGTGTTTTCCTTAAAGTTTGTTTATTTGCATTACCGGAATACCCTTCCCTTTAGTGTAAAGGATATAATTTCTGTTAAATCATTAATGAAATACAATTTCGGTCTCTTAAAAGAACTTATTTACGTGAAGTCTTAATTACTCAATAGATATTTTTCACTTTTCTATCCTTTAGTATTTATACATATGTCGGGAACTTATTTAAAATTCATTGAGTTTAATTCTACAGAATAACGATTAACAGCGTTGACATTTAACTCTCGGTTTTATTATAATTATTATATTAATATCTCGTTTTGAAGACATTAAAGCTATTTTGAAGCAACATTAAAGCTATTTTGGGATGCACTTTGTAAATTTGAACCACGGTAAGAAGACGAGGATGATACTTGAGCAGGTAATCCTTCTCCAATCTTCCGACCACACCAGCGGAAGGACAACTGATCCTAATAGATTTAACATATACCAAACCAGCTTACATAGTGGTTCTTTAGTGGAATAGGGTTTCGAACCTGAAACCCTCTAGCGATTGAAACTGTGACCTTAACGCACCGGGGTCATCGTGATCATTACACTTACGTTTTCCAAGTGTTCCACTTAGTGAAACATAAAAATACGTCTGCTTGAAACAAAAGTAATTCAGAAAAGTAACCTGCTCTCTCTCTCACACACACACATTATATTATATATATATATATATATATATATATATATATATATATAAAGACGGGACATTTTCCAAAAATGTGTTTTTCGAACTCAGGGAGATCTAAAACGTGAAACGTGGATATTAGCGAAAATATCGAATTCGAATCATACTATACTATGTATATATAAGGGAAGGTAAAAAGCTTTCGTGGTGCACTGTAATTACTATTCGTTCAGTATTACTTCATTCTTTGACCTTGATTCCCGCCCTATTAGATACTTTTTACGTTCAGTTTTTTCACGTTATGTGATTATCGTGTCGTTTCTGACCTTATTATTTTAATTTAGTCTGCGAGTAATCCGAAACCTTTCATCTTTCCTCTCACCCCTATTTTGAAGAATTAAATCCATCCTAACGCATGCGCAAAAGCACGGAGGGTTTTAAAACCCGTTGGCAGACAATAAATGCTATTACATTCAAACACAAATGTAATCAAACAAATTAAACCATTAGTTTAAAAAAGGAAGATAAGGACTTCCCTTTCATTTTCTAATCTCCAATTTCAGCAGAAATCTTGAGATAGCATCTGGCCGTAATTTCAATCAACTTGAAATCTACTATATCTTTTAATCGCTCTTCAAGTTCAGAAACGAACAGTATGCAGTTGAAGTGAGATACAATCTTGAAAAAAGTTATTTGTCAATAAGTTATTAGCCATAACGGAATGATCGCTGAAGTATTAATTGTCGATAATAATTTACTGACGATATTAGCTAACGAAACAATCACTGAAATCAGGGAACAGAGTGAGTGATTGGAGAGATTATTTTAAAAAAATTTATCTTTTTTTCGTATTGTGTAATGTTATGCAAAATAGTTCCGATTACCTGGTGTGCTCATTTTCGTCAAAATGAAAATAAGATAATGATTATCACAGTTTATAAAATGAATTGATGGCAGAATTATTCTTATTTTTGAGAAGATTTTAAAAGTAAGAAGGGTGGAAAAACTAAGTAAAAAGAACAATTTAGACTAAGCTTATTTTGAATATAATAACAGTAAATATGTTTTTGTGGCACTATCAATTAAAAAAAATTCCATTATATATATATATATATATCGAAAATGAAAATAATTTATTTTTGAAATAAATTTAAATTTTTATAATATAATTTGATTTATTTACCGATTAATAATGATAATTTTTTGATTATTTCAATTATGTCTTTTATTTTGTTGAAATACGAAAGCAAAAATGATTACTTTCTTTTAAATGGTGGTTTTTGCTCAGTTTTATTTTAACCCTTTCTAGGGCCGTGGGAAGTATGCTTCCCACCAAATTTATCAATCTTTGTATGAAATTATATAGGTTGGCATAAGCTCTGACAAATTTTTTTAATAAGTCATAAACTTAGATGCTGCAGTTCTTTATCTCAGACAAAATGATGTGTCTTGATTTGTTACTTCATTATTAATTAACCAAATTAATGAATTAATCAAATTAAATTTATCTAATAAGCTAAATGAATCCCTTTTCTTATTCTAATTTCAAGCTTAAAAATATTTTAACATAATATGACTAGAAAAAAATGGCCCTTTAAAGGGTTAAATTCGATGTTATATTTGCAAAATTAATGTCTTGATTTGATAATTATCGAGTATCAATGCTTTATTCTCTTTTTTGCATATTTCATAAATGAGAAAATAATATGAAAAGTTCGAAGTGGGAAAAAAATATATATATTGCTAAGATTAAGAAGTATTTAAAATGCTTTGCTTTCATTTCGTTTTGTAAGAAAAAATATAAGTTTTTTTAAAAATACCAAAAAAAAAAAAAAAATCAAAAATTAATATTGAAACTGGCTGCTATTTCAGATATAAAATATATTTAAACGCTTACAGACAGTAGTAACTTTTAATTTCAATGAAACAAATAAGACTCGTTTTTTAAAATTATAATTGGAATTTGATGATTTATTACAACTTGTCATATACACGCGTTCATAATTACAAAGCAATTTATTATAGTAAAAAATAAATAGGTTACGAATTTACGACGAGTTCATGGGCTACGGCAGATAATTCTAATTTTCGAACACTTCTACTGAAGTGGCCTTGACATCCTTAAAATATGGAAATGTGCCCCAATTTCCAGCCGAAGTTTTGAAGGGAAGTAACCAGTAGATAAAAAAGTATGAAGCATTTTATTTTTAACGAACAATTTTAACACTGTATAATAATTTCTTGGAATAATGAGCATTATCAATGAATGGATGCGGTTTTTTTGCGGAAGTTGTATTCTTATATATATATATAAATATATATATATATATATATATATATATATATATATATATATATATATATATATATATATATATATATATATATATATATATATATATATATATATATATATATGGTCAGCAATACTCGGTTTTATAAAATGATTTGTTTGAAAAACTCGACAAAGTATGTATGAACCATCAAAGGATTCCAACTCGGAAATTTGACGAAGCCCCACATTTCAAACATTTCTGAATCCAAACAACACATTTTAGGAATTAATTATATCTCAGTCTCTGAGCACGATAATTCAAAAAGGCTTTGAGTTAGAAATCCGAAATTTTATTCAATAAAGGGTAGAACCAAATTAGTAGATTTTGTACCAAATTTTGAACTAAACCATTCAGAGGAAGTCTGTCTGTACTGCAATCTGAAGACAAGTGAACACAATAGCTATAAAATAAAGAGTTGAACAGATTTTAATTTGAAAATACAGAAGAAAAAAAATTCTTTTTAATGATATCAATTTCATCTCTGCATAATGTTTTTTTTTTTATTTTTTAAGAATTATTGCAATCCACAATATGTAGAATTTTTTAATCTTATGAACTTCAAACTCGTTCATGAAAACATTCAATCGCGCGATGGTATGATGATTGGGTGAGTATAGAAATGGTGTGGGGTCGACTACCCCCCGTCGATGACGGGACGAGCTTCCCACGGGAAGGATTGGCCGGCAATGGCCTTTTGGAATCAACCATAATTTTCACCAATTCTGTCGCGGCAGTCCGGTTATTCAGATTTTATCAGGGAAGATTCGGAGTTGTCAATGTGCAATGTCATTTTAGAATGGAGGAATCTATCAGAGGACAATCAATCATTGAGTCTATTAAATGTTAATTCCACATTTTTAGAATAACTGAAATTCTTGATTAATTACACAACGTTTCTTGTACTTAAACTGACGTAATAAAAAAATCGCACCCAATTAGAAAAACACGTAATATTTTAAATACAAACATACATTTTGGTTTCTATTTCATGAAAACGTATCATTCCGAAAACAGGAAATACATCATCTTCCCCAGGACACCTCTCCATGCCCCTGCGATTATAATCTTTATGATTATTTAAACAGTTGGGTGGACAATCATTATCTTCCCCGTGATCTGGGCGTCCCGGGTTCGAATCCCAGTTCGGGCATGGTTGTTCTTCATCTGTGTTCTATCTGTGAGGTGTGTGAATGTGCCCCCTGTAAAAAGGAGTTAAGCAAGCGAATGAGTGAGTTTCATCTTCATATGAGCTTCATAAACTTCTGCACTAGGGTGCTCAGGGGTCTTTATCCTCGGAAGCTACTGCACCCCTTTTCCGTAGTAACGCGGACACAGCATCATCAACAGAAAATACATGAAATAAAGGCAAGTTCGTTAACTATTACTTCCTCTTACTAGTAAATTATTGGAAGCAGAGGCAATAAACGATGTTCACGATTAAAATCCAAGAACACTGAAATAAAATGTCACCATAATACTAAAAATTCATTTTTTTATTTATTTTTTCGCCAATTCTTAAAAAAAAGTGTGTCAATGCAACTATTGAAGGGGAGAAAAATAAAACAAATAAACCCCAAAAACGCAGCCTCACCGTTCTTTACAGAGCTACAAACAATAATAAAATAAAAAAGAATCACCACGACTGAATAAGCCCCGAGAATTCATAGCCACCTTTCGATCAAAGAACCGTGCTGTGTGTATGCAGAGATTTCGAAAAGACAATAGAAGAGAAACGTGCGAAACTAAGCATTGTGAGGCTTTTTCAAAGTTGGCAGGGAGAAAGGAAAAACAATGATAATAAGTTCTCTTTAAAGAAGGTATTGTGGGGTGGCCTGTAAGAAAAGAATCTGGCAATAATCTATTCCCTTGTTTATTTATTTATTATTATTCCTCCCCCCCCCCTGTCTCTTTTAAGTGCGCGTCCTTGACACACTCTAGCAGCTGCCACTCTTTTCCCTTTCCAGCTTCTGTATTCAGCCTCATTTGCAGGAAAATGATATCCAAAAAGGAAATTTGTGAATACAGGTGCTTTTGAAGAATCTTCAGGCATCCACTTTCGATTCCTTCCTCTCTACCCCCGCTCTTCTTTTTTCCGAATGCAGACGATAATTTAGCGCTTTATTTGCACGTCTGAGTGCTTGCTAGAAGAAGGATATTAATTATAATGTAAAGTGAACTAATAAGGATAGCATTGTTGACTTTTCTAAATCCTCTAATCAAAATGACTTATTTATTTTTTTAATAATATGATTTTTTCTTCTATTATAGCGTATCTTTTTTTTTTCTAAGCATTCATGAAGTTAAATATATTTACCCATCCTGTAAGATAGAGTAGTTCTTTTAAAATACATAAGAATAGAAATTCGACACTTCACATCCATATACCATAAAAAGTTAAAAATTTTTAAAAATTCTATATGAAAATTTGCTGAACGATAATAATGTGCATATAATATAATTCATAAATTTTATAAAATGACTTCCATATGTTTCATCTTTATTTAATCCCATGTCATATCATATCAACATCTTGATCAAATCCCATTCCATCCAGAGTATTCATTGTTATATCTTTCTCTATAAAACTGCAAGGGACACAAAATACGTTAAGTACATTCAAATGATTCATATCTTTTTAATTACTTGCTATCTTGATATAGATCATTAATTACATAATTTGATAGAAAAATCAGACATTTCGTAATACGCGAGCTGAATAGTGAAGTCTATTCTACCCCTACATCCCATTTCTAGATAATATATTTACACTGCTATCACAATTAATAATATATTTTACGTTAGGGTATTCCGCGATCTCTTGTATTTTAATGAGAGAAAGGATAAGAAATGTTGTTTTCCTTAAATTCGCAATTAAAGATTGGCTCGAAGAATCTTCACGCAGCTTCGTAATTTCGAAATAAATGGAAACATGTTGGAATAAATTCTTTAAAAACAATCCAACTCAATATCCTCCCTCCGCCACTTCTCATCGTGTAATCAGTTTATATATTAATTTTTATAATTACAACTAGAAGACGTATCCGTATAGACGGTCTGCTACACTGTTAACAATATCTCATATCTGATTGCTACAAGTTAACCATCGAAAGTTGGAGTAGAAAATCTCATGCACACTAGCAGAGTACTCTTAAGAAAAGAAAAATAAATATTACAGTACACTCCCGATTATCCGAGGAATTGGGTGGCGCGACCGCCGCGGATAACAAAAATCGCGGATAATCCGAAAAAAGCTAAAAACGGGTATAGCAAAAGAGAAAACAGTAATTCCAAATCGTTTTATGTACAATAAAACGTAAAATAAATAGCAGGAAATGTTTAACTAACGCTTAATATTTTAGTATATCACTCAAAACTAACCTAAAATGCATTTTGTTAATGAAAACAGAAAAGTGCTTTGTACTTACGAGAGGCGTCAAGGATACACAGAAAAATGAATACATATGTACTGTTTTAATACTGTAATGTATTATGTAATTACAAAAGCATAACTGGAAAACTACACCTTTTTGAAGAAATCAGTCATTTCTGTTTGCTTCTTGCTTTGGAAGCATTTTCTCTTTGCATGAAAGCAAAAAAAAAAAAAAAAAAAACTTAGTACGGCAGGCGCGGATAATCGGGAGTACTGTATTTGTAGTAAATGTAAATATGTAATAATGTAATGTAATATGCAAATGTAGATATGTAATAAAATTAGTAAACATGCAATGTAATAAAATTAGTAAACATGCAATGTAATAAAATTAGAAGCATCCCAATACAATGCAATAAAATTAGAAGTTTAATTTCCTTGCATTGGGATCTTCTCTGTTCATAATGTTCAGGATGACTTCAACTGATGCCAACAGAAAATTAATAAAATGTAGTATAAAATTCTTTGTAATAAAAATGCGGAAAGAAAATAGCTTCAATTTGGTCCGTGAAAGGAGAATGTAATGAATCAGCATAAATTTTATTCATTTATGCTTAGGTTTATTCGCACACCAATAACATCAGTTATTTTAAACATTTAAAAAAAAAATCGCTGTTTGCTTGACGCTAAAATAGAAGTTGGAATTCACGTATCCGACGATAATGAGGGAGATAAAAGTAGCGGAGATATTTTTAAACTCCGCCCAACTTTACAGATGACGGTGGACAATTATAAATACTGATTGTCAGAGAGAATAAAATTAAACTTAAGAGAGAGATCTTTAACGTTTGCTAAAATCTATTAAACAAAAATGCGATACATATTAATTTTTGAATATAGAAAATTAAGAATACCTTCAAATTCTGAAATACTACTTGATTCAGCAATCAATTTATATGCAGACTTATTTGAATTGTAAAATAAGCCATGAATCATATATTGGCCCTCATTATCGGCACGTTGTAATCAAAGAAGATAGATGTTGATGGATGGCAGAGTTCCGAGTTCATGATTAAAGGTTTGAATTTGTAATCTTATAAATATTCAAACGTTTGAAGGTTTCATGGGCCAATCGTCCTTAGCTTGATGTGATGTATATTACAAACAAAATAACGCCAGGTTTTGAAGCCCAGCGAACACAATTTTTCGACAGAGGACATTCATTTTGAACAGCAGTCAGATAATAAAACAGACACCAGACTCACATGAAAGATAGATCCTTAGAAGAATCAAGATCTTGATCCGAAACCGAGTACTAACTTAAAGGAGACCACAACCTCAAACGAGATTTAAAAGTTTAGAACAGAGGGAATGATGAAAGATCATCTATTCAAGATAAGCACGTTGATTACCGCTGGCATTATCTTAATCGCACCAGTGTTTCAGACCAATTATATAATTATACGACACTTCTCTATTATAATTAAAAGGTAGCAGAAAAGAAATCAGATAATTAGATACGCGTGAATCATGGGAATGGTTCATTGAACAAACGTGCTAAAAATGACTATCTCAATCCATAATAGTTAGCAGAAAGTTTCAAAATAAAGCCATAAAAATGTGACTTAGTTAAATGAAGTAGCAGAAGCAATAAAAAGAATATAACAACTGAAAGCAATTTAACTTAGTGCACGCATATCACATCTTAATGTTACATAATGGCAATTGAGGTCATAATTCATAATTTTGAATCTTTTCAGGTAATAGACGCGACAATTATGTCAGGACTCAATTTTAATAATTTCTATACAACACCCAAAACAGAATTATGGATTTTCCGATTTAAAAAAAAATATATGTATTTTTGGCCCCATTTTCTATATGAATGATAATAATAAATTCTAGCAGGCAGATTTTCTTTAGAGATTCTTAAGAAGCTAAAAGCTATATTCCACCCCCCTTTTTTTTGGGGGGGGGGGAGGTTACGTCCTTTTATTTTATTTTTCCTTGCGGGACATAGCAATCACATTACAAAAAAATTTATTTATTTATGAATAAAACTATTATTATTATTATTATGAAAACTTTCTTATATATATATATATGTATATATAATATAAAACAGATATGTAACACATAAAAAAATGATAACTCACAGAACAAAGCTAGTGAAAACATACAGGTATAATCAAGTCGTCATTAAACAATGAGTTTTGGCGGGGAACTAAGCAATGCCATCACTGTTATTAATTATGAAATGTATATATCAGTCTTTTTTCTATGACTAGAACGCATTAATTACAATCGCAATTAATTTCAAAGTAATTCTTATAACTTTCTCGTATACGAAGCATAAAAAGAAAAAATAGTGTAATCATCAAAACATTCAAATTTTAGTTTTAGTTTAGTTATATTAACGTCCCGTTGTAGGGCTATTTTGGGACAAATCTCATAATTATGAACCGTGGTCAGATGACGAGGACGACACCTGAGCTGGCACCTCCCTCTCCACACCACACCAACGGGAGGACGTTTGGCGCTGACGGATTTAACGTGCAACAGATCCCCTTACAAGACGGCTCTTCGGTGGAATCGGGTCACGATCCTGAAACGCTACGGCTCACGAGTTGAGACCTTACCACCAGGCCACCGCGGCCCTTCAAAACATTCGAAATCGATATTTTAACGAATCTCCAAGTTTCAGACCTTTCTAACTTCAAAAAACACACTTTTGGAGTTATGTATGTCTATTTCAAGTCAAAAACGTTTTGAACTGAATGGATGAAATTTGGCGTATGATCTCAACTCCAAATTTGTCGATTTCTATCGAAAAATCTGTCTATCCGGTAGTTAGAATATAAGTGAACAAGATAATTACAAACCGAAGAGAGAGATATACATAGATAAAATTTGGTTAGAATTAACATCTAAATCTTAGAACTTAAAAGAGTTGGAAACAAATCTGCCAGTGGTTTAATCACTTGTTGGTCCATACTTTCACCAGCATGTAAATGTAATGATTAAAATATATAAAATTTAGTATGTGATCTTGTGACTACAATTGTAGTATTCTATGTCAAATTTCGGCAAAGGCACCTAAAATACAAATAAAGTTTTCTGGCACTTTTGTATTAACCGCGTACTCTTTGATAATAACCATAAAATATTGCCGAAGATAGCAAGCAAAAAAAACCTGCTTAATAATTATTTTTCGCCAATGGCATATGTTTATAAGTACTTGTTGTTGTAGTTGTTGTTTATAATGGCACTTGCCATGGACAAGCTCGCTGACGAAGTCAGCCAAGTTAAGCCAAGGGAGCGTCTCTTGTTTAGTAGCGCCAACTACGGCCAAGAGTACACCTTAGCTACTCACGCATCACATTCGCTTGCACAACCCCTTTTTACAGGGGGGCACATTTACACATCTAACAGATAGAACAGATGAGGAACAACCATGCCCGAACTGGGACTCGAACCCAAGACGCCCAGATCACGGGGAAGACGCGCTACCCCTATGCCAGGAAGCCGGCTTATAAATACTTAAGAACATTTATTAAAGAATATACAAGAAAATTCCGGGGAAACCACACCTGCTGATACCAGTAATAATATTAAAATGCGAGTAAAATTTAGTTCCTGAATGGAACTAGGTTTCGGAATTTATAATCCTCAGACTTCGAAGCACAGGGCACACAAAGAACAGAGTTGCAAAATCAATATATCTAAATGCTTTCGCTTAATGGATATTAATCGATTAATCGTAATGGTGACATTAAAACAATACTAATATTGATGAATATAAACTCTTTTCAGTCTACCTTGAGTTTCAATAGTTTCCCACGACACTACACTCTTGCAAGTAAGGAGAGAGAAAATAAAAAGAAAATGTTTATTTTGAAACTTCCTGCATAATGTATTTACACAAGCGTGGCAAAATTAAGCTCGTCTTTTGCTTACATAAGAGGAGGTAAAAGAATAAATCAATCTTAACACGTTCGAAAATGTATGAACTTTTCTTAAATCAGAAAGAAGAAAAAAAATGACAACATAAGGTGATTTCTCAAGAAGACCATATATTGAAATCCTCGCCGCGAAATGTCACTTTTCAGTATATTAAGATGCAAATTGAAGAAAGGGATAAAATATTTTTATGCTGAACAGATATTCCCATTTTTACATTGGGAAAACCCAGTGAGGTCTTTGAATAGTTTCGACAAGACTTCTCAGCCTCTTGAATATATATTTTCTTGATTATTTAAGTAACTAGCCACTTTCAGCGACTAGCTGTTCACCAACCATATAAATAATATTAATTTATATGCCAACCAATTTTGATTACCTATGCATTATCACAACAAAAGAAAGAACTATTCTCAATTAAATTAAATATCACAAATACAATAATCTAGAGACAGCAAGGCGGGAATCCTATCCGAGACAAACAAGAAATCGAATTGTTAAGGTTTGGGTCTCAGACAAAATTTTATTTTACGATATCTCATTTAAATTTTAGGATGGTATGGGAGGGAGGAATAGGCGATTATATACGACATATCATAGACTCAAACTAACGAAATCGGCACAGTGATTCTGGTTGTAGGCGGGGGGGGGGGCACTATGCCAATTTCGTTACATACAATGTAGAGTAAGTGGCGTTTTTCAAACTGCTCTTGAAATTGGAGAGTGCAGAGGGTAGGTGACTATTAGTGGCGTATAAATAAATGGTTCACACGCTTTTTCGAAATCGCTATAGCGGTTGTGGCTGAGAACTCTTATCGAGCGTTTTTTATCATAAAGAACGTATAATTAAATAATGTTTTTGAAATTTCACAGAAAAAAAAATGAAGGATAGCTGGTGATATATTTAAGGGTACGAGCTTTCTTACAGTAGCGTAACGACCGGGGTTTATAGAAGCTCCGAGAGGCCAACACATCCGTTCGATTATGTTATTTTTAAAAGAAAAATATCATGAAGAGGCACGAAAATACTGTCATAACTCATATATACACAAGACACTCTTGCTAAATCTCTAATGATGACTTGGGGGGCGGAAAATTCAAATTATTATCTGGGTGACAATTACTTTTGATACGTCATTGTTTCCATAAGAAACAATAATTGTAGAAATAGAACTAGTGGTTGGATCTTCCATTTACTTCAAATACATAGATGCTTTAATTAAATAATCTGATATAAATAAACGGCACGAGCAAAAATTAGTAAGAGAATTGATTCATTTGTAAAATATAAAATGTAAGATACCACTTCAAAAGCAGATTAATGTATGCTAAATTTGCATATAAATAACTTTAAAAATTTCGAATCCAGCCAGATGATATCATAAATCCCATTCATTATCAGAAGAAAAAGCTAATATTGCATAAATAGCAATGCTTTGTTTAGAAATAGACCTCCATTCTAAATATGACCGGAAGTTTTAACTGCTATAAATACAATCATGGCGATACGATCAAACAATAGGTAATTTGATCACCTCACGTCACAAAAAAGTTGGAACACGTAATAGTTAACAATCTTTTAATTACTTTCTTAAAAAAAAAAAAAAAAGCAAAAAAAATAACAGAGTCAGCGTCATAATCAAGCAATTGAGTTCAAAGATTTGAAACGTGTGCTCATTTTGTTCTTCGGAAATACATTAGCCAAAAATAAAATTACAGGAACTAAAATTAATCTATTTGAATCTTTAAACAGAACAAATCAGACACAATGATTGCCAACACTCACCAGTAGCTGAAGAATAATTCGGTGAAAAAGTACTATTTCGTGGTTGTTTGTAATCGGTAATCATCGCGCGCGGACTATTCCGTTAACACAAGATTATGGGTAAACATTCTGCGTACTGAAACATGAACACGATGGATACCGATATTCAATAAAGGCGTAGAATATTTGTTTAAAGAATATTATTCCGTACTATACATAATAGGCAATCATCGTGTGCGAACTATTCCGCAACCCCCCTTCCCCGAAATTGGTAAACACTTAGGCAATGAATCACAAGTACAATGACAATCGATGTTCATTACAAGCGCATAATATTTGTCAAAAGAATATTATTACAAACTATACATAATCGGCAATCATCGTGTGCGGACTATTCCGTTACCCAAGAAAATGGGTAAACATTTCGTGTATTGAAACACCAGCCACGATTATTACAGATGCTAATTATATGTGAGGAATATTTGTTGAAAGAATATTATTTCGTACTATACATAATAGGCAATCATCGTGTGCGAACTATTCCGCACCCCCCCCCCCCGAAATTGGTAAACAATTAGGCAATGAATCACAAGTACAATGACAATCGATGTTCATTACAAGCGCATAATATTTGTCGAAAGAATATTATTACAAACTATACATAATCGGCAATCATCGTGTGCGGACTATTCCGTTACCCAAGAAAATGGGTAAACATTTCGTGTATTGAAACACCAGCCACGATTATTACAGATGTTCATTATATGTGAGGAATATTTGTTTAAAGAATATTATTCCGTACTATACATAATAGGCAATCATCGTGTGCGAACTATTCCGCACCCCCCCCCCCGAAATTGGTAAACAATTAGGCAATGAATCACAAGTACAATGACAATCGATGTTCATTACAAGCGCATAATATTTGTCGAAAGAATATTATTACAAACTATACATAATCGGCAATCATCGTGTGCGGACTATTCCGTTACCCAAGAAAATGGGTAAACATTTCGTGTATTGAAACACCAGCCACGATTATTACAGATGTTCATTATATGTGAGGAATATTTGTTGAAAGAATATTATTTCGTACTTTACATAATCGGTAATCATCGCATACGAATTATTCCGCTAACGCAAGAAAATACATTTAAAATGTATTATTCCAAATAATAACGTCCGGAGAAATAAAGATCAATTAACGGGAATATTTTACATTCGATTTTATCGAATGCTTAAACAATAAGATGAAATCCCCTCCCCCCTTTTTTTTTGTTAAGCTTCGTTCATGTAGTGAAGACTGTGCATTTTTAACCAGTTTCTTTTAAACGATTCAGTCAAAAATTGATAAAAAACAAATAACCTTTTGACCCTTTGATGAATAACCTTTGATGAATTTATACGAAAATTTCAAACATGTATATAGTTCTAGAGATGAAGTCATGCGGCAAGTTTAATTCCATCTAGATCATTGAATTATTGAATATACTTGCACATAGATGGTCAGACTATTCTTTTAATATAAAATTTGAAGCAAATATGGATTAAAAATTCTATACTATTTTGAATTCTTCCACGTCTTTTGCATTTTTAAATTATGCTCTAAAGTAGATATATTCCAAATATATTTTTCGAATTCAGAGACTGCGATTTACTAAAATCTCGATGCCGAATTTTTAGTCGATTAAAAAATATTCCTATCATATATGTCAGAAAGTAAAAATGGACTTGCAAAATTAGGGGTGAAAAAACAAAACATTTTTATATATCAATCTTCAGTAGGCCGAACCAACGATGCTAAAAAGCATTATAAATGTCGAAATGCAACAAAGCCTTGGCTGTTGATGGATCTAGATTATTCCACGCATATAAAAAAACAGTCCATGAATTGCTCAATAATCACATGTTCCAGGTAAGATTTCAATCTAAGCCTTTAGGCGTGGTTATCGGCTAGGTCTTTTTAAGGTTTACACATACTGGTGAAATTTCCAGACACCGACGTCCATCCATAATGATTTTTACCCCCCCCCATTCCCACTTTAAAAAAAAAAAAAAAAAAAAAGAACAACCTTAAAAAAAATACTTATATAAAAAAAATCGCATATACTGTAAACCTGTGACACAAAATAATACGATTAACCCTATACCCTACTACCACCGATTGGGATCTGCAAAAACAAACGTTGCTCAACCCTAAACATTTGCTGATTTAATACCACCAGAAGCAACTCGAAGGAACATTCGACGAGGTAGGTAATAAACACCTCACCCCGACACTACCCTGTTGCATCTCAACTTCATCCCCCTATAAAATATTTCACTCCCCCCTCCCCCAGCAAAGAATCAAAAACACTACATCAGATCTGCAACAAAGCGCTGCTGATGTTGCCATTTTACTCTACTGATAATCAATTTCCTCGGCAGCAAACGATTCACCAGAGAGAATGTCGGTCAAACGATCGTCTTATCGTTTGGCCCAGTGTCCTTGCCAACCTAACGCAACTGAGTGAAAGTGAAAGTGGAGCAGGTCACTGGGTCTTTGTCATTGGGTTGGGGCTCTCTCGCACGCCAAGCTTCACGAGTTCTCTTTTTCTCTCTCTCTCCCTTTTTAGAGATTAGCGAGTGGAAAGAAAGAGTGAATCAATGAGCGAAGAAAAACACGAGGCGCCCTCGACACAGAAATACCACACCCAGCAACACCTCATTTTCGGAACAGTAGAGGGCTCTTCGCAACTTTTAATTAATGGCTTAAGAACAGGGCCTGCGTTTTAGCCCTATGTGGCTCACTATAAAAGAAGCGCCCCCGGACACAAAACGGAACGACATGAGTTTCATTACTCAAATGGACAGATTTTTCTCGAAAATCAGGGCGCTGGATAGAAGGAATTTAATAATAATAAATCAATAAAACAGCTGATATCTACTTTTCCTTGTTAATACTATTTGAACATTTAAAAAATGTTCAAGAAGCATGAATATAATCTGGAATTATCTGTACTACTTTTCCTTCTGGATCATTCATCTGAGTAGGTCATATTAGACAGACATTAGCCCTAGACATAAAATGGGATTACATCAATTTCATTATTGTAATAAACAGATAATGAGTAAATATTGAAAATCAATGAGACAGTTAATTTTCTGATTGATATTACCTGAAAATTTAAAAAAGGATCCAAATGGCATAAGTATAATTCTGCGATTATTTGTACTACTTTTCTTTCAGGGTGATTCATCTGAGTAGGTCAAATTCGAGTGACCCTATTTGATGTAAATAAGAGTGGGAAGGAAGAATTCTTCAAGCTAATCTAATTGCTCTTTCTTATTAATATGAATTTACTAATAATTTCTAACGGGACGACATGGCACATTTATTTTTTTCCAATCCCGTTCGGAAATCGTGACTTTTACGTGATCCGGGACTTTATATGTACAGCAAAAATTAACAATAAACTTGTACTACTTTTCCTTCAGGGTGATTCATCTGAGTACGTCATATTCAGTGACCCTATTCTATGTTCAGTAAAAGTGGAATTTGAAATCTAGTTTATCTTCCATTTTAATGTGAATTGAGTTGAAAGTTGAAATGTGACGACTTGGGACATTTAAAAGAAATCTGGGACATTTTTTTCAATCTCGCGTAAACAATCTCAAAACGTGACTGCTATGATTGATCCGAATCTTTAAAAATATAACAAAAGTTAGCGATAAAAAATCATTTCTACTTTACTTCTGTATTTCTTAAACTTTATATTATATCCTTATCTTTACATTACAGTATCATTACCTTCCTTTAATTAATTTTCTACTTTCTCGTATACGTAGTATAGAGAAAGTATAGTAATCGTCAAAAAATTGGAACTCGAGATTTTGAAGAATCTCCATGTTTTAGACTCTCCTGAGTTAGAAGAACATATTTTTTGAACGGATGCGGAGCTATACGGATGAAATTTGGTATAGTCTTTACATCAAATTTACAGATTTCTATCAAATTTTGAGTAAAATCTGTTCAGTGGAAATCCGTCTGTCCGGCTGTGTGAATATAAGTTAATAAGATAACAACAAAACGAAGACGGATAGAAAAGATTCGGTATACAGATTTAACATCTAAAATGTAGATACCTATTAAATTCAAAGAAAAATACAATAAGAATTGATCGTCTGTCGGACTGTACTTCCAGAAACACGCAAACATGATAACTCAAAAATAATAACTTGAATCAAATTTGGTATGGAATTTTTCGACTACAAGTGTAGTATGGAATTTTTTTGACTACAAGTGTCGTATGGAATTTTTCGACTACAAGTGTAGTATGGGATTTTCCATACTACAAGTGTAGTATGGAATTTTTCGACTACAAGTGTAGTATGGGATTTTTTTGACTACAAGTGTCGTATGGAATTTTTCGACTACAAGTGTAGTATGGGATTTTCCATACTACAAGTGTAGTATGGAATTTTTCGACTACAAGTGTAGTATGGGATTTTTTTGACTACAAGTGTCGTATGGAATTTTTCGACTACAAGTGTAGTATGGGATTTTTTTGACTACAAGTGTAGTATTGCGTCATATTTTTATTTCAATCTGCTAGGAAAAACGCATCTAAAATAAATTCGATTTTCGAATACTAATAAAAAAAATTGTTGAATCGGCTAAAAGTCTAACTTGCCCACAATCCGAGTGAAGGGACAAAATACCACTGACGTAACAAATTCTTTTTTAAAGGATCCCTGTGTTTCCCCTGCCTCCTCGGCGCGTGTAGCGAAAATCCCTATCGAAATTTCATTATATACAAGCACTATGGAGAAATATTTTCCCTATCAATATATCAGGTTATATAGGACAAGAGATAAATTTTTCAAGAGCTTTTCCCTCATTTCTTTTTGTGTGGGGTTGTGCTCGTCGCTTGTACATAATATATATATAAAAAATTTTATCGATATTCTGTGTCATAAGCTTTCTGTCAACCAGGATAATTGTTTTATTCATGAAAGAAAATCTATAGTTCTAAGGTAAACATGTATTACATTATCCAACAATCAATTTGAGTATTCACAGACAATAACGGCATGCAAGTCTGTATAGTTTTCAGTTTCTAATTCCAAACTCTTAACTTTGGCAACAAGTTTATTTGCTACTTATCAATACGACGCAAAAGAAAACTGTTGTTACTAAAAATATGGTTGATGCAGCGGATTTTTTTAAAAACGGACAGAACGCATTGGGCAAAAAGATTTACTGGCAAAATCTCAAGATTTCAACCGCAGTTATATAAAACGGTCCATAGCTGAGATGCAACACCGACAGTATTTACGCAACACAGAATCAGGATATAGCAAGAACATCAAAATATAATTAAAACATAATTTTCTATAACATTATAAACATATGGATTTTTTAAAAAATACAACTGGAATTCAAATTGAAAACTACTGTGGTGTATACAACATATAACAAGCGATTATGGTTCATTATATTCATCTTCAATACGAGAAAACTTCGATTCAAAAATGTATCTGAAAAACAAAATCTAGTCAAACTAATTCTTAGCTTTTTTTAAAAAAATTAATTTTGAACTATTCAATCTATTAATACTTCAGTTACAAAGATTTTTAACTTGTAATAGAAAAAAAATTATAAAGAAAAAAAATTTAATAACATTTATTTGAATACTTATCTTTTGCATTCGTTTGTATGAGATAGGAATATGATTTAATAAATTCTACATTACTGAAATAACAAAAGATAAGAAAGTTAAATAAAATTTGAAGTTCACTTTATCTAGAACTTAAATAAGAAAATAAAAATGTTTTAAAATAGAATGCAATCCAAATATTCATGATACCACACACATAAAAGATAATGATTCAAACATGCCACAAAGCAGATAAAAATCCAGCTAAAAATATTTGCGCTACTAGGTGTCGCCAGTAAGGGTTTTTTAAGCCACGTAATTGCAATGTAAAAATATTTCGAGCCTAAAATAAATAATGCGAGACCAATTAAGCAACGAAATCATTAAATTCGCATTAAGGAATAAACTAACTCTTTTATAAATGTAAAATGTAGGTCTCGCAAATATATAAAGAACAAAATCAACAATCGTGAAAAAACATAAACCAGATTTCTAGTTTTAAAATCCAACAGGTAAATTCAGACATTTTGTTTAATCAACGTCTTTAACGTACTTAATAATTTTTTTTATCCAAAAACCACGACAACAGTAACAATAAAATAAAAAATAAAACTTACAAAGAACAAGTCTTTTGCCTTAATTGTTGACACAGAAATTTTGTAGAATAAAGGAATTGCAAGAATCATGAAACAATATTCTTATTCAATTTGACAGAAATTAAAACTGGAATGGCTGGTTTTGATAGAGTTAGAGAAAATGTTGCGAGAAATCTATACCAAACGATTTTATTTAGAAACTTTCTCTCGTAACAGATTGGTGAAATAAAATTCTACAAATTTCAGTTACAGTTGCAGCATTTACTTAAAGCACGCAATGAATAGTTTTATGTGGCGAAATGAGTTCTATAAATTTACAAAATAAAGAATTAGAGAAATGGCAACTGAAGATCTGTTTAGATTTAATTTAAATGTACCAAATTTTGAAGCAAATTTTTTTTATCTTTTTTAAAGTTTTTTAACAGTTAAATTCTAGAAAATTAGTGTATGTTAGTAATGAAGTTTTTAATGATTTGGAAGTCTGAAATAACAAGTGATTCATATGGGTGAAAAATTCATCGGTAACGAAAATTCCTTGAAATTTGAGAGAAGATAAATGACATTTTTTTTTCCACCGAACTAAATATTATATCGGATGCAAAAACTAATTCAGATAATGTACAAGTTAATAACCTCAAATTCTAAAAAAAAAAAAAAAAAAAAATCTACATGAAACACCTTTAAAATCAATATTATATCTGAATACAAGTACAATAAATGCAGTGAATTTATTACCACTTCCATATACTTAATATAAAACAGCTTTTAAAAAAATTGAAATCTGATAGAATTTCAAAGTCTGAAAAATAAATTTTATTTGTAATTAAAAATAGCCTTTTAAAAATGTATCACAGTCCAGAAATAAGTAAAAATACATTTAACTGATGCATTATACATATAAGTAGTACATACAAAAATATTATATACAAAATTTCAAATGGATACAATAACGAAAAATAATCTTTTATCACAGAAATTAATTCATTCAATATAATTATAGCAAATGATATGTGGAGAAGTTGTGAGCTAGGTTTCAACTATGTCTCAATACCATTTTAACCATTGAATAATAAAAACTGAATTATTTATTATACGCTATAGGTCAATTTTTCGTTAAAAAAAAAACACCCTTTCGTTGACCCCCCCCCCCCCCAGTAATGGCACTAGATTATTTATTATCATTTTTATATAAATATTATTGCTAAAAAGTCGTTTTAAAGATTTTTTTTTTTTGAAAATTGACAATTATCATATTATATAATGCAACACAATAAAGAATTTTTGTTTTTAATTTTAAGAATAAGATTCCCTTCTGCTTTTTCAGTTTTTGAATGGAATATTTAATACAAATTATAGTTTAATTATTTCTATAATTCCAAAATTCTTGTGTTCTATTCCTTTATCAGGTTATCAAAGATTCGATCGATAGCATTGATATCCTTAAGATCTATAAACTTCGCTGTGCCTGTAAGATCTTTAAGGAAGTCAGTCTGCATAGTGTGTTTATTTTAAATAAATAAATAATTTTATTTTTCAAATTCAACGTAAGATTAAAAATTTGGGATAGATCCTTTTTAAGGCTAGAGAAATTAAAAGAGTTCATATTTTTATTCAGATTTATTTAACCATTTTTTAATACATTGAAACACTTAAATATTATTTTGGGAAGTAAATACACATTCGAATTTTCATATTCCGAAGGCGAATTCTTCATCACAATAAAAAAAAATCTCTAAACCAATCATAAAGCTTACAACCAAATGCCTGTAGTAAATCTTGAATTAAAAAAAATACTACCATGTACTACAGAGGGGGTGAAGAGAGGGAGAAGGAGGGGGGAAGAGGAGGAATTAAATTCCTCATTCACTTTTTATCAGCTGGGGAAGTTTTCCGCAGTGCCTACTTCCGCAAATCCTCTTCCGACCACGTGACAAAGGTGGTCCTCTACCAGCGATTTCAAGGTCACGTACCAACGAAACTCTTCCCTCGCGTTGCGTCTGTGACAGGAATTCCCAAAGGATAAAACCCTGCCTATCCCCCACTGCACGCCTGCCGAGCAGGAAAAGTAAATAACGTTGAGACAGACGATTTTTTTTTTACATGCGGTGCTGGCACGTTCGAATAGAAGGGGTACATTCGAACAGGAAAGGCAACTGAGCAACTTCTAAATTACTTTGTTCCACAGGAGCTGCTTTTTTTTTTTTTTTTTTTTAAATCAAGGATTTTCAATCTTATAGGATTTTGTATTACTCAAATAAAAGATATGCACACACCATCTGTAACCGTACGTACCATCGTAACCGTATATACCATCGAAAAAGCATTTTCCGATTAAAAATCAATTGTTTTGAATCTTAATTTGAATAAAGGTGTGTGTATTCCGTATGTCCTCCTAAATTTCTTGTGTACAATCGACCACCCCGCCACCACTGAACGAGGCAGTACCGACAGGATTTGTCGTGGCCGACTGTCCTCCTAAACTATTGGGCCCAATTCACCCAGATTTTACACATTTATTTTCCAACGCTGGCAATTTTACAAATCACACAAATTAATCAAACATTCAATTAATTAGAAATTAACAACAATTCTCTCTTTCTTATACTTTAAACTACTCTATCTTTAATTTTTTTTAAAAATCAAGATAACAGAACTGGTCAACGTTTTTACACCTGAAGATGTTATCATGGTATACAATTCAAATCAATAATTCGTCAGTCAGTCTTAAGAGCAATTCCAATACTGTGTAATAAACAGTAAAGCACGAAAATGAATTTGGAAATGTTCGGATTTCAAAATCGAATGTCACACCTGTGAGATTCCCGTCCAGTGATTTTTCCACAAAAAGCATCAGCATTAATCGCGCAGCTTATTAAAAATCGTAAGTTACGAAATAAGAAAAATCGCTTTGTCATATCAATATTTTTCCTTCTCAAACAAAAATAATTGCTTTTTATTCAAATTCCAATTGTATTGAGTTCTTCATTATTTTTCTGCATAAAATTCTATTGTAAATTTTATTGTTGATAATGCAGAACAACTTATAATTTGGAGAAATTTCTAACTTGTGATAAACAGAACATTTTAAAAAGCTGCAAATAATGGTATTACCTGCAGCGTTATATATATATATATATTATTCACGTTATATATATAAACTTTTACTCAAAAGAATATTATTTTAGAAAAACATGTTTTTCTTGAATAATATATAAATCACTCCTAAAAATACTTCCATGATAAAAACAAAGGCAATAATAAGAACTCTTCAAATCCCTTTTAAATTGAGACAGACCACTTTTAAATAATTTCCTAGACTTTTCTCAAAAAATAACATTCCATAAGATACATTTGAGCTGAACAATTGATCTGGTGAAGTAAACTTGTCACACATAGACTAAAATTACGGAAAGTGATAATGATAATAAATATCAATAACTAAACCAGATGGAATATTCATAATCATATGAAACTGGTAACACTGCGAAAAAATAATGGCCTTACAGTAGTAATTTGTGATCAACAGAACCAAGAAACAACATACCAAGAAACAACAGAAACAATATACCATGGTTTTTAAAAGGCTACGCTATTATTTCAAAAGGAATAAATTGTTTCAGTTAAAGTAACGATTTAAATTTGGTCAAAAACGATCAATCAATTTATATTGAAGTTAAAATAGTTATTGCTTTCGCCATGCATGATAGAAAATGTGAGGAATTCAAAATTCGCAAAATTAATTTCTAGTTCAAAACACAGCACCATGATGATAATTCAGGCTTAATTTGTAATGCATTGTTATATTTTTAAAATTTATTCTTAAATAAATAGTAGTAATAACATGCGCAGAACAGATGCGTTCAATATCAACGCAACTGGCGTGGACATAAACCCAGTCAGAAAAACAAGGAAAAGTACTGCAGTAAAACATAAATAAAAATATTTTCATAATTTAATAAAAATTAAAGAATCGTACGATAATAAACTTTGATATTATTGAATTTTTTAAATTTTAATTTAAAACGCTGTTAAAATGGTTTCAAATGCGTTAATATGCTCCCAAATTATTGAAAGAAAATTTTACAAGCTTGGTTAATTTTTAATTCAAAATCGAATCTAATTTTGAAAAATACTTAACAAGCGGGTTTTATGCAAAAATTAATAAAGAAGTATCTCCAATAGTACACATAAAATGTTTTTGAAAACGGTTTTTAATTCTTTTTAATTTATAGAAAATTTGTCATTTTTAAATATTATCACGTTAAAGTTTTAATTTTAATAAATGTTGAATACATGCCTTCTGAACTTCAAATAAATAACAGACATTTTTTAGACCTATAAATATCACTAATTAACGAAAATTGCATTAATAATGTCTACGATTGCATTAAGCGGATAAAGAAATACTTCATCATAAAATATTGATCGTTATTAATACATGGCAAATTATTTAATCAGGTTCAATACAAAATCATATATAGCAATTCCATCCTAACTAAATAAAGACGATATAAATTACATGAATTCCAAAGATGCAAGCAGCATTCAAACGCCCACACATTTTGTAAAGCTCATAAAAAATGTTTTATCATCACAAAAGATCAGTTTATCACTAGTACCAAAAAAAAAAAAAAAATTCTATGTTAAAAAAAGAAAGGCTTCCTTCGAAATTAAGTCTCTTAGACAGAGAAAACTAGTACTAAAATAATGAATTTAATACTATACGAATATAGATATTTATATTTTTAAACAAATGCAACCGATTATGAAAAGGAATAGGTGATTTCACTTGAGATTTTTAGAGCACGCCGTGATAGAAATACTTGAAAAAAAACTGCAAGAATTTTGAGCGTTACTATTTTAGCAGCTGCGTATCTATTTTTTCCCCCTGCAAGAACTTAATAATTCCAAAAAAAGCAACAATGTATATATATATATATATAAAGAAAAAATAGATACTAAATCTTTCTAATTAAAAAAAAACAAAAACTAGCAGATAAAATTTAAAATTTTTTAAAAAAGACTAAGGAATGAGTTTTCTAAAATTGTTCCTACACTTCTATTATTTCCACAACAACTAAAATAATAATCTTCGCTCAGAAATTACGTTTAATTGGATTCTAGTTAAACTTCACCATTTGACCTAAATATGGCTACACAAGAGAAATTCGCCGCTGAGAACGAAGATTTACACAACAACAGTAAAAAATAAATAAAACAGCGAGATTTAATCGTCAGCCATTTTCAATTCACAGATAAATCGTGTTTATTCTCCACCGAGATTTCAGCTCAAGGTGATCCGAACGCAGAGCGCATGCGCACTTCTCTCCCTGTACCTCTACCCCGAGACAGCATCAGTCATCCATTCCCACAGCTAAGTAGGTGACCTACTTTTGAGCCTTTTCACTGCCTCCTCTACCGCCCGCGAAAGCGTTCCGCGTCGATCGCGCGCGTAATAATATAGTTCCCACTTCTTGTCTCTGGCGTGCAGGCGATTTTTTTTCCCGAACACGAATGATATTTTCCTTTGACTACAGTCACGTGTTTCCCGAGGAGCAGAACTTTCTCTACTAGAGAGTGATCTTGAACTGGATACACAGTTTCCGACCCACTTGGAGCCAGTGTGACAGTGACACACTTACCTACTGGACACAGAGTGGCCAGAGGTCTTTTGTTGTAAAAAAGCGAAGGGTTATTTTTTTTTAATTATGCAAGTCCTGACCCACTGGGTGAGGGTGACTTTGGCATGGTGACCGATAGATACAAGTGATCTATCAGCTCGGTGGTTAGGCGATATCGTGCTGAGGAAAAGAAAAAGGGAAAGTTTTGTTCGATTCTCTCTCACTAAACGGAGAGTTCTCTTTCGTAATGAGAAATGATGACGGAATGCTGGCGTCGAATAAAAGCGGTAGAACCTGTAATCGTGGTACTCAGTACCCCCCCCCTTTCTTTGAGTACCAGATTAACAATAATAAATGTGGAGAAGATAGGATACATTTAAAGGGCATGCCATACAAATCGAAAACTAAAATATTATATATAATAACATATTTCGTTATAAGGAAGTGACGTAGCGATGAAATAAAGGAAGAGGAGGGGGAACAGATATCTCTAGAACAATTTTGTGTGAACATGTTCTGAAGAACCATTTACTCTTTCTAACTTAAAACATAACGTGGAGGCGAAAAAACCATATTGTGTCCCTGGCATCGCTTCACCTCGCGATGCCAATGCAGCAAAGTGATCAGATTACATGAAATTCAAATTCCGATGTTATGAAAGCAATCCTATTTACAAAGTTTGGAACGTTCTATAAATATGTGGGGGGAGGGAGTTTAGACCTTAATACAAACAATAAAATTTATCGAAAAAAAAAAAGTAAAAACATGTTTAGGGGCAACCATCTATATAATTATTATTTAAAAATGAAATTAGGCAACATAATTATCAGACACTGATGGCTTATAAGAAAAATTAACACCTTCTCTTTTTAGAATTTTTGAATTTTATTAAATTGCCTATAATCAGAAACAACTCAAGCCTGATTGTACGAGAAAAACAATGAGCTGTATTATATTACATCAAGCTAAAAAGTCTAGAATATCATCTTAATATATTTAAATCATAAAGTAAAATAAAATTTCAGCTGATAGTGATGCCATAAAATAATAAATTAAAGCTATTATAAAATATTATGGAAGTTTGCCAAACCATTTTATCATTACCAAATTAGTTAGATTAAAGAGATCAGTGGATCTAGATTAGGCTGGAATGTTACATATTTGCCCTGGCTTACTTATAATGAAATAACTAAATTTGAAAAAACAATAACTAAATTATTTTTTAAATAAATAAAATGAATCTTAAATCCCAAATTTCTACAATTTGTACTTAGAGATCAGATGCAGACTGTCCACTAGTTAATATATTAATGGATAGTTTATGTTAAACAACGATACCAAGAAATAGGATATGCAAAGAATATAAAAAAAATATAAATTAACTAAATTTATTAATCAATGTTTTTAAAATTAATTCCTTCAGAAATTTTCTTTCCAACTTTTACAATACTTAGAGGAAGATCTTTTAACCCTTTACACTCAGGTGTCTCTCTCCTCAGGGGTACAATTCAAGACAGAGCATCATTTTTACGTTTTATTTTTAAAAATACCTACAAGAAGATGTAGATTAATTTTCCAAGTAAATTCAACTTAAAACAATCATATTTATTTTTCAGAGCAATGAACATGTCTTTGTATTAGATGAACAATTATGTATCAAATTACTTTTCCAAAGGCAAGAGATTAATATGACTAATGTGGAGAAAATAGCTTCGAGAAAAAATGGCAAAAGTAAAATTTATATAGACTTACTAATATTTAAAAACTGGTCATTATTTTTACACTGTGACACGCTAAAAAATGACACGAGTCATGTAAAAAATAGTTCTAAAAGTGAGGTCGTTGGAAACTAAGCTACAAAATTCCGCACGTACTTATTTATTGGGTAGTAGATGCTTGCTTAAAAACTTTTTTTTCCAAGATATTTATTAGGAATTTAATTAAAAATTAAGGAACATTTTAATTTTTTTCTCTGTAACTTCGGGGTTTCTTACACCACAGAAACCATTTTTATAACGATTTAAATACAAATTTTAGCTTTCAATAATACCAAGTCTATTTCTGTGCAATTTTTTCCTCTAATTTAAATATTTTAAAAAAAAGATTTTAAGTATATTTTATAACAACATGTTTGATATTCATAGCTACTGGATTTAAAATTACCTGAGTTGCGACGATATTGAATATAATTTTTGTGTATACATTATCCCTGCCATACAATGAGCTACGGTGATTACATTTGTGGTTTGAGAAATCAGAAACAGACCACCAAATTACGTTTTTAAAAAATACATGTTTTTTTTTTAAATAATTTTTTGCTTTTTACACATTTATTTCATTATTGATATTAAAATTTTCTTTTATTCATTCACATATTTTCTTTTTAAAAGATCTTTTCTCTATGTACTTTACATTTCTTCTCATTCCCATACTGAATTTCAGGTTCCCTTAGTTAACCTCTTCATCGTCGTGTCCGAACGGGTATCGGAATGTTGCTTTTCAAGCGTAAAAAAAATGAAATAAAATCATACAAAAATGCTATAACTCAATACAAAATCCACGTATAATTTATAAACATCTAAATGTTCGATGGATTCTTAACTGAATGAGTAAAACAGCATATTCCTGAAATGAAAGCTGTTGTCCAATTAAATAATAATAATAAAAAAATAAAAAAAAGTTAAACATGCATTGGAGCAATTTTCAACACAATTTAGATTACATTTTTCAAATTTTATTTTTATAATGAACAAAGATTAAATCAATCACGCTAGTACTACAGAATGGATACAAAGTATTCACATCGAAGATACCACAAGCCGGGACAAAAATATAATGAAAATAAAGACAGCGTAAATGAAAGCCAAGTACGTAATTATCATGACAAGCAATCATTTCGAACAGCGCGGCACCACTATATTGATGCATGACGCAACTAAAAGACGTTTACTTAACAAAATCTTTTACATTTAGCTGCTGAATCTAAGGACTCCACGCAAACGGTTATTTTATGCATATGCCTTTACATGACGCCAAATGGCGTCGTAACACGCACCGGCACTGGAAGAACAAATTACTCCTCGTTTTCTATTTATATTTTTGAACGAGTCTAACTTCAATATACATAGACAAAGGCTTTGGATAAAAATGAAAAATTTTAATAAAATAATATCAATAAAACATGAGCTTATTATTAAATTATAAAGAAAATAAAAGCTCTAATTATCAAAATATTTTTATTGTATTTGTTTGAGTAGTACAATAAACAATGTAACAGCGTAGATATCTAATAGATTAATTTCTATTGCAAATGATTTGATCTCTCATTTTAGGTAGATTCGTATAGGAAAACCATTTATTGCAATAATTCTTGTGACAAATTCGAAAAATTCTTCAGTTCTTCACCGATCATGGTCCCTGGACCCCAAAATTACCCTTCGTTTAAAACCTATTATCTTGTGAACAAGTTAACCAGAGTAATTGTGCTTGGATTTCAACAGGCTTGGAAAATGTGATTAGAAACGTAAAGATCCCGGACGAGTTCGTAAATGGCCCATCTAGCTCAACGGGGTTGGAAATGGTGTGGGCTTGAAATTTTCATTTCGCTATAACTTTCTTAATATTGAAGATAGAAAAATAAATTCAATTAGCCAAATTAGCGCCTTATTAAGACGAACAACTTTTGTATTTAAAATTTTTCGGTAACTGCAATATCTTAAAAGTTAAAAGCTGAAAAGTGATTTACACGCCCTAATACTGATTGTTTTGAATATCAACAATTTATGTTGCCAGATAGTGACTTAGTGAAGTGATAGTGATAGTGACTTAGTTAGTTGCCAGATAGTGATTTTAAGGAATCTACCAGCTTGTTGAAAGGATATTTTTTTTCCACTTTGAAACATTTCTAAAGCAATATATGTTGGAGTTACAAGCCGAAAAAGAATTGCTCTTTTTGTAAAGTATAACAATATTTATGATATCGAGTAAATCCATCTGTGCTCAAGTTTTTAAATATGTAAGATGCCTACAATAACCGTAATTCACTTATTGATTTTTAAATCATTTTAAAACGGCAGATACTTCCAATAAAAAAATAGAAATGCGTTCATTAATGCAAGCAATTTTATTTTATGTTGTTTGAATCAAAAATATACGTCTGAAAAAAAAAAAAAAAAAAAAGAACAACGAGGCCTACATTTTTTCCAGCCCCCCCCCACCCCCGAACGTACTACTGCTCACATTTATTAAATTACCTTGACATAAACTAAAAAGTTCCACTTTTCAGTGACAAAAACTGACCAAATTATGATGATTTGAATTTCATTACCGTATGACTATCATTGGTGAGACCCAAAGAAGAATTTTCGAGATTGTTATTGAAATGATTAAAATCATTTAAAATAATGATACTGAATTCATAAACTTTTATTTGTTTATTTATTTTTGCTTAAAATCTCAATATGTCCAGAATGTTTTATTAAGTATGATTAAAATGACCGGGCCAACTGAGTAGTGAAATTCTCTATGCATTTCTATGCATGCGCCAACCAGCTCTGATTTCATCAGAAAAGGAGGAATATAAAAAATGGAGGAGGAGATTTTTATTTATTTATTTTGGGTATTAAATAAAAACACTACACAAATTTCAAATTTAAAAAAAAATAGTAAGATTCCAGAAAAAAATGATATCAACAAATGAATAAAAAAACGCACCTGAAAACAATTTCGAAATATTACACTTCTTATTCACTGTGTCATTTCAATTCACTGTCTTTTGGAAGTACCAGCCCAGACTCATATTATTACATTCGAAAGATAGGAAAATATGACGGTTAGACAAATCATTAACATGCCGTGGTCTATTGGGAATAAAGGCACCCAAAAAGATTGACTATATTGACCAAAAGAAAAAAAATGACAAATCATAACATAGCAAGCAATAAAAGAAATTGAAAATTATGACCCTATGCTACCAAAAAATGTCAAGAGACCTCGCCATCTCATTCATGTCTAAATCCTCATCATCATAGCTCAGTCACAGCTCTGGACCGAATTTGTTAAAAAAACATTCATGTAAAATCTCACTTTTTTTATTTTTAAGAAATATTAGTAATCAATTCCTAAGTAATATCTTTACTTATCTAAGCACAATCATTTACTAAGTAATATCTTTACTTATCTAAGCACAACCATTTACAAAGTAATATCTTTACTTATCTAAGCAAAACCATTTACAAAGTAATATCTTTACCTATCTAAGCAAAACCATTTACAAAGTAATATCTTTACTTATCTAAGCACAACCATTTACTAAGTAATATCTTTATTTATCTAAGCACTACCATTTACTAAGTAATCTCAATGTCATGCTATTATTCTAATAACATATAATCTTAACCGGAGATTAAGAACCTTGAGTTCAAGAACTCCGAGACACACCCCTCAAGCAGGCAAATTTTGGAAATAAAATCATCCAAGACTGATCGGCATGGGATTCTGAAATAAACAATATCAAATATCCCATTTCGCACAAATTTCCAGCAACATTATTAAAAGAAAAAAAAATCAATCTCACTTTTCGTGACTTTTTAATCAGTAATTCTAACAAATAACACAGCCTTTCAGTCCAAATAGAACAATTTTGATTTCACTCTTTTGTTCATTATCTGATTAGAAATCCGAAAATGATAAGTTTTACAACTACCCTACCTAATTTTATTTAAAAGAAAATTATTCAGATCAAATTGATATATGAAAAAAATTGTGACAGTACGAATCTGGCTTTGGAAAAACAAAAAACAATAAAGCGGGAGGGGGGGGGAAACCAGATAACTAGTTCTTACATTAAAATTTAATACTTATATATATTCATAGTCAAAATGATCTAAAAATTTAATCAATTCTCCTAATTCCTGGAATTAAAAACTGCTGTGGTAATAAAACTTCAAAGCTTCTTCTGCTCATATCGATATTGCCAACAGCAATTAGTCCAAATAATTATAATAATGAATATTATTAAGGATTGTCTTTTATAATTAATAAAATTGATTGATTATTACATTTTTATCAATAACTATATGTATCAGACGATAATTTTTAAATAGATTTAATTCAAACTTTTCTCATTAACTTTTGTAAGCTATCCATACGATATCATCACCATTATAAAGTAATCCAGAATGGATTATTATATAATGGTGGTTCGATATGTTATTATATAACTTGGTTCGATATGTTATTAGTCCTAGAAGTCATGGATTAACCGAAATAACCTCGATTTTTATTCAAAAATTAAGAGTTCATATAAAATTTTTAATTAAATTTCTTTGTTTAAAAAGTTAGATTTTTAAGTAATTACCTTTTGCGAATTCTGCTATATTTATGATGTAACTAAGTCAGGAATTAATCAGGCAGTAGTTTATATTTGACTTTTAATTCGACCATTAAAAATTACAGATTTTGTTCCGACTTTGAATGAAATGTCTGGTGTATTCCACCCACCTCTTATTCTTGTTGTTCATCTTTTTTTTTTTTTTTTTTTTTTTTCCACTTATAAAAGAAATATTTTTAAAATTTTTGAAATTGTTTTTGTTATGTAAAAATTTTTTTCCAATCAATTATTCACAAAATGTGGTTACCTTATTATAATGTTTGAAAATGAATTAATATGATAAAACGCAATATTAATTGATTTTCTACTATATTTCTGTAACTTATAAACAGTTTAATTGACTCGCTGTTAAGTCTCATATTTTTTAGTGTTTCTTACAGATAGTCTAAATTTTTAAATAAAAAATAACAACAAAAAAAAATGATAAACAAAATTTCTTAACCCTTTCTAAGGCCGTGGGAAGTATACTTCCCACCAAATTTATCAATCTTTGTATGAAATTATGTAGGTTGGCATAAGTTATGACAAATTTTTTTAGAAAGACAGAAACTTAGATGCTTCAGTTCTTTATCTCACACAAAATGATGTGTCTTGGTTTGTCACTTAATTATTAATTAACCAAATTAAATTTATCTTTTAAGCTAAATGAATCCTTTTTCTTATTCTAATTTCAAGCCTAAAAATATTTTAACATAATATGACTAGAAAAAAATGGTCCTTTAAAGGGTTAAAATGTACTAGGTTTAATTGTTTCAAAATGTAGTACATTTTTAGAAATTGTGATTATAATTTCTCTCTTTCTCTCTCACACACACACACAAATCCATATTTGCATAATTTACCCATTTTTTTACTTATAAATTAATGCTTCATATAAAGAACATTTTAAAAGAATTTGATTTTCAAAAATTAATTTTCATAGAACTTACAGAATTTTTCTTCCTTAGCTTTATTAACAATAGAAGAAAATCCATCGTTTAAATATTAGATGAGACAATTGAGATGGTTTGAGTTTCAGGGTAACACTGAAAATTATGCTAAAGAATCCATCTAAAAAAATAATTGTGAAAGTTCCTAATATGATATCATTAAAAAGTCGACTCTTTAAAAAGATGTAAAAATTATTTTTGTGCAAAAAATATTTTCAGAAGTTATAACATAAAAACACTAATTTTTCATTTAATTTTTAACCCCTTGGGCCTCACTGGGGCATATATGTCCTGCTGATGTTTTTAAATCACCCAAAGAGATAAGTAAGTGGTTAATTTATCGAACTGTATATGCCCTAAAGAATTTATGTAATTACATTCATATGACAGTGCAGTTTTTTTTTTTTTTTTTTTTCGTATCCATTGTCTTTTATGTGCTTATCTCAACCCCAGTGGGACACATGTGCCCCATTTAAAAAGACCACCACCAAAATTGCACATATAGTTATTTTTTTTATTTTAATAAAATATAGTTATTCACACTTTATTTGACCCATTAAAACCATAAATTATCTTAATTTGGAAAAGAAAAAAAACTGGTACTGAAATGGTTAAACGATAATTTTGTTTTTTGTTTTTTAATCTCCAATTTGCACATTCGCACCCTTCTAAGTTCACTTGTGCCAACAGACAAACACGTACTCTCCTTTATTATTATCAGTAGAAATTTATTTCATCAACTCTGTCCTCTTTCCCCTCTGACTATCCTCTCATGTTGGGTATTCAAATTCTAAAACATCTTGAAAAGTCAGAAAATTACAACTAGTATTAGGATACATTTGTTATCCAAAACAGATTACATTATTTCCTCTGCCATTCGCAACACACAGCAACGAAAATACAATTCCGTTTCGAATCCAACCCCACCCAGAGATGCGTGTCGACTGCGCAGTGGCGTAATGGGTGAATTAGCTTAAGTGTTTATTTTATCTGATGTTACGGCATCAAAGGCTTAGTCTAATCGAAGCGGCCACGGTAGGCCAGTGGCGTAGAAAATTGATGTGTGAATAAGCAATATCGTTGACTGTAAACAACGCAATCGGGGTGCTATTTTTCACCTGTCAATTAACGGCACCCCCGCATCCAGATCGGGCGACCTTCGGGGGCAGATTACACGGTGTTACAACGTCAGCAGGCGCTCGGCGTTGGTCAGGTGTTTAGTAAGAAGGGGTAGGGAGATACGGGCGCGGAAATAGATAGTTATCTCCAAGGATGACTCATGGATTTTTTTTTAATGCGTCTACAGGGTGTTCCCCAACAGAAAGAAAGAAAGAGAGCGAGAAAGAAAAAAAGAGAAACTAACTTTGAAAACATCAGTCTATTTTAACAGTTACTTTTCAGTTAAAATAGGTTTTATAAGAATTTTAGAGGCACATTTTAGAAAACTTATATTTGGAGTTAATTTACGTTGTCACAATCATATGAATATATTATACTTGCCATACTCTTTTTTCACCAATAATTAAAACACTTAAATTATTTCACTAAAATTATTACGTGTATCACATGATAATAAAGTGTCTTTAAAAAAAATTACATCCCGTTTTAAAGAAACATAACGGACAGATCTCGTAAATTTGAAATGAGCCGAAATGATGAGGACTACACCTTAGTCGATAATCCACTCTCCAAATTTCCACCATTTGCTCAGGACATAGTTATTGCGCAGGATATAGTGGGCCAGTAACTGTTTGGGTTTTTATGGCACAAGAAAGCAACGAGACAATTGATAGTGCATGGTGATGATAATACAGTGAAAACCGCTTAATGCGATCAGGGTTAAAGTTATTAATCATTTAAAATCATCAAAATTCCCTGCTCGAAATATATTTAAACTTGCACAAGAATATTCTGGTTAGTAGGATCACTATATAAATCGCTTAACGCTATCAGTTTTGAGCCAAGAAAACTGAACCATCATATTAAACCCGAATTAGTGATTGACGTTCAAAGAATTTCTTACTCCATTTGTATAAAAACAATCTGAAAGTCATATCTCCTATGGGGTGGTGTTCCTATAGTTTAGTATGGGCTCGATCGGTCAAGATTGGTTCAAAAGGAAAGTTAGACTGAAAGGTCTGCCTTGAAATTTGTTGAACAGGCGTAACCATTCTTGCTCGTTATTGAATTACCAAAGCAAAACGGATTTAAAAAAAAAAAAAAAAAAAAAACCTGATTTGAATGTTAAAGACAGAGTTGAAAATCTTATGAAAGTTTACCTAAAATGAGTCAACATAATGCTGCGAAGCGGTTGAAAAATCTATACGAATTTTGAAAAATTGTGAAATTTTCGTGTGCATTTCGGAGTGCAGTATCGTTCTGAAAATTTCAAAAGAACAATACAAGAATGAATAACGTATACATAAACTTTAAAAATAATTATCTATACGTAATAATTAACGAATGTTTTTAAGTGTCATTTTTGAAACAAATTACACACAGATTTCAAAAGTAGCAAATACTTTTCTTTTCTTTTTTTATTAGTTAAAAGCATAGTTGATTTTACCCCAATGCGATAACCCCCAGGTAGCACCTCGAAAAGAGGATGAGATGCTTCCTGTATGGTGGTTGGATCTCACCACCCTGGAGGGTACACAAAAATGTGGGAGATCTGGCTCCTTCCATCGATGACGGGACGTACTTCCTTCGGGAAGGGTTGTACCTTGGCTGGTGATGGCCCTTAGGACTCGCCCACAGTTCCCGCTAGTGTTGCTGTTGCGGCGTTCCGGTCATTCAGTTTTCTTTATCCGTGAGCCTTCGGGCGGGTAGGAGAGTCAGTGATATGATTTACCACAATTCGATTGCTGTTAGTATTTTAATACATTAACCGAATGATAAGTCCAGAAATGATCACATTAAATCAAGTATTGTATTTTGTTTATCCCTTCGTCGTATTTTATTTCAAAAAATGATTTAACACATTAATTTTTTTTTTTAATCAAAGAGGTTGCGTGCGACATATTTGCTTCACGTTTTCACATACATTATCTTTGACGGTTTATCAAAAAATTATTTTGTGAATAATTATTTTTTGAACAAGATGTGCTTCACCCCGTCTGCTTAGTTTATTATTATTATTATCAAAGAGGTCGCGTGAGACATATTTGCTTCATGTTATCAAAGACATTATTTTTGACGGTTTATCAATAATAATAATAATAAGCTTGTGAATAATTATTATGTTGATATTTTTATGATTTTACATGCAACTTATTGCCCTTAAATCAGTAGGCTCAAACAATTTATTATGATGTGATGATTTAACATACTGAATTCTAATTAACAGTTAATGATTTGTAAATCAATTTACTTCTCCGTTGATGGATAAATATTATCTTCCTTTTCCATTCTTTACACATAAATATGCAATTTTAAAAGTCATCGAGTATATTATATGTACATTACATATTAAGAACTTAAGAGAGGGAAAAAAATTTCGAGTTTCATCGCTTGGCGTTTAGAAATAATCCTCTAATCCATCGAATTAGTGGAATGGAAAGAGTTTTGATGATTTGAAACGAGGTTAATTTGCCTTAACCTTGACATAAATGTTGCCATTCATTCAAAACAGAACTCACGTGTAAAAATAACGGCATCTAATTAGTTTATTCCACGGTCGGTTAAATCCCTGAATGTCAAATTTTTTGTAAAAAATGTTTATTTTTAGAAAAATGCTATTGTTGCAAACGATTTCCCCTCGCCTGGCATGTATGTATAGAATGCAGGATTTCGAATACGGAAACAATGAAAAGCGAAAGTTTTTCAGCAGACGATTCACGATGCTTGTCAAGTAGGTCATTGCAAGAGGAAAAGAATATTGCACAGTGGGGGAAAAAAAGAAGAAGAAAAAAAATCGTTTGAAAACGCGATTTATTTATTTTTTTATTTTCGAAAGTGAAAAGACGGAAAACAACGAACAACGAAACCAACAAATAAATAGAGAACAAAGAAAATCTCTTCATTCTTCTTACAGCTTATAACCTTCCGCTTATTATTCCTATTTTAGCTGCAACCGTGTTCGGCGGCGAAGAATTACCAGTGCTTTTTAAAACCGATGCTAACCTACTTGTCGACTCTTCAACGACCTTGGCTTCATTGGACACATGACTGACCACAACAGATGGACATCGGAAATCTCTTCATTATTGCTTTCATTAACTTCCCTACAGCATCTATGATTTATTTTATATCAAATAAAACAAAAACAATAAAAATTCTAATAGCATTTTTAAAACAAAATCGAATGCTCAGTATTTTTAATATATATATTTGCAATCTTCATTTTAAGTGCGAAGTTAATTATAAATATAAGATACATTTATAAATTCTGTAGTGTTAACGTCCGTTTATCAACTTAAACTAAATAATCTCTTCGCTTCTCAAAATGTATTTATTTATAAGGACAGTTTGTCAGTTGCAGTGCAAGACCAGACCGTTTGAACTAGTGCTACCAAATTTGGCACAAATATACTTTGAAAGGTAGGAATATTCACTTTGGAAATTTTTTTATAAAATTTTAATTAAAACTTAAATAAAATAACAATTATGCAAGAATTTGAAGCTTATCTGAGACAGCTCTCAAAAACTGTCTCGCATAAAATTGGTTTTTATGCTATTTTAAAAATTTACAAAATTGTCTTTTCAACGATACCAATTTTTTAGCGTAAGTTTTTCCTGAGCTCCAAAAATTTTTAAAAACTATCTTTTAGAATAATTTTTAACAAGTTTTCATTGCAGCAATGAAATTCAAACTGTTTTCATCATTTTATCAAATATTTAAATGAGCGACCTTCTTCCATTGTTGAAAATAAAGAAAGGATTCCGTTTTATATTTGTGAAGTTTACACGAGGAACTGGAAAATGAAATTACATGCCGCCGAAAACAGCCCTGAATTAGAAAATAAATTATTCAGCAAGTTACATTGGAGCTATGATGTCTTGGGTTGTGACTAGGGATTGCAATACCGGTATACCGGGATACCGAATACCGGTATTTTGAGCTATTTGTGCAATTTTGTAATACCGGTATTCACAAGTTTAAATACCGGTTTTTCGGTATTTATTAGAAATTTTTAAAATTTCTCCACTATATGTTCAGGTATCTCGAACATAGCAAAATAGTATGCGTTCTCCATAACGGGAGCAATTAATTAGCTAATTAAAGGCTTAATTAATTGCTTAAATCTAAATGAGCGAAACATGAATTATAACTGAGAGAAAATATTGTATCCTTAACGACTGATGGAGCAACAATTATGAAAAAAGTTGGAAAGTTAATGGGTGCAAATCAGCAGTTGTGCTATGCACATAGAATTCAATTAGGAGTAATAGATGTATTATACCACAAAAATAAAGAACAGAAGAATCCACATACTGTGGATATAAAAATTTCGGATTCCAACTTTGAAACGAGTAATAGTGAGAGTGATATTGACAATGAAGATAATGGCAATGTAATTGTTGAAGAAGATATTGCTAATGAGGATGAAATATTAACCTATCAAGAATTGCTTCCTATAATTTATAAAGTTCGAAAAATTGTTAAGATATTTAAACGCTCCCCTATAAAAAGGATATTTTACTAAAATATATACTAACTGAAAATAAAACAGAATATATGTTAATATTAGATTCTAAAACACGTTGGAATAGCTTATTCCTAATGATGGAACGATTTTTGAAACTGAGAAGTCCAATCCAAAAAGCAATAATCGACTTAAACCTGTAAATAAATTTTTCAGATAGTGAATTCGACTTAATATCCAGAACTATATCAGCTCTACTTCCAATAAAACTGACTATTGAGGCATTGTGTCGGAGAGATTCTAATTTATTAACAGCTAATGCAACAATAAATTTCATGTTGCAGTCACTGAAAGAACAGCACACATCACTATCTGAAGAATTATATATTACATAGAAAAATCGCACAGAAGAAAGGCATACCGAAATAGAAAATGTCTTATGGTATTTACATAAGGTATTTACATATACATGTAATAGTACCCCAGACTGAATAGTGATATTTACACTTTTTTTGTGATTTAAATAAATAAGATGTTTCTTTACTTTTTTGTGATACTGTTATAATTTATAAGTTACAAATTATTTTCTGTGATATTTACACTCTCTAACAAAACTGGCAAATAAAACAAAGAAACACCTGTGTTTTCTTTCTTTTTCTAAAATTTCTAATACCGGTATTAAAACCGGTATCCCGGTATTAAGATTTAAAAAATACCGAATACCGGTATTGAACTTTTGGTCCGGTATTGCAATCCCTAGTTGTGACTTCATAGGAATGGTTCATTTGCATAATAATCTAAATAAGTGCAAGGCTATTAAAATACGACGAATCTCATGTCGATAATGATTTGACGCTTAAAAATATTTTGTTGAGGGAAATATGGAAATCAAGTTAAGCTTAAGAATTTTAATTAAAATCTAACAAGAAATATATATAAAGTAAAAAGAATACTTATATAAGGAGAATACCCGTTCAATATAATCAGCATATCTTTATCTTACCTGTAAAGAAAAGAAGAAAATCATGTAGAAAATTCATAATAGACATAAAATGTCTACAATTATGAAAAAATAATCAGATTTTACATTTAATAAATATCAGAACTGGGTTAATATTAATAATATTAATATATATATATATATATATATATATATATATATATATATATATATATATATATATATATATATATACACGTTTAAATCTGCACAAAAAATAATTTATTGTTGATTCCATGAAATTCATATTTTTCAAAATTTTAAATAAACACATTTTATATCAAGTTTTTATTACTCAAATAAGTCATTACTCCGAGAGAAGATGTCGGTCTCCAAAGGCGATTTTAAGTGATAAAGTACTTTTAAGTTAGAATCGCCACAAAACTTATTTCAGAGCTCTTTTGCCGAAGATTATCTAATTAAAATTCATAACAAACCCTGGATTAGAACTGGATCTGGAACCCCTAGACATCCTGAGCTAATCAAATTCGTCCCTTGACTGTTTTGTTTCATCTATTATAAAGAACCACCTGTTTCTGACATGTGTTATCGTATGAGTTAGTCAAAAAAACTCAAAGAAACTTGACATTTTTTTCTAAATTTTATCTTATAAATGTATCAAATAATAAGGTAAAAAAGATTGACTTGATTTAAACACATTTTTAGCTGACTTAAGTCTAAAAATACTATAATGCAAAGGCATATACACTTATGAGGCATATGAGGCATTAAGTGAGACATATACACTTAAGTAACCAGCAAGAGTCGTCACCCTAAAACTTTTGCATATACTCTCTAATATAGGTGTTATCCCAGAGAACGCCTTGTGTGGTATTGGCGAACAATAATTACAAATTATAATTTTTGGTGTGAATTTGCATTTTTACTGAATCGACTGCGTTATCCTTGGCGAGTTATTTGGTGATTAATCTCTGGCACGTATTAATAGCATCCAAAAGTCGATTCTGTGTTTTAAACACGTTTTCTCAATCTTTACCTCAAATTCAAACAACCGGATTTTTTTTTTTTTTTTTTTTTTTTTTTTTGCGCATTTTACTCAAAATTTGATAGAAATCTGCAAGATTGGTGTAAAGACCGTATACCACATTTCAACCGTCTAGCTGAAAGCGTTTTTGAATTATCTTTGTCACAGACATACAAACATTTTCCAAAAATGTGTTTTTCGAACTCATGGTGTTCTAAAACGTGGTGAATCCCCAAAATCTCGAAATCGAATTTTTTGACGATTACTATACTATTTCTATACTACTAATACGAGGAAGGAAAAACGGTTATAGACAATCTTTGTCTCAGATAGCCGGCCATTTTCCAAAATTGTGTTTTTCGAAATTAGGGTGGTCAAAAATGTGGAGATTCGTCAAACTATCGAATTCGAATTTTTTGACGATAACCGTACTATCTCTATACTACATATACGAGAAAGCAAAAACGGAGTTACAGTGATTTTATTTTGAAACAAGAGCAACAATTTATAGAAAGTGTTTATAAGTGAGTAGACAAAATATATAAAAAATAAAAATCGGTAACCACTTCTTTACATAAGAAGATCGAAAACAAGACCACCGCTGCAGCCGCAATCAAAACAATCCCACAACTGCACAAGAAGAGTCCTTTTTCCACTTTCAATGAATGAAGTGAAAGGGAAAGCAGGGAAAAACAAACCTAAAAATAAAAAAGGCCTATCTTCACTCTCTCTTGCTATGCAGATCGTCCACCGTGCTTTGGTGATTTACAACTTCAAAAAAAAAAAAAAAAAAAAAGAAGAGAAAAAAAATCACTTTCACCTTCTAAAAGAGTGAGCAAGCCAGGCGCGAAAACAGGCAAGCAAGCAGCGCCAGTACTACCACTGACCTACATATCTGACCCAGACACACTCAACGCGGTTGCTTGAGCATTTAAAATATGGGTTAGTGGAAATTTTTCCACCTCCAATAACAACATTAAATAAATCAAGCACTGCAAAAAACAAAAAGCAACAGAATTTACGACTCCCTGTCCTTGAATGAGACGCAAAGATGATGAGTGCGATTAAAGGTTTCGGGTACAACTTTTACACTTATTAGCGATACGAGTTTCAAAACCCGCTGCAGCGTGGTGGAAAAAGTTTAAAGTTTAGGCCTAATTGCCATGCCGATGAAGTGCAGATATTTCGCAGACACTTGGATAAAAGTGGGTGAAGGCTAGATGGAAAGAGTACACCATTTTTTTTTCTCTACCCTCTGGCATATGGAAATTGGAAGACAAGCACTTGATGATAGCATTTTTTTTTCCACCCTCCCTCTAACTCTTGACTCCAAACCACTTTCGCTGCTTTTTGGTGTTGTTATTGTTGTTCCTTTAAGCGATGCTTTTAAATTTTGTTTTTTCGCTTTTTGTTGTTGTGGAATTGGGATGGATTTTGATTAACCGAGATGTGTGTGTGATGCAAAGGTAAGGTGTGTCCAGTCGATTCTAGGGCAGATTGGAACATTGCTACAAAGTTTCGCGAAACGTGATACCAATTAATTTCGCTTCATGTAAGGCCATTAAATGGCGTTAATTACAGTTCCACATGCATCGGCGAATCTGTAAGCATCCACGTGTACAGAAGTATCGAACAGTTTGTGGAAATTCGGACAAAAGCCCTGCACTGCACACAGATTTTTTATGTGAAAAAAGTGCAGGACAAGTCACTTGCGACACTTAAGCAAACAATTTAAAACTGTTTGATGCTTCTGGACAAAATTAATTTTCCTTGTCTTTTATTCTGAAGCAAGGCAAGGAAGATTCAGAGATATTTACAAGAAACTGTAACATACTTTCCGAATCTCAATCCTTGAATGCATGATTCAAGGACTGAGATATGTTTTGAATAGTTGTATATGAAAATTGTGAACAAGTTTTTAATTATTATTTCTTGTGTAATTAAAAAACTTTAAATGCGCCAATGGCTAAATTATGAATTAAACAATATCTCAGTAACACAAATAACATTACAACAATTCTGCAATAAAAATAAAAGTACCTTCTCATCAATATATTTTTTACAAATACAAAAAATATTCTAATGGCATTTTTAATGATTGGACTATTCATACAACAGCTATCTTGATATTTTACCAAGCTTCCAATTTAAATCTAATTCTAGTATCAATATTATTATTTATATTGATCTATTCTACAAATGTTTATCAAAGAGCATTTAAAAAAGTATTTCCAAACATTCATTGTTGCCCTTGGGAAAACATATTTGGAGCTTATAATTGGAAATAAATACACAATGCACTACGAGTTAAAGAAAATGGCAACTCAAGAATTGATACGAAAATGATCTTCATCGACACAAACTTGTAAAACTTTGCTCTCTGTTTCTGATACTTTTTTAAATTATATTTTCTGTTGAAAGATAAAACTTAATGTGCCTTGACTCTTGACTACTTTGAGAAATGAAGCATAAAAGAATGCTATAAATCCAGTAATAACTCACAAGAATTAAATATGTCCCATTAAGACGCCAATGGCTCCGATTTTAGAGCCGTTGGTGACACGAAAGGTTGGTGAAAAGTAGCTTCAAGTATATTGATAGCAACTGGACACAAAACATTATCATTTCGATCTTTCTCTGATATGGGGAAAATTCGAAGCAAAAAAGTTCAGCATTTCTGGAACTGCACAGAGACCTCCCATGTGAACGGGTACTAGTAAGTTCACTGCAACACTTTAGCTCAGAATTTTTTTCGAAGTAGTATGAAAATACGAACCAAATTGGAAAATAGTGTGTACAATGTATTTCAAATCGCTAAAATCCTTCACCAACATTCTGCCACCAGAGGCCTAAGGTGGAAAACAGGGAAGAGCCCTGGCCACGAACCGTAAGTATGTGGGAAAAAATCAAAGAATAAGGATATGAATTTGCCATTAGTCATTAAAATAAAATGACCAAATTTCATGATAAGAATCGGGCTAGAGAATTTTCTAGAAGGTTATTTTTAAAAATTGGCAAAAGCTTAACGTAATTTGAACAAAAGTTTTAATATTCTCTTAATAGTAGGAAATGGGACGAATGAGGACATCATTTCAATCCAGGACAAGCAGTTTACAATAGGACTTTCAATAAGCAATTTCCCTAGGACTTATATGATATTTTACCAATTCATATATACTACTTTTCCATATTACTAACAAAGGCAAAACATTCACTGAAAGATATCATAAAAATGTGTCCTTTTAAAAATAAAACTAGGTTAAATAAAAAAATTCATTCCGATTATTATATGAATAAGAATAATATAACTGGCCGAAATCTATATATATTTGGAATAATCTACTACATCAAAGTAATTTGAAAGAAATATCCACCCTCCAACTGAAGATTTCCCAATCGTTATTTATATGCAAAGTTTGCAAAATGCGTAAAAACGTTGGTGTGGGTGTGAGGAGGATAAAATATATAATGATTATTGATAATATGTTATGACAATTTGGTTCAATGTTGTTAAAGTAAGAAGTAAACATACTAGTCTGTAGAAATCGTAGTATCCTATTGAAACTTCAAACACGGCATATATCGCAGGATGCACAGTTCAATTCGAAAATTAATTATTAACTGCACCTTCAACTTTTCTCTCCAACAAGATGCATCATGTTTTGAAATTTAAACTACAGTGGAACTTTGTTGTGTATCACAAATGCACGAATTTCCAACACAATATGCACGAGAAATCTAGAACTTATTGCAAAATTATAACACACAAAAACTATAAGGTATAGAAAAGAAATAAAATTTCTTTCCTTAAACTAGAACTACTAAAGTTAATAAATTCCAATGTGAAATCCATTTGACTGTGCATAGTATGTCCAACATTCGAATCTGCGTCATGCATCTGCAATCGCTTGTGGAATTATAGATTGATTTAACAGCAAATATGATATGTTGCTTTAAATCCAGCAAATTACTTGCAAGGTATTTGATATATACAATCTTTTCATAGCCCCATATGAAAAAAAATCTAAAAAACTTAATTTTGAAAAATCGCATGATATGGCTTTTAAATGAAATTTTCTCATAAAATCATCATCAGGCCATACGTAGCGCCATCTATCGGGTTCTGAGAAATAACATGTAGTGAAATAAAACTTTATGAGCCATGACAGTTAGTTATACGAAAGAAAAGATAGTTGAAGAAAAGTAATTATTCTCAATTCATTCTTTTATATAATTTAATAATGCGTCCGAAATGCACGGACATTCTATATGATACTGTATTGCAAATATATGTAAATAACTTAACAGCAATCAATAAACAAAAAAGGGTGGATTAATGTTTAAATCAACAAATCTGCACAGCTAACTTAATAAAAAAGCATGCATAATCGCCTCCACCTCCACCTTGAATTTAAATATAACTTAACTATCAAAGCATTACTACTACAACAAAGCATGAACAGCTTAAACCTAATTCCAATTCCAACGAAGTGCAGATGTTTTGCAGGCACTTAAAAAAACTGGGTGAAGGCTAAAAACGCGTACGCAACAATTTTTTCGCTCCCCGCTCACAACGAGATAAGAAAGACTCGATGATTGTTTCACTCTACCCTTTAAACTCTTTTACTCACTTAAATAAATAAATCACTTTCGTTTTCCTGAAAGCCATGTCTTTTTTTTTTTACATGCCTCGATGCTGTTATTTTTTGTAATCGCGTATCGAGGGATGAATTTCGATTTACAGCAGTGATGGTGCAAACGTTAGAGGCGTGTCCGATCAATTCTAGGGCAGGTCATAGGGTAGAATTGTCGAAACAGCATACCGACAATTAATTTAAGGTGCTATTAAATCCGGAGAGTGAATGAGTGCGTTACTTAAGAGGATGGATCGTAACATTTTGCTCGCGCAGCACGTTTTCCATGAGTTTCAATGCATACTGGAAGTATAAAGCTACACAAACACATATGTAGGTCATTAAGAAAGTAAGTAGGGCGAATTTTTGGGGCATGTTTAGTTGTGAGTATCCTCAACAGATGGCGCAGGAAAATCATGGCTTGTTTTTAACTGTAACCGTATTCACCTAACAAAAGAGAAGAATCGAGCATTAGACGAATAACGCACATACTTTCCGCGCACTTATTTATATTTGCAAGGAATATTATGCAAAAATTGATTTTTAAAAAATTATAGTCTTTTATTATTATTATTATTTAATAGGCTGGTTCAGAGAATTTAACTTCTTACCAAACTAACTGCATTTTGATTTTTAATTTCATAAATCAACATCCCATTTTGAAGCTACCAAAATGTACAAGTAAGCCGATACACGATGAAGAAGTTCTATGAAATCTCGTTTCAGATCATGAGGTTTTGGCCATGAGTTTGTTAAGAATACTGACCTTAATCTTCCGGGTCTGAATTTTTAGAACCCAGATCTGATTCTCGCTGTTTCAAACTGATAAGGGTCTGCAGCCTTGAATTCAATCATTCTCCTCGTTACTATGCAAACTGTGAATGCTAAAGTAGTTTTTAAATGTTTATCGGATTTTTCAAGAATTATTAGAAGACAGCAACGCTTGTTGTTCGTTATCATTAAATTAGTTTTACATAGCAAACATTATTTTCAATTTCAAATTAGTCGAGCCAACTTAGTTTTTAATAAATAATCAGTTTTACATACCAGGCAATTTAAATTATTAACCCTACAAACGCATGACTTTTTATTTATTTTTTAACAAAAAATATATGTTTTGAATAGCTGTATATAATTTAGAAAAATTATTAATAACATTTTCAATTAATATTTTTTGTGAAATATAAAAAAATTAAAATATACCAAATGGCTACATAATGAATTAAACAATAACCCAGTAACACAAATCACATTAGAACAGTTTTGCAATAATAATAAAAATTCCTATGTAAAAATATATAAATACCTATATATATTTTTACAATGCACAAAAAGATATTTTTTGATAGCATTTTTAATGAATTATTCCAAATTTCCAATTTAAATCTAATTCTAGTAACGCTATTGCTATATATCAATCTTCTCTTCAAATGTTTATCAAAAAACTTTTAAAAATTGATTTCCAAACACTCTTTGTTGCCCTTTAGAATGGTCATGTGAAGATAAATGGAAACAAAAACGTGTAACGAAATGGCTACACGATGGATTGTAGGCTTAAGAGTCTTACAATTATAAAAACCAAATTTAAGATAATTATTCACCTGAGAGCAAAAATTAAATATCAAATCACCATATTGGAAATTCAGAAGGCCCAGAAACCTCTGTTTAAATTAAAAGAAAATTTAAAGTTGAAAGCATTATAAACATTGGCACAGCAATGAGAAAACAAGGACTTATAGATTTCCCGAGCACTAGTAATGACGATATGAGAAAACACTTAAAGAATTTTTTTAACACAACAACGGAGGCAAAATTATTACACTAATATAAATAATAGGAGGGGGGCGACAATTTCTATACCCTGAGCATTATTTATTATAGATATGACAATGAATGCGAAAGTTAAATTTATGAAAAATTAATAATTTCAGTTTAATTGTTACAGATTTTTAAATAAAGTAATAAAAAATAAATAAATCTGCGTCGACTTTTTTTTTAAACCAGAGGGAGTGCTTCTCACGAAATGCTGTCGTATAATCTCCCATACGCTTCCTCCCCCCCCCCCGCATAAAATCATGGACCTTGGGTAAAACAGCAAATGTCTTGTCTGGCATTGGCGATCAAAGTTTTGAAATATAAATCTTTGGAGAGAATTTAGGCTTTTCACTCAATCTCTATAGCGAATATATATTTTGAAAACTATTTCTCCGATCAAAGGATCTGATTTCTGATCTTTTAGAGTTGCATTTATTACTATTGCAATAAGGCTAATAGCATTTTTTTAAAAATCGATCTGTCTGCGGTCCTCCCCCATCAGCCAAGTGATCCTAAAAGTCGAAAATTCGCCACTGCACATGCATTCCAAACTGCACATTTTCCTAGACTGAGTTTTGATATCACAACTTTATTCTGGACATACGAGGAATAAATTCCAAAATTAACTTGGCGAAGCAGAGTTCGTGTTTATTATGCGACAATGAGTCGACTTTATTCGAAGAACAAATAAAAATACATAAGCAATAAATCCACCCTAAACAACCCCCTTGTAGTGATATGAATTCATTAATTAACCCCATAAAAGAAGCGTAGCGCTTGTGGAGGACGTTTTTAACGAAAAAGAGCCATAAGTGATTGCAAATATCGAACAATTTATTCGCGCAGAAGTACTCTAACCTTACAGAGAAGCCCTGGGCTGAGCAATTTGTATGCGTACCGATCCCAAACACGCGAATCTGATTCATGTTGAGACATCACGTCATACTTGAGCCATACCCGAATTATTTTAATGAAGCATCAAAGCAGCGTGATCACAGATCACGTGATGCTGATGGTGATTTACGGCGGACGGGTATCTGTCTATTTGCGAAATCACCTAGCAACGGTGGACGCCGAAACGATAATCACGCTGGAGCCAAACGACGGTTATAAAGTTCTGCGACAGCAAAATAACAAACAGAGCAGCTGCTTTTTTCAGAGAAGTTCTGCAAAATCATTCATTGGCTAGCAATTCAGAAAAACGTCAAATGGTGACCAATTCCCGGGAAATTCAGCGGACGATCAGCTGGGAGACGAGCAAGAGGTCTGATGCGGTTTGTGTGACAAACATGGAAGTGTGGCAATACGTAATAAATGGACATCGGGAATTAAGATGAAATTTATTGTTTTTTCATGTCGCACTTAGTCAAGGGAAATGCGGGATTTGTATGCAATATATTGCAATCTATTTTGGGATGGTAAGACAATGTTACAAAGAGAACTAATAGATATTGCAATCGGAGACTAATAAAATTAACAACACAATGAAAATTACCCTTATTACATTATTACTGCTTCAGAAAAATAATCCTGTGGATGGTGATCCTTATGACGTGAAAGCTCTTTAGTATGTCGCTCTCATTAGAGCGTCGTACTGCCAAGGTTCCGATTTCTTCCTAAGAATGGCGTTGAACACACCCTATATTATTGCATAGTAAAATAATTTTGTGTATGATGATCGTTATGGAGATGATCTTTATTCTGGAACGATAAGACAATTATAGAATAAAATAATAGATATTGGAATCGGAGACTAATAAAACTAACAATGTGGTTAAAATTACCCCTTATTGTATTACTATTGCTTCAGGAAAATAATCCTGCGGATGGTAATCCTTATGATGTGAAATCTCTATAATACATTTTCTCATTACAGTGTCGTTCTACCAAGATTTCAATTTCTCTCTAAGATTGACGTTGAATATGCGCTATGTTATCACAAAGTAAAATAATTTTGTAGATGGCTATCCCTATGTAGTGATCCTTATTATGGAGGCAGTAGGACAATTACGGAAGGAAATAATAGATTATTGCAATCAGAGACTAATAAAACTAACAATGTGACTAAATTTACCCTTATTGCATTATTATTGCTCTCAAGAAAATAATTCTGTGGATGGTGATTCTTATGACGTGAAAGCTCTTTAATACGCCGCTTCTTTAGTACGTGTTGTTAGAGCGATGCTTTCGTTAAAGCATCGTTCAGCCAAGGTTTCGATTTATTCCTATTCATTTCACTATTTAAAAGCAAATTTTTATAGAATCGCATTCGAACGCATTTTATTTTTCTTTACCTTACATGGCAACAGTGGACACAGCTAAAATTGGCGATGAATACGCTCTATGTTATTTAATGTACAGTAAAATAATTTTGTGATCATCATACAATGTGAAATCTCTTTAATACGTCGCTAACGTCAGTGCGTCGTTCAATTCTGGTCTCGATTTATACCTATTCATTTCAAAGTTTAGAGAAAATCAGAGTAGCAGATATTTGACAGCGTGTCGTCCACTCTTCATTTACAGCGCATCCATCAATCCTCCTTAAGGTCAATAAAAATGATCGTATATGGATAGTTTTAATTTCTTTTTATTTTTTACAGTTACAAAAGAGGCTAATCATTTAATAATTTTCAATGATTCATTAATTGGTCTCATGTTTACTAAGCTTTTATTATTATTATTTTCATTTCTCGAATAGTTAGGTTTTTCTTAAATTCTTTTTCTTCCTTTCATTTTTTTTTAAAAAACTCAACGAATTTTTATTATTACCAATAAAACTAAGTAGGCCAGGCAATTAAATATCAAATTTTTCTGAGCTCAGAAATTGAAAAAATTCCAACTTTGCGCCTTCCAAATTAATTGTAACATTAATTTTAAACGATAAACCTGCGAAGAGTGGTCTTTCCTAATCTTTCTCGTATGCTGTTTAATAAAACTGTAACCCCTCCCCTGCGTAAAATTGTGGACCTTTAGGATAAGACTGCGAAAATCTTGCATGGCATTGGCGAACAATAGTTACGAAATACTGATGTTTGGCGTGAAATTTTTTGTGATATTTTTCTTTTTGCGATTGATTCCGGGCATATTGTTAATACACAAGTACTCGATCCAATCCAATCCAATTTGTATTTACGACACCTTTTTGATGACCGATTGACCAGACTTTGACACAGAACAATATTTGTAGTCGTAAAATTACATATTAAGTTTCACTAATTTAAGTCATTGTGTTTGCATACATGAGATAGAACAGACTGACAGACAGTCGGCCTTTTGACAGATTTCATTCAAAATTTAATTAATATCTACATTTTAGATAGTAAATCTGCATATTATCTATTTAGCTTTTCACGTTTCGTACTTATCGGTTACTTCATTCAACTACATTTCGTTCTTTCGTATGACATATACCAAATTTCATCCATCTTAACTTTAAACTTTTTTTTTAAATTAACGTGACCACAGACAGACAGACAGAGAGAGAGACAGAGAGAGAAATGAGAAGGTTCGTCAAAATCTTGAGTTCGAATTTTTTGCGATTGCAGTACTTTTTCTCTGTATATTTCATACACGAGAATGTTAGAAAGTAAAATTGAAATGTAACAGAATTCAAATTCTTCGAATTGGTCCCATTTCTCTCTCTCTCTCTCTCCTATTAAAAACTATTTTTAATATAATTACTTTAAAATTATTTTTAATTAATAATTTTAATGCTAAAGTTGCTGCTTTCAAAATGCTAGTGACTAAACCCATTCTCCACATAAACTGCCCCCAAAATGTCCTACATAAATTTAACAGTTCAGACGCAACAAACACCAAGAATATATTTCGGCATGTACGTTGAAAGACGTTTAATGAGTTAAAAAAAACTTCTCTACAAATCGTTCCGGGTGGGGGTGGGGGTGGGGAGGTTGACACAAACTTTCATGTAGTGAAAGAACTATTAAGGTACTAGAAAAAAACTTCTACGTAAAAAAACACGTTTTTGCGACACTTCTAAAGAAAATTTCAACTGCTGCCAAGTCATCTGGTTTCTTTCTTTAATTTAAGAGGTTGCTAAATTAATACCGAGAATACTCATAAATTAAGCAAGCTGAAAAAACACGGTAAAGACTGAAATAAATTTTCAGAACTTCTCACAGAGGTTAAGAGGTACGTATACATTAGGTGTTATATCGTCCAAGATGGTGTCAATGCACGTTACGTGGGAACATCAAAGTGCTCACCATCTGTCCAATGCCAAGCTCTAATGTCACGTCCTTTTTCCTCCAGTAAGAGCCGCATGTGATGGTAAATTTGGAAATGACGCGCAGCGGTTGTAACAGCATATTAAACTACTGCTCTGTGCAGATTCCCATTCCTGTCACTTTCAGATGACTTTATTCTGCGAAGGGGAGACAGGCAGCAAATCAAAAGAGTACATTTTCATGAGTTCTTTCTTGGCCGTGTTTTAATTTTTGCTATTGTTTTTTGAAGCTAGTTTTCATTTTGATTTTGAAATAGGATATTTTGAATCAATTCGAAAGTGTGGAATGTTTATTTACATTAATTATGAGAAATATCTCCTCCTAAATTCGTTGGTACGCCTCTGTTTTGGTACAAGCTTTTAAAGGAACAACGAACTCAATAGAAAAAAGTCAAATTAATTTTATTTGTTAAAACATTGGTAAAAAAAATCGGTGTATGAGTTTAATTCAATTTTACAATGCTGTCTTCCTAATACTCACAGACAATTAGGGATTGCAATACCGGACCAAATATTCAATACCGGTATTCGGTATTTTTTAGATCTTAATACCGGGATACCGGTATTAATACCGGTATTAGAAAATACCGGTATTCGGTATTTTTTAGATCTTAATACCGGTATTAGAAATTTTAGGAAAAGAAAGAAAACACGGATGTTTCTTTGTTTTATCTACCAGTTTTATTAGAGAATGTAAATATCACAGAAATAATTTGTAGCATATAAATTATAACGGTTTATAAAGAATCACAAAAAAGTAAAGAACATCTTCTTTATTTCAATCACAAAAAAGTGCTGTTGTTGTTTCTGATCCAAAGTGGTATAGCTGCACTATACCACCTCCATGAAACCAAAGATCTCTAAAAAGTATAAAAACAACAATAGCGGATCCCTTAAAATCTCAAAAATCGTAAAATTTAAACCTTTAAGAATATGATTGGGGGAGGCTTGATCTGCCTTGCACCAAGGACATTCAGCAAAGATCCTCCGTCCGTGTTGGAAGATGAGGGATTTAGTGTGTCCACTTGAATAACGAGAAAGAGCCGTTTGCTGTTTTCTAGAGATATTCAGACAGTGACACCAATCGGGACTTTTATCAAAGTACCAAGGGTCAGCAGGTGGGACTCTCCAAAGTACACTCGACTAAATCTTTTGGATAGAGGAGATTTCAGAATAAGTTAGTGTTGCATCACCATGAAATATGTCTGCTTAGGCAGTCTTAGCTAAATTATCCGCTATCTCATTACAATTTAAACCAACATGTGAGGGGTCACACTGAAAGTGTATAGAGTGTTCAGCAGAGAACCTGGCAATAATAATGTTTAGATAAACAAAAAAGTGTTAACATCACTATTCAGTCTCTGGTACTATTACACATTTTTGAAATGTGATCTTAAAAACATAATGCATCAATTGTAATGTCATTAAGCCTGGAATGTAATTTTGGGCAAAAATTATCAGCTGTCGAAAACGCTCTTTTGGCATCTATGATAGTTGGTGGTACTGTTAGCAATTTGTGATATACTTTTTGCAAATATTTACTTCTAAATACCTCATCTTCAAATTAATCGATTACTCGTCGGATGGTTTTGGATATAGCTAATTTCTGTATTGTATTTTGGTTTGTTGAATATTTTTTATTCATCGCTAATTCTAATTTTTGTTCAAGGGACAATTCCTTTTCACTATCGACATTTGTGCCATGATAATCTCCGATAACTGTACCGGATTCTTCTGAATGTGGATAGGTTTGTGAGTAAAAAAAAATTAAGAAAATTTACTATAAACTTGATCAGGTTTGAATTGGTTAGTCTCTTTTCTTCTTTTCCATTTTTAAAATAATTATAATTATGTAAATACCGTAAAACATTTTCTATTTCGGTATGTCTTTCTTCTGTGCGATTTTTCAATGTAATATATAATTCTTCAGATAGTGATGTGTGCTGTTCTTTCAGTGACTGTAACATGAAATTTATTGTTGCATTCGCTGTTAATAAATTAGAATCTCTCCGACATAATGCCTCAACAGCCAGTTTTAATATTAAGTTTATATTAAGTAATAACAACCTGTTCTGGATATTAAGTCAAATTCACTATCTGAAAAATTAATTTGCTTGTTTAAGTCGATTATTGCTTTTTGGATTGGATATTTCAGTTTCAAAAATCGTTCCATCATTAGGAGTAAACTGCTCCAACGTGTTTTGAATCTCCTCCTAAACATCTCATTTCATCTTTCCTCTCACTCTTATTTTGTCAAAGTAAACGCAAAGTTGTGCGCAAAAGGTGGAGGCTTTAACAATCCATTGTCATTCAGTATTTTATCACTTCTCTTGATTGTACGATGCAACTTTGTATTCACAGTCTAATTAATTTCGCCCGTTAGGAAGACATAAAAACAAAAACGTATACTATTTTGCTATGTTGGCAATCCCTGAACAATTTAAAAAAATACAAGATAATTTTAAAAATTTTTATTAAATACCGAAAAATCGGTAGGGAGACAAAAACAAAAACGCATACTATTTTGCTATGTTGGCGATCCCTGAACTTATAGTGGAGACAGTTTAAAAAATATTTAGTAAATACCGAAAAACCGGTATTACAAAATTCTACAAATGGCTCAAAATACCGGTATTCGGTATCCCGGTATTGCAATACCTACAGACAATCAATAGATCAGACAGAGATAAAAAAAAAATCATTTCATTACATACATAATCGTGCACCGCCGTCTGTAACGAAGAGCGGAATTAAAAATATGCCCACGTATCTGGTTTACACTAATATCGGAACAACAGATCCTAAGTTCTGTTTTGCCGCTAGATTTTTTTTAATGCGTAAATTGATTGATTTATCTACGTGCAAATAATGCAAAATATGAGTAAAAATTAGTTAAGGAATCGCAAACTTCCAATATTATTTACAATTTTTTATGCTGGATTTTAGCAAAGTTCAATAAGCTGAGGTCTGCAATTTTATACTGATTCGTTATATTCTCCGTTCAAAGGCCGTCAGAAGTTATAGCCAACATTTCGTTTCAGTATCTTTTTTCTTCTTTACTTTCAAATTTAGCAATGCATCGTTCTCTATTACTGGATCGCTATTTGTTTCAATTATACTATTTTAGTGATTAGTTTTGATTTGGGTTTTCCCGAACAATATGTATAGAGAAAATCGTGCTGCAAGGAAACTAGATTAGCAAAATAGAGAATTGCATAATAGAAGAATACACAAAGTCAAATGACTTTTAAACACATATGAAATATTGCTAACTGGATAATTGGTAGTCTAGACGCTCACATTTTCAAGTAAAATAAAAATATATAAGTAGATAGGCAATAAAGGTATGAATTTTCACAATTTTATGATAAATTTTTGTATAACATAGTCTTTAATTTAGCTTAAAAAATAAATATTTCTTAAAAATTTCGATTTTATTTTTTAAATTAAATTTTCATTTAACATGATTCCCCAGAAAGATGTGTAGAAGTTGCTCCACTGCACTTTCTTTCAGAATTAATCTAATTTTTCGCTCGATGCTTGAAAGAAGGAATTCCGCAATCCAAAAATAATTGCAAGATAGAAATTAAATTAAGAGTAATGCATTAATGTTAAGACCATCAACTAAAAGCATCGCAATAAAAATAAAATTACATAATGATGAAGTTAAAAGGAAAAAAAAAATAATAATGAAAAGTACAAAACAAGAAAGATAAGATTAAAAAAAAAATGAAACAATGTCGAAAAGTAAGCTCTAGGAAAAATTCCACTTACCTCATTAGTAAAATGGAGTTATAACATTTCTTTGAAAATTATTACTTTCATATATTTTCTTCATATTTCTAATTAACATAATTTTTTTTTCAAAAAATAGAACGAGAATAATGAGCAGTCAATGCATGTTAATTGATATTCGACGCATATCGCTCAACATACGCCATAAAGGTGAATTAAGAAATGATTTAAGGCAGATATTCATTTCTGTCAAATGCACAATTAATATCTCTTAAATTAAAATTCTAAAAGCATGAAGATGGGTCAAGGTTAACAAAATCAGTAGTGAAAAGTTTCAAAGCAGCACTCATTAGATGCTGAAACTTAGAACCTTGAAATAATTCTTATTCGTCTAGAATTAGAAGTAAGAATTTTTAACGAATGCTTAAAAATGATAACAGCAATAAAAAGTAAATTTCATTCTAAAAAGTCAGAAATTAGTATCAAATTATAACAGAATAAATAATTCAGTTACAGAACTAAAATTTAAACAGTTAAGCAGCTACTTAATACTTTGATCATAAAAGTCATATTCAATTTGAAAACTTCACTAAAAAAAGTCATTAAAAAAGAAAGTGAAATACTCGATTTTGCACATTAAGCCGAAGAAATTTCACAGTTATGATTACTTGAGAATTATTAAAATAATTATTTTTGTGTTAAATAAAAACAATGTTTCCATCTACTGAAAAAGAAATTTCATTTTTAGTATTGCTTCGAATGAAATAATTATAGCTATTTTAAACCATTTTATTTATTAACCTCTAAGTTGCCATTTGCAATGTCTAAATTTTATATAATTCTTTGAAACTCAATAATTTACGCGGAAAATTAACTTTAAACATTTATTAAAATCGTTTGGTACAATTGATACATTTATTTTTTTTTAAAAACTTTTTAGAATTTCGGTATTGTAATATTTAATTTTAAAAAGGTATATTTTAAGTTAAAATTATTAGACACGGAAGTACTATCGGGGAAATAAAATCAGTTTTTACGTTGCTTTGAATGAAATTATTACAGCTATTTTAAACCATTTTTATTTATTAACCTCGAAGTTGCCATAATGTTTATTTAAATTTTATATAATTCCTAGAAACTCCATAACTTAGGCAAAAAATTAACTTTGGATATTTATAAAAATTGTTTGGTGCAACTGATATTCTTATTTTAATTTTTTTAAACTTTTTAGAATTTGGGTGTTATAATATTTCATAAAAAAAAGTATAGTTTATGTTAAAATTATTAGATATGAAATTGTAACTGGAAAAAAAAAAAAAGAAAAAAGATTCATTTTTAGTGTTGCTTCGAATGAAATAATTATAGCTATTTTAAACCATTTTATTTACTAACCTCTAAGTTGCCATTTACAATGTTTAATTAAATTTTATAATTTTGAAATTCAACAACTTACGCAGTAAATTAACTTTGGACATTTATAAAAATCGTTTGCTACAACTGATCTTCTCATTTTTAATTTTTTTTTTTTTTAACTTTTCAGAATTTGGTTACTGTAATATATTTTATTTTTTTTAAAAAAAAAACGTCTTTTAAGTTAAAATTATTAGACATGGAAAGGCTTTCACCCAAATAATTCTAAGAATATAAACAAGTCAACAATATATAATAGCAAGATAAATTTTAAGAATAAGAATTCAAAATTGTTTGGCTTTTTTAGCGAGGTTTTGTTTAGTCTACTTCTACGATCACTTGTGTTCTTATGAATATAATCGAAGAAGGATGGTAAAAATACAATGGAAAAATCGCAAAAATATTAAATATCCTTTAATGAAATACTACACATGTTATTTAGTTCATTTTCAAAACTACAAAGTTAGCTGCAGTTGGTTTCATCTAAAATTCAGCCATGAAAAAATTAGAGAAAGATTCATATAAAAGATTCACGGCTCGCATTCTCAAGAATCCATGAATACTTTTACTTTTTTTTTTTTTTTTTTTAATAAAACAAACTTCTAATTTTTTTTTTTTTTTTTAAGGAAAAAGAGAGGAGAAAACAAACAAAATTTCTTTTCTTCTTTTAATTCAGAATAAATACAGATATATTAAAAAGCATAAATAAATGATTCTTTAGATTCAAAAATTTAAGTTGATCTTTATCATCATCATCTTATATTGCAAAAGACAGCGGAAATGGTTGATATTTTATACACTGGAAAATTTTTGTCGCGCCGTTAGGACGATCAATCCGAGTCTTTTTTTTTTTTTTCTCTCCTGGACTAAAAATAAATAATTCCTCTGGCAAGGAAAAACAGGGTGTGTTTTTTTTTCCGTGTGTGTTTGTAGAAAAAACAACTAAGCATCACTTCATGTTCATTATATTTAAAAAAAAAAAAAAAAAAAAAGAATATTCCACGGAGCACAGACGCAACATTTCTCTTTCATAACAGGAAGTCATTCTGTTTAGTTCGACAAACTGGCACTAGGTGGCGATTTGTGCAGCACTGAAAATTATTTTCACTTGATTTCCTCTCAGCTTTAGCAGTTGCACAATTGCAAACCGGTTCAAAGAGTGCATGCGAGTTGCACAAATGCTTTCTCTCAACATTTCACTTCATGATTTTTTTTCCTTCTTAACTTTTCTTTTTTTTCTTTTGTAATTAAAAGAATGCAAACGCAGTAAACAAACAAAATGGGAGTGGGATTATAAAAATTCTGATGACTCGTCAATCATTTAGTCATTTTGTGGGTTTATACACAACTCTTTCATATTTGTAAATTATAATTCATGACATTTAGGTTTTAAATTAACTTTTGGCATATTGTATAAGCGAGATTTTACCACAAAAGCTATATTTAGAAGCGAAATCAGCAAAAATCTTCAAAATAAACTAACAAAGGGAGGGGGGCAAAGGAAGGAAACAAGATTACAGAAAAGAATATTTTTTTTCAATAAAGCTCAGGTTTTCTTATTTGTCTGCAGTGGTGGCATTTGTAATGTAATCGTGAGAAAGAAGCAGTTTTTAATCCTTCGCAACCCACCCCCCAAACTCTCTCTCTTTTATTTATTTATTTGTCGTTTCTTATAGATTTGACATTTGAAAAATCATTTTAATCGTCAGTTTGAATACTTAATAAAAAATATCCCATTTTTTACTTTAAATAGGTAAGTATTTTAATTAAATAAATCTACTCAGAAAATTTAAACTCAAAAATTGATTTTCGTTTCCTTTCCTTGCCCACTTATAAAGATCCACACGGTTAAGGTTAAATAAAATGACAAATATGATGCTTGATTAAAACAATTTTTTTAATCAATTTATGTGAAAAGCTTTCATGATATAACTAATTTAAAAATAAGTATAATAGAATGCTGTTTGTTAAAATCACTAAATATTATTTAAAAATAATAGCCTTTTTTTTTGTTGTTGTTGTTGTTGTTGTTGTCGAGGTAAACTCGTTGATTCCGTCGCAAAACTACTTCACTTTACAATACGAAGAAAATACCTGATTTAGTTTAGTTACATATTAAAATTCCGTTTTTAAAGCAACACTAGGGCTAAGAAAATACGTGAAAAGGGTAAGAAGTTACACGAAAATGAAATAGACAAATAGCCCAGGAGAGCAATTGTGTTTGCGACTTTAATATGTCCGTTAATTACAATTAAGTTGTAATAATTGATGAAAGCAGAAAATTTTATACTAGCGAAAAATCAAATAAAACTTTTAGTTTCGATTTAAAAAATACAAATAATTTGCATCTGGGCAAACCTAACAATTAGGAAAAAATAGTAAGATCGTTATTAAACAGTTAACTGCGGAATTTATTCTTATAAATTACCTTATTTAATTAATTAAATAAATTAAATAATTAATTAAATAAATTAAATAATTAATTAAATAATTAAAAAATAATTTAAAATTAAAATTTTAAAAGTCAAGGAATGACGTATATATACGCAATACAAATGACTGCATGGTAAATTTTGCAGATAATCATGAATAAGTTTTCTTTTTTATTTCATAAAAAACAACACATTGACCGCGTCAAAATGAAAATTTGGATTGACATATGTACAAGTCGAATGCACTTGAACTAATTACGAACCGATTGCTCTCGCATCCACCTAGTTACTTATTTCATCGAAATTGTTTGAAAGTCTAGACTGGCGCCGGAAGGTACGAGGTTAAAATTAAAATGTATTTTTAACCATCAAAAAATATACCATGCGGTTTTGAATTATTTTTTTAAATGCTAATTCCAATACGAAACCACCTTATTTTTCTAGACTGAGCTACATCAGAGTAGGAAATAGTTAAGCGAAAATGACGTAGACAAACAGTCTACGACATTTTGGTGCCGGATCGTTACTATGCAATGGCAATAACTGGACAAAAAATAATACGAATAACGAAGAATTACAGTCGCAAGAATAAGACAGAAATTTAATAACAAAGAAAAAAAAATTCAACTCAGATTCTCGGTTTATATTCAAAGGGTGGAAATATTTCGCGTCTGAATCTCCCAAAAAAGTTTTTAATGTCGTACCCACCTAGCTACCATGCTTCTTCTCAACTGGTGGATAAATCTAGACTGGCGCCAGGAGGTATGTGGTTAAAATTAAAACGTATTCTTAACTATCCAAAAATTTATCATGTGGTTTACACTTATTTTTTAATATTGATTTCATCGGGACCTTTTCAGTACGAGCTACAACAGAGAAAAAAAAATAATTATGCGAAAATGACACATAATAGCAATAACAGACAGACAGAAAATTTTATTAAAAAAAAGTTGTTGTGGGGATTTTTTTAAACTCAAATTCTTGGTGTAGAACTAAAAAAAGAGAAAAGGTTTGGCTTCCGATCAACCCAAAACATTGATACTATGTAACTTGCAATCGATTCAGCTCATGCACATTCAACACCCTAGACCTCATTTCGGCTTACATTAAAAAAATGTCTGAAATTTTGACATAAATAGAAATTTAAACTTACAGCAGTCGATATGAAATTAATCAATAAAATAAACAGCTGGTGTGGTCTCTCCAAAACTTTCTCGCATTCTCTCTAATAAAGGTGTTACACCAGAGAAAGCCTTGCATGAGATTGGCGTACAATAGTTGCGAAATATTAATCTCTGGCATGAATTTAACATTTTTACTGAATCTATCGTGTCATCCTTGGCGAGTTATTTGGCGATGAATCCCTGGCATGCCGTTAATAGTATCCGAATGGTATGGCGTACAATAGTTATAAAATATGAACTTTTGACATGAATTTAGGGTTTTTTCTGAATCTCTCCTTGGCGAGATTTTTGGCGATTAATACCAGGCGAAAATCCAGTTTGTCTTTTAGACACGTTTTTCTGAACCAATAGAAACAAATATCTGACACACAACTGTCCTAGTAGTCACAAATTTCCATACCAATTTTGATATATTAAGTCATACCACTTTTCAATCATCGCGTTTACTTGTTTCTTAAAGTACAGATGCGACGGACGGTCAACCCGTTGTAGAATTTGGCTCACAATTTGACAAGTGTTTGCCCTATAGACGTTAAATCTGTGTACCAAATGTTATCTATCTAACTCTCTTCGTTTAATAATTATCGTATTAACTTATATTCGAACACCAGACAGACGGACTTCCTCAGAACTGATTTTATTTGAATTTTGATAGAAATCTGAAAATTTGGTGAAAACATATACCAAATTTCAACCACTTAGCCCCAATTGTTTTTGAGCTAGTCTTTGTCAGAGACAGACTGACGGACATTTTCTAAAAATAAATTCTTCGAATTCACAGAGGTCTAAAACAAAGATTTTTCAAAATTTTGAGTTCGAATTTTTTGACGGAAACTATACTTTCTTTATACTACTTATACGAGAAAGTAAAAATACGTGAAGTCCACATGATGCAACAGTTTGACCCAACGTATAGCTATCTAACTTTTGAAATAGAATAAACATCTTAGAAGATAGCAGATACGCTTCCAGAAAGCAACTTTCTTTGTGACATTATTGTACCGGGGATCCACAGTAAAGTCATAATAGTTGACGGAATATGTGACATGTTCCTGAAGATTCTTTTAACATACATGTGAACATGTCTTGTACATGTGAAAACCTCATGGTGAAACAGTTTGATCCAACGTATAACCACTTAACTTCAGAAAAGAAATAAATACCATAGAAGATTATAGGTATACAATCGGAAAGCAACTTTCTTTGTGACTTTAATGTATCAGGTAGCCACAATAAAGTCACAATGTTTGACGGGTTTGTAATGCATTTCCTTAAATTCCTTGACAAAGATTCTTTTATTTTAGCAAAATTTCTTTTCAAATCAAATTCTCGATATAGATTTTAGGTATAGAAAAATTTTCGGATTTGGAAAAACTCAAAACCTTGATACTCTTTACGTATGACCTTTGAAAAGGAACACACGTCATAGGAAATAATAGGTATACAGCCAGAAAGCAACTTTCTGTGTGACTTTACTGTTTTGGGTAACCACAGTAAAGTCACTATAGTTGATGGAGTATGCAATTCATCAAAACAAAAAATACGTGAAAACCACATGGTGGAATTTCATGTTTTGATCCAACGCATAACCACCAAACTTTTGAAAAGGAATAAACACCATAGAAGATAATAGGTATACAGCCAGAAATCAACTTTCTTTGTGACTTTATTGTATCGGGTAACCACAGTAAAGTCACAATAGTTAACGGAGTATGTGATGCGTTTCCTTAAATTCCTAGACAAAAATTCTGAATTCAAATTCTCGGTGTAGATTTTAGGTATTATAAAAATGTCTTTGATCTGGACCAGCCCAAAACCTTGATAGTTAAAATCATTAAAAGTCGATTCGGCCAGTACACACCTCGAAACCATATATCATCTCAACAAGTGGATGAATCGAGACTGGCGCCGACCGGTATGCAATTCATCAAAAAACAGAAAATACGTGAAAACCACATGGTGCACCATCTTGACCCCAGCGCGAAATCAACTAACTTGAATTCGAATCATCAGCAGCAGCATAGAAGGAAATAGGCATGCAAAAATGACTAGAGCGAGGAGTCCCGGAAAGCAATTTTGTTTGCGTCTTTATTGTGCCGGGTAGGTGTAATTGACGGAGACAGAAAACATCTAACCCTTTTACGCATGATCGCTTGGCCTTGACCCGCTGCCCCACAAGGGATGTACCCGAGACCAAAGAAAACCACATCCTTTCTTTCTTTCTACCTGTCTGTTGGTACTCACTTCGCTTTTCATCTTCCAAGGAATTGCCGCAAGTAAAAGTCATAACGGAGGAAATGGCGGAGCTGGCTAGCTCACGTGCGCGTTATTTTCGCGATGACGAATCTGAGGTGAAGTGAAGTGAAGTGAGATCGCAAGAGTTGGTCGTTTTTCGGTTGAGTGAGTGAATACCTTTTGTTTTCGTTGTGGCAATAGCGGTGACGGTCGGATTTCCGAGGCGGTTTTTATTTTCGAACTGTTTAATGTGCAGCAAGCAAAGAAAAACAAAATTATTGGGAAAATCCTAATAAAGGGTTGGCATCGTCTACTTTGTCGGTCGGTATTAGTTTTAATAATCATATAAGGTCCCTCCCCCCATCTATTCAGGAGTAATAGGACAGGGAAAGTAATAACTGAAAAAAAGATCGTCCACTGATCGGGTGTCTGTCAAGTCTTAATTTGCATTCATTGGCCGATTTCCGAGTAGGCCTAGACTACAAAGCTAAAAGGCACAAATGGGTCGATTAAAAAAATTTCATTTTCTGCCATATAATTTGGTATGCAAAAAATACAAATTCTGTGAATTATAAAGTTTTAGAATGATATTAACACTTTCATCAAGAATAATTAGTCAAGTTCTTATATGTTCCATTTCGTTCACTTAAGTTACTAGAATAGTTAAAAGCACCGAAAGCTTCAACAATAACGATTACAAACTTGAAATGACGGGTAATTTGGAGTCATAATCGATAAACAAAAACAAATACATGTCAACAAAATTAATGGAATAAACTGATTAACCCAAAATAAGTCATTATGCATAAGCATTAGTTCCTCATATACTTCCTTATAAATGCACTTGAGTATTATTAACCGTGTTGTTGTTGTTGTTTCTTATGACACTTGCCATGGACAAGCCCGCTGTTACGAAGGCAGCGATTTTAAACAGGTGGGGGGAGCGTCTCTTGTTTTTAGTAGCGCCAACTAGGGCCAAGAGTACGACTTTGCCACTCACGCATCACTCATTCGCTTGCACAACCCCTTTTTACAAGAGGGCACATTCACATATCTCACAGATAAAACAACGGAAGAAAAACCATGCCCAAACCGGGACTCGAACCCAGGACGCCCAGATCACGGGGAAGACGCACTATCCCTATGCCAGGACGTCGGCATTAACCGTGTAACAATGGTAAACAATAGTTACGAAAGAGCCTACAAGAGTGTCTGCCACCTTTAGCATTTAATTGCTAGACTTTGATTAATACACAAGTATCAGAAAATTTGCAAATATATTTTGGCTTTTTTTTTTTTTTCCTCCTACTAATTAATGCCAACATTTAACACAAAATTACAATTGTTGTATCACATATCAACTTTTCATTTAAGCCTTTACGTTTTCGAATTCCTGCGTTTATATGCTTTTGAAAGTACAAACCGAGAGATGGTCAACTCCTTAACGGATTAAGCTCCAAATTTGTAAAGATTCTACACTTTAGGTGCTAAAACTGCGCAGAAATTTCATTTGCCGAAATTGTTACGATTTCGAGTTATCTTGTCTATATGAATGCTGAGGTATAGGTCCAAAACGATCAATACCTTCACAGATTTAGTTCCAAATTAAATACATATTTACACTATAGATATAAATATTAAATCTGTGTATTGAATTTTATTCATCTAGCTCTCTTCGTTATGTAGTTTTGTTAATTTATATTTAGACAGTCGGATAGATAATGTTTAACCCATATTAATCATTGAACAAGATCATTCGAATTGCTTTGATCACATTTGAACACGCGAGAAAACGTTTTATCCATATTAATTATTGAACAAGATAATTAGAATTGCTTTGATCGCATCTGAACAGATGAGGAATAGATTGAGCGAGGAAATCGAGGTGGATTCTTCAACTCGAAGAAGATGGAAATGATTGGAAATTGAAATTTTCTTTTCCTCATAACTCTCTTACTAATAAAGATATAAAAAATTCATAATTCAAACTGGCCCAATTATTATTATTATTATTAAAATTTATAATTCACTGGCCCGATTATAATCACCGATTCATCACTTTCGCTCTGACACCTTTTCGGCAACTGTATAAGTCATTGAAGTTAGGTTTCGGCAACTGTATAAGTCATTGAAGTTAGGTTTCGGCAACTGTATAAGTCATTGAAGTTAGGAATCTATCTTAAACTAAAAATTAAGATAAAATCTCGAATAAAAACGCCATTTATTTCACAAAAATCATTTTTTTTTTTTTTTTTTTTTTTTTTTTGTAATTTACATCTCTTTATTCTCCAAAGTTTTAAATAAAATCTAAAAATTTTAAAGAAAAAATAATCAAATCCCTAGACAAAAAAAAAAAAAAAAAAAAAAATTAATACAGACAATAACCACATTGTATAAGCTATTCCGATAGACCTTCAAAGCATGATGTAAACAATTCAAAAATTCAACCACTTGTTCCTTGTAAAGTTTAAGTGTAAAAAAGAGGGAAAAAATAAAAAAAAAGACGACAATCCAATCGGCTCACAAAAACCGCGCATTTAAATTGCATGATTAAAAATGCTTATTCGAATATAATTGAACGATAATTCATTGTCGCGAGTTTAAGAGCTGGATGCATGTGATTACCCGAAACAAGCCCTTCTTTGAAAGCTAAGAAAAAAAGTGTGTCAAGGCTAACACAGACTCCACGAAAACTCTTTCCTTTCGCATTTTTTTTTTCCTTCTGCAGTTCGAAACAGGTCACTGACGCTAGACATGCTTTTTTATTACTTTTTACTATTTTTTTTTCTTTTAATTATTTGACAAGCTTGGCCTTGGACAACCATGAGTAGACAAAGACGATTCTCGAATATCTAAGTTCCTCAAACAACTTGCCGAAAGCGTCGAAGTTGGATCTCTAAACGCGGGAATATAGAAATTTCGTAAAGAACGCGAACAGACAATGAAAATGCGTTCACAATCCAAAAGTTTGATCTATGGTATGACATTATAAAATCTTATGAAGCAAATTGTCAAAGCCAGTTTACCATTTATAACAAATACATATTTGTCCATACAAGAATTTTATAGACCAAAACAACAATTCATGTCTATACATTAGCATACCATCCGAATCTATAAATTATAACGACATTTTTTAAAATTTGAACATTATAATGTCTGTACACTAGCATACCATCCGAATATTACTTTCTATAGACAAAAACAACAATTTTATAAAATTTTAACATTATAATGTCTATACATTAGCATACCATCCAAATCTATAGATTATAACGACATTTTTTAAAATTTGAACATTATAATGTCTGTACACTAGCATACCATCCGAATATTACTTTCTATAGACAAAAAAAACAACAATTTTATAGAATTTCAACATTATAACGTCTATACACTAGATTACCATAGGCATATTATTTTCATATGATTTTCATAGGCATATGTACAGTTACCAAATTTGACAGGCAATTAATTATTTATCGAGTAATAGGTGCTTAGATGGTATTTTAAAATTTTAATTAGATCTTTTAATAAAAAATTAATACAATATTTCAGTTTGTTTCTTCAACAAATTAAGGAAAATATTATCTCACAAACTTATTCATTGCCACTTTAATTTTTTTTTCTCTAAATTCAATAATTTCTTCAATATATTTTTCGGCACATTTCACAATATTTAACACGATTTTGATAACTCCGTTCATATGCATGAGCTTTATTTCTGTACAAGCATTATTGTTGTCATAATTAAAAATAAATATTTAAAATACAGAAATATATAAGACTCAATCCTAAAACATTATAATACCATCATGTTTTGTACTAAATTTGGATTTGTTTCAATTCTATTTATTAATTCTGGGAACCATATCTGTTATTCATTTCCCTGTTTTCAAAATTCCTCCTCTTTACTATATTTATACAAAAGGAACAAATGGCGAGGAAATTTGCTCATTTCTGAATGATTCATCCGGATTTAGTAATATAAAGGATAAAACGAATCAAAATCCAAATCTTAAAAATTGTGTAAAACAAAAGAATAATTTCCGCTAAGATTCAATGTATGATTAAAATTTCACCATTCATACATAATTCATGCTGTCTCATAGTCCAATCTTCTCATAACTCACATCAATTTATTGTTTGTTTAACAGAAATACGTATCACAGCATCCATTAAAACATTTTCCAAAAACTCCCAGACGTTATGTTCTTTCCACATGGCTTTCGACGCCATTCAGACGTCAAAAATTTTCGCGGGAAAAGGCTAAAGAAAAAAAAGTTCTTACTCCCGACTCGGCATGGAAAACAAGTTTAGTTTGTAGCTGTAGAGAAAGCTGTTGCACAAGACAAAAATCTTGGCTCCAGTCCAACGGCCAATCTTTCAGCGGAAGATGAGGGGATCCAGTAAAAGTGGCAGAAGTAATCCACATTGGCTATCACCAGTACTTTAAAACTGTGGTCTGGATTACTTTTAATTTCGAAAATAGTAATAACTAATTTTCAAGGAACGTAATACCATATGTTTCGAGTAGAGGAGTGATACTCAATTACAGTAGCATCTTCTCAGGCTGTTTCAAGATTTATTTATTTTTTATTTTTTTTCCTTGCTACTGAAAAGGCACAAAAAACGAATAGACAGTTATTTACTAAGCAATCCAGTGTCTCGTATTTCATTCTAAATGACCTTAACTCCTTAACATGATTTAAATCAATGAATCAGTCAAGGTTCTTGTAGGGTGACATTACATTTTATTCAAAAACGATACATTTTTTTTTTTTTTTTAACTTTCTCGTGAATTAAGTATAGAGGAAGTATTGTAATCGTTCAAAAAAAAAAAAAAAAATCCAACGCGAGATTTTGACGAATCTCCACGTTTCAAATCTTTCCGAGTTCGAATTATTTTTGGAAAATGTCTGTCTGCCTGCCAGTCTGTGACAAAGACAACTCAACGCTTTGAGCTGGACGAATGAAATTTAGCATACAGCCACTTTATCAAGTTTGCAGATTTCTATCATATTTAGAGCAAAATCCGTACAGAGGAAGTCTGTCTGTCCGAACATACACTAACAGGATAACTATAACACAAAGAGAACTAGATACATAAACTTAGTAATTGGATTTATCAATGATGTTGACATCTATCAAATTATGAGCCAAATCCAACAAAAAGTTGACCGTCTGTCGACATGTACATGCAGACGCGATAACTAAAAATCACAATGATTTAAACATATTAAATTTGGTATAGGATTTTGTGACTGCAAGTGTACCTGTGTGTCAAATCTTTTGTTTCAATCGGTAGAGAAAAACGCGTCTAAAAATCAAATTTGATTTTCGGATACTAATAACGGCATGCATGAGATTAATTGGAAAAAAAAAAAAAACTCGCCAATGATTACATGATAGATTCAGTAAAAATACTAAATTTACGCCAAAGGTTAATATTTCATTACTACTGTACGCCAATGCCACATAAGGCGTTCTTTAGGATAAGACCGATGTTTGAAAAATTACGAGAAAGCTTAGAAGAGACAACTATGTATTTATTTTGCACATTTCAAATACGAGTTAAATCGGAAGATACGGCCCGCATATAAGTATTACTTTTAAAACAGTACAAACTAGTCATTTAAAATAATTATAATTATTTATTCATGAAATGACTGATCATAATTTATCCTTCATAAGATATATGGTTATTTTACGAAATAACCGATTCCAGACTCTAAAAATAACAATATATTTGTCTGTAACAATTTTAATATGTATGAAAATTAAGTGTAAAAATGAAGGCTTCGTGAAAATTAAGAGTTTAGTTAGATTAATATTAGAGATATTTTCGCCCAATCCAAGCCTTCATGAATTAAACATAAAGGCTTGGATTGGACGAAATAGTTCTGATTTTTGAAACATCGCTCGGTAATAACTAAATTTTTTTCTTTTAATTGCATAATTAATGTAATTTTTTTTTTTTCATCTTACAATTAAGAAAACGAACTTCGAGTGAAATCTCTTTCATAACATTTATTGTACACAGAAAAAAGTCACCTTAGATGGCCAATGTGAATTTTCAGCCAAAAAATTGTGAATTATCCAGCCAAAATTATTATTTAAAAAATTCTTGATAAAAAAAAAACATGCGGAGACTAAAATAAAAAATTCAATGAAAATAAATTGTATACCATCCAACGTGAAGTATGTTTATTTTAGAGGAAGTATATATATGTATAAGTCTATATTGACACTAAAATCAAGGAGTGCCCATTTGCTAATGTAGTCAGTTGTTGATTTTCTGCCTAATTCACTGGATTCATGGGGGACCTCTGACAGGTTGATTAAAAAAATGTTATTTTATTGCTAAATAGGAAATTTGTTATAAAAAAACCCCACCAAATTCTATGAATTATAAAATATTAGGGTAATATTAACATTCAATAATTAACAGTGGTAAAGTATAATATATTAAGGTCCTATATATTTCATCATACCCTCTAAGTCACTCTACAGAGCATTCGCTCAGTAATATTAGGTGCAAACGTGAATGATGCGTATTCAAAATAAATAATAATAAACTTTTTCATAAAGTTTCTAAAATAAAAAAAAAAAACTCTAAACAAAATTTTTAACATGTATATTAAAATTAAATATCCTGAAATATGAAACTGAATTGACGAGTTTATTAAAAGAAAGGGTTCATAATGCGTTGAAGTTTGAAGAGAATGCTAAGTAACAAAGGTTGCCCTCCAAATCGACCATATATCGCTACAAAACGGGATATTAATCTAACTAAACTAAATTAACTGATATCTAATACCAACAAAACAAAGAAAAAGCACCTTTTTACAAAATAGGGCATCTAAATGTTGCTTCTAGCACAAAGAAAACCCATCAAAAACAACTATATTCACACAATACAAAGATGTTCCCATAAAACAGTGACATTCATAGCTTATTTGGGGTGAGCCCCTAAAAATAAAAAATAAATAAAGCGAGCAAGCAAAGACCGAAATAGAAAAATCGAAAGGGAAACCGGTGAGAAAACGATCGACCCCGTGCCCTACTTTCGGCTGCAACTAGGAAGGGGGGGGGAGGACGATCAATAAAACGATAAGCATAAAGAGGCTTCATTTTTTGCAAGAGGTGGAGATAGCCCGTACACACATGTATACATTTCCCTAGCCCTCCTCCTCCTAAAAAAATCCATCTTTCACACGCAACGAAACTTTTAACTATTATTGTATACCTTCTACTAACTCTTCACAGATGCCGGGGATGGGAGGGGGGGGTGAATAGAAGCAGCAACAAGAGGGGAGAGGGAAAAAAATCGTTTGGAGTTATAAAAAAAATAAAGAACGAATGAATAAAAAAAAATGATCTGACCTACTGCAGAAACAAGGCTTCTCGGGGGTGCAGCAAAAAAATAATAAAATCCGCAACATAAAAAAGGAGGGAGGGAGCGTAGTTTCGCCCTCCACAAAGAGGAAGGTGAGATATGATGTTATTAAAACCAAAAATGCGTTGATAAATAAGATGAATATCGTTTTGGTAGAAAATTAAAAATCTGATTAGGAATAAATTTTAAATCGGGATATTACTAGACGCAGTAATTACATAATAACTATCGGGTTTTAAACTCGTTTTATTTGAAAAAGTTCTGCATTTATTTATATACACAATATCTCTCAAAAAACGGAAATACATTAAAACACCTATGTATTAAAATTATTTATATAATGATTTTAGTTTTTTTCCTTTTGGAATCGTGGATTTTTAATAGATGGACAATTTTTGTACATCAATAAAATTTCTATAAATTGATTCTAATATATAAGAAAAATTGTAATTGAAAGAATGCCTAGAAATTGTCAGCAAATTAATCATATATATATAAAAAAATAATTTAATATTGACACAGTAGTTCAGATTGCTAAAAAGTGGATTGTATTCATATTTTTCTCCAGAATATTTTGTTTATTAAATATAAAAAATTTTTAACGAAAGAGAAGTAACGAAAATATCAAAAATATGTAGGTAAGGTCAAACTTGCTTCAGAGAGAAAGAAGGGGGAGGGGCGAAAGGAACCTCTGTAAAACGGTTTTTTCTGCAATGCAACATCGCTTGTAAAGAAACTAATGTTAAAAAACTCAGTATTTGAAGAGATACGAGAAGGAACATTTTAACATAATTTATAAAAAATAACATAATAAAACTATGGGGTGGAAAATATTGAGCAACTTTATCTTCATTCCTTAATATTTTTTTGGATTGAGTTTGTTTTAAATACCAAATTCTCACTACTTTTAAGCTAGACCATTTAAAAAAATTTCAATATCAGAGTAATTTTTCTTTATAATTATTACATTAACCTAATTATTATATACTAACATTATATTAATTAATTATTACTAATTATTATATAAATAACCTAAATATTATTATTACATTAACCTAATTATTATATACTAACATTATACTAATTAATTATTACTAATTATTATATTAATAACCTAATTATTATTATTACATTACCTAATTATTATATACTAACATTATACTAATTAATTATTACTATTATATTAATAGCCTAATTATTATTATTACATTAACCTAAAATTTATAATTCAACTAAAAATAAAATTAACAGAAAAATCGTTTGCAAACGAAACAATTCTAAAATTAATTAACAAAAACACACCAATCGGTCAAAGAAATTTCGTCTTTGAAGAGAACAATTGACACTAATGATTTTTTCCAAAGAAATCTATACAAATATACAGAATGCCAATATTACTAACTTTCCTTGTTTCAAGACACATGCAGCTAAAACTAACCACACCAGAATGAAACTTAATTTTTATATACAGAATATGAAATGCACATAAATATGAATCTCCCCCACACACATATACTATCTCTAAAGCCACCCGATACAGTATCTCGCAAGCAGGTAAGAACAACACATAGAAAATGTTGCACGCCAGTACACGAAAATGTTGAGAGGGGTCTAAAATAAGGATTAATAAAAGATAATTTTCTGTGAGTTTTATACTACACATCACTCATCTTTGTATATGCATCTTCATTTATCACTCGAGCATTAATAAATTTTACATAAACCATCTTTACATTAAGTACACTGTGACCCGTATTTGATACAACAGCACTAAAATTTGTCAAAAAAAAAGTTTCAGCACTTTTTTTAAAATTTTATTCATTAATTTTTTTACAGTTTATTTCCTTATATTGCCATCAGTGCATATATGAAATCTAATTTCATTCCATTTATTGCAGGTAATTCTAAACCGCGTATATTATTTTATGGCACCTTGTCTAACAAATGCATTCTCAGAAATAAAGATCCGTTTAAAATGAACACATGACATTTTATTTAAAATTAAACTTTCCCATTAAAAAAAAAATTCAGTGCATAAATTTTACTATTATTACTTTTTTTTCGACAATTTATCGCTTTATAAGATATCCCCAAGTGAAAAAAAACACACCTTCGACTGACTCAATTTTTAAGTACCACTTTATTTAAAGCTTGTTTAAAATCACTTATTTTTATGGAGCAAAAAAAAAAAAAAAAAAAATAGATACTACACAAAGCATAATTTCTCATATCTACCACGTAATCAGTCATGAAATATTGTAAAATTGTAATCATTTTTCTTCAGCATCGCATGGCAGATGGTTCAATAAATCATCTAAGAAATAATTACTCACAAAAAGAAATAGCGCTCAAGAAGCAACAGCTCGTGACAGCAGTTTTGAATTACGTTTACATAAACAAAGTGCAGGGGGCCATGTGGTTTTCTGCGTTTAAAGTAAATATGGGAATTGCTGTTGGAAGAACCGGAAGTTGTTGATGGAAGAGTTGAATGGGAAACCAAATCGCCCACCCCACCACCTTTCAAATATGCTCATTTTCTTCGAAATAACTAACTCGGGAAGAAGGGAAATAATGATAAATCTGTTCTGTAATGTTTAACTATAACTTCTAAATGTTTTTATCGTAATGATTAGCAAACACTTAAAAAAAAATTCTGAAGATAGCTTTGACATATTTTTGCTATTAAAAGAAATTAATATGCTCTGAACTTATTTTGAGAATTTCTACCACGACTATTAAAAAAAAATTCTGAAGATAGCTTTGACATATTTTTGCTATTAAAAGAAATTAATATGCTCTGAACTTATTTTGAGAATTTCTACCACGACTATAAAAAAAAAAAATTCTGAAGATAGCTTTGACATATTTTTGCTATTAAAAGAAATTAATATGCTCTGAACTTATTTTGAGAATTTCTACCACGACTATACAAGAAAATCATCTGCATTTTCGTTTAATTTCACGCAGAACCTCGTGCGGAGAAGATCACGTGATTTACTGAAAGTCAGGCCTTCTGCAAGTTCTCAATTTACCTGAGATTAAACCCTCCGACCGGGGCTAGGAGCTCCATGAACCAAATCATTACTTAAACTTCTTTTGAGAAACAATTGTATAGATCTGTAACACTCTCTAATATTGCCATGCACCACCAACTAGCCGTCAACCCCCTCAAATTGTAACACTCCAATATTGCCGTGCACCACCAACTAGCCGTCAACCCCTCGAATTGCAACACTCTAATAATGCCAGTATGCCAACCTCCTCGGTAATCCAAAGTACGGCAGTACAATGCTAACTGCAAGACACTGAGCCTGTAAACCTACCGACCTCGAGAATTAATTATGTTAAGCTGTAAATTTAAGTACTGGCTAAATGTAGATCTCTTTTTCCCGTAATTGGAACAAAATATATTTATTCACCGTTTTTCTGTAACTTCCTTTTAATTTGGAAACGCTTTTTTTTTTTTTTTTTTTTTTTGTAGTTCGCTTGTAAAAGGGATTTACAGACAGACCTATTGAAAAGACACTATTAGTCTAATTTACATTTATTTAAAAAAATACAAATTCTATTAATTATAAATTATTAAAAATTTATCAAGTATAAATGATGAAATCCTTATCTTTGTATCACGTTCACTTGGTTATTACCATATTTATAAATACTTAGGACTGCTTAAATAATATTTTACATAAACGTGAATATCTTAAAAACATATAATAAATAAATAATGACAAATATATTTTCAGAACTTTAAAATAAATGTTGATGTTATGTTATGTTAGTATGTTGATTTATTTATAAATATATTAAGCTAAACTGACTAGTACATTATTAAAGGACCCTGCTTAAGGATCAAAAGCGTTTAAATCCGCCATAATTAATCAAAATTTACTCGACAGTGCTTATATGCAGGAGAAAACATTTTACATTGTACACCTTTACAGGCATATAATTTCAAGAGGGAAAAAAGGCCCTAAACCGTAGCAGCAGAACATTACTGCACAATATTGTATACCATTGATCAATATTCACAATATTGTATAATATTGATGAATGTCATATAATAAACTAAACTCAGTGGCACGACAGCCCCATGTGGGTCAAGGCCTTCAGTACTCATATCTGCTTTCTTGACCGAGGCCCCTGGGGTGCAAGTCCAGGTTAAGTGGTCAGAATACAGCGGATCATATAATATCGCCCAATATTGTACAACAAGCTATGCTTCCTGGGAATGATGGAAAGATTTTTAATTTCTGCTGTTAGAATCGACAGATGAATATACTGCGAAAGAAATTATGAAATCTAAAAATTTTATACAGTTCTCAATTCTATTAAAAATATTTAGTAAAATTTTGGCATACTAATATTTTTTTTTAAAGTTTCATTCTTCTAAGAACTGGCCTAGTTATGAAATTTCAAATATTGTAATAATAGACCATTTGAATTGTGGTTTCGAGAAATATTCACCAATCAACAAGCAGCAACATGAATTTTTTTTTAAATTTTTATTTTTGATATAAATTAATGGTAGCGCCCAAGGTAAGCATTTTCTTCCTTTCTCTTTATGAGATAAAACTATAGTTGATTTTATCCGATTCGGTTTGTGTTATCAATTGGTAAATATTATCAAACTTCTACTCTCAAAGTAATCAACCAAGCATCAGCTACAGTATACTGATATCAAACGTAGTGTAATGCTTTAAACAAGTCACAGTTACAGAGAAACCATCAAAATGTTAAGAAGTTGATTTTTTTCAAAGCAATATCTTTTGTGAAAATGAAAAATAATTTTAATTGCGATAAAGCGACTAACTCATTGAGAGATTCCAAAAGATATGGAGGAGCTTAATAATATTATCCACCTGGTTACACTCAACCCGGAACATGGAGCAGCAACAAAGTATGACCTTGAAGAATCCTCGAATGTTAAGCGTGTGCGGGCTGAAGTGCTCAGAACACGCTGTTTCGATATCGGTTTCCAAATAACGTAGTACCTACTCACTACAGCGGCGATTCAATGAGGAAGGTAAAGGCGTAATCAACTGAGTAACACACTCAAGGCTAAGACGATTATTTCACGAGATACTGCTGGATATCCCTGGTAATTTTCATAAGCAATTTAGGGAAAGCTGCTTTTTTATTACTTTCGAAGATTTCGGTAGGATATCTTATTCACGCAGGAGAAAAAAAAAAAAAAAAAAGAAGAAAAAAAAGGAAAATCATTTTAGAATTCGCAGAATGAATTTTTTAGTCATACCAATTTCATTTCCTAAATTTTTTTCTCTAATTTGAATAAAAGTTTATAAGTACTTTTCAAGAATTTTTTTTACTATAATATTTGTTATTTTATAACTAAATTTAAATACTTACAAGTTGAGGCGAAATTAAGCATAGTTTGACAGCGGATTCTAGAACCTTCCACACTTTTGCGCATGCGTTAGGATGGGTTTAATTCGTCAAAATAGCGGTGAGAGGAAATTTGAAAGGAGGAGATGTTTACATTTAACAATAATATAAACACGAATTACTCGCCGACTGAATTAAAATAATACGGACAAAAACGACAAGATACTCACATACACGTGAAAAAAAATGAATAAAAAATTATCTAATAGAGCGAAAATCAAGGTCAAAGAATGACGAAGAATTCCGGAAATGCGCTCATCCTTCCGCGTCTCTCCCCTTAATGAGGTAGAATCGTCGAAAAGTGGTCGTCTCAGAATACTGAAACGAACAGTACATTTTTTTTGAGAGCATAATTAAAAAAATAATAAGTAATATTATTCGTAAAAAATTGCAGAAATTATCAAATTGCATACAGAAATATAAAGTTCTTGGAAAATGCAATCTGTTTATTTTTTAGGCAATTTTACATTAATAATTGTTATTTTATTACTAGATTCAAATCCATCCGAGTTGCGACAAAATTCAGCAAATTTTGTGTGTGTATGTGTGCGCACAGTAAAAAAATAAATAATATTATTCGTAAAAAATTGCACAGATCATCGAATTGCATGCAGAAATAAAAAGTTCTGGAAAAATGCAATCTATTTATTTTTTTAGAAAATTTTACATTAATAATTGTTATTTTATTACTAGATTCAAATCCATCCGAGTTGCGACGAAATTAAGTACATTTTTTTTTTAGTGCCCAATAAAAAAAATTTTAAAAAATTTATTCGTAAAAAATTACACAAATCATCGAATTGCATATGGAAATATAAAGTTCTTGGAAAATGCGATCCATTTATTTAATTTTTAGTAAATTTTACACTAACAATTGTTACTTTATTACTACATTTAAATATCACCGAGTTGCGTCGAAACTAAGTATATTTCTTTCTGTGTGCACAGTAAAAAATATTGAATAATTTTAATTGTAAAAAATTGCACAAATCATCGAATTGCATATAGAAATAACAAGCGCCTGGATATGCGATCCATTTATTTATTTTAACTGATTAATATTTCACCCAAATTTTTACAGTTTTCCTCGCATATAAACTAGCGGGCGTGATCTCCAAAATACTTTCTCGCGCTTTCTAATAAATTTGTCATGCCAGTGAACACGCCTTACATAGCAATGGCGCACACTAGTTACGAAGTATTAATTTTTAGCACGAATTTAGCATTTTTACTAAATCTATCGTGTCATCCTTGAAGAGTTATTTTGCGGTTCATTCCAGGCACCCGCTAATTGTACTCAAAAATAGAATTTAAGTTTTAGACAGGTTTCTTTCTCAATCGATTGAAACAAATATTTGACACAAAATTACACTTGTAGTCATAAATCCCACCCAGTCAAATTTGATGCATTTAAGTCATTGTGTTTTTGAATTATTCCGTTTACTTATATGTGAAAGTACAGACCGATAGACAATCAAGCCGCTCACAATTGGACAGATGCCTACAGTATAGATATGAAATCTGTGTACCGAATTTTATCAATCTAGATCTCTACGTTTTGTTGTTATTGTGTTAACTTATATTCCAGCAGAGCGACAGATGGATTTCCTTCGATCGGATTTTACTCAAAATTTGATGCAAAAGCCATATACCAAATTCCATCCGTCTAGCTCAAAGCGTTTTTAAATTATTTGGGTCACAGACAAATAAATATTTTTCCAAACATATGTTTCTCGAACTCAGGGTGGTCTAAAACGTGTAGATTTTTCAAAATCTAGAGTTCGAATTTTTTTACGCTTACGATATTTCCTCTGCACTACGTATACGAGAAAGTTAAAAGGGATCCGATACATTGTTCATATCTGCGTGCAACTGAAAACAGAGAAAATAACCACGCAAAGCCGATTATGGACAGTTCGAAGCTGGACGTGCGCCAAAAACTACAGAAATTACTCTTCAAAATCAAGAAGCAGGGGAGGAAAAACGCTTTTTTGCACTCTTAAAGAAGTTAACAGTTATTTGCGGCATAGGTTCACACGGCCTATACGACACTTGGGGATATTTCGAGTTTATGAATTATACTTCAAAAAAGATAAATGGATTATGTGATATTTAGTGACAAATATTAAGATCAAATTAAGACTACAGGACTTTAAGTGGTTAAAGACACAGCTATATATAAAAAAAAAAACTTTATAAATTCTCTGTTCTTTATATTGAAAAAATATACGTTTTTGTTAAAATTTCTTAACACATATCAGTAGTTTCACTTAAGATTTCAGTTTTGAGTAAGGTATCATTGTATAGGATTTTTTTAAAGGATTTATTTGATAATATAATATGTTAATGTATCGATAATAGAGATAACAAACTGAAACATGGTGTTTCAGCAATGAGCACAACCTAGTTTCTTGATTTTTTTTTATATAATGTTCCTCACTATTTCTGTTTGATAAAACAGCTTAATTTATATATATTCCATACCAGTTCTTTATAATGAGAGCCTCATTTAAAGAACTTGGAAACGATTAACAGTAACAAAATAGTAGTAGCAATGCTGATAATAAATCAAATTCATCTTAATCTTAATCGATATTTCCCGATATGTATTTAAAGCATACAAAAACTCAAAGGTTGCTAAAAATGATCATCCTCAAAATCGAAATTAATAAAAATCTATAAGCGATGCAATATTGGGACAAGCAAGTCTCACCAATTTAGTTTTGCTCTTAACTGAGAATGACTGCGCATGTTTAAATAATTAATGAGTTTAATTCCTTAGCAATTAGAGATTTAGAAAAGAGAATTTTGCAATCCAACGATAACCCTAAAATATATGAAATAATATTCTAATTAATATTTTAATTATATTCACATGTTTCATATTACATTCTCTAAGACATCAAACAGCTTTTGGATATTGTGCTTCTTTTTTTCTTTTTTTTTTTTTTGTGTGTGTGTGTGTGTGTGTGTGTGTGTGTGTGTGTGTGTGTGTGTGTGTGTGTAGCTTAAAGGAATATAATTAGATTAAAAATAACATAAAAATCATAATTCAACGAAACATTTATCAAAACTTTTTTTCCTTTCATTTAAAGTGTGTAGAACTACTTTAATTATTAAAGAAATTAAGCTAACCGATATTAGAAAAAAATTCGGTAAAGTTTGGAAGAAATAAAGGGCTAAGCGGCTTTAATATCTCCCCGTTGTCATGGGGATCTCCAGGTCTCTAATTATGGTTCTAGTAATAATTTTTAAAAATGATATTTTCGAGAAATATTTTATGTAGTGAAAAATTTTTGATTATGCAGCTAGGCTAAGAAAGGAAACAAACAATCTTTTAAAAAATGTTATTAGCCTGGTAGTTAAATTTTTTAATATATATTTCTTTAAATTATAAACACAAAGGCTACAAACTTATATTCACAATGAATTATTAAAATCCTTAAAAGAATAAAATTGATTATGTATTAATTTATAATGCAGTGGTAGCAACATAATATCGTTGACTCTTTATGTCACTTTCCTTTAGAAAGATTCTGCAAAATAATTTTTTACGTTTTACCTATTTGATGTTTATTATTTCTTTAAAATCTACTAAAATAATAAATGCTTTTATTTGCAAATAAGTAAAACAGTACCTAATAATTATGGTTAAATTTTCAAGAATTTTATTATTTTTTCCATGATATACACATTAAAAAATAAACAGATGAAAACGAATTTTTCCAGTTATTCAATAAAAAAATTAATTTGAAATAAATCATTAGTATATCGATTAAGTTAAAACTGTTTTGAAATATGAAACTAAATTGGCTGATAATTAAACATGGAATTTCATAACATGCATCGCCTATAACACAAAAATCTATCCTGATTTTAATGAATAGTATTTTATGCATTAGAGTTTCAATTTTATTAATTAAATATATCTAGAATTATATATAAAATATTATTAATGAAATATATCAAGAAATCATACATTTAATTTTCAAGATACATAAAAAATTTACAGCAAACAGAAACTAAAAATTTAAAATTGCAGCCTTATGACAAAGAGCTTAGAAATATCAAAAAGTGGATGTTAATTGCATATATGTGTGACTCAATGTGATTAATCTGTTATTATTACATGACACTCCCTAATATCCGGCCTAATGTGGCGGAAGGACTGGTCGGGCAACACAAAAAACCAGATAGGTCGGAGTTCTATGAATTCATTTCTTTGCCCACCAATACCAAAAGACAAAGATTTTATACCAAACTCACAGTTATAATACGTATTTTCTCACTTCTTATTGAATACTAAGCCCTCAATTTGTCTCAAACCACGTAGAATGTGAACACGGCCCGATTAATCGCAGTTACCGGTAAGATGTAGAGTTAAAATAGAAGGCTGAAGATGGAAATCACGTCCGGATCACCAATGTGGAAATTGCCTGAGTGAGGATCGAATCTGCGACACTAGCCGCGTAACACAACCACTAGACAAAAGTGATCACCTCTGTCCAGAAGCTGTTAACTGGCTTATTAAGCTAGCGTCACACTAGTAGTTTACATATGTTTATATATTGCACACTGCGCGAATTTATTAGAGAAAAAATAAATTAAAGGATATAAACTGTACACATTTTAACATAAATTCTGTAGTTCCCAACTTAAATGCAGGAAACAAACAAAACATTAACGTAAATCGCAGGACTAATTCTTAAGAAATTTGGATGAAACTGATTTTATTTTACACTGATAAATGATCACACAGATATGAAAAGGTTACCCTAAGATCAGAGTTAAAAGTTACAGTTTTTACGTTTTGAAAATGTCTTTAATATATGACTTAATAGACGCCTTGCCTTCCTCATTTAATTACGATAAAAGAAAACTAAGTAACCGGATAGTCGCGAGCCGGATACTCGGGAGTGTACTATAATAATAATCGATCAATATGATAAATCATTTTAATCGATTGTTATTAATAAATCACATTAGAGGTAACATATACAGTATATCACATAGATTCAAAAACATTAAAGTCAAGAGAATAAACAAAATTATCTAATAATTTTATCATTATAAATAATGATAAATTACTTCAAATAATCATAAATCGTTTCTCACAAATTTTGAAATACAACATTTGAACAATGAGATGATCAAACACCAGGAAAAATTATAAGTAAACTCAAGACACAAAAATATAAATAAAACGAAAAGAAAATAGCCACTACCCACTTTCCACCAAAATACGAAAAAAACAATTTAATAAGCAAATAATATGAATTCCAGGACCTAACCCTGGCATTAAAATAATTTCTAAGTGTAACATTTAAAAAGAAAATTACCACAACCCACCACAACGTTTTAAAAAAATAATAAATGAAAAAATTGCAAAAAATTTCTATTTAGTTCGAATTGAATGTACAATTTTATGTTACGCAAACCAGCTCAACAGGTTTCAATTTCTTTTTCCAATTTTTCCCCCACCCCACCATTTGAATCACCGCTCAAAAAGAAACCTGTAACATTGCGGTTGCGGCTGGTCTAAGGAAAAAAGCTGGGAGAAGAAGCACACTAACCAACACCCCTCAAATTCGATGAAAGTGGGAAGCCCCCATATTCTTATATGCACGTACTTATGTGTTGTCATGCGGAACGATTTCTTTTAATCTGGAACTGAGAGGAAAGAAAAATATTCGAATGGAATTATCAACAAATCCATTCACGCGTTTGTTTGGGCCCATTTAAAATCATTTAACAACGCTTGACTTAAAACGGTAATTTATATGGTTGAAATTAGTGTTCTACAAATAAAGCAAACAATTTTTATTGCTAAAATCTTGTTGAATTTAATTTCTATAAATTGTTAACAAATTAACATTATTGGTACTTATCGGTTTTAAAGACGACCAAAAAGCGGCAAGAAAAAATTTCGCCAAATCATAAAAACACATTCAAGTGCATAAATATACATATAATAAATATGTGCATAAATATAGCTCAAATCACATGCTGCAAATTGAAATCGCCAAATTGGCGAAATTCTTTCTTGGAACTTTTTGGTCGCCGTCACAAACGAGAAGTACAACATTATTTATAAACCGAAACTATTGTTTTTGTAAATTAATAAAAATAATAATCATTTTACATATTATATTATTTAGGTTATTTATTATTGTGTATCAAATATTAAAAATAAATCGTTACAATCAGACACAATTTAAATCCTGCCCTTTTAGCTTTTTGTATTCATTATTAGAAAATATTTCGAAGTTTTTTCCTCTCCAATTTCGTAAATATACAAAGGAAAAAAATAGATATATAAGAAAGAAATAAAATACTTAGGCAAGATTAGTCAATATTCTCAAAATAATCAATGTTTCATAAGCTCACCTGAAAAGAGAAAGAAAAATCATATAGAAAATTTCATGACAAATACAAAATACTTATTAAACAAATTATGATAAAAAATCTAATCTGTAATTTCTATGCAATACAAAACTCAGAATCAAGTTAATTTCTGTTAATCAATTTGATGCGAAAATAATTGATTTTCGTTTTTAAATCTTCAAACATTCAAATTCTGCCTGAAATGGATGGATTCTGCCTAAAAAAAAAAATGTCTTAATGAAATACTGAATTTGATAATGAATTCCGAAAAGTGTTTCAAATCTAGAAACGTTTTAATTTTCCATTAACCGATGCCAACTCAAAACTAAGAAACAAATTTCAAAAATAAAAAACTTTTTTTCAAAAGCACGCTTTTACCAGTATACTAAAACATAAACACTAGTTTTTGACCAAAAATCTAAAAATCATTATGAAAAATAGAAGTCATAGCGGCTTGATTTACTTAAGGAATTGATTTCTGTTTTCCTTAACGATTTTTAAGAAACGACTGCTAATTCCTTTTTATAAAAAAAATATTGTTATTATTAGTAGCAGTAGAAAAACACTTTTTAGTATTTCACAAATCAAAAGGAATTCAATCAACTCTTATAGTTATTATGGAATTTGTAATTAAATGCTTTCAAATTTTTTTAAGATTACGCTTCTCGCATCGAATCAGAACCTATAAAATAAAGTAAGTAATTGCCGACTATGTTTTGAAAAATATTAAAATACTTATTGTCATTGGGAACACACAATTGAGCAGTATTTCAGGGGTATAACTCCTCAGGAAATAAGTGAAAAATCGATCACAGCGTTCTATGTTCAAAAAACTAAAGTGTGTATTTAATTTAAATATGCACTAAATTTAATTTAAAAAGTTTTTAAAAACATATTTTTATTGGGTGCTAAAAATAGTTTTTGTTCGTTTTCAATACATTCTTTATTAGGCTTAGATTATAATTTATTAATATAAATTTTATCGTATTGCAATTGCTTACTCGTAATGGTAGAGTCGTTACCAATTGTTGCTTAAACACACTTCCAGATGGCACCACTGGTAAAATATCACAATACATTTAAAATAAAATGATTAACTGATGTTAAAGTTATGAAAATGTTGAAATTTCGCATTGTCATTGAGAATATATAAGTACATGAAATATCAACACAGTCATATCACGAAGTAAATGGAAAATCGATTAAAAAATCCTACCTTATAATAAAGCATGAAATTTATGAACATAAAACACATAAAGATAACATTAAAAAAACCGAAATAAAAGCGTGAAAAAAAAGCATTGAATACTCTTGGTTTAAAACAGAACATTTACAGCAGATTTTTCGCAACATGAGTAAAATAGACTGTTGCGAGACAGCTAAAAATGAATGCTATAATCGTACACTATACCCATTTATTTGATCAGAATGACATTTCTGTTCAAATAAAGTAAACCTATAATAAGCGATTACCGGTTTTATTTTCCATGACGTGACTTCCTTCTGTAATGAGTTGCGTTTTTACCTACTCGTAAGAGAAGTATATATAGAGTAATATTGTAAACGGCAAAAAAATTCGACGATTTTGGCTCGATTTTTGTAAATTTATATGGTTTAGAGAGATTGGCAGAAGTACTATTTTTTAATTATTTCTATATATTTGCAAACATAACTCAAAAACTCAAATGATTATCGTTTCGAAAAATGCTTTGAGCTAGAAGGTTGGAAAAAAAAACCTATACATTTTTTACACCAAAGCATTACGGTACTTGTTTATTTTTACTTGGCGATTTTCGGATTACGCCAAGATCTCCATGCTCTGTGATACATAAGATGTCAAGATGCTTGCATCCCTATTATTGGCTATTTCCAGGTTATATTAAGATTGACAAGTTGGCGACGATAGAGCTGTAAAAATAAACAAATACTAGGATTATAATTTAAAAACGCCAAAAGTAAGAATGAAAGCGTATGATTTGGCAGCAAATAGTCAATAGTGCAGTCATATAGATAGTCAATCCATCTACGAAATGACCATCTGTCGATCAGTAAGTCATTATCAAACTAAATGTGGTAACTCAAATGGGCGCGAAAGTTAACAATTTTGGAATTATTTCTATATATTTGTGAACATAACTCAAAAATGCAAGGAAGAAGAAGAAAAAAAAAGTATGTGTTCTTTACACCAAAACATTACGGTACTTGTTTATTTTTACGACGCCCGAGTTCACTTGGCAATTTTCAGATTACGCCAAGATCTCAATGTGACATTACATATAAGATGTCAAAATGCTTGTGTCCCTGGATTTGGCGATTTTCAGATTATGTTAAGATCGTCAGTTGGCGACAATGAGGCTATAAAAATAAACGAGTAATAGTATTATAATTAAAAAATACAAAGAATGAAAGGATATGATTTCGACGCACATCATTGACAGAATTGACCATCTGTCGATCAGTAAGTCATTATTTAAGAAAATGCGACAACTCAAATGGGCGCGAAAATTCTCCAATCTCCTCAGCATCCTTTGAGCTTATGTAGCAGGGGGGAAGAGCAAACCCTCGAAGGTGACGGCTGTATGTAAGAGTGCGTTTCCCTCTCAAACTTTCGCTTGCAAAGACGAAGTATGTCACGTTTTGTGCTTCGTTGATATAAAGAAAGAAAAAAAAACTGAGAATTCATTTTGAGCAGCTTCATTTCCATCGTTTGGGTTACAATTTAACACATATATACAAATTTGGTAACAAAACCGCATAACCAGGTTTTACTTTTCTTAGTCGTTTCGATAAATGTTCAGTTTAAAGGACTGAACTTTAATAGCTTTAATGGGTGTCATTCGCAAAGCTATTTTTTATTCGAAAAAATATATTTTCAAGACCCTAACATTGAAACAAAAACAACTTCTTGGCGTTAATTTTTTTAAAAAATACAATTTAAGATACTAATTAATTAAATTAAAATAGAAAACCAATATATTTTATGCACTTCCGTCCCCAATTATTATAAAACTTTTAAAAACAGAGAGAGAGAATTACAACTTTTCGCAATTCCAGCATTGTACACGCAATTCACTGTACTAGGCTGGAATTATCTTCCTCGAGTAAGAAGAAAGCAGTTCGGCTGAACAATTAAAAAAATAGAACACTACCCATCTTCTGTGTATACACGAAAGGTTTCTAAAGACAGATGTGCCCTGCTAAAGCATGCGATTACATAAATTTTTACACGATAACTTTTCAGAAGGCTTAGACAATGAATACAGTATTATTCAGTTTATTATATAATTAGCCGATTTCAGCGGTGGGGTTCACCAGGAACATTGTTAGCGTTATTTTAAATTCATCGCCTTTGGGGACCAGCTGGTTTGCCGGAAACATTAATTATATTTAATTTCAGTTAAACTGTTTAAATAACACTTCATGTCCATGATTGCATCTAATTGCCATACATTATAGTTGTGTTATTTTAATAATCTTACATATGTTTTGTTTATTGGACATATGAACGCTTCTAATTAGAGATCAATTCTAAGAGATCACATCGTTATTATGTCCGATTCATCTCTAAATTTGGCGGTAATGTAACTTCACTTTTTTATTTGTCCTATATACTGAATAGATATACTAAACAGGACCCTTCTTTAGCTTTCAACAATGAAAGAAAATCACTTGATCAAATATTTGATGAAACGATTAAACCAATTTCGGTTTCATTTGCAACAATGAAAGTATTGCTGTAAAGCACATATTAAATATGTTTAAAACCTAATTAAATCTAGAGTAAACAATTTTACAGCAACTAAATATTCATCGTTGAGAAGAAAAAAAATTTTGGAAAGATATAAAAATGATTTTTGTGCGGCTGTGTTTCCGAAAGTTATCGCGAGAAAATATAAAAATTTAGCTTTTTTTTTTGTTTTAAAACTTTAATAAAAATTTTAAAAAAAAAACCACTTTGAAGTGCACAATCCCATCTTTCAAAGTATATCTGTGCTAAATTTGGTAGGTTTGCGTCAAACGATTTGGCCTGCAAAAAGCCAACACAAACTCACACATTCATCTTTATTATAAGTAGAGATTAAATCTCTTGTGCATAACTTGATATTCATTATATTACGACATAAATCAAAGCCGTGTTATTTTAATAAATTTATATCTATTCGCTGCGTATATTATTCATTTTAATAGAGTCAAGTTTCCTGACATTACAGAGTTATTAAAAATGTAAACTTCATGTCAATCTATTTTTTTTAACTTTCACAATACTGTAACATCATTTTCTTATTGCCCATGTAAACTATACAGTTATTAAACAAAATTCTTCTTTCTTAGCCTAACAATAATGGAATAAAAATCAAAGGATTAAATATTTTGATGGAACAAGAAAATATTTGAACCACAGTTCGGGAAATAAAGTCCATTATTAAAAATTAAACAAAAAAAAAATTAAAAATTGCAAAAAAATTTGCAAGTTAATTCAATTATTATCATTAAAAAAGAGTTTTTAATATTTAAAATGATTGTGTGCAAAATAATTTTTTATGCAGCAATATGCGTAAAAGCGCTAAATCATCTGTAAATTTTTAGTTACCGAATCCTTTTCAATTAATTTGCAATAACGAAAAAAAAAAAATGCGCGATTAAATACTTGGCGCAATTATGAAAATAGTTTGAACTTCAGTTCAACAACGAAATCTGTAGCTAAAAATTAAATAACAAAAAAAATTTTTTTTTTTTAAAAAAAATTTGGAAGACAATAAAATTTGTTTCGCCAAAAAGAAAATTTTCTGAATTTTAAGAGGATATAAAAATTGTTTTCGTGCGGTAACTCTATCGCGTATTTTCGTAAGTTATCGCGTGAAAACTCTAAATGCAGCTTAGTCATTAGTTAATTTAAATGTTAACAAAAATGTTTTTAAAAAAATTGCTGCGAGATGCACATTCTAACGCTTCTAAAGTTACTTGTGCCATATTTGGCAACTTTAGGACAAACGGTCCGTCCTGTAAAATGACAACACACACTTTCATTTTTACTTTCTCGCATATATAGTATAGAGAGTGTGTTGTAATCGTCAAAAAATTCGAACTGGATAATTTGGCGGAATTTCTACATTTTAAAACTTTCTGCGTTTGAAAAATACATTTTTGGAAAATGTTTGACTGTAACAAAGATAACTCAAAAACTCTTTGAGGTAGACAGTTGAAATTCGGTATACGGTCTTTACACCAAATCTGTAAATTTCTATCGAATTTTGAACAAAATCTGTTCAGTGGAAGTTCGTCTGTCCAGCTGTTCGAATAACACTTAACACGGTAATTACGAAATGAAAGATAAAATTATGTGCACATTTTTAACATCTGTAGTGTAAACATGTGTCAAACTTGGCTAAATCCAACAGTAAATACAGACCAACAGGATTGACAGTCTGTTGGTCTGTATTTTCAGAAATATGTAAACGCAATGACTTAAATATATTAAATTTAATATGGGATTTTGTAACTAGTATAGTTTTCTGTCAAATTTTTGTTTCAATCGGTTGGGAAAAACCCATCTAAAACGCAAACTGGATTTTCGCCAGGTATTAATCGCCAAAAATCTCGCCAAGGATGACAGGATAGATTCAGTAAAAATGCTAAATTCATGTCAAAAGTTCATATTTCATAACTATTGTATGCCAATTCTATGCAAGAATATGCGAGAATGTTTTGAGAAGACTAATTCCACTGGTTATTATTAGTAAAAATAAAAAAGTTTTCATTGTTGAAAGGGAACTTCGCTACCAAATAAGAGGATTACAGAGTTCAGCTAATTAGTCAAGGCAAATGAAGTATTGAATGTCATTTCATCTGAAGTTTCTCGCCGATATCTGCTCCGAAACACTTAGAAACAACAGAAGCCCTTTTATGACACATGCCGAATCCTTTTGAAGATTAGTAATTACAAACTAAACTAATACAAACATTCATTAGTCAAGGAGGCAAGAAAACTTGAGCTTTGAAATCAAAATCACACTTTTGAACTTTACAGCAGTGAAACGAATACATTGTGTAAACACTGTACGACAAAGTAGTATTCAAAATTTCAAGAGATTCTGTACTTTATACGTACTAATAAGAAAAGAATATGCGCAGTGCAGTTCTGGTTCTGGCGCAGTGCAGGGCAGACTGTTTAACCAAAAGCTATCAAATATGGTACAGACATAACTAAATATAAGCAAGATTTTGGTGTTTTCCATGATAACTACTCAAAATATTATTGCGCAAAAATTTTGTTTTAAAACTTTACAAATTGGCTTTTAATTGATACCAATTTAGTTGTCGAGTAAATACTTTTTGAATTCTGACGATTCTTCAAATATACCTCTACTAATAATAATGAAGTTGAATGTGTGTGAGTTGGCGTTCTACAAGCCAGGCTGTTTGACCTACATTTACCAAATTGGTGCATATATTTACCAAATTTGGTACTAAAAAATGTGCAGAGATTTTTTTTTTTTTTTTTTTGAAATTTTGTTTAGACTTTAAATTAATTAAAAATTAAGCTGAATTTTGGCATTTCCGGCGATGAGCTCGGCAAATGTTATAGCACAAAAATGAATTTTTTCCGCTCAACAGGCTAGACTGTTTAACTTACTTTTACCAAATTTGGTTCATATATACCAGAAAGATGAAAATCAGGAAGGACTTTTTTTTTTATTTGCATTACATTTTTAATTAACTAAAAATGAAGATGAATTTTGACATTTTCCCTGACGAGCACCAGAAATATTATTGCATAAAAATGAATTTTATACCTTACTACAGGTCATTTGACCAACAAATTACCAAATTTGGTACAAATATAAATTACCTTGGAAGAAGAAAATAAGAAGGGATTTTTTTTTCGGAAATTCTGACTAGAATTTTAATTAATTCAAAATTAAACTGAATTTAGCATTTTCCTTGATGAGCTCCAAAAACACTGCACAGAAATGAATTTTACACTATTCAAAACTTAAAGATTATTCTTTTTAATGATATCAATTTATTGATCGTGCAAATTTTTGTTGAGTTTCGGCAATTTTTTAAAATATTCTTTTTACCTCAATTCCAACAACAGATAATTTTGTTGTCCGGAAGTTCCAAACCATTTTCATTGTTTCATTAACTATCTGATCACGTGATTTTTTTTTCATGGTTGAAAGTTAAAGAAGATTTCGTTTAATATCTATATAGTTAATGAGAAAGAAAAAAAAAAGTTACAATATCACAAAATTTATAAGATAAATAAACCGCACATTTACATTTTTAATAGCGCTGTGATATGGGACTGATCTTTATTAGAAATTTTCTGTATAAACAGATATTAAATAAGACAAATAAAATAAGACAGCTATAATGTCAGATGTTTTGGAGGAATTGTGGACAGAAAGTTATATCTAAATGATTTATCCGAAATCAAACATAACAAATATTTCCAACCTCCCAGCTGGTCACCTAAGGCGACTATGTATAATTTTCAACAACAAATTTTATTGTTGCAATGGCATTCAAAATGTTTTCATTGTTAGATTAAACATGTAATTGCATGATTTTCTTCCATTATCGATAACTATGAAAGACATTTAGTTAAATAGTTTACAGAATTAGTAAGTAAAATCAAATACCAAGGATAATAGAAGACTGGATAGCTACGCTTTTAATAGCATTACGATATCATTGTATTTAACTTCATTAGAATTATTTATTTGCACAATAAACAGAACAAATGCAAGACTATTAAAATAAAAAGTCTTTAATGTCTCACAATTTGATGTTTAAAAGTTCTTTGTTGAGAGGATCTATATCAAGTTAAGCATATAAGATTTTATTAATATTAATTAATTAAACCAATATTTCTGGCGAAAGGGTTGCCAAAAGAAGCAAGTAATTCAATATTATAAAACATATTGGGGGAGCTATGGTTTTAAATTCAACAAACTGGAAGGAAAAGGCAGATGCTATTCGTTGTTTGAGTAAAAACTAAAAAGATCATATTATATATATATATATATAATTTTAAATTTCAATCTCGGGCGTTCAAGGTATTGAACACTAAATGTCAACCCTTTTATCACTGACTATAATGACAGCAAGAATCTACAGGCAGATTTTTTTGCATTCAGTAAATTACGTTACTGAGATAATTGTAATACGATCATTACTATTGGAATAATGCAGTATTGTTGTTGTTTCGAAATTTAATTCCAAACGATATTCATTTAAAATGTATATTTGACGTTAATTCTCAATTGCTGAATTGTATTAATTATGAAAAGATATCATGCCTTCTTCAAAGAATAAGAATTATTAAACGGCTCAAACAATCGAAATATCTCAGTAATCAAAATAATTAATATAAGGTTCTGATAAGCATGTTTACACATACATGCTGAAAAAAAATGACGTATATTTCAAGATATAAGTGTTAGACAACAAATGGTAAAAAAAAAAAAAAAAAAAAAAAAAAAAAAGACCTCCTTAGTCTTATTATCAATATTACATAGAACTATAGAAAAATATAGAATTTCGGCTATAGGAAGTAATTTCTTAAACTGATGTATATCAAACAATTTGTAGCAAGTTGCTGCTACTTTGCAATAGCGAGCTACTTGTAGCGAGTTGCCAGCTAGACTTTTGCAATTATCACTATTCACTATGTCAACTGGCCGGACGGAAATGGATATTTTCCCCACCTCTTGAGCTACTACTACTACAACTACTACTACTACTATTAGTTCTTTTTTTAATTTGTCTAATTTTATTTCTTTTTGTGTAAAAATAAATCGTTGCCGTGTTAGTGACCTAGCATTTTTTAAAAAAGAATTGAACATTGTAGCGGAAAAATTTCTTAATTACACAAATTACACTTAACAGGTTTATACTTTAAGAATGGTACAGTACTTCACTTTTGGTTTTAAGCAATTTATATTTGGCGTCAAAATTGATAGTTTATTTCTAAGGGCTTTTAATTAAATGTTTTAAATGCCTGAATTTCAACTACAACAATACTCTAAAAATCATACACTATAACCTATAATAATATTTGATCAAAGCGTTTACTAACAAAAATCAATTACATGTTAAAAATTTGCTGAAACATGAAACTAAACTGACCACTATATTAATCTTTTGATATATATAAATAATAATATATTACATATAATAATCTAATTTATAATACTTATAATAATAAATAATACTGTTATAATAATATAGCGTATTTAAGATAATGATGAGCTTCAAGTGGTTTTTGCATTTTAAATTACTTAATACTAAATATTCAGTAATTCGATGCGCGAATCAGATTCGTCACTATATACCAGAGGTTCCCAAACTTTTTTTTCTCGTGGACCACTTTCCAAATTTTACTATTTTCGGTAGGCCCCTTGCTGCTACATTTCTACTGTATTCCCAAAACTCCTAAAAAAATATGACCCTAAATTGGGGCTGTTAAGAAGAAAAAAAAGTAGCACATTTTCTTGTGTCCTATTTATTAAAATAATACTTGTGGTTATACAAAATTATAAACATTTATCATTACAAACAATCAACAATGAACTCTGAAATGTAAATCAACAATAAAAAATAGTCATACTTTTAATGAGACGGATGTATTTGATGAATTGACAGCAAATTATCAATATTTCGCTTCAGTTTTGTAAGAAGTAATCTCAAATCTCCCCGTTCTGTGATGTTCAATCTTCTCCTTTTTTTTGTTAACAGGTTGGTAACGGCATTAAAACTTCTTTTGATAAGTTATGACGAGGGAAACGCTATCAAAAATTTTCTCGCAATTTCCCACTATTCCCCACTTGTACTATTATCTATTGTTCTATTCAATTCTGTGTTTGAACTGAGTCTCGAATATTTTTGAGTACCTACCTAGTAAATGATGCTACCTGCCTACGTTGATAGGTAAATCCAAGCCAAAATTTTTGTTCTTTATTATGAAAACCAGAAAATTCTTCGTGGACCCCCACTTACAACGTGTGAACCCCTGTTTTCTTTTCACGTCTACGTGGACCCCCGTATGGTCTCCTATGGACCCCTGGGGGTCCACCTGGACCACTTTCGGAACCTATGCTATATACGAAGGGGTTAGAAAAGGGCCCTCGTAATGTGTAATGTCATTATTTCAATCCGCCACTGTCTCCGAGTGCAATGCATTTCCTTGTTGGATATTCTAAATATTTTTTTCAACTTGCATATGGCAATTTACGGATCGCAAGCTAAATTTTAAACGCTATCATGTTAAAAGCGACAAATACAAACCAGATGGCAATTCTAACTACAGCTTTTAAACCAGGATTACCGTTATCCAACTCCGGAAATACTTCTACACGTAATTAAGCTTAATTAACCAGTTTTACAATCCTAAAACTCATCGATGAGTGAAGGAGGGTGTAGAAACGGAAACGTCAGTTAGCAGAATGGCCCGAAAACACGCCTCAATAGCTTTTAAATTGATTTATACAATATCCTCGCTCAATTCTTATTCTAAAAACGCCACCAATAAGTTTCTGCACGGAGCTGCTTTCGAATGATGACGTCACGCAATTGGCAGAGGCACTGCTTTGACGTCACGGTTTAATAGAGGATGATACCTCAACTCCAGCTGTAAAACAATAAAAAAAAAAGAAAAAAAAAGAGGACATCATCACGTGGTCGAACAAAACAGATTTATTGAAAGGAGGAAGGGTTGAAGTACTGCATTGTTTCTTCAAATCAGTTACCTCGATGAAATTGGTTTTGGAATTCGCAGCAAATCTTTCATCTGTCGCATTGTTTCTGCTAAATTCGGTTTGACAAATGAGTCTTGGTGACACAAATTATAACAAAAATTAATAACGTATCAGAGGAATACATATCGCATTAAAATATATATATATATCGGTATTTTCAGATCGCTGAAATAAAACCAAATGCCTATGCAAGAAACATTTAAACTCATTCAAGAAATTGAAGGAAAAAAAAAATTCCAAATACAAAGAATTGTCATTATTATTTTATCCCCGGTCATGTAACAAAAACTTGAACAATTCTATGATTAATTCTAAGCAAAAAAGAGAAAAGAAAAAGAATTTGGAACACAAATATCACAAATGTGAAGCTAACAAGAATACCGTGAACAATTACGGCCTTTTACAAATAATGAAATGTTAAATGAGATTAATTGCAAAAGAATTCAGAGAAAAAGAATAAGTAAATTAAGTGACTTAGCCCACATCTTAGAACTAAATGCTTCATCGACGAAGAGAAATAAAAGACTAAATTAAACCAGACAAATTTTATTTTTGTGTTTAACTGCTTAAAAGGTATGGATATAAGAGAAGTTCTAAGAAATAAATCAGTTTTATTAACTTTCTCAAATACGAAGACAAGGTATCGTAATCGTCAAAAAATTCGAACTCGAAATTTGTAAAGTCTCTAAGTTAAAAGCCTCCCCAAGTTCAAAAAATACATTTTTTTTAATTATGTTATTGTCTGAACACAATAAATCAAAAACGCTTTGACCTAGATGGAAGAAATGGTCTTTATAGATCGTAATTTTTGTGGTGCTGCAGCATCATTTTCTCGTTTATAACGTAAAATTGCACAGATTTCTATCTATACTTATAATAAAGCTCAATGTGTGTGTGTGTGTGTGTGTGTGTGTTGGCGCTCTACAGGCCAGGTCATTTGACATACAGCTATCAAATTTGGTACATGTATACCTTAGAGGTCGGGAATGTGCACCTGGGGTCCCTTTTTTTGAAATTTTAATTAGAATTTTAATTATTAATTAAAAACTAACTTTCCCGCCAAAAGAATCTTCCATTTTCCCCACCGCCAACTTTTCCGCCAAAAAAATCTTCCATTATCCCCAGCGCCAAACGAGAAAGGCTTCCGTTGTTTTTTTCTCCCAACAGTAATGAGGCTAGGGTTAAAATTTTTCGGCGGATTATTTCAATCGGTTCTGCTTATTTTCTTAATGTTTGATGCATTTAAAATTAAACATTGTTAATGAATCAATCTTTCAGATTCATTCTGAAGTACTTTTGAATTAAAATAAAACAGAATAAAGGAAATTAAAAATTTCTAATCCGCATAGCGTTACCCCAACTGGCGTAGAAAAAATCACGTATTTGCGTTACGTTACCGGCGAAGAAAATTCACGCATGCGCATTCTGTTCTGATTGTTGCCATGACAACATGTATATGCTTATAGTTTTAAGTACAACGTTTTTTAAGTAGTTTTTTTAAAACCTGTTTTCAACCGTTTATTTTAAACGATTCGTTTTATTTTCTTAGTGTTTGATGCATTTAAATTTAAACATTGTTAATGAATCGATCTGCTCATGATGAATCTAAGAAAATTTTGTTGACCAACTCTTGAGATATTACATAAATTTAAAAAAATATTCTTTAGTGCCCATAAAGTTTAAACGCTGAGTGACTCTATTTTTAGTAATCAGATTATAAAAAAATGCTTTGTTTCAGTAAAAAATATTATTATATTAATGGAAGATAAATTCTTTCCACTTTAATTTAAAGCATAAATTCTACGGGTGCTAACAGAAAATGAGAGAGATACATATTACGTTATGACTGAAGGCCTTTATAATATTATGAATGAATTATATGATAATCAAATTTGAAGTTTTAAAATATTTTGATGAAGAAGCTATTAAAGTAGAAATTGCATAAAATATTTAATTATTAAAATTTTAACGAACATTAAGATTGGCGAACCGGCTGGTCGCCAAAGGCGGCTAGTTAATAATAAAGATGCGTCTGCATGCGTGCGTGCGTGCGTGCGTGCGTGCGTATGTAATAATTTCAATTGCATGGCCTTCATAATTAAATGAAAGCTCGAAATTAAATAATTTTTAAAACACTGTAAAATGATCTCGAAGACTTGGGACCTCGTAATGTACATGTAGCACTATGCAATTGAATACTTTACCGATTTAATAATCCGGTTCTAACTTTTTCCTTCCAAACTTGCAAAACAAAATATTTTTATTGTTTTTGTTTTTTTTGCTTAATTTATATAAATAATTTTAAGAGGTAAATTTTTATAAATTGAATTAGCAAAACGCTTAATTAGACATAACTTTCAAAAAAGTTTCAGTTTACTGCATATAAAAAAAGGACGCAACTGAAATTTAACTTTTAAAAAAAACAGTCAAATATAACTTTTAAAACAACAGTCAAACAACAAATATCAAAACTTCTCTTAATTCAATTTAAATAATATTTCATAACAGGAAGAGATATTTTTAAAAATTGTAAGGCGCTGTATATATGACAGATTTATAGAATAACATAATATAATACTTGCAAATTATAATTAATTAGAAATGTTACAAGAATAATAATCAAAAATTAATTAAAACAACACTTTAATTTCAATAAGGTGGATTGCAAGGCCTTTAAAACTAAATAAAAGCACAAAATTAAATAACTTTCAAAATACTGAAAAAAAAAAAAAACGAAGATTCTGGATTGTTATTTGTCCCCTAGGCAAATGCCTATTTTTCCTGTCTAATAATCTGGCCCTGACTATAGTCTATGTATTTTCTGTAGGCGGTTCAGAGTCATATTTTCTACCGCGTTACTGGTACCAGACAACCAATAACGAGGTACAAAATGTGACCTTGAACCGCCTACAGAAAATACATAGACTATAGCTCTGGTACTAGAGACCCCCTACCATCCACCCAATTTCAAGACAATACTTCTCACTGAAATGAAGAGTTAAACCAGCGTGAGGGGTCTCCCTGAAACTTTCTCGCATACTCTCTAATAAACTTGCCATATGCCAAAGATTCCGAAATATTAAATTTTGACATGAATTCAGCATTTTTACTGAATTTAACGTGTCATCCTTGGCGAGTGATTTGGCGATTAATCCCTGATACGCTGTTAAGAGAATCAGAAAATCGAATTTCGGTTTTTGAAGCCTTTTTTGCTCCAACCGATTGAAATCAAAATTTGACATGAATACTTGTAGTCACAAAAACATATACGGAATTTGATATATTTAAGTCATTTCATTTTTGAATTATCACGTAAACATGCTTCTGAAAGTACGGACCGACAGACAATCAACCCTATGTGGATTTGGTTTAAAATTTGACAGATATCTACATTATAGATGTTAAATCTGTGTTCCGAATTTTATATATCTAGCTCTCTTCATTTTGTAATTATAGCATTGACTTATATTAACCCTTTCTAGGGCCGTGGGAAGTATGCTTCCCACCAAATTTATCAATCTTTGTATGAAATTATGTAGGTTGGCATCAGTTCTGACAAATTTTTTTAGTAAGTCAGAAACTGAGATGCTTCAGTTCTTTATCTCAGACAAATGATGTGTCTTTATTTGTTACTTAATTATTAATTAACCAAATTAATTAATCAAATAAAATTTATCTAATAAGCTAAATGAATCGAATCCCTTTTCTTATTCTAATTTCAAGCCTAAAAATATTTTAACATAATATGACTAGAAAAAAAAAATGGCCCTTTAAAGGGGACAGACGGACGTCCTCTGAACAGATTATACTCAAAATTTGATATAATTCTGCAAATTTGGTGCAAAGACTGTATACCAAATTTAAACCGCCTAGATGAAAACATTTTAGAATTATTTTTGTCGCAGACAGACGGACATTTTTCCAAAAATTTATTTTTCGAAACTTACGTGAGGTCCAAAACGTGAAGATTCTCAAAATCTCCCGAGTTCGAATTTTTTGACGATTACTGTACTTTCTCTGTACTACGCATACGAGAAAGTAAAAAAAGCAACGCATCTGAAAACAAAAGCCCGTTCCTACAAGAAGTCTTCAATGGAAGGTGAGGTCAAATGATGGGCAGCGCCTATTTCGGGGTTGTCGCGCAGGTGACACAGGAAGTCAGAAACGATGCCACCAGGAAAAGAATCCCCACGGATTTTACGTGATCGTCAGTCGGCTCACGTTCGGCTGATAAGAGTTCCTCGTGTAATCGCTTCGCATCGTGTGTACATTTTTCGAACACGTACTTCGGGAGGAAGGAAGAAAAAAAAATTAACCAATAGGACGAGACAAAAAAAAATGGGACTGTAATTAGTACCTGAAGATATTAGTTTCATCAGAAGGTATTCGATGATAATAATTAGAGTTACCATATATATTTTCAAACTGGGACTATGTAATAATTGAATTTATTAATTGTATTAGCATAAGGAACAGAGAAGAGACATACGGGAAATTTTTGATTTTATTGTGAAGGACTGAAAAGAGTTGTATTTATCATTAGGAGCATGACAAATGAAATGATAATAAATAACCAGGGGGGTGCATCTCCCCACATACTCCCTCATAAAGGTATCATCACTGAGAAGACCTTACATGGATAGCATTACAATAATTACGAAATAATTTTTGGCGTGAATTTAGCATTTTTACTGAGTTTCGTGCAATCCTTGGCGAGTTATTTGGCGATGAATCCCTCGCATGCGGTTAATAGTATCCAAAAATTAAATTTGTAATTTAGATAAGTTTTTCTCAACCGATTGAAATTCTAATTTGACACTAAACTGTACTTAACAGTCACAAAATCCCGTAACAAATTTGATATATTTCAGTCATTTCATTTTTGAACAATCGCGTTTAATGTTTCTTTGATAGATTTCGCTCAAATTTCGATACTACAGATATTAAATCAGTGCACCGAATTTTATATAGTTAGCTCTTTTCTTTTTGTAATTATCGTGTTCTTATATTCGAACAGCTGGACCGCTGGACTCCCTTTGAAGAGATTTTTACTCGAAATTTGATAAAAATCTGCAAATTTGGTGCAAAAACCCTTCGAATTTCAACCGTATAGCTCAAGGCGTTTTAGAATGATCTTTGTCATAGAGAGAAGACGGACATTTTCAAAAAATGTGTTTTTCGAACTCATGAAGGTCTAAAACATGGAAATTTGTCAAAATCTCGAGTTCGAAGTTTTTGACGATTACTTACTTTCTCTAAACTACATATACGAGAAGCTAAAAAACTACGAGAATCAAATCAAGGAGAAAACTTAATATATTTTGTGTCTCACGGATATAGAAGATCAAGATGAAAGTATTCATGTTTGTTTTAAATTTTAATACTTTCACTAGTTGCTTGCCTGTAATTAATTAACAATATTAATTAAATCATAACTAATATTGATGAACTGCATCTAATCATAGCAAACGAAAGGTTTTATTTTAAAGTAGTCGAATTTGATGACCGACTTGATCGCCGGTAAAGTTATGTTATTTTAATTATCTTACATTTATTCTGTTCATTGTACATATGAACCTTGGTCCCATGACGTTATAGTGGTTCATCTTTTTCCTAATTTTCGCAGTATTGTGATTTCACTTTTTTAATCCTCTTGTGAATAAATTACACAGACACTAGTTTTTTAGTTTTAGTTATATAAAGTCCCGTTTAAAGCAACACTGGGGCTTCGTAATTTTAAACCGCGGTCAGATGACGAAGACGACACCTGAGCTGGCACCCCCCTCTCCACACTACACCACACCACACCAGCGGGAGGACGTTTGGTAATGACGGATTTAACAAGCAACAGACCCCCTTACACGACAGTTCTTCGGTGGAATCGGGTCACAAACCTGAAACCCGCCTGTTCCGAAGCCGAGACCTTACCACCAGGCCACTGCGGCCGTTACACAGACACTAAACAGAATCCTTTTTTAGCTTACAGCAATGGGGGGAGGGGGGTATATTGATCTGATATTTGATAATAGTGAAAATGGTTTGAATGTCAGGACAACAGTGCGATCAATAGTTAGAAATTAAGCAAAAAAAAATAAAAAATAAAAGTCTCCAAGATTTAGGAAAAATTTACCTGACTTTTAAATTACCATTATTAACAAGTTGATTGCCGTGTCACTCGCATTTGCGTGACGACAAAAGTTCTCAGTCAATGTAGCGTTTGATGCGAGTAGAACAAGCCCATGTTTAGTTTATATCTCCTTGTTTTAACATGTTGCTCAACACGTGAATCGCCTGTGATTCATGCCTACTATTTAATAAGATATTTTCTTCTCTACTACAATTAAAAGAGAGCAAATAAGCGAGCATCTTATCACATAGGCACAGACAGATTTATTATATAGGTACATGCATCAATCAGGGTAGCGAACATGTTCATGTTTGTGTAATAATATTTTTGGAAATCATCGCGGAAAAAAAGGCGAACTCCAGCTTAATTCATTAAAATTCTAATTAAAATTTTTAAGAAATCATTCCAAGATGCACATTCCAATCTTTCAAGATATATAGATGTCAAATTTGGTAGCCACAGTTTAAAAAATCCGGCCTATAGAATGCCAAGACACATACATTTATCTTCATCGTTAATAGATTTACGCAAGTGACAAATTAGTTAAGAACGTTAAGTAATAAAATCGCTCTTGTTGTTAAAACTGGAGATTCTGCAAATCTTTATTTTACGATATTTAAGGAATGCTGGCGGCAGTGACCATTAATGACGTATCTATGGTTCAAGAGTCCTCATATGAATTTGACGAAATCGGAGGGGTTGGAACGTAGGATTGTTTATTTAGTTTTCTTAATTATTTTAAATAAGTAGATTTTCACGCGATTTAAGATTGAGACTTGAAGTATAACAATAAATATGTTTCAGAAACATAAACTAACACAATTATTAAAAGAGAATGCAACTTAGAAAAAAAAAAAAAAACGAGGTGGGGAGGACCATGATACAATTTAACATTTAAAAAAAGTTTTAACTCTGAAATTCGGAATATGTGAGAAAATATTTAAAAATATATACACTTCGAAATACTTTGTATGACAAATTCACAGTCCACACATTACAGAATTGTTGATAATCCAATGCCAGGCGAGTAAATTAGTAAAATAGAAAACATATTCCATAACTTGATTTGAGTTATGTTTATTAAATAAATAAACCGCTTTTAAGTAGCACAATAGTTTTTTTGGGATCCATTTCATAATATTAAAACATGGTCATCAGACAAGAGCACGACCTGAAATCCTACCAACAGTAGATTAGACATGCAAAAATAGGTTCATGCTTATGGCGGATCATCGATATAATGATTCGATACTTCTAATCGATTGATTCTAATACTTCTAATTTACCACTAGATCACTGTGGTAATTCAGATCAGTTCAAATTTTGCATAAAATTTCTATTATTTTTAAAGGGCCGGATCATCAATTTAAATACCAGAAGAACAGAGGCAAAACATGAAACGGAATGGGACTTCGAAACAAGTATTAAAACATGAATAATATCAGTCAAACTAGGACACATAAACCTAGAAATAAATCAACTATCAACAGATAAATTTGTTTAATGTGACAGCAATTATTTAACACGAGGTTCAGGCAAACAGGTAGTTTTGAAATTCTAAATTAAATAATTACAATAATTTTTGACCACCAGTCAAGTGTAAAAATAAATACTAAGTGATAAGCAGCTTAAACTGATTCGACTATTAAAAGTACAAAATAGATAGTTATTATTATATACTGCGGAGTTTTATTGCAATACGGTTGGCTGAATAAAGCAGATATCATGTTACGATAATCAGAAGTTGGGAAAAAACTACATCATTTCGCAATTTTCAGATCATTATGAAAGAAACTAGGACCAATAATTTACATAAAAGACCGATTTTAAGTAAAATTGAGGATATATATGCGTGAATTAATGATGCAGATATAAAACTGAGCATATAGATTTAATTATTTTAATATTAATTACTTTAATAATAACTGAACAAAGAAATAATATCTCTATTTATCATTATATCCTTATATAAAGATGGATGTTTGTATGTATGATCTTTTATATAAATCTACTGTGTTTGTTTATTCTTGATAAAATTTGGTGGGCGTGTTCTTCAAGATAAAGATAATTAACCAAAAGATAATTAAATATTAAACGATTTTTGGTGTTTCATGACTATATCTCCCCCCCCCATTTTTTTTTTTTTTTTTTTTTCATAAAAACGATTCTTATATTATCTTAAAATTTAAAAATACATTCGTATATCTTTTTATACCGATTATGCTAATTTAAAAAAAGATGCAACTCTACCAATTTGATTAATTGGAGAATCAAATTGGTACCAACTAGTAATTCAAATTGAATGAATTATACGAATAATTTCTGGTGTAATTGGTGTAATTAGTAAATCTGATTGGTAATTTTGAATCTGATAATTGGTATAATTAGAAAATGGTATAATTACCAATTATACCAATTACCTAACTAAAAATTTACCAGTATATTAGTTAAAATTCTCCTACAAAATTTATCTGTACCCTTACATACTAATTTGATTCTCCTACAAAATTTTCATCTAGTCTAAGCTAATTTTTTAAAATTTAATTTCATACACAATATATAACAATGTTTTTTATTGTTATTATATCTTTATTTTTAAAGCAAATCAATCAAATGCATGCTTTTATTAATGTTAAAATTAAGACAACTGATTCCTTTAGAAATTAATTCAAAATAGCTTTTCACTTCCATTTTTATTTAGTATTAAATATTTTACAGTTAATAAGATTTATTGGTTATTATTAATAACTAGTAAAAGTGATTAATTGATTTATCACACCGGTAGGTTTGTTTATTATTAATAGTTACCAATTACCATAAATAATAATCAATTAATCACATTACTGTATCATAAATATCATCAAATTTAATTTATAGTAGATTGATTCAATTAAATTCATATTTTGCAGTCTTGTCAAATTAAAAAAAAAAAAGAAATTTTAAATAAATGCATTCCATACCAATAGTTTAACAGCTAGAAGAACCAATATTCCAGTTGATAAAGCTGATCACTAAAGGCGGCTAGATTTTTTAAATTATTATGCACAGAACTGAAAACAGGGCATAGTACAAGAGAATAATCAAAGGTTGCTTTACTTTCTTCAAATGTATCGACATTGTCATTCCCTCCCATATTTAACCATTCTCAAATGATTGGAGTCATATAAAAATACAAATAGCGGCAAACAAATCAAACTTGAATCTGAATAACAAATAAAAACTTTTTGACACTATATTGTTACTTCCCACCCCTTTTGATTTAAAAGTGATTTCACTTTAAAAAAATTTTTTTAATTCCACTATTTCCTGCACCCACTAAAGTAAATACAGGTTTGTCGAACACCATAGTGACGCAGCATCCTATTAAAAAAAGAAAAAATGGGGGAAATATTTACACTTTCTATTAATATCCGAGAAAGTGTCGTGGGATGGGGAAATGAATTAACGCATACCGAAAGTAAAAGGAAATTTGAAGATACTCGAAGAGAAAAATCAGAGTAGGTCAGCAGGGGCGACAAGGGGACTGAGGCTTACTAAAGGGGCCATCGCAAACGATAATGGGTGCAGCATCAGGAAGTAGATCAAGATGAGTATTACCGACTGCTTGAAGATGCTCACACCCATTGGTATGCTCAAAAGAATTTAGAAATACAAAGAAAAACATAGAAAGAGAGAGAGATGATAAAATAAGTGAATGGCATTGCATTATTCATATTTTTGAAACCACAAGTATACATTATTACTTTCTCGTATACGTAGTACGGAAAAAGTACAGTAATATACTAATCGAGTATGAAAAACAGTTTTGAAAAACGTCCGTCCGTCCATCTGTTTGTGACAAACGTAACTCAAAAACGCTTTGAGCTAGACGGCTGAAATTTGGTATATGATATTCAAACCGAATTTGCAGATTTCTATCAAATTTTGAGTAAAATTTGTTCCGAGGAAGTCTATCTGTCCAGCTATTCGAATATAATTTAACACGGTAACGACAAAACGAAGTGAGCTCGATAGATAAAATTCGGTACACAGATTTTAATATCTGTAGTGTAGACATCAATCAAATTTTGAATCAATTCCAACTACAGGTTGAATGTCTGTCGGTCTGTATTTTCAGAAGCATGTAAACGTGATAACGCTCATCCTTCCGCGTCTCATCTCTTAGTGAGAGAGAATGGTCGAAAAGTGGTCGTCTCAGGATACTGAAACGAGCAGTATCTCTTTCGTTATTTATATATATCTTAATAAAGGTACAAAAAGCAAAAAAGCAACGCTCAGATACGTCAAGCAACGGGGAAAAAAAAAAAAAAAAAAAAAACTTTTTTTTTTTTTTTTTTTTTTTTTTTTACGAGAAATCCACATTAAATAACCACCCCTATACAATGTTAGAATAGTAATAAATCGTGAAATTTTTAATTAATTTTCAAATCGAGGTGCTTTCTAAATCAGTTTCACGGGCGTTGTTTAATACTCCCACCATATGAACATGGTTTACATTTAAACCTCATACAAGCGAATGCATAGGTGAGAATTCGAAACGGCGATTTAGTCGCACAGAAATAATAATAATAAAAAAAAGACCCCCCCTCCCACGAGTGGTATTTCAAATAGGGGAATGAAAAATTTCAGCTCCAATAGATGGTTCTCGCTTCCCAGGTTGATAAAGTGATATTGTGGATTAGAGTTGTCTTTCCTCCATTGATAAGACTTCTATCCTACGATAGGGGTTGTAACGTGGTCCTGATATCCGTTAAAATTCAAATGTAATTCTCACCTCCGAGCTGCTTGCGGCCACCAGTCCCCTCCCCCAGATACGAAGATGAGAAACTTCGATTCTCTAATTTATTCTTGTTTCACTGGTAGACATAGTAATGCAATAAAGTAGAATTATCTTCACTCCAATGAAGGGACGTACACCTAAGGGTTTAGTTTGGCTTGGTTTAGTTTAATTTAGCTTAGTTATATTAACATCCTGTTTTAAAAGAACACTAGGGCTATTTTGGGATGAACCTCGTAATTTTGAACCGCGGTCAGAAGACGAGTACACCCTAAGGGAAGGGTTATGCCAAGACTCCTAATGGTCATCAGAATTCAATTTCAATTCCCACCTCCAACATGTTGCGCCGACGGTCATTCAACTACTCCGGATGCTTAGGCAGGGTGGGGTGGGACACTTCTTCCTCATTATCAAAATAGACCTCTCTAATATTAAATGATTTTTATTTCACAGCCAGTTTTTCGTAGGAACCAAGATATCAAAGGTGTCTGTTGTATTACTTAACCTAATTAAGGATCATTTAAAAGGACTGGAAAGGAAATTAGTCATATCCATTCTCGCTTTCTTAAAAGGACCACACATTAATAATTCTGAGCATGCACGTAAAATCTTTTCAAATGACAATTACAATAGGTACAAATGACTCCCTATTGCGAAATTTCACCCTTTCCCAACAATTAAAAACCCAAAAATCCGTTGCTGCGGCAGGTGTTGAGTGTGACTCCAATACCAATAATAAAACACATCTGCTGCTCGAGCTACCAGCAACATTAATTATACACTAACCTATCTCTTAATGTAGGCCCGAGGATATATTTTCACTTAAAGTATAAAGAAAAATAAACAAAAACTTTTTTAAAAAAACCATGTAATAGTTATGGTAAAGTCTGGAGAAGGAGAAAAAAAAATTAAAAGAAAATCGTTGAACTCGAAAGACAGCTGCTCAGTTAGGAAGGAGCAAAGAGTTATCTACTGTCACTACGAAAAGATGCACTCATTGGCAGAGAAGCAGATGTTTTGTTTTCTAGAAGTTTCGAAATTTATCGTGATAGCACACCGTTTTCAAAAAATAAGCATTTTCTCACAATAACCCTTTTCCGGTTACTCCACGGACAGAACAGAAAAGAAGAAGAAGAAAAAAAATTGTTAAATAGCAAAATTTAGATTCATCCCAACAGTGGGAAAAAAGGTTTTTAAAGCTCTGAGTGCAGGAAATATGAAATGCTGAGCTTTAAATGAGCACCGTTTTAAATAGGCCATAACAACAGTTGGACAGCAAAGGGTTCAGACTTTGTTAGGCTGAATTTTTAATTGAAGATACTTTCTCACGGAACATCATTGGCTTTTTCGCCTACTCATTCTTAACTGTTTTTTTTTTTTTTTTTTTTTTTTTCATTTCTTTCTTTCCCCCCTCCCCTCTATCCGAGTACGAATGTTTGTTCATAGCTAAGAAGCTGAAACAGAACACTGCTTTGTCTGATTGAACCTTTTACACTTAAATATATTTCTCTGAGCGAACAGGATCACACACTATTGTTATCAAAAATTATACCGGACGCTACATTTAAAATACATAAATTATCCATAGACATATATCGTCTGCAAATCATTTATCAAACATTTTTATGACTTCTATAAGGAATATGGCAACAGCCAGGAGATTATTTAATTTTATCGTCGGAAAATAAATTTGTTTTTAATGAAATAAGAATTTTCATTTTGCTGCTTTTTTCTAAAATGGATAATGTTATTAAGCAAAAAAAAAAAAATGCATTACATTTTATTTTCACTAATGTATATTATATATAGATATATTGTAATTTTTTAAACCTTTTTTCTATAAAAATATGTGAAATGTTACAAAAAGCTTCTGAAAACCACTGCTTATCAAAAATAAAAGTATTCCATAAGTATAAAATTTTTTTTAATGGCATAGAATTCATTATAGATTATCTGTAACTTGACAAAAAATTCACTTCAATTAATGATCAAAATATTGATTAATTCAGAGAATTGATTCTTGGAGATGGCCGTTTGGCATTAAGACATATTATTAAACAAGTTTTTGTATTATTAATTTTTGTCAAACAATCTTAAAAAATCATTTAGGTTGTGATGTATCAAATTGTAGCAAGAACTCTTAAATTTGTTCCAGTAACAAAGATGTTCTCAAGTGGCCCCCGAGATACTTTCTCACGGCAATTTCTTTTTCAAAACGAATTATAAATGGTGACGAAACTTGAATATATATTTTTGGAAGAGAAATGGCTTAACAATCAAGAGGATGGCGCTTAAAAGATGAAGCAAAACCGAGAAGACCACGTCATAAACCGCTCAGAATTCAGATAATGTTCTTTGATTCTCGTCTTGTTGTGCATTGTGAATTCAAACCAATTGATCAGACAGTCCACAGAAAAAGTAAAGCTTCAAGTGACCACACAGAATTAGATGGAAAAGTTCCTGAGGTGCTGAACGAAAAAACAATAGAATCTGAAAAAGTACTCGAATTTTTAATACCCATTTTATTCTTATCAATAAAATAGTTCATACGCCAGAAATCAATAAGATTTAAATTTTAATTTTCTTAAAAATTCTCTTTAAAAATTTTAACTAACATAAAAAATAGTCAAATAATATGACAGTTGTGTTAAATAAAAAAAAATAATTTCAAAAAATGTTCCAAGTTTCTTTATCTTCCTTTGCGTTAAGAAAAAGAATCCATTCCTTGTATCTGAATTTTATTAATTCTGAGTAGTTTTTTTTTTTTTTTTTTTTGTTTAATTTTTAATGTCGTTTCTACTTTTCTCCAGCAAAAGTAAGAGAATTTTATTATGCGATTAAAAAAATTTTAACAAATACCATCTTATTGCATGAATAGGGCTTCTATTGCCAAAACTATTTTTAGAAATTGTATATTGCAAACAAAAATTAGTTATTTAATTTTTTTCATTTATTTATTTATTTTTCCTATTTTCAACATAAATGAATATAAGATTGGTTTTCTAAATTAACAAAGTAAAAATAAAATCAACAATGAGGTTAATGTAAGAATATATTCAATTTCATTTTTTATTATCGGAGTCTCCGAATTCCGAGAATTTTTCAAATGATTTAGTTTACTTTCAATGGTTTTATGCAGATAGATTAATTATTTGTTTTAAATTTACACCAAAGTTACATTGGAACAGATCCAGTGGCGGAATTTCGATGAGGCAGTTGCCTAGAATCACTGAGTGGGGGAAGTTGCCAATAGATCGATTAAAAAAATATTGGCCTTATTGTAAAATTAATAAATTTGTAAAAAAATGCAAATTCTATGAATATATAAAACCTTCAGAAAACCAATTATCGTTCACAAAATGTTAATATTATCCTATCTGTTTCATTGCGTTTATTTTACTATTACAGTATTTATACACAACGAGCATGTATAAAGTGTATACACATAAATGTTAATATCAAGCAATCAATGAATAATAAAAAAAAATGCATTTTACAGAATTATAAAATAAAAATTAATTCTATAATAAATTATTAACATGATGGTAAATTAAAAACTTGTTGAAATATGTAGCTAAATTGTCAAATTTATTACATGAGGGCCCTCATATTGTGTACTGCCTAGGGACGCTATTAATTAAACCTCAGTAAGATATCCTCAAATGACAATCAGGACACCAAGGATGGTACTCTATACTAATGTGAGGACATTTAACTCTCAATGGCAGATTTAATGAGGACAAAAGCCCCGGTACAAGCTTATCTTCCGTGCACTCGGGTTTTCAATCTGAAATCGAGATAGGTTAGGTCAGAAACTAGGCCATCGTACCTTCTACCTCAAGAAGATACAGTTACAATTTTTTTTTTTTTTTTTTTTTTTTCCCCAGCTCAAAGCATTAAGTTGGATCTCTAAACAATAAATATAAATATTGGAACATTACCAGCCCATCCATTTTATTCGAAAGGTCGCGAAAGAAAATATTAAAAAATGCGATTAAATTAAAACTGCATTCAAATACAATATATTTTCATTATAATTTGCACTTTTTCACAAGTATATTACCTGATTCAGTAGTGATTGAATTCCAGATTAAAAGTTCCAAACAAATGCGTTTTTAACAGTTAGGCTTACAGTTAAGATGTATTTTATCGTTTGCAAATAAATTAACGAGAATAGGCAAGAATATAAATGTTTTCCTATAATTTTTTTTAAAAATCAGTGTTTAAAAATGATAATACTTATTTTTATAACGTGACTTAATTTTACTTTTATTTATTATATGATTATCCCTTTTCATTGAGATATCATCTCTCAGGTATTATTCAAGAGATTGCATTATTTTGACGATAACTGAATTCCAAATTAAAAGTACCAAACAAATGCATTTTTAACAGTTAGGCTTACAGTTAAGATGAATTTTATCGAGTTAAGATGAATTTTATCGTTTGCAAATAAATTAACGAGAATAGGCAAGAACATAAATGTTTTCCAATAAAATTTTAAAAAATCAATGCTCAAAAATGATACTTATTTTTTTTAACATGACTTAATTTTATTATTATTTACTATAAGATTAATTCTTTGCACTCGGATGCACAATTCAAGACAATGCGTCATTTCGAAGTTTTATTTATTTATTTTTTTAGATTTTGATATTAAAAAAATGCCTATAGAATAGTAAGAAAATTAAGATTAATTTTTTGGTGAAATTCAACTTAAAGCAATTACACATATTTATTTATTGAAGCAATAAACAAATCCTTGCATTAGATGAATAACTACGCATCGAATTATTTTTCCTAATGTAGCGGGAGTGATTTCCAAAAACTTTCACTCATACTCTCTTGTCATGCCAGAGAACGCCTTACATGGCATTGGCGTACAATAGTTACGAAATATTAACTTTTGGCGTAAATTTCGCATTTTTATTAAAAATATCATGTTATCCTAGGCGAGTATTTTGATGATTAATCCTTGGAATGCGGTTAATAGCAACCAAAAATTCATGCGGTTATTGAAATCCGAAAAACAAATTTGCATTTTAGATACGATTCTCTCAATCGATTAAAGCAAAGATCAGATACAAAATTGCAAATCAGTCGCAAAATCCCGCACAAAATTTAATATATTTAAGTTATTGCGTTTTTGTATTGTCGCGTTTATATGTTTCGGAAAGTATAATAGACCGACAAGCAATCAAGACGTAGCTATATTTAGCTTAAAATTTGACAGATGTTTACACTTTAGATGTAGAACCGAACTTTATCCATCTAGCTCTAGTTATAGTATTAACTTATATTTGAACAGCAGATTTCCTCTGAATGGATTTAGCACTAAAATTGACAGAAATCTACAAATCTGGTGTAATGATCGTATATCAAATTTCATCCGTCCAGCTCAAAGCGTTTTTTGGGTTATCTTTGTCGAAGACAGACGGACATTTTCTAAAAAGTGTTTTTCGAACTCAGAGAGGTCTAAAATGCAGGGATTCATTTAGACCTCTCTGAGTAGTATATACGTAGTATAGTAATTTCTAACGATTACTATATACGTAGTATAGTAATCGTTAGAAATTTCGAGTTCGAGTTTTCTAACGATTACTATACTTTCCCTATACTACGTATAAGAGGAAGTAAAAATATTACTCGGACCCAACATATACAAATGAAACAGAACTTTTTTATACGTACTTAAAATCACGTTTTTAAACGGTGTCAAGAAACGAAAGGGATTTATAAAAAAAAAAAAAAACTACAACTACAAACTTATCGTAAACAGGTGGCCAGATAACATAATTGACGATTCTAGTTTAATCAATTCGCCTGTTACAAATATTATCAAACATTCAGAAAGATAAGATACATTCCAGCCAACAAAACTAAAGCGTCATTTTCTATGAAAAGTCAGATATTTATTACCAATATTTACTAATTATCAATCAGTTCTCGAACGATGGGGTATGTGATCTATTCAGACATCCCGGCACCCTGCCTCTAGAACAAGCAATAAATTATTTCGTAATTATCTGTTTCAGATTTAACTTTGATACATACACCCACTTAATATCCACTCACTTCCGCGTTGCCACTAGGATATTTGTAGAAGCACCTATCTATTATAAGGAAACTAAGTGGTTCTTCCTAGTAATAGTTAAAAAAACATACGCTTTCTTACGTCTTATATGCGTTCTTTAAGATATTTTATACTAGAAATACAATTTCTTTTGCAAAAATATTTCATCCTCTTTTTAAAAACCAGCGAGAATGGTCTCCCGAAAACTTTATCTCAGTCTCTTTAATAAACTTGTCAGGTTAGAGAATGCCTTATATGACACTGTAGTACAATAGTTATGAAATGCTATATTTTACGGCGAATTTAACATTTTTTACAGAATCTGTAATATCCTAGGCGAGTCATTTGAACGAATTTGTGTTTTTTAACCGATTGAAAGAAAAATTTAATTCAAAACTGCGCATATAATCACAAAACCCCATATTAATTTTTATATATTTAAATCATTGCGTTTTTGAATTATCGCGTTTGCATGTTGCTGAAAGTAAAGACCGACAGACAGTCAACCCGTATTTGGTTTGGTTTGGTTATATTAACGTCCCGTTTGAAGCAACACTAGGGCTATTTTGGGACGGACCTCGTAATTTTGATGACGAGGAAGACACCTGAGCTGCCCCCCCCCCTTCTCCACACAACACCAGCGGGAGGACGTTTGGTCACGACGGATTTAACGTGCAACAGACCCCCTTACACGACGGTTCTTCGGTGGAATCGGGTCACGAACCTGAAACGCTCCGGTTCCGAAGCCGAGACCATACCACCAGGCTACCGCGGCCCAAACCCGTATTTGGATTTCGCTCAAAATCTGACAAGTGTCTATACTACAGTTGTTGAATTTTTGTACCGAATTTTATTTATCTAGCTCTTTTCGTTTTGTAATTACCGTTTTAGCTTATATTCGAACAGCCGGACTGACGGGCTTTCTCTAAACGGATTGTGCTCAAAATTTGGTAAAAATGTACAAATTTCGTTAAAAGACCGTGTGGTGAATAGCATATAAGCCAGTTAACAGCTTCGCTACCCGAGCAATTGCTTTTGTATCGTGGTCATATCACTGCGAACACAAGGCCCCAGGTTCTATCTTCGCACATCATGATTGGAGTCCAACACCAAACATGAACATTCCAATCCCTACAACCGTATAGCAAATTTCAACAGCTTCGCTCAAAGCGCTTTCGAATTATCTTTGTCAGAGACAGACTAATGGACATTTTCTAAAAATGTGTTTTTCGAACTCAGGTTGGTCTAAAACGTGGACATTCGTCAAAATCTCGGGTTCGAATTTTTTGACGATTACTATACTTTCTATATTCTCTCTATATTACATGTACACGATTAGTAACAAATCATTTTTTAAACCTACTAGATGAAATAATACAGTATGGAGTTTGGGTTCTTATGATCTCTATAATAAATGTAGACATTATATTCTTAAAATCTAGTTCACAATAAGGAATTAATTTGTTTTAAAAAAAGACTGCGTTCCCATCGTTTTAGTTATAACAAACGATTTATCTTTTAATCAATTGCCGAAAAGTGCTAAGCATGAGAAAAATAGAGGTGAAGCTGGAAAATTAAGTAAAACGTTCTATATTACAGTCGAAGTTGAGTAGAAATACATAACACAGTTAAAAAAGAAATTTAGTAAAATAAAAATTTATTCAATGAAACAAACAATAAGTTAGAAAGAATTTTTCAATTTTGTTGCTGCCAATCCTCTAGAACAGTTAAATAAACTTAATAAAATATCATTATTTTCAAAATTTTGAATAAATATTTTATACTATAGAATAAATTTTTATGCCACTGTTATTAATATGCGATGCATTTTCATGCCAATTATTAGGTTTAATGTTAAAACAAATCCACTTATTTCCAACTTTTAACTGGGCAATCTTAATTCAGTCACCTGGTGAGTTTTTGGAAACCCTTTAGTGCTAAAAAAAAATGTTATTTATAACTGGGGTACCCTAACTGTGGAGCGCGAATCGATTTTTGGAAAATCGTGTCAAAATCTTGTATGAGTATGCATCTTCTTTCACATCTAAGAAATGGTTGTATGCTAAAAATTTTCAGCAAACCAAATATCGAAAATGTTTTTTTTAATTATATTTAATAATGAATGCCCTTCCCCCTTCTCTTTATTTTCCTTTTGGACTTTGAAGTCCCTTTCAGAAAGAGCGTGTTTTGTTCACCCTGGTAAAATTCAATGCCCCGTAGCAATAGATTAAATTTTTAAAAATTTGGGAACCCATAATCTATTGCATTTCAACGGACAGCAATACCCAATACCGGAAAATAAGTCCTTTAGCTCTGATCGAATAACTTGTTATCTATTACAGGGATAACCAAATTGTGGGTCGCGAGTCAATTTTTGGAAAATAGCGATAAGATCTTGGATATCTCTATGTACGCATTTTCTTACAATTTTGAAAAAATATGACGAATACAAAAAATCTTCACCAAGCCAAACATCAGTTTTTTTGGGTTTTTTTTGTAAAATTATATTTAATAAAGAATAATACCTCCCCCAGCCCTTTATTTCAGTTTCTTTAGGCTTTAAAGCCTCATTCAGAAAGAGCGTGTTCTGGTCGACTGTGAAAAAAAAATTCAATGCCCCGCAGACAATTGCAATAGATTAAATTTGTAAAAAGTGGGTCGCAATGTTTAAAAATTTGGAAATCCCTGATCTCTTATATTTCAGCAAACAAGAAATTTCCTTTTTTTTTTTTTTTTTTAACATATAAAATTTTGAATCGCTCCGTTACTTTCATTTGGTCGTTCTTATCATTTTTCCAAAATTCTGAAAAAGGCGTTTAAAAATCGACTAAAAAACAACCAAAAAAATATTTTCAGATTCGCGTCCGGCTTGAAAAATTTAGCACATTTAAATTTATTTTGCGTATTAACTCTTTCCGGTCCGGTGATGCAATTTGGTATTATCGGAGTAATCTGTTCTAACAATCAACAGATGTTATCGCTTGCACTTGCATGTTGCCAGATTATAAATATGATTTGAATATAATTTAATTATGAAACGTTTCTAAATTGTTCTGTCTCTTTAATTTTTCTTTGATTAAAAAGCAGTAATTCGTACTGCGGAAGATTAAAATAAAATACCGACAAGATAATAATGAAAAAGTTATTTCAAAATTTAGAACAAAGGAAGAGAAATATGTGTGAAAGCGTTAATAAGCCTAGCTAAGGAAAATTTTTAGAGACTTGGCTTAAGTAATGAACAGTAGGGAGTTATAACTTAATGTGTTTCTAATAAAGAATACTAAATATAGGAATATTACAAAATATTAAGGAATGCTAAATACTCGGAATCGAGGAAATATTAATGAACTTGGATTAAGTAATAAAGAGTCATAACTTAATGTGTTTCTAAAACAGAAAACTAAACCTAGGAATATTAGGAAATACTAAATACTCGTAATTCATTAACCATTAAGGAACTTGGATTAAGTAATGAAGAGCTAAGAGTTATAATTTAATGTGTTTCTAAAACGGAATACTAAATCTAGGAATACTAAATACTCGGAATCCAGGAAATATTAAGGAACTTGGATTAAGTAATGAAGAACTATAACTTAATGTGTTTCTAATAAAGAATACTATATCTGGGAATACTGGGAAATACTAAATACTCGGAATACTAGAAAATACTAAATATGCGGAATCTAGGAATACTAAATACCTGGAATTTAATAAGAGAGCCAGAGGGTTCAGATCATTACGTTCCACTCATATTCTGAGTTAGAGGAAAATAACAACAAATACCTTACAAACATTGATTTTTTTTTAGGATTGATAACACAAAATGCCTATAAATTAATATCATGTGTGGTAAGGTGCAAAGTACAATATTTGCAAAGTTGAATTTGGCGCATGGTACATAAAGATTTTTTTTTTTTATAGCTTCTTCTGAACTCTGAACCCGTGAGTGAATATTCAATAACCACAATGGTTGAAATTCGATTAATGTTTATTTTCTATTTCAGCGGATGCGTGTACCCCGTTAGTAGTCTTAGGGTTAACCATAAAGCCCATGTACTATCTGTGCATTGAATAATCGCTTTTTAAACATATAAACTAAAAGTAAAGCATTTTAAGACGTTTTAATTGGATACAAAAATTACTCATAATCTACAAATACTTCAAATATTCTCTAGATTCTTTATTGATACAATAAGGCAACACATTCATCAAGTGGATAGTGTTCTTTAAATAGAAAAGACAAAACACTGTCAAGGTGCTAAATTTGTTTCCTTAATTTCTCCTGTAGCAAAATGTTATCCAGCCAGATCCCCAACTTCCTCTAAAATATTCCATGTTGGAATCAGATAATAGATGAGTGGGCGAGCTAGAAGGAGGGACAAATAAAAAGGACAAGCTTTTCAAGAAGAAATCAGGAATTGATTTTCCTCCACTTCAATTCCGTGGATCACCCAATAGTATTTTTTCTTTTTTCCATTCATAAAACAGCAAAAAGCAGAAGAAAAATATCGGAACCTAAAAACGAACGTTTGCTTTTTATCTTGCTCTTCGCCCATACATGACACACTTTCAGCTCAGAGTACGTCCTTCCTCCCAAAGCCTGGGCAAAGCAGAAACCATGTGCCTGCTGCTGAAGATACTTTAATTCGCCATTCTCTGTAGATAAGAGGCCCCCTCTGGGAGTCTTGAAGAGATAGAAAGAAAGAAAGAAAGAAGAAAAAAAAATCGCCTTGAGGCAATCTATCTCTTCTTAAGGAAAAAAAAAAAAAGTAAAAAAAGAAATAGGGGAAGTTGAGCTTGGAGCAAGTGAGTGAGAGGGGGGTACATTAAGTATTATATTAGGGTGTGCTCTCTTTTTCTGGTGTGCCTCGGTCAGTGAACTCCGAATGCTAAGGACAGCAGAGAAATCTGGGACTTGCTGCAGCAGCCAGCAAGCAAGGCTGGAGAAGATGTATCTCTCTGTCCCGGAAGTGTGGTTGGTTACAACACCAGAATCCACACTTTTTCATCTGCTTCTAATTCCACTTTACCTGATTCGAAACAGACCAATGACAGTTGGTGGGCCTGAGTGGCAGGGTTGGGTACCCCCAGTAACAGGATTTTCAGTTGTTCTGCTCAGGTTTTGGTCATTTTCGCGCTGATTGTGAAATATTTGGAGTGGTGGAGGCCCATTTTTGGGTGAATCTGAAAAGCTTTCTTTCTACAAGTGGTTTTTCCCCTGGAGAGAGTAATTAAATTATAGGGTGGATGGATATAGTGATTGTGTGGATTGGGAATTGAGTCAAGATCTACCTACGGATGGGCAACGAGTTGGTTAAATGGGGGTGCTCTTGATTTCACCCAAATTGTGGAATTATGCAAATTGTGTTTTATGGATGCTGTTAAAGATAGAAATTTTACTTAACGCATCTATCATTTCTTTTATTAGAATATGCCTTTATGAGCCAGTAACTGGATTTCTTTATCTTATTTGGCAATTATTATTGCTTCTTGTATTAATGTCTCTTAGATACATCTATAGACTTTATTCACTCTTGATGAAATTCGGCCCATATGCTCTTCAAGGTAAAAGCATGGTCATTGTCAACAACTTTTCAAAATCCCGGAAGTTCAATTAAAAACTAAGCAAGTTAAACCACATACAAAAAAATTAAAAAGTTAAATAAACGCAAAAGTATACAACAGTATGTATTATAACTCTAATACTGATTTAGATAGAAGTTTCACAAGATAAATAGAGAAATATTGATTTTAAAAAAGTTCTATATCATTTCGCAATATCCGAAATCGAATACAAATCTATTCACAAGAATTTTACAAATTAACAGGATTCTTCTACCAATAATTACAGGTGTGGTTTTCATTTTTCCCCCTTCTTTTTTTTTACAAAATTATTTCATGACTTTTTAATATGTCGGTCAGAATTTACCAAGTGACACCATGAATACAAATGTACAAAGAGGAATATGAGAGGCAGTGGCGTAGCGACGGGAGGGTATAGATGCATCGGGCATCATAGGTTTCGAACATTAGTGGGTTTATAAAATTTTTCGAGCGAAATATGAGGGGGCAGAAAATTAATAATATGCTCCGGATGCTGATTATTTTCGATATGGCACTAGTGCATGGTTCGATATTTTTTGTAAAAGATACCATTGTACGGTAACTAATATCAACAAGGGGCATTATGTTTAGCTCAGTGGCGGAGCGGAAGTAAAGGACGTACAATATGATTGTTTCGCATCTTAAACATCATCAGTGACTTAGTAAGAGCAAATGCCTCTAGTAGCGTGAGATCTTTATAAAGGGGCAGGAGTGGGTTCGGTCGTTTAATAAAATTTGCTTTAAAAAGGTATATAACTGTATTCCACTCTCTACCCAGTTCCGTAAAATGAAATAGCCAAAGTGGGTAACTGCCTAGGGACCTCACAACTTCAAGTGGTATTTTGAAAGTTATTTAATTTTATACTTTCATCTAATTATAAAAATCGTAGAATTGAACTCATTTAAATTAAAATCAAATATTTATAAAATTAATCATGTAATAGTATTCTAATAGCATTTCTAATTAAGATTTGGAAGTTTTATGTTATGTAACTTTTTATTTATGCATTTAATAATTTCATTCATGAGCTTTTACATGTGTAACGCCACTTTTGACACACACCTAATCATCACCAGAATATATCCAATTATATCAGACGACAGAACAGCAGTGTTTGTATATGTGCTCACGATAAAATCTTTTCACCGTTACTTAATTCTGAAGTTAAATCTTCATTGTAAGTAACAAAAGACAACAAAATTTAAAAAAATATTTAAAGAAAATTAATCTTATGCCTTATAATGCAAAAACTTGAACTACTAATGTTAAGGATGTAAATGATACAGAAATTAAACAAAATTCCTTTTCTTAGTTTTTAAAAGTGGAGGGAGAAAAAATATAACTGTTAAAGATTTGATGAAATAATGAAAACGGTTTAGATTTCACATATAACAAGGAAAATATTGCTATAAAATACATTTTTCAAAAGTTAATTAAATCTAAACTAAAGAATTTTACAGCAACTAAATTGGTTTTATTTAAAATATCATTTTTAAACTTTAAAATGGTGTAAAAATTTTTGTGCAAGAATATTTTTGGAAAGAATTTGTTATAGAAATTATAGATTTTATTATAGGTTTTTAGAAAGAATTTGTTATAGAAATTATAGATTTTATTATAGGTTTTTAGAAAGAATTTGTTATAGAAATTATAGATTTTATTATAGGTTTTTAGAAAGAATTTGTTATAGAAATTATAGATTTTATTATAGGTTTTTAGAAAGAATTTGTTATAGAAATTATAGATTTTATTATAGGTTTTTAGAAAGAATTTATTATAGAAAAAGAATAGATGATGGACAACCAATCACTGCAAAAATTAAAAATGACAATCTGTACTGATTTTTTTATGTGAAAGAAAAAACAATTATATATATAAACCTGCAATTCATGCAAGAGTGACCCTGACTTTCAAGAACAAGAATTCAAGCATATAAAATAAACACATTTAAAATTTAAGTTTAATGCAACATCAAAGATGAAAAATCTATACATCTGAAATTAAGCATATTTAAAATGTAAACAAATGATTATTGCTACGTACAAGAGAGGACTGACTTCAAAAGATGAAGAGTCCATCCAGGTAAAAACACTTTTTTAAAAATTTAAATGTAAACGCAGAAGTTTATTGGAAGGTGCAAAAACAAAATTTGTGCAGAACATATGGATATATATTTAAAATTTAAACATAAAATTTATTGCAATGTGCAAGAGAAAGACTCCATATACGCAAAATCAAATACATTTAAAATTTAAACGCAGAATTTATCGCAACATGCAAGAGAAAGAGTCCATTTATGCAAAATTCAGTACATTTAAAATTTAATCATAGGATTATTGCAACGCACAGGAGTGGCTAACTTTACAAGAACAAAAATCCCTGCATATAAAATAAACACATTTAAAATATAAACATTGGATTACAGCAACGTGCAAGTGTCCTGACTTTAAAAGAAGAGCCCATCCAAGTAAAATAAGCACATATAAAAGTCAAACATACAATTTATTATAAAGTACAAGAGTGACATAAAATAAGCGAATTTAGAAATTAACGTAAATTTATAGCAATGTCCAAGAGCAACTCTGTCTTAACAAGTACAAGAATCCATCCATGTAAAAGAATCACATTCAAACCTTAAACGTAAAGTTTATTTGCAAAGTAAAAGAGTGGCACAAAATAAATTTAAAATTTAAAAGTAAAGTTTATTGCAAACGTGCAAGAGCGACTAACTTTACAAGAAGAATCCATACATGTAAAATAATGATTATTTAAAATTTAAACATAAAATATGGAACTCGTACAAACATGAGTCTAATTTTACAAAAAGAAATGTCCACATATGAAAAAAAAAAAAAAAAACATTTAAAATTTAAAAGTAAAGTATGAAACGCGACTCTTAACTTAGCAAGAGAAAAATCAAACATGTGAATTAAAACAAACTTAAAATTTACATGTAAACTGTGCAATTCACGTTTTACAAAGTCGACCTACTGCGCCTTGACTTAGCAAGAGAAAAATCAAACATGTAAATTAAAACATACTTAAAATTTAAATGCAAACTGCGCAATTGACGTTTTACAAAGTCGACATACTGTGCCTTGATTTAGCAAGATAAAAATCATCATGTAAATTAAAACATACTTAAAATTTACATGTAAACTGTGCAATTGACGTTTTACAAAGTCGACCTAATGCACCTTGACTTAGCAAGAGAAAAATCAAACATGTAAATTAAAACATACTTAAAATTTAAATGTAAACTGTGCAATTGACGTTTTACAAAGTCAGCCTAATGCGCATTGACTTAGCAAGAGAAAAATCAAACATGTAAATTAAAACATACTTAAAATTTAAATGCAAACTGTGCAATTGACGTTTTACAAAGTCGGCCTAACGCGCATTAACTTAGCAAGAGAAAAATCAAACATGTAAATTAAAACATACTTAAAATTTAAATGCAAACTGTGCAATTGACGTTTTACAAAGTCGACCTAATGCATCTTGACTTAGCAAGAGAAAAATCAAACATGTAAATTAAAACATACTTAAAATTTAAATGTAAACTGTGCAATTGACGTTTTACAAAGTCAGCCTAATGCGCATTGACTTAGCAAGAGAAATATCAAACATGTAAATTAAAACAAACTTAAAATTTACATGTAAACTGTGCAATTGACGTTTTACAAAGTCGACCTAATGCACCTTGACTTAGCAAGAGAAAAATCAAACATGTAAATTAAAACAAACTTAAAATTTACATGTAAACTGTGCAATTGACGTTTTACAAAGTCGACCTAATGCACCTTGACTTAGCAAGAGAAAAATCAAACATGTAAATTAAAACATACTTAAAATTTACATGTAAACTGTGCAATTCACGTTTTACAAAGTCGACCTACTGCGCCTTGACTTAGCAAGAGAAAAATCAAACATGTAAATTAAAACATACTTAAAATTTAAATGCAAACTGTGCAATTCACGTTTTACAAAGTCGACCTACTGCGCCTTGACTTAGCAAGAGAAAAATCAAACATGTAAATTAAAACATACTTAAAATTTACATGTAAACTGTGCAATTCACGTTTTACAAAGTCGACCTACTGCGCCTTGACTTAGCAAGAGAAAAATCAAACATGTAAATTAAAACATACTTAAAATTTAAATGCAAACTGTGCAATTCACGTTTTACAAAGTCGACCTACTGCGCCTTGACTTAGCAAGAGAAAAATCAAACATGTAAATTAAAACATACTTAAAATTTAAATGCAAACTGTGCAATTCACGTTTTACAAAGTCGACCTACTGCGCCTTGACTTAGCAAGAGAAAAATCAAACATGTAAATTAAAACATACTTAAAATTTAAATGCAAACTATGCAATTCACGTTTTACAAAGTCGACCTACTGCGCCTTGACTTAGCAAGAGAAAAATCAAACATGTAAATTAAAACATACTTAAAATTTACATGTAAACTGTGCAATTCACGTTTTACAAAGTCGACCTACTGCGCCTTGACTTAGCAAGAGAAAAATCAAACATGTAAATTAAAACATACTTAAAATTTAAATGCTAACTGTGCAATTCACGTTTTACAAAGTTGGTAGCAATAAGCGTGAGGTAAAATATTTGCCTTCACAAAATTCGATAGAGAAAAAAAATGTCACAAGATAAAATCAAACCGGTATTAACTTTATATGCACATTTTAATAACACTAATTTGATAGTAAAAATGTTTTCCGTATTCATATAATAACTGCAAATTATATCCACAAGAACAGACAGAAAAACACATTATTAGGAACAGTAAAAAAAAAAAAATCACTGATTTTACAGGAATTGTGATACGAATCAGCCTTGAATAAAATTGAATTTATATGAAATGAATATTACATTGCAAAATTCTCAAAAGTATATAAAAATTTAGAAGAAAAAAATATTTCTGCGTCTTTTTACCATACAAAAGAACGAGGAAAAAAGTAAGTGAAAAAAACGATTCTAGAACACCATTGTTAGCGAAAACGAGAGACCTTAATTTAAAAAAAAAAGAAAAAAACTTCCGCAGATAATGTACACAATAGGAACACAACAATGATGGCATTCAATAACTTTATAATTTGTCTAATAAAAGTCTTTTTCTTCTTTTCAATTATGAAGCATTCATGAAAACAATTTCAGCCGTAAGCCGTTTGTTTTCATGGTCAAAACAAGCGCACTTTTTCACTTTCGATAGTTATTTCTAACTAAGACATAACAGCTTAACTTTAAAATGAAATATTTATTTTATTAAGTTCAATAATAATTCATAAACATTGTGGGTTGGAGTTTGTTTGTTTGTTTCAATTTTCTCATATATGTTGTATATAAAAAATATAGTAATCGCCGAAAAATTCGTATTCGAGACCTCCGAAAAACACACTTTTTAGAAAATGTCTGTCCATCGGTCTGTGAAACAGATAATTCAAAAAACACGTTGATCTAGACGGTTTAAATTAATATACGGACTTAACACCAAATCTGCATATTTCTATCAAATTTTGAGTAAAATCCGTTCAGAGAAAGTCCGTCTGTCCGAATATAAGTTTAAACGATAATTATAAAACGAAGAGAACTAGACAGGCAAAATTCGATAGTGTAGAAACCTGTCACATTTTGAACTAAATCTAACAGCCGGTTGATTGTCTGTCTGTCTGTCTGTACTTTTAGAAACTGCAAATGCGATAATCCAAATATGCAATGACTTAAATATGTCAAATTTGATATGACATTTTATGACTGCAAGGGCAACTTCAAATTATAATTTTTAAGAAATAGCTCCGAGGGACATATTCCTATCCTCCAAAGTATATATGTATTTGGTAGTTCTAAGGTCTGTCTTGTAAAGCGCAAAACACACATATACACTTTCATCTTTATTATTAATAAGAAATCGGAGCATAAGATATACAATTGGCCCATTTTTGATGGATTGATGTAAAGACCATAGCTATTTTTTTCACAAGATACAAGATTCTCCGAAGGTTCCCGAAATAATCTTATTTTCTAAGGCATTAAGTGGAACAGAAAATATTAACCACAAAATATAAATTCAAGAAAATTTTCGGTTTTCAACCCAAAAGGAGTTCTTGTGGTTTCTTGTAAAATTTAACCGCACTAGTTCAACATCCCACACTATGCCAGGAAATTACGCTTAAAGAGAGAGAAAAAGTATAACAAACTCAAAGTAATTCAGTACTACGCCATCCGATCCTACGGTATTTTCAGCAGGGAGAACAGGAAACGTTAAAACGCGATTTTGCCATGAAGTAAAACATAGAATGTTGCTCAAATTTTGAATTAAATTTAGTAATATTTATAATACATACAGTATAACTCTCTATATAATTCTACCCTGGTGTGCAAAACTTAAGCAACAGTTCTGTTTTTTTTTTTTTTTTTTTTTTTTTTTTTTTTGCCATAACTCCTCGAGAAATTATCTGAGAGACATGAAATTCAGAAATGAGAGACAGCATTTTGTACTTAAACGATGACGAAAGCATAGTTGCTCAAAAATGAATACAATGCATATAGTATGGAATCAAACAAAAAAGGCTTTATTGAACTCATAATATCGTTACACATAATTGTCTGTCCAAGAGGAAGACCAACAAGCAGATATTCCTTGGTACAGGATAAGCTTTCTCCTTATTGCACAGTCTCTCCATACAGAGCGCCTGATTTTCCAACAGTTCTTGACGCAAGAGTGCCCATTCCTCAATCAGCATCTGCTTCAGTTCTTGGTGTTCTATGGATTTAAATCAGGGGAGAACATTGGCCATTCGAGCGATATCTTCACTTTCCAGTAACTGCTGAACGTAAGCAGTCCGGTGTGGCCGTGCATTGCCATCCATAAAAACGAAGTCTGGTCCAATAGCACCTCAAAACAAGCACTCATGGGGAAGGATCACCTCCTTACAATAGCGAATCTCCGGTTACAGAACCTCTGTCGAAAACGTGGAGCTCAGTTCACCCGTTCAACAAAATGCCTCTTTAGATGACAACTCCAGGACCACTGTAACGGTGTCTTTCCGTGATGTTACTGGAATGAAATCGTGTTCCGACCTCTCTCCAAATCAACTGTTGAGAATTGCTTGTGGCACTGAAACGACTCTCGTCCGTAAAGAGGACACGATTCCATTCATGAGATGTCCAGTTTTTGTGCTCCTTACACCACTCTAAACTGTGCCGCCGACGGCCAATTTTCAAAGGGATGCAGCGTTCAGGACAGCAGGCGAATAAGCCACTTTGTGGCAGCGTCTGGCCACAGTAAACCGCGACACTTGCCACCCGGTTGCTGTACACAGTGGCTGAGCAATGGCACTTGCTGGTATCGGGCCCTTTTCGTCTGTAGGACGATATATCGGTCATCTACTGCAATTGTTTTCCTAGGGCGGTCACCACCAACCTCTCTAACAGCTGTACCTACGGTTTAAAAAGCTTTCCAAGCGCGCGAAACGACACTTTTGTTGATTCCGAACTCTTCAGCTACACTGGTCAAACCACGCCCCTCCTCCAGTTTTCCGATCAGTCTTCTATGTGTGAAGTTGTCCAGGTGATTTTTTCTAGCCATATTTCACGAAAGAACTCACTTGCACTTGCAGCGAATGTCTTTAATTGCGCCTCCATTTTTTTTTTTTTTCTTTCTTTCTTTGTAATTTTGAGCTGCATGCGCCGATGGCACGCGTTTTGCGTATACTTACGTCGCCTATGACATTTTGTTCCTGCCATTTGCATACGCATCACCTTTCTACTGAATTGCTTGTTCATTGTACTGATAGCAATAACCCCTTTTCTGCAATTTCATGGCTATCTTAACTTGTCATTTCATGGCTAATATAAATTTACATTGTTGCTTAAGTTTTGCACAGCAGTGTATACATTTTCAGTAACATACATAGGTTATGTTATGAAAATACGTTTTTTAATAAATCTTCAATAATCCAGAAGGTCTCTGGTTTGATATTCGATGGAATATCACAAGTTTATTGTTCGACGCAATTCTAATCTGCATTATAGACGTAATGTGTATGAATTTGAAAGATGAAATACACACCTAGAAATGAGCAAGACAGTTTTGTCGCAAAACTTATGCTTATATTAATATTTAAATAAATATTTACGTCTTTGGTAATGTAAAGACATTATATCTTCAGGACATTGAAAAACTTACTCTACTCTTATCCATTTTTTTAAACAGAAACGTTAATGATTGCAATATTTTAGTACATAAATTCATGTTCTATCATTTAATATCAAACAATGCATATACGTTTTTAACTAGTAGTGTGGTATTCTCGAGACTTTTTTCTATTAAAAGTATACAAATAATTGTTTTAATATAAATAATGTAATATGCAGACAATCTTTGGGTAACAAATAAATGTCTTGAGGAAATGATTAGTTCGCATAAAAATAATACCAATAAATTAAAAGTGTATCAAATTCTCAACCAAAAAAATTCCTGCTGAACGATAATAATTCATAAAAATATTGTATACCCGCTGCGGTATCAAAGAGGTAGCAAGTGAATATTTAATCAGGAATTAATGGCAAATGCAGTTGTAGGTTATGCTACAGCATAAAACTACAAAGCCTTCAATCAAAATTAATGCTCCATGACGTTTGTCATTTGTTTTGCCATATCTTAATATTTAATTTCATCTTATTATTACGAATTATAGCTATTTTTCTAACCAAAGTTGCAAGATGAATAACAAATTGTTTTATGTCAGCTGAATATAGACCCATTGTAAAAATAAGATGAAAAAACAGTTTTCAAGTCATAGATAGAGTTGCGACTGTCCTTTTCTAGAAACAACAAAAGAGAAACGAAAAATTGCAGAAAAATGCAATCACAATGCAATTGCAAAACAATTTATGTGTAACAGAATGATCAAATCAAGAATTTCGAAGCTCATTTCCGAAAATAAATATCAAGGTGAATCCTATGTTAATGTCGATTCTTTGGAAACCAAAACAGTGACCGTAATGTCAAAAATTCCAGAGAAAAATTTACAAATATTTCTCTTAACAAAAGAGGCCCCATCAGATCAACAGCTCAAGCTACAGAAGTTGCTAAATCTATATTATTCCTAAGTTTTTAAAAAGAAAAATCTATAAAACGAATTCAAACATTTTCAAACCATTTCTTATAGAAAAGAATAAGAAAAGCAAAGTTTTGCAGCCAAGAGATATTACCTACAAATTTAAAATGCACTAAGAAAATTCTTGAAAAAATCCAGAAATTATCTGAACAATCAAAACACAATTTAGGAGTAATACTTTTAATTTATGATTTAATTAAGTTTTTTTATAATGAATGTTGTGTTTCATATTAGTTTCCTTTACTATTATAATGGGACAAAGTGAGTATTACCAGTGAGTAAATATCTATAAATTATTAATGTAGTTTTATCATCATATAATCAGCGGGAGTGTCACTCCAAGAAACTTTAACGCACATTCTTTTACCCCCTCCCCGCGTAAGCTCACGAATTCCTTGCATGGCATTGTTGAACATATTTATAAAATTTGGATTTTTGACGTGAATCTAACATTTTTAATGAATCTATCTTAAAAATATGTATTGTTGTTGTGTTGTATCTTATGGCACTTGCCATGGACAAACCCGCTGTTACGAAGACAGCGATTTAAGCCTGTGGGGGAGCGTCCCTTGTTTTTATTGTAGCGCCAACCAGGACCAAGCGCACGACTTTGCTACTCACACATCACTCATTCGCTTGTACAACCTCTTTTTACAGGAGGGCACATTCACACATCTCACAGATAGAACAACGGAAGAACAACCATGCCCAAATCGGGACTCGAACCCAGGACGCCCATATCACAGGGAAGACACGCTACCACTATGCCAGGAAGCCGGCAAGAATATGTATTTTGGATGCCTTTAACATCAAAAGTTGACAAGAGACATTTGTAGTCACAAGATAACATAGCGAATTTCCTTGACTTCAGTCAGTGCGTCTATGGTGTTTACATGGATACGAAAGTACAGATTGAACTGACGGTCAACCATTTGACACAGTTGGCTCAAAAACTTGGTACACCAAATTTTACCTTCATAGTTCTTTGCGTTTTGTAGTTCCCAGGTTCTCTTACACTCGAATAGCTAGACAAGCAGACTTCGTACGAATGGATTTCGTTCATATTTTGACAGAAATCTACAAACTTGATCGTGCATCCATGTACCGAATTCTATCCGTCTAGCTAAAGACGATTTTGAATCACCGTGTTAACGGACAGATATAATGCTAAACAAGTATTTTTCGATGTTCTGAAGGAAGAAGATTCAATGTTTCCAGGGATGTCTGAAATATAAAGATTCATAAAAAACTTACGTTCGAATTTTTTGGCGATTACAATACTTCCTCTATATTTTGTATACGATAAAGTAATTATCCATTTAAGAATATAGCTGGCCTCTGCTATTATTAGTTACACGATAAAAGAAAAAATTCTAGATTACTAAATCAACAGCGAAATATTTCAGCTATCATAAAATAACAAACTTCAAAAAAAAAAAAAAAATCCCTACAAATTGCTCGGCAAGTCGGGTTGACAAAAATAAATGCTGTTTGCTTTAGGGATTAATGTATAGACGCTGTCAAGAGGGTAAAAGGTACGAAAAACTAAAAATCAAAAGAATGGTACAAATGCTTCATTCACGAAAGGGACGAGGATCTGCAGAAGCCAGATCGCAAAAGGAAGAGCACTCTCAAGTCATTGAACAACGAATTTGTTTTAACACTTAATTAAATTACACACTTTATTTTGGACGTTTAACTCCTTCACCTAGGAATTTATCTAACCTCATAATTAAATGACACGTCCTATTTAGCACATTTATAGTAATTTCAATCCCTATAATAACAAATGGCATTTGAGATACTGAGGTTATACCAAGTAATTGTTGCGTTTTAAATAACACCATACTTTCATTTAATTTCAAATTTAAGTATTAAAAATTCAATAATTCGATGCACGAATCAGACACGTCATAATAATGCAAGAGGTTAATACCATTTCCAATCTTATAATAATGGAGGGAATATTAGAACTTAAGTGCCCCCAAGTGATTTAAGTCTTAATTTAATTGCTATTTTAATTTAAATACAAATTTAAATTAAAACAATTTTCGAAGCACGAATTTAAAAGTTTGTTTCATTTCAAGGTATTCAGTACAGAGATTTAAAAGTTAAGTACTCTCTGAAACATCAGTATAAACCGATATAGTTTGGTTTAATTTAGTTTAGTTATATTAATGTCCTGTTTTAAAGCAATACAAGGGCTATTTTGGGACGGATCTCGCAAATTTTGAACCGCGGTCAGATGGCAAGGACGACAACTGTAATAAGGAATTAATAATAACTTAAAATAATAAGGATGAACGAAAGAACTAATGTCCCAGTCGTAACCACCAGTCGATTTCCTCAAATTTTGTTTCATTTCTTCCCAACTACATATGTAATCAATGATTGACTGCTTCCAATGATTCATCATTTTCAAGAGAAATCTCAAAAACCGAACTATACGCCATCTATGGGAAATCAGCAAGTATGGCCACCCCAAAACTTCTCCGCATACTCTCTAATAAAGGTGCTATCCCAGAGAACGCCTTACGTGGTATTGGCGTACAATAGTTACGAAAATTAACCTTTGACATAAATATAGTATTTTCACTGAAACTATCACGCGAACCTTAGCAAATTACTTAACGATTAATCCTTGGCATTCGGTTAATATAAGAAAACTGAATTTGTGCTTTAGATGCGTTTTTTACCCAACCGATTGAAACAACGATTTAACACAAAATTACACTTTTAATCACAAAACCACATACCAAATTTGATATATTTAAGTCATTAGGTCATTTGAGTTATCGCGTTAACATGTTTCTAAAAGTTCAGACCGACAGACGGTCAATCTCTTGTTGGATTTGACTAAACATTTGATAGATGTCTAAGAGTACATATGTTAATTCTGTGTATCAAATTTTATTTATCTAGATCTCTTCGTTTTATAGTTTTCATGTTTAAATTATATTCGAACAGCCGGACAGACAAGACTCCCTTATAGAGGAAGAATTTGGCTCAAGATTCGATCGAAATCTACACATTTGGTAAAGTCCGTATTCCAAATTTCATCTGCCTAGCTCAGAGTGTTTTTGATTACCTTTGTCACAGTCAGACAGACATTTTCTTAAAATATGTTTTTTCTAACGCAGACGGTGTACGACTTAAACATTTAGATTCGTCAAAATCTCGAGTTCAAATTTTTTGACGGTTACTATCTTTCTCTATAATATATATACGAGAAAATAAAAACAAAGACAGAATTCCCCAACCGCAATCAATATGCCAATTTTCATATCATATGAAACTCATTATCTTTAAGATACATCGAGAATGGTCATCTTCGCACTCACACCATTCTTCTCTCCAGTCTCAATAACTGGACCGATTTTGCCAATTTTAGGTCCGTCAATTAATTTTACCATTTTTGCAAGTGGCATTGATAATCAATCAGAATTATTTATGTTTATTGTGGAAGCATAATTTAAGATAATTTCCTTTTGGTCAAGATGATTGATGATGATGACGTGTCCGCGTTACCACGGAAAGGGGGTGCAGTAGCTTCTGAGGGTAAAGACCCCTGAGCATCCGAGGGCAGAAGTCGTCTGACTTCTAGCTCATATGAAGATGACACACACACATTCGCTTGCACAACCCCTTTTTACAGGGGGGCACATTCGCACACCTCACAGATAGAACACAGAAGAACAACCATGCCCGAACCGGGATTCGAACCCGGGACGCTCAGATCACGGGGAAGATGCGCTACCCCTATGCCAGGACGCCGGCCGGTCAAGATGATTGGCATGATTAAAACAATACTATTAACATGGGGAACGAACTGCTCATCTCCAAAGCGCCGAGTAGAAAACTGTAACGAAATATGTTTGCTTCAGTTCATAAAACATTTCCAATTATACGGACAGTTTCAGAGAAATTAAAACCATCTTTTACTACAGGATATGTTTTTATTAATGGTAGGAACAAAGTATGTCATTTTTAAACAAATCATCATTCAACTCGTTTTAAGTATCGTTGAAAATTAGCTCATGAATGTATGGACTAGATAAGAGTCATAAATAACACACATGAATGTTAAATGGAACAAGACATCTGTTCGAACAATCGGAGACATTTGTAAAAGGGACGTTTGTTTAAACGGATATATAACAAAATAATTTCTTTGGAAATTGCTAAGAGACAAGACGAACAGATAATATTTCACAAAAGTAAAGATAAAGACTTTGGTCTAATATCTAGGTCTTGAAGCTGACTACTACATGCGCAAGATTTAGCGCTTTACAAAATTAAAATTAACTCTCAATTTTACATCATGAAAAATAAATACAGTCAATTATTTCAGACTACATATAACAGCCCTTTTTTATTCTATAATTAAACTATTTATTATTATAGTCTTATAAAGAAAAAAAAAACAGCGAAGTGGTTCTCCCCCTCACTTCCTCGCATACTCTCCAATAAACTTGTTATGCCGATGAACGCATTACATGGCATTGGCGAACAATAGTTACGAAATATTAATTTTTGGCGTGAATTTAGCATTTTTACTGAATCTGTTGAATCATCATTGGCAAGTTGCTTGGCGATTAATCCCTGGCATGCGTTAATAGTATCCAAAAATCTAATTTGCATTTTAGAACCGTTTTTCTCAACTGACTGAAACAAAAATTTGACACAAAACAGCACTTATAGTCACAAAATTTCATACTAAATTTCATATATTTAAATCGCTACATTTTTTGAGTTACCGAGTTTACATGTTTGTTAAAGAACATACCGACAGGCAGTCAATCCGTAGTTGGATTTGGCTCCAAATTTGACAGGTATCTACGCTATAAACGGTACAATGTTTAGCTCCCATCGTTTGAAAATTATCATATTAACTTTTATTCGAACAGTCGGACAGACAAACTTCCTGTGAACAGATTTTACTCAAAATGTGAGAGAAATCTGCAAATTTGGTGTAAAGACCGTACACCAAATTTCAACCACCTACCTCAAAGCGATTCTATGTTACCTTTATCACAAAGAGACAGACGGACATTTCCCAAAAATGTGTTTTCCGATCTCGAGAAGGTTTGAAAAGTAAAGACTCGTCAAAATCTCGAGTTCGAATTTTTTGACAATTACTATCCTTTCTCTATACTATGTATACGAGAAAACAAAAATTACATCGCCTGGAATTATTACACCAGTTAGTGCCAGATTAAGCCCTTTAGGGACTCTTAGGCAATGAAAATCGTTGTCCACCCCACCCAAAATTTTGAAACCAGATAAATTTTTATTGATTTTATTTTAATATCTATATAAGCAATTTTAAGCTCAAAGTTTGACAGATCGAAATAATAAAATATTAATTAAATAATTATTTCAAAACATATACATATTTTTTTTAGAATTAAAAACAACAAATAACGGGTAATGTTCGCTTCGATATCCTGAGATGATCACTTTCCGACGATTCTATCTCACTAAGGAGTGATGCGCGAAAGGATGTGTGCATTTCAGGAATTTACTTTACTGCTAAATGTAAACCTCTCCCCTTTTCCTCTTTCTTCTCACCCCTATTTTGTCGAATTAAACTCGTCGCAACACATGCGCAAAAGCGAGGAGGGATTTGGAATCCGTTGATAAACAATAATTGATTAGGAATGTTGTTAAAATAGTGTTCCAAAATTTAAACGCTACATGATTTTTATTTGAACCAGTTCGAATGCACGATCTTTGTACATTCAATAAAAGTACGAAATTAAATTATTCTAAAAATACCACAAATGAATTTTGAGACCCCTAAGTAGTATCGACTTTGTCTATATAATAATCTCGGTCACAAGCTAGATGCTTATTCAAGAAGAAATTTGTTCAAGAAAATGCCAAGCAAACGATTCAGAAAAATTTCACAGCCGGTCTTCAAAAAGCTTGTACCATGCAGAATTTAAATGAGTTATTTATCTAACTAAAACAGACACAAACAAACAAAAAAGCTTTGTCTGAGTCTAAAATATAAATATAATAATGCCGGATGAAAAGGTTTAATACTTTGGGAGGGGGCTGTCAAAATTAAGGTCACATCCTAGCCAATGCAGGATACTTAGGACAGGTACTTAGCACATTCAAATAAATAAAAAAAAAATCATGCAAAAAATCGTCTGAGACTAAAATTCAAATTACAGAATTACGCCGGAGGAAAAACTTGGAAAAATTCGAAAGGGGAGGGGATTTTTTTTTACATTACTGCAAAATTTGTTTTAACCACCCTACCTTCGAAAAGGCCCCGACTAGTGCAAAAACCGCCTTCCTACGACTACTTTAGTCTGATGCTTGGCTGCATACGTTATGACCGCAGGGCAATTTGCGATGGTCGAATTGGAAATCAAGAGAAGAGGAAAAGGAAGGCGGGGAGGGACCGCGGTGAGAAAACGTTCAGAGTCATCCCCCACCCTCCCTTACTGGTTCGGTGGGTTGGCAAAGTACCGCTACCTGCCAACATTCTTTGCAACAGCAGAAGGCTGGCCAATGGTACTAGGGTGCATTTCCTCATGATGCAGGCCGGTCATCAAAAGAATTGTGCTTTTTCCGTTGCGAAATCGTAGCCGGAAAGTATTTCACGCCAACATGACGCCAACACCCGGGAATGACAAAAGAAAAGACTATTTTTCCAAGATGTTATATTTTTCACACGGCGGTCATTTTTGAAAGCGGCAGAATTAAGTAATGGCCAGTGATGATGTTAGCCTCTGTAGAAGAGGCGATTTTGATAGGAAATGACAGTCGAGAGATTTATTTGGAGAGTAATAAAAGTAAATTCGTGAAATGTGCAATGGAAATTCATATTAAGTAATGCTGGTTTTTGAACTTCACCCTTCAATTACTGTCTTTTTTCAATTAAATTTATATATAACATTTCATCGAAAATATAAAAATAATTGTTTGTTTTTTGTTTTTTAATGCTACAGTTTCGTAGTCGAATGAATACTGCTTTCGCAAGACTAATTTTAAATTAAGATTAGACCAGCCGGAACAGATTCTAAAAAAGAAAAAAAAGAGGGGGGGTTCAGATATGACAGAGGCTTGGAACAAAAAAAAAATTAATGAACTGAGTCAAACCTTAACAGCGAGCAGTAAAATAAGTACGACGAATTGAACAATAAAATTAATAAATTTATTCTTACAAAGTGCATGAGATATTAAAAATATAATAGAATTACTTAATTAATACTAGAAATAGAATAGATAAGAGAATAAATGGAGAACAAAATACAATAAATAGAGAATTATTACTAGAAATATAGTAGAATTAAAAATATAGTAGAACTATGTCGGACGAAAACAGCAATCAGTAAAATAAGCAAGACGAATTGAATGAAAAAATTAATAAATATATATAAAAAGTACAGGAAATATTAAAAATATTGTGGAATTATATAAAAAGAAAATTTTAAAAATCTCACGAAAGACAGAATTCGACTGCGAAAATGCCGAAAACCGTGTTAACACGGAAATGTGTTATGCTAATTTTCTTGTTTTAGTTTAAAATTGAAAATTTACGATTAGGGTGCCAAATAAATTTTATATATATATAAGTAAACTCGAATCTCTAGCCCAAAACATTAATACATTAGAAACATTATAATGTTTTAGATTTTAATGTGTATCTTTATTTTATACAAAATTTCAACAACAAAAAAATCGCTCTGAAGTTGTATATATACTTACTTACAAGAGTGGGAATGTGCGCAAGTCTCGTAGCTCTACGTGAAACGGTCTGACCTGTAGATCGCCAACATACATACAAACATACGCGCGCGCCTGCGCAAACAAAAATTCATCTTTATTACAAATAAAGATTTAAAATTTCTTCTTAATTATACAGTAGAAATAACGTGCACATAAAAAAAAATGTATTAGATATCTTTACAACACTCATATCATAAACCCAGGAATTAAGAAAATAAAAACCATTAAAAAATACGCTCAAAAATATTTTTAAAATTAAAATTAGAAAAAAATTATACGGAAATAAAATTGTTTGTCAGCAAAGAAACTAATATTTTGAATCTTTAAGTGATATAAAAAGTTTTTTGTGCGACAGAATGTCTTGTAGTTATTAAGAGAAAACGCTAATATTTTTATTATTTTTATTAATTAATTTAATTATTAATATTAATTAAAATTTTGAAAATCCTTTTTTTAGTGAACATATATAATATTAGAATAAACTGCACGCTAGATTTGGTAGCTTTGGTTTGAATGACACGTCCCATTGAGTGTTTCAAGGGATATTTTTCTAGAAACACGCATGTTGCAATTTACAAACAATGTGTCGCCTTATATGGGATAAAACCTGTTCAATTATAAATTAAAATTATCCTATTAAAACAATATTCAGTCTTTTTTTTTTATATCATTTACGAAGTATAGAGAAAATAGTGTAGTCGCCGAGAAATTCGAATTCGTGATTTCGACGGATCACCGCGTTTCAAACCTCCCTCAGTTTAAAAAACATTTCTGTAAATTGTTTGTCTGTCTGTCTGTGACAAAGATAACACAAAAACGCTTTGAACTAGGCGGATGAAATTTGGTATACGGTCTTAACAATAAAACTAGATTTCCATCAAATTTTGAGCAAAATCTGCTAATTGGAAGTCTGTCTGTGTGGCTGTTCGAATATAAATTAGTACGATAACTGCAAAACGAAGAGAGCTAGATATATAAAATTCGGCACACAGATTTGTCATCTATAATGTAGACGCCTATCAAATTGTGAGCGAAATCTAATGTGGTTGACCATGTGTCGGTCTGTACTTTCAGAAACAGGTACACGAAATACCTCAAAAACGCAATACCTTAAATATACCAAATTTGGTATGTGATTTTTTGACTTCAAGCGTAGTGCTGTGTCAAATTTTGCTTTCAATCAATTAGTAAATATGTATTTAAAGCGTAAATTCGAATTTCGGATACTATTAACCGCCAAAATACTCGCCAAGGATGACAGATCCAGTAATAATGCTAAAATCACGCCAAAAATTAATGTTTTATAACTATTGCACGCCAATTCTATAGAAAAGATTTTTTTAGTAATAACGCCTTTATTAGAGTGTATGCGAGAAAGTTTAGGGGAGACTTGTAGCTAGTCGTATAAAATAACTAAGAGACGAAAGATACACAAAACGATTATTAATTAGTGCCTTCTTGACAAGATTGAACGCCCTCGGCTAAGATACTTAGATGTCTCCTTTATATTTGAATTTCATAGCCCATAGTACATTGAAAATATTTACTTAGTAAAATAACTGAAAAAAAAAACATATTTTTTTAAAAAAATAAGTCAGCTGCTCACTAATTAACAGCTTAAAATTTTGCACACGACGCCCCTTCCTAAGCATATACATTAATAATTACAGTTACATTACAAAAATTATATTTCATTTTACATTAAGTTTCTCTATTCTTTTTTATATTTATTTAATAACAAATGCAATTCTATGCATCATATTTCAATTAATAGGATATAATATACATTAACTTTTTGTATTGTATTTATCATATCTGAAACTACAAATAGTATTTGGTTAAAAATTGAAATAATATCTGATATTAAATTTTCTGTCGTCCTCGGATCAAATGACGTCCTAAAACTACAGCTCAATTAGACTATTGGGTAAGTCGGCCTTGAGGATTATAAACCATCTATCGAAAAAAACAAAAACGATAAGACATTTAGATAAATAATCTAATTTACAAGAAATATATCCTTGAAGAACTTGTTATTCCTTTGGGAACAAAGTGGCAGATGAGAGGGTTCTGTTTGTTCAAAAATTCCTGGAACTTATGAATACTCTTATGCTGGTAAATATAGACTAAATAAATCACCAAATAAAATAATACTTTTAGAATGTTCTACAAAACGTAAAAATTTCTGAACGAATGCAGAATTAGTTCCATGACATAAAGTAAAAACAAGATTCTCCATGGAATTCGAAATACAATAATCACACAACATGAATTAATCACACAAAACTAGCAGAAAACAAAACCGAGTCGCAAACAACTTCAGAAGTAATTATCATGTAATATAACTATTACTAAACATTAATTTCAGTTATTCAAGTTCAATATTATGATGCCGGTCCCATCCAGAAGTTTCAAAATAGGATATAATTCTGAAATAACATACCTTACGAAAATATTAATTCAGAATTCAATAAATTCAAAACTGGTATTAAAAAACAGAATTTTTCAGCAAAAATTCCTTTATAAAAATATTATAATTACAAAAAAACGAGGTACGATATATTTCGCTCACTGATACAAATGTTTCGATAAAAAATAAAGTATAATAACTAAACAAATAACATTCAAAGGATAATTAAAGTATTTAACTTTTTTTTTTTTTTTTTTTTTTTTTACTTCATTACAGAGACAAAATTTAAATTCAGAACATTCTGGGCGAATTCTAAAACAAGCTAGCAATTCCAAAAACTGTACAAATAAAAAAAAAACCGAAAAGAAAGTTCAAAAGCAATAAAATAGTTAATTGAATTTTTTTAATATACTAGAAAAAGATATAAATATTATTATATATATATATATATATTGCTATTTTTTTTATCAAATTAATCCACACAAATGGATCACATTTAATAGATAACATTGGACTCTGTTTCAAAAAAGAGGAAATTCTCAACAGATTACAAATTAAATGAAAAAATACACTAAGATCCTCCAAATGAAAGACAGATATTTATAATTACAAATAAACTTTGGAGGGGGGGGGGAACGATCGTCCGCCAAACGATACGAAAGGGCGGAAGTTACATCCGAAACCACATAACTCTTTAAAAAATCTCTTCCCCACAGTAATAATAGCGACGAGTAATAACGGTTCCTGGTTCCTACCTAAAGCAACGGCTATATGAAACGAGCCCAGTCAATGTCAAACAGTAGACAAGGACTTAAGGTCGGGAGGGTGAAAGGTAGATTACGATGGAGGGGGGGGGAAGGGAAGATGCCGTTTGATTGCAGCGCCTTATCGAGCCAAAGTGCCACAAATCTATTCTCTTCACTCTCCCTGTTCATGAGGTTTAAGATTCAAAGCTACACAGCGATTTAAAAATAAGTAAATAAAAACGTTCTGAATTCGGTAAACCGGTTTTATCAGTGGTCCAGACACTAACGGTAATTATTCACAATTTACATAGGTGGATAAATGGAGTTAGTGTAGCGGTAAATAGATCTGAATGTCCAGGTATAGCAGTTCTGTGTGCTTTGGAAAGGAAAAAAAAAAATTAAAAAGACAGAAGAAAATGTCATTCATTTTCATATGGGATGGTAAATTGTTCAGATTTTTATCACACATACACTGGTCCAATATGTAGGATCAACAGGTAGGGAATAAATTTCAATGGAAAGCCTTAATAAGACATTTATTTTTAAGCTTTATCAAAAACATTAAAAAGAGGGAAAAGTGATCAAATCAATCAATCAATAGATATTCATTAGCACTTAATATTATGACAAACAAATAGGAATTTGATTATATAATAATTTATATTGGAAAAATTAAATCACAGTAGAAAAAAATTCCAGAGCATCTAGTCTTAGAATAACCTTTAGAGTTTCATAAAAATACTATGTGTAGAATATTTTTTAATTAACCCAAGAAAATTAAAAACTAACTTACAATTCATTTAACTATAGCATAATATCTTAAAACAATTTCTAATTTGAAATTATACTTAACTCTTTAAAATTACAATTTCCATTCTGTTTCAAATATCTAACAAAAATTCCAATAATGCTGCCATAAATTTAAAATTTACGAGATATTAATAAAGCTAACAGTATTCAATATTCTTAATACAGCAATGGAAAACAGATGTAAACACATGATTATGAAAGCAGAATTTGATCTTCCATCCATTAAGCTGATCAAGAAAATATAATTGCAAATTAAAAAACTTTTTCATTCATGATCCACCTCCCCCCCCCCCTTATTTTAAACTCTTCAATGCCAAGAATAAATCAATTTACGTTTTTTAAAAACATTATAATCATTTATTTAAAAAGATAAAAAAAATTAAGTTTGCATAAAATAGTTCTTAATTAGTAAACTAGTTTAAAAATTCCAAAATATTAGTCTTTCATATAAGAATCATTTTTAAAAACTAATAATGAATAACATTTTTTAAAAAATATTCTTTAAAGCAATCTGAAAACAAATAATTTTAAATTTCATAAAAATACATACAAATTCAACACTTTATCATCCATTCCCTTACAAATAAATGGTTTATTATTATTATGCATTAAGTGGGTGGACAAAAACATTCACAAGAAAAAGAAAATTAGCTTTTGAAGGCATAGCTAGCTTTACTATATGTGACAAGAGTATATTAACAGCATTTTAACCTCTCCAAGACCATCTAAGCTTATTTAATAAGCAAAAATATATTATCATAATCATTGATTAACTTTTTATACAACATTTTTCTACAAAGGATGATTGGGCTAAAACAATAAAATCATTCGCATGATTTTTTTTAACTGGTTGCATGCAGATTTGAGCTGGATTCTTCCAATTTTTCTTTGTCTTTTAGACAGTAAATACAAAAGGTGAAAGAAAGAAAAAGAATTCATCACAAAGAAAAATATCCATTTAATAAATTAAACAGTTAGTGCAACAAAATCACTAATTAGTATTTAGGCAATACAATATCTTCTATGTTGACAACTAAGCCAAACAATAATCAATTAAATTTTCAGCTTTTTTTGACATTATTTCTTCTACAAAAATCAATGCAATGAAGAATGATAAAAGAAGGTTTTATTATTGATTGATTTGCCAGCCATAAAGTAAGGTCTATTTTCTTTTTGTAAGGTCACATGCACAATATCGAGAAAAATAAAAAAAAAGAATTCTTAAGACATGTACAAAAAAAAAACACATCAACTAGGTAAATTTGATATGATATTAATTACATGCTATCCCTTCTATAATAAAATCATTTTCACATTACACTTAAAATAGAATGCATGCAACATTTTATGGCAAATGACAACTGGATTCTTTTGACATAGATCAATTCAAGAGCTGGAAAGAACTTTTTTGTAACGGTTTCCAGTCACATGGTATTCACAAATTAAGAACATTTAAACAGATTATAGTCCCATTACGAAACCATATGAGGACTATTTTGGATGGACCTTTAAATTATTTTTACTGTGGTCAGTTGATAAGGCTAACACTTAAACAAAAATCATCTTTAAACTATTACACCACATCAGTAGAAGAAAATTTAAACAAAGTGTTTTATATACATGAACCATGGTATGTGGTATAATAAATGAAGAACTTTAATTGAATACAATACACTGACACTTTAAAACGCGAGCTACAATAGCTAATGTTTATAAGTATTGGCAAGCAAAGTGTTCTGTCCATCCATCCATGGGTAAATATGTGTCACTCATAGCAAGTTGGATCAAACCCATTATGATGACTTTATATTTGAGGCAAACATTTTTAAAGTGGTATAAAGAGTAATAAATACATAAGGATAAAACTAGAGTTAAATTGTCTGAGTTATCAACTTAACACTAATTATATTTTAACATATACAATACCTTCTAAGCTTGATGATGCATCACTGCCATCAATCAACCTTTCATAAATTTCATCAGATAGTTCCTCTGCAAAAAGGGTAATGGGAAAGGAATAAAAATTTTAAAAGGACAAACTTAAAATTTCATTTAAAGGTGAGTTAGTTCACTTCTTTTGCAGAATTCTGCTAATAAGATTCAAATTTTTATGCAATACGAATCTCTAATGTTATTTAACAAAAATCAATTTAAGATTAAAATTAAAAAAAAAAAAATTCTTATGTGTGTTAGAATAGAATGACTTCAAAAAATTGTTGATTTGTGAATAAAGGAACAAATTACATTTTTAAAAAAATACAGTACCTTCTAAAGTTGGTTCTAGTGTAAGTTTCAAATGTTGATCGACTATCAATTTTTCAATACTTTCCTTTAAATTTTCACCTAACATTTCCTCTGTAAAGGATAATGTAAAAATGGATGAACTACAAAAATAATTTTAAATAAGACAAAAAAAAAAGAAAAAAATTAAAGTTGGATAAAAGATTCATGGTATGAACTGATGAATTCTAACAAATACCATGTAGTTTATTTCAATTTATAATAAAGGGAGATAAAATGTATGGAGGACATTATAGAACTCTTTCATTCACAACATAGATAATGGTTATCAAGTCAAAATAATGAAATAATAGAAAATTACATTAAAATTTTCTAGGTATTGAAAGTCATACATTAAATGGGTCAATTATTTATTTTATCTAATAATAATATATCGCTATTGCATAACTCAAAATTTTTTTAATTGCTGTAAAGAAAACTCCCAATGAAATTTAAAAAATTAAAACCTCAGAAATTCTATACATACAATAATATTTAAAACTCAATAGCTATAAATTTATATTTACAATTAATCTTATTAATACAACATTTTAATAACTATTTTAGAATAAGTAAATTTGAAAAATTAAAATTAAATCCAACTTGAGACACATAATTTTTACTTCATGAAATTACAAAATACTTATTACTCTGTGGCTTATTAAAAATTTTTAAAGATTTCTACAGATTTAAAGAAATTAATTTAGAAAGGAAATCAGGGAAGGAAAAAAAAAATCTGTATAAAATGATAGTTTTAACAAAGAAAAAAAAATACCCATTCTTTTTTCCTCAAAAATCATTAATCCTTTAGAAATAAAATTTCAAAATGTCTGAAGTAACATAAGGTTTGAATTAATTAAAGTGAAAGAAAGAATCTTTCGCAAAATGGCAAGCATTTTTTTTTTTTTTTTCATATCATTTTTTCCCATGTCAGAATAAAATAAAACCTTAAAAAATGGCACAAATAATTAGAATCAAATATAACTCTTATAGCAAGAAATTTGAAATAAGGTTTCTCATTTGAAATCATTCATTAAAAAATAATTTCATGAAAAAAATCTCTTAAAAGTTGTACAAAACAGTAATAGTTCTTATGAAATGACTTTTTTTTTTTTTTTCAAAAATATTCCTGAAATTGGAAGAAAAAAATTTACAAAAACTATGCCTAAAATTAACTGATATAATTATCTCAACAAAACAGGTAATTTTTTTTATGAAAAAGTAAAGTGAGTAGAAATACCTTATTTTCATCTATATGCCTCAGAAGAAAAATGATCTTAAATTAGATTTAAATTATCTAAATTGCACCAAGATTAATAATTACTAAAGAGTTCATATTAGAAAGATTAAATATAGTTTTTAAGAGAAATGGCTAAAGAAAACTTTCAAAAATTTCTAACCACTATAATTACAATATATGATCATTCAAATTTGGCTCTTTTAGATGAATCAACATGACAAATAGTAAAAATAAGAAGAAAACATATTGTTTCTTTATCTATTATTTTTTTAAAAAAATATTTAAACAAATACCAACTATTGCCCAGCGTCTTAATATTTTTATTTTTTTATTTTTTTTATTTTGGGATTTTGTTAAATGCTTTTTCTCTTAACCTATATTTTCTGTTCCAAGCAAAATTTAAAAAATTGTCATTTTTGTAAAAGTATTAGTGTGAAGTGTTTAACTAATGAACTGTTTAACTAGTGAACAACTAGTGAAGTGTTTAACATTATTCTATTGAAAGTAAAAGTAACCAAATGTAAAAAAAGGGACAAAAAAAGAAACTAAAGTTATTTACCAAATGCAACACTCATTAGAGCACCCCCCCCCTCCCCTTAAAATCAAAAAAAATTATAAAGGTAACACTGCTAACTATTTCAATCCATAAAATTAACAAGATATCAATTTCAGATTTCCCACCAAGAAATATATGAGAAGCCATAAGTATTTTTAATAAGGAGTACGAGGAGCATAATCTAATAAGGAGTATGAGGAGCATAATAATCCTTAGCCTCTTTAGGATCAGATCATAAATGGGGGATTGAAGACAATTTCGGTTGTTTATAATTCAATTGAACAATTGAAATTGTTCAATTTTTTTTATTGTCAGTAAAAAAATAACATATCAGTTTTATTATCAGTAAAAAAATACAATAAAAATATCAACATACAACTTATGCACAAAATAAATTCATATTTGGATTATTGTTATCTACAAAAGATTGCAGATTGCTTTCATAAAACCTCCAATTTAAGGAATGATTCATAAATCAATCGCTAATGATACAATTAAAAAATTTACCAATTTATATACTGATATAAATTACTGCATTATATCAAATCAGTTTACTCATTTATATCCAATACATAATAATCCTACCACAGAAAGAGAGGAAGTGACTAGCTACATTTACAGAGTGACGAAAATGGAAAGATCTGACTAATCCATAATCAGAATGGCATTCTTGATGGGAGCTAATCATTTTAAGTTATAATACAGAAATGCAAGTTAAAGATAATTAAGATTTTCTTTTATCGCAAAAAAAAGGAGATGAATTACAAAAAATTCATAACATATATCTCTTACATATCCGAGCAAAATACAGTATAAAATATTTTATGCAGAATTAGCATCTACATAGCTGAAACTGTTAGACAACAACTCTTTGGCTGATACAAGAGATTTACAAAACAAAAAATTAGCATACCGAAATGGCTTTATAAATATTAATGGATTTGATTATCTAATTTGTATACATAAAAATTTTTGTATAACATTACAAAAGAAAATCATTCAATATGAAATGCAGGAATTCAAGCAAAGCATGCTTTGTTTAACCATTACGAGAACCTTATAATAAGGCTTTACACAAACACGAGTTTTCATGTTAAAACCTGTTATATTCTTTCAATGACACAAAAGGTCAAGTACTCAACTCAGGATTAAAAATAAAGGAATTTATCAAGTCACGTATTTAGAGATGAATTTTGTTGACAAGCTCATGGTGCAACAAGTCCTTTCATCACTCAAGGAAAGTTATAAGAAATTTACAAAACTGTTTATTTCAATTTACCTTCATGTTAATAATTAGATTACCAACTTTATATTAGTTGTACTCCCTCGTAATAAAAAGATCTCCATGCACATTTCTGAATGTCCATACTTCAAGATATTATTTTAATAACACAATCACTATTTGAAGATAATTACAGAAATACAACAAATTTATTCCCAGATAATACTAAAAGACAACCATTTTCAAACGATGCAGCAAAACGTATACTTGTTCCATCGAACCTTTACATTTATTTTGGAAGTCTTTAAATACTATGATTATACAAAATTTTAAAAATAAAAAAATAATTTCAAAAATAAGAATTGCACATGCATTACTCCATACTACAACAATATATTATTAAATTATATATTATTTACAATATATTATTCACAGCTGTAATTGACAGTATGACACATTGAGACTTTAACTATACAAATTATAAAATTTAAAAATTTTTATTTAATTAAAATTAATAAAATTAAAAACTTTAAGAAATTTTGCAATATTTCTGTTAATCAACAGAAATGATATGTCTTAATTTCAAAACAAAATATTAAATGAACTATATGAAATGTATTATCAACCTAAAAATATAGCTAATATATACAAATAATGCACACTTATATACGGATTTAAATTATTAAATTATTGTGGATATATTTAAAATATATCCGACTTGAATATAAATTATTTAAAAAGACTAAATTAATTAATTCTTATTTAAAAAATAATGTCATCAATACTTGCATTAAAGTCTTAAGTTTGTTTTTTTTTTAAATGCATTCCAGAATTTTTTGTAAATTATTTTAAAAATATTTCATAAATCGGATTGATTAAATAAATATAAAATTAATATTCCAAAAAAATTACAACTGAAAAATTTTACTTCGCACGTTTAATGTGTATTTAAACTAAAAACATATCTAGAAATTCAATTGTTTAATTTAATATAGCAAAGTTTACATGATTTTTCTTTTGATGGAAACGAATTTATGAATAATGCTGTATTTCTGAAACGAATGCAATAAATTATACATTTTTATTATATTTTTAACAGAAATACAGAAAGTTAATTATTTAAAAATATTAATTTATGAAATGCCCCATTAGAAATACCCGCCAGTATCCAATGTGGGTTTGTTTACACTCACGCCGGCTGCCGCCAACACGTTTCCACAAATCGTTTGCATATAACTCAAATCAAAATATCCAATACCACAAGCAGAAAGTAAATTTCCAAAATTAGCATTTGCACCTACCTGTAATCTCTACCGGATCATCCTGGCTTTGCTGGGGTGCCACCGTAGTCACGGTGGAATCACTGCTCATGTCGGCTGTAGCGTTAGGCCCATCCACCAACATCACTTCAACGCCAGACCGTAACGGTGGCGTCCCGGCAACGCAAACGATCACCCGTGATTTCTCCAATCCGGACACTTTTCTTTAAATCTAAAGCGTAAACATCCGAAAACAATACAACACACCCGATGATCCCGCCAACCTTGTAAAAGAACTTCCACCAAAAAGTTCCAACAAGAAGTTCAGGTCGCGCCGCTAGATCAAGGGCAAGGCTTAATATTACGCCGTTCTTCCTTCCGAGATCAGTTCTGCTACACAACTTCACTTTCGATTCGAGCGCTAGTGAGCACGCGCGGAAAACTGGGTTAAAAGCGAGTCGCTTACATCAAAACGAAATTGGGTCACTAGTGTTGGCAGCGAAAGCTAGGAATACACAGGCTCCACAAACCCTACGTGGTGGATTGGCATTATGTAATTATTACTACAACAAGGAAGATTCACTTGCAAACGATTTTTCCATGATCGCGAAAGTTAAATGAAAGTGGGAATTATTGTGAAGGAGGAGCGATCGCGTTGATGTAACCGACACAATAAACACAGTCACGTGGTCTAGCATCGCGCGTTCCACCACTTGCAAGGGGGAGGAGCATAACTTTTTTTTCTTTTCTTATTAATATTTTTGGTAGGGAAGCGGATATGCTTGTTATTTTTTTCCTATCATTTCCGGATTTTACTTTCGGAGTTGGTGTGTAGTGCTTCGTCATTTCTTTGATAGATAGCGAAATCTTGGGAAAGTAATCGCATGGTAGTCGAAAAATAAAAAGTTTTTTTTTTTCTACTTATCAAATTTTTTATCATAATTCGAAAAAAAAAAATATCTTTCAATAACAGAAATGATCGGATTTTCTCTAATTGCTACAAATAAGTTCTGTAATAAACTATTGGAATGATATTTTAGATACTCAAGAAACAAAAAATTATTTTTATTGTAATTTTATTAAAATTTAAATTAATTCTTTATACAATTTATTTTTGTATTATTGGAAAAAGATTAGAATTTTCATTATTGAAAAGATAAATTATATTACCTTACCTTTTCATTCTTTGCCTTTTTTTTTACATTTTATGTGACAAAAATAATTTTTTTTAAATTCTTAATTTTTTTAAAAATAAAACCTTACCTCCCGCTTGTACATGTACTTAATTTTTAACCAAAGAAATTCTAACATAAATTTCACATTCGATGTTGTTGTTTTTTCTGGCGTTGGAAAATAGATGATAAAATAGGAAAATTTTCAAATGAAGTTTAAAAGTGTTCGTGGGTTACATTTCAAAATACTCTCGTTCAATTTTGTTTTGAAATTCACTGTGAATTTGTTAGAGGAAAAAAAAAAGGATGTGAAATCACATCACAGAGTGAGAAAACGTTAAATAAAATCATTTGCGCAATTATTTTGTTATGTAATTCCATGCTCTTAAAATCGTGACTTGATTGTAAGAATTTGAAAGTTTGATCATATTAGGTTGTCTTAGAAAATATATCAATTATGAATATTTATCGAAAAATGACTGAAACGTATTTATGTAAAACATTTTTTAATATTTATTAAAAAGCAAAATTTTTAAACTAAATTTTATTTTTACATCTATTCTAAACAAACAGCATTATTTTATATTTATGAAATGTCATAAAAAATAATTTCAATATAAAATATTTCATATCATAATTTAAGAATATTTTACTTTAATATAATTAGGAATGCTTTTGCCCTTTTTTTTCAATAATATTCTATTTTTACTTTTATCAGTTTTTTTAACTTCTATCATGGCGATAATACAGAAAAATTATTATTAATAATTATAATGTATTCGAATAATTTTGTTAAGATAAAATTCTGCTTCACTTGAAGCATATTTTTATTTTTTAACAAGTACAAAGTGCTTTTTCAAATGAAGAGTTATTCTTCAAATTTGGAATAAGATTTTGTACTTATGAATTTCAAATTCCTTCAAGTTCGTCAACAACTTAATTTTGTCACTGGAATTTATAGTTTTTGTTATATGTATCGAATTTCATGAACTCAATATTTCATTTCAATAACTGTAAGTAATATCTATCGGAAAAATGTAATCTTTTTATAAAAAATATATCGGAAAAATGTAATCTTTTTTGTAAAAAATTGAAAAAGCAGAAGAAAAGATTAGCTTAAAATAAATTTATTATTGCAATAATTTATCCTTAATCTTACCAAAAATATAGCTTCAATTACGTACGTTTTTTTCTGTTTGTTTGTTTATTTTTTGCTCTATGTTTGTGTATATTTTTTGAGTGCAAAACAATTCAAAAAAAAAAAAAAAAAGGAGGAGGGGGCAAAAATATCGTTTGTTGTGTAACAAGACAAGTAGAATTTATCAGTAACCGTTTTGTTGAAAAGAAAACAAACAACAGCGAAAATAAAACAATATAAAAGCGACATAAAAGAAAACAAAAACAATTCGTTAACAACGAATCTTAACTTTTCAAGTTCGCTGCGAAATACGAAATAATAGGATTAAAATAAGCAAAAGCATCAACAGTATGCTAGCTTTGACTTTTATTTTTTTAATGTTTCTGAAGAAATTTTTATCTGTTTAAGTGTTTTGCAAAAGAGTCAAATAAAAAGAAATAAATGATAAAAAAAAAAGGCAGCGCAATTTTAAATATTCAGTTATTTTAACAATTCTGTTTTTTTACATTTTTTGGACGAATAAAAAAAATAGAATAATGGTGTAAATAAAAAAAATAAAAGATCAGATACAAAAAAAAATTAATTATTTCTAAAAATATTGAATTAACTACTTTTAAAAATTCGATTTAATAAAGACACTGAAAAAATTGTTAATTATATGTAAATACACTTTGTTATTAATGTGTTCCACTGCATTTTTTAATCTGACTGTGAATGCACATTTGTTCGTGTTAAGGTGATCTATTCTGATCAAAGAAAAAGTTCTGAAGATGATCTATTTAAGGCTAACGTTTTACTTTTTCGTAAACAAAATATGCAAGAAAAAAGAATTATAATTTTCAAAAAAAAAAAAAACATTCACACTCGAGATTTAGACGAATTTGCACATTTCAGATCTTCCCGATTCCATAAAAAACGTTTTCGGAATTGTATCAATCTGGCTTTGAACTTGATAACAAAAAAACACTTTGTTTTAGAGGAATGAAATTTGGTATATGGTCTTTACATCAAATTTGTAAATTTCTGACAAATTATCAACGAAATCTATGAAGAGGAAGTCTGTCTGTCCGATTGTTCTGATGCAAACAAACATAACTAAAAACAGAATAGAGCTAGATGGATAAAATCTGGCATGCAGATTTAAGCAAAAAAAATGTAGATATTTAACAAATTTGGAACCAAATCCGTCAAGGGGTTGACCGTCTGTCTGTCTGTTCTTTCAGAAGCACATAAACGCGATATCTCAAAAACGCTACGTGTTAAATTAAGAAATTTGGTATGTCATATTGTGACTACAATTTTAGTTCTGTGATGATTTTGGTTTGAATCGGTAGGAGAAAATAAATTCAAAATACACATTCGTTTTTTTTTTTTAATTTAAATTATTTATTTACTTATTTATTGCATTCCAAAGATACATCATCAAAAATTGCTCGTTAATAGGATCTTCCGTAACAATCATTCATCTAAGGCATGTAGTTAATAATACACAAATTCATTTTTAGAGAATATGAGAAAGTTTCAGCAAGACCATTTCTGTTAGTCGATACCTAAATCGATTTTTTTTTTTTTTTTAGTATGAACTGCAGTAACACAGACCATTTAAGTGACAGGCGTAAAATGACGATAAATTAAAAAACAACAACATATGATTACTATTTTTAATAAATAACAGAGATTATTACAAATTTAATACTGATCGTTAAAATTCGTTTAAAATGTACATATTTTTTTGGGGTTTATTTATTTATTTATTGAGAAGGGGGGGAGGAATTATATTGTTACGGATAGTGGGGTGTATGGTGTGAAAACACAATCAGCAGGCCTCAGTAGAAAACAACAATGACGTTTATTAAACACAAAGACACAGACGAAGAATACAAAGACGACAACTTTATATAGCTGAGAAGCACACACAGGACAACACACTACAGCAAACAGTAGCCCACAAGTAGTAATCTACCACAGCACACAAAGCGGCCAGATAGAATTCAGCAGGAGAGGGAATCTTCGGGGCTTCACTCTACAGTGTCACAAAACGGCTGCAATTCCCCACTGTCTTCTCGCTTTAGCTGTATCCAACTGCCGACTCACTACCACACGACTGGCTACTCAATACTCAACTTGATGCTGCTTCCACAATAGATAACAGGACTTGGCACACAGCTCAGTTCAGCACTAGCTTGGGCTTCACACAAAGCTGGCACTCCGCTGTTTTCTATCCGTCGCTATCCTCTCGAAGACTCGTTACTTGTCTATGACTCCGACTCCGACTACTCGCAGCGATCTCGATCTCGATGACAGCTTATCGGGGCACCCGTCCTTGGAGTAGGACTATCCCCTTAAATGACATAACTGGTAGAAAACTTGACTTTTAGTATTTTGCCAAGATAACTGTGAAGGGACTTGACTCGATGGTGGAAGGAGAGCAAGTGGCATGGATCTTCAAGCAAAAATTGGTCTTTGGAGGTGAGGGAGAGTGGGAGAATTGTCTCGTCCAATAGGAAAGCAGGTTGTCAGGGGAGTAGGAGAGGGTGATGCAGAGGGTTTTCGGAGCTCGGTGAGGGATAAACTATTGTACGTAGGTGACCAATCAGAAGGCTGGGATATTGCAGAGGATTGACTATACTTTTGGTGGGACTTAGCCGATCAGTGCGTTCAGGATTATCATCTTTTTTTCTTCTTTATTTTCAGTTTTCTTTGCGAGCTTGGCTGCTTCAATTAGTTTTGGGAATTCTTTCAGTATTTCTCTAAGGTCTTTAAGTATTTGGAGGGTTTCTAGGAGAGAAGGGAGTTCTTCAGATGCTGTCAAAGTGGGCTCCGTGTTCTGTTTTCGTGGTGGGGGAATGGGTTGAGGGTCTTGTTTTCTAAAGTTTTTCTTCGTCATTTCTGCATAAGTGGGTCTTCCATTATTAGTTGTCAGTTTGGGGAATTTGGTACAACCTTTCCAGGCAGCTGTGTGACCAGTTTCATTACAGTTAACGCATACTGGATCCATGATCTTTTCAGTGATATTACAGTCTCTTGTTGCATGTTTGCCACCGCATTTGATGCACTTGGGTGCTAATCTACAATTTCTAGCGGAGTGGTAGAACCCTGCACAGTTGTAACACATTGTTGCAGTTGATTTTCGTTGGTAGCTTTCAATCTTGATTTTTAGGTGGAGGAGGGATTTTTCATTGTATATGCTGATGGCATTTTTAGTTTTCTTGACTTCCAGCAGGAAAATGGGATATAGGGACTGTAGTTTGTAATTTCTAAGTTGGGAGATTCTGTTGATTACGTAATTTCTTTCTTCAAGTTCTTTTTTGATTTCCTCTTTATCTGCGTTAATTGGGAGTCCTTTGAGAATAACTTTTAAGGGTCTTTCATCTTGGTTTTCTGATAAAATAAATTCTTCTTGTCTTATTGTTAAAAATTCTATGATTCGGGTTCTATCTTCTTCGGTTGCAGGGTGTATGGCAATCATATTTCTGATGAGTTTGTTTTCTGTTCGGGGGAATATCGAATGGATTGATTGGAGCGTAATATTGTATTTGCTTGATAATTTCATATTTATTGCAGCGGGCCTATTAATAGATTTCTCTTGGTTTTTGCTAAGTACTTCATATCTGTTAGATGTGTCCATGTTTTCAACATTTTCCTCAATTTTCTTGATCTTAGCTGCTTTTTTGGGGTTGACTTGTTGGAAGGTTTCGGTGTTTTCATCATCAATTTTGTGTTTTTCTTGGGGTACTTTATCTATTTCCATATGTTTATCATCCTTTACCGCAAGGTCGATCTCAAAATTGGGATAGTTGCCGTCCGTGTTTTTCCTAGGTAATATGTTTGCTATGGCTTTTCGTACTTCCTCACCAAATGGAGTATTCAGATAGTCTCTGTTCAGAGTTCTCTGTTTTTCTTTATTGGTGCTAGTACTACTAGCCCTGGGATTTGCAACATTCCTTGACTTGTTGCTTCCCCTATGGGAACAGGGATCGTCATCATCTTCTTTAAAGCCTACTACCATAATTCTACGATTTCTGCCTGAGCTGCTCGTTGAAAGGTTACTTGAGCATCTGCTATCAGAACGTCCGTCTCCTTCCATGGCTGGAGACCGAAAAAAAGTCCGACTACTCGCAGCTTGAGACTGCCGTCCTTTTATAGTTCCCGGGAGGTGGGCCGAGAATCTTCTTGGCCAATCAGGCGTATATCGGTTCCTAATGGACGGATCGTTAAAATTCTAGAAGTTTCCGACATTATGTATTTTATCGCCAAATTCACCAAATTCATCGTCAAGTAGCCAAAGGGTCACCAAGTTTGTCGCCAAGCTCTGGGATTACTGACTCGGCACCTGAGCAGCATCCAATAGACACGAGTGTAAATCAGTCTTTCTAATGATAGAACTAACCGTGCTGGGAAGCAACTTTACAGGTTTGTAACAATATATTACTGCATAATATTAAAAACTATTGTTAGAACTTTAAATATTTACCGGATAAATGAGAAAAAACACATGTTAATTACATATTTTGAATACTAATTATGAAATTTATTAATTTATATTGTTTATGAGAATGCGGATAGGCATTTGATTAAAAAAACTTTAATTATCGCATGTGTTCCTCTTGAGAAGTTTTTGCCCCGGACCTCAATTAGGCTAAGTCGGGCCCTGGTGGCACCTGTTACGTTTTTAAAAGATTTTGGAATAATTTCTCCATTTCTTCTTAGTCATTACTTTAATTTGCGCTAGACAATTTGTCTTTTGTTAATTCCTCAGCCATAAATAATTTTAAGTCATGATTTTAGTATCGCAATTTGTATATTCCTCATAAATAATTCTTGCATTCAAGAAATTTCTGGCTTTCTTATCCATGATCGCAAGTGAATTGTAAAATTTAAGAAGAGAAATTTTCCATTTATTCATCAGAATTTAATGCTTAGACCTTTTGCAATAAAAGAAAATTGCTCTAAAGTATTTTATAGCGAATTAGAAACTCTTTCCCATAATATTACGAGTTACCTGCAATACTTTCGTCTCCTAAGTCCGCATATAATCCGGGTTCACTTCATTGTTAAATGTGAACATCTACTCTTTTCATCTCTCCTCCCATCCCTATTTTAACTAAATAAACGCATTCTGACTCATGCGCAAAAGCGCGCTGGGTTTTTGAATACGTCAAGGAAAAGTAGTCGAAATAACTTTTAATTACGATAAAAATTCCTTTGTTCTAATTATGACCAAGTACTGCCACAGTCCGAATCGGATGCAACAGCAGGAAAAAAAGACCATGAGGGGAAAAAAATCAGAATTTATATATCTTCACAAGGAAATTTAGTTTGGCAGCATTTTGGTTTCAGCAGACTCAGCATGAGAGAATAAAAGTAGATCCATCTCTGAAGTTAAAATTAAAGTAAATCCTGAATTCGAATGATTGGAAAATAATTATTTTTAGAATTCCGATAAATTGATATTATTACGTGTACATAATTCTCAAGTCAAAGGACTGTAATTTTCTTGCACAAATTGGGGGTGGGGGGGGCAATATATTGATCCATAAAAGGCAGAATTTTTCAAATTAAATGAGAACCACCCCACCCTGGAAAAGGAAAAATAGTGATGACTGAGTATTTCCTATGGAGTCCACTACATCTTTAAAGGAAAGTGGAGTTATCTTCTCCATATTCTTTTTCACCATTGCTTAAACGAGTAATGCTTAATCTGTCTTTTATTAATTCATTATTTGTGGATAATTTCAAAATCGTCTTATGATATCACAATAAATCCTTAATACCACTAGGCGGACCAGGCATATGTATAGGACCACTAGGCTGAGTAGTGATAATAAAGAGACCGATTAAAAAACTTTATTTTCCTAATTACCAAATAAAAAAGTTTGCTGAAAATTTGTTAGAAATCTGCAAATTTGCTGTAAAGACTGTATACCAAATTTCATCCATCAAGCTCAACGCGTTTTTTGAGTTATCTTTATCACAGACAGACAAACAGATATTTTCCAAAAATGTATTTTTCGAACTCATGGCTAAACTTGGAAATTCATCAAAATCTCGACTTCGAATTTTTTGACGATTACTATACTTTCTCTATACTATGTATACCAGAAAGTGAAAAACTAAGTACTGACTTCAATAATATTGTGTATAAACATGAAAACCAAGCAATCTGGGGTTATAATAGATAAATAAAAACAAAAGCATATTTGCATAATTAAAAAAAATAAATTTTTCAAAAAAATCGTTTACATATTAAAAGTACGTTGAAATGTGAAACAAAATTGACCAACAAATAAAAAAAGGCAGCTTCATAATGTGCATTGCCTATGCCTGCAATAGAGGTTCTTCAAATCCTGAGTAGTTATTCGCCGTGAGACTGCCTAAATAGTTGTCTATTTTGATTATTTGATAACCCTGTACCTCAGTAAATATCACAAAATAGTACTAAGGCCCCTAGACAGTTGCCTACTTTATCTTTTTCGCCATAACCTCGAATTTAACCTAAAACCTCCAGCTTTCAGGGATTATTTAAATTGGTTGAGCTCTTGGGCAGTTGCCTACTTGATAATCCAGCCATTAGTACAGGACTTTAAAAGATAGCTATCTTGTAAATATTGAAAGAAAAGAAAAACACCTCGATGTCTCAGTGTTTTTCTAAATTAGTTGGTCTCTTAAACAGTTGCCTACTTGATAATCTGGCCATAAGTACACGACATTAAGAATTAGGCTATCTTCGAAATACGGCAAAAAATCCTGTGGTCACAGCGCTCTTCCAAATTCATTGGGCTTTTAGGCAGTTGCCTACATGATAATCGGGCCATTAGTACATGGATTTAAAAGTTAACTATCTTGTAAATATTAAAAGAAAAGAAAAACACCTGGAGGTTTCAGTGTTTTTCTAAATTAGTTTAGCTCTTAGTCAGTTGCCTACTTGACAATCTGGTCATAAGTACACGACATTAAGAATTAGGCTATCTTGGAAATACTGCAAAAAATTCTGAGGTGACAGGGCTCTTCTAAATTCATTGGGCTTTTAGGCAGTTGCCTACATGATAATCGAGCCATTAGTACATGGTTTTAAAAGTTAGCTATCTTGTAAATATTGAAAGAAAAGAAAAACACTTCGAGGTTTCAGTGGTTTTCTAAATTAGTTGGGCTCTTAGACAGTTTCCTGCTTGATAATCTAGCCATAAGTACACGACATTAAGAATTAGGCTATCTTGGAAATACTGCAAAAAATCCTGAGGTTACAGGGGTCTTCTAAATTCATTGGGCTTTTAGGCAGTTGCCTACATGATAATCGAGCCATTAGTACATGGTTTTAAAAGTTAGCTATCTTGTAAATATTGAAAGAAAAGAAAAACACCTGGAGGTTTCAGTGTTTTTCTAAATTAGTTTAGCTCTTAGTCAGTTGCCTACTTGATAATCTGGCCATAAGTACACGACAGTAAGAATTAGGCTATCTAGGAAATACTGCAAAAAATTCTGAGGTTACAGGGCTCTTCGAAATTCATCGGGCTTTTAGGCAGTTGTCTACATGATAATCCGGCCATTAGTACATGGCACTAAAAATTAGGCTATTTTGCAAATACTGAAAAAAAAAATGATCAATCCTGAGATTTTCAAGGCTTTTCCAAATTTATTATAGTCTAAAGCAGTTGCCTATTTCATAATCCAGTCTTATGTATATGACCTCATAAATTAAACGAATTCACAAAATTAAATTTACTTGAAAATATCGCAAAAAAAATCTCGGAACTCCTTGACTGTTGCCTATTTGATATTCCGCCTTGTCTGAGGGTCTACTAGTACGTGCGTCCAGCCAGCCATAAACAACCTTCCACCATGGTCAAGAATGTGACACCGGTTGACGGTCTTCCTTTGAGCCACAGCTGCAGAAACGGGTGTGGCAGAAGGGGGCATGATGGAATGTTTTGTAGAGGGGTGAAACGGCCATTAACCCGGCAGGAGGGAGGAAGAGGGAGCTGGACAGACAATGAAAGAGAATCTCTAAAACATCTTATGGCCACTGGCAAGCTTCTGGTAAAGAAATACTTTAGTTCTCTTTTTCAGTACTACTAAACAGTACTCAAGTACAGGTTGGGAGGGGGCTGCCAGATCAGGTGTCATCCAGGTTGGGAATAAACAGTACTAGTACTCTCGCTTTCATATAAAGTCTAAACGTAAGAGAGATAAATATAAATGTGGTAAATCAAAGAGCTAATTTGTAATTTGTAAGAGCTAATGTAGAACAGAAATTAAAAAATATTTTAAGGCAAAGTATTTTTGATTCCTTATATTTTATTTAAAAAAAAGACAAAATTTTTCTTAATAAAATATAAGTAACATTTCATTATAAGATCCAGCATTTGTTTTAACTCTCTTAAGCATCGTTTTTTTTTTAAAAGAATTTTTAAATAATATAAAAAGTGCAAATAGCAACTAACTAGGAATTTTGCTATAATAATGTTTTAAAATTAACTTAAATAATACTTGGATTTTAATTTAAATAACTTTGATTGCACGGCCTTTTGCAATGAAATGAAAACATACTTAAAATACCGCAAAAAATCTAGAAAATTTCGGGGGCCCTAAGACAATAGCTTGAAAATTAAAGAAGAAACATGTTTAACATCTAAGTAGATTATAGGAAGAATAAACAGAGAGAGTGGTCGCCTCAAAACTTTCTCACATGCTCTCTAATACAAGCGCTATACCAGAGAACGCCTTGAATGGTACTGGCGTACAATAGTTGCGAAATATTAACTTCTGGTCTGAATGTAGCATTTTTACTGAAACTACCGCGTGATACTTAGTGAATTCTTTGGTAAATAATCCCTGGTATGTGATTAATAATATTCGAAAATCGAATTTGTGTTTCAGACTCGTTTTTAAGAACTGATTGAAAATAAAATTTTACATAAAACTATCTTGCAGTCACAAAATATCATGCCAAATTTCATGTATTTAAATCATGGCGTTTCTGAGTTATAGAGTTTACATGTTTATGAAAGTACTGCCCGACAGACGTTCGATCCTTTGTTGTATTTGGCTCCGAATTCGATAGGTGTTTACGCTACAGATGTTAAATCTATGTACCGAATTTCATCTGTCTAGCTCTCTTGCTCAAAGCGTTTTTTGAGTTATCTTTGTCACAGTCTGACAGACATTTTCCACAAATTAGATTCCCGAATCCAGGGATGTCTGAAACTTGGAGATTTGTTGAAATCTCATCTGTATGTAATAGAAAACTTGAATTTTTTGATAATTATAATTTTTTATGTGTACTTCCTACAACAGCAAGTAAAAAAAGGGAAATTACGATACCGATAAATAAACGGGATATTGGTGGGTGGTGGAACTTTTGCTCAGTCGCATTTGTGCTCACTCATTAACTAGTGCTACTTGCTCTCACTTGGTAGGTTTACTGGTGCTTAATTACCTTTGGCAGGAAAACTTGGTGAACATTTAGAGGAATTATAGAGAGTGCCTATTTCTCATTCTGATAAGAGATGATTGATCGTTGAGGATTATTTTTCATGGAATAATCCCTCCCCCCCCCCGGTAAAACTAATTAAGGCTCTTACAGAACGCGAGAAATTTTCTCTCTTAATTTGTTGTTCAGTGTGTCTGCGTTTTTTTTTTTTTTTTCCTTTGTTGCTTTGACATAATTTTAAATACGAATAATACTATTGAAAATTTTGAAGCATCAAAAGTAAAGCCATCATCTGTGTGTAATAGATATCGATATCGAAAATATCGTAGTAGCCTGAAGAATGCAATCAGATGCCGCTGCTTTAACGAAAAATCTGAAATGTGAAAAGAACATTTGAAAACAAGATACAACAGTATTCTCTCCAGAATCACTTATTTTTGTAAGCCGAATGAAGCTAAGATCGACGTCAAGGAATAGGTAGCAAAAATTGCAAGGGGAGTTTGTAAGACTGATGAATCCGTCTCAAAAATATAGGAGGGTTATAATTAATGTCCCACTTGAAATGGTCATGGAAGGAAAACTAGTGGACCAAATGTTATCAAATTTGGTAATAATTAAAAGAGGTCATGGGATTTTCTTTTCTGCCAAAAAAAAAAGTTCAAAAACTCACAACCAGGGGAGAAATGGAGTTGTATCAATATTATTAAGCAAAATAGGGCATGAAGACACCGGTTTGAAATATGTTTAACCCTTTACTGGGGACGTGCGATCTGTGAGACCGCTAGCAATGGATTTTCGGTCACCCCTATTCTATTTTTAGCTCAATTGAATGGATTGACCCTGTTGCTTCTTCTTTTGTGACCTTCAATACACGTGCACCTTTTCAACCGATTTTAGCGGATCCTTTCTAAAATAATTCAGTTATTTCTTTGAGCGCGGTCTCTAAGACCGCACCCCCCTGTCAGTGTCCCAATGATAAACAAGGCTTAGCAGATGGCGCTAAAACTTGGGCCTCGAAATATCATCCAATTTACTGATCCTATTATGAAGCAGCGCTCCAGACTCTTTTAAATGAAGCAGAAAGTGATTTTAGTGATAATTGTGCAGAAGAGTTTTTCGATGAAAGTTTCGCATTCAACTGATTCTGATATGTATGTTCAAACATAATTAATTTTTCTAGTGATAATGTATTTTGAAAAATTTATAAAATATATTAATATACCAAGAGATATATATATATATATACAGAATTTATAGGTTGATTTTTATACTAGTTCTTAACCTGTGTGTTTAAAATGCCCTAGAAAACCGAGCTATGAAAGTCACACAAGCCGATAAAAAAGGGCCAATTTTACCCACTGTCATTTTTTTTATGTTTCAGATAATTGTTGAATTTAACATTATATTGTCTTCTATATACCTTCATATACTGTAAAAGTAAATATGATTTAAAAAGTAAAAATTAATATGTTTTTTCCCCCCAAGAATATTATTTATTGTAATTTGAGAAGAAAACGTAAGTCCCAACGCATTTACTTTTTTTTCAATGAAAATATATTTTGAAAAATTTCTAAAACATATCTATATATCAAGAAAAATATCTGAAAAATATATTGGCAGTTTTTCATACTAATATATTCATTAGAAAATTTAATTTAAGTATAAACGAAATGCGGTCTGTAGACCGCACCTCCCCAGTTAAGTCCTAAAATTTCACCTCTCCAGTTAAGGTTTAACCGTTTCTGAAACGTGTTACAAAGCATTTTCAATGTTTGTTATCTCAAAATGGTGATAATCCCAACAATTTGGCGGATCTGAAAGATGCGATGCATCGACATATGTGTAACATTCTTCCTGATATGCTTAGAGCTATTGTTGAGAATGCAAGAGTGCGATTTAACTTGCTTTCAGAAAATGGTAGACGTCACATTGAACATGCTTTCTAACACGTTTTATTAATGATTAAACACATTTTAAACCGACGTCTTCATGTCCTATTTTGTTTAACAATATTGCATACAGCGCCATTTCCTCCCTGGTAGTGAATTTTTGAACTTTTTTTTTTTTTTTTGGTGGAAAAGAAATTCTTATGATCTTCTTAAGACTATCACCAAATTTGACAATATTTCGTCCAGTAGTTTTCCATTTATAACCATTTCAAAGTGGAACTTTAATTATAACCACCCTGTATATCAAGAGGAAATATCTCTTCTTTTTCAAAGTGAATATGGATATTTGACAGATATGAATCTTTGCAATTATAAATTTAAACATCATTTATGTTTTTAAAAATATCTATTTTAAATAGTCTATAAATTTTTCGATTGCAGAAAAAGGCTTCTAATACAGAAATTATAATATAAATTGAAATATCGTATATAAATTTTTATAATCTGGAAAATACTGTCTTCAGTGAAAGTGAAACAACATTTTTTGTAAACTGGACATAATATCGCGATGATGTCAAGGAACTGGTCTCAATTAGAAGAATCCATATGCACAACGAACAGAACACATGCAAGATTTAAAATAACATACCTTTAGTGTCTGACAATTTTATGAAATCATGGACATAAAGTTTTAACTAAACAATTTAAATGAAAATTAATATAATCAATATCTCTGACGAACAAACCAGTCTCCAAGAGTGAAGAGTCTTAAAATAAAAACATGTACATCTTTAAAAAGTTAATGAAATAAGAGTTTGATCTAAACTAATGATAAACATGTTGATTTAGTTAAAAAATGTGTGGAGAAGTGAAATCGACTAAAAAGGAGGAGGGGGGCTTCATGATTTTCACTGCCTGGGGTCTCAAAGAACTTAAATACGCCACTGGATACGAACAAGGTTAGAATTCTGATTATCTCCCATATGTGTACGATTTCAACGATAAAATTCACCAGAACTCACAGTACGACGCATTCAACTAGGTTTCGAAACGAAAACACCCCGGTGATGCCAAGGATAGCGATTTAAATAAGATGGCGCAAGTCTGGTGCTTGTTGATTCGACTTATTTATGTAAATGCAGTGACGTCTGAGTAACTGAAAATTTTTAAATCTGTAATCACGGAATCATGGGAACACTTGATGCCTAAAAATGGTAGAAAATTTGATTCAACGTACATTTGGTGGATTTTTTTCTCGTTTATTTGAGTAACAGATAATTGAAAAATTCATCTATATGAATGAAACCGTTTTCCTGATTGAATATCATAAATTCAATAATCGAATTTTCGATATAAATCAAGTTACAAATTTGGCATATTAATATTTATAGGTTAGTGAAATATCTGTGAATTGCAATTTTTCGACAAACAGAATGTAAGCAGCAGGTCTATTCGAAATATTGTAGTATTCTACCAAATAAAGGTGTTGTCCCCTAACCATACAGTATAAAAATTGTAAGTCTTTCTCGAGAATGTGAACGCCACGCTTTCTCAAATTATTTCAGACAAAAAAATTATTTTCAGAGGCCCTCAAATCAGCTCTTTGTACTTGTTTTATAGTAAAATCAGCGGGAGTTGTCTCTTCAAAACCTTCTGCCATAATCTCTAATAAGCTTGCCATGCCAGAAAACGCTTTGCTTGGCATTGTAGAAGATTGTTATGAACGAGGATAGAACCGGGGACCTTATGGTTCGCAGCCCAGTAACATGACCACAATACAAAAGCAATTGCTCGTGTAGCCTAGCTGTTAGCTGGCTTATAAGCTTTCACCACAGACTTTCACCACAGACTCTACCTATTAATTTTTCGTATGAATTTAGCATTTTAATTGAATCTTTCGTGCCATAATTGGCGAGGTTTTTTTTTTTTTTTTTTTTTTTTTTTTTTTTTGGTAATTAGTCCCTGGCATGGCGTTGATAGTATCCGAAATTCGAATTTGTGTTTTAGACACGTTTATCTCAACCGATTGAAACAAAGTTTTGACACAACACTACTCTTGTAATCTCAAATTCCCATACCTAATGTGATATAATCAAGCCATCGCGTCCTTGAGTTATTGCATTTAAATGTTTCTTAAAATACAATTCGGCAGATGGTCAACCTCTCACTAGATGTAGCTCAAATTTCGACAGATATCCCTACTATAGATGTTCAATATGAGTCCCGTGTTTTGTCTATCTAGCTCTTCTCGTTTAGCAGTTGTTGTGTTAACTGATATTTGAATAGCCGAGCAGACAGACTTCCTTTGACCGGATTTTACTCAAAATTTGATAGAAATTTGCAAATTCGATTGAAAGACCGTATACTAAATTTCATCCCTCTGAAAGCGTTTTTGAGTTATCTTTGTCACAGACAGATAGACACTTTCCAAAAATGCGTTTATCGAACTCAAGGAGTTTTAAAACATGGAGATTTCGTTCAAAATATCGAGTAAGAATTTTTTGATGATTTCGTTCAAAATATCGAGTAAGAATTTTTTGATGATTTCGTTCAAAATATCGAGTAAGAATTTTTTGATGATTTCGTTCAAAATATCGAGAAAGAATTTTTTTCATGATTTCGCTCAAAATATCGAGTAAGAATTTTTTTGATGATTTCGTTCAAAATATCGAGAAAGAATTTTTTGATGATTTCGTTCAAAATATCGAGTAAGAATTTTTTGATAATTACAATTTTCTTCGTATACAAGGAAGTAAAAAAAAAAAAAAAAATCAAACATAAAATATTATTATGCTACAATATTTAGTTATTAGGCACTTTTTTAATTTTTTTGAAATTGCATGTACATTCTATAAAGTGAAACCACATGGCTAATTTTTGGGATCACGAAAAATCATAAATAGAATGGTTTTTTTTTCTCCGTTTCCTAATTTTCCCTTTAATGTAGTTTGGAAATATAAAGGGGATTGTGGTTCAAAAACTGGCTTCGCCATATGACAACTGTATAAAATTGTAGCATTAGTCAAAATGTTTTTCGAGTAGCTTCAAAACTGTGCATTAATCTAAAATAGTTAAATTTCGCCAGAATTCTTTCGTATTGATAAAAAAAAAAAATAATAATAATTCAAAAATATTGTGATAGCCAGGCCCGACTAAGAATAATTGGGGCCAGGAGCAAAAACTTTTTTGGTGTCCCCCTTTGTCTTTTTATCTTCGAAAAACAATGTTAAAAAAATTTCATTAAAAAAGGAAAGGTAAAATAAACTTTCTATTCAATTTAGGGGCCCCACTCTGTTGTGGGGGCCCGGGGCAATTGCTCCGTATGCCCCTGCCTTAGTCAGGCTCAGTTGATAGCACCATTTATTATTTTTATTTTGATCTGTAGATGACTTACATATTATAACTGTGATTATGTATACATTATAACTTACTACTTTAGTACACTCTAAAACCGTGTTAAAAAAATTATTGCCGGCGTCCTTGCATAGGGGTAGCGCATCTTCCCCGTGATCTGGGCGTCCCAGGCTCGAATCCCGGTCCGGGCATGGTTGTTCTTCATCTGTGTTCTATCTGTGAGGTGTGTGAATGTGCCCCCTGTAAAAAGGGGTTGTGCAAGTGAATGTGTGAGTTTCATCTTCATATGAGCTAGAAGTCAGATTTCTGCCCTCGGGTGCTCAGGGGTCTTTACCTTCAGAAGCTACTGCACCCCCTTTCCATGGTAACGGGGTCACGACATCATCAAAAAAAAATTATTACCAGGTGATTAATTCCTGGGATGCGTTTAGTTGACAAGAAAGTGGAAATAGAATAAGTATTCTGGAAATACCCCCCCCCCCAAAACCAATTGAACTCTAAATTTGATACTGCATTACAATTGCAGATACCAAATTTCATAGATTTAAGTCGCGGTTGAGCCATCATATTTACACATTTTTGAAAGTACAGATAGAACAGTCAACAGATAGTTATTGAAAACAAATTTAGCTCAAAATTTGAAAATATCTACGTTTTAGATACTAAATCTGCGTGCATTTTTTTTTTTTTTTTTTTCATCTTTCTCTAATCGTTTTGCAGTTATTGCATTCACTTATCGAACATCCAGATGGACAGACTTCCTACGATTGATTTTCGTTTAAAACTTGACAGAGATCTATAAACTTGATGTAAAAACCATATATATCCCTCCAGGAGACATCTTAAAAATACGATCGAGAAGCGCCTCAAAATAGGAGGCGTCTCAAAAATGGAAATTTTGCTGTATCGTAACTAGCATTTTATTGATTTTGTAACGTACGCAGATTTAGATAGCAATTTTCTTTTAAATCTCCGTCATTTTGCTTTCAACAATGGAAAATAAATAATCGATTAAGTATATGATGACACAAAGAAAACGGCTTGAATGTTAGGCAATGATACAATCTATTATTGGAAATTAGATATAAAATTATTTTTAAAAAATCGCAAAAATCCAGTAAAACTTTAATTAAACTGTTAAATTAACATCATTAAAAAGAAAATATTTTTAAATTAGGAAATAGTATAAGATAAAATTGTAAATTTGTGCAATAATATTTATAGAAGTTATCACGAAAAAATGTCAAAACTCAGCTTAATTTTTAATTAATTAAAATTTCAAAAAAAAAATTATTCCTAGGTACACATTTTTACTCCCCAATATATATGCGAAATTTAGTTTTTTTAAATCAAATATTTTGGCGTGTATAGCGCTAATACACACACACACACGCACGCTTGCATACATACACGCATGCTCACACACACACATATTCATCTTTATTATTTGTAGATAAGTAGTAGATATTATATTTAAATAGATACTTGGAGTTTTAAATATTGTTATAACCAAATGAAGGTAATGAAAAAGATAGGAAATTGACCAGTTATATTCGATAAAGGGCTTATTTTTATCTTTGTATTTTATAATCCTAATTTGGCTTCTTGCCAAACTAACGAAGAAACAAAACTAGAAAGAGATTATTTAAGAGACAGGTGAAGATAAAAGATAATTTATTAAAAATCAATAAAGTTCCTGCAATAAAGTAATCAATGAAATTATGGTTCTTGCTTTTAAATTAGAAAGAGAAATGTTCGAAAAATAGCATTAAAAAATTTGTAAACAATAATAGAATCTCAGATACAAAAAGTTTGATTTAAAATTCTTAAGATTTTTTGAGAAAAATAATTTTTTTTATATAAAAAAATTGAAAAATTGAAAAAAATTACAATAGAAGGACAAAAAAGTTTCTTTAAACTGACGATTGCTTATTCTCTTCCATGGTACATCGATTTTCCCCCCAATAATTAGAAACAATTCTACTAACAAATCAGTGCAAAAAATCACCCAACGCAACATAAATTATTAAATAAAATTTTATTATATTAAAATTTGAAACTTGGACTTTTATATACATTGAATTGCCATTACGAATATCTATATGCTAAATTTCATGGCTATAACTGTAATAGATTTTTCTGAACATCGCAAGTACACATGCAAACACTTCCTTCTATAAATATAGATGTACAAGTTCGGCATCCATGCTGGGATTTCAACAGAATCTTTGATTCGAATCCTAGATTCATTCAACTTTAAGCTGAGAAAAAGTCGTGATTACATAGTCATTGGTACATGATTACATTACATTATTAGTCATAATTGCCATTACGAATATCTATACGCCAAAATTCATGATTATAAGTGCAATAGATTTGCTCGGACATCACAGGCACGCACGCATACACTTCCTTTTATAAGAATAAATGTATCAGTTCGGCATCCAGGTTGGGATTTCAATAAAACCTTGATTCGTCCGAGATTCTTTCGACTTTTAAGCTAAGAAAAAGTCATGATTACATCTTCTTTGTTTGGCGCAGGAAATTAAATTGAGTGTTAGGATATCAGCCTTGACATTAATAGAGGTAAAAATATTACTTCATTATAAAATGTCCATTATAGAAAATAGGTCAGTTAATTTTTTCGAATGTGGCAAATAGGAAATCAGCAGAAGAGGCACGTATGTCCTGAATTTTCCATTGGCGCTACGAGATTGGCGTCGTATATTCTACTATCTTAAAAGTGGTCCAAAGCGATTTAATTCTTTTTTTTAAATTTGAAATAAAAGAGATCATTTGTACTATCAATACATTCTTGGGAATAGTTTATCTACACCTTTTAATCTTTGTAGGTGTCTCAATAGATTCTGCTTGCAAGGATTTTTCCTGTAAAAAAAGAAAAAATTGTCAAAAAAAAAAAAAAGAAATTAAATGGATTTTTGCAGCCTTGAGAACATTCATGAGGAAATAAATATAAATTAATTGGTTATCAATATTTCGAAATGGGGTCTTATACAAAAAATATTTCTTTCATGGAAGAGTCTCACATTTAGATCTTGTAAAAGTGTTTCAGAACTGAAAAAAAAAAAAAAAAAAAAAAAAGAATTTGTTTGTCCAAAAGAGAATTCTAGATATTTTTTTCTCGTGGATTTGAGACAATATGTATTAAAATAGATATTAGCGACTTCGTGAACATTCATGAGGAAATAAATATAAATTAAATACTTATTAATACTTTAAAATGGGAGATTGTACAAAGAATATTTCTTTCAGGAAACAGTCTCACATTTTAGATCTCGTGGAAGTGAAAGGATTTAGATCTTGTAAAAGTGTTTCAGAACTGAAAAAAAAAAAATTGTTTGTCCAAAAGTGAGTCCTAAATTTTTTTCTCGTGGATTTGAGACAGTATGTATTAAAATGGATATTTGCGACTTAGAGAACATTCATGAGGATATAAATTAATTACTTATCGACACTTTGAAATGGGAGATTATACAAAGAATATTTCTGTCATGGAACAGCCTCACATTTTAGATCTCGTGGAAGTGTATTAGAACTGGAAAAAAAAAATTTTGTTTTTCCAAAAGTGAGTTCAATATATATTTTTTTTTTCCTATGTCAACAGATTGTTTTTCAACTTAAATGCAACAAAGTATTAGATAAAGATAAGTTATCTTAGATAAAGTGCATTTTATGCTATATTTTACTGAGGTATAAAAAACATTATATATCAAATCAGCTGGAAAGGTGTCCACAAAACCTTCACGCATACTCTCTAATTAACTTTTCATGCCAGAGAATGCCTTGCACTTTAGCGTGAATTTGGTTTTTTTTTTACTGAATATATCGTGTCATCCTTGGCAAGATTTTTGGTGATTAATCCCAGGCACGTGTTACTAGTATCCGGAAATCGAATTTGAACCTTAAACGCGATTTTCTCAACTGAATGAAATAAAGACTTGAGACAAAACTGCGGTTGTAATAACAAAATTCCACATCAGATTTCATATATTTAAGTCATTTCAGGTTTGAGTTATTGCGTTTACAAGTTTTCAAAAGTACTGACCGACAGACTGCCAACCCCTTGTCATATTTGATTCAAAATTTGATTGCTGTCTAGACTATTGATGGTAAATCTGTGTACCGAACCTTATCTATTTAGCTCTCTTCGTTTTATAGTCATCGTGTTAACTTATATTCGAACCTCCGGACAGACGACTCCCTCCTAGCGGATTTTTCTCAAAATTTGATAGAAATCTAAAATTTTGACATAAAAACCATAAACCAAATTTCATCTGTCAAGATCAAAGCATTTCTGAGTTATCTTTGTCAGAGACAGACAGACATTTTCTAAAAATGTGTTCTTCGAACTGAGGGAGGTCTAAAACGTGGAGATTCGCCAAAATCTCGAGTTCGATTATTTTGGCGATTTTGACGATTACTACGTATATGAGAAAGTGAAAACGGAAATAGGACAAATGTGCACATTAATCGCAAAGAAATATATTTTGTAAAATCAGTGGCGTAGCAAAGACACGAGGCGCCCTAGATATACAAGTTTTTTTCCCCTTCTTTTTCTTATTCAAAGTTCGGCAAAGTTGAATGGAACCCGAGACGTTGTATTAATTTTTCATTCCTTCATAATATATGATGTCAGTGGGATTGGTCACTCCGAAAACTTTCTCGCATACTCTCTAATGAAAATGTTATCTCCCTACCTCCCCAAGGATAAAACTGTGACAAGGCCTTGAACGATTAAAGCATTCATATTTTTATTTAGGTCGGGATAGCCTGGTTGGTAGAGAGTCGGATTTGCGTCCCTTGGGTTGCGAGTTCGAACCCCGCCGGCCGAAGATTCCCCGCGTGCTTGGTGGCTGACGCGCGTTAAATCTGTCGTGGACACAAAGTCCTCTATATGGAGAGTAATACCACTGGGGGTACTGGATCAGGGGGGATCGTTCTCTGATTCAGGTCTAAACTACGATCTGTGGTTGAGTGAATGAAATGCGTGAATGAAGTCCGTCCCATAAAAAGGGTTGTGACGTGTGTGTAGCTAAGTCGTTCTTTTGGCCCTAGATGGCGCTATTATAGAAACAAGAGGCGCTCCCCTTCAGGCTTAAATCGGCTGTCTTCGAACAGCGTGCTTTTCCATGGCAAGTGCCATAAGAAACAACAATATTTTTATTTTCAGAGTTCCACACAAGAACGTTTTTTACTTCTTTGTACAATAAAGGAAATGATATTACGTTTCGGGCGCTTTTTACTTTTTCGTGTACCTGGTATACAGAAAGCAATATAATCGCCAAAAAATTCGAACCGGAGATTTCCACGAATTTCCAAGTTTTAGACCTCGCAGAGTTCGGAAACGACATTTTCGGAAAATGGCTGTCAGCTTGTCTATCTGTGACAAAGTTAACTCAAAACCACTTGATCTATGTGAATGAAATTTGGTACGCGGTCTTTATATCAAATTTGTAGATTTCTGTCAAATTTTGAGCAAAATCCGCTAGGAGGAAGTCCGTCCGTCCTGCTGTTTGAATATAAGTTAACATGATAACTATAAAATGAAGAGAACTAGACAGATAAAATTCGGTACACAAATCTAACATCTACACACCTCTCAAATTCTATATTAAATCCAACAAGGAACTGTGTGTCTGTTGGTCTGTTTGTAAATCTTTAGACACAGAGAAACGCGGTCACTCAAAAACACAGTGACTTAAATATCAAATTTGATATGGGACTGCAAGTGAAGTTTTGTGTCAAATTTTTGTTTCAACCCGTTGGGGAAAACGCATCTAAAATATAAATTTGATTTTCGGAGGCTATTAACAGTATGTTATGGATAATCGCCAAAGATAACATGATAGATTCTGAAAAAATGCTAAATTAACGCCAAAAGTTACGCCAAAGTACATCAATGTTATGCAAGGTGTTCTCTGGGATGACAAGTGTATTAGAAATAATACTAAAATTTGATACGGAATTGCAACTTATATGCCAAGATTATACACCAAATTTCATTTATTTAAATCATTTCACTTTGATATGGATGAGGATACAAAGACCGTCAGGTCAGCCCTTTGACGGATTTTTTTCAAAATTTACAAAAATCTACACTTTTAAATGATAAAACTGGTTTTCATTTTCATTTTTTCTAGTCGTTGCATTTTTGAATTATCGCGATCATATGCATGTGAAAGTACAGATCTAAAGATGGTCAACCCTTAAGCGGATTTCGTTTCAAATTTTACATTTTAAATGTTAAATCATTACTCCAATATTTGTCTTTGCATTTTGTAGTCGTCGTGTTCACTTGTACTCAGACAACTTCCTTTGAAGGGATTTCGTTCAAAATTTGTAATTTCAATTCGTAGAAATCTATAAATTTCAGGTAAAAGTCATCTATCAAAATCCATTTGTTTGCCTCAAAGCTTTTTTTTTTTTTTTTTTGCAAAAATATTGGGCAAACAGATTGACAGATATTGTTTGCCAACAGATTCTAAAACAGCGCTTTTGCGTTAAGATGAGTTTAATTCGGCAAAATAGGGGTGACAGGAAAGATGAAAGGTGGAGACGTTTACATTTAACAATAAAGTAAATTCCGTAAGTGGCGCATATCCTTTCGTGTGCCCCCCCCCCCTTATCGAAATAGAGCCGTCGAAAAGTGGTCGTCTCTCAGAATGCTGAAACGAACAGCAGACATAATTCTAAAAGATGTTTTTCGGATTCAGGGGGGTGTAAAAGGTAGAAATTCGTCAAAATGCCTAGTTCGAATTTTTTAGCGATTATAATATTTTATCTTTGTGCACTTCGTATACGAGAAAATAGAAATTGTCATAAAATCATTAATATTTTGTCTGCAAGGGTAGCTTTTGGTATATGTCTACATTCTTTCTTGTTCCCTGTCACTGTCCTACTGAAAGCTCCCTAAACTTACAGATTCGCAAAAAGACTTTTTTTTAAGGAGAGGAAGGGAGGGACGGATAAAACATAAATTCGATTTTCGGGTACTTTTAACGCATGCCAGGGATTAATCGCCAAATAACTCGCCAGGATGCACTATAGATTCAGTAAAAATGCTATATTCTCGCCAAAGGCTAATATTTCTTAACTATTGTACGCCAATGCCATGCAAGACATTCTATAGCATGACAAGTTTATTAGAAAGTATGCGAGACAATTTCGGGAGAACATTCCCGCTGGTTTTTTCCTAATTTCAAATCTTTAGATTCTTACAGCATTAAAAAAAAATATTGGCTGTTTTTTTTAAATCCTAATCCGGGCTCTGCTTCTCCTAAAGCCGGTCAAGTGCAGGACAAATTTAGGACAATAATCATGGAAGCTTAAAATAATCTTCTGAAGAAAAGGATAGCAAACACCTGGTCTTTTATTGGAGGTAAAGATAAAATAAACATCTGTTGCCAAAAATTCTAACCAAAAAAAAAAAAAAAAAAGGACATTGAAGGGACATGCTTTCGTACATGGAATTTCATTGTCCATCTAGTTTATATCGTGGTGCACAATACGTTTAATCATTAAAAGTAAGTCCTATTTATCCGTTACTGAATAGGTGGAGCAAGAATGAAATAGCGAACTATCTTTTCACTTCAAATGGGGTTATAAAGCCATTTATCAATCGAAGTTCGGAAGGGAACGTGAGAGGACAGCAGCGATTTATCAACGAAAAGTAACCTGAGAAACAGAAGAAAGATAGCACTGTGCAACAATCAGTCAGTCGTAAATGCTTTAAATCAGAATTTCTCAAACTACGGCATATATATATATATATATATATGTGTGTGTGTGTGTGTGTGCGTGTGTGTGTGTGTGTGTCAGCGTATGAATAAATTAAGATAAACTATATTTTTTTGTTGATGGCTTTTTATATAAAAGATTTAAAAGAATGAAAAATGGCATTCATTGTAGCATTTCCTTTTTTTTTTTTTTTATGGATCACAAGCTTTTTGGTACATTCATTTTTGGTTTTTATTTATTTAGTACAAAATTAAATAAGCTTAAGAATTCCTGCTTTATATTTTTTTCCCACAGCTCTTGTTGTTATGTGTGTAAGGCCAGATATACACAACTAGATAAAAAGAGCAAAATTAAAGATTGCCCCATTTTTCATGTAAAATTACTGCCATTCTGACTTCTGCTGCATTCTATTACACTTTGGAGAAAATAGTGTTGGTAGTGATTATTGAAGGTGATTACCCATAACTTTAAATCATTAAATAAATTATTATTTTCCTTTTATGTTTCCATATCTATTAATAATAAATGAGACTGTTTGTCTGTGCAGGTATGGAAGCGCACTAGAAACCAGACCTTTGGCTTAAAAATGCCGGACGTGGCACTTATGTACTTTGAGATTGAAAATGTATATTTCAAGACCGATTTTTTAACTTTTAATTAATTTTTATTAATTAATAATTAAGCGAATTGTGGAGTTTTTCTGTGATAATTTCCAAAAATATTATCCCACAAGAAAATTACAAAATTCGAAAAATTGTCTTTTTAACTATATCAATTTATTTATCATGCAGTACTTCATTGTTCCATTGAAATCCAAACCGTCTTCAGTGTTTCATCAAAGATTGATTCACTTTATTTTCTTTAGTTATTGAAAGCTAAAAATGAAATATTCTGTTTATTAATGTACAGTTTAATTGGTGAATTAGAAAGTGAAGCTGCAATACTGCGAAAGAAAATGTGCAATTAGAAGATATTACTCAAACATCAGTTATCCATGCACACGGACTGTTCACAACGTACCACATAATATTATGCTCCCCATTTCGGAATATTTAGGACTCCTTTTTTCTCCCTATTTTTTTATAGAAAATGCATGATAATCATCTTAATGAATCTGTAACTGAGGTTAAAAGCGCCCCCCCCTTTTTTTTGTCTCTAGACCTCATTAATGATTTTGTAAGTATAAATTGGTATTATTTTTTCGCCATATCTTTATATTTTTCTTTAAACCTGCGGGGGAAGTCTTCTTACAGCTTTCTTGTAGACTCTATAACAAATGTGTTATATGCATAAAGCGGCGGATGTTTTTGGAATTCCACCCTTGACTCATCGCTTATCTTTCTTTAATTCTTCATCACTGGACATGCAAATGCTTGTGAAAGGAAGGTCCCCACTAAAACTTTCCAAAATCTTTTAAAACAATTGATTTTTACCATTTTATTTAGCATTTAACTTTGCTGTTATTTATACTGTTATGAATTTGGGGTTTCTTTCGCTTTGTTAGTCGATGAAGAAACACCATCAACAGGTCTCAGTAAGAAACAACGACTTTTATTAACTCGATGACAAGAATACGCAGACAACAAATACACAGCCGAGATATACGCAAACAATACACAGTAGCCCAAGAGTAGTAATCGGTAGTAAACAACCACACCACACAATGTGGCCAGGCAGAATTCAGCAGGATGAGGGAAACTACGTAGATTCACTCTACTGTCTCTCCAAATGCTTGCAATTCTCCACTGTCTACTCGCTTTAGCTGTATCCAACTGCCAACTCACTACTACACGACTGGCTACTCCATACACGACTCGATGCTGCTTCTATAATAAGCATCAGAATTCGTGCACAGTTCATTTCAACAAATGCTTGAGCTCCACATAACGCTTGCGCTTCGCTGGACTGATACAACTATTCGCTGTTGACTCGATATGCGATTCCAAACCTTTCGGCGACTGTTTCCATGATTGTCTTCTTTTTAGACTGCTTGCCTTTTATAATTCTCGGAGGCGGGCAGAGAAGGTTCTGGAACAATCAGGCATATCTCAGTTTCTATTGACTCTATCGCCAAAATTCTAGAAGATCGCAGTATTATCAATTTTGTCGTCAAATTCGACGCCAGTCACCAAATTCGTCGCCAGAGCGCGAAATGGTCGACAAGTTTGTCGCCACCTCCTGAGATCACTAATTCGGCACTAGATCGGCATCCAACAGAGTTGATTGCAAAACGGTCTTTCAAGTGCTTGAATTAACCGTGCTGGGAAGCAACATTACAGATTTGTAACAATGCCTTGTTCAGAATGTTAAAAGCTATTGCATTGCAGTTTTATCAGTTACTACTTTTTGCAGAATTTTAAATAAAGATAAAAAGAATATCTTTTAACCATGGGTCTGGTGCAGTATAGACAGATATAGCTCTTTCGCTATTAAATCCTACAATCTATACATCAGCTGATGAATATTCTGTACTTCATAATATAGGGGGTGAAATCGAATACTAATTTTAGATCCCTTTCTTCAATCAATTGGAACCAAAATTTGACACAAAACTATAGTATTAGTAACGAGAACACAATCGAAATTTCATTTTTGAGGAAACTTCCCATTCTCGTACTCAAGGTAGTTGCTTCCGAAGAGGAAGGTGTTTCAGAAAGAAAAATAAAAAGTCTTTGTGGTTTTGAATTATCCCATTTAAATGCATTCGAATGTATAGAACAGACTAACAGACGGTTTGGGTTGACACAGATTTCACTGTGTCAAGTATAGATTAATACTGATACTGGATTGTACCTAATACAGCTAGTAACCGATTGATTTCCTGACAATAGGTATTAAAACATCATATCGTTACTGTTCACAGATGGCAGTTTTAAAGGTTGTTAAGTTTAATTTTGTACTTTGTTTTTTTTTAAGCCTTATTAAAAGGTAAAAGATTTAAATTAAAACTAATAGCAGGAGTTTAATTTTATATTTAAGTATTTCGTGGTATTTTTTTAGAAAATATTTACATTTTTAGTTTTAAAAGTATAAGTATTTTCTTTTTAAGTACATTTATAATCATTATGCTCTTAAAATTCTCTTTGTATTCAATTATTAATTTTTATTTGCTATAAATTAATTTATTACTAATAATTCTCTTCTTTGAATTACCAATTTATTCCGAATTAAAAACACTGTTTAAAATAAAATACATTTATTTATTCACTGAAAATCTCATCGAACTTTGTAAACTCAGTAAATATTGAAAGAAAAGATAAATTCAATGGAATTATTTTTATCATGGTTAGTAACTTCATTCTAAAAAATTCTCCTATTTCCTGATCTAATTCCATTTTCTGTACTTAATTACTTCAAGAGAAGCTCTGTAAACTTGCTGAATCGGCTAAAAGCCTAACTTTCCCTCACTCCGAGTGAAGGGACAAAATACCGCTGACTTGTCAAATTCTTTCTTAACAGATCCCTGCCTTGTTAGTGCGTGTAGCGACTGTAAAAAAAAATCTTTTCCCTATCAATATCTCATGTTATATAAGACGAGAGATAATTTATTTCTCGCTCTTCCCGACTTCTGCTTTTGTGCCGCGCAGAGAGCGGACGTACCTTGTCCGCGCCTATTTATAAATAAATCATGCATGCCACCCGAGAGAAATTAAAACGAACTTAAAAATACAAAGTCTCTTCACTGCTTGTCGCACCTGCATACACCGTATTACGACTTTGTGATACTGTAACGATCCGATTCTTTCTGTTATGCTGATATAAGTATCACTTTGAGGTTTTGCATCATATTGGTACAAGTATCATCTTGATGCTTTATATCATGTTGATACACTATCAGCCAAACCTATCGGAGACTAATAGCTAATACACATACGAATATGATTCCAAATTTGGATTTCGCTTCTTCGGAGGAGGCGGTGGATTTGATTTTGACAGTGATTGACGGATGGTTGAGAAGAGGAAAGAAAGAATAGTAAATAATATATGGAAAACTTAGCTTCGCCCTGAAGTTTTTTTTTTCTTTCTAAAATCATGTTTTTTCGGAGAAAATATTTAGATACGAATCACATACTGATTACATATGAATATTTTTCTATCTTACCTACATATGAATTGCTCATATAAATAAAAAAAAATCATGAATGCACTTAGAATCACATGTTATTCGAAGCATTCTGCTATATTACAGTATTCATTTTACAGTTTATCTACCATTTCTTATATCTTTGAACTTACACGCAGTTTCATCATGGTGAAATCGTGTCCGCTATATCACATTGTCAGCGTGAGAGCAGCTAGAAAAAGGCTGTAATAGTTAGTTACAAAAAAATGTTTTTTTTTTTTTTTTGTGTGTCTGTGTGTGTGTTTAAAAACTCCTTTTTTCAAGAAAGCGCCTATACAGATAAACTTAAAAAGTAAAACTATTAAATATAAATACATAAGTAAAAAAATAAAGCAAAAAGCCGAGGACCAGAAACAATCGCGTCATTCGTATTGTTCTAATCACTATACTGCACTGCTCACACTTCGAAGTGGAGGTTGAATATGCTTTTTCTGATAGTTAGTTATAAAAGAATTTTTTTTCTATGAAATCGCATTTTCTTAGGAAAGACACCTATATAGATAAATTTAAAAACCAAACCTTGTTTATATATAAAATTTGATTCAAATCGTTAGTGCCGTTTCCGGGATACAATAAATAAATAAATTTTTATATATACAAGAATCTTTACAAGAACAAGAACACATACCTTTTTAAATTGTCGCGTACACGATTTAATTTAAACAACTCAACTCAACAATTTCTTCTAAAAATGCAAATGTTAATTTAAGAAAATTCTTCCAGAACTCTTTTTTTTTTTTTTTTTTTTTTTTTTTTTTTTTTTGTAAATATTTGTTTCGTTAAAATTATTTTCTTACAACCGTGAGAGTTATTTTGTTGCACAAGCAAATTTGTCTAGTTCCATATTAATTTCAAGGATTAAAAGAATTTGATGTTCCAGCATTTTGGTTATTAGAGAAGTTTTATTTATAATATTTTGTTGGTACTAAATGCTGATGCAACAAAAGTTATAAAATGGGGAAAGGTGGGGGATTCTTTAATGGTATATCTATCACCTTCGCGTGGAGTAAAAGGATAATGATGGATAGGGATAAAATACATATAGATAAAAAAAAAAAAAAAAAAAAAAACATCACGCATGCTCATAGTGTCGACAACGTAAGATTACAAACTAGACCATATCGATCTAATACTTTACATCAGTTAGATAGAGTATAGCAAGTTTGAAAATAAATGAGGTCGAAAAGATTATACTCGGTATCAAGCGAGTCCAAATACTGATTATTGATAAACAGATATTCTTTGTATCAATTTTGTGTACCTAAAATTGATACAAAGCAAACAATGTCACCCAACCTTACGATCAATTCCTCAACAAATCTGGTTCACAATCCGGTACCAATCCATACTTGAAATGCTAAACCAGTGTAACAAATTTTATCCACCTAGATTTTTATGTTCTGAAAATATCGTGTTCAAACGCACTCTGATAATTGGATAGACAATCTTCCTCAGAATAGATTTCATTAAATATTTGATAGAATTCTATTAATTTGATCTAAAGCTCATTCATCATATTTTGTTCGTCTTACTCGCAGCGTTTTAGAGATATCGCGTTTACAGACAATTAGGCAGACAGACAGACATAGAGCCTCTGTGACAATCATTTGGAACATTTATACCCCTTAACACCCTCTCCCTCCAGTCATTTTACTTCTTCCCAGCAGGGTATTTTTTACGAGAGATAAAAGGACGCATCTCCAAATGGATATTACATCTACTGCTTATTTTGTTCTTTATAGAACAAAATACATATTGCTCACGTGTCATGCACGCTTGCTAAGCAGTGCTCATGTCTATATGGCACAGTGATTAATTTCTCATTATGGCTCTCGAGATAGCTTCTCATGTCTACATGGCACAGTGATTAACTTCTCATCCTCGTTCTTGAGATATCACCTCATGTCTACATGGCACAGTGCTTAACTTCTTCTCCTCGCTCTCGAGATAGCTCCTCATGTCTACATGGCACAGTGATTAACTTCTCCTTCTGGCTCTCGAGATAGCTCCTCATATCTACATGGCACAGTGATTAACTTCTCATCCTCGCTCTCGAGATAGCTTTTTCCAGAAAGAAAGTGTTTCAATAAAAGAAACTTCAAATAAAAGTTGAAAACGATTCTCCGTCCTTTTTATCTTATACTCATATACCCCACGCAATTGCTAAGAAATGCTGATGACCATATCCCACACTGCTTACTTGAGGGAACTTCTCATTCTCGTACTCAAGGTGGTTTCTTCCACAGAGGAAGGGGTTTGATAAATAAAAATGAAAATTGTGGACGATACCCAATTCCTTCTATCTTACCCACACAAAGGCGATAAAAGAACTAAGCTGTCAATAGTGCATTTAAAACACGGTACGAAAGAGGAAATCTAAAATTGGAGAAACATTACGAAACGAACAAAATATTAATCTTTCGATAGGGACAGAAGAGTTTTTAGGGAAGACGATAAGATTTGTTTCATGTACTTCTGTGTCTCCAAGATAAGTATGCCAAGGATCACTTGATGGGAGAGATAAGAAGGTCTGGTGACCTATTTTTTGTTACAATTCTAAAAACGCAGGGCGCGTGTACACGGAAAGCACTAAATTTGGCATAAACATTTTTTAACACGATAATGAACATTTGTTTATCTTTACGACTCTTGTATTTACTTGGCGTTTTTATATTACGCAAAGCTTCATTTTACATTAGATGCCAAGAACTTCCCCAGGTTTATTTCGCGATTTTTAGTTTATTCCGACATTGCTAAGTTTCATTACACACAAAATGCCAAAATTTCGCCAAAATGGTTACTTCCCCGGGTTTACTTGGCGATTTCTAGATTGTGTCAAAGATGCTAAGGTAATGGGTTTACTTGGCGATTTCTAGACTGTGAAAAAAACGCCAAGGCAATGGGTTTACTTGACGATTTCTAGATTGTGCCAAAAACGCCAAGGTTTTTCTTGGGGATTTTCATGTTATGCTAACATTATCAAGCTCCATTACACATAAGATTCCAAGATTTCGATAAGATGCTTGTATTTTGAGTTTTACCTTTCTGTTTTCAGATTGCGCAAAAATCACCACTGTTATAAGTTGTTAAAATGGTTGCATTCCCCATTTTACTGACGATTTTTCAGATTACGCCAAAAACGACAAAATAAAAGTTTTACTTGGCAGTTTTCAGATTACACGCGATCGCCAAGCTCCATTATATATAGGATGTCAAAATAAATGTATTCCCATGTTTACTTGGCGATTTTCAGATTACACCAAGACTAGATTAAGTCTATTACTACTGCTGACGATAGTTCGCATTTTTTTTTTTTTTTTTTTTTGGCGATTTATCGCAGAGGCTGTAAAATTAAATAAGGATTACATAATTGGCTGACATATTATCTGCGAATTTCTTGATGCCACACATATGATCCAAAAAATCGTGCAAAATATTCTTCAGGGTATTCTCTGTGAGTTATAACTATTCAGTTTGGTACATACTTACTTTTTGGCTTGCAAGTACTCATTAAAAAAGAGTTTTCAAAATTTCAGTTAGATTTTAAATAAAAAATTAAACAAAGCTTTGGCATTTTCAAGCAAAGAAACTTTAAAAACAAAGTACGATAAAGAATTATTATTGTGATCAAAAAGCACTCGGAATGCTTCAATTAAGATATATCTATAATAGATATGGTCTTCACACTTTTATCAGATATTTTTTTAAGACTTCTGTAAATATTTGGCAACAGTCTGGAAATTATTTTATTTTATCGTCTGAAAATAAATTTGTTTTTAAAAAGATAAAAATTTTAATTTAGTCTATTTTCCAAAATAGCGAAGGCAATTAAGAAAAGAATATGTAATAAAATATCTTTGTGCAAAACAATTCTTGCAATAAATATATTTAAGTTGCACAAAGTCTTTAAAGGCAATTATATATCAAGAACACGATTGTTTGAGTGGATTAAAATGTTTTAAAAAGGTAGAGAATCTGTTATACATGAATCACGATCTGGAAGCCCTTCACTACGTCTTATTATCAACATGTTGATCAGATCAGAGAATTGGCTTTTAATGATTGATGTTTAACATTTAGAGTCATTACTGCATACGTTTCTATACTGAAAACTTCGAAAATAATAAAAATTATAAAATAATAAGAGGAGTAACTAGTGAACTTTACAAAAGGAAAATGGATTTTTCACAATGCCATTATTATTTCATGAACTTTTGGCGAAAAAAAAAATCATTAAATATGGATCTTGAAGTTCCGTATTCACCTGATATGGCACCGTGTTACTTTTTCACAGTTAAGATTGCCTCTTCATGACGGCATTTGGAATCCCTTAATTATATAGAATTCACTACGAACTCTGAAGGGCTTTGACAAAGAAGATTTTAAGCCATATTTTGTTGATCGGAAAAAATGTTTGCAGAAGTATATTGCAGTTGGGGGAGATAATCTTGAAGGAGAAGCAATACGTTTTGACCAATCAATTGATACTTTTTTTGCCATCATTCCTTTTACTTTTGATTCACAGGAGTAGAATTATAAAAGTCTTAATTGGAGCAACAGAACAAAACAAACACTGGTCATGTAAAATCTTCTTAATACTTATATGCAAGTGATTTTTTTGCTTTGACTGTTTTCACCCTTAGGTCGTTAGGTTACCAATAACGTTCTTAGTGAAATAAAAAAAAAGCTTTCTCCCATTTCATATAGCAGTCTTTTACTTAGTTCTGTGGATCATTTTCATTTCCACATATGCTTGTGGATATAAACCAAATCCTTGGGGGTCGATTACAAAGGGTTCCTATTCTGTGATGAATTGATTTGTAAAGATCTATGCATTCGGACCTTACCAGTGAAACCTCAGTGATTGATTATCCATCTGTTATCCACCAGCATTCCAACTGTAAATTTTTCATACCCATATATTAACTGTAACCGTAATTTGTATTAGGAATAATTTCAGCATAATTCCTCGTATAGACATGAAATAAAAGCTTTTGTTTTAGTTTTAAAATGGTTCGCTTTATCTATCATCTCATTCACCATAGATTTTGAATTGAACAAAGCTCGGTTAATATTAACTTGAGATAATATTAGGAACGTTTCATCTATCCTGTCAAATTTCAAAAGAACATTTTTTTTTTTTAATTCTTAAAGCGAAATTTAGGGATGTTGAGCTTAATGTTAATAGTTCTACCATGAGAAGTTTGTCTTGGTAATTGTCCAGTAGTCACATTTCCGAAAACAATGAATATTTTTCAACACAGGTGACAATGAGTTTAAAAAGTTAAAAAATTCTCCATGCCCTAATTTACTAGACTATATGTTTGATATTATCTGAATTTTGATATACCGGAAGAACTGACAGAGACGATTGATTATCTGCACGAACAGAACCGGAACAGACCTTTGTAGGGGGTCCTCAGTCATTCCATTTTATCTTTCAAACCACTTCCTTAGCCTACGGTCACTACATCTTTGTTGAAATATAAAATTCGCCAAAACTATTAATCGATAAGTCAGTCAGGTAAGTGTTGAAATTTTTTTATTGATTTTTACTTTAATTTCCATGGAATAAGATTTTAGGTTACAAATATGATAAACCAAAGTCAAGAAACAATAAATGAGGGTTTACTTCCAAAAAAGTTGGCTTTAATATCTCGCTTATTAGAAATATTTATACTTGAAATCAGTTGTAAATAAAATGGTAAAAACATTTATAAGCCTTTTAACGCATATTTCACTTTCTCCTATATGTAGTATAGTGAATGTACAGTAATCATAAAAAAATCCAAATACGGGACTTTGAGGAATCTCACATTTTAGGCCTCCCTAGAGCTAGACGAATGAAATTTGCTATATGGTCTTTACACCAAATTTGTTGATTTATATTAAATTTTAAACAAAATTCTTTTAGAGGATGTTTGTCTATCCGCCTGTTCGAATATAAATTAATACGATAACTACAAAATGAAGAGTATTAAATTGATAAAATTCAGCATATACATTTAACATCTATAGTGTAGACATCGGTCAAACTTTGAGCCAAATCCAATGAGGATTTGACTGTCTGTCAATCTGTACTTTCAGAAACATACAAGCAGAAAACGCAATGACTTAAATGTATAAAATTTGGTATGGGATTTTATGACTGCCGTTTTGTGTCAAATTTTTGTTCCAATCGGTTGAGAAAAACGCGTCTAAAACATAAATTCGACTTTTGGATACTATTAACCCATACCAGGGATTAATCGCTAAAATATTCGCCAAGGATCACATGACAGATTCAATAAAAATGTTGAATTCCCGCCAAAGTTTAATATTTCGTATCTATTGTCGCCAATACTACACAATGCGTTCTCGGGTATAACACCTTTGTTAGAGAGTATGCAAGAACGTTTTGTGGAAACTACTCTCGGTGATTTATTACTGAAATTTATGGAATATAGAGAAGATAAGTAGCCTACATGATATGACATTATTACTTTTTTTTTTTGCCTTCTTATGATATTTCCCTAAAAAAAGGAGTCATAAACGATTAACATTTTGTCCTTATAGCTCCTATTATTGGCGCAAGGAGTGCTTTGTCCTCAGGTCTCTAATCCTCTGTTGAAATGCAAATTGTTAAATAAAAAACGAATTTCATTCAAACGAATTGAAAGCAAATCTTAAAATATGAAAGAAAAAAAATGTTTTGCAATTTAAATAATATTTAACTTTATTTTTTATACTTGAATACATGATTTTTTTTTAATTAAATAAATGCACAACATTATATTAGTCTCAAAATATTAAAAAATATCTCACCCTTTTTTTGCAACTGCCTAAGGTCTATTTGATATTCCGCCTATGCATGAATAATGTTTTTTTTTTTTTTTTTTTTCTAGAAAGAAACTTCGAATGTATTTTAATTTCGAAAAACAAATTTTTAAAATTAAGGATAAAAATCAGGGCAAATAAAAATGTCTAAGAATTGAAAAACAGACAGAAAAGGTATTACTGAAACAAACAAACAAACAAACAAAATCTTACCAATTAAACGAATTTCAAGAACAATTCTACCATTCTTAATATTCGATGCAAAAGATAACTTAATAATTCTTAATTTTCATAAATGTTGCCATTTTCAAAAATTAATTTCTCCAATTAATCACGAAATTGAACGAATTTCTAGAACAATTCTTACATTCGTAATATTCAATGCAAAAGATATTTGAACCATTCTTAAATTTCATAGATATTGCCAGGTGCAAAAAATAAATTTCTCCAATTAATCGCAAACGATTTTTCATTTTTAATACAGTTTTAATTTTAAAAACAGTAATTCTTTATCTCTAACCACGAAAAATTAAGTTAAAAAATGTCATGACTCTACCAGAGAAAGTAGATCAAAGCAAGATATTAACCGATGGGGGATAGAAAATTGGATTTTCTGTATCTAGGCTACAGAGAGGCCCTAGAGTTTTAAATCATGTAGAAAGTAAGCTGACATATAATGGTCATGGAACTTTTTCCTTTCTTTTTCACGCACTGTATTTTTCTAACTAACGATATAGGGAAAAAGGGCGAAAATTCTTAGGGGAAATCCATACCTTTCTCTCTTTTGCTGATTTTTTTTTTTTTTCACGTTCTACATGTTTCTTGTGGATTCTTTGTATTGGGTTATGTGTACATCTCACCGCTGAGTCACGTGTGGCTTGGAACGTGCTTATAGGTAAACTCATTTGTCTTTAAAGGGCACATACAACAACCTCTGTGACGTGTTGAGTGTGAATTTGCTCGTAGCCACGAAAAAGATAAAACAACGAAAAATGGTCAATATTTTTATTAAATCAGCGGCAGTGACCTTACCAAACTTTCTCCCAGATAAAAGTGTTATTCTTTCTACCACTCCCGCATTAAATTCCAAATTTTGGCTTCGAACGCAACAAGTGCTCAGATTTTTATTATCAGAGTCATACGTATGAAAGTTTTGTGCTTCGTAATATACTAACAAAATGAATGAATATACATTTTGGGCGTGTTTTTTCTCGGTCCAAAATGCTTGTTCTCGAATGGTCAGATAGACAGACTTCCTATGAAAGAAGTTTGTTCAAACTTTGACAAAACTTATAAATTTGCTGTAAAGATCACATATCAAATTCCATCCATCCAGCTGAAAGCGTTTCGTTGACTTATCGTGTTCATGGACAGACAGACAAATGGACGGATAGACAAATATAATTTTAAATATTTCTAATTCATGTTTTCGAATTAGAGATGTCTAAAATAGCGTTAAGATTCGCTAAGTTTTTTTTTTTTTTGACGATTACAAAATATTTTCATTGTATTCTTTGTATACGGTTTTCTTTCACATGTTTTAACCGCATGTCAAAGATTTATTGCCAAAGATCAGCCACTCTACTATTGTTCTCCAATGCCATGTGATTAATGCACAGATATCGGTTTTCTATTTCATATTACGAGCAAAGAACGCTTATGAATAGGATTCTAAAATTAAAAAAGTTACCTACCGTGGATTTCACGAATTTGATCAAGGTTCAGAATATTATGGGGGGGGGGGGCTGCATCTTTATTAGGGTTTTGGTTTGGTTTGGTTTAGTTTAGTTATATTAACGTCCCGTTTGAAGCAACACTAGGGCTCTCTTGGGACAGACCTCGTCATTTTGAATCGCGATCAGATGACGAGGACAACATCTGAGCTGGCACTCCCCTCTCCACAACACACGACACCAGCGGGAGGACGTTTGGTCAGGACGGATTTAACGTGCAACAGACCCCCTTACACGACGGTTCTTCAGTGGAATCGGCTCCCGAACCTGAAACCCTCCGGTTCCGAAGCCGAGACCTTACCACCAGGCCACCGCGGCCTACCTTTAATAGGAATTATCAAAGAAAGTTTCGAGAAGTTGGTTGTGTATTTCAATTAATGCTTTTATGTTCACGCGCTTTATGACGATTTAAATTACATTTTTACTATAATAATTCTTATATCCTATTAATACTATATTAATAGGATATAGGAATTCCTATTAATACTATAATAATTCCTGATCCATTTTACAAATTAGTCTTTTAGAATTTTTAGAAAAATTTGTTAATTAATCAGATATTCTCTCGGAATAATTTGAATCTTCTCTATCATTTCATTAAAATAATATGAATCTTCTTTATAATTTCATTCAAATTAATATGAATCCTCTTTCTGAATAACTTATAAATTCTTAATAACAAATTCTTTACAAATTTTACTTTCTTTAAAGAAGTAAAATTCGTAAAGAACTTCTTTATTTTTATATACAGTGGCTCAAAAAATTGAGAGTACACCTTACTTTTAATTGATAAATCCGACTTTCAATATAAATAACACATTACCGGGTAGTGCTAACATGTTTTTATTTTTACGCATAACAAATGGTTTAATTTAGAGTAAAAATAAAGAAAGATCAACGAAAAATTTCTAAATCGAAAAGTTTCAGAAGCATTTTAAACAAACATGCGTTGAATTTTGCCTCAAAAAATTGAGAATACACCAATGGAATTCTTGTGATATCTCGCATAGAAAGAACGTGTCAGTATTTAGTTGCATGTCTTTTGGATTTTATAATGGCCTCTAAACGTCGTGGTATCGATTCGAAACATTTTTGGTGGTATCTGAAGATTTTTTACCCCATTCTTCTTGGACCACTTGTTTTAAATGGGTTTTGTTTCTAATTTTGTGTTTTTGGAGCACTGCTTCGAGTGTGGTCCACAGATATTCAATGGTATTGATGTTGGGGTAATGTGGTGGTGTGTGTAACTGATGTTTACAATGAAAAAGACACTTTGACGTTACAAGCATTCTGTTTGGGGTCGTTGTCCAATGAGAAAATAAAATTTCCATCTAAACTCAAATTTTTAGCACTTTTCTTTAGATTGCTGCGAAGTATAGCCAAGTAAACCATATCGTTTATAATGCCATCTACCTACCTCCGATGAAGCCATACAACTTCAAATCATGACGGAGTCACCATCATGTTTAACTGTAGGACGTAAACTTTTTGGATCCAAAGCAGTATTAGGCTTTCTCCATACAGTACGTTGGCTGTCATTGCCAAAAATGTTGAGCTTTCTTTCATTACTAAATATAGCTTTCTTCCAAAGGTTATTGGTCGTCAAATTATGAGTTTTTGCAAACTTCAAATGCTTTTTCTGAATTTACAAGCTGATGAACGTTTGCTCTCTAACAATGCGACTTTAATATCCAGCTTGTCTAATGGCATTTCGCACAATTTCAGCACTTCTGCCTATGATTTGAGAAGTTTCTGCAACAAGTTGGATGAACCATATAGTTGCAGCAATTTAAAGGAAAGTATTAAAAATTTGGGTTTAGATGGAAATTTCATTTTCCAGCAGGAGAACGACTCCAAACAGAATGAACGTAACGTCAAAATATGGTGCCTTTTTCATTGTAAACAGCAGTTATAGACACCACCACAGTACCCCGACATCAATGCCATTGAATATTCTTCGGCCATATTCGAAAAAGTGGCTCAAAAAGACAAAATTAGAAACGAAACCCATTTAAAACAAGTGGTGCAAGAAGTATGGGGTATAATATCTTCAGATACCACCAAAAATTGCTTGAATCGGTACCATGACGTTTAGAGGCCATTATGAGAGCCAAAACACATGCAACTTCATAGTGACAGTTTGTTTCTATGCGTGATATTGCAAACATTTCATTGGTGTATTCTCAATTTTTTGAGGCAAAATTCTGCGTATGTTTATTTAAAATGCTTCTAAAACTTTTCAATTTAGAAGTTTTCCGTTGTTTTTTCTTTCTTTTTACTCTAAATTAAACCATTTGTGATGTGTAAAAATAAAAACATGTTTGCTCTTCCCAATAATGTGTTATTTATATTGAAAGTCGTATTTATCAAGTAAAAGTAAGGTGTACTCTCAATTGTTTGAGACACTATATATTTTTCCTCTTTACAAGTATTACATTTCTTTTACTAATTCTTTTTAAAAAATTCAAAGAATTCCTGAAATTTGAAATCATAGAACCATATATTTGCATTTTTCGGAATGAAGAACTTTTATAATGATTGAATTCAACATAACATTTTTTGCAAATAAAAATATAGGGAGAAAAAAAAAAACTGCTGACTAAATGCAACACCGTTTAAAAAGATAACATAATAAATAAATTTGAAATATAATCATTCCTACGTATTTATGCATTTATTAGTTTATTGAAAGTCGCATTTATCAAGTAAAAGTAAAGTGTACTCTCAATTGTTTGAGCCACTATATATTTTTCCCCTTTACAAGTATTACATTTCTTTTACTAATTCTTTTTTAAAAAATTCAAAGAATTCCTGAAATTTGAAATCATAGAACCATATATTTGCATTTTTCGGAATCAAGAACTTTCATAATGATTGAATTCAACATAACATTGTTTTGCAAATAAAAATATAGGGAGGAAAAAAAAAACTGCTGACTAAATGCAACACCGTTTAAAAAGATAACATAATAAATAAATTTGAAATATAATCATTCCTACGTATTTATGCATTCATTGGTTTATTTTTGCCAAACGATTTCACAACAGCTGTTTTTAACGAAAACTTACGTGACAGTAATTAAATAAGACGTCTGTAATAAATTAATGCTTCGAAATAAAGTGATCTGACGTCATGTTCTGCTGTTTTGCATAGCTGTTTCAAAATCTGACATTTTCCCAGCTGTGATTAGGATCCAGTCGGACTGCGAAACTACGTGCATATTGCGGATGCATCGGTTCGTGCTTAGAATGAAATGAAATTTCTTTGTAGTCTAAGTAGGAACTGATCTGATTATTGCAAAAGTAAAATCACACAGGAAAATATTTTTCTATGAGCAAAATAATTTTCTGATCTGAATCTGTTTCCTTTGATGTTCTGATAGCAATTACTATCTGAAGATGATACGTTTTATCTATATGTTTGGCACCCTTTTCTTTCTAGTAAACGAAGTATACAGGATTGGCAACAAAAATATTGAAAAATTCAATTTTTTGCCGGGTTTACACTCGGCCAGTTATAAGACGAGCAATAGGCAGCGCATGCGTAAAAATGCTGAAAAATGATGTTGGGTCGATGGCAAGTAATTGTCCCAATGAGACAACAGCATGCCGCTGTATTGTACTATTTTTTTCTTATTGTACATGCGTTTGTAGAATTTGGTGTTTTTTTTTTGGCGTGAAAAAATTGATCATTTATCTTAGATTAATTCCGACATTTTTTTGTTCTTTGTTCTTTTAGATGCTAGGTTGTGTGAGGTTTTTTCCCCCCTTCATTTTATTTGATTATTTCTTTTTTTATGGTTTTCCAAATTTAGGTGTGGACCTTTTTTATTTTATTTTACCATGTTTCTTTGTGTGAATATCCATAATTTTAATACGATACGCAGTGAAAAAGAAAAATTCAGGGACGCACTAAAGGCAATTTATAGCCAAGCATGGAATGCCTGAATCTATAGCATGAAATTGTGGCAAACATAAATCGGTCCTTTTCTGCGCATGCGCTGCCTACTGGCCGAGTGTAAACCTGGCATTAATTCATTAACTGTTTGTTTGATTTCGTAATTTTTAATTTACTGATTTTACATTGTTAACTGAGTTCTTATTATTGCTACTTAAACATCAGATTAATTGTGATTGGGATACAGAACTTTTTTCTTTCTCCAGCTTCACTTCTATTAATATCACTTTTCTGCGGTATTTCTATATGCTGAATGTGTTTCGACAATTGATTTAAAATAAATATATTTTTTTAGTTAAAACGATAGAAACGCAATTTTTTTAAACAAGTTTATTCCTCATTAGGAACTAAATTTTGAGAAGGTACCGATTTTTTTTTCTACATTTAATATAGAGATCATAAATATCCAAATTCATACAGGGAAAAAAAATATTAAAAAAGAATCGAACTTTCGGTTTGAAATATGGTAACATAACATGTTTTAGATCTGATTAGTACGTTTTTAATCTTTAAAATAATTTGTTAAACAAAGAACCAATCCCCTAACTCCAATTAATGGTCCAATTTCGTTAATTTTTATTTTATATGCCAGCTCACGTTTCCCTAGATATGTCAACAATAGTTGCCTGTTCATCTCTTTTAACCCCCCAAAAATCTCAATAACATTGCTATGGGAAGAAACACCCATTTCGCCAATTTTTATTTTATATAAAAGTTTATGGCCCTTAAATATCCAAGATAAATCAAAAGACCAATTCATGGCGGATAACCCTAGATGTATCATAGGTCGCCTGTCTTCGACCATCTTACAGTTTCAAGAGAATATTAAAATAAAAATAAAGTTTTAGCAAAGCATTCAACAACTAAAACGATTTTGCGAATTAATTTCGTCATTTTACAAAGAAATTAAACTGATATATTTGTTGTGTAAGTATATTAATTTAAAATAAAACCTTCTTCTACTGTGATAAAATGTAACTCATCAAATTTAATTAGCATAACTAAAAGTAATACTATTGTGGGCAGATAGTTGATCTCAGTAGGGAGTCAGTTTTGATTCAACAGTACCAATATACTAACAATTTTATTATATAATGGTCATAGAGCAGTCACACATACATACACAAAATGTATTTAATGTCATTGCAACGTACAGTGGTTCAAACAATTGAAAGTACATCTTACTTTTTACTTGATAAATTTTACTTTCAATATAAATAACACATTACCAAGAAGTGCAAACATGTTTTTATTTTTACTCATAACAAATTGTTTGATTTAAAGTAAAAATATAGAAAAATCAACGAAAATTTTCTAAATTGAAAGCATTTTAAATAAACATAGGCAGTTTTTTGCCTCAAAAAAAATTGAGAGTACACCATGGAAATTTTTGTAATATCTCGCATAGAAAGAAATTGTCCCTATTTAGTTGCAATTCTTTTGATTTTTATAATGGCTTTTAAACGTTGCGATACGGATTCGACTAATTTTTGGTGGTATCTGAAAATATTTTACCCCATTCTTTTTGCAACACTTGTTTTAAATGGGCTTTTAATTTTGTGCTTTTGAACCAGTATTTCGAGTAGGGCCCACAGATATTCAATAGAATTGAGATAGGGGTATTTTTGTGAAGTGTGTAACTGCTGAAAGACAATGAAAGACAGCACATTTTGACATTACGTGCATTCTGTTTGGGGTCGTTGTTCTGCTGGAAAATGAAATTTCCATCTAAACCCAAATTTTTAGCACTTTTCTTTAGATTACCGAGACCATATGATTCATGTAACTTGCTGCAAAAATTTCTCAAATCATAGGCAGAAGTGATGACACTGTAAGAAATGTAATTAGACAAGCTGGATATAGAAGTCAAATTGTCAGAGAGAAACCGTTCATCATCTTGCAAATTCAGAAAAAGCGTTATAAGTTTGCAAAAACTCATCAAATGAAGACCAATAACTTTTGGAAGAAAGTTATATTGAGTGATGAAAGTAAATTCAATATTATTGGCAGTGACAGCCGTCGCATCGTATGGAGAAAGCCGAATACTGCTCCGGATCCAAAAATTTTACACCCTATAGTTAAACATGGTGGTGACTTCGTCATGATTTGGGGTCTTCATCCGGGTTCGGAAATTTAGTTTTTATAGATGGCATTATGAACGATAAGATTTTTTTAGATATATTTAGCAGCAATCTAAAGAAAAGTGCTAAAAATTTAGGTTTAGATGGAAATTTCATTTTTAAGTAGGACAACGACCCCAAACAGAATGCACGTAACGTCAAAATGCGGCGTCTTTTTCATTGTAAACAGCAGTGATAAACATTACCACAGCCCGCCCACATCAATGCCATTGAATATCTGCGCGCCACACTCGAAACAGTGGTCCAAAAACACAAAATTAAAAACAAAACCCATTTAAAACAAGTGCTGTAAGAAGAATGGGGTGAAATATCTTCAGATGCTACCAAAAATTAGTCGAATCGGTATCGCGACGTTTAAAAGCCATTATAAAAGCCAAAAGAATTGCAACTAAATACTGACACTTTCTTTCTATGCGAGATATAACAAAAATTTCATTGATGTATTCTCAATTTTTCGAGTCAAAATTCTGCATATGTTTAACTAAAATGCTTCTGAAACTTTTCAATTTAGAAATTTTTCTTTGATTGTTCTTTATTTTTACATTAAATTAAGCCATTTGTTATGTGTAAAAATAAAAACATGTTTGCAATTCCCGGTAATGTGTTATTTATGAGGAAAGCCGGATTTATCAAGTAAAAATAAGGTGTACTCTTAATTGTTTGAGCCACTGTATTTGAGAATAAACTTTTTAATCAAAACAATGGAATTTTTGTTGTAAAATATAGTTTAAAAGATTTCTTTTTTAATTAGTAAAATTGAAAGGAAATAAAATTGGTTTCACTGAAATATAATACAAAGAAATCTGCTCTCGCTTTATGACTTGTCGAGAAGAATTTTATATACATTGAAACAAAATCTGGATTAAAATTTAAGTACAGTTGAATTGTAATGTACTTTTTTCTAGCTTTATGAGCATCCATATCTTCATCCATGAAAATGCAATTTTTTTTTTTTTTTATAATAAATGAAAACGATAATTATACTTGCAGAGCTAAGAAAAAAAATCCCGGATCTGGCAGATTTATAGCTTTTTAGAGAAACTGAATATTTTTCAAAACTCAAAGAAAGGATCAAAATATTAACTTAGGATTGACTCGTGAATAAATAAATTGATTTTGAAAAAGGAAATCACAGCCAAAGAAGTATAAAATTAAAAATTTATTTCCAATTGCCTTTTTTTCCAGAAAAACATTTTCCTTTTTTTTTTTTAAATATATACTTATTTATAATCAATATAAGAAAACAGATATGAAGTATTTTTTTCCATTATTTCTAATATTAATAAAAGTGAATGTGTGACGGTGTGTTGTAACTCAACAGAATACACAATAGGGTACCGAAATGCACAAAAAAATGTGCATCTTGTTGAAATTTTTTTAAGTAGATTTTTAATTTATTAAAAATTAGGCGAGATTTTGGTGTTTTTCCATGATGACTGCTGAAAAAACTTATGCATACAATAATTTTTAAACCACTTTAAAATTAAAAAAAAAATATCATCACTTTAGTTGCTATGCAATTTTTTTTTTCGAACTTCGATGCATATATTTTTAAAATTCCGTATAATTTACAACAATAGATTTGATTATTGCAATGAAATTCAAACGATTTTTAAAGTTTTATCAAATATTTATTAACGTGTTTTTCTGAAATTGGAAAACAGCTAAGGCAAAAAGATTATGCTTATTATTAAAAGACAGTTTACAGGAAGAATGAGAAAGTGAAATTAAATTATCTCAAAAAACAAGAAGGAATTTGAAACAGATTATTATCGTGATGCTTAAATTTATAACATTATGAAGTCACGGGACTCGACACCATTAAGAATGTTCATATATACAATAAATAGAACAGGTATAATGCTATTAAAATAAGACGCCTTTATTGTCCATTATTAATGATATTTGTTGAAGGAATTAAGTAAAACAAGTTTTGTGCAAAAGATTTAACTGAAAAACACAATGTTCCTGGAGAATCACTTTATTTCCTTAGACGCCAAATATACAATAAGTACCTACTTTAAATATTTGTGTTTTATTTTCAATTTTTATACCCTTAGTGAAAAACAAACAAACAAACAGAGTTGAAAATATAAAACTTACTTACGATTTGTCATTGAGACGGAATTCGGTCGTAAATCAGAGGATCACTTTTTCCTTTCCAGCTTTTAATGAAAGGTTGTCTTTGTAGACGTTAAATTTATAATGCTTTTTTTTCAAAGCCACATTCTATATTAAATTAATGCTATAGCTACTAACAATAAAGATGATTGTGTGCGTGTGCCTTAGCTGACAAAAGGCTAATGCGTTTGACATACCAAACATGGAACATATATTACTTTTGAACGTGAGTATGTGCACTTCGAAGCGATGCTTCAGAAACTTAAGTGATTAAAAATTAAACAAAACTTTGAATTTTTTTTAATCGCCCGTACAAAAACGATTTTTGCATCATCTTAAAATTCAAAAACTCTTTTCACCAATAATTTTTTATATTAATTAATTAAGCATGTTTTACAACAAACTGAAACTCGAAAAGTATTGAAGTGAAACTCAATCGCTTTTAGTGTTGCTATCAATAGTTCATGTACTTTAATTTCTTCCAGTTTTGTGATCATAGTAGGAAGATTTGGGCTATTTTTTTTATGTTGAGCAGGTTTCAATAAAAGCTATGACTTTTTTTGAAATCTCATTATCCATTTAATTTCAGAACTAAGTAACAAACAATAAGAACTTTTAGAGGTGCGTTCCTTTTTAAACACTCCATTTTCGCTCTATCCTGTGATAAAAATGAATATATAAAGATATAGATAAACAACTTCAAATTTAAATCATAAATAACATGATTTAAAATATTTTGCTGAAGAAGTCATTGGGACCAAATAACTGGAAATATTTAATTAAAATTTTTAGAAACTATTAATCCTGGAAGAGAATCAATGGGTCACTGAAATAGGTTATTTTTCAAGAAGGACAATGGATCTTTAACCAAATTATAAGAACAACAGTGAATGCCTTAAATGAAAAAAATAAAGATTATGGAAATGTTTTATCAGCTCAATATTTAGAAAGCAAACAATATTACTAAACAAGAAACAAAAGTTTAATATTGGATAACTCGTGCGTTTTCTTTCTTTTGATGCCTTACTAAAACTTAATTCTGTTAAAAAAAATTAAAGAATAATAAATTAAAGAGATTAAAAAAAAAGCACAAAATTAATAAATTCGGATTTGAAACATAATAATATTATAATATTTTATGTTTGATTCATGCATCTTTATTTTATTTTCAAAACTTATTTTTGAGATGTAATAATGATAACACACACACACATTGTGGCAACATGCAAGAAGTATAAATCAAGGAATTAAAACAATAAAAAGTATTACTGATATAAGCAAGACATATTCCAAAATATTTCATATGTCTTTTAAAAATTAAAGAAAAAAACTGTACAGACATCAAACTGGTATCACTGAATATTTTATTTTTTGAATTTTAAAGTGGAATAAAAATGGAATTAGAAATAACATGAACTAAAATTATTGAGGGGAAAAAATTAAAATTTTAATATTGATAGTAGCAGAAAGCACATAACATTCAGGATTATAATGGAAACATATATATATATATATAATTTTGCTTCCTTAAGTTTGGATTAAAAGTGAAAATTCTGCATCAGTAAATATTTTTCTAAAGCGAAAACATTCTAATTGAATATATCATCTGTTGAGAACCATAGAACTGAGAGTTTGAAATTCATGAATGGAGGAAATAGAATAAGAAAATGTGCTTTTTCTGCATAACACTTTTCGTTTCTTAGAAGTTAACAGTTTAGATGCCGTTTTGCTAGTTTTGCATGTGAAAAAAGAATAATTTAGGTGCTACTAATCATCCTAGGTTGAAAATAACTTTCAGAGTTTTACCACAATGATTTTTAATAGGTAATATGTGTGAATAAATACTAATGTATTCTTTTTGCATACCAAATTTTTTAAAATTTAGATTCAATAAAAAGTTTTAAAGAAATTAGTGGAGATTCAAATCTTCACAATGATATGAGAATTAAAAAAAATCATGTTTCCTACACACACACACACACACACACACACACACACACACACACACACACACACACACACACAAAATGAGGCATTTTTGTAACAATTAGCAAAAATTAATAAAGTTTCAATATATTTGTAATTTTTAAAACTAAACAGCAAAAATACTATTGCAAATATAAAATTTAAGTGCATGTATTAATTTCCAATATTTATATATAATAACTTCATATATGTTTGCTTTAATATGTATTAAATTCAAAAAATTTCAAATTAAATAAAAATTTAATTTTTTTGTTACTTTATGATAAAGCTTCTAAAACTAATATTAGAACAAAGTTTGGAAACATTTATCTATTTTGATACAAATTGGTTTTACTATTATTATTTTCAGTAAAAAGTTTTTTAAAAAAATTAGAGGAGATTCAAATATTCAGCTTGCAACATTATAGTACTATTCAATTTTCTCAAAATTATTTTTTATAATCTACTCATTATATAGAAATTATAAGGCGTATGCATAAGATAAGGCGTATTACATAACAAAAATATATTTCAAATCATTACAAAGTTCCTGAGTACAAGTGCAGTAATACTATAAAAACTTGAAAACTTTCCTTTTTATAAATTAAAAAAAAACATATATATGAGAACTTGTATGGAAATAAAACTGTTACTATTAAAAAACCTTATTTTGAAAAAATTTTAGAGGTGTAAAAATATTTTTGAACAATAATATGCTATAATCATTAAAGAATTATCACTAAAGAATAATGTTAAAAGTAATTAATGTTTAATTAAAAATCTCATTAAAATTTTGAAAATCCACTTGTGGCCTAAGCAGTAATTATATGCCAAATTTGGCAGATTTAGGTATAATAATAAATTGAGCAATAGGTAGATTTCATCTTACAGTAAATTGAGAAAATTTAAAATTTTCCATCTTGTATGTTATAATTTATGAATAGTATGCAGGTACTATGACCACTATGCTAATAAAATTCATTATATTTAGTTAATGTAGATAGATGGAGTTTTTTAATCAGATGGAGAGAAAAATACAGAAGTAATACTCTATTCTCCAAACTTCTACACCATAGGAATGTACTGATATTTAAGTCAAAATCAGATTTAAGGGTACTAAAACCATGGATATGATCAATTTTAAATGGAATTAATTTGGAACTCATGATTATTTGACGTACTTGAGTACTTGAAGTTGATATTTGAAGAAGCAGTTATGGCCCCATGAATAAGTGATAAAGGTTACTAATAAAGTAGAACAAGTTCATTGTATATTATATTAAAGAACATTGTATATTATTCCAAAGATTTAACTATGATTTTGTTTATACTATCTCGTTGAAATTCTTACATATCCTATAAAGCTGATTAAGTTTATTATTTAATTGCCAGCTTTGATATTATATATAAATCTTAAAAAATTAAATTTTTGAAAAATATCAAATTTTTAAATGGTTTAAAATGCAACAATGCGCAGCAAAAAATGCTAATTCAATCAACCTTAAAATGCAGAAAAAAGATCATGAAATATTTCACATGGATATTTTAAAATGTAATGATTAGTTTTTAGAAACCACATAAGATTTCTTTAAAATAACTTTTTAATATTTACAAAAATATTTCAACAAAGATTTAAAATATAAACAATAATATTGGAAGCTGTATTTTATAGATATAATATATGACAACATGCAATGACACACAAATCCTACAAAAATATTTAATTGTACGAGTTAACAATGAATAAAAAATCTATAATTCATCTCAAACAACTGTACAAACTGGCTGTTATGGTTGGCACTGTAATGGAAGTGATGATAGTTGTGATCATATTAACAGAATGATTATCAAATAATGGCCTGCCAGAGATGTGTTTCACACCAATTCCAGGTTTCTCCACTATTTTACCAGTCCGTGTATCCACACCTTAAAAAAAAAGGGGGGGGGGGATAAAAGAATTAATTGTTTCTATATATGCATGGAAGTGTCTTAATAATTAAAATTAATTACATACTTTCACCTTAAATGTTAGTAAATTAATACCAAAGTAGACACATTTGATCTTAAATATGAAGGAGAGAAAAAGAAAAAAAATTTTTTTTTATCCTCAGTTTTGTGGTTTTAAAAGTAAAATAATGAACATTACTGAATTATTTTTCTTCCTTAAATAAATCAATACCATTAATTACAATAAAGAAAATTAGTATTTAAAGATATAAAAATTCCCTACTTTTAACCTGATTCATTAAGAAATTCAAATACTAATAATTAAAATCTTTAATAATCAAATCTACAATTAAAATCTATTGATTAATTTTTAAATAAATTTAAATACATAAAATTGATTATATATCACCTACTGAAAAGCAGAAACTCAGAAATACAAAATGTTTATTACAATATAAATGTATCAAAATTCAATCCTTACTAGAATTCGATTTCACCAAGAAACTAAACATCTCATATAAATTTACCAAGTTTTCTTTTCATATTTATCAACAGAATTGAAAGTTGTAATTCCACGCACGTGCCCGCACACACACACTTGTTCTTGATGTCATTTAGTGAACAGAGAGAAAGTAAGAGTTTTAAAGGGCTGCTTGCTTAAATTAAGAATAAAATGTTTGGTTATATTGTTAACAATATGAATGTAAAAACATTATATATATATATATATATATATATATATATATATATATATATATATATATATATATATATATATATATATATATATATATATATATATATATATATATATATATATAATTAAAATTATTGCAGTTAACTTAATAAGATATTTCATGATGATGGTGCAAATAATGTTATAAAATTTTTTTTTATACAGAACAAAAAAGACCAAAGATATCACACTGAAAACATTAAAATAAGAGATAATGGCCAGAGAAAAACTTTGAATTACTAACAAAAAATGTTTAGCCAAGTTTCAATAAACAGTGAAACTTTATTATTAAAGAATGTATTAAGAATGTTTTTCTACTTGTTGCCTTGACTTCAGTGGACTTTATATTGTTCGATTGTGTACATTCAGTCATTGTACGACATGTGCATGAAATTTTCATGAAGTATGATGGTCATTAGATGCCTTCTTCTATGTGAATGATATGCCATATAGAAGTCTCAAAGTTTTTATTTAAATTTAAATTTATTTATGCACTGAATACTTTTAGGTTCAATTTTTTTCCTGTAAACTGAACTATGGTTCTTCAGTGAATTTTCATATACTTCAAATCAGGATCCTCATTCTGCAAAACTTATGTGAGAGATCCTTACATTAACAATGCTTTCTCACAAGAGCAAATTGGGAATATTAGTTAAACTATTTAGTAATTTCAACACCATTTTTATTTTATTTATCTTATATCATCAGAAGATGATTTCTATACAGTTTCTGTAACACAATTTTACACTAATTAGAGAATTAGCATTTGGCAATCCAATCAACTTTCACTATATCTTCCATCACAGAAAAAATATGAAGTATACAAATAGATTCTTGATAATTTGGTATTGCATTAATACAGTCTTTCCTATACACATGGTTTTTAGCATGGTTGAGCACTGAGCATAAAAGTAAAACATATAATTGCATGCAGATGTCGAGGGACAATGCAAATTAGTTTAATGTTCAGATTTTTAATTATATTTTATTATATATGTAAACATATTTCAACAGGTGTGGTCAAAGAGAAGAAACTTTTGAAATTTAATTTTGATTTCTTTCTTTTTGAGAGGCATAATATTTATGCAAAGATTAAGTAACTATAACAGATATGTTAACCTATATCAAAAGTAACATTCAGTGGTTTTACTATGAAATTTTGATAGCGATTTCTTTGGCAAGTGTAGACTTAGGAAAAGGAATCTTAGGTATCTTTAAAAAAAAGGTGAGAACATTGGGGATTTTTATTCCTTCATTCAGAACATGTGAAAATGCTAAAGTCATCAGTTTTCTAGAGCATGTGTAAAAATAATTCAATAAAAAGAGGGAATTGAATCAGGAAATAAGAGACCAGTTTAGAATGAAATAAACTTGGGCCAATTCAAGATAAAAATTTGGAAATTAAGATTTAAAATGGATTTAAAAATACCATTACAAACATAGATACATTTTGTATAATTTTGTGCAACAAACTTAGATACAACATTGAAATAAATTTTTAATTTTAATGAGCACTCACTAATCTAGCATTTTGGTTAATTTGATTCTGATATCAGCCAAATAACAGAGAGTCTACTCATTTCATTTTTTAATATTTCCCTACAGAACATAGTTAACAAAAATACTAATAATCACATAGCTATGAATTGTATATAGCAAATCAGACTTCCTTATTATTTTTATATTATATAATTAATTTATTAATAATATAAAAAATTCTTAGATTAATCTTGTTTATTCATTAATCTCAGATTTTTTCTTTTTATAAATGTGTGAGTAATGATTTGATGTTGAGGGAATATTCAATTAATACATGAAATTCAGCAAGATTTATATAAGCAAATTATTCAAAATAATATAAGCAAGTTTGCTTAACATTGCCATTAAAACTTTCTATTGAAAGTAGGCACACAACTATCACTTATGTGCAAAATTCATAAAGTACAACAATATTATTATATATGAAAATTGTAAAAACGATTTCAATAAATTTAAGAAAGTAGAAATAACAGTTATAGAAACAATTTTTTTACTCTAATTTACCAAGAAAATTTACTGACACTTCAGTAAACTTTAATGGTATAATTTCATAAATTTATGGCAATCACACACTTGTTTATACTCCCCCCCTAAAAAAATTATTTGACCTTCGTTAAAGTAATAAATACTGAAATTTATCTGAAAACTTGAGAGGTTCTAATGGATTTCATACATTTAAATAAAATATTTTGCTTTGCAGTAACATAAAAACGAATTTCACTCATTAATTAAATGCCCAATTAGAATTTAAATGCAAGTTATTATGAATGACTTTTGCAATTCTAAATGGCAATTTGACAACATGAAATACATCTAAATCATAATTTGACATCACAAATTTTTACAAAAAATCAACAGATGCATGCGTTCCATATACAAAACAACTCTACAAGTGAATATAATCCAACTTCGAAAACTAGACTATGCTACCATGTCATTATTCAGTCCTTAAAAATATTCAATAAAGAACACAAGGATTATGATGACTATGCAAATTCCAATCTCATTTGTTTATAAATAAATAATTTAAGACCAAATTTTAAAAATATTTCTCTGAACATTCTCACCTGAATATTGCAGTGTTGCACCTATTAATGAATCAAAAATAGAGCCAAAGAAACCACCAAAAGTTCCAATAAATATTAAAAGTAAGGCCTGCTGAAAGACATTAATACTATGGTTTGATAAAAGAAGTACTAGGAAGTTTACAATTCCAACCAGAGCTCCTCCCAAGGCACTAGAAACCAGCCCAATAGTAGTGAAACCACCATTGGTGCCTGAAATGTAAGAAGTCTTATTAAATTATAAAAATATTTTAATTCTGCACAACATTAATATTTTATACCATTTTCAACATTATTATTTACAGATGTAGTAATAAATACATAAAAGGTAAAAGAATCAAGTTTTAGATTAAATATTTATTAAAATTGATGCAATGCTGTGTTGTAAAGGATTAAAAATTACAGCACATTCACAATTATATTACACAAGCCACCACTGTACTTTCTCTATTTTAAAAAGTTTTTATTTAGTGATATAGTGAGGGAATATTTTTAAAATCAATCTATATGAGTGTCTTAAGGTCAAATGGCACCCAAAGCACGGCAGCATTTTTAAACAGTATAAACACATATAAAGTATAAACACATAAAAAGGCATAAATTTATAAAAATTCCGTCTCCTAAGATTGGGATACTCGAATTACCCAAAAGTACCTAGTCTTTGGTGAAAGGCTTTCAATGTACCCTACATACCACATTGAATTAACAGTTCATCATATTTTAATTGAATGCCCAACTTTTAATATCTATTTACCACCACTTCCTTTTCATTTATCATATCTTATACTTAGTTTATACATAACCATATTTGATTTTATATAAAGTTTTAAAAATTAACAATGCTCTGCTTTAACATGTGGATGGTGCAGTATGGTCAAAAAAGACCCTTGTGCCAAAAAATGCAAATTAATCATTGAATCAACCTAAGACTAGCATCTATACCCCCAGTTGCAGCACTACTGCTTTTATTAATTGGCCAAATAGTATAGCTTAATGTGTTTTTAGTTCATTATTCATAAAATAGAAAAGTAGTACTATGTAAGAGCAGTTAGTTATTTAGTCTAGTAATTGGTAAATTCAACCAGGCAAAAATTTTAGTGAATATATGAAAGAAAAAGTGAAAAAAATAATAAATAAAAATTTTAGTTCAGAGGACCTACATTAAACATTTAGCTTTAGATAAAATCATTACTTTTAGTGATAGCAGGCTGACTTGATTACGCTAGATTTGAAAGGGAATTCCGCAATTTTCTCATTGTTATTTTTTTTCTACACAGCATTTGTTTTCAAATTTAAATGCCTAGTAGAAATTGATATTGTGTAAAATATTATCTGAGGAAGAGTTTAAATATTTGATCAACCATTTTGAGATTAGTGAAGATGATGTTATTACAAATGGAAAAGACATCTTGAATGTTTCAATAAAAAACATGGAAGCAAAGTGATTGTAAGATGTAGAAAAACAAATAGATGATACAGAAATATTTGACTTGGTTAAGAAGCAAAGCAAAATAATTAAGGTGAAGTAATAATAAATATAAATGAAGTACATAATTCTGTATAAAATACTTATTAAGGTCAAAATGCATAAACTTATTTTATTACTTGATAGATGGCATGGCTTATGCAAATAGTGAGATTCTGCTTAAAACACTACTGGAATCAAATGAAATAGAATCTAAAACAACCTTTTTTAATTTCATAAAGTGGCATTTTAGTTTATTGTATATATATATCTTGTTTTGAAAGCAATATGAGGGCTATTTTGGAACAGACCTTATAATTTTGAGCTATGGTCAGATGACAACTGAGTGATATCCACCAAAGAAATTTCCACTCTAAGCTAATATGAGGAAATTCGATAATTAGAGATATATATACATGGTGGTTCAACAGTGGCCTAAAACCTTCTGGACTTGAAAGATGAAACCATACTACAAGGCTCTCATAACCTGTTATAAATAGTCCAAACTATGTTTATGAAACTTGTCATTTTGAACTAATTAAAATAGCATATCTTTGACAAGTGTCAATAAAAGAAACAATATATTATAAAAGATGCATAGCAAATATCCAACATGCCTTCTCTCCCAAAAATACTGTCATGAGAAATAAAGTTAATAACTGGGTCAAATGGACTGGGCACATGTACAAGTTATATATTTATTCAAAAGAAAAAAAAATCTAATGCATACTTATATTTTTAGGAAAAATAACTATCCCATGTATTCCATAAGAATATACAGCCAGTCAATATTCTTATTTTGATGAAGTTCCTAATTATGTTTGCATGTATTTGGAGGTCCCCATTACCCCCCCCCCCCACCACACACACCAAAAACATTTTCATCAGATTTTTTAGTTAATAAATATTTAATAATTCTATTACAGCAACATATTAATTCATGCATTTCAGGGATAGTAAAAATATAAATATCCTAACTTTCTTTCATGCAGAAAAATTATATAATGTATTAGCAATAACGATACAATATACTAAGAATAAAAGAAAAATCATTCTTGCAAAATGGAGTTCAACTGGAAGAGAAATAATTTAAAATCCAAAATAAAGAATTTTTTACTCTCAGAATTACATATAAGAAATTTTTAAAATATTTAAAACAAAAAAGGAAAAAGAAGCATTGCTTCATAAAAGAAAAATTCCTGCAAAGTTAAAATAAAAAAATCAGGTCTTTCTTTTTCATAAAGGAATAAACTTTTTTGAAGCACTGTAATTTATTTTACTATAAAATGCTTTAATGTGCATTATTTACATGCAGATATTAAAGTTTGGAAGATGTATGAAAAGACTAGCAATCCTTTTTAACACAGTTTTCAAAACTTCCAAATATATTAATTTAAATTCCATGCAGAACATTTAGTTCTCTCAAAAGAAAAACTTTAATTTATACAAACAAAATTTATACAATCAAATATAAAGGTTAGAATTGTTATTAAGTTATTATAAGTATAACTTTATTAATCTTAAAGTTAGTTACAGGTAGAATCTATTTTTTAATAGGAAAAAATCTTTTGTGCTTTAGCACACAAATGAAAAGAATTCATTATAGGGGGCAGCTGAAAGAAAACGTGTCTAATGGGATGAAAGTCAAGGTTACGACCTAACGCAAAATTCTAGAAATGTAATTGATCTACATATCATCTCTTTATAAAGTGATATTTTCAGCATTCTTAAATAATCCGTAAGAATACTTCATAATTCGAGAATCTGCTCTATATTAATACATTACATACAAACTGTAGTTGAATTAATATATTTCAATAAATATGTTATTCTAATGAGACAAGTGCATTTAGAAGATGCAGATTCTCTGCGTAATGAGCATTTTATTACATATGTAAGTTTACAAATAAATTGATAAACTGCAAAGTTCGATTTGGGAATGTTACTACAATGTTTTAATTTTGTAATAGTGTTGCTATTGGCGATAGGCGAGGATCGAACTCGCAACCTTTGGGTTCGTAGCCGAGTAACAAGACCACTAGACAAAAGAAATTTCTCATGTCTCGTAGCTGTTATCTGGCTTATAAAGCGTCACCACAATAGTATACTTTATAAAAGTCTTATATTATGTAATGTCAAGTGATAACATTATACAACATGCAATTTTTTGAAAACTTTTTGTAAAATGAAAATCTAAGATTACATATATTCAAAAAGCTAGTAGTATAGTGATATTCTATATTGCATATTCAACAAATAAATTCATCAAATAACAAATATTCTACAAAAATATAATTCAATTGTGTCAAAAAAAAGAGAGAGAGAGAAAGATTTATATTAAAGAACAATTTAATAAAATACAAACCTACTGGAACCTTCCGCAGAGACGTTATCAACAAGGGCTCTTTTCTAGCCATAACAGTTCCAATTTCAGATGCCCATGTATCACCATTGGCACCTGCAAGAGCAGCCAATACACCAGCTGCAAGCCATGAACGGAAATAGTTTTGATCAAATTCAACTGGTATTTCTTCTGGTCCACCATTTAAAAAATAAATCATTGCCATCAATGTAGAGGCACTGCCATTGCACAAAACTTGTTGCCAATGTCGTTGTCCACCTGGAAAAAATAAATAAATAACAATTCTAAGAAGACATTCAATCATTTCCTAACAGCCAATATAGTTGATGCATCAGCAGAATTTTTTTTTCTTTGATTGCAAGTTGATATAATCAAGTGGTTCTAAAAATTTATTTCACTTCCTTTTCATATAAATATTACTTTTGCTCATCTGATCCCCTTACAGATCTGTTTAAACCCTTTTCCTATCCAATTACACCATATATGATGAAAAGAAAAATGATTATTGAGAAAAAAAAAATAAGTGATCCCAGGGATAACTGAAGGAGACTACAGATTTTATCTTCTTATATCTCAAAAATGAAGAAAAGTAATTAAAAAAAATTCATGTTTCAAAAAAATTTGTAAGATTTTCTGAAGCTTTCAAGTTAATGATAAATACAATAATTCTAATAAGATTGATGCTCAGATTTCAGATAGATTTCTTGCAAGGATTCTAGAACAATTGTAGAAGCAAACAGAATAATCTTTACTTATAATGAAGAAGAGAATGTATGTCAATAGCTCTAACTAGACCTAGAACTATGAAATTTTGTATAAACATACATTGTAATATGCATTTTGGAGCTACTTTTTTGATAATTTTATTGGAGCTATTTTTTAAAACTAATAAAAAAATCAAACAAAATAAAGGAAATAATTATTGATAATTTCCAAAACTATTTTAGAAGAAAAATTTTTAATACCTCAAAAATCTTTGCTACAATACCAGCTTAGTTGTGATACGATTTTATTCTATAATTTTAACATGCTTTCAAAAATATTTTATGTAAATTTTATAAGAATACACTGTATTGTTAAAAAGAAATTCATACTATTTTCATTGTTATTACAAATATTTTTTTTTACTGGGCCTTTCATCCACTGTTAGTATCTAAAGTAGTTTATTATTTTGGATATTGTGTAGATTACCTACTAAAAATTTAATTTTTAAAATCTTATAAGGTTAAATTCAAAAGTTAGCAATGGCAAGTTTTTTTATAATCTGTACATATTTAAATACTACTGCAGTTTTCTATAATATATTTGGATGCAGAAACATATATTACTCTTAAGCTTGAAGTATTGCTTTCTAATTGTGGTTTACTACATTTTTTTACAGGACCAGTAAACAATTTTTTTTTTAAGAATTACAAAAGTTATGAAACATTTTCAATACCACACAAAAAAAATCTGATTTTGATTGATTTCATTCATTAGAAATTTTCAAATTATATTTCAATTCAATAAGGAACTAATTAGGATAATTAAAGTTTAATCACAACACAATTCAGGATAAAGCTCAAAGTTTACATGAGATGACAGAGAGAGGCAGATATACAGCAAATAAGCAGAAAAGAAATAAAACTTATACAATAATATAAAATACATGTCTTGTCAAAATTTGAAATTCAAAAATATTTTGTTGGGAAAACATTATGACTAAAGTTATGCATAAAAAAGTTTAAAGAATTTTCCTATAATTTAAAATTTTAAAAACTTTCCTATAGTTTAAAAAATACTACAAATGTAGTAAAAATGTACTATTTCACTCTTACAATTGCTAAAATAGATAATTTCCTCTTCCTATTAATAACAGTTTTTGAAAGATTTTTTTTTTTAAATCTGAGATTTATTTCTTTATTTGACAATTGCATTTTAGTTGATTAGACAGAAAATTTTCAAGAGAATGTATTTTAAGATGCGGATGACCAGGAGCATGGATAATATGACTTAATAATTATTATTCTCTATAATAAAAAAAGATGTTGTTTCTTATTCTACTTGAACTAGCTCAATTGGAATAATTAAAAAATCCATATATTTCAATGCAAGAATAATAAAGATTTTGCTACAACCTCTTCAAGAGAATTCAATATTCAGTAGAAGATATTGGGGGATCATTTTTCTTTCACCATGCTCACATATTATGATATTTAAGGTGACTCCTTATGGAACTGAAGAATGAATTCTATGTGTTCTTTTTTTTAATGAATGAAAACCTCTTTAGAGGATTTCCTAACATACTAGGAAGATGAAGAATGAAAGATCGAGTCAGGATTTTCTGTCCCACTCTGTCCCAAAATTTGCTGAAAGCTATGCTCAATGAATCAAGAATTCTGGGTATTAACAAAAACTAATATGGAATGGAATTCACTTTGACTTGAAATTTATCAATCTACCTGACATCACAGAGTTGTGCACCAGTTTGGGATACACATATGTATAATAACCCTCCAGAGACTTAACATTTGCAGCCTTGCTATGGCCCATAGGTTCTTTATCTATCTAGATGATAATATACACGGTGTTTAACATGATTTTACACTATGATCTTTATTACATTAAACAAATTACAATAGTAAAAATATTAAGCATAAGTAAAATAACATTATGTTAATAACAAAAAACTGTAACAGAAGGAAGAAACTAATTACAAAACACTATGAAAAATAGGCAATAATCAAATCAAATTTACAATGAAAAATGAAGATAATAATAAAAATGTGTGGAAAAAATGAAATATATATATACACATAAGTATTAGAATCAAGTTAATAGGAAAATCAAAAAGAACCAAATAAAAATTAAACCAAAAAATTAAAAAATATAAAAAAGAATCCGGCCTGAAGACTTTTTCAAGGGTCACCCTCAGGCAGGTATTCAAAGAAAGGGATTTTTTCTGTGAGGAAATGCAGACATTTGTCTAACAATGATTCCTCGTGACCCAAAAATCCCTTGAAATTACGCCCAAGAGATATACCATTTTAACAGAAAGGAAAATACAAAACAACAAATTAGAAGAAAATAACCCCTACAAAGTAAAAATACAATAACAAAAATAACAATAAAAACAAAAAATAGCACTAAAGGAAAAAAACGAAAAGGCCAGAACATACCATCAACAGTCAAGGAAATTTTAAGCTATCGATTGTGATTCCCGCTTTTTAGAAACACTAACGGTAAAAAAGCTGACATTATATTAGGTAAAACAAATGTAGACACCCAGTGCCATCTATTGAGTGATCTAATATGCAAGGAAAGTTCTATTTTTATCTAAGCCAAAGGATTAATCCCAAACCATACCTTGTTTAATTAAAAAATTGACATTACAGTATTTCTAGGAAATTCATTTTTAATTAAGTTTTTAAGGAAGTTGTTTGATGCTTCAATATACGAATTTTTATTATTGCAAATACTTAATTTAACATGAGCTTTTTTACCGTTAGTGTTTCTAAAAAGCGGGAATCACAATCGATAGCTTCAAATTTCCTTGACTGTTGATGGTATGTTCTGGCCTTTTCGTTTTTTTCCTTTAGTGCTATTTTTTGTTTTTATTGTTATTGTATTTTTACTTTGTAGTGGTTATTTTCTTCTAATTTGTTGTTTTGTATTTTCCTTTCTGTTAAAATGGTATATCTCTTGGGCGTAATTTCAGGGGATTTTCGGGTCATGAGGAATCATTGTTAGACAAATGTCTGCATTTCCTCACAGAAAAAATCCCTTTCTTTGAATCCCTACCTGAGGGTAACCCTTGAAAAAGTCTTCAGGCCGGATTCTTTTTTATATTTTTTAATTTTTTTGTTTAATTTTTATTTGGTTCTTTTTGATTTTCCTATTAACTTGATTCTAATACTTTTGTATCAATTCATCTGTGTTTTAGAAGTAGCTGCAGTTGCGCTCTCTAAATACTATGAAGTTCTTTTTTGGTTTTAGTTTGAATAGGTAATAAATTTTAGTTGCGATTTCGAAACTGTTTTGTTTCGTTTTCAAACTATTTCTTACTTTAGATTGGTTACTTATATATATATATCCTGTTTGTAGATAAAAAAAAGGTTAAAAGTAAATCGAAATCTCATTTGCAGATGTGTTTATAAAAAGTTTACGAGTTCATGTTTACACTAAGTGATTCTAGGAGGATTATAAATATGAGCTTCATTTTCAATTATGGCATTTATGAGGGTTTGAATTTTATTCTAGAAGAGTTAGTTCTGAAAAGAAGCCCATTATAGATGGAGTATGAACCAGACACATATTTTACAATGCGAGCTGAGAATAGCTGCTCCTGCACAGTTCAATGCCATCTAATCAATCAGGTTATATGGCATTGAATTAACAAACAGCTTATGCATCAGAATGTGATTTTTATATAATGCAATGTAACAAAAGTTCTTTCAAAATCATACCTTCCTTATATTCAGCCTCTATTTTTTTCTTCCTTTCAGATTGAAAATGAGTGGCTTTGGATGAAGTGTAAAAAAATGTGAAAAGGCACGCAAGGAAGCAATAGCTGCTATATGTATGAATGAATCCAATGAAAATGCCTGAAAGAAAATATTGAGACACAAATGAAAATTGGAATAGTTTCAGTAAATGGCATATAAATTAAACTTGCTATCATTCCAAAAATTTATTGCATGAAAAATATTAAATTTTTTTTTTATATTACAGCAAAATGTCAAATATGCATATAACATCATTACAATGAGGAAAGTCTTAAATAAAGCTGAATCATGTAAAATAATAAATTTTTTTAAAGCTAAGTCATCTGTAATAACATACTTTTTTTAAGAGCTAAATCATTTGAAATAATATTCTTTAAAGCTAAATAATCTGGAAATGTATATGCAATTTTTACTAGGTAGCTTTGACATTTTGAAATTTTTTTTTTTTTTTTTTTTTTTTTTTGCAATTACAATTATTTTGTTTAAAAAGCTATGAGCATAGACATACTCCTAATATTAATAATGATATTTTAGGTTTTATAATAGAAATTCAAAATTATTGACAATCATGCTGAAAATTTCCAGCTAATAGTTGAAACTTTCCCCCAAATCATTAAAAAAAAGTGTCATTACTGATTATTTTTTTAATAATTGTATAAACTGAGAAGATTCTAATTATATAGAAATGAATCCACATGATAATCTAGATAAAAGAGTTATGGCACTATTAATATTTGACACAATTAAAACTTAACAAATACTAAGGCTATTGTGTAACATTATATCATAATTAAGAAATGCATTTCATAACTTGTATAAGATCAATATCTGAAGTCTTACAGACATGCAGCAAAATAAAATCAGTTATCATTAATTAGCATTAGAAAACTGTGCAATTATTTAAAATATATTAATCTAAATAACTAATTTAATTGATGATGAGTTAAGAATAATGCAAACTGTATATTTTAGTTTTAATCTTCAAAATAAAATGTTATATCAAGAATGAGTTCTTTAGTTATTCTATGTTTAAAATAAATAATTTATAAAAAAAAATGCACACTAATAAGAAATATATGCTGATCACTTAACCATTAATGGTTCAGGCAGTCTGAGGTATTTGACTTTTATTTAAAGATGCAGAAAAAAGATGGAACTTGAAATTTATTTAATTTTGAGCAACGACAGCAATTTCCACAGAATATCAAAGACAAATGCTGTAAGGAGACTAATTAGCTTATTATGGGTTGCTTCTTTATCTCTATCTATTATTTTATCCTTTGAAGTTGGGAAGAATTAAGAAGAACTCATAAAAACAAAAATTCATTGCTAAGAACATAGTTACAGCTTTGTGGACAAATTTATTATTTTGAGTATTGAGAAGTAAATAAGTTCCTAGAGTGGAAGTGAGAAATTCACATATCAAGGTTCTGAAGATTATCAATGTTAATAAGAAATAAAAGTACATATATAATAACCCTCAAATAGAAACTATTTCGCCAGGGCATTGAATGAACACTAAAATTTTTCATTTACAGATATTATAATTTGATATAAAATTATGTAGAACGCATAAACACCTCAAACCTTCTAAGGATTTATAGAAGTATCGATACAATTAAAACATTACCAATCCAGTTTATATGATGACAATTTTTAAATAAATACCCTGTGTTTTATAAAAATAATAATATTCATCTTTGGTTTTGAATATTGTTATGCACAAAATCAAGTATATCTGCCATGTAGCTCTCTAAAAATTACAAAAAGTTATTTTAACAATCCATATATTTAGCCTCATTACTAGTTACAATTATATAATAAGAAGTCAAGAAGCAATTTACGAATTTTAAATTCCTTTACATTTGGTACAAAATAAAATCAACTGCAGTCTACAACAGAAAAGATTAGTTTACTTATAATGTGCACATTCAAGTGCAACAGCTATAAAAAGTCTAAAAAAGAACCTCAATATAAGTGCATAAACAACAAAATGAAAAATTCAATTCATGATATATGATTCTAAGGCATAGTTTAAAATAAAATAAATAGTAGAGCACAATAAAGCACTTTTAAAAATTTGTGATGTTTATTTAAAAATATTATGCAGAAACAATGTTCCTAACAAATCATTCTTATGTATCAATGATAAAAAAAATCAAATGATTAATAGAATGTAAACACATTCTTTCATGACTCATTTGTTTTCTTAATAATTGAATTGAACTTATATTATTAAATAAATAACTATTATTATTACATTATGTGGATAATTTTATTGTATTACATATATTACATTTGGTTTCTTATTAATAATTTAGATTATTTTCTTCTACAAAATGAAATTTTATAATATTGACACTGGCTTTGAATTTCTCGGAATTTTTAAGTAAATTCAGATAGTATGCTTTAGCAAACATTTTGAGAATATGCATTTAAATAATTTTTTTAGAAGATCAGAAACAAATAATTAAACACATGAACTGCAGCACTTTTAAAAACTTATAACAGTAGGAAAAAAAATTTCTTTGTTTTCCTTTCTTGGAATATAATTTATGATTCAAATACTATAAAAAAATGACTAAAATAATAATAAAAAAAATTAATGAAGACGATGCTATTTTTTCTTTTCATTTTGAAGCCAAGTTTTAATAGCTTAAGAAGTTATTATGGTGCCCATATATGTAAACACTCATCTAAAATTCCTAAAATATAAAGAAAATCGCACATTGTAAATTTTCATTGAAATAAAAATAAATGAATAAAGTTGAGTACAATCAAGATTTTTTTTTTGTCTGAAATGATTTTTACCTTACAGTTTTCTTTTATTAAAATAATTCTATGAATATCTGAAAAATAGGAATTGTAATTTCTTGTATTTTCAAGGATAGTTTAGAAGGACATATGACTATCTGAGCAATAAACACAAGAAAAAACAGGTAAAGCGTCAGATTAACTTTATGCATGCTTCAACATTTCAAATTCATTTTACTTTATGGTCATGATAAACATAAATACAAACAGAAAGAACTAAAATAATATCTTACAAATATTTCATGGATAAGGATATGGTTGACAATTTAAATGCACAAAAACAATACTTGTACTTCAATGTTATTTATTTTAATTAAAAGAATAATATATTAAGGACATTCTTTTTTTTGTTAGGAGAGGCTCTAAAACTAGGAATAATTACATCTCTCTTTTTGTAGAATGGAAATGATTAAGTATGTGTTCAAGTTTTAAAAGAGAGTGCATATATCGAAGGGCTAAAATATCTAATGCATCAATAAACAAATGTCCAAGCAATGTTAAATATGTATTATGCTTCAAATGTTTAAATATTTTTTATGTTTTAGATATACAATTTTTTTTTTCTAAACATACCACTTAATGCACCAGTCCAATTGAGACTTCTACGCTTCAGTCCCCAACCAGCTACCAATAATGATACAATTACAGAAAATATGCATCTTCCTATGTAAAATTCACAAGTTCCTGAAGAGAAAAAAAAGGATTTTACAAATAAATTTTAATAGTAGTAAATTAATATTTCAGTTAAATAACTTCAAAAATTAAACTCCATTATACAGTATTCGATTAAACTCCATTGACAGAAGGATGCTAGATAATCCTTCGCTTATAAAACTACAGTTTGACATTTGAAATTAGACTAGTACGTATAGAAACAGAAATCGGCAATAGAAGTTACTTTTATAATCCAGAATATCATTCTAATTTATTTAAGTAGTCAATAAAAATTAAACATAATCTTGTAGTACGATCTTGTTAAAAGCTAATATTATTACTTAAATTATCCAAATAAAATATATATATATATATACATAATTTAGAAACATAGTAATTGGTTCACATGAAAAAGAAAAAGGGAATAATAATTTTAATTTATAACAATATGATTTTCAAATTATCATCAAAGAAAGTGATAACTCTATCGCCATCCTATCTTACCGTGATAACACTGCAGAATAAAATTTACTATACAATATATGAAAGTAACACTTAACACAACAGCTGACAGATGAACCAACATTGCAATATTCTGAGCATATAAATAATCTATATTAAGTACTTAACAATAGAATTCATAAAGAGATTTAGTTTGATGAAGCACTTCATAAGTTAAACAACATTTTGACATTTGAAAACTACGGAAAAAAAAAAAATGTTTAAGACACAAAACGAAAGTAATGATGCACTTCATTTCATATCAAAGCATAATAGAGGACGTTTCACCCATAAGACCATGTAAAATATAGCTTGCTTCTTTAATTAAAGTCCAACAAAGACTTGGTATTTTGAATTTTCTTTTAAATGTAGGCAATGAATATTTTATTCCTTTGAAACTTTTTATAATCTCCAAGTTTTCGAATACAGCTGCATAAAAGTTTATGTGTCGCATAAAAGAAATGCATTTTTTCCCTTTTAAGTTTAAAAATTATTTTATATCATGTATTAAAAATATTCAATTTTTGTCGAAGCAATGTTATTCTAGGGAAAACTAATGTCGCTCCCAATGGAATTATATTTGATCGACAAGTACAGTTCTGAAATTAAAAAAAAACATTCCAAAATTTTGATACTGCTGCAAAGCGATTTCCGTTCATTAAATTTGTGAAAATCTAGAGAAAATGTTTTTCAGGGAGTAATTTCTATTAGATTAAACTAAGATAATGAATAACTGTTGAAAGATGATTAAAAAAAAAAATCACCACATTTTATGCCCATAAATAGTTTTCTTGTATGACATAATGGCATCTCAAAAAGCGCGATTGGAACAAACAAGCATGGCGGAACAGAAAAAAGATGCTGATCTTGAATTGGAATCCCAAACCCAAAATTCTACAAAGAATGGGCCGATTAATGAAGAAATCGATCAGAAAGCTGCAGGAGACGTAGAAGAAAATCATAAAAATATGAATGACGAACAGAGTCATTCAGAAGGGATTTCGTAAGTAAATTTACTAAACTAGATGTGGTCTTTTCCGCCTTCATGTTACAGTTATATTCATTTATATAAACTTTAAATTTTTTATTCTTGTAGAATTAACGATAGTTTAAAAAAATATATATTTCACATGACTATAAATTTCTCTTTTATTTTCTCTAAAAAATTGTGTATTTTTGCAAATTTACTTGGGAATAAATGGTTTTTAATACATTTTTTGAACCTGTTATTTAATATTTTAATTTTAAAATGAAGGTGAAGGTCCTTTTTATGTTAATTATTTAAATGATTTGCTTTTAAATCATTTTGTGCTCTTTATATTTTACGTATATATAACATAAGTTGTTTCAGGATATGTTTCTAGTTAATCATTTCTGCGATACTTTCAGTTTTCTGAATAAATTAAAAAGAACATTCTTGCTAATAATCGTAAACTATATCTAAAATTCGTCAAAAAAAAAAAAAAAAAAAAAAAAGGTTACTGTGATGAACTTTCCTTCTATGTTGAAATAAGACTAAACCCATTTTTCTAATTCTAAATTACTTTCGTTTAAACTTTTGAATGTTCTAAAATGTAGCTTTATATTATGTAGGAAAGAATGGCCTGTCCTGATTACAAAATGTATGTATTAAGAATGGTAGGGTAAAATACAGCAGGAAAGACGGTTCAAATTCTTTCTATTCCTAATCAAATAATTCAAAATTAATTTAAGGTTTCTTTTCAAATAATACTAATTAAATAGCCTTGCTTCTGTTTTTTATTGAGGAGTAGATAGCATAATTAGTTTAAATGAAAATAAAAGCCCAAAAGTTAAGAGGAAATGACATTAATGAGGGGGATAAAAAAAAAAACACCTTCTTGTGGTTCAGTCAAAGAAAATTAGCCATTTCCTTTTATGGGAATTTAGATGCATTTATGAATGTAATCCTGCAGTTGTTAAGCCTTAAAATGAAGGAATGAAAAAGATGATACCATTGGTGATCTTCCAGGAAATAATAGCTTTGAATGGATGCTATTAATATTTAATGTATTTACCATTTAGGCTATGCAAACAGATGATTATCCCTATTACCCCAAATTTGATTATGATTATAATTTATAAAAATCAGCATTCATGTAGATTTAATTGTTTTTACTCAATATATTTTTATTTAAGATTTTGTACCCGAGTTATATCATAATTCTTTCTAACAAGATTTTAAAATATTCTAGTTTAAAAATGTTATCTTATTTTTTTAACTTTGGTTTCTCAATATTTGATCTATAATAAAGAATTGAAAAAAAGAAATCTAGTTGTCTACTTATTTTTGCTAACAGTAGGAAAGTCAAAAAACAATAAAATTCAAGGAAATTAAATTACTGAACTGTTATTTTTATGTAAAGTAGTTGTTTTATATTCTGTTTGTGGTAAAATTTCAGAAGAAGAAATATTTAGGAGCTTATTTTTAAAAATTTAAAACCTTAGTAATTTCTTTTTTTCCTTTTAATTTGAAGTATTAACCTACAAGCTCAAATTGGAATGATATGGGATATTTGATTCAAATTCTGGAATAAAAAAAATATTAGGAATAAATGTATAGAAAAATTTTATTGTATAGAAAGAAACCTTTTCTATTAAATTATGCGCGTGGTGATATATCAGAAATATGGTAGTCCCAATTAGTAGCTATCCTAAGTTTTAGTGAATTTTTTGAAGTTTGATACTATTTGGTTAAGTTTGGCAAGAGTATTGCTATTTGCTGCTGTTATTTAAATTCTACTTTTTTTATAACTTGTGTAAATGTTTCCTAGTGGGATTTATAAGGTATTAAAGAAAATTTGGGCTTTGAATCATATATGTGTACTTTCTTAAGAATGTATAGATAACCATTTCGTAGTCAAAGCATTTCCTTTTTCTAGATATTAGATCTTATCTTTCTTTACATAGGTAAAATAATTAAAATATATTGAAGAAAAAAATTTTATTTTTTATCCATTAAATGATTAAAAGTAAAGCTGAATACAACGAATGAAAAAGTTTTGAGGTATTTATTATTTGTTTCTGAAGACTTAGTTTTAAAACTTTTGAATTTTTTTCTTTTTTAGTGACTCTTTTTAAAGTTGAAAAAAAATAAACTATAAAGGACACTTATTTACATTAATAAAAAATAAAGTTGTATAAAAAGTAATCGGTTAAAATCTAATAAAAGTAAAATTAGAAAATTTCAGTGAAATGTTTTTTAATTATAAATTTTTTGAAACTATTTTTGCTTATAAATTTTATAGTCTAAGAGGGTCAATTTCTCATTTTACTTTATCATGGAGGGAATTTTAAATTGACTATTTAAGAAATGCCACTTTGGAATAACATTTTTTTTTTGTAATGAAATAAATTTAATTAAGATAATCAATAAATCGCAGTTTAATAAATTATATATTATAAGGAATTGAGGAATATATTTCTGCAATTATACTTTCATTTTCAGTAAACATTCAGAGTATTATTTAACTTTTATATTTGATATCATACTTATTATATGCACTTTTTATATTATTTCCTAAAATAATTCATTGCACATAAAAATTTTTTAATTTTTGTTACTCTTTTATAGAATCCAACCAGGAGATCAGCATAAGAAAGGAAAAAAGAAGAAAGGGAAAAATAAAGTTAAAGAAATTTCACCTGAAGTAATAGAAAGTCCTGAACTTTCAACAGCTGATCTTAAAGTATGGTTTAGTTTACTTCTTAAAATTTTTCTATTGTTGATACATTTATGGATAAAAAATATATAGAGTGACCATAAAATGATTTTCCCTGTTTGGTAACATCAGCGGCTAAAACTAATAAACAGAAGAGAACCAAATTTTATGTACGGACTGTGGAAGGCATGGGAATGAATTCCATAAAATTATAGAAACAGAAGTCATTGATAAGAGAGATTTTGCTGTTGTTATAGGGACAGTCATTGCATTGACTGATAAAACATGTAAAAATATAAATGTAATAATATTTCTTCATTTATAATGTAATGCAATAATATTTCTACATAAGTTTAGAATGTACAGAAAATAATATTTTATTAATTATTAAGGTCTTTATGAACATTTTCTATATGCTTAGCTTCCCAAAAACAATTTTACTGGCAACTTTTAGTATTATTATTATTTTATCTATTTCATTTCTCTTTGCATTCTACATTCTATATATGATTTTTGTTTTCTAATATGTGGAGTATAAAGAAATTATAGTATCAAAAAATTTAAACTAAAATTTTAACAAATTTCAACATTTCTGATTCCCCTGAGTTTGTATATCAAATATTTTGAATTATATCTCTGTCTATGAACATGATAACTTGAAAGCATCATGAGCTAGATGGATGAAATTTGTTATATGGTTCACATTTGTAGCTTTCTATCAGATTTGAAATGAAAACTTTACTTTCATTATTTAAATATCAGTGACTTGATAACTACAAAACATTAAAAAAGAATTATATAGAAAAATTAGTGTGCCGGTTTAGAAATCTAAAATGTAGATTCTTATTAAATTTTGAATCAATTCTGTCGAAGGGTTGATCATCTGTTGGTCTGTAGTTTTGTAATATGTAAATGCTATATCTCAAAAACATAATAACTTAAATCAATGAAATTGATTATGTGAACTTGTTGTTACAACTGTAACTCTGTTTTAGATTTTGGTTTTAATCTGTCAGCAAAAAGATGTTCAAAATACATAATCACATGATAGATTCAGTAAAATTGCTAGATTCATACTAAGATTTATATTTCATAACTGATGGTTGCAACGCCTTGTAGTGTTTTCAAATCCTTAGCTAGTGTCCACAATTTTATGTGGGTGTAGAAAAATGGAATAACACCTTATCAGAGAATATATAAGAAAGATGGAAAGAATTTAGCAAAGTTCAGTGGGTATAGGGCTCTAGAAACAAAATCAAAGAATTTAAAAAAATCTTTATTATTAATTAAAGTGAACTTAAGAGCCATTAAGTAATTTCAATTGAAGATATAAGCAGACTAGTTTAAAGAATGAATAAATGAAAAACTGACAACCAATTAACCAAAAAGAAATACAAAACACATCTTATGCATAATATCACAACCAGTCAAAAGCTTAGTGTATAAATAATGTCATGCATGCAAGTAGAAGAAATAATTTGCATGAAGGTAAGAATCTTAATTTCCATTAAAAGCTTTGGGACAAACACTTGCACTTCTTTTGATTTCATTCCATTTATTAGTTAAAGTTGCAGATGCTTTCAAACAGTTATTTTTATGGTCATCTGTATATGCTGTAGAAATATTTTCTTTAATCTCCTCTAAGTTTCTAATATGAATTTAAAGGTGTACAAGAAATTCAAGATGTAATTTATGATAGCTCAGTGTATAACACTTTTATTTTCTTATGCATTGGAAATTTGGATATTAAAGTTGTATATATTCAAGAGATTTTTATAATTTTCCTACATGTAAAATTCCATAAAGATATTTACATTATGTCTTGAAATAGAACTAAACTGTCCTAAAATTCAAACAATTTAAACTATAATTGCAACAGATCTGCTTTTAAGTAATTTTGAAATTTTTGATATAATGCTCCAACAGATTGAGACTTGTTGGATCATCATTTCAAAGTTTTAATTTGAAAATCTATTTAATTTTTTAAAATATAACTTTTTCAAAGAACTTGTTATGTAAAACTGATAATGCAGTGTTAAAAACACACACATACAGTTTATTCTATATGCAAGGATTTTTGCCTGAAAATGTCCAGAATTGTATGTGTGTTTTTAATTAGTTTTTTATTTTCACTGATCTAAAACTTCTCTATTTATAAAATGGAGACTTCCTACCTTTTTAAAATTTCATATTAGGGTAAATATAACATTTAATGAATAATCATTCGGATAATAATACAAGGTACAGATTATCATTGGAAATTGAGGTAGTGGATGCTGTACTTGTAATAAAATATTATTTATTCTCTTGTGATAGTACATGATCTTTTTGGAGGAGGTGTTTCATGTTAATAATAATATCAGAAATAATTTATTGAATAGTTCAGCAGCTTATCATTTTTTATTTTATTTTTTATCTTGGATATGTGGTAATATACATATCTTAGACTCAAATCTTAAAGGATAAAATGAAAGTTATTTTTTTTTGCATCAATTTGTCTCGCAAATTATTCTGAGCTTTCAGAAGGATTTGTTATTTATGAATATAAACAAGTAATTTCCAGAACTGAAGTATTTATTCCTTAAAAACAACAAAGGGTTGTCAAATAAAAATTTTGTTTTCAATATGCTTTTCACTCCACTTGTGTAATTGTTTGACAGTATATGTTTGCATGTGTATGTGTATTTTACATATCTAAGCTAAACATTTGTAATTATATCAGATATTTACTCATTGATTTTTAAAATTTGAGCTAGATGTTGTCTGCTTTTGTATAAGGATTTCTATTTAATTTTTACTGTCAAAAAATAGAAGCATGTATATTTTATTATTTTTTGTTTATATTTATTTATAAAACTGTATAGCTGTTTTTGATTTGATATATATATTCTTTCTAAATGTACTATATTCGGAATTAATAAAATCCAGATGTACCTTTACATAATATGATATACAAATTGAATATTTTTTCTCCCTAAAAGTAAATTTCAAATGACGTAAAATAAATTTATATATATTTATTAAATAAAAATGAATTTAAGTGAACAGTTAATTTTAGTTTTCAATAGTTTCATAGGATCTTTGGAGAGTTTTGTTTTCAAATTAATTTATCAAACTATTATTTCAAATTAATAACTTCGTTTTCAGGGACTTTCAGCCACTAAACTAAATGAAATCAAAAAAGCTATGGAGGTTTTCAATCTTGGTGTTATGCATCAGGGGCCAGCAAAAACTCATGAAGAGGCTGCTCGAAAGCATTTTGAGTTTTGGGATACACAACCGGTACCAAAAATAGGTAGATGATAAAAAATTTATTTTATTTTACATCATTTTTCAAATTTATTTCTCGCCTATTAAAACATAGGTATAACATATTTTTTTTTCTTTGCATAGTTTTTTCCCACATCACGCTAATGCACTGAACTCCTTTTAAACTCTTTCTTATTCGCCAAACAATTGCTTTAAAATTTTAGCTGCAGCATTGGACTTACAATACATTTGATGCACTAAAATCAAGTCTAATTCATACTCTTTCTTTTGTGCCCCATAGTATAAAGCCGTGGAGGAAAATGATATAGTCATTTGGCATTTATTATTGATAAATAAATAAAAATTATCACTAAACATATGTAACTTAAAAAAAAGCTTGATAGCACATCTATAAATAAATTTGCTGTATTGATTTTTTAAAAATACTTGCTACCACCTTAAAATTAATAGAAATAAGCATTTTTTACTTTATCAAAATTGATATAACTATCTTATTGGGATCACAATCCAAATGTAAAAAGTTAATATGTATGGAATCACTCATCATAAGATATTAACTTTTTAAAATTCTATGCAGAAATGTTAGTTACATTTAAAACATGGCCTACTTTTTGAGATTGTCTTTCTTGAAAATTATTCTTTAAAATTTTTGCATTTCATCCAATTTTTATAAAAGTAAGATAAATGTAAGATCCAGTTATTGATAATTATGATGGAAATTTCAAATTTTTGTAGATTTATGACTGTATGAGGCTACAGATTTTTATCAATAAATTGTAAAATTAACCAGATTTATTTGACTCACCTTTTTATTGAAAATAGTAACTTCCTTCTTTATAAATTAATATTGGCAATTCTAACATGCATAAGATTGAAATAAGCTCTTCTGGAAATTATATCACGTTGATTTAAGCATTGCTATATAAAAAAAAAGAAATGAAATTCTCAAATTTTTTTAATAATCTTTTATAACCTTTAATCTGCTTATGTGTGTTGCTGTAAATAAAATGCTTAAGTTTTAAAAAAAGAAATGAAATTCTCAAATTTTTTTAATAATCTTTTATAACCTTTAATCTGCTTATGTGTGTTGCTGTAAATAAAATGCTTAAGTTTTCTGTATGTAAATGATCTTGTAAATACTTTGTATCAAATATTAATTTTTGTTTTTTACTGTTGTTAACACTTTAAAAATGTTTTATTTTTAAAGTATTGGCCTTATATATTTAAGTTGCTTTTATTTAATGGATTTCATCATACTTTGAATTTTTGTGTGTCTTAGTTTTTATTGTATGTGTATGCTTGTGGTGTAATGGACTTGTTTGTTTAACTTGCAGAAAGGGTAAAATAAAGTTGCTACTATAAAAAAATATAACTGTATCTCTTAATCAAAAAACTAAAGTAGAAGATTATTAATCATTAGACATATTATGTTAGCAAGATAAAACAAATATTACATGACAAAATGCATCTAAGTAAATTTTCAATATTAATAAATAAGTCATGAAAGGAATCAGTTCTTGCCATTGCTAAATCTTAATGAATATTATCAAAATACTTTTAGAATTAATTGTGACTCAACGATTTAAGGAATTAACAGTGAAATATAATTAACTACTACTAATAAAAATATTCATAAGTTATTCATATTTCTTAAAATTTTATAGAAATAAGCATTTATATGCCTATTCTTTTGATCTTTGCAACTGAATAATGCATGTTAACTGTAAGCTTGGCTTTTTTTTCAAAACATATTAGCTTGAAACTTTTATTTTTATATCTGTGTTTACTGATAATGGTTGTATACTTGTGAATGCTTGCGAAATATTATATTTGAATGCAATTTTTGTTTCTTTTTATTTCTTCCTATTTTGTCATGCAATTAGTAAAGTGAATTGATGGAATAAAAAGGTTCCAATAACGGGGGTTTCACTTGATTTTTTTTTTTTTTTGGTTTATAATTACAATGTTACTTAACTTCTAGTTTTTGAGCATTATTTTTCCTTTATTGTAATGTTTATGTTAAAAAAAGTTTGTTTAAAGAAAAACTATAGTTCAAAGAATCCTAAATATTTTCATAATATAATGATTTTTTTGTAATGTAAACATTTTAGTTTTAACTGATAGTTTTTATCAGAAATATGAAATTAAATCATATAAATTAATAGTAAACCATAATTTGTAAACAGATTTTTTTCAATATACTTTCTATGCATCTAGTCAAACATCAATTATATATGAAAAAATGCTGAAAGTTTAACATATCTCTGCATGGATAAATGTAATATATGAAATGTTTATATATGTGTAATTTTTCTAATTGTGTAATGAATATGAAACAAATTGCTAGCACTTTAAAGATTTTTTTATATATAATTTAATCATCTTGCATATATTTCTGTTTTAATTCAATAATTTTTTTTAAACCATGAAATTTTAAGTGTATTCATATGAAAATATCATAAAATAATTTTTCTTGCAGGTGATGAAATTAGCCCTAATGCTAATGAACCTATTGAACCTGACAAGCCTGTAGATGAAATTCGAAAGGAACCTCTTTCATTACCGCAAGGCTTTCAGTGGGATACTCTTGATATTGATGATCCAATGATTGTAAGTTAAACTATAAAGTTATTATAGAAATGTTATGAAAATAAATTATTCATTAATTATATTTGTTTTTATCGTTGTTTATAAAAAAAAATATTTGATTCAGATGAATTGTTGTTACTGATCTATTTAGATTTAATATAAATCTTTTTTTAGTTACTGAAATTTTATGCAATAATAATTTTTATTTTTGTTTCAAAAATGTTGCAGTCAGCTATATCAATTTCAAACTTAAATGCTTATTATAAATTGTTTAATACAAAAACTGAATTATAGGGTGGGTTTTTTTTTTTTTTTTTTTGTATTTGCAGTGTAAATAATTATTGATTATCTTGAATGCATTACTGGTGTGAGTATTTAAATAGAGAAATCTGTCAATTTATCAATTAGTATTATGAAATAATATGTAGGAGTGGGATTTCTAGAAGAGCGAGATCATTCCAATGTGTCCATTGGAATGAGCATTGGAGCAAGATCTACTCCAATGTGCAGGAGTAAAAAGTCTCTAAATAATAAGGAATAAATTAAAAAAAAAAATTCAGATTTAACATTGTAAGAGCTGAATTGTTCTTTTTATTTCTATTTTCATCTATGTTCAAAAATAGTATGTATATTTTATTAAAAGTCCATTCATAAAATAGTTTTTTAAATTTCATTGCTTAGATTTGAGATAAAAATAACTTAGAAACATATGAAATCAAAATAGATTTTTTTAAAGTTTATTTTCTTTACAACGAATGCTCATATTTTTTATTTAAAATTAAATTCTTTTTAGATGTAGGAATCATTTTTATATACATTAGAATCATATATGGAACTATTTAATGGAGTATATTAATACAACTTGATTGTATCATTATGCACAATATTGCTTGTACAATATTGAAATGACAAAATATTATTGCAGTAGTTATAACTCTAATACTTATTTTATAATCATTGTATTCTTAATTGTTTTTTGATTAATTTTTTTTGTAAAAAAAATCTAATATAAAGGTTTTTTTTTATTTAATAATACATATCTTAATTATATTTTTAAGAACTTTTGAAATGCATTCGCGAAGTTAAACTTCCATGTATTATTTTCACTATTTAATAAGATTTAAAGCATGCAGGATCCCTTTTAATGCTTAGGAAAGGATAAGGAATAAAAGTTTGAATATTATTTAAATAATTTTTTATACTCTTTTTTAAAATTTTTTTTTATGAAATTCTTTTTATTAGTATGGATATGATTTTATGGTCTCTTTAGTTTTTTGTTGATACTTTAATATTTTTAATTTTATTATTGATCGAACAGTTTATTTAAAAGTGTAGAGTATTCCTTACTTACTTTTTCATTAAATTTGCATTTCTCTGATGACGGACTTTAAACAGTGTTATTTAATTCAGAATTTTCTTTAATTCCTATTATTTGTATATTTTGATAATTGGAGGCTTGGTTAAGAGGGCCAAGAAATATATGCAAATCATTGCTTTTATATGAGTAAGTTTTTATTTTTTATTTTGATATATATTATTTCATTAATTGAATTATTCTCTTTTTTTTTTTTTTTTTTTTCAGTTGAATGAGCTTTACACTCTTCTAAATGAAAACTATGTTGAAGATGATGATAATATGTTTAGGTTTGATTATTCACCCGGATTTTTAAAATGGTGACTATTTTAATATTTTTATGAATAAAATACTTTTAAAGTTTTGACACTGTATTAATTTTCAAGCTGTTTTTTAAAGTTCTTCCAAAATTATAGTTTAATAAGTTACCAAAACTGTTTAAAATAAAATAGCTTAGTTATGAAATCTATACATATAAATGAAATTAATCATTACATCCATTTTAATTTCAAGGGCCTTGCAACCTCCTGGATGGAAAAGACAATGGCACTGTGGTGTACGGGTTGTAAAAAGTAAAAAGCTTGTAGGTTTCATTAGTGCAGTACCTGCACATGTGCGCATTTATGGCTTGTAAGTGCCCTTATCATTTTTTAAAATTGTTTTTATCGGATGTATATATTGTATTATTTTTTATATCTTATGTATATTATATATATTTACAAAATATTTGTATTCTACATACCATTATTATGTCCATTTCCTAACTGTTAGCTTAAACATATCCATATCATCACAACACTCATGAATTAGTATTTTGGTGCTTTTTTTATATCATTACTTCTTCTGAATTTTAAAATAATTACACATCATAAATCTGCTACATGCACTTTCATTGCATATTATTGGATTTATAAACTAACTTCTTTCATCAGAGTTTGAAATTTGTAATTCCTTTCATCTAATATAGCATCATTTTAAAAAATGAAACAATTTCATACATGTTGAATGTAAATTTTCACTGTATATTATTATTGATCATTTCATAAAATGTTTGCTTATGCTTATATTTTAAAACTCAATAGTACTGAGTGATATTTATTTCTAATGCTATAAAGGATGCAAAAGAAAAAAGATCTTTTTACATCTAAAAAGGTTTAATAATAATAATTTTTAAATTCAGAAACAGTACTGTTTCACACCTCTTTGAAATGTATAAGTATTGAATTTGTGATTCAAAGTTCAAGCAATGCTATTTAAATTTATGGCCCAGTTCAGTCTTTATATAAAATTAACACAGTGATGAAATTTAGATGAAAAAAAATGTTGAACATGCAGAAACTACATTTGGAAATTCATGTTAATTATATATTTTGAATTGTTATTTAATTACAATATTCTTTTTTCAGTTGTAATCTATATGTGTGTGTGTAATCAAAATATTTTAATAATTTAAGTATCAATGTGTGAAACTAAGTTCTTTGAATTATTTGTAATTATTAATTCATGCCATGAATTTTGGAAACATTTTTTATCTTATATTCTAGATTCATTGTCAGTAATCTTTTTACAAATTTATTTTTCAGGAAACGAAAAATAGTTGAAATTAATTTCTTATGTGTTCATAAAAAGCTGAGATCAAAACGAGTAGCCCCTGTACTTATAAGAGAAATTACTAGGAGGGTTAATCGTGAAGGAATATTTCAAGCTGTTTATACAGCTGGTGTTGTTCTTCCCAAGCCTATTGGAACATGCAGGTACTTAAAATTTTAAATTAATTAGTTTCTGTTGAGTGAAATAATTAATCCTTTTATTTGGTGTGTTTCTTCTTTTGTCAGATAAGATGTAATTATTTATTTTGGAAATGATTTAATAAGAATCTATAGAACACTTGAGATTTATTTACAAATCCCACTTAATTTTTATAATCCCACTTTAAAAAAATCCCACTTAATATTTTTGTAAGAATGTTATAATGTCGATGAATGCATTAATTGCAGTTTAAAAATTCCTTGAGTATATAATGCATAAGAAGGTAGTTGAAAACTTAAATGTGGAGTATTATTCATAAGAGATGGTAGAATTAGAGGGAGAGGGGATGTCACAAGTGCACTTACTGTTGATTCTTGGGTACAGAAATTATGCTTTTGTGCATGTGTTGGAGGCTTTTATTTTGCCAGAATTTGTGATTAAGATGAAGGAGGGGATATTTGCATTTAACAATAATGTCAACTCACATTATGAGCAATACATTGATTTAAAATAAAAGTAAAATAGTAATCCAGAATGACAAAAGAGGAGGGGAAAACTGAAAGAAGATGCATCTAATAGAATAAAAGCTAAGGCTTTAACAAAGAATTATGGAAATGCACTATTTTTTTTGTATATCAACCTTTTATGTTGTTCAGAAATAGTAATCTCAGCTTCTTGAAACAAACAGTACTTCTTTATTTTGTTTTTCTCCTCTTTCTCCCTATGTTCATGACTACCTTTAACTTTAATTCCTTTGTTTTATCATTACAGTCAGTGTTTCATTATTTAGTAATATTGATTTGTTGAAATATTATAAACCCAGTATAGCATCTTTTATTGTGCCATTTAATGTTTTAAATATCTTACATTATATATGCACTTTATCTAAATGCAGAACAAATTCCTCATTACATTTGCTAAAATTTTAATTCTTCATTTTTTTTTTTTTTTTTTTTTGAAAATCTTACTGGAGGATAATTGCAGTTGTTATAGTCAATTGAATATAATCAATCATTACTTACTCATTGGGGAACTGTGCAATTATTATAGAGGGTGACACTTGATTCAATTACAACAGAAGACTGCTCATATTAAAAAGCTAATTTTAGAGCAAAAATTGTACAGCTTATGTTGAATTATAGCAATGATAGTTCAGCAAAAATTGCACAGTGTCCCAGAACTTGTACTTAAATTGCATTTGAAATAATTGCATAAATATATTTTTTAGATTGGATATATTTTAATAGTTTTGTAGGTATATTAGTTCATGCAAAAGTTAAACAAAAAATGAAAGTACTGAACTATGCAGGAATTTGAATTTGTTATTTTCAATGCCAAAAATGACTGCAAGTTACAATACACATTAATAATTTTGTTTAAACCTCATAAGAGACTATTGATAAATAAAAATGAATGTGTCGGTGTGGGTGGGTTTGTGTGTGTGTGTGTTGATTTTCTACCTAGTCAAATTGTTTAATTTATATTTACCACACTTGATATATACATATTTTGGAAAGTGGGGTTGGGGAAGTATCTGTAAGTGGGAATTTTTTATAAATATGAAGCAAAATTTTGAAATTTTCCTGCTGTAAATTCTGCAAATATTACATCAAAATAATTTTTGGCTTTACATTTTAAAGATATTTATGTTTAATACTAAACAACCTTTTCAATAATGCCAATTTTTTGTTGTATAATTTTTTAAATATTTTTAATGAATTTTTCAAAAAGTATTTTATTCTTGTTTTACAACAATATGTTTCATTGCTGAAATGAAACTCAAATCATTTTCATTGTTGTTACTAATATTTCTTCCAGACCTTTTCTTCCCATTGTTCAAAACATATGAAGATTTTTTTCCCCAAAATTTTGAGTAGGTTTTAGTACAAAACTTGTGTTTAGTAAATTTTTTGTAATTTTGTTGTATTAACAATTAAAATCTAATTTCAGAACTAAGGAGTTATGAGCAGAACTGTGCAAGGTTTATTATACCCTATGAATTTATATTACATATCTATCAAAATTTGTAATTTAAAAATATATTGTTGAAAAAGCCATTAAAAAAATTAGTTACACAAAATATTTAATTAAAATTTTTAGCTAACATTAGTTTTGATGAATAAAGAATTGGTAAAAGTGGCTAGGATTTGAATAGACAGTGAGTTTTTAATTTAATACTTGACCTTGATGAATAATCTCCATGGTACTGAATTATATATACGTGAAGAGATATTCTCTAGGATATACATATCACAGAATTTGTAAATTCTTATAGTATAATGAATGGACACAGAACATAAAGCATTTGTGCTTATGAATAAAAATCAGAGATTCAGCGTAAAGAAGTGAGTGCGAATTATAAAGATTTGAGTATGAATAGCAGGTTTTAAAAGAGCTATAAGCATTAATGGATTTAGCTGTCGCATAATCAAGTATGAAGTGAGAGGCAATTAAGGATGCATATCATAAGACAAAAACATTGCTTCTTACTCTAAGGGTGAGAAACTCTAAAGTGGCATATGTGGTTGTGAATTACAAAATCTTTGAAAAATAGTGATATATGATTATTTAACAGGATAAAATTTTACAAGGGCAATTTATGTATTCTTAGTCATGCAAAATCTTAATACATTGTGTCATATGCATGTATGTGATTGTAATATTTCCCAGGGGCACAGCTTGCACACATGTGCAATAGGCATTTTCATCTACATAGCCACATTGCATTATACTGAGCTATAATATGATGTATTGTATATGGGTGTCTGATATTGTGACCTGTAGGGAAACATTTTTTAACTTTGGTTTGCGTAGATGTAAAATAATAAGATACTTGAGCATCACATCACTCATATGTGAGTAACATCAAAATGAGCTAAAAACTTAAATTAAAACAGTTTAACCATATTACATCACACAACATATTTAATGTCAAATAAATCGGAATTTGTGTGTGTGCTAGGTAATAGTTTTTTATCCTCCCAGCTTCAAATTTCTTCCCTTTAAATATCTATAACCTAAGGTTGAACTTTTTTATTATATTTGTTTAAAATATTTCTAGTATGTTGTGAATAAAAGACTATACTCTTTCTTGAACATGTTTCTGAAAATCTGTGCAAATAATTTTGACTGTGGTAGGGTTAATTCACTCTAAGAGCTTGAATTTGCTTTTCCTTATATAGAATATTAGAGCTGATAATTCATGCTAATATGTATATATATTTTAAAGTTTTCCTTAATAAAATACTTTTAAGGTATTAAAGTGGATCAAATATGAATAATATCTTGGAGTCTTTAATTAAAAAACTCATTGTTTTGAGATAAATTTATTTTCAAGATTGATTCGTCTGAATAATGAATTTTCAGAGGTTTCTTTTTTCTTTCTGCATTTGGTGAAATATTATTTATGAAAAGTTGTAGTAAACATTTTGTTTTTGCAAATAAAATTGGTTCTTCTATTAACAAAAGTAATAATTATTATTTCAAAGGTAATTATGCCATATAGTGAATATGATGTTCTTGTCTAATATGCATTTTGTCTTGACTGTTTGTTTTCAGGTACTGGCATCGTTCTCTGAATCCTCGTAAACTAATTGAAGTTAAGTTTTCTCATTTGAGTAGAAACATGACTATGCAACGAACTCTAAAGTTATATAAGTTGCCTGAAGTAAGATTTTATATATATATATATATATTTATGTCAGCCGATTTTTGTATATTGTCATTAATTTTTCCATTTATATATATGTATATATATTTTTTTTTAGAACACAAAAACTCATGGTTTTAGGCCAATGAAAGAAAAGGACATTAAGCAGGCATTAAAATTGATTTCTGAAGTAAATATAGCTTCTTTTTTTGTATTTGGTTATGATATTTTTATGAGCACATTCTTATAAACAGATTATCATTAGCGTTCTTAATTTCATAATAGTTTTAATTTCTTTGTTCCAGTAATTTGTAATGCCTCCCTTTTTTTATGTATTGAACTAAGCCAAAATGTTGGAGGATTGGTTTAATGGTCAATATTTACCATTGCTGAGTAGTTTTTTGGGGAAATTCCATTTTGAAAATTATTTTAAATGTATATTTGATATTTCTTGGTTATTCCAAAACTTATTCATAACTATTGTGCAAGGTTTAAATTCTGATTTGCCATAAAAATCAAAATTTTAAGATTTAATTCTTGCAGAGAATTTTGCAGCTTTCTGGACTTGCATTTCCTAAATTTATCACCTTTCCCTTTGTGACTTTTTTTCAAAAAATTATTAATGACTAGCTGCAATATTTTCTATAATTTCATTTTTATAATATATCATATTTAATAATATATATATATATATAATATAGCAAAATATACTGATTGCATACATATTAATTATTAATAAAAATACATTTAATTCTAACTTTAGATGGATTTCAATCTGAATATGACTTTTCTAATATAGATGAATTATGCAAAACTGTATTTTATGAAATTGTTTTCCTATTATAAAATTTTAATGCCTGGGGCATCACTTGGGATCAGGACATGTAATATGAGAATTCCTGTTCTTTGAAATGTTGAATTATTTTAAAGAGGTTATAAAAATCACCTTATATTTCATAGGAGAACTGAACTTTAAATTTCTAAATTTCTTTTTGAATTTAATCTAAAAATCTGTTTAGAGGTTCTGTTCCAGGATTTAGGAATTTTTTTTTTCATTTAATGATAAATTTTAAAAAAATCCAGTGATATTTGAATTTAAAATATTGATTTTATCATTTATGTACATTGGTATTTTCAAAATTAATTTTAAATTTCAAATTGGTTTAAACATTAAATTTTGAAATCTTCCCTTCGTTTTAAGTATATAGATACCTCTTCATAAAATTTCAACGGTTTTTTGAAAATGTAGTATCAATGAATGGTTTTTTTATTTACACTTTAAAAATTGTTGCATCATTTTGATGGAAATCTATCTGAATGTCTTGCAATTGTGACTTTATATTTGTATTTTTCAGTTTTGTAGTAGAAATGCTGTTTTTACAATATTTTCTATTAGATATGAATTAATTAATTTTTAATGTATGTTTGTTTCTCTTAGTACTTGTTGAAATTTGATCTTGCTCCTTCCTTTGATGAAGAAGAGTTTCGATACTGGTTTCTTCCTCGTCCAGATATAATTAATAGTTTTGTTGTTGAAGTGAGTCTAAATTAATTTCTATATTTTTATTAATGTTTTTTATATTTTTGGCAAATTTAATTCTGTTGATAAACTTTTTCTATTTTTTAAATTAACATTTAGCTATAGAAATTGTTTTACTCTCTATAATTAGTAAACTTTTCTATTGCATTCCTTGTAAAATATATTTTGATCTCTATTCTTGCAGAATTAAAAAAATATATATATTGTTATCAAATTATTATTTGAAATATTTGAAATTTGATCAGTTTGATATGAAATAGCTTCATTATTAATAAATAACAAAATGCTTTGTACATAATCAAAAGCAGAATCTTATTGAACAAATTTAATAACCTCTTTAAATAAATTTAAAAATTATTTTTTGAAAGTTAAAAGCAAATACTTCACATTGTACTACAATCTACATCTAAGTACAACTAAGCATCACTGTACAAGCCATTGATTTGAATATTATTTTTCTATGTATGTTATGTTTGCAATTATTGATGGATGCATTGCGTGAAATTTGTATCATAATTTTATTTTAAATTTTCAATATTTTCAAAATTTCATAAAAACAATTCTTTTAATTATATATATAATACTGTTGTAAGAACATAGTTTTCATTAAATTTATTGGCTAAAGATGTTTAATTTTGCTACCTATAAAAAAACTGAATTTCCTGAATGTTTTATCAAGACAAATACAGAGAAAAATAATATGAGATAATGTACTAAAAATTTATTTGTGTTATATCCAACTGTATAGAAATGAGTAACATTTAAAAGCTCATTGGATAATTAAGTAAAATAATTTTCTATTTTAATATAATTCAGGCTGTAAAATAATAATATCTAATTTTTAAAAAAATGTGTGAAATCGTAAAGAAAAAATCCTGTGAAGATCCTGTGACAGGGTGTTGAATACTTAGTACTTTTGCTCCTATATTGCAAAAATTAAAATTCCTGAAGTCACAAAAGCTATTGTTATTTGTCACCCAAGCTGTAGAATCATTAGCCTTGCATGCATTTAGCATCCGTCAATCTCGTATTGTAAAACTAATAGGTACGGGAAGTTATGGTACAAATTCTCAACTACATTGCCACTATTACTGTATTTTTTTTTCTTTTGCAGGAATTGCCTGTTATGTATTATCTTAATTTTGTTTAATTAACTTCTATAAAAAATGTATCATTTTTCTTTTCTTACTTTCATTTTTTTAGGTAAATGGAACAATTACAGACTTTGTTAGCTTTTATACATTGCCTTCCACAGTTATGCATCATCCTGTTCATAAAGGTTTGAAAGCAGCTTATGCCTTTTATAATGTTAGTAAAGGAACTCCTTTGAATGATCTAATGCAGGATGCTTTAATAGAAGCTAAAAATGTAAGCACCTTCCCTTTTTTTATGTCATTTATTTTTAATTTCATTTTTTTTTCAAATAAAATATAGTTTTATATAGTTTTGATATTTATGTCCATTGTGCATTTAGTGTTAGGTAGTTTAAAGTTGTAGTTCAAAATTTGATATTCGTGCATGCCTTTCTGAATGTTTCTTGTGTGTTTGCATGCATGCTTTCAGATATAATTATTAAATATTAGCTAATGAAAATTATAGTAAAAAAATCTCATGTACATTGGCAGAATACTTAAGAAATAAAAATAAAAATGGTATGTTTAGTTTTGTTATATAAGATTTGTTATGTTGTTGTGGGATTTACTCTATTCATCAAAACTAAACAGTAAAATTGGTTTGAAACAAATAGTGATCGTCTAGCTGGGGGGGGGGACAATGCAAAATACAAAATAAAAATAATACTGAAAGGAAATAGCAGCAATAATCTCCAATTGAAATGGAAATATTATAATTGAGCAGACTTATAATTCAGCAGAGGTTAAAAAGAAAAAAAGTTAATGTTGTCTCCCATTCTAGTGTCCACTTTTGAAATTGTTTAACATAACTTCTTTTGTTTGCTAATAACTTTTAAAATCTAAAATGCCAAAAAAAATAGAATAGATTAATAGATAGTAGCCTATAAACAATCTGGTTGTAAATTTTCTGCCTTTTTATTTCAACTTTCTTTAAATAATTTTCAGTGTTTCATTTAAAAGAACAAATTCAGAACAATTATTAGTGTAGCTTTTGCATTCTGATTCAACTGAATTGTATGGATGGAAAGTTCTTTATTGAAGCAGGAAAGACTTTTTTTCTCCTTCTCTCTCTCTCTCTCTCTCTCTCTCTCTTTTTTTTTTTTTTTTTAACATTTATGCTCTGTGATCATTTGAGGCATGTCAACTTAGGATTTCATACAGAAATTGGGTAGAACTATCATCATAAATTATTGTTTGAAGTGTTGATTTTGTTGAATCATGGTATTACCTTCTCTAATTAGCAAATAGTCTATTCATCACAAAGCATTATGATTTAGACGAACTTTAATTAAGATGGCATGAATAGAATTTTATTTACATTTATTATTTCAGCAATTTACAGTTGATAATCTATTAGTTAATCTAATCTAAATTGATAAAAGCAATAACAATCCAGTTTTGAATAGTTTAATACAATTCGATCTAACTCACTTACAGAGCTTCATGGCACTCTACAACAAATTTGGAATTTTAATGTGTCAAATTTTACACCATAAACCTTACCAAGAAGCTAAGATATTTTCTATTTACAAAATCCATAATAATGCAATTAAGGATTGTGTTGTATTCCTGCAATTAGATGAATGTTGTAAATGGGGTTGAAATTCTGACTCGCTACTAGTATATCTTATTCGTCAGTAATAAGGAAAATGTTTATTTTTTAATGAACATTTTTGAAAATGGAAGCAAAATAACATATCTCATTTACTTAAGTGTAAAAAAAACATATTAGCAGTTGAATTATTAAGCAGATTGATGTTATTCTGAATTCGAAATTATTAAGATATATCTTCCTCAAATTTAAAACAAGTTTGGACCATTGAAAGGAAGCTATCTGATACTGTTCTAACATAGTGTTTAGATTTGTATTTATCAAACTGATTAATAATAATTATTAAAAAAACAACAGAATCTAGGCTTGTGTTGTTCTTCTTTTTATCAATTCAATTACGTTATAGTTAGATTCCATATTTTTATATACTGTCTAGCTTTAAAAAATTGCATTTAATGCAGAAGTATTTTTTCATGTGAGATTTTGGGTTTGTATTGAGAATTAGATTGTTCATTTCTATTAACTTACACTGGTAAAAAAAAAAAAAAATTAAGTCACTAAATTTTTGTTTGTGTATGTAAAAAAATTCTGTGAATTCAAAATTTCTACTATTATTTTCTGTTTGTGCTGCAAATCTATACTGAATGTTCTATGTTTTTTTAGACAGTCATATAAGTAGATTAAAACACATTTTAAAATTATATATTCGGTATTTAATGTAATAATGCTTTATTATCCTTTCATTAAACCACTAAATGCAATAATTTACACGTTTTTAATTATTGTTATGCCCATATTGATACCTGCTTATGAATTTTAACTTCATAGTGGGTGCGGAAGTAATACTGAACATATGAATAATATTGATGCCACTCTTAGAGTTCTTGTGAAATTGGATTTTGTTTTTATTTTATATTTATGATATATGGCTATTGCATTACAAGATTCATCATCAAAATAATGAGTCTAGGTTTATACATTTAATGCAATAGTACATTTTTATACGAGATTTTGAATAATTTGGCATAATTAAGAATAATAAGTAATAAATATATAAGTAATGTAAAATGAATTGTAAGCATTCCAGTGTAAAGTGTCATATTTCATTTTGTGGATATGTTCTGAACAAATTTGCTGTTCATCATATAGTTCAACTTGAGTGCATTCAAAACAACTATTTCTGTAGTTATAACTCTTCATTTTAAATGTAGTTCTAAGGAGATTTTTTTTTTTTTTTTTCTTTTCTTTTGAAACTTGATCATTGTTTGAGAAGTCTGATGACTGACAAATTTAAGTATTGATTTTTTTATACTTTAAAATACACTTTGTTTGGAAGTTATTTTTTTGTGTAAAAATAATTTTTGTTTCATATTTTATAAAGATGTTTTTTTTATATATATTTATGTTATTGTAAAATTAAATATCAATTATTTTTGCTTCAAAAATTAAATATTAGGATATAAATAATTATCAAGAAATAATTTATGGTATAATATTTCATTATTATAAATCATGAAATATTATGCCATCTATAATTCCCCATAATATTTTTTTTAAATGATTTATATTTGTTATTTGCTATGTTTTTTTTATTTTGAATTTTTTAGAAATTGTTATTAATGATGTATGATTGTTTATGTTTGTAATGATTATTTGCAACATTATTTTATTTGTTTTACAGATGGGGTATGATGTATTTAATGCTCTTGACTTAATGGACAATAAGTCTTTTCTAGAACCTTTAAAATTTGGCATTGGAGATGGCAATTTGCAGTATTATTTATATAATTGGCGATGCCAGCCTATGCAACCAAATCAAGTAAGCTAATTTCTTAATAGAGATTTTGCTTGTATTTAATTTGAAAATATCATGCCATTCATATCATTATCAACAGCTTTCTGAAAAGAAAACTACCCAAATTAATAAATGAATGTATGACTATGTCTTTTCCTTGTAAAGAAATATTATTGAAATATTTGAAAATTTTATTTGTATTACATTATATATATATAGTAATTCTACATATTGGATGGAATTTAAACCAAATGTGGGGACATTTTTTATAAGTGTGCCATTTTGTATTTTAATGAAGAGGAAAAAAGGAATAATAATTTTCAAACCTGTTTTAGCGAAGTGTTGTATTATATTTAACAGAAACACTAAGAAATCAAAATTTACTTAACTTTTTTTTTTGCTGCTTTTTTGGACGATCATCACAGCAGGACACACATAGACACTAATACTCGCATAGGTAAATTGCGCAATTTACAATAATTAAATATTATTCACATTAATTTAAGAAAAATTTCAATGCTGTGAACAAAGCATACTTTGGAAAAATGCCATAATGTCAGCTACCTGATACATTATTTTATTTATTTTACATCATTGCCCTTCAAATTCCAGTCATCTCTAATATCATTTATGTGGAGTATTTCATTCTCTCTATCCTTCACTAAGTAATGCTACCAATCTGTCTAGATTTCTTAGAATTTTGATCACAAGCTGATAACATACAATATTCTTTCTTACATTTCATGAAAATGTTCTCATAGTCTAAACATTTTATAGTGATGTATTAAAAGAAAAGGTCATTGATAATTTTCTTCTAAATAAAATCTTGCATTATAAAGATCACCTCCGAATTGCAATTTTTTACAAACATTTGAATTGTGGAAATGGGTTTCAATACGTTTGTGCTATGGTTTTTCTGGAAAACTCATTAATTTTTTTTTTTTTTTTTAAAAACGAAGTTTGATTTTTTGTTATTAGCACAGTTAATAGAAACCTCAGTGGATAAAGGATAATCAAAGTTCTATTGTTATATAAGATAAAATAATGTAGAATTTGGGTTTTAATTGCTGTTGGAAAGATTTTATTATAAAACAATGTAATTAAACATGTGACTAAGACATGCATGTTTTAGAAAACTATGTTTTGATTAATTATACATAATCTAATGCTGATTATTATTATTATTATTTTTTTCAGATTGGACTTGTTTTGCAATAAACCTTAGGAGAATATATATCTTGTCATTAAAGAGAACATATCACAAGTGTACTATCAGATTTTTGTTGACAACATTTGCAGATAACTCATTTCCATTTCCTTTTTATATATATTAAAAGGGCAAATTAGGTTGCCTTTTATAGAATTTAGAATTGCCTCCATGCTCTAAGGAGGCAACTTTTGACACCAAGTTACGTTAACTTGCTCTATGGTCCACAACTATTATGCACATCCATCTAGTGATATGTTCCAAGTAATAAAAGAGAGCTGCATCTCTTGTGCAAAGTAACTTTCTTACAAGCAAAGTGACTTCTCCAAGAGATACTATTTTTTTGCCAGATGCTAATGTGTGAACAAAAGTGATATATTCCAGACAATTGAGTAAAAGGAAAGATAGCTTTGTTATCTGTGATTCATCCTAATTGTCTGTGCCCTTGTAATTTTTGACTTTGTATTGCATTTAATGATGTTGTTCAATCATTGATGCTAACAAAACATGCTTATCATTAGCTTCATTCTTTCATTGTTTAGTCATTATGGAGAATTGCGGGCAATTGCTTAACTAGTGATATAAAAAAAAAAAGTAATACTTGTTGAAAATATATTCATCTGATAGTTTAATTGAAAATGAAAGGTAAATATATGTATTGTTTCTAATCATATTTTATATTTCATTTTGTTAGCTGTCTCTTTGTTGTAAATTATTGTTCTAACAAATGATGTATTTGAATTATATTTATCATCATTATAAGGAAAAAAAAAAGCAAACTAACATTAAGTGTTGTCGAGACTAATTTGTTTAAACCAGGGTATCTGAAATTTTCTGTTTGCCATCCTTCTTATTCTTTGAGCAGGGTAGGGGAGGACCTATTTAAAATCCCCCCCCCCCTTTAACTTAAGCAGTATGATCTTTTCCCTCCAATTTTAAAAAAAAGTTGCAAAGTTTTGTTTTGAAAAACTCTAGATCAGGAGAACATACCTTTAGTGAAAAATTTTCAATTTGACATATCTCTAGGTTACTGAATTGAGGAGTGTGGCATAGGCAGTTGGATTTGGGGGGGGGGATTCCAATAAATTTTGTAAAAATTAAAATTATAAGAATTATTAAATTTTGATACTTATATCTTATAAATGTTTGATTTTTAAATGATTAATAAGTAAATTAAAATAAAATTAATCAATTATTTATAGTATATTGAAATATTATTTATTTTAGTGGTGATGCTATATTTCTTTTAATAGATATTTAAAATAATTGCTTTTATTTAGCAATAAAAGCATTTGTTTATAATCCATCTCAATAATTATGGTAAATTTTCCAAGAATTTTATTACTTTACTAATTTTGTATCCATAATATAAATATTTAAAAATATGTGAAAAAAATTAAACCTATGCACATGAGTATAAAATTAAAAAAATAATTAAACTAATAATGTTACTTTTATAAAACAATGAAAAATATTGTGGAAAAAATGAAACAATAAAAAATTAATGGAAATAATCATTACAGTAACTTTATCTGACAAAATATAATTTGAAGGAAAATTGCTAACACATTCAGTAACATTTTTTTATTTCAATTTTTTTGAAACATAATGTATCTTTATTTAACAGTTCTTGTATATTTAATCAGCCCATATGTTAAATTATTAGTGTTAATCTGCAATGTAAAACTAATGAATTGAATTTTATATATCTTCTATTTTTTAAAATAAATAGAATGAGTTTCTTGATTTAACTCTCCTTCCCCAACTTTAAATCGATCAAAAGTTGGACAAAGAGAGTATTTTAACCACCCATATATAAAAAAAAAGTCAATGAAATGTTAATGAGTAATTATTTAATCGATCAGTTAATTATTTTAAATGCTTTTTAACATATTTTAATAAATGAATTCTTTTTCATAATAGATGAAGTTTTTTTTATTTAAGAAATATTTTCAACAATTTTGCTTTACTGATTACAAGCCACAACTGAGAGTCATTTGTTACAAAGCCCTGGTTTAAACTATTCTTTTAATAAAGTTGATAACAGAATAAAATGCAGTCATGTATTTTTTGTCTTTGCAGTTTAAAAGGGATTTTGTGAATGATAAAATCAATTTACCCCACTTCATATTTGTTTATGAATATTTTATGTAATATCTCCTTCAAAGAAAATATTGTATTTATTGAGGAATACTAGAAAGCTAATATTATTATGCTTATGTATAATATATAATTAATAAGTTTTATAATTTTATATATTGCCAAATATTGAAATCTTTGTTATTAAGTGATGAAAGATTGTAGAAATAGTATATTTTTTATGATAACAAATGTTAATTAATAAAAGGACATATGTAACATGTTCTAGTTAACTGATTGCCCTTGTATGGAATTGTAAGGAATATTTTCAAAGTTGCTTTTTTTGGGGTGTATTTTGTTTGTTTTTTATAGTGTTAATTAATTAGTTTTGGTATATATTGGAATTCAGAAATTTGTATTATCCTGGTTTGAATTTTTTCTTTGTTTGAATTTAGCAGCAGTTCCTTAATGTGCATTTTATATGTTTATAAATATTAATAACTGTTAATGATTATAAAGTAAATAGTTATTTCTGATAAATTGTTAAATGTTTATTGGTAAGAAATTGTAAATTTATCAAGCTTTAAAAAAAAAAAAACTTTTTGATGATTTACTTATTGGAAAAATAGGCTTAGTACTATAAATCAAACACTTTTTCAATTACTGGAAATAATATTCATCAAAATAATTTTTATGCTTTTATAGATTTTTTTGCTTTTTATTTTTTTGAAAATTTGCATCTCCTACTCAGGAAATTTAAAATGAACTCTTCGACAAAAGAAATTCAGATATTTCATTTTAGTTCATGTATGTATTGTGTCATAAAAAAAAATTGCTAACTTTTTTTAAGAAATAAAGTTTTAAGTTATGATTTAGTTTATTTGGATTATTTTATGGAAGTTTGTTTTACAATGGAATGTGGACATTTGAAACTAATAAATATAAAATTACAACAAAAGACAACTTTTTTAAATTAAAAGCAGCTGTTAAAATATATTTTAAATTAATCACTTATGATGACTGGCTTGTTCACATGGAATATTAAATTTTCTAGCTGTTGAATTATTAATATGGAAATACATTCATTTGAAATTTTGCCTTGTTATTCAATAAGTCAGAAAAATATAAATTTAATTCAGTCATTCAATTATAAAATACTGCCTGTGCAGATAAAAAAAGTGTATATACTTCAAAATAAAATTGGGAGTGAAAATTTTGCTTGAGTTATTGTTTATAAAAGGCAATTTTTAATTTCTCTGATACAAATTGTCGTAAAAATAAATTCGACTTTTGAGATTTTAAGTAATGTCCTTCTTAGTGTGAGGGGGAAAACACACACACACACACATTTCTGGAATTATATCATTTTATCTGTGAACACAATAACTTAAAAATACTTTGAATTGGAGAGATGCTTATATGTAGTCGTTACACCAAATTTCTAGAATTTTGAACAGAATCCATTATTTAAAAATATACCTTAAGACATATCTTATTATATCTATTATTAACTGTCTAAGTACAAAATATTTATAAAATGTAAAGAATTAAATTCAGTACATAGATTTAACATCTGAAATTTGAGTGTATTAAGTTTTGAATCAAATTTGACTAGGAATTGATTGTCTCTTGGCTTGTACATTTTCATGTGCTCAAATGTGGTGGCTTTGAAAAAAAAAAATGATATATAATTTTGCTTCTGAAATTGTAGTTGTCTGTCAAATATTGGCTTCTTTCAGTTAAAAAACGTCCAAGATGCATACTCAGCATTATAATATGAATTTACATTTTTCACAATATCAAGGGAATAGTAAGGGCTTTCAAATGAAATTTATGTAGGGTAATAAGGAAAAAATAATAGAAAAAATTAAGTAAAATGGAATATTTTGAAATTTAAAAAAAGATTATACATATTTTAAATTTTTAATAATGTAGTTAGTTTTAAAGAGTTTTTTTTAAAAGATGTTTGATGTATTTATATTTTAATATTTAAGCTTGAAATATTTCATAACCAAGTGAATAATTCTTAAAAGTGTCTATTAGAACGGATGAAAAGTTTTTGAATTTAACCATGTAAAACTGTACGTGAACTCGCATATTACAGTCACAAAAGCATTTAGGAGACCAATCAGAAACTGAAGAAGAAAAGGTTTTAGGTTTGCTTCATTGTAGTGTCAGCAGAGATTAAATTGAATCTTTAAACAATGGTTTTATTTGCTTCTAACTATATATTCATGGAATTTCGGAAATATAGCACTTATGTTCAGGTATACATAAATATTTTTTTAATCTTAAAATTTTTGTTGTACCTTTTTTATTGATAGAATGTAAAATTTGAAGTTAAATAAGACGAAAATTTGAGAATATGTGACAAATCATCATTATATTAAAATAGTATATCCAGTAATAATCAAGAAAATAGTATTTTTAGTAAATTTTAATTGTGCATGTGCTAAACATATTTCTCGGTCAAAAATTTCAAAGTCAAATATATATAGGACAACATAAAATTCCTGTCAAATACCATTATAGAGATATCGACATTGCTGTGAAGTGAATTTGAATTACTCCCCAAGGGTTTTCTATATATTTAAATTTGAATCTTCAAATACTGAATTCTATACAAAATTATTAAATATTTCATAAGTGAAATAACATGACATAAAATTGCAGTAAATTAAGCTTCATAAATAACTTAGCCGAAATTATATATGATCTACCAAATCCTTTTAAGCCCTTTAAAGTGGTGTCTGATGTCGCCATGGAAGTAACGTCCAATTATTGTAAAATGCATATGCTGTATTTATGGAGACAAGTTACTGCGCCTCTAGTGGTAAACTAAGGAAGTTACAAAAAATAACTGAAAAAGTAAAGAAGATCGGCCAAAAAGTCCAGTTAGAAAAATGTATGCTATACCATAATAAACACACCGGAAAAAAATTACATAGTTATTTGTAAAATAACTCCTTACATTTTCCCCACAGATGTTTGTGTTTAAAATTATGCCTCTTTTCGTGAATTAAAAAAGGGTTCAAACTGAAATTAAAAAATGTATAGGCATATAAACTCTAAAACTGAGTGACTTAAATAAGTGAATTTTGATGACTACAATTGCCGTTCTATACCAAATTGTGGTTTCAATCGATCGGAAACAGCAAAACTTCCAAAATATAAATTCGATTTTGGGTTATTTATATTTTTACCACATCCCAGCGATTAATCGCCAAAAAATATTGCAATTTTTACAACGAATTTGTAGATTTCTGACAAATCTGTTTAAATCCATTCTGTCTGTCCGGCTTTACGAAAATAAGATAATACTGTAATTACAAAACACGAAGCGGGCTAGTGAGTTACAATTTAGTGCAGAGATTTAACATCTAAAGTGTAGATATCAAATCTACCTAGGGATTGACTAATTGCTGGTGTATACTTTCACAAGCATATAAACGCGATAATTTAACAAAGCAGTGACTTAAATTTATTTTTGTAATTCAATTACACTTGTAGAATTACAATTGTAATTTTGTCTCAAATTCATTCGGTTGGGAAAAAACGCATCTAAAACACAAATTTGATTTTCAGGTATTAAACACGTGCTAGGTATTAATCACCTCCCCCTAAACAAATCACGAATGATTATTCGCCAGATTCCCGCCAAAGATCAATATTCCGTAATTATTACTTGCCAACGGCATGCAAGACATTCGCATTTTTACCTAAGGTCCACAGTTTTATGCAAGGGAGAGGGTTGGAATATCACATTATTAGAGAGTTTACAAAAGAGTTTGCACTGCTTATTAAACATGTTCTTATAACATGAACTGCATCTGAATCGGCAATCCTCTTTCCAATCTTCCATTATCTACCAGCTGAAGGCAATTTGTTATTAGGCGAGTTTTGCAGGAACCAGGCCTGTATACATAATGGATAATGGAATCCGGTTTCGAACCCGCGACCTTTCTGCCTCGAGGTCTTTACGGGTTGGAATAAATTTTTAAGAAAGACTTCATGACACTATGTCTGAAAGAAATTAATATTTTATTCATGTATTTAAATAAGACTAGTTTTTAAAATATGTTATATAATTAAGATTGATAATTAAAATCTGAATATTATGTTGTTATTGATTCTAAAAGTTATCCCAATATTCAAACTTTCTCGATGGATTTTCATCTTACCCAGCCTTCAAGGTGGCATTCTTTTTCTTTGAAAAAAAAAGCAACTCCTCTCCTAGTTTGACAGTTAAAAGAAGATAGACCTACAAGATTTTTCATTTTAAACCGCATATATATCTAGCCTCATCCATCCGATTACTTGGTTTTTACTAGCTTGTATAGTTAGGAATTATCGAATTTTTTAAAAAACTTTTATCGTTTTTATTATGTCTGAGGAAGCTTCCACAACTATCAAAGAGACTTCTGAACAGGTATTTGAATATATATCATCAATTTAATACAGATTCGTAAAAGTGTTCACTAACATGTCTGCAGTCAAATCAATTTTGATATACAATTTCAATTAATATGAACTTTAATTCTGACAGCTTGGGTTTGCTGTTTCCTCTGATTTGATAAAGCAAAATGTTGAATTTATTTTTGCGGCGGAAAAAAAAAAAAAAAAAAAACTCACTTTCTTAATTATTTAGTCTCGGTTTTTCTCTAAAAATGAAAATTTCGAATTCTGTCTTTATTTACTCTATTTATAAATTAGCTGTTTTTGGTTACTAGCTGGTTTGCTGCAAGTATTAATTGGGTTTAATTGCAATTGCATTTCTTGCGTGTAATTCTTTGTTCTTGATTGTTTGTTCTATTTGTTTAACAAAGTATCTCTAAGTATACAAATTGCGAGAGACATTCAAGTCGCGCTGTTAAAATAACATTACGCCTGTTCTATTTATTGTGCATATAATCTCGGATTACCAACTAAGTGCCAATAGGCTGAGAAGGGGCCGCACCCAATCTAATTAAAGTTTATTTTTCTTATTATCAAATAAATCGATTTTTAATAATGGATTCTATAAATAAAATATTACTTCATGAACTATTAATCAGTAATGAAATCAGTTTCTAATGTTTCATTATATCCACTTAGTAATAGAGTATTTTTTAAAAAAACCGAACATCTGTTTTAATAATATTGTGTGGAAACGTAGATGCTGAACAATCTATGCTATAATAGGTAAATAAAAATCAATACATTCATGAAGTTATAAAATTTTAAAAAATGGTAACATAAAACAAATTTTCAATGTGTTGAAATATAATTGATAATCGTGTTAAAGTAAAGGACTCCATAATGTGCACTGTTAAGGGCCGCAAAATCCCTAAATCTGTCATTGTGCCCATGAATGTTCCAATTTGAATCGAATCTCATGCTATCATAGGTCATTAAAAATTTAAATACTTATTCCAATTTAGCTTTGAGCAATAGAAAACGTGGTGAAATGTTTAAAGCAACGAAAAAAATTTCAATTCATTTGAAATAATGAAATCTACTATTGAAAATCGGATTAAAAAATGCTAATTTTTACGAAATGTTCCATGGCACTAAATTGCTATCATAGAAATACCCTTCTGAAAGTTTTAAAATGGTATAAAAAATCGTTTTCTGCAATGTTATTTTTGAGTTTTATTATAGGAACATTCCAAAATTTCGCCGAATGTTTTATTAAATTTAAAGTACATATTACTATTACCCGAGTAGATTTGTGCCAAATTCGGTAGTTTTAGGTTAAATGATCCAATATGTACAAAGGAATACATTGACATTCTATTATGAAGGCACTTGCATTGGGTGAACCATAAATCCATTTTCCCCCAACATTAAAAACTATACAAACACCCCAGGAACCATTTACTTTGTAGTGCCATTGCTTTAATGAATGTTCAAGATTGGATCTCTTGATTAGTTATGCTGGGTAGGCATTCCAAAAAAGTTCTATCTGAACTTAAAACTTTCACCTGGTTATCTCGCAATTTCCATGGATTAGAATTTGGTCTATATTATGCTGCATTCCGCGGATTTAATTGGCCTATTTCTTTTACCATTAGATTTGAGTTGTATCGTGTTGTCGGTTAGTATACAAGTTCGCTTCATTTTGAACGTGTGCAAACGTTACATCTAAATACTTCTACGATTTTTTAGGGTTTTTTATTTATGAGAAATTAGTCTGTCAAATTTTTATTCAGTGGTGTGGCAATGGTAACTCTCATCTGGAACATCGCGTTATTATTTTTTTATTTTATTCCCAGTTATTAGTAAACCAACAAAAGTATTGTTCATTTCAGTATCTTGAGACAATCACTTTTCGGCGATTCTACCTTCTAAGAGGCCGAAAAGCGTTTTTCGCCATTCTTTGACCTTGATTTCCGCCTCAATATATATTTTTTTCTGCCGTTTCTGATCGTACTATTCTAATTCAAAATTGAGTATCGATTGCTTATATGGCTAGTGATAGAGAGGGAAAAAAAAGCTTTCAGAAGTGGCATGATGAATATTTTGGACATCTTTAGATATCTACGGTTATTAATCTCAATGTTATTAAAAATCCAATAAAAAATGGCGTTGACAAAGTTATTTTGTTAAAAATGCATTACCAATTTTTGATTAGAAATCATTCATTCATAACTTGATGTTTAGGCCTCTTGCAGAAAATCAAAATCGCCCTAAAGTAAATTTATTGCAAATCGGTACGATTTCCCGGCATTATACGAGTTATCCGCTATATTTGTCTCCTAAGTTTGTGAATAATCAGAATTCCTCTTATTGTTAAATGTAAACATCAATCTCTCCTTAACCCTATTTTGACTAAATGAACACATCCTGATGCATGTGCAAAAGCGTGGAATGTCTTGGAATTCAAAATGAACTATAAGTTGCATCTAGGGCATGGTGTTGATTTTTGGGTTGTATCGTATTGAGTTTTAAAAAATTAAGAATGCGTTTCTTCCATCTTCATGACATATAAAGCATTAGGCTCGATAGCGGATTTTCAAATGAACATATTGCCGCATTGAAAAGAGGTAGTGGACTCGCCATGGTCGAATGGTCATAACGCTGATCTCATAATCACGAGATCGTAAGTTTGAATCCCGCTAGAGACATTGCGATTCAGTTTGTGTAAATATTTAATTCCTTGATTTTGTTTTCCTTTATTTCATGTTCCAGAAGATTCTGGGCATTTCTTTAGTTTACCAGGCAAGTGTTCTGGACTTTTCTTACTGTCTCCAGAAAAGTATTCTGGAACTTTCCCTGCTAGTATAAAAGCAGATCTGTCAGTCACTGTGTTCTCAGTTGAGTTAATAAATTGGTTTAGCTCTACTTGTGTGTCATTGAGTTCCACACTAAAGAACCTACGTGACAATATTAGCAGTTGCCTAGAGCCTATAAATATCGGCTGAGAAGCGCCCGCAAGCAATTCGATTAAAAATCTTAGTTGCCAGATAATTTGTGGAAAAAATAATTCAATGAATGACAATATTATGCTTTATAAAATATAATTGTTCAAGTTCCTATCTGTTTCATTACGTTCATTTAGTTATTAGAAATTTTATAAAAGCGAACTTAAGAGATTGGAGACAAATATAGACTCGGGAAGTCTGGAGTCGTTGCAGATAAAAGTGCATATTCATAAAATTAGCCCAACAGAAAAGCCATTAGCTTAAAATAAATCATTAACCTGTTAGAAATATGCCAACATGTAAAACTAAATTGACCAATCCAAGCTATTAAAAGCTGAATGTGAGCTTATAAAATTCGAATACTTGAAACTGGACCTGGCGAAATATTCCAATCCGTCACTAACTAGACACTTTCTTAACTTTTGCCCTCGGATGGTAACTCTTCCTCGCCTTTTTAAGGCGGGGGAAAAAAACCTCTTTGCAGAGTAGTAAGAAGATGCAAATGAAACGGGATAATTCAACTTAAAACAATTGTAGATATTTCGGAGCAATAAATAAGTCTCCGTATTGCGTGAATAATTATGCAGCGAATTATTTTTCCTAATGCAAGGGGTTAGTGTATGTGTGCCGAGTCGCTTGTATTTTTATGAATTCTATTTTCTCTTACTGTACGTTTTAAATTCATTTGAAAATTCCAAGTTCGGATTCAGTACCTTTATTTTTAATATTTGGATCGAGATTTTTTACAGAAATTATTTTTGGCTGCTAAGGTATGCGATGCGACTCCGTTCGGTATTAATTTTTGAAAAAATGTTGCAAAATAGTTATTTTCGGATTTTTACTTAAAATTGGGAAAAAGATGAATGAAAGAAATTATTATAAACCTCTAAACTAACCACTTGTACTAAATTGGAATTATAAATTAAAATCCAATTCATATTTTTTGACATTTTCCGTAGGATCTTGCAAAAATTTAGAATTTAAGAAAATGGCATTTGCAGGTGTAAAATGGAATTAATATAATATGCAAACTGAACAGGAATGAACTTTGAAGAAATTCAAATGGTTTTATACAGAAAACAGTTTGAAAAAGTGAAAATTGAAGAAAAAATGTTTAGAATTTTTTTTGCAAAGTGTCGATTTTTCAGTATAATCGCCTACCTTAATGGAATTGAGAATTTTATAGTATTATAATATACTGCGAGATGTACATTAATCCCAGGATTCGTAAAAGGACTAAGTTTTCGAATACATTCAATTCGATGTTCATGTACTTTCAATATGCATGGACATAAGCTTATATGATGTACTTGCATATGATTGAATCGATAAATCAAACTTATTTAACCATTTACCCTTTTGAACTTCAAAAAATGAGATATATAAGCGTTGCCCAACTGAAAGGTGGACAAGTTGAATCAAAAGAATACATTTATTGAAAATCGAAAGATATTGCTATGGGCGTTATAACACAGATCCCATTGTTTAGGAAGGTCTATGCCTTTGCTGTAGAAAGATGGTAGCTGATTCTTAAGGAATATCTTCACTTCGTCCGAATGGAAATGTGTTCTCTGTTATGCTTTCTTAAGTGCCCCAAAGATGTGGAAGTCAGTGTGACAAATCCGGTCTGTACGACGGATGTTCCAACACTTCCAAAGGAATTTTTTTAAGGTCGTCTGGGTTTCATGGAAGACGTGTTGAGCAGACTTGTCATGGAGAAGGGTCAATTGTTGTGTGAGAAGGCCTGGCCATTTGCTTCTGATTACTTTCAATATTTCTCCAGATTACTGCAGTATTGTGTTTAATTGATAGTGTTCCCTTGGGGAAGGAAATCTAGCAAGAACGGTCCACGGCAATCGAAGAATCAGAAACGTACCACTGAGCACGATTCCGATCTGGACACATCCAAGTTAGCACGACTTCACTTTCGATCAATTTTCTCTAATACGACCAGCTTTCACTGTTGAACGTCGTATACAACAAACCTCCTACCATTCTTTATATCCTTGTTCGGTGGCGCTACAGTCATTTTGACGCAACCGCTATTGTCCCCTTTTCACTTGAGCAACCCTTGTATACATACGAGATTTTCTTTTTAGTGCTTATAAATCTCGGAAGTAGCTTTATTATAATTTTTAATAATTAATGTGTAAGAATGGCTTCTTGCCACTTTCATAAATATACTCATTTGAAGCACAGAAGTTGGTAGGAATTATGGTTGCTTCAAGGATTTTTAATTTCAAACTTTTCCAGAAACAGATGAATAACTTTACAGAAATTACTTCTTTTCTCATCATTAAATATGTTAATTTTTATAGGAGCATTTGCAGCCACTTATCCAGCAACCAGCTGTTGAAGAAGGTACGTATTCTCATTTCTCTTTTGAATATGGAGCTAATTTATCTTCCCAATCATTCAGCGAACGCGATTAAAATGTCCTGTTCTTAAGGAACTAAAACCGATCTGTTTACTATGAAACTATATTGATATTTTTCAATAACTTTTACGAATAATACAAATGCTGTGAATTTCGACCTTTGACTCCAAAAATGAGAATAAAGTCGCTCTTGTGTTTGTAGTGGCGCAGTACTTGAAAATAACGTACGAGAGTAACAAATAATTAGATAAGTTCGCTATTACTGAAATACTCTAGAAGCTATTGTTTATGTGGTAAAATCTTGTAGCTTGATATTAAAATTGTACCCAAATATTTATAAGATATTTAGATTTTTTTTTGAGAAACTCATTTCGTAAGAATAAGGTTATACAGTATACAAAATCGTTAAAAGAGTACGCATAAATTTCCTGTTACAAGAATGAGAATTAAAACCGAGAAGTTCGAAAACACCAAACGATATTCTCAAAACTCTTTGTAGCGCGAAATTTTTTAAAAGTAAAAACCAAACGATAAATTAATGAAGCCATCTGAAAGTGACGTCATTTCATAGAAACGCTGAACAATTATCAAGAGGAATAGTTTTAATTCTTTCGCTTGCAATAGCGTGTCAGATACGTGTATCGATTTGCCGAATTTTTAGTATTTAAATCTGAAATAAAGGGAAAATGTTAGTTTACGATGCAAAAATCAGCGGGAAAACTTCAATATCTCGTATTTCATATATATTTTGGGGTTTAACAATAAATATCCTAAATAGGATGTTGTCTAATTAGGAGGTTGAATGAAAGTCAAGGATTTAAGTTTAAATTTAACAGTGTTGATTGTTAAATGCATACACTGAAAGTTCGAAGAAAACATTTTTAAACCTGCATAATGTGTTCTGCTTTTCTTCAAGATATTACCAACACAGTTATGTTTAAAATAATAGTAAAAATGAAACTGTAGCACTAACCACTGGTCTGCTCTCGTAACCTTTTATTTTCATGCAAGTTCGTAACTAGATTTGTCAATGTTTTCTTGGTCCCCTACCAAGAGTTTAAACACTACTTCACTATAGTCTGTCAAAAAACGTATTGGGGAACACTAAGTTTATATTTTTATAGTAATATTTTAATTAAATATACAAATGAAATCAAAACAAAGTAAATATTATTTTAATCATAATAATTGAAACAAAACTCTAGCATTAATGCAATTATGGTTATAATTGAAAATAAAGTAAAAAAATATGCTTCAAAAAGTATTAGGACACTTCAAGATAAATTACAAAAAAAAAACAATGCAAACTTAAGTTAATATCTTTTTGGGCCACCCTCGATCTTTATGACCTTTCGTAGTCTACTTGGCATGATTAGGACCAAATTTTTTACAAAATGATCTATCGATGTTGGCTCACTTTTATGCCAAATGTTTCCTAAATCTTGCTTGTTAGAAATTTGATGTTCGTATAGTTTTTGCTGCAAATAAATCCACACCTGCTCAATGGGATAAAGACCTGAACTTTTACAGGATTCTTAATAACACTATTACATTGGCAGAGGACCTATAACTTGAAAATATCATCAGTACGTTCGGAGTCATTATCTGGGTCTTGAATTTCCCAGCTTACTCGTACTTTGCTTGAAATTTCGCTCAAGAATGTCAAGATACATTTATTCATTGCACTATTAATAAAATGAAAGTTCTGACATCAATGCTTGCCATAAAGCCCCTTACTATTTGATTGTCTCCTCCATATTTGACAGTAGACCGTAAATTTAACATGCATTGATGTATTTGGTTTCCTTTCAACTTTTTGCTTGCCATTCGGTTCGAAAATGTTAAATTTGCTTTCATCAAAAATTACATTTTTCCTAAATCTCTTTTCCCTATATTCCTTGGCTGCTTTACATACATTTTAGTAAATGCCATCCTAGTTTGTCGGTTTACTTTACTGATATAGGGCTATCTGAGGTACTCTGCCATGATATTTGTTTTCTTAAAATATTTCTAACAGTTTCAGAATCGACTGGACTAGTTTTTGGATTGAGGTGAACTTGTCTCACAATCTACTTTTCTTTATGTTCTTTAAATGTCTTTGGACGCCTTGACCTTGGATTGTTTTGAACACTGTTTTCTTGAACCTGTGAATGTTAAGTACTTAGACTCGGTAGACAGTCAATTTCAAGATATGCTCTATAGAGCGAAATGACTATCCCCGTTGTCTTTCCCAAATCAACCGATATATCTAAGTACTACCTCCAAGGTCAAAGTAGTTGGGTAGTACCCGATTCTGAGTAGAACCTGATTCTACTAAGGATTCATCATACAGGGTTCATTAAGGGTTCAAATTAAGAGATTCGTCCCAATATTGCTTCCAAAAAATGCTTATGCAAATATTCATAACTTCATATATTCCTTATGCAAAATGTTCATAAGTTTATTAAATCTTTTTTCTTTTTCAGCTGATTTAGAACGAGTTCAAGAAAATGTCGATGGAACTGAAAGTGCCGGCTCTGTTGTTGCCGATGACACTTCAGATCTTGCTGCCATTGGTGACAACACCAAGCCCCAATCAAATGTACAAGATATTACAACGGGTGGCGGCGGTATAGAGGATTCAGTGGAAAGTTTCATTTCCGGTAGAAGCAGTAGCACGGAATCTCAGCAGGGTGGTGCTAGCGATGGAATTAGCAGACAGCTTTCGCAGGAGAGTGGCGCTTTCTTCAGAAAGTCACAGGAGGGCAATGGCAGATTACACTTGCTTTGCGCAATCGGTGGTGCGCATAGACGAGATTCTCCGGACGGTGCTCCAGCTTCTAGTTCCATTAATGGTAGCAGCAGTTACCGAACTGCTTTGTCTGATTCTTGTAGTCGGGCCTCACTGGAAAGTAGTGTTGCTGGAGGCATTTCTAATAGCCAGGATTCAAAAGAAAGTTCTGCCAATGTTACGGGGTCTTGGGAAGGTATTGCTACTCCTGTTCCACCTCCTACTGCGAGCGTTGCCACCCAATCGGCTACTACGAGTGTTGCCGCCCAATCGGACCGACGGTCACCTGAAGTTACGCTCAGGCAAGACACAAATGAAAGAGTAACTCCTTCAGAGGAAGGTTTGAGCTGGGAAGGCCGTTTACTCTTGCGCATCTTACGTGGACTTGATCGTATGGGGCCTTTTGCAAGAGGCTTAAGAAAATCTAGTGAGTAATTAATTTTCCTTAACCTTTTTATTGGCTAGTCATTCTCATTCTTGCTGTTCTGTTTGAGCCTGTGGGCCGCAGAGGCCTGGTGGTTAGGTTTCGGTTTCGGAACCAGAGGGCTTCAGGTTCGAGACCCGATTCTACCGAAGAACCGTCATGTATGCTGGTTTGGTGCATGTTAAATCCTTTGCGGCCAAACGTCCTGCCGCTTTTGTGGTTTTGAAGTTTGTAAGGGGGGGGGGTCAGCTCAGGTGTCGTCCTCGTTGTCCGACCGAGGTTCAAAATTAGGAGGTCCGTCGCAAAATAGCTTCTGGGTTGCTTTCTAAATGGGACGTTAATATAACTAAACTAAACCTAGTTTTATTGAAAATCTTACACTGGAATCACCAAGTTTTAAAATGTCTCTTGAAATTTTCGACGCAGCTTGATGAAATATTTAGTCTAGCCACTGTTTTAACTTTTGCACACTTTAAAGTGTGCAAAACCAGAATTAAAAAAAAAAAACTTTATTCAGAGTCCCTCTATTAGCCTGAAGTTATTAAGAAACATCTATTTCTCTTTCAGTTATCTACAGAATCTTTAACAGACCAGTGCTATTGATTTTAGCAATATCTGCCATATACATGGGTAAGTTGCTGAATATTGTGGTTACTTTCAATGTCTTTTTAATGAAATTGATCTTATCTGCAGTGTAAAAACTCTGCACAAATTTCTCATGTTATTTTGATATCGTTCTAATGTTATGATTAATACTTCAGATTCAATTCCTAAAACGCAATCTTTAGTCCAGAAAAGCATTCATATTTCATTTGAGGTTCCTCTACGTACTACTTTTTAATGATCGTTTTAACATCCGACTTATTTTATATCGGAACATATTTTGGTTAGAGGTTTTTGAAGCCTCAAAATGCATGGGCGGAAAATTGGCGATATATCACTTTTGAGGCATCAATTTTTTGTTTTTAGGGTTATTAGACAATGACGAATATCGCATTCGGCGACATATCGCCAATAAAGTTACAACTTGGCGCGCATATCCACCATGTACCCGATTCTCCTGTATGGCCAATAAAGGGCAAGGTCGTAAGAAGTTATCGCCCGAAGAAGCACAGAAAATGAAAGCGAAGCAGTGAGGGGAAAATATCAATAGTTTATGCACACATACACACGTTTGGCTTTTAAATCTAATTATTAAGCAAGGTTTTGCTTTTTAAGTAAATCTATACGGATGCTTTCCTAAAAAAAACGCGATTTTGTACAAATTTTAGTTTTAACTATTGGAGCCTTTTTCTATCTCTCGTGCTGCTAATGTCATATAACGCCATCTCGGATACGATTTCACTATGGTAAAACTGAGTGCGAGTTAAAAAAAAAATAGAAGTAATGATAGATAATCTGCTTTATTACAGTATTCATTTTAGATTGTTTCGAATTTGTTATACCAAGTGCATTCGGGCTTTTTTATTTAAATGTCCAGTTTATGTGTAGGCAAGATAGAAAAATATTCATTGTAACGAAACTTGTTCCAACTTGGCGCGGACTGAATGGCTGTGGTAGAATACTATGAACTAAAAGCGACAGTTCGCAAGTTCATATCTGACTGCAGGCAAGTTGTCTAAATTGTTTTGTTATTGAATTACTTTCTGTTAACTCTCGTTTGTTCTGGAATGTTCTTATAATTTCTGTATCTCTCTAAATCTGGAAGATTAGTCATTTCGTCTTGTGGATAAAAGGTATAAGGTTTGGTTCCCTGAATAAAGGCACGAGTTGAGATTAGTGAATGCTATTAACTTTATTAACTCACGGTTTATCTACGCTAACTACATCTACATCACAATATGTAATTAATAGGCGATTCTTATCTAAATCTTTTACTCAAACACGATTTTACAAAAACTGCCGAACGAAGCTCGGTTTTCCAGATATTACAATATAATAATGGTTCTTATTTGAACTCCTGTAAACGGTGTTTTCCAAACTTGTTCAAGCATATAGTTACCAAATTAGGCCTTGGATTAGAGTTTCTTAGCAAGAATCGGCAGTTCAGTAGCGGCGCTATAAAGATAATGTCTTAACTTTTTGTCTGTCGGTACACATTTTGCGATAAATCTTGCACTGAGAAGGTTGAGACTTTAAATATAGAAGTAGGAACTGTAAGACAATGCAAATAACTCGATTTCTTGTCTGTCTGATACAAATTTTATCACCGGAGGGGAAGTCGGTAAAATTAATTGCATTATTTCACACAAACGCGGCACTAAAAAGCATATAATATTTTATACTTTTTAGTCGTTTTGAAAATGTAGTGTATTAAACTTTTAATCTTATTTTCGTTTCGAAATTCGTTTAAATGTAAAGAACTAACTTTTGGATTTTCAATTTTTAGGCATAAAATACCATTTTCAATGCCCTGCGAAAGAAATGCTGCCTTTTTACTGCATGTGGCTGGGAGTTGCTGGCATTGTTTTATTTGCGTTCACTTTTGCGTTAGATCTGAGATATTTAGCGTGTCCCTCTATTGACAGGGGATACTTTTATTTTGGAATCGTAGTCGCTTTTGTAATGTTTTTGTGGCACTTTATAGATGGTAAGTATAGCCTTTTCCTCCTGTTAAATGTCCTTTCATTTTTAGGAAAATGCTTAACATACAAGACTCGCTCATTTTAACACTAAATATACTATAACTTGTCAAATGACCGATTATGAATTTTTGCATGGAAAATGCGCTTATCTTATCGCTTTTGCACATTTGACTTTGACTTAGAAAAAGTCATTGTATAATTCTTAGAAATATACAATTAATATTCTATTTTTTTGTATTGGGTTTACTTTGATTAATACTTGTCATATACCGTTATCTACCACAACCGGTCATTTGACCGGACGAACAATTTATTGCTTCATAACGCTATCGGATCAGAAATTATGATGTAATGCGTATTCAACGTATTGTATTCAACTAGTTGCACATGTCTGCTAACCAAGGGCGTTCATATTACAATAAAACTAAAATTGGTACAGACGTGACCAATCAAATGGCGAGGAAATATACCACAAAATCCATGTCTTGCAGATATTCTCTTCTAATATCTTTCAATATTCTTGATTTAGCTGGCATAAATGCCTGGATTTTGTACAAGCAAACGACAGTCGAAAATATCGCGAAAGATTTTTTACTTCACTTAGCAATAGAACTTGCCACCCACTTTCGAGAAGCCCGTGAACAACCAAAAGGACAAATACAAAACGATCGATGCTTAAATCTATTGCAGGCTCTTATCAAGGCAAGACATGTCGAATAGGATATTATAACAAAAACCAAAATTTGTTCTAAATGGGAAACTTGTTTGAGGAAAATGTACAAAATGGAAGAAACCTTGTATATATATAAATGCGATAAGCAATGAATTAAAAATTCTTATTCTTTGTGTTGTAATACATAGAAATTTTCGATACACAATTTTGTTTAATTATGACGTTAATTTATTTCCTTTGTAACATTCATATTTCATACATTCAGTCGGAAACAAAGTCCGTTCATTTGATCGGCTGTGGTAGAAATGGGTATGTATTAAGTGTTGGCATGTTTAGAGCTAATCGATGAAATGAGAGGCATTGATAAGATAAAATTGTATAAATACGATAAAATAGATGTTTGCATTTATTTTGTACAAATGTACAGTATTTGTCCAACATTGAATGCAACATGGCAGACGGATTCTTTGAAAAGTTGATATTGCCATTCCTCCTGTCCAAAAACTAATTAAATGAAATTGAACTTGTTTTTTGTATCTTTCAGCCATATTTTTCGAAATTCTTATTTTATTTTTATTCTATATAATAAAGCTCAATCTTTTCACGATATCAATGCATTTTTTTTAAAATTTCTTTAATTCTTCAAAAAATTTAAAGTATCTGTCTACCTACGGAAATTTTTGAGTAATCCCTCTAATGAGATGTTTCAATTCCTTTTCTGGACCAGTGTGATTGCAATAATGGGAAATATTGATCGGAAAATTCGGCGCCAATTGATTCTGTAAAATGTGACAATTTGGGTAAAAAAATAGTGAAAATTGCAACGAGAAGTTAAACACACCAGAAAGAATTCTATTGCACATATTCCAATTTTTATATGCAACTTATTTACAGCTATGGTGAAGGAAATGAACTAGAATCTAAGAAATATATGCATTTTCAAAAAAAGCAATTAAAAAAACATTTTCAAAATAGTTAATCGAGTATTACTATATTGAAAACTTAAGAAAATTCGTTGTTGAAAAGCATATTAAGCAGCTCTAAAACAAACTACTCAGTTCAAAGTTATATCCCTAGCTCATTGCTTTTGGAACATTTAAGGTAACATGTATATAGAATTTCAAGGTAATACATATTAAGGTTTTAAGATATTGTGTTTTGCGTATGAATTTTTACAAAATCCAATTTTTTTCAAAATTTATTTGAAGTTTTCATTAAAGATTTGTCTTGTACTAAAAATGCTTTTCAAACATAAAAAACATTTAAAAGCAGATGTAATTGGTAATCCTTTCGGCATAAAAACTACTCAATGTATTCTAATGCGTGTGTCTTTTTGATGGAACATATAAAATATAATTCAGAGGGGCGCGAATTTGATAAAACGTTAGGAAAAACAAACTTCCTGTTTCGTTTTCAGCTTCATTGGTTTATAAAAATCCACATATTTCTGTTTCTATTTATCGAAGAATTAAAACAGATTTGGAAATCTAAATAAATGGTTTTTAAAATAAAAATTGTGAATTTTGACTAAAGACTGCCTTTTAAAGTTGGATACCTTAATAAACATTTAATTAAAATATAATTTAATCCAAAAAATTTAACATATAATAAAATTTTCTCCATCAAACCATTCATTCGCCTATTTTCGCTAACGTTAAAATTACGAAAGTTGACCTTTTGGACATTAACTCGAAATTAGGATTTTCGATTCCAGTTCTGTTTCGTAGTATACATTTCCATGAAATTCTGGAAATATTTTAATCTATGCATTTAGGCTTAAATGCTTTTGGAAAAAAACGGGATCTTTTTGAAATCTTTCGCAGCTAAAAATTCTGCAATATGTATATTACAGAAATTCGTTTGGGGCGTCTGTGGACATAAATACAAGATATTTAATTTAATTAATAAGAATTCATTCACTCAAACGTGAAAGTTGAAAGAAGTATATTCGAAACGAATAAGCTCCAAACGACTTTTTGATAAGTGTTGCTATTTGTCTTAAATGTTGCCATTTATGGAATGGAACATTTCTTCGGATTATAAACGGAAAAAAGTTAAAACACGACAATAAATAAATGATGTAGGTTCTTCATCCAAACAGCCGTCGTGTATTTATTATCAACTTCCGAAGTATTTTTAAACATCCAGTCGCGTGTCTTCTTGACCACTAGAGCTATACTGATTTTCTATTGTACTATGTCGACAAACTTGGGAGATGCATAATTTTCCAATATTTTGCACATTGTGTTTAAATGCTACGTTTTTTTGCTTTTCGGAGTATTTCGAAAATACCCTAAAATGGTGAATAGAAAATTATCGAAAGGGTTTCACAAAATCGACCTTAAAGCCTATCTTAGTTTTCGAATGCTTTCTAAAAAAACTACCCGTTTTCTTAAAGCTTCAGACTAGAGCTTGCGGAGCATCTTGAATTCTTAAAAACTAAAATACTCCAAGCAGTTTAGAATTCCATCGGCTTGTTTATTCTTTCAACTTAACAGCATATTACAAACCATAACCAGATTCCAAAAGGTATACAATTGATCAACTATTATACAAAAAAAATGAAATATTAATAAAATGTTTATCAAAGGAAAAAATCGTTTGCTTTTACTTTTTAATATTTTCATTGAAATAAAAATAATAGCAATTATAAAATGTCTGAAAAGGAATCGTCTGAAAAATGTCTATTAACAGATGTAGATTGATATTTACCGAAGCATATTTTGGTAATTGGCGAAAACGTTATCAGAAGTGCATTTGAGTCGGAAAAGATTGCTTTGATGGAAATGCAATGAATTTTACATCGCATTTCCATCAAATGGAATCTTTTCAATAAATTAGCACCTTTTTGTTTTATGTCACTACATCGGATACTTTTAAATCGCAATAGTATATAATATTCGTGAAAAAGACAACATTGATTTTAATCTTGAGGTGAAATTCCTCCCCTATACATGCTTGCTCAAGGGTAAATGACTTGTTTCAAATCGTGCAGAAACTAGTATCGAAACTCTTCAGACCGTGAATAGGTTTTCTACATCGTTTTGGACACGTGGAATTGTTCGATGGTTCTATTTTCTATACCAAGCTTTTCGTGCTGTACTTAAATAGGCGTAACCAAAAGTGCTGATCGTTTTTTAAAGCCAAGAATGCGTAGCTCGCGACTGCTGGATTTGCCATGACATTCTTTATCTGGATGATTTGTTTTAAGAACACTTGTCATAATGACCGCTATTCCAGGAAATCTCTTGGTTAGAGAGGATTTGTAATATTAAATATACTAAAGGATGATTTAGAATAGTATTTAAGTAAAAATTGAACAATCTTAATGGTGAAATATGGTTTGCTAGCCATTTTTGATCATCTGAAAACTGGTCATCTTGCAAATAATCAATTTAAAATCTAGTCTGACTGGTAATAATCAATACAAATTCTAATTAAGTTGTAAGAAACATGCATTTCTTTTAATGTTTACAAGTTTGCATACTGCTCAAATCTAGAAATGAGACATGCATGCATTTTTAACACAAATTTGGCGTAAAGTTAAATTCAAATTTTAATAAATTGCAACATTTTTAATGCGCATGGAACACTTTCATTACGAGAACTTGCTACTTTAATTTTTAAAGTAAAAGAAACGGGTACTTAACTTCAAACTAAATGACCTTTTAAACATTTTGTAACCAACGAACCGGAAGTCGGACATCATCTCAATTCTATCAATAAACTGCATATGAACGAACTAAAGTTATCTCTTATGTTTGGAATAAATGTAGTGGAAAGGATGTAAAAAAATCTAATGGAATATGTATAAAATACCAAAATGAAACCGCCTGAAAAATGGCAAAATATGTTTAAATATTTTCTTATTGCTTTAATTTTTGGTTAGTGCGTTGTGGTTGTACAGGACCAAGTTTGACCTAGACCTTCTAAATGTAGAAAAATATTCTCTGAAGAATAAATTTGCATAAGACATTTGTAAAATTTTTACTTAGAATTTAAATTACGATACTAAACATAATTTTAAGGTCTCTGATAACTCCCAAAAATATTACTTCAGAATTTTATCGTTTTAAACTTTTAATGATCATTTAGCCGTGCAAAATTTTTCTAAATTTTGATAATTTTTAAAATTTTCTCGGCTTTTCTTTATACATTTAATTGTTAGATGATAAAAATTCAAATTGTTTTCATTCTTGTATTAAATATTTAATCGCTTATTATTTGTCCATTGTTTTGAGAAACTAAAGATCTAGTTTTATTTTCGCAGTTTATATAAGGAATAAGAAAATGAAATTGCACTTACCTTGAAAGACTTTATAAAATGGAATACATTATTATTTTCAATGCATTATAATATACCAGTCGATTCCATTAGGAAAATTCATCTGCGTGATAAACGGCAAATGCCAGGCTAAAATGGTATGATGCAATTTGTTTAAAAATTGAGTATATGCAAGGCAAAAATGATGTCTGTCGCAACATGTTTAGAAATTGTTCAGAATCGTCAAAATCAAGTTGCGTATAAGATTTAACGAAATTAAATCTTAATTTGTGGTGAATTAGTTGGTTCCTAATGACCAGTAAAAAAAACGTTTCATCTGTTAATTTCCTTAGTCATTAAATATAGACTCGACAATGTGTTGCAAATATTCATTGATTATTTTCATTTGATTGTGTTCAAGAGAACATAAATGGAAAAAATTGGTCTGCTATCGCAAATTTCGGTTATCATTTGTGAGCAATTTTTTTTAAGTCGCGTGGCATCAATCTTCCCCCCCCCAAAAAAACATGCTCTTCCATGGTTTATTTCGCAATGACTAACATTTAGAAAAGCGATGGTTTTTCAACACTTCAAAATCGTTCGAGCTCCAAAACTATCTCATGGCCATAACTTTTTCCCATCCGAAGATCCGGTTTAAACTTGTTTGAAAAAATCACGTGACTATTGTATTGCGCAATCTGCAACTCTTGGAAAAGATTTTTATATATCTCAAAATCGCTCAAACTTTTTTGGCAGCTTGAAAAATTCAAAATTTAAAAGAATTATATTTTCGATACCTCTCCTCGCTCTTTCACGTTCATTCTCATTTTCTTCGGGATTCTTGCAGAAGCTCTTTAAAGTATTAAATTTCTTTTCTTTCAATGAATGACTTTCGCAAGTCTCGCCACTCAGTTTATAATTAAAATATCCAGATATCCATGAATAATATTAACATGTTAAAAAGGACTTCATGGTATTATTTAATATGGTATTAAAGAATTTTCAGCCCGTTGCATTCCACGCTTTTTCAGTATGCTACTAAAATATTTCTGTTAAGCTTCTTCGTTTATTTTTATGTCTAGTATACCTCTTGAGTTTTATATCTTCGACTGATCGTACTATTTATTAACACTGTTAATTAATTTGTCTATATAAACAAACTTTTAAGCTTTTTCGATTGACACAATCTTCTGAAGATACGATAATATTAGTGTCCCATAAGTTGCTTTAAAATTTCTAAGATGAAATGAATACACAATATTTATTAAGACATTTATTCTGTTATATAAACCCTTTTGCTCTATTACCTTTGCTCTTAAGCCTCATTATGCTTTCTTTCCAAAATTGTTGCGCTTTGGACAAGAAATAAACCTCGAGGTGCGCTTTTATTTCACCGATGGATTTAAAGCTCTTATTGCGAAGAGAAATTTTTAAGGGCAGAAAGAAGTAATCAGATGGAGCGAGATTTGGAGAGTATGCAGGATGCTTTAAAACATCCCAATCAAGCTTGTAAGTTTCTCTCTTACTACTAATGCAATATGTGATCTCGCGTTGTCATGATGGAAAACGCCTCGTCGGTTCATTAATTCTGACCGTTTTTTTGCTTTGGCAGCATTCAGTTGATGATAGTATTTCATGGAATTTGTTTCACCTTGTGGAAGGAGTTCATAGAAAATTGGGGCTTTCCAATCCCGCCAAATAAACAAAAGAACTTTTTGGGGAAGAGCTCTGGTACGACTGAAACCGATATAGACGGCTAATAGATAAGTCTGCATGTTTGGAAAAGCAGACCCAGATTAGGCCTTTCATAGCGTGATGAGAAACTTATAGGACTCGCTAATAAATAACATTAATATTATTTATTACATCGTATATTTAGTTTTACGTATTATTACGAACATGTTAATTTCATGGCTGAATTATGCTGTTTCTTTTAGTTCTAATCTGGACGTACGGAGATATTCCATCCTTCGATCCTTCTGACGAGAAGAATTACTGCGACGAGACGTTCTACATCTATTGTTTTTCTGTGAATATCTTGATCGGCATACTTTTAATGTCAGCTGGGTTCATTCTCTTCTCCACAAGGAATGACAGCGTGGCAGAATATGAGCGATTTTGAAGAAATTTCATTTTTCAAATTTTTAGCGTTTGTATTGCATATTCTTTTTAATGGTGTTTTTAACTTGTCAATTACTTTTCAAATAAAGTTCTTTATAAATATGTCGGATTTCATCACTTTGTCAAGAAATCTGTGTTCTATTGGATGCAATATATTATCAAACCCTACAAATGTGAAGGGAGGTTGGAATTTCATGCAATGGATCATTTAACTTTGTGTTAAAATATTGTTGAGGAAATTATTCCACCAAGTCCGTAAAGTCGATGGGTTCGCTTGTAGAGTAGATGGTGTAACGTCAGCAGGCCCCAACCACAAATAACGAAGTTCATTAACACTTAATATTAACACTTAGATTTACACAAACGTGCAAAAGCGCTTCAACATATGGCAGCCTACAAGTAGTAAACAACCACAGCACACATAGCGGCCAGATAGAACTCAGCAGGATAAGGGAGTCTGCGTAGTTATTCACTAAGGTCTCTCCAAACGCCTGCAAATCTCCACTGTCTCCTTGCTTTAGCCGTACCCAAATGCCGACTCACTACTTTACGATTGGCTACTCCACACACGACTCGATGTTGCTTCAAAACTTGATGCACAGTTCAATTCAAAATCCTCTAATTGCTTGAGCTCCACTCAACACTTGAACTTCGCTGAACTGATCCAACTTATTCGTCGTTTACTCACTATAAGACTAAACAGCACAATTCGTTTCAGCTTGGACCGCCGACTTTTTAGAGCTCCCGGAGCGGGAAGAAAAAAATTCGCGCATTTTCTTTTAATATTAAAATGCAACTGACTAAGAGATGCTACTTTTAAATCAAGGAAACGTCTATAAGGTGTTCTGTGTATTATCACAAAGACATTAATTTTTTCGATAATGTTTCCAATGAAATTTTGAAAAACTTGAACAGAAAAAGAAATGCATTATTTGTTAAATCGTTTAAAAAGGGTTTAAACAAAAAAATTCAAACGGTTGTTTGTGTGAAAGTTAAAAAAAAAAAAAAAAAAAAAAAAAAGCTGGAGTGGTCTCCCTAAAACTTTCTCGCATACTCTCTATTAACTTGTCATAACAGAGAGCGCCTTGCATGACGATGACTTACAATAATTACAAAATATTAATTTTTGACTTTAATTCAGCATTTTTACCGAATCGATCGAGTCGTCTTTGAGTTTTTTGGCGATTTATCCTTGGCATGTTAATAATATCCAAAAATCGAATTTGTTTAATGGATTTTTCTCAATCAATTGAAACAAAGATTTGGTCCAAAACTGCACTTGTAAATCACAAAATCGCATGCCTCATTTGCTATATTCAAGTCATCGCGTCTACACGTTTCTGAAAGTACATTGTTGGATTTGCTCAAAGTTTGACAGTTATCTATCCTATAGAATTAATTCTTTGTACCGAATCTTATCCATCTAGCTGTCTTCATTTTGTAGGGGCCGTGGTGGCCTGGTGTTAAGGTCTTGACTTCGGAACCGGAGGGTTTCAGGTTCGTGACCCGATTCCACCGAAAAACCATCGTGTAAGGGGGTCCTTTACACGTTAAATCTGTCATGACCATTCTCCCGCTGGAGTGATGTGGAGAGGGAGGTGCCAGCTCGGGTGTGTTCTCGTCATCTGACCTTAGTTCGAAATTACGAGATCCATCCCAAAATAGCCCTAGTGTTGCTTTAAAACGGGCCGTTAACATAACTAAATTCTTCGTTTTATACTTATGTCGAATTATATTCGAAATGCCCAACAGACAGGCTTTCTCGGAAAAGATTTTGCCCAAAATTTGGAAATCGGCGATTTTGGTATAAAGACTGTATACCGAATTTCATATTGATTGAGACATTTTTGCCAAAAACTGATTTTTCGATCTCGTCAGAAGTCTGAAACGCGAAGGTTTGTCAAAATCTCGATTTTTTTTTTTTTTGATAATTACTATACTTTCTCTATACTACGTAAACGAGAAAGTAAATAAAACAAATATGAATTTTATTAATCTTGTTTAAAAAAAAACTTAAATAAAAAGCACAATACTTTTAAAGAGGCACAAAAAAAAGGTTAATAATGAAATCTTAAAAATAGATAATTTATAATTGATGTTCTTAACACTTAACCAGACGAGTAATTTTCCTAAATGCAACAAATCGATTCACCCCCCTGGAAAACTATCACTGACTCTCCGACTCATCCGAAGGTACACGGATAAATAATACTGAATGACCGGACCGCCGCAACAGCAATACTGGCAGGAATTGCGGTTTACCCCTAAGGGCCATCACCGACCACGGTACAACCCTTCCCTAAGGAAGTACGTCCCGTCATCGATGAGAGGAGGCAGACTTCATCCTCTTCGTGTACCTTCCAGAGATGGCGAGATCCAAACTTTATTCCGGAAGCATTTCATCTGCATTTCGAGATGCCCCCGGGGGGATCATTCCCTGGAAATGGCGCCCACGACACATGCTCTACCTGATTTACCCTAATGGTGTCGTTACAGCTCAATAAGACAGCTTTTATTCTCTTCAATCTTTTGTACATCAGGAGCTTCTTCCTTCAATCGCAACAGATAGGCCGATGATTCATCCAGGTCTCATAAATAATTCAGTCCCCGAAAATTCATCAGTATAGATTCTGAAAAAAAAATCCTGCGTTTCTAAATATACCATTGATTTTATCAGTCGCATCTCTTGAAAATGAGAACCTCCCCAAGGACTTAGCTTGTCTCCCCCTCCCCCCTTTCTAAGGGAAGCTGAAAAGGAAATCAAAGTTTGTCACATGTCTCCTAGTTTGATTTCTATCGCAATTTGTTGTTTAAATGTGTTTTTGTTTAAAGGAATTATGAACAATAAGCTATAAACCTGGAATTTAATTGAAAGTAAGCACAACTGAAATTCTCGGTGAATCAGCTGGTCGCCAAAAGTGGCTAGTTTAAAGTAACCAGCGGCAAATATTTCCCCACCACTCTTTCATATACTCTTTAATCAAGATGTTATTCTTTTCACCCCGCTTAAAAGCATGGAATTCGCGTCAGGCCGCAAATCTGTTATATAGAATTGAAGAACAGTTATCAAATACAGATTTTGACGAGAACTTAGCATTTTTACAAAATTTATCATGTGATCTTTGGCGATTTTTTTTATTTTGATGATTAACTATGCCGTGCAGTCAATAGTAACCGAAAATCGAATTTGTATTTTAGACGTGTTTTTATTCCTTACAGATTTAAACCAAAATTTAAGACAGAACTCCAGTTGTAGTTACAAAATCTACATATCAAATTTTATGTATTTCATTGTTATTCATGAGTTATTGCTTTTACATATCTATGAAAGTACAGACTGACAGCCGATCAATTCCTTGACGAATTTGCTTCCAAATTTGATAGTTATCTATACCTTCAGTGTTAAATCTGTGTATCTTAATTTTATTGATTTAGCTTTCACCATTTTATAGTAACTGTGTTAGCTTATATTTAATCAGACATATCTACTCTGAATGAATTTCGTTCAAAATTTTATAGAAATATGCAAATTTAATCTGTACAACTCAGTGTATTTGAGTTATCGTGTTTTCTGACATATGTAATGCCAATAATGTATTATTTTAACTCGGAGAGTTCTGAAAACTGGTGATTGGTCAAACTCTCGAGTTTGACCATTTCAATACTTTCTCTGTACTTCGTATTCCAGAAATAAATAAAAAAAAGTCGGAATATTGTTTTAATAGAATAATTTTAATCTATAATTCCACAAATTAATATCATATAAGCTGATGTTTACAATATCTTATACTACATTTCGTATTCTGATGATGATTAGGTGTGTGCCAAAAGTGGAATTACACCGGTGAAAAGTCAGCCATCTGACTCTCCGACCCGCCACGAAGGCACACGGATTTAAAACATAAAAACTGAATGATCGGACAGCCGCAACAGCAACACTGGCGGGAACTGTGGTTGAGTCCTAAGGGCCATCACCGGTCACGGTACAACCCTCTCTGAAGGAAGTACGTCCCGTCATCGAGTGGAGGAGTTGGATCCCCCACCTATTCGTGTACCCTCCAGGGTGGCGAGATCCAACCACCATGCCGGAAGCATGCCATCCTCATTTCGAGGTGCCCCCGGGGGTGAAAAGCCCATAATTAACCGGTGAAAAGCCCATAATTAAAATTAAAAAAAAAGAATTTAAATCAAAGGACTGGCTATTCAAAAAATCTTTCATATGCATGTGTACTAGATGCAAAAGAAGCTAAATTCAGCGCCAAAAATAAATAAATAAATAAAGAGGCTTGCATAAAAAGAACAAATGAAGAAGGTCTAAATGGTTCAAGCAGAAGAGCCTACATAAAATTCCATTGTAAAAGTATCAGCGAAACATAATTAGTAAAAAATAAAATTTATCAAAATAGGCAGTTTCACTTTGAAAACCGAAAATAAAAGTAAAATAAATCTAAAGTTGCTTTTGTTGTGATATAATTAATAAAAGTTAGTTGCCATCATTAAATTAATACACTGATATGACCGACGAATAGCTAGTCGCCTACGACGGCGAGTTCTAATCGTAAATTTGTAGAAACAATTCGAACATAAAATTCTTATTCATGTTTTTGTACCATCAACTGAATTGGAAAGGTGATCGCCGCCATAAACTTTTATCGCCAATCTTAAAGATTTTATTTTATTTTATTTCGCAAAATGTGTCTTGAAATCGTTTAGCAGCAATAACCGGGCATATGATCAAACAAGAAACTCATGCCAAAAGCACGAGCTCTGTTGAAACAACTGCGGAAGCTCGTGTTTTGAGTGTTTTAGCTCGTGCTTCAAATTCTAACGGCAAATATATCTCTAAATAGACCAGCGGTTGTGATATTTCCTCAACTTTCTCTCATATTTTCAACTATATGGCGCGTTTTGCATGTGTTCAACTACAGTGAAGGATTAATTTTGATGTGCGCGCGCACCTTGCTATTAAAAATTGTGAGTTCCATGAATGAGTTTTATTTTGCAGTATACATGTTATCGTTAAAGTACGAAATCCGTTATTTTATCGAAAAGGATCAGCTATTTCATAATATTTTATGAAAGAACTGATAAATCATGATCAATTATTACATCACTAGGAATTTTATGAAATAACTGAATTGCATACTTTAATAATAATATAATGTCACTAAATTAAACTATGCAAGTTCAAATTGTGTGTATTATACACTTTTTAGCTTTATTTTCTCGTAAACGTATAGTAATCGTCAACGTATAGTATGTATAGTCGTATAGTAGTAGTCGTCAACGTATAGTCACGTAAACGTATAGTAGTATTGTAGTCTTCCAAAAATTCGAATCAGAGATTTAAGATTTCTAATTAAAAAAAAATGCTTTAATTTATACGTTTAAAGGAGTTTTGATTAACTTATTGATTTAACAGTTTTCCTTTCAAATAAATGAACGATTCTAATTTATATCTCATTTTAATTAAAAAATATTTTATTTAAAATTTTTGAAATTGTTTTATTTTATTTTAGAATTTGTCAGTTCGACTTCATCTGCTAAGGAAATTTTTCTTTTTGTTTTTCAAGGAGTAAATGAAAGATAAGTGGAAACACGCACACACTAGTGTGTGGGGTTACAGTTATTATAATTAATTGATTTATCATACTGTCCCGTTATTATTAATATTTTCTGTAATCAATAATACTGCTGACTGTTATAATTAGTAATAACCGATTAATTACATTTATTGTAATAATATATTTGTACAAATTGATCAAGTCAAGAGCATGTTACTAGTAGCGAAGTTATTGTGTTTTATGGTTTGGTTTTTTTTCCTTTCAATACAGCATCTATTATCTTCCAATTTCTTTTAAATCCAGTCTCTGACCATATTATGACGGGAAATTCAAAATCCTTTAGTAAGTATAAAGCAAAAAAAAAAAAAAAAAAAAAAAACATTTAATAAGGAATAATGATTGTGCATAAAAATACGATTATACAGTAGAAAAACACATTCGAAGAATATACACGAACAGCATTTATATTAAATAGCAGTATACAGTCGCTCACAATACAGTAAACCACAACAGCACAAATCACTCAGAGAGAACTCGCAGAAGATTAATACTCCAAAGGGACAGACACTCCGCCTAACTACTCATCTTAGCTCAACTCAGCTGACTCTGATAAAAAAACACAGTAATTCTACTGTGATAAAGGATCGAACGTTCTGAATAAACGGAGGAACTCGAGTTCCAACTGAAAATTCAAAGGGCCTAGAATATTTTGAGTCCTTCATTTCTATCGCCAAAGTCATCAAATTCGCCACCAAGTCACAAGTATCTCGCCAAGGCTTCTAACCATTAACTCAGAATCCATTCAGCAGCAATTATCTATAAAACTATCTTAGGAACACTGTTCAAATTCTGCCTTAAAAACATGAATTAGTATAATCATTATCTGTAAAGATAGAATCTACCTATAAACCAGCGGCAGTAGTCTCCCTGGAACTTTCTCACAGACTCCTAAATAACGATCTTATCCCTCTTCCTTCGTATAAAATTGAGGATCTTGTATAAGACCACGAATATTTTGCATGATATTGGTGAATGATAGTTACGAAATATAGATTTTAGGCTTGAATCTAGCATTATCTGTCGCGAAAATATGTATTTTGGATGCGTTTTTACTGACCGAATGAAACTAAAGTTTGGCACAAAATTATAGTTACAAGATAACACGCCAATGTAAATATTTTAAATCAATGAACATATAAAAATGTAAATATTTTAAATCAATGGAAAATATAAAATGTTCATTGATTTAAATCTGAATTATTGTGTAACCTGGAATGTGTTTATGAATTATTGTATTGATATGCATGCGAGAAAGTACAGACCGACGCACAGTCATTTGACAGATTTGCTTCAAAACTGATAAATGTTTATATTTTAGATGCTAAACGTGCGTACTAAATTTTATCTTGTTAGTGCTTTACATTTTATAGTTATGGAACACGAACTGCCCTACAGACACATTTCCTTTGTATTATTTCGTTCAAAATTTGATAAAAATCCAGAAATTTCGTCTAAAATCCATATTTTCGAATATCAACTATCTAGTTCAAAGCGATTTGAGTTATCGTGTTCAAAGAGGGACAGACATAATTCCAAAAATATGTTTTTCGAATTCATGGTAGTCTGAAATGACGAGAAATGGTAAAATCTCAAATTCCAATTTCTTAACGATAGCAGTACTTCCTATATATTTCAAACATATGAGAGTTAAAAGAGAGAATGAAAATGCAAAATTATGGCAACACAGTGAGTTCGAAAATAAAATAAAATTATGAAATAGCAATGTAAATATATTAGAAATAGAGCAATCACAACCTTTAGTCGAAATGAGTTCGAAAACAAAGAAAACGATAATGCAATTCTAAATTACAATTCGAAAATAAGATAGAAGTTATTATTAGTTTAGTTATATTAACGTACCGTTTTAATAGAAGTTAGTAATAAAACAGAATGCTTTCGAAAATAAAATAGAAGATTGTGAAATCGTAACCTACACCTGTAAAGACTTTGAAAATGAAATTTGAATTTATCCTTGATCAGTTAATATTTAACTGCAAACAGCTGCACTTCATGCATACATTAAGAGTTTTCTTCTTTGCTGGCTTGGTACCATTTGAATATGACCAACCAATAGATTTCAATCAAAATTAATTCTTTGATGATTTTTCTATCTAGAGAATTTTTAAGAGCTTAAAGAGTAAATGAAAATTGAAGAAAATTTGGATTTTATATCCATTTACTTGACTTGGACTGATAATATTTGTTAGGTTAGTATTCTATTTTAAACTTACCACGAAGTTTCTTGGGTTTGGATTTAGTTAGCTTAATCAATATATTGTTTTAGACTATGCTGAGTTTTTTGGAAGCAGTTTATTATAATTTTGATCATCAATCAAATGACAAAACAACACTAGAACAAGATGGCCGATTATTTAAACTTCTATGCCACAGAGAACCATATTAAATATGGTTAATACTAAAGTTGTTAATTAGACCAACATGTCTGATGAATCGTTGCCGGCATGGAATCACGAAGTCGAAAACTTATCACCAAGCCTAAGCAAAACTTTTGGAAATATGTCTAATGTTTGGACCATAAGCTCCAGTGTCTGTTCCACGTAGAATAAGACTTCCAGAAGTGTCTCCTATTTTTAAATTAAGCCCATAAGTTCTAATCCCTTCTCAACAAAATCTGATAGTAAAGTATTTAGTGAATCTAATACATCTTCTGATTAAATTCAATCCTATAAACTCTCTAATTCTCTATTACAGTGGTGTAAATGCGTTTGATGTTCAAAAGTATATTAAACATGATCAGTAATGAAATTGTATGTTATACTCTAGGATTCTCATCTAGGGTGAATCCAGATTTCGAAGTCAAACCTTACCACCAAGCCAAAATGGTTCTTGAGATCATCTGGGAATATACCTAGTAAAGTCTGTTCCGTGAGTTAAAATATCTCACCCAAGTGAAGTAAGACGTCCAAAAGTGCTTTTTCTTAATTAATTTGTCTCGTAAATTCTAGTGTTACTTTCAAGTAAAATTTAATACTAAAATCTCCAGTGATTCTAATATCTTTTCGTTTTAAACTCTATCCCATTAGTTCAAGTGTCTATTCCTTGTAAAATCTATTTCATTAGTTCTAGTCTTTTCTCTTGTAAGGTCTATTCAATTGGTTATAGCGTTTCATTCTTGTAAAATCTACCCCTTAGTTCTAGTGTCTTTTCCTTGTAATGTCTACCCAGTTAGTTTTAGTATCTCTTCCTTGTAAATTCTATCCCATTAGTTCTAGTGTCTCTTCAATGTCAACGTGAAACGAGGACGCTTAATGCTCACCAGCAGATTTAACATGGTTAATAGTGACATTCTATACTAGACCCACATGCATGCCTAATTGTTGATGGCATCTGAATTCGAAGTCAGAACCTTACTACCAGACTAAAGCGACTCTGAGGAAATATGGGATTATATCCTGCAATTTAATGTCTTTTGAAAATGGACCATCATTAAATCAATCAATCAATCCACCAGACTATAATTATCTGGAATATTTGACTGTTATAGTATAATCCTGGATTTGCTGAAATGTTTTAATTAAACAGTAATCATTTTTAAGTTTAAATTTTTTTATTGGAGTGAAATTTTATTTCTCTTGTGTTTGCCATTTCATCATGTCTGGAGAAGATACCGAACTAAAGGTATTTATTATCAGTGTATTAGATAGTTTTTATTGAATATTTTTGTTGGAATGACCGATATTTTTTCCAGTGGGAAATTTGTAGCTTCTACTTCTATCTACATTTTTGCATTATATAAAATCCCTATTTTTAAGAGATTTGGTTGAATTTTGAAGTTTTCATATCCAAGAACAATTTAAAGCAATAAATCCTTTACAATTCCACAGTTTTCATTGAAATCAAGTGCTTTAATTTCAATACTAATATCTTTATTAAGTTATACAATCGAATTGGATCATGCAAAATTCCTATCATTGGAATGTTTCCGAATATCAGTCTTTTTAATACTACTTCACATTTCGTTTGAAGAAATATTGTTGTTCTGATTCAATTAGAAATCCATATAGCCTTACAAATATTTATGCATTTTGCGCAATTTTTTTAATTTAATCATGTATGAATGGCAGAATTTTCGTCTTTTATTTGAAATATATAACATTTAGAGCAGATGCAAGGCCGAGAAGAGGGTTTTGAAATTTTAACCTATTTATTTCACGATTTAGGACATATTATGTATAAAGTAAAAATAAAATAAAAAAAAACAATGAGAGATGCGTTAATCTACATCCAGATATAAGAGCAAAATGAATTTTTCGAATTTTTTTCTTCAGTGATTTTACTGCGAGATTTTGATAGGGATTTATTTCTCTGATACGTGTAGACGCAAGGAAGGGAATCTTAGGTTTCTTTAAAAAAATGTTGTAAGCATTATGGATTTTTATTCCTTTGGTAGGAGCGTGAGAAAATGCTGAATTCGTCAGTTTTCTAGAACGCGTGTAAAAAATAATTTTTAAAAAAAGTGGGAAATGGATCAGCAAATAACATTTTAGAATGAAATTAGTATAAACTAATTTAAAATAAAAATTATGAAATTATATATATAATATGTGTAATGCATTTCGAATCCTGTCGACTAAATATGTAACATATTTTGATTGAAGTAGAATGCAGGTTCGAAATAGTGAAGAGACTTGGTATTTTTAATTTCGTTTTATTCTATTCCGAGTGGCAGGTATGATTATATACAAGAAAACAAAGCGCGGCACACACAGAAGTAAGAAAAGGGAAAAAAGGGACAAACAAATGATCACTAGTCTTATATAACATAGGATTTCTGGCCAGGCGCCAATACACGTGTGATCTTTGACACCTTTTGAAGGGTAAAAGTATCACTTTCATTTGATACGTAGTACTGATGGCGCATTATTTTTACAAAGGGATTAATTAAATCGAAAGTGGAATCGGGTCACGAAATAAGAAAATATTTTAGAATGAAGTTACTATGGGCTAAATTAAGATAAAATCTTGGAAATTAATTAAATGAAAATTAGAATTAAAATATCATTACATATATAATATAATATGTATGTAATTTCCCTAATTGTTAATATATATTAAGCATGTTTTGCACAAGGACATGTCAATTTGACAAATTCCTTCTCTTGAAGGGTGCTGCTAATTTAGAAACGGAAGTGTTCACATTCTGCATTAGTGCAAAATGCGGTGCATTTTATAGTTCATAATATAGTGAATTCTTTCGATAATTATTTGGGCGCACTTTTCTCGACTGACAAGATGGAAAAAGATTAAGCGATTCCATCTATTTCCGAAGACATAGACGAATTCAACTTAAAACATTAATATAATACTTTCTTTATTTTTTAAATTTACTCTTAATTATTATAGCAACGATAAAATGTATCTATAAAGTGCTATCTATGCACACAAAAATGTCTTTAATACAATCATCCAACGCTGTCTTTAACGCAGAGTAGAGCTAAAAAAAATATTTCATCTTTTTTGGCTTACGTCATTATCAGATGTAAAATCTCAATTTCTGTTTTGGCATCTAGCAAGTGACAGTTTGTTTGAATTGACTGATTTATCAGTGTGCGAATAAAGATAAGAACGAATAAAAATTAGTTATGGGTTCATAAACCTCAATGAGAGTTGGCATTATTTTTATTTAGTATTTGGCATTGCTTTATTTTTCCGTAAGTGGATCATTATTTGTTTCAAACATATTTTAGTGATTTAAATGTGATTGTTCGTGAACATTATGGATCGAGAAAATATCACTGCAAAGGAGAAAAACTTTTAATGTTACCATATATTTATATTAAAAGTACATTTCAAATAATATAGATTTCTTAAAGTAGGTGACTATATTGAAAAGTCGATTTTTTTGTGAAAATACGAAGTTTCATATATTAGGAATATTAAATAAAGTTTTCTTTTTCAAACCATTTAAATTTTGTTTCCATGTCCATTTTGGGGGAAATTTACATTAATTTTTATATTTTCATTTATATATGTTTTAATGTTATTTTATATCTTTAGATGACATTTTCTCAAATATATAGTCATAGAATTTCTTTTAAAAAAAATCTTATAAATTCAAATCTATTGCGTAATTTTTATTCAAATTTGGTATAATAATTTCTCATTATGTTCTGCCGTTTTTGAACTAGAGAATAAGTAATCTATTCATTTTGAAATATTTCATAGCTGTTTTAGTGCTTCACAACGTGAAAAAAAAATTGAAAATTTCATGTTATTTATTAATCTAACCGTAATATTTAAAGAATTAATTGGAATTCAGCTTATTTTTTTAGTTCAGGAGCAAAGTAAAGTATTTCTTAAACTATGTAGAACATTTTAAACAAATCCTTTGATAAACCTCTAAACTAAAAAATTTTTGCTTTATAGCACTTTTTAGCCAAAAAAAAACCTTTTTTTATCAATTAAGTAGTTTAGTTTGGTTTCATGCATGTTTTTCCGATTTTTTTTAATGCAGAAATTCAAAAATATAACTGTTTTAGTTTTTTTTTCTTTTTTTTTTTTTCAAAAATTCATATTGAACGTGGTCACATTCGCACTCTATCCATGCACAGATGATTTTTTTTTTCTACCAATAACTTTCGTTAGTTAATTTCTGACAATCGTATCAGAGGTATTGTTAAAAGAAAAACTTTCCGTCATAGTCATTACTGCAGGTTCAAATTTCAATTGTACTTGAAAATGAAATTTTTTTCTATCTTGCCTCTAAATAGACTTGATAAGGGTATCTAACCCATGTTTTAATAATACTGTAGGTCTTTCTACAAGAACGTTTCCATAAATCAAACATGATTCAATCATTTTAGCGATTTAAGAAGACGGAGGCCATCCAAGTGAAATCATACGTATCGACCATGCATAATACTCAGACCCTTATGAGAGCCAAATTAAAACATTTTTGGAGTAAGCACTCCCAACATTTTCTTTCTAAGAAAATATGATAAAAAATCCCCGTTCAAATTTTTCTTTTTTGTGCTATTATAGAATTTTGCTAATGCGTTTTGGTAGCTGTTCTTCGTTCGTGTTCTTGTTCGTGCATGTGGCATTCAGATATTGAAATTTTGTTTTAGTGTTACTTGGATTCAAGTCCCATTTAGAAGTTGTATAGAAATTATTTTGGTATGGATCTTATAATTTTGAATCGTAGTGAGTTAAATAAAGTGTAAATTGGTTGAAATTTCCTCCTCACTGTAAATGAACATTATATGTGTTTTTGCATATTATATGCAAATAAAAGTAAATATTTTTATGAAGTTTTATTTATATAACAAAAGGGCTCCGCTTCCTGTTCGCTTTCGCTCATCAACCCCGATGTTGTCCTCGAATCATACATGTCCTTAGGTGAGTGAGGTTTCTAAAGGGATTGATTCCCATGCTCTAGATAAGTAAATGGAAACAAACTGTTTTAAAAATGTCATAAACGAAAAAGCTCAATTCAAAATTTAAAAAAAAAGAAATATTTTAGTATTAGTTAAAATTCAAAACAAATATCATAATTTTAATTGCTCGACACGTATAAAGAATTAAAACATGAAATTATGAACTTTTAAAGAAATTAAACAAAAATTTTCTTAAAGCGCTGAGTTTTTCTTTTCAGTTTTTTTTCCCCATCTGATATCGCTGGACGCCCCATCGCTATTTTAAAAAAAAGCAATGCAGAGTGAACACGTATTGTTTAGGTATACAGGTGATTGCTGGCGGACAGATGAGATTTCCGTTACTCGAAAAAGGTAAACAAAAACGGAAAAGCTATTCAATATGTTGTTACAAACGGTATGACTAAAAGTAGAATTAGCAAATATTGTTTTAAACTCATTTGTTGTTAATTTGGTGATAATCAAAACTTTACTTTTTTTTTTGTCACCATTTCACTGTCAAGTGCATTATAAATTCTTACTAAGACGTAATCATAATTTTCATTAAATATTTCAAACAATGCTAGTAAAACAAATCTCAAATGTCACGAGTCAGACTCGCTAATTACTTATCATAAAACGAAATATTTACGATATATATGTGTGTGTGTGTGTGTGTGTGTGTGTGTGTGTGTGTGTGTGTGTGTGTGTGTGTGTGTGTGTGTGTGTGAATTATAAAAAAAGATTTTACTATTTTTATTCGGCGAATTATTAAAAAAAACAATTTACTATTTTTTCCGGCAAATTATTAAAAAAAAACAATTTACTATTTTTTTTTCGGCAAATTATTAAAAAAACAATTTACTATTTTTTTTCGGCAAATTATTAAAAAAAAAGCAATTTACTATTTTTTTTTCGGCAAATTATTAAAAAAACAATTTACTATTTTTTTTCGGCAAATTATTAAAAAAAAAAGCAATTGACTATTTTTTTCGGCAAATTATTAAAAAAAACAATTTACTATTTTTTTTCGGCAAATTATTAAAAAAAAAGCAATTGACTATTTTTATTTGGCGAATTATTAAAAAAAAAAAGCAATTGACTATTTTTATTTGGCGAATTATTAAAAAAAAAAGCAATTGACTATTTTTATTTGGCGAATTATTAAAAAAAAAAGCAATTGACTATTTTTATTTGGCGAATTATTAAAAAAAAAAGCAATTGACTATTTTTATTCGGCGAATTTTAGAAAAAAGCAATTGACTATTTTTATTTGGCGAATTATTAAAAAAAAAAGCAATTGACTATTTTTATTCGGCGAATTTTAGAAAAAAGCAATTGACTATTTTCATTCTGTGAATTATAAAAAAAAGTGTCGAAAGTTTGTAAACAAACTTTATTCTTTAAAAACTTGAAAATTACATACATTTTGCTTTCCTCTATTTTTCAGGAATTCCCTCGAAGGCCTGAGAACGATTCTGATTCATCGCAGAGTTCTGACCTTAGAGAGTGTGAGTAATTTTTTTACCTAAATTTATTTTTTTTAAATTATCTCCTCAAAGTCACTATTATCTTTAATATATTTAACATGATTTGCAATTTTAATGCATTGTTTGTGCACACAGAAGGGAAACTTTTTTATTCCTGACTAGCTGCCTTTGTCAACCAACTGGTTCCCCTGAATTAGTATGTAAAATTTCAATTGCATCTTTTCTTAGGTAACTTAATCTTAATGGCTTCCTTTGCAAAACATCTTTAATTTCTGAATTTTTAATATTCATATTGTCCATATTATTTTAGAAACCTTATTCAGATATGTTCATTATACTATATTTATTTCCAATATTCCGTCATTCAACTAAAAATTTTAATTTTACTTTTGAAAAGAAAGGGATCAAACTTCAACTAATTTAGAAGAAAGAAAGAAAGAAGAAATATAAGAATTATTATTCAAAAATTAAATTTTTGTTGTTCCTCAGAAGGTATTTCACGATTTATCTAATATATCGGATTATTATTCAATAAAAATAGTGTACTTCAATAAGAAAGCAAAATATCAAGCTAAAAAAATTATAATGAATTAAAATGCATTTTTTAAAAATATATATATTATTAAATCTAATTTTGATCTGCTTTTGAAATAATACTAATACTATTGAATCTACTATTGAAGTTAAATCTTAAATATTGTCACTCTATTCAAAAAATTTATAAAAACAGGCTTTAAACAAAAACCAATTTATTATATGACAAAAATAAGTGAAATCTTCCTAGTGTGATTGTAAACAACAGAAGGAAAAATAAAAGATACCAAGATGAAACATTAGTAACAACAATGAAGGTATTGTTAAAAAATGCTTTAAAACTTATTAAATCTATTATTAATAATCTATTTAAATAAAAAATTATTATTAATAATAATGTTTTAAAAGTTAAATCAAGAAAAACGTCTGTGAAAAATTCATTCATGTGATGAAAATCGTTTACTGGATATGTTGTTTAGTTTAGCTTTTAAAATTGAGAAAATATAAAACATGAAGTGATTTATGCAAGCACTAGCCGGTATAGCAATTTTCAAATTTTTTAAAAATACAAATGTAAAACAACTTTTTAATTCTTACAAAAATTTTATTAAAACTTTGCTTACACTAAAGTATTTATAAGCAAAACTTGAAGTATTTACAAGAAGGATTAAAATTATAAATATCATATAAGTTGTTCAAAGTGTAATCTCTCTATCGTCTACAACTTTATTTTTGTTTAAAAAAATCTTTCACCAATAAATTTTTTCAAAATTTAAAGTATTTAGAACATTACAAATATGTACACCGAGGATTAAAGTTATATCAAATTAGTTAGTAAAAGTGAAGTGTGAACATTGAATGCGAACAAATAAACAGTTTAATATTAGTACTCGAAGAAATCCAAACGAGTCTGTAAACAAACGCTACATAGACAACATTTTTAATGTATAAAAATATTAAATGAAATATTATAATACAATCTTTTTTATCGTCTGCAACTTTATTTTTTAATTGCCAAATCTTTTTCACTAAATATTTAATATTTTAGCTTCTCTTTAAGTTATAGATCATCCTAAATTTATGGAAATGAAATTAATATCGGTATTTATTGAGAAAAACTGGACTTTTTTTTGCAAAGATTACTAAACAGTTTACAGCATTATAAAAAATTTAATCATTGTGAGTGGCAGTTGAAATGTGTTTACAATTTAGAATATGCAGGCAATCACTTTCGACAATGAATTTGTCTTCATTGATTGTCAAAATCATGCAGAAAAGTTTCGAATCAATTTTTCAAATTACAGAAACTTTATTAAATCTTTGTATATGAAATTAAGTTTCAAATAAGAGACGTTTTTCAGTATTAACAAAGTGAAAAATTGCATCGAATAAAATTTAAGAAAATGCTGTTTTACATAAAAATTCTGTTTATTTTTAAAGGTAAGGAAGAAGAAAAGCTCACAGTCGCTTTTAGATCAAAATTAAATATAAGAATCAAAGGTAGAAATACGCGTACAGTTTGTAGAATCACGATGTTGCCAACGAATGTTACTGTTTCTTTTTCATTCATCCGACCATTTTTTTTTCCTGCAATCAAACCTCAGTCTACAAGCGTTTAATCATTTAAAAAATAAATTAAATTTATTTCGTAGAAGTTTCATTAGTTTTTTCAATGTAGCAATATTATTTAAATATCGTTTTCCGTTACAACACAACTTCAAATTCCATTCGCTAAACTTATAGTGGTGGGAAAAAACATGGGTTCAGCGAAAAAAAAATACGTTAAAATTATTGTTGTAGTATCATTTAAACTATTGCAGACATTTTAACAAAAACTATTGCAGACATTTAAAAATATTTATTGTGGTGTAGTATAATTTTTAAAACAATAAGAACATAGCAATATTTGAAGTTATTTGCAGTAATATTTAATTTTTAATTTATTACAGTTTTACTCATTTTTAACTTTTACACAAAGCAAATTGGAAAATAAAATAGGACCAGTTATATATTTGGCACACAAAACAATTATTTAGAAAATTGCCTTTTTTATTTTCTTGTAAATGTTATACAGATTAAGTATAATAATCGTCAAAAAAATTCGAACTCAAGATTTTAACGAATTTCCACATTTTAGACTTTCCGAAGTTCGAAAAACACATGTTTAGATAATATCTACCTGTTTGTCTATGACTAACTAAAAAAAAAAAACTTTGAGCTAGATGGATGAAACCTGGTATTTCCGTCAAATTTTTAATTTCTATAAAATTTTGAGCAAAATAAATCTGTTCAGAGGGAATCTGTCTGTCCAGTTGTTCGAATATAAATTAACATAACTACAAAACGAAGAGAGCTAGACAGATAAAATTCGATACACAGAAGTAACATCTTTAATCCAGATACTTTTCAAATTTTGAGCCGAATCCAAGGAGTGATTGACCGTCTCTCCGTCTGTACTTTCAGGGACATGTAAGCACGATAGCTCAAAGTCGCACTGGATTAAATATATCAAATTTGGTATGAGATTTAGTAATTGCAAATGTAGTTCTGAGTCACATTTTTGTTTCAATCGGTTGGAAAAAAGAAGTCTAAAACACAAATTCGATTTTTGGAAACTTTTAACCGCATGCCAAGGATGAATCGCCAAATAACTCGCCAAGGATGACACGATAGATTCAATAAAAATGTTATATTCATGCCAAAGTATAATATTTCGTAACTATTGTATACCAATGCCATGCAAGGCGTTCTCTGGTATATCTTTTTTAGGGAGTATGCGAGAATTTTTTGGAGACCACTCCCATTTCTTTCGTGTATCTACCAATCAAACCGTCATATTTCGATATTGGTTTCCACAAATTTTTGAACTCATACTATAACTCATTTATTATCGGAACAACGCCCGCATACATAAATATCACGAATTGTCACAAATTTTCAGTAGAGCTAATGGCAAGTTTTTTTATGACCATTTCAATAATTCTACTTCGTTTGCTTAACACCAAGACTTTGTAGATGATGACACATGGATGTGTATTATCTATTTAGAAAAATATACTTGCAATAAGAGGAGCTCCTGGTAATAATTTTTCAGCAAGCATGTCTTGATATCCTTCAGAGTTAGATTTTGTTTTCAAAGAGACTATCGAAGTTGTTCCATTACCAGCAAATATTCCCCAAACTATAACGCTACCATCAACGAATTGGGGTTTAGAAAATATTGTTCTATCACTACGGGAATCATGCCAATAATATCGGAAATTGTCAGGTTCGTCCAAATTAATTCTTTTCATCTGAGGAATCATTCGACTTATCTTTAAAGACAATATTGTTACGAATCTGTAATGCTGCTTCCCAGCATAGTTGGTTCCATCATCGGAAAGAATGTTTTACAGTCATCTGTACTGGACGGAGTCCGGTGTCGCGTCAGAGGTTCCAGAGCTTAGCGACAAACTTGGCGACCATTTGGCGACTTTGGCGCCAAAATAGATTATACCCGAAACATCGAGAATTTTCCCGATCAGTCCAGTAGGAACCGAGATACGCCTCGAACGTTCCTGATTGGTTGAGAGGCTTCTAGCCCCGCCTCCTGGGACCTATAAAAGGAGGCGACCGCAGCTGCTAGGTCAGAGTAGTCGGAATCGACGTTAAGGAACTGGCCATCCAGAGATAAGCGGAGCAGCGACGGAGTGAAGCTAGTGCTGAACTAAGCTGTGCGCTACTGTCTGCAGTAGAGTCTGGTTGTATGCTCCACGTCTCGGCTGAAGATAATCGTCTTTTGTGCTTTATATAGTTGTCGTCTTTGTGCTGTCCTGTGTGTCTTCGTGTAAATAAACGGCGTTGTTTTATTTTCTACTGCCACCTGCCGATTGAGCGTTCTCCACACCATATAACTCCCACTATCCAAACGAACCCGGAAATTTCTTAACAATATGCTATTTTGTCCATTCTGCACGATTAATCGTTCATAGTTTTGATAGTGAGGCTATTTTCTCATTTTGATAATATTTTACATGTGAAGGTTTTAAAAGTGTTACCAACATTTTTTTTTAAGTTACCCACAATTCTACTCGAACAAGACAGTTGTAATTCATTTTTAATTTAAGTATAAGATTATTGTTGAGAAAGGGCTCAATTAATTATGGCTCTTTTTGATCGATTAGATAAATGGTTTTCTACTGGATCGTTTATATACAGCATAGTGATCAGGGTCTTTCAAGTAGTTATTCACGACACTTTTTCAGCATCTTAATCATTTCGCAATTTCTCTGGAAGACAATACTTCGCTCTTCTCATAATTTTTTTCCTTTTCCTATAATTGAAAAAACAAACAAACTAAGATTATATTAAAAAATGCTTTTAACCGAAAACTGAAGTGACATTAATAAATAAGTATTTATTGTAAAAATAAGAGAAAAGAAATAACACAATATAAAAATGAAGAACAAGGAATATTTTTTATCAAAACAATAACAAATTTTACTATTAAAACACATGGTGAAAATAAACAACGTAGTTTATGTTAATGAAATTATTTTTTAATAAAATCGTTTGCTTTTTATAATTGAATTCTAATAAACTAAAATTATTTAAAAAAATATTTTTACCATATAACAGATTCAAGTAAAAATAAATCTAGAATATTGTAAATAAAAATCTGAGTGGCCCTATTTTTGTTCCCAACTCTCATTTTGTACAAATATTTTAAAAAATGATTGAAATAATAAATGTGAAAAAATTTCCAAATTTTTACTAAAAAATAACTTTTTTCAACAAGAAATTTAACTTATTAAATTTTATTATATATAAAATCTTTTAGGAAGTATCGGAAATTACAGCTGACCGTATTTTTTCTCAACCAAATTTATATTGAGCCTGCCCTGTTATTTATTACGCATGAGCAAAAGGAACGTAATTTTTAATTAATAAGAATTATTTGTCCTGAAATCTACTTAAATACGTAAAAATTTTTATAGTACTTGAAAGAAAATTTTCAAAATCTTATCAGTAAATTGTATCATGGTAAGTAACAAAAAATTGTGGTTTCAGTTTTATTTATATAGTTTGATTGTATTGAAAATAATAGAAACAATGTATTTTAACATTCGTCAAATTAACGAATTATTGCTGCAATAAACATATCTTTAGTTCAATTGTTTTAGAATTAATCGTATGTTTTGAATAGTATGTCTGAGAAATACGAATCGTTTTGGGGAATCCATCAAATGATTAATGAATTTTTCTCTGTACAGCAGAAATGTATTCACAAGAATAAATATAGGTGAACGCATATATACTAGTCATTTTCATGTGACCTTCAATGAAGACTTTTGCTACCTAGTCAATTTAAAAGAAATCTCGGGTTCTAAATTTTAAAAATTTTATCTATCTATACTTATAATAAAGCTCAATGTGTGTGTGTGTGTGTGTGTGTGTTGGCGCTCTACAGGCCAGGTCATTTGACATACAGCTATCAAATTTGGTACATGTATACCTTAGAGGTCGGGAATGTGCACCTGGGGTCCCTTTTTTTGAAATTTTAATTATTAATTAAAAACTAACTTTCCCGCCAAAAAAATCGTCCCTTTTCCCCACCGCCAAATGAGTAAGGCTTCAGTTTCTTTTTTCTGCCAACAGTAATGAGGCTAGGGTTAATATTTTTCGGCGGATTATTTTAAACGATTCTGTTTATTTTCTTAATATTTTATGCATTTAAAATTAAACATTGTTAATTAATCCATGTTTCAGATTCATTCTGAAGTACTTTTGAATTAAAATAACACAGAATAAAGGAAATTAAAAATGTATAATCTGCATAGCGTTACCCCAACTGGTGTAGAAAAATTCACGCATTTGCGTTACCTAACTGGCGAAGAAAATTCACGCATGCGCATTGTTCTGATTGTTGTCATGACAACCACTTTCAACGGATGATTTAAATTATTTTTAGGTTAGTTGCATGCTTTTGTAAGTAAATTGTATTTATGTTAGTTATATATTTTTTTGTATATGCTTATAGTTTTAAGTATATCGTTTTTTAAGTAGTTTTTAAAAACCTGTTTTAGACCGATTATTTTAAACGATGCATTTTATTTTTTTAGTGTTTGATGCATTTAAAATGAAACATTGTTCCTTAATCGATCTGTTCATGATGAATCTGAGAAAATTTTGTTGACAAATTCTTGAGATATTACATAAATTAAGAAAGATATTCTTTAGTGCCCATAAAGTTTAAACTCTCAGTGACTCTATTATCAGTAATCATATTATTAAAAAAAAATGCTTTGTTTCAGTAAAAAATATTATTATATTAATTGCAGATTAATCATTTACACTTTAATTTAAAGCCTAAATTCTACGAGGGGTAACAGAAAATGAGAGAGATACATATCACGTTATGACTGAAGGCCTTTATAATATTATGAGTGAATTATATGACTATCAAAATTTGAAGTTTTAAAATATTTTGCTGAAGAATCTATTAAAGTTGGAATTGCCTAAAATATTTAATTATTAAAATTTTAACGAACATTAAGATTGGCGAACCGGCTGGTCGCCAAAGGCGGCTAGTACTTATAATAAAGCTCAATGTGTGTGTGTGTGTGTGTTGGCGCTCTACAGGTCAGACCGTTTGACATACAGCTACCAAATTTGGTACATGTATACCTTGGAAGTTGGGAATGTGCACCTGGGGTTTCTTTTTTCGAATTTTTAATTAGAATTTTAATTATTAATTAAAAACTAACTTTCCCGCCAAAAAAATCTTCCATTTTCCCCACCGCCAACTTTTCCGCCAAAAAAATCTTCCATTATCCCCAGCGCCAAACGAGAAAGGCTTCAGTTTTTTTTTCTCCCAACAGTAATGAGGCTAGGGTTAAAATTTTTCAGCGGATTATTTGAATCGGTTCTGTTTATTTTCTTAATGTTTGATGCATTTAAAATTAAACATTGTTAATGAATCAATCTTTCAGATTCATTCTGAAGTACTTTTGAATTAAAATAAAACAGAATAAAGGAAATTAAAAATTTCTAATCCGCATAGCGTTACCCCCAACTGGCGTAGAAAAAATCACGTATTTGCGTTACGTAACCGGCGAAAAAAATTCACGCATGCGCATTCTGTTCTGATTGTTGCCATGACAACGTTATCAATGGATGATTTAAATTATTTTTAGGTTAGTTGGATGCTTTTGTAAGTAAATTGTATTTATATTAGTTATATATTTTTTGTATATGCTTATAGTTTTAAGTACATCGTTTTTTAAGTAGTTTTTTTAAAACCTGTTTTCAACCGTTTATTTTAAACGATTCGTTTTATTTTCTTAGTGTTTGATGCATTTAAATTTAAACATTGTTAATGAATCGATCTGCTCATAATGAATCTAAGAAAATTTTGTTGACCAACTCTTGAGATATTACATACATTTAAAAAGATATTCTTTAGTGCGCATAAAGTTTAAATGCTGAGTGACTCTATTTTCAGTAATCAGATTATGAAAAAAATGCTTTGTTTCAGTAAAAAATATTATTATATTAATTGAAGATAAATTCTTTCCACTTTAATTTAAAGCATAAATTCTACGGGTGCTAACAGAAAATGAGAGAGATACATATTACGTTATGACTGAAGGCCTTTATAATATTATGAATAAATTATATGATAATCAAAATTTGAAGTTTTAAAATATTTTGATGAAGAAGCTATTAAAGTAGATATTGCATAAAATATTTAATTATTAAAATTTTAACCAACATTAAGATTGGCGAACCGGCTGGTCGCCAAAGGTGGCTAGTTTATCTATAAATTAAAATTAAAATTTAAGTGAAACTTCGCCATTCCAAAATGCGTGGTAAAAAAACGTTAAAGCTATAAAAATATTGAACAATTTTTTTTTTTTTTTTTTGAATCGTCCAATGCTTTCTTCGTTTGCTATTAACTGGTTGAAATATTATGCGATCCGATGAGATTTTAATTTCAAATCAAAAATTGAAGGGGAATTCATGCTTAAAATAATGCAATTGTTGATGACTTCCTCTAATAAATATTGTAAGAATTAGAGGTAGAGACAAATAATTAATGTTTATTAATTGTGAAAATGAAGATTGCAAGCAAAACTTCCTTGGGGGACAATAAGGATAAAAGACGAAGAAAAAAAAAATTAAAGATAGATATAATAAAAAAAAGGAAAGATAAAAATAAAAAACGATAATATAAAAGAAAGACAAAATAAAAAAAAGGAAAAATAAAAAACCGTAATATAAAAGGAAAGATAAAAAAAAAAGATGGAAAATAAAATAAAGTATTTTTTTAAATAAACTCTTGGGAAATAGAAATTTTTATAAGAAATCAAATGGCTTTGTTTGCGACTCGCACAAACTTATTTTGTTGTAGTTAAAAACTATTTTAGGCGATTTACAAAATCTAATTATTTCAATGCAACTAAGTTAAATAAAGTCTGATTTTATGGCTACTTTTGTATATTCTTTGCTCATACTGCTTTTGTATATTCTTTGCTCATACTGCTTTTGTATATTCTTTGCTCATACTGCTTTTGTATATTCTTTGCTCATACTGCTTTTGTATGCTCTTTGCCCACACTGCTTTTGTATGTACTTTGCCCATACTGCTTTTGTACGTTCTTTGCCCATACCGCTTTTGTATGTTCTTTGCCCATACCGCTTTTGTATGTTCTTTGCCCATACCGCTTTTGTACGTTCTTTGCCCATACCGCTTTTGTATGTTCTTTGCCCATACCGCTTTTGTACGTTCTTTGCCCATACCGCTTTTGTACGTTCTTTGCCCATACCGCTTTTGTACGTTCTTTGCCCATACCGCTTTTGTATGTTCTTTGCCCATACCGCTTTTGTACGTTCTTTGCCCATACCGCTTTTGTACGTTCTTTGCCCATACCGCTTTTGTACGTTCTTTGCCCATACCGCTTTTGTACGTTCTTTGCCCATACCGCTTTTGTACGTTCTTTGCCCATACCGCTTTTGTACGTTCTTTGCCCATACCGCTTTTGTACGTTCTTTGCCCATACCGCTTTTGTACGTTCTTTGCCCATACCGCTTTTGTACGTTCTTTGCCCATACCGCTTTTGTACGTTCTTTGCCCATACCGCTTTTGTACGTTCTTTGCCCATACCGCTTTTGTACGTTCTTTGCCCATACCGCTTTTGTACGTTCTTTGCCCATACCGCTTTTGTATGTACTTTGCTCATGCTGCTTTTGTATGTACTTTGCAGCTAGTACAGCACAACGTCTACAGCACATTAGTATGTCTACAGCACAAACACAAACTGACTTTTCTGAAGATGAAGCTGATGATTTTACTAATACACTTTTAAACTCCAGCGACGAAAATTATGTTTTGGATATGGATAGAGCGTCTTTGCGCTCATTGGAAGATATATCAGCTGGAGATTTGATTAGGAATAGAAAGTTGTCATCGAAAAGACAAAAGAGTCTTTTAAACAGGAAAACATCATCTTTGAAATCATCTTCGACCGGGAGTGCTTCTCCTCTGGATTCCCCTGCAGAATGTTCAACCGCGAGTGCTTATCCTTCGAATTCTTTGGACAGACTTTTGACCAGGAGTGATTCTTCCTCGAATCCCCTGGAACGACCTTCAACAGAGAATGCTTTTACAGATCCTCTGGAAGGTCCATCGACCAGGACAGTTTATTTTTCGAATTCAGCAGAAGATTCTGTGATTAGTGTTTGTCAAGTGCCATGCTCAGAAACTGTCCGTAATGAAAATCCAAATGAGCAAAATTGGCTTGGATATTGGCGTCGAGAAGGAGCTCGGTGGGAAAGTTTTTTAATACCTCTCACAAGACAAATTAGAAATTCTGGTAAGTATTTAAAAATTAATAAGCATCTTTACATCTGTTATAAAAGGTTTATTAGTTATCGTAAGACTTTAGCGATTATAATTTCTTAGTTCTAGAATGTCATCAACAGATTTTTTAAAGTTTTTTTTCTATTAAATTTATCTGAAAGTTATTGGTCACAATTTTTCTGTTTTATTGCCAAATTTATTTTATGTGAAATTAATGCCATCGTGAAGAATGGCGTCAAAAATAACTTTCTGACAATGAAGGAATTTAAAAAATTTCTTCTGAAATTAAGTTTTTCTCTGAAAGGTCGTTAGTGATGTTAACTGGATATCGAGAAAGTATAGTTTCGGAATTTATAGTTAGATATATACTAAACTCATGGTTCATTTTCATTTAAAATGATGATGCTTTTCACTTTTTTCCATGGATTTTATTTTTACTAGTCATGATTTATGAGAAAAGTTAAAATAAGAATATCAAGGGTAGCAGACGATAGTTTAAAATTCCCCATATAGAATCAGTTTTCTCAGTAAGAATGAACTAAATCATTAACTGTTCCTGGTATAAATTATTGATAGTTTGCTTTTAAACTTTTAATGTTCTTCCAAAATTCTACTTGTTTGTTCTAGCCACATTTTTCACTTGTATTTGTATTCTTCTCTTTAGTTCTTCAATAACAAAAAATATTGTTACAGCTATTGCAAATTGTCTTTTGAAATATATAAAAAAAAGTTTACAAAAATGTTTAAAAAATAAAACAGAATTAGTGAAGTCTAAAGGTAGAACAATTCAAATTTTCATTGTTTTCTAGCAGTTGTGTATAAATTTTAGTATTTCAACATCGTCTGCATCTGTTCAAGTATTTATTAATTTTTCTCAAAGTGAATAAAAGATGAAGGAATTGCACAGAAATGCAATTGACATCATTAAAACGGTAAAATTTTGAATTTTAATATCATATTAAAATACTTCTTGTAAGATATTTGTTCCAAAAAGACAGTGTAAAAACGATAAAATTATGATTAACTGGGAATTAAATGGCTATTAAAATTTTTTTTGCTCTTCCAAAAATTTATAATCTTGATTTTAAATAAAGCTGGCAAAATTTGGCCGGATTCTGTCCAGTTGTTTACAAAAATGTTGTGCGTATAGACATAACCACAAGGATATATATTTATAGTAAAACTTGCTAATTGGATTTTAAGTTCTGAAATCTAAGTTCTTATACACATTAAACAATTTAAAGTTTTTGCTCAAGCATCTTTTACTAATTTTCGCTTGCCCTCTTTTACTTGATTTCGTTTGGCCAGTCAGCCAGTAGATAAGCTCCTCTCTTCTTTCTGCCACCATAGTTTGAATTACTTGACAAAGTCTAGCGATCTTTGCATTAATTTGTTTCTCCTCTCCATAGATACAGCAATAATAAAAATTATTTCATATCATAATTTTTAATATCATAATATACAATTCCATTCTTTTGTTTTTGGTATTCGTGTGCATGGCCTGAAAATATCGCCTATTGTTTCTTCAATTTTTTCCTACGTCCTCTTTTTCCATTAAAAACAGATTTGTTAACCTTAAATGACCTTATATATTTGTTAGAATCATTTAAAAAGTGAAAATTATATTAAACGTCTTCTTTCTGCCACCATAGTTTGAATTACTTGACAAAGTCTAGCGATCTTTGCATTAATTTGTTTCTCCTCTCCATAGATACAGCAATAATAAAAATTATTTCATATCATAATTTTTAATATCATAATATACAATTCCATTCTTTTGTTTTTGGTATTCGTGTGCATGGCCTGAAAATATCGCCTATTGTTTCTTCAATTTTTTCCTACGTCCTCTTTTTCCATTAAAAACAGATTTGTTAACCTTAAATGACCTTATATATTTGTTAGAATCATTTAAAAAGTGAAAATTATATTAAACGTCTTCTTTCTGCCACCATAGTTTGAATTACTTGACAAAGTCTAGCGATCTTTGCATTAATTTGTTTCTCCTCTCCATAGATACAGCAATAATAAAAATTATTTCATATCATAATTTTTAATATCATAATATACAATTCCATTCTTTTGTTTTTGGTATTCGTGTGCATGGCCTGAAAATATCGCCTATTGTTTCTTCAATTTTTTCCTACGTCCTCTTTTTCCATTAAAAACAGATTTGTTAACCTTAAATGACCTTATATATTTGTTAGAATCATTTAAAAAGTGAAAATTATATTAAACGTCATATAGGTGGAACAATCGATGCCATTCGATTGTTCTGCTTGCAGATTAAAAGGTGCGTACATTAGAAAATAAGTGAAAGAATAATGAAAAAAAAAAAATACTGCATTTTCTTGTAATGTCAAAAAAAAATATTTTTAATTTTAATAGTGACAAAAATACGTGGTTGAAAAAACTCAATGAGGCAATCGGTTTGAATTTAATTACAATAAAAGGCATTGCTACAAATTGTACTTAGGACAATTTAAAAAAAGTCATTAAAATTAAAAAATATTGTTTCGGCAATTAAATATTATCAGAAAAATAATCATTTGCTATATAAATAATTTTTATTTGATAATTATTTTAGGGATTATTGATGGAAAAACTGAACAAAAGCACCGAAGTTTGACTTAACTTTCGTTATTTAAATAAATATTTCGTAAAATAATTTTCAAAGCTGATTGAGAAATTGACATCTAAAATGGAATGCACAAATTTCTTTAGGTTGTAGCTCATCATTTCGAAGTAGTATTGTGACAAATAGTTGGATACATGTATTATCTGTTTTATATTAGATTTATATTTCGAGTGCGATAAAAAAACGCGTGATGCAATTTAATTCTTCATTATATCGATTATTTAACTATCAAATTATTTTTCAGTTTATTTTCCATTGTTCCAAGTGGCTTTATTAGCCATACCATATTCAGCAGGTTATATGGGTAAGTGTGATTTTATTAATCCCTAATTCAACTCCCAATTTTTTTTATTGTAATCCCAATTTTTTTTCTAGAAAACAGTTTTGTTCAAAATTTTATTTATTTTATTATAATGAAAACAAATAGGCAATATCTTTTTGCTTCTAATAAGTTCTAGAAGCAAAAAGTTCTAAAGAGAAATTTCCAATGTTGAAAAATGTGACATTTGTTGAAGAGCCGGAAAATACTCTATAAATGTTTCTCTTAATCATATAGGTACAAATTAATCTTTAAATACTTGATTTTTTAAAAAATAATTTAAATATTTTTTGATTTTTTTTTATCTTGGATAAATCAAGGAAAAAATGCTATAAAATCATTTCTAGTATAGCTTCAGAGTTAAGAAACAACTCTTACTGACTTTAGTTCATCAAAACAAACAAAACACCGTTTTAAACGGAAACTACTTTTCTACTTCAAAATTTTAAATCAACGTAGCAAAATAAGATATGACATTTTCAATACTTCAAGTGAAACAAAAAAAAGGGGTTTGTAGTCACAAGTGAAAAATATCTATTTATTCTTTTTTCATCAGCACTCTGTTGCCTTGTATATATTAAATTGATTTAATAGCATATTTATAAAGAATCCTATTGGCAACAAGTGATATTTTATTTTCATAATATTTTAGAATGCAAGTCAAATAGAATTTCTATGCAAATATTTCTCTTTCTACACGAGAAATCAACATTAGTTATTTTGTATTTGGTGAAGTCTCAAAGATAAACAATCATCAAAATCTCGTGATTCAAGTTTTTCTGCAGTGTTTTTTCTTTGCATATGAAAAAGTAAAAGAAATTTCGTTTTGAATTACGAATTGCAAAATTGTGTTTTGTTTCTTTATAAATAAACCAGAACACTGGACATTAATCGTTTTTTTAAAATCTCATCTTCTTAATAACTAAGTTATCATCATAGCTTTACCACATTGACTTGATTCATGAATGTGACATCCACTTCCACTTCGACACTTTTTCACATCAACTTGAAAAACATTCATGTAACGCCTTTCTTTTTCTTTTTTCCTTTATTTTTCCGATATATTAGTGATAATATATCGGAATAATATATCTCCTGATATATCTATACTTATAATAAAGCTCAGTGTGTGTGTGTGTGTGTGTGTGTGTGTGTGACGCACTACAGGTCAGGCCATTTGACCAACAGCTACCAAATTTGGTACATGTATACCTTGGAGGTTGAGAATGCGCACTTCGGAACAATTTTTTTAAATTTTTAATTAGAATTTCAATTAAATATGAAGCGAAATTTCTACGTTTTTTCGCGATAACTTCCTAAAATATTATCACACAAAAATGATTTTTACATCAAATTGAAGTTTAAAAAATTATCTTTTTAATTATATCAATATTTTTTACCTACAAATTAAACTTACATTTTAAATGGATTATTAAATAGATATTCTAACTATATTTTTGAACAATTTATTTCGTGCAAATTAAAAATAAAATTTAACCTGCACGAGCATGGCAAAAATTAATTTTTATCAACGTCCATGCAAGCAAGTTGACAAAAGCTCTGAAGAAAATATAAGTTAATTATTATTGCAAATTAAAACTAAAAAAATGTAGTTTTCAGCACATGGCTCTATGAAATAAAATAAATATATTTTCTAAAAAAAATAAACGCAAGACAAAGTTTTTCATGATCGTTCACAATATCTATATTATTAATTCAATAAATCAGTTTTATTAAAGAAATCAGATCTTAATACATACATAATATCCCTTCAAATCCAGACCCAACGGCTAATTTGTAAGTCTTTAGTAATGGACATAAAAACTGTTTAGAACTGTTAAAATGGTCTAAATGAAATAAATAACCACAATTTATGTAATTTGGTTTGATAAATGATCTGATGAATTACGAATTTTAAATTTTTTCATACTCTGCTCTGTTAGTTATATTTAACAAAATATTCTTGAGGCACTAATATTTTAAATAGAAAGAGATGTACTCCAATCAACAAAATCAATCACTAAAGCTGACCGATTTATGAAAATTTCAATATCACTATTCTATAAAAGCGGGAGGTTTTAGATCACTTCATAGACTGTCTCTAAGAAGCTAATCACCTCCCAGGATTTCTCAAGAGTGATTGGCCTAGATTATGAAAATGTGGATTTTTCTGATATTGTAATATTCAAAACTTAATAAATCGATCAGATTTGATCGCAGAAGATAGAAATATTTATTTATTTAAAAGTTGGAGTGTCAAGAATATTTAGCAAAATATGATTCTTTAGGATGGATCAAAGAACTGTTTAAAATTTAAACTTAATAATTTTTTTAAAGTATATTTATAAACCGAAAAAAAATTTATTATTGGCAGCATTTATATCCTTTTAAAAATAAAAATAAAAACTGAATTTTACGACGAATCCGTGGAATGTTTGCTGAATAATTCTTTGAGATATTATAAATTATAAAAATTATTCTGTAGAGCACATAAGACTTCAATGCCGAACGACTGTCTTCAATTCTCATACTTTTTTTAAAAACAAGCTTGAATTCAGTAAAAAAAAATGTCTTTATATTAATTGTAGTTTCATCTTTTCCATTTTAATTTAAAATTAAATTTTACTGGCACTGATAGAAAGAGAGATGCGTGTACAATGGACAGAATACCTTATTGCTACATAATACTATAAGTGAATTATATGACTATCAAAATTTGAAGCTATCAATAGTTTGCTGAAAAAACAATTATAAGACCAAGTTACATAAAATATTAATTGAACATTTTAGCGAGCATTAATATTGAAGAATCGGCTGGTCGCCAAAGGCGACTAGTTAGTAACAAATTACTATATTAAGTAATTACTTTAATCATATAAGCGCAATCCCTTATTAAGTAGACCCATTGCCATGACAATACTCTATTCACCTATTAAGTCCGTTTAAGAACCTTGAGTTCAAGCATTCCGTTGGCTCAAATTGGCAAATCGCTCTTTTAATAGCCCTTAAATAAAACAATTTATAACATAGATTTCATATTTAAACTTAATTAAAATTTAACATTCAAATTTTTTAGGTTTGAAATATCTTAACCTCTGTCGTGGGTGTCCAAGGTTATCAGTCCTCACGTTTGTGAATGCGCTCTTTGGAATATTAATCATGATTATGAGAATAGCAGCCGCTCTGTCGAGGCGTTACTTTGCACCTCATCTGAATGGGCTTGAGTTGCATCATCCCGTGACAGCACTAAGCATAACTTATTTTCTTTTTCACGCATTTGGTAAGTATAAGAAAGCCTTAATCTTGACATATAATCTTAAAATAATTATGTAGATTTGGAAACATACATTTAGGAAGGTCTAAAATGTGGAGATTCGTCAAAATCTCGAGTTCGAATTTTTTGGCGATTGCAATACTTTTTCTATATTTGTATGCGGGGAAGTAAAAAAACATTTTGATCAGAGACAAAAACAGTCATTCATCTCATCAGAAAAATAATTAAAAATCAATCTATGAAGATATTTTTATCGTTATTGTTTCAAATTATAGAGAGATGTTCGAATAATCGCTTCAAAAAATTTGAAAAAAGGTAATGGAAGTAGAACGTCGAATAGAGAAATTGCAGTTTTTAAAAGTTTATCAGAAAAAGTGAATAATTTTTAAAACTTTCTTGACATTCAATAAATTAAGTCAGAAATTCCAAACAAATTTCTTTAAAACGACAATCGTTTGGCATTTTGATGCTGCAAAGAATGTTATATAAAACCATTAGGATTTATACTACGAGGAAATGCATCCAAAAAAATCATCGAAAACAACACAATCATTAAATAAAAATAATTTAAACACTGAATTTTAAAATTCGAGGTACATAGGATCACTACTATGACTACTGTATGCCAAATCTCATGGCTGTAAGTGCGATAGATTTGACTAAATATCACCGACATGCAGACAAGCAGATATACGCCTTTTTTTTTATTAGATATATGTATTTATGCATTTTCAAATTTTCCTAAGCAAATTGGTCAAATTCGATCAAGTTTAGCCAATATAATTTTTAAAACAAGAAAGAGTTCCGACATCTTTTCCAATTGCCAAGTTAAATGTCCAATTAATTAAAAATTAACTGAAATGTTGCCATTTTCCTGCAGATAATTCCGAGAAAATTTATTTTATTAAAAATAATATATCTTAAAATTAAAAATAATTTTTTTTCTTCAGTTTTTATTATTTAAGATTTAATGCAGACGATTTTGAAAACTCTGCTTTACTTTACCAATTTTTTTTAACTTTTTGTTTCTTATCTTTTGCAATTTTTTTTATTTGTTTAAAACAATGTCTAAAAGAACTGAAAAAGAGAATTGACGTAACATTCATTTTCAAACGATTACGATTGATCAACGCTGAAGTGACGTGGTATAGTAAAAAAAAAAAAAAAAAAAAAATGTGTATAATAATAATAATTTATACAAAATTAATTTTATTTAAACCTTTTTTTGAACAATATTTTTAAATTCTCAACAACGCTGGTTATATCTTTACTTATAATAAAGAATGAGTGTCTGTATTTGTATTATATACGCCAGGCCTTTGATCTAGACTACCGTTTAGCATAAATATACTTTGGAGGATGAGAAAATGTGCATGGAGATTTCCCAAGATAGCTTCCGAAAATATTATCGCTCTAAAACAAATTTTACACCCTTTCAATTTTTAAATACCTTTTTTATAATACCAATTTAATAATCATGCGAATTTTCATTGAATTTCGGCCTTTTGTTTAAAAATAATTTTTGATTGATTTTCAATGGATTATATTGTTGATCTGAAATTTAATAGTTATCTTATTGCGCGATCTACTTCCGTTGTTGAAAATAAAGAGGGATTTTACTTAATATCTGTGTAATTTATGAAATAGACAAAAAAAAAAGTTACAATATTGCGATATTTATCAGATGGATGCTTCATACATTTATATTTTTAATAGCGACAAGATTTTATGGATTAGTCTCCGTTAGAGATTTGCGTGTACACAATGAGCCTACCCCCTGGGGGGGGCACCTCGAAATGAGGATGAGATGCTTCTGGTATGGTGGTTGGATATCATCACCCTGGAAGGTACGCAAAAAGGTGGGGGATCTGGTTCCTCCCATCAATGACGGGATATACTTCCTTCGGGAAGGGTTGTACCGTTGCCGGTGATAACCCTTAGGACTCAAACACAATTCCCGCCAGTGTTGCTGTTGTGGCGGTCCGATCATTTAGTATTTATTATCCGTGTGCCTTTGGGCGGGTCGGAGAGTCAGTGATATATATACACAATGAGATGAGCATTTGTAAGCAAATTAAAGTAACATCTTTAATGCATGGCAATTTCACAGTATCATAGCTATGAAGTTATGAATAAAGTGTTTAAGGGAAGTTGATAACCGGTGGTCGCCAAAGGCGTCTAGTCCACAGATAACTAAAACAGTAGAGAATATTTTAAATTTTTTAAAATTGCATCGCATTAGATCAATCAATTGTTGCAAACTGAACTGCTTCTAATATATTGATTTGTTTCAGCTGTGGCTATTACTGTCACCTGCGAACCAAATTTCATCGACCCTGGCAGCAAAGAATTTTGCATCAAGGTGTTTTACGACTATACTTTAATAGTGAATATTGTTTTGCCGTTGGTCATCCTGTTGATGTGTCTAATCAACGTACCTGCATGGTTCGACGAATCAGAAACTGAAGATTTTAATTTTTGACAGATAATTAATAGATGCATTTTATTAAATGCATTTTTTAAAAATAATTTTACAAATGTTTTAGAATCTTAAGCTTGTTTATTAAATCTCGAAAAATAAAATGGTTTTAAATTTTAATATCCTTTTTGTCGTTTTAATTATCATATCGGTGGCGTAGCTGTAGGAAGAAGCATGGGTTTCGTCGGCCCAATGGATACAAAAAGTGCGTTTTTACTTTTTTCGCCATCTCGTATTCAAAATATAGAGAAAGTATCGTAATCATCGAAAAAAATTCGACTTCTAGATTTTAGGGAGGGGCTGAAAAGTCGGGATCCATCGAGTTCGAAAAAACATATGTTTGGCATTATGTCTATCAGACTGTGACAAAGGTTACTAACAAAGAATGAAATTTGGCATATTGTTTTTAGAAAAGATTTATAGATTTCTATCTATTTCTTTCAATAGATTCTTGGATTATATTTCAAATTTATATTATTCTTATTTAAGTCCGTTCAGGAAAGTCTGTCTATCCGGCCGTTCACAAGTTGTCACGATAACAGCAAAACAAAAAGAGCTAGATCTCTAAAATACAGTATTAATTTCTATTATGTAGACATCTATCAGATTTTGGCCCAAATCCAACGAAAGATTGATGTCGGTCTGTTTTTTGGAAACATGTAAATGGAATAACTTAAAAATGGAATGACTTTAATATGTATCTAATTACAAATTATATGCATCTAATTTGGTATATGGTGATTTTTTTTTAACTTCAAGTGTTGTTTTGTGTCATGCATTGATTTCAATTGATTATGAAAAACGCATCTAAAACGCTAATTCGATTTTGAAGAACCATTGACAATATGGCAGGAATTAATCGCCAAGGATCACGCCATGGATTCAGTAAAAATGATAAATCACGCCAAAGGTTAATATTTCTTAACTATTGTACGCCAATGTCATGCAATGTCTTCTCTGAAATAACACCTTTATTAGAGAGTATGCGAGAAAGTTTTGGGGAAACTGAAACTTTGGGGAACACTCCCACTGATTTAAAGACAAATATAATGAGGAAGCGAAAAAATATCATGTTCCATGAAATGCTGGATTATTAGCACGTTAGAAGCCAAGCCTATTTTGGCGTCATTTCCAGATAGCTCGCCGAAACTCGAATTCTTTCATATGCTATCAACCAAAAAGTCTATGTACAGTTGCGATAAATCTGCAGGTGATTAGGTGCTGTATTTTGTCGACTCCAGATTAAAATTTACTAAGAGAATATAATTTTTTTAAATGTATATCAGGAGAAACTAGTGTAACTGATTTAGAATTATATTGCCAGTCAATAATGACTGATGTAGCTTCAGAGAAAAATATAAAGTCAGTCACTGGTGCGACTGATGAGATACGAAATGAAAGTATACTGTCAGTCACGGGTGATTTAGATGGCACTTGAAGAATTTGGCAAAGTAGGGTATTGCCTAAGGGTTCCACAACTTTAGAGAGCCCCGAGCGTAGTAAGATTTTTTGCAGCACTCTCAAAATTTAAATTTGTGCTCTATTTAATTATAAAAGTTGTGCAGTCAATCTTATTCAAATTAAAATGAAGTATTATTTATATTTTGGAAGTAATTCGGGTGGTTATCAGAATACTCATTTTAACGATTTATATGGTAATTCTAATAAAATATGGTGTTTTAAAATTAAAGAAAATGAACAATTCTATAATTAATTATTTAGAATACATTAGAATTTGTTTTAAATGCTTTAAAAAATTACTCTTAAATTTGAAATATGCATTTTTTCTATACCGTATATACTGAAAGCAACTGTTTTGAAAGCGATCCGCAATTATATGTTTTGCAAATTTGTCAAAGTTTATTATTTAAAACTATAGATGAAAATACTAAATTCAAAACTTATTTAAAGCAATTTATTTGGTTTTGGAAATTGACAAAAAAGAAAAGGGCCCTGGGGCTTGTATTATTTAAGTGCCACTAGAAGGTTTAATTCGACAAAGCACCACATGTAATTTATACTTAAATCACTGATGGCGAAAAAAAAAAAAAAATACATCATACTCCGAGAGTTACTTAACCTCGCTACGCCACTGTTTCATATTCACAATCTATCATATCTATAGTAGGAAAAGGGTACCTCCAATCTCTAGTAACAATGATGAACGTATGCGTGTGTCTCTGTGTATATGTCTCCAGGATAGATCTTGAGCTACCAGATTTGTCGCATGTGTATCTTGGTGTATAAAAATGTGCACCTCGCAGCGATTTTTTAAAAATTTTAATTAAAAACTAAGCTAAATTTTGGCTGTTTTTCATGATAACTTATAAACTAGAACGGCGCAAAAATCTTTTTCTTGCATCTTTTCAAAATTCAAAAATATTTTCAATTCAATTGAGCGAATTTTTTTATCAAATGGCAATTTTTTTTAAATAGATAATTTTAGATAATTAATAGATTTTACATAATTTTCAACAATAGATTTCACCAGTTGTTGAATCGAAATTGAAACTATTTCCATTGTTCCATCAAATGTTTAATCGCGTTATTTTTTTCCACTGTTGAAAATGAAGGATGAAGAATTCTATTTAATAACTGTGTACCCTTCAGGATGAAAATGAAACTATAATACCTCGGAAGTTAGACGATCGATTATCTAGAAAGTTGTCTTTTAATAACATGATTATGGAACTTGATTCTATTTGGATATTTCAAATACACTATAAATAGAATAGATACAAGGTTGTTAAAATAACACGGCTTTGGTGTCAATTATAATTGAATGCTTAACATTTCCTTGAGGAATTAAATTATACATAAGAAATTTAATTGAAAGTAAACACTATGAATGTTTCCGGTGAAACAGCTAGTCGCCAAAGCGGCTAATGTAGAACATTATCATTAATAAAAAAGAAATACTAGTGGAAGTATGATACCCTTTCATTTTTTGTACACTTAGACAAACTCTCTTTCGTACCATATTTACTGTGCAGGGAAATACTACAAAGTAGAAACAATATAAATTCTCAAGCAATTTACAAATGACATCCTTAAACTTTATTCTGAAATCAAAGTATGTTTATTTTTACTTAATGTCCCAATTGTGGTTAGAGCTCGTAATATTAAACTGGAGTCAGTCGCAGATCGTTTTGACATTTCATGATGCCAGTTTTAGAACTCGTATTTGTATTCGGCGCCGAATTTAAACTGATCTTTAGAACTATTTTACATATATTGCCATTTTATAAGGTCATATAAGCATAAGACTTGCTCTGTTTTTTTTTTTTTTTTGAAGGAAGGAAGTGGAAGCCTTAAGTTAGAACTTATGCAGCTTATAATTGTTGTTACTTATGGCACTTGCCACGAACAAGTCCGCTGTTCGAAGCCTCTTTTAACTGTAGAGCCTACTAGGGCCGGCCAAGAATACGACTTAACTACACACACGTCACAGCCCTTTTTACGGGGCGGACTTGATTCTCGCATTTCATTCACACATCGTAATTTAGACCTGAATCAGAGAACGATCACCCCTGATCCAGTACCCCCTAGTGGTATTACTCTCGACATGGAGGATTTGTGACCACGACAGATTTATACGCGCGTCAGTCACCAAGCACGGCGGGGTTCCAACTCACAACCTAAGGGACGCGAATCCAACGCTCTACCAGTCAGGCTATCCCGACCCAGCTTAGGTAAGTCAGGCTATGCTTATATTGTAACTTTGAATTTTAGTCAATTAAGGCATGCTTTGACGCAAGTGGAGGCTATTTATTTCGAAAGAATGAGCTACAAGACAAATGACGGGGACGCCACCAAGACCGATACCCTCTCTGAAAGCTTCCGCATCATGTTAGAGGGAGAACGTTTGTTTCGCAGTGTTGGAACTACCAGATTCTCATATACGGTGTGTATTCAATGATATTGCCCTTCTTCACGAAGTTGAGACTTCCAAATTTCTGAGTAAATCTTCCTGTATAACGGACTCACAAACTCAAAGTGCAATCTAGCATGTCATTTTATAATTCTAAATTCATATCAAGCTTTAAATCAAGTTCGTTAACTGATCTTTAATTTATACTTAAGATGCACTAGGTCCAAATGCAAGGCACGCCTTTATATGAAATCAGGTTTCGAACTGAAGCCCTCCGGCTTCTAAGCCTGAGATCATACCCCTAGACTACCGCGACCCCCATTTTATGTTGAAGATTTATCGCTCTTGTCTTCGAATTATAGAGAAAATAAAAATATTCATTTTTCCATATTTTCTTATATTATTTTTGTTAATATATTTATCTATAAATTATTTTAAATGACAAACATTTTTTTTTTAATTTCTAAAAAAATATATATATTATTTTTTATAATTTAATTTGATTTAATCTTTGTATTTTTAACGTAAATAAAAAAAAATTACTTATACATTAATCCTTAACCAATAATCTGTGATATTTTCTGTCTCGTAGTTCTTTGAATTTGTTTTTATTGTTTCAGGCAATCCTATTTGCTACAATTTTAACTCGGGATTACTTTTTTTTTCTTTTCTGAGCTGTGACCGTAATCTTATAATACTGTGATCGAGATTGTGACTTTATTGAAGAAATATAATTCCATGGCAATAATTATTGCATATAATAATGGAAAATTTAAAGGAGATCCAAAACTCTGCAACAAACCATCAAATTTGATTCACTGAGACTACTGTTTGTATTTAGCTTGAATTAAATCTCTTGTGCATAATTTGATGTTTGGAATTAGGGACAACGGCCTTTGTTGCTGAAAATCCCATTGCAATCAATAACTTAATGTTCATGATTTCTTCAATAAATTTTTTAACTATGATATTTATTAATTATGATAGATATTAAAACTTATTTTCATAGCATTATATCTGTTTTGATGGTTATATATGAACCTTCCTAATGGAGGTGATTCCCAAGGCATTAAAAAAAATAATTGCCCAATTCATCGTCTTCTATTTTTCGTCGTTCTTAACTTCTTTTATCTCTTTCAATTCCTCATGTAAGCACTTTTTTATTCTTAGTTTTTAACTGTGGAAAAAACTCTTGTAATAAAGTATTTGAAGAGCAAAGATAACAGTGTCAAGTTTATTGCTACCATGAAATCTTGGTAGTAAAATAAGTAAAAAATTTAAAATTCACCACAAACTGGTAAGGATCTAAATAAACAACTTTTAAAATGATGCAAAAATTAATTTTAAGATTTATTGCAAAACCTTGCCAAACACCACTTCATTTGCAATTAAAATTTCAAAGAAAAAAAAAAGTCAGGAACACATTTTTACCCAAGTATATATACCTATGTCAAATTTGATTATTTTAAGTTAAATACTATGTCATGTAAAGAATGTACAACTATAAATTCACAGATAAAAATAATAAATTATTGAAAATATTTTTAAAATTAGGGAGAAAAAGTATACAGAAATAAAACTGATATTAGTTAAAAGCTTATTTTTAAATTTTAAAACAATACAAGAATTATTTTTGAACATTCATATATATATATATTTTAGGGGAAAAATTTAGTTTCAATTAAAATTTTGAAAAGTTCTTTTGTAATAATCATCTAATACCAAAGGAATTATTTGCAAAATTTGGCAATTCCAGGTGTTACATTAAAATTCTGCAAAGCTGATTGTATGTCCTTTGATGCTAAATTGAAAGAAAAGGAAACAAGAATCGCATACATAACAATCGCTTCAATGAAAGAAACAAAATCAATAGTTGATAGTAATAACACTCCTATATTCAATTTTAGTACTATTTGACACAGTTTATCCTGCTAACTAGAATATTAACTATCAAGATATTAATCTCATTTTGAAAAATAAGAACCTTCTAAGCCTAATTGTTACATTTTATATACAGTTCTAATGAAAATTGCCCATTTTCTCAAACAGTAATCTTTCTCGACAGTTTAGATTTTTTTTTTTTATGTTTATCCACTAATTTATGAATATTATCACCTAGCTCTCAAGAGTTAATGTTTGTAATATAACAGAAGTCTTATTTAAATATATTAGAAGACAGCTATGAATCAAATTTTAACAGAACTAGCAATAATGACTTTAGAAAAAAATATACTTTCAAATCATTGTATTTATTACAAATGTTTCTCATAGTTTCAGCAAATATGTCAGTTGGTTGCTGAACAACAACCTCGAAGTTTATATATAATCTTCATTGTAAATAAACTAGTTCAAGGAATGAAAAATATATGTATTGAAGTAATTTGTTTTCATCCCCAAGTTCAAAGTAAAAGCAAATTTAATAAAAAAAATTTGAAATAGCAGTATCTTTAAAAATTGATTGGTTAAAAAATACTGAAAATTTCTCATTGTAATAGAAGAAATGTTACTAATTCTTGTCACATAGATAGTACAACTTTTGTTTTATATATAAGATAAGGAGAAATATCAATATTAATTTAATTCATATTAATAATTTATATAATTCTTTAACAATTTACTTATTCTCATCAAGATTTAAAATCAGAAGGTTGATTTTTATTAATACTATCTTCCATTAGTATATTAAAATTACTCAGTAAAAAAGTATTATGTCATACAAATTTATGACAAACATGCAAGCTCGATTCTTTTCATAAGAATCATTACAAAAAAAAATTCTATTTACCAAGACCTTGAAACATCTTATATAAATTATTCTATGAAAAAAATATTTTAAATAACTACAGCAATTCTAATAACTGAAGAATTAAATATGTATTGTGGGCAAGATTTTAATTTTAATATCTGGTTCACATGCACCAATAAGCACAAGAAAAGAGGACGTAATAAGAAACAATATGAAAATAAATTCTCTATAATTCTCTTACTATTGAAGATTAATTTTGAAAGCTGTAATATATATACCATCAGCAACTTTTTAGCTTAAGTATGTATCTCATTGTGGAAATTTAACTGTATCCAAAAAGGTAAACTTTACCTTTCTAGACAGGATTTTCTTTAAACTTATTTTTTCCTTTTTAATAGAATTTTTATAGAATTATTTAAATTTACTTTTACAAGTACAGAAAAAAAATGATATGCTTATTCCATATGATTTATAATTAACAGAAATGCGTGCTTTAAAATATAAAAAAACCCTGAAATAAATTATAGTTGAATAAAATAAAGAAACCAAATCATAATTTTATATAAAGTTTATTTTTCAAATATACAAAAATTCATTGATAAATAAACTTAAATACACTAAATACAGATGTTGCGAAAAATTCATTGAATGGAATCTGCAATTAAATTGAAATCATTGTAATACAGAATCTTTCTATAACAAATATTTTTCAATTCTATAATTTTTTTTTTCCTTCCTTTTTACAAAATGTAAGAGGCACAGCCAATTTAGGAAGCAGTCTCAAAGTTTATAAAACAAAACTTAACAAAATGTAGGTGACCTGAACATTCAATTGGAAGTAGAGAAAAGTATGTTACACATACAAACCATAAACTACATACAGATCAATTTGAAATGATGAAAATTGAAAACAAAGTCCAACCCAATGAATGTTTCTATGGTGGAAAAAATCGGTGATTATGAGATATTTGTCTTGTACAACAAATGATTATAACTTAGTTCTCTAAGATGAATTATGAAGCTAAAGTTCATCATGTGTATCACCCTGCAAAAGGAAAAAAATAAGAATAAATTTTTATTCTGTTAATATACTTTTTATAAAAATAAAATGAAAAATCATTCAATTATCTCTTAATTTATCAATAATGCTTACAAATAGATGAAAAAATTACCTCTGTGGATTCATCCGATTCATCAGCAGCATCGGTTTCTTCCAATTCATTATCTTCTTCGTCCTCATCCTCCTCAGATTTAGTTTCAGCAGCTTTCCTTTCTTCCTCGTCTAGTTTTTCTTTCATTTTCTTTTCACCTTCCTATTTATACAGAAATAGGACTTATATAATTTTATAACTTATATTTATAATAAACTTCTTGACATAAAAAAGTTTAAAATTATATTTACAAAAATAAAAATTAACATAGGCTTATCCATACACATAAATAAAATATGAAAACTATACCTTAGTAGCACCCCATGTATCACGTGCATGTTTCTCAGCTTCTGCCTCGTCATCAGTAATTAAGATATTGTCGAAAATTGTTCCAGATTTAACCTGAAAATAAAAAATCATTACAGTACATTTAAATTATTAAAATCGTACATAAAACTATTTCATATTAAGTTTAGACTGTATAATAATTTCATTTTAAAAAGTAATCTAACATGTATTTTATTTAATACAATAGGAATTTAACTTTATTATATTCCTTTAAGTTGTCATGTATTTCCATCATTCTAAAATATGAATTTCTTAAGATTATACTAATGAAGTACTTCTTTAACCCTTGCATTCCCAATATCATTCAAATTCAAATGCCTCAGAATACTACAAGAGGATCCCCACTTCGCTTAAAAAAATATAAGCTTGGACAATTTTGAAGCATACTTAGAAAACTTCCATGTTCCTCGAAGATATCTGAACCAGTATTTAATGAATAAAGCTCACACCTTCAGTATTCAATTAAAAAGAAAATTCACAGTGATATCCAGGATCCTATCCTAGTTTCAATGAATATGCATTAAGAACCTTTCAGTATTGATAGAGTTTTAAATTCGTTATTTCCTAACTGCTGTTAGACAACTTGTGTTTTAATAATGTTGCAATTATAATTCTATCAATTAAAAGCATACTATCTAATAATTTTTATTTTATTAATTTGATAGTATATATATAAGCAAACCACAGATTATTATTTTTCTACTTTAATTCTGAACAACCAAAAACCGATTTGACGAGATATTTATTGCATGAAAATTATGTTTTGAATTACTTTTATCACATGACATTTATATTCCCTTAACTTCAAATTAGATTACCAGGAATATGAAAAATTTAAGGTATAGAAGTAAACCTTACCTGCCACAGATCAAAACCAATAGCACAGATTTCATTATATTGGTAAAGAGTTTTATCAGGAACATATTCAGGATTATCAATCTCGGGATGAATCCAAGGTCCTTTGTAATTGGGATTGTCAAGCAAGCGAGGTTTCCATTCTCCCTTGAAAGCTGGGTTAGTGATTTGAGGTGGCTCCCATTCTCCATCCATTTCATCATCCCAATCTTCAGGTTTAACAGCATCAGGGTCTGGAATGTATTCAGGCTGGTCCCAATCCTGAAATATTGATTAAAAATTTATTTTTTGTTTCATATAAAATAAACACAAATTTCAATGATTAAATTCTAACCTAATATATAAAAAGATTTAAATTTCTTTTTAAACTTATAAATGTTCAACACATTCAAATACTTTATTTTAAAAATCTAAAATTCCACAATTTGAACTTATTTGCAATTCTCATCAAGTTATATAAATATATGAAAGTCACTTAAAAAAACAAAACAAAATTTAATACTGATAATAACCTCTATATTTCCTAATGACTCCATAAGACAAAAATCAATTCAGCTATATATTATGCACAAAATTTTCTTTCATTAAATAACGTATTGAAATCCAATTAAAAACCTAATTAATTTCCAACTTTTGATCTCAATATAACCTAAATTAATTCCTTGATCTAGTTCTACTTTTTAAATTTACTTCTACATATACACTAGAAAACATTTATATTTTCCCATGCTTAGACAGAAAGGATAAGAAAAATCCCTTATATTTACCACATTTTTTTGGAGATACTTAAGAATCCTTTATCTAAATTCACATAGGGTAAAGAAATCCTTACTAAAACCCGATAGTAATATTACTGAAGGAAAAATTTGTCTTTCTGCACTTCTTGTAAAAGGACAAGAGTTTTATAGTTGTTTCTTGTACTTTTTCCCATGGCAAAATAAATTGAAGTGTAAATTTTAAAACTGGCCAAGTAACTAAAATATGTTTTACATATACATATTCAAGAAATCTAAAATTGAAATACCAAGAAATATTTCTGAACAAAATTAAGAGATTTTTCTATAAAAAATTATTATGATTTAATTTAAATATTATTGGAACTGAAAATGTCATTAAAATAATTATTTCATTATAATAAGGATGCTTATATTGATCCTAATAATGGCATGCTTATTAATCTTTCCCAAAAATGAAAATTCTTAACACACATTCTTTCTCATTTCTTTAAGATTTCCTAAAAAACGATACAACACCCGAATTTATGTATTCTGAATTGATGTAACATCACTGAACTAACCTCTGGTTTTGTGTCATTAGGATCTTCAATTTTAGGATTATCATCCCAGTCTTCTGGTTTCTTAGCTTCAGGATCTTTGATCTTTTTAGGTGGCAAGAAATCCCAGTCTTTTTCCAATTCTCCACTTTCAACTTTCTCATTATCAATTTTAACAATGTATGTATTGTCAGGATTAACAATTAATGTATATACATGAGTATATACATCGTCTTTACAACGGATCTCTTTGTTAATTAGCAGATTCTTTCCCTTATAATTAAAGATTACATGTACTTTCTTAGTACCAGGTCCACAAATGTCAGGTCCTGTAAAATAAGATTATTCGAAATCAACAGACAATTTTATAACAATTTCAACAAATTATGAAAATTATTTGCGGCTATTTTTTTTTAAAAAGAACATCAATATAAGCTTAAAATTACTTCATAAAAATAAAAAGACTTTAAAAAATATTCTCCCTTGCACAAGCCTGAATGTTTTATTGTTGTTTTAATACTAATATTTATTGGTATGACTACCCATCCAGAATTTTTCTAAACATCACAATATTAGACAGATTTATGTGTGGGGACCCGGCTAACAAGAAAGTACTACAAAATTAAACAAATAAAACTTTTAAAGAAATTTTCCATGTTTATTAAATTATTACCAATACAAAATATATAAAGTAAATATTTTTTATTAAATAGAAAATTCCAAATTTTAACATGTTTATATGCAAGTAATTAATATTAATACCTTAGTTAACTAATCACAAAAATAAGCTTAAAAATAATTTGAGATAATGTTTTATAATGCATAGCATATTTATTATGCATGCATAGTAAATGTATGGCATTCTATTCTTACTCATAAGTCTTATGATTTAGAATTTTATTAGTTTCTCAATTTCCGATTTTAAAATGAAAGTTGGACTAGTAATTTCATTATAATTACTTTTTTTAAAGCACCACTTAAAATTTTATTTTCAGGTTTAAATATAATTGAGAAATTTAATTACAACTGATTACAAAGCAAGATGAATTAAGTTATAATCGATTTTATTCAGAAGCAAAAAACTGTTTTATACAGAGAGAAAAAAAAAAAAAAACAATCAAATACAAAATCAACTTACCAAACATAACCAAATATGGAGTTTCACCATGCATATCTTTAGGATCTAGACTGCAGTCAAAAACTTTAACATAACCACCACCACAATCAATATTTTGTTCGTGTTTTACAGTAAATTGGAATATCACAGCTTTATTTTTGTTGCTGAATGGTTTAAATTTGGTTGACAGTCCATAAAATCTAGCATCTTGAGAAGTCTGGATACCTGTACATATATAAAAATATAACTGTTTAGAAATACATTAAAAATTTACTAGCTGTAAAAAGATAAGTTACATTACTAAAAATCTTGCTTTAAGTATACTAAAATAACAAATTTATATATAGAAAACTTTAAAATTCTTACCTTTATTAATTTCGGGATCTCCATAGAATTTTCCATGGGTCAAAACGAATTTCCCCCATTCTTTACCAGAATGCTCGGATGAAATCCATCTTTCTTCCCATTTATCTAAAATGAATACAAAGCAATTAAAAATAAGGAATGCTAAAAGTGCTTTTTTTAGTATTATTAATGGACTTGCCTTATCCACAGACAGATATATTTCATATTATTAAAAATGGAATTTGAAACATGATCAATAGAATTTTAAATATGCAAGGTATATAAAATATTTCAAAGTATATAATAAGTAAGATTACCCAAGGTTAATAAAAAAATGACTTCCTATAACAATAGTTACTACTATATTTACATTAAAGAGGGCAGTTGTTTAGTTTAAATAAAGAAATGAGTAGCAATTCCACAGATATTAAATTTCTTCAATTAACTTTATTGATATACCCTTCCCCCAACTTATCCAAAAATGTATAATTTTATAGGAACAGTTAAAAAAAGGACATTTCAAAATATCTAGACTGATCAAGGATGTTGAAAATTGAAAAATTAAACTGATCTCTGTTCATTCCTTAAAAATGTACAAGTTACTAATAGAGGAGAACCATAGACCAATTATATATTCTAGTAAATTAAAAATACTAATCGGACAATTTTAAGACTTAAACCTATAACCATCTTAAAATGTTAAGAAAACCAATATTTCTGAAGTAACTTTACTGAATAAAAAAAAAATTTCAAATATTTGCTAAATAATTTTAAATATATTTGCTAAACAATTATTCATACAAAATTTTATAATTTTAGTAAAAAACTCAATTAAAAACTATGTTTCTTCCAATAATATTTATTAATACATTTTTATACATATATAATACAATTCTTATTAGTGGATTTTAAATTCAATGCACTTTTCATGCAATAAATTATGTATAAAAAATCAATCCCATTTCCAAAGATTATGATCTCCTTCATGCAACTTTCGCCTCCGAATAAGGTGTGGCAGGAAGGTTTTGTTATTCCATGCAATATAATAAACATTACCGATATGAACTTTTTAATAAAATTCAAAAATGCCATGTTTTATTTCTCCTCAACATTTCGCATCCAATTTGACGATCATTTTCCAACATTTTCGAATTAATAATTTATGCAGAAAATATTTCGTTTCACGAATTCAGCATGTAAAGAATTTGTTTCAGGAGAGCACTGGGTCAAGATAGTAATTTTTTTCCCCTTATCGGGGGGTGGTGACTAAAATGTGGCACTTTCTCCTTGCTGCTTTTATCATTTCTGCACCAAACCATATTTCGTGTGAAAATTAGGTAAAATATTACCGGTCTTTAAATAATCTAATATTTAGTATATTCTAATACTGCATCATAGAGATCTAACCAAATTAAATGCCTTTCCATATAGTTAAAAAGAGAAAACAGAGATAACCTCATTAACATTTAGTTTCGAATTCAATTTTACTTTCACTGCTGATAACTTAAAATGTTACCGGCCGGCAAAAGAAATCGCGGAAAATATTTTTTTAAATAACACATCGTGTTATTTATAATATGGAAGAAAGAAAATTAGTTTCTTTTTTAAACTGGAGCAAAAATTTTTTTTAATTCCTATTTCGCGGCAATGATAAAATATAACAAAACTTACCACCATCTGAAAATTCTTCTTTAAAATAAACTTCGGCAGATGCTAAAGCAATAAAGACTTGGGCAATTAAGCACGATTTTAATAGCGTCAACATTTTCGCGAATTACCGGCAAAATTTATGTTGCCGAACTCCAAATACGCGAAATTTAAGAGTGGGACCACAAATTTAAGGTTCCTTCGAGAAAACTTCAGCTAAAGCTGACATGTGCTACCGTGGACAGATGGAAAATTCTCATTGGTGAAGAGTTAACCTATCAGAGCAAACCACCTGGAAGCGAAACGTTGCCGTTTTGATATGTATCTTTTCTTGAAGAATTTGGTATGTAAACAAAAGTAAATTGATATTCAAATGACAAAATAAATAAAGTTAAAACATATAATAACTAAACAGCTGATTTATAAATTTAAGGAAACGTACGTTGGGGATGAATTTCTATTAAATTTTATAACTCATGATTCAAGAAAACAATTTAAAACACATCATGGAGTTCTAGTGCGACTCTAATTCAAAATTTAAAAGAATAATCGAGAAATTATTGCTATCAAATAAAAATGAATGAAATAAAGTACTTTTTTACTGAAATAAAATTTAATAACAATATTCTAAGAGTAATCTTAGAATCGTAGAAAATATATTGTCTTTCCACTTTATCAATGATAATAAAATTCTAATTTACATTTATACGCGTATCCCATTGAGACCAGACATAAAGCCACTCTAAAATCTCGGCATCAAAATCAGGGCTCCAAGTTTGAGCTTTGATTCCTCTGAACAGTCACCGTTCATGGGGGTCTGGTGGGCATTAAATCGCTTGGTGTGAACCGTCCTCTCGTTGATGAGACACTTGGAGAAGAGCGTGCCACCTTAGGTGTCGTTGTTCTGATTTGACTGTGGTTTAAAAATACGAAGTCCTTCCCAAAATATTATGATTAGTGTTTCTTTAAAAATGAGACGTTAATTTAATTAAACAAAACCAAGCAGCACATTATATTTAATAATGTCGTAGCTTTTGGAAAAACTGTATTTCAAATGGTGTTTTACAATATTGAACGAGAATAAAATGTAGAACTTTCTTTACAGTGGTTAGTACTGGATTTCGATGTTTCACAATATATTTTCCAGTATTGTATAATGTATGTCTAGAAGGTCTGTTATCCTGTTTACACTATTTTTGATATGATTGTGACAGATTAAGTAACGATATTTGCAGTAGAAAATCTCGACTACCTTGAAAAAGGGTTTTAAAAATTAAAAAAACAACAACACACATTTATAATAAATTTTAAATGCAAATATAAGTTATATTAAGTGTTTAGTTTCCTTACATTGGAATTATCTCTATCCAAAATGTTCTGAAATAATAAACGCGAATAATAAACGAATCACATATCCATTAACAGAAAAAAAAATGCGATTCCAAATTTAAAAAATCAAAATAATGCTGAAAGAAAATATTAACAATAATTTAGAATTGAAGTGAGAATATTATGAACCAACAAACCTCATCTTAGTAAACTTTGCGATAATCGAGCATACAAAAATGAAAATAAAATATGATTCCGTATTTACAGAATATTTATGGGATAAATTTCAAGCTTATATAATAAAAACTAATTATTATTCATTCAGATACAAAAAATCACAATAACATTAAAGTATAAACATCGTTGGAAAATTATACAGATTGATAATTAAAAATGTCTGGTGATAATCGAAATAATAAATTTGAAACCAAGTAATCGATTATTTTTTTTATCTGTATTTACAAGCATTTTATTATCTTCATTTATGTTTCAAAAGATAAAATTCTGTAATCGATTTTTCTAATATGCTAGAGGTCTGAAATTTCATACAGTTGCATGTTCTTGATGAAAATTCAGTGCTGTGAGAAATAAGTAATTGATAGGTTTATTATTTTTAATTAAACTTTTAATCCATTGAAGAGAGGACCACCTATAATTAAATATAACCAAAAATAACTATAAAATACAGTACTATTTATTATAATGAATTATGAGGTATTTTAAAGATTAAAAATTAGAAAATAATAATAATAATTAACATATTTTGATATGACACATTATTAATTCGTTTTTTGCTAAAACCCTGAAGCTAAAACTAAAAATTGTAAAAGTTTGAGGTCATAAAAAATACAATAATTAAATAAATGCACCAAGAATAAGTTAGAAAAAAAAACTTACTAAAATACATTGTGAATGTAAATAAAATTCCAGTATTTTAAAGCATATCCATCAGTGTCACTCATTTGACGATTTCTGTTTTAACTTTTTAACAAATTTGAATCGCAAAACAAAATTCTAGAAACGTGAGGTGCCAATAATAAATATTTTCCACAGATTGAAATTTTAATCATGTTTATAATTCGAGGTGAGACTAGAAAATTATAAGAACTGGGGAGGGGGACAAGAAAGTTATGGATAAACAGTAGTTGCACCATAGTCCCCACTTTTACTGAATTTTCAACTCCGGGTATCTCTCTGTTTGTCATAACTTTGACTAAAAGTAATTCATTCAAATATGCAACACTTAAAAAAGAAAAGAAAAAAAAAGTAACTGTCCAGAAAGGAAAATATGGAATTTAATGGAAAGTGAGAAGTTATATATATATATATATATATATATATATATATATATATATATATAAAGATTAAAAATTTAAAGCATCTGTCTTTTTTTTTTATTTATTTAACCGTAGCTTTTAAATCTTGATTTTTAATGTATATTTACGATTTTTCTTTTTTACGATATTCACTGTAATTTAAATTCTGAAAAATATTGTTTCCAGTGCCTCACACATTTATAATTTTGTTTTGACTTTATATTTCTGATAAACAATATTTTTTTATCCTTTTTTTGTACACAAATAAAATTAAGTTTGAAAATTCTTTTTTGATTTTCTAGTTTTTCATTTTAAATATGTTTCATAATTCAATATTACAACTGTTATAAGTACGTTTTGATAAACTTTTTATTGAACTGTTCCATCATTTATCACTTATAAAAGAATAGATGTACCTTTCAAAAATAAATCTTCTAATTCGTACATATTTTTTTTAAAAACATATTCCAGTTCTTGTTATTAATATTCGTATTGTAAGAACAAATATTTTAGTTCTTCGTTTATAATATTTTTTTTTGATTTCCAACAGATTTTTCCTATTTACTTTATTTCTTTCTTATTTTAAGTATTATAACTTTCTACATTCTTTTTAATATTAAAAATGCATTCTTCTCAACAATAGGCATAATCTTCAATCTTCGATTAATGGTTATTTGTTCTAACAGAACACGTCAGAACTACAATTAGAAAACAATGTCTGAACAATTTATTTATTGCTGATTAAACCGAAGCTTTAAATTTATATAAAGAATGTAATTAATAATATCGTATTGGACTTATTTTATAGTGGATATAGGGAAATATTATATTGCTTTGTGGCCATACAATAAATTTTCTGACCTCTTGTACACCAAAAAGGGAATGTGGGGGTCCACTTTAATGTTCAACCCCCTTCCCCCCAAAAAAAACAACCCGCTACGACTTTTAATAAGAACAAGAACAGATTTATTTTATACAAAAAGAACAAAACAAGAAAATTAATAAAAGAACGAGAAGAAGCAGCTGCTCCCGACCTGGGAAAGAATATTAAATTCCTACCGGCTAAATTAAGTAGAGGGTAGTGATACAGTAGTCACCATAAATGAAATATTGTTAGTTGAATTTCCTTCTTACAAACATGAAATAACTGAAAATAAATAAATTGTATGAAAATAAAGTAGACTATTTGTATAGATTAATTGTATTATTTATTAAGTATTTAAAAACATTGATCTTCATAATGCATATTTTTAAAAAGAGATACAATTTTAACAAAGCTTAAATACTTAAGGAGTAGTTCACATCTTTACTATCGATATGCTGGCGGAAATTAACAAATTTCAGGAACATGAAACCAGACATGAAAATTAGATTAAAATAAAGAGTTTCAATCGAATAAAAAGATATTGGCTGCATTTACAAGAGAAATAAGCAAAAATAAAATAAATCATAACTGTTCTTTTTCGTTGTTTAATAGCATTTTATAACAAATGATTAGGAATGAATAGATTAAAAAATGTGCAAAATAAAAATTCAGAATTGTTTTCGTTTAAACTTTCTCATACATTTCTTATACGAAAGTCGCATATAACAAATGGTCAAAAACTTTTGTGCTTATATGTTATACAACGAAAAACAAAAATCAATAGACATCAATTTCGTATTACTTAAAGAGTAGAAAAATCATCGTTTTTTTCTGGTAGTTTTCCTTCTACAGCTTCGTTCTTTCGTAATTTTACTGCTTTGGTCAACTTTAGAAAATGCCATTTAAAAAATTTATTTCTCAATTTTTTTTTGAGGTATTCTCTTTCTGCTAAAACTGCGAATTTCTAGTATTCGAAATTATTTTTGAATACGGAGTGCTCTAAAAGTGATAGTTTCATTGATGCCATTTTCATGCCATATTTTTTTTCTATGAATTTCTTCTTCCCCAATAATATGCAATTTATATTTAATTATTAACTTGCTAATAAAATCAGCGGAAATGGTCTCTCCAAAACGTTCTCGCATACTCTCTAATAAAATTCCCATCGCAAAATTGTGGATCTAGGGTAAAGTCACAAATACCTTGCATGATATTAGCAAATAATAGTTATGAAACATAGATTGTTGTTATTTAGCATTTTTATTGAATCTAGCGTGTAGCCCTTGGCGATTAGTGCCTTGAATGCGATTATTGCACCTGAAAATAAAATCTGCGTTTCGGACGCATTTCTTGCACCTGATTAAAACCAAATGATGATAACATTTAGGGTATTTCCTGTTTGAATTTACTTCTTTTTTTCCACACAAGTCATTCAAAAAGAGCAGAGTCTTGTTATAGCCGCACAATTATGCTTCTTTAGTTCAGAAACCTCCCTTCGTACACAAAAACACTTTACATTTCTATTTCATTTATTCCTGCTGGATCGTTTTGTGAATAATTCGTTAACGAGTCCATTTGCCCTATTTTCTCATTTTTGATTAATAATCCAAAATTGCACGACTTAAACCCTTTTTCTTGCATTATCCAACCTCCCCTCCCCACTCTCTATAGCTATTAAATAGTTAGCAATATTATAGCCATTCTGTTGCGACTTATAGCACTTTACAAGCCCACTGAAAATTTTCTGCCAATAATTTAAGCCGAGTGAGCGTCTCTTGTTTTTTCAGTAGCTCCAACTAGCGCCAAGAGTACGACTTAGTTACTCACACGTCACAAGCCTTTTTAGGGACGGACTTCATTCATGCATTTCATTCACAGATCGTAATTTAGACCCGAATCAGAGAGCGATCACCTCTGAACTAGTACCCCCAGTGGTATTACTCTCGACATGGAGGATTTTGTGACCACGACATATTTATACGTGCGCCCGCCACCGCACACACGAGAGTCTTCTGCCGGCGGGGTTCGAACTCGCAACCTAAGGGATGCAAATCCAAAGCCCTACCAACCAGGCTATTCCGGTCATTATGGCTATGATACGTTTCTTGATTTACCTTCTAGTGGTGCTTTTTTTTATGTGTTTGTCATTCTAGATCTGTTTTGTATTTTCACCCTATATTTGTGTCATTCACTTATTTTTCACTTTGTGTAATGGAATAGATAGATGATTTTAGATATTGGTACATTGTTTGATATTACTGTACAGTATACTATGTCTTCAAATATACTTTGCCTTCCATCATACTTTGAACATTGCGATACTACTTTTTATGCTTATGTGTGTTATTACTTTCTCTACGTACTTTTCAACTTAGTCTCTTGATCCAGAATTGGCTTGCTAACTATTTAATTTAAATATTTTATTTTAGTCAAATGAATTATAATGCATACCCTTACTTACCGCCCATATTCTGAAGATGACTGTAAGCTTTTCAATGAATAAATAATGGTTTTCTCCCCGGCTACCTTCAAGTTCTTATACCTTTTTGGGTAGGCGGGTCGTCGTGGAGTAGACCAAGACAAAGCCCAACCTCCCCCCTCCCTCCCACACACCAAAAAATGTCTCAGATTTTTTTCCATCTTCACATGATTGTGGCATGTAAACAATCCAAACGGGCAAATTATTGCCTAAAAACAATTAGAAAATTCGGCCTAATTTTTGTTTCTACATAAGCGTTTATATATATACATATCTTATCTATATACTTATAATAAAGCTCAATGTGTGTGTGTTGGCGCTCTACAGACCAGGTCATTTGACCTACAGCTATCAAATTTGGTACATGTATACCTTAGAGGTCGGGAATGTGCACCTGGGGTCCCTTTTTTTGAAATTTTAATTATTAATTAAAAACTAACTTTCCCGCCAAAAAAATCTTCCATTTTCCCCACCGCCAACTTTTCCGCCAAAAAAATCTTCCATTTTCTCCACCGCCAAACGAGTAAGGCTTCAGTGGTTTTTTCTCCCAACAGTAATCAGGCTAGGGTTAACATTTTTCGGCGGATTATTTCAAATGATTCTGTTTATTTTCTTAATGTTTTATGCATTTAAAATTAAACATTGTTAATTAATCCATGTTTCAGATTCATTCTGAAGTACTTTTGAATTAAAATAACATAGAATAAAGGAAATTAAAAATGTATAATCTGCATAGCGTTACCCCAACTGGCGTAGAAAAATTCACGCATTTACGTTACCGGAGCTGGCGAAGAAAATTCACGCATGCGCATTCTGATTGTTGCCATGACAACCGTTATCAACGGATGATTTAAATTATTTTTAGGTTAGTTGCATGCTTTTGTAAGTAAATTGTATTTATGTTAGTTATATATTTTTTGTATATGCTTATAGTTTTAAGTACATCGTTTTTTAAGTAGATTTTTTTAACCTGTTTTCAATTATTTAAATTATTTTTAGGTTAGTTGCATGCTTTTGTAAGTAAATTGTATTTATGTTAGTTATATATATTTTTTGTATATGCTTATAGTTTTAAGTGCATCGTTTTTTAAACCTGTTTTCGACCGATTATTTTAAATAATTCATTTTATTTTCTTAGTGTTTGATGCATTTAAAATTAAACATTGTTAATGAATCAATCTGTTCATGATGAATCTGAGAAAATTTTGTTGACAAATTCTTGAGATATTACATAACTTAAGAAAGATATTCTTTAGTGCCCATAAAGTTTAAACGCTCAGTGACTCTATTATCAGTAATCATATTATTAAAAAAATGCTTTGTTTCAGTAAAAAATATTATTATATTAATTGCAGTTTAGTCATTTCCATTTTAATTTTAAGCATAAATTCTACCGGAACTAATAGAAAATTAGAGAGATACATATTATGTTATGGCTGAAGGACTTTATATTATTATGAGGAAATTACATGACTATCAAAATTTGAAGCTTTAAAATGTTTGATGAAGAAGCTATTAAAGTAGGAATTACATAAATTATTTAATTATTAAAATTTTAACGAGCATTAAGATTGGCGAACCGTCTGGTCGCCAAAGGCGGCTAGTATATATATATATTCTAAGAGTATTGATAAGTAATGAAATAAAATAAATTATTAAAATGTTAACAATAAATAATTTTAAAATAAATTTTTTGCAGTTTTACATTATTATACACCTACACCAGCACTGATTTCTTTCTTTCTTTTTTTTTTTTTTAGATTTTATAGTTTCAGTTTTTATTCACATAATAAATGCTGTTCGTTTCGCCATTCTGAGAAGACCACTTTTCGACGATTCTATCTCATTAAAGGCTGACATGAGGAAGGATGTACGCATTTCCGGAATTTACTTTAGTCTTAAATGTAAACATCTCATCCTTTCCTCTTTCTTCTCACCCCTATTTTACCGAATTAAACCCATCCTAACGCATGCGCAAAAGCGCGGAGGGTTTTGAATCCATTGGCAAACAATATAAAGCTATTACTACTCATAAAGGTAAGAGCAATGATTTTAGTAGTTTGGAGAATTGGTTCCTCCCCATTTGTCCGGCAATATAATTAAATCGGTGATTAGCGGAGAAAAAAAAAAGTCAACATTTAATTTTTTTTCAATGAAATGTTTTTATATTAGTGGATCTAAATACCGAGGGAAACAGCAAGCAGCCTTTTTTCGTTGTTTTAATCAAGAGAATAAAAGAACAGTACCAATCTGTCCAAACTTGATTATCTCGAATTAAGAATTTTGGATGAGTGCTATCATTCTCGTTGATACAAATCAAGAACATATTATAGCATATGTGTGAGGATAGATGGAGTGCGCGAGCTCTATGGTTCTAAATCTCCGTAACTTACCAAATGATGAGAGAAATTACAATTCAAGTACCTGATAAGTATGGAATGTCTTTGAAAATTGGAAATTGTAATTAAAGCGGAAAATCTGCAATATAATAATAAAATAAAAAAAGGTGTAGAAAAGGAGGAAAGTAGTTTACATAGTAAAATCGATCGAAATAAATTTCTTCTTTGTTTTAGTATTGCCCATTTTCGTTAACATTGTCTCAATCATTCTAGTCTAAATTATGGTAATTTAAAATATATTAATTTCATTTTTTTAAATTACGTAACAATTATTTTATTTTTTTAATTGTTGGTATTTATACCATTGTGTTGGACAATATCATTTGAATTAAACTTATGTAAACATAAAAACACAATTTAAGATATGATTAAAATATTCCCCACGAATTTTCATTGTCAGAATTCAAATTTCGTACAACTGTAGTTCTCTTACGAACTAGAACAGGCAAAACGAATGCATTTGTATCTACACAAAATGTAACAAAAAATTTTAGTGAAACATACGATGCTAACGATTGACACATTGATATTAAATGATGCTTATGCATGCTTAGATGACATGCGCTGTGATTTGTATCATGTGACCTTGCCCCACAGTTCATTTATTCTCATGAACAGAAAGATGAATTAATTCTACATCAAAACGATTTGGGCTTTATTATTTGACACATCTAATATTCAAAATAAAATGGTAGAAGAGGGGGGGGGACCACTTCTATCAGAATCAGAGGTCACAGAAGAACTGTTTCGACACCGGAAAGTATAGGCAGGTGGGTGGAGGGGCATAAAATCAAGCAAAAGTTGTTCTTTTTGTATTTTTTTTTATCTTCTATTCCTAACATAGCTTGACAGTGTCCTTTGAAACCGGTTTGAACTTTGTCAGAAATCCCAGTTGTTATGAAGCTGCACAGAAGGTAAGAGGCGATTTCACTTTCTATTTAAAAATAATACTTTTGTAGAAGGTCATTTGAGAAAATAATTATCACTTTTGTCCTAAATCTTACATGATATTCCATTTAGCATTTTAGCGAAATGAATTTTCCTTATAGAAGTAATTATAGAAAAGAAAATCGAAATGATGAAGAATATCTGATCAGAAATTATTACTTTTTCGCTCTGCGAATTCTTGCAGCATCATATGCAATCCCTAATAAAACTAATCGCGCATTTATTTTCATGATGTAAAAATGCTGTTTGTTCGTGATTTTAACTAAAAACAATCTTTAAAAGAAATTTTTAAAAACTATTTAATATGATAAAAGCAAAAGTTTGCTTTATCTTTGGCTTATTATTTAATTATTTAGTTTTATGATTGGATGTTAGAATTGAAGTTGAAAAAGGAATTCGAAAAATGGTATTATTGGCGGAAATATATTTTTTCGATTTTAAGTGTTACAAAATATTAAATTTGACTTATGTATGAAAGGAGTTTATGAGTAAATTCATATTTTATTTATTTTAATAATACATTTAATTAATTTTTCAAAAGAAATTTTAAATGCATTAGAAGGAATAAATGTCCTTCACCTTCCTTTTGTATGTTATTTTCAATAAATTTGATAATTTCGATTTTTTTTTTAGTTTCGAATTTCCTCTTTTTCAATTACAAAATAGCGTAATTTAAAAAAATCGTAAGCTTTCAATATTAATTATTTGTTTTATTTGTGTCTTAAACAAAAATAAATAAATAATAAAATGTTTTGTATTTTAATTAATATAAAATAAAAGGTGTTTTATTAGAGTAATCAAGTGGAAATTATACCAAAAAAGAAGTTGCAAACGATTTTTTATTGAAAAAAATTATTTCGTTATGTTTATTTTTTCTATTAGATAATGCATATTAAGTGTTTTCGAATTTTTTAAACTGTATTATTTTTATGGCAACTAAAATATTATTCATTTGGAAAATTAAATTAGATTTCAGAAATTATACTTATTATGTGCTCACGTTGCAATAGATATATTTTTTCATGCAAGTTAGAAAAATTTATTAAAGTTTTATTGATTTTTTTCGTATTTATGGAGAGAAATTTTGAATAAATAATTATGAGTGTGATTTATGAGGGCTGTTATTTATCCCATTTCATAGCCCATTTTGTACACTTGAATATAACGTTTAATATTTTCAAAAAAATCTCATTTTTTCTCACTTTATCCTAATACTTAATCTCTTAATTGTAATAAACATTTTGAGCGAAACTCATTATTTTGAAATTGAAATTAAACACATTTCTTAGAGTAATCTTAAAAATATATGAAACAAAAATTGGAGTTCTATAAATAAATAAATACGACGATAGCGATAAATATTCGGTTTATTGTTAATGATAATTCTCATCTGTGTTTGAATATTTAGAACACTGTGGTGTTTATAGGAAAATTCCTGATAAATTAAACAATAAAAAGAAAAGGAAAAAAAAAAAAAAAAGAATTCCTCTCTGCAAATTCGAAAGCAAAGGTCGATTCTTTATCATCTAAATATTTTCAAATTCCTTTCATTTTTTAGGTAAAACATGAAATATGGCATATTGAAAAGATCATAAATAATGATTTTATTAGTATTAAATTATTCATAGCTTTTATCACACGATAATGATTGTACATTATCTGTATTGTCACAATTCAATAAATAAATAATTATAATTCAATGCACTGAAAAAAGCTAAATCTCGCGCAGCTTTTGATGCTTTCTAAAATTGACCACTTTTACATTATGTTAGCAATAAATATATCTATTATTTTATTTTTATTGAATTTATTTTCTTCAAATAATGAAATTTTTGTCCTCGTGCATTCAAATAATTCCAAATTGAGAAAAGAAAATAAGTGCAGAAGTTTATTTTTTCTTTGTTTAAATTTAGCAATATAGATCAGATTTTTTAAAAAATCAAAGTTAAGGTTTGAAAGTTTTACTTCATTTTTTTTTTCAAAACTGGGAATATATATTGTTGATATAGAAACAGTCAAAATATAGGGCTTGCAAATCACTTTTGAGCTCCTAATTTCTAGGTAATTGCAGTTATCGAAAAACTTAAAATACAAATGTTATTTGTTTAATGAAGTACTAATTCACTTAATTTAATTTACTTTTCTGTCTTCAGTCGTAAGAAAGCTATGGGGAAATGAAGCTAGATAGCCCATCTACAAATTCGTCCTAGATTTTTATTCTCCTTACAACATATCTGCAGAAAGTTTATATATATGTATATATAATGTTAGAAAAACTATTTTTGTACTATAGAGTATTGAAAGAATCTGAAAATTTTAAAAATAGCCACAACTCCTTTCATTTATAACTTGATTCATTGAAAGGAAATTTAAATGCAATTTTCGGCATTATTTTTATAAGTCCGAGCCGTGACCCTTGAAAAGGAATGTTACATAGCTTCACTGTTATCATTATGAAGCAAAAAAAGAGGACGAAAGAGCAAGTTCGCAACTTTCAATATTTTAGAAAGGAGTTTTTCCGTTTCCTAGACAGAAAATGCTATCGAAACTAAAGAAATGCTAGGGTAGCAGCTTATAGCATTTCAATTTACCGTTATTGGATCTCGATAGTTCTGTGACACCCTTTGCCAATATTGCTTCGTTCAGTGGTGGCGGGGTGGTCGACTGCATACAAGAAGGCCTGGAAAACAGACAATTCAGAAGTTAGTTTTTTAAAGTTTGAATTTAAGTTAAATGGAAATACTTAAAATGCAGGGATACATCTATATCTAACACTATAAGCTTTGAACAAAGGGTGAGTTTGCGTTCTAAGGACCTATGATCTTTGAAGATTTGCAGAAATTTTTCCCAATGTGTGTCTTGACAACCGTTGCATTAGATCGAGGCTGGCAAAAGTCAAAGAAGGTTGAAAGTTTTTATATTTAATACAAAGATTAACAATTAATTATTTAATATAACTTATTGATATTTTTGTAAAAAAATGTATACTTTAGAGAATAAAAGTGTTTATTTGATTTTATTATTAAAAAGTTAAGTATGCATATTATAGATAGACTATTACTATTATTTTGTGAAAATTCTGTTTTTTTTTTTTTTTTTTTAATTCCAAAACAAAAACAAGTTACAGAATTTTAAGTGTAAAAGTGTATGAAGCTTTGACCATGTCAGAGTACAAAAATTGTTTAGAAGAAACTAGGGATAATTTTCATTCAAGATTCCTTGGTCTATTATTTCAGCATACCATCTGTATTTGGCTCTTATAGTCTATAGCAAGAAATATTCCTTCCAGTCTAAAAAAATATAGTTATGGTGGGTAGATAAATATGTTTTGGGGGCCCAAATTAAATTTTCTCATTTCATTTCTTCGCCGATTAGAAGTTTACTCCTTAAAGATGATTAATTAAAATACTTTTGAATTTTAAGCATATTTTAATCTAAAATTTGATATACAACACGGAGCAGTCTCTTAGTTCTAAGTGGTTTAATCTTTAGATTATTTTTCGTTTATGATTCGTGTCTTACTAGATTTCCTTTCAACTTTTAGACTATCTTTGGATCTTTAATTTACGTCACAAGATTATTTTTCTTGAGTTATTTATAACTTATTACTTTATTACCATTAAGTATTTTATGGATCACATCGATCAAATCTTAAAAATCTGCTTTGTTACTCTTTGATATCCACGGTGTAATTATTTAATTTTGTTTTCATTCTTGCTATTGCGGTGACAAAAAAAAAAAAAAAAAAAAAAAAAAAAAAAAATGGTGCGATTATTTTGATATTTTATTCTTACAATAATCATTAAATATAATCGTTACACGAAGATGTACTTGGACCATTCAAAACTTATTATTACCTTGAATAGAAAAAAAATGTATGTTTAACATCATGTAATTGATTTAAACCTGATACCAAATATGGTGCGACTAAATTGGATTACTAAATCTGACTCGAAATAATATCAAGGAATGATTCAATATTATACATTTTTAGCCTTTCAATAAGAATATTCTTATTAATGTCCAGTGGGCTACCCCTTCCCTTCTAGCTTTTGTTCGTAAACTTCGATGTTATCCGATACTGTAAGTAATGTTCGTCAGTTTCAATTAGCGAGTTTTTAAACTCCTCGGACCATTCGTTCAGTGCTGGAACTTTAATCTTTCCATGACGAGAACATAATATTGATTCAAAATTCAAAGCCCCATAATGAAAATATTCTTTGCTCGTATCTCCAATATTGAATCAATTTTTCAAGTTTTGCCGCCAATTAACGACCAGTTTTTCCTTTCAAATTACTAGATTCTCAATCGGTCTTTCTTTGCACTTTTTTTTTCTTCATCTAATATCGCTGGACATCTCATTACTATTTTTTAAAAATGCAAAGTATTGCTTAGATATTCAGACGATTACTAACCAAGAGGCAATAAATTTTCGTTACTCGAAAAAAGTAAACAAATCTGTTCAGAAACTGCAAAGTTTTAGTAAGATTGGTGGCAACAGTGATTTGTATATATTAAAAAAAAAATTACTTCTTGTTTTTGGTTTTCTTTCGAAATTCGTAATAAGAAAAGAGGAGTAAATAAAATAAAACTAACGTTGTTATTTAAAAAAGGTTTCATTCGTACATTGAATAAAATAAAATAAACGTAAATTTGTATTTTAAATAAAATCAGAAAGTTATTCATTAGTATTGCCTCAAACGGTGTGTCTTAAAGAAGAATAACCAATAATATTGTTTTAAATTCATTTGATTTTAATTAAGTCTCTACTTTTTTTTCCCTTTTTTTTTGTCACCATTTTACCATCAAGTGCAATATAAATACTTACTATGACGTAGTAATAATTTTCTTTAAATATTTCAAACAATACTAGTAAAACAAACCTCAAATGTCACGGGTCAGACTAGCTATCTACCAATCACAAAGCGAATAAAACCGCCATATTTACATACATTTTTTTAAATTTAATACATAGACGTGTTTCAGCCTTCACTTGTCTCCTTTAGACGATAATTCATCTATATTGCATGCATGATTCAGCCAATGCAAGTTCGTTAACACAGATTCTGGTTGAAACTCTTGTCAGTTCAGCGATATCCTCTGAAAACGTGAGGCTTTTCCCTAAAACTAGGTGAAGAATAAGGACATACAAAGAAAGATCAAAAGATAAGTCAAAGATTATCACTAACAATTTTGAAAAACTTGCCTTGCAACGTTGAAATGAAATGATGGTCCCAAATTACAAAAAGTAGCATAAAAAGGGTTTTAACAGAAGATCTGCTCTTTTAATAAAAATGATTTAAGAAAAAGAAATGAAATCTGAAAGCCATTATGAATTCTTTTCAAATTATAAAATTCCGTGAAGTTTGTCTCGTTCATTAAATAGTAGCATAATGAATATACTTTAAAAAGAACGAACTTTTTAACTTGTTTACATGCATACAAATTTGAGATTTAATAAAAATAACTATATTATCTTTTTGTGAATGAAATTTATTTTCTTATGTACGGTTATTTTTACTTTTCTCCTACACGTACAGTAATCGTCAAAAAAATTCAAACTCGAAATTTTGACGAATCCTCTCGTTTCGAAAAACATATTTTTGGAAAATGCCCGTCTGTCTGTCCGTGACAAACACAACTCAAAAACACTTTGAGCTAGACAGTTGAAATTTGGTATACGGAATTTGAACCAAATTTGCAGATTTCTGTCAAATTTTGAGTAAAATCTGTTCGGAGGAATTCACTCTGTCTGGCTGTTCGAATGTAAGCTAAATAATTGTAAAACGAAGAGAGCTAGACATATAAGATTCTGTACACCTATTTAACATCTATAATGTAGACACCTGAAAACGTTTGAGACAAAACCAACAACGCGTTGACTGTATGTCGATCTGTCATATTTCATAACTATTGTACGCCAATGAATCCAGGTCGTTCTCTGGTATGAAAAACTTATTAAAGAATATGCGAGAAAGTTTTGACTACCGCCTAAAATTAAGAAAAAAATAATTAAAAATATTAAAATTAAAATTTTTTGTTTCTTTAAAATATCTAACAAATACAAAACAAAGGAGAGTTAAAATCAGCATTTTCATCAAGATTGTTAACTTACATGTGAAGCCAATAAAAAAATTAATATTGATAATCGGTCAAATACACAACACTGTCCTGTACCCTTCCTAGAAGGAATCAATTTAAAAATATTTAATTTAATAATAGAACACTTTATACAAAACTTTTATCAAATGCACCGATTGCTTTTAAATATAATAATATAGTTATGCAATAGGATTACTAAACCAGGCGTAGTGACGCTGGTATAGTAAGAAGCTATATATAGCTCATATAGTAAAAAAGTTGTAAATGGTTGTTTCGATATCACGAGTTTAAGGTATTTCTGATTATAAATCATGTAATTTGATAGCAAAAGATAATTCAAATTCTGCTGTTTTGAATTTTTTTTCGACCAGTAAACACATTCTTTCCGAAAAAAAAAAATTGTTTTTCAGGCAATCGTGAACTTTTATGTTTTATTGATGTTTTAGTCAAAGGTTATTTTTGCAAAGTTCTTTTTAATTCCTTTTTTTTCTTTCAGATTATTCGAGTTTTTAACCTGATAAGGTTTACAATCCGGTACATTTTTTTGCAAATTACAAATGCTTGATGAAAAAGGAATGAATAAAAATTATTAAAAAACGTTCTATAGAGCAGATTTTCGGATATAAAGCTACAAAATTTATCAGGAAATTACATCTTGGATATTATGTTCCCTCTAAAAAAAGGGATTTTCAAAATTTTATTAGATTTTTAATTAAAAACTAATTCAACATTTAATGCTTTTCCTCGATAACTTCAGAGCCTATTACCGCACAAAAATGTTTTAATACCCTCTTAAAATATAAAAGAAAAATTGTTTTCAAATTATTTCTGTGATTATAATTATCTTTTCAAAATATTTTTTAAAAATATTTTACAACAATATTTATTGTTTCAATAATTGCATTTTAATACGCGAGCATTAAAACGATATTAAACACATTTTTTTTGTGACTTCACATTACCGGTATTATAATTTAGTTTGATAAATTTTTAAATATACTACAAAGATAGAGGAATCATTTCCAAATATTTCCTTCTAAGGTTTTTTCGGAATAAAAGTTAATACTTCAAGTAATTATTTTTTTAAAATAAATTGTACATCATTTTATTAATTTTAGAAATTTGTTAAAATGGAAATTAATTATCTGAAAACTTAATTGTTTAATTAACCTTTTAATTTTACCTAACATTATCGTTAAACCTTACCATTTTCCCTTTTTTTATAATCTAAAAATATCCATAGTATTTTTGACCAGTTTTTAAATCTTTAAACAGACAGTAGGGAACAAGAAAAAAAAAAATAATTTTTATGAATTTTAAGTTCATTTTTGAAAACTTCACCAGAATGTGGAAAATTTTTCCTACAAAATTAAACCAACCTCATTCCATTTGAAACAAGAAGGCTCAAGATATAATAATCAATTCTGTAAAAATCTAGAATTAAAATATTTTTCTACTTCTGAACTAAGTTATACCTCAAAATATTTGGAGATAACGCTACAACTGCATCTCAAGCTTTTTACAGTTGATTTGTTAGTTACAGTATAGCTATGTTCAATTTATATTTAGAAAATTTTATAGCATATTTTTTATTTTAAACTGATTTTTAATTGCGGCTATAAAATTACTGTTTTATAATGTTTTCGTATTTGTTTCCAGTATTTAATCAGTCGATTTTTTTTCGCGTGCTTTTTCTTTATTTATGGATTGTTGAGAAAATCTTTCGACTTTGAACGCATTTTTCATATATGCAAACGATTTTTTATATACGGAAAAAAAATGACGACTTCCTATTAACTGACTTCCTAATATTAATAATTTATTTTTTTTCCAAAAGTAATTTCTTTTTTCGGGAATTCATTCACTATATGTTACTTGATAAGCAATAAATATTTAATGGCTATTCCTTTCTTCTGTTTAGTGCGCTTATTATAACAGAAAAAAAAAAGGATTACAACATCTTGGTTTCAAAAAATGTACAAACAATTGTACATGTCTAGGAACTTCTGAATGTGATCACAGCATCATGTGAATTAATTCTATTTTGTAGTTTTTTTTAACTGAATGTAAATTTAAATAACAGAAGATCCAATATATTACGAAATATCACTGCATGATATGTTCCAGATTTAATCCATCTATCTGTAATTAATTATTAAAATTTTATCTGTATTTAATTATTAAAATATAATTTACCAAACCATAAATATTGTCATTTAAATAATATAAAATACAACAATGAAATGGCGAAACATTGAATATGCTTTTCATTTCTAATTGCACAATGCGAAACATGCTTTCTTTACATGCATTGCTTTCCTAAAGAATGGCATACAAGTACACTTAAACAGAACGAGTTACGAAATTTAACCGGTACCAACCGGTTTTAATGGTACTACTTCCGTAAGGAAAGAGCGACAGGTAGTTCGACGAACCCCTTGTCATTCAAGCTGATGTTCGTAAATTTATGAAATTATCCTTATATTCTTCGTTCATTATTTCGTAAATTCATTCATGCACGAATGTTGTGAAATATCAGGCTCAGTTAATTATGTTCATGCTGAATTTGCTTTAATTAATTTTGAATTAATTTTTGAAATAAATAAATATTTACTAGGAATTAATTAATCTAGAAATCTTTCAAAATGAATGCATTTAATGGTATTTTTTTTAATTATCACTGATTTTATTTCTATTACAAATTCTTTCCCTCTTTCAGTTTTACTAATACGTTTTGAAAAATTTCTTTAGCCTGGTTCTTTATTTGGAATATTTAATCCAATCGAATTGTCACTAAATTTTAAAACACATGAAAAAATATATATGAGCAAATTTATTGGTTTAAGTTTTTTATTTGGCAATCCAAAACAAGTCTCTAAATTTCCACCATATATATATTATCAGATAAAGCTTTGAACACTCATTTTTGGATTTAAATAAAAGGACCAATATTCTTAGAGAAAAAGTTTAAATTAAAAAGTTATATGCATTAAAAATGCCTATAAAATGAGTGTCAAATGTTATGATGGTGTAAATAGATCAAAGTTAAATTAAGATAATACTAATTCGAAAAAATATTCTTCATTTTTTATATTTTTGGGAATTTATGGATTTCCACTTAAATAAATGTTTCCTAGAAAAAAGAATTGGCAAAAACTTGAAATTCGACATCCGTATTATAGTTGGAACAATTCATTCATTTACATTGTTCTTTAATAAACTTCGAACAATGCTTATAAGAACTTTTATATCAATCAGAATTCGCGGGCCCAAAATAATCCTATTTTAAAATAATTGTTCTTATTTCAAATAATATATCCTAATGTTTTTTTGTATTTTTTTTTTGTAAAAAAGGGTTGAAAATTTAATTTGAATTTAACTTTCTGTTTTACTATCCATTTTGTCGTTATCATATTAACTTATATTCGAAAAACTGGACAGATGGATTTTTGATGGACAGATTTTACACAAAATTGGACAGAAATATGCAAATTCGGTATGAAGAACGTATATCAAATTTCATGAGTCTAGCTCAAAGCGTTTTTGAATTATTTTTGTCTAAGAGAGGACATTTTCCGAAAATGTGTTTTTCGAACTCAGGGAGCGTGGAGATTTGTCAAAATTTCGAGTTCAAATTATTTAACGATTGCTGTATTTCCTCTGTACTAAGTTTACAAGAAAGTAAAAATTGTTTGATATTCAAATTAATGAATAAATTAATACAATCAATACTAATCGCCTAGGATATTATTATATTATATTATTATATTATATTATTTATCAAATTATTTAATTGCATGCTGTTGCTTAGGTTAAAATTAAGATAAAAATCAATGAGATTAGTTTCTAGGGTATTTTCTCACATACTCCTTAATAAATGTATAATCCTCCCGCATAATATTTAGGATATCAGGCAAAGCTATGAACGCCACGAGTACTCAGATTTTTATTTCCATTGTTCACTCAAATTTTTATTGACCTCAGATTTTTATTGACAAAAGATTAAATACTCAGATTTTTATTTCCATTCCTCAGATTTTTACTGTCCTGCACATAAGTATTCTATTCGTAATATATGAAAGAAAACCGTGAATGTATTTTACACGTCTTTTTGTGCACGGAATGTATCCAAAATTTGACATTCATTTGTAATTTTACTAGGATGATTGCATTCAAAATTTTGTTTTATTGCTTTTTCAAGGAGTTGCGCTTACATTCGTGAGCCGCACTTGTAGTTATACACTTATACTCGGACAATCAGACAGACTTCCTGAGGATGGATATCATTAAAAATCTGATCGAAATCTACAGATTTGATGTAAAGCCTGCATTCACTTGTCTAGCTCAAAGCGTCTTTGAGATATCGAGTTTACAGACATACAGACATAATTCCGAAAATCCGTTTTTTGAACTCAGGGTACCCTGCATCTTGATGATTTATTAAAAAGTAGAGGAAAAATTTTTTTAAAGTTTATAATACCCTCTCTTCGAAAATGAGAAAGAAAAACACCTTAGAGACACATATAAAGCGAAATGTCTGAAAAAAAAAACTGGACACTTTTCTGTCTTAAAAATGCATAAGTTGATGCGCAAACAGGTTTATCTTAGAATCAGAACTTAAGAGCTTAACTCTTATCTTATAACAGTTAAAATTTTGATTAAGAAAACGCAGACGACAATAATGCACAGTGCACGGTTGGACGATAACAGTCTCTTGGCAGATGCTGGGCGAACAGTTTCAGAAATAATTTTAATTTATTGCGTTCTTTGTTTTTTTTTTATTTGGTATTCATTTCATTGTGATCTAGAGGTTATTTTAAAGCGTAATTCCCAACAAGTTAATTTTGACCAGAAATTATTAAGTTATATTGTAACAAGTAAAAGGAAATAAATATAACCGTTATTACAGAGAAGCCTTGCTTAACATTGAAGTACAATACATGAAATATTAACCTTTGGCGTGAATTTGGCATTTTTACTGAATCCATCGTGCCATTCTTGGCGAGTATTTTGGCGATTAATATTTGGCATGTGGTTAACAGAAAATAGAATAAGTGTTTCAGACTCATTCTTCCCAACCGATTCACGTAAAGTTTTGAAACAGAACTACAACTTTAATCATTAAATCGCATGATAAATATTATATAATTAAGACATTACGTGTTAGAATTATCACATTTATATGTTTCTGAAAGCACGGACCGACAGACGATCAATCCCTTGTTGGATTTGGCTGAAAATTTGAACGGTGTCTAAATTATCTATAAATTTTGGGTACCGAATTTTATCTATCTAGCTCTCTTTATTTTGTAATTATCGTGTTAACTTATATTCGAACAGCTAGACAGACAGACTTCTTCGGAGTGGATTTTGCACAAAATTTGACAGAAATCTACTGTATACTAAATTTAATCCTTCTTGCTCAAATCTTTTTGAGTTACCTTTGTCACAGACAAACGGACGTTTCCCAAAAATGTATATTTGTAACTCTGGGTTTTATTTAGTTGTATTAACGTCCCGTTTTAAAGCAACACTAGGGCTATTTTTGGATGGTCGACGTAATTTTGAACCGTGGTCAGATGACGAGGACGACACCTGAGCTGGCACCCCCGTCTCCACATCACATCAGGAAGGGGGGTTGGCCAGGACATTTAACGCTCACCAGACTCGTTTACACGACGGTTCTTCGGTGGAAGAGTGTCTCGAACCTGAAACCCTCCGGCTCCGAAGCAGAGACCTTACCATCAGGCCACCGCGGCTCCTTTTGTAACTCTGGGAGTCCTACAGCGTGGAGATTCGGCATATATATTACTACGTATACGAGAAAGTAAAAATGCATCGAGAAATAAATAGCATTGAAATTTGATATGTAGACTTCCAACGTAATTCTGTTCAAATGATGCCGAGGAGAATAAAGAGAGAATCAAAAAGTATACTAAATAGGTTTACTTTCTACTATACTAAGAGTACTAGAAAGTTGAGAGGAGAATGCTCTTGCTGTTTGTAATACAGATCCTAGATAAAAGTATAGTATTGTAGGATTGAAGGGGCAATACAAAACTCGTAAAGCTTTTTCATCGGAAAGCAATTACTTTCATAATAATGAAACCCGCGCCTTTTATGCGAATTCGAATACTATTACTTCGTTGTGAGAATTTTTATAAGATAACATCTAGTCCAGTATCAACATCGAAAAGAACTAAAACAGAAACTATTGATTTTTTAAAAAGTAATTTATAGATTGGGATTTGTGAGATATCTGACAATGCCTGAGGAAAGGTTAATAAAATACTTATAATATAGTCAGAAGGAAATAAAAATAGATTTACGGACAAAAAAAAACTTATAATTTTTATCAAATAAGTTCGTTAATATCAAGCAAACGCACACACAGAAAAAACTTCTTTAAATTTATTCTTTCTGTGACTGAGATATGAGAACTTTTTATCAGAATCGACGTGTAATCGCTTACTTAAGCGTGATATCATATCCACTGGTGTTAACTTTTAAAAACGGTTGATTCAACATTTTTTTTTTCACTAAGGGAAATTTCGAAAGATAGGAAAGTGTTGAAAAAGCGTTTCATTTAATTGGCAAAAATGGAGGGACATTGGTTTTACGGAGAAAATCAGATTAACAGGGATAATCATGAGTTCCATCTTTTTTTAACTGGATTGAAAAAGTTTTTTAGGGTTTGTTCCAATATGTTTTAGAATTAATTGCTTCGAATTGCTTCGAACGAGAAGTGAATACAATTTTAGAATAAATGTTAATGCAAAAAAATGAAAAAATAACGCTTGAAGTATAATAACTATATAACTATATATAAAATGACTATATATATATATATATTATTACAGTAGTTTATTATATATTACAGTAGTTTAGCTATAATACACAATTAATATATATATAATGATATTTATAAATCTAAATTAAATCCTAATTCATTTCTTAATTTTTATCTTAATTCAGTCCATATTAACTCATTCTAAAATATTCTCTTATTTCCAGATCCAATTCCACCTTCTTTATTTAATTAACGTTACATGAGCTCTAAAATTGCTGAATTCAACAAGTTCCCATCTTCCGAGTGAAGAGATAAAAATCTGTCGGTCTAAACAAATTCTTTTAAAACACACCTATTTTTCCCTTACCTAAACCGACACGTGTAAAGAAATCTCTATCAGAATCTCATAGCATATAAACACCGGGGATAAATATTTCACCCTTTTTCGCTCTTGTGTCATGCTGTAGATTGACGTACCTCGTCGCTACTCTCTTGCACATAGATTATGCCTTTCGGGATGGAATAAAAGCGAAGTCAGAAATAATTAAATAAAAAGATGGATTTGGATCAGTAAATAAAAGAAAATTTTAGAATATAGGAACATGGACTAATTTAAAATAAAAATTAATATTTAAATTGAATTAAGAAATATCATTACACATATAAAGAAAAATGTTTGTTTGTAAATTTACAGCTTTTATCCAACTTCGATGAAATTCGGCACATGTATTCTTCAAGACAAAGAAAATGTCAATGTCAGTTTTTCGAAGTCTAGAAATTAATTAAAATACAAATTAATTAAAAATTAAGCAAGATGTTGGTGCTTTTCAAGTACATATTTCGATAGTATTATCTCATAAATTTGATTAATGTACTATCTTAAAACTAATAAAAAAAAGAAGGAAAAAGAAACTATTTTTATCGTATAATTTCATTTCCGCACAATTTTTTTCTCTCATTTTACTTAATTATTAAATTTTTCGATACACAATCTATCATGGATTAATTGTCACGGATTAATTAAAACCAGTTTGATTATTCCATGGAATGTTTCAATCACAATGTAAATGTTAAAATAAATGCATTCCATATTTAACAATCATGAAAGCCAATATTCCGGACGACAAAGCAAATTGATAAAGGAACTAGTATAAATATATAATATAAATTATTTAATATTAAGTATCTAAAGTTGTTTAATATGAATTGAATATTGTAAAAAAAAACTGTTATGCTTCAGATACTATTTATACACGCATCAGTACTTTATTTAAGCACAATCGCTATGCCACAGAATAATTTTATTTTAATAAAATGAAGCAAGACTGTTTAAAACCTAATATTTTCTGAAATGGCGACAAAATGATTACAGCGCTCCCCTCTTTCATATTCTCCCGTATTTAGAGCCATAAATGGATATGAAATCACGCTGATTCGCGCTACAACTTCCTGGAAGCATCTTATTGAAATATGTCGAATCATCGTTTCAAATGGAATTTTTCTTTTTCTTTTTTTTTTTATTACTAATCAATCTTTTCTTTTCTTTATTTTTAACTTTTTAAAACGATAAATTATTTTTTTTCTTCATTTTTTCCCTCTCTAAAAGCAATTACGAAAGGAGAAAATTTTAAAGAGTGATTTGCAAAATTTGGAACATCATTAAAAAAAACCAACCGTTCACGCAAAGGAGAGAGTGAGAGAGAGAGAGATTAAATAAAATAAAATGCTGTTAATGTTAAAGACCTAAATATATAGAGAGATGTATATTTTTCTAAATAACAGCGGTAATCTCCTAATGATTTCCCTTATACTTACGTAATCAGAGAGGGATGTCTTTCCGAAATTTTCTCGCAATAAAAATGTCATTCCAGAAAGCCTTGCATAGCATTGGTGTGCAGTAATTACGAAATATTAACCTTTGACTGGGATTTAGCCTTTTTACTAAGTCTATAGTGTCATCCTTGGCGAGTCATTTGGCGATTTATCCCTGGCATGCAGTTGATAATATCGGAAAACTGAATTTGTATTTTAGACGTGTTTTTTCCCATGCGATTGAAACAAAAATTTGACCCAAAGCTACACTTGTAGTCAAAAAATCCGATATCAAATTTGATGTATTTAAGTAATTCCGTTTTTGAGTTATCATATTTGCATGTAAAAGTGCAGACCGACATATAATTAACCATTTTGTTGGATTTGACTCAATATTCGACAGGTGTATAAAATGTAGAAGTTAATTCTTCGTACCGAAATTCATCCATTTAGCTCTCTTCGTTTTCTAGTTGTGTCCATTTACATTCGAAAAAGCCGTGCAGACAGACTTTCTCTGAATGGATTTTGTTTAAAATCTGATAGAAATCCACAAATTTGGTGTAAAGACCGTATACCAAATTCCATCCGTCTTTCATAAAGCACTTTTGAGATATTTTTGTCACATTTCACATATTTTCCAAAAATGTATTTTTCGAACTCGGAGAAGTCAAAAACGTGGAGATTCGTCAAAGTCTCAGTTTCGAATTTTTTGGTGATTGCCATACTATTTCTATACTACATATACGAAACAGTAAAATGGTATATCTTGTGATTTGTTAATTTTCAGCAAAAAGAGAATCAGAATTGTCACTAATGAAGGAGAAAAAAGAATATTCATTTTAGATCACATCCCTTAGACCGAGTGATTCCAAAATTCTGATGCAGATTTTCAGTATTAATGCAGAGACTACATAGTTTGTTGTAATTTGAGTAATCGGTTTTACGTTCATATGAATGTTAGAAACGTGTTCACTTGACGAATCTGTTCAAGGTTTGATATAAATTTACAATTCTAATGTTGAAATCATATGCCAGATTCCTTCTTTCCGGTTAGTTAAATGCACGGTCATCATATTGCACACAGACAGATACTTTTTCTCGAGATTTGTTTCAAAATTCGATACAGTCGTATTTCTTTCTTTCTTCATTTTTTTTTTGGAAGAAATCACATGTTAGATATTTTTCTACCGACTTAAACTTTTCTTTCTTATAATTTTCATTGTTAATAAGAATAATTTCGAAGGCGATTTTTTTAATATTAAAAGGTTTAAATAATCAGGACTCAGAATCAATTCAATTTTGTTTTTGACGATTACAAAAGGATAATTACAATTTTTTAAATAATCCTTTAAAATAGACGCATTTAATAAATTATTCATAGTCTAAACTTGTAACCAAAATCCAGCTTAGAAATTATTTTCTTAATTCAAGAAAACTAGGTGTCTTATATTTGTGCGACACTCATTAACTGCAACCGAATTTAAGTAGATGTTTCATTTTCTCTCGCTCTCTCTTTCCTTTTCTTTCTTCTCAAGTAATGAATAAACGATTTGAATCGAACGCCCGCCTATTTAATTTGGATGTCAGCAATATTTTTATCGCCTAGTTGTTTTACAGTTTATTATCCGAAACGCAAGATTAATGGCATCTCATTTCGGATATAGTAGTTCCACGTTAAACAGAACTGCCGATTCTTTTCAATTTTTAAGTTTATGATGCTGATTTGTATTTTGATTTCAATATTAATGTTTCTTTTAAAAATGTCTGAATAAAATTGCATTGAATTGAAAATTTTGCATGCTTTTTCTACTTATCATTTCATAATTTTTTTAATCTTATTCAGAGAAATTATATCTGAAAGAAAGGAAAGCACTGTTATGTTAATAATGTTTATTTACATTTAAGCAGCCAATTCTCTACGATCTAAGGCTGATGGCAGCGGATCTTTAAAGATACTTTTTCCTTCTCTGAATCCATAAAATGCTGTTGAAAAGTGAATTTTTGTACATATATAATGACTCGACATATATCTGTATCGTAATAATTCTCCATAATACACTGAAGTAACCCACATCTAAACTGTAAAGCTTCTCTTAAATACACTAAAGCGACCCACTTCTTATTATGTAATAGAATTCTCTCCAACACTAAAGCGGCCCCATCTATACTGTATTACAGCAATACCCCTAAAGACACTGAAGGGACCCATCGACACTGTAACACAATTCTCCCAAAGAATATTGAAGCATGCTACTATTACGGAATTTTGTTTGTTATAACAGAACGTATTTAGCACTGCCAAACCTTTCAAACATGTGGAATTCTCAGTGCATAAATACCGGAAATACGATTACTTTGGATTATATGTAGAACATAAGGTTAGGTGACACTGTATTAACCTCATCCTTTGTATCAGATAAGCAGAAATATTAGATGCAAAACTGATACAGATCTAAAACACCAGGGACTCTTTATCAGTCCTCGGACTCCATCAATATCGAAAGGAAATCTCTTCGACCTCGTTCGTTTTCGATTGCGTGATGGAACAGGAACTTGATACAAAATATCAGGTTAATACATAGTCATCCAACTTTAGCCTGTCATCCTCTCTTGGCGGCACTATTAGTATGCGTTATGTTATTTTGCTTTTATTATTTTCCATATGCATTACTTCTTATGATTATCTGAAATGAAAATACTTCTAACGCGTTTTGTTTTCAAAAACTTTTCTTTGCAACTTTGATGGGATTTTTTTATGATCAAATATAAGTATTTTGCTTGAAGTATTTTTTTTCTATTAAAAATAAACATGTCATTAAAGCATCAGAATTATTTTTAGTAAAATAAATCGAACACAAGTAAAAATTGAACTTTGAATTGAATTTTCAGAATATAAAGATTTAAAGATTATAGTTTAAATATTTACGCACTCTCTTTGTTCGAAAATATGATAAGCATTTTAAAACACATTAAAAATTATAGAAACAGACCAAAAACACGGTAGCCTAGCAATGCAATTGTGATAGTGTTAGAAAATGTCTAATTTTAATAAAAATACATTTTTTAATTAACTGAACATTTTTTTTCAATAAATATAATATTGTTCTTAGTATAAAATTAAGCAACACCCGCTATTAAAAGGAACCAGTGGGCGTCGCATTCCTAAAAATTTCTCATATACTCTTTAATAAACTTATATCAAACAATTGGCGTGGCGCACAATAGTTACGAAATATTAACTTGTGGTGTGAATTTAGCATTTTTACTCAATCTATCCTGTCATCCTTGGCGAGTTATTTGGCGATTAATCCTTGGCATGACTATGTACCGACTGTCTATGTCTGGCGGCGATCAGACCGGCGGTATGAATTATTCAAAAAGTCTTACTTAGTTTCATTTATCTTGTATTGTATTTCCCTAATTTTTTATCATCTTAACTAAAATGTGAATTTAAACAATAAAACGAAAGATTTAAAACTTCAACTGATGTAAAAAATTTACTTGATGAAATCTGAACATTTTAGTTTAACATATAGGCAAACAGAAAAGTGAATAATTCAGAAATAGGTAACAGAATTAATAATTTTCGTAATATCTAAGAGAATTATTCAATCAAAATTTCTCTGGTGAAACAAAATATTCAATACACTAAAATGGAAAAAAAAAAAAAAAAAAACACACAATTGATTAGAAAAATGATATATTTTTATAATTCAATAATTATATGACATTAAAGACAAAAAATGAACGCACTTAAAAAAAAAAAAAAAACGCCACTGCTTACCTGTGAAGTTAAACTTTAACAGTAAGTAAAGCAGTTTTTTTTAAAAAAATATATTAAATGCATATTTTAAATAGAAAGATACTAATTATGGAAAAAAATAAGATTTTAACCGTGCTTTCATCATTAACGATGGAATAAAGGCCTGGATGAAATATTATTAGAAATGAAAAAGAGCGAATTGAATTTCATTCCAACAGTGAAATGTAGTGTTGTAAAATGGGTTTAAAGTGTTTTTAAAAAATTGATTAAAAAATAGGGGAAAAAAATGTTCCGAGTAAGCAATGATAGGTTGGGTTCTATTTGAAGTTTCACGCGCAAGCAAATATGTAGATTCTACTAGGCCACAAAAATTAAAACTTTGACTTAAAATTTAACAGAAAAGCAGTTTTTCCAAGTAAAATTATACAAAAGATTATTTTATAAAGGGATGCTAATATACAGAAGGCCATAATAAAACAGCGGGAGTGATTTTCCCAAAACGTTCTCGCATATCTATCTATATCTATACTTATAATAAAGCTCAATGTGTGTGTGTGTGTGTGTGTGTGTGTGTGTGTGTTGGCGCTCTACAGGCCAGGTCATTTGACATACAGCTATCAAATTTGGTACATGTATACCTTAGAGGTCGGGAATGTGCACCTGGGGTCCCTTTTTTTGAAATTTTAATTAGAATTTTAATTATTAATTAAAAACTAACTTTCCCGCCAAAAAAATCTTCCATTTTCCCCACCGCCAACTTTTCAGCCAAAATAATCTTCCATTTTCCCCAACGCCAAACGATTTAGGCTTTTGTTCTTTTTTTCTCCCAACAGTAATGAGGCTAGGGTTAAGATTTTTCGGCGGATTATTTCAAACGATTCTGTTTATTTTCTTAATGTTTTATGCATTTAAAATTAAACATTGTTAATTAATCCATGTTTCAGATTCATTCTGAAGTACTTTTGAATTAAAATAACACAGAATAAAGGAAATTAAAAATGTATAATCTGCATAGCGTTACCCCAACTGGAGTAGAAAAATTCACGCATTTGCGTTACCTTAAAAGGCGAAGAAAATTCACGCATGCGCACTGTGTTCTGATTGTTGGCATGGCAACCATTCTCAACGGACGATTTAAATTACTTTTAGGTCAGTTGTATGCTTTTGTAAGTAAATTGTATTTATGTTAGTTATATATTTTTTGTATATGCTTATAGTTTTGGGTACATCGTTTTTTAAGTAGTTTTTTTTAACCTGTTTTCAATGATTTAAATTATTTTTAGGCTAATTGCATGCTTTTGTAATTAAATTGTATTTATGTTAGTTATATATTTTTTGATATATGCTTATAGTTTTAAGTACATCGTTTTTTAAGTAGTTTTTTTTAAACCTGTTTTCGACCGATTATTTTAAACGATTCATTTTATTTTCTTAGTGTTTGATGCATTTAAAATGAAACATTGTTAATGAATCGATCCGTTCATGATGAATCTGAGAAAATTTTGTTGACAAATTCTTGAGATATTATATAAATTAAGAAAGATATTCTTTAGTGCCCATAAAGTTTAAACGCTCAGTGACTCTATTATCAGTAATCATATTATTAAAAAAAATGCTTTGTTTCAGTAAAAAAATATTATTATATTAATTGCAGATTAATCCTTTACACTTTAATTTAAAGCATAAATTCTATGAGGGGTAACAGAAAATTAGAGAGATACATATCACGTTATAACTGAAGGCCTTTATAATATTATTAATATTATGAGTAAATTATATGACTATCAAAATTTGAAGTTTTAAAATATTTTGCTGAAGAATCTATTAAAGTTGGAATTGCATAAAATATTTAATTATTAAAATTTTAACGAACATTAAGATTGGCGAACCGGCTGGTCGCCAAAGGCGGCTAGTACTTATAATAAAGCTCAATGTGTGTGTGTGTGTGTGTGTTGGCGCTCTACAGGCCAGACCGTTTGACATACAGCTACCAAATTTGGTACATGTATACCTTGGAGGTTGGGAATGTGCACCTGGGGTTTCTTTTTTCGAATTTTTAATTAGAATTTTAATTATTAATTAAAAACTAACTTTCCCACCAAAAAAATCTTCCATTTTCCCCACCGCCAACTTTTCCGCCAAAAAAATCTTCCATTATCCCCAGCGCCAAACGAGAAAGGCTTCAGTTTTTTTTTTTTTTCTCCCAACAGTAATGAGGCTAGGGTTAATATTTTTCGGCGGATTATTTCAATCGGTTCTGTTTATTTTCTTAATGTTTGATGCATTTAAAATTAAACATTGTTAATGAATCAATCTTTCAGATTCATTCTGAAGTACTTCTGAATTAAAATAAAACAGAATAAAGGAAATTAAACATTTCTAATCCGCATAGCGTTACCCCAACTGGCGTAGAAAAAATCACGTATTTGCGTTACGTAACCGGCGAAGAAAATTCACGCATGCGCATTCTGTTCTGATTGTTGCCATGCCAACGTTATCAATTTATGATTTAAATTATTTTTGGGTTAGTTGCATGCTTTTGTAAGTAAATTGTATTTATGTTAGTTATATATTTTTTGTATTTGCTTATAGTTTTAAGTACATCGTCTTTTAAGTAGTTTTTTTAACCTGTTTTCAACCGATTATTTTAAACGATTCGTTTTTTTTTTTTTTGATTTTTTAGTGTTTGATGCATTTAAAATTAAACATTGTTAATGAATCAATCAAATTATTTTTAGATTAGTTGCATGCTTTTGTAATTAAAGTGTTATATATTTTTATATGTTAGTTATATATTTTTTGTACATGCTTATAGTTTTAAGTCCATCGTTTTTTAAGTAGTTTTTTTAAAACCGGTTTTCAACCGTTTATTTTAAACGATTCGTTTTATTTTCTTAGTGTTTGATGCATTTAAATTTAAACATTGTTAATTAATCGATCTGCTCATAATGAATCTAAGAAAATTTTGTTGACCAACTCTTGAGATATTACATAAATTAAAAAAGATATTCTTTAGTGCCCATAAAGTTTAAACGCTGAGTGACTCTATTTTCAGTAATCAGATTATAAAAAAATGCTTTGTTTCAGTAAAAAATATTATTATATTAATTGAAGATAAATTCTTTCCACTTTAATTTAAAGCATAAATTCTACCGTTTTCAACCGTTTATTTTAAACGATTCGTTTTATTTTCTTAGTGTTTGATGCATTTAAATTTAAACATTGTTAATTAATCGATCTGCTCATAATGAATCTAAGAAAATTTTGTTGACCAACTCTTGAGATATTACATAAATTTAAAAAGATATTCTTTAGTGCCCATAAAGTTTAAACGCTGAGTGACTCTATTTTTCAGTAATCAGATTATAAAAAAATGCTTTGTTTCAGTAAAAAATATTATTATATTAATTGAAGATAAATTCTTTCCGCTTTAATTTAAAGCATAAATTCTACGGGTGCTAACAGAAAATGAGAGAGATACATATTACGTTATGACTGAAAGCCTTTATAATATTATGAAAAAATTATATGATAATCAAAATTTGAAGTTTTAAAATATTTTGATGAAGAAGCTATTAAAGTAGAAATTGCATAAAATATTTAATTATTAAAATTTTAATGAACATTAAGATTGGCGAACCGGCTGGTCGCCAAAGGCGGCTAGTACTTATAATAAAGCTCAATGTGTGTGTGTGTGTGTGTGTGTTGGCGCTCTACAGGCCAGACCGTTTGACATACAGCTACCAAATTTGGTACATGTATACCTTGGAGGTTGGGAATGTGCACCTGGGGTTTCTTTTTTCGAATTTTTAATTAGAATTTTAATTATTAATTAAAAACTAACTTTCCCGCCAAAAAAATTTTCCATTTTCCCCACCGCCAACTTTTCCGCCAAAAAAATCTTCCATTATTCCCAGCGCCAAACGAGAAAAGCTTCCGTTTTTTTTTCTCCCAACAGTAATGAGGCTAGGGTTAAAATTTTTCGGCGGATTATTTCAATCGGTTCTGTTTATTTTCTTAATGTTTGATGCATTTAAAATTAAACATTGTTAATGAATCAATCTTTCAGATTCATTCTGAAGTACTTTTGAATTAAAATAAAACAGAATAAAGGAAATTAAAAATTTCTAATCCTCATAACGTTACCCCAACTGGCGTAGAAAAAATCTCGTATTTGCGTTACGTAACCGGCGAAGAAAATTCACGCATGCGCATTCTGTTCTGATTGTTGTCATGACAACGTTATCAATGGATGATTTAAATTATTTTTGGGTTAGTTGCATGCTTTTGTAAGTAAATTGTATTTATGTTAGTTATATATTTTTTGTATATGCTTATAGTTTTAAGTACATCGTTTTTTAAGTAGTTTTTTTAAAACCTGTTTTCAACTGTTTATTTTAAACGATTCGTTTTATTTTCTTAGTGTTTGATGCATTTAAAATTAAACATTGTTAATTAATCGATCTGCTCATAATGAATCTAAGAAAATTTTGTTGACCAACTCTTGAGATATTACATAAATTTAAAAAGATATTCTTTAGTGCCCATAAAGTTTAAACGCTGAGTGACTCTATTTTCAGTAATCAGATTATAAAAAAATGCTTTGTTTCAGTAAAAAATATTATTATATTAATTGAAGATAAATTCTTTCCGCTTTAATTTAAAGCATAAATTCTACGGGTGCTAACAGAAAATGAGAGAGATACATATTACGTTATGACTGAAGGCCTTTATAATATTATGAATGAATTATATGATAATCAAAATTTGAAGTTTTAAAATATTTTGATGAAGACGCTATTAAAGTAGAAATTGCATAAAATATTTAATTATTAAAATTTTAACGAACATTAAGATTGGCGAACCGGCTGGTCGCCAAAGGCGGCTAGTTCTCTAATAAACTTGTCGAGCCAGTAAACGCCTTCCATGGAATTGGCGTACGCCAGTTACGAAATATTAACTTTTGGCTCAAATTCAGTATTTTTAATGAATCTACTGTATCATATTTGGCGTGTTTATTGGCGATTAAGCCCTGACATGTGGTTAATAGTATCCGAAAAACGAATATATATATATATTCTTTACACGCATTTTTCTCAATCGATTGAAACAAAGATTTCACACAAACTGCACTTGTAGTCATAAAATCACATATTAAACTTGATAAATTTAAGTCGTTGCATTTTTGTATGATCACGTTTACAAGTTCCTGAAAGTACAGATAGACATTCAGACGGTCAGTCAACCCGTAATTGAATTTGGCTCAAAATTTGACAGATATCTATCCGATGGATGTTAAATGTGTATACTGAATTTTATCTATCTAGCTCTCTTCGTTTTGTAATCATCGTGCATTCGCGTACAATATATATGTTGAAATATGAATATTTGGCGTGAAATTCGTATTTTTATTGAATCTATAGAGTCACTGTTGGCGAGTTATAAATGATTAATCCTTGGCATGCCTGAATAGCATCCGAATTTGTGTTTTAGACACATTTTTCCTAACTGATTGGAAAAAAAAATTTGACACAAAACTGCCCCTGTAGCCACAAAATTTCATACCTAATTTGATATATTTAAATCATTGTGTTTTTTGAATTAGCGAGTTGCTGGCGTCCTTGCATAGGGGTAGCGCATATTGCCCGTGATCTGGGCATCTCGGGTTCGAATCCCGGTTCGGGCATGGTTGTTCTTTATCTGTGAGATGTGTGAATGTTCTCCCCTGTAAAAAGTGGTTGTGCAAGCGAATGTGTGAGTTTCTTCTTCATATGAGCTAGAAGTCAGACTTCTGCCCTCGGGTGCTCAGGGATCTTTACCCTCAGAAGCTACTGCACCACCTTTCCGTGGTAATACGGGCAGGGCAGGCATCATCCTCATCAATTATCAAGTTTGCATGTTTCTGAATGTACAGATAGTCAATTCCTTGTTGAATTTGGCTCAAACTTTGTCAGATGTCTACACTATAGATATTAAACATGCTTACTGAATTTCTTCTTCATATGAGCTAGAAGTCAGACTTCTGCCCTCGGGTGCTCAGGGATCTTTACCCTCAGAAGCTACTGCACCACCTTTCCGTGGTAACGCGGAAAGGACATCATCATGATCAATTATCGAGTTTGCATGTTTGCATATCTACCTTTCTTGGTTTTGCAGTTATAGTTTTAACTTATAATTGAACACCCGGGCAGATGGAGTTCCTCTGAACAGATTTTATTTGATAAAATATGAAAATTTGGTATAAACACCCAATATCAAATTTCAACTATCTAGCTCAAAGTGTTTTTGAGTTTTCTTTGTCACAGATAGACAGACGATATATTCCAAAAATGTGTTTTTCGAACTCAGAGAGGTCTACTAAATCGTGTACTAGTAAATCGTGGGGATTCGTCAGAATCGCGAGTTCGCATTTTTTGACGATTCTTATATTCCATAGTTCCTATACGAGAAAGTAAAAACGCAAAGAAATTAGTTCAAATTAATATATGATATAATATTAGTTGTACTAATTCCATGGATTTTAAAACGGCAAAAATAGCTCTGATTCTTCAGCAAGTAACATTAGCATAGTTACAGTTATTATTTTAAAGTGATCCAACAGCCGAGAAGTAAACTATGGGCCATTAAAGATGTGGAAAATTGTTGGGCCACAGTTTTAAAGTGAACACACACGCAATTGATCACTTAATGATAGATATTTAATTGCATAATAGACAGTTAGTAAGCATTTAAGATAATAATTTATATTTTCAGTGTTTATTATCTGAAAACATGATGATTAGTTTGTGATTGCCCTGTGTTTATGGCAAATTAGTATATCCTAACTGTAAAATTACTTTTCCCTTTGAGGCAGGAAACAGAAAACAATTTTTAAATTCGTTTTTTTTAGTGATCGATAAAATAAACCGATTCAAGTGCTTTTTTTCCCAAGTAATGGTTATTTTTTCAAAATAAAATAATGTTTCAAAGAGATTATCATTTGACGAAACTACGTCTAATCTAATGGGCTAATTAGACCGCGGCCTGGTGGCTCCCCTGATTCTGAAAATTTACATCATAGAATTTATTTTAATTTTAGAACAAAAAATGTTATCATATATTCAAATATGTTAAAAGTGAAAAGAAAAAAAAAATGGGTAGTAATTAGAAAGGAATAGATATTTCGATATGAAAAAGGCTAAAGAATTTTTAAGATTGCCATTAGAACAATCTAAATTGAATGATTTATTAGTTTCGCTATATTTTAGAAAATATTAATCAAACTAAAATTATTGATGGATTTAGCATAAACAAATGCCGTAATTTATTTATAAACAAAATTTATATATATCAACTAAATACTGTTCGTTTCAGCATCCCAAGATTAATACTTTTCGATGATTCTACTTCGCTAAGGGGTGAGATAAGAAAGGATGAGCGCATTTACGGAATTCTTCGCCCTTGATTTCCGCTCCATTATACTTTTTCATTCAGTTTTTTTTCCCACATGTATGTGAGTGTAGTGTTATTTCTTGCTCTACTATTTTATTTTAAGTCAAATTGCATATTTATTGCTTATATGGCTAGTTCAAGTGGCAAAAAAGCTTCCGGAAATGGCACAAAAATATTTCATATAATATAATCTAACATGGTCAGAGTTATCCACTGTTGTTAATATCAACATGTTGCCAAAAAAATCATTAACAAAACAAGTGTTTACCATTAATTATGACTATAATTTTGTAAAAAGCGAATTGCCAAATTTTAAGAAAGGAAATCTTTAATTTATTCATGTAGGACTCAGGAATCACTACTATTTTAGAATCACGCACATTTAATTACATTTAGGACGGACAATTACTTTAATATAAAGGAAATGAACATTAAACAGATTTCGTCGAATACGTCGCAGGATTATTTCACATGTTAATATGGCAGTCATTGCATGGCAGTATTCGTCGTTTCGTCAACTGCATTCATTGTCTCGCAGCTCTCGTGCACACCTACGTCTTTACTTTCGTTCAGACCCGTCTGCTCTGTAGTCCGTCTAACAAGCATCAACACCTGTTGGCCAGTAGATGGCGCTCGTCACTACATTCATCATAATTTAATGTTTAGGACACTTATAGTAAATAAAAATCGTTCAAAAGCATTTTATTATGAATTAGTACTTTTTCGGACAATATTACAATAGCCGCAGTTTTTAAGCCTCACAAGTCTGCAAGTTATCCGCGTTCCCCCTATTGTTAAATTTAAACATCTCCTTCTTTAATCTTTCCTTTCAAATACTATTTCGACTAAATAAATGCACTCTGACGCATGCGCAAAAGCGTGGAGAGTTTTCGAATCTGTGAATGAACAATAATTATAAAATGCAGTGGTATATTAGCTTATGCTTTATATAATTTAAATTATATAAAAAAATGGCTTACTTGAATGCATATTCTTGTATCTATTAAAATAAATAATTTTAAAATTTTAAAATAAAGTATAAATACAAATTATATATTATATTAATATATAAATTATAGATATAAATATAAATTATATATAATATATTTAAAATAAAGTATACATATATATATAATTGAACAGAAAAAAATAAATTTTTTAATGTTAAAATATATTATGTTTTTTTTAACCGTTAAAATATATCATGTATAAGGTTACATTGGAAGGAAGCTTGATTATTAATTCCGATTTAAAAAGAATTTTAAGACTTTAATCAGATAGCGTTTGTATTTTTTAGCTTCAATTGTATTTTATTATTAAATATATATTAAATACAAGTGCAAAAATTCCTAGTAAAGCTTTAGTTGGAGCGCCAAATTACACTGGTCCAGATTTTTGAAATTTTATAAGTAGAGCGCTGAGAAACCATGAAGACATCTGGCGAAAAAGATGTTTAAATAAATTTTTCAATCATAGAATGAATGCTGCAGCATCTATTACGTTCCCTGATGAAAAAAATAAAAAAAAAGAAGGAAAGACTATTAAATAGAAATAAAATTAAATCTCCTTTTGCAAAATTTTTTATTCCTAATATTCGTAAAAGAAGAAGAGCAGGATATTGAATGAAATACAGTAATACGTCAAGCAAAGAATTTTTTTTTTCCCAAGGACATTTGGGCGCAGTTATGCAATGGAAAAATGAATTGCCGTTTAACACTATTATAAAACTATAGGTTTTTGGAAGAAAAGTTAAGCAGATTTTTTCCATTTCAGAACGGAATGAATTGAAATCTGCTTGGGTCATTAACTAGGTTGAAAACGCTTTAAAAAATTCGAGAAAAAAAATAAGAAAATAAATAATAATTAAAATATTCCCAAATAACAAAATATTACATGTTAAAAATTTAATTACTTAAATTTAATTTACTAAAAACTGTGATATAAAAATGTATTTCATGATTATTTCAAATATTTACTGTATCTGTGCCGCTCATATTAAGGTAGCCTTTTTTTTTTCGTAAAAATTGGTAAGGACAATCCTTTGACAAAGAGAATTTTTAGTCTCTCGGAAACGAATTATACGAAGAAGAATCGTAATTTATATTTTGATGGATCTCCACATTTTAGTCGACCTTGAATCCGAAAAACACACTTTAGAAATATGTAATACGATATTGTCTGTAAATACAATATCTCAAAACTCATTGAGCAAGAAAATTTATAGATTTTTATACTAAATTATGGAAGAAGTCCACTAACAGGAAGTCATTGATAATAAGACAGGCTTTCCTAAGTCCAAAAACAAAACTTTTGGAATTATGCTTTGTCTGTTTCTCAATGAGCACCATAGCTCAAAAATGCGAAATTTTTGAAAAGAAATTTGGCAGGTTGTTTTGGCTCCAAGCTTGCCACCAAATTCAGAGATTATTATCATATTTTGACCGAAATTCTTCCTAGAAAAATCTGTCTCTGTTTGTGAAAACAGAGTTATACCGCCGGAAGTAGTCTTATATCTCTCATGAAGATCCCACACAAAAATCCCTCACCCCCTTCCCATGCACAAAAAATATTGATCTTAATTAAGTCTGAACGCTACTCATACTCTTTTTAGATTCCCACATATGAATGTTCTGTGCTGCTCAGTAAAATGAAGACAACGGGATATACATTTAGGAAGCCTTTCGCTGACCAATTGAGACCAAAATTTGACGCATAAAAACAATTTTACTAACCTCATGTATCTAAAGTCATTTAACGAAGTTGTTTTGTTTTCGAGTTTGTGCTTTTTACGACCATGCAAATGTGGAAAACAAAAAAAGGTCTCTACATTTGACTCAAATTTAAATGCAGATCAACAATTCATACACTATTGTTCACCAATTTTTTTCTTTTAGTTATTAATTATTTGAATTATTGTCTTTATATGTATTCAAAGATTTCCTAAAATTGATTTCGCTCAAAATTGAATGGTAATCTGCAAACTTGATGAAAAAATAACAATTTCATTCCGTCCTAACTCAATGAATTTTTGAGTATCGTGTTCACAACAGACAGACATAATTCCAAAAACATATTTTCGGGGCACAAGGAGATCTGAAACATGGGGGTTCAAAGTCGAATTTATTTTTAAAGTTATGATACGTTCTCTTATGTACTTCGCATTGAGCAAAGTAAAGATGATAAGAGTTATATTAAAACTAGCAGGAGTGGTCTTCCTAAAACTTTCTTGCACACTCCCTGATAAAGATGTTATTCCAGAGAACTGCTTGCATGGAACTGCCATACAATAATTAAGAAATATTAGCCTTGGGTGGGATTTAGCATTTTCTCTAAATCCATAGTGTCAATCTTGGCGAGTTTTTTTGGCGATTAATACCTGACATGAGGTTACTAATATCCGAAAAAAAAAAGAATTTGCATTTTAGACGCCTTTTTTCCAACAAATTGAAGTAAAAATTTGACACAGAAATTGCAACTGAAGTCACAAAATGCCATAAAAAATTTGATATATTTGAGTCCTTGCGTTTTCCAGTTATCGCGTTTATATGTTTCAGAAAGTACAGACAGACAGATGGTCTAGCCCCTAGAAGGATTTGGCTCAAAATTTGATAATTATCTACACTATAGATGTTAAACTATATACCAAATTTTATACATCTAGCTCTCTTCGTTTTGTAGTTATTGTGTTAACTTATATTCGAACAGCCGGATAGATATATTTCCTCTGAACAGGTTTTGTTCAAAATTTGATAGAAATTTGCAAATTTTGTGTAAAGTCCGTACGCCAAATTTCAACCGTCTGGATCAAAACATTTTTGAATTATCTTTGTCGTAGGCAGACAGACAGACTGACATTTTTCAAAAATGTGCTTTTTAAATTGAGGGAGGTCTAAAATGTGGAGATTTTTCATAATCCAGAATTCGAATTTTTTGCCGATTACAATACTTTCTTTATACTACATATACGAGACAGTAAAAAGCTTGGAATTTTAACAAAAATTAAAGTAACAACAATAAATAAAAAGAAATGTCATTACCACATGAATTCACGTAAAAAGGTAAATTCAGTTATTTATGGAAATTTGTGTCGCAGAGCTGCGTTCAATTATTTATAGAAAACTACCATCTCAATTTATAGGTTAATAAATTGAATGTTTTTTCAGTGGAACATTTGCGTGACGATCCTTGCAAAATGACAAAAATAGATGACAAGTTATTTGGCTGGAGACTTTTCTTTTGTGTCTTTTAACCTAATTACTTCTGCATGTTTCACATATGCGTGTTAAAACAATGATGGGTCACCAAGTAGTGGAAATAATTAAATATCTATTCGTAAAAAGTTGAACGCGATTTAAAAATTAGATTTTGTGATAAAAAACATCATTTTGAAAATTGGAAGCGAATTTTGATTTGATTTAATAAAGTCGTCTGTTGATAAATAAATGAATATATCGTCTGCTTGCTTTAAAAGCCATGTAAGTACAAAAATAAAAATTGGATATATCGTCTGCTTGCTTTAAAAGCCATGTAAATATAAAAATAAAAATTAGTTCTAATAATTATTTAAATTAATTAAAAATTTTGTTTCAAATCAGAGGTTGCTTAAATGGTATTCAAATCGGTCTTCTTAGAACTTTTTTCGCTAAGTTGGAGAGGAAAATCATATTGAATCACATTTCAATATATTCAGAAGTTACCTCGAAAAACACTAAAAATTCAATCCGTTTTTAGAGCAAAAGTTGTAACAAACAATTCTTAGGCGGTTTCATTTTTGCAAATCACAATTGGCAAGGGTGGTATCCTTGAAACTTTCTTGTAACGTCACTATTCAATGTTCTTATGTTTTATTAACTGCATGCCAATGGCGAATGACAGTTACGAAACAGCCTAATGGTGTGGAATGTTTGGTGATTTTTTTTTTTTTGGCGATTAATCGTTTTGCTGTGGGTAAAACAAAAGTACCAAGAAGCCAAGTGTGTTTCTTGAACACCTTTTTTTTTCTTGCTCGATGGAACCAATATTTGACGTTGAACTATAACTGTAGGCTCAAAATCACATGTCGAATTTTATAAATTTAAATCATTGCGTTTCCACGCTAACATGTTTATGATAATATAGATCGACTAACTGTCAACCCTTGACGGATTTGATTCAAAATTTGATAAATACTTGCATTTTAGATACTAAATCTGAATATCAAATTTTACCCATTTAGCTCTTTTCGTTTTGTAGTTATTGTGTTAACATATGATCTAACAAGCAGATATGGATTTCGTTCCATATATGATAGAAATCTGCGTGGTTCGTATACGAGAAAATAAAAAAGGAACATTGTAATATACCACATGAAGCTTGCTTAGAAAAGTTTTATTTGTGCAATTTCAGAGCTAATATCTATTTTAACACGATAATGTTTAAAGGCTATTATATTATCTATAAACGATGTCAAACGACATGTCTGCTTAAAAATAATGCGAAATGCTCTAATCGCTGATCATAGAACTAGCAAAAGCGTTAATTCTTGTGCAATGAATGTTCACTTAAAAAGTTTTTCTTTAAAATTTTGATTAGATTCTTAATTAAAAGTTAGTCGAAATTTTTATGTTTTCCTCAATAACTTTAAAACATATTATTGCATAATTTTTACATCACTTAAAAATTAAAAAAGAAAAAAAAAAAAGAAGAAGAAGAAAGAATAATAATAATAAAGTTTCCAAAAATATCATTTTATTTATGCTTAGTTTTTTTTCCTCCTAATTTCATTAAATTTTATAGTTTATTTTAAAGTATATTTTAATTTCTTACTTATTATATTTAATTACTTATATTATTATTTTAAATATATTTGATAGTTATTGTTAAAGGTTTTTGAAATTTCTTTTACATACACGGGCATTCATCGAATAAAACATTAAATATGTTTCTTTTTATGTTATGCGTATGTATGTTTATAGTTTCTATAGAATGGAGAATGAATTTAAAAAGACGAATTAATCCTAAAATTTATATTGTGAAGTTGACTAAAAGTTCTAATCTCTTCTAAAATTTAAAAAAAATCAATTTTGACTTTCCAATTATTTTGGGAATGAAATATGTTACCATACGAATTGTGATGGTTTTCCTTTGTTAGGTTCCGCTTTACATTTCCGTCGATTCATTTATACCATTTGATTCATTTCTAAAAAAAAAAAAGTTCTATTGAATAAAACTATTTTACATTTATTGCTTATTAAAGTTTCATAATTTCCCGTTGGGATATGCAATAATTCTTAAAGTAAAATGAAATTCATATATTTTATTTCGATGTCATTTAAAAAAAAGCTAATCTAGCGGAAATGAAAAGAAAAGAATAGTTCGTGATTTAATGAGTTTCTTTTGTCAATCTTTAACAAAAGAACTTCCGTGTGGAAATCGAATTATATGGAACTCTTGAGTACGTGCATATCTATGATTGGCAGAGATCTCGAAGTCCGATAAAGATAAGTATTGGTTCGAAACTGAAGTGAAATTTAGGAAGTAGGTGCAGATTTTAATCATATAAAAGCTGACTACCTTGCTGACTTCCTGCTCGTACCTCCATCTAGTGGTCAAATAATAAAACAATCAAACACTTTCTATCATGTAGATATTCTAAAAACTTCTTACATACAAAGTTTTTTATGATTGCAAGATGACTCTCTAGCATCATTATTAGAAAATATGAATATTATTAAAAATATTACGTACTTTAAATTCTCAATAATCCAGTAGAATTGATTTAGTTATATATGAAACTAACTTGATATATATAAAAAGAAGAATTTCCATTAGAATTTTACAAATTTTGTAATATTTTCTACAATAAACATATATTTTGCAATTAAAATGATTTTTGTTTTAATCCTGCTCTTTCGTTAATGCGGCTTACTTTGATTCAATAACTGCAAGATTATTGAAACTGAATTTTATTTTAATGGGGGTTTTAAAAATTGTTATTATACTATGCTAATTGAATATCTGTATTTTATAATTTTTTATTCAGTACGCCATACTAGCATATAATTTTAATTGATGTACGTTCTCTTTTTTAAAAAAAATCATACTAGCCGCTTTTGGTGCTGGGAAAAGTCCAAGCACCGATTGGTGTATTTTGTATTTAGTAAGATAATCAATAATTTCGAATGATCCATTTCTATAAAATTAAACGATTTTTATAGAATGAACTCACTCACTATTTGATCCCCCATCAGTTTTAATTAAACTAGTATTTTAATTAAAAAGAGTGGTATTTAAAATTTGTATTTCATTAGAATATTTATTGGTTCAAACTACGTAAAATATAGTTATTTATTTCATTACCACTTTTTATTAGATATATATGCCAATTTACAGTTTTAGAGACTTGTATTCTATTTAGAGTGGATATCTAGATAGAATAAGTTAACTTAATTTTTTGGTCTGAGTTTTTGGGAACGTGATGGCAACGTGCTGATAAAAAATAAATTCATGCGTATTCATTCACATGCCCGTGCAAGTTAAATTTTATTTTCATTTTGTGTGAAATAAATTATTGAGTAATATGATTAAAATATTTTTTTTAAAATTCATTAAAAATAGAAATTTATTTTGTAGATTAAAATATTGGTAGCACTCAAAAGATTATTTTTGAACTTTAAGATGATTTAAAAAATCAGTTTTGTTCTGTAATATTTTCGGAACTTATAGTGGGAAAATGCCAAAACTTCGCTTAATTTTTAATTAAGCAAAATTCTAATAAAATATTTAAAAATCGTTCCTCATTTTCATCCTCCAAAGTAGATATGTGCCAAGTTTGATATCTCTCTGTCAAACTGTCTAAGTCACACACAGACACGCACACACACACGCGCGTGGGCGCGCAATAATGTCAAAATTTCCGGAGAGTGTCATTCGGTGAATGTTGACATTCACCACGGAAAGTCGAAATTTGCGAGATATCGGTCTTTTACTGTAACATATATTTTCAATTTATGCTGAAGACCAAAAAAACAGTGAAATAACTGAAAAATTTGAGCACTTATAACATTTCTGTGAAGTGAAACATCACTAATGCGAAAGAATGATGCCATGCGTCAGCGCCATCTATATATACTAAATGGCCGACAACGACTGGGGACAACAAAAATTATACTCTGCATGCGTAATGCGGTAAAATCCTAGATGGGCCCACCTCTTGGCGACTTATTTGAAATCTCGCCAAGTTGACTACTAATTGAATATTTGTTATTATTATTATTTTTCAATTAGAAAACGATACTTGAAGGCCAGAAATAATAATAAATAAAATAAAATAAATATAATAAAAAATAAATATAACAAATAAAATAAATATATAACAAATAAAATAAATATATAAATAATAAAATAAAATAATAAATAAATAAATAAATAATAAAATAAAATAATAAATAAATAAATAAATAATAAAAATAAATAAATAAATAATATAAATATAATAAAAAATAAAATCCGTCTAGGTTGCTACATTGGCGACGGTATCGCCACTCGTTTGGCGAGAATTCAAAAAGACGCCAAGAGGTGGGCTGTGCAAGGATCCACCCGCGTACTTAACTTCACTACGGTATTAAGCTAATTAAGAAAAAAAAAAATCAAAGATATAACTGTAACGTTGTAAATTGTGAAACAAAAAGCAAAATGAAGCAATTATTCTTGGAAAGAAGTAAAACTCATAATAATTCTGTCGCTGCTTGCCTTTCGTTGGGATGATAGCACGAGAGTAATCTCTTCCCCCATTTTTACGACTAATACTCAGAGATATCTAACGAGTAGTATAACACAATATAGCTCTCCTTGCCTTGTCAAGTTATCACTGACCAAACACTATCATATACCTGGAAATTATGACCAAAGACATCATATGCCTGGAAGTTATGACCAAAGACTATCATATGTCTGGAAGTTATGACCACAGACTATCAATTTACCTGGAAGTTTTCATTAACCATAGATCTCATTCTCGAAATAGATTCCATATTGGGAGAAAAAATGGGGCATTACTCTGACCAAATACAGTGATTTTTTTTGTGAAAATTTTTTACGAAAACTGATTTATTTATTAATTTTTTTTACCTCGAAGTATAAAAAAAATTAACACATATTTCATAAGAAATTTTCCTACTTATGCCATATTCGTATGTACAAATTCATGTTTTCTGTGAAAAACAGCTAAATATTTATTATTACGAAACGAACTGCCGTTCTTTTTTATGCAACAAATGAAAAATTTCGCTTCTTTCGCCAGGAACCGCTTCCTTTGGAAAACCGGATCTTAACCAAGAGATAATTTGCGTGGTTCCGGTTTTTGCAGAAGAAGGATATCGCGCCATATACTTCGACTATGTGCAAAAGAAACCTCCGCTTGATGAACTGATATTCCTTATCTGAAAGGTGAAGAGAGATATTGTTTACAGAACAATTATACTGGATGCTTGGAAGGTAAGTTATGTTATATCTCTAATGAGGAATTTTTTAAAAATCTTCATTTCATATAAATTGGTTATTGCATATAATGGAAGCCATGCTATTTTGATATTGTTACTTTTTCATTCACGATAGAAATAAACAGAATTTATTGTAGTCACAAAAAAATCTTGGAATATTCAGACATTTGAAAGCTCCTTATGTCCGAAATAAAATATTTTTATAATTTTTTTCTGTCTATCTGTGAGAATGTTTACTAAAAGCTGAGCTTCTAGGGTGAAATTTGAAATAGGATCTTTAAATGATAAATGCTGATCTGTTCATGGGTAATCTGTGAGAATGATTACTTAAAACTGAGCTTCAAGGGTAAAATTTGAAATGGATCTTTAAATAATAAATGCTGATCTGTTCATGGGTAATCTGTGAGAATGATTACTTAAAACTGAGCTTCAAGGGTGAAATTTGAAATAGGATCTTTAAATAATAAATGTTGATAAATGATAAATGCTGATCTGTTCATGGGTAATCTGTGAGAATGATTACTTAAAACTGATAAAATTTGAAATAGGGTCTTTAAATAATAAATGTTTATCTGTTCATGGGTAATCAGTCTATCTGTCCGATTGATCTTCTGTATGTAAAAATTATAACTCAGAACCGCAAGGAGATTTAGCATGTGTGTAATCACAAGAATTGAAATTTCGACTTAAGATTACGAATATGAAATTTCCATTTCGATTTAAGACCTTAAATTTATATAGCTAGTGAAAATGATAATTTTTATAATAAAGATTGCAATTCAGAATTATTTATAATATTGAAAAGTTAAATAAGTAATATATAATTAATAAACTACTACTAATTGTTATTTAAAGTAGTTTAATAATTTCAAGCGCAATTCTAATAAATAGATGTGTAATTTTATGAAGAAATGTAAGGAATTTTTAGAAGTATGTAAAAGAATTTTAATACAGAACTGTATAGGAAATAGCACGATTTAAATTAAAATATTAAGTTCTGTTTAATAACTTATAGTGCAATTAATAGTAATTAAAATATTTTAGATTTTTTTTAAAAAAGTGACAAATATTTTAATGCTTTTTTCAATTGACTAAGGAATTAGTATTTGGGTGGGAAAGTACCAGATTTTAATAAAAGAATACATTCATGCATGTGAGCTTGGTCACACCATACTTGTTGCCATTGGGTAAATGCTCGCCGTTTTTAAAAATGTAAATATTTGGAAAAGTGGTGCCAGCTCAGGTATCATTGTATTATTTGACAACAATTCAAAACTACGAGGTCGTCCCGAAATAGTCTTTGCATTGTTTCAAGAGAGGAATTTAACTCTTTCACTACTACTCCGGCCCAACCAGCCGTACAAATTATATTCTGACGGGCAGCTTTTGTTTCAAAAGAGGGGTGCAGGATGTAAAGCGAAGACATATTTGGCAATAATTCGTTTTACATCTATCCGCCGTATGAGACAGAAACCGGTCCGGTAGTATAGAATTTGTACAACCGTTTGGGGCGGGTCAGTAGTGAAAGGGCTAATGTACCTACAATTAAATTATTTGAGAATCTGAATTTGCCGTAGATGCCATCATAAGATCAATGTATCGTGTGAAAATTTGAGAAAATGCCTAGTGAACAACATATTTATTCGTTCCACCGAATACTACATTTATTAAAAGATTTCTAATAAATTTCAATGTTTAGTTTATTTTTACATTATCTATTTGAAAATTATTGACCATTTTGCAAAAAGTACTTTTTGGAATTCTACTTGTGAGCCTTAAACGGGGTCCAGCTAAGGCGAGGAGAATCGAAAACTATTGTGAATGAAACATTTATTTGAAGAACATCGGATGAAACATTTATTTGAAGTGAATGTGTGCAGTGCTTTTATAGTTCAGTGGAATTGTCATACAATGTTTTGATGTATAAATGATTCAGTCCTTTTTAAATTGAAAAAAAGACATTTGTTTGTTATACAAACAAATATTTATTTGTTTGTTATTGTCGATTTATTCCAAATACACCCCCCTCCCCCCCCCAAAAAAAACACTACAACGTTTGCCTCTCTTTTGAGCAGCAAATGAATTGCCCAAAGAAAAAATTCTGGTTGGTTAGATGGATTTAAGTTATTCGATCAATTTTTGATAAACGGATGGGAATTGAATTTCTGTCCAGCAAATGTACTCATCACGGAGCCAAACTAATAGTAGTCTGAAGAAGCAATATTTGGTGAATACTGCGAATAGGGTAACACGTGCCAGTGAATGGAGTCTAAAGATTCTTTCTCTGTTCCAGTAACAAATGGGACAGTATTGTCAAGCTGGAAAAAAAACCTTGTTATGTCTTTCGCCATATTAAATGTTTCGTTCACATTGATCAACTGTTATTTGTATCGATTTGTCATGGATAGTTTCATCGCTACCAGTTCTGTATTTTGGATTTTTTTTTGAATTTTCCATGCTATTTGTCATGTGCATTGAAATCACCATTTTTAAATTACCGAAATACTCTTTGCAAGTTATATTCGATGGGGCATGTTTGCCATAAATGTCCAACAGCAAACTATGCCTTTCTACAATAGTTTTTTTTTTTTAATGAAATACTGCAACATAACTTTCAGAAAATGCTGCGTATTTGGCGAAAAACTCAACATGCTTTCTAAGCTAAAAAGTATTAATCGCAGACTATACACATTTTTTAAAAAACTGTCAAATTTTTCAAGCACAACTTTCTGGGTTAATTTGCAGATAAGTAGAACTACTAGCGCCATCTATTTGAAATTTCTGAATTTATATGAATATTCCCAATTAAAAAATGCAGAATAAGAATGTATTAGCAATTATATTGATTTAATTTGATAACAGCTTCTATTGCCATTCAAAGCAGGCTGTTGAATTATTCCTGGATATTAATCCAAAGAAGTATTAAAAAATATTGACATCGGATTTTTGTACTTTAAATAAAATCTATTAATCGGAGATAAAAAAAATTTAAGCCGGAAAATAAGTATAAAGAACAATTATACAATGCCTCATCGAGCATTGAAATGGCTTAAACTCTTTTTTTAAAAACTGGAAAAAAATTAGTTTTTTAAAATTTTAAATAAATTTTTGTGATTTCACTCATGTATGTGGTTTAGGACTGGTAAGGATTTGGATAAATCCTTGCATTATTTTTAGAAACAAAAAAAAGTCACTTTTGTTGAAAACAGCATTGTTTTCAGTCCATTTAACCCATTTGTCACATTTTAGATTACATAATGATAAATGATTTAAAAAAGAATGGAAATTAAGTTCTTAAAAATCGTATTTTCTGTCCCCTATAAAATCTGACTTAATGGTGCTTGAAAAATATTAAATATAAATGAACAACATTAGTAGTGTTCGAGAGTCTAACACTCATTTAATTGAGTCAAAATGTTCGCTTCAAATTTAATTTTTACAGTTTTTTTCCAAAAAATCATTGATTATAATAACACCTGAAATTACAATACGATATTCATAAAATGTAATTTTTGTTTATCAGCCAAAGGCAATTCGTGCATGGAATCAAATCTCTGTTAAGAAATTATCCCTTACTAACTCACTCTTTAGCTGCTTTTCTTTATCATAATCAAATGTATAAGTAAAATAATTTTGCGTAACATGAAATGCATTCATATGTATGAGTAAATTGATCGCAGCGCCCCTCGCCAAGAAGTATGGCAGTTCAATCTAAAACCTTTGAATGCTTGAAAGAAAAACAGAAATATAACTGATTTGCATGATTGTGATGTGTCATTCTGAAATTTGTTTAGAGTTTTACGGTGAAAGGATCATGCTGCGCCAAAGCAGGTTATTAAAATTTCAAATCGACGAAAAAAAGTTGCTCAATAGTATAATATTTAAATTTTAAGCGAATGAAAAATTTGCATTAAATTAATTTATGTAATATATTATGTTTTGTTATTGTTGTGAGATTTTAAAACTATGATCAATTACTATAAGGATACTCTCTCACATTCCATAATAGGAATTTTTTTAGCCTTTTTTTCCCCCAAAAATTTATTGCAGGAAAACATTCCAAATAAGGTACTAATAGTTCAACTATCAACATATGTATTCATATTACATAATTAAGATTCTTGAATGAGAATTCTATGAATCTTATGAGCATTTTAGATTTAGAATGCTCATAAAAAAACCTGAACTTCCACTTAATGTAAAAACAGCGATAACTATATTCGTTATTTTTTTAAATTTGTAATTAATATGTAATTTTATTTGTCCATGTGTATGTGAACATGGTAATGTGAAAATCCAAAGATAAGATAAAGGAAATTAGGCATAAGATTTTTTTTATATAATGTCTGTTCAAATCTCGAACAAGTTTTTTTTGTGTGTGAAAAGGTATTTTTTTTCAAGTAACATACTCCATTTTTTTTCCCAATTTTTTTAAAAGTACAAAAAAAAAAAAAAAAAAAAAAAAAATTGAAACATTTTTTTTTAAATATTTATTTTGCACAGTTTACCTGGACAAGTTTATAGATCCCATTTGTATTAAATATAATGAAATTTTCAAATGAATTTAGTTTTATAAAACTTATCATCGCTGTAATTAAAATTAATTTTTGCAATCGTTGAAACCAGTTAGTAAAATTAGCATGGCAACAAAACTAATTACAGTGAATGCATAATTAAAGAAAATTGGAGATGGCGTCAGATTTATTTCCGAAATTTTAAATGAGAAACATCAAAATTCTCCAGTGAAAACGATCAAGATAATTTCAAAATATTTTTATCGATGAAAATCTCGAGCAATTGATTGCCAATTCACGAACGTTTTTGACTTCCTGTTATAAATGACATTTTAATGTAGAGACTTATGAGAGTCACGAAAAATCCAGGATTTTTTTTAAGTAAAAAAATAAAAATAAATCTTTTCTTAAAACTGAATTTAAATTTAGTAATAAAAACAAATCTGTGTCTAATCACTCTCTGAAAGACAGACTGTTGGGTATTGAGAAATTATATTTGGCAAAAACTAAACATAGAAAGAATGTTTGCGATTAATGGAGAAAGAATGGAGCGATTAATGCAAAATTTCAATTCATATTTTAATCAACTAAAAATGAAGCAAAATGTTGACATTTTCGTCAATAGCTTCTAGAAATATTATAATATAAAAGTAATTTATATACTATTTATAATATGTTATACCTTCTGGAAATTTCAAAAATTATCTTTTCTTTCACGCCGGTTTATTTACCAAGCGATTTTTTCTTTAATGAGAATAAATTTTTAAAAATATTTTATTATTGCAATACATTGCTTTTTATTTTTGTAATTATATTGAAATCGTTTTCATTTTTTTTTTTTTTTTTTTTTTGCGAAAATATTTTATTTCATTTTTTCTTTTCTTTTGATGATAATTGTTGGTTAATTTCCTAACGTCTCCTTTTAAACACATAATAAGTGTTTAATGTTTTTAAAATGGAATTTATTTTGCTTTTAAATCTTTATATAATTTTTTAATATTTTTAAGGTTTATAGTTTATAATTTCTAAACTCTTAATATCTTAAAAAAAATTTGATATACAAACATTAATTTATTAATACATATTTAATGTTATTATGATTTACTACAGATACTCACTTTTTAAGTGCTGATACTGATTTTGTATTATACTTTGTATTTATGAATTTTGTCGTACCTATGCTTTTTTAATGATAGTTAATTTTAGGTAATTTGATCATCATTTAATAGATGAATACAATGTTTATCAAAATTTTCTTACTTTTATTCGTTATAAGACTTTTTATGTTTTCGTACATTTACCATTATATCTCAATCATTCTTCTGAGCAAATAAAATTTCAATTAATAACGTTAAGAGCATAGATTAATTTACGAGTCAAATGACTTGAATTAATTTAACATTTAGAAGATTTATTTTTACTTTTATATTTTATTCCAAATGTATAATAGTATTAGTTTATCGCCAAAACAGACGGAAACCATATTTATACTTGTTTTTGAATGCATTTTGAATAAAAAATTTCGAAACAGAATTTAAGAGAATTCGTGATTTTTCTGGGTATTCCTAAAAAAAAAAAAAAAAAAAAAAAAAAAAAAAAAAAGACCAGAGAGAATAGTGATGCTTTTTTTGTTAATACAAGAATGATGCCACCGTAACCGTAGTTATGATTAATGGCTGGCAAGAATGATGCCAACTAATTATCGAGAATTACTAAGTAATTACGTCTTAATCTAGTCAGTTCTTATATTTTGATTAGACATTCGGACTTGCACAACTTTCACTAGTCACAAGACCTTAGAAAAAAATGATTCAATAAAAATTATTTTTAAATAATTTTTTTACGTTTGTGCTTCCGCCATAAAATGAAAATAAAATATTTTATTGTTTAGTATACTAATGAGCTATGTTTTTAAAAATTGTTTTCATTAAATTTATATGAAATTAAATTGGAATGAAATGTTTCTATGATTAACGCACGCCTTTTCTTAGTTGAATGCATTGTTTAAGAATTTGTTTTATAATTTCACCTGTTTTTGATATATGATTAGTCAGTGGGTTAAAAATATTAGATAAAAATCAATGTTCTCTGATTTAATAAATGTTGATAAAAAAATCGATTCACATATTAAAATCATTCTGAATAAAAGATTCGTGGAATTTGGGATTCTGTTACTTGTTAATGTGAGAATGAATTTCAAAAAGAATAATATCAAATTTATTCTTTCGAATTTCTTGATAGTTGCGATGTTATTTCGAAAAGAAAATTTTAAAATTACATTTCTCTTTTTAGCCTGTAGATGGCGACTGTATCAACACACTTGCATGAGAATAATCAGAGATTAGCTCACTTATTGTATTAGAGATTAGCTATATATTCTAACATTTTGATAATTAATTTATCAATTGCTATAACGTTTTATTTGACTAGATTTTTCCTTAATTAAATGGAATACTTTTCTCCCTTTATTATTCAAACTTTTACATTCTTTGGAAAATTGACTAACTCAACTTTATAAAATTGAATTGCATGTTAGAATAGTGACCATTCTTGTTTGACCTCTTGTTTGAATTATGTTTAGTTACATAATTCATTACACAATCGATTAACTTGAATTTGGTTTTTTTAAAATCAATTCTGAATTGTTTAATGATTAGTTAAAGAAAAAGAAAAGATTTTAGATTTTATGTAGATAAATTTGTGTAAGGGATTTCAAATGGAACAATTACTAATTTTTAAACTTTGAATTAATTTTTTTTATTTAATTTCATACATCCTTAAGCTCTTTTATTAAAATATTTATTCAACTGTGATTTAACAATAAGATAATCTTGTAGGGTAAAGTTACAATACATATACATTGCCCGTATAATAATCGTATGTATTTTGAAAAAGAATCTATTATTTTTTTCAATAAATATTTATTTGTCATTCATTTTTTAAAAATTTTGTTTCAACTTTTGGGCTCGTGAAAAATTTTTTTTTTTTCAATGTGAAAAAAAAAAAAAAAAAAAAAAAGGTTTAGAACAGTACATTTGTCATCTCTGGCATGGCACTTTCTTCTCTTAACAATTGTTGTAGTGGAGTAAATAGCTTACTTAGAAGTTAATGCGCATGCTCAGCTGCGAAAAAGTGGTTTTGAGTTTAAGAATAAAATACTGTTAGAAACTTTCTTCTCTTATAGAAATATAAATACTATTTTTTGAAATATCAAAAAAAAAAAAAAAAAAAAAAATGGTTTTACGATGAAGACTGATTTGTATAAATAAATTCCAATGACATGTAAAACTGTGGTAAATTATTGATAAATTTAACTTTAATAAATATTTTGCTTAGTTTTGACTGATTTTAGTCAAATGATTCATTCAATTTCGTTTATTTTTTCAGATTGATTTATTGAAGCACATTTGATCTTCAACTGTGAGGGCATTTTATAAATAATAAGCATTAATATTTATTTTAGATATATTACTTAAAAGCATCGAAGTCTTAATTGTTAATTTCATTTCTTTTTCTATATTACATAGCTTTTTAACTAAGCAGTTGCATTATGAGCAATTATTATGAAGATTTTGCATTCATTATAAAGAATTCTTTACATTTAATAGTATATATATTCTTTTTCTTTTCAGTTTCCGTTTAAAAGAATAATGATGGTGAAAATTACCACCATAAGACTTCTGTTGCCAGTATTTCTTCTCACTCTTTTCTTTAACAACGCCATCACCGAAAATGCTTCTGAAAGTGAATGTGTAAACCAACTAAAACCAGTAACAAAGATAATTTCATCATTATGCTCCCAGCTGATTAAAGAAATCAAAGGTGAGGACAACTTCTTCTTCTCACCTTTAAGTATATCCGCAGCTCTTGCCATGATATACACTGGAGCTGAAGGAACAACAAAGAAACAAATGACGGACGCACTTCATTATAACCTAGCTGGAAAATCATGTCTTGACTACAAGATTAATGAAGAATTTGGAAACTTGTTCACCTCCTTAACAAATCAGGATACATACACTCTTCTGATAGCAAATAGTGTTTTCATCCATCTCGGCCTTCCAGTGTCTCCCAAGTATCTATCCAAGTTGCGAAATTATTTCAAAACTTATGTTGAATACTTGGATTTTGTCAATGAAGAAACTTTGTCCTTGGAGGCTATAAACAATTGGGTAGCCAACCAGACCAAAGGACACATAAAGAAGCTGTTAAATGAACCGTTAGATCGTATGACCATGATGATACTTATGAATGTTATCTACTTCAAAGGACTTTGGAAACACCCATTTGCAGAAGAAAAGACATGGAACAGCTCTTTCTATAAAAAGGATGGTACGAAGAAGACAGTACCATTTATGCAACTGGAACAAATCCTTAAGTATTACCACGATGAAGAGACCAACTATTCTTTCTTGGAGTTAGACTATATGGGTGGCAACATAAGCATGCTTTTGATAATGGCCAAAAGTTATGATGAATTTCCAGATATAGAATTAACAAGCGAAGCACTGTGCGACATTCGAAGTCAGTTACAGTCTACGAATGTCATGGCTGTCGTTCCCAAGTTTAAACTGGAGTACAGGCGAGAACTTTCGAAGGACATGACAAAATTGGGAATGGATGAATTGTTCTCTGACAGAGCAGACCTCACAGGAATACGGGAACAGAATGACATTCATGTATCCTTAATGATTCACAAAGCAGTGTTGGAGGTAGACGAAAAAGGAAGTGAAGCATCAGCTGTTACAGGGGTAGGAATTGATGCCAGGCGTAGACCAGAGCGGCAACGTATTTTCTGGGCTAACCATCCCTTCTTATTTTACATCATAGATAAAGAATCGAATACTATTATATTTGCTGGAAGACTATCAGATCCTTAATTACGACTGGAAATTCCTTTTATACGTGTTTCATGTTTATGAAAATTTCGAAAAGATATTTGTTCAAATCTGCGTTTTGGTTCAAAAGACATTCTAAACTAATCTTTCAACATTGCCCAAGTCACAGATAAAAATAATTTCTAAAATACAATTTTCATTTAAAGACCACAGTTCAAGACTTCATTTTCTTCACATGATATTCTTAAGCTTATGACCCAAAAAGTTTTTTCGTCTATTCTTGATTTATATGATAAATAAGGAATAAGGCGCTCTTTAATTTATTGGAAGAATCTCAGGTTCTTGTCTAAAGACAGGTCCTTAATTTTTCAAGAAATATTTAAAGTAAAATTTATGTTGGATATTTTTGAAATTATTCTGTTGGAATTAAAATTTTGGAAACAATTAATTCTAAAAATGATAATGACTGACATTTGCCCTATTTTATAAAATTTCCCAGACCTCAAGATACATTTTTCACTTTATTATTTCATCTCTTTTGACATTCAAAATTTGAAGAATTATTTTTGACTTCTAAATTTTGCAATGAATTTGTAAAATCTATTCTTTTGTATTTAATGACTTCTATTCAAATCAGAAAGAAAATTCCATCTTCAAATAAATTCACCAATTTTCCGATTTTTTTTATATTCAAATTTAATGTATTGATATATTGTGGTTAAATGGCAATTCTTACAAGAGTAAAATAGTGGTTTTTTTTTGTTTTTTTTTTGGTGGACACAAATTTTATTTTCATTTTAGTAACAAGCTAAGCTTGAGAAAATGATATTTCATGAAATATATTGTTAAAATTACCAAAATTTACTGCGTTGAATAAAAGAAGCATTTTCTGATATTCATAATCAGAAAATGTTTTAGATTATGAATATCAGAATTCTGACTTTAAAAAAAACCTGAAAGTCAGAGATTTTTAAACGTTTGCAGATTTCATTTGAGAGATTATTTCTACCTCATGTAAAACTTTTATACAAAGCATAAAGTTTTTTAGTGTTTTTTTTTTCTTTGATATTTTGTTAATGTAGTGTGTTCAAAGCAAAACTGTTTATTTTGTATCAATGTTTCTTTAAAATATAACGCTAATAAAATTTATTTAATAAAGGCCAAAATCATGCTTATGCTTATATTATAGTTTCATATCACAATATATATATTATTTGCTTTTCTATCTTTATATAATACTTTTTTACTATGATAAGAATACAATCGATATATTAATTTTAATTTTGGATAATTATTAATTAATTATTATTATAAAATAAAATTTATAATATAAAGAGTATTTATAATTTTAATTATAAGTACTCAATTTTAATTTTGGAGATTAAGCTGATGTATAGATGATATTTTTTTATTTGAAGCAAAAAAAATTGTGTTCCTGCTTTAATAAGAATATTTTTAATTAAACAATTATTAGTTTTAATTAAAGGGTTATAATATTTAAATATATATCTAATTAATTAATTAAATAAGAACTATTTTCGATTGAGACGGATACTGAGCATTTTGAAATATTTTGATCTCTGATACTCACAGGAACAGTAACGAAAAAAAAAAAAAAATGCAACGATTGTTTTGAATAAACGACATAGATATTTTAATAGCTCTCGTGAAACTAAGCGAATATAAATATATTACACTTTTTAATTTATTATTTTATATTTCAATATTATAATGGCAACGATTATTTTATTTTTGTTTATCGATTGTTTTATATTTATATTTATGCATATCCACACACATCTCAATATAAATTTTTTTTTTTCTGTTTTCCAGAAAATCCTTTTTATAAATTTTTGTTAATGATGATCAAAAAAATAATGAATATAATATAGAAGTTAATAAAAATATCCTCATATTAATGTTTTAAAAAGCAGATTTTTTTTTCATCCTAATTACCACCTAATTTTTAGTCTTTAATTGACAGTGAATGATGATATGGATTGATGAAATGTTTCTCCAATTTACCACCAGATAGCATTCACGCGTAATCAAATTAAAAAATATTGTGAAATCAAAATTTCAAAACAATTGATTGATTAATTGATAATTTAGTTCTAAAAATATTTAAACGGTCCACGGAGAGTACTTAAGCTTAGACATTTTCTAAACTCTATTGCTACAAGATTTCAGCGTAAAATATCATAAAATTCCATCTTTAGATATATAAACCAATTAAAATACAATAAAAGTGTATTTAGAAAGTATAGAGTAGAGTTAAGAATATGATGTTACAGGACCTAAATATGGATATCTATATAAATAGATTTCATTTTTATTTATCTTTAGCAAAGCTTCTGTAACTTGGATTTTATGATAGTAACTTAAAATTTACATTCTTACTGATGATAGATTGATTAATGAATCTCTGTCTGGATTCGGTTTCTATCTGGAGACCAAAAGTAAAAACTATTTATTCTATGAAAGTTAAACAATTTGCACAATACTGAAGTCAATATCGAAGGGAAGATTTATTGTAGGACTTGAAGTTGGTATGAAAATTGTTTCAGTACGATTTTTCTCACGTAAACTATCAATGAAAATTATTTAAAAAAGAAAAGGGAGAAAATTGCTTGGTTTTTATGTCGAAAGCACAAGGAAAAAATGGATTATGTTGAATTATAAAGCTGGATCAATTGAGTTTGCTAACGCTCCATTCCTGACAAAAAGAATACAGAAAAACAGTAAAAAACTATATTACTCTTTCGGGTTCTTAAACTGGAGATTTGTGATACACAGTAAAAGGGGTTGCCAAAGGGGGCAAGATCACCTCGGAATGCTTCACATTCATGTAAAGGGTGCCACTTAAAAACGTAACAAGATTTTATTTCAACAAGTATTGCACTAAAGTATATACTATTTCCAATAACAAAGTTATTACATACAAATTTATGAGAAAACATTATAAAATTTCATTCCTTGCACACGCACACACAACTGGAAACAATACCCAAATAAATAAATGAATAGAGCAATACATAAAGTAAGATCACAAACAAACCTAAGCAGAGACTCATAATTCCACCCTCTTTAAAATTCCATCACAAATATCTCTCGAAATTTTATCAATTTTTATTGCCACATTAAGGATTCAGTAACATTTGAATTTATTAGAAGAAACGGACAAAGTGATATTCACTTGTACATATACATTCGAGAATGAAGCAATCAGCGCCTCTCTCTTCTCAAACTACATCAGATGCATGACGGCTTATTTAAAATATGAATCCTGAGCAAATAAAAAGGGAAAAAAATAATTCCCAGAAACAAAAAAAATAATAAGCATTTGTTATGTATTGATAGATTAATTCATAATTAATTGAATTAATTCTGGAGCTTTTTGCTTCTTTTTCTAAAGCAGCCTAGTACCGCTGCCATTCATCCAAAATAATTTTAAAAATTGTCTCTTGAATTAAGAATAAGCAGTTGGAACAGCAATTAATTCTACTTTGATGAAAGCTTAGAGAATGATAGATTTGGCATATTGCCAGGACAACTCATTCTCTAAACTTCGGATGTGTTTTCAACCCTGGACAAGCCGACCCATTCTTCTGCTTTTGACATATTTAGTTTAATTTCATTAATAAATTTGAAACTGCATTTATCTTTATTTAAAATTTTAATTGATGAAGCACTGTTTATAATTTCGCACAGTTTTCTAATAATTAGAATGACACAAAATTACTTTTGTTAATTCAGCCTGGAAAACGGAATTATAAGGTGCAAATTTGAAATGGGGAATTTATATGCGTTGATTACTTTTAAAAATACACATCGATGCCCGGACATTATCATCAATACAGAACCATCGGTATACATCTCAAATTCTGGTTCTTCAATGCTATTTGGAAATTCAATAATTTTTACGTTTTGTAGAATTATTCATTAATTTTGTTATAATGTTTTAATTACTTAGTATCTAAAAAAAATTCGAGGATATTTAAAGTGAATTTGAAACTTCAAATTGCATCTTTTAGGGACGACATAGACAGGTGGTATTCCTGGGTGAATATTCAGTGTTTTAATTGAGCTGGTTCTTTACTAGCTGGATTTGGTCTGTTTAGCTGATCAACCAATAAAATCCGTAAAATTGAACTTAATTTAGCAATTTGTTGCTAAGTGAAGTATTTTCCACATATATCTTCACCGTATAGGAGAGCATTACCTATCAAGATATTGTACCATTCTTTTAATAAATTAATACTAGCACCATTTCAAGATAGTTATACGATTAAAATTACTAGTCAATACGTAAATCTTTTTGTGTAAGTTAAGAATATGTGGATTCATGTAACTTCTCAGATTTTGTAGTTATAATATACTTAGTTACTGAAAAGAGACGAAACAATTTCAATGGTTTTGTAACGAAATTTGAATATTAATGGTTCTATGCTATTCTCTAAGCCTGGCTAATTAACCTCTTAAATTAGCCTTATTCTTTTCAAAAAATAAGGCCAATGGTCTGGACGAACTCCTCAAGTTCACCGTCAACTCTAAATCATTATAAAATTTTAGTGAATTGCGATAACAGTTCATTTTAATTATGATATCGTTGCTCCAGAATCCAAAAATTTTTTTAATTAATAAATTGGTTGTTTTTTTCTTAAAAGAACCAAAAGCAGAGCTGCAAATAAATTATGCTTTCAAACAAAATATCAATATTTTTTTAAATTATAAGTTCTTTTTCGTAAATTCTTAACCACAATAAATGCTTAAGCAAAATTCCTCATTCCTTTCATTTTAAATTTAGATTTTTTAAAAAAATCTCAAATTCTATAAAATCTCCGACTAACCCCACACAGACATATAATCGCTGAAATATCCCAGGTTCAATACAGATCAGGATATTAAATAAGCACAAGAAATTAAACTGAATTGAAATCAGGAAATCCTGAACGATTAGTTGAAAAAAAATGTTGGATTAAATTCTTGGTTTTGATACAGTTCTGTGTGGATTTACTAAGATTTAATTCAAAAGCATCTCTTAGTCCATTGCGCATTCCATGTAAACAACTCTAAGTTTCGAAATCCCATTCGCATCCAATTTCTTCAAATCTTCAACGATCGCGGGAAATTTCATACAAAATGTAAAAAATAGCAATCAATTAAATTAAAATTCTGATGTACTTACGATTGCAAGCGTAAATCTTTTGCCAATGGCATCCAGTTGCTTTGTAATCTTAAGGAGTGTTGATCATTTGTCTGCAATGGTCCAACATTGAAAGTCCAATACTTCCAAAAATAATTGCCGTATTCAAAAATATGCACACATTTTGTTAGTTCTGGGCGAATGTTACACGTATCAATCCGCTATTTCGTGAGAAAGGCGATATTAACACAGATCAATTCAGATTATAGGGATCTCCAGTAAACTCAATCGCACACCAAGAAGGCTGGGTTAGTTCTCGAACGGGAGATGTGGGTTGGGTTGATGGGGCGCCTAGCCCCGGAAGGAGCTTATAGCTTATCTCCGGTAATGATGGACTGCAAAGAGCATGGCTTTCGTTCCATTAACGTGACCGTCTTTCGAAGAGCTCTGAAAGTGGTGTCTTGAACGGGAGACACCGTCTTTTGAACCTTTTATACATCTTTGAACAGGAGAATGAATTTGCGAAGAAGTTTAGAGAAACATTATTGTTAATAATAAAATCAGAATTGGCCACTTCGAATGGAATCTTAATTTTGGGATTATCAGCTTCATACAAGCAGTTATTAATATTTGTAACTCTTTTAAGTCATTCTGCAGAACTAGTGCCAATTGAAACAAATTATAATCTAATATTTTTCAAATTGATAAATCACAAATATTAGTACTAATACAATTTGAAATTAATTCTTCGGGGCCCTCAAAGAAAGTAGAAGCATGCAATGGCAAACTGACATTTAACATTAGAAGCATTGTTTTAGAAATCATAATGATGGAAACCCAAGAAGTGAAAAATAAATGGGAATTTGATTAAGACAAAGCTCAAAAATCAAGGCATGTGATTTTAGATATTGGTACATTGTTTGATACTGCTGTATGTCTCTGTCTACTATACTACTATGTCATCCATCCGTTGGACATTGTGATTTTTCTTTTGTGCTTATGTGTGTTACTGCTTTCTATGAGTACTTTTCAACTTAATCTCCTGAACGCAGAATTGGATTGCTAATTATTTAATTTAAATATTTTATTTTAGTCAAATTAACTATAATGTATACCCTTATTTACCGCCCATATTCTGGTGATGACTGTAAGCCTTTTAATAAATAAATAATGGTTCTCTCCCCGACGACCTGTAAAGTCTTACACCCTTTCGGGCAGGCGAGTCGTCGTTGGGTAGACCAAGACCAAGACAAAGCTCGCTTTTGTGATATCTACGATGGCATTAAATTAACCAAAATACAACAAGACATGATTTACAACTTCGTTTAAAGCATAAAATCCAGATAAATGCAAAATTTTCGCACCTATATTTGATTGGTATAAAAATCATACTTTATTTGATAAACAGCTTTACAGATATATTTTCATAAATTAAGTGGAAAATTCTAAATAAATATATTTTTAATCTAGATCGGCCGCTCAGTAATTCAAGATCCAGATAGCAAATTAACCAACAGCTCGAATTTCGAGTAAAATATGCTTTATACGTTTCGAATATGTTATAAACACGTGAATTCGAATCTAAGGGTTTGTTTTTCATTTACTTGATTATGCGGTGAAGTTTTAAGTACAAAGTTTTTTTATTTTATTTCACTGTTATTTCCAAATTAATTCTAAATATTAAATGTTCATGCAAAATCTTTAAAATTTTCTGCAATTAATAGAATATATATAGCTGATTTTATTATAGTAACAAATTATATAATAGAATCAAATATTTGATATTTTCTTTCATAACTGGTTCAATATAAATTATAAAGCATTATTTATCGTTCGAAATTTCTCACCAAGTGTTCCTCAAATGTTCATTAACCATAAAAACAAAATTTGAATAATGTCGTGAAATTTATTCAAAAAAATTTCTTTTTCTGACAGCAAAGATAAAAAATGTTTTGACTGGTACACATCTTTTAAAAAAATCATTGTTTAGCTAGTAACGCTATCTGTCTCAATTTTCCAAATTTTACAATAGGGAGGAAAAAAAAATATTTTTTTGGAACCCATAACAAATGCCTGACTTTTTTTTTACACTTCTAGTACAAACACGTAACTGCATGTTCGTTTGATGTAAATAAACAGTAAAGCACATTCGTTTTTGATAAAAATTTAGCTTCTTCCGTTCACGATAGATTTTACAACCGGAAGGCAGAAACTGATTTTTACGGAACGCATAATAAATACCTGACTTCCCCCTCACTTCTAGTGTAAACATGTAGTTGCATGTTCATACTTAGTGTAAATAAAGAGTTAAATACATTCGTTTTTGTTTGTGAAAAATTAAGTTTCTTCTATCTTTCACGATATTTTGAAAACTGAGATAGGTGGCGCTACGCGAAAGGTAATTCTACATAACGTTAATTTGAAATAGTATTTGCAGACGATATGTATAATTACTTGACCAAATATTGAAAAATATTCGTTCTTTTGTATAATAATTTACTGACTAAATTTTTAATAAACCATAATGGAAAAAATATTCAAATTAAATTCCGAATCTGAATAATAAACGTAAAAAAGGCACGTATCTAATCATTGTTGAATCACGCAATTGTTGAAACATTATCACGGAATTGGAATTTATTATTTATAAGAGGCTTTAAAGATTTAATTTTGATTGCTCTGTTCGATGCGTTCCATTAAATATAATAAAGTAATCTACAAATAAATATAGAAAGAATGCATAATTTTTTTTTCTTGGGAGATGAAAATCTGTTGTCATATAGATAAGAATTTCAAGAATTTTTATTTAATCACTAGCAGGAAATTTCTATAAAACTATTTTCATATTCATTTTCTTGCAAAGAATTTAATTATCGTTCTAAAATCTATTTAAAGTATTTAAATTTCCATTTAAGTACTTTTAAAGGTTTGTTTAAATTTGTAATAAATTCATTATTCTGATTATGGAGCTCATGATTTTATTGGCAATTGAATTAAATCAGGAAATTATATCTATCTATAACAATATTTCATTGTATCTTTATACTGATGACACACATTCTTTTCGAAAATTATTTAAACTGACGAATAGATAAGATTTATATGCTAGAAATAATAAATAAAATGCTGTTTCATCGATTGGACTGTCCAGCCATCAGCTTTATTTTAAATCCCATTGAATTTATTTGGGCAAACATGGTGGCATGCTCGTATCTTCCAGAGAACAACGGAACAGGCGTTTATTGAGGAATGGGCACTTTTGCCACAAGAATTTCTGAATAATATCACTTTGAGTGAGTCGGTACCACGCAACCATTGCAATTAGGGATGGTCATATGCCTCACTAAAGGATTTCTGTTGTTCTTCGTCACGTTCCGATACTATTTTGTATCACCGCCTTTCTGTTAAAATTTTTTTTTTCTGCTATCTTTTCTAATATATGCGTTCTATGTAGTTTTCTGACTAAACTTTTTTTTTGTCTTTTAAATGCTGCATTGTGATTCTGCAGCATTAATTTCGTGCATCCAGTTTAATTTTAGCAGAATCACAGCAAAATCGGAAAAGTTAAGCTATAAAAATCAGGAATCAAGTTTTGCACTCAAGTTTAGTTTAGCGCGATCAAAATTTTTTTTTGCTCACGAGCCTTTTTAAGGAGATTACCGGTCTTGTAAACCAAATATTGTATTCGGCTCAAAAGTACCATTTGATTGGCGCAGCATAGCCAAGCATGGCTCTTGCGCCAGAAACCAACACAAAACAAACAAACAAACAATCGGTTCAAAAGTACCATTTTCAAAAGTACCCTCAAATTGCCAATCAATGCCAAGTCGTCAATACTAAAGCGAAAAAAATTACAATGGTAAAAAAAAAATGCAATGAAAAGAAAAAATATAGATTCATTGCTTACAGTTTTAAATATTTTCCAATTTTACTTCAGAATCAAGATTCGTTTCCTTTTTCGAGCCTTCATAAAATATGAATGCTTTATTTTGAAGCATGTATTATTAGCCTGATTTTTGAAATTTTGGAGATCTTGATTATTTTTTCGTCCAGAATGCGTAAGATGTTAAGGCGAAAACATGACTTTTTTCTTGGATAAGGGAAAAAACAAACAAACAAAAAAAACTGTTATCTTAACATGGTAGTGGTTATAGGCTCGCATAATATCTGTAAATTGTGTCATACGATATACAAAATAAAAAATTGTTCCATATATTTAACAGAGCGGTGAACCCCGAATTATCAAATTTATTCATTGCATATTTACTTCTTGAGTAGTATGTGTTCACTGAGAGTTTCCAAAACGGGAATATTTTTAAACCCAGCAAATTTTTAGTCTTCCTTATATAAATTTGGAGCATACCATAGTACAAATATTATTTATATGCTACTTTAAATTTTATGTACTGAGATTTTTAGTGATATAAATGATATCTTTTCTGATATCTTTCTCTAAGCCTATTAAATCATCAGTCTATGATGTTTTGTTGAAGAATTTCGAATCATTGTCTGAAAATGTCCCCTATGATTTTATATTGTTATTATATACTTTGCGTTTTGCATTTAATTTGGCAAATTAAAGAATTCATTAATTGCATTTAATTCATTAATTTTAAAATTTAATTCTCTCTTATATTTTAGTTGTTTAGTATCAAAATGTAGTCACACAAATTTTTAGCAAGAAAAATCTAAAGTCTGTTCATGTAACTTAAATCTATGGAGATTCATCTTTATTTTCCTGTATAAAGTACAAAAATTAAAAGTATTGCAATCGTGAAAAACTCCAGAATAGATGCTTTACGAATTTTCATATTTTAGACTTTATTGAGTTCATAAAGCAGATTTTGGAATTCAGTTTGGCCGCCTAGTTATCTATGAATAAGACAACTCACAAACACTTTGAACTATAAGGATGAAATTTGGGACAGGGTTTGAACTCAAATTTGTATATTTCTGCCAAATGTTAAACAAAATCCGTTGACTGGAAGTCAATCTGCTTGGTTGTTTGAATAGGAATGAATAAGATAATTACAAAGCAAACACAGCCAAATTAATTAAAGGGTAACGTTCTGTCAGTCGGGTCTTTCGTATATATTTAAACGCGATAACTCAAAAATGAAATGATTTAAATAAATGAAATTTGATATATCATCTTGTGACTACAATTATATTATAAGTCAAATTTTGGTTTTTATCAGCCAGAAAAAAAAAATCGTCTAAAATACAAATTCTATTTTCGGGTATATGTGACCTGACTAGGATTTATAACCAAAAAGATTTATTAAAATTGCTATATTCACATCAAATACCTACATTTCGTACTTATTGACCGCTAACGCCATGCAAAGCATTTGCAATTTTCCAAAGATCTACAGTTTCAAGGTCCAAGAGTTAATTTTCATACCTTTAGACATTGGTATCTGTTTGCAGTTTTGAAAATGTTCAAAAAGGAGTGAAAATTATATTTTATGTTGTTAGTGTCAATGTGTTCATGTGCATTCTAATGGACAGATAGTCAGATTTTCTATTGGCAGATTTATTCAAAATGAGAGAAAAAAATTTAGATATTTCAGCATGAACAGAGTATACTGAATTTCGTCCTATGTCACTGCGTTTTTGAGTTATCGTTTTCATAGATAATTAAGTAATGAACATACAAGTTTTCATTAAAGAATTGTTGACATAATGGATATGTCAAGTTATGTTATGTTCATAAGTCATGTTGTGCTTGTAAACATTCATCAGAATCATGATATAGAATATTTTCACTATTAAATACTTTTTTAAATATTTGGTATACAAGAAAATACAAAAAAAAAGAAGTTGAAATGTTAAGTTGTTAAAAAAATTTTACTTAAAAATAATAAAGCGTTATTAATACATTTCCTTTTTTTAATAAACAATATGGGGAGAAATGGTAACATAATTTTCAAATAAAATATTCTTCCACGTTTTTAGTCAACGAAATGATTAATTAAATATTGCGGCAATTTTGTTTCCTAAAGAGATATAAATATTTAGAAAAAATAGAAGTTTATAAACATATAGAAGAATCTTTAACTAAATAAGAAGTTCAGGATATATCTATATTTAATTATATTATTTATTTTCATGTCGAATTCTTTTTTTTACAGAAAGTACAAACACACTTATAAGGGTGCCATAAGTGTAAGGCAATTATTCTATAAGCAATACACAGAAATTGCAAAAATTGAAATAAGTGTTTCACAAGGAAAGCGGGAGTAATGGAAAAAAACCCCTTTGTAAATTATAAATAATATACAGGTGATGCAAAATGTTAGATATGCATTACACAAAAAAAGAATATGTATTTCAAAAAATATCAAGTTGTCCATATACAATTCACGTATATTTTAAAACTTGAAATTCTCTTAAAGAATTATCTAAAATTCTGAAAGGGAAAGGTAAAGAGAATATTAAAAAACACTTATGAAAATTTATGAATAGTATGTTTGTTAATTAACAAAATATGAACGGACATTTACTTAATTATACAAACTTATTAATTTGGGTTACAAACAATATACGTTAAAACTTAATGAATTCTTTGTATTCATCATCATACAAATCAAATAAAATTCTATAATGTGTACATTGAAAGATATTTACTTTCTTTCTAGGTTTAAATAGTTCAAACATAAATAAATATATTGCATCATTACTGCAATAAAATCCTTGTCGTTCTCTGTTCATTTCTTACTAATGATTATTATTTATTCATTTTCCATTCAATATAAAAGTAATTGACGCCCCCCCAAAAAAACTAAATGTGCTGCCATCTAGAAATCTAAATTTGAATGAAATTTGAAAATATTTCAATTTGCTTTGGTCTAAGAATTGACTTGGTCCCAGTTAAAAAGTGCTCAATAATGCAGTTCTTTTTACAATACAGCATCTAGTTTCAAAAGTTAAGACACAAGACTTTGTTCTTTTTGCAATAGCAAGCAGAGGCTTCATATCAAGATTCAAATGACATTCTCTTAGTGTAAAAATAATACTTTCGAATATTTAGAGTTAATCGCTAAAACTTGTTGATCTATGATGAAGATCTTCGTGCTCGAAAAAAGAGTATCTAGAGAACGAAAGAAATATAAAAAGGTTCGAACTTTATATTTTTAGTGGTAATTAGAAATAAAATTCAGTCAAAATCACCTATGTAATGACAGCTAGAAAACATCAATCGCACGAGTTAGAGGGCACTGTTGATAGCTGGAATGAATTTTTTCTTGTGAGAGAAATAATCGGAAACTTACTAACAACTAATATTGTTGTAAGAATTGGTAGAATTTAAAAACAGGATACTCTTCTCTATCTGGCGAGGTAAAAATTGATCATCTGCAACGTTTCGGGATTGCCACTTTTGGCAAGTAGTCACCAAAACAAATCAACATTGACAACTATTTTATTTTTTTAAGATGAGCCCAAGAATCTTTATCACCATTGCAAATGCCCGGAAATGCCAAAAGATTCACCAATCCATGCTCTTCCGCTATGAATAGTGTGAGATATAAATGAAAAGAACTTTCAGCAATTATTATGAAACTAAAGTTGTGTACGTATTATTCCATGTATGATTATGGTAGCTAATAAACAATTTTCATTCCTAATTTATTTTTTATTACTGTAGCTTCCCATTTTCCGATTCCATTTTTTTCTTCTGTTTTCTTTCTTGTTTAATAGTTTACGTTGAATAGTGAAATATTCAGCATTTTCAGGAGAAAATCTGATGCTTTATTTTCCCAAAGTTCCAAGCAAGATACCATATGTTAACAATGTTCCAACGCTGGCTATTACTAGAGATCTGTCAAATTCATACATTTTCCACAGCGATAAAGTAGGAGCTGGTGGCAAATCAACATCTAACTTGAACATTTCTGGCGTTGTCTTACAAAGTTTCTTGAAGAGATTTTGGATATTGTTTCTAACATTGTGAGCCGATTCATTGGTCTTGATTCCTGATATCATCTGTGTCATCTGAACTAACAGGTAAAAAATCAGAGAGCTGATCAAAGCATAGAATTCGACGTCCTTTTCTCTGACGATGAAGGCCAGGGCGTATCCAGCTCGAAATAAATTTATCATACACAAGATAACTAAATCGAAGGCAAGAAACGAAAATTGTTTGTCGAAGTTGTGGAACATTTTCATGCTTTCTTCATACAAATTTAAATATTTCTGAATAATTTCTGGTTTGTTTGTCTTCTGGATTTCGTCGAGCAACCTTCGTAAAAGAAATCTAATGACTCGGCAGGTAAAAATGTAATAGGTAGAAAACAATGAAATAACAACTCTTGCAATAATGTAAAATAACAGCTCAAATACATCGATGCTGGAGACAAATAGGGATGATGGCAAATCCTGGTACTCCTCTGTCGAATTTTTCTTGAAGAAATATTCTTCTATTTTTAATTTGTTGGTACCAACAAAATAAGCCCTTACTGTCCAGCTAATAAGAAAACACAGACTGAGAAACATATATATTATAAAGGGGTACTTCAATTTTATGAAATTTTTGTATGGCAACTGCTTTAACAGCTGGTTAAGATGTTTGATCATACGCAACATCTCCCGCCGTTTCCTGTAAGTTGATACGTACGCCATTACTTTCAGTACACATAGGAAAGAGATGGTGAATTCATCTTTTTTGTCCTCTGCAGAATTCAAATAAAATATTTGAATCAATATCTTAAAACAAAAAACAGTAAAGATTAAGAATTTCATAATACCGGCCAGGAATATCTTCACAGTTCTCTGTCTGGGGTCTCTCCAACAGGTTGCTTTAGATTCCTTCACATTTATCGCCATAAAACGAAGTAAAATAAATATAAATTTAAATTCACCTACAAGTGAAGTAGCAATTATCATGCTGTCTTTCCCTCTTTCTTCAGAATAAAAGTCATTTGGCGCTACTTTCAGCCAAGTATTGTTTTTTACTTTCAATTTTTGCGATGACTTGGGGTCATTTTTCGATTTTCTCGAATATCCCTCTGTTATGAAGCCGGAATAAATGAAATGCTTCTTTCGAACCATTTTGAATTGAGGAGAATTTCCAAAGCTTTTTTACAATTTCAGAGAATTTCAGAATACTGCCATGAAATTAAATTCAATCATAAATAAGTATCAAATAAAACTTTGTCTCGCTTCATGAAGATTTTTTTTTGAAAGCCTCAAAAAGCGCATAGCAACAGCCAAAAAACACAACGATAATAATGTAAATGAAGTTCTCCTATTGTTTCTACATTAGTAAAACAATGAATCAATATTGCGTAATGCTAAGCCTATTTGCAGAATATTGATATTGACGTACTTGATGCTCTCGTAAATGGGATTTAAATTAGCCTTGAAATGTTTTGCTTCAACTAATTATAAAATTAGATACTTTTGCTTACATTCAATTAAAAAATAAAACATAATAACATAATCGGTATTTAATATATTTATATATTCCGCTCCTGACTTTTACAGCTAGTTTTAGCAAACAATCGCAAATAACATATACCAAAGTTAAATTAAACAGATATATGCCTGCTTACTTCTAACTAACTGTATAAAAAATTTAATTATTATTTTGTTAGATAATAAAAGGTAAAACTATTAAAATATATATTTAGAATTCCTTTTATTCTATCTATAAAATTACAAATTGATTTGAAATAATTTAATGCCTGGCAATTATTCAATTATAATTTATCTATTTCTCGTTGTGCAACTTTATATCTTTCTTTATAGGTTATTTCCAGCAATTATAATTCCTGAAAATTTCACAACCTTGATGTTGCAATAAAGTTTAACACTGGCAGCTAATTTCTTGATATTGTGCAATGATTCAAGTTTTCATGCTAAACTAAATTATATTTTGTTTATTTTTTGTTAGGGTATTGTACATGAGCGTTGAAAAGGCTTCGTTATTGAAAGATATTCTCTACAAAAAGAAATCAGAAGCAATCAATAACAAATTTCATTTATCAAGTCAATATATTTGATTCGTCAGAAAACTTAAGTACAGTAGCTGATGGAGGAAAAACATATTATATATATCAAAACATATTATATTTTTCTTCGAAGATGTATAATTATATAAAGCGCAAATCATACTGGAGTGTTTCCTATAACTAACCACATTACTTGTACATTGATAATTTCGTACTTGACCAAACATAAAGAAACGATAAAAGTGCTCGAGAAAACCTCCAAATTCATTCAAAACATTTCAATTCTCCTTCTGTTGTACATACAGAATGAACCCAGAAAGAATGCAGCTTTTATTACAGACTATGGGGAAACAACAATATATTCAATCTCTATATCTGATTCAAAACCAAATTCAAAGTGGTAGTTTGTTAACAAAATATTCAGCAATGGTTAGGAAGGTGATAGATTCCAAAAAAATTTAAATTGGATTAAAGTACCCATCATAAAAATTAGCTTCTTCAAATTAAATAAAAAAAAATGGCAGGCCACGTATGACGAAAGAATAATGCGCATGTCTCAAAGACTTAGAACATGGTTATAGTATGTGAACGTTGAAAAGATCTCAATCGATTAGATTAATGGCGCTTTAGAATTGAAAATGCAATTTTTTATTCTTTCTCCCGCCAATTACAACGATAGATTTTTGATGAAATTTGAAAATTTCTATAGAATCATAAGCGAAACATTTTCGTGATGTCAATTTTTAGTTAGTTAGTTTGTTTGTTTGTTTCTTATGGCACTTGCCACTGACAAGCCCGCTGTTACGAAGACAGCGATTTAAGCCTGAGGGGAACGTCTCTTATTTTTTTATAGCAGCGCCAGCTAGGGCCAAGTGTACGACTTTGCCACTCACGCATCATTCATTCGCTTGCACAACCCCTTTTTACAGGAGGGCACATTCACACATCTCACAGATAGAACAACAGAAGAACAACCATGCCCAAACCGGGACTCGAACCCGGGACGCCCAGATCACGGGGAAGATCAATTTTTAGTAGATAGTTAAAATATCTGATGATATAGATATTATTGGAAGGTCAGAGAGGACAGTGAGTGACGCCTTTCACGCTTTGGAAACTTTTGCCACAAATATGGGCCTTACCATCAACGAAAATAAAACCAAATTTATGGAATTCCCTCCCTTAACTATAAATTACATTCCTCTGTGTACTAACGGTCATACCTTCGAAAAAGTCGATCAGTTCAAATACCTTGGCACAACGACTCAAGCAGAAATTGACAACAGAATAAAAAGGGTTAATAAATGTTTCTTTGAACTGAAAGATGCAACTCAATCGGTCGAAAAACTAAACTACGAATTTATGACTCTTATTATGTCTGTTCTGCTCTATGCAAGTGAAACATGGGACTTTTAACTTGGACACTCAGCGTTCTTTGAATATGATCGAGAGAAAAATCCTCAGAACCGTCTTTGGCCCAGTACTAGAGAGAGGATGCTGGCGAACTAGATTCAATTTTGAATTATACAAACTCTGCAGGCAACACACAGATAAAATTGGTTATCCGGAGCAATGGGTTAAGATGCTCGGCCATATCTGTAGAAGCCCTGAAAACAGCGCCCTCAAAATATCGACTTTTATAAATCCTATGGGATTTCGGGCCAGAGGAAGACCTCCGACTAGATGGCTGGATGATGCGGAAAGAGACTTGAGTGTTCTGAGGATAAAGAACTGGAAAGGAGTTGCAGGGGATAGAAAGCGCTAGAAAGAACGCGTGGTTCAGGCAGATAAGGTCTGCAAGGGGCTGTTGGTCTCATGAGGAAGAAGTTAAAATACTTAATAAATAAAAGGTGATTAATGTTGTGATATTTCACTTTTATTAAGAAGCGTAAACTCAAATATCTATTATTACACCTGGGATCAGGAAAGGATCAGCTTTTGGCGTGAAATGGCAATAAATGCACTTACATCCTATGCCAACGACTTGACAGATAACTATAAACGTAATGGGAAAGATGCCATCAGTTGAATTTCGTCCTACTACAGTTTCCCAAGAATTTTCTTGGGCAATTCAAGATATTGACCTTGGGAAAAATTCTTCACTTCGAAATTATCAGGTAGAGCATGTTGTTAAAGAGATTCTGTTCGTGAGAATGCCGAGACTATGGTGCAGTATATCTCACCAAAAATGCCTTATTGCCGTTGCGGGAATTCAAACATCTATTATTCTACCAGGGATCTGGGGTAGTTCCGCTTTTGCTGTGTTGGAGTTAAACACATATACAGAGTGGTTATAGTTAAAGTTCGATTTTCAAATGGTCATAATAGGAAAACTACTGGACTAAATGTTATTTAACTTGGCAATAGTTTAAAGGAAGTCATGGAAATTCTTTTTCCGCCTCCCCCCCCCCCCCAAATTTTTTTCAAAAACTCATCATCAGGGGGTGGAATCGCCTCCAATATTGTTAAGAAAAAGAGGTCATGAAGATACTGGTTTAAAATATGTTTAATCGTTTCTGAAACGTGTTACAAAGCATGCTCAATGTGACGACCATCATTTTCTGAAAGCAACTTAAATTACTGCGTTCTCAACAGTATCTCTTAGCACATTAGGAGGAATGTTACACACATGACGGTGTATCGCATCTTTTAGTTCCTCCAAATTGTTTAGGTTATCTCCATAAACAGTGCTTTTGAGATAGCATACATTGAACATGCTTTGTAGCACGTTTCAGAAAGATTAACCACATTTTAAACCGGTGTCTTCATGCCCTTTCTTGCTTTACAATATTGATACAGCACCATTTCACCCCTGGTGGTGAGTTTTTGAACTTTTTTTAGACAGAAAAGAAATTTCCATTACCTCCTTTAAATTATTGTGAAGTTTGATAACATTTGGTTTAGTAGTTTTCCTTTTATGACCATTTGAAAACTGAACTTTAATTATAACCACCCTATACATCAAATGCCAACGATTTGACAGATAAGCGTAGTGGAAATTGGATTATTCCAACCTATCATAGGTTCCCAAGAATTATCTCGGGCAAGCCGAATCGTCACTTTTCAGCCCTTGATTTCTAAGATATTGCAGTTATCGAAAAAATTTAAATATAAAAGTTGTTTATCTTAATGTGGCGCTAATTTGTCTAATTGGATTTATTTTTCTGTCTTCAATATTAGGATAGTTATAGCTCCTTCTATCATTATTTCTACCTCCTTTGACCTATACGGGCCATTTATGAATTCATTAGAGAATTTTACATTTCGATTATCATATTTCAAGCCAGTTAAAATCCGAACATATTTTACTCTAGTTGTCCTGTTCATAAGATAACATGGATAAAGCGTTATGCACGTGTATAAACTTTTCAACAAAGGGTGGTGTTGTGTTCTAGGGACCATAAATGGTGACGAACTGAATAAATTTTCCCAAAGTCTTGACATGAGAACCATTGCAATAGGTAGTCTTCCTATAGGAATCTACCTAAAACGATTTTCTAGGACTCATGGAGATCTAAAATGAAGAAACTGATTTCAGAGAATCGAACACCGACCTTTCTGTTTCTTTCCTTCCATATATGAGAAATTAAAATGGCTGTATGAACTGAAAGAGAACTAAGAGATTTAATAAAATCCTCAAGTTGGAAAATCTTCCGTTCGATCAATACGTAACATATTAGTTTAGCATGTAATTCTTTAAAACTCAGGTAGAATTTTTTACATGAATACTTTATGAGTATTTTTCCAAAAATAAATCATAAATATTCAGTATCGCTTTCCTGTTCAATAATGCATTCGACAGTTGATGACATAATAAGGCCTATATGAACTGCATTCGTAATTCGAATTAATATTCAGTATTTTGAGAAGTTACCAAGGCAACAATATTTAATTCTATGAAAATTCATAGAAATAAATATTCAAAATTTTAAAGAGCATTTCCAAACTGAAATATGTTAATAATTTTAAAAATAGTCAATTGAATCTTGGCAAAACGATCATGGTAAAGATTTTTTCAATAATTAAAATTTACATTGGTGATTGGCTACAGATAAATACCAGAAAACTTTTCGATTATTAAATGTTCAGAATCTTTCATAAAAATGAGAACTTTAATTACTTCTATTATTTAAATAATCTACTGTTTTTTTTGGGGGGCGGCGGGGGGAAATATCTATTTGAAAATCAATATGGTTGAAATTCAAGTGGATTTAATTAATGCATTAGTTACTTGAAATTCAAATGGAGTAGAGAAATATTAATGACAATTAATGTTACTAATATTTTTGAAATTTATTATTATTTTTAAATTTTTTTCTCGTTTCCTACCCCCTTCAGAGACTACATAATCAATATTTCAGAATGGTTGAGGATACATTGTATTACGAGTCGACTGTTCGCGCACTATATTGAAAACATTTTATAATAGTAATTTTATAAATCTAATTAGCCCATTTCGAACACTTGGTAAATTCAGACTCAAAATAGTTCTTCCTAATTTTATTTTTTTACTCCTCGGCAAAGGCCCCATGGATCCGACATAAAGCCAGATGGATTCTTGACCAGAAACAAGGCAAACCAGAAGATGATAAGCTCATTTTTACAGGAAATATAGGGGAGAAAAAATAGGGTTTTTTTTTCATCTCCTCCATTATTTTCGTCTCTTTTCTAATCAGAATCAGCAAAGGTTAAGAACTTTTCAATTGGTGTCATTTATTTAGTTTCATTAACAAAATTGTAGATCCAGGAGTATTCTTCCTGAGACTTTCTCGAATAACCTGTAATAAATGTGTCAGTAAAAAAAAAAAAAAAAAAAAAAAAAAGACTCTGTATAAAATTGTAGACCTCGTTTTAGTTTAGTTGAACTAGCAGGTTTTGAACAAGATAGATGAAATTTTATATACAATCTTTATTCCAAATTTGTAGATTTCAATCAAATTTTGAATGAAATTCGTGCAGAGGGAATATGTTCTGTAGCGCTGCTCAAATTATAAGTTAACACGATATTTGCAAAATGAAGAGAATTAAATATAGAAAATTCAGTACAACAGATTTAACATCTATAGTGTAGATACCTGTCAAAGCTTGAACCAAGTCCAGCAAGGGATTGAGAGTCTGTTGGTCAGTTCTGTCAGAAAAATGTAAACTCAATAACTCCAAAATGCAATGACTTACATATATCAAATTTGGTGTGGAATTTTGCGACAAGTGCAGTTCTGTGGCAGATTTTTGTTTTAATCGGTTGGGAAAAACGCGTCTAAATCGCAAACTCAATTTTAGGATATTAATAATCGCATCGCCAAATAACTCGCCAAGGATGACACGATAGATTCAGTAAAAATGCTAAATCCAAGCAAAAGACTAATATTTCGTAACTATTGTAGCCCAGTACAGAATGCAACTATGGACTCCAGATGCAAGACGTTCTATGGCATGGCAAGTTTATTAGAGAGTATGCGAGAAATGTTTGGAGAGACAACTTCCGCTGGTTATGCTACGAATTTGAAAGCTGCTTATCTCAACATCGGAACCATGTAATGAGTCTTATATAGAATTTTACAGAGACATATGAAATAGCTTTATATTTTAGAATGGCTTAGTATCCGTATTCATAATCATCATTGCTAGTTTTTCCGAAGCATTATTATTGATAATTCTACTCTCAACACTAATAATTCAAATTAATATTACTTTGTATTTATTATTGTAATAAGTATTTTAGAATGGCTTAGTATCCGTATTCATAATTATCATTGCTAGTTTTTCCGAAGCATTATTATTGATAATCTACTCTTAACAATAATAATTCAAATTAATATTACTTTGTATTTATTATTGTAATAAGTATTTTAGAATGGCTTAGTATCCGTATTAATAATCATCATTGCTAGTTTTTCCGAAGCATTATTATTGATAATCTACTCTTAACAATAATAATTCAAATTAATATTACTTTGTATTTATTATTGTAATAAGTATTTTAGAATGGCTTAGTATCCGTATTAATAATCATCATTGCTAGTTTTTCCGAAGCATTATTATTGATAATTCTACTCTCAACACTAATAATTCAAATTAATATTACTTTGTACTTATTATTATAATAAGTATTTCTTTTGTAGTATTAAATGACTAAACGCAGCGGCACGACAGCCCATGTAGGCCCAGGCCTACAGCGCCCATATGTGCTTTCTTGACTGAGGACCCTGAGGTGCAAGGTATATGTCGCGATTAGGTGGTCAACCTAACGCGGAACCCTCAGTGTTTAGTTCCCAAACATTCTTGGTCCTCAGTTTATCGAGCCACTGAAGGGATGAAATACCGAGCCAATCTTGCCCAGCCCGAGAATCGAACTTCGGACCTGTGAGGTGGGACAACGCCGCCAAGCCTCATACTATTAAATGACGTTGAGACAAAAATTTCATTATATAATCTTAGACAGTTTCGAATGTGAATGTTATAACTTTAACATAACCCCCCCAGCAAAATAAATATACTGCAATATAAAGAAAAATTGTCAAATTTTAGGAATAAATCTAAGAAAAAATTGGAAACTAGCTTGAATTTTCTATCAATTTGTATGTTCTTTTAAAATGTAATGTCAATAAAACGAATTCTTAATGTCCCTTTAATGTCTTAAATGAACCCTCAATAAAATGGTCGATATTGGGAGTCAATGTCTTTCTTTAATGCATCTTTCTATGTTTAATAAATGTTTGCTGTGAACCAATTACTTTCCAAGATATTTATTCATTGTTTATTTGTGGCAGATCTTTTCCACAAATAAGTTTTAATATTAAATGGATCTAGAAAAAAAATTCATGAATAGACAGATTTGCCATCATATTGTTTTTCTTTCAGTGGCGATTACATTGCAAAGAATGCGATGTTTACAGATTAATTAACGAAAGCAAACAAAAATATATTACCTTTTCACATTAACAACAATATAGACAGTCAGATAATTGAAAGCAATCAAATGTCTTTGGCAAGCTTGATCGTAAATGTCTTGCGGATCAATATTCCAGTGTTTATGAAAGTCTGTCAGTAATATGAAGGGAAAAAAGAGAGAAAAACATTTCTCTCTTTATCATCATACAATTACTTGCCTCAAAATAATCGAGAACTAACCTGAAATGACAAAATGATAGTTAAATTAAATTAAACTCCAGACATCAGCAAGCAGTGCTTAGTGTTACTTGATAGTACATAGTAAAATATTGATTTAATTTTTTTGAAGAAGAAATTTTAAGCAATTATATTTCAGTTAAAATTATCGCCATTTTGTAATTTTCTGTTACCAAGCTCAAGGCGAAAATTTGCTTTTAGAGAGTAAATATATAAAAAGATTATTTAAATATATATGTGTTTAAAATATTTTTTAAATTTTATAGCATGGCTGTGAGACATAAACTTGTATTTATTGATGCTTCAAGTGTTTGAATTTCATACATTCACCATTTCGATTAGGAAGAACATTCAAAACTTTCATGTGCAATAGAGATAACATTATTTCTGTTCTAAGCAGTTTAAGTGACATAAAGCAAATGGACCTGAAAACCCATAAAAAGTGGTGCTGGAAATCAAATACATCAGATGATAGACCTGAATCACCGAAAACAGAAGTATACCAGCTTTTTGCCAAAGAAAAGATAGAAACAAGTTTGTTTCCTGTTAGGTCTCTAGTAGATGAATTCAAGTTTATATTCATTTTTTTCCGACTTGGGGCTATAGATGTGTATGAACCTACAGAAACCGGATGGATAGATGGTAAAAATTTAACTACCAGTCTTGCATACATAATCTTGAAATTTTTTATTCTTGCAACATTTGTTGGCAAAATGGTGATTCAAGTATTCTTTTTAAAAGCCGTTGATGACACCAGAGACGAAGCAACGGTCACTCTTCTTTCCGGACTGTATGTGATAGCATGTATATCAATCTACAAAAAACGAAGAGAAATGTTGCATATGATAAAACACCTGAGTTTACTTTTTGAAAGATTGATGAATTTACATGATGAAATAATTTTACGAAAAGAAAAGTATCCATTCATTGTATATATTTTCATCATTTTCGTTTTCCTTGCATTTTGGCAAATGAGAGCTTGTGTCTATGGATGGCACAGGTTTCAAATCTATAAGTTTTTATTTAAAAAGAACTTGAATGAGGAAATTCCAACATCATCCCTTTATCTCTTCTGGACTGTCGAATTTTTTGAATTGTCCTATTACATATTTACAAAAGTTATAATCACTTTGTTTTGTACGTACTATATTTTTACTTGTCGATTTTTCAGAATACTTTTACGAAAGTTACTTGATGATCTGCACAAAACAAGTAAACCTAAAAGTCTTCAAAAATATTTAAATTTGTACGAAGATAGTATGAAAATGATGTGCATCTTTGATGATAATTTTTCATTTCATGCTTTAAATCTAGTGATTCTGTGCATGATAAACTTATTTCGTGCTGGATATGCCTTGGCCTTTTTCGTCGAAACAAGGAACATGGAATTATGCTCTTTTATTTGTGCTCTAATTTTCTATTTCTCAATTCAAATAGCGTTGATGTTATCAGCAATAATGACAAATGAATTAGCGAATGAAGTCGAAAGTACCATTGTAGAATTGGTAAATAAACTTCGTGAAGCAGATGAGAAAACGTCCGCACAAGATGCAGATCTGAATGAAGAAGATTATACTTTATCGCTGTGGAAAATATACGTAATGGACAGACGCCTTGTAGTAACCAGCATTGGGACTTTATTAACATATGGAATTTTGCTCGGAACTTTAGGAAAATAGAATTTGCATCATAGGGCATATGGGATTCGGGTACTTGTCGATTGTAACAGAGACCAAACAGCGTCAAGAAAAAAATTCGCCAATTTGGCGATTTAAATTAACAACATGTGATTCACACGTGATTTGATATATATTTTTACACATATTTATTGCATGTATATTTACACACAAATTTATTATGTATATATTTATGCAATTGGGTATATTTTTATAATTTGGCGAAAATTTTTTTGACACTTTTCACTTTTTGGTCGCCATTAAAATCAACAAGGACCTGGATTCATTCTATAAGAAATCTTTCAAACAAGTAAGAAAGATTGATATCAAAAATATTTGCAATTTCATAAAAAATCATCCTTTTTGCACAGGAAAAGGCAATAGTATTTTTGAGAGATAATGTTGCACATGAATTTTGTTCACACATTTTTTTTATCATCCTTCCATAACTTTTTCATTTATATAATGATTCAAATAAATAAAATATCTATATATAGTGTAAAATGAAGTCTCCTGAAAGCGTCTGTATGTTTGAAAAGGAAAAACTCGGGAAATAGCTGATATTGGAGATATCTATACCATATTGTAGGGCATTTATTGGGGAAGATTTTAGTATATTGAAGTCACCTCAAAAGAAAAAAGGGAGTTTTATAATTACGATTTTAATTATTTTCCTACTACACTTCGCGCATGCATAAAACAGCAGTATCTGTGTTTCCCACTTATCCGCGCATGCGCAAATAGCAAGAGCTGTGGTATGCATATGCAATACATTTCTTTGTTTATGCCTGATTTTAAACAGCGATTCAAAACTGATTATGCCCCCCAAAAGTCGACTGATATTAGAGATATGTATACCAATTTGTAGGGCATTTATTGGGGAAAGTTTTAGTATATTGAAGTCACATCAAATTAAAAAAAGGAGATTTATAATTGCGACAATATAGTTTACAAAGAAATATTACGAATAAATTGAATTTTATTTTCATATGAGATTATACAGAGTTGATAAACAAGAGTAGAACAGTGGGTACAATGACTTATTTGTATATTTTTAATTTTTAAAGCAGATTTCCCATTGTATATTTTTAATGAATTGTTTTGTCTACGAACATATCATATTTTTGCCTTTTTAACAGTCTAAATATTTCTGAATGTGTGTTATAAAAATTGTTTTGTAGTTATTTTTGAAGATTTCTAAAATATATTTTTAGGGTTGTGTTGATGCCTATGCGTGACATGCCCATGTCATATTCTGTGGAGGCTGGACTTTAGTTTAAAGCTAATTTTTCCTCTTGGATATTATCCCCGGACAGCACAGTTCTGCTAGTTTATTATAAAAAATAATGTCATATGAATATTAATTTCTGCAAAATTAACAATTTTTATGGCAATTTATGAAAGGCTTAAATGCTTTGAAAAAACGTGGAATGTTATCATTATAATAAATATGTAAATGCATAAAAATAACAGACTGAAATTTTTCGATTTTCTTCCAGTTAAAAAAATAAAAGTTAAGGTATCCGAATACGTTGAAATGGCTATTTTTTTCAAAAAATCGTATTTTTAGTTTTTGGTTTTATTGAATAAAGCAGTTATTTAGCTTTACAAAACAGCTTGTACTTTGTTTCTACGTCAATTACAAGCCGAGATATTAGCAAATTAGTAAAGCTCGGTAAACCGGAAGTGGGTGTTCAAGTAACCGGAAGTAAGCATTTAAATGCCCATAAAACTGTCAAATTTGATTGAAATTCCGCGATTTTTTTAAAAAATAATTTTAGTATATTATTAATTTAATATTTAAAATAATTCTGCACCTTAAGGATATCTGGCAACGTAAAATTTAAGGAAATCTGGCAACATTAGTTTGTTTACATTTGTAGCGTGCGTTGCGATTTTGTTGTGATCTTCTTGTTTAGTTTTTACAAAAATAATAGTAATCTGCATTAATTTGATAGATTATTAGTGAAATTTTAGAAAGTGTTAGTGTTTTTAACAGTGCTAGTAATGGGTAATAATAAAAACAAGTGTTACTCTCGCAAACGGAAATTCGGAGGGAACAGATACTCCAGTAAAGCTACAAAAAGTAGTAAGTTAGATGCTTCACTGTTAACAGTCAGTGAAACAAAATTAAAACAATCTTCGAAACCTTCAGATATTCCTATAAACAACGAAAAGAATGTGCTTATTAATTTCCAAATCCTCAATGACATTATTTCATCATTATGTTGTCCTGTGTGTTTTAAAAGTGGAGTTAGCATTATCCAGGAGTCTGTATTTGGCTTAGCGATGAATATGACATTAAAGTGTAAAAATTGTGACTATTCAATATCTTTCTGCACCTCTCAAAAGGTAAATAAAATGCATACCATAAATCTTGCATTTGTTTTTGGTATGAGAGTTATTGGCAGGGGACATTCTGCAGCGAAAAAACTGTGTTCTGCGATGAATGTGAATGTGCCTTCGAAAAAGTCATTTGGCTATCTCGAAAAAAAACTGGAAGCTGCTGCTAGTAACGTGGCATCCAAAACAATGAAGGAAGCTGCATTAGAAATTAGAGGTGACTCAGTAACTGAAGAAATAGCTCAGTGCGGTGTGTCAGTTGATGGCACATGGCAACGAAGAGGGTATTCATCTCTGAATGGATGTGTCACGGTCATTTCAATAGACACTGGAAAGGTGTTAGACATTGAAGTGATGTCGAAAGTGTGTAGAATTTGTGACAAAAAAAACAGCGAAGCAATAAACTCTAGTCATACCTGTACAAAACATACAGGTTCGTCTGGTGCTATGGAACCTCTTGGTGCTTATCGTATTTTTGAAAGGTCTGCTGACATGAGGAAACTACAATATATAAAATTCTATGGCGACGGGGATTCAAAAGGATATGATGCTGTGAAAGATGTTTATGGGAAGGATAGCGTTACAAAATATGAGTGTATTGGACATATACAGAAGCGTGTTGGCACAAGGCTAAGAAAATTAAAATCGAAGCAAAAAGGTCTTGGAGGTCGAGGAAAACTTACAGACACCTTCATCGATAAATTGCAAAATTACTACGGAATTGCTATCCGTAGTAATGTGAATGATTTGGAAGGCATGCAAAAGGCAGTAATTGCAGCATTTTTTCACTGCTGTTCCAGTGCAAAACAACCAATGCATGGTCAATGTCCAGTTGGGCCCGAGAGCTGGTGTAGATATCAGCAAGCCATATCGAACGGAAAAAAATACAAGGAAAAATCAAAAGGGCTTCCAAAAAATGTCCTCAATAGCATCAAGCCTGTATACATGCAATTATGTGACAAAAATTTGCTACAAAAATGCTTGCATGGGAAAACCCAAAATGCAAATGAATCGTTCAATGGAATTCTTTGGAAATTTATTCCAAAAGAAATTTTCGTTGAGTTGTCAACATTGCGGTTGGGTGCATACATGGCAGTGATTCAATTTAATAAAGGATTTGAAGGACTGCTAGATATTTTAAGGCATTTTGGTGTAAGTTTGGGGGTGTTTACCCTCAAAGGTTTTGCTGAACTCGACGAAGTGCGAGTTAACGAATCCAAGCGACATTCTTTGCCCGGAGTTAAAGTTGCCAGAAAAAAAAATCGGGCAGCTAAAAAGAAAAAATTAGTTAAAAATGAGCAAGCAGAAGGTTTAACTTATAAATCTGGGACATTTTAGGTTAGTAGTCACATGTATATAGCATATATGTGGTAAGTTGTAATAAAAATGCATTTTTCTCAAAATCACTTTTTTTGCATATTTTGCCAGCGATAAAAATGATAACTTGAATTATTCTAAAGCAATTGCTTTGAAACTTGGTATAATCTTTCCTTATAATGTTTTCTAGAGCGTGACCTAAAAGAATGTTCATAATAGGAATATTTTTTAAATTATGGTATGTTATTTGAATAATGGTGTTATAAAATATGCAAAATACCCTGTGATGGTTCTTCGACTAGCTCTAGAAGTTTTATTTATTGGGGTAGCCTTAAAATTTTAGGTCATTCCCTAGGTAATTGCATAAGGATTATTTAAATACTAAATTTATTGAATTTGGTTAAATAGAATTTCGTGTACCATTTTTGAAGTTTTCCTAAAATTTCTTCAAAATTCACCATATATCTACCAATTTTCTAAAACTAAAAAAAATTATTGCAAATTTTAACTTATAATAGCTTATGTACACATAAACTGAAGTCAAAAAACATGTTAATTTGTTTCTATATGATAATTTTCAAAAAAAGTGCTCCGAACGTATTCGGATACCTTAAAACGAATAGTTACAACGGCGAGTTCGCAAATTGTACAGACTAAGTCCATGGCAAAGGATACCGACGTGCTCTGATTGGTTTAAGCCTTGACATCTTTTTGGCAATGTTTTGCACTCATTATAGTGTAGTTTTTGCTTATTTGGCTCAAACCTTGTACCTTTCATTAGTTTTATGGAAGATACGAGTGAATATCAACACGATCTAATTTTTATTAATATAATTATTTTCTCTAAATATTACTAGTAATACTACTAATACTAATTATTATTAATAATAATAAATATTACTAATAATACTAGTAATACAAGTAACTACTGTTGTTTATGCACAGAAGTATAAAAACTAAATGAAAGTGATTACTCAACATATGATGCAGCAATTAAATAATTCTTATTTTTCTATGATTTTCGTGCCTTTATTAGATAATTTATGCAGTCATTGAAACTTGTTGCTGAACGTTTGTTGCTTTCCCATCAACTACATATGGGGAGATGATTACTTAATGCCCAAAATGTATAAATATGTAAGCTTTAACGCAATATGTGATTTCGTAGCTAATTTTTTTACTTATATCAAAATAATATTAAAAAGAAACACATAAAAAATATTTTTAATAAATTGTAATTTTTATATTTCCTGAATTTAGGTTTCAGGATTTGGTCTTTTCTGCCGTATATGTGTTCCAGATTAATATTACAAAATATATTTCGGTATGGCATCAGCCAAGGCTTAAACCAATCAGAGCACGTCGGTATCCTTTGCCATAGACTTAGTCTGTGCAATTTGCGAACTCGCGTTACAACGTATTATATGAAAAATTAAAATAAATACTTATTACTCAAAGCAGGAGTAATTCTGTTCATATTTTCAAAATATTTTCTATATTATTATCTATACTTATAATAAAGCTCAACGTGTGTGCGTATGTGTTCGCGATCTACAGGCCAGACCGTTCAACCTACAACTAAGAAATTTGTCACGTGTATACTTTGAAGGCTGGAAATGTGCACTTCGGAGCGAATTTTTTTGAATTTTTAATTGCTTAAAAATTAAGTAAAATTTTGGCATTTTCCACTATAACTTCCGAAAATATTACAGCACAAAATTGATTTTTGTGTCATATTGAAGTTCAAAAAGTAATCTTTTCAATGATATAAATATTTTAACGAACACATCAAATTTCTTTTTTTTAATGAATTTTTAAGACATAATTTAATCTTATTTTTCCAACAATTTATTTCGCCCAAAATAAAAACAAAATTTAAGCTGCACGTTAATGGGGGGGGGAATTAAATTGTACCAACGTGTTGCCATTACATTGACAAAAGCTCAAATTAAAAAATAAGTTAACTATTCCTTAAAATTAAATCTAGAAAAATGTAATTTTCAACACGTGTCTGTATGAAACTAAATAAATATGAAACATGATATCTTTTGAAAAGTAAATGCAAGGAAACGTTTTCTATGGTCTTTCTCAATATCTATATTACTAATTCAATGAAATAGTTTTATTTAAGGCAAATATGCTTTAATATGTACCAGATATCTACTCTAATTGGTGCCTAACAACTAATTTGTAAACCTTTAGTAACACATACATCTGCTAACAAATGGTCTAAATGAAATAAATAGTTATATTTTATATAATTTGTGTCCATAATTGCTGATGAATTGCGAATTTGAAATCTTTACGTATACCCTGTGCTCTGAGAGTCTCATTTAACAAAGTATTCTTAAGACGCTAATATTTTAAATAAAAAGAGTTGCACTCCAATAAACTAAATCCATCACTAAAGCTGACCGACTTATGAAAATTTCTGTAAGCAAGACAGTGATTTAATCACAAAATACTCATTAGAATATATAGCATTAACCAGACAGGATAAATTCTTATCCAGTTAGTTCATTTTATTCCTTTACGGTAAATCTTATGTAATATAGTGCATACAATTACATAAGATATAACTAAGTATACTTTTAAACAGCTCGAAATTATATTTACAGAATACAACTAACAGCAATTTTCAAAAGGTAATCTTATCCCAAAAACTGACGCAAAAACACAGAAATAACTTTTAAATATTATAAAACTTTATCCTAATCTCCAAAATATAAATTATAACATTGAATTACTTAAAATTTTAAATCTCACAACTAAAAATATATGCAATGAAAATTTGAAGAATCTTCAGAAATAAGATAAAAAATAGAAACAGATAATATAAAGACAATGATTCATTCACAAAATACTCATCCAAATATATAGCATTAACCACGCAGCAAGGATATTTATCCATTTTATTCCTTTACCGAATAGATCACTTAACCTCTAAAACATTGCATAGTATATAATTAAGGATATTTATAAACATTTCAAAACTGTATTAACATAATAGAACCAACAAAAATTTTCAAAATGTTATTTCATTCCAAACTAACTTCGAAAAAAAATTTAAATAGCATAAAACTTTTTCTAAAGGCGGAAATACTATTGTCATGATATTGCATTATTTGAAATTTTAGCAGAACATCTTCTGTAAAATGAAATCTTGCTCAGATATGAGCTACACTGTTAAAAGTTTTGTAAAATCTTAAGTATATTAAATAAATTTAAAATCATTTCAACATTTTATTATAAATAAAAATACAGTTTTGTTAGTGATATTCAAAAGTTAGTCTATTTTTTATAGGCATACTAGTAGTACCTGCATAGCGTTGCCCGTGGCATAACATCCAAGAGGAAAAATTTGCTTAAACTTAAATCTAGCCTCCACCCGATATGACATGGGCATATCACGCAGAATCAAGCAAACATCAAAATATATTTAGAAATCATCATAAATAACTACAAAACAATTTTTATAGCACACATTCAGAAATATTTAGACTAAATATTTTTTATAAAAATATGCAAAAGAAATCTGTTTTAAAAAATATACAAATAACTCATTGTACCTACTGTTCCACATTTGTTTATCAACTCTGTATAATTTTATATGAAAATAAAATTCAGCTTGCTTCATCATATTTCTTTGTAAACTATATTGGCTGTTTTTCCTCCTGGTGCCAAGGCAAAAAAGATTTTGTTTGGATGCAACTCTAGAGAGTGTCACATAAATTTGTTCATGAGAAAAACACTCTTCGGTTAAGTTAATTCTTGGACTTTCTCCAATAAATGCCCTGCAAAATGGTACAAATATCTCCAATATCAGTTAATTTTTGGAGGAATAATGAATTTTGAATTGCTGTTTAAAATAAAACGTTAACAAAGAAATGTATCGCCTATGCATACCACAGCTGTTGCTATTTGCGCAGTTAAGTGCAAAGCAGAGATACTGCTGTTTTACGCATGCGCGAATCGTAGTAGGAAAATAATTAAAATCGAAATTATAAAACCTCTTTTTTCATTTTGATATGATTTCGATATACTAAAACCTTTCCCAATAAATGTCCTACAAAATGTTACAAATATCTCTATATCAGTTAAGTATTTCTCGAGTTTTTCTCGTTCAAACATACATATGCTTTCAGGAGACTTCATTTTATACTGTGTATAGATTTTTATTGAAATATGCAGGAATACAGAATGTAGGAATACAAATTTTTTTCAGTAGTCAGTGCATACCGTTTTGAATAGCAAAACTATTCCCATTGTTTGTTTCTTAAGGCACTTGCCACTGACAAGCCCGCTGTTACGAAGACAGTGATTTAAGCCTGAGGGGGACGTCTCTTATTTTTTATAGCAGCGCCAACTAGGGCCAAGAGTACGACTTTGCTACTCACGCATCACTCATTCGCTTGCACAACCCCTTTTTACAGGAGGGCACATTCACACATCTCACAGATAGAACAACCATGCCCAAACCGGGACTCGAACCCGGGACGCCCAGATCACGGGGAAGACGCGCTACCCCTATGCCAGGACGCTGGCACTATTTCCATTAGATAAATAAATAAAAATGTCGTGGCAATTGAACGTAAAGATAAAAAAAATTCTTTGTTTCATAAACAAAAACGAAATTACATTTTAAACAAGTAAAACAATATTTCATTTAAATTTTCTTAAATAAAAGTTTAATACAAATATAAACCTTATTGCCCTTTTTCTGGCCTTGTAAGCGCCTTATGAGAAAAACCAGCAAATTTCTTCACAACTTTTTCAGCTTTTTGTGCAGACACAATAAATCTAATTAAACTAAAATTATTCTGCGATAGATATTGGCTTTTGTTGAGATCTTAGATATCAACATTTGTCTAAACTTACAATTCCGTTTGAAAAAAATCCGAGAATAATACCAACTTAATTCTTTTAATTTGTTTGCGAGAGGGATTAATTGTCTCATTAGAAAGAAATTTCTGGCTCTATTTATTTGTTCTGTCTAGAGTTTTAACGTGCTTAAAATATTTAACATTCCTATGGCTGGTACAAGAATGCGAGCGATACTCTCTTCAAAAATTCAGCGGATGTTTTTTATTATTTTTACATAACTCCTAAAGAAATCAAAGCATGGTTAGCTTAGTCGATCACCAGACAAATGAATACGCCACAACGTACGTGCAAATTTTTCTCAAATTTAACTACCAACTGTTACTGGATTTCACTGTAGAATTGACAAGGATGCCGCCATGACAATGTTGGGATCATTTTCAAATGTTTCTCAAATTTAAACTCCAGTTGTTACTGGACTTCACTGGATGCCACCATGTTAGGAACACTCAAATATTTCTCAAATTTAAACTCCAGTTGTTACTGGACTTCACTAAATGCCACCATATTAGGAACACTAAAATATTTCCCAAATTTAAACTCCAGTTTTTACTGGACTTCACTGGATGCCACCATGTTAGGAGCACTAAAATATTTCTTAGATTTAACTTCCAGCTGTTACTGGACTTCACTGCAGAATTGACAAGGATGCCATCAAGTTGAGAACACTTTGAGGGGTTCAACAACTGCGAAAAATGTTCTTAAAAAATTTTCAGCTGAACTTGCTGTATAAAAATCTTTTTCCCAAATGATTAGATGAAAAGCCATAAGATAAAGTCTTTTTATATACCAATGCTGCATCAAATTTTTTTTTGCTATAAGTGTGTCAGTAAACTCGACTACAGCGCCCTCTAATATCTGAACAGGGGATATCCAATCCTATAATCCGATGACTGTAAACCGTCTTCAAAGGCTCCATTGCTTCTGCAAGTTGTTTACATATTGTTATATTATTATGCAAATGAAAGACTGCCTCTAGCTTCTTTGAGAACTAAATTAAATAAACTACAGTATCATTTAGTACAATTGTGCATGATGATAGGTCTTCAAATAAATTTTTGGGTTATTAAATGAATTCTCATTGATGTAACATATATAAGCCAAACTTTTATATGAATCCTATATTAGCCAAATATTTAGTTTATTAAATTGTGTCACAAGAAACCTTATAGCTTTAATGCAAACTTCTGTTTTCAACCTTTATTATGGTAGGTTTAAAAGCTGTTGAATTCCTCCTCCTTAAAAATAATCTTACTACATTGAGTCTAATTTAATAATCTATGCAATCGAAGCTTTCATCAGAAAATACAGATTAATTAAATACCAGTTTTATAATAAAAGTTTTTCTTTTATATATTTTCGCCAACTTTTCTTCACATCTCAAATTAATAACTTAAGTTTTGTTTTTAATTCCAGAGTTGTAGTACTTAGTATCTACAACTTGGAAGGAAATAATAGAATGTTCAGAAAACGGGAGTTTCTGTGTGAGATGGGCAAAAATACCCTTCAGTTAAATCGATTATCATGTAAAGAAAACTCTTATTATATGTTTTGATGGATCATATTTCTTCTTTAAAAAAATTAATGTAAATATACTAGCATGCGATAAAATAACTTCAATTAATTTTGCTTTTAAATCATTGCATGTTATCTTTGTAAGCAATCGTTATTGGTTTATTTCAATAAAATGGATTTGTATTTTATAAATTTGTTTCTTTTAAAGTATTAAATAAACATTATGTACAAAAATGGAAACTTAAATCGAACTAATTATAAATGAGAAAACATAAATGTTAGTTTCAGTGGTTTGAAATATATGTAATAGTAACAATTTAGGTGATGTGTTTAGGGTATTTATTTTCCATTAGAAAATTTAAAAAAAAAATATTACCCATTTTATCCTTGTTTATTCTTTTACAGTATTCGCGAGCATTCTCTAAGCAAGAGAATGTCAAATTTTTTTATACGGCAAAACCTATAATTTTTATATAATTAGAGGGGATGAAAAAACGAACAAGGAATAGATATAATATATAATATATATATATAATATATATATTATTATAATATATATATATAATTATATAATATAATATATAATCATATATTAATCAAAATCTAATAAATATTACAAATATATATTTACCATTAAGAAGTCTCACCCATTTTTAGTCTTAATCTTGACATTTAAAATGTCGACAATAAAATGGATTTCATATGTGATCTCACTTTTTGAGTATTAAAAGAAATGTTACTTAAATTGTGGTTGATCACCAAAAAGTTATTGTCTTACAAGGGAAGGGTACGGGGTTGAAATCTGAGATCGGGATGAGATTTAGTATAATGATAGTATACATTTAGAATGTTCATTCATGAAAATATTAAAACACAATGGCCAGTCAATTTCGAGAAAATGGTCCTCAAACTTTTGGTAAAGCTTATATACTGATAACTTGACGCCCGTCTCGTTGATCCCGAAGGCATGGTTGTTTAGGTAACCGGCTCGTATGTGGAAGGTCAGGGTTCGAACCTGGCTATGAATTTTTCTTTTTTTAATAACTTTTATTCAATTCAAAATTTACAAATACTTTTAATTAATATGTTTTTAATTTTTTTAACCAAAATAAATATTTATTATCGAAATACATAATAAAATTAAAATTTTAAAAGAAAAAAATTATAAATACAGATGCATTTTTTAAATAAAATTATTTAAATTTAATTAACTATTTGCAGATAGTTTTAATTAATACGCTACTTATTTTTATGCAAGTATAAATGTTTATTATTTTAATACTTAAATTGTAATTTAATATTTAAACAATAGTAATAAATATAACATAAATGGTGATAATTATAAATACTCGTATCGTAAAAACATTTATTCAATATTTCTAAAAAATTATCCTATATACATTTACTTTCTATTATATACAAGAACCAGAATGGTAACTATAGTAAAAACATTGGAAACAAAATATATTTCAACATTTTCACAACTGATAAATGATGATTGTCCACAAGAGCAAGGTTTCTTTAAGAGATCTATGGGAAAACAACTGCATTTGCATTTAAAATTATCTCCCTTTCATCAGAAAGTTAAACAGCGTACCATGCATCATACCTTATCATCTTATTAAAAATTGGGATGACAATTGATGGTGTACAATTGATTGAATTTTTACACTATCTTCGCAAGAATTTATTTCTTGATCATGTTCGATTAAATAAGAATTTTGAATACGCTTAATACGTTTTGAACCATCTGCCAACGCATTAAATAAATTAACACCTGCTTTCTACTATTTCTTTTGATTACTGCAGTTGGAGAACTTTGCTTACATATTTAACAAATATCAGCTGCTCTCTTCAATTTTTGATATAAATACAGCTTCGTTGAGTTAGAATTGATAAATTATTATTAAAATCCAAGAATTTGAAAATTAATTATTTGAAAATGATGCAAGCAAATTAAATTATCTGTAACCATTAATGTTACGTTTTTAATTATTTTTCCTTTAAACATTAAATTATAATTTAAGTATTCAAAGAATAAACATTTATTCTTGCATAAAAATAAGTAGCATATTAATTAAAACTATTCTTAAATAGTTAGTTAAATTTAAATCATTTTATTTTGTTTAAAAAATGTATCTATATTTATAATTTGTTCTTTTAAAATTTTAATTTTATTATTATGTACTTCGATAATAAATATTTATTTTGGATGAAAAAATTAAAAACATATTAATTAAGAGTATTTGTAAATTTTGAATTGAATAAAAGTTTTTAAAAAAGAAAAAATTCCTAGCCATCCAGGTTCGAACTCTGACCTCCCACATACGAATCTTTTACCTAGACAATCATGCCATCGGGATCAAGTATAAAGAGTCAGGTTATCAGTATATAAGCTTTACCAAAAGCTTGAGGACTATTTTCTCGGAATTGACTGGCCATTGCTTCTTAATATTTTCATGAATGAACATTCTAAATGTATACTATCATTATACTAAATCTCATCCGGACTTCAACCCCGTGACTTCCCCTTGTTAGTAGTAAGCAAAGTGAGTACCGTCACAGGTACGGCTTAAAATGGTAAGCGGCTCTGTGCATCTCCTTTAACAAGTATCATATATTTTCATGTACAAATAAATGAAGTTCAAAATTAGTTGCAAAAATTGAGTTCTTTCTTCATATTAACATTCAACAGTAATAAATCTTATTATTTACTATTATGTATTATTACGTAATATTTACTGCAAAATATCATTACTTATACTTTGTTGTACTGAAAAGTTTTCACTTACGCATGGGATTAAAGAATAAAAGTTGAATAAGTTTTTTTTTTTTTTTTTTTTTTTTTTTGCTTTTATTACAGACAATCTATTTAGAGAGAATTAATTTTCAAACTGATTTTTTTTTGTGTGATATTGACTATGTTTTTTAGAACTGGAAAAAAAGAAGAAAAAAAAAACTTTGATTTATGGCAAAGCGAAGGACAGAAAAGTCACAACTTTTATGATACTCCAAAAGGAGGTACTTTCGTTTCCAACTAACAGAACTAATTAGTAATGTACAGTTTTTCTTGAGAAAATACTAGTATTTGAAAGCAAAAATAAACGCTAAAGTCACTCAAACGTTTCGTTGTGAGTTACTTCAAATTCGTATAAAAACAGCGCCATCTGGGATGAGAAGAAGAAAACTATGGTACATTTATTCAGAGCTGTGCCATACATCCATTTCTTCAAAACCGAAATCTTTTGTTAATTGTTTGAAACTAAATGTTTATACTTTGAGCGTATATGATTGCGTTTTGTGAATGTAAAATAAATTTAAATGATTTTATAGAACTCGAGTCTAAATTAACTTTTTTGCAGTGTAAACCTAACTGAAATAGTTAAAAACAGAAAATTGAAACTGAGAAGTTGAAGAAAATTCTAAAACTTTAAACAATTATTTCAGAGACACTGCCAAGAATTTATTTACAATTCTACGTTACATATTCTAACTGTGAATTTTCCATTCCGAATGCTTGACATGAAATTCGAGGAGGCAATAAAATCAATTTCAATAAATTCATTCAATAATACTTTGCAGGGCTAGGTATTTTTAGGGTATTTTTCACAATTTAAGATTCGTGGTCCATTTCACACCTCTTTAACTTACAAAATCTTTTATTTTCACTGATTAATGTTTAGTCTCTAAATAAGGAGTTTTAAAATACCAATTTATGAACAAAGTCAAATGACAAATGTTGGTGATTGTAGGCAATTCTAAAGTTAATAGCAGTACTTCGCATTTAATTAGAATTTATATGTATTTTTTATAAGATACAAAAGGTTAAAGCCATTCTAAACTTTTATAAAACAATAAATATTCTAATATTAAATTTCACTGAAATATTAAGTTATGAGTCAAATGAGCAACTACTATATAAAAAATTATGAAAACATGTGAAGAGAGAATAAAAGAATGAATGTCATGAGATTTAAATGATACTTGATTTTCAGTTAAATAAATGAGAGTACAAGAAACTTAAAAATGAAAAGATAATATGAAATTAAATTGTCTTGAAAGAAATGAAAAAATAAAAAAAAGATTTTTGTTCCCCGGCTAAAATTGCGGATTCCTGAAGGTTGTCCACAATATCTATTTAATAATCCTAAAATTAGAAATAATTTTAAAATATCATCAAACTTTATTAAAAACTCCGACATATAATTACGAGATTGCATTATTTGAAATTTTAGCAGAATTTCTATTTATGAGACTGCATTATTTGAAATTTAGCAGAATTTGTTTTTTTGAGATTGCATTATTTGAAATTTTAACAGAATTTCTTTTGTAATATGAAATCTTGATCTGATTCTAGTTATATTGCTCATAGCATTTTAATTAGTTTTAAAATAATTTTATCATTTCATAATGAACAATATTATAGTTTTGTTGGTGATATTCAAAAGTTAGCTTACTTTTATTAGTCTATTTTCATTGAGAAATTATGTTGCTCAATTAAAAGTTTCAGAATACAAGCATACAAAAATTTGTAAGCAGTCAATGCATATCGTTTTGATAAATAAATAAGAATTTTGTGACAAATGTACGCAGAAGCATAGTTAGTCTTAGTTTCATATACTAAAGCGAAAGTACATTTTAAACATGTAAAGCATTCTTTCATTTAAGTTTTCTTAGGTAAAAATATCAACGTAAATATAATCCTAAATACACGTTTTCTCGAATTATTAATGTCTTATGACATTCACAAACATAGAGTCCATTCGTCACATCTTTTTTAGCCTTTTGATCAGGCATAATAAACTTAATTAAAATAAAATTACTCTGCAATAAATATTGGTTTTTCTTGAACTCTTATGTATCAACATTTTTTTTAAATTTACAGTTTCGTTCTAAACATTCGATGATATGACAACTTAATTCCTTTACTTTTTTCGAAAGAACGATTATTCGTTTATGTCATTAGAAAGGAATTTAGGTATTTGTTGTATCAAGGCTATTCAAGTCCTTAAAAAATTTAACATTTTAGAATATTCCGCCATGTTGGTATAAGAATGCGAACAACATCATCTTCAAATATTCATTAGAGGTTTCCTACTTTTTTTTACATAACCCGTGAAGAAATCAAAGCATGATTAGCTAAACGATCACCAGAGAAATGAATACGCCACCACGTACTTGCAAATGTTTGCCAAATCTTACTCCCACCTGTTACTGCACTACATTGTAGAATTGACAAGAATGAACCATGTTGGGAACGTTTTCAAATGATTCCCAAATTCAACCTCCAGTTGTTACAGAACATCACTGCTCTATTGGCCAGAATGCCGCCATGTTGCGAACACTTGAAAATATTTCCAACATTTAACTTCCAGCTGTTACAACTTCACTGTAGAATTGACGAAGATGCCATCAAGTTGGAAGCACTTTGAGAAGTACAGCAACAGTGAAACAAGTCGTTAAAAAAGCTCCACCTGAACTTGCTGTATAAATATCGTTTTCGCAACTTTTGAGGAAGAGCCATAGGATAGTCTTTTAAACTGATATATGTTGTTAATTGATAGTGGTGTATCAATTTTTTTTCTCACTACATGTGTGCCAGTTAACTCGAATACAGCGCCATCTAATGTTAGAAGAGGGAACATGTAATCCTACAATGCTTTGACTATAAACCGTCTCCAAGGGCTCCATGGCTCCTGCAAGTTCTTTGCATATTGTTAAATTATCCTACAAATGAAAGTCTGCGTTCTAGCCTCTTTGATTACTAAATCCGAAACATCCACGGTAATTGTAAAACATAGAAATAATCTTTAATGGAAAGTGGATGATGCAACAGATGCAAAGCATTTACTAAAATTAAAAAAGAAACAGCATCATGTAGTTCAATTGTATATGATGGTAAAAGAAAAAGGTCTATTTAAGTATACTTTTGAGAAGGCAATTAAATTTACAAAGTTTTAAAAAGCATTATAAGATTGCAAATTAATATTTGGACCATGTCATTAATTAAAATTAAATATGGGACATGATTGTGACTTGAACTTGACTTATGGTGGAAATAAAAGAAATGATCTCATTCTTCATATTAAGACCCAACAATTAATAAGTCTCATTATTTGCTCTTATGTATTATTATTAACTGTAAAATATAGTTTCCTACATTTTATGATAATTCAAATGTTTTATTTATGAAGAGGATTCAATAATAAAAGTTTAATAAATTTTGTGCTTTCATTACAGACAATATGTTTAGAGAGCAATTTTTAAATTGTAAAAGTTTTTATGATTTTAACTATATTTTTAGAACTCTGCGAAAGAAAAATAAATTTGATTTATGGAAAAGTGAAGGAAAAAAAAAGTCACCACTTTTTTTAATACTTCAAAAGATGGTATTTTCATTTCCGTCTTTCAGAATAATTAGCAATTAACAGTTTTTTTTTTTTTTTTGGACAAATACCAATATTTGAGCGCAAAAATAAACACATTGTGAGCGACTTCAATTGCGTATAAAAGCAGCGCCATCTAGGATGAGAGAAAGGAAGTTATAGAATATTTACTCAGAGTTGTAACGGAGGTCCATTTCTCCAAAATTAAAATCTTTCCTTAATTGTTTGAAACTAAAATTTATACTTTGAGCGTATATTATTGTGTTTTGGGAATGTAATAAATTTTAATGATTTTATAGTGCAAGTTATGTCAAAATTAATGTTTATTCAGTAACAGCTAAAAACTGAAACTTTAAAGTTGTTGAAAAATCTGAACATTTAATTCATAGACATTATTTCATAGACACTGCATTTGTCTGTGTATACAATTCTTTTTTTGCATATAATTCTTCGGCACATATTCTAACCATGAATTTTCGGTTCCGAAAATTTTACACGAAATTTGAGGGAGTAAGCTCACTTATAATAATAAATGCATTAAATAATACTTTGGAGTAGATTTTCTCTAGGATATCTTTCGCAATGCAATATTCCTATCTCTTTTTTTTTACTTCTCTTTAACTTTCAAAATCTCCTATTTTTCAATTATTTAAATTTACTGAGAAAGATAATAAGGAGTTTTTAAATACCAAATATTATTACAAAATTAAATAACAAAACTTATGTTTACATGCCGCCTTCAAAAGAATTGGTATCAGTATCTCGCGTTTAAATAGAATTAAAAATTATTTGAAACAAAATATTAAAGCCTGTACGCAATCTAAATACTTTAATACAGAATTTTATTGAAATAAGTTCAGAGTCAATTGGGCAGCTATATAAAAAAACTATGATAACACTATTGACGAAAATGAGAAGGAAAAAAAATAATGATTGCTTTAAAATTGAAATGATACTCGATTTTCAGTTAAATAAATGCGTGAGCATAAAACTTATAAAGGAAAAGATAGTATAAAATTAAGTTGTCTTGAAAGAAATAATAAAAAAAAAGTATTGCGTACCCCGGTTAAAATGGGGGAGCTTCTAATAGTTGGCTATTTATTATTTTATTTTGTCTGTTTGATTATCCGATCCTGATACCTTTCTTAAAATGAATATTTTTTCAGAAATAATTTTTTAATGAATGTATAAATTATCAACTATTATACTCAATGCAAATACAGAAATTATTCAAAATCTCTCAATTAATATTCTTTTTACAGAAGAAATTCAAATCTTTTTAATTCAAGTTTAATTTTTTTAAATAAAAAAATGCAAATGATTTTTTAAAATATAAATTAACTTTTTCAAAAAATCAAATACACAAAAACACTTTGAAACTGATTTAAAACTGATAGTTGAATCCAAGAGATTATAATATTGCAATCGAATACCAAAAACTGAAATGCTAGCCTCAGGGGTGTTTGTGCTCCGGGGAAAGCCCGGAATTCCGGGGATTTTGAACTTCGATACCCGGAAATTCCGGGGATCGTCGTTCAAAAGGAAGTAGGAATAATAATGAATTATTTATTTCGATCTGGGTAATTTTGTTTGCTTTGAAAGCAGAAAACGCAAGGTCAGTGTGTGTGGTGAAAACTTTTCCTTTCTTTCTCCAAAGGCAGTGATAATGCGTGAAAAGCGGGAAAAAACTTCTTTTTTGTTCTTTCCTTATTGCGAGTTATGACTCATTCCCCCGGTTCTCGGACATTCTCTTCTGGATTCTTTTCGGCAAGTAGGCGCGGCAGAAAAAAAAAGGGAGAGACTTCGTTCAACCAGATGTGCGATAACGTGACTCTGGGTTCAAAGGTCTTATCTCTCCTGGCGTGGCGCCAATAAGTAGAGAAGGGGGATTTTTCGCTGTATTAGCTATTTGTTATTGATCGCTTCGCAACTTTTTTTTCTCCGCTGTGTAAAATTTTCCTTTCATTTATTGATGCACGTGTAAATTTTTCATTTCGCTTATTGAAATATTTTTTTATTTATGTACGCAAGAGAATTTCACTTTGAAATTTCAGCATATGAAACAGAAATTACCCCTTAAAAATTCATATCTAATTAGTTTTACAGCATTAGATCCAGAGCTAAGAGGTAAAACCAGTACAATATTAGCTTTTGAAAAATTATCATCTTTTATGTCCCATATTTTTAGTGATAATGAAAAGTCAAAAGTAGAAGCTGAAATAAGGTTATACCAGAGTGATATTGATATCACCAAAGAAATGCTCTACACATCTGATGAAAGTGGAAATCAAGTCAAGTGTACAATTGATAAATATAGGTCTAAAGTTTTTAATTTAAAAGATGATTTCACAAATGATTATAAGTATCCTACATTGGCTAAATTGTTCAAAGCCTGCCTTAGCTGCTTCCGTGGCCCATTAGTGGAAAGTGCATTCAACTTAATGGATACACTTGTCACTGACTATAGAACCTCTCTTAAGATTGATTCCCTAGATGCAGTGCAGACTATTAAATATGATTTAATGGCTTCTAAAGAAACCTCATGTGAAAAATATGGCTCAAAAAATCCAATGACTGATCCAATTCACAAAGATCTCTTACTGAATATGAACAGAAGTTGGAAAACATATCAAGAGGACTTAAAAACATGTATTTCAGATGAGTCACCTATAAAAGTCTCTGAAAAACCTTCTACATTAGCAGAAAAGCAAACTGCTTCTACCTCTGCATGTGCAGTTCTCGAGGAAATTTCTTCAACTGTAAATGAGGAAAATAAAAGTCAACCTTCCTGCAATTATGAAGTTCACCACAAAAGAAAGACAAGCCCACAAACACCAGAAAATAAAAAAAGCAGCAGAAATTAGATAATTTTTTTTAAAAGAATTAATTCAGGTAATTTAAAATATTTGCATAAAATGTAGTAGTTTATATGTTTGAAAATTTATGACTATTAATTTTGCAAAAAAAAGTAATTCATTGAACTTTTATAATTAGGTCATTCAATACTTCATAATTGTAATTTTTCATTTCTCCCCCCCCCCTTCTCGAAACTCCAAAATGCCGGTAGTAAGTCCGTAAAAGTTTCAGGGGATTTTTTGGGGTCCCACAAACACCCCTGTAGCCTTAAATTGGCTCTAGAAGAATACACATATGCACATTTCGGAATGGATACATGTATCATTTTCCTTTTTGCTAAAAACAATACTTTTTTTTCATGCAGATTTATTATAAATAGAATGTTTATGTAAGAGCTTTCTTATCAAAGTTTAAAAACTGAAAAATAGGGAAAATGTTAAGAATTAAATTTTCTTACTTTTGAAAAGTAGTAAAAAATCAAGTTAGTTTGATATTTTTTGGATATCATTGACTAATTTCTTAATTACAAAATTTATTTTGTTTTATTTGGACAAATGAGTATAAATAATTTAATTATTATCTAGAAAATTTTGAAATAAAAATAAATGCAATAAAAATTAGAAAAAAACCCTTTGATATTTGTTTATTTGTTCTATCTAAGCTATTAACATTCTTAAAATATTTAACGTCCGGGAAGATTCTTCAGAGCTGGTACAGGAGTGCGAACGACACCGTCTTCAAAAATTCAATAGAGGTATCTTTTTTTTTTTTTTTTACATAACTTCTGAAAAAATAAAAGCATGATTAACTTAGAAGATCCCCAGTCAAATCAATTCGCCGCCACGTACTTGCAAACATTTTTCAAATTTTACTCACAACTGTAACTGTATTTCATCGTAGAATTGGCAAGGATTCCACCCTGTTGGGAACATTTTCAAATGATTCTCAAATTTCTCCCAACTGATACTTCATCAAAAATTTTTCACTACAAGTCTGCAGTCATTTTGAATACAGCGCCCTCTAATGTTTGAAGATGGAGACATCTAATCTTATAATGCGAATATTATAAACTGTCTCCAAAGGCTCCATTTCTCTTGCAAGTTCTTTGCAAAAAGTTAAATTATTCTGCAAATGAAAGACTGCCTCTGGCCTCTTTGCATAATAAATCCGAAATTTTCCACCGCGATTGAAAAATACAGAAATTATCTTTAATTGAAAACAGTCGATGCAACAGATACAAAACGTTTTCTAATATTAAAAAGCAATAATATCATCTTGTATAATTGTATAAAAATCAAATCAATCAAATTTTTGAATTATAAACGAATTTTTAATCAAATTTTTGAATTATAACCGAATTTTTAATCAAATTTTTGAATTATAAAAAATTCTCTTTGCTGTAACTTGTATGTATCCTTAGTTAATTAAATTGTCTCACAAGAAGGCTTATATTTTATCAGAAACTTCTATTTGAAATCATTATTATTTTAGGTTTAAAAGCCATTGAATTCCGTCTTCTTAATAGTAATTTTCCTACACTGAGCCTGCTTTAGAACAATGTATGCTTCGAAACCCTTGATCAAAAAATATAGATTAAGTACCAGTTTTAAAATTTAAAAAAAATTTTTTTATAATTTTTCGCCATCCTTAGAAAAATTGCTAACATGTCACATATAATGGTTGTGATTTTTCAATGGTTGCAGTACTTGCAACTAAAGGGTATTAAATTGAAGTAGCTGGAGACAACGGAACAAATATTGCCGATATGTGTTAAGCTTTTATCGATTCAGTTAAATCGTTATATCTTGAAACGGAAATTATTGTTGCACATTAGATAGATAGATCATATTTCTTTTTATACAACCTAATGTAGTTATACTAGTAAGTGAGCAAAAAACTTCGATCAATATCTACTTTAAGTCATTGTATGTTATGTTTTAAGAAATCGTTATTGGTTTGTTTTAATAGAATTCATAATTTTTTTTTTTAAAGTGTAAAAATGATGAACATTTAACACGAGTTGATTTTAAATCAGAAAACAAAAATGTTAGTTTCAATTGTTTTGAAATATATATAATAATAAGAATTAAGATAATGTTCGATTAGATATTGCAAGAAAATGATAAACATTACCGTTGTTGATTGTTATATGGTCCTTATTTTATAATTCTACATGGTAGCGTTAAGTAAGTACATGTCAAATTCTTTTATACGGTAAAACCTATAATTTATGGATGCAAAAACGAATTCATATCTGTGTATCAAATATGATACGCAGGTACCCCGAGCTAGATAGATAAAATCTGGTATACGACCCTTACTCCAAATTTGTGGATTTCTGTAAAAATATGAGTAAAATCTGTTCAGCTATTCGGATATAAATTAACACTAATATTACAAAACGAAGAGAGCTAGATAGATAAAATTCAGCACTCAGATTTAACATTCATAATCTAGACACCGGTGAAATTCTGAGTTTAATCCATCTACATTTGTCTCTCTGTCGGTCTGTACTTTCAGGAACATATAAATTCGATAATTAGAAAATGTAATGACTTAAATATATCAAATTTGGTGTGGGATTTTATGACTACAAATGCAGTTTCGTGTCAAATTTTTGTTTCAATAGGTTAAGAAAAATGTTTTTATAACACGCATTCAGCTTTTGGATACTATTAACACATTTCAGAAATTAATCGCCAAATAACTCGCCAAAGATGGTCCGCTAGTCTCAGTAAAATTGCAACAATCTGGAGTTTCTCGCTCAACGCGATATAAAAGAGGCAAAGATAATTTCTGATTGATTCCGTTGGTGAAACAAATAATAATAATAATAATGGATATAAAAGAAAAAGCTGCTGAACTCTGTTGAAATGAGATCTGGAACAGAGCTCATCATGGCTATATTTGAAATGAAGAAGCAGATGCACTAGTCAAGGAAGCTTTGAACTTAGAAATTCAAGAAATATCTTTCCATGAGTTCAAAATCCAACTCGGAAATGAGACTAAAAAATTAATAATTAAGGATTGGCAGATGAGATGGAAAAATTCCATCAAGGGATGAACAACCCATCAACATTTTAAAAATGTTTTGGTTAACCGATTCGGTTAGCTGCTTTTTATCTTAACCAAATGTACACTGGCCATGGTGTATGGTGTATGGCCAAGAAATTGGATGTCTCTTGAAGTCGAAGAACTGATAAAAATTCCAGTCGTTAAATCTTCTATCAGGGATATTTTGTCAAAGCTTTTGAATTTAGGTCTCTCCTAATGTAAAAAGTTACCGCGCATTTAATGTGTTTTGTGCATTTTTAATGTTTCACAACTTCATATGTAGTGTAAAACGTAATGTTTTTTTACCCCTATTCTTTTTCTGTACCAATATGCGTTTTCTCTAGAGGGTTTATTGTTTGCAAGGGTCCAATATCATCAAGTGCAATTTGTTCCTTCCCGCCAGGTGGGGTTGCTCTTCGGCGGCCCTATCAAGTTTCCCGCATGGTCTCTGGCTATGTCGGGGTATTGCTCAGTAATGGTGCATATTCGAATTGAAAGGGTTAAAAATTTAGTTCCCAGGCATTTGATTTAAAGAATCGCTATGAATTTATCAAAAACATTAATTTAATTTGTTGTGTCTAAATAATTTTCTTTACCGTTGCCAATTCTGGATATTTTTTATAAAATTCTCATACATATTTGACTAACATGTTTAATGAGCTTGTCGGATACTTTTTTTTTTCAGGTGGAAAACTTTTTTTCAATATTTTATAAATCAACATACTTGTTAGATAATATTATTACATATTACTATCAATCTGGAATATTGACATCAATATGGTAATAATATATATGGAATACTATCAATATGGTAATAGCAGTTTCGTTTGACCTTATGTTTCATATATGTAGGCAAGAAAAAGCAAAATACAAATATTTTTGCTTACAGTTCTTATAATAAAATTTTTACATTATATATAAGACGTTCTACGAATCCTACTAGGAATCAGTTTAACCTTTTGCAAATGTTTCAATTCTGATTCACAATTAAATGAAATTGAAAGCTGGAACGTAGGCACGTCAGTTGACTTGAGAGAGTTAAAGAATTAGCTCTTGGACCTTTCATTTTACAAATAATTTCATTTCATATACTCATGAATATACCACAGACTGTTAAAACATGGAATGGGAAATAGGATAGATAGTGTGCGTAAGACCATGGAGAAGATTTTCGTTAAAAAGTGTTAGTGAAATTGCTATGATTGATTTTAAAGTACATGTGCAATTCATATGCATATGCAATTTACCGGCTTCATTCCTAAATTTTCTAAATTAAAAAATTTCCAACAAAGACAATATGATTGATGTTTACCTTTAAAAAAGATAATTGTATTTTATTGTAATATTTTAGCATTTTATTTGATAAATGTGCTACTTCTGTTCAGTATAACATAATTTCATCATAAAATAGACTAAGAAAAGAAAAAAATAAGATGAAAGTAGTGATATGAAAGAAACAACATTATATTGGCGAAACAAAAGCCTAAAACCAGTACACATATAAACCACTTTAAAAATTAATACCTTGATGGTTTCATATCCCATAAAAATTATTAAATTCTTTTGAATTATTATTATAATTTTTTTAATGAATGTATTGAATGCATTTTTTATTTTTAATTAGGAACACAATGCAAATGATGGATATGGATAAAATTAGAATAATGCATTTATATTTGATAAGAAAGCCGAAATGCAAGTTATTTCTTTTGAAGTGATTTAAGCCCTTGAATTCCTATAGATGGCAGCACAAAAAATGGATAAAGAAGATTGGAATTTTAAAGATTGTGTTGCTATTACATTATAGCAATCGTTACTGAAATGTTTGAAATCAGTTGAGATAATTAAAATGGAGCAATAAATCACTGCGTATGTTTAATTTCAATGTTAAGACGTTAAATCTTTTTAATAATTAAATTCTCTCTAATTATTTGTTGAAATATCTCATAAATTTTTAATATCAAAAAGAAAAGTCATCAAGACAATAAATAAATGATATGGAAAAACTAAAATTCTAAAATCTTATAGAAACAACGTGTCTAACTAAAATGAATGAGTCAAGCTAAAAAAATTTCAGATCGTTGATCTTAATATTTTTTATTTAATGAAAATGAATTATGATAATCTTATGATGAATGGTTAAATATGGCAAAAGGTTAAAATGGCTAAAGGCTAAAGTCACTGAATTGTGTTTGTAGATTTCTAGACTTACAGATATTCAGTATTCATTCAAAACTTCAGTTTCATTGTTTTATAATACTAGCTTGTTTATTAACTTGAGTTGATTTTTTTGTCTTATCTGATCTAATGCAATACTCAAATGCTGGACCAAATAAACAATATTAACCCTTTCAGGACGGGTGGCCTCTATACTAGACACATGCACGGGATGGATAGGTGAGAGGAATCATCCCACAGGATGGGGGTATTGCATCCCTAAGCCAAACTTTGTAAAAAAAAAATTAAGTTTAACTCCTAAAGTCGTCATTTTTGCAACTTTTTCAAATCATTAATTCATTCATAATACGAGTACATTCTTTCTCTGACAAATAGCGTTTTCTGCCATACTAAACCGAGACCAAGACTTTCCGTAGTAAAAAGAGAAGCGAACGAAATGTATCCGAAAGCTACGCAAAATGCAGCAGAACTGACGGTAAAACCAAAAAATACTTGTTACAGTTACACAGTAATATCAAAAAAAGAAGAAAAGAATTCGAAGACGAGAAACTCCAATGATTCTATCAAGTGGAAAGTTACATAACCCAACTCTGTTTATTTACATTACTCTTACCCCCACTCCCCCACTCCCTCCGCAACAGCTGATGAGTAAAGTACCAAAGTCAAGCTGAATATGAGCAAACTGAAGGTCAAAATACTAAAACCATATATATTTCAAAAGTAATGGACACAGAGAGCCATCTAGTGTCGTATAAGAATTATTCTAGTTTAAAATGTACATATGCATCACCGTCCCATGAGTTCGATTTCCAAAAGTGCACGGGTGGTACGCCCGGCTGCGAGAGACGTCCGTAGGTGATGCATATATGACACCCTGTTGCGAAAGGGTTATAGCATAGGTCGAAAAAAAAACCCTTCAATTATAGTTTTTTTAATATAAATATACTTTAACAGCACATTTATTTCGAAAATAGAATTCAACGTGCAATAATGACAAGATAGTATTTCTTACTGTCTTGGGCGTCTCTTTCCTGTTTTCCTCTTTCCTGCTTCGAGAAATGTCTTGTTTTACCCTAAATAATTGATAGCTTCTTTCAGGGTCAATATCGGTAATTCTGGAACTATCAGGAGACCTATGCTTTTTAAATTTTCATAAGTGAAAATTATTGCTTTTACTGCTTTGTATTTCCGTACATAAAAATAATTTGATATGTTAATTATAAAATCTTTTGAAATCTTCTACAACCTTCGTACGCATATGATTAGTTGCGAATTCTATGTCTGCCTTTGCAGTTTCGTTTAGCTCCTCCTTATTTACAATAAGCTTCGAAGAAACGAGTGGAGTAATAAAGGATGCATCTTCTGTTTTTGAGCAGCCGTCAGATGTTAATAGGACCTCGTCTCTTTCATAATATGCTGGCGGGAAGGCCTCCGTCATCTGATTCAAAATGCAGCACATTCACATATAAATATTTAGAGGGAGAAGCGCCAAATTTGGAATTTTTGCAGCTTTTATCCGAAGACCATATCTCTCAGCCACCATACATAAAGAAATGTTTTTCATCTTTAACAAAATTAAAATACCAGTGGAGTGGTAAGTATTATATTAACGCCTAAAAGATTTAATTCTTTTTATGGAAGAAATGACGCGTCAATGGAAAATGACTAATCATAGATCAGTGGCCAATATTGTAATTTATTATCTGTTAATATTTATAATTAGGAATATTAAAAGCATTGTAACGACAATTTTACAAAAAATTATTATATTCATTTATGCTGTTGGGTTGAAAAGAAATCCATTTTGTGCACCGAGTTTGATTTCTAGTTAGTACAATACTGAAGCCTATGATAAAGGGAATATTGACAACTGCTGTCTTTCAAGATGACTTTAGCATATCTTCGTATGACCAGAAACAGAAATTTGCTTAGGATCTAATATATGGTGTGAAGAGACCATGCTCGATCCCACTTTCGAGTTTCATCAGAAATAAATTCCTTCAAAGAAACTTCTGGAAGCGGTTAGAAATACTAGGTTTGACCAAAAATAGAAATCTGCTTAGAATCTAATATATGATAAGAAGAGGTCATGTATGACGAATTTCAAGCAAAATTATCTCACTTAAGAGTTTTCTGAAATAAAACCAGGAAAGCTTCTGGAAGGAGCAAGAAATTATCTACTAAGCGCATACTGCAAGTTTGTAAATAAGGCAAATGAGAACAGAACTTGGAAAAGCTCGTGATCCATCTATAACTTTTTTCTCACCCCAGCGCTACTTAATGCACTAGAACTCTGATAGATTCCCTTTGGTGTCCTGATCTTCAACCAGTATAACCTATAAGAAATACATTTACATTTTTTTATCCAGTGGTGACTTGTGAGTTCAAAAACAAGTGCTGCAATAAGTATTTTTCAAAATAATACAATTAATTATTTAAATAACAATTAAAATTAGTATCCACCATCATGTTTTTTAAAACTCTTTTTACCTCTAAATGGTTCAAATTTTTAATTATAACAACATTCATTTCATTTTAGAAAAGTATCAACCTTTCTTTATCTAAAGAATGAATTTTAATAAAGAAAAATGATTGATTATTAAGTAAATGAATTTCTATAAGCGACTTTCACGAGTTTGTTTTGGCATCCTTTTTTTTGAATAAAATATATTTTATATATTTTTTTAACATTAATGAAAGGTAGTTTTGAAAAGCTTTTTATTTTATTATTTGACAACTCACTTTCGTTTCTTCCTTTGAGATTCTTGTCTTCCTGCTGATTAAAATGCAGGAGAAAAATTTCAATAAAATCTTTAATGCCTAGAGTGTTAAATTCTCAGCGCTCAAACGGATAGCTTTAGAAAACAACGATTTATAACGATATTTTTAATAAAATTACACAGCTTAGTTTTTAAAATTCTTAATTACATATAATTATTACTAACGAACCTCGACACTCCTCAGAGATTGATACTGCGACGCAGTATCTCCTCCAGCCAACAACTGCAATATTCGAAGGTTTGAAACATTTATAGAAATTTTCCGTTGCTTACTATGATTTCTATCGAATTTAAAATAAGAATTCAGTGAAATTGATGCCTGAATTCAATAAATATTTATTACCAGGTTTGAAAACATTCGAAAATTACCATATGTAACTATTTCCATATCTTTTATTAAAAAATGAAACAAATCTCCCCTCTGATCTAGGATTACTGATATTCCGCTCTAATTAGTTTTTTAAATTAATCATTGAGGATCAAATAATCTCCAACAGAGTACAGATGGTCAGATAAAAGCAAGTCAAAAAGTCAAAAGGAAAGCATACACTTTGTCCCCATCTCGCTCATTTTTTACTTTGTATTTGAAAAGAAGCTTCTTTTTTTTATATATAAAAATAATTTGTTTATAATTTTTATGCTACCGACGCAAACCCAGAACTTGTTTACAATATCCTTTTGAATTTGATACTTTGGTCTGAACATTTATCTCTGCAAAGCCTTTTTATGTTTCAAATTTTAGTAGATACGTAATTCATAACTTCTATCTGCTCTCTTGCATTATGCGTTTACTCAGTTCTCTCCATAGGTCATTTCACATATAATTGTGGCTTTAAACGATAAATGAGAAATGATTAACTTTTAGCTAATCCCAATAAATTGCTTGTTCAGTCAAAAAATGATAAAAAAATATACAAGAAAACATAAGTTTAATCGCAAAAGAGGCAATCCCTCCCTATAATAGAGTTCGGTGTAAATTAAAGTATCGTCATTGTCGCAACAGCTCTTTGCCGAAACTATGGTTGAGTCCAAATAGCCATCGCCGATCACGGTAAAACAATTGCCCCAGGAGGGTATATCGCGTCATCAGAATGTCACATAGCAAGCCTCACCCATTATTCTGCCCACTAGGAAAGTGAGAACCAACCACCACGCTTTAATCTTCTCATCCCCAATTATAGTATACCCCTTGTGGAGACTACAGAGAAGCATGAAATCATTAGGCATAGGAGATTTTTGTGTAGTCATAAAAATGTTCCATATTTAAAGTTTAGTTAAAAAATTATTGCTTTGCAATGAGAAAGCAAGAATAAAATTACAAAGTTAAGGTAGGTGACACCGTTGAAAAATTGATATTTTTTTTGCAAAAATACGATTTTTTTTAAACTTTAATATTCTTAATGTTAAAAGAGTTTTCTTTATAAAACTGTTTGAATTTTGTTTCTAAGTCCATATTTTGGAAAGTTACATTGATTTTTATATTAACAATTCCATATGTTTTAAATCTATTTTACATCTTTGATTGATATTTTCTCAAATTTTAATCTCTAATTGAATTTTTTTTACAAAAAAAAATCTCATAAATTAGAATCTAATACATATTTTTTTTGTTCAAATTAGGTATGATAATTTCTCAATTTGTTCTGTAGTTCCTATAATAAGTAATGTTTTCCTTTAGAAATATTCCATAGTTATTTTAATGCTTTAAAATTTTAAAAAAAATGAAAATTTCCTTATTATTTGAACCCAAATATTTAGAATGGAAAGTAATACGGTTTATTTTTTGAAACATGAACCAAATTATGTATTTCTGAAGCTATACGAAAATTTAAAGCAAATTTTTTGATAAATCACTAAACTGAAAGATTTTTGCTTTATAACGAACTCTTTTTAGTATTAAAATGTATATTTAATGCCGTTTTTCCAATTAAAAAAACTTTCATAATTTAACTGGTATAAGTTGATTTAATATATATATATTCAATCTTTACTATTTAAATATTTAACTATTTTAGAGCGTTTTTCAAAAAATTAATCTCAAATGTAGGAAAATAATTTAGCGATGCAATATTTTAAAGCATCTCATTATATTACATAGCAATAAAGCTCGAAAATGGAAAAACTATAAAAAAATTATCGCCGCCGACTTTTAAAGTAGAACCTTATTTACATTTACAATACAATTTTAAGCAAAGTTTGTTTAAACATGCTTTAATCAGAAATTATTCAAATTAAAAAGAAACATTATAACCAAATTATTCATGACATGATTAAAGAAAAACGCATTATGTAAATATTTGTAATAGCAAAGAAAATGATGTTATGTCATGTTCTTATTCTTATGAATTATGCTTTCACATTTAACAATATTGCTATCTTTCTATAAATAACAAGTATTAATATTACTATCCATAATATTGCTATCTATCTACAAATAACATAATTTACTAACTATAAATAAGAAGTTTTCTTATCTAACATCTCCTTATTATTTTAATCAATTAATTAAATTAATTTCCGAAAATGTGATAAAAATTTTTATATCTCAAATATTTATTTTCTTACATAATAAACATCTTCAGTCATAAAAGAAATTATCGTTTGCCAAGTTTTATTTTAATTTTGTCGAATTTTAATTAAAATAAAATTTTCAAGACGAATTTATGCAGTTTCTGTTCTTTCTTAATTTAAGTTGAATTAAAATGGAAATAATAATAAAATATTCTATAACGTATAATTTATATTCTTTAGTTCAAAAAAGTAGAGTAATGTTTTATGCCTCCGAATACAGTTCATGACTTATAACCAAGTAAAACAATTCATAAGAAAAAAAAAATGACAATAATTCAATTTAAAATTTACGTGCCTTGCACGTGAAAACGATATTTATGCATTTCAGATGAATGGAAATTTGTTAGTATGAAAATATTATAACAGTACATTTTCAAAATTTACCACTATTTTTAGAAAAAATTCTAAAGTAAAATGAGTGAATATATAACTTTTTCTTTATAAATTCATTTCTTTTCTGTTTATAAATTCCTTTATCTATACTTATGAATTCTTTATAAATTTAAATTAAAATAAATAAATGCGATATATAAATTTCCATTTATACTTTCCCAATATGATGATATACATTATTTTTTATTTAATACACAAATGCCAGAAATATTCACGGTATTCTTTTCACTCAGCAAATAACAACGCTTCGTTTTAGGTCAAACATTTCCCGAATAAAACTCCGAAATGTTTTTTCTCATAAATAAACTTTTTACCTCTACACTTCCATATCGATATATTATCGATAGTCAGACACGTTGCCATATGCATAAATTGTCATTGTTTTTCGACAAATATTATCGTTTCTGCTTGCCGAGCATCCGGGTTAACTGCTGTCATTACTGACAAAGCCGGCATCTGCTGAGTTGCATTTTTTTTCCTAATCAAATATATATAGGCCGGAGAGTTGAGTTGTTTCTATGAGAAGAGAAAAGATTGAAAGAACGTTCGTTGATTTTGGTTTCGCTTAAGACGATACTTGAAATTAAACTGAGACTTCGGCTTATGTTAAAAGTAGTTGTTTTTCGGTGGTCACATAAAAATGAATAAATAAATAAAATGACATCTATTACCTTCTCGATTTCGTAGTATACTTTCACATAAGAATATTACCGGTAGTCATAAAAATTTTTTGTCTGTGTATTATACAATAAAACGTTCTAGATTGGAATCAATAAAAATCATTCGAAATTGTCTTATTCTCTGACGGTGCGTCATTGCTATTTCTTTCATAAAATTGCATCATTTTGAAGTGTTCAAAAGCCATTATTTGCAAAACCCCGCATTTTTATGCCTTTTTAAACTGCAAAACACATATGAATTCAATGATGTTTGTTATTTCGACATTCAAATGTATTTTTAAAAAAATTGATTTCCATGATTTTTCAAAAATTTTAAATCATTTTTTTGAACTTTCGGTCTGCCATTTTTAAATATATTCCTTCTTTAATTTACACATTTGGAAATGTAACTCTAAATAAGCGAAATACATAAAAATGCATATAAATGTTTTTTATACAGTTTTTGCGTTCCTATAAAGGTAGACAGATTACATAACTAATCTTTTTACTAAGAACTTATTTATGTTGAAATACCACCTATAGAATGCGACATCCATGTTACAATATATGTAAAGACAAAAACGGTTGAAAATTCTTGACAAGGTAGATTGCTGGACTTACTACAAAATTTAGTATGCATTTATTTTTGAGTAACAGCTGCTTATAAAGGAGAGATTCTTACAGAACAAAATCCCTTTTTTCATTTCCTTAAAATTGAAAATTTTATATTATATATATAAAGCAGTCATTGATGTTTCCTGGTGTTAATTACGCATTGTAAAATTCAAAAAGATAAAATGTGGATAAAATACAAAATTACCGAAGAGTGAGACAAGATATTTTCATAATACGAAAACCATCTTTGAAACGTTAATATTAATGTTTTAAAGTACAAAGTTTCAAAGGTTAATATTAATGTTCACATTAATATTAATCTTTGAAACATTAATATTAATGTTTAATGACAATGCATTAATCCTTTAAATAATCTTACTTTTTTTCAGACTTAGGGAGTCTTATTTTAAAAGTTTGAGATTCATTAATTTTACAATGATTAATATTTCGATGATTGTAATACTTTTAGTATGTATTCTTAAATAATAATAAAAATAAAAAGTTTTCAATTCGGGATCGATTACTCGCTCGTTCTTCCTTTTTTTTTTCTTTCTTTTTTCTTTATCGTATAGAAATATAGAGAATGTATTGTTATCAAACAATTCGAATTCGAGATACAATGCAACAAACAATGCGAACTAGATATTTTAACGAATCTCCATGTTTTAGAACCCACCTCTCAGAATTCGAAAAACTCATTTTTGTAAAATGAATGCCTATCTGTGTGACAAAATTAACTCAAAATTGCTTTGAGTCACACGGCTGAAATTCGGTATACTGTTTTTTCAGATTTCTATCTAAGTTTGAGTAAATTCTATTCGGAGGAGGTCTGTCAGCTATTCGAATATAAGTTAATAAGATAGTTTCAAAATGAAGAGAACTAGATAGATGAAATCCAGTACACAAATTTAACATTTATTGTATAGACAGCTACCAAATTTCGAACGAAATCCAACTATAGGTTGACTGTTTGTCGAACTATACTTTCAGAAACATGTTAACTCAATAATTGAAAAATGCAATGACTTAAATAAATCAAATTAGATATGGGATTTTGTGACTGCAAGTGCAGTTTTGTGTCAAATTTTTACTCCAATAGGTTGAGAGAAACGTTCAAACACACGAATTCGATTTTCGGATACTATTAACCTCACGTGAAGGATTAATCGCCAAAAAACTCGCCAAGGATCACACGATAGACTCAGTAAAGATGCTAAATCCATGCCAAAATTTTAATATTTCGCACCTATTGTATGTCAGATATTGTATGCAAGATATTCTTTGGCAAGACATATTTATTAGAGAGTATGCGAGAAAATTTTGAGGAGACTTCTCCCCCTGGTTTACTTTCTCGTATAGAAGAAGTATGGAGGAGATATTGTAATCACCAAACAATTTGAAGATTTTGATAAAACTCAACGCCTCTTACTTTCCTGAATCTGAAAAACAGATTTTTAGCTTGTGGTGAAAAGCTTATAAGCCAGATAATAGCTACAGAACACGGGCAATTGCTTTTGTCTTGTGGTCTCGTTTCTCGGCTGCGAAGCACAAGGTCCCAAGTTATATCCCCGCTCATTCCAATCCGCTACAAGCTCTTTGTCTGTCTGTGAACAGTATAACTTGAAAATACAGATAACATTTTCTAGACATCTATCTAATTTTGAACAAAATCTATGCAGAGGAAATCTATCTGTCTGGCTGTTCGAGTACAAGTTATTAACTACAAAATGCAAAGACCTTGAAGGATAAAATTTAGCATGCACAGTTTTAGCATCTAAAATACAAATTTTAGCAAATTTTCAATCAAATCTATAACGGTTTGGACTCCCCCGTGCATGTTAACACAATAATTCATAAACACAATGACTTTTATCAATGGAATTCCCCAATGCCATTCGAAGCGTTTAACGAAGGAGTCCATAATTTTATGCGGGAGGAGAGGGAAGGGAAACTTCATAAATGAGTATACGAGAAAGCTTCTAAGATCACTCCCTTAGGGTTTGTGTTGTTGTTGTTGCTTATTTAAATTCGGTCATTCATTTCGGATTGTTCTAAATCAGCTATGTTCCATCTTGAAGATAGCATATTATGCATTTATATCTGATATTGGTAACATATGAAATTCTGAGTTCAATAAATAGACTAACAAAGCATAAAACACTTTTTTACATATATATAATTTATATTTTTGAACAACTTGTTTCAAAACTATGAGAGGACTACTTTCGATTGGATTTAGTAATTTCGAGCCGCTATTAAATAACGATGATGAATACTGGCTACACTTTTATCCCACTCTACCATGCAGATGTTTTACTCATAAGAATGGTGACGTGGTGGAGAAATTTGGAGAGGGTGTGCCAGCTCAGGTATCGTCATCTGACAGTGGTTCAAAATTACGAGGTCCGTCCCCAAATATCCCTAGTGTGGATTTAAAAAACAAGACGTTAATATAATTAAACTAAACATAAGAGTGGAGTTAATACCAAAATAAGCTTTATAATGGGTAATATTGTATATTGTAATATCTTAGGTGATATTGTATGTACCTACTATGGAATAACGATTCCAAATTTCAACAGACTAATTCTAATATTAGTGCAATTTAACTAGATAATCACGGCTTTTGCGTTCTGAAGCAGCAATAACTGTGAAATTCAGTTAAATTTTTTCTTTCGGTCTCTGGAAATTAAAAATATTTTCCGCTTAGTTGTCCTTTTCATTAACCTGGTTTAAATCCAATCCACTCGTAAAAGAAATATAATGCTCAAAGTCTACCGCATTATACATCTTTGGGGGCGGGCTTATCTGATGCAGTGACCCACGATGTGTAAAGCGCCATCTACTATCTAAAGCTATTAATTACCACTTTTTTTTTTTTTGAAATTTTTGGCCTTATAAGTTATAGATTTGCAAATAAAGTTGTGTAATAGTTTAATTATTTTCAAATTATGTTTTGTTTTGAAGAAAACTGGGGAAATATTTATGAGAAAGGGTATAGTTATAAAATAAACAATTTCAGGAAAAAAAAAAAGTTTCAGCAAGTAACAGATTGTTACTATAACCCTTAAATTGCATGCTTATGTTCGGCATTTCATTATAATCTGAAAACAAAGCCAAAATATTTATGTTTAAAATATAGAAATTTTATTCCGTTAAACTTACAGATGAATTCACACTTTTTCCTTGTAAAAAAATGAAGCACAGAATACACATTTTCTGCTACATACAAAATTGATTCATATATACAGAATGAAACTAACCTATCAGGAGTACCAAATGTATTTTTGGCGCCTAGTTGTATACCTAAAATTCCTAAATCCCCAAATGGTAATCATGACATCTAATGAGTTAATACATTATTAACGGTCACAATATTCACTTTCGGGAGTACAATCTACGAGTTTGAATCAAAACAGCATAAGATTTTCTAAAAATTAAGAGATGACCTAGTAGGTACTTACTTAGTGGAACTGAACTTTATTGTACTGTACTTTTCGGTTAAACAGTCGCATATATGACAGCATTCTATGAGATGTTTTGATTGCTTCATTCAAAAAGTGCATTTCACAGAAGGCACATTTCTTTAGAAACGAATTATGAAAATGATGCTTGCCAACGATGCATAACTAATAAACAATATGACAGCGCCATCTATAATCTCAACTTCGCGATTAAACATTCCGTTATAAAATAGGCTTATTTCATTTCCATGAACATATATTATCCCTTTTTGAGTAAAGTTTCAGCATTATTATGAATCTTGTCAATTATAAATGGTAGAATTTCGCTAATCACTGCTTGTTTGAGACCTTGGATTAACGAAGACTTTAATAAAGATTAATTTTTAAAAGAAATGATAAATTCCGTTTAAATTTTTTTCCCTAATTCCTTCAAATATTTTTGCTTACCAATTCCTTCATACAGTATGAGCACACATAATAAATCTTTGCCAATAAATAATAAAAGTTATTGACTGCCGAATGGCAAGGTAGCAGATGTACAATTTGTAGCAATCTAAGAAGTTAGAATGTGAAGAATCGAATCCTAATTCAAACAAAGTTTCAATTCAACGTGAATATATGTTCATCATGAAAGTAATACATCTTTAAAAAAAAATTTCTCCGTTTTTTTGTATTACTCGATAAAATTGTCGAAAAATATATACATAATTCTTGCATTTATAAATGAATATTTAAAAATGAAACAATAACTTTTTTTCTCGTATATGTAGTACAGAGTAAGTATAATTGTCAAAAAATTCGAACTCGAGATTTCGACGAATCTCTACATTTCAGACCTCCTTGTGTATGTAGAACACATTTTTGGAAAATGTCCATTTGTTTGTGACAAAGGTAATTCAAGAAGGCTTTGTAGATTTGTAGATTTCTGTCAAATCTTGAGCAAAATTCTCTCAAAGGAAGATTGTCTGTCCGCCTGTTCGTCGAAAACAAACGAAGAGATCTAGATAAATTTCGATACACAGATTTAACATCTATAGTCGAGGCATCTATCAAATTTTAAACAAATCCAGAGAGAGGTTGACCGTCTGTCGATCTGTACATTCAGAAACATGTAAACGCGATAACACAAAAATGTAATGAGTTAAATATATCAAATTTTGTATGGAATTTTCTGACTACAAGTGTAGTTTTGTGTCAAATTTTAGTTTCAATCGGCGATCAATCAATAGATGGCCAAAGATTAATCGCTAAAAAACTCACCAAGGATGACATGATAGTTTCAGTAAAAATAGCAACTTCATAAGAAAGATTAATATTTCTTAACTACTGCATGCCAATTCCATGGAAAGCATTCTCTGATATTCAATCTGAGATACTCCTGTTCAAATTTGTGGTTCGAACTCGCAACGTTAGGGTTCATAGCCCAGTAATAAGAGCACTAGACAAAGGTGTACACACCAATCCGGAAGTTGTTATCTGGCTTATGAAGTTAGCACCACAATACTCCCCCACCAGTGAGTCGGTGGAGTTTATCCGCCAAGCGTTATGGCGAGCGACGACGAGTGTGTGTGAGTGGTTGCTGTTGTCCGGGTCGCCAATGTTTGAGGTTCGAACTCGCAACGTTAGGGTTTATAGCCGAGTAACAAGAGCACTAGACAAAAGTGTACACTCCAATCCGGAAGTTGTTATCTGACTTATGAAGTTACCATCACACTCCCTTTATCATAAAGTATAGGGAAAAATTTTGGTGAGATTACTCTCGATGGCTTAAAACAAGAAAGTCATTTTGATAGACATACTACCTTATGATTCATCAAAGTTATTTTGTAAAATATACAGCAGATAACAAAAATTTATAAATAACCTAAAAACAATCAATTTTTTCGTATTCACGTCCATCTAAAGCAAACTAAGTTGTGGATTCGAAATTGGATTGTATTTAAATTCGTCGTTTTTGTAGGCATGATACACGTTCAAACTTTTATCATTGGTCAAACAACGGCGCTTCTGTGTGACATGGTGGCTCTAGCGAGTGGTTGTCATCTTAGGTATTCTTTTCCAAACACGACTTACTATTTTGATGTTTGTTGCCAAACTGACTTTCTAAATTCTCTTTAGATTTCTAACTATATCAATGAAAGGGAAAAATTATTACAAATTTCATACCGGGTGTCCAAAAATGATTGCTGGATTTTGAAAATCATTAAAAATATCGTTTTATGCTTGGGAAATCAGAGAATTTTACTCCACCAATCATTAGGGAATTCTATCCTACCAAATTGCAAATTTAGTTAATATTAGTACTGGCTGGTTGCGTTGCAGCTAATCAGCAACAGTTAAATTACTTGAAATCTGGAAATTTTTGTCTCGAATTGCGCCATACTGTTGCTACAAATGGGGATTACATTGAAAACATCGTTATTTAATTTTTTTGAGACATTCCAAACAATATTTTCATACTGCTTTTAATTTTCTTACATTACAGAGCCATCTGTCAGTACAATGTTAAATACATTAGCAATTTGATGAGGTAAAATTCCCTGATATCCCAAGCATAAAGCCGCGAACGATACCCTTTTATAGCACTGCATCTATTTTTTTTTTTTTTTTTTACTGATTTTCAAAATTTATCTGTCATTTTCGGAATAGAAGGTACATAGTAAAACTAAGCATAAAGCAAGCATCATAATGTGCAAGCATTCATAGCAGTCGAAAGTGAATGCAAGTCTGTTAATTCACAATTACAAAACATTCACTCAAGCAATACAATTTTCAATCACAGCCCTGCCTCTTAAACACATATATAGCAATTCAATGGAAAATTATGCGATTATTTTTATATTAAATTTGCATATAAAATTTTCTTAATACACGTTGTTGATTTTTAGCATTTCATTTATGAATAAGGAGTTGGTTTAAACCAATAAAATAGTAATTTAGATAATGTAGAAAAGTAGTCATTCAGTAATGCATCGAAGATTTCACTTATTTAAATGATTTATCCTTGTTAACAAGATTTTTTTTTTCTGTTTCAACTCGTTAAACTCTTCGTCCTCTGATTTTCGCTCGTTGAAGCATATCTGTAGCGAAAATTGTTCCATAATTGAGTCTAATTTTGCATTTAAATCACTTAAGATTTTTTCATTTGAAATGCTTCGTATGCATCAAGAAATAGCTCACAATACTGAAGATGCTGAAAGCGTATATAAATTAATAAGCGAAATATATACGAAATTATATTTTATTTATAATGTTTCTAGTATCTTTTTAAAGAAAGTATAATTCAGACATTTGTTATCCAACAAGATATTTAATAATTTAGTTTTTCAAGTAAGAAAAGCTTTTAAGTATATGAAAAAAACAAAACTCAAAAAAGTTTCAAACCTTTAGTCTTTGACATGCTAGAATAACAATATTTTAATTTCGAATTATTTATTATCAAATTATTCTAAAAACTTCTCTTAATTTTACAATAACATGCAGACAAAAAAAATGCATTTAATACAATAGCAACGTACGGCATATTAATTTAGTTACTGAAACAATGAAAAATATTATTGTAAAATGTAAAAATATATTTCTAAAAACTTTTTAAAATTGGAGAAAGAATTGTGCGAAAACAAAATTAGTATCATGAAATGTTTATATTTTTAATTCTTAAATTAATTTAATTTTTTACAATTAATTTAATTATACAAAAATTTCAAAGATGGTTTTTGAGCAATATTTTCTGCAAATATTGAGGGAAAAATTAAACTTAATTTTCAGTTAAATAACGAATGAATCTATATAAGTGAAAGTTATAATAATTATAATTAAAATTTCTTTTTTAGGATCTGCAGGTCGGAAAATGAAGTTTCTTTAAAATCTCGATGTCAAGCATTTTGTCTATTACCATAAATATATGTTTTGTGTACGAGTAAGTATAAACTTTAGAACAGGATAATCGGGTATCTGATTCTCGCCAAATCAAACGATCAAAATTCGCAAAACCAGCTACCATAATGAGAATTTTGATACATCTGGCGATGTATCGTGTTAAAAACCTTACAACTTGGCGCGCTTCGTCGACACGTACTCGATTTTGTCGTTGTTGTTTCTTATGGCACTTGCCATGGACAAGCCCGCTGTTACGAAGACAGCGATTTAAGCCGGTGGGGGAGCATCTCTTGTTTTTATAGTAGCGCCAACTAGGGCTAAGAGTACGACTTTGCTACTCACGCAACACTCATTCGCTTGCACAACCCCTTTTTACAGGAGGGCACATTCACACATCCCACAGATAGAACAATGAAAGAACAACCATACCTAACCCGGGACTCGAACCCAGGACGCGCAGATCACGGGGACGCCGGCCAGGAATCGATTCTTCAGTATTATTCAATTACGTATTAATACCACCGCAGCTACAGATTTGGCGGTTTTTAAGTGTTATCTGCGAACAACAGGATTGCTCTTTATTGGCGCATTAGTGCAAAAAACGCCAAATCTGTAGCTGCGGTGGCGTTAATACGTAAGTACCGAATTCTGAAATATATTTATGTTCAGCTTGTATTCTCATTCAGTAATACTCAATCCTCCCCCCCCCCATACATACACTGCAAGCTTGCAAACTGAAACAATCAATCGAATATACAAATAAAACGACTAAACAAGCAGTTTAATTACTTTTAATGATATCCACAAAAAAATAAAATAAGAAAATCTTTGAATTAATTTTTATAATGTAAAAATGTATATAGAAAATCTTTTGCAGTTCATTTTTGGCATATTAATTTAAGTGAATTAATAAATTAAAAAGATAATTCTGCACTCATTTTAAAATTTCTATTTGTTTTGATTTGAAGATCAATTCTGAAGACTTATTAATATTTTATTAAAAAAAATACTTATAGAATTTCTCCTCAGTGGGTTTAATGACAAATTAAATATTGACATAATATGAAATTTTTAAAAATGTTAATACTCTCTTAACAACAATCATATGTTTGCTTTTCGCATCACATCAAAGCATTCAGTTATCGGTGTATGTTGGGGACCTGTTTGAAATTAGACGATAATCATTTTCAGTTTTTGCAAGCGACTTTCTTCGCTGTTATTTAGAGCTTATGAGATAAAATATCTGCTTTAAATATTTGCCGCTAGTGACGCTCCAATCAGTCTGAGAAAACAGCTCATAATCTTTTAAACAGAAACTTAAGTTACTTCTGCATTTCCTTTCTTCAAGCAATATCTCGCTTTATCAAATAGATTTATTAAGAGATTTATTTTGAAATATCCTTTTATGATTATTTTAAAATATCTTTCTACTTTAAAATCCTGTCTTCTGACTTATCTTGTTTATTCATATTGTTAGCAAAATTTATTTGCTTGAAAATATTTTGTGAATTTAACGTTATAAGGTTTGTAAACGGGTAATATTGTCTGCAAATTTCTTGATATGATATGCATAAGGCAAAATCCTTCTAAGCCCTATGCAATACAGGTTGTTAAATCGGAAACTACCGAATTCAGCATTTAATTACATTTTGGATGGTAGATGCTGCCTACTAAAGAGTTTTTTCGAAATTTTTATTTGATTTTTAATTAAAAATTAATAAAAATGTAAACATTTACTTTTAGTCAGTAACTTTAAAGCATATAATTGTACAAAACCCATTTCACATCACTTTAAACTTCAAACCTTTTCAGCGGAACAAATTTATTTTCGCATAGTTTTTTTCTTTAATTATAATACATTTTTCAAAATTATCTTTAAACACAATATTGGGATTATATTTGTTAAATAATGCTTGGATAAAAACAACAAAATTGTAAATAATCAAAACGAATATTTTTAATAAATTGCTTGCTATTAAGTAAAAATATATATTAAAATTTTATTACTTTAATACATTTCAAACCGCTGGACATTTGTTAACACTATAACGTGTTTAAGCGGGTAGCATTTTTTATTATGAAATCATTACAAAAAATAATGCAAAAATATGCGTTTATGGGCGCAAACGCCATATTTGGCTATACTGCGCCAAAATGGCTTCGCGAACTAGCATCAATGCAAATGAATCAAACCTACAACATTATCCTATTTTGGTACGTTAGATCAAACTTTCGATCTCCTATATTTTAAATTTAATGGCAAGTAACTTAAAATGAATTTTGTATGTTTTGCTATAAAAAATCAACATTATATCAAATTTACTTGCATGAAATAAAATATTCTTCCCATAATGGGGAAATAATGATATATATAACGTATTTTGATGCTTTTATAGGAATTTATCCTTTTGCTCTAAATCCTTCCTTTCAAAATTTTCACTCTACCCTGATTTTATGATCTGTGACATAAAATCCATTGTTTGTAAACATTCCGTGCTCTAAATCTCCTTGACTCCAAAAGAGAGTGTATCTTTGTATCACTAGATCAACTGTCTTCAGCTAGGGTTCTCAGTTGATCCTTCGTTTGTTTAACAATAACTCGCTAATCCTATATTCTAAACTTGGGAAACCGTTGAAAATTAATTTCACGATACATGTAATAAACTCAGTTATGGGTTTATGCTTCATTGTTTTAACCGGAAATGACACTTTTTTTTTTTTTTTTGTCAAACTGAAAAGGAAATTTATAGTTTTATTTTCTTTGCTTTTAAGCTTGCTTAACAATTTCGTCATAGTTGCTGACATTAGAATATGTTCTTAGTGTATTTTATGGATTTTATTTCAGACGTAAAATTTCCAAGTAGAACAAACAATAATGCCGACGAATTATTACCAAAAAAAAGCCTTTATTTTCTTATTCTTCAGAATGCTTTGTTAAAATTAACGACTGCTCATCATTTTTCCAACAGACAAAGTTCATGGATGATTCACCAGAATCTCGCTTACTCATGGTGATGCCACCTAAATCATGATAAGAATAAAAAAATTAATTTAATTAATAGTTCACAAAATCATATTTATTTTAAACAATACAAATGAATTAACAGATATAGCGTATTTAATTTATTTACTGCAAATAAAGAACTAATTTCATGACATGAATTACCTTAAAAACAAGGTTTATAAAAATGATTTTCCTTGCAATTTATTTATATGGAAAACGATATTAAATTATTTGTAATGGTATTTTATAGAATAAATGTACGAATTGTTAGCAGAATCCACTGTATGGTGATGAAATAAGATGTTGAAGTATTTAAAATCAATTAAAAGTTTATTTATTCGCGCTTACTATAACAAAACACAACATAGCGATCCATTGGAATCTCAGTAATAAATTATAGTAATAATTGAAATATTAACCTTCGTATGTATATATATCAGCAAACTAAAATGATATAAACACACGAGGTGTTGTCAATGGTGCAAATATATAAAACAGAAATATCCAGTTGCAGTTTTTCTCAAAATATGATTGACACCCCAAAAGCAAAGTGGCTGATGTACAATCTGTGGTAATCTATGAGGTTCAAATAGATGTTTTTAATCGTCTCATCATCCGATAAATGAATGTGCGTGAAATTTCAGCCAAATTCCTTAGAATTTTCTGCATTATTTTTATTGCAATTGCAAAAATCGTTGCTAATTCAAATAACTTGTCATTTGTTAAAATTACCATAATTCTCAATCAGTTTTGCTGTGTTCTTAATTCGACAATATGAAATTAAACATTGATGAATGATTTCCAACTTTTATTTTGATATGCATAAGAAAGGTTTAGTTGATTTGCACTGAAAAGAAAATAATTCTGAAAATAAGTAAATTAAAAAAAAATCGTTTGCATTTCAATATGTAGTTAAAAAAAAATACTTTAACATAATTATTTGAAACGGCTAAATTACAGTTAAATGAAAGAAAATAAATCGTTTGTCACTTAATTTGTTAGAATATCGTTTTGAAGAATTATGATAAATTTGACAATAAATTACTTTCATGTATTTATTTTGTATTTTACATTTTACAAATAAAAAATGTAGTTTGAACATTAAAAAAAATACTTAAGAGTAGGTGACGGTAAAGCGAATATGCCTTAAATTGGTAATAAGGATTTTAATGTAAATAATGACATACATTTGTCTTTTTATATGTCACTTTTATTTCAATATTAGTATATGGTTCCTATGCAGTGCGTTCAATTTTCAATTAAGTGTAACTCATTCTGTTTTAAAGATATGAGTACGTACTTTTTGTAATGATGTTGCTGCATACAAAATTTAAAGTTTTCTAAGTTTGTCTAGAGGAGTCGTATAAAAATTAAAAAAAGTTTAACTTTTGGAAAATTAAAAGAAAAAAGTGTATGAACATGATCTTATTTTGCACCGTATTTTGAACTTCTTTGCAATTTACATTGGCCATTTATCTCTAACGGGTAAAAAATTAAACCGCGTTTCAATCTTTTTGGGTACTCTGTATACAAAAGAAAGTATTGCAGTCATCAGTAAATAAATAAATGAAATAAAATAAAGAGATAAATAAATAAATAATTTTTAAAAATTGAATCTCAAATTTGAATTTCAAATCTTCACGTTTCAGACCCCCTTGAGGAGTTCGAACACACATATTTTTAGAATTATTGTCTGTTTGTGAACATTATAACTAGATAAATGAAATTTTGTTTAGGGTTTCTACTCCAAATTTGCAAATTCCTGGCGAATTTTGAACGAAGCTCAATCAGTGGAAGATTATCTGTCTGGTTGTCCGAATACATGCTAACATGGTAATTACAAAATGAAAAGAGCTGGATCAATAAAATTTGGTACATAGATTTAATCTTAAAGTATGGATGTGTTTCAAAGTTAGAAACAAAATAGTCAAAGGGTTTAACCTTTGTCGGACATTATTTTCACAAGGAAGTAAAAGCGATAACTCAAAAGCACAGCAACCTAAATAAATGAAATTTAGTATATGATTTTGTAATTACAATTGCAATTCTATGCCAAATTTTGATTTTAATCAATCGAGTAACAGATGTCCAAAATAAACATTCGGTTATTTTTCACCCGTCCTTTACCTAAATACTAGTGATTAACTGCCAAAGATCGAATTCTTAAAGGCTATTTTATCTAATTTAATTTATTTTTGTACAGCTCATATGTAATATTAAATGTAAAAAAGAGGTGAAATTTGCAGTAGCAATAATAATCTGCTCAACACAATGTGGAATAGCGATTTATTGTTTATATGGCTTCGTTGCAGAGGCTCAAACTTAGTCAACATTTCATAATTACCAGATAAATTTTTCGGAGAAAACAATCAAGATGTTACAAAAGAAAATAAACACAGTCGCCCAACAGTAATTTATTATTGCTCCCTTATTGTTAAGTTGGAAGAATCAACGAAAGTTTTTGAGCGAAGGTATTAAATTTCAAATTTCTTTTTATTTCATACGTCAAAGAAAGTCTGTATATAAAACCAATGAAAATAGTTAGCTGAAGTCTGCTCAGGTTAAATCTCAAAATGATATATTACTCTAACACCTTTGTAAAATAATAGGTCACGAACGCCATAGGTGTTCAAATTTATATTTCTAGAGTCCCACGAATGACATTTGTGTCATTCTTAGTACAATCAAGAAATTAGGTTCTTGTGTACTAACTGCATTCCATTGGTGAACAATAGTTACGAAATACCGAATCTATCGTCTTTACGAATCTTGCTGGCTACCTTTGGCGATTCATCGCTGGCATGTGGTTGATACAGAAGTACAAGAAAATAGATTATGTATTTGAAACCTTTCTTACAATCCATTGAAACCAAAATCCGATATAGAATTAGAATTGTAGTCACGAGATTCCATACCAAATTTCATTTATTTAATGCACTAGGAATTTGATTTTGAATTACATTTGCCAAATTTGGTTTAGAATTTGATATGAATCTATATTTATATATTAAAACTGTAAATCAATTCCCATAAATTATTATTTTTTAAAATAATCGCGTTTACATGCATGCAAAAGCAAACCACCAGAAGGTTAACTTCCTGACGTATTTGGTTCCAAATTTGATGTGGGTCAATATCTTAGGCGTTAAACCTGAGTATCAAAGAGTATCAAATTTTATCTCATTCTTTACGTTTTACTTTTACCGTGTTCACCAATTTTCGGAAAGTCAGATATTTTCTGGATGAATTTCGTTCTGAATTTGATGAGGGAGGTCTGAATTTGAGTTTCATCACAATGTCAATTTCGAATTTTTTGAGGATTAAATTAAATTATCTCTGTATACTTTGGATATGAAAAAGTAAAAATTAAGACAAATACCATCAATTTTATTTAATGTATTGCCAAAATAATTAAATAATTATTAATAATATTAAATATGCTAAAACGCTTTTCGACATTGAAATAATTGCAACAAGTGCTACAATAAATCCAAGACCTAATAGGTATAATTTGCTTCACACTTCAGTGTGAAATTAAAAGATTACGGAAGTTGTCTGAATTTCTTAGGTTCGACTTTCGAAAGTTCATCAAATTATTCAAAATAATTTGGGAAGTATGACTGATAAATTTGCATCTTCATTTTGCTGATAAATATTATCAAATTCAACTAATTTATGTCTAATCTGGCACTATAATTTGATGCACATTTATTTAAGGTGCGTTAGTGTCTCTTTTAAATCACTTTCTCGCTTTATTAATGTCATTGTTAAAATTCAATGTAAGTCATTTAAATTATAATCTTATTGTCACTTAACCAATTAATAAAATGAAGTTTTCATCCTCTTTAAATTTGATATAAAGTAGTTTCTTAATCAATAACTAACAACCTTTAAAATTTAGATAAAATAGTTTTCGTTTAAATTATTTTTTTTTATTATCTTTCCTTACAATATTTTAATTATTTTTACAATTGCTACTATAAAATACTGTGTTAATAAATCTTAAAGCCAGGTATTTCTACATAATTTTCAAATGTCAATTTATTTGCAAAATTATTCGTTTCAGTACTAGCAAAGAGAGTAGGGATTTTTATAAGTCGAAATTTATGGAAAAAAAAAGTCCAAAAATCAGGTTTTTTTGGAATAATATATTTTAAATAAAATTCTGTTGAATTTTTAATCGAGCCTGGATTATTACATTTTAGATTATATTATTAATATTATTACCTTTTAATTTTTTATTGTTTAATATATTTGGTTTTAAGCAATTTCTTTTTATTTAAAAAGAATTATTTCACAATTATTTTTGCCATTTGTGAATATTTGTTTCTTGGAACATTTTTAAAACTGCCTGTACTGCATTTTTCGAACACTTTTGTTTCGCGAAACTATTAAAATCTCAATTTAACAAGTGATGAAAATAGGTATATTAAGTTTGTTTGTTTCGGAGAATATTAAATGGGCTTTTATGAAAATCTTTATCCAGTTTTCAGGGTAACATCAAATGCAAAAAATATTAATATTAATATTGTAAAACTAATAAGGTCGAAGACCTTTTAATTATGGTGTATCTGTCAAAAACTTGATAGATATTCACCATAGAAAAAAATAACCTCTTCATCAAAATTTATTTTCTGAGAATGTAGATAAACTGCAGAAATTAAAGAATTTCTCTTCACTTTTTTTTCGAATTTTCATCAGAGAGGTGAAATAAAATAAAGAACAAACAATTACGAAAATAGTCACTTTATTTTTCCCAGTACAAAAGTGCTTGAACATCAGAACAAAACAACTTTTTGGACATTCCCAGTGCTTTTGGTCCGGGAAAAAAAATTAAAAAAGGATGGACATTTGGCTTGAAATTTATAAATAGAGAGATCGAACTATCGGTGTATCAGGAATCTGCAAATAAAAATGGATTTTCATTATTGGATTGATTTAAAAAAATATTCATTTTGAATTAACATAATACATTATTTCATAGTGGAAAAATTTATAATAAATTATTAATTTAGAGGCAGCAATTTTTTTTAATCACTAAATAAAAAAAATACATTATTTTCGGATTTAATTTTTTTATTAATAATATCTTTACTTATAGAAATTTTAAATTTCAAATCGAAAAGCAATTTCGTTGGTCCAGTTTGAAATTACATAAGCATTATTTCCGAAAGTTTTAATGATTTTCTATCATGAGCATGTCTAGTACATTTGTCAGAAATGTCTGTCAAATGACAAAACTGGCATTTCCACGATACCATTCATCACGAACCAGTGGATGTTAAAGATTACAAACACAATGACCACATATCTTCGGTGTAAAGGAATGTCGCCATTTTGATTTCCTTGTAGAGTAATTTTGATTAAAACTACCATATGCCATGATTATGTATCAATGGTTACTGGACGGAGGAGTATTTCTCCAAATATAACGTCTGGCGCCAAAATACCTCATTAAGCTTATGTGTAGGAAGATATAATGATCTGGAAGATAGTTTCATGGAGATATTTCTGTCCTAATTGTCACCACATGTGCGATAGCTAAATTTTTTTTGATTCATTGAGTTATATTGAATTTCCTTTAATAAATGCCTCTATTCGAAAAAATGATCATATGAATTCAAATATAAATCCCTGAAACTTTCAAGATTAATAAAAAAGAATAAGGATCTTTATTGATAACAAATTAAATTTGTATTTTTGATGTCTCCTTTGCGAGGAATGGGGTGACTGTGCCACCTCCACTCGTTGGTAAAATAAATTTCTTCTGTTTGGAATTGATGGTTTCGCCTAATTTATCACTTGAAAACTATTATGAGTAGATGCAGTTACCTGATGATTGTTGAGCTTATAATAATCCTCTGGGAGAAAAAAAACCCACTGATCTTTAAAAAGTGACAGAAACCTCGTCTTTGAACAACGCTATCATTTATTTAACTGATGAAATTTGTATTATATATGATATATGATGCACGAAACTAAAATTAGTATATGGCCGTCATTTGGTATCTGAAGCAAATCTGAATTCGAATCACGGCTTTTGATGGTAACCTTAACCGACTTCTTCAACCCACCCGAAGGCACACGGATAAATCTGATTGACCGTACCGCCACGACAGCAACCCTGGAGACTCTAAGGGCCTTCACCGGCCACGATACAACACTTCCCGTGGGAAGTATGTTCCGTCATCGATAGGAAGTAGCCGGTCCTGACTATTTCTGTACCCATCCGAATGACGAGAACTAACCACCATACTAGAAATTTCTCGTCCTCATTTCTGAGGGGCCTCTGGTGAGAAAGCTTGTAAGGATAAGCATGCTTTAACACCTTAGCAGTATCAACGACGGAAGATATGAATACTTTAGATTGGCTTCTTAGCTAATTGAAGAACCGTATGTTTTAAGTGGTTTAATATTCCGGAAAATGCGTTTTAAAAAGGTGAGAGAGTAGACTTAGATCACAATATCCTTACCTATTTCTTCCATACGGGAGCAACGTAAGCAGCAGCCCCATAAAAGGGTGGATAGAAGGGTGCAGAGGCAACGTAGGATGCGGGAAGAGCTCCAGGGGCGATGAGGGGGGCGGCGGCTGGGATGACAGCAGGAGCGGGTACTACTGGAGCAACGGCGGGAGCGGCTACGACAGGGGCGACTGCAGGGGGAACGTAGGCAATGGGAGCAGTATTGTAGACCTTGCCGGTGAGGGCGCTGGAGTATTGTCCTGTCGTGAAATCATAGTAGTTTCCGGCGAAATCCTTCACTCCTCCAAAGCTTGCTGCGGAGCAGACTCCGAGGAAGACGGCGAGGAGAGCGAGAGATGCCTGTGGAAAAAATAAAGGCAGTTTTTGTTTATCTCCACCATAAAAGTAGGTTTTTAAACAATAATTGATAATTGTCCTGAATGCATTTTAAAATCTAACAGATATAGGAAGTTCATGAGTTAAGGGTTTTGGTAAAGGGAAAATGTGGTGTTTTCTGCTAATCATAGAAATCTTGGAGTACCTAAATAGCATTTGTGTAGAAAGACTGGTTAATAAATATGATGTCTTTTTGTGGGCTTTGTTCTGCTTACGCATCAGGATATCTGGAAGCAGGATGTTTTTTAGTAGGCTTTGTTTCTGCTTTTGCATCAGGATATATGGAACCAGGATGTCTTCTTGTGTGCTTTGTTTCTGCTTATGCATCAGGATATATGGAACCAGGATGTCTTCTTGTGTGCTTTGTTTCTGCTTATGCATCAGGATATATGGAACCAGGATGTCTTCTTGTGGGCTTTGTTTCTGCTTATGCATCAGGATATATGGAACCAGGATGTCTTCTTGTGGGCTTTGTTTCCGCTTATGCATCAGGATATATGGAAGCAGGATGTCTTCTTGTGGAGTTTGCTTCTGCTTATGCATCAGGATATATGGAAGCAGGATGTCTTCTTGTGGAGTTTGCTTCTGCTTCTGCATCAGGATATATGGGAGCAGGATGTCTTCTTGTGTGCTTTGTTTCTGCTTATGCATCAGGATATATGGAACCAGGATGTCTTCTTGTGGGCTTTGTTTCCGCTTATGCATCAGGATATACGGAAGTAGGATGCCTTTCTGAGGACATTGTTTCTGCTTATGCATCAGGTTATAAGGAAGTAGGAGGCTTTTCTGTAGACTTATGGGGGAAATTGGAATACATTAAAGTATTTCGCTATGAAAGAAACAATAAACCTTGCACCTAGAATGGATATTATGTTTTTAAGGCCCACATTTTTCTAATGTTCATGCATAGCAATAACGGCTTGGTGAACTATCGTAGAATAGAACCTATTACCTGCTTTTTCATGCTTTCATTCACTAGGTTATCATTAAGCTGATAAAAACATTTATAAATCACATCAAATACAAAAAAAATGTTATTTTATAAAATCATAAGTTAGATGTGGATTGCTATATTTTAATCGTTCTTTAAATTATTATTTATTTATTCATTATTAATTCAATAGACTTAACAAATAAAACATAATCTCATGGTATTTAAACTTTTATATAAACGTTAAAAGTAATCTGCTGAAATTTAAAGGTTTTGAAATATACTTTTAAATTATATACTTACGAAAATATACTTTTTTTTGTCGATCTTTTGGGGATATTTTTTTGTAATTTAGGATTTCTTTGTAATTTTAAATGTTAGAAACTGAATGATATAGTTAATGCTCTAAGTCATTTCTGAATCAATCAAATTAAAATGAGTAGAAGTTTATGAAAATAGAAGCGTCTGAAATGCATTAGACACTGCTTTAGAAAAATTATGTAAAAGATCTGTTCAGTAATTCTCCATACAACATCAATAAAATAAAAGCGTCAAAGGTTCAAAATGAATCGGAAAATACTTTGTATGATTAAAGGATTGAAAAAGTTAAGTGAATATAAATTAAAGCAAGGAAAATTTCTTGACATATTCCGAATCAAACAAGTTGCGAAATATATTTAGGAAAAATTAGAGGAATAAGTCTGTTTGGTATTTCTTCAAAACCGTTTTTTTTTAAAGTTAAGATAGATAAAAATATGGTATTCAGAATTAACGATTAAACTCCCGCAGCCATATAAATGCAGATAATACAAAATTTTAAATCTATTGCTTTATTAAATTAAGTTTGAAAAAAGCTTCTTCAATTTTAATAAATAAATTATTCATTTTATAAATTATGCACACTCAATTTATAATTGTAATTAAATAATTAATCAATATTTGAACAAAGTTTATTTTATAAATAAGACACTTTTAAAAAGGTGCGAGAGTTTGCATTAAAAATATCTTCGTCTTAAATGTTTCCTTTAAAAGCTAAAAATGATTAAAAAAAATTATGATTTTTAAAGGCTGTAAAAATTAAATGCGTGTAAGGTAGTGATATAAGATTATTTTAAATTACTTCAAATTTATAAATGAATTAAAAAATTTCACTTAAGATATGCCCGAGAAGAATAATTATCAAAAATAATGTTCAAAAAAAGAATTTTTTTCCCCAACACAAAGAAGATCAAAGATTTAAAACTAATCAGAAATGCTTTCACTTATATAAATTCAGTAATACGTAATAAGAAAATAATGGAAAGAAAAGAATTTTTTGGATTTTTTTTAACCTTTTCTAAAATAAGGGTTTCTTAAATACATTTAAAAGAAGATGGAAATAAAACTATGAATAACCTGCTCAAAAATTATCTTTTATAAGAACTGAAAAAAAAATTATTATATGAAATTATAAAATAAAAAGAGAAAATCCAAAAATCGGAATTAAATCATGTAGTACTCTAATTTATGAAAGAATAGTATGACTGAGGCTATTACCTCTAAAGAATATATATATATATATATATATATATATATATATATATATATATATATATATATATATATATATATATATATATATATATATATATATATATATATATATATATATTCAAGAAAAAAAATTATGAAACACTTTATACTAAACATTTGCTAAGTCTTTTGTGTAAGATATAATAATATTAATTTGTAACTCAATTATCTGAGATTTAGATTATAATATATAGCTGCAAGACTCATGGCATCTTTTCAACGATAAATATTTATGAAGAATATTTTAGAAACTGTTTCTTCAAATTTCCTTAAGACACATTCGAATCATTTTTTTTCCGACTCGATTATTAAATATTGAAAAAGATTTATTTTATGCATTAAAAAAGCATTAAAACGATGCAATAACCTATCTAAGAAAAAAGTTTATTTTTTTAAGCTCTCTAAGACTTATTTATAAGTTACGAAAAAGTTATAAGAATTTATATCCATATTTATAATTCTAAAGCTAAAACAAAGTCTAGATGTCTATTAGAATATTAATTTCTTTAACGCACGAAAAATATCATAAAAAAAATCGAGAGTTATGAACGAACCGTGCTCTTAATTATTATGTATATAAAAGTAAAGCAAATACAAACCAAAGAAAAGGAAAGCAGGTGTAATACTTTCCTTTTCTTCGTTTCTCTAGTTAGGAAAAAAAAAAAAAAATGAGCAAAAATGAACTTACGAATTTTGCCATTTTTGAGGAGATGTAGTAGCTTCTCGTTTGCTGAACTGCGGGAGAATACTTTTCTTCGGTCCGGGCCTCCGTATTTATATTCGACATCCATGGTCAAAACTCATTCAAGTCTCTGTCAAAACACGTCACAGATGCACATTTTCTCTCTCTCCTCTCCTCACCTCGGCCCACCCCTGCCAAAGAATCCATTCTCCAATTGTTTCTGATTGGCGAGCTTTTGTCTTCAAGTATTCTTATTCCAGAATCGTGCTCTGGGTTGGGTTTTCGGGTGTAAATTCCCCAAGGACGCTTTCTTTCCTCGTTTTTAGGGGGCATTTTTTTTGTCCTTAAATTCATTTTTTTCTTCTTTGAGCTGTCAAATATTTCTACAAAAAAATGAATGCTTTAAGGAAATTTAAATATTGATTCCATTTAAAATATTTTTAAAATTTAAATTTAAAACATTTAAAATTATATCAGATTATTTTTATGTATTATAATATTATACACATAATAATTATGTATATAGTATATAATTATATTGTATTATATAGTATACAATATAATAGTACAGTGATTATATAGTCTATATAAAGTATAATATTATATATTTAGTAATTATATTATATTATTATTGTTATGATTAATTATATTATAGTATTAAAATATTTAAAATCATATTATATTAAATTATATCGTTTAAAATATTATTTCACATTTAAAATACTTTTTAAATTTTTAACCAGTTTAGTAGTGCATTTGACGTGTATACATATCAATTCAAATGTTTATTTTGGTTCAATCGATGTGAAATTTTTCTATAATAATAGAAAGGAAGTCTTATTTGTTTTATTACGATTTTTAATAAAATATATTATATATTTTTGTTATAAAATATATTATATATTTTATTACTGCATCGACATGAATCATCGCTTGACTTTAAAAAGGAGGGGGGGGGGGGGGCTGCCCTTAAGGAACTTTAAAAAATAAATTCCGTTGTTAACTGGTTAAGATTTTTTTCTTTTAATATTTAGTCTTATTTTTCATAACGCGGTGTTTATCTATATCTATACTTATAATAAAGCTCAAGTGTGTGTGTGTGTGTGTGTGTGTGTGTGTGTGTGTGTGTGTGTGTGTGCGTGCGTGCGTGCGTGCGTGTGTGTGTGTGTTGGCGCTCTACATGCCAGACCGTTCTACCTAAGCTACCAAATTTGGCATGTGTATACTTTGGAGGCATGAAACATGCACCTCGGAGTGCGGTTTTTTAAAATTTTTAATTAGAATTTTAATTAATTCAAAATTAAGCGAAATTTTAGTGTTTTTCCTCTATAAATTCCGAAAATATTACAAAACAAAATTGATTTTTACATCATGCCGAAATTCAAAAAATAATCTTTTCAATGATGCTAATGTTTTAACGAACAAATTAAATTTCTATTTTTAGTGAAATAAAAATAATTTAATCATATTTTTCAACAATTTATTTCGCGTAAAATCAAAATCAAATTTCAGCTGCACGAGCACGTTGCACGTTTATAGGAAAAAATTAACATTTATTAGCGCATTGCAATCATATTGACAAAAGCACAAATTAAAAAATAAGTTAACTATCATTCCAAATGAACTATATTAAAAATATAATTTTCAGCACGTGTTTGTATGAAATTAAATAAATATGAAACATTATATATATTTTTAAATAATTGCAAGGAGACATTTTTTATGATCTTTCTCAATATCTATATTACTAATGCAATTAAACAGTTTTACTTTAGGCAAATATGATTTAATATGTACAAGATATCTACTCTAATTAGAGCCTAACAGTTTATCTGTAAACCTCTTGTAACAGACATATATCTGCTAACAAATGGTCTAAATGAAATAAATATATTTTAAATAATTATAATTTATGTAATTTGAGTCAATACATGCTGATAAATTATGAATTTTAAATTTTTACGCATATCCTGTGCTATGCGAGTCCCATTTAACAAAGTATTCTTAAGATGGTAATATTTTAAATAAAAAGAGTTGCACACCAATCAACTAAATCAATTACTTAAGCTGACCGACTTATAAAAATTTTAATATCCCTATTCTATAAACTTCATCGATCGCTTCAAAGAAGCGAATCCTCTCCCAGAGTTTCTCAAGAGTGATTGGCCTAGATTATGAAAATGTTGATTGTTCTAATATTGTAATATTCAAAACTTGATAAATCGGTCAGATTTGAACACAGAAAATAGAAACTTTTATTTATTTATTTAAAAATTGGGGAGTCAAGAACATTTTGCAGAATATGATTCCTTAGGACCAGAAGATTGTTTAAAATTTAAACTTCATAATTTTTTGAAATATATTCATAAACCGAAAAAAAATATTATTATTGACAGCGCTCATATCTTTTTATCCCTAAAAGCTGAATTTTTCCTTAAATCTAGGAAATTTTGATTGAATAATTCTTTCAGACATTATAAATTATGAAAATTTTTTTGTAGTGCACAAAGACTTCAATGCCGAAAGACTCTGCGTTCAGTTCTCATATTAAAAAAAAAAAAAAAAAAAAAAAAAAAAAAATGCTGGGATTCACTAAAATACGTCTTTATATTGATTTCAATATTTCCACTTTAATTTAAAATTGAATTTTATGGGCAATATAGAAAATTATAGAGAGACACATAATGCAGTGAACAGAGCGGCTTAAGACAAACATTATAGTATAAGTGAGTAATATGACTATAAAAATGTGAAGCTTACAAATATTTTGCTGAAAAACTTATTATGAGAACAAGTTACATAAAATATTAATTGAACATTTTAGCGAGCATAATACTGGCGAACGACTAGTCGCCAAAGGCGGCTATTGCAAAATAAGACAGAATATCACTCGCTCTTAACGATATAATAGGTTAATCTGGCCCCTCAAAACGCCAAATCAGAGCAACAATAAATGGATCATAAGTTTATACATGTTTCTTTTAACTCCTCTGATTTTTTTTTGTTTTATTTTATTTATTTATTTTACATTTTTATATAGGGAAAAAACCATGTTTTGAAAAATATCCTTGAAATTTTTTAAAATCATTTCCCACATTTTTAGTTATTTTTAAGTTAATTTAACTGTTTATTCAATTGTTCTTCTTGAGTTCTCAACTAGCCCTTAATATCAAGTTAAAATTTACTTACATCATTTAGCCTTTTGAGTACTATATTAAAAATTCTCTTCATGGCAATCATAATTGAAGCTCCAAGTTCTTGACAGTAAAACATTTTACATCTAAACAAATTTTTCTACCGATATCTGTTTTACAAGAAGGTGAAACGACCTTTGTCCCTCCGTTCATCAAGGGACTTCTTCCTCGAAATCTTTCCGCCTCTCGTCTCGTCGTTTGTTATTTTCGGTTTAACACTAGGTTTACCGTGAGTCGGCATATGCCTGTTTTTACCAAAGGTCTTAAAATTATCCCTTTCGGTATTTAATTAGAAAAAAATATAAACTGACCTAGCTATTATGAAATTAAAATAGGAAAAACATTTATATTTTCTATATATTTCTTGAGGCGTGGAGTGATGAAAAGTCAGTTCCTCTCTTTATATTTACTAAAAAAATGTGTTTATTTTCTAATCTGAGTCTTGAAGACCATCTATTCTTCCACCATCATCTTGTACTAAAACACTGACTTACACGTCTTCTTACTAATAACCTATAATAGCTTCTATCTGACTGACTTTCGGCTTCGTCTTCTTGCTTGTTGTGCACACACATTTTACTAACACATACTTATTTCTATATTTATACCTATATCTATGTGCGTCCCTATCAAGCCGAATACATATTTAAATATATATGTATTGTTACGAAATTTCCGGGGGTTCGTTTGGATAGTGGGAATTATATGGTGTGGAGAACACTCAATCAGCAGGCGGCAGTAGAAAATGAAACAACGACGTTTATTTACACGAAGACACACAGGACAGCACAAAGACGGCAACTATATACAGCACAGAAGACGATTATCTTCAGCCGAGACGTGCAGCATACAACCAGACTCTACTGCAGACAGTAGCGCACAGCCTAGTTCAGCACTAGCTTCACTCCGTCGCTGCTCTGCTAATCTCTGGAAGACAAGTTCTTTATCGTCAATTCCAACTACTCTCCACCGTCGATTCCGACCACTCTTCACCGTCGATCTCGACTACTCTGTCGCTTCCGACTAGACTGGTTCACCACCAATTCACGACTGCTCGATCTCGATCTCGATGATAGGCTTTTCAGGGCACCCGTCCTTGGAGTAGGACTATCCCCTTATTGATGTGGCTGATAAGAGCTTTGCTTTTAGTATATTGCCATGATATTAAGTATATTGCCATGATATTCCAATTCACGACTGCCCGGCAGCTGCTTCCTTTTATAGGTCTCAGGAGGCGGGGCTAGAAGCCTCTCAACCAATCAGGAACGTTCGAGGCGTATCTCGGTTCCTACTGGACGGATCGAGAAAATTCTCGATGCTTCGGGTATAATCTATTTTGGCGCCAAAGTCGCCAAGTCTCCAAATGGTCGCCAAGTTTGTCGCCAAGCTCTGGGACCTCCTATGGAACCAACTATGCTGGGAAGCCACATTACAGATTCGTAACAGTATGTATTCTCAACAATATTTATTCGAATGGTCAAAAGGACCCCTTCGGTAAAAGTAGGTATACTACATTGCCTACAATGCCTTGTAAATGTAAGTAATAGTTAATTAAAATATTCTCATAAGATACGGCAATAGTTTTCTTGAAGAAAATTCGAAAAGTTTTCTCAGAGGAGTCAAAATAAACCCTTGGTAAACCTAGTGTTAAATCCGGAGCTTAAAATTTAGTTAGTTTGTCCATTTTCTGCAAATGCCTCGATGATATACGTGATTGTAATAGAAAGATTTTCTTATGAACAGGTCTCGAACTTGGCATTCTTTGATAGCGTTTTGAAGGATGCCGTTCACTTTGAGAGTTTCCGAACATAGCTAACCACCAATATTATTAGTAAAATCTGACTCTCTTCCTCAATTTTTTTATAAGGGAAGAAAAAAAATTCGTTTCAGTGCATGCTTTTGTATTTACTCAGTTACTGGAAAGAAAGAAAGTGATATCACTGACTCTCCGCCCCGCCCGAAGGCACACGGATAAAGAATACTGAATGACCGGACCGCCGCAACAGCAGCAACACTAGAGGAACTGTGATTGAGTCCGAAGGGCCATCACCGGCCAAGGTACAACCCTTCCCGAAGGAAGTACCTCCTTTTATCGATGAGAGAAGCCAGATTCCTACCTTTTAGTGTATCCTCCAGGGTGGAGAGAACCAACCACCATACCGGAAGCTTCTCATCCTCAATTATGAGGTGCCCCTCTGTGGGGTGTTGGAAAAGAAGTAAGGAAACCAAGCACATAGGTTCACTAGAAGATACAAAATACCCTGAATAGTATCACCGGAAAAGTCCCCTTGGAGTAAATTATTCCACAAAGAAAATATGCAAGAATTTTCCTTTGAATATATTTACTAACCTCAATCTTTTGGTAAATAATGCGTTAAATCTCCGAAGTTTAGTTTAGTTATATCAGGCATTAAAGCAGTACTAGAATTTTTTTTCTGACAGACCTCTTAATTTTTAACAGGAGCAAGATGACGAGGGCAACACTTGAGCTTGCATACCCCGATGGATTTAGGGTTCTCCTCTAATCCGTAATAATTTAAGGTTGACCCCGATGGATTTAGGATTCACCAGACCCGCTTACACGACGGTTCATCTGCGGAATCGAGTCTTGAACTTAGGACTCTCGAGTACCGAAGACAAAATCTTATCACCAAGCCACCGTGGTCCTGCGAGTTTCCAAAATCAGAAAGAAAAGATAATATGAAAGAAAAACTCAGACATTTCGAGAAAACGCAGTGCATTTTGTTAAATAAAATAATTAACTAATAGCCTTGTTTTACTTATAAAAATTTTACTTTTGATTATTGATCTTTTTTTTTTGAATTTATTAATTGAATCTTCAAAATTTCTTTAATAGCAAACTTCTACTCAAAAAATTACTTTCTTGCACTACATATGAGAAAGAATTCCATTATAAGAACACTCAGGAATTTAAATTATTTTTAAGACATTATAAATAATTTTCATTGGAGGACGTATTGATAATTTTTTAAAAGATAATAAACATCAAAATATCAATTAAAATAATACTTGCCATAAAAGGAGAAAGGCGAGTTTATAAAGAAAGTCTTTAAAGAGTTGGGCAAAAGTTGTATTAACTTGTATGAGATTCTGAAACTAATGGTATTTAGAGTTTTCAAATTTAACCCCCAGTTGAGCACTGGTGACTCAATGTATCATGAAGATTGAAACTTTATATTTTAAAAAAAACTATGAAATGCAATGCATTTTTACTTTTTCTTATACGTAGTATACTGAAAGTATAGTAATCGTCAAAAAAATCGGATTCTACATTTTTGAAGAATCTTCCCAGTTTTAGACACTGAGTCCGTAAAGTACGTTTATTCTTTTTATTAAATAGAAAATATAACAATAGGAATTCTTTTTATAATAGTTTTAAAAATATTGGTGATTTAATGTTTTATTATTTTTGCTGTTGTTGTTGTTTCTAATGGCACTTGCCATGGACAAGCTCGCTGACGAAATCATCGATTTTAAGCCGAGGGTGCGTCTCTTGTTTTTTAGCAGCGCCAACTAGGGCCAAGAGTACGTCTTAGCTACTCATGAATCACATTCGTTTGCACAATTCCTTTTTACAGGGGGGTACATTCACACATCTCACAGATAGAATGGATGAAGAACAACCATGCCCGAACCGGGACTCGAACCCAGGACACCCAGATCACGGGGAAGAGATGCTACCCCTTTGTCAGGACGCCGGCTTTATTGTTTTTATAATCTTTTTGTAACTTTCTAATTATTCATTGACTTTGAAATTTATTATTGATGTGATGTTTTCGTTCCGTATTTTTGTTAGAGCTCATTACTCCCCCCCCCTCCGTACATAGTGTAGAGAAAATGTAGTAATCATCGAAAAATTCGAACTCGATATTTGGACGAATTTCCGCATCTTAAACCACTCTGAGTTCGAAAAACACATTTTTTTAAAGATATCAGTCTGTCTGTCTGTGACAAAGATAACTCAAAAACGCTTTAAGTTAGACGGATGAAAATTGGATACGCTCTTTACACTAAATGAGCAGGTTTCCTGTAAATTCCGAGTAAACTCTGTTCAGAAGAAATTCGTTTGTCCGGCTCTTCGAATATATGTTAACACTGTAACTTCAAAATGATTAGCGTTAAATGAATAAAATTCGTTGCACAGATTTAACATCTATAGTGTAGACATCTTTCAAATTTTGAGCCAAATCCAACAATGGGTTGACTGTCTGTCGGTCTGTGCTTTCAGAAATATATAAACTCGATAGCTCAAAGATGCAATGATTTAAATATATCAAATTTGGTATGGGATTTTGAGATTACAAATGCAGTTTTGTGTCAAATTTTTGTTTCAATCGGTTGAGAAAAACTTGTCTAAAGCACAAATTCGATTTTTGAATACTATTCACTGCATGGCAGGGATTAATCGCCAGAAAACGCGCCAAGGATGACTCGATAGATTCAGTAAAAATTCTGAATCAACGCCAAAGGTGAATATTTCGTAACTATTGTACGCCAATGCCATTATAAATCATAGTCTGGCATACCAAGTTTATTAAAGAGTATGCGAGAACGTTTTTGCGAGAATGTTTTAATCCAAGATTCCTGCATTCAGTATTTTGAATCGTAATTTTTTTTTTCAAAATTCTAAAACAATAATTACAATTGTCTTTCCTAATTTATCTTGAGTAATTTTTATTCTAATTTAACTTTTGTATTCATTTTAATTAATTGGTTAATTAACAGACGAATTAAAAAGTGTCTTAAGACATCTGTAATAGGAAATATTCCTTTTTTTTTTTTTTTTTTGCTTAAAAAGCATTGGGTTCAAGCGTCATGTGTCTTTCCGAGTATGAAGTGGCAAGAAGCCAAATGAGGATTAGTGTTCCAAGGGCGATATAAGCAATGCCATCTAAGTATTGCTAGTTATGTATAAAATATTTGGCCACTGATTTGGTTTATTAAAAATCTTAGGTAAATTTGCATTTTAGTTGTGACATAATCTGCATTCATTTTTAAATCTATGTTCTTTTTTTTATACTTTTTACTACAAGAATTGTGCAATTCTTCCTCGAAATTGCGCTAGTTACTTCACTTGGCATCGAAAATCGTAACTATTTGATCGGAATCGTATGATTTCGTCTATATTATAACCATAGCAGATATATAATTTTACCGAATGTTCCCAGACTATATATGGCTTTGGTGTATTATGTATGAGGTACAACATGTGATACTGTATTGTTTGTGGTACTATGTAGGACAATTTAAGATGGTTGTAAATATAGAAGGTGAAAATAATGATAAAAAAATAATTTTTCACAATTTTTCTTTTTTTTCTTTGTAGCATTACATATGTGGCGTATCTTAAAGTGTAATTAACTATTGTTTAAGAATTATATTCAGAAATAAATTTTTGTGGATAATATAGAAAATTATCTATGAAATTTTGGAATATGTTTCAGCAATATTTGCATTAAACAATCATCCATCCACTTCTCAGAGCATTCAACATCAAATCTATAGTTCATTACATTCTGCTTAACATAAGGAGCGCTAATAATAATTTTCATGAAGTTTTCTTGATTATCTTTTAAGATATGATGATACATGTGCAGTAGAATTATATAAAAAAAAACCTCGTTCTGAAAATGCATTTTAAGTCTTTAAATGTTTTGGTTGCGAGTTCGAACCCCGCCGGTCGAAGATTCCCCGCGTGCTTGGTGGCTGATGTGTGTATAAATCTGTCGTGGTTACAAAGTCCTCCATGTCGAGAGTAATACTACTGGGGGTACTGGATCAAGGGTGATCGTTTTCTGATTCAGGTCTAAATTACGATCTGTGGTTGAGTGAATGAAATGCGTGAATGAAGTCCGCCCCGTAAAAAGGGTTGTGACGTGTGTGTAGCTAAGTCGTTCTCTTGGCCCCAGACGGCGCTACTATAAAAACAAGAGACGCTCCCCCACCGGCTTAAAATCGCTGTCTTCGTAACAGCGGACTTACCCGTGTCAAGTGCCATAAGAAACAACAAATGCTTATAAATAAGCATTACTTACATGTCAAAATTTTACTATTGCATGGCTTCTAACTGACATAGAGACAAAATAAAGATATCACTGGAAACAGAAACTTACCCATTTTCTTTAAAACTGCAAAAATAAATAAATAATAAAAATAAAAATAATGTAAATTTTCATTCAAATTCAGGTTTTCAACCTAGTCGTTCTGATACTGATCTAATGGGGGCTCTTGGCCAGTTAGTTTGTCCTAACAGCAAATAATTGAATCATAATTCTACGTAAATCATTTTGTTCACCTATTTTAATGATATATATATCGGTGATGTAAGTAACATTATAAATAAACAGTAATTTGAAGAAATGCAACAGTTATTAGGAGAATTATCTCGTAATTTTATTTATTCAAATTTGGATTGAACATTTCTATTCATAGTTAATTACTTTCGGCTTTTTCTTATATTTTACCAATATTAGAGAAATTTATACAAAACACCCACTGAAGTGTTTGAATATATCATAACTGATTCATTTTCACTTTTTTACTTTCTCGTGTACATAGTACAGAGATAGTATAGAAGTCATCAAAAATTTCGAGCTCCAGATTTTGACGCCTTTCATACCTCCTTTAGTTCTAAAAACACATATCTAGCATTATGTCTGTTTTTCTGTAAAAACTTAAACAACAAGATAAAACAAAAACACTTTGAATTGGATGATTGAAATTTGGTATATGGAATTTACGACCAAATTTGTAGATTCGTGTCTAAATCCATTAATATAAATTTTATCTGCCTGCTTTTCCGAGCACAAGTGAACGCGATCATTCCAAAACGCAAGAGCTAGATAGATAAAATTTGGTGCACAGGTTTAGCGTCTAAGTGATAGATATCAAATTTTGTAACTAATTCGTCAAATGATTGACTCTACAGATATGTACTTTGGCGTGAATATAAATGCACTGACTTAATTCAATGAAATTCGGTTTGTGACCTTGTGATTGTTACAGTAGTTTTGCATCCCTTTTTGATGTCAATCTGCCGGCAAAAAGTTGTCCAAAATACACATTTTTACGAAAATATTCAATAAAAAACTCTATATTCACACCTAAATTTCTTAACCATCGTTCACCAATGCCATTCAAAATATTCGCAGCATTACATATGGCCCATGATGTGCAGGCTTGGGATAAACTTTTATTAGGGAATATGCAAGAAAGTTTCTTGGAGACAATTCCCGCTGGTTTATTTTATTTTTTGTAAGTTATCGAGCATCCCATGGAGAATCGAATGACTATTTATGAGGTGCAGCAAGTCTAACTCATGGACTTTTTTTCTGTTGTTCTGAAAGATGAATTACTGAAGAAGTAATTCCAAGAAGATATATTGGATATTTTAATATCTGAATATTTTCTTCTGATAAAAAGTTTTCGAAACATCATCAATGGGTTTTGAGGAACAGTATCAACTGACAATTTCGTCTTTTCTTTTCTTTTTTTTTTTTTTCCTTTCGTTTTATTTTTTATTGGTAATAGAGCCCTTGGAAATGAAAAGAATTGCGTGTGTTATTAAGTAACAAGGACTGATTCAATTTTTCGATCCACATGGAATATCAAATATTCAAATACCCCCAAAAAATATTAGCAATATTTTAATACTAGTCACCTTCGGCGACCAGCTGTTCCGTTTAAAATATAAGTTATTTATATTTTTAGATAAATCGGTTAGATATAACTTCATAACCATGATATCATGACATTGCCAGACATTTAAGACTTGTTACTTTAATTCTCTTCCATATGCTCCGCTCATCGTGTACTTGAAACTTTCAAATGGAGACCAATTTTTTGGAAAAAGAGGTCTCAAGAATTGTAAAATGTTATTTTGTTTTATATCAATCAATGTTTTAGTGACTACACTGTATAGCTGTTTCCTAAAAATATTGGGTACCTTAGGAATAAATAGTTCTGCATAGTATTTAAAAGTCCAATTAATTTTCATAATAATTTTCCCATTCTAATAAAAACTGTTTTTGTTTGCAAAATTTGGCAAAAAAAGTCCTATTTCTATCATTTTTAAATATATTTTTGAATAAGTCTCTGTCAAAATTCTAACATGACTTACTTTTGAACATTTTACTATCATTTGGTGCGCCTACTGTAGTCTGATTTATATCAATTCAAATTTAGCTAAAGGAAGCATTTCTATTATAATTTTCTGAATAGTGAATGTTTCTCTATAACATTTCTAAAATAATTTTTGAAAGCTTATTTCTTTACAATATTTCTGAAATAACTTTCTGAATTTGGAATGTTTGCTTCCCTATAACATTTCTGAAATAATTTTCTAATTTTTGAATGTTTACTTTTCCATCACATTTCTGAAATAATTTTCTAATTTTTGGACGTTTATTTCTTTACAATATTTCTGAAATAATTTTCTAATTTTTGAATGTTTACTTTCCCACAACATTTCTGAAATAATTCTCTAATTTTGGAACGCTTATTTCTTTAAAATATTTCTGAAATAATTTTCTAATTTTTGAATGTTTACTTCCCACAACATTTCTGAAATAATTTTCTAATTTTTGAATGTTTACTTTCCCACAACATTTCTGAAATAATTTTCTAATTTTTGAACGCTTATTTCTTTAAAATATTTCTGAAATAATTTTCTAATTTTTGAATGCTTGCTTCCCTGTAACATTTCTAAAATAATTTTCTAATTTTTGAATGTTTACTTTCCCACAACATTTCTGAAATAATTCTCTAATTTTTGATCGTTTGTTTCTTTACAATATTTCTGAAATAATTCTCTAATTTTTGAATGTTTGCTTCCCTGTAACCTTTCTAAAATAATTTTCTAATTTTTGCATGTTTACTTTCCCACAACATTTCTAAAATAATTTTCTAATTTTTGAACGCTTATTTCTTTACAATATTTCTGAAATAATTTTCTAATTTTTGAATGTTTGCTTCCCTGTAACATTTCTAAAATAATTTTCTAATTTTTGAACGTTTATTTCTTTTCAATATTTCTGAAATAATTTTCTAATTTTTGAATCTTTGCTTCCCCATAACATTTCTAAAATAACTCATCTTGTATTTTCTAAACGCATTATTACATCAAACATCTAAGACCATGGTTTGAGAAACATTGATTAAAGTAATAAGAATGTTAATTGCACAAAAGCATATTGGTTACTTTTTTTATAAATTATAATTGATATTAATAGGAATTTTGAGCTACTAGCTATTAAATTCTAATTACTTTGCTAGTAAGAGAAATTATTATGGAATTGCTGTTACCGGCATAATATATAATTATTATCCCAGTAAAAAAAAATTGTGCTACAATATTCATTATATCAACAATAGCAGGTGCTACAACGAATATTTTATAGCTTGTAAAAGCAGATGAAATGCAGAAATTAAAGAATATCATGTCCATTTTCACTATAAGAAAGGATGAAATAAAATACAGGACTCAATCTTACAAAAATAATCAATTTATTTTTTTCCAGTACAAAAGTGCTTGAGCATCAATTTTTTTGGCCACTCACAGCTCTCTTGGACAAGAAAGAAGATAAAAAAAAGGAAGGACATTTGGCTCGGAGTTTATAAATAGAGAGAACGAACAATCAGTGAATCAGGAATCTGTGAATAGAAAAGAGTTAATGTTAGTGGATATAATAAAAAACAATATAAATATATATCTTGAATTAAAAGATACGAATGATATAAAATAATTTCATAGTTTAAAAATTTATAATTTTCATTTTAGAAGAAATTTTTTAATCATTGAATATTATAATACATTATTCCTTGATTTGTTTAAAATTATAGCTGTAGCTGGGGAAATTTTAAGCTGCAAATACTGAATGATTGCCACGTTAAGATAAAAGTGCCAGTTTTTGCTAGAAATTCTGTAAATCAATGTATGGTTGCCTTATTAAGATAAAAGTATCACATTTTGGTGAGAGATTCTATAAACCAACAAAGCCTTTTTTACAAGGGAAAAAATCTAACTCAGATCCTTACCTATTTCTTCAAGAAGGGGGCAACGTAAGCTGCAGGTCCGTAGAAGGGAGAATAGAAGGATGGAGGGGCAACGTAAGATGCAGGGGCGATGACGGGAGCAACGGCAGGGGCGGCTACAACAGGGGCGACAGGAGGAACGTATGCGAAGGGAGCAGTGTTGTAGACCTTACCGGTGAGGGCGCTGGAGTATTGTCCGGTGGAGAAGTCATAGTAGTTTCCTGCGTAATCCTTCACTCCTCCGAAGCTAGCTGCGGAGCAGACTCCGAGGAAGACGGCGAGGAGAGCGAGAGATGCCTATGGGAAAAATAATTAAAATTTTACTTTAGCACAAGCTTAGAGATAATTTTTAAAATAAGATCATTATTACTAGTATTTGTGGTCATTCTAATCGCAATTGTTCTGCCATGTTTAACCAAATTCATAAATGAAGAAATAGGAAGGAAGAAGTGTCTGCAATTACTGTTATTTAAAGAAACTTACTTCCAATGTATGGAACAGAGTTTCTTTATGTTGATATTTTATGTGAAATTGGTATATATTTGTCTTTAAGTTGGAGGAATCACTGCTATTCATAGAATGTTTTGAGCGTTTAAATAGTATTTGTTTCAGAAATCTAATTTAATTCCAATAGATGGAGCAGGGTATCTTTATGCTGATCTTTTATGTGAAATTGGTGTACATTTGTGTTTTAATTTAAGGTAAACTTGGAAACTCAACAAATAAAGATAAAAGCGCATATCTTTCTACTGGTGTGGAACACAGTTAGCGGATAGAACCCTTAATCATCTTTATTTTATTCATTTTAATCCGTTATATCATAGCCCTAAAAACTTTCTCAATTCAAGATAATCATAGGAAGCTTTAATTTTCATTCAGAAGCTAGATGTGGATTGTTATATTGTTATTGCATTTCGCTAGAATCTTGAAAATTAAAATTAAAGAAGAAATCAATTTAATGTTTAAATTTCTCATTAAAGTTAAAATTGATCTGCTGTAAATTAAAAGAAGATACATTTTTTTTCATTATAGACATGTTTGAGAAATATATAAAAAAATTTCACTTTTTTGTAATTGTATAAAAGTAAATCAGATAAGGAGCGATTTCAAAATAAACATTTTATGAAATAAATTTGGAAAAAGTTTCAGCGTTTTTTTTAAAAAAAATCCCTCTGAGTTTTTGTAGTTTTCTTGAAAAATTTTTAAATATTGAAAACTTATAGCAAAACTTTAAAAAGCCATATAGCGTTTTCATTTTATTCAAGTCTGTAAAAATTAAATGCTAACAAATTAAGGAAAAGAAAATACTAATATTATTTCAAATATGTCAATGCTTTCACTAAATTTCATTTGGAGAAGAGTTTTTTTAAGCAACAAAACTATCGAAATCTGTTCCAAAAATTAACTTTTTTAGTTAACAAAAAGAAAAATGCTTAAATATTGAAAAATATTATCTGTTCAAAACTTAACTTTTTTAGTTAACAAAAAGAAAAACTTTTAAATATTGAAAAAAATTTTAAGCAACAAGACTATTGAAATCTGTACAAAACAAGAATAAGAATAATTTTAGGCAGTAAAAAATCTCTTAACAAACTATGTTAACATATTTTAGATAAAAATTGTATTTGTCAAAAAGTGTCACTTGTAAGTACAGGAAAAATTATAAGAATTTATATTGATTCTAAAAATTCTTAAATGAAAAACAATAGACTAAAAGAAAGTGAGACAGTTACAGTTTAAACAGTCGGTTAGAAAATTAACTGCTTTGAAGCATTGAAATATAATAAAAAGTTCTAAACAAACTTGCTCTTATTTATTAAGACTCGTAAGAATGCAAGCTAAAGAAAATGAAAGCATTTGAAACACTTTCACGCTTATCAAATGATGTAAGCTATTTAAGAAAAAGGAGAAAACTGTGCAAAAGCCAACTTACGAATTTTGCCATTTTTGAGGAGTTGTAGTAGCTTCTCGTTTGCTGAACTGCGAGGGAATACTTTTCCTCGGTCCGAGCCTCGGTATTTATATTCGACATCCACGGCCAAAACTGCATTGAAATTCCCCTCAAAACACGTCACTCTCACACACTTTCTCTCTACCCCTTTACCTCGGCCCCTCCCTGCAGAAGAATCCTTTCTCCAATTGTATCCTCTTGGCGCGCTTTTGTTTTGATGAATTCTTATTCCAGAATCGTATTCTGGGTTGGGTTTTTAGGAGTAAACTCGCCAAGGACGATCTTTTCATTTTTTGGCGATTTTTTTTTTATCTTTGCTTTTCTCGAGCGGTCAGTTATTTTGTTTTTTGTTTATGGCGAATTTTTTTAAGATGGTTGAATGAAGATCGGACGATATATACATATTTTTGTTGGTGTTGGAATTGTTTTTTCACTCAAAGGGTGTGGTGTATGTTATAAACAATAATTTCTTACGTAATTTGTTACAGAAAGCTATCAGTTATCAAAGAGTTATTACAATCATTACTGAATGGTTTTTCCCCAAATTCTCTCTCGTGGGATTTGTCCTTCAGGATTTAATGACTTTTACTCGCTGAATTTCATTACTTAACGATTGATCCTCTGAGGCACGACAATGCCCTGATCAGAAATACTTTCACTTAAGTAACACGAAAAAGAAATCTTTAGCTCTTCTCAGCCCATGAGAGGTTCTTTGTTTAAACACTTGAAATTTCTTAAAGGGGGAACTTAATAAAATTATGAACAGTTGCTTTTTGCAAAAAGGACATATTTATTAATGCACGAAAATATTTATTATTGAAAAACTGGTTATTCAGACGAAATAATAAAAGCATGAGATACGGATATGAATACTCTAAGAAAACTGGAATGTTGATCACATTACTAATTTTCTCCTCGTATATGAAATATACAAGGAGAAAGAATTATAATTGTCAAAATACACAGAAGAATTCACAAATCTTAATCCAAAAACCGCATTATTGGGATTATGTCTATCGGTCTATGAGCACGACGATTCAAAAATTCTTCGAACCAGATATATGCAATTTTGTATCATGACTATAGATCAAATTTGTAGATTTCTATCAAATTTTGAACGTAATATTTGGGATTATGTCTATCACTCTATGAGCACAGTGATTCAATAATTCTTTGAAACTAGATATATGCAATTTTGTATCGTGACTAAAGATCAAATTTGTAGATTTCTATTAAATTTTGAACGTAATTTTTGGGATTATGTCTATCACTCTATGAGCACAGTGATTCAATAATTCTTTGAAACTAGATATATGCAATTTTGTATCGTGACTAAAGATCAAATTTGTAGATTTCTATCAAATTATGAAATATATAAAAGACAATTAAAATAACATGGCTTTATCTGACAATTTGAGGAATCGAGGATATGAAGTTGCTTCTAAAGAATTTAACTGAAATTATATATAACCAATATCCACGGAGAATCAGTTGATCCCTATAGCTTATTAGCAAATGAATAAAAAAGATTCAAGCTTTCGGTCTAAGCCATGATAACAACATAAAGTTTCAAATTTCATTCAGAGGTCTTTATATTAGATTTTAAAATATGACTTTTAATTATAGCAATGATAAGAGGCACTAAAAGAATGTATATAGTTAGTTATAATGTGTATATGTATAAAATCTCTAAAATAAAGAAAAAAAATTCTGAAAACTGTATTTAAAAGATATAGTCGAAAGATTGGTCGAAAATAGATCAGATATCAGTGTAAAACTAACTGTTTCGAATTTCAAAATGACGAAAATATAGTTTTTATGCAATAATATGTTTCGAAGGTACGGAAATAAAATGTTGATATTTCAAATAATTTTTAACCACCATTATAATGAAAAATATTGATACATCTTTTTTTTTTTTTTTTTTTTTTTTTTCCTTTATCTGAAAGCAAGGATGTAATTACGTGCAGTGCTGGATTTAGGTTTGATGAGACCCTAAGCTGTTTGAGATGCGGCGTCCTTTTTAAGTCCATTTAAGTAATAATTTTGTATATGGAAGTATTTATTATTAAGTAGTTTAGTATTAGTATTTAGTATTAAGTAGTTTAGTATTAGTATTTAATATTAAGTAGTTTAGTATTAGTATTTAGTATTAAGTAGTTTAGTATTAGTATTTAATATTAAGTAGTTTAGTATTAGTATTTAGTATTAAGTAGTTTAGTATTAGTATTTAATATTAAGTAGTTTAGTTTTAGTATTAAGTAGTTTAGTACTAGTAATTAGTATTAAGTAGTTTAGTATTCGTATTTAGTATTAAGCCATGAAGGATGGGGGCCCTAAGCCTTAACTTGTGTAAATTATACGTAAATCCGTTGCTGAATATGCACTAAATTTTTAAGCTGTAAGGCCAACAGTTTTCCCTGAAGGACAAATGACATGTGAAACACATTGGGTTAAACGTACAAATGTTTCATTTATACAAATTCAGCATTTGTATGTAATTAGGTAAGATGATTTTAAAAAATGTAAAAAGCTGGATCGATTGATTTTAGCATTTAATTTGAAATTGCAGAATTTAATACGAATATGCTGTTGTTGTCATTGTTTCTAATGGCACTTGTCATGGACAAGACCATTGACTTTAGAAATCAGTGATTTTAAGCCAAAGGTGCGTCCCTTGTTTTTTCAGTAGCGCCATCTAGGGCCAAGAGTAAGACTTAGCTACACATACGTCACAACTCTTTTTACATGGCCTTCATTCATGCATTTCATTCACTCATCCACAGATCGTAATTTAGACCTGAATCAGAGAACGATCACCCCTGATCCAGTACCCGCAGTGGTATTACTCTCGACATGGAGGATTGTGACCACGACAGAATTTAACGTGCGCCAGCCACCACACACACGGAGAATCTTCGGTGGCGTTGTTCGAACTCGCAACCGAAGGGACAAGTAAAATTGCAAATTTATTCCCTTCAATTTACTTTGAAGTTAATCACAAAAAGCGCCAAATTGTGCATCTATTTAGAAAAGTTAAGCGCAATAACCAAGTGCATTCACCCTATTTCACTTAATGTGAAGGGAAGAAGTTACTTTCGAGAATGCTGCTTTTTTCAATTCCTACTATTAGTTCCCACTCTTCTTTTATATATATATATAAAAGGAGAGTGGGAAGTATCCAAGATATATATAGTATATAGTATATATAGATAGTATCCAAGTGGGAGTATCCAAGATATATATATATATATATATATATATATCTTGTTCAAATTTAAATCGTTAATAAAATACTTTTTATTCATCCACTCAAATTCAAATACATTTTTTTAAACTTGTAGTGGATGACACTTGATGTTAATACAGTTTTTTTTTTCAAATATTAATTAATTAATTAAATTTGCCCAGTAATTTCTATTTGGTCGCCAAAGTCGCCAAATACGTCGCCATGTTGCCAAATGCTCGCCAAGTTTGCTGTCAAACTCTGAGATTACTGACGCGACACCCGATCATAAATAATATAAGATATATATAAATAATATAAAAAATAAGTAGGAATTGACTTAATTTTTTTAATATATTACTTGTTTCTTTCACAGACGATAAAAACGAAGTTTTAAGAATTCTTCTATTAGAGGAAATTTTTTTACGCGAATATGGAATTTGAATATACAATTAGCTGTAGTGGGCTCCCACAAACTGTCTCGCATATTCTCTGATAAACTTGTCACGCATTACATGGCATTGGCATACAATAGTTATGAAATAATAAACATTTGTCGTGAATTTAACATGAATTTATCGCGTCATTGTTGGCGAGTTATTTGGCGAGTAATCCCTTTCAGGCGTTAATAATATCCGAAAAGCGAATTTGTGTTTTAGACATGTTTTTTCCGACCGATTGAAACAAAAATTTGACACAAAACTGCACTTGTGGACACAAAATCCCATACCAAATTTGATATATATATTATTTTGAATTATTATATGAATTTTGAATTATTTTGAATTATCACATTTATGTATTTCTGAAAATACGAACCGACAGACGGTCAACTCATTATTGGATTCAGCTCAAACTGTGGCAGTTGTTTACACTGTAGATATTAAATCTGTATACTGAATTTTATCTCTCTAGTTCTTTTCGTTTTGTAATTTTCGCGTTAACTTATATTCAAACTACCGGACAGACGTTTTTCCTCCGTAAAATTTTACTCAAAATTTGATGGAAATCCACAAAAGATCGTATGCCAAATTTCAACCGTCTAGCTCAAAGCGGTTTTCGAGTTATCTTTGTCGCAGACATTAGACATTTTCGAAAAATGTGTTTTTCGACCTCAGGCAGGTCTAAAACGTGGAGATTCGTCAAAATCTTGAGGTCGAATTTTTTTAGGAATAACTATACGTTCTATTTATACTATGCATACGAGAAAGTATAAATAAAGGTTAATCATGAATTAATAAATATCAAATTAAACTTTTCTACAATTAATTTTTTCATAAATAAATACTATAGAAACATTTATTTTGGGGTATCTGTTTAAAAACTAGAGAAAGGAATAGAGGTAAAATATCGAAAACGCATAGGTTTTTATTTAATATTCAATTCAAATTTATTAAAAATTGATAATTACTAAATTATTGTCTCTTCGTTATAACTAACCAGCTTCAAGTCAAAAATTATATTCCTTTTCCTATTAATTAATACATAATTTATCAAAAACTAATTCGAAAGGAAAAGGTTTACATTGTGCTGAAAGGTAACGTTGTGGAATTTTAGATAGCTTTCAGCGCCCCCACTGAGTAATGTACGAACCAGCTCACGGTTCAATTTTTATAAATTAGAAAAATATTCACACTATGTATCTGATAAATTTGTTGAAAGTAAGAATAAGATATATGATTTACAGATACTATTCCAGCATTTCACAGTAGCATTATCAATAAATGTAAGATAGATTTCAGCGCCCCCTCTGTGTAATGCACGAATTACCACTGCAACCTTCCTAGTTTATACAAACCAAAAATGTATTCACGCTTTGAATCTTACGGATATATTGAAAGTAAGAATTAGTCAGATATTTAATTTGCATATTCGTAACGACCTTTGAACAAGGCCGTCTGACCCAGCCCATAGGATGATAATGTCGTTAAGCGTCTATAAGTGGAATGAGGAAAATTTCAACTTCGATAAATCTTCCAAAAATGAATAGATAAAGAAAAAGATAATCGCTTGTCATCTAAAACATCGTTATTTGATACAAATGAAAGATGTAAATTAGCGTATTAATTCATGCATACCAGAATAGCTATTATCAGTTTTATTGAAACAGAAATCCAAATATCGACAGATAAATGACTAAGTCTTTGTCGACGAAGAGTCATTTTTAATGAATTGTTCAATTACAATATTATGACTAATCATCAATCTTCGATAATATTTTTAACGGCAATTTACTTTCTAAAACATTTTATGCTTCTTGAGTCATGGATATAATGTTTTTTTTTTTTAATCTTACATTTTACATAATAAAAGCATTGATATTATTATCATAATTCTAATTCGCTATAATGGTGTGATAAACAAATTAGAAAAAATAATGACTTAAAATTTTATTTTGAATTATTAAATAAAGGTTAATGGTGATTTTAATTTTTCTTATGAAAAAAATTCAAAGTTAGGATTTTAAAATAAAAATTATAAACAAACAGAAAGAAATACCATAAAGACAAGTTGCTTAATGTATATACTCGTGTGCAATTATCAAAACCAATTTTTTACGACTTCTTTTTATTTGACGCTACTGTAGTTCTGAAATTATTTAAATTGCATTGATGACAAATTTAAAATATTTATATATTTTCAGAGAAAATTTGTCAATAAATTGATTTAATTTAGTTATTTTTTTTTTAATTTATCTAATCTAGTAGCCAAAAATTGAGATAATTACAATATTTCATAGTATCTAGAGCAGGATTTTATGAAATACAAGCATTAAAAAGTAAAAAAAAAAAGGAAAAATTAAAATGTTTCCAAAACACGATTTCATTAGTAGACTGAAAAAAAAAAGGAAAATAAAATATTTCCTTTTATTAAAAAAAAAATGTAATGAAAATTTTATTTTGCAATATTTTCTTCGTTGCAGCTTTCTTTTGTAACGTTGGATTTATTTTATTTATCCTTATTCCTTGGAATGATAACCTTTATTGGAAGAACAAAAATTTTGTTAGCTTATAATTTCGATGCAAATTGGACTAGACTAATAAAACTTGTTTATCTGGAAGAACATTTGATATAAATTTAAAATTTGATTAAGAAAATGGTTGTTGCCATTGGGAATTTTGATATTTGTTCTTATTTTAATATATAGAGGGCTCCTTATGGAACTTTTACTTAAAAAAAATTGAGTGCAGGTTGGTTCCATCCAAATTACACCTTTTTTTTATTAATTATACCATGACCTAACCCAGAATAAAGCAGAATTATTCTATTTATTCTGCTACTGTAGATGCTGAAAGTTTTATTGAATAAATTTATAGCATGTTCATTGCAGCACGAGTAGCGAAGACAAAAAAAGTAATAATAACAAATAAATCAAATTTTAAAAAAACTGATGTTTTTCATTTGTGATTGTGCATCCAATTTGTTTTGTTTATACGATTAAGTCATAAACGTAGCGATCCTGTGGTCAGGTATACCCATTCGTGACAAAATGTTTGTGCGCATAGGTTACTTTTGAAAGAAAAATATGATCAAAGGTTGAAAAAAATTTCACCATGCCTAAAACGCACTTTGCGCTTGCAAAGCCACTGATGCGCGAAAAAATCATATTATAACCCAATGGCCACTTATCTCGGCGACGTCACAGTTAATAATATGATATTTTCCTTTGTAATGTTTAATTGAAAGTTACTACATGAAAAATAAGGTATTTTTTTAATTATCACCGTTCACTTCTTTCTTTTTATATTCAACTAAAATTCTGCGCTGTCGATTGGCAACAAACTTTTTCTTTTTTGTTTTAATTGTACTTAAAACAAAATAAGAAAATGTTCAAAATATACAGTCTACAGAGAAGCGCTCTGGAAAAAATTCAGCATCGAACAGCCGAACAATTCTTTTGTCTCAAGCTGTTGCATGCAAATATTACATCTTTATTCAAGCCTTCAAGTATTTTGACTGTAACTTTTAACGTAACGTTAACTGTAACTTTTTCCCTCCTACGGGATAACAGCCTTTGTTGCTATATCCCTCACTGTTTATATTCAAGTTCAACAAAATAAAATTTTACAAAACCATTTTTTAACTTGAATTTTTTCCAAGAAATGAAAGCTGAAAAACTTTTTTAAATTTTTTTTTTAATATGGCTTACGTATAAATTCCTATACAGTGTATTTTCTCAAAGTATGTTTAAGTTCGCTATATTGGCTATATTTAAAATATGCGTATAGCAGCATTTTCTTCACTGTTCGGAAGTCTGAACAGAAGAAAAGATTTCAAAATTACTTATCAAGCCATATAAGTATTTATTGTTTCCGATATTTAACTGCGCTCCCAATTTTGTTTCCTGTCTAGACCTAACATCAATAAAGGAAGACTTCCCAAGCGTTTCTTAATAGATGAACGTGAAGATTCTCATACTTTAAGAATAGTCAACGAACCATTTTTTTGGAACAATGACTACACGAAAACACTTTGCAAGTTTCGACCTTGAATTTACCTGCTATTGGCTCAGAAATACAAATGGCTCTGGTGTTTGACAACGCTTCTTTTAAAGGCATTTATTGGGCCATTTTGAAGATTGAAGAATCCATGGTGACAGATATCGCTCTTTGAATAAAAATACAATACCATAAACAAAAGATGTTATGGATCGAATATGATATTATTTCAGGAAATACTTTTTCAAGGAAATCATTGATTTGTTTCTTCGTCCATTTTTTTTTCCCAGTTCAGTGCATGTAAAAGGACTAAATGCCATAACCGAGTTTAAAACGGGTTAATCTAACAATTTTTAGGGCTAAAATGGAAGTCATTTGTTTAGATGTTCAATTTTTATCTAATTTTTTTTATTACATGAATAAACTGGTTTAGCATTTTTAAATTATCTTGCATATATAAAGATAAAGTAAAACACCTTTATTATACCCTTCAAGGACTAAGACATGCTTACGAGAACGCCTTACTATCGAATCTAGGTTCAGAATGATATAAACTACTTATTTGTTTTGTCTCAAGATATAACGGTATACGTCGAATTTTTTATGAAATTTTCACAGACATAATGGTATTCTGAATTTTCACAGGTTCTTAAATTTCTCGTAGGTAATATCAAATGATGTCAATTTCCTTTGTACTGATAATTAGTAATTCTAATAAATCTAATCAATAAAGAACGTCTTTGAAGAAGTTAATTTCAATTTATAAATTTAAAAATACTATAATTTATTAATTTTATTGATTAATTTTAAAACCATTAAGTGAATCGTTGGCTCCAATAATCAGTGATTCATTAACCGAATTATAGTTTCTATAATCAGAAGTCTTATAACGCGATTTATGATTTCGAGAATTCGACAAGTGTTCAACTTTTTCTTTACTCCACGTTTAGTCGGGCCCGATTTAACGAAGTTCTGTCCACCGCATTTCGCGATTTAACGAATTTTTCTTCTTGCCTGATAAAATAAAGGCAAAACCTTCTATTTAACGAATAATAAGCCTCAAATTAACGAATTATTTTAACAACCGAAAATTTCTTTATTAGTTTGGGTTAAAAAACATTGGATTGATTTTCAAATGACTAGAGTACCCACCTACTCCTGATAGCGAGTAATGAGTAAGACCTTGTCGATGAGTATCTCACGAGAGTTTTGCGTGGATAAGATAGGAATTCCTTTCTTATCGCTCCACAATACAGAAAAGTGAGGGGTATTGGACGCTTGGTTTTGCAAAATATGTGATTCTTGAAACATTGCAAAGCATGGTTTTTCGTTAAGGGATGAGCTTAATATTTCATGCGAATTTGGCAAGAACGTTGGGCCACAAAACGCTTTCGCAGTTCAAATCACTAAATTTGCTTATTTTTAAATCAGTTTAAATTTTTGTTAATTTCGAACATTTGAAGTGACTTTTCTCTAATCTTGAAGAGCAAAGTGTACCGTATCCCATCAATAGCGGACAAAAGCCTTGGATTTCTCTACAAGACGAACAAACAAGCATATATATATATATAGGCATTTATGAAACATTTGTCACATTTTACTTTCTAGTATGTGTAGTATAGAGAAAGTATAACAATCGTCAAAAAAAATCTCCTCGTTTTGAACTACCCTGAAAACGATAAACACATTTTTAGAAAATGTCTGTCTGCCTGTCTGTGACGAAGATAACTGAAAAACGCTTGAAACTAGATGGACGAAATGTCCGGCTGTTCGAATACAAATTAACATAACTACAAAACGAAAATATCTTAATAGATGTTTAGTTTAGTTACATTAACATTTTGTTTAAAGCAATACTAGGTCTATTTTGGGACGGCCCTAGTAATTTTGAACCGTGGTCAGATGACGAGGACGACACCTGAGCTTGCACCCACCTCTCCACACCACACCAACCAACGGGAGGACAATTGGTCCTGACGGATTTATTGTGCAACAGACCCCCTTACACGGCGGTTCTTCGGTGGAATGGGGTCTCGAACCTGAAACCCTACTACTCACAAGCCGAGCCCTTACCACCAGCCCACCACGGCCTTCTGAATAGATTAGATTCGGTACTCATATTTAACAACTACAGTGTAGACACCAGTTAAATTTTTGAGCGAAATCCAACGACAGGTTGTTTGTCTGTCGGTCGGTACTTCCAGAAACATGTAAACACGATCATTCAAAAACGCAATAACTTAAACATATCGAATTTTATATGGAATTTTATGACCACAAGTGTAGTTTTGTTCAAATCTTTGTTTCAATCGATTGAGAAAAACCTGCCTAAAGCACAGATTCGATTTTCGGATACTGTTACCCTCACGTGAAGGATTAATCGCCAAAAAACTCGCCAAGGATGACACGATAGATTGACTAAAAATGCCAAATTCACAAAAAAAGTAAATATTTCGTTGCTATTGTTTGCCAATGGCATGCAAGGCGTTCTCTGGGATGGCAATTTTATTAGAGAGTGTGCGAGAAAGTTTTAGGGAGACAACACCCGCTCATTCGCCGAGCATTTTATATATCTATAAATATTGTTCGCCATTTGCATCACTATTCGTTTCGTCTTTTGAAAAGTGTACAAACAGGGTTATATAGTACGTCATACGTTGATCAATATTTCTTCAGAAAGCTTTGTCCATTTATTTTCCAGACTGACCTCGGTTGTCCATATCCTTCCCTTGGACAGCATATCTACTTTAAAGTATTAGCATCCATTGTAAGAAAAGATTCATTTAACTTAATGGTCATTATTCAGAAGAAAGAAAATATTGATTCATTTAACGTGAGATAATATGTAAGAAGCTACCGTCTCTCGCAGTTGAAAAGCGCTTTTCCAAGTCCATTAACGATAATTGTTTGTAATTTTTTAAACGGAGGGCGTTGTCGGTACTTCCCCATTATGGTACCTGTTGCCGTCCGTTAAAAAGCGGAACATTCAATCGAAAGCCAAGGTCGCTCGCTGACTTTCAGTTTGATTCTTCCCAACGACCTTCCAGAGGTTGCCGCTTTACGAACTCAATTTCATTTTAGAATTAAGAAACCTCGAATCTTTTATTTGAAAGTGGAAGATTCTAGAAGAGTGCTTTTATCAATATTTTTCACTCATGACCCTTTTTGTTGGAAAAAAAAATTTGGCGTCTAAATGATTTTGTTAAAAAAGTCATTTAGCGATTCCCAGTTTATTAGGTGTCGTAAGCAGTGGGTTGCTTGTAGCGGTGCAGGAGCTATTTTTGGCTATATTTGCGCTAAAACAATCGGCTCGAGTTATTTAAATCTCGATTTTCTCTTATACTGTTATAATGTGATGTTTTTTCTGTTTCATCACACAGTAAACCTGAAGGAGTGGTCTCCAAAAAACTTTCTCGCATACTCTCTAATAAACTTGACATGCCAGAGAACGCCTTGCATGGAATTGGCGTACAATAGTTACGAAATGTTAACTTTTGGCGTTAATTTAGAATTTTTACTGAATCTGTCGTGCCAAGTTTGATAAGTTATTTGGCAAATAATCAATAGCATAGAAAAAATCGAATTTGTGCTTTAGAAAAGTTTTTCTCAATCGATTGAAATAAAGATTTGACACAAAACTGCAATTATAGTCAAAAATTCCCATACCTAATTTGATATATTTAAGTCATAGCGATTTTGAATCATCGCGTTTGCATGTTTCTGAAAGAGAAAACCAACAGAGAGTTGGTTTTGGCTGAAAATTTGACAGGTTTCTATACTACAGATGTTAAATATGTGTGCCGATTATTATCTATCTAGCCCTCTTCGTTTTGTAATTATCGTTTTAATTTGTAGTTGAACAGCCGTACAGACGGATTCCTTCTCAACAGATCTTAATCAGAATTTGGTAGGAAACTGCAAAATTAATGTAACAACCGTACACCAAATTTCACCCTTCTAGCTCGAAGAGTTTTTGAGCTATCCTTGTCAAAGACAGACAGAAGGAAGGATATTTTCTAAAAATGTGTTTTTCGAACTTAGGGTGGTCTAATAATTGGAGATTCTCAAAAACACGAGTTCGTATTTTTTGATGATTCTCAATGCTACGCATGTGAGAAAGTAAAAAAAACGGAATATAGATTTTTTTTTGTATCTTCTTTTTCAGCAATAAATAAAAGCACCAAAATTTCTACAATACGAATTTTCCAAGGCTTAATGTTTGCGTTTTCAAATATACTCATAAATATATTGATAAATGGTGGACGCCATAATAAATGAACTTGGCACACCATTTAAAACAGAGCACACATTTGAATTTTAATGATATATCTATTTGCTCGAGTTTATATGTCCAGCTATTTGCATTTTGTGGATATCTTGTTCATATAGATATGAGCGGATAAAAAATCAAACTTTAAAAAAGAAAGGTAGATTTGATTTAAAAATGCTAAAGAGAGTGTTTTGCTTCGAAACTTTTTCATATACTCCCTGATAAAGGTGTTATCCTTCATGTTAGTGAATGTGAATTGTGGACAACGCTACGGGTATCTCAGATTTTTATAATTATGAGAAACGGATATTAGAGCAAAGCGGAAGAGTGAAAAGGAAATTTCTAGAAGTCATTAGAAATGGTAGATTCCGGAATTTGAGAGAAATTTTAATATAACTTGCTAAGTAATCCACTAAGCAGTGAGTTTTATCTGACTTTTTAATACTAGCGGAAATTCAATACCCAGAATTTCTAGTCAATATCAGATCAGAAGTCTGACACTAAAAAACCATTTAATGATTATTTTTTTAAAAAGAAAAAATTATTATGATATTACTAAAATCAATGAAATGATGATGTTGTGTCCGCGTTACCACGGAAAGGTGGTGCAGTAGCTTCTGAGGGTAAAGACCCTTGAGCACCTGAGGGTAGAAGTCTGGCTTCTAGCTCATGAAACTCACACACGTTCGCTTGCACAACCCTTTTTACAGGGGGGCACATTCACACACCTCACAGATAGAACACAGATGAAGAACAACCATGCCCGAACCGGGATTCGAACCCATGACCCCCAAAAAGACGCGCTACCCTTATGCCGGCAATAAACTAAATAAAAACAAGAATTACTATTCATTGTCTTCAAAACAATGGAAAGTTTCATCAAAATGATGAAAGTATTGTTAAAAGTTGCCCATATTTTGCTTTGGTAAAATTAAATGAAAAACTGGGCTGCAACTAATTTGGTATTATAGAAGGGTTTTTTTTAAACCATTTCAAAGTAGTGTTTAAATTATTTTTATGAAATACTATTTTCGGAAATTATAGCTAAAGAAATTACAAATTTTATTTCATTTTTAAATAATTAAAATTTTAATAAAACTGTAAAGTAAGTACTTGATACTGCATATTTCCTTCCTTTAAATTATATTAGTCATAAATTTGATAATTAGATCAAATGATCTTCCTTTAGAAATGCCAACACACACCCATGCCTTGCCCCAAAAAGATACCATTACAATTTTATACAAGCATAAATTTCAGTAAAGTTACTTCTGGCAGAATTAATAATAATAATAATAATGACGGAAATTATACTTAGAAAATTGAATAAACATATACAACTGCCAAATCCTATATCAGATAATAATTATTAATTCAGGAATTAAATACCATTTAGCGAATGGAAAATTAGTTTAATCTTACTCATTTAGACGATAAAAATTGCTTTAAATGATCCACTTGACTCATAGAAAGTTATAATAATTATTATTAAATAAATGTTTAATGATATTGTATATTATTAAATTTAAAATACATCAGAATCTTTTTGCTTTCATTTGTAGCTTTCCTGGGAGTTCTAGAGAAGTTGGAAGGGATTTAAGTTTTATATCATTCAAGGTGCTAAAATTGTTAAATAAAGATTGAAGGACAAAATATATTACAGTTGTTATACAGTTTTTCACACCTGAAGGTCAATCACCGTGCCAGGAACCCTGATAACCCGAGTGGAACCCTATAAAGCAAACAAAGCCTTTATGTTAACAAAGCGATATTAATAAAATAACTCAGCCTTTAAAACAATCGTTTTTGAAATCTTATGTTGAAAGCATTGATTTTTTTGTTTATTAGCACTGCGATACAATTCTTATCTCTTCTGTAAAATGGCAATAGAAAATAAGGAATCTGTTTCTCGTTTTAAACCATTTCATGTACAAAACGGAGATACAAGCCTTAATATCTTACTTGTGATAAGCTCGTTTCACAATCCTACTACATCTTATAAGAATTCAGAATTTAAAATTGATAATGTCTCAGGTTATATGGTGTATATAGAGAAAAACATATTAATTGTTTTAATGTTAGTTTTGATAATATTCTTTTTTACTCGAAAAACGATAAGCACTCTGATAAAAAAGTTTGCAATGTACAGATTTCAAATGCTAGCACAATAGATGTCTTTGACTCTTTTGACAATATACACTTTTTAATGCGGTAAAATCTGAATTCAAAATTTTTTGTGGTCTTTATAATTAAAATATTGTCTATAATTAGAACTTATTTTGTTTAATTCAAAATAAAAAATAAAAATTGAGCAAAAAATGCTTTTATTTCTCACTTGGCTTCCTTATGCCTGTATCTTTATTTTTATGGCCATTCATTCACTCAAGACTCCCGAGTAAAATATTCAGTGAAATATCAATAAGAAACACCTTTCTGAAACATTTAATACATTAAATATGAAATGTTCTGTTGGTTTTGAAGTTATAATTGTTTCATTCAAAGTACGAAATATTTTTATTCATTAAAACTATTTATTTTTTTAAACTTTCATTTTAAAAAGTAGTACAAATTTTCAATTTTATTTTATTTATCTGATAAAAAATTTGCAATGTAGAAATTTTAAATGTCAAACTCAATAAATAATTTATTTAATCTGTTGGTTTCTTTGACATTATTCACTTTATAATGCAATAAAATCTGGATTATTCGAATTTTTTTAGACAGAATTCAGCAGTGGCTTGAATTTCTTCTCTACTCTTTTTAATTTCGTCAGTTACAATTACAGTTATAATTACAATATTTAATTATTGTCTACAATTGGAATTTATTTTGGTTAATTCTACATCAAAAATAAAAGTTGCAAAAAAATGATTCTATTTCTGATTTAGCTTTTTTATGCCATCCTCGATGACTATCAATGAATAATTTTTTGTGGCCATTAATTCACTCGAGACTATTGTGTAAAATATTCAATGAAAAATCAATGAGAAACATCTTTCAAAATTTTGAATAAGTTAAATACTAAATATATTGGTGGTTTTGAAATTATAATTGTTTCATTCAAAGTGCTAAATATTTTTTATGCATTAAAATTACTTATTTTTTGAAATTATCATTTTTTAAAATATTGCAAATTTTCAATTACTTTAAAACTCTTTTATTTATTAAAAATATTTACTAAAAATTAATTAACTATCCATCATTTATAAATCTAATATGAAAAATTAATCTTCGCTTCCATTTTTTTGTTTCAACTATTTCATTGATTCTTGTATATTCATTTTCAGATCCAATCAAAGTTTCAAATGAACGGAGTTTATTGGGATTTCGTGCTCGTAAAACTCAAACACATTTAAAATATTAATGCGGAATTTTCTCGGAAAAAAAAACTATTTCCTGGGTAAGAACGCACGTAGCTGTAAAAGATAGGTGAGAAAACTCGTCACATTCATTTTTTTTTATGTTCTATTTCATTTCTGGTTTCTAAAATGGCCTCAGAAACTGCGGATTTTAATTCAGCCAAGCAAATAACAAAATCTTAAAAACACACTTGCACGTGAAATGGCTAAGAAAAAGCCATCTACGGTTTTATGAACAGGCAACCTAGCTAGATTGCATCTTTCAATATTTCTCATATATCAAGTTAATTTTGCCCTTAACTGTCTTTTTTTTTATAATAATGTTTCTAAATTACATTTATCAGATTTCCTATATCTTTTTAGTAACGATACCTTGTTGTAAGGTCTCAGAGTTGATTTCTAAAATTGGCTTCAGATAGCAGTTGCGAATTTCAGTTCAGCTAAGCTAATAATAAAATCTTTAAGACACACTCACACTTGAAATGGCTAAGATAAAGCCATTCTCCAGTTTTATGAGCAAGCAACCTAACTAGATTACATCTTTGAATGTCTGTCATTTTCTCAGATATCAAGTAAATTTTACCCTTAACCGTCATTTTTATTCTTGAGAATAAGGTTTTTAAATTACATTATCAGATTCCCTATGTCTTTTCAAGGGAGCTATATCTTGTGGTAAGGTCCCATATTTGGGACCGGAAGGTTTGAAGTTTGATACCTTATTTTAATATGGGCTTGGTTCATCTGAAATGTGAATTCCAGCTCTAAATGTACTCTCTCTTTTGTAGTGTTCGAAAAATTCCCCGATTTAGCCTGCCATCGGACTTGAGATAAGGCAAAAGAGAAAACGAGACGTTCCACTATTAGGAGGAATATTAATTAGACTAGGCTCCGAGAATAATGACGAGGAAGACGGTAACGAAGCCCTTGACAAATCCGAGGCATTAATGGAACTCGTCATCCAAAGGCCATCCATCTTTCCACCACTTACGAATTTATTGAATTAACTAAACATTTTGCACAAATATAATTCTTAACAGAGTGGTTATTATTCAAAGTGGAACTGGATAATACCACGCAGACTGGAAAATGGTTTTGAATCTCCTTCCTACATGGTGGAAGAAGCATACGTTAGGATAAGACTCACCACCTTCTAATTTCTCGTTGGCATTCGAGAATTCTTGGGTATTTAAAGAAATCGAGATTTTTTTAAATATAATTTCGACCTTCTAGTTTTTAAGGTAAGACTCTTTATTTCTTATAAAACGAATCTTACCTTAAAAACTAGAAGCTCTCTTTATTTCTTATAAAACGAATCTTTCCTTAAAAACTAGAAGCTCTCTTTATTTCTTATAAAACGAATCTTACCTTAAAAACTAGAAGCTCGAAATTATATTAAAAAAAATCTCGATTTCTTTAAATACCCAAGAATTCTCGAATGCAAACGAGAAATTAGAAGGTGGTGACTCTTGTCTTAACGTATGCCTCTTACACCATGTAGGAAGGAGATTCAAAACCATTTTCCACGCTTTTCACTACCAAGAACAGTATTACGTAGAATTGCCCATGCAAGGTAGGTATTCCATTCTGCCAATAACCAAAAATGCAATATTTTGCGATGTAATACGCCATTTTTAGAAAGTCAATTTACAGAATTTTAATCAAACTAGACTTGTTGAATGAACAAATTCTTTGTGAGTTCATTCTGCGCAGCGTGGAAAGTGATGCGCAGTATTATTTTGCACAAAAAAAAAAAAAAAAAAAAAAAAAAAAAAAAACGCTTTGCCTAATGGGTATTTTGTAAATTTAATGGATGGTTCGCGAAAGTATAAGCGGCAGATTTAAAAGGAATTTTCAGGTGTACAAAATACGGTTCAATTCGTCTTGAATTTAGGAGGAGATTTGGAACATACATACATGTATGGTCATAACGACTTTTATTTATATTAAGATATAGAAATATTTGTAACTTTTTTTTTGCAAGATATAGCATAAAACTCCACGGAGAGTTGGCTAGCATATTAAAATACAAAATTATAGAGCCAAAATAACTACAACGAGGTAATCGCCCTAAGGTAAAACACATACAACAGATCAACTAGTTGGAAATGAACAGACAGCAAACACTGGTGGAATTTAGAAATATTGAGGGAAGGTGATGACTCAGATGTCGTTCTCGTCATCTGACCTCGGTTTCAAATTTTATTGGCTCCAGCCGAAATAATTACTTTAACTTTAAAACTGGGTACTAATATTGCTAAATTAAACAATCACTCCACAATTGAATGTTTTGTTTCTATTAAAAGATGGTGTAAAATTCCCACAGCCATATAAACCAGCAAAAAAACCGTTACGCAGCCCAACAGCCTGGTCAATTTTATAAATTTTTGCCTCATTTGAAATATCATGGCGTCTAGATACGCCATTAATGATCGTCTGCAATTATCATTCCTCCATTTTCTAGATTTATGTCTCAAAATAAAAACATAACACACTCCCCAGCTTCAACAATCGAACTGATTTCGAAAATTTCATGCGACAGCTGATTTTACTAATTTTTTTTTTTACACACATATCTGTTCAGATTGCTGTATGTTTATTGTTCAACGAAATTCAACTATTTGGTGTAACGAAAAGCAACTTATCAAAACAGATTGTCATTATTATATTAATGCTATGAATATCAAGGTTGAACAACTGGTCAGCGAACATGGCTACTATCATATAAATTCAGATTTTTATTTAATTCAAAATACATTTTTTTATTGCCTTGTGCGAAGTATAGAGGATGTATTATAATCGACAAAAAAAAAGTTAGGACTCCAGGTTTTTGGCGAATCTTGACGTTTTAGAACTCTCTGAGTCCGAAGAGCACATTTTTGGAATTATGCCATTCTATGTGTCAGTCAGTCAATCTATTTGATATTCAGTCAGTTTGTCTGTCCGTCTCTAAACAAGATAATTCAAAGGCGTTTTGTCTGTTGAAATTTGTTATATGAAATTGCAACCAAATTTGTAGATTTTTATCAAAATTTCAACGAAATCCATTCTCAAGGAATCTGGTTGTTCGAGTACGAGGAAATTCGTTAACTTAAAACGCAAAGAACTATGTGGATACAAGATTATCATTTAAAATACAGATAATTATCAAATTTTGAATCACATTTGTCTGTCTGTCGGCCTTCACTTTTGCATACATGAAAAGGCAACAACCCATAAACGCAATGGCTTAAATCAATGAAATTCGGTTTGTTATCTTTTGTTTACAACAATAATTTCGTGTCCAATTTTGGTATCAGTTGGCTGGCTACAAGGTATCCAAAATATATAATCTCTTGAGAGATTCAGTACCAGATTCACACAAAAGATATATATTTCGTAACTATCTTTCACCAATGCCATGCAAGATATTTGTGGATTTACCCAAGGTTCACTGAGGAAGAAGGTTTGTTGGTTTATTAGCATTTAATGGCGCCATATTTGGTTATACTGCGCCAAGCAACCGGAACGAAGAGGGATAAGATCTTTATCGTAGAGCATGCGAGACAGTTTCGCGGAGATCAGTTCGAGAGATCTCTGGTTTATATTAAAATTCAAAAACAAAACTTTTCCATATGAAAAGTTCTGCTGAAATTTTTCAAGGAGAAGAATGTCTCAACGCAAGGAATTCATGACGCAAGGATATCTCAATCTGCAAAAAAGAAAAAAAGTTACCTAAGTTCACCGTCACTAAATCAATCAGAATCTGCTTCAGAGGAAGCGATGTAACTGCAGTGGCGTGACAATTTCCAAGGCGTCGCACTGTTGAATTTAAAGTAGTTCTCGGATACTCCTATTTTATGAAAGATCGGTGTTTACATTTTATGCATCGTGACTTTTGAATACAAGATTAAAAAAATAATAATAATAAATGATAATAAGCGCTGATACAAGCAGACTTGCATTGAAATTCCGTTTCTTGCGAAAAAAATGTCAAAGGTTTTAAATTATTTTCACGCATAAATTTTTTTTAATCTATTTGAAATTTGCTACCAAAGATCATTTGCATTGTAAACCTGTCATATTCATTTTTCATTTATTTCCTATATTTCGCTTGAAAAACGCGTTACAAACTCTCATCATAAGATTCTGAAAATCTCTTCTGTAAAAAATGATAATCAGTAATCACTACAATGGGTCAGATAATTATTATAATGAATAAAGGGGTAATAAATTTTATAACTTTAGACGAACAATTCTTGTATATATACGTAATGATATTTTTAAATCTAATTTTTAGTTCTTATTTATTTTCAAAGTTTTATCTTATTTCCTGATCCAATTCCACCTTTTTATAGTTTAAATGTTCTCTTATTTCCTGATCCAATTCCACCTTTTTTTAAATTTCAATGTTCTCTTATTTCCTGATTTAATTCCACCTTTTTTATTTAATTAATTAAACATGAGTTCTAAAATTGCAGAAGGCGAGAAGTTCCCACACTCCGAATGAAGGGATAAAAAATCTGTCAACCTAGACATATTCCTTAAACTTTTAAGTCTTTTAATCTTTTAAGATAAATTCCCCCCACCTAAATCGACATGCGTAAAGAAATCTCTATCGGAATCTCATAGTATAACTCGGGAAAATTATTTTCTGTCTCTTTTACGCTCTTTGCTCTTTTCGCTTTTGTGCCGTTCTGTGTTAATGTGCTTCGTCGCTTCTACATAATACATAAATCATGCCTCCCGGGATGGGAGGAAAGGATAAATAAAGTTTAAAAATTAATAAAGTCTTTTCTATCTTCGGCCTCCATTTTAAAAATTCTGTTTACATAAATATAAATTTATTTCGTGTATCTCGGAAACTGCTCAAACGATTTGGATGAAATTTTATATTTAGATAAAGTTTTGCTGCTTAAGTTTATCTATATAGGTGTCTTTCCTGGGAAAACATGATTTCACACAAACACACAAAAAACAACATTTATATATATATATATATATATATATATATATATATATATATATATATATATATATATATATATATATATATATATATATATATATATATAAATATATATATATATATATATATATATATATATATATAAATATATATATATATATATATATATATATATATATATATATATATATATATATATATATATATATATATATAAAAATATATATATATATATATATATATATATATTTTTTTTTGGTTTAATTTTTATTTGATTTTTGTTTTTCCTATTAACTTGATTCTAATACTTTTGTATATATATATATATATATATATATATATATATATATATATATATATATATATATATATATATATATATAACTAGCTATTAGAGCCTTTTTCTATCTGCTCTCATGCTGGCAATGTCATATAGCGCCATCTCGTAATTTTTTGTGGTACTTGCATTGTTGCCATAGGATGATAACTTACTGTCACCTTAAAATTTTGTGAGATGGCGCTGCCTGACATTATCCGAATACGTACGGCTCATATCCAATAGCAACAATGCAATTATTTTGTTAACCATTTCGAATAACATGTTAAACTAAGTGCATTCAAGATTTTTTTAAATGACCAGTTCATATGTAGGTAAGACTGAAAAATATTCGTATGTAATCAGTATGCGATAAATATTTAAATATTTTCTCCAAAAAAAAAATCCACTGTATAACAAAAAAAAAAAAAAAAAATGCTGAGAGAAGCTTGGTTTTTTTGGTATTAGTTATAAAAAAATGAAAACAAATTTAATTCGTATTGGAGGTATAAGAAAGAAGTGACTGGCTTGTCGCCAGGTTAATGAAAATTTGAATTTTATTTATGTTTCTTCTCCATCCATTACCAAGAGTATGTAAAAAGACAAAAATAGGGCGAATTTAAAACTAGGCAGACTAAGGAATTGCCTGGAATAGTTAGGTTAAGAGAGAGCCACAAACAAATCAATTTAAAAAAAATTTATTTTTTCTAGTTGCCAGATAAAAAAGTTTTCTTTTAAATAGAAATTCTATGAAAGATAAAATATTAAGATAGAAATAATAATTTATCAAATATAATTGATCAGATGCCTATTTTGATTTATTAACTTCATTTAGTTATTAGAAATTTTATAAAACCGAACAGCTGTTTCAACGATATTGTTTAAAAATATGAATGCCGATCAATCAGGAATCAGACAAATAGAAACAAACACGTATTCACAAAGCTAATAAAATAAAAAAATTGGTATATTAAAAATCTGTTGAATACGAAACATAGTATGTTTTTTTAACGAATTTGTAGATTTCCATATAACAGAAAATCTGCCTGTCTTCCTGTTTAAATGAATGGTAACTGAATGATTTACCGATGCAAAAAGCTGAGAAGATAATACTTGGTGCATGATTTTAGGAATGATACTGGGTATCTGTAACAAATATGTGACTAAACCCGACAAAAGATTTATTGTTTATCGATCGGTCCACACGATAACCCAAAAACATAATCAACAAAATTAAATGCGAACCGGATGATAAATTCGTAATTACTGTGATTGTGTAAAAATTATAAAGATTCACCAAATCAGTCAAGGAGAAGAGATGCAACATAGATTCTCCTTTATATAATACGAAGTTAAAAATAAAAAGTGATGTCTTTCCAAACTGTACTTTAGAGCCAATATTCTAGCTATTTCTTTCTATTTAAAAGCGAAGGAGCAGAAATGTGGTTTCTTTTGAGAACCTGCGACAATTTAGGCTCCAGGCATTGACCTCTAGCCTGACGTTGGCATAATGGTGATGAAATCAGCAAAACATATCCCGAATATTAAATATGGCACCTTATCTTCTTCTAGATGTTTTGCATTCTCTTAGAAAAGCTATGAGTTATCTACAATATAATCAGCTCTGCAGCAATAGTATTTATCCAACTGATGATTGTTTGGAATCTGGAAGGCTTTGTGTTCTTCGCCATTTGTGCTATTTCGAATTTAGATACAAAAACTTTATCTAAATATAATGCATTATTGCAACTTATCTATCTATATATTTATATCTATATCTATATCTATATTTATATTTATACTTATAATAAAGCTAAATGTGTGTGTGCGCGTGTATGTTGACTCTTTATAGGCCAGACAATACGATATTTTTAAAAAGTGCTTTTTGTATTATCTTAAGGTTTTAAAAAAACGTCTTTTTAATGGTATAAATTTTATTTTCGTAAATTTTTCATTTCAATTTAATAATATTTTTTATTGAATTTTATGTACTATCGAAAACAATGTTTTTACAGAGTTCAAATTATCCATCAAAACATTCAAGCATGGTTTTTTTTTTTTTTTTTTTTTTTTTTTTGCCAAGCATTTAATCCGTAGTAGAATATTTATTTACGCTTTTATTTCGTAATATGTACTTTTTGTAAATTGCAGTAAACAAGTGTAATTATAGTCGTATTGAATAACTAGGTGAAATTCATTCCATATTGATAATTTAGCAGCCTAATAAGTTAATAATTTGGACAAACTGGGTTTTAAAACAAACTGATCGCCAACGGCGACTAGTCTATAATGTAATCAGTTCTGTACCAACACATTTTCTGAAATTCATATTTGATAGTCAGAAGAGAAAATGTTGCGTGTTTTTAAGGTTTTTCAAACGTAAATACAAAAATTATCTTTCTATAATGTATTATTGCAAGTCATTTATAATGTAATCGGTTTTGCAGCAAAACACTTTCTGGGATTACTGATATTCTATTGTCAGGAGAGAAAATGTTTCGTGTTTTTTAAGGATGTCGAATGTAGATCCAAAATTTTATCTATCTATAATGTATAACTACAAGTTATCTATCTATACTTATATAAAGCTCAATGTGTGTGTGTGTGTTGGTGTTCTGCAGACCAGACCGTTTGACCTACAGCTACCAAATTTGGTACATGTATACCTTGAAGGTCGAGAATGTGCACCTGGGGTCCCTTTTTTGAATTTTTAATTAGAATTTTAATTATTAATTAAAAACTAACTTTCCCGCCAAAAAAATCTTTTTATTTTTCCCACATGAGTAAGGCCCAAATGAGTAAGGCTTCAGTTTTTTTTTTTGTTTTTTTTTCCCACGCTAATGAGGCTAGGCTTAAGATTTTTCGGCCGATTATTTCAAACGATTCTGTTTATTTTTTTAATGTTTTATGTATTTAAAATGAAACATTTAATCTATCTTTCAGATTCATTCTGAAGTACTTTTGAATTAAAATAAAACAGAATAAAGGAAATTAAAAATTTGTAATCTGCATAGCGTTACCCCAACTGGCATAGAAAAATTCACGCATTTGCGTTACCATAATGCGTTGAAAATTCACGCAAGCGTATTGTGTTCTGATTGTTGACAACTATTTTCAACGGATGCGGACTTGATTTAAATTATTTTTAGATTAGTTGTATGCTTTTGTGATTAAATTGTATTTATATTAGTTATATATTTTTTGCATATGCTTATAGTTTTAAGTACATCGTTTTTTAAGTAGTTTTTTTAAACCTGTTTTCGACCGATTATTTTAAACGATTCATTTTATTTTCTTAGTATTTTTAATTAACATTTAATTAAATTTAATTAAAAATACTATTTTAATTTAAAATTAAACATTGTTAATGAATCGATCTGTTCATGATGAATCTGAGAAAATTTTGTTGACAAATTCTTGATGTATCACATAAATTAGGAAAGATATTCTTTAGTGCCCATAAAGTTTAAACGCTCAGTGACTCTGTTTTCAGTAATCATATTATAAAAAAATGCTTTGTGTCAGTAAAAAATATTATTATATTAATTGCAGATTAATCCTTTCTACTTTAATTTAAAGCATAAATTCTACGGGAGCTAACAGAAAATTAGAAAGATGCATAATACTTTACGACTGAAGACCTTTATAATATTATGAGTCAATTATATAACTATCAAAATTTGAAGTTTTAAAATATTTTGATGAAGAATCTATTAAAGTAGGAATTGCGTAAAATATTTAATTATTAAAATTTAAACAAACATTAGGATTGGTGAACGGCTGGTCGCCAAAGGCGGCTAGTCTATAATATAATCAGTTCTGTAGCAACAAATGTTTTGAAACTGATATTTGATTGTCAGAAGAGAAAACGTTTCGTTCTTTTTACCGTATGTCTCCATGGAGATTGTGGATTTAAATTTATGCACCCTTCGCTGGAAGCATAACAAATTGAACAGTCTTCTGCCATCTCTAGTGAAGGTCGAATTCACTAATAATAGATTAAATATCTTGATAATGCTGTTACAGAATGTCAGCCCAGCACTAATGTGCTCAGAGGTCAAGTTCATGGCAAGTTGAATTGATGGTCGGAGATTTTATGATATCCCTGGAGGAAAAAGTGATGAAATTAATCGATCTGGAATACTATTATGCGAGCCGTTAGGTTTCTGAAAGTATCTCACTTTCAAATCTTAGTGCAAGATTTAAAAAAAAAAAAAAAAAAAAAAAAGATAAGTAAGGTATACTTAACTCAAGCTATTCGCTTCGAAAGCAGCTTGGTGAATAATTATCGTTTGAATAGCGGAAAGATTTAATGAAGGCATGAAAAAAGATGTTCAAGGTTGTTGTGAATGAAATTCGCTTGCTCAATAGGCTCTAGAGTTGGTTCTGAAGTCCCAAATGGAACAAATTATCTATCATATGTAATTCAAATAATGCACTCAAAAAAAAAACCTTAAATGTTTGTCGATAAGTGCGGATATATGGCAAAATCTAAAACAATTTCCAAAGTTTTTTTAATATTGTCTCTGAAGAAAAAATGATGTTAATTTGAATTTTTTTTTTGTAAAACTAAAAACCCTTTTAAAACTCATTTCAGAAAGTAAAGACTTTAACTTTTACGCAGATTCCTAAATTAGCCTAACCTGGTTCAGACTGACCTAAAACGTTACTTCATATAATATTTTGTGACAATTAATTAGTTTTAAAAAATTGTTTGATCTCACACCACACTATTCTTGGCATTCTTTTTTAATACTAGCCGCCTTTGGCGAACAGCTTGTTCCCCATAATTATTGATTTTTTTAAGCTGTTGAATATTAATATAGAATGCATAGGTTTATTTTTTTAAAAAAAATTCATCTTGTTATTTGATGCGATTGAAAAATTCGAATCCAGCTGAAACAGTTTTTTTTTTTCAAATTAAAAAGGTGTATATTACGAAATAAAATGGAAGTGAAAATGCTATTACGGAGTAAATAATTGGGGGGAAAAAACTAAACATTTTCATGGATGGGTTTTTAATTCCAAAACAGCAGTTAAAAATATTTCATCAAGGTGAATTTAAAAATCTTAAAATTAAGGTGAAAATTGTAGGGAATTGAAAAAATCATAAAAATAGTCTTTATATTATGCTATAAGATGATTGCTTTGGAAGACATAGACATCTATTTCCATAGTTAAGTCTTAGCAATTGCTCATCTGGCGACAGCTAAACGACCGATTTTTAATCTCAATTGAGCTCTCTATTTGAAAGCTATTTTTTTTAATTTCTTTGATATCTTCTTTCCTCTTATTCAAAGGATTTTTTGGTAACACAGTGAACACTCCCCAGAGCATTTCAAGTAATATTTTGCACATCAGTCAATTATCGAAATGAATTTAATGCAGCTGTAAAAGCGTTCAATCAAGAAATCTGAAATTGACTTGCTTTTTTTTTTAACGTTTGGCTGCTGCCATTCGCCAATAAGTAATAACAGCAAATTCTGTGCCGCGTACGTTACTGTTTCATGTATATAGGTTTTGCATCTGGACACAGATAACAGATGATTTCTGTTTCGAAGGACAATATTCCACTTGACGTCTGTTGGATTTGACAAGAGGCGTAAAACTATTGCATAGGAAACACATTTTGCAGAAAGAAATGCGTGATTAAACACAGCGAAGAATTCATTGAAATGTGCAATGTTGTTTTTGCTTGTTCGTTGTTGTAGAAACATGTATTTATTTTTGACAGTTGATGCAACTCTCCTTACATGGAATTGCCTTTTTTACCTTTATGTGCTGTTATGATCCGAAAATATAGCTGTAGAGTTTTCTGAATTAGCGAATTGTTATTTTTACTGCAATGAAATAAATTTTTCTTAGATTATTTAACAACAAAAAAATCTTGCAAAAATGACATCAAATATTGGCTCAGCACTATCTACTGTGAAACTTTTAATATATATTTTCGCTTTTGAAACCTCTCAGTCAAACCTCGCTTAACGAATACCTCGTATAACGAATAATCGCAAAACGTGCAAAAAAAGTGACTCTTTTAACGAGCGATGACTCGCATAAAGAGTGAAAAGGAAAAAGACATCGTGACGTCACATGCAAGATCTTGCTTGTTTCTATTGATTTGCGTTTAACGCTTGTTTGTTGATATTTTCTTTTCTTTTCTTTGAAAACTAGAACAGAACTGTAGAATAAATAGTTAATTGAATCGTCAAAAAAATTCAAAACATTTTGATGAGAGTCATTTTTTATTATTCTGATATAAGAAAGAAATACAGACAAACATGGATTCCAGTGGAAAAAGTTGTTTTTAACAGCGAATTATATTCGTTAAGCAAGCGACCACTGTATTTGTGTTACGTATTAATGAAGCTCTATTCTATTTGAAAATCAGCTGTAGAACCGTCTGTATAAACGAACTTTATTTATATTTACCTCCTACATAAAAGGCCGTTATAGTTAAAATAGAAACTCATTAGCGTCAAAATTTTCTCAATTCAATAAAAGTTCATTCACAACTCAAAAGTGTTTCCATTGGATGCATCTAGTCAATGCTGTGAGTCTTTTAAAAAATTATAATTATAATGAGCGAAGATAGAACCTGGGACCTTGTGGTTCGCAGCTCAGTAACACGACCACAATACAAAAGCAATTGCTCGTGTATCGTAGCTGTTAACTGGATTATAAGCTTTCACCACAGACTCTCCCTCCAGTGAATCGGAGCTGAGACGAACGATATGGCTGTTGAGTGATGATGTATTAGCTGTTGATTCTAATGCGCCTGTACCCATTTGAGTAGCGCCAAGCGTTATGGTGACCGTGTGTGGTTGCTGCTGCTGCGCCAAGTGAGTCTGACGGCTTTTGTGTTGCTGCGTCAAGTGAGTCTGACGACTTTGGTTTGCTGTGGGTAGATGGTGCCACAACAGCTGTACGAAGGTTGAAGGTTCATCGTCCGAGGTCACCAATGTAGCGGATTGTATTGAGCAAAGATAGAACCTGGGACCTTGTGGTTCGCAGCTCAATAACATGACCACAATACAAAAGTAATTGCTCGTGTAGCGTAGCTGTTAATTGGCTTGTAAGCTTTCACCACAAATGCATAGATTGTACATTAAAATTCATCTAGAATCTAGATCGTTATGTCTTTAAATTATCACCTTCGCATTTTCCAAAATTTAATTTGCTGAAGGATTTAGACTGATAAAAGTTGAATCCAAATTTATAAGGTTTTTTTTTTTTGTTGTTGTTGTTGTTGTTGAGGCTCATGCACTAAAATTTAACCTTTTAGTTTATTGAGTTTTTCAATTATTGTATCCACATGAATAAATGGATCGATAGATAATCAACAAAGTGGTGGTGTTACTCTAAATTTAACTTTCATGTTTACTTTTTATATGTTCATATGTCACGTTTTGTCTATGTAACTCGGAATTTTTCAATTATCGTGTTCACATACATAACAGATAAATAAGAATTCTTTTGGAAAGATAACTATCGTCCAGAATTAAATTGAAGCAACCTACGATTTCGGTTTAAAGATTATATGGGAAATTTCACTTGTTTAACTTCATGTGTTTTGAGCATCATGTTTGGCTTCATGTATCTAGCCAATAATATAATAATTCCAATTTTTTTAATATGATAATGTTTATATCCTGGCATAGTAACTTGAAATTATGATATGCATGAATAAGATTCGTGTTATACGAGGCAGAACATTGGCTAGAAAGCAATCAAATTGAGGAACTGTTGTTTTTTGAATAGTAAACTCTTACTAAGATAAAATTTATTAAAGCTTTCATTAAAAATTGCTAAAAAATTTAATTTTCCCTCGACAACTTAGCAATATATTGCCGCAAGAATGATAAATGGTAATATCACTTTAAAATTAAAAATTACCTTTCCAGTTTTATGAAGAATGATAAAGGGTAAGAATGATAAATGGTAATATCACTTTAAAATTAAAAATTATCTTTTCAGTTTTATGAAGAATGATAAAGGGTAAGAATGATAAATGGTAATATCACTTTAAAATTAAAAATTATCTTTCCAGTTTTATGAAGAATGATAAATGGTAATATCACTTTAAAATTAAAAATTATCTTTCCAGTTTTATGAAGAATGATAAATGGTAATATCACTTTAAAATTAAAAATTATCTTTCCAGTTTTATGAAGAATGATAAATGGTAATATCACTTTAAAATTAAAAATTATCTTTCCAGTTTTATGAAGAATGATAAATGGTAATATCACTTTAAAATTAAAAATTATCTCTCCAGTTTTATGAAGAATGATAAATGGTAATATCACTTTAAAATTAAAAATTCTCTTTCCAGTTTTATGAAGAATGATAAATGGTAATATCACTTTAAAATTAAAAATTATCTTTCCAGTTTTATGAAGAATGATAAAGGGTAAGAATGATAAATGGTAATATCACTTTAAAATTAAAAATTATCTTTCCAGTTTTATGAAGAATGATAAATGGTAATATCACTTTAAAATTAAAAATTATCTTTCCAGTTTTATGAAGAATGATAAAGGGTAAGAATGATAAATGGTAATATCACTTTAAAATTAAAAATTATCTTTCCAGTTTTATGAAGAATGATAAAGGGTAAGAATGATAAATGGTAATATCACTTTAAAATTAAAAATTATCTTTCCAGTTTTATGAAGAATGATAAAGGGTAAGAATGATAAATGGTAATATCACTTTAAAATTAAAAATTATCTTTCTACTTTTATGAAGAATCATAAAGGGTAAGAATGATAAATGGTAATATCACTTTAAAATTAAAAATTATCTTTCCAGTTTTATGAAGAATGATAAATGGTAATATCACTTTAAAATTAAAAATTATCTTTCCAGTTTTATGAAGAATGATAAAGGGTAAGAATGATAAATGGTAATATCACTTTAAAATTAAAAATTATCTTTCCAGTTTTATGAAGAATGATAAATGGTAATATCACTTTAAAATTAAAAATTACCTTTCCAGTTTTATGAAGAATGATAAAGGGTAAGAATGATAAATGGTAATATCACTTTAAAATTAAAAATTATCTTTTCAGTTTTATGAAGAATGATAAAGGGTAAGAATGATAAATGGTAATATCACTTTAAAATTAAAAATTATCTTTCCAGTTTTATGAAGAATGATAAATGGTAATATCACTTTAAAATTAAAAATTATCTTTCCAGTTTTATGAAGAATGATAAATGGTAATATCACTTTAAAATTAAAAATTATCTTTCCAGTTTTATGAAGAATGATAAATGGTAATATCACTTTAAAATTAAAAATTATCTTTCCAGTTTTATGAAGAATGATAAATGGTAATATCACTTTAAAATTAAAAATTATCTCTCCAGTTTTATGAAGAATGATAAATGGTAATATCACTTTAAAATTAAAAATTCTCTTTCCAGTTTTATGAAGAATGATAAATGGTAATATCACTTTAAAATTAAAAATTATCTTTCCAGTTTTATGAAGAATGATAAAGGGTAAGAATGATAAATGGTAATATCACTTTAAAATTAAAAATTATCTTTCCAGTTTTATGAAGAATGATAAATGGTAATATCACTTTAAAATTAAAAATTATCTTTCCAGTTTTATGAAGAATGATAAAGGGTAAGAATGATAAATGGTAATATCACTTTAAAATTAAAAATTATCTTTCCAGTTTTATGAAGAATGATAAAGGGTAAGAATGATAAATGGTAATATCACTTTAAAATTAAAAATTATCTTTCCAGTTTTATGAAGAATGATAAAGGGTAAGAATGATAAATGGTAATATCACTTTAAAATTAAAAATTATCTTTCTACTTTTATGAAGAATCATAAAGGGTAAGAATGATAAATGGTAATATCACTTTAAAATTAAAAATTATCTTTCCAGTTTTATGAAGAATGATAAATGGTAATATCACTTTAAAATTAAAAATTATCTTTCCAGTTTTATGAAGAATGATAAAGGGTAAGAATGATAAATGGTAATATCACTTTAAAATTAAAAATTATCTTTCCAGTTTTATGAAGAATGATAAATGGTAATATCACTTTAAAATTAAAAATTATCTTTCCAGTTTTATGAAGAATGATAAAGGGTAAGAATGATAAATGGTAATATCACTTTAAAATTAAAAATTATCTTTCCAGTTTTATGAAGAATGATAAAGGGTAAGAATGATAAATGGTAATATCACTTTAAAATTAAAAATTATCTTTCTACTTTTATGAAGAATGATAAAGGGTAAGAATGATAAATGGTAATATCACTTTAAAATTAAAAATTGTCTTTCCAGTTTTATGAATTTTATTTACTCTAGTTTTTTTCAACATAATTCTTGGATATTTGCATTGATTTAGTTATTGCATTAACGCAAGTGAAATGCACCGATATTGAATGCATTTTTTGGTAATGCACATCTTATTTCTGACATTTAATTAAGAGCAAATTTTAAACGGAAATTAAAGATAAAATTAGCAAGCCTAAACAAATTAAAATGCTACGCCCTTTCGGACTGGAAATTTGAATATCTTTTAATTTTTTTTTTCGCTGGAATAGTGGCGATTTAAAATATGGAGATTCGTCAAAGTCTCAAGGGCTTTTTTTTTTTTTTTACGATTTCAAAACTTTTTCTTACACGTGAAAGTAAAAAATAACATCTTTGAGCAACAACTGTAGCATTTCAGGTGGTCATCTTACCACATTAGGTGACTACCTCCACACCTGTTTGCTAAAAGGGTGGGATCCAGATCAACCACTTGTTGAATTTGAGCAGAATCCTCAATTACTAGGAGGGATTTTTAGGCACAACACTTGACCCTAATCTTGTTGTCCATCTTCATTCTTTCTTTACTGAGCCTTTCCGCGAATTTCGAAAGTTAAAATCTTGCACTTTTTTTTTCTCACTACATTGTATAAACAGTTCATTACAAGTCAGTTTCATAACAAAAGCGGACGTTTATCGTCATACGAGATCTAAGAATATATGATTTTAAGCTCGATTTGTTACCATTTCAAAATATTTCTGCTTAATCTTGTTGACGCATTCATTTCCTACTTTCTTTCTTTTGTGATTAAAATGTGCTTTAAATTTGACGTGTAGACACTGAAAAACATGCTCTTTTATTTTTAAAATGCAATTTTGTAAATATGTATGAGCGGCACATATTTCATGGGCAATTAGTTCACTTTAATATTTATTGCATTACTCGGCTGTTAACATAGAATGTGTATATTTAAAAATTCACCCTGTTATGTGATAGGACTGAAAAATATGAATTTAACGGAATAGGTTCTCTTCAAATTAATGTCCATGAAATGTTAAAATCAGCTCCCAAAACTTTCTCCCATACTCTCTAATAAAGGTGTTGTTCCAAAGGAAAGCTTGTATGGCATCGTTGTACAAGAATTACGAAATATTAACCTTTGGCATGAATTTGGCATTTTTACAGAAACTATGATCTTGGCGAGATTTTTGACGATTAAATCTGGCATGCTGTTTATAGTATCCAAAAATTGAATTTGTGTTTTCAACGTATTTTTTCCAATCGATTGAAACAAAAATTTGACACGAAACTAAACTTGTAATCGCAAAAACTAGTGCCAAATTTGCTATATTTAATTCATCGCGTTTTTGAGTTACCGCGTTTGCGTGTTTCTGAAAATACGAACCGACATACGGTCAATTCATTATTGGATTCGGCTCAAACTGTGGCAGCTGTTTACACTGCAGATGTTAAATCTATCTACTGAATTTCATCCGTCTAGTTCTTTTCGTTTAGTAATTTTCGCGTTAACTTATATTCAAACTACCGGACAGACGCATTTCTTCCGAAAAATTTTACTCAAAATTTGATGGAAATGCACAAAAGACCGTATACCAAATTTCATCTATCTAGCTTAAAGAAGTTTTCCGATAGACGGTCAGCAATTTGAGTCAAATAAAACAAAGGATTGGATTTGGCACAAAAGGTGATAATGCTCTACAGTTTAAATCTGTGTTCTGAATTTCGTTCATTTAGCTCTCTTCGTTTCATAATTATCGTGTTAACTTATATTCGAACAGCCTGATAGACAGACTGAACGTAACGGGTGGGCGCTACTTTATGTCTTGCATTAAGGAATGCAAAAAGTTATTGATAGGTTATTATAAAATTTCAAGTGCACTATTTTCGCTGTGTTATCGTTCCATTAGTGTTGATGTTCTTAGAGTTACATTAAATTTAAATGGTTTGATTGTTCACGCGATCTTAATTTAATAAATTTGAATTCGATGCGAAACTTTACCACCGTTAAGCCCAGAAGACATTCATTAGGGCATGTATGGATATAAATTGCCACGTCGCTAAACACAAATTGATATAAATGTCAGAAGTTATATCAATTTCTAGATAATCTGACCAAGAGTAAGTATTACGTTAAAAAGTAAACATATATCATTCAAAAAATTCACAAAAGAAACCCGAAAAAAAAAATTCCAAAAATTGCTAATAGGAAAGATTTCGGCGTTGTTGTTGCCTATAAACTGGGAAATTTACATAATATTGATAGATTATGCAAATTTTTTACGAGTAAATTCCATGCTATCCTCAAACTCAACATTCCCTCTTTGTAGTTCTTTGATTAACAATTATTTTGAATTTCTTATGAATCCTACGTTATCTGATCTTACTTTATTCAGAAAATTGTTTTACAGTAGCAAGTGTAATGCTACAGAGATTAATAATTAGTGTAAAGGCCTTATGTCTGCTGTAACACTGAGAGCTATGATAAGAAATTCAAGGAAATTTTATCGCAAGTATTTAGTGCCAACAGAGAATAAGAAACAGAGGTAGACAACAATCAACTGGAATTGTTGTTTCAAACCTCTTACGAGGCAGTTTAAGAGCAGAGTCATGCATCAAATACATTAAACTTGTACACATGGAAGATCAACTCATTGAAAATCATGATTAATAGACGATTATGGCATAGAATATGTTAGTTTCATATTATATGCCATTCATTTCTGTAAAATTTATTTATTGTTGATCGTGAAGTTCGGTATTATCTGCTTTTTTGGGTCTTCTTTTTAATTATTCGTCCTTTTATATGCGACAGTACCAAATTTATCGGAGACATTTTTTTTGCTCGAATACATCATTCCATGCCTTCTATAGCCTGTACATGAAATTTGACTTCGTTCTATTCATTCGTTATAATTAAAGATACATCCAAATGAGGAAGATGATTTTAAAACCGTCTTGTATTTTGTGAATTAGTTTGATAATATTATTAGGATACTTAAGAGGGGAATTCATTCAAACTGAACGATAACGGCTGGATTAAACAATGTTAAATATATCACTAAATAAAGTGCGACTAAGCATTTCTTGAAATTTTTTAACTTTTTTTTCCAGCCACAGATCCTATAATCCATAAATTCTAAATTCCCATATATCTATAATTAAATTCTTTTTCATTAATCCATATATATGAAATAAAAAATTATGCTGAACAAAAATTTATTTAAAAACATAATATAAAAATGCCACAAAATACATTAAATAAATGATTCTCTAGTAAAAATTATTTTACTAGAGAATTTAATTTAATTTCTATATATTGTTATTGATGAAAAGCATATTAATGCTTTTCATCTATAACAATATGTAGAAATTAAATTAATTTTTTTCTAAATGGGTAACATTTTGCATGAATAAAATGGCTAAGTAATCTCTAAATGGAACAAACTAAAATTAAATGTTTCAAATGATTATATTTCTTATTGTGATAAACCTTCTGTATTAAGGGATTCCGCATGATAAATTTTTTTATGAAATCATTCTTCAAATGAAATTATTTTATATGTATTTTTCTTTTTACCAGTTTCAGAACAATAAATTGTTAGCATATTTACAGATATAGAAACAGCCATAATTTCATCATTAGGTTAACTTACTGCTTTGTGTGGCAAAAGAAAAAATTTTAATTTCGGAGAAAATTGTATCTTGTGAAAACACAACATTGTCCGAACTGTTCTGAAAACTCAATATTGTCAGGCTTTCATTCAGGAATACATTGAACATTTTTTTTTACATTGTAATCTTTAAAATACTAACTGAAACTTAGAAAAAAATTTTGCCACTTTTTTTATGCGAGTAAGGATAGAATTTTGATTTCCATTTTTTTTTTCATTGATTTTTTAAGTGAATATAATTTATGTTATGAAATTATCTTCACTTATATATAAACGATGACAATACACTATTTAAGGAAAGAGAGACGATGTCGACACGAAAATCGTTAAAATTTAAGTTGAAAGTAAAGATTTTTTGAAGGGTTTTTTTTACCGGTAAATATTATATCTGATGTAAATATTAATAAATATAGAAAGAAAGAACTGCTTTCATCATAAAAAACAGCATCATAATAATTCGAAAGTATTTAAAAAATATTTTTTTAGCAGCAAACAAAAGGTATTTATTTTTTAATAGCAAATCGAAACACTGTTGCGATACGATATCTACAAGTCCATAACCATTTATTGGTTCGCTTAGAAAAAAAAAGAGTTCTATTTGAAATCATTCTTAAGTGAGCATGATATATATATTCCATAATTACAGCGACATTATTTCCGTTTCAAAAAGTACTTTAAAAAAATTTAAAACATAGAATGCTATGGTACTATAAAAAACGATACTATATAACTATACTATATAACACGATATTATTCATTATAAATAGCTTTTTAAAAATAATCTACTGAGCAGAAATAAATAAAAATACGTTTAATGGATATATTACGTCTTTGTTGTTATGACTTAATAAGTATGGCACTTCACAAGCTCGCTGACATTTACCTGTTTTTTCAGTTCCGGCAAGTAGGGCCAAGAGTACGACTTAGCTACTTCATGCACCACATTCGCTTGCACAACCCCTTTTTACAATGGGGCAGATTCACACTCCTCACAGATAGAACAAAGAAAAACTACCATGTCCGAACCTGGAGTCGAACCCAGAACACTCAGATCACGCTGGAGACACCATACCCCTATGCCAGGATGCCAGCATAACGCTTTTAAGTATTGCAATATAAGAATTTATATGATTACAATAAAATAATATGTATGTATGCGTGTCAAAAGTTGGAGAAAACAGTATTTTCGGAAAAAAACCCTTCCCCCACATAAAAAAAAAATTGTTCCTCCCGACCATAGGAATTCAAATGAAAGACAACTTACGAGGTTTCAACTTTTCCAATCCATATGTAATTTCCTGTAATCGGTAATATATCTGAAATTTTATGATACTAAAATTGAAAAATCGATTCCAAAAGGCACATTTCGTCGTAATTCGTTCACTAGAATATTTTTAAAAGATCAGAGAAAAAAAATTAAAATTAAAACTCGCTAAACTAAACTGAATCCGAAAGCTAACTAAAACTAAATACTAAAAAAAACTGCTGTTTCTTTTAATAAAGAGTGTTATTTGTAAATAAACAGGGTGGGATTTCGCAAATAAATAAACGTAACAGCATCCAGGTTCCGGAAAGATCTAGTTTTTCAATGTAACTCTTTGAGCAGACATAACTTATTTATCTCACATCATTTTCGCCTCGCACGAGCTCTATTTGATAAACAATCACCTTCAGAAAACTGGGGACGTCCCACAAGGTCGAATTTTAAAAGGATAATAGAGGACACACCTAGAAATCATCTTTTCCTAGCTACGTATGATGAAACTAAAACATTTTAAACAATAACAAATAGAGAAGACATACAAGACCAGATGTTCCTATTTAAAAGAGGAATAACCCAGTAGGCAGAGGGCGTGTTTCGATAAAAACAAAAGATGAAAGAAAGGTTGTCTGAGATATTTTGATGGCGGAAATTGGTTTCCGATTCTGTGTAGGCTATCTCAAAGGACGTTAAAATTTTAATTGGACTGGGTTTTTTTTTTATAAAAAAAATACTCAATTGAACTAAAGCGTTTTTAATTCTTTTCGTTTAAGGCTATTAAGATAGCATTGTTTTTGTTCTTTCTTGAGTGTACAGAAAGAAAAAAAAGTCATCAAAAGGTCCAAATCGAGGTTTTGATAATCTTAGCGTATTCGACCTGTTTGAATAATTATAATAAAAGCAATAAAATAAAAAATGCGTTTGAAATTATGTTTGTCCAATAAAGAATAACTGCTGCTGTGGAAAAAAAGATAATTTAGCATACTATATTTTTAAAAATATCATTTAACAGTTTAAAAAAACATTTACACAAATATTTTTAAATAAGATTTAAAGTTCTAAAACATGTATGATTAATCTTCTTGTGACGGAATATCATTCTAAATTAGTCTTTTCGAATTGACATGCAAGTCTAGCAGCTTAAAATTCTTTTATTTACTTTTTATGCTGAAGTATTCCCTTTCCTTTTTTATTGCTTTATTTGCGTTTTGATTTCTTCGTCTTTTTATACTTGTACTACTTCCAAGTTTAGTTTAGTTATATTAACGTCCCGTTGTGAAGCAACACTAGGGCTATTTTGGGGCTGACCTTGTAATTTTGAACCGCGGTCAGATGACGAGGACGACACCTGATCTGGCACCCCCCTCTCCACAACAGCGGGAGGACGTTTGGCATGACGGATTTAACGTGCAACAGACTCAGGTTCGAGACCCTTTCACGACGGTTCTTCGGTGGAATCGGGTCTCGAACCTGAAACCCTACGTCTCACAAGCCGAGACCTTACCACCAGGCCACCGCGGCCTGTACTACTTCAAATGTTTATGCGTATTTCCTAATTCTATGAGCTTGTTACATACTTTCTCCTTAAAATTAAAATTAATAAAATTCAACTTTATCCATAAATACAGGAAATCAACTCCAAAATTACGGATGTAAGTGATGTAATGTAATGCAATTAATATCTATTACTTTGTGAATACGATACCTTAATCACACAGAAAGTTGGACAAATAAAATTTGATATAGAATCTTTATATAAAAACTGCAGATATCTATCAAATTTTAGGAGACAGTTTTCCAGGTGAAGTCTATCTTTCCACCTGTGCGAATGTGAACCCAATAAATGAAAAACAAAATGAGTTACAACGATGAAATTGAGCATATTATTTTACAATTTAACTTATAAATATATGCCAAGTTTTAGGACTGGCTGTCTGTATATCAAGCTATCCATATAATGTGGACAATGTAACTCAAAAGTTCAATAAACTATGCAATTAAAATTCATTCAGTAATTCAGGTTTTTTCATTGTGATATGGAACCTAACACCATGCAATTATATAAGAGAATGTACGCCATGGCACCCTCGCTGTACTTTTTTTCAATTTTTCAATTTCAAAACAACAATTTTCTTTGGTTTTAATTTTAAGAGCGGTGTTAAGCAACGAATTCCTGTAATATGTAATAATACTGCAAGATGTAATCTACAAGTTCACTCTTGTAGAAAAAAAAATTGATATGCACTATTTGAAAATTTGCAGTATTTTTGCATGCAGTATTTTTAATATGCAGTATTTTTTAATGTAGATTTTTTTGTATTTTTATCTTAAATAGTCTATTTAATATGTACCTTCATAAATTTTTTAAAGCATAGAATAGATACAATACATAAAATCTCGGCGCTTGAATTGATGTTTTACATATAAAATAACAATTTTTTTAATGTTTTGCAACATTTCTTTTAGACTTTTATTAATTGAAAAGATATTTCATCAAATATTATTCAAAATTAAGAATTTCCGTTTGTTATTTCATTAGTCGTATTTTAAGATAAATAAAAAGAAATTGCTGTCTTTTCATTGCTTTAATTTATTAGTCAAATTTCACTAAGAGGATGGTAGATTTTAAAATAAATAAAAATAGACAAAAATATGAAGTTTTCTTTTCATTGAATCATTATCAAAGCATATATTTATTTTAAACTAAAATAACATTATAAAATGTATTGCTCAGTCTAAATGAATATTTGAAGGGTCTAGAGAAAAAACTACATTTTAATGACTTTTCTCAAGAATTTGTCTTATTTTAAATTAGTTTCAATAACCTTTGAAATGTTCCACGTATCTTTTCAGGACATTAAATAAAATTGATAATAAAGATTTCAATTAAAAATAAGAGATGGGTATGCAATTTATGTTTCAAGTTATTAGATAGTTAAGATTCAATTTTAGTTTTAGAAAATCATTAAATTCTTGTGAAAATTCAATGCATGTACATAAAAATATTTCTAAGAATTAACTCCAGCTGGAATTATAAAATCATACACCATTTTATTCCTAACAAATATTGGATAATAAGGAAAAAAAAATATAAATAATAAAAATAAAGTCAACTGGAATATTTTTTAATTTTTTTATATCTTTTTTTATCTTTTAATTTTAAATATTTTTTTGTCTTTTATTTTATATCTTTTAATTTAAAAAAATAATATATTTCATTTTAAAGAATTTTTTTAAAAAATATTTGACGTATTTATATTTTAATATATATGTAAATATGCATAAAAAATTCATAACCCTAAGAAATAATTCTCAAAAATGTCTAATAGAATGCACTATTGTCTTAAGACTTGGTAAACTATTTTCTCCAAGTTGTGCATGATCGAACGTCTCTAATTCATTATTTTGTATGTAGAGATAATTTTTTATTATATCATAATAAATGTATTCGCATTTTTTTTTCTGTTTTAAAATTTTTCTATTAAAATAATAGATATATTTTACATCGAAATAAAAAAGTTGTGATTGCATAGCTTTACGAATATATAGTTTTAATTTTTTAAAAGTTAAAAAAATTTAGATTTTAAATCCAAAATTTTATCGTATGTGTAAAGTTACGTAACTTTAAGTTTACGATGGGTTTTTTTTTATGCATTTAAAGTTGTCCCAAATTTTATTTTAAATTACCAGAATTCTCCTATTTTTATCTATTTATGATTCATTCATTTTTAGAGGAAAAATAATTTAACTTTATTTTAAATTGTGAAATAAAATATGACAAATTTATTAAACTGAAAACTAATTAAAAAACATTAACCATTATTAAACAAATAATTAATTAAAGCCATTAATATATTAAATAAAAATAATTAAAGTCCTTAATAATATCAAATAAAAAATTAAAATTAATATAATGTATAATTAATATTATATATATAATATTAGTTGAATTATAATTAATATTATATATGTAATTTAGGCCATAACAAAATATCTCCATCCGAGGATTTTAAAATAGTTGAATTCTACATGGTCCAAGAATTTATTTTATTTCTTTACATGTATTTCGGTTTTGTACTATATTTGATCAGGGACGTATTAATTTAGTTGCATCTGAGTATTAAACAACTCGGATTTCCTTTGGATTCCAAAGTAAATTAATATATTTAAAAGATTTTCTGGAATCAAGTTTTAAAAGAATTAGTTTCTGAAACTTCTTCCACTTCTAAACTTTTACTGTACATACAGATAATCTAATTAATATGAATAATGTATGATTATTCTTTTTTTATTTCTTTTCGCTTTTTAAATTATTAATAACTATTCTTTTCTTTTATTTTATTTTTATACATTTGTTTCTTATTCCTAAATTTGCTCGAGGTAGTGTCTTGTTCTCTCAGGTTTTGAGCTGTTTCGGATAGAAATGCAGAAAATCTGGTCACTTCATCCAATTCACCTTTCTAACCTTTGTCCTGGATATACAACCGAGTCCTGAAGCATCCCGAATTGAGGTCCAATTTCAGTTGATGTAAAGTTTTCAAGTATGTCATTTTTATTACCCTTGCCACATTTGTTCAAGTTCGTCTTTTTCATATATTTACTTTAACAGCTATACATCCTGCACATTAAACATAACGACCAAGCATTATTTGATAAATAAATGTTGAGAGTAAATCACCTTTCCATCATATCTACATAATGGATTTTGACATTCGCCCAATCTCCAGGTGGGAAAAAAATTCGCCAAGTATGAAAAAGAGTTGAGTTATTGGTTTTATTACGTCTTTGACAAAATCTGACTGCAAAGCACTTTTTGACGAATGTTGTTCAAAACCCTTCGACTGCGATCTTAGAATTTTCGAACCAAACTGTCAACTTAACGACTCGCAGTAAATATGGGGATAATCTTGCTTTCCTTAAACAATGGTGAAAAGGAAGCTCGCTTCACATAGTTGGGTCAATGCCACCATTTGCATAGCGCACATTGTGATCGGCCTTTGGTGAAAAAGGACGAGGTGCAAATATCCGTGAACACTTCAGATATTGGAGATCTTTCCATTATGTGGGCCGCTTTACTCACGTTTTACTCGAAGATGTGAATATTATTCATTCAGTTTATGAGTAAGCATGCTGACCTTGGAAGTTCTGGAGATTTCTGGAGCACACGCTATGTGGGCTGCAAAATAGATGGTACGAAAAAAAAATGTAGAGAATAGGTATAGCATTGTGGCGAGGTATGAAAATTTATGAATTATGGAAAAGTTATCAATCTAGAAGTTGACATATTAGACATTAATTATGTCATCCTTTAAGACCAATTTCAATTATTATTACTACAGATCTATAAATAGAACTCTTTTATCTCGAGTTAGGTATCATCAATAAAGGATTTTTATCAAAAATATATCTACCTTTTATTTTCTCATATACCTAGTATAGAGAAAGTATAGCCAAAAAAAATTCCAATTCAAGATTTTGACGAATCACCACGTTTTAAACCCCTCTGAGTTCGAAAAACACAATTTTGGAAAATGTCCATCTGTCCGTCTGTGACAACGATAACTCAAAAACTTTTGAGTTATCGTTTGTTTGTATCGTTTGTAAGTTTGAGAGAGAGACTCAAAAACTTTTGAGTTAGAAGAACGAAATTTGGCACATATTCTTTATACCAAATTTGTAGATTTCTTCAAATTTTGAGTAAAATCGGTTCAAAAGAAGCCTGTCCGTCCGCCTCTTCGATTATAAGCTAACACCATAAATACAAATCAAAGAGATCTTGATAGATAAAATTCGGCATGCAGAATTAGTCTAGACACCTGACGAATTTTGATCCATCCATCAAGGGGTTGATTGTTTGTAGTTCTATACTTTTAGAAATACGTGTTGTTATTTCTAATGGCACTTGTCATAGACAAGCCCACTATAGAAGTCAGTGATTTGAAGCCAAGGGTTTTTCTCTTGTTTTTCAGTAGCGCCATCTAGGTCCAAGGGTATCGCTTAGTTGCACACACGTCACAACTCTTTTTATGGGGCGGACTTCATTCATGCATTTCATTCACTCATCCACAGATCGTAATTTAGACCTGAATCAGAGAATCGCCTCTCATCCAGTACCCCCGGTGGTATTACTCTCGATATGGAGGACTTTGTGACCACGACAGATTTATATGTGCGCCAGCCACCACCACACATGAGAGTCTTCGGCCAGCAGGGTTTGACCTCGCAACCCATGGGACGCGAATCCAATGCCCTACCAACCAGGCTATCCCGGCCCATTTTAGAAATATGTAAACACGCTAACATAAAATCAGGATTATTTAAATGCATCAAATTTGGTATAGGATTTTTTGAGAACAAGTGTAGTTGTGGGTCAATTTTTTTTCAATCAGCTGGGGAAAATGCATCTAAAACACAAATTGGATTTTCGGATATTATTAACCCCACGGCAAAGAATAATCGCCAAATATCTTCCTAAGGATGACACGATAGATTTTAAAAAGGCTAAATTCACGCCAAAGGTTAATATTTCGCAACTATTGTATGCCAATGTTATGCTAGACTTTCTGTTGGCAACACTTTTATTACGAGAAAATTCTGGAGTGACCACTCTCGCTAGTTCAATATTGATTTAAAGCAACTACGAAATGCAATAGTACAAATATTTACAATTAAGTTCGAAAGAAATCAATTGTACATTATTTTTAGTTATTATACTTTAGAAAACTATAATAAATTAACGCCGCACTTTTTTAGATTCACTTCTTAAAAGGTCCACCATCCTATAATGAAATATTACTAGAGAAACTAATATAATCAACAAAGAATTGGAATTCCATATCCGACGCTTTAAATCGCCAAGAGATAAAAAATATATATTATTGGCTTTTTATGTTGATGAGCTCTTTTTGATCAGGAATGCATGAGAAAAATTCCCCATCTCTTCTGCTAATTCCTTCTACAATTCTATAAAGATTAGAATTATGGACATGAAATATGGTGCAAGAGAATTGAATTGATAACAATTTATCAATGTCGTGTTCCAAGTGTGGATCAAAAAGCAATTGAAGTTATTCATTTAAAACTGTATCGTGAGAATTATTGCAGAAGTTGGCATTACTGATTTTAATACGAAGATACCACTAAGAATTCTTTTAGGTCTGCGTACCTTTTGCCTTCTAATATATTTCTTTTCAAATGTCCTTTCTTTCTTTCAACAATATGATTGATTGAAATAGCATAATAAATTGCATTCATTTGTGGTACCAGTGAGAACTTACAGAGAAGACCACTTATTTGAGAATATATTCTTCGTTTTCTGAAAATCTTGATACATTTAATGCGTTCTTTTCTCTTTTAAATAAAACGTTTGCAACTTCTGAATTCTTAATGTATTCTTGATAATTTCAAAATTGAATAAAAGGTCAGATTTTAAATTTCTTTCAAGTTGTCATTCCTATTCATTGTCTTCATTCTTGTCATTCGCATTCATTTGACATCAAATATAATTCTAAAAAAAAAAACACTTATTTGAGAATATATTCTTCGTTTTCTGAAAATCTTGATACATTTAATGCGTTCTTTTTTTTAAATAAAACGTTTGCAATTTCTGAATTCTTAGTATGTTCTTGTTAATTTCAAAATTGAATAAAAGGCCCAGATTTTAAATTTCTTTCAAGTTGTCATTCCTATTCATTATCTTCATTCTTGTCATTCGTATTCGTTTGACATCAAATATATTGTATGATGTATGATTTAATTAAAATGTTTTAGTTTTATTGGTTTTTAATTTATTCTGTTGTAGCAATTCATGAGCGATATCGCACTTATGCATTTTATTATTTTGCTCCTGCGGAAGTCACCTTTAAAAGGAATTTCTCTATAGGCCGCAATAACAGACATCCATATAAAATACATTTTAATGTCGCTCATTACAATGCAATGTGCCTATGAAGTTGGAAATATCAGCGGCCCTCTAGGAAATCTTATCTCATTTCACATGTGATGTCATGGCACTCAGTTTCGTAAACTATGCACAATATTTTTTTTCTCGTAATGGCAATTTTATGTGGGAAAATGTTACCCCTGGCTAAATGTGCAATGTTGTACGCTGAAATGAACATGCAAAAATGCTGCTTCAAAAATGGAAAATTCACCAATATGAAATTTATTTTTCAAAATTAATAAGTGTTCAAAAAATTTAATTTGGAGTTAACAATTAATATTACTTTTGACTTGATAATTACTTTGGATTTGATAATTTATTCAGACATGTTTATTTTAATTTGTGCGCACATTTTGACTGCCATTAAAATTTTGATAACTGAAAATTTTTTTATCTGCTTTTCATTCCAGATTCTATAAATTTCCTCCGGCATCAAAACAGCAACTCTAGCAACACCAAAAAACACGAGATAAATTCCTAGATGTTATTTAGTAATAAGCAAGGCGATTATATCAGTTACGCTACTGAGTCCAATTTTTTTCTGGTTCTCTGATCTGGTGAACTGGTTCCTCTTATGTCACTGGCATTTAACCTTTACCTTCATAATAAACAGTCAATAACACTTTTCTTTTCAAGACGGCAACCCTAGTGGACGTAAACAACATCCTTGTGAAACGTCCGAATTATTAACAGTGTAAAATCCCACTGTTCATCGATTATTAATGGATCTTTAGGCTTAGCGGATCTTTGGGATAATGGTCCAGATTCTGAAGCTGACAGAATGCATTGCAACAGTTATTATAGATTGAAGTTGGACCACTTTTCCAAGAATCGCGTTGGATGCTTCCCTTTTCTTGGGCCTCTTGGAATTTCTCCACAAGCAAGGGTTAGATCAGGACGAAGATTCGACCTTCACCAATCTCCAACAGCCCTCCGGTTATTTCGTGCTTTCGTAGTAAGTGACAGTTCACTCATTAAAAGATGTTGCGTTCGGAATGTTTATTTCTTAATGTCAAGTGCATACCTTGGGATTTCCAAAATTGATAGATAAGAACTCTTGTTGCCTGTCAGAAGTAAATTATGTCCAAGGTGTGGAAAATTAAAGCAAAAAATGAAAGGAGTCGATACAGATGCATTTCAAATGAAAGTAAGAGAGAGTAATGACGCCAGCGGTCTATACTTCGGAAAATTTAACCCCTTAACCTTCATATCCCTTGATCATACGTGCATCGACTGATCGTGTTTTTAAAATTGTAAGCAAGAACTAAGTCATCCATAGAAGCTATAATTTGAAACAAAAATTGCTAGGAAACCTTAAATATCTCAAATTTTCAATGGATTCTTAAGCGAAGCGAAATTGTTATATATTTTCAAATCATTAAGTATCATTAATTAATCACTTGAATGGAATTTAACTGATAAATTATTTGGAATTAATAGGTGTTTTATATATTTCAGTGGCTTTTAGCCGAATCAAAACGTCGGAATATTCCCCAAACTGCAAATTTCATCTAATCCGATAGTTGAAGGAATTCAATAAAAATACTTATGTTTCATTTGATGTTATTTTAAATTGTCTTGCGTGTTTTTATTATAATCAGAATATCAGAATTTTCACAAAACAGCAGATGTCATTTGATTCGATAGCTGAATGAATTCGGCAGAAAAATTATATGAAAATTTATAAATATTCCAAATGTTCTAGGGTATAAAAATTTTTTAATAGAAGCTTAGTAACTAAATTTCTAAAACACATAATTTTATAAAAAAATTCATAATTAAATTTTTGAAATCCTTTATTACAAATAATTTGATTAAACTTCGTAAATAAATTTTCGGACTTCTTTATTACACATAATTTATAAAAACATCTTTAGTCCACATAATTACTAGTAACAACCAATAATATTCTTCAGTAACCGATTATTGGTTCGAAACACAATTTTCCCCACCAATAACAATGAAGAGTTAGGAACCAATATTACGTTAATATTTACCAAACCATTAGTATTCGTACAAAGTTAAAGAAGTCTTGAATTTTACAAATAATATCTGGAAAAAGCACCAATATCTAATGAATTCCAACATTCATCACAGAATGTTTATTTTATTTTATTTCGGTCTTCCGCGGAAACATATATGTGTGTATTACACACATGCATACATAATACATGCTGTTACGAAATTTTCCGGGGTTCGTTTGGATAGTGGGGTTATATGGTGTGAAGAACGCTCAATCACCAGGCGGCAGTAGAAAATAAAACAACGACGTTTATTTACACGAAGACACACAGGACAGCACAAAGACGACAACTATATACAGCACAGAAGACGATTATCTTCAGCCGAAACGTGCAGCATACAATAGCATACAACAGTATACACAGCAGCTCTACTCCGTCGCTGCTCCGCTAGTCCCTGGAAGACGAGTTCTTCACCGTCGCTTCCGACTACTCTTCGACTCCACTGGCCCACGACTCAATTCACGACAACCCGGCAGCTGCAGGCTGCTCCTTTTATAGGTCTCAGGAGGCGGGGCTAGAAACCTCTCAACCAATCAGGAACGTTCGAGGCATATCTCCGTTCCTACTGGAGGGATCGGGAAAATTCTCGATGTTTCGGGTATAATCCCTTTTGGCGCCAAAGTCGCTAAATTCGTCGCCAAGTCGCCGAGTTTGTTGCCAAGCCCTGGGACCTCCTATGGAACCAACTATGCTGGGAAGCAGCATCACAGGTTCGTAACAATACATATATGTAATGATATCTCTAAATCTAAATTTAAACCTAATTAATTTCTTAATTTTTATCTTAATTTAACCCATATTAACTTCATTCTAAAATGTTCTCTTATGTACTGATCCAATTTCACCTTTTTATTTAATTACTGCAACACGAGCTCTGTAAAATTGCTTTAATCCGCACTTTCACATGCTCCAAGCAAAGGGATATAAATTTGTCAAGCTAAGCGAATTTTTTTTAAAAGATACCTATAATTCCCTTCCCAAAATCGACACGTGTAAAAAATTATTATCAAAATCCCATTGTATAAACTATTGAAAAGAAAATATTTTCCGTTCTTCTGCTCTTGTATAGCTTGCGAACGGACCATCAGTTCGTCATCGCTTCTTGTACATAAATTATGCCTCCCGGGATAGAATAACAGCGAAGTTTAAATAAAATAAAATATTTTTTGATTATCAATCTATCTATAAATATAGATACAGATAGCTAGACATGTTTTATACCGTTCGCCAAATGTACAATAGATTATCAAGTTTTAATCATTGTAAAATAAAATTTAATCACTAATTCAATGATGCAAAAATTACTTGAAATTCAAAAACGCATAGTTTTTGTTCATTAAACTTTTTGTCAAATTGAAACTGCCCACCAGAAAAGGAAACATCTAATTATCTAATCACAGGTATGTGAGTGTGACTGTGTGGAAAAGATACACTTCGTAGGGTTGGAATGTACTCCTCGCCCCTTGAAGTTATCTTCACAAAATTTGATTAAAATTTTTATTTATTAAAATTTGAACAGAATTCTGTTTGCCACTTATTTCAATAGAGTTATTTGGTGAAAAATATTATTTTACGAGGCTAATTTTTATACCATTTTAAAATTTATCTTTTTCAATCTGACTTGCTTATTTATCATGCAAATGTTTCTTGAATTTTGGCAAATTTTTAGAAATATTTTTTTACATGATTTCATCGAAATTACATTATTGCAATAAATTTCGCAACTTTTTTTTTCATCGGATATTTAATTGCACGATTTTCTTCTATTTCAGAAAGCTAGAGAAAAAAATTCTTGTGATTATCTACGCAATTTACGTGAGGAGTTAGCAAATGAAGTTAGATGACATCGCGAAAGCATGCATTTTGGTAACGTGCAGATACATAATTTTTAGATGACACTGTGATGTCTCAATTTAATGTTCAAAATAATTTGTTGATAAAATCATAAACATCAATTTAGGAGAAAAGAGAGATTTAATGGATATTAAGCACAATCTATATTCTGGCCCAACATCTAGTCGCCAAAAAGCGACAATTTAGATAATAAGAGAAAACAAAGCAGTTATAAGGGGTTAATGAATTGGAATACATGTACAATTCCCACTAATAATAAATACAAATGTCTGTCTGTCTACTGACGTTCTGCATAAAAAAATAATCGACTTAAAATTAAAAAATTTGTACAAAATACATTTTGAAGGATAAGAGCGTTAGCACCTCTAATCTACTTTTCAAAATTTTAAATACAATTTCAATCAATTAAAAATGAGCCAGGATTTTGAAATTTTTTACCGATAGTTTTTTGGGAAAAAAAATCCCATGACTATCATTTTACGTCGCATTAAAATTGAAAAAAAAATCCTATCAAAGATGTCAGTTTATTTTCACCCTAATCCTCCCATCTAACATCAATAAACTTAATAATAAACCGCAACAATGCATATTATTATTCTAATGAAATTCAAACCTTTTTCATTATTATCATAAATATTTAATTTCAATTATCTCTATCAATGTGAACAAGCCAGAGAATAAAGATGCAATTATTTTCATATTGTTTGATAAATTAGATACACATTCTTTTTTACTTTTTATTATTTTCTCATATATGATATATAAAGGAAATAATGTGATCGCAGAAAGATTTGAACTCGAGATTTTGACGGATCTCCGGGTTTCAGACTTCCTTGAATTTGAAAAATATTTTTCTGGTATTATGTCTCTCTGTCTTGAACCTGATAACTCCAAGACGCTTTGAGTTAGATGACAGAAATTTAGTATATGGACTCACGACCAAATTCGTAGATTTCTATCAAATTTCAAATAAATCATTTCGAATGTACGAATCATCTGCCTGTCTGGCTGTCCGTGTACAAGAGTACTCGATATGCACAAAATGTAAACAGCTACGGAGACAAAATATTTTTATACACATATTAGTATTTAAAATTTTAATAATTATCAAATTTTAAACCAAATATATCAAACGGTTGATTGTCTATACTGTCAATCTATACTTTATCATATATGTAAACGCAATAACTCATAAACACAATGACTTAAATCAATGAAATTCGGTATGCAATATTGTGACTGTAACTGTAATTCTGGATCAAATTTTGATATCAATTTGATGGATGTACAATTATCTATTTAAAAGACGTACAAAATATATATTCTCGAAATAGAATAAATAAAATTATTAGATTTAAGTCAAAAATCTATAAATCCCAACTATATTTGGCCTATGCAATGTAAGGTATTCGCGGCTTTACGAGAGCTCACAATTTTATGTGGGGGAGGGGGGAGACCTTTATTGTAGAGTGTGCGAGAAAGTTTCAGAGAGACCACTCCCGCTGGTTTTTCCTGAGGAATAATGAAAAGAAATTACCGCTAATGGTGTGAAAATGGATGTTAGATGACATCAGATAAGTATATCATTAGATAAAAGACATTCATATACAGAATGAATAGGTAAAAAAACCCCAGTAATATATAAAAAAAAATTATTAAGTCAATTCGTACTTAGATCAACAACAAAAAAAAATTAGTTACTTTTTATTAAATAATTACAATTAATATAAATATGTATATACATATGACAAAATTACAATATTAAGTGGCAAAATAGAGCTTGGCGACATGGTGATGGCTTTGGCGACTTTGGTGACAAAGTAGAAATTACTGGACAAATTTAATTAATTAATTAATATTTGGAAAAAAAACTGTATTAACATCAAGTGTAAGAAACTATTAAAAAATGTATTTGAACTTGAGTGGATGAATAAAAAATATTTTATTAACGATTGAAAATTTGAACAAGATATAGAGAGAGTGTGAGCTAAAAGTAGGAATTGAAAAGAAAAAAAAAAAAAAAAAGGCGAAGAATCAACTACATATTTTGCCCAAGGCTTAAGAAAGAAACTGATGCTGACAACGTGCAATTAAATGTTAGATGACGTAAATATTTACGTCATATGAATGAATAGACGTCATCAGGGATGCTCATGCACTAAGCGTAACTAATGGGAGTGGTCTCTTCGAAGCTTTTTCTGCCACTTTTCAAGAAAGGTATATCTCCTTCCCCTCCCTCTCTCCTGTATCAAAATTGAGAACTTTGTAAAGCCGTAAAGGCTGTAGGTTGCATTTTCAGATTCTCACGCATAAGCATTTTGTTCTTCAAACTATAGTGTTAAAAAAATAAAATAAATAAAAAATAAAAAAAACTAAATATGATTTTAAATAACCTCCAACATTTCTTCTCTTTCTTTGACCTATTGAAGTCTATTTGACCAATTTTAGTAACAGGATAACATATCAAATTTCATTTATCTAATTCATTGTGCTTTTGAATTATCAACTTTTGCATGCATACGAGCATACAGACCGGTTAATTATCTGCTCTTTAACAAAATTTGTGCAAAATCTGATATCTACACTTTATTTGCTAAAACTGTTGCTCCATTTTACCCATCTAGCTCTTTTCATTTTGCAATTATCTTGTTCATTTGCACTTGGACTAAATTTGACAAAATAGACTAATTTGGTGCACCATACCAGATTTCATTTATCGAGCTTAGCACGTTTTTTTGTGTGATCGTACCCACATACAGACGGGCATAACAACAAAATTATAGTTTTCTGACTCTGAGATCTGAAACGTTAACATATTCGGAAATCAAAAGGTCGAATCTTTTGATGATTACAATACTTTATCTTTGTATATTTCATACACGAGAACATAGAAAGCGCAATGCTGCTACAACATATCTCGAATATCGTTCCCAATAGGAAATTTTGATACTCTTTGTTAAAAGGAGCCACGGATATTTAGTTCTACATAAGAAATTTAAAAGAAATGAAAGTCATTCACTTTTACCACTTAACAAGTTGGTCGCCAAAGGCAGCTATTTCTAAATAAAAGGAAATTCTGCAGTAACTTATCCCTTTCGTGGGCCATTTATTTGTCTTTTGAATTTCTCGCAGTTTTGTATGTTTTATTAACAATTAAACAATGGCATTTAAGGAAATATATTTTATTTTGCTGAACTTTATATTTACATTTAAATTTTAGGGGTGGGAAGAATACTTTCCAAGGAACCATTCCCCTTAATAAAGAAAATTCAGTTTTATGCTGATTATTTGCCATGAAAAGATGAGTAGCATGTTGCAATGCACAAGGGGATATCACATTCTGTACACATGTAGTGTGTCCTCTTTTCTTGTCCCTTTTTTCTACATTTCCTACATCGTCTATAGTTTGAAAACACCTTTGGCATATGATTTCCCACCTGGCAAACGCATTACACACTTCTTTGCCTGGAAGCTCGCAGGACGTCCTTTCCTTTTCTTTGAGGAATATCCGTCAATTAGCTTACAAGCTGATGCTATACGGAATGCTAGCGGGTCTAAACGTCTGTTTCTTTTATTCACTTGCCACAGTATGAAACTATTTATGATGGCAATCTCAATAATAAAATAAAAGAGACGATACCACCATTTTGCAGATCTTCTTCCTATTTGGTATTTTTCTTTTCTTTGATCGAAGCGATCAACCCCTCCCATGACATCGTTATATACAGCGACAGCTTTTGGACAAGGTACTTCTGCTTTAGTACCATATTTTTTTGTCCGATTTGCTGATGTCATAATCGCTCACAAAACTGAAGTGGGAATCTGTCTTCCCATCGTTATAATAGCAAGGCCAATATATTATAATGGGTTTTGCGCTTCCCACAGTAGACCATGTAGATTGTAAGTAATCTTCTTAATGCCCATGGAAGGGTTAATTGAGTAACATATTTGATTAATTTAATTTAGTTTAATGAAACTATCATTAATGGACAAGATTCAGAGTGAAGAAACAAGAAAAATATATGCTACAAAACAGAGAAGAAACCTACAGTTGACATTGTTACCTACTTACAAATCAGAATTTCCTAACATCGTCAAATTATTTCTAATCTAAGAATAGCATTATTTATTTTAACCTTGGAATGATAACGTTACCCACGTACCTTTTCAATTGTAACTTTTAACTTTGTCTCTTTGACACCTACTGTAACATTAGTTTCATTTTGAGGATTTGGCTTATTTTATTCAACAGGAAACATTCTCATTTATTAAGATACAATCATCGTGATTTTTTTAAAAAAGTTTATGTAATGATACTTACAGTAATAATGAGTTTTTAGAGTTTCACAATAAAGTTAACCGACTTCTTTTTAAACAACAGGAAATTTGCAAAGTAAAATTTTCAAATCGATTTTAAGTATTATTAAAACAAAAACAAGTTGCAAATAAATTTAATTAGTCGTTGTGCTACTATTCTTCTACTATTTTAAATTCAGAAATTGATTTTCTTTTTCTGTGGGTAAAAAAAAAAATCAATTTTTTAAAAATATTATTTGATAAGACAGTTTAACTAACTAAATTCAGTGACACCATAGCCTATGAGGGCCAAGATCTATAGTGCCCATATCCGCTTTCTTGACCGAGGGCCCTGGGGTGCAAAGCATTTATCCCGGTTAAGTGGCCTAACGCGAAACCCTCAGTTCCCAAGCATGCTTGGTCTTCAGTTTATCGATCCAGTGAAGGGATGAAAGGCTGAGTCGACCATGCTCTGCCAAGGATCGAACATCGGACTTGTGCGTTGGGATACACCACCGGGCTTCGTAACGCTGTATAAAGATAGGACAAATATGTAAATATAAATAAATTAGCTGCTTACAGAAGTTACCATAAATTCTTCAAACCGCAAAATAACCAATTAAATAGAAATAATTTTAATACATTCAAATCTAACTATATCAGACCAAATTTCTCCTACGCACAAGCTTTAAAACCCCAACAGATTGAGCCACAAACTAATAACAACCATCAAAATGTAAACACAAATAACCCAGCCGCCGAAATCACTAAACTTTTTGAAGCAATGAATGAAATCAAAAAATTATTCGATGAAATCCCACAACTACTTGCCACAATTAAAGAAATGAGGAATGCCAAAGACCCAATGTCCAAATTATTTATCTTTCTAAACGCAATTTCTCAAACAGCGAATATAAATAAGTTTAAATCTAAATAACTAGAACTAATTAGTTTTTTTACTAACTCACTGACCCACCCCTCAATATCACCACGAGGAGGAATTAGATCAAGTCAGTTTATTCGCAGCAGCGTCTCCTAGTACTCCCAGGACCTGAGATAGCCCATTAAGGGCGGGTACACATTTAAACCTTGCAATAAAGAAATATAAATAAATTGATAAAAAATAAAATTCGTCTGAAATCAGATATTAAATAAAAAACCGAATTCTTACAAGTGGGAGAAAAAAAAAAACATTTTTATAGTGATAAACTCAAAAGTCTTTCAAAAATTCATATGTTTTTACGCTTTATTTTCACAAACGTAAAAAAAAAATGATAAGTTACAATTTAGTTGTTCAGTTTAGTCTCAAAAGCAAAAACACAATGAATACAAATATCTATTACAAGGCTATTGATTAAAAAGTTATAAATTAAAAAGTTATACATCTTTGTTAAGAATCAATGCTTTAATAACATTTTATTATCATGTTTTTTATAGGCTTGGTTACTCTAGTTATACTGATCGCAGCTATATATTCAAAAATAATGTTTTTTTAACCCTTTAAAGGGCCATTTTTTTCTAGTCATATTATGTTAAAATATTTTTAGGCTTGAAATTAGAATAAGAAAAGGGATTGATTTAGCTTATTAGATAAATTTAATTTGATTAATTAATTAATTTGGTTAGTTAATAATTAAGTGACAAATCAAGACACATCATTTTGTCTGAGATAAAGAACTGATGCATCTAAGTTTCTGTGTTTCTAAAAAAAATTGTCAGAACTTATGCCAACTTACATAATTTCATACAAAGATTGATAAATTTGATGGGAAGCATACTTCCCACGGCCCTAGAAAGGGTTAAAAATGGATAGTAGAAGCAAGCCTGAATCATATTACTTCATTTTAGACTAAGATTTTCGGATTTTTAAAATCATTTTTCTACCTCGAAACGAGTTTTCAAAATGCCAAATGTAGGTAACGAAAAGGTATTAAAAGAATCATGCATCTTCATATAATATATTAAGTCACACTGTGGCAATCGCTCTAATTGTGAATGCAAAAACGTGGACTTTTTTTTTTTTCATTTTGAAATATACAATTGTGGTAAATGCTTTACATAACGTAAGATGAGACACAAATGGGTGGCGTGCATTTCAAAGTAAACAGACATAAATTAGAATTTACAAAAAGCGGTCAAGTTACACAAGATACTGTGATTTACTTTTCGAGAAAATCTCACAACAGTAATAATTTTTTATTGCTTACTTGGAACAGTCACTCATTACGGGAAGTGAATAATTAATTGAATCAAAGACTCTTTAATTTACATTGCACAGATGTGTAAGGGTTAATGAAACCTTTGTCCATGGGATAAAATTTTCGCCTTCAGTGAAAAGTTTTCCTTTTTCTTCATACCTGAGTGAATTTTTTAAAAATAATTAAAAGTGACATTTCGTTACAGATAACGAAATGTACGTGCTGTTTTTACTCATTATTTGTTATTCAAATTAATTCCTTCCGTGTTGGTAAAGTTGTAATTTTGTAACAGATTTTTTTTCTTCTGTACTGTACGTCTACGTTGTTTGTTTTTATAGTATCTTTCCTATTTAAGTATCCTCCCGACAATTTTGAATTTTTTAAAAAATTTTGTATCAGTTTCTTGATTAATTTTAATTGATCTTAATTCAATCCAAGAAACACCATCTGACAGCCAATTTGAAAAGTGTTTTTTTAAAGATTTATTTCATTACGTTAAAAATTATAAAGAAGAAAATAATAAGAGTAAGAAAAAAGTTGGAAAAAATAACCTTAGGCTAAATTAAATTATTAAAATGTATAGTCCTTTCTTATATCAAAACTCGAGAGATGTAGGCAAATATTGTAAATACTTAAAGTCCTGAATACGACACAAGAAAGAAATTGATCATCAGTGAATTTCAAACTTAAAAAAATCGTAAACATTCATCAAAGATTGAAATATATTATGAATGTAATTCATTTTATATTGTATTTATTATATAGTGTGTGATAACACCAGGATTACGCCAAAATAAGTTCATTTAACCATAATTACAAATTTTAAAACTAAAGGAATATTCTTTCCTTAAAATACATTAGCGCGTGTGCGGATATGATAGCATAAAAATAGAGAAAAGAAAGTAAAAAAGAAAAAAAAAACTACATTGGCAGACGATAGATATTTCAGAAGCTATACTGTGAAAGCTGACTCCAAAATAAAAAAAAAGGGATAAATGCGTAGGCAACAAATTTGCCAATTTGTTGCCTACGCATTCTGAGGCTTCAACAATTTGTTGCCTTCACCTCAAGCCAAAACAACGTCTTGTTTTCACATGATTAAAAAAAAAACTGCTCTAAACGAACATAAGGTGTATAACTTCTACAATAAGTTACACAAAACAATAAATTTTGATTAAAATAAAATTTAAGCCAGATGGTGTGGTCTTCCTAACTCTTTCTCGCATACTCTCTTATTAAAGATATTATCACCAATAAGCGTCTTGCATGGCACTGGCGTACATTAGATATGAAATATTAACATTTGGCGAGAATTCAGCATTTTTACTGAACCTATCGTGTGACTTTTGGCGATTAATCCCTGGCAGGCGTTTAAAAGTATTCAATAACTCAATTTCGGTTTCAGATGCATTCTTTCTAAACAGATTGAAACAAAAATTTGACACAAAACTACGCTTGTAGTCACAAAATTTGAGAGTCTATACTAAAGATGTACAACCTGTGTACCAAATTTTATTTATTTAGCTCTCTTAGTTTAGCAGTTACCATGCTATTTATATTCGAACAGCCACACAAACAGTCTTCCTCTGAAAGGATTTTACTCAAGATTTAGTAGAAATCACCAAATTTGGTTTTACGCTTGCATACAAAATTACATCCGTTTAGTTTTGAAATATCTACAAAATTACATCCGTTTAGTTTTGAATTATCTACAAAACTACATCCGTTTTGAGCTATCTTTGTCACAGACAGATAGACGGACATTAATACCAAATTGTGTTTATCGAATGGAGATTCGACAAAATCTCGAGTACGAATTTTTTGATAACTATTATACTTTCTCTATACTTCGTAAACGAGAAAGTAAACAGTGATGCAAACAAAATATAAAAATAAAGATAAATGAAAACTAAGATAGGAGGCGGGGGGGGGAAAGAAACACCAGGAATATTTGTAAATAATATGTGTGGCAAAGTAAGTTAGTTAAATTCTAAATTTGGAGGAATAAGTCTGATTGGCGTTCACGCTCATTACACAGTAATCTCTGGATTTCATTTATCAATTATTCTTTACCTATAACATCAGAAAAAGATATTCCCATTTTTATATTATTTTTATTGTATTCCAGCAATGGGCAACATGATATATAATGTTTTATTCACCAATGATATTGTGGTGAAAGCTTATAAGCCAGTTAACAGCTACGCTGCACGAGCAATTGATTTTGTATTGTGGTCATGTTACTGGGCTGCGAACCACAAGGTCTCAGGTTCTATTCTCGCGTATCATAACTCTCCGACTGCATCGGTAGCTGCAGGTTTTATGGTATAAACAGATATTTGGCCAACGCCCATGGTTTGTAACTGCTCGATTAATGTAATTTAAATTCCAATTTACTTAGAATATTTGAATTAACTCTATAATTTAGCTGTTTATTTCATTCGTTTATTTTTATTATTGAAAAGAAATAAAATAATTTATATAAATTTTATTACCAAAAGTATTTATAGTCCCAATCAACTCCAATAGTCGACATGAAGTTCCATTTCATTTCATCAACGAGGAAGTAGAAACTAATTAATGAAAACAAAATAAAACAAAACAAAATGTGTTTGTATAAAAATAAAAGGATATTCTCGTATAATTGTTTCTCTCACTGTGTGTGTGCGTGCGTGTGTGTGTGTGTGTGTGTGCGCGCACGCGTGTGTTTACAAATTTTAACAGATGTGTGGCCGAATTAGAAGAAACTTTTGAAATTTTAAAACTTTGATTTATTTCACCACTGGAGGTAAAATAAATCGTACTCCAGTCTACATCGCAGTACAAGATCACAAGAGATCAAAATTTTTCCCTTCAGTGGTTTTACCGCGAGATTTTGTTAAGGATTTCTTTGACACGTGTAGGCTTAGGTACGGAAAATATAGGCATATTTAAAAGAATGTTGTAAGCATTAAGAATTTTTATCCCTTCATTCGGAGCGTGAGAAAAGGCTGAGACTAGCAGTTTTCTAGAACGTTATATATATATATATATATGAAAATTTAATTTTGGTTTATTTCAACAAGAGAATTATAATTTATACAAGAAACGATGATAAAAGATATCTGTTTACATCAAGATACTAAAGAAAAGTGACTCAAATTTTTTCCTTCAGTAAGGATTTTACTATCGGATTCTGATAGGGATTTCTTTAATATAATCTTAAGTATCTTTTTAAAAATATGTGCATATCCGAAGAATTTTAATCCTTTCTTTCTGGGTGTGGGTACAGCGGAGTAGGCAATTGTGTTAAGCGCGTGTTACAAATAATGAATTTTAAAAAAAATGTGAATTGGATCATAAATTAAGAGAAGATTTAAGAATGAAGTTAACATGAACTAATTTAAGACAAAAGTTAGGAAATTAATGAGGATTTAAATTTTAATATATCATTACACACACACATGCGCATATGAATATATATACAGTACACGCCCGAGTATCTGGCCTGCTGGGCAGACCGGATAGCAAAAAAACCCGGATAGTTTGGGCTTCTATGAACTCACTTTTTTGTCCACCAACACCAGATGACAAAGTTTTATACCAGATGTATTACGTAATACGTATTTTCTCATTTCTTATTGAATACTAAGCCCTCCATTCATCTCAAGCCATGTCGAATGTGAACGCGGCCGCGGTAACGTTTCGAGTTAAAATAGAAAACTCTGTATTGGTAGTATAAATATGTTTATATACTTACTGCACTGCATGTTTCAAGAATTTTTTATAGAAAAGTAAGTTAAGAGATATAAACTATTCATATTTTAACATAAATTCTGTAATGCCTAAATCAATGCAAGAAACATAAACAAAACATTAAAGTATATCGTAGGCTTAAGAAAATGGATTCAAACTGGTTTTATTTTTCACTGATAAATGATTACACAGATATGAAAGGTAACCCTAAGATAAAAGTCAAAAATTACAGCTTTTACTTTTTGAAAAAAAAAAAATCCATAGTAAATCACTGTTTCTGCAACGCATCGCCTTCATTTAATTACGATAAAAGAAAACTAGACCGGATAGTACGGTAGCCAGATAGTCGCGAACCGGCTACTCGAGAGTGTACTCTATTTGATCTGATTATTTTCAAATTCAAAGTTCTATTGGAAGCAAAATTCAAATTCAAATATACGCAATAAACATTTGTTATTTGAAAAAATACGAGAAGACCTCGAACTTTTCCCAGCATATCGAAACAGCTCTTACAGCATTGCTCAGCTGACAGACCGAAATCGCAACAAAAGTCGAAAAGATGAATGGGTGTAACCACATTCTCCGACACCCATAAGCGGCAGAAGAATTTGTAACTCCCCGAAAAGCCATCTCCGCTGTTTAAACCAGATCACACACTTGACCCACATCAATTATTCAAAGGAAACCAGGCTAAGCTGATTCCGAACGTGAGAGAGAGACCGTGAGGTGAAGATGTTTCGCACACGTTTGTGGTGAAGCATGCCGCTTTGTGAGGGTGACTTGCATTTGCAATCAATGGGAATGAATGTTTTGAGACACTTTCCCCTTCTTTGGGCCTTGTAACAATTGCAAGATAAAATCTCGAATTCTGTTTTGTGGTAAAACATTAAAGAAAATAATTACGCTTCAGGCCGGAACTTTGCTATGAGTCTGAATTGTTTTGCTTCAGATTCTTTTTTACTTTGTCACATATGAAGTGTAGAGAAAGTATAGTTAAGCGTTAAAAAATTCGAACTCGAGACTTTGACGAAACTCCACTTCCTGAGTTCGAAAAACACATTTTCGGAGAATGTTCGTCTGTGATAAAGTTAACTGGAAAACTTTTTGAGCTAAATGGATGAAATTTGGTATTCAGATTTAAAACAAAAACTTGGAGAGTTCTGTCACATTTTGAGCAAAATCCATTCAATAGAAGTTTGTCTGTACAGCGGTTCAAACATAAGTTATCACCATAACATCAAAACGAAGAAAGCTGGATGTAAAAAATTCGGTGCACAGATATAACATCGTTAGTATAGACGCTTTTTAAATTCTGAGAAAAATCCAAGAAGGAATTGACCGTCTGTCAGTTTGTTTTTTCAGAAACATGATAACTCAAAATCGCATTGACTTAAATATATATCAAATTTAATATGTGATTTTTTTACCTACAAGTGTACTTTTTTTTCTACTACATGTACTACAAGTGTAAATTTTTCTTTCAATCCTTTGAAACACAAATTCGATTTTCGGATACTATTCTGTCCTCACGAATTTGACGAATCTTTACGTTTTAGACCACCCTGAGTTAGAAAAACACATTTTTGGAAAATGTCCGTCTGTCTATCTGTGACAAACATAACTTAAAAAAGGCTTTCTTCTAAAGATAGACGTACGAAATTTGGTATATAGGCTTAAAAGTAAATTCATAGACTTGCATCAAATTTGGAGAAAAATCCATTCAGAGGAAGCCTGTCTGTCTGGCTTTTCGAATATAAGTTAGCACAATAAATGCAAAATCAAGAGAACTAGATAGATAAAATTTGGAACACAGATTTGAAATCTTTAGTATAGATGTTTCACAAATCTAGAGCGAAATATAACTAGCAGTTTACCGTCTGTCGGTCTTTACTTTCAGAAACATATAATTAATCGCCATAGCTCAAAAACGTAATGACAAATTTGGTACTATTTTTGTGACTTTATGTGTAGTTTTATATCAGATTCCTATTTCAGTCGGTTGGGAAGAAAGCATCTGAAGCCTAAATTCGGTCTTTGTATACTTTTGACCGTATGTTAGAAGTTAATCGCCAAATACTCGCCAAGGATCACACGTTAGATTCACAAAAATGCTAAATTCACGCCAAAGGTTAATATTTTATAATTATTGCACGCCATTGCCACGTAAAGCGTATTCTGGAATGAAAAGTTTATTAAAGAGTATGGAGAAAGTTTTGATGAAACCACTCCCTTTGGTTTATACTCATTTATTACAAGAGCATTTTGCTGCGGAAATTTCATGAATTCCTTTTTTACGATACGAACGCAAACGAAGTTAGATCGCATAATTAATTCCATTATCATTTTTTGCTGCATACCGCAAGTTTCAAGCAGAATTTTTTCTGAAGAAAATCTTTTTACTTATTTAGTGAAAAGGTATTAGTATTACTTCCTGTAATATTTTTTGGTTGCTAATAATTCCGTTTCTATAGCATAGTAAAATGTGGTCAATTTTTCCCCTTCTTTTCAGTTTTGCACAACACAAGAGAATATTTCGTAGCTATTGTACGCCAATGCCATGCAAATCATTCACTGGGATACCATCTTTATTAGAGAGTATGAAAGAACACTCCCGCTGATTATTTTCTGCTACATAAAGTATACAAGGAGAAAGTATTGTGATTGTCAACAAATTAGAACCCTAGATTTTATTAAAATTACACATTCAGAACTCTCAGAGTCCGAAAAGCTCTTTTTTGGAATTATGTCCGTCTGTCTGACTAGGAACAGCTCAAAGCAGTTTTGAGTTAAACGAATGAAATTTGGTGTGTGGTCTTTTTTACGACATTTTCAGATTTTTATCAAATTATGAACAAAATTCAGACAGAGGAAGTATGTCTGGGTAGATGTCTGAATATAAGTGAATACGACAACTGCTAAACCAAGAAAATTGATAAAAATTAGCATACAGATTTAACAATTTATGTGTAAATATATTACAAATTTAGAATTAAATCGTCAAGCCGTTGACCATCTGTCGGTCTGTATTTTCACAAGCATTTAAATGACGCAAAAGCTTAATGACATAAATGTATTAAATTTGGTATGTGATTCACTATAATTGTAGTTGTGTGCTAAATTTTAATTTGAATCGATTGGAAAAAAGCCTCTAAAATGCGCTTTCGGTATTCGGGTACCTTTGTTTTAACTATTCCTGGGCGATTAATCGTGAAAATAGCACCAAAGAAGTATGATATGAACTTTTTTTAACTACTGCTTGACAATGGCATGCGGTTAGTAATACAAAATATATTACTAACCGCATGTCATTGTCATACAAAATATATTACTACTTACATTTATTAGAAAATATATTATAAAGATTTGGAAGGAACACTCCTGCTGGTTACTGTCTCATACATGAAGAAAAGACGTCAAAAAAAGAAACCCCTTATTACTTGCTTTTGCCGAATTTCCAGTTTGCAGACCTCTCAGAGTCCGAAAAAGACATTTTTGAATTATGTCTATGTTAACGATCTGAGTTAGACGATCGGAATTTTTATGTGTTTTTTTTTTACACCAGATTTCTACATTCTACTAAAAATGTCTACTTGTCTAACCAAATATCTATCCCGTGCATAATAATTACCAAATGCAAAGATTTGAAGAATGAAAATCTTTACACATAAAAATAGCATTTAAATTATGTATCTGTATAACTTTTAATATAAAATTTGTCAAACGGTTTACGATCAGTTCGTCTGTACGTTCGAAAACATTTTAAATCCTAAATTCAAAAACACATTGTAACTCAGATAAGTGAAATTTGGTTCACCATCTTGATACTAAAATTGCAATTATCTGTCAAATTTTTCTTTCAATCCGTAGAGAAAAGGCGTCCAAAGACCATACCCGAGTTTCAACAATATACTACATAATAATAAGCATAAAATTCTCATGTTCGTTGCTCTGAAAATAAAAATCTGAGTTCTGGTGTCCTTCATGTCCTTATCGAAGGCTCATTATTTTTATTTGGGGTAAAAGGGGATAACCCTTATTAGAGAATATGTCAGAATTTCTGGGTGACCACTACCATTGATTTAAATTCCACTAATTCATCATTATGCAAAAGCATGTTTTTGTTTTTTAAAGATTAAGTTTAAGAAATATTCAAATAAAAAATTTTATCTTTGAAGCACTTTGTACGATACAATTTGGATTTAACGGTGACAAAAAAGTGCCAAGAAAAAATTTCGCCAAATTATAAAATTATGCTAAAAATCATTATTATTTATTACAAAAATTTTGAACTCGTGAATCACATGCTATATAGTTTGAAGATTAAGATCGCCAAATTGGCGAAATTTTTTCTTGGCGCTTTTTTGGTCGCCGTTACAACTGACAAGTACACTTTGTCGTAGTACTAAAAGAGTGTCTTATAAAAGATTTTTCAGTTTATAGGCTAAATTTAAAAAGTTTTCATTGTCCGATACACCGAACATTTCGTCTTAACAGCTATCAAAATGATATAAAAGAGTGTGAAGTTTCATTTTAGCAAGTATTTTGCATTTTAAACAAATTTTTATTGATAATAACCTTCACAGAAGAAACAACAAATTCAGCTGGTAACATTGAAAAATAAACATAACTCAAAAATGCATTGAATCAGTTTATCCGATATAAAGGGCACACATTTTGATTAAAAAAATTTTACTGAAAAAAGGTAAAATATCATAGGAGTATCATTGTAAAATGTTTGTTGAAAGATAGTAAAATATTTGCTGACACATTCGATACATACTTTTTTAATTGGAAGTTAGTTAGTATACCTACTAATAAGGATTGTTTTGTGTCTTGCTACTGTATTTATAATTCTATCTCACATATATTTAAAAAAATTCTATATTAGAATTTACGAAGTTCGGACTTTATTTTCAGTTCATAAAAAAAAAATCTCAAAGTTTTCTGGAAAAATCATCTTTACAACCTAGTCAGATACCTTAAAACTTTACCAATAGGATTAATTAATGTGCTTTTCAGTTTTTATACAAAAAAATAAATGTTTTATTCCTCTAATTTTTGAATTAAAGTTTACTTTTTAGAAAAATAATTATTATAAATTTACATGCATTTTTAAAAATATTTAAAATTATTTAAATTAAATTTAAAAATTTAAAATGGTCTTAATTAATGTGATTAATTAAGTAATTGTTTCTTAGTTTTTGAATTATAATTTAATTTATAAATGAAATGTAATTAAAGATATGGATTCGTTTTTCTTTAAACAAAATTTTTAATAAAATTAACAACATACATTTTTAATTAATATGCGTTCCTGTAAAATGCAAAAATAAATATTAATTCGCCTGATACTTGAATTATAATTTTATTTGTAAGCTGGAAAAATAATTTCAAATATAACTTAAACGATGATAAATATTATGATTACAACATCATAAAACTATTTAATTAATTTTATATTACATGCAAGAATTAAAATAGAAATTATCATAAAAGCACTAAAATCAAGATAGATATATTTTGTCATCTTGCACAATTGATAAATAATGATTATCCACAAGAGAAACATTAAAGGAATAGATTAGAAAACAAATTTCCTTTAACGTCAAAAATATTTGCCTATCTTCAGAAAATTGAATATCAGATGAAGTATATCGTAAAAATTTTGGACCATCTGCCTATACATTCCATAACTTTGACACCTGCTTTTTACTTTTTCTCTCCGATTATTTAGGTTTAGAACGTTTGTTGATATATTTAATATATTATCAGCTGCTCTTTTTAATTTTTGATATAAATACGGCTTCGTTGAGTTATAAGAAATAATTTGTTATTATTAAAGTCCAAAAATTTCAAGCGTTTAAGTATTTTAAGAATATAGAATATATTATTTATTTAAATTGTTTTTCATCGTTAAATTCTATTTATAATTAATTTAACCTTTAAAAATTAGATAAAATTCAAATACTATATGAATAAACTAAATTTTTTCATAAAAAATAGCAACATATTAATTGAAAGCATCTGTAAGTTGTTAATTTAATTTAAATATTTTTTATAATTTTTTGAAATATATATCTGTATTCATAATTACTTTTATTGTGTAAATTGAATTATAATTCAAGTATTAAAAACAAAACGTTTATTTTTTTGCATACAATAAAGAAAAACATATTAATATCATCTCTATAGTATCAATTGAACTTAAGAACGGATTTAAACTTATAATTACATATTCTTTTAAAAATAAATATAATTTAAGAATTATAAGAGTAAACAGTTATTTTGCATTAAAAATGGGAAACACATTAAACAAAATCATTTGCAAATTATTAAATTAATTTAAAATAATTTTGAAAGGAAAAAAAAATTATAAAACACATACTCGGATCTTCTGAAGTTTTGGGCATTAATTAGACAATATCTTACCAACAATGGCTGCCCTAAAGTTTTTCAAAGGTGTTATTATATGTATGGTATTATTGTTATTATATTAGTAGTAGAGTATTATTATTATTGTTATATTATTAGTAGTATAGTATTACTAGTATTATTATTAGTATATAAGCTGTGCTGAAAGTTTGTGGGCTATTTTCTCGAAAGTGGCTGCCGATGGCAGATTAGTATTCTAATGAATAAACATCCTAAAAGGTATACTACCATTATAGTAAATCTCATCTCGGACTCAATTTTCCAACCAGTGCCTTCCCCTTGTTAAATGCAGAAATGTGATTTTGTCATCAAGGCAACGAATCAAATTTCATATATTTAATCACTCCTCTTTTTAGATATCATATTCTCGTTTACAAATAATTGTTAATTCGTCTATTGAAACTGAGCATTACACAATGTTTGTTGAAACTGTCCTTCCCTTGGTGGACTTGATATCTATAATACAAACATGAAATATCAATATCACATAAAAAATATATATTCCTACTCAAGGCCACCGCGTGGGTATTAGGCGCCCTTGTTCAAATGGAAATTTGGCGCCCCTTTATGAGGTTCTGTTGCACTGCTGCAAATTATATGTGCTGCATCATATGATTTTCTCTCAATATACTATTTGAAAGTCGAAAGCCCATTTATGTCCTTTGCTACTAAATAAAGATTCAGATAACAAAACTAATTTAACTAAAATCTTAGAAACATATATTTTTTTTTGCGGGAAAATTTATTTCTGAGAATTTAATGTGAAATTTTTTCTTCTTTCTGCTGATTTAAAATATTTAAGTAAATTAAACCAATATTAATACAAATTACTAAAAAGCATTTGTTATAAGCAATTGAAATATTGAAAACATCTCAGGTACATGATAAACTTTTCATGAAAAAAAAAGCTATAATTATTAATAATTTTTTTCGATTATTTGGAAATTGTAATTGTATATCAGAAATAGATAAATCAAATTCTGCCCAATCAAGGGTAAGATTTATCTGGGTTTTATAAAGATAAATAAAAAGTTGCTTTTTGAATAACTTTGTTAATTTCAAAGATAAAAGTATTTCTTAATGAATTGTTTCTTTTTATGAATTTTTACTGCTATGAAAATAATACTAATAATATATTTAGATTGTTCATTTACCTCTAAATAATAATCCTATTTTTTGGAGCAATTATAAACAAAAAACGATTTGAAAACAATTAATAACAGTACTTTGCATCCGAAGCAATTCGCAGAATGTACGCACTATATGAGCAGCGACTACGCATATGATTAAAAATAAAGGTATTCCCTGTTAATTCAAGAGCACAGAACGCACGGTGGCGCCACCAGCATCATAAAAAAAAAGCAAACTAAACCACGACGTTGAGCCGCAACAGCTTCACAGCACGTAAAGAATAAATATATTCCCAATTCCAAACATTCCCAATGTCTGTTCTTACATGTTACAAATTCTTAGATTTTTAAGCGCTTACATTTTGGTAGCGCGAAATCTAAACGGGAAGTGTTTTTATTGTTCGTATCGGCAATCAAATTTTGTTTTACACATAAGAAAACAACCCGCAGAAAGGAAAACAAAAGTAAAATAATATTAAAATATAAAATAAAATCTCATTTTATTGCTTAGAAAATATAAAACATGCAAAATTGCAAGCGCATAGTTAACAACTTTATTTTAAGTACCATTAAATTTAAAAACTATAAGTGCTATAAATTTTGGCGCCCCCCTGGCCCAGGCGCCCTTGTGCGGTGAACAATTTTGCCACCCCCACGCGGCCCTGTTCCTACTAAACGATGAATAGTAACGACTTGAAATTTGTGCATTGTATTTTGGGGTTATTTCTAAGTCAGCAGTGATATTTTCAGGGCTCAGAATTAAGTAAATCTTAAGGTATTTAATTAAATGGTAAAATCCTGGTTTAGAGTGGCCTTTACTTCACAAAGAATTCCAACAAAGCCAAGTCGCCAAGCAAGACGGTTGGTTAAATAAATAATACTATAGAACAATCATAATTACCCACTTTTTTTACTTTCTCGTACACGAAATAAAGAGAAAGAATTGTAACTGTCAAAAAAAATTCATACTCAAGATTTTAGAATGATTTCGAACGTTTTAAATCTCCCTGAGTTAGAAAAACAAATTTTTGGAAAAACGCGTCTAACTTACAAATTCGATTTCCGAATATTTTTAACCCTATGCCAGGGATTAATTGCCAAATAACTCGCCAAGAATGAAACGATAGATTCAGTAAAAATGCTAAATTTGCGTCAAATGTCATTTCGTAGCTATTATTCACTAATTACTTGCAAGGCGTTTTCTAGGTTAACACCATTATTAAAGATAATGCGATAAAGTTTTGGGCTGACCACTCTTGCTGGTTCGTTACAATTATGCTTTCTTAATCCCAACTTTAGAAGAGCTTTAGTAATCACGATTATTTTATTTAAGAAACCTTCTTTTGGGACCTTTCGCATTCATTATTGCTGAATCTTCTTTGAATTCTGAAATGAAGAAGTATTGCAAACCGACTGTATAGATTTGTGCTTTAGATAGTAAAATCAGATCTTTCAATGCATTCGGCTTCAAAAGAAGGCATCGAGTAGAATTTTTTACCGTAAAAAAACATTCTACATTTTTTTCTAGCAGCAGGAAGCTAGTAGGAGCCTAACACAAGGAATTTGAGGATAGCAGAAACAGATTTTAGGGAAAAAAGTATCTATTTCTTAAGCAAGGAGAAAATTTCTTAAGCAAGAAATTTTGAGAAATAAGTATACACTTACTTGGTTCAAGTAATTCTTCATTTGAATAGGGAACGATTTAAAGTTTTCTGTACAAAAAACGCTGCAGAACATTTCGGTGATGCAAACGTTGTTCTGTTGGGATGATATATATTTTACTGAATAGGCATCGAATTCTCTAAAACAGTATTTCTGATAACATATTTCTGCTTATTCCAGTCATCAAACATCTATTCTCGAACAATCGTTCACTAATCGAATTATCACGAAAGAACAATAAAGAAAAAGAATAAATCGACGAAAAGAACAACAAGTTACTCAGAATTCCGTTAGAATGACAGGTTAATTTTAAAATAAAAAACTGGGAAATAAAGACAAACGATTTCAAAAATCTCAAGCAGATGTATTTTTTATTTATTTATTTTATTATTATTTTTTTTTCTGTTCCGACAAAATTCGTGAACAGACGATTTTAATTAAAATAAGTTAATTCAGTTAGAAATGCAAAAGGATAAATATTATCTAATCTTAGTTCACTTTAAAAATAACACTAAAATGTTTTATTAGCTGGAATAATACTTTCAATTATAATACGTAATTTAATTTTCTTAAAGGATATTTATTTGCCGATTATTTTTAATTTTCTTTCTTTTTCTTCGTAAAATCGTTGCAGTTGATGTGCAACTCAACAAGCGAAAAAAACAACAGTAAACAAAACAGCATTAGGGTTACAAGAAGAAATGTCTGCTTGCTTGTTTGGGTTACCATATTGATGATAAATTCAGGGTCATATTAGACTAGGATTCAACCAACTTAGATCTCTTATATGTCAAGATCTCTTATAACACTATACAATAATGAAGAAAATATAGGGCAAAGATACTATACTACAGATTTTTTCTTTGACGACTGAATATATTTAAAGGAACTTTGCATCTTAATTTCAGCAATTATAAGTGAAAATATGTGAAGAGATCCATCAACTTTTTTTCAACGCCAATCTACATCGGAAAACCAGAAATATTTTCCACAGCCAAGATTTGAAATAAATTAGAAGCATTAAGATTAGTAAAATTAATTATAATCAGTGAATAATTAATTACATTCTATGCAGAAACAAAGCTATATAGTTATAAAGATATAACTACATTGCTTTTAGAAATCAAGCTATAGGATGTCTTGAAAGGATGATAAATACTAATGATTTTCAAAAATGCATAACAGGAAAAACGGTTAAGGTTTTAAAACGCAATTCTTGTAGTAAATTCATGTGACAGGCCATAAAATTTTTTCAACTATATTTTTCGATTTTAGTTCAAAATGTTTGGTATAGATGGCGCTGCAGACGGTAAACATGTAAATATAGAAATAATTGAAAATCACAATACAATATTTTCGAAATGTCTATCATCAGCCACATTCACATGTCGTAATCGGAGGACGAAACTAATTCACAGTTTTTGGAAAGTGGCCAATGAAATGGCTGCACATACGTCACTGATTATTTCTTCAAGTGACCCCAAATAAAGAAATCGCAAGGATTTAAGTCTGGTTAATACGGTAGTCAGTATGTTCCCTTTCCAGTGAAGCATGGGTAATTTAAAGCAATTATAGGATTTCAAAATGTTTCTCTAAGAAATGGAAAATGTCAGCTGTACAGTGAGGCCTCAAGCCATATTGCATAAATCAGGATGTCGTAGATGATTTGATTAAAAAAATTTCAGTGCCCACAGAAATCATGCAAAAGCTGAATATACAGTTTTGAAATTGTATCATGTAGAAAATAGGATCCAATTAGACCTCTACAGGAAACAATTGCAGTACATTCACTTTATCAGAATAGATTGATTTTGGAACATACACATGACAGTTCTCAGTTTATAAAAGAGCTTGCAATTCTTTCCTCGACTGTATGTACACAGAGGCAGCTTTAGAGGGAGGGCAAGGTGGCCAGGAGAAGGGCAAATGGATGCCGACAGGGGAGTGATTGCCCTCCAGTCAGCGAGAATATACAAGTTATGTCGGTAAAAGTCTGAGCCACTTCCGAACGGTTGCGGAGAACTAGGCATTAATGAATATGATAATTTAACAACTATCTTAAAGCTAATATATTATAAACAACAGAAATATTCTAATAACTGTTTAATGATTACATTTGTCAAAATAGTTGACAGAGTGACAAGTTAATAAGATGTCGCATTTTGCCGATTCTTTTTGGTCTGTACACAAGAAATCATTGCGACGGATGTCGACGATATCAGGTCCGCAGAGTTTTAAGCATCTACTTCAAATTCATTCATTCGGCTTATAATTTGCACTACTTTTGGAAATATAACCGACGCGATGAATAAGATATCGTATTTTGCTGACAAGTTAGTCAGCCAACTAAATTCAACATGAATAATGTCGACGATGTTAAGTTTGCAGATTTTCAGATATTAGATTCAGAAGTCTTTCATTCAACCTCAATTTTTTTTTTTTTTTTCGATTCTACTTTATTGTTCTGCTACAATATCATTACCGTTTATGAAAAATCATTTTTTTAAATTTTTATTCACTATTTCCATCACATGTTTATGAAATTAGAAAAATTGACGCATTTATATTATTCATAAATGGAGAGATAATGTACTTTTCCCGGATTGAGAATTCACCGAATAGTTCGGAAAAAAAATCTTAATTTTATTCACCAAATTGTTTCTTTTTTGGTAATGAATATATATATATATATATATATATATATATATATATATATATATATATATATATATATATATATATATATATATATATATATATATATATTGTTGTAGGATACTGTCTGTTATAGTGTTGTTCATATTTGTCGTCTTTGCATTGATGTCTTCATGTTAAATAAATGTCGTTGTTGTTTTCTACTGAGGCCTGCTGATCGTTTCCACGCCATCCACCCCTTTAAGCGAACCCGGTGATCCGTAATATTTGGTGTCAGGAGATGGGTATTGGAGAATAGTGTATGGTATTGTAGAGATTCCCAGCGGAAATGTTGGGAAAAGAGAATCTGAGCGTTTTGTTAGGCGAATTAAAGAAAATGCTGAAAGAGAATAGAGTTGCGCAAGAGAAAATGCTGGAATTGAATCGAGCTGCGCAAGAAAACTGCTGGAAGAGTTTGGCGAGAGGAAATGCAAGAGTTCAAAGCATTCAACAAAAAAAAAAATCGACGAACTTAAAACCATATTGAAAGGATATGCGACAAAGTTATAGATAATGTCAACAGTTGTGTCGGAAGAGTAAGAGATGTTCAAAAAGAGGGAGAAGACGTCTAAGATGTCACAAAAGAAATTGAAGGAAACGCCAAGAGCCACTTGGAAGAAGAAAAGTCTGAAGATCGAATGGAGACCAGTGTCAGCGAAAAGGATCTTAGTAATCCTAATAATGAACTGGAGTTTATTAAGGAAAGGCACAACCAGGGAGATTGTCAAATAATTGCTGAGCTAAAAGAGTCTTCTCCGAATGAGTCCCCTGAAGTGGAATCGAGAATGCAGGCCCTTAGAGATGGAGAAGATGAACTCTCTTTGGACGGGTCTGTTAGTGGCGATCCGCGTTTTATGTCTATGGATATAGGAGTTGATGCAACCCTGTTTGGAATGGATTTGTCCCAGAGGTTAAAGGGACAACCTCTTTGGGAGCCTCTTGGTATCTCCTTGTGCAGTGCTTCAGATGAAGACTACGTGACTGGAATCGCTGATCCCTGTAGTCTCGACCTCGATTTCCTTTAAGAATTCGGCTTTGTTGGAGATTTGCATACGAGTGTGATGCAAATAAGAGTCGAGGAATCTACTGCGTATCCGGATAAATTAAGTCGTCGCAGAGGAAAAGTAACTAAAGGCAGTAACGGCAGATGAGCTCTTTAGAAGATCCTGTGTTGAGAGCTGCTGACAATTCTCGAGAGTCGAGAATGAGCGGGAATAAGCGAAAGTATTCCCGTGAATGCTTTGACGGAAATCCCTAGTTTTTAAATGGATTTCAGAAGGCATCGTTGGACCATCCCGATATTCGGTTAGTTCGAGGGAGGAACCGACCAACCGACCAGCCTGGCAGGAATTCGCTCCGGAGAATTGTGTTACGATACAATGCTTGGCTGCATGGGACACCTTGCATTTTAAGAAGCGAAATCAAGTCTGGATACAATCCGAAACGACGAAGAGGTCTGAAGTGAAGAGCAATGAGAAGGTCCGAATGTATCTTTAGCTGTCACCAATTTAGTAAACGATGCCATCACCGAAAATGTGGAAGTCTTCTAACGCCGGATGAAGAAAAAAAAAGTGTTCACATCGATTAGTGACCTACGTCAGCTGTTAGATTGTAAGGGAATTGCCGGGACGTCAGTCCTTGAAGAGGGGAGCAATGTTACAAACCTGTAATGCTGCTTTTCCAGAATGGTTAGTTCTATCAGCGAAAAGACATATTTACAATCATCTGTATTGGATGCTGCTCGGATGCCGAGTTAGTAATCCCAGAGCTAGATGACCATTTGGCGAAGAATTTCACGACAAAATAGATAATGCTGGAAACTTCGAGAATTTTAAAAATCCATCCAATAGGAACTGAGATACGCCCAGATACTGATACTGATTGGCCCAGATCTCGGCTAGCCTCCCGGGAACTACAAAAAGACGGCAGTCTCAAGCTGCAAGGAATCGGAATTGTAGTCGAAGTCGTAGACAAGTAACGAGTCTTCGAGAGGATAGCGAAGCAAAGGCAGAGTCTCAGCGTTGTGTGGAGCCCAGGCTATTGCTGAACTGAGCTGTGTGCCGAGTCCTGTTGTCTGTTGTGGAAGTAGCAACAAGCTGTGTGTGGAGTAGCCAGTCGTGTGGTAGTGAATCGGCAGTCGGATACAGTTAAAGCGAGGAGACAGTGGATAATTTCAGCCGTTTCGAGAGACCGTAGAGCGAAGCTCCGAGGATCCCCTCTCCTGCTGAATTCTATCTGGCCTTTTCGTGTGCTATGGTCGATATGTAGGCTACTGTCTGTTGTAGTGTGCTACTGTGCGTTCGTCTCGGCTGTACATGTTTGTTTTCTTTGTATTAGTGTCTTAGTGTTAAATTATATATATATATAAAGACTAAATATAATTAAAACATTTCAATATTTTTACTATTACGTTACATGTAGTGTGTTTGAGATCGTTGTCCTCGTGGAAAATAAAATTTCCGTCTAAACCCAAATTTTTAGCACTTTTCTTTAAATTGTTGTGGAGTATATTCAAGTAAACCATATGGTTTATAATGTCATCTATTAAGAGCTAAATTTCCTACGGCTGATGAAGCCATACAACCCCAAACCATGACGGAGTCACCACCATATTTAACTGTAGGACGTAAATTTTATGGACCCAAAGCAATATTAGGCTTTCTTCATGCGGTGCGATGGCCGTCACTGCCAAAACTGTTGAATTTACTTTCATCCCTAAATATATCTTTCTTCTAAAAGTTATTGGTTTTCAATTGATGATTTTTTTGCAAACTCCAAACCCCTTTTCTGATTTTGCAAGCTGACGAATGGATTCTTTCTAATATCTCGATATTTATATCCAGCTTGTCTAATTACATTTCACATAGTTTCAGCATTTACACTTCAACCTATGATTTGAGAAGTTTCTGATGCAAGTTTGAGGAACCATGCGGTTTTCTTGGATATACTTTGCAGCAATTTTAAGGAAATTGCTAAACATTTGGGTTTAGATGGAAATTTCATTTTCCAACAACGACCCCCAACACACTGCACATAATGTCAAAATGTTTTTCATTTTGACAACAGTTACACACACCCCACAATTCCCTGACATCAATGTCATTGAAAATCTGTGGGCCACACTTGAAATAGCTGTCCAAAAACACAAAATTAGAAAGAAACTCATTTAAAACAAGCGTTGCAAGAAAAATGGGATAAATTATCTTCAGATATCACAAAAAGTTGGTCGAATTGGTAGCACGACGTGTAGAGGCCATTTTAAAAGCCAAAAGACTTGCAACTAAATATTAATAATTTCTTTGTATGCGAGATATTAAAAAAAAAAAAAAATTTCGTTGGTGTATTCTCAATTTTTTAGGCAAAAATCTGCGTAAATTTATTTAAAATGTTTCTGAAATTTTTCAATTTAGAAGTTAAGAATCTCATTAAAAATCGACTCAAATATTAACAATGTTTTAATAATCAATAAAAGAAATTGAGAACAATTTTTTTTACAAATTATACTAGCAAATTTTAAAAAATTGAGGTCACTATTTAAATAACAGAAAATTAAGAGTTTGAACAATTTTAAGGGACTAATTAACACTTAATTGGTTTTAATTAATTGTAGAATTATTTATTATGTGTTATTTCGAAATTAAATTTGAAAAACAGTTCCTCCCCCAGTTCAGATTTACCTTGCACCCCACGTTGGTAAATTCTCGTCGCTGCCTCTGCTTGTACATTTGGTTTTGTAATAGCCGAACAGAGTCTTCCAATAGTTCCAACTTTCCCATCCACAACAGTACCTGAAAGTTTGAATTGTTCCTACAATTACTTTATCCCCTTAGCGACGTGGAATTTACCCAGAATCCTTCTTCTTCTTGCAGTAACAATGTCCCCCTACCGGTGGAATTTCAATACAAGAAAAATCCTTTCCTCCAACGAACATGTCCTTACAAAACTTTTTTACAGGATCTGCTGTTCACCTCTCAACTGCTCGTCAAGTTACTCAACAATGCTTTTAAAACCGAATCAGTACAAATGTGCAGTACCCAAACAATAAACCTTCTGCAGCTGCTATTTTGATGATTTGCATGCGAGAAGGACGATATAATGGACTTGCAGCGCCAACTGTCCACAATGTTTTGAACTAACACCTAAATTGTCTGAGGAAAAATTTAGGCTCAGTCACATGAATTTGCTGCAAAAGTTGATATTTTTTTTCAACCATTTTTCTCTATTATGCATTTTTGAAAATCGTCAATTTATTTCAGGGCACCTTCTATAAGACATAGAAATTAAAATTATATATAGATTTTTTTCATTCAATATCCTTTTCTTTCATTCAATGCATATGGAAGGTAAGAAAAACACTTCCTTTATATAAGTTTCTTCCAAACGTAGATAGAAATTAATAATTTAGCTGCATAATCAACATGCTACTATTGCCTCATTTTGCTCTTATTATGATGACAAAGAAATTATTGACAAATTATCTTTCGTCAGTTTAATGCGCTTTTAAGAAATAATTTTGAAAAAATTTGTATTTCTACGATATTTGTTAGTTGATGCAAGGACTGGAAAAAAGGATAGGGAATACGTGGAGAAAAGCAACGTCTTTGAAAAATTAAAATATATTATGAGATTTTTTAAAAAAATCCTATTTTTATTAGGAATTTTCATCGCCTTTGCGAGATTTTACATTTCTCTATTGGTTTGCAGACCCTTGATGGGGAAAAAAATATTTTTTTAATTTTTGGGGGCACTAATAAAATAATGCTTTAAGTTTTTATTAATGTAATTATATAATCAAAAATTAAATAAAAAAGTCAACGGTAAAAACAATCTATGTCATATCATGATTACCACTTTTTAAAAAAAAGAAATAACTTTTAACATATCTGTGCATCATTTTGGTAAAATTCAACAATATTCTTTGCAGAATGTATTATGCAAACATGGCCTAGTGCCTTGTTGAAATTATAAGATAGTAAAGGTTGTGTTAGTATGGACTACTTAACGTTGCGCTCCCATGCAATCGGACGGTGATTGGATACTGAACCTCTCTTTGACTCTCTCCCAGCTACCGTATACTCCATTTCTTATCCAATTTCTTTCATATTCTAGGTACATTTTATTCTCTCCCTCCATGAATTTCACTGTCATCAAAAACTTCGACTAGCAGAGAAAGAGAAGACAGCGGTTTCATTTCAGCTTTTGGTTAACGATCGCAGCGCCGTCTCAACTCAGCAAAGTACAACTACAAAAGACAACAAGGTCATGTCACTTAGGTGCCATATTGGATCTCCTCGTGTTAGTAATTCTATTGATCTTTTTCTCGTCCTTGAGTTTTCATTGCTCCTGAGATTATCTTTCAAATTTTGCCTAAATATAATTTTGTATACGAACTCTTTTCTGCGTGTGTGTATTTTATATTTTTCAGAATTGTTATGGATGTGAACGCCGATGATGCCTACCCAAAAATTAGAACCTTCTTTATGTGAAACTCCTGGACAAGTTTCATTCGGAATTCCTCCAGATGAGAATAGTTATGATTTCTTAGGCAATTTATGTATTTGCGTAAGGCTGGGATGGCCTGGTTGGTAGAGCATCGGATTCGCGTCCCTTAGGCTGCGAGTTCGAACCCCGCTGGCCGAAAATTCCCCGCGTGCTTGGTGGCTGACGCGCGTATAAATCTGTCGTGGTCACAAAATCCTTCATGTCGAGAGTAATACCACTGGGGGCACTGGATTAGGGGTGATCGTTCTCTGATTCTGGTCTTAATTACGATCTGTGTTTGAGTGAATGAAATGCGTCAATGAAATCCGCCCCGTAAAAAGGGTTGTGACGTGTGCGTAGCTGAGGCGCTTCCCCCCCAGGCCTAAATCCGCTGTCTTCGAACAGCGGGCTTGCCTATGGCAAGTGCCATAAGAAACAACATGTATTTGCATGATATGTATATGGGAGGTAACTTTCGTTTTTCCTTTTTCTCAGCCAGTAAATATTGTTCATCATATGGATTAATATCTTCTTCTTCTTCTTCTTTCTAATCCCCTGATCGGAATCAGATCAGGTCCATGAGACCATTCGCCTTCAAACCATCAAGGACATTATTGGGGCTATGAAGCAGGTTCTCCCGGGAAAAGCCAATACAGCGAAGCAAATGCTCAGCAGTGGCCTCGCTTGAATTGCACTTTGTGCAGATGGGGAAGATCTTGTTCCCACCGGAGAACCGAAGAGTCTTGAGGTGGCCAGATTTAAATCTAGACAGAGCCGTCTGGTCTTGTCTAGCACCGCCAAAGCTCAGAGCACCACCAGGGCCAGAGCCAAGGTACCAAGGATGTGAAGGTGGTAGTTTCCAAGATGAGTTGACAAGGGCCTTACTTCTGGAATGCATTTCCTGGAAAGTTAAGGGCTCAGCAGAATTCAGAGTCAGGGATGAACCCTTCTTAGCCAGACTATCGGCAATGTCATTATATTTAAGGTTTACATGAGATGGTATCCATTGAAAATGTATAGCAGAGGACTTGGATATCAATTTTAATTTTTCAAAAACACGGATGCCTCTCTGGTCTACAATATTCCTCCAGTTTTCTAAGTACTGTATGACGCTACGACTATCAACTAGAAGCCAAATCTCACCGATTAATTGGTGATCTAAAGAAAAGCCCAGAGCCATGTCAATGGCTATCAATTCTGAGCCAAAGACGGAACTAAAGTCAGGGTTGCGCTGACTAAGGAAAGTCTCTTCATTGCCGGATTTAATTACAACCCCGCTACCAGTGTGACCATTTTCATCTTTACTACCGTCAGTATAAATCAGTACAGCTTCAGATGGGATATTATTGATTACTTCAAGAGCAGCTTGTCTTAGAAGTTCAGGATGTTGAGAAGATTTATTAGTGTAAGTCAATAGTTCTGTATGGAAGTACACACCAGATAATTTGTCAAGAGGGGAAGCAATAGGGGATTAATATCTGAACTCGTATACCTGTACTTTTAAAATGTGGTGAAATGTGATTTGTGTTGATTATAAATTTTATATATTTTCTAAATACAAAAAATGGCTCTCAGTCCTAAAATGGAACATTCCACCAGAGAAATTAAGGTACATCATAAGGAACACCAGAATGTGTAACAAACATTTCTCTGATTCCTCTTTGTTCCATGTTAAAAATTATTAGTAAAATCAAAATCTTAGATAATCACACACATTTTTTTTTTTTTTTTTTTTTTTTTTTTGCATTTGAAAGAATATGATAATGTTACATCTGGGTTAAACTGGCCAGTAAATGATGTAGTTCAATATTTTGTAAAATTACATGAATTTTTTATGACTAACTTCCACTTATTTTATGAAAAAGAATGTATAAATAAAAAATTTGCTGGTGTTTTGTGCAATATAAACATGGACTTTTTTTGATGATCATGAAGAGCACAAGGAGAAAGTGCAAATATTTTTTTCTTTTGTTAGGATGATGATAAAACATAAAATAAAAATGATGAACTGTGATTTGAAACCCAATTTTAATTATAAAAAAAAAGTGAAATATTTGTGACATTTTTTGGAATGTTCCTTATTTGTAATATTTTATTATGTATGCTCAATAAATTTGTTTAATAATATTTTAAGTCTGACATTTATTATAACAATTTGGTGCAAAGCTAAATAATATCACCCCTGTGGTTACAAAAAAGGATAATTAACTTTACAAATGAATTTCCTTTACCATAATTATATTCCATAAATTTATTTCTTCAATATATTCTGAATAGATAATACGAAGTCAAATTAATATCCTTAAAAAATAATTTCCTGGGGTTAATTTATTAAAAATTATATTTCAACAAAAAAAATTTGAGAAAAGAATAAAAAGGAATTAATTTGAAAAATACTTTACACTTCTTAAATTTTTTATCCTCTTATTTTAAAATATGCATACTCTACAAAAGGGATAATTATTTTCTGTTTATATATATAAAAAATGAATATGATTTTATTTAAAATAAATTTAATACTTTTTAAATGAATCTCAAATAATGAGGACAGGACGCTGGATTAGAATTTTTTGATAATAGTCATGGAGTGAATTATTCACACAGATGAATGAGAAGCAAAACTAGCTTAAAATTTGAGATTAAAATTTAGAGTTTAAAGTTGAGATAAAAAAAAAGTTGATGTCTAAATAGTAATTCTAAATAAACAATGCATACAAAATTACGGCTGCTCTTAAATTTCGTAATTGTCGAAACATGATTAAAATTTAGAAAAAATAGCAATAGCAAATGCAAAAACTTTCTACGTCGTTGTCATGGAGACAGGCATCCTCTCCTGCCATCATGACATCACGATGACGTAGTCCGGTTAGTTCAAATGCGGGAAATCAGTGGCGCCACTATCTATGGGAAGTGCAATGTTAAAAAAGTTGCCATTAGCCTCTATGAGAGTGAGATTTCCGTTCTGTGCTTTGACTGTTCCATCAATGCAGATGATGGCTGTGGACCTGCTCCATTTCCAGTGCTCTAGTCTCTTCATTTCACTACTCTCACCATTGTTTAGAAGAAAAATCTTGAAAAAAGAATTACATTTTCTTAAAATTAAGAAGAATATGAATATTTAAAGAACTCTGTTTCGTTAAGAACGACAGTTTCTCCATTTTTACCACAAATGAAGAAAAAGCTTAAATATAAAAAGGTGTAAACGTAACGATTTCGCTATAAAAATGTAAAAATATAACATTTTCATCTTACTATTTAAAGCACGAAGCACCACTTTTTTAAAAATAAAAGTAGTCATCATAATATTATCAAAATTTCGTTGAAACTTGTAATCATGTGTGTGAATTTTTCAATAAAAGCATCTGTAAAGGCCATGCTGATATTAATTGGATTCATTTCTTAATGTATTTGACATCCTAAATGGATTACTTCCATTTTGTGTAAAAAATTCCAATAGGGAAAATGTAAATAACAATAGTTGCGCCTTTATCGGAGACTGTGAAAAATCGACGAGATCATTACTCTTTGAGTTTAAAAGAAATGAAACTCTTTCAGATTAAAAGAAATAATTGAATACTTATTTTAGAAATGAAAAATACTTCAATTTCAATGCAGCAAGGAAAATTTTTTTTTTGTATATATATATATATGATATAAAAGAATATAGTGGTAAAACTGTGAGACTACACAGTGTTTTTACTCTTATGAAAATCTCTTTTTGTATATCTCTCAAAAATGTAGGCGTATTGTGAAAAGAAATAGAGAAACGGCACCATATTCCGAGATCTTAGGGTATTCCATGAAATAAAAATTCGGGAAATAAATTAGTGCAATATTTGGAAGACTATCGTCTTTTTTCTTTTTTTTAAATCGTTGTGCTCAAGCCTATAGTGTATACTTTGAATAAAGTCTTTATTTATACCCACAGTGTCGTTTCGTACCTTTTCATTTGAGTTTTGCTTGAAAATAAAATAAAAAATAAGATATTACGTTTTCAAAAATTGTATTTGAGCACCAATTCTAAATCTGTTCATTTCCTTAATTGATTTGTGTGTTTGCGCTTGTTTGTAATAAAAATGATCAGAAGTAAAATAATTAGTTTAAATGCATTTAGAATAAGTATCATTCTGCTCCATTCAAATTAACATCTTTCAAATCTCTATTTATATAGAGAGAGAAAGAATCAGGAAAATCTTTGATTTTTTAAGTTTTATATTAGGCTAATATCTTCCTTCATTACTTATGAATTTTTTTTTACAAAATACATTCTATGACAAAATTTTAATTAGTTCCTAAACACTAATGATTATGCATTATGAATAACATTTTTTAAGATCAGTAAAGATTATTCTGATGGTTCTTTAAGCAAAAGAACTGGATTCCTTGAAAATGACACTTTAAACAAAAACTAAAATAATAATAAAATAAGAAATTACAATTTCTGTATTGAATGACATTACCAAATCTAAATTCTATAAATGTCAGCTTTTGGGTAATAGTGTTCATAGATAGACATAATTTCAAAAATGTATTTTCTGGATACCGGAAAATGAAGATTCACCAAAATCTCAAGATTGAATTTTTTTAATGATTACAATATTTTCTCTTTGTATACAAGAAATTAAAAAAGATTAATTCTTAGTTATACAATTCTGACTGCTAATTTCATAAATTTGCAATGAACAAGTTTAGAGTATTTATTTGTCAATGGAATAGTATAAAAAAAATATTTAATGTTTTTTTAATGGAAATAAAATAAGTAAAAAAAATACAAAAAAGTTTCCTTTATTTAAAAACCAAATTGTGAAGATAATGTTACAAAAAATCTCAAATTTAAAAAAAAGTAATGAGAATACTATACATATACTTTATTTACATAATAAACAATTCATTTTTATGCATTTACAAAAATTAGCAATTAAATTTATTTTCTTCGGAATGCATACAAATTTAAAAATATGCAAGATCTAAATTTCCTTCATTTGTATAAAACTTTCTTTTAAAAGAATAGACTTCTTTTAATACAATTTCTGGGTGAATAGCTTCACTATTTTTGCCAAATTCCTTCTTTTTACAGAGTAAAACCATTTTAAAAGTGTTATTTTTTATTCGTAGATTCTGATTTAATTCCTTTATACTCTGTAGAACTGTGTTTAACCTGCAACAAATATTCAATTGCAGATATATGTTGATTTATTTGAATATATGCATTATCTGTTATGTTTGTCAAAACTTTTACTTTTGCATTTAAAGAATCTATTCTTATTTTCATTGTCTCAAATGAATTATTAATTTTTTTACTTGAATTTCTTTTAATTAGATTAGCTTTAGAGATAGCATTTGCATTATCATTTAAAGTACCAGTGAAGTTTTGTTCATTATTTAACAAAATTGACATATGATGGACATGTTTGCCCATAATTTAGAATAGCATTGTCATGGCATGTGCAAGAGTTGCTACGAGTGCACAGCATGCAGTTTCTACTAGATATAGCATACTCGTTATCACAAGTATGAACCTTAGTTAGGGTGTATTTTTTTCCCCAAAAAAATATTTCCCATAAATTATATTTAATTTCCTTAATCTCAGCTTTTAACACTTCGCCTATTTTATGTCTTTTAAAATTCTCAGTTGCTCTTTTTGTAATTTTACATTTTAATACATTAATAAAGTGTTCAAAATTTTTCTCATTTGCTAGTTTAATTAATTCTGATATAAATTTGTCAATTCTCTTAATTGTTTTACCATCTGAATAAATATGTTTTAAGTCTATGAAAATTCTCTATATGCATATTTATGTTTAATCTTGCATTTTTCCTAAAACAATAAGCCCACATTTCTGTTCTATTAAAATAAAAATTTGAAAAATATTCATAAAATTCATTTGTATTGTTTCTTTCAGCATTTCACAAAAATTATTAAGCCTTACTATAAAATTTATTAACATCGAATTCATAAAGTAGTGTTTTCACTGTTTTATAGACATCAACTTATATTTCTTTCTTAAATGATTTAATGTGCTTTTTCCAAGCTCTATCAATGTGCCATGCACATAATAAATATTTCTGACAAGAGCCAAACACACTAGTACAAGTATTTTTGAGCATGACAGCGTCCGCCAAATTGACAAAGCATATTTTTTTTAGAAATGCAGTCATTATAATCAACTTGAAATATTTTTTATCAATAATTCCATGATCAAATTCTTGCTTTAAAAAAAATTTTAAATTATTTTTTGGCAAAGTTCATTTAACAAATTAGAAAAATTGAGCCAATGTTTTAGTATCAACTGTTGACATGATATAAAAAGTAACAGGAACTCCTTCTTCATATTCATCTATAACAAGAATAGTTATCACTTCGTATTTGTATCCAGACATACCATGAGTAGAGTCTCTAAAAATCCTATCAGAAATTGACAAGGCATATTTTTTTGAAATTCAGACATTTTAACCAACAAGAAATCTTTTTTATCTATAATTTCATGATCAACTTCTTACCTTTAAAAAAACAAAAGAACAGGAGGATTATATGATTCCGTTTCCACACTTTCAACCCAAGCACAGATGCGACTTTCATCATTACTAATTATGAATCCTTCACTTTGAAGAGACAATCCCAACTGCTTTTTCATAATATGAAAGTCTAATTTTTGTAATTCGATGTCTTCTTTCAATAGTGTTGTCCATTGATTGTCTGATGTCTTCCAATATTCTTTTTTCTTGAACTTCATTCATGATTTTCTCTATAAAAAAAAGAAAATATTGAGTTAGTTATTTACAGTTTCTCAAAACAGTATTAAAATTTTTGATTAAATTTCAATTTGGCCAGAAGCAATAATAACATTCATATATCTAATAACATCATAATTCTATTTTATTTTTTTTTTATTTTTTTACTTTTTGTATGAGTATTGTTTTTTCATTTCCCTTACACCAATATTTTTTTTCCATTATTAATATAAAAAATTTCGAAATTAAGTTTAATAATACAATATTCATTATAAAACATATTTCAGCGGCCTGCAGATCTGAATATGCTATTAAACTTTATATAATACAATATTGTATTATTTAAATTCACACAAGACTATAACTAATTTAATATAATCTGTATATCTGATATATTAAAAATTTATTTCCTTTCAATATGATTGTTTTGGTTTTTGAATCTTTTTCATACATACCCTAGGTGTTTACATGCGGGCCTCTCTAACAGCATATGTAAACAAAAAAGTGCATTATTTATAAATATCATAAATTAAGGAAATATTTTATTAAAAAAAAACTCACAAATTCCATAAAGACAAAGAAAAGACTATATAAGCATATGGGCATCTTTTTGTGGAAAGAATTTTTAAAAAAATTTTTTTTTTAAATTAAATAAATAAAAAAATTTACATGTGCACCTCTCTCCAAATGTTCTTATGGATTTTTTTTTAATACAATTGAGGTCAATAAAATAAAAACTCCAAAATAGTTGATATATTACAAATACAGTTTCAAATTTATTTGTATAATCTTTTGTGATAATGATCGTGCAACCAACTTGTGCAATTAAGATGGATGAACTTCAAGAATACACTAATTGTTTGGTACTTTTCCATTATACCAGCGCAGGCGATAAAGTCGTCAATAATGAGGCAACCAATGCCAAACGGAATATCGCCGCTGATAACCTTTTGCTTGGTGTGATTTGTTCTGGTGACTGTGTGCTGTCGCCAAAGAGTCTTCTTGGCGAGGTAAAAACAAAGTCATAGTCGTCTCAAATATGAATGCAATGATGTATTGAATGTATCAATGTAAGGGATGTATTTCAATAATGAAATAAATATGTTCAAATTTCATAAATGAAGTATACAATTTTAATGCAGTTTCATTATTACATTGTGCTAATTATAGAGAATAGTCAAGTTATTAAAAAAAGAACAAACTCTTTCAAAAATGTTTTCTCAATGAAATATTAACTAGAAGATAAATACTAACAAAGTTTTTTTTTTTTTTTTTTTTTTTACCATCAATACTGTTTTTCATATTTTTTTTTCACTTTTTAAAATATTTTAGCAATATAAATGATATTTTTATCTTAGTAAATCTGTGACTATTAAATCTGATATATTGTTGGCAAGTTAAAAGCTTATCTGAGACAAAATATTTCCCAGTAATAAATACATACACATTGCATTTGTTTCATTGAGATGAATCATTGACTTTCCAACTTTACATGTTTAAATACAAACTCAAGAGTTACAGGACACTTCAAGATTCCCTGGACGTAATATCAAAAACAGAACTTGTATACAGATTTGGCAGAACCTGGTTAAAAGCAGTATTGATTGAAGAAAGAAGAGAAAGAATTTAAAAAATTGACATGCTGTAAATTATGATGAATTTTGGGAATTGATGTAGGTTTTCAAGATTATTAAAGCTACAAAAAATGTTTATAATATAAAAGATAGTTTTATTCTACAGATGTGCTAGAACTTTTAGCCACTAGTACCAGCCACTGTAAAATTTTAAATTACAATACTATTTAAGTTCTGCGTCTTGTCTTTGAATGGATCTAAATAAAATCTTAAAAAATCTTGGCAAATACTGTATTTTTATAAAGTATAAAAATTATTTTTGTAGATAATTTATAATTTTTCAACAGGCTGTATGACTAGTAAAATTATGCATAAATATATCTATTGTGTATTGTAATTTTCAAAAAAAATTTTAATAAAATGAGCAATAAATACCAGCAATTTCTTCTTTTTCACATGTAGGTACTGGTATGTGACACAAAAGAGCTTCATGCTTATAAAGTTCTGGAAAATATGTTACCATTACATTAATGATATAACCTTTTAAAAGTATAGATGATGTGCAATGAAATAACGAGTTCTATGGTTGCCGAGTTTCTACTGACGTCAAATCATCATCCAATCAGCTTTAGGAAGCACTAATTGCTAGCTTCTCATATAGACGCTTCTGTGAACTTGCAGCGCCAACTACTCACGCCGTTTTGAACTAACACCAAAATTAAACGAGGAAAAATTTATACTCTATCACAGAAATTTGCTACAAAAAAAATTGATTTTTTTTTTACCCTTTTAATGTTATGCATTTTTGAAAATCTTCAGTCTACTTCACGACACCTTGTATAATACAGATATTAAAACTATATACTAATTTTTTTTTTTTTTTTTCGTTTAGTCCATTCGTTTTCTTTTTTTCACGTGCATACGGAAGGTAAGAAAATCAATTCCGTTATATAAGTTTCTTTCAAACGTAGATAGAAACTAATAATTTAGCTGCATAATCAACTTGCCATTGTTGCTCCATCTTGCTCTTTTTATGACTACAAAGAACTTATTGACAAATCATCTTTCGTCAGTTCCATACGCTTCTAATAATTTCTTTGAAACAATTTGTATTTCTACAAAATTGGTTAGTCGATACAAGGATTGTAAAAAGGATAGGGAAGACGTGAAGAAAATCAGCATCTTTAAAAAATTAAGTTATGAGACAAAAAAAAATCCTATTTTAGTGGGAGTTTTCATATAGTATATTTCAGTGATATTTTTTTTACATTTGACTTTTGGTTTGCAAACTCTTGATGGAAAAAAAAAATTTCTAATTTTTTTGGGGGCACTAATAAAATGATGTTTTAAATTTTTATTAATGTAATTGTATAATCAAAAATTAACTAAAATCAGTCAATGACAAAAACAACTTATGTCATATCATGTTTACCACTTTTTTTAAAAAATAAAAAAATTTATATATTTGTACAACTAATTAATATCTGAGTTTCCAAGTGATATTGTTTCTATTAGTCAAAACATGGCCCAGTGCCATGTGGAATCTACAAGAGAGTACTAATCGTATTGTAGGATCGGAGAGGTGGATGCCTCTGTCAGATTAACATAGCACTAGCGTGCATTGGGTCGGCGGTTGCATTTTCAACCTCACTTAGACTCTCCCAGCTGCCTTATACACCCTTCCTGAATTTTCTAAGTAAATTTTATTCTTTTACTCCATGAATTTCGCTGTCATCACAAACTCTGACTCTTCCGATGAACTGCCGAATCCATATAGAGAGCTCCAGCTTTCTAGTCCCTTCACTATACTGCTCTCACCATTGTTTAGAAGAAAAATTTTGAAAAAAAAAATTATGAAGAATATGATTACTTAAAGAACTATGTTTCGTTAAGAATGACAGTTTCTGCATTTATACCGCAGATGAAGAAAGAGCGTAAATACGGAAAGGTGTAAATAATATCATTTCGCTATAAAAATGTACAAATATAACATTTTCGTCTTGCTAAGAACGAAGCATCACTTTTTTAAAATAAATGTAATCATTATAATATTTTCAAGCATTTGTTTGTATTCAGGAGTCATTCAAATATTCTTAAATCTATTGAAACAAAAGTTAATATTAAAGGAAAGGCAATAATTTGTGACTGGTGAAGGTGAACGAAAGTACAGCCAACACTGGTGAGATAAAAAGTAATGTAACAGAAGTGAGGTAGGAGTCGGGCAATCACTGGGATTTCTATGCGATCGCAGCGCCTCTAGATTGGTCTGCTGGACTAATTTTCTCCAATCTTCGCCACTACAGGAGATAGCTTCTGGATGAAGCGGGCTCTCCTCGAACTGCACATGTCTCTGTTTGGTAATCTGTAATCCAAAATGTGAAATATCTCAATTAATGCATGTGTAAAGGCCATGCTGATAATAGCAAAGTAAGGACCATTGGTATCACTGTGTATTGAGCTATGGAGCTCATTCATGTGGGCGTCGTTACGTTAGAAAAATTATGGTAATATGATTAATTTTATGTTGAAATTTAGCAATTATTTTGCTAACTGTTCGAATATATATGCAATTACGTTAATGAAAATTAAAAGTACCATTTTATAAGTGCGCTAGACGTTAGAAGACAGTAGTCTATAGATCAGAACTGAGACGTGAAATCCCGCAGAGACGATAGAAACATCCAAATATAAACTGAATTTTTTCATTCCTTTCGTAATGTAATTCAATTTTTCAAAAAATGTTATTTTCCAACGTGTTAAACTTCCCCTGTAAACAATATCCTACAACGCAAACGGGTGAAGGGATTGCAAGGAAATTTGGTATATAGGTTATGCACGAGATGCGCTCACGGAATTATGAAAGAAAAGAAGTTCCGAAATGTCCACCAGAGCCCGCCTTTTCCGGAAATACATTAAATTTGATACAATAAACGGAAAAACAAAATGCAGAAACAATATTAACAAGAATTATGACTAAGAACAGAATTATGATTATTAAAATGAAAAGCTGGCAACTCCATAACATTTTATGTGTGAAGCATCACAGCTAATCAGTTACGATTAGAGATGTATAATCCACGATTTTTTGAATAGCAAATAATATTGCTATTGTTATTTTTAAATATGCGTTCCAAATATCTGTTATTTCAATCATATTATTAATTAAAAATTATTACTTAATATTAAATATATAATTTATTAATTGTAATTAATACTTAATTTATTAATTTAAGTAACGTGTGATTGAATTAATTTATCTGTTTCAGCTTACTTCTTAAATTTTTTTTTTCTCAAAACTATTTATTTCATTTATTTATTAGAGTGAACCATTTTCTGGAAAAGGTGAGTTAAAAATATATGTCATTTCTTTAAAATGCTTACTTTAGTCCTATATTCTACCAATAGATGGCGCCAGCAGTAAACAGAGTACATGTAATCAAAGTGAATCATGTCACGAGCAATTAAAAATAATCTGTATGGAATAGTGCATCATCAAATACGAATATCGGTCACTCCCGTAAAGTGGAGCGGTGACTTCGCACTTTCCAGTGAAGCCTCGCACTTTTCGGTGAAATCACCGCTCCGATAAATTTCAGTGATATGCAATTCAATGATACGATACGATAATTCCAATAACCGGTCCGTTCACTTTTCAATCCAATCACAGATTTCTTTCGAGAGCTTCCATTGGACAGATCGTATCGATTGTTAATCTCCAGTGAAGTCACCGCTCCGGCAAATTTCAATGATATCGTATCGATTGTTACTTTCTATCGTGATCCAAAACCTGTAATCGAAATATCATCAATAAGATCGTATCAAGGATTTGAATCACACCCCTCTTTGAAAAGTATTGATCACTTGCATTTGTGACTTTTTGATATTGGTTACGTAATAACCGCTCTGAAAATATTCGTCATCCCTAGTTACGATCTGCTTTTGAACGCTTTGCCCATCGACTTCAAATTTTGCAGCTGAATGCGTATGGTAACATGGAGTAGCTTTCCCCACATTGTCCTGTACGCGATTAACAAATGTTCCTCTTGTGCCATTTCGTTATAATCTGTTCTTGTTTCTACAAACTAAACAGCTTTTTGTTTTTCTTACAGAGTACTCTTATTTTTTTCCCCCTTTACTTTGTTGATTTGGAATGTTCATGTTGGGTGTTGGACTCCAATTACTATATCTTCTTATTACAAAAATAAATTTATTATTTTAACATTAAAATACAACATATTTATATCCTACTAGCTGAGCCTGACCGCGTTCGACGATTAGAGTGTCGAGAGTATCGTACGATTTTGTTTTCGATTAAGATTACGATGCAAGAGTTTCCCGTTACTCGCACTAGATCAGGATCGGCTCATAGGTTACAATTATTTGTATTCACTACCACTTAATGTGGTTCCATGTCAAAGTGATCAAAAACTAGTCAATAAATGTTAATATTGTTTCTGTATTCCGTATTGTCTTTACTGTGTCAAATTTAATGTTTTTCTGGAAAAGGCATCGTTCTCTTGTTGACATTTTGGAACTTTTTTTTTTTCGAAATTCTATGAGCACATTTTGTGTATAGTCAATATACTAAATTTCGTTGCAATCCATTTAACCGTTTGCGTTGTAGGATACTGTTTATATCGGGAGTTAAATTATAACCAACTTGTACGTTTTTATTCATTTCCTAGACAGATTTTGTAAACATGTTATCCGTCAACCATGCCAGAATGAATAAAAACGTCTTGCTTCTAGATTGATGTCGGTAAGTTTTTATTGTAAGGTAATTTGAAATTGGCAATACTATATTTGAAATGTTTAATTACAAAATATTCGTATATTTTTTCAGTTAGTGCTTTCTTCCATTTATAACATTATATATATATATATATATATATATATATATATATATATATATATATATATATATATATATATATATATACTCCCACGTTTGAATGCTTTAAAAAAAAACCTTCTTGAGTTTTATTTGTAAAACAAATATAAGAAATGTGTTTTATTGTCTTTATCTTAACGAAAAATTTATTTAAGAATGTCTTGTAATTGTCTTATTGCATTATAAATTATTTTCATTTTACTGATAATTACATTTTGGACTAGCAGAAATATTTTTTAATACCATTGGACATTGGTCGATTGTTTACAAGCCATCTCTTCAAAAAATATTGATGAAAAATTCGCTGTGTAGATGCAGAAAAATGTGTCAAGATTGATAAAAATGTAAGGCTTTCAAGATTTTTTTTCTCTTTCTTTCACTGTGAAATAAAATTCATAGATTATTCCTTGTATTTTTCCAACGGGAGCAACTGACAAATTTTGTTAAGTTATTGATGGATTTATGTATCATGCGCAAAATTCAACAAACTGCGATCAGTTGTTAAATTGCCATACTAATAAAATTAAAGTAGCCGTTTCAAAATACTATATAGAAATAATTCTAATCACAAAGAAACTACTTTTTTAATTTTTATTCTTGATTTTCTCTTTTTCACATCATAAACTTCTCATCATAAACATTCTCATAAGTTAAATATTCTTGACAGTTAAAAGCGAAATAAGCTCACTCGTTGTTTGTTGTCGTTGTGTCCAGGGCAGAGTTCCCATAAAAAAACTCTTTTTAAATCAGTGGTATAAGTGTATTATTACACGAAACCAAAATAATGATTCTGTGCAAAACGATTTGCTTTGCGAAGAAATTAATTTTATATATTCAGAAAATGTTTTATAAATATATAGTGGTAAAAATTAAGGGAATACATATTATTTTCACTGTTATAAAATTTTTTTATGTATATATCTCAAAAATGGAGGGGAATTGTAAATAGAGCTAAAGAGACAGCACCATATTAATGATCATAGGCTTTTCCATGAAGTAAAAATTCGAGAAATTAGTGCAATATTTGGAGAACTTTATCGTCTTTTTTTAACAGATTTTTCTCGAATATGAGAAATTATGACGATTTACGTTTAACGTCTTGCTCAGAAGATCGAACAGGTGCATTGAATTATTGAATTTTTAAAATTTAAATATGAAATTAAGTGAAAGATTTATGTCGTTAAAACATGCGTAGGAAAATTGTCAGGAAAATTGAAACAAATGTCCAGCGTTCAAGAAATTTTTAATCTTTCAATTTCTGCGAAATGAAAACCATAAATTAGACCTGGTAAACAATTGACTAATGTGAATAAGTTTTTTATGGTGTTTGGTTAGGTTGTTGAGCATTGCAGAATTAAACGAAGTAGGTACTGCCGACCATTTATTTATAAGAATAGCCATTAATTAATTGCCATACGAATAACATTGAATTAACTATGTTAATCAATTATATTGACACATAATTGGTCTTCGGCACACACATAAATGGTAATTTTTCTTTATTTATATTTTTTGCACCATAAACTTAGAACACTCTCATTAGTTAAATATGCATGAAAATTATTGTTAATTGGTGAGTGCAGTCATTATTGCCTAGAGCAGCGATTCTCAACCTGTGGGGCGCGCCCCCCTAGGGGAGCGCGAGCACATTAGAGGGGGGTCGCGAGAATATCCAAGATAAAATATTATTTAAAAAAATTTATCAACTGACTGAAAGGAAAGCACACATATACATAGAAATCAAAATACCTCTCGACATATTTAATAACTTATTAAAGTAAAACAACTTACTAAATCAAAATTTACTTAATTAAAACATACTAAATTAAAAACAAATTTAATAATTATTAGTGACTTCCTTGGGCCTGTCTTTCAGAGCAAAATTTTTCGGAAGAAGAATTAATATTAGAAATAGCCAATCTCAATTCTGTTTCTATATTTAGCCGAGATCTGTATTTTGTCTTCAAAGAAGCCAGAGCAGAAAATCCGTTTTCACAAAGGTAGGATGTTGAAAATGATAATAGAATGCGAAATGCTTTTGTTTTTAGTGCATCCTCTACTCCTGCCCAAAATTCAAATAGTGATTTATTACTAAATTGTCTTTTAGTTTCGCCACTTGTAGTGAAGTCTATGAATTTTTCCTTCGGGAGTTTTATGAAATCAATCCCTAACCCACTCGTAACTTGCTATCAGTTTGTCGTCAGCAAGATAATACCTTTTAAAATTCTTTGCCAGCATAGTTAAGTGATTTTCAATGGTTACAAAAACAACTTTTACATGTTCTTCTTCAACCTTGTAAGTTTTAGTACAATCATCCAAATTTGCAAACATTGTTAGGTTCTTTTGCTTTAAATTTCTGTTCCACAATTCCAATTTTCTACAAAAAGTATTAACTTTATCTCTCGTATCCAACATATGTCTTATTAGCTCATTGGAGTTGACGATTCAAGTTATTTAATTTCTCGAATATATCGACCCAGTAATTCAATTTCATCACAAATAAACCATCGCGAAAATTCTCTGCCTCCGGTCTGTTTTCTTCTTCTAGGAAAATGGCGAATTCTTCTCTTAATTCATGAACACGTTGCAAAATTTCCCACGCTGTAACCATCTTGCTTCTCAATAAAATAGTAACGCTGAAGAATCTGAACCCATGTCTTTACAAAGTGCGGAAAAGATTCTCGATTTCAGGGGTCTCATTTTTATATAATTTACCGTAGTTAACACAATATTCAGACCAGGACTCATTTCTTTCGAAACCAAAGCTTCTCTGTGGATCATGCAATGTATTCAGATCCACTGAGGCGATTTTTGTTTTACAAGTGCTTGTATACCTTCGAATCTTCCGGACATTGAACGACGGACATATTCCGACGCAATTTTTCCATTCCATGTTTGCCTCATTCATAGAATCATTTAAAATAGCGAATAATGCGAGCGCTGTTGTTTTGAGTTCTATTGGTTTGCAGAAAAGTAGTTCTACTACTGACATATTATCACAAAATCGAACATAGGCAATTAAATGAACATCTTTATTACTATCTGTTGCTTCATCAAGCTGTACCGAGAACAATTTGTTACGCAACTTCGAGAAAAGCTGACACTTTACATCTTCAGCTATATCACTAATTCGACGAGCAACAGTATCATTTGAAAGAGGTATGGACTGCAATTGTTTTGAAAAATTATCTCAAAACATAATTTCTACAATCTCAATTGCTGCTGACAAAATAAGCTCTTCACCAATGGTGTGAGGTTTTTTACACCTGGCTATTTAATATGAAACTTTGTAAAATGCAATTAAAGCTTTTTTATTCACAAAGTTTTTTTAAAAAGTAATTTTTGCTTTTTATATGATTTTAAATTTAATTCGAAGAATTATCTGAGTTTGTTGTGCTCATTATGAAGCATTTCCAAATGTCGTCGTTTAAGTTTATTAGGTTTCATGCTGTCTGCGGCCAACATTTTTGAACAAATGATACACAGGGGCCTTTCTTCTTCATTTACTTCAGCACTGATAAACCCAAAATTTAAGTATTCTTGAGAATATTTCCTTGATTTTATTTTCTGAACCACGCTCGTCTGTGTACTTGTTGATGCTTGACTATCGTCTAATGCTTGCTTACTTCAGCTTAAAAATTTATCCACGAGTCTGCATAAATCTAATGCCATGAATATTTAATAATGCAATTAACACGAAAACATATATAACATACACATTCACGATAGATTCGATAGCGATAGAAGTTCGACTCGAATGAGACTGGCAGGAATTGAAACTTGCGTTATAGAACATTTTCCTTCTTTTTATGAGAAAACATTTGCTCTGCGCCTGCTCGAGACGGCATCGGTCGTGTGAATTCCCATCCACAAACAAAACTTTTTTTTTTCTTTTTTGCTTAGTCGGGCTTCTGTTTTATTTCTTTTATTATTCGAAAAATGTATTCCCAGTTCCTAAATTTAGCTCACCCCATGTTAACTTTCATTAACGAATTTTTCTACTTTCATATTCTTTTAACGTTATCTCCGTGTTTGGCTTTCATTTCAAATATAATATTTAAATTTTTCCCCCTTTCTTTCGCTTCATCTTGGCACCATCCGTTTGGCAAAATGCTAAATGTGGTTTCTCGCCAACGTTGGCTCTCTTTCACTCTTGTTTTGGCAGTTAGTTAAAAATAATTTAAAAACAGAATCCAAAATACTCAATATGCATTATTGTTGTATACATTTTATTGTAAGCTGGGGGCGCGATGAAAATTATGATTGAAAACTGGTCCACGAATACTGAAAGATTGAGAAACGCTGGCCTAGAGAAACTGTTCATTTTTTTTTTTTTTTTTTTTTTTTCATATAGAATGCATTGAAAAAGGTTAATTTTGCGATTTCTCGAGAAACTGGAGGTATTTCGCAGGAAAAATTGTTGACATTTGATAAAGTATCTAGATCTAAACCTTTTCCATGTAAAATAAAAACATGTCGAAATCAGAACAGTGATTTTGACTGAAGAACTCAATCAAGGTTCTTTCCAAAGGCACTACAAAATGAAACTGTTTTCTAATTTTCCTATCGGAACTGGAGAGTGGTAAAGTGTTAAGGACATTGATGAGATATATAGCGGCTGTTAGTTCTTATATGATGCAAATAAAGACAAGTAAATATAGTGAATAAGTAGGGTTACTCTATATGGCTTTTTTATCCTTAAAAGATGCAAAGTAAAAAGAGTTATTTTGAAATTTATTTAAAATGGAAGGAGCGGCTGTAAAGATGGATATCAAAAACACTTGTGAGGATCTTAAACTTTTATGCAAAATGAAATTAGCGAAATCAGTGCAGTGATTAAATGAACCTGTCAGGGGTTTTTTCCTGTGCATTGGCACAGTAAAATAACTTTTTTTTATTTCCTACAAAAATGAAGATGGATGGCTATTAATGACATATCTAAAGTTGTCATTAATAATTTCATATGAAATAAAAGTTGACGAAATCGGTGAAGGAATTCAGGCTAGGAAATTATTCAAACTTTCTGAATTATTTTAACTATACGGATTACCGATAAAAGTTTAAAGTCGCTTTCAGACTTTGAAACGCATTTGGTCAGATGAGGTGCATGCACAGATCTGTTCAAATGTATATAAATTTCCCATTCAACGCGCATTTTTGCAAGAACCAAAGATGGCAGATCGCACGTACAATTGACGAGTTTTTGAAATCATTCGCTGCATTGGTCATGTATTTTTTAAATCATTTCTAGCATTTTGAAAATGGAATAGGCGATAAATTATTATCTGTCTATAATAAAGTTACATCCTGACAAATTATTGAGTTGGTTTGTTGAATCTTGCAAACTTTTTTTGACGCACGAATTAATTTAAATAATTCAAACCACACAGATCTTCAGTGTATGAGCTTATGCGCACTCTTCTTGTGCTATTCAAATTTATTTCATCCACTATACTTTTAATAAAAGCATAAGGATCTGGTCTAGTTACGACTATGGATATTTTTTCCAGGGAAATTAATTTTTCTGCAAGCATTCGAATACCTTTCGCTGAGAGATGGCAGTGTGAAATGAATGCCACTTTAACTTTTGACAAAGGATTAATATCTAATATTTGATTTAGAAAACAATCATCTAAACACGAAGCATTCTTGAAAGCGATTTCTTCTAAACATTTGCAACTTGAGAGAAAAAACATGAGGCTTTTTTTATCCATGCCTTTTATTCGTAGTTTCCTGAGCTGTGCTCTACAAGAACTTTGCTTTGGATTGCTTATTTTTATATCCTCTTCTATCTCCAAGCTCTCCAAATTAGGGCAATAGTCACAGATGATATCCACTGGTAGCGGGTCTGGGCATGCTACTAAAAGATGCTTCAGCTGTGATCCCATTTTTTGAGTAATTTTGATAAATTCCGTCAGATAGTCGCCATCACAATCACGAAAATCAATGCTCAACTTTGTGAGATGTTTCAATTCCTTGATTGAATCTTTGCCAAGTACATAAATAACCAATTCCTCAACCAGAGGACATAAGGGAATGGCTATTTTTACCTTCCTTGTAAAGTTATTTATATAGCTGGGAATATTTGGTATCAAATTTTTATTTAGAAAAAGGCACAGGCCTCTACGCTGTTACTCAAAAGAGCCCTTATTCTTGTAAATATTGAATACAATGGAGGACATTTAGAACAAATAACTGAAATGATATTTAGTATAACTTTGATATTGAACTTTTTTAACCAGGGGATTTTGATTTGCATTCTTCGCGCATTTTGGTTGCCATACAGCCGATTAGTATCACTTTAACTAAGGACACTCAAAACATATTTATTTATGCACTGTTACAATTTCTATTTTTTATCACGTGAGAACATGATGTTGTTTTGGTTTGAGGTTTTTGAAACCTCAAAATGAGTAGATAACAAAGTGTTAAAGTCTCGAAATGTGTAGGCAACAAATTGGCGATTTATCGCTTTTGAGGTATCAATTTTTCGCTTTTAGGGGTATTAGAAAATAATGCAGAAGGTTGTTACATTTGGCAATTTCTCGCCAACTAAAGTTATAACTTGGTTTCCAATTATTTATTCTCTGAATTCTTACGAATTGTTCTTAATTATTTAAGTCATTGACCGGTTTGAAACAATCACCGAGACTATCAGATTACGCATGCGTCGATATTTAGAAAAACGATGGATGTTTTTCCAGATTGTGCGAAAAACATTTAAAATACTATATCATAAGATAAAAGTTCTGATGGAAATGGAATGCACAAATTAAAATTATTATCTCACAATGTGAAAGAGTAATTTTGGATCAAGTATCTTTATCCTTTCACCCCTTATTTCACCAAGTGGTGATGCACAGTAAGATGTGCATTATTTACTTAATTCTTTGTCAGGCTTTGAACTTGACTTGAATATTATTACTTATTAAAGAGGCGAATTTAAAATTTTGGGTACAGAAATCTACTGTTTAGGAAGTTATAATTCTGTGCTTAGACTGCTTAATGTAAATAAAAATTGTTCTTTGCTATTTTATTGTAGACTAGCCGCCTTTGACGATCAGCAGGTTCGCCTATCTTAATGCTCGTTAAAACTTTCAATCAAATATTTTATATAAATAAGCCTCTTAGTAGCTTCTTCATCAAGATATTTTTAAGCTTCAAATTTTGAAAGTCATATAATTCACTCATACTATTATAAAGGCCTTAAGTCATAATGTACTAAATATCTAATTTTCTGTCAGTTTCGGTACAATTTTAATTTTAAATTAAGTGGAAATAATTAAATTGTAATTAATATAAAAACATTTTTTACTGAAACCAAAAATATTTTTTTTAAATATGAGCATTGAAAAGCAGAGTCTTTCAGCATTTAAGTCTTCTTTAAGTCATTAAGTACACTACAAATAATTTTCATGACTTATGTAATATCTTAGGAATTATTCACCAAAATGTTCTCAGAGTCATCATAAAATTCAGTTTTCAGTTTTATTTTCAAACGCATTTAAATGGCGTGAACATCCTTATTTTATTTTGTTTCGGTCTATAAATATATTTCAAAAAATTATGGTCTAAATTTTATACCTTTGGTTCTGAGGAATCATATTCTGGGAAATATTCTTGACACTTCCAACTTTTTCATAAATAAACGAACGTTTTTATTTTCTGCTATCAAATCTGATCATTTATGTAGTTTTGAATAGAATAATTTAGAACGATCAACATTTTCATAATCTTAGGCCATCTTTCATAATCTTAGCTCAATTTTGAGAAACTTTGGCACACACACACATTGAGCTTTATTATAAGTATAGATATAGATATGTAATTTTGCGAGTTATCTGTGGGCATTACACCTCTTCATTAAGCAAGTACTTTGAGTTCACCTTACTGCCAAATGCAAACACCTCCTATTTCATGCCTCATAAACATTTACTTTGATTAAATAAACGCCTTCTGGCGAATGCGCAAATATGCAGAAAGTTACCATTTCTACACTATACACTATAGATGTTAAATTTGTATACCTAATTTTATCTGTCCAGCTCTCTTCGTTTTGTAATTATCGTGTTAACTTATATTCGAACAGACAGGACAGACAGACTTCCTCTGAACAGTTTACACAAGATTTGATTTTTAAAAAAATCTGTAAATTTGATGTAAAGACCGTATATCAAATTTCAACTGTTTAGCTCAAATCGTTTTTTAGTTACCTTTGTCACAGACAGACGGATGGACGGGCATTTTCCAAATATGTGTTTTTCGAACTCAAGGAGGTCTGAAACATGGAGATTCGTCAAAATCTCGTGTTCATTTTTTTTTTTTTTTTTTTTTTTTTTGACGATTTCTTTGTATTAAGTATACGAGAAAGAAAAAAGGAGTGCATTAAAAAGGAGAGTCATTTCGATGAAATGAATATTTAAATTTCAAATGTAGATACTGAGGCTTTATTTAAAATTAATAAGAAAAAAAGCTCATAAAAGTCAAGACTATAAAAGAAAAACCAAACTGATACATAACCTATTGATATAGTTTAATAACCACGTAATAATACCATTTTTAAATATTTCATTCAAAAAATAAAATGTTATTCACTCGTACATGTCCAGTAAAAAAATTAGAAAAATAATTTTTGCCGGTTAAAAAATTTTAGTATGTAATTAAACATTACATGAAACGATAAATTAATTAAGAAATAATCATTTATATAAATTACGAAATATATACAATTTAGAAGTAGTATTATCATTATTAAAATGATTAAGTTATATATATATATATATATATAAAGTAAACGAAGAAAAAGTTTGAAGAAAATGCTTGTGAAAAACAGTTTATTTGATCAGACACGAAATTTCTTGATGATTGAAAGTTAGCTTGTTCCAATGGATAGAATACTTGAATGTGCGATAAAAAGCTCGATGTCATTTTCTTGGATGCAGAAGAAACAGTCCGGTTGAAGTCCAAATTTATTCCCCAGAGCCAGATGATGATCACCCAAGTTGTTCTGTAAACAATTTCGAATATTATAATGAAATTACAAAAGGTAAGCAATTACTGAATTTGAAAGAACACATGTGGTGCCATCTATTGTTGCAAGTTAAGATGAAAACGGAGTAGGTAAAATTAAGCAAATGCAAGATTAAAGTTTTAGACAATAAATAACGTTCAAAAACATTAATTATCAAAAGCTACATTTTATTATCATCATTATTATTCAAAGGTAAGAATTTTAATCAGCATTTCGTGTCCATTTTTTATCGTTCCAATGATTTTAATACTTGATTAATGAAATGTTTCCATAGATTGAATTCATTTAATAATTATTTTATCAATAGAATACTAAATTTGAATTCTTAAAGTACACACATTTATTTAATCACGTTTCTGGAAAGTGATAGTACAATTTCAGCTAATATACTTATCAAAATTTTTAAGAAAAATAATAATAAATATTCATACTTTAATATTACCAGCAGATTTACAAATATATTAATGAAAATAAATACAGAAGTATGTTGTATCTTTTAAATTTTTGAAATTTAAATAAAATTATTATCTATTATTTATGAAAAAAAGCATCAATATTGTACTAAATTGGGTAAGATATAAATATCTCCTTAATTGAACTTCTGTTTTTTTTTTTTTTTTTTTTTGTAAATAATTGCCCCATTTTTACTTCCTTATATACGTAGATATATTGACATAATTAGCTTTTAAATTATTTTCTATAAAATTTAAAAGTTTTTTAAGCTAAAATTTCAAAATATAGTTTTTATATCGATATTAATACCTGTTTTATAACTTAATAGAATTGCTAAGAGAAAATGCTAATTTATTCCTTAAAATACTATAGAAACTAGTTTATAATATCTAAAATTTAACTTTAAGATTTTTTTGGTCACGATAAAAATTAAAAGTACATCATTGTTTATATAGACACAGGAGACCTAGAAATTAATTGAGAAAAATCTAAATCTAAATCTAATTTGTAATTAACATTCTTGTGGAACATAATGTATAGGTTTGGATGGCCTGAAACACTTTCTAGCCAGTTTTTGTTCTGGTTGCTCTATTGTTTCCGATATACAAGCAAATATATATGTATATACATTTTGCCCAATATTTTAAAGGTCTTTGAAAAGAATAAAGTATGAGTTTTATTATTTTTTAAAAATTAAACAGCTCTGTATACTTCTTTTTATTAAAAAAAAAATTTAAAAAAAAACAGTGCATTCAGTTTTCGAAATATTGTGATTGACATAAAAAAAATATTATAGTCTGTGTATTTTCTATAGGCGGTTGAAGGTCACATTTTTTACCGCGATACTGATTTAGTTCGTCAATGGATTCTGAGACGACCACATTTCGACGACTCCATTGCATTAAGGGGAAACGGAACAATGAGTGCATTTTTGGTATTCCCTTTGACCTTGGATTTCACGTATTAGATACTAGTAAATGTAAACATCTCCTCCTTTCATCTTTCCTTTCACCCCTATTTTGAAGAATTAAATCCATCCTAACGCATGCGCAAAAACACTGAGGGCTTCACTACAATCCGTTGCTCCAGACAACCAATAACGAGGTAGAAAATGTGACCTTGAACCGCCTACTGTAAATACACAGACTATAGTCATGGTTGAAAAATAAGATTTTGGCTTTCTTTCCACTTAGTATTATCATGATTTACCGTTAATGATTTCACCTTTTAAAGTACAGGATGCATTATCTTGGCAAATTTATGAATGGTATTTTTAAAACAATCGATTTGTTTCTCTTTATTTGCCTCAAATAGACAGAGAAAAATTTATGTAAGAATACATGCTGTTTCAAACATTTATATTAAGATATAATACTATCAATGTTTGTGACTTTTTTAAAAGTTTGTAAAACTCTCTTGAAGATAAATCTGTTACTTACATCTTTAACATGTTATTTTAAAGTTGAATAGGAAAAACAAGCATTAAAATAAATTTAAAGTGATAATTACTCATTTTTACAATATGAGTTAAACATAAATTTACAACATCAATATGAATTGAAAACAATAAATAAAAATCAAGTGTACAATTTTCAATTTAATACCTTTATTATTTTAAAAATCTGGAGAATGGACAGTTTATAAATTGAATATGAAAATTATGAAATCAGGATAAAAAAAAACAGTATAGAAGTAATAAATACAAAAATTTGTTAGATACAGATTTAGATTAATTTATAGCCCATATGATTACTTTTTAAAATATTTTAGTTACATTTTGAACTATTTTTTAATCCATAATGTTTTTGATTATACAATTTTGTTGTAAGTGCGAGTAGCGTGTTTCAGACAGATGTCTCGCAGCATATTCTCCAATCAACTCTTTCTTAGTACTGAAAAGAGTTAACAGATGGCAGTTTGAGTCTGAATGCTGATTGGTTAATAACATTTTGGGCGTGTAAGGTACGCCGCTCCATCTAGCCTCTCGTTCTGAAAAGACAGTTCAATATAAACATTTGCCGAAATTCAATGGCAATACTTTTATAAAAGTAGCAGCAAACGGATTTCATCAAAAACTTGAGATATTTTAATTCGTTCATCTTTAAATATGTGGTAAAAAAACAATAACCTTGAATATAGTATTTTTTAAAAAATAAATGTGACATTTCACTACCTCAAAAGAAAAAGCGCTACTATTAATAATGAAATTAAATGTACAAATGATATTTAAAAAATTTTAAATTGTTTAAAATAATCATTACTGACATCTAACATAATCGCTCAGCGGAATCCTTTATGCAACATTGATGTTGAGACTCTACCTGAATTTCATTTCATTCAGTCGTTTCTCCGCTAATAAGATTCAAAGATGTGGGATCGTAATGTGAAATAATCCACTCGTTATTAATCTGACTCCATTTTATTATCTATCTTTATTACAATTCTATTTACATGCTATATTTATATTTAGTTGCCATATACAAAAACATACATTGGTTTCGCGCGCAGTTAATTCTGATTTTAGAGTTGTAAAAGCAAGTTATAGCTCTAGTATGATTAAAGTTAAAATTAGTTTTTAGCCAAGGCGCTCGTAACAATTGACGTTTATTGTCTAAAACACTAAGATAGGTTTTTTTTAATGTGTGCAAATAAAACTAACATGAATAAGTAACTATGGATTCTTAAACTTTCCATTTTATTTACATTTCTTAAAATCTGGATTATAGCCAAGATCAATGAGCTGAGGTCTGCAGTTTTTATTAGGTAAACTACATTATTCTGCAGTTATGATTTGTAAGTTTAACCCATTCTAGGGCCGTGGGAAGTATGCTTCCCACCAAATTTATCAATCTTTGTATGAAATTATGTAGGTTGACATAAGTTCTGACACATTTTTTAGAAAGACAGAAACTTAGAAGCTTCAGTTCTTTATTTTACACAAAATGATGTGTCTAGATATGTTACCTAATTATTAATTAATCAAGTTAAATTATCTAATAAGCTAAATGAATCTCTTTTCTTATTCTAATTTCAAGCCTAAAAATATTTTAACATAATATGACTAGAAAAAAAAAAGGCATTTTAAATTGTTAAGGAAATGATTAAAATTTTTTTAAGCTAGTTTAGAAGAGCGCATAAAATTCTAACGTCATGAACGTTTCGTATAATTATTTATTTAAATGCCATGATTGAAATATTAATAATAAATAATATTTTGATTATCTAGGGAAGAATAGAAAACTTTAATGGATTTATGTTGCACGTGCCTTAGTATGAGGATTGATTTAATTAGCTATTTTGGTTAATTATTTTTGGAAAAGAACCCAAAAAGATTTTTCGCGTGTCTATGACCCAAACACTAATCTTATATATATAGATAAACTTACATTTTATTTTCTAAATTATTTTAATAATAAATATTATAAATAAATTTTGCAAAAACAAAACTTTATTATAAATTTGAAAAAGAGTGTATGCAAGAAGTAGTACTTACAGAAGTAGTACATTTTTAGTAGCTAAACATTCTGTCTTAAAATTTATTTAGGAATAATAGTAGCAAGCATTATGATAAAATTATTTTATTAAAGTGTAAATTAAAATGATCATTTGCAGAAAATTAAGAATCATAATTCTGTTTTCTAAAAACTGAAACTTTTCTTGCAACTTTCTCTGGATAATAACGATAGCAATAATAGACAAATTTTATAAATTTAATTACAATAATCTGAAATTTATTTACAACAAACATAGTTCTGAGTAAATTGAAATTTTTTATTAATGGCAGTAATAATAATTATCAATAATTTTATAGCAAAAATGTTTTATAAACTTGAATAACATATAAGATTCATAGAACAACATAAAAGATTCACAGTCTTGTGATTTAAAATTAAAGATTTCATTTCTTTAAATTATTTTAGTAATAGTATCTGCTGTAAAAGGAAGATTTGATTTGTAATTGCACTTTCTAAGGCAATTTTTCAGAAAAAAGATATAGCATTGAGTTAATACTTACATGCAAATAAGTATTAGATGAACAAAGAATGACGAGGCCGTTGAAGTAATTCTTCTGAGATAATTTTGGAGAGGTAAGAGAATCGTAAAATTGGGCAGAGAAATTTCGTCGTCACTATCCGCTTTGTCGCATCTAGCAAGATTAGAAATTTTGAGACTTTTCAAGGTCATTGAAAGACAGCGGAACACTTAGAAAAGAATTTTACCCCCCCCCCCCCCTCCCCTCACAGAAATAGTTCGTTTTGACCATTCATTTGCATACTCTTCATGGTATTCTTCTTTCCTAGGGATTCATGCATTGTTAACCAATGGATTCTGAAACCCTCCGTACTTAGGGTTTCAGAACTCCGTACTTACCGTTTGCGTTAGGATGGGTTTATTCGACAAAATAGAGGTGAGAGGGCGATGAAAGGAGGAGATGTTTATATTGAAAAATAAAGTGAATTACGGAAAGGCACATATCCTTCGGTGTTTCAACCCTTAATAAGATAGAATGGTCAAAAGGTGGTCGTCTCAGGATACTGAAACATCAATAAGCTCAAGGCTCAAGAGATATACCATTTTAACAGAAAAAAATTTTACACTGTTAAATGTAACTGTTAAAATGGTATGCCTAATTTTCAGGGGATTTTCGGGTCACGAGGAATCATTATTAGACTATCTACTCTGCATTCCTTTCACAGAAAAAATTCCTTTTTTGAATCCCTGCCTGAGGGTGACCCTTGAAAAAGTCTTCAGGTCGGATTCTTTTTTTATTTGGTTTAATTTTATTTTCCTATTAACTTGATTTTATTACTTTATATATATATGCGTGTGTGTGTGTGTGTGTAATACAAAATTTTTGAAACAAAATCGTGGCCAAAGACAGGAAAGACACTTTCAATTTTTAACTTAGTTTTATTTCATCCCGGGAGACATGATTTATATGCAAGCATAAGCACATCAACACAGAACGACACAGCGAAAATGAGGAAAAGCTAAAATAGAGGGTAAATACTTTTCCCAGTGCCTACATAGTGTGAGAATTTAATAGGAATTTCCCTATACTCGAATTAGGCATTACTTTCCTTCGAATTAGGCAAAAGAATCATAGGGATCTTTTTAAAAAAATTCGCTTGGTTGACAATTTTTTTATCCCTTGAATGAACGACTGACTAAAGCAATTTTACAGAGCTTTCTGTTGCATTAATTAAATAGAAAAAGCGGAATAGGATAAAAAAAATAAGAGAATATTTTAGAATGAAGTTAATATGGGCTGAATTAAGATAAAACTTTGGAAATTAATTAGATTTAAAAATATCATATATATATATATATATATCACATAAATACCAATCATAAAATACATTCGTTGGTTTAAAAAAAAATATTATTGAAGGCTTTAAATATTATGAAATATTAATTACTAAATCAAGTTGAACTATTTCATTCCAATTATTTCTTTGACAGATTAAAATACTTAACTTCACTTTTTGAAATGAAATGCACTTACAATTTTAATATGTGCAATTGTGCTCTTTTTACTTATCTATTTAGTAAATATTAAAAATATAAAATATTGCAACTGCAAAAAAAAAAAAAAAATTGGATGAATCTTTCTATGTCTACCACCCGCGAAAGCAAAAATAATATTTTTAGAATTATGTCTCATCATGACACTAAAACGAATCAAGCTAAATCAAAGAATTTGGTATGTGCCCTTGGCATTAAAATTTAAAAAAAGAATATTAAAAAAAATTTAGTGATTCAATGATAAATCTAATAAAAGAAACTTCGTTTCTGTAGAGGGCGTTTGTACATTATAATTCAGTAATGCCTAATGCTCAAATAAATTTGTCGAAATTTGAATTTGTGCTTGAAATTGTTCAAATTTGTTTGTAGTTTTTGTTACTTTTCGAATTGGTTTGAATTTGTTGAAATTTCGAATAAACATAGTTTCGTATTTTCATTGCGACCAGAATTGTAAACATACATCAAATTTTGAGCACGGCGACCCATTCTATGTTAATGGGTACCGTCTAATGGTATTTCCGTTTTCATATGTGAGCTAGTTCATTATCTTAAAAAACATTGAATGGATAAACTATTAATTTTAGTGAGTGATGACTATACTCTGTTTCACCCTAACTTGGCAGTAGTGTATATTCTAGGCATGCCGAATCGCAGTCGTCGTCAGGGAAACAGGGTTACTTTAAAGTACAAAGTTACTAGAAATGCAGATCGCTGGCGAAACTTTATCTCGCAAATTTTTCGCCAAATAGTAAATATTTATTTACTTTATCATATTATCACTTTATCGGAGAATTAATTGTTTCCTTATTTTCATTATTTTTTCAATATTATTGACACATTATTTTAATAAATCATTAAAGTTATTTCATTTCGTTTCACCGTTTCTCAAAAGAAAACAATATATCTTTCAATATTCTGTGAAGCGTAGTTCGGCTAATGTTTTTCGAAAAGATATCTGTATCATCGTTCACATCTTTTAAAACTTTATCTAATGTTGGGATCTCATTTCTGCGAAAAAAATGCATGGAGTTTTCGTCAAATACAGAATAATGTAAAATCATCATATTTTACAAGACCTGAATGTGTATCTTACTGAGCCTGGTCGCTTCTTTCCAGGGGTACTTAAAGGATGCCTTTATTTCTTTTTTCAAAAGGAAAACTGTTCATTGCGAAACATCTGTAAGATGCGAAACTTTATCAACGATTTGATTGATAGAATCTTAAGGGTTTTCTCGGAGTCGAGAATAAACATTTAATATGTTTTTACATGTTGCACTTTTTGTTGGTTTCACTCGTCTTGAATGTGTGCACAGCGTAGTCGGTGAAAACACTTTCTCTTTTTCAAACATTTTAGAAGTTAATAGAAATGACGAATCGAATAAATATTCACCAAACAAAATTAATAACTACTAATGCGATTAATAGTATCAAAAAAATCAGCTGCTAAAAAAGAGAGAATAAAAAAGTACGAAAGATGATAATGGTGGCGAACTGATTGAAGTTGAGTTGGCGAAGACGTAAAAGAAAAGCGCGCCAAATATTTGACCTTGAAGACCGGTTCTAGCCAAAGTGGAATTCATTATGTCAATCTTTCAGTTTTATTCGTTCGCTTTATTTACAAAATACTTAACAGACAAGAACTTCTAACTTGAGAATAATTTTAAATACATATTGATAAAAAAAGGTTTTTTGTAATTTATGATATTATTTGATAAATTCCTGCTCATTTTAACTATTTTAAAGCCGGAATTGATGGGGAACTCTTTCCCAACGCGGAGCGTCACATTTTCTACCTTTTACAATACTACCACGTTAGGGTGAAACAGAGTATAGTGAAGATTGAAGAACGACCGCATAAGGCTCTAAAGTAGCATTTTTATTGTAGCATTCATTATATATGATCAAACTAATAGCAAAATAATATTTCGATTATTTATCGGGTGATGGAGAAATTCAATGGAATTACCTGGCTCGTGCCTTTCTATCAAGGACTGGTTTGTTTATTTAATTTTTGTTGCTTTATTTTAGAAAAACATCATTTACATTGTAGCTGTTAGATTTGAAGCAGCAATTATTTTTTTTTAAATTTAATTCTGCATATTGGCAACGATGTGACTGATTCTCTTCTTTTAAGAGATGGCAATTAATCTAGACATCGTCTATAGCAGCTCCGGGTCTTTTTCTACAGCTTGGAACAGCAAGATCATAAGCTGGTTTTGTAGCAATTCATTGCTAACTTGGGGTATTTTTTGGAAGAAAATTAACTTTCTTCTGATAAATTTAGCAGCAGGTTCAATTTGAAGGTTATTATGAAGTACATACCTTCTCACGTATCAGGGGGTATCAACAATAAGTAATGGCAACGTCGTGATGTTTCGGAGTTCCGCGGTGCAACAAAGTGGTCACGAGCATCTCCACATCATAATTTGGAATAGATACTTTAATTTGTAAGTTTAGGGAAAGATGAAATTAATTGAAACTGGTTTAGATGAGTTCGTAAAGCTCTAACGTCATGAAATTTGGTATAATTATTTCGTTACTATTTTATGATATAATTATTGTTAGAAAAATAATATTTTGATTATTTATGGGGGGGTAGATAACTTTAATGGGATTGCGTTGCACGTGTTTTTTATTATGGAGGCTAAATGAGCTATTTTAATTAAATATTTTTGAAAAAATCCAGAAATTTCAGGCGTGTAGCTTATCGCGTCATTATCTAAGGTCGGAACAGGAATATTTTTGAGAAATTTAATCCACCAGAGTGGTAACGGAGTTAGAAAATTCTCAATCTTTTTACAGACAGTGAATTGACATAAATATTGTCAATTGCATCATTAGGTCTTTTCCTAGAACTGGGAACGCGATTATAAGCTGGTTTTTGTAACAACTCGTTGATAATCTGGGGATTTTCTTTCGAAAAACTTAACTAACGTTCTGATAAATTCCGAAACAGGTTCAATTCGGAGGACATTATGAAGTATTTTCCTTCTAACGAATCAGTGGGCATCAACAATCTTTATCAGTTTTTTGTTTTGTGTTGCTTTGGAAAACAATGCAAATTTTTGATGTTTTGGGCAGAAGTGGCTTCCTATATTTGGCAACCGTACATCATTAATGGTTTTATAATTGCTTTGTAGAGCAGAAACTATGGCGATGGTTTACTTTATAGAGCAATTTAGCTGTTATCACTCATTAATGAACTTTTGGTGAAGGAAGCTTTAATATGTTATTAACGGATAATTTTGTGTCTAACTCTAGATATTTGCACTTGTTATAAAATCTAAGGGGAATGCTCTCTTATAGTTTGTTATGTATAATTTTATTGCATCTAGTAATGCAGATAGAGAAATTGAACTGCTTGTGTTTAGCCACCCCCCACCCCTAATGAGAAAAATTCAGTAACTGGCAGAGAAGAGGTGAAATTTGAAAGTCACAACGAGAACTGTAAAGCCGCGGTCCAACGGCCGGATGGTCTTCACAGATGTGGTCATAAAACTGTCACCCTTCCTTCGTGGTTCCACCCCCACCTGTGGCAGCGGACCCACGACCAGAGAAATCTTCAGACGGCACGCGTTCCCCTTTCGACCGCTCAAAACCCTCAGTTTCTTTGACTCCCTTCCCCCCATAGCCCAAACAAATTTTCCGGTTCTTTGATGTTTATCCATCTACCGACATTTTGCGGGAAGCTACAGGCGTACCACGGGCGACGGGGGAGTGTGGTCCCCCAGTGGGTTGGATGTCAGATTTATGACCAAATCCGTGAGGTGGCAGGTCGTTGGACCGCCGCTTAATACGGAAGCAGGTTGCAAAGATGTTTCAAGGTCACATTCGAATAGAGCCCCAACGGGAGGTGGTGGTATCCTTTTAGGATGTTAAGGAATAATCACGGATTCAGAAACAGGTGTCAAACCAAACAAGTTTTATTCTGTCTTCCCTCTTCTTTAACGTCAGAGCACACAAAGGGTCTTTTTAACCTCTCCCTATTGCTTAGGCATTGTAGGAATTTATAGAAGTTTGCACCTGCCTAACTTTCTAGAAGGAACTAGAAGTTTAGGACAGCAGGAATCAATAAAACAATACATTTCATTTTTTTGCCAGAGTTGGGGTCAAATTGACTCCTGCATATGCTAGCATTTCAGATTTTTTTTAATGTTATGTCTATGACAGCGTACGATAGAGATTCAGAGATTCTTCTGGTAAGTGTTCCTATTGATTTTGAAAATGACAATAGCTCAGATTAATCAGATACTGGGTAAACTTTGAAAGTTATTAAGATACTGAATGGGAATGAAACGCAGATTCTGGATACTTTGGAAATCTGATTAAAAGCTTTTTCCTGCTCATAAAAAAAATCTTATATAAAATTCATTCTTTTTTAATATGAATAAATTGAATCAAAATTGATGTTAAAAATTCATTTTATTCTGAAAGAGAAATGTTGAAATGGTTCTTTTGAGTATGCATATAAAAATGAAAGACAAAAATCATGCATTTTCAAACTTGTATGTTTAAGCACCTTTTTCCAAAAATTTTCAAATATAAACTTTATGTAAAGTATAAATTTCTTATTCTTTTAGTATTTTTATATAGAAAAAAAAACACCACTTCTATTAAAAAGAATAGGTTTTGTATAAATGGAAAGAAAACGCATAAATGAAAGGTAAACAGTCCAGGACATATCAATTGCAAGGCCTTAACTACACAGGAAGGAGCTCCAAATATTTCCAAATCACTTAAGAAAAGGTAGAGAAAAAAAAGGCTAATTCAATTTTGATTTTTCTTATTAAAAGTCGCATTTTTTTTTTTTTAATATGGCATATTTGTGTGGCGGATTTGCGATGCGCGAGGATAGAACCTGGGGCCTTGTAGTTTGCAGCCGAGTAACATGACCACAATACAAAAGCAATTGTTCGTGTAGCGTGGCTGTAAACTGGCTTATAAGCTTTCACCACAGACACATTTGCATGAAAACATATTACTATATTCTGGTCATATTTTATTTTTATTCAAACTGTTAATATAATTATTAGTAGGTGCTTGATAATTTGGAGTAAAAATTGCCCCCCCCCCGCTTGTGTTAGAGTTCAAAAAGTGGGTGCGCGTGCTGAAGGGTCAAAAGCTATGAGGAACAAACTGCGTTCGAAGAAAACGCTCTACTATCTAGTACGGTAAAATAAAATTTTACAATAAAATTCAAAAAATTAACCCTTATCGTGGCAAGATGGCTTTTTTGAAGAAAAGCAAAAAAAATGTATATAGGTATGTATATATAATGGTGGTATATATAATATAATATAATAATGCATAATATAATATTGGTATATATAATAAAACTAAGTTAAAAATTATTTTATAGTGGTAGTATATTTTTATGTATGGTATACTATACAAAATGAACATAAGGGTTAACCCTTATGTTCATTCATATGTTATAAATAAGTATGCGGTTGAGGAATAGGTATTTTAAATTATCCTCTAGTTTTAAAAAAATTAAACATTTTTTAAATTTTAAAGTTTATTATTATTTGAATAATTTTCAATACTTAACAAATGAGCATAAAATACTCCTTAAATTATTTATTTGAAGATGCATCGTATTCTCTATTGCCTTTATAAAAGAAAAGGTTCATTTGTGTGTGTGTGCGTACGTGTGTGTACCCAGATAAATCTATCGCATTTACGAAATTTACTTCACAGGACTCATTGTACTTCGAAACTTGAATTTTAAAATTTAAGCTAGACACATTTCTATTTAATATTTTGTGTTCTTTTTGTGTGTTTTATCTACTAATTTGCCCTTAGTACTGCTTTTAATAATTGAAGCAGGCAAATCTACCCACCATTAAAGAGAACAAGCAACTATCACTCGAAAGGGATTTATTTTCACCTTTGAGGTAAAACGCTGAATATTGAATTTTTAAAAACTATCCACCTTTGGCGACCAGCTTGTTCGCTAAGATTATTGAGTTTTTAGGTTGTTTATTATTAATATGGAATGCTTTTCTTTAAAGCACATTTCGCCTTATAATTTGATACGATTTTAACACATAAATTCAATTAAAGTAATTTACTGGACACTACAAAGTGTATATATTAGAAATAAATGCGAAAGTGGAAATCCTATTACTTATTTTATGATTGGCAAACACAGGTGCACAGAATTCCATCATAGCAAATAGATGCATTGTTCAGATAGAGTATCAAATTGAATTAAAAATATTTTTAAAGTTAAATTAAAAATTGTACGAAAATGAAATTTATATAATTCAAAAGGTAATTTTTTGTCTTAAAATAATACAAAAAGCATTTTTATAAGATAATTGTTTTAAAAGTTGTGCGTATTAATTTTCGAAGGCAAGTCATAATACGATTATGGCTAGACTTCAGGAGCCAAAATTGAAAAATTTTGAAGCGATTGCTCTCCAAATATAAACTTGACAATTTTTTATTGCATTTTTAAAAGCCGTTTCTCAGCACCTCTGGTATACACCTTGGATTGCAGACTTTTAGGGACTTTTTGACAATTGGCACGATTTTGTCGTGCTTGGCGGACTTAAAAAACTCGGATTACGGTTCGTTGCAGTATTCTGAGACGACCACTTTTCGACGATTCTATCTCATTAAGGGGAGATGTGCGCCATTTCAGGAATTTACTTTATTGTTAAATGTAAACATCTCCTCCTTTCCTCTCACCCCTATTTTGCCGAATTAAACCCATCCTAGAGCATGCTCGAAAGTGCGGAGGGTTTTAGAATCCGTTGGCAAACAATACTCGCGGACTTAAAAGTAATGACAGTAAACATTGCATATATTTCGCAATACTTTCGGAAAAGGATACTAATTCACAATAAAATATTTCAGAGCAATTTTTATTTACTGTGAGGGGCATACACACTAAATTATGATGGATGTCGTGGCTGGTTCGTGAGTGCTTTGAATAAATAGGCAAATAGAAAACTTAACAAATTTATTTCAGATTCGTTCTAGTTACTCCTTCTCCTACAAGAGCAAACACTCGAATGACATCACTCTTTAAATTACACTCGCGCTAGTTGTCTAGCGCCATCTATGAACGTTTATTTCCTAACGCTCCAAAATCCAATCACTACAATGAATATAATGGAATATTTCTTTTTTAAATGCGATAATTTACTTTTTTGCAAAATAATGTGTTTTTTTTTTACTCTATCATGCTTCATTTTTTATATGTTACTGAATTTTTTGACAATATTTTAAGAATAACAACGATAGCTAATTCAAAGATTTACTCTATTTAAAACATTTTTTTTTTTTTTCATTTTAGAAGTTGCTATAAATATTTAACATTTTAAAAAATATTATAAATATTATTTTTAAATATATAATTTAATATTTTAAAAAAATATTATTAACAATGTAATATATTTAAAATATTATTATTTTACATATATTACATAAAATAATGAGTAAAATTTAAATTAGCCATATAAGCAATCAATACGTAATTTTGAATTAAAATAAATTAAAGCGATCAGAAACAACACGTACATGCACGTGAAAAAGAATTGATCCAAAAAGTATCTAACAGGATGGTAATCTAGGTCAAAGAAGGACGAAGAATTCAATAAATGTGCTCATTCTTTCGCGTCTCGCTCCTTAGTGAGAAAGAATCACCGAAAAGTGATAGTCTCAGAATATTGAAACGAACATTACACACAAAAATAACCTGCTTGTCGAAGGGGATTGATACAAAGGAACATTCGAAAACATTCCACCCTCTAGTTGTTTGTTCCCCATCCTCGAGCATAAACAGATAATGATACAATGTTTTCTGAATTCAAGGAATGCCATCTAAAAGTATGGGTGATTTGAAAAACAATGGGTATCGGACCACTGTCTTATTTATAGGACAGTTAAAAAACAATGTCAAATGCCAGTAATATTTAGTTTTTTCGTGTATATTTTTAATGTTTTGAACAATACTGATGATCAACTAAAAAATTGTAAATGTTTGCTGATGGAAAAAAATTATTTCTACAAATGGGTTAAAACTAATGTAAAAGGTGAATTTAAAAAAAAATTAATTATTTTTTAACATTTTTTTAATTATTTAATTATTTTTTTCTTCAATTCCCACTAATTCATTAAATTTAATTTCTTTTATAATAATTCACATGACATTTTATGTAGATTTTAATCGTTTCTTTTTTCACATATAATTCATTTTTCCCATAAATAGGACAGCAATCCAATATGGGTTAAGTTTCTATAGTTTTGGTTTCGCGTTAAAACTGAAGAGTGTTGATTAATCCAGAATATTATTTGTCATGTTTGACTCCATGTAAGGGTTTGGAAGCAATCACTCTCCATTTTATATTAAAAATATATCCTTATGAGCCACTTTATGATTAACGGTGATGAAACGCACGTCACACTTTGGCGCGCTTTTTCCGAGAGAATTAGAACGATCGTTACAAAACCATCATGTCACGTGCAGCGCTTTAAGGTATCCCACTAGGTTCGGAAGGGATTTTTCAATAATAATTCAATAATTTTAACGTTTATATGACGTTATTTTTTTTATTAATATAAGGATAAAAAGATGAATAAAAGTGAAATTATTTAAATATTTATCTGCCTTTTGAAGAAAACACATATTTTGATGCAAATATTAGCATTTATTTATAAAAACTAGGATTGTTCTAAATAAAAATTGTTACAGTTTTTCATTTTTCTTTGTATTATTACAAGTATAACATATCTTAGAGTGTAACTAACTATTATCTGAGAATTATATTCAAAACTAAAATTTTTGTGTGTAATATATAAAATTCTCTATGAAATTTTGGAATTTTTTTCAACAATATTTACATTAAACAATGATAAATCGACCTCTACAGCATTCAACATCATATCGATAGTTCATTATATTCTGCTTATATAAAAAGTACTAATTATAAATTTCATTAAGGTACCTTGATTATTTTTTGAGATATGACGATAATCGAACAGCAGATTTATAAAAAAAGAAAAATCAGAAAACATATATAAAGTTTTTAAATGTTAATAAATAAGCATTACTCACGTGTCAAAAGTTTGCTATAACTTGGCTTCTGATTGACATAGAGACAAAATAAGGATATCACAGGAATTAGTTTAGTTTAGTTATATTAACACATTGACTGCAGCAAACGCGCCTGCGCGTTGCAGATAATAATTAATTGTACCAAGCCATCTATGTTATTAGATGACCCCTTCTCTACTACAGTTAAAAGATAGCAAAGAAGGGATCATCTAATTAGACAGAAGGCCCAGATATCAGACTGAGCCGTGGCAGCGAACATGTTAACGTCCTGTTTTACAGCAACACTAGGGCTGTCTTGGAACGAACCTCGTAATTTTTAATCGTGGTCAGACGACGAGAATGCACCTGTGCTGTCAATCCCTCTTCAAACTTCCGCACAGGATGTTTCGTCCTCAAGGATTTAGCGTACACCAGACCCATTTGCATATTCCCATTCCCTACCCGAGGGGTCGGCAACCTGCTGCTCGCAAGCCACATGCGGCTCTTTTGATGTAAAGTTGCGGCTCTCCAGTTCCATACGAAAAATTAATAATTTATTATCAAAACCTTTAAAAAATAAGAAAATATATTTTAAAGTACCTAATCTCTCAACAGCTTCTATTAACATAATCGCTAATTACAAATCGCTACACTTAATATGATCGAAATTAAGATAAATTTGAACTATTGTTTTGTTCTTAGAGATGAGATTCCGTGACCCTGTTTATCTTTCAGCCAATTGCAATTCATTTCTGCTAGAATTGCTACAGCTCTCAGGGCAAACTCGTGGGGAAGATATAGCAAATACTGTGCAAAAATGCCTGGAAGACAATGGAATCGATGTAAATAAAATCGTTTCTATAGCAACTGATGGAGCCAGAAGTAGGACAGGAATACACAGAGGGGTAACATCAATTCTTCAGAAAAAAATAAACCTCGAAATTCTAACGTTTCATTGCATAATTCATCAAGAAGCGCTTTGTGCTCTTTGGATCGGCTTGGAGTGGCAAGTTCACAGAACTCAAGAGCAAGTTGGAAAAGATGGAGGCCCAGAAATGCATGCACATCACGCAGCACAAGTGGACAGTTCTAAAAGAAATTTCGTGAGTTTAGGCCCTCATATTCGACGCATGGAATAATGAAGTGAAGGTGAATAGTGAAGAAGTTGGCATATGGAATGCTGACGATTTTCGGGTCGGCATATTCGTATGAGCAAGCGTTCTCTTGTATGAATATAATAAAAAGTAAATTTAGAAGTCAACTAAAATATAAAAATCGAGAGTCGTGCTTGAAACTTAAAACAACAAGCTATAAGCCAAATTTAATCAAACTTTCAAAAGGCATGCAAAGACATTGCTCCCATTGATGCAATATCTATATTTGTGTTTTTATATGAAGAAAGATTATTGCGTATTTAAAGCCGTTTATTTTAAATCAAAAATCAAATATATGTAAGCAAATACTATAATATTAAATCGAAAATTTTTAGTGGTTCTTTAAAAACTGGAAAATTTTGTAAATTGTTGCTTTTGGCTCTTCTGTTTAGCGATGATGAATATTTTACGAGCGGTTATTACGTAACCAATAATAACCAATAAAGTCACAAATACCAGTGATTAATACTTTTCAAAGAGGGGTGTGATTCAAATCCTTGATGCGATCTTACTGGTGATATTTCGATTGCAGGTCTTGGATCACGATAAAAAGTAACAATCGATACGATCTGTCCAATGGAAGCTCTCGAACAAAACAGAAAAGGAGAAATCTGTGAATGGGTTGAAAAGTGAACGGACCGGTTTTTCTTGGAATTATCCTATCATTGAATTGCATATCACTGAAATTTATTTGAGCGGTGACTTCACTGGAAAGTATAAAGTCGCCGCTCCACTTCATGGGAGTGACCTTGACTTTCCGATATTCGCATTTGGTGATGCACTATTCCGTAAAGATTATTTTTAATTGCTTGTGACATGACTTTGATTGTACATATATAATCTGTTTACTGCTGGCGCCATCTATTGGTGGAATAAAAAGTAAACATTTTAAAGAAATGACATATATATTTAATTCAAATTTTTCAGAAAAGGGTTTACTCCAATAAAGAAATTAAATAAATAGTTTTGAAAAAAAATAAAATTTAAGAAGTAAGCTGAAATAGATAAATTAATTCAATCACACGTTACTTACATTAGTAAATTAAGTATTAATTACAAGTAATAAATTTCATATTTAATACTAAGTAATAATTTTTAATTAATAATATGATTAAAATAACAGATATTTGGAACAAATATTTAAAAAATAACAATAGCAAAATTATTTGTTATTCAAAAAATCGTGGATTATAAATCTCTCCTGTTTCAACAGGGTTACCAACCCCTGTCCTACCCTATTTCATGTAGGGAAGAAAATCGGGCAATATCATTGGTGGCGTCATGCTTACTCTCGTTCAGATCTTCGGCGCAATTTGGATTTGATGCCTCGTATAATTAGGGTGCATAAATTGAATGAATTCGACTTAATTCTTTGCGATATTGATATATATCATAGTTACGCATACATTGGTGTTTGTCATCTATATTTTTCATTGTAATTTTGCATTTAATAATATTTAAAATAGTTTCCTGTTGTTTAAGTAAGGAAGCATTTTACTATGGCGCAAATTTGCAAAATGTTACCTTAATTTAAATCAAAATCATGACTATGCATTTGTTCCCCACATCTTCTCTTAAAAGCTTTGGTCGATTTTAACCAACTCTGCCTTACTAATTCTTTATGATAAGAAAAAAAAAATGCCATTAATTTTTTAAAATACAAATATTATTTAATTATTGATCAATTAACCGAAAATTTGTCGCTTTTCAGAAATAATTGGGAGAGAAATATCTTAATATTTTATATCGGATAATATTTCTTGATATATAAATATTTCAAGAAACATTTTAATGTCGTTTTAAAATTAAGAATTTTAAATTTTCAGTAATATTAAATTCATTTCTGTGCGATGTGTTCTTCAATCACAAATTTATTTGAAATTGAACGCAGGTGATTTCAAAGTATGAGACAGTAAGACGCTGATTCATTCTGCCACTATTTTTTGAATTTTCTATTTCTTTTCTCTTGGATTTTTTTTATTCAATTAAAGTATTTAATTTAATATTGTTTAAAAAGCTGCAACAAAGGATAGAAATGTTATATCCTTCATCTTCCATCAAACAAAAATGACCAAGGACAGTCAATCATATGGTACAAAGTAGGTAAAAGGATTGCATGCATTATAATTTTTCAAAAATTAGATTTAACATTAAAATTATTATGCGTAAATGTATTTTAATTCTAAGCAACAGCAGGTTTTCAGCTAATAATTAATAAGTAATTCCTAAATAATCAATTGCTCATATCGTAGTACGTTGTTTATAGCCTTTATATTGGGATAAATAATATATTCATCTTGTTTCCTTCTGTTTAGAAATGTGTGCTTTCATTTCAAAGGAAATGAGTGGATAGTGAAGTGTTTTGGTAGATTTAAGAGATATCCTATCTTGAATTTTTCTGATATTTAGCAGTTATTTTTTTATACTTGTCAAAAGTAACTAAATCTTAAATTCTTATACTTCTATCATTCATTTTAAAACTATGTTTATTGCTGTACTGATGTATGTATTGTGACTCCATAGCGAAAGATCTTGTATTATTGCAATGATTCCAATTTAATCCTGCACAGCATATTTTCTTTTATTGTTAGTTTTGAATGTCTCAAAGTTTTATAAATATATCGAAATATAAATAGTGCTAGAAGCAATTTAAAAATCAATTTAGAAACACTAATTGAAGTTCTGTATCACTAAGCATTCATTTTTTCAGTAAAAAAATCTGCAACTTTAATAAATATTTTTAATTTAAAAAGAAATCAAAACATGTTAATGATACAAATATGAGTTGCTGCAAAGTGTAATGATGAAAATAAACTTATTCCCTATCCCCTTTACATTTTAATAGACTGGATCATTAAATATTCATTGTTTTTAAACTAGTTAAACTATCAGACACTTTGCTAATATTTAATACTTATAATTTAGTACTTTATTTATTATTAAAGTAATTAAATAGACCATAAAATATCAATATCTAAAAGTAATAAATAAAAAAAAGCAAACTTAAAAAAATGGTGCAAAGAGATTCGAAGAATAGAATTTTAAAATATGTGATAAACTATTATTACTTATAATAGGTGTCAAAATTCCAGGGTTTATTTAATTATAAATTAGACTGCTTTTTAAGTGGCTATTAATATAAAATTACACAATTCAAGCTTGGAACAAAAAAACAAAGAAAAAAAGCTGAGCTTCATAAATTAATACATCATTACAACACCAAGTAGTAAAATAAGTATGATTAACTGAACAATAAAATGATTAAATGTATACAAAATGTGCTTGAAATATCAAAATTACTGAAGTACACAAAAGAAAATGCACTGATTCAAGAATGAAAACATTAAATTCTGAAAGATTTTATTCAGAAATGTATCAGGTCTGTAAAAATCCTTAATTTCCCACCTATATTATATATATATAAATGTTGGTCATAAATATTGTAGTAAAAATGAAGTATTAATACAAATTGAAATCAAAGGGTATATTATATATATATATATATATATATTGTATTAATACTTCATTTTTACTACAATATTTATGACCAACATTTTTTTTTCTTTGAAAAATGTTTTGTTTATTCATAAAGAACAAATACAAATTTAACACTAGATAATTCTTACTGACATTTTCATACATAAAAGTCAATATTACAAAATATGTTCCAAAATTAAACAAATGATGTAATGCAATAGGGGAAAATTAGATTGAAGTTGAATGAAGCAAAAATATAGCATTTATATTTTCAATTGCAATTAGAGAAAGCTATAATAAAGAAGAAAATATTTGAATCAAACATGTAGATTTACTAGAATAATAACATTATACCAAAGAAAACAAAGTTTGTTTACATTTTTATAACACAAATTTAGAAGCTATAGTGTGACTATTTAAAAACACATTTTATTTCTAGTAATTTTATAACAAATATAACTTTCAGTTCATTATAATATTTTAGAAAGTTAAAGTATTTATTATACTTTTAAAGACTCAATATAAACAATGATATCACATTAAAAAAAAATTCTATGAAGACTAACATACAACTTCACAGCAAATGACCAGAAGCAACTTTTCAACCATATGCACAACATTAAGTTTATCAACAAAATATATAATGTGAGAAGAGAGATAAAGAGCTTTTCAATCTCTTAATAAATTCTAGAAATATTTTCAGCAACTTAGATATTAAATCAATATACATTTTTTTTCATCGCTGACAGTATCTATACACAGAAAAAAGAAAGAAATTTTTCATTCCAAGTAGAAGATATATACAAATAAATATTGTGATAAATTTAAACTTTTTAATTGAATAAATCATTCGAAGGATTTTTAAGAACCACACCCACTTTTCAATAATGCAAAAATTGGAATATAAAGGCCAATGTAGCTTACATTACATTAAAATATGTTTTTGTTCTGCTCAAGTTGGTGTCTCAGCATACATTATTTTTTGAAACTGAGACACGAGTTGTCTCCTATAATTATTTGGGATTCCATTTTTAGAATCCCAAAGCCATCTCCAAAGAGCCTGCCCTACATGAAAAATACAAAGGTAATGCTGACTTTCAGGCCAAATTTTCTTTAAAGCAGAAACTTCAATATTTAAATCAGCAGTAATGAAAGTTGTATGACGATGGAAAACCAATTCTTTTAAAATATTCAGAACTAAGGTAAAGCCTTGTTTGTATGAATCTTCTGTCTGACCTTTTGCAATGAAGATTTCCACAAGAACTGCTCCCGCAGCACAGGATGCAAGCATGAACATCACAGAATGGCTTTCTGAATCACAGGAACTTATAGAATCAAAAAAAGTGATCTCCTGAGATGTTGGTAAGCTGAGAGATCTTTTTATAATAGGCGTCACAACTGCAACAACAAAAGGATTTTCTTCACAGGCAACTTCTGTATTGATATTTGCATACGATACTATTTGTTGCTTCAATTTCTGAAATAAAAAGCATGCTTATTTCAATGGTTTAGAAATATGATTTTTTTTCCTTCAGAACATGTAAACAGATATAATCAGCAAATACCTAATATAATTGAAATAGCTCCTATAAAAGGTAAAATCTGATAAGCAGTTTAGGAAGTAATGACTTAATGATAAGAAATAATGCGATATTAATCTTCCACAGACATATGTAATCTACAAGTTAGAGAAAAAAAAATAATAACATATTTACTGACAATAACATGTATACAATATAAAAGTCAGTGAACCATATTATGCATGCATCACTTTTCCAGAAATATCAACTTTTCTACATTTTTTTCAGCTATCTAAATAAAATTGTTCAATATAGCTCATAAAATAATTAATCATCACCCTTATTGCATTTATTCTATCTTAATTTTTGAATCAATCACTGAAAGCACTAAGCATTTTACTGGTTTTCTTTATCCTTGCATTTCAAACTATAACATAAATGTTAATGGATGTGTATAAATCATAAATGTCATAATACATGATTAAACACAGATATGAAATATAAAAATTAAACACCACTGATCTAATGAAATGATGATATAAATACTCTAAATCATTAAAATAATGGCCCACCTGAGTGTTAAATTTAGAATTTGCAACTTTTTTCAATCATGCCAGGCCCATTTCGAGATCCCCCATTCGAGATTGAAGTCTCCAGTTTTCATAGCAATATTCAATTGTTCTTCGAACAGGATTAATCCTACTATTTGCAAGATCACTTGGCTAGAAATCTGACTTCATCTTCAGAACTTCTTTGTAGTATTTGGCTGCTTCTGCCGGTCTCATACCATCACTATCTTAAAGTCTCAGCAGTCATAATATTATGTTTATGAAATGGAATAATAGTGACTATTCCAGCTAATCCCATCTGAAAAGATTCAAAATTGAATTTTGAAATTGATATACTTCTATCAAATAAATGAAGATGATTCGATGCAGGTAGTGGATTTACAGATTAAATTCCTAAAATTTTTTATTTGTAAAAAATATTTGCTCAAATTATTCAATATAAGATCAGAGGAAATTCAATAAAAGATCAGAATAAATATGAACTCTAGTTTATTTTCATTATGAAAGTCTGACCTAAATAATTAGCTTTAATCAAAATACTGAATTTATCAAGAATTTTATTTTGTGCATTTTTTTGAATGACCAATTTTTAAACACATATAATTTTTTGGGATAAATATATGAATTAATATTTTACACACCAGTAGCGATAATTTGATTACACTATGAAATGCTGGAAATAAATATTTTATAATGAGATATAACTGAAAGTTAATAAACAATGTCTCAAACTATTTTTATAATACAGATTAAAATAACTTAAAATAATTCAGTATAAATAACTTAACAAATTGAATTAGTTGCAAATATGAATTTAATAAACTTAATTTTTGAAAACTATAAATTTTTAATCGTAAATTAATTTTAACTTACTCTTAGAAAATCATCTTCCTTTTTCATGTGTGTAATACTTAGTTTTATTTTCGCCATAATAGTGGCAAGGCATGCAGCATTTTTTGAAATTCCTTTCTTATTGAATGAGCTATGTTGGCACACAAATTTTTTCCTGCAATAAAGTCAATAAAAAGCACTTTATAAGAGTCCACAATGAGATGTAAAATATATCTTTGTTAAAATTTAAAGCAAAAATTAATTTCGAAACTCAATTTACCAGTAAACAAATCTTTTTCCTGAAGGTCATGATTTTCTAATGTTCCATTTAGTATTTATAGAATTTCCAAATTCTTTCACCCATTCACTGATATCAATTATGGAGTTTAAATTGCACCTAATGGAAACTATTTAATTGTTTTCGACACTTTCATTTCCGAAATTCGGAGGCAAATTCTCGGCTGTTATATTCATATGAATATGTTCCGATAATTCCATTTAGTCGAAAATTAATAGGTAAAAAAAAAGGATATAAATATATTTAGATACATAGAAATCACACAACAAAATACAATGATAAACTCCTTCTTCAGAAGTTAACGAAGTAGAATCAGTACTAGCAATACGAACTGAAACTATTTCGAAGTTCGTTTTAATGACGTCACTCTCCCTTGGCAGAGTGCCCGGCTGTGCGAACTAACGATGTTACGAAAGCAAATTCGAGGAAAGCAAGTAATATATTTACTTAATTCTCTATATAAAAATGATGAAACATGCAAAATACTGGAACTAAATTTCTGAGTTTAATGCGAATCATTATTGCCAAAGCACACGATATATTTACTTAATTCTCCAAAAAAAAATTATGAAACATGAAAAATAGTGAAATTAAATTTCTACCCTTTACACGAATCAGTACTGACAAAATAAATTAGTAAAAGATAATTTGTAAAGAATTTGTAAAAGATTTTTATTTAAAATATTATTAACATGAAGAAAAATGCCAAATTTTACATTGTTTTATGTTAAAAAAATTACATCGTATTGCTAAAAAGACTAGAAATAACAAACTATATCCGTTTTTTTTTAAAGAATTTTAGGGGAGAAGACAAAAAAAAAAATAATAAGGAAAATGCATTGTGTGTATATATATGTATATATATATCAAAATTTAAAATTTTTTGCCGAAGAAGAAATATTTAGTCAAAACATTGAACACAAAATTGAAACGATTATTAATCTTTTCAGACAATTGGGGGTAAGCAACGGCGGATAATATACTATAAAAGTCCACTTTAATAGACATTGAAAAAGGAAAAAATATCTCAAAATGTATTTATTAAAAATGTTAAAATGTTAAAAATGTCCACTCTCCTCGTTTCCTATAAACATATAAAAAAAGCCCATAAAAATTGATAAGGTAATGTAGAGAAGAAAGAAAACCATTATCGTTTTTTATTAATTGTGTATTCCAAAAATAGACGTAAAAAATGAAAAGGAGAAAGCAATTTAAATACCTTTTACGTCACTTTTTCCATTGTGAATGATTTTAAAAAAAACAAATAAAACATTACTCTTTTCTTCAGACATCGATAAAAGACTGGAAAATGGGTACCGAAGAAACAATTAATCATGCGTTTTATATATAAGTTAATGGCTTTAATTCTTTCTCTTATATTGACATATGGTAAAAGAAGAATAGCGAAGAAAATTAACTATTCATAAAGAATTTAAATATGCATTATATTTTTACCCAGAATATCGATTATCTTGTTCAATAGAGCTTATAAAAATGATAAAAAATTTTATAAGTGCTAAAATATGTCCTGCTTGGTCTGAATTCTCTTTTTATTCTGGAAGGTGTAGTTGCAAGAAAATTTATCCTTCGAATCAAGTCTGAAGGAGCTCATGAAAGAAGTTTATGACATTTTTGCTGCAGTTTAAAACGATAAAAATTAAAATTTTGAATGATAATTAACCTTTTAAATATGAAATATAAAATCCAAAAGAACATATCCTTTTAAACCAACATGAAGATATTTAGGAAAAGCAAATTATAGCGATTGTAGCTATTAAAATGAAATATAAAAATCTTGCTATTGAAGAAAAAATCACAATGGAATCCTTTATGGAATCAATATCCTTTTAGTTTAATCTAATGGTGCTTGTGAAAAGCAAATTAAGGCATTTACTGCAATTAAACACGAAATATGAAGAATATATTACAGAAAACAAAATTTCAAGGGAATATGTATTTTTAAATTCAGATTGAAGATGTTTATGAAAATTTAATTATGACTATTGCAGAATTTAAAAATGGAATCTGAAGATTATGTTACTGAAAAAAACATTACAAGGTAATGCATTCTTTTAATTCTGTCTGAAAATGTTTATGGTACTAAATTATGACAACGTGCTGTAATTAAATACTGAAATTAATAACTGAACCTGCTGTAATTAATTACTGAAAAAGTGAAAACTGTTTTCACCTTAAGTGATAAATTCGTCATATTATCTGAAAAATTGAAAAATTTTTAGTTGAAACGAAAGGCAATTTTTTATTTTCAGAGAACTGGTTAGAAATAAAATAATGCTTAACTGTATCTCAGACCATCAAGCAAATAAATAAATTTTATTTATATTTTTTAAATAAATATTAATTGAAATTGATTAAAGAATAAAGAAAACATTAATACGACAATGCTTCAGTTTCTCTGGAAAAAATATCCAAAATTTCGTAAAGATAATCAGAATGTAATACATATTATAAAAGTGAAAAAATACCGAACAGTACATGCAGCTGAGATAGGAAATCTGAACAGTTACGCAAAACTAATAAATTCTCGGAAATATTCTACGTTTAGTGAATTTACAACAATTTTCATTTTATTTAAATGGTTTGGAATCAATCCGACAGAGGGCGCTAAAAGTGAGAAAAATAAATGGCGCCGTTTTATCAACAAATGCGCACTATATTTTGTTATAAACATCTTCTTTTTAAGGTTGCTGCTTCAAATATTGCTGATAATATACTTCCCAGACAAAAAGAAAGACCTATCTTTCTTTCTTATAAAATTATTAGCCGCATTAGTCTACATATTAATTTATAGAAAGCGTAGATCAATGTTTCTGATCACAAGAAAATTAATCGACGTGATGAAGATATTCTTGAAGAGAAATTATAAAAATCAGAATAATGCAATTGCATCAAGTTTTTATATTTTTCAAATCCTTTTAATAATATTGTACATCATAGCTTCTTATAACACATTCAGCTCTGAAATGAAACAAGTGTATTCTTTAGGAGTAAAATCATTGTTCGTTCAGCCATTACACATCATTCAAATATATACTGTTATCGAATTTTTGTTCGCCATTATCACATGCAGTGTAGTTAATCTATTTGTCATCTTTTACTGCCTTTTGTGTTCGTATATTCGCGTTTGCTTTGGATACTGTTTAGAGAAGATGATGAATGATCGTTTGGTTGTAAATGTTGATGAAATCATCACTATCTACAATAAAACAGCAATCATCATGAATGATTTAGAAGCAAATTTTGCATGCCCAGCTTTTCTCACAGTCCAACTAAGTATGATTGGATTGTTTTGGGCGGGATATAGAAGTGTATTTCACGACATTGCTTCTAATGAAGAATTGCTTTTATATATATTTCCTTTCATTTATTATGCTGTTATTCAAATGACGCTCATGATATCCGCTGCCTTTACTAATGAAATTAAAAATCAGGCAGATCGAGTTTTGAAATTTGTTTTATCTGGAAAGCCTGAATTTCGCAAGAAAACTTTGTATGGATATTTTGATAACAGCCTAACTTTGTGGAAGTTTTACATATTTGATAGATCTCTTATTATAGCAAGCACTGGATGCTTATTGACATACGGATTCTTATTAGGCACATTAGGAATAAAGAAATGAGTTTTTCTTAAGTTTGATCAAGTTAATTTATTAAGATCGTAGTTAGTCTTCTAAGAAATAGTCTCTGCTTCTAAGTGTATTTCCTTTCAATTACTTCTTGTCTGTGAAGATAAAGCTCATGATTTCTGCTCATATTAATGAATCTAAGTATAGGAAAAATCAAATTTTAAAGGGTGTATCGTATGAAACTGTGTTTCGCAAGGAGATTTTGTATGAATATTTCGACAACAGCCTTTCTTTGAAGCAATCTTCAAAACATCTTACATCTCTTATAAAATCAAATATTGTATAAAATCATAACAGGTAAATACAAAAATTAAGTACATACTTTTATTTAAAAAATTTCTCTTAAATTGAGGTATTTGCATTATTATGTCTGGGAGATAATCATTTAAGAATTTGTTTCTGCCAAAGAATTCCTTTAATGCTTATTTCCTTTTACATACTTCATGGCTGCTTCAATGATACTTGTGATGTCTGTTGTTTTCAATAACGAAAATAAGAAGAGGGGAATATCAGATTTTGATACATGTATCATATGACACTCTTACGGTTTTGAAAGAAATTTTGCATTGATGTATCGACATTAACCTTACTTTTTGGAAGTTTTATGTCTTCTTCTGGTATTGTGTTGGCTCCAAGTTTGATTAAATTAAAAGACTTAATCATAAAGGAAGTATTTGTTTCAGAAAATACTCTAAATAATAATATTCTACAAGTAAGATTTTACTAAAAAAAATCCATATTACTGCATTGCTCAGAAAGTCAGCGTCGAATTTTGGCATATATTGAAAGAGATTTTTTATTGCATTAACAATGAACTCAATTACCTATGCAGAATTTTATTTAATAACTGTTTATTATCTTTAAATTTATTATCTTAAAGAAGTTATTTATAAACTTTTTTGAAAGTGCTAATTCAAATCCACTATTGAGCTGAAATTCCAAAGATAGTAAGCCAGGACTCTGTGACAGATGAAGTATGATATTCCTTATCTATGTTGCTACTGTCTGTCTACGATATTAGGCAATCCTATCTCCTTTGTTGATTATAGCAACTTCAGTATCCATTATTGCATCAAATTCTCATGCTTTAGATATACATGTGGGGTAACCTGCACCTCCAGTGCTGGTGCCTTCATAACTTTACCCTCATAAAATATCACAGCCAATTAAATCATCTTTCGTCTTGTGGCAGAAGCCATAAGTGATTCTTCTGTGTTGCTCTGGTGGTCCTGCAACTTTGGGTGCTTCTGGTCAAAGTTTTCAACAGGCTGCTTCTCCAATAAACCGCATATACTTTCATAAGACAAAGTAAATCAACTTCTGTCTTGTGGCCAAAAACACAAGTGATTCCGTGTTATCTTGGCCTTGCACGATTAGTAACTTTGAGCGCTTCTGGTCAAAGTCCTGCTTCAAATTTTCTATCTGAATAAACTTCTGAAACTGAAAAAACTGGAATAAACTCATATTAGACTATGATCTCAGCAACAGAACCTAACATTCAGGTGAAATCAAATGGTCTTTGTGATGGTTAATTGTAGCTTTCTCGAACAAATCCATGATAGATTTTATTCAACATTATTATAGACTATTCATTTCATCTAGTCTATTAGACTTTTATCAAGACTATCATAGATTATCCATATCCATTATTCATTTCAACTTTTTCCTTATGTTTAAGTAATAAACAACAAGTCGAAATACAGTCAATATTCATTTCATACGAATTAAAAGAAATGAAAATGCAGACATTTTCTTTTAATTTGTGGGGTAATTAATCACTAAAACGAATATTAGAACCGAGTAGCATTAAATTCTTATAAATAATCGAATCTGGCATCTGTTGTGATATTGCTGTTTTACGAGTAGTAACGCATTGTATATTTATAAGCAGCAACTTAATTTTTTTTAAAATATGAAATTCATCCCATTTGATTTTCGTAAACATTTGTGTACTTATTGTTCTCAATATTCATTCATTTCTAGTATGTCGTTTCTGTAAAGAGCAAATACCTTTCATGTGGCGTAAAAAGCCCTAAATGCCAAAATTCACTTTTTCGTTTCCTACGTTTTTCATAAATACCATACAACCATAATTAAATTAATGTTAATGGTAAATAAATGAAATACTGACGAAAGTCTCAGCTTTTAAAAAGTATTTAATTTAAAGACTGATTAGCATAGTTTAACACCCCTGAAGTAATGAAATAAAATTATTAAAATCGACAGAAACTTTCCGCTCAACACAATACTTCTGTTTCCATTTGTTATAAAGTACTTTGCATATACATACATAAGAGAAATCATCAACACAAACTAAGATATTTACAATTTAAGAAATTATGAGAAGTTAGAAATTACAGCATTTAAGAAAAATGCATAAAAGTTTGAGGGAAAAAACAAAACAAAAACTGGAATAACAGTTATGGATGATTATGATGAACCTAGAAAACTGTATTATGAAATATTTATAATATAAAAATCAATAGCATTATGGGGAATTTTACATACTGTTTTATGTAGAAATTTATATTATGCAATTTGCAATTAAAAATAAAAGAAAAACTGAAGGGAGCACCTTTGTGTAGCTATTTTTTAAAATTAATAAATCATCAAAATACAATAATCTGATTTGAACTGTAATGTTATTAATGCCTCGTTTCTTTTTTATTTTCTATTGCACTAGGCTCGAAGAGAACTATTTTTTTAAATTTATTTATGTATTATTTTTGTATTAAATAAGTGGATTATAAAAAAAAAAGAGAAAGATGAATTTTTTTTGTATTTATGTATTATTTTTGTATTAAATAAGTGGATTATAAAAAAAAAGAGAAAGATGAATTTTTTTTGTATTTATGTATTATTTTTGTATTAAATAAGTGGATTATAAAAAAAAGTGAAAAATGTAATATCAGAGTCAATTGTTTGAAAGTATTTGCAGCAAAGTAGAGTCCAATAAGTCGGTAAATTTTGGCAAAACTTTCCTATTTTCTTCAAGGAATGTTCGTAGCGTCTGTCATGATACTTCAGGACATTGAACTTCTGGCCAGTAAAGGAAGCACTTTCTAATTGCTTTTTAGTAAAGTAGAGTTTACATTCAGCCAGCTACAATCCCACCAACAAGACCACGCACGCGCAGAGACAACACAATAGCGAGTACTAATATTTGCCCCTTCCATAGAAATTGCTATTTTTCACTCCTTCAGCGCATGAGCAATCTTTTTTCTGCGCATGCGTAGTTTACTGGAATCTTATAATTAGCCGAGTGCAAACCACCTTAAGTGAGGGAGTCTTTATGAAAAGTCCTCTGTCGTACAGATCCGGTCTCGTCTGAATTACCCCTCCTCCCCAAAGAACCAATATAGTTTGCCAGATAATTGTTATAACGATGACCACCTGCAAACTGTTCGGGTTTGGTTCAAAATCTGATAAGAATCTATATTTTAAATGCTGAAATTGCGTACCAAATTTCATCTCCCTAGCTCTTTGAGAGTATAAATTCATTGGTACTCGAGAAGCCAAACAGATAGATTTTCTCATAAATTTTGCTCAGAATTTGACAAAAATCTATCAGTTTGGTGTAGAGACCATATACCAAATTTCATTCATCGAGATCAAAGCGTTTTTTGAGTTATCATGTTCACAGACAGGCCGATAATAGGCCAAAAAACGCGTCTTTCAGACTCAAGGAGGCCAAAATCTCGAGTTCAAATTGTTTGACGATTACCATATTCCCTGATAGTTTAGGGTTACTAAAAAAAATTGAAGCGTTACTCGACAGAACGCTGTTAACGCAAGATTTGAATTAAATAAAATACAGGTTTTTTTTCCTTAAATTGTTATATTTTTATTGAATCGTAAAGTACACAGGATATGGTTATGTATGTAATAACACATAGGGCAAATGGCCTTCACGGTTTAACTGGCAAATACGCACTCTTTTGTCGAAATATTTCATGACCATTTTGCATAAATGTAGCTAAATTAACAACTCTGGATTTCCTGCTTGCCTGCACGCATGCTTATGGTATTGTTGGCCTTTAACTTCAAGTAACTAAAAAAAGAGAGAAAAATCTGATAGCATTCAGTCGCACGATCTAGGGAGCCAATTCTCAAATTTTCGAACTGGGGTCGTCAGGTTTTCATTATTTTTCAAATATTGTTCAACAAGGAAAATATGTTGTTCTATCGTGCAACGTTCCATTTTTACTAACCCTAAACTATCAGCTATCAAATGTTTTTTTTAATAGAGCTGCAAACACTTTACGGCAGGAATGATGGCAAATCCAAATCTTGCGTTAATTTTGGGACACCCTTTAGAATATTTATTTATTACAAGTTATAATATTCCGCATCTTTGTTTATAATATTTATAGTTCGGGAACTTTTGTTGATATATTTTTCGTTTTATTGGGATTTCAAATGGATGGATTATAAGAAATGAGAAGAACAACAAGTTTGAATCTGTTTATCAACAAATTCAATAAAATAAAGCAATCAACTTTATTACCACTAATTATTTGAGATAAAGAATGACATAAAAATCTAGTCACTAACTTAGCTTTAGGGCACATTATTATATTGTTTATTAGTTCAACAGAAACATCTTCGTTTAGATGTTACATTTCGCTTTAAATGAAGCATTGTTGTTACATACTGCATTTCTTAACATGCTATATAGATCACTGAAGGCAACAACTTAAGAAGTTGCCGTGATTTTAAGTAATAATTAAAAAATATGTTGCACAAGTCTGAAATTTTAATTATGGTTATTTAATTTACATTCCAAATTCAGTAGATTATATGTTGCTTTTATGACTGCTCAGATAGTACTATTCGACTATACTTAAATGCATTGTAAACACATTTATTTTCAATGCAACACAATAACGAAGAGCCTGAGCACAGAAATATGACTATTATCAATCACATAATAACAACTTTATTCACAAACAGTTTGTTTTTATTGTATAAAAATGTTTTTCTCTCTGATGTCTTGTAGAAAATGAAAACTTAGCGGTAGAAACTTCACGCTGTCTTTGTTTTGGTTGTTTTATAACGGCACTTGCCATGGACAAGCTCACTGACGAAGTCAGCGATTTTAAGTCAAGGGAGCGTCTTTTGTTTTAGTAGCGCCAACTAGGGCCAAGAGTACGTCTTAGCTACTCACGCATCACATTCGCTTGTACAACCCCTTTTTACAGGGGGGCACATCACACATCCCACAGATAGAACAGATGAAGAACAACCATGCCCGAACCGGGTCTCGACTCTAGGAAGCCAGATCATGGGAAATCAGCCATCTAACTCTCCGACCCGCCACGAAGGCACACGGATTTAAACCATAAAAACTGAATGACAGGACGGCCGCAACAGCAACATTGGTGGGAACTGAGGTTGAGTCCTAAGGGCCGTCACCGGCTGCGGTACAACCCTCCCCGAAGGAAGAACGTCCCGTCATCAATGGGAGGAGTCAGATCCCCCACCTATTACTGTGCCCTCCAGGGTGGCGAGATCCAACCACCATGCCGGAAGCATCTCATCCTCATTTCGTGGTGCCCCCCCCCGGAGGGTGCCAGATCATGGGAAAGATGCGCTACCCCTATGTCAGGATACTGGCTCGCGCTGTCTTGATTAAACAAAGTTGTTTCGGAAAAAATCATACAGTGCATCATCAATCGTGATAGTAGATTCATGCTGTATTTTAAAGAATAATTGAACTAAACTGTATTCTCTTGAGTCTTGTAATGCATCTGATGCATACAGTCGTTCATACAGTAATATTTTGAGCATAAAGCCATTGGCGTGTGTTTTCTTAAACAATTTATTTCACTTGCTACATTTTTCTAAAACAAATTCGTAAAATATGAACTGCAACGATAATGATAGACAAAAAATTTGTATTATGATATAACAAAAAAAAAGAACTTTTTTTAACGGCCTCAATTTGTTCCGGTTATTATTCTGTTGCTCTAAAAAAACTAATTTAAAAAATAAAATAAAATTAATTTCTTATGCGTTTTTTTTACATATAAATCTATAGACACGTTTAGTATAACAAAGATGACAGATAGATTTGATAAGGTGAAATAAAGGGGGGGGGGAAATATCAGTTAGTCTAAACAATAAAGCGACATCTGCATTACAGCAGCATGGGTTGCAAATGCGATTTTTTTTTAAAGAGTCTATATATACTTTGAATTTCAATGTTATGTAAATATATTCATAAAACACAACATAAACATAATCATATTTGTTAATGTTTTATTTAAAAATAAACAAATGCCGTTCATAAAATCCTTGTGAATTTGCCTTTTATGAATTCCAGTACTTTTTCAGGGAAATGTTGAACTATTTAGAATATAAATACACCAAAAAGACAAAATGAAATAAGAATTTCAGTCCCATTTCAATTTTTAGAAGTCACCTCATAAATAATTTTTGAGGCATTAATCTTATCAGTCCATTTACCTTAAATACTTTTCCAATTATATAAAAGACACAATTTTAAAAACATTCCAGTACCATCATTTTTGTATTAAAGCGATACTTTTTAAAAACATTCAGATTTCACCTTTTCTTTTTTTAAAAAAAATGTAGAAACAAATTGTGATGCCCTCAAAGTATCCAAAGATAATCTTCATACAAAGTGTCTTAAAAAAAGATTGTCGAAACTAGAAATACAATTAAAAACGTGACACATCTAACATATAATGAAAAACTCTTTCCTTTTCTATCTGATTAAAGTCAACATAATTAAGTTCAAGCTCCTCGATTAAAGTTTTTACCATACAAGAAACTTCCTCTCCAAATGCAGAAAAAGAAACTCTCTCCAAGCAAATTCCCTTTTCCAGAATCATCTGGAATCCTTTTCTTGAGAGACTAGAATTCAAAATTCCAAGAACTTTCAGTTCTCTCATAGGATTCAATGCCAATATTTGGAATAGGAGATTGTCATCTAAGCTTAGAACATCATTGAGAGATATCTCCTCCAAGCATTTGCAATTGGAAAGGAAAAGGCGAAGACTTTTTGCATCACCTGCCGTGATTCGCAGTCGCTTAAGGAATACATTGAGGGAAATAGGTACAGGTTTGCTTTTAGTTACATATCCATCAATGTCTAGAGTCTCCAAAATAGGGCAATGATTATATATGATGTCAACTGGCAATGGGCTCGAGCAAATCACAGAAAGGTGTTGCAGCTGATGTCCTATCACTTTTAGAAGTTCGGTGAAATTTGGTAAATAGTCATCATCACAATAACGAAAGTTGATACTTAGAAGAGTCAGATTCTTCAGCTTTTTCAACTCCTTAAGAGAATCGCTGTTGATAGTACAAATTACCAATTCTTCGACAAGTGGGCAGAGGGAAACGGCAGCTGCTACCTTCTCAGGATATTGTAACCTATACATAGAAACGAATGTATGAAATCCTTCAGGCACATAAAGTTTCTTTCTAAATTCCAGGAGTTTATCTTCTATGTTCTTTCCCCAGACACATCTTCTTAATCTAAAATGACCCAGATGGCCCAAATCCTTTTCGAGTCGATCTTCATGAATCTTCACCAAACCATCAAGAGAATCAACAAGTCCTAATGATATCAGCTGGGGACAATGTTGGAGAACTTTGGCTACCCTAGATGCGCTCGCATTAGGTAAATAAAGTACTTCCAGATTTTTCATAGATGACAATTCATTATAGTCCACAGGAAAACCAAGAGCACAGTCGGATCTCAGCATTCCACGTGTAGGGCAGAATTTAAGAATACGCAGCTTCTCACACATCCGGAAGATTTTGAAGTTAGGACGGAGTATCGAGTAAAATTCTTCTAAGTTCGGACATAAGCATATGAAAACCTGAACCAAAGACATACTGCTGCTATCTTGTGAATACCAGATTAAAACTTGCACGGACATGAAGCTGTTTGCGCGCATTACATTGACACAGACATCCCGTTCTCTCGTCAGATTGAAGGGAGTGAGATCGAGGAGTGTGATCTTGCCACTTGTTAAGGGCAAGAACATATCAGCAACTGTTGGAGGGTCAATTTTAAAATGGGCCTGTGTGATTGTCATGAGATCGTCCACCATATGATTTGGAAGGTACGAAAATGGATTTGAGGGGCAAGTTTTCCACATTTCTGTCTTCAGTAGATCATAGACTCTTTGTAGACAGATATTGTAAAGTGAAGGCATCGGCATCTTGAATATTATACGACCTAAAAACGAAAATAAATAAATAAATAAAGTTATGCGAGCACCAATGGAGGGAATATTTGGATAATAATTATAAAGAAAGGATTTCGATGTTTTTAAAAACAATTTTTTAACAATAAACAGAGGACACCTTGCATGATATTACGAAATATTAACTTTTTGCTTGAATTTAGCAGTTTTACTGAATCTATCGTGTCATCCTTGGCGAGTGTTTTGGCGATAAATTCCTGGCATGCTGTTTATAGAATGCTAAAATAGATTTTTTTTTTTTTTTTTTTTTTTTTTTTTTATTAAACGCGTTGTTACCAATGGATTGAAACAAAGATTTGACACAAAACTGAACTTGAAGTCACAAAATCCCACATCTAATTTGATGTATTTATGTCATTGAGTTTTCAAATTATCTTGTTAACGTGTTTCTGAAAGTTGAAACCAATAGAAAGTCAATCCTTTATTAGTTTTGTCTTAAATTTTGAGAGATGTGACCACTATAGATGTTAAATCTATGTATCAAATCTTATCTAATTCAGATCATATTGTAGTTACTTGTTAACTTATATTCGATCATCCGGACAAATGGACTTCTGAACAGATTTTTCTCAAAATTTTATAAAAGTCTGCACATTTGTTGTAAAGACCCAATGCCAAACTTCAACCGTTTAGCTCGAAAAGTTTTTGAATTATCTTTGTTACAGACAGACAGATGGACATTTTCCAAAAACGTGTTTTTCTTTACATTTTCTGGTTTATAATTTTAGCATGAGCCATCTTATTTAAGAAATCTCTTTCTCAAGATAATTATCTTGATATTTTTTTATTATTATTAATTTTCGTTCGAAAACTTTATTTCACAATATACGAAATAAAACTAATGAAAGCAGCTTTATGCTTGTATTTCTTGAAATTAAAAAAACAGAGATTACATTTTAGACTATTTAAAAAAGGTTTTATAACAGTTTCTTATAATACGAGAAAAGATAATTAACTCCACAATTTTGCATGAGATAAACGATATTGTTACCTTTCTCATTTACCTCTATACGGTATTCTATTTTCTCCGCTTAACGATTTAACCACATATCAATTAATATCACAGCCATGATATTACACTACTCTTCTGTTATATCCGAAGGTAAGAACCTTGAGTTCAAGAATCCGTGACACTCTCCTCAAATCGATTTAATGATCACTGTAATGCCTACAAAGGTTATGCATTGTGTTTCCTACTCCATTTCTTGGGCAAAAATGTCTTATCTTTGTAAACATGATTTCTTTATAATTTGTTAAATTAATTTGAATTCTTATAATAAGTAAATGTACAGACCTTAGTATGCACTGAATCTTAGTATAAGGGTACTTTCTAAGGTCCAGGGCCCATTTCAACTCCGACAACCAGTCAAATGGTGAAAATGTCTTGGTCATTCAATACATCCAATGACTTTTAAGTCTACGGTGGAAAAGGAAGCATTCTGAAATTTGTGGCAAAACTAACTGCTTATGTTATAATAAATACATTTGACAAAGTCAGGCATTAGAATTTTTCCTGACATGTTTAGCAAAAGCATACATATTTCAAAATGTGAATTTCAAAATTCATACTTTCCTGGTGATTGCATTCGAATGCCTTGTAAATGCACATAAGCAAGAGTGAAATGTGAAATTAACCTTCAGATCAAGATAGAATATTTATGGAAAAAATGGAGCCGTCGACAAACTAGGATTCTTCTTTGGATGGTAACAAGCCAAATGTGCTAATCCTCCACTAATGTGGTTAATGCAGTTTTCGTTTCAATATTAAAAACCTTTCGGAGTTTATAATATTTGTCATTATTGGTTAGCAATGGCGAAACTTCAATAATATAAATTTTAACTTTACCAAGCAAAATAAATCAGAGCATATTTATGCTAAACGAAGAATAAAAACAATTGGATTTCAGATATGCAATAAAAATATGATAAACACTTAGTTACCCTTATGTACCCTAAGCACTGGCGGATTTAGGCATTTTGCGGTCCTAAGCAGCACATATTATGAGGCTTCTTTTTAAGCAAATTCATTAATTTAGTTTCACAATTCAGCACATTTTAAAAATTATTCAATAAATTATTTCTGAAGTTCACTTTTCTTATTATTGTGTGAAAATCCATATGATTTTATTTACTAATTTATTATAACACATGACTCCGCATCATCCACAATTGTATACAACATGCTTATAAATAGAACTACTCTAAGTGATCATAATTAAACTGATAGAATTCCAACCATTTATACTTGTGAAAATGCTGATTTTATCTCACTATTTTATACTATTTACTTGAAAAATTGTTGATTTTATCAAAATATTTTTAATTATAGTTTGAATATTTTATAAATTTATTTAACAAGTTGGTTCACGCCATTTTTTAATCTACGCATTTTAACCCCCCCCCCTCTCAGCCAAATGGTCCTAGGCAGCTGCCTAATCTGTCTTGTCTTTAATCCGCCTCTGACTATCCTTTCGATATGCAATGTAAGTCATATCACTGACTCTCCGACCCACCCGAAGACACGCGGACAGCGAAAAACTGAATGACCGTGACAGCCTCAACAGCAACACTGGCGGGAATGTGGTTGAGTCCTAAGGGCCTTCACCGGCCTCGGCACAACCCTTCCCGAAGGAAGTGCGTCCCGTCATCGATGGGAGGAGCCAGATGCCCCACCTTTTAGTGTACCCTCCAGGGTGGTGAAATCCAACCACCATATCGGAAGCATCTCATCCTCATTTCGAGGTGCCCCCCGGGGGTTCGATATGTAATATAAAAAAAGCAATTCCTTTACGCTTCTTTTTATTATTATTATTATTAAAATATAAATATTCGCTTTCAGCGACAAGCTGTTCGCTCAAAGTATTAACAATTTTTATATTACTTTTGCTTTAACTAAATGCCTTAGCCGAACTTTAGTATTAAAGTATACTATCGAATAATATTAATTATGACAGAGCCTTTTAGCGTTCAGTCTTTGAGGTTAACTCCCTGGCATGCGGTTAATACGTAAGTACTATATTAATTTAGTAATGTCCATCAACTTAAATGAGCTGTATCTTATCACAACAAATGAAAGTACTATCAACCAATAAACTTGCAATACTTCTTGAAAATAAAGGAAAGAGGGAAATATAGGTGGACATTAAAAAATGTCTAATCATCATAAACTTTCAAAAAAAAAAAATTGGCGAAATCAGTAATGTGGTTGGTGATGGAGGACTCTGCCTTGTTTTTGTCCCAATGAGCATGCAAGATGAAGAAGCATTTTATAAATATACATAGTTTTGCAAATGCGTGGCGGAAAAGAAGAAACTTTTGGAATGCACTTCAATTCATTTCACCACGTGAGCCTTAATTTTTACGCATGGAAGAGCGATAAAACGCATCTACTGACCTACCGCCATGAGAAAAACCCTGGTAACCCTAAAAGTCGGGGTCAGTCGGCATGGAAACGAGATGTTTTTCTACAGTTTGGGGGTGAAGGAAAGGGCTGTATATTATTTGGCACAAATAGAACCGGTTAGTCAGAAATCTCATTTTGCTTCGTACAGTTCGTTTCAGTATCCTGAGACTAACTACCACTTTTTGACGATTCCATCTCATTATGGGGTCATAAGCGGAAGGATGAGCGTATTTGCGGAATTCACTTTTGTCCTTAAACTTCCGCCATTAAATACTTTTTCATTAAATTTTTTTTCACGTGTATATGAGTGTTGTGTCTTTTCTGATTGCATTTCATTTTAACTTAAATTTACGTATTGATATGGTTAGATCAAGTACCAAAAATGCTTTCATTAGTGGTAAATGTAAACATCTCCTCCTTTCATCTTTCCTCTCACCCCTATTTTGAAGAATTAAACTCATCTTAAAACATGGGCAATAGCCCTGAGGTTTTTAGAATCCTTTGTCGAATATTACTTCGACAAAGGATTCTAAATTACTATTATTAGATTACTTCGGTCGATGCCTCACTCTCAAATGTTGTGATTTTCTGATAATTTTTTTTTTTTTTTTTTCTCATCCTTTGATCTAAGCTGTGAAGAAGAAGCTACCATTTGTATTGATTATATTGTGGATTTGTCTAATAAGAAAATGACTACATTTAAAGGTGGGAAGACTTTGCATTCTGAACCCCGTGCTATAGTTCAGAATGTTACGGAATTTTTTGAACAGTAGTAAAGAACAAACTCTTTAAAAACATCAGTTTCAAGTGTAATTAAGAGGAATGCCGAAGCGACAGGGATTTCAGCTTAGACAGTTAAAAAGTGAAGTAAAATCGCTTAATGACAGTTGTAGAGACTTATGAAATCGCTTTATGACAGATCTCTGCCTTTGGCGACTTGTCAAACATTCTGACAACCCCTGACATCGGAATGCGAGTGTTTCCGGAGTTTTCTTTAGTCGGTGTGTGGTTTCCTCACTTGCATATGATGATCCCATGTTTACTTACCGATTGTAATTTTTATAGCATTAATTAATTAAAATTTCTTTTCAAATTATTACTTGACTAATTTTTATACAGTGAATGATGGACTTATCGGCTCCCGGAAAAAGACCATCATTTCGAAACTGCAGTATTGATTATTTTGACAAATGTGTCATAAGACAAACTATTCAGGACTTTCACAGTAAAAAAAAATGTGTTCTTTCTATTGGAAAATTTCTCCCAATGTTAATATAAAAAAATTAATTTTGAATGGAAAAGAAAATCCTTGAGGCGAATTCTACAAACAAGAAATTTACGATGAAAAAAAAAAAAATGTATCAGCTCTCAAAAGATGTTGATTGAAAGGCAGGATATTGTGTTCTGGAGGAGAGCAATGAAAAAATTCTGAGAGAAGCAACGTTATTTTGTTTGCGTCGACGAAAATTGGGTACTGCTCATTTCAGTATCCTAAGGCGCCCATTTTCCGATGATTCTATCTCACTAAGGGGTGAGACGTGGAAGGGTGAGTCCATTTGCGGAATTCTTCCTCATTCTTTGACCTTTATTTCCTCCCTATTAGATACTTTTTGTTCAGTATTTTTTATATGTATGTTATTGTCGTGTTTTTGACCGTATTATTTTAATTCAGTCCGCGAATAATCCGAGTTTACTTCATTATTAAACATAAACATCTCCTCCTTTCATATTTCCTCTGATCTCTATTTTGCCGAATTAAACCCATCCTAACGCATGCGCAAAAGCGCTGAGGGGTTTAGAATCCGTGGGCGAATATTACTTAAGGCAATTATATTTAGGGTTTTTCTCGTGGCGGTAGGTCAGTATTTGCATCGCACCACGAGGTCAAAAGAGACAGAAATTTTTCCTCTTTATGATTTTACTATGAGATTCAGATAAGAATTTATTTGATCATATCGACTTAGGAAAGGGAATGAAATTCCCTATGTAAGTTTTAAGGATTTTTAATCCCTTCGCTTGCCATCGGATTTACCAACTCAGCAATTCTTAGATCGCGTGTTTGAAATAATTAAATAAAAGAGCGTGATTGGTGTCAGGAAGTAAGAGAAAATTTTAGAGCAATAACATGGGCTAATTTAAGATAAAAATTAGGATTTAAATTAATTCTCGAAAATGGAGGGATGAAGACGGTGATCAACGATGACATATTTAGGGGTCATGAACTGGCAACTGGGAAAAAAAAATGAAGACGTGGCAATTGCGTGAGCGAGGATCGAACTTACGACGCTAGACTCCGTAGCCACATAACATAACCACTAAACAAAAGTGATCACCCCTGTTCATAGGCTGTTAACTGACTTATGAAGCTAGCGCCACAAAGATATCGGATGTTTTAAATCTGAGGAATTGGTTCTTTGGTTTACTTGATTATTTTAACTGTAGGTTATAAAATGTTAGGTTTAAAATTGAGGTGTAAAAATTGTAGGTTACAGAGCCCGTCTGTTCTTTCCACTCTCTAATTTTATATACTGCAGATTATGAAGGATAATTCATTTTTACCTCACATATATTTAAAACCAATTTTTTTCATCGAACAATATAAAATAATAATAATAGGGCGTAACCTTTTAAGTAAGCATGATATTTTCTTATAAGAAGAGTAAGAACATTATTTATAAAAAAAATGAAGTAAAAACTTTATTTTTTATTCAAATTCTTTATAAAGTTATGATTTTTTTAATAGCAGTAAATAACATTTCTCAAATGATCAAATTAATCCAATGCATGTTACTCTTAAAATTTGTCGTGGAAACTAAAGTGAAGTGCAAATTTGTTATACAGGAATATTTTGTTTTTCTTTAAAACTATAGTAGATTGTCTTCCAACGCATTTTCGAAAATTATCAAACATCAAAATGAGCACTGCACGAAGTATTCAAATACAATAAAGAGACATAAAATTAACATCAATATACAAAAAGAATGAATATTTTTAGAAAAAGACAAATCAGTAAATACTTACACCAAAGGTCGCATCAAGAGAATTTGATTTCTGAAATAAGATAAGAATCCTCATGCTCTGTAGGCCACAACTATAAACGAAAAGCGAGCTTTTCCTATGCTTCTCGTTTGTTCAAACCAATGTAAGTTTAAACATCTTAGAGAGGAAAGTTGGAGTAGCCCAGTGACGCTAGAAGACCAGCCAAAATGGAACACAGATGTGAAGAAATATATTGAAAAAAAAAAAAAAATCAAGACGCCAAACTAGTAACTTTTGCAATGATTTTCCCAATCAGGGCCTCCGAGAAAAATCTTGATAGTGTGGCCCAGATTTTGAGGAGCCCCAAAAAAATGGAGAAGGCAGATACAAGCTGCAGTAAAATGTTTTTTTATTTATTTTTTATTTTTTTTTTGGTATTTTTAGAAGTTTCGCAATAGAAAATTACGTGTTATCTAATGTTAAACTTTGATTAATGGCTAAAAAACTAAAGCTATATCATTATATACAGTTGTGTGAAAATTATTAATAAAAAGCTGCAAATAAATATGAACTATTTCGACTTCTTAAAGCTATACGGTTTGATTAATTAGAATTTTTTTTTTAATTCGAACAAATTTTTTTACTTCCTTAAAAAAATCTTATTCAAAATCGAGTTAAAATATTATCTATGATTTGAATTCATTTTGACCGTTTCAAGTTTCTTTCTTTCTTTTTTTTTAAAAAAAATTCTAAATTGCTTTTGTGAGTTCAATACGTCTGTTCTTTGCATACTCAGAGATCTACTTGAAAGATTCTTTGAGGTCATTTAGTCATTTGTAAACTTAATTTCAATTAAAAAAATTATTACAATTTGTCACTTAATTTTTTTTAAAAATTGAGCATGTTAAAGGGAATCTGATAATTTATTTTTAAAGTGCTCTGGGTTTAAAATGCTCTAAAAATTATTTGCTTTTTTTTTATTAAACTTTATTTTTAAAAATAATAATTTCTTTAAATTTTAATTATAAACACTTTAATTACTTATCGTTTAGGACTTTTATTATTTATCTCAGAGATTTAATTACTTATCGTTTATGATAGTTCAGCAAATAAGTCATATGTCATGATTTGGCAGAAATAACAACAATTGTAAAACTCAACCTTGATATATTAATTTTTTTTTTTAATATTATAGGTTTAAAATTCTCTAAAAATTATTTACTGTTATTATTTTTCTGTAAAATTTTATTTTTAAAAACAATAATTTTTTTAAATTTTGAATATCGTCACTTTAATTACTTATCGTTTATGACGGCTCGGCAAATAAGTAACGTGCCATGTTTTGCCAGAAATAACAACATTTTTAAAAGTCTCAGCCTTGCTACATTACATTTTTTTAAATGCTCTAGGCTTAATATTCCTTAAAAATTATTAACTTTTTTATTAAATTTTATTTTTAAAACCAGCAATTTCCTTAAATTTTGATTATTATCACTTTAATTCCTTATCTTTTATGACGGTTCAGAAAGTAAATAACATTCCAACATTTTCAAAAATCTTAGCCTCGCTACATTAAATTTTTATTTTTTTTTTATTTTTTTTTAAAGGTTTTAGGCTCAAAATTTCCTAAAAATTATTTATTTTTTTAACCAAATTTTATTTTTAAAGAGAATACTTTCTTTCAATTTTGATTATCATTGCTTTAATTACTTATCATTTATGACGGATAAACAAACAAGTAAGTGCCCTGGTTTGTCAGAAATCTCAGCCCTGCCACATTAATTTTTTTTTTAATTTTTAAAACGCGCTAGGTTTAAAATAATCTAAAAATTATTCACTTTTTTTATTAAACTTTTTTAAAAAAAACAATAATTTCTTTAAATTTTAATTATTACCACTTTAATTATTTATTCTTTTATGACGGTTCGGCAAATAAGTAACACGATATGGTTTGTCAGAAATAACAGCATTTGCAAAGATATGAGTCTTGCTACGTTAAGATTTCCATCAAAAAATTATCAAAAATATTCTTTGATAAATTGGACAGAAGTGACAACATCGCTATTAAAGAAGTTAGATGATATGACTCCATACTTCCGAGAAGAAGAAACCTCACCGCCTTATCCACATATAAAGTCTTATTTTAGTTTTAATACACCGATATGTCTCTAGACTGATTTTGCTGAAAACATTGTATGTAAAATGTTGCTCTTTTTAACTTAATTTCTCTTTCTCTCTCAAAATATTTTTATTTTATTATTATGATCAGTGTAATTGATAAGTACTTTTATAATCCAAACTTGTTAAGTAATTTCATTACCATGTCAATACCCTTATCATCTGTTATATCTGGAGGCTAAGAACTTCGAGTTCAAGAACTCCGTGCCCCAGCCCTCAAATTGGCAAATCGTTTTAATTAATTTACAATGTTTAAAAGTAGGCTTAAGTCAATCGCTTGTATTCAAAGTGGGTAAAGAAAAAAAAAAAAAAAAAAAAGGCTTTCGCCAGTGTGTGAAATATTTTTTTATCATGTGAACACATGATGTTGTTTTGGTTAGGGGTTTTTGAAACTCTAAATCACGTAGGCAAGGAATAAAGCATAAATGGCAATTTTCATCATCATCTTTTAATCGCATATTTTTTTTAACCTGCTTTTACCAGTATTGCATTATGATTACGTATGCTTCTTTGAAAGCAGATGCGTTTTTAAAAGGCTGACCTGCTTTTACCAGAATTGCTTTATTATTACGTATGCTTCTTTGACAGCAGATGCGTTTTTATAAGGTTGATGTAGAACTATGACATCACAGCTGTTATTTCATCTCAAAATGGGTCGAACTCCGAAACTTTGTTTGCCAGCTAGAAAAATTGAAAATGAAAGTTTAAAAGAATTATCATTATATATAGAGAGAGGGATAGAGACCGATAGAGAAATCTCGTGATTGTTTCAAACCGGTTTAAACTGGTTATTGACCTAAATTAATTAAGACAAATAGTGATTTAAAAATAATAATGTTCTCACATGATAACTTGAAATTTGCGATCGTAGATTTCATTTTAATTTTTTTACATTTTATTTTTTATTTTCTTGTTATTGACGTACAAGAATAAATGGGACGAGATGTTCCCCAAATATATCAGAAAATTTCTGGAAAAAAAAAGCTTTAAAAGCAAACGATTAACAATTTATGTCAATTTATATTTAATTTTTGTTGATGAAAAATTAAATATTTAATTTTAATTATCTTGAAATGTTTTTTGGTACCTTTCTGATATTTTAGCAATTGTGAACAAAATTTATAGCACTAACGAAACAAATATAAATAATGCATACAGAAAATTAATTATCGGTGGTACTTTAAAATTTTCTGGTTCAATTGATAAAAAGATTTTGCATGTTATAATATTTTATGCAAAAGTAATCGTTACAATAAAATTTTATACATAAAAGGATTTTAATCTTAAGGAAATTCGGGTATATCAACTAATTTTATATAAAAATGTTAACATTCTAAATAGCGAACCATTTCTCCGATCGCTTGAGCATATTTTGCGCCCATTTGATTGTATTGTTTTTTCGAAGTATTTGGCTAACAACGCTGTGAAAGAGTAAGAGTGTTTGGCTTCAGTCATTTATCATTAATTACTGGAAGTCACAATTTTCCGACCTGATAAGTCGCCACACTCATTGTTGCAGAATCTTTTTGTTTTCATTCTTTTTGTTTGCATATTTGAAATCTTATAATATTGTAATAGAAATTTTTTATTAATTCAAATAATAATTTATTAATTCTTTATTATTATTCTTTAACTTTATAATATTGTAATAGATAATTTTTTTTATTAATTTAAATAATTATTTATTTATTTTATATCATTATGTAACTTTATATTATTGTAATATATATTTTTTTATTAATTTAAATAATTATTTATTAATTTTATATTATTATTATGTCATTTTATATTATTGCAATATTTATTTTAATATTTACACTATTCTGACGATTATTTCATACTCGGTAAAATTTTATATTAATTATACTCAATACAAGATGGACTTAAACTTAATGAGATAGCTTCTGGAAGGAATTGTGAACAATCGTCCTAAATAATTATGACTAATGCTATCTCTTTCTTAATTTTATTTCTTTATTTTTCTAGTGGTGCCCAAAATACGCAGTTTTCGAATTGGGACTGATTTACAAAAGAATTGCTCTAAAGAATTCAGGTATTCTAGGAAGAGGCAGGCAGAATAGGAGAGCCTGCTACGCACTGTAGGAACAAATCGAGAACTTATTGTATACTAGAATCTCGATCATCCAGTTTTTCTATTAAGTTATGTTAAGCGAATTTATATCAGAAACTCAAATAATTTATCATCTTATAACTTTAAACGAGCAATTCTTGTATTATATAAACTAATTTGGCGTATCTCGAAAAAGACTCTAACGACTTGGATCAAATTTTATATTTACATAAGGTTTTGCTTTTTAAGTTTATCTATATAAGTGTGTTTCCCGAAAAAAACGCGCTTTTGCGCATATACACACATTTTTTTTATAACTAAATATTAACATGGGGATATACACTCAAGAGCCAAAACATTATGACCACCTGTAAATAACGAGTTGGCCCACCTTTGGCTCGCAACACAGCTTCAACCCGCCTTAGCATGGATGCCGCAAGTCCTTGGCAGATGGTCGGAGACAGATTGTACCAAATGTTTAAGCAACGGTCACGCAAATCCGAGATATTGCGAATTGGTGGTCTTTGAACTCCGAGCTGTCTTCCCATGTCACCCCAAAAGTGTTCTATCCGGTGAGTTAGGCGGACAGGACATTAACTGGAATTCAGCATCATGTTCCTGGAATCACTCCAACACAATTTTAGCCTTGTGACACGGGGCGTTGTCCTGTTGGAACATTCCATTTCCAGCTGGAAAAAGCAGAGGCCATGTAAGGGTGCAATTGGTCCGCAAGGATGTTCAGATACCCTGTAGCATTCATGGTATGCTCTACCACAACCACGGGTCCCAGAGACGCCCAAGAGAACGTCCCCCAAAGCATAATACCGCCACCACCTGCCTGTGTATGACCTACTGTACATTGAGGGAGCAACTGTTCGCCTGGAAGACGGCGTATCTTGACACGGCCATCGGCGTGATGCATGACAAATCGTGATTCATCTGACCAGGCAACTCTCTCCCACTGATTCATGGACCAGTCACGATGTTCCCGGGCCCAGCGCAGGCGCAGCTGGCGATGACGCTTGGTCATCAAAGGCACACGAGTGGGACGTTTGCTGCGTAGCCCCATATCCAACAGTGTCCGCTGAACAGTGTGCTCCGATACTATTCTACTTGGCCCTGCATTGTATTGGGCTGTCAGCTGAGCCACTGTATGGCTCCGGTTTTGCTTCACCATGCGAGACAGTCTCCGACGACCTTTTTCTTTGATAGCGTGTGGACGTCCAACACCATGTCATCTACTGCTGCTTTCACCGTCATTCATCCACTTTGCATAAGTACTAACAACCATAGATCGCGCACAACCCACGAGTCGTGCAGTTTCGGAAATACTTGTTCCGAGCCTTCGAGCCATTACAATCTCCCTCTATCAAAGTCGCTTCGATCCGCAGCCTTTCTCATCACACACAGAAGTAAGTGAAAGAATAATTCTTCAGACTCTCCAGCAGCAGTTAAATACCACTTCCACCTGATCACGTGCCTTCCACGTCATCCAGGCGAGTTTATTGCAAAATGTAGGGGTGGTCATCATGTTTTGGCTCTTGAGTGTATATGACATGCATAAGCGTATTGTAGCGAATTGATATGAGTGAGGATAAAACCTGGGACCTTGTGGTTCGCATGCGAGTAACATGACCACAATACAAAAGCAATTGCCAGCGTAGCATAGCTTTTAACTGGCTGATAAGCTACGATATCAACGATGGAATAGTGATTAGGACTTCGGACACCCATTCGCTTTTTTTTCTCATGTTCGATCCCGAGTTTGCAGTTCAATTAGATTTCATATATAACTTTAAACGAGCCGTAGGATAGGAATTTTATTTTCGACTTTTCAAAAACAAAACAAAATAATTTAAAAATCTGATGGGTTTGGTCTCTTAGATGTGGTATTATGTGACAAATCTAATGGCACAATTTCATTGCTTTTAAGAAAACATTGCATTGTATGACACAGCGGACGTGCGGCTATTATCCGGCATTTTATTCTTCATTTACATTATGATTCATCTTAGAAAGCTAAAAAGAAGTTCGTGTTTAAAATACAGTTTTTGTTAGAATTTAATAATGCTAAAGACTGTTAGCAAGTAATTATAATGTAAATAGAAAACATTAAATAAATAAAACAAAGTTCAAAAATTAATTAAAAATACCAAAACTGTATTTAACAACTCGGGGTTGCATAAAGTGTTTGGTTTGGTTATATTAACGTCCCGTTTGAAGCAACACTAGGGCTATTTTGGGACGGACCTCGTCATTTTGAACCGCGGTCAGATAACGACATAAAGTGTTTGCAGCCACAGTTTAAGATATTGATGCTGTGCCCAGTGTGTCAGCCGATACATTGTGCAACACGTGGCGGAAACTGGAAGACCATCTTGACATTTTTCGGGATATACAGGGTCCGCATTTTGAAATTTGCTATCGTAAATGATTTTATGAAAAACTTTATATACATCTTCTTAATACATCGAAACAAAAACATATGGCACAATATAATTTTTTTTTTTTTTTTTTTACAATAAATGTTTCTATTTTTAGAGAAAAACATTGTGATCACTCTTTTTGGCGTGATTATAATTGTCGAAGAATTCAAACTTGAAATTTTGGCGAATTTCCATTATAGCCCCTTCCCCCTCCCGGTCAGAGAATCACATTTTAAAAATTATGTCTGTCTGCGTTTGTTCAAAAAACAAGTGAACAAAAATAAATAAATAAATAAAAATTGAAATTTGGTATGCAGTCCTTATATCATATTGGTAGATTTCTATCAAATTTTGGTCCAAATCCATGTAAGAAAAGTCTGCCTGCCCACGTACATGTGAAAAAGATAGTTCAAAGACTCAAAGAAGAATCAATATGTCTGTCTGTGTTTGTTCAAAAACAAGTGAACAAAAATAAATAAATAAATAAAAATTGAAATTTGGTATGCAGTCCTTATATCATATTGGTAGATTTCTATCAAATTTTGGTCCAAATAAATGTAAGAAAAGTCTGCCTGCCCACGTACATGTGAAAAAGATAGTTCAAAGACTCAAAGAAGAATCAATATGTCTGTCTGTGTTTGTTCAAAAACAAGTGTACAAAAATAAATAAATAAATAAAAATTGAAATTTGGTATGCAGTCCTTATATCATATTGGTAGATTTCTATCAAATTTTGGTCCAAATCCATGTAAGAAAAGTCTGCCTGCCCACGTACATGTGAAAAAGATAGTTCAAAGACTCAAAGAAGAATCAATATGTCTGTCTGTGTTTGTTCAAAAACAAGTGAACAAAAATAAATAAATAAATAAAAAATGAAATTTGGTATGCAGTCCTTATATCATATTGGTAGATTTCTATCAAATTTTGGTCCAAATAAATGTAAGAAAAGTCTGCCTGCCCACGTACATGTGAAAAAGATAGTTCAAAGACTCAAAGAAGAATCAATATGTCTGTCTGTGTTTGTTCAAAAACAAGTGTACAAAAATAAATAAATAAATAAAAATTGAAATTTGGTATGCAGTCCTTATATCATATTGGTAGATTTCTATCAAATTTTGGTCCAAATCCATGTAAGAAAAGTCTGCCTGCCCACGTACATGTGAAAAAGATAGTTCAAAGACTCAAAGAAGAATCAATATGTCTGTCTGTGTTTGTTCAAAAACAAGTGAACAAAAATAAATAAATAAATAAAAAATGAAATTTGGTATGCAGTCCTTATATCATATTGGTAGATTTCTATCAAATTTTGGTCCAAATAAATGTAAGAAAAGTCTGCCTGCCCACGTACATGTGAAAAAGATAGTTCAAAGACTCAAAGAAGAATCAATATGTCTGTCTGTGTTTGTTCAAAAACAAGTGTACAAAAATAAATAAATAAATAAAAATTGAAATTTGGTATGCAGTCCTTATATCATATTGGTAGATTTCTATCAAATTTTGGTCCAAATAAATGTAAGAAAAGTCTGCCTGCCCACGTACATGTGAAAAAGATAGTTCAAAGACTCAAAGAAGAATCAATATGTCTGTCTGTGTTTGTTCAAAAACAAGTGTACAAAAATAAATAAATAAATAAAAAATGAAATTTGGTATGCAGTCCTTATATCATATTGGTAGATTTCTATCAAATTTTGGTCCAAATAAATGTAAGAAAAGTCTGCCTGCCCACGTACATGTGAAAAAGATAGTTCAAAGACTCAAAGAAGAATCAATATGTCTGTCTGTGTTTGTTCAAAAACAAGTGTACAAAAATAAATAAATAAATAAAAATTGAAATTTGGTATGCAGTCCTTATATCATATTGGTAGATTTCTATCAAATTTTGGTCCAAATCCATGTAAGAAAAGTCTGCCTGCCCACGTACATGTGAAAAAGATAGTTCAAAGACTCAAAGAAGAATCAATATGTCTGTCTGTGTTTGTTCAAAAACAAGTGAACAAAAATAAATAAATAAATAAAAAATGAAATTTGGTATGCAGTCCTTATATCATATTGGTAGATTTCTATCAAATTTTGGTCCAAATAAATGTAAGAAAAGTCTGCCTGCCCACGTACATGTGAAAAAGATAGTTCAAAGACTCAAAGAAGAATCAATATGTCTGTCTGTGTTTGTTCAAAAACAAGTGTACAAAAATAAATAAATAAATAAAAATTGAAATTTGGTATGCAGTCCTTATATCATATTGGTAGATTTCTATCAAATTTTGGTCCAAATAAATGTAAGAAAAGTCTGCCTGCCCACGTACATGTGAAAAAGATAGTTCAAAGACTCAAAGAAGAATCAATATGTCTGTCTGTGTTTGTTCAAAAACAAGTGTACAAAAATAAATAAATAAATAAAAAATGAAATTTGGTATGCAGTCCTTATATCATATTGGTAGATTTCTATCAAATTTTGGTCCAAATCCATGTAAGAAAAGTCTGCCTGCCCACGTACATGTGAAAAAGATAGTTCAAAGACTCAAAGAAGAATCAAGATGAAATTTGGTATTATTTTTTGTTGAAAGAGTAGACATGAAAATGTATAGATTTGGATAAATGAAATTCGGTCTTGAACCAAAATCATTGAAACACATTAAAAATTTCACCCAATCTGTCAAAAAAATGGAGATCAATATTTATACACGACTTTCATTATATTACAGAGCACAGTATGAGGTATATTGTGTCTGTATATGAGGAAATAAAAGAAACATACACTTCTTCTTGTGACCTTGCCCCGACCTTTGATGGTTTGCCGCCTTGCTCTCCATCTCTTGAGACACTTTGAGCAAATACAGATTCGTATAATGAAAGCCGAAAGAAAGGTCTACAAGATATTAATCGAAAGGCATTACACAGTTACCATCATCAAAGGAGATAGTCCCCTATTGGAGAAGGGAGCTCCCTGAATTCCATAACAATATTTGTTATATTGTCTAAGAGAAAATTGAGGGAAGAATATCCCCGCTGGTTGAGATTTTGCGCTCAAAACGGACATGGATTTAACAGAAAACAAAATTTCTCACTGACTGCTTTCGTCAGAGGTTTGATACAAATTAATAATTTTGCTTAAGAAAAAAACAAAAATTTCAGACCATTTACTTTTTTTTTTTTTATCGTTCACAGGTTGACTGTCAGAAAAAGAATTTCAAACAGTGGCGGAAATTTTGCTATTAGATTAAATCTAGCTGCCTAGGACTGTTGAGCTTAGAGGTGTCTGCATGCAGGCCAATTAAAAATAATTATTTTCCAAGATGCCAAATAAATAAATTTCTAAAAAAAAAATGCAAATTCAGTAAGAAAATATTTGAATAATATTAATATTTTATCAAACATAATTGGCCAGGTTCTTATATGTTCCATAACATTTCAATTAGTTATTAGAATATTTATAAAACCGAACATCGGCTTCAATAACATTGTGTACAAATGTAGAGGCCCACCAATTTAGAGTAATAGTAAATAAATAAAAATAAATGAAACTATCAATCCATAAATAAACAATGTGAAAAAACACCTATATAAATTTCCTGAATCTATATAATAAAATAAACTATACATTGTATTTAGAGAGCGCTAATGCTGCTACAACTAAAACACAAATGAACTTAACCAAATTAAAATTAGAAATAAATATTAAGTTAACAGCCAAAGAATCAAAAAGAAAGATTAAATGAATCCGGCCCGAAGACTTTCTCAAGGGTCACCCTCAGGCAAGGATTCAAACCAGGGATTTTTTTCTGTGAGGGGTCTGACTTTCGTCCAACAAACTGACCCCTCGTGACCCGAAAATCCCAGAAAATTGAGGTTTTGGAGATAAAATTAGTATCACAAGATTAAAACAAGTAAAAACATTTGCAAAAAAACAATCCAAATAAGACCACAGCAAATCAAACCACAAATACATGAAAATAGTAATATAAACAAAAGGCAAAATACTTACAAATTGAAAGTACAAATTCGAGAAAAACTACTTGAGGTTAAAACTTGCTATTGTAGAAGCACTTCGTTAAACTAAACTAAATTTTAATTCTTCCACGTTTAAAGCTATATACGCCTACCACGTTTCGTCATAATGCATTGTCATCAAACTTGAAGCGCCATCTATTGAGTTAAAACTCAAAGTTAACAAACTGGAGGAAGTCAGAAATTAAACAGACCCTCTCTTATCAAAACTTCTATATTGCAAAAGTTTTGGGGAAATTCGTTAATAGTTAAATTTTTAATGAGATTGTTTGTTGCTAAAATATAAGAATTTTTATTATTGCAAATTTTTTTAATACTGTTAAATTGTGAAAATATCAAATTTTTGAAAATTTTAGAGTTTAAATTAGAATGGTAGTTACTAAGTTTAATTATTTTAAAGTTAAATTCATCCCTTTTATCATAAATACCTATCAAAGTTTTTCCATTATCAATTTCTATATTTAAATCTAAATAATTAGCTTTAAGTTGATTTTCGTTTGTTTGAGTTAAAACTAAATCTTTTGGGTAACAATTAATAATATCATTAGGATGATCCACATTTAACAAAATTAAGTCATCAATATATCTCCAGCCTATTATTAAGTTAAGTTTAATTATTTCTTTTTCATAATAATGTAGGAAAATATTGGCTAACGCACTTGAAAAAGCTGTTCCCATTGGAATTCCTTTTTCTTGCTTATAAAAATTTATTCCGTTAAAAACATAGTTTTCTTTAATATTAAATTTACATAATTCTAACCAATTAGTTTTTGTAATTAAATCTCTATTTAAATATTCCTTATATATATTAGTACAGACATCTATTAACTTTTCATGAGGTAGATTAGTGTATAAATTTTCAAAATCATAAGTATTAAGCTTATTAATATTGTTATCTTTTAGAAAGTCCAAAATATCTTTGTTACTATTGATAATAAAATTATCTTCATCTTTAATTTTATTTAGGACAATTTTTAAGTATTTAAAGAAATGCTTTCCCGTATAGTAATTGTAACTGCCGGTGCTACAAGTTACGAATCTAAAATTTATTGGTTGTTTATGAAATTTAATTGTTGGGAAGAGGTAAGGGTAGTTTAAAGAGCAAGTTTTGATTTTAGTTTTTTTAGCAAAAGCTAGCATCCTTTTATCCAATTCCTTTTTCCCGGTGCTAATTAATTTGTAAGTTGAATTAGAGTTATATTCATTAGTTAGAAGTTCTTTATAATAATATTTACAAATTAAACCGAAATTATTTGCCGATTTATTAATTACTGTAATAACAAACCTCTCTTTTAAATTTTTTATTTCTTTTTTTAAAGCTTTGTTGAAATAAATTCCTCGTTCTTTAGTTCTAACGTTGTCTGCATTAAATTTTGTTTTAATGTCTTGTAAAATCCTTACTTTCCATTCTCTGAAACCTTCTGGAGGCCAATGGTATTTCCTAGATAATTTGGAAATAAAAATATCCAAATCTTGTCCGATAGAAATTAACTTTAAAAAAATCTTAATCATTTGTTTTAAATTTGATTTTTTTTTCATTCAATTAATTTGTTCAACGGTCAGCTGCTGATTTTTCCACAATTAAAGCGGAACTTAATACATAAAAAATTAAAAACTTACCAGTAACAAGAGGTATTTAGTATTAAATGAGTTTATTAGAATTTTATATCATTCAGACAAGAATAAAAACTATTTGCATAAGCACACACTTGAAGGGCTATAAATTAGAAAGATCAATACTAATAGTCTGAGCAAATTCAAAAGAAGCAATTTTATTTTACAGAAGTGAGAGAATTTTGCTCTACCGGGTTCTAATAAAGCATAAACAGTTTATTTACGTAAAGAGATAAGACAAATACAACCAAATGGAAAAACAAAATAGCGCCATCTATTGTACGAAACTCAAATCATTGCAATTTCATGAGTAATTTTACATTCCAAAGCTCGAACCAAATTTTATACCATAACATGTTTTTAAGAAATTAAGGCATATCTCCAGTAGCTACTGTAACTAATCACTTTGAAAGATTTCTGATGGAGGACAATATATTTTAATTTAATAAAAATAGTTTTTAAAAATATAGTTTTATTAATATGCTAAAATGAATTTTCTTAATCATTTCAATTAATTTGTAATTCGTAGTTAAAAATATTATGAAATCCAATTCAAACTCTTTTCTCAAATTGATTTCCAGATGGTACTATCAAGCTTTATGGTGGAAATCAAAATTTAAATTGATTTTCAATAAATTTACAATTAAGCATTAAAATAGTGTATTTTCATTTCTTATACAAATTCTCAAATTTCAAAATTCCAATATGTCAGGAATGGAGTAGTAAATTGATATCTTAATTCCAACTTTATAAACATGGAGCAAGTTAAATAAAATTCTCTATTATTTACAAGATAATGTACGATATCTCCAGAAGTTCAATATTTTATATAGTGGACAATATCATGTAGATATTGTAACAGTGATGTTGGACCCATTGTGCTAAAAAAAATCAGATCAAAAATCGCAAGCCAAATTTCACTGACTCGGTGGTATAACGAAGGTAAGTAGCCCCCAAGGCATAATATGCGTATTACCATCAGTGTTTTAGACAATGTAATGGTGTCTCTCATTCATTTCATCGATTTTAAATGCTGGTATAAACTCATTTTTGTTCTATATTAATAGCTTCACTTAAGACTAGAATTCGAGTCATGTATACCTCTTAATCGCTATGCCACCACAGTGATATACACTGCACAAGTTTTTAAAAATTTCACAGAAAAAAAAAAGCTATTATTAGGTGCCAGAAAATTTTAAGCTGAAGTATAATAGAATGAAGACGAAATGTTAATAAATGCAGCAAATATGATTTAATAATTTTTAAGAATGCTACTTTTGATCATATCTGAAATTTAATTATATGATGATCATGAAAATCAAGTAATACAAAATATTATAATATATATTGCCTAAAGAGATCATAAAAGGGTTAAAGTAAAGATTAGTGTGCCCCCCGAGTTTGTCGCCAATATGGCAACCTTAATGCTGTTTTGTTTACTATTTTTTACAATGGTTGAGTTGTACATGAACTACAACTATTTTATGAAAAATGTTAAATAAAAAATATCAATTGGACTTTCATTTTGTTCTTTATTACAATTAAAAGTTATTTTACAACTAACAAGACACTGCAATTTTATTTTTAATGTAAATACAAACAGAAAATATTTATTCTTTTGCAATTTTTAATTGTCAGTATGTGCTTTGAAAAAAATCGTCTGAATTCTTACTTTACGAATTCGTCAGTATTCTTATTTTAATAGTCAGCTGAAATGGAATTCTTCGCAGTTTTCGTAATTCTTTTGGTGCTCTAACGGTTGGTTCCCTTGATAATTTGTTATGTCGGCATCGCATGCTCTAACTTTTGTTCTGCATTCAAAACATAATACTTATCAGTAAAAAAATCATAATTATATTACGGAATGTGGTAACCATAATTGTTTTGCAGAAGTGTTTGTTTATACTTTGTCCGCCATCTTTATTGGCGACTTGGCATCCTTGGCGCAACAAGGGGCACACTAAACTTCACTTTTACCCATCGAGTTCGAATTTAAGATTATAAAAGGCTTTTGCATCTAATGATTTTAAGTAATCTTATCTTTATTTAGAAATAAGTTCTCAACTGGAACTTCTGTGGAACTATAGCTGACCCAATGACAAAAGATAGGGAACCTCTAAAACAGTCAAAAGGGACGACCATTGTGTAAGTGCCTATTTAGAAAATTAATATAACAACATGCCCGAACTAGTGTGTTTACATATCAGCTACGGGTACATGATTTACCGAGTTGGATTTTATATTCTTTCATAAATGCAAATACAACAGAATGATCAAATTTAGAATAACAGTCAACTCACATCCAACGAAGAACTAGAAGTAAATTCAGAAATGAATGCCAAAGAGTTCTGGCTTCAAAAATCAATACTAGCTCTCCACTCTGAATAGCGGAGAAGAGTTTCAGATGTTTTTTTAATTCTTTCCTGCGTCATATCTGACTGAGTATTTGCTTTATCCAAAAGCTTATTTGCTGTCTATAAAAAGATATAGACTACACGCGGTAATTTGGGGCACGTGGATGTTTGCAAAACCGGGGCCTGGTATTAAGAAATAGTGAAAACACCACTCTCAATGACATCACTTTCACATAATACTTACCAATATTATTTTATAGAAAAGAAGATTTAAACAAATAAGCACAATTAATATTCAAAAATTTGTATAAAAATATGAATGAATCGTTGAATTTATAAAGCAGATGTTGGATCATAATTGTTTTAAATAACGAAATAAAATAATGATGATAATTAATCAGATCACTTAATTTTTAAAAATATGTATGACAATACATTTAAATTATTAAATACAAATCAAATGTTGCTTTACACAAAAGAAGCAGAATAATGCCGCAATAATATACCATAATAATTCATTATTAAATCAAAAATTCTAGATTAATACATCTATCTATTACATAAAAAAGATATGTAAACATTGCATTTTATTCGCTTTGTGATTGGTAGATAGCGAGTCACTTGACCCATTACATTTGAGGTTTGTTTTGCCAGTATTGTTTGAAATGATTTAATGAAAATTATTCTTACAACAGAGCAAGTGTTTTTTTTATATTGCACTTGACAGGTGAAATGGTGAGAAAAAGTAAAGCTTTAATAAACACCAAATGAGTTTGAAATGATATTATTTTTTAATTCATCTTTTATACACATCATTTGTGGCAACGCTAATGAATAACTTTCTGGTTTGTTCATCTTTTTCGAGTAACAGAAATTTTTTCGTCTCTCGGCTACAAATCGTTTGAATACTTAAGCAATACGTGTGTTAACCCTAATTTTTTTTTTTTTTTTAAATTAGGAATGGGGTGTCTAGCGATATCAGATGAAGAAAAAACACGAAGAAAGACAGAGCGGGAATCTACGAATTTGAAAAGAAAGCTGGTCATGAAGTTGCTAAGTTGGCAGCAAAATATGATAAATTGATCCAATATTCTAATATTTGAGATATAAGCAAGTAATGTTCTCATTATGGGCTTTGAGTTTTGAATTGGAAGTAGGCCAATGGAAATTCTTATTCAATTATATTCCCATCATGGCTTCCAGGATTGAACAAATATCCAGTGAAGTTTAAAAACTTACTAACTGGAAACTGACGAACATCGGTTACAGTATCGGACAACATCGGAGTTGACGTGCGAAAGCGAGCAGGTGGAGCCCCCTTGTATTATATAAAAAGAAAATTCAACAAAGTTGCATAATTATGGTAGTACAATTATTGTTTTATTCTATTAAATAAAAGATTCCTAAAATAAAAAATAATTAAAAAAATCAAATAAAAAATAATTTTAAACAATAACAGTCATAATACTACATTATAACAGAATTCAGTCCGTTTTCAATGTTTTACGAAACATTAGATCGCTTAATTTTTTTCGCTTTTGATAGATAAGGGGAAAAAAAGGGGGGGGGGATTCTACTTATTATCAGTATAGTAATAAGAAAATGAAATCACAATAAAACAAAAGACAACATGCAATTTGAAGTTTTTATTGGCACTATGATATCATGGGAATTGTTTCCATCAGGAAGTTTCATGTACACAATAAACAGAATAGGTGCAAAAGGTATGAAAGTAACAAGGTTTCAATGTTTATCACAAGTTCATGCTTGAAAATACTTTGTTGAGGGAGACACGAACATCCACTTATGTATAAGAAATTGAACTTAAATTAAAACACAAACAACACTGAAGGCGAACCAGCTGGTCGCCAAAGGAGACTAGTAATAAATAAGTTGAAATTTCCATATTACTATGGATAATTTCCCAATACATTCTTCAAAAAACATTTACAGATATATCTATTCATTTAAATCACAGATATCGCATATATGTATACATACACATACACAAAAAACGATTAGATTACACAATATATACTCATTTGAGATGCAAATAAAGCAACACATTCACGATCACTTCGCGCCATATCATTTGGGCGGTGTCACTATAAAATCTACCACACATCGGGTAAAACAGTTAGTATTGGTATGACGTGGACTGGTCTGATATCCAAACCCTGCTGATTTTCTAATGTCCAAATAGAATGAACAAAGAAAATAAGGTGAGATGGGACACCATTTAGAATGGGTGAACAGAGAACGCTGTTGGGGTGGGGGAGCCTTACAATGTATTTTAGCAAGGTTTTCGTCATAGGGATTGGAGGAATATCATCATGGAGTGATAGAAAATGACTAGCCTTAAAGGAGAAGCAAAATAAAATAAAAAAAAAAAAAAACGATTGGCGAGTAGTGCCACCCCTTCATTGGCGTGGTTAGGAGTGATCGAGAATGACAGGAATGAGTCACAAAAAAGTCTTTATAAACATTACATGAAGATCAACTTGATCCTGACACAAAGACATTAAACAAATTTTTGACACAAACATGTTTTTATATTATATATATATATATTAATTTTTTATATTTGACATATTTATATATTTAAAACATCCAAATAACATCAACTTTACACATTTGGGGTAAACTAGATAGGCGTAGGAATTAAAAAAAAGGGGGGGGGGCAATTAAAAACGTTGAAGATTTGTTTCTGAAACCTATATAATATTCATTAGCAATTCTAGAAAAATGAAATTGAATAATTTTGTTTTACTTAGAAAATTCATAATAAATGAGAGTTAAACTTTAACTTAAAAAACGTTTTTAATCCGTTAGAGATGGGGACATACTTCCAATTAGAAAAATATCTAAAAGGAGGAAACAAATTATATTTTATATAGCTTCAGTCAGTAAATGTGCTGCTGAGAAAAGTACTATATCAAAATTTGTATTCTGTCCTCCGATTCTATTAGACGTAGTTCCGTAGTTTAGTAAAATATTCCTCATTCTGTAAACTTTTTAATAAAAGAAGTTCTATGTCTGAAATTGAGCGAGTTATAAAACTTTTAATATTACTATTTTAGGTGATATTTATTAGACCATTTCAGTATCTGGTTCCAAGGTGAACGGCCAAAAAGGTAGAGCACTTTCTTCTGAACTTAACAGCATTTCATTGGCTTAAAACAGAAAAAAAAAAAAACTTAAACTTCATTACTTGATGAACTTTGGCCACAAGAAAAAAGAAATTTATGTGTTTAAAATATCAGTATATTAAGAATATTTCGTTAAATATGATAAGCAGGACTAGAGGAAAGAATATATATTTCTAAATGATTTATTTCCGTAATGAAATAAGCAACATAAAATATCAATATTTACGCTAATTAGAACATTTTACACCTTTCATGCTTCTAACAGTTTAAAAATTCTTGAAGATACCCTGTGTATTCCAACATTTCAAACGTATCTATTCAAAATCATGTTATGTATTTACTTCAAAATAACAGAATTTAGAGAAGTTAAAAATGATCTGAATATATTGAAAAAGAACAAAATTTTGCAAATTATTGAGATGATCAAGGGAAAAATCTGACGAAATTTTTACTTAAATAATTAAAACACATTGAATGCAGATTAAAGTAAAAATGCGCCAATATCAGGCATAAAAATACTATCACTGCCACTCAAAGCAATAGTAGACATATGAAATATAAATAAATAACAAATAGTCTTAAAATAACCGTGCAATTGATGCATAGTGGTAGAAATAGGTGTATTTTTAATGCCGGTCGTTTTTAAATGGATTTTGCATATGTACCATTAGCAATGGAAATTCTGCCCCTTTGATTCCCTCAACTTCCAATACCAGATATATTTTTTATTCATTTTCATTTATTTAGTCTCTATATAAACGGTTTCTAAGTGGCAATTATTATGAGAACTGAGAAAATAATACATTCAATTACAAATCACTTTCCAGAGTGTTGGTTCTAGGATTTCGTACATAATTATTATATATAATTAATCAATTAGATATTTATTTCAAGCAAAATGGTAAAAAAAAAAAAAAATACATTTCTTCCGCGAAATCTAAACACTCTAATATAGATTCCAGACTCTAGCATATAAAAATTAATCAATTAAATAAAATTATTTTAAATAAAATGGTAAAAAAAAATTGCACAAATTCTTTTATGTAATCTAATTGCTCTATTAATACAGGTTCAAAGATCTTGCATATAAAAATAAATAAATTAATCAAATAAAATTATTTTAAACAAAATGGTAAAAAAAAATTACAAAACTTCGTTTATGAAATCTAAATACTCTAATATGAAGTTTGCCAAAGTTGTTGATTTCACGTAGAAAAAATTCAACCACATCTCTCTCTAAGAGAATTTAAAAACATGAAAATAACATTAAGTATAATATTTTGAAATGTAAACAACAATGATTTTGATTTGAATAAATTCGAGTAGATGAATCAATAAAAGTACAAAATAAGGTTACCCTGAGAACACCGGGAAAGAATGAATGGAGGCATCGGCCTCTTGCTCCTCATAGTAGCGGAGACTCTTAGGCAGATGCCTTCTTTGGATATTTAATAATCCGAGCATGTTTATAAAGTTCACGAACAAATCTTTCAAACGTAACCAAACGGAGGAACTGGATTGGAAACAATATATCCGCATGCCACAATGAGATTCAAACATTTAACCATAAGTGAGGTTGGTAAGATTCAACTCACGAATTAAGTTTTCAACGATATAATCGACATCTCGTCGTAATGAAGAAAAATTTACTCTCTCTAGAGACACTGCCTTCTCTAAAAACATTCGAAAGCCCCTTCTCGTTAAACTACTCTCTGTAATGTGGCTAATTTTAAGCTCGGCCAGAGGATTCTGTTTCAGTATCTTACTTAAGAGACTGTCGTCTAAGCACAAAGCGTAGAAAAGAGACAGTTCCACCAAGCCCTTGCAGCTGGACAGAAGATATAAAAGAGCATTTTGATCAATGTACATGATGCGCAGTCTCTTCAGCAGAATATTGCTGTTATGTTGGACAGGCCCGCTGACGGTTGCAAATCGCCTCAAGTCGAGGCTCTGCAACTGAGGGCAGAAATCACAGATGATGTCGACAGGAACGGGATGCGTGTCGTCGATAGAAAGATGCTTCAGCTTTCGCCCGATTATTTTCAGGAATTCAAAGAAACTTGTCATGTAATCGCCATCGCATTCAGAGAAAATTATCTCGAGGTGGGTGAGATGTTTCAAATTTTTCAAACTTTCAAAAGAATCGGTGTGACAAACGTAAATTATCAACTCTTCGACAAAAGGGCATAAAGACACGGCGATTCTTATTTTCTCAGGAAAACTTGATTTATATGAAGCATCACCGACCCCCATGTACTTGGTTCTTGTCCCCCAGAGACATCTCTTCAAGTGGAAGCGATCGGGTATCTCAATGTCGTCGATGTCGCACTGGCTCACTGCTTGTGCGTGTATCATTTCTAAACCATTCAGAGAATCACTGCGTCCCAGCGAAATCAGCTGAGGGCAGCACTTCAGAATAGTGGCTATTATGTCACCACTCGAGTCAAAACTGAAAAACACCTGCAGATTTTTCAGCGACGACAACACTTCTAAATCCTGAGGACAAAACATCTGAAGGGTAGCGTAGAACTTGAGAACTCTCAGTTCCTTGCAGTTTCGGAAGACGTTAAAATTAAGAGAGATTTTTGAACGGAATTCTTCTAATTTTGGACATGAAAGTACCAGAGCTTCTATCAAAGGAATATTTTTGCGTTCCGATGAATACCAAGAAAGGAATCGCAAAGACTTGCAGCAATTTTTCTCTATTACCTCTAAGAATAAACGCTTTTCTTCCTGGACTTTTATTCCACTAAGGTGGAGGCGTGTCAGCGAACCACTTGTTAAAAGCTGGAAGACTTCTGATACCTTTGTTTCGTCATAATCTGTAGGTGCCATTAGATCATCGATGATTCCGTTCGGGAGGTTCAAAAATGGATTTACAGTACATGATTTCCAAGTTCCTGCTTTCACAAGGTCGTATACTCTCTCCAGGCAAATTTTGTAAAGCGATATTTCTGGCATCCCCTACAAATTAAAAGAAAACAAATTACAAGTCAGAAATAAAAATGTGAAGTTATTTTACCGCAAGTGTTTTTTTTTAAACTTTTGCGGAAAAGCAGTGGTTAAAATATTTGAATGAACATTTTTCATACAAAAAGCATTGTTAAAGACATGTTATATCTTTTGAATGCACACATTTAATAAATATGTCCACTTTTCAGTAGCAGAATAGATACCACATATACTAGTCTGTAAGATTAACCAGTGTTTGTCGGGTTTTTTTCAATGGTTATTAGGATATTTTTGTATCGTGTTTACATATTTTCAAGGCTAACGCTACATTGCCTATGGTCCTTGAAAAGTGAACTAAGCATATTTTAATAATATTTGATAAAAGTATGATTGTAATTTTTTTTTTTTTTTTTAGGAAAAGAAAATATGTATAGAGGAATGGCAACAGCTGAATGCTGGTTTTTGAATTGATAAAAAAGGTGCCATAGAACGTAAGTTACAATATATATATATATATATATATATATATATATATATATATATATATATATATATATATATATATATATATATATATATATATATATATATATATATATATATATATATATAAGCATTATTTTATGTGAAGCAGAATGCAATTTGAAGATTTGAAGACAGTGAAGATACTTTTGATTTCGTGGCGTCGTTTTATTTCAATTTGAAGAAGCAGGCATATGTACAAGCGATGAGCACACAGAACGACACAGAAAGGAATGAACAAAAAGCACTTGAACATTTTATCCCTGGTCTTATATAACCCGAGAAATTGATAGGGAAAATATTTCTTCATAGTGCTAATATATTATTAAGATTTCGATAGGGATTTTTGTTACACGTGTCGAAGAGGTAGGGGAAACACGGGGATCTTTTAGAAAAGAACGTGTCTCGGCAACGGTATTTTGTCCCTTCACGCGGAGTGTGGGAAAGTTAGGCTTTTAGCCGATTCAGCAATTTTACATAGCTTCGCTTGAATTAATTAAGTAGAGACAGTGGAATTGGATCAAGAAATAAGAGAATATAAAGTTACTATGGGCTAAATTAAGATAAAACCTTGGAAATTAATTAAATTGAAATTAGAGTTTAAAATATCATTACATATATATATATTGAAGAATAATTTATGAATACATTTGATCATTTAATAAATGCTTTGTTTGTTATTTTTAAATGTCTTCTGAATAATTAAATTAAATTGTTAATTTCTCAAAAACCAGCATCTATGAGAATGGTAATACAATACAGGGCGCCCACTCTTACCGTGGATCCATAGCTAATTTCTAAACTATTAGAGATATGTATATATTTCTGGTTGGAAAACTACATTAAATAATGGGAAGAATTATATTTTACATTGTTTGATCGAACAAATTGATTTCTGAAAGAAGTTTCGCATTCTAACTTTGCTTGCGGTCTCATCAGTGCTATTTAGTAAAAAAATTGTCAACACTCTAAAACATACGATTTAAAAAAATTTCTTCATTTTATGGCTAAAACTGGCCTAATTATAGCTGTTTAACCTAATTAAGAGTCATATACAAATTTATTTTAAGAAATATTTTGAAAAATAATACAATGCTGCATCATTTCTATTTGCAAACGATACCTTCAGATCTCTCTAAAGACTTGGAATTTATCAGTAAAATTCGTTTAAAACAGTGATATTCAAGCCAGTCAGTTTTAGTCGCAAAAGAATGAAATTTTCTTTGTTTAGAATGTTGCAATGTCAAGTATATTTTACTAAAAATGATCGATAAGACTGTGGTCCGTATAAAAAAATTAGATTCCATAACCTTTTCAGATATATCTTTGCTGACTCAAGCAACGTAAAATATAATTCGCCACGTTATTTAAATCATTTTTCCAATTGAAACTATATGTCTATGTCTAATGGTTTAGAAATTGGCCATTTGATCACAGTAAGACTGGTCATCATATATATCGTATTTTTTATTACATAATCCGGCAGTATGAAGAGTATTTCAGAACTGCTGATTTTATCTCATATTTGTAATTATTTATTATTTAAGAAAACAAAAATAACATTTTAATAATTTTTTCACAAATTTATATTTTACGAAATATACATTACGTACCATTCTTTCAAACAAATTTTATTTCATGAGTACATTTTTCACAAATGTCTTTTTTTTATGAAATGTTAGTTCAGTAGTCAGATAAAATACTCAATTATAGTTTGTGTATTTTCTGTAGGCGGTTCAAGGTCACATTTTCTACCTCGTTATTGGTTGTCTGGTACCAGTAAAGCGGTAGGAAATGTGACCTTGAACCGCCTACAGAAAATACACAGACTATAACATGTTTTAATATAATGAAATTTGTATTAATTGATATATAATATAAATATTGCAATGTAATAATAAAAATTAATATTAAATTTTTGTAATTATATATCATTTTAACTATCATTCTTCAGCCAGTTGGTACAGATATTACATTACAATAATTGGCCGTATTTAATTCAGGATTTGAAATAAATAGGTATCTAATAAGTAGAATTTCAAAATTAATGCAATCAGATTCTAACAATTTAGTATGGATATTCATTCATTTTTTATAAGAAAGAATCCATACAAATTTTTACTAAAACACTTTAACCATTTTTCAAAATATTGTTGAATCTAGAGTCCTTCAAAATGTCACTTTCGTTTGTTATTTTTATTAATTTAATTTAAGAAAATGGTCGCAACAGAAAAAGCTGAAGTTGCAAAGTGCATTACAAAAAGAATAACAAGCACACAAACCCACACACAAAAAAAAACTATAAGTAAGGAATGAAAAAAACATATTAGATATGTAATATATGAACAATCAATCTAAAACATTAAACAAAGCAATAAAATTTAAAAAATTATATAGTTTCAGTTTTAAAAATATTAGAAACATATAAGACATTTCAAAATTGAAAGTATTCTATTTCAAAAACATTAAAAACACATTATGAAATTAAAAGGTGAATATCAACAATTAAGATTTCGAAAGAAGAATACAATCAAAGATAAAAATATCGAAAAACATATTAGAACTGAGAAATTGAAAACATCCAATCTTAATAACTTATAAAAACACATAAGGAATTTTAAAATTATAGAACTGATTTTGATTGTAGAATTGAATTTGATTTTGAAAACACTAAAAAACATATTAAAAATAACAAATTCTTCAGAAATCTCTTGAATATTTTGTGAAATCTACACAATGAGAATTTTTCTATATAAATTAACCCTTTAAAGGGCCATTTTTTTCTAGTCATGTTAAAATATTTTTAGGCTTGAAATTAGAATAAGAAAATGGATTCATTTAGCTTATAAGATAAATTTAATTTGATTAATTAATTAATTTGGTTAATTAATAATTAAGTAACACATCAAGACACATCATTTTGTCTGAGATAAAGAACTGAAGCATTTAAGATTCTGACTTACTAAGAAAAATTGTCAGAACTTATGCCAACCTACATAATTTCATACAAAAATTGATAAATTTGCTGGGAAGCATACTTCCCACGGCACTAGAAAGGGTTAATATGTTCTCAAATAAGCTGTTGCCACTGAATAAAGTATAAAGCTTAGTATATCACAACAATCAAAAATATTATTGAAGATTTTATAATGAAACATAACACAAAAATGGTCATTGTGGGATTTCAAACGAGGAATGTCAAACAGATGGCAAACATAAGCTTCAAATAAGTCATGTGCATAAAGATGCCATTTTTGGAATACAAATAGTGACAAAATTTAGATTGTATTTGCTCTATAATTTCCAATTAGTTTTTATGGTAAACATCCAAAAGAGATTGCAAAATCCAAGATTAGATGGGCAATGCTAAAATACAAAGCCTTCAAAGTCAACCCAATAGAAAATAATTTTAGTTTTCCCTTTGAGTTAAAAGTAAGTTTTTACAAGTTTTTGATACTAAGCCTTGCTAAAAGCCAAACTTTGATAAGAAAACCAGGTCACTTTATGCCGAAAACAACTTCTAGATACAGAAAGTAAACTTGAGCGACCTAACATAAGATTATTGATTTGATAAGAACGAATCAAAGGTTGAGATTTTTCGGTGTAATAAATGGTGCTACATTTCATAGTATTTTGATTCAGCTTCATACAACATTGATTGAATTATCTGAATCATTTTTCAAAAAAGCAGAATCAGTGTCTGGTTGTACGAACTTAAATAATTTCAAATCATCAGTAAATAAAAAAATATTCAGAGATTTTTAAAATACAACAAATGCGTTTGAGGGACAGTACTACCTTGATGGCAGTGGCCTGCTGAGACATTACTAAATCTCATGGATAGCTTATAATAGCGTAGAGTCACAACGCATAATTATAAAATTATGTGATATGACAGAAAGGAGTACGCCGTATGTAAATACGACGCTTACAGCCATACTGTCGTATCATTTTCATGTTGAAGCCTGAAGGCGTTACTGTCCATCGAATATAAAACAAAGCACCGAGATTAGAACTAGAAGTATTTACAAATATATATGAAACAACATTATTAAAATAAGAATAAAGCGCCCGGTTATTTAAATAAGAATACAATCAATCTGTAAAATTAATATGGAAGCCAATATTATGCAATTTCCAGAAAAGAATGACATCAATCGTATCAAAGACATTCGAAAAATCAATATAAATAACATCGACAGGGTGCGTAGCGTCATGAAAAGTGCTTAAATTTGAAAACTATTTTGAAGCACCTTAAAAGTGCTTAATTTTGAAAAAATGTCCTTAAAAATCGCTTAATTTTCTCGAGAAGTGCAAAGACGGCTTTTTGTTTTCCCACATATTGAATACGATAGTTGAAAGCATAATCGTAAAAGTCTGTTTATTAGATGTATCAAGAAAGCAAAACCAATTCTGACAAGGGATTTATGGGTTCTAACACATTAAAATAACGCTTAAAGGGCCTTTTTTGCCCATTCTTTCTTCAACAATGTGCTTTGCCGTTTATTGAAGTATTGAAAGAGTCATCCGGAAGGGGCAGTAAGAAACATGTACTTGTTGCGGCTCAAAAACGTTCGAAATTTATTTTAATAAAACTTCTCTAACATTAAAAAATGTTTAGTGTTTGAGATGTTGAAGAATTGATTTAAATTTTATCTGATGAGTGTATGTTTAACCTTTCATGTGTTGTGTGTGGACGCTGTTACTCTTTTCTATTAAAAAAAATAATTAAAAAACTTATTTAGAACATGGCATTGATCTATCGTCAATTTCGTGACATTTTTGTCAGTCTTATGATGGTAACCAATCCAGAATGCTTAGTTCTTAGCTTTATAAGATTATAAATAAATTTTTTAAATTTAGTGAGTTAATGCAGGATGAAATTTACACTTTCTATCCCAGCTATGTTGAATCTTGTTGGTTGCTGCATAATTAAAAATCAAATACAAACTGTTTGGTCATGGCATGCTTCTACTTCAATGGCAGCATTTTCAGAAATGATTTATCTATTTAAATAAACTGGTAGTTTATTATTTTATATAATATATTGAAAAAGGATCACAAATCTTGATTGTTAATCTTGCAAAAATGGATTTAAATTTTTAGTATTGATAGTTTTTTTTTATTTTTATGGCCCTTTTTTGTGTTTGTCGAAACCAAAAAGACATTATTTGTTTTACCATAGAAGACGTTGTGCAAATACAGAAATAAAAGTTTAAATTTAAAAAATACATTTAAAATTAATTAATAGTTTTTTTTTTCAATAAAAATTATTGCATTATTATAAAACAGAAAATAAGCTATGCTTAGAAAATACGCAGGTTTACGTATGCGTACATGCACAAAGGTGCTTAATTTTTTTTTTTTTTTTTTTTTTTTTTTGCTAAGGTGTTTAAAGAGTGCTTAAAAGTACTTAATTTTTGCAGCAATTTCTCACTACGCACCCTGACAGCTTTTTTCCAAATAAAAATAATCTTTTTGTTGTTGAACAAAGTAATAAATCTGTAGTAATTCAACGATTTCAAAATAATCCAATCTGAGCTAACTTTTAACTTGGTGGAAATTTTTTTTAAATATATCATGATTTCAAATATTTTTATAATATATTATGATATTCAAATATTCAATATACATTGCTAGCCATTGAAATTGCAACACCAGGAAGGAATAATTTGCCGAATTTCAAAATCACATGAAAGGAAGATGAGGTTGGGATATGCAAATGATTTGTATTTCCGCGCACTTAGACGACGCAGGAGGGAGAAACGGCATCTGAGGCACTGCATAAAAGAAAAACTGTGTAGTGGATTTTCCATTCGAAAAGCGCTTGGTAAAGTTGAAGTTTGCTCAGAATATCGTGTAATGCCTCGAATAAGAAGAAGAAATGCTTACCAGCAAGTGTCGGAATTTGATAGAGGCAGGATCGTTGCTTATGGAGAGTGTGGATTATCGTTTCGTGATATCGCCCGTCGCACTGGTCGAAATCCAACCACTGTCATGCGAATATGGAATCAATGGGTTGTTGAGGTTCATACTGAACGGCATACAGGATCTCAATGCCTTCCCATGACTAACGCCCGTAAGGACAAACAACCATTAGTTAGGAAATGGGCATGTTTGCTGCAAATTCAGTATCCGCTCGTACGGTGCGAAGACGTTTGCAGTAGCATGAACTATCAATACGGCGACCATTATTCCCTTAACAATGCAGCATAGAGAGAGAAGATGACTCTGGTGCGCCAATGACAAAGTTGGATACGGGAGTGACACAAAGGCGTCTTTTCAGATGACACTTTGCTCAGACAATGTCGTTTTTCCCGGTTCTGCGTGAAATATTCTGATGACTGTATATGTGTCCGGAAGCTTCGAGGGGACCGCACGTCGCTTGCCTGCATTTGATATGGGCATAAGAATTCTATACATAGTGTAATGGTTTGGGCAGCTATTGGGTACATGATACGCACATCTCTAATTCGGATTGACGGTAATTTGAAAGCAGAACAGTACATTTCTGACATCTTACGTAAAGTAATTCTGCCATATCACCGAGGCCTGCCAAACGCCATCTTCCGACAAGATAATGCAAGATCACATGTTGTACATCGTGTTCTGACCGTTCATCTATACACAGGGAATTCTATTCCTGTTTTAGCCTGCACGATCTCTAGATCTGTCACTTATTGAAAACATCTAATCATAGGTATCTGAGAGACCGGTCTGCCACAAGTCTCCAACTAATACGGTTGATAAAGTGTGTGTAGGCTTGAAGTAGTATGGAATGAGTAGTCCGTTTTTGTCGTCCAAGCGCGATCCACACCATGCCTAATCGGATAAAAGACATTTTAGCTACCAGGGTTGGTAGTTGTTTCTACTAATTTTGCACCTCTGTAAACCCCCAAACTGCTAACAAATTTAATCATTTTGTCTTCCCACCATACTGTTTACGTATAATAAATAACTTTTTTTTTCCTTCATGGTGTTGTAATTTTAATGGTCAGCAGTGCATATAGGATAAAAATTGCAACTGATCGATAATTTTTACAATTACCCTTTCTATGAGCAGCAGTGATTCTGGTTCGCTTCCGAAGATCAGTAAACGTATTCGTTCCCAAAGACGAATTAACTAAAATTAGAAGATGATATATAAACAATTCTGTATACCTTTTACAAATAAAATAGAATGAAGATTTTAACAATGTGGGAATGCATAGTATGGTTCAAAGTTCAACATATAAACCGATCAGAGAAGAAGGAAACACAAAAGCGAGCAGAAATCAGATAGAAATGCTTGATCAATGAGCTAGATGGCGCTGTTCGCCAACGCAAAAATCAAAAAGATTTGATTATTGCCGTTCAATTTACCGATTTCGTGCGGAGAACAAGCAACAGTTTACGATAGCTGAAGCGATGGACATGACAATCACATCACAAATAATCAGCTGGACTGGTCTCCCCGAAACTTTTTAGCATACTTTCTAATAAACTTGTCATACCAGAGAACACCTTGCATGGTATTGGCGTATAATAGCTACCAAATATTAAATTTTAGAGTGAATTTAGCATTTTTATTGGATCTATCGTGTCATCCTTGGCGATTTATTTGGCTTTAATAGTATCCAAAATTCGAATTCACGTTTTTCTCAACCGGTTGAAACAAAGATTTAACACAAAACTGCACGTGTACTCACAAAATCTGATTCCAAATTTGATAAATTTGTCGTTGCATTTTTGAACTATCGTGTTTGTATATTTCTAAAGCACAGACCAACAGAGGTCAATCCCTCATTGGATTTGGCACAAAATTTGATAGCTATCTAAACTACAGATTTAATTCTGTGTAAGTCTGTCTTTTATAGCTATCATGTTAAATTATAGTTGAAATCTGACAGACAGACTTCCTCTGAGCGGATTTTGTTCAAAATTTGATAGAAATCGATAAATGTTGTATAAAGACAATATATCAAATTTCATTCGCTAGTCCAAAGCGTCTTTCAGTTATCCTTGTCAGAGACAGACAGATCGACATTTTCCAGAAATCTGTTTTTCGCACACAGAGAAGTCTACAACGAGGAGATTTGTCAAAATCTCGAATTCGAATTTTTTGGCGATTACTATACTTTCTCTATATTACATATACTAGAAAGTAAAAATCTCTATCACCGTTACAAATGCCCATAAACTGGTAGGATTTTTCAAAATAGTACGCCAATTCTTGAGCATCCGCTATGATGATTGCATTAGTTGTGGCAACTGTAATGCCATCTAATTATTACCGTGAGCACACATTGTTCAAGTGTAAAATTTCACCTTTAATTAAGTAAACATATATCTGTATCCGAGAGAGTGCAGTTTGTTATATATTTCCTCGTCGTTTTGGATAGTTTTTGAGCTCTCTATTTCCCATAATAGACAGATCTTGAATGCTGGTGTTGGTGATGAAAGCAACGATGATGATAAATAGTATCCTGTAATGCGGTCTCGATGTTCCCTAGTTGTGCCAAGATAACTTATGCCATCACTGTTTCGGAACCGTGCATAAGATCGGCAGACATCGACAAGAATCCTCTGACCACAGCACTTTAGAAAACTAATGCGAAAATGGACTGAAAGATTCTTAAATTGAATGAGCACCGTATCTTTTGTTCTGAAATTCCAGTATTCAGAGTGATTAAATTTGTAATTTTATGCTAATGTATGATGAAAAAAAATTCGACAAGAATCTACTGAATTCAATCAATATTCAAGATTTTCATCAAAAAGTTCTGTTTTGTGCCTCCTTTAAAGAACATTCTTGTCATTATTGTGGTAGTGTGTTTAAGAACGTGAAGATCTGCCTTTAACTGTCTTGAGCATACATCTGTTATAAGACTTTGCAATCTAGCCCAGTTTATTTTCTGCTTTGTGCTTCCTTGAAAGATCATTCTTGATAATATCATGGTAGTGTGTTTAAGGTCATATGCCTGAAGACCCGCCTTGAACTGTCTTGCGCATACATCTGTTATAAGACTGTGCAATCTAGCCCAGTTTATTTTCTACTTTGTGCTTCCTTGAAAGAACGTTCTTGATATTATCATGGTAGTGTGTTTAAGGTCGCATGCCTTAAAACCCACCTTGAACTGTCTTGAGCATACATCTGTTATAAAACTGTGCAATCTAGCCAAGCTTGTTTTCTGTGTTTCCTAGTCATCAAAAGATAAATAATAAATCAGAAAATCCGTGCAAAATTTTCACATATTCAACTTTTTCCTGCCCATTCTACCAGTAAAAATAACTTTTTCTAGCTCTCTGTGATAGAAATAATTATTCTTATATTATAAATAATTAGGAAAACAAAAGAATCTGTCCTTCAAGGAAATTTTGAAAAACACTACACTGTATTGTAAAAAGCACTATTTAAATGAACAACACCCCCTAAACACTATTGAAACTTTTCCTATTGCCTAATTTCATCATAAACTCTAACGCCATCTATTAATTCAATAAGAAACAAAAAATATGAAAGAATCGACCCCCCCCCCGGTTCCTTAAAAGTTATAGAAAATACTTTCAGAAAATAAAAAGCCTGTTAAAAGTCCACGAGGCCGCTCTCACATACCCTCCCCATACATCCCCTTGCCACGTAAGCACCTGATTTATTTGTTATGTCCGGAAGTAAAGAACTTCGTGTTCACACACTCCTAGACCTGTCTCTCACATACCCCGCAATACTGCAATAGTTTACCGAAAAATCTATTCCTGCATCTGTTCCTGAAAAACTCCTGTTATTGCATATCTTTTTAAACTCATCACAATTGAAAAACATAAGTTATATAAATAGCATATTGTATTGATCTTAAAATCAAATTCTTCAATATAATAGTAAATTCTTAGTAAAGCAACTACGTTAAATAAATCAATAAATTATATAATAAATTATATAATTAATTTCTTTTTATTTGATGAATCTTATTTAAATTTAATTAATTTGAGTAACAAAATAATAAAATCATAATTATAGGTAATTAATAAAAGTAAATAATCTATATATTTAAACTTGTTATCATGTGAGAACATGATGTTGTTTTGGTTTGAGGTTTTTGAAGCTACAAAATGCACGGGCAGAAAATAGCGATTTATAGATTTTGAGGCATCAATTTTTCGCTTTTAGGGGTATCAGAAAATGATAAAGAAGGTAGACACATTAGATGACTTATCGCCAACAAAAAGTTACAACTTGGCGCGAATGTCCGCCATGCATCCGATTCTACTGTTTTGGCAATTAACTGCAGGATCGTAAGAGGTTAACACCCGAAAAAGCATAAATAAGAAAATGGGAATTAACTCGCAACAGAGAGGAGAAGTATCAAAAGTTTTATATGCAGTTTTTTTTTTTTTTTTTTTAATTTTTTTAGCTGGCTAAATTTTGGAACTTGAATGATTTTGAGAGGGGGGGGGGATCACCGCTTTTCTAAAAATTGACGATTGCGCAATACAATAGTCACGTGATCATTCCAAAGCAGTTTAAACCAAATTTTTGGAAAAAAAAAAGGCTTTGAGATAAAATTTTGGAGCTTGAAAGATTTTAAGATGGGGGGGGGGGCACGTTTTTTTAAATATCGACGCATGCGTAATCTGATAGTCCCGTATTTGTTTCAAACTGGTTTAAATTGGCTAATGACTTAAACAAATTAAAACAAACAATTTGAAAAATAATAACATTCTCACATGATAACTTCAATAGCAGATTTCAATTTATATATATATATATATATATATATATATATATATATATATATATATATATATATATATATATATATATATATATTTGTAATAATGCAAAAGGATATTGGCTAAAGTATTAAAAAATACCGCTCCCATCGCAGTTCCCAATGCAGCTCCCATTGCAATTCAAAGACCAGGTTTTCAACTTAATTCCTCCTAGCAAAAGCCAGCATCCTTTTGTCCAATTCTTTCTTCCCACTGCAAATTAAATTATAGATTGCGTTAAGATTATATCCACCAATTAAAATTTATTTTGCATATTAAATACAAGTTTATAGCTGCTTTGACTACAATTTCTCTTTTACATTTTTAAGGTCTTTTGAAGTTAAAGTTACAAATATATATCTCTCTAAAATAAAGGGTGTTCCAAAATTAGCGCTAGATTTGAATTTCCCACCATCAGCGCAGTAAAGTGTTGGCAACCCTGTTAAAAAAAACATTTGACAGCTGATAGCTTAGGGTTAGTGAAAGTGGACGTTACGCGAGAGAACAGCGTTGAACATTTCATTGTTGAAAAATATTTCAAAATTAATAAAAGTCTGGCGGTCACATTTTGAAAGTTTGGGAATTGGCCCCCTAGATCGGGAGATTTAATACCATTGGATTTCTTTTTACGGGGTTATTTGAAGTCGAAGGTCTATGCCAACAAGCCCACAAGCACGCGTACATTGAATGAGGAAATTCAACGCTGCATCAACCACATTATGCAATTCAGCCACATTTATGCAAAATAGTCCTGGAAGATTTCGACAAATGAGTGCGTGTGTGCCAGTAAAGCCGTGGAGGTCATTTGCCCTATGTGTTATTCCATGCATAACCTTATTCTATGTACTTTACGATTTAATAAAAATATAACAATTTTAAAAAAATATGTTTTTTATTTGACTTAAATTTTTTAACACATTGTTCTTTCGTGTAACTCTCCATTTTTACTAACCCTAAACTATCAGCAGTCAAATGGGCTTTTTAAAAACAAAATTGCGGTAATTTTGGGACACCCTGCATTTCCTATCGTTGCTTGACTTGCTCCTAACAAAATAACATGGTATTAATGTGTGTCACAATTTCATGTTTAAAAATATTTGTTGAGGGTTTAATAAACATCAAACTACTACGCATGAGAGATTTAATTGAAATGAAACACAACCAATATTCTCACTGTACCAACTGGTAGTCAAAGGCGGCTGAGTTATAAATAAAAATTCATATGCTTAGTATAACTTTGGCAGTTACGTGACCGAAAAAAAAGAGTCTTTTTAATGACTTTCAATTTATTTTGCCACGGGAGGCATATTTTTTACACAAGGACAAAGACGATCTCTTGGCTGGGAAGTTGTTCATGCAATGTGTTAGCGCTGCACGCCTTCGGCGCGTAGTTAAAAAAATTGCTTCATTTAAGGCTCTCGTAGTAAATTTTTGCTATTAATTTGATTTAAGGGTGCTATAAATATGTATTGCTCATTCCAGTATCATAAGACTACCACTTTTCGGCGATTCTACCGGTAAGGGGGTGCGATGCGGAAGGACGAGCATATTTCGGTAATTCTTCGCCCTTCTTTGACCTTGATTTCCACTCACTAAATACTTTTCCCGTTCATCCCCCCCCACACACACACATGTGTATGTGAGTGCCGTGTCGTTTCCCATCACATTATTCCATTTTAACTTAAAATTAACTTTTAACTTAAAATTGCAATGACATTATATAATTTATATAATATCATTAAATGTGTTTCCGAGATTATCCACTATTGTTAATCTCAAAATGTTATCTAAAAATTCAACCACAAAAAAAGCGTTTTCACATCAATCATTATTATATATATATATATATATATATATATATATATATATATATATATATATATATAAGCGAAATACCACATTTTAATAATAAAAATCTTAAATTAATTCATCATAATTTAATGCTTACGCCTCTTACAGTAAATAAAAATTGCTCTAAAGTATTTCATTGTGAATTTTTTTTCTCCCACACAATTAGGAGTTATCCTCAGTTTTTAAGCTTTTTAAGTTCGCAAATAACCCGAGTTCACCTTATTGTTAAATGCGAACATCTCCTCTTTTCATCCTTTCTCTCACTCCTATTTTGATTATATAAACGCGTCTTGGCGCATGCGCAAAAGTGCGGAGGGTTTTCGAATACATGAATGAACAGCATTATCCTGTTGACTCATTTATCGTATCATAATTTTTGCAATTACTTGGCCGAAAGGAAAAGATTTTTTTAAAAAATTAACTTTAATTTATTTTACCACGACAGGCATAACATATTCTTTTTAGTGGTTTTATTGTGAAATTCCGATAGATATTTATTTTACACTTATCGAACTTAGAAAAGAGAATCATAGGTATCTTTGAAACACCAGCATAGAATCCAGGAATGTTTATCCCCTGTGGCATGAGAAACAAAGAAAAGGGATATTTTTTAGAGCGCGTGCTGTCAATAATTAAATAAAAAAAAGTGGGACTTGGATCAGGAAATAAGAGAAAATGTTTAAATTTTGCAGCATAGATTAATTTAAAATAAAAATAGAGAAATAATCAGGATTTAAATTAAATTAAGAGATATCACAACATATATTATGCAAATGTCCCATATGTCCCTTTAAATTTGCAGTGCTTAAATGCAAAACTTCAAATATTTATAACAATAATAAAATATCAGATATAACATCAGATAAATTGTTGCTTGGTAGCAACATATAATGTATGGTGAAATAAAAAAAAATTATATTTAACAATAACACTTGATGGTATGTCAATGAACCCACAAATAAAAGCATTTTTTTAAATCATATTTTTTAGAACCGCAATGACCTGACGGTAAGATCAAGGTATCTAGATTAGAGAGATAAAAGTTCGAAATCCGATTCCACTTAAGAACTATCACATTTACAAGCCTGGCGCAGCCTAAATCTGACAAAGTGGGCCAAACATCTTCCCATAGGTATACTGATTGGGTTTAAAGTAAAGGAATACATTCCAAAACAGCCCTAGTGATATTTTCCAGAGGGATGTTAATAAACAACTGAACCATATATTTTTTATATAAATATATAAATATTCAAACTAATAATAATTTTCAATCAAATTAAAATTATACTATACAAAATATTTTTATCGTATGCATTATTTTTAATTAAAATATGAATATTATTTGCACAAAACTTCTATAAATCTGGCAGATTTATAGAAAAATTCAAGACTATGCGAAAAATAAAAAATAAAGAAAGAAAAAAAAAACACCTAAAACTAATTTTTTCCTTAAGTTATTAAAAATTTGTAAAGACAAACACAAAATTTAAGAATGAAGATAAATGATTAAAATAATTTAAAATATCAATAATATTTTCAGTCAATTTGAATAGACACAAATCAATCTGTTCTACATTGTAGTAATTGTAGTTTTAAATATAAAAAAAATTAATTATTTAATTAATTGTCACGAAACCTTATACTTTAATTTATGTGAGAGTAAAGTTCGAGAAAAATCTATGGATTTCTATAAACCGCAAACTATTTGTGAGTTTCGCATTCATTTCTATATTTAGATTCCCATTTCAGTTACAAATATAAAAATTTATTTTAGCCTTTTTCTGTTTCATTTCATATTCTTAAAAAAAAAGTGTCTATTCTTTATGAAACTGAACAATAGCAATGTGGGTGTGAGTGGGCTACCGCCGTTGCCTAGCAACCGTTATTTTTAGATCCAGTCCACCACTGCTTATAGGCATCATGCTCGCCAAAATCGGCGATAGAATTTGGCCAAAATCGCCAAAGTATATCACAATAAATGTATATAAAGTATATCACAATAATAACCATCAGTATGAGATTTTTAAGTCTCCATGTCTAAAATTAGATATTTCTAGTAAGTAAGAGAAATATAATACCAGAGATATGTATACAGGTAGAACCAATGGGAAATAAGAATCCACAGTACGACAAAAAGAACAACGTCAAATAAATGTAAGAAAGGTAATAAGAATTAGAAAATACTTACATTAAACTTAGGGTAAAAGAAACCACTACGCTAATTTAGGCTTTCTTAGAAGTCTAAAATAACATTATAATCTTATTTGGAAAACTGTGGGACGAGAAGAGATCTCCTACCGGACCAGACCGACAATGGACATTGAGTGTAAACAGCTTGGCGAAAACTCTGCTGAAGAACGCTCACATAACGGATCAATACACAGCCAAGGAGGATTGAATGTAGAAGAAATATTTCGTGGAAAGTCACCAAATTAAAGATAAAGTTGACAACTTGGCGTATCTTTTAATCACAGCCCCATTGTTAGATATCATATTTGAGATGCAATTGGCAGCACCCAAGCGGTGAAAATATAAGCCTTGGCGGAGTTTGGTGCAAAGCGTTCTTTCCCGGGAATCCGGGTTCCCGGGTAAACGCTTCATGGTTTTTTTGTATTCCTGGAAATAGCATTTGGTTCGGGGATTTCTCGGAGGCGAACCCGCAAACACACAAAATTATAAACATTAAAATGTGAATACGTTCGGTGTGGTTTTTTGAAAAACGTTCGAAAATAGTTATATTTTTGAATATTTGCTTAAAAGCGATTGAAAAAATATCTATGAAACCAAAATACACCAGTTAAGTGACAAAGTTTTTTTTTTTTTTCTTTCTTAAATTGGAAAAAAGGGGGGCATTTTATTTTTTGGCTAAAATGTAGTATAAATCAAAAATCTTCTGTTAAATGACTAAGTGTTTTAAAAATATTGAAAAAAAAAATTAATAGATTTTTTCGCCCTAAAATGTGGTATGAAGAGAAAAAAAATCTAGTTTGGAGGTTTATCAAATGATTTACTTAAAATTTTGCAGATAGTTTAAGAGATATATTATCTAGTTCTGAGCTAAGAAATAAGTTGTATTTCTATTCACTCTTTAAATATTGGAGTTCGACTGATAAAGAATTTAATTTAATTTTTTTCTCTTTATGAAGCACTAAAACAGCTGTAAAATATTTTTAAATGAATAGAATACTTATTCTTTAATTCCTGAACTGCAGAATTATATATTAAATTATTATGCCAAATATGAACAAAACATATGCATTAGATTTTAATTAATGAAGTTTTTCGTAAAAAAATTCCATCAAAGATAGGAATTTGAGAAAATAGCATTTAAATATGTAAAATAGCATTAAAATCTATGTAAATACAAATATAAAAATCAGTGTAATTTCCCAAAAAATATATTTAGAAACAAAATTCTAACGGTTTTATAAAGAAACTTTTTCAAATATTAAATTTGAAAAAAATTAATTCCCATTAAATTTCCAAAAAAATAGAAACAAAATTCTATCGATTTTATAAAGAAACTTGTTCAAATATTAAATTTGAAAAAATTTCCCAAAACAATTGATTTTTCAACGTAGTCACCTACTTTTTAAATGAGCATATGTCTCTAAAAAGATTTTAATTTTTCCTGGGCAGAAACTGGAGCTGAACTGAAAAACATTATTACATTTTTATATCCTCCATTATTTTCGTAATTAGACTTTTTCAGATATTTAACCCTTTTGTGCATCGTGTAGCCATTCGTCGACATATTGTTATTTCCACTTATAAATTTCACAGCTATTCTGAAGATTAACAATTAATGTTCGGAAATCCTTTTTTAAATGCTTTTTGATAAAAATTTATAGAAAAAACTTGTAGATTATAATAGCAGTATTGGAATTAGATTTAAAGTAGAAACTTGGGAAAAATACCAGAACGGATGTTATATGAATAGATCTATCATCAAAAATGAAATCACTTTTTTTTTTGTTCTTGAAAAATATATATTGGTAAAAAGGAATTGATATTGCAAAATTATTCTAATGTGATATGTGTCACTGGGATATTGCTTAATTTATAATGTAACCATTTGGTACATTTTAATTTTTCTTTAATTTGACAAAAAAAAAAAAAAAAAAAAAAAACCTAAAAATTTTTTAAATAATTTTATTTAATTATATGCAGTTATTCAAAGTATTTTTTTTTTTTTGCAAAAAAATAAATAATGCATTGTAGGGTTAAAATTAAAAAAGGGAAAGTTGATGATAGTGAAAAGCTCTAATCGAAAATTTAAGCATTTGCATGTGTTCGGAAACCATTTTGTGAAATAATCTCTGAATGATCATTAAAATAAACATTTAATGATCATTATTTCTTTAAGACTTCATTTTTAATAATAGATACTTTAATCATCACAAATTTTTTAATCAACTAAAATTATGTAGTAAAATTTGATAAAAATTCATCAGTGTCACATTATGTAGTAAAATTCAAAAAAACATTAAAACAAAACGTCTCACATTAAAAAGAATTAAGGTTAAAACATAAATAACAAAACTAGGTTAAAAACATAAATGTAAAAAAAATTCGAATTTTTTTTTTTTTTTTTTTGCAACTTTAAAAAAATAAGTACTTTTTTTCTAGTGATTTTTTTTTAATTTTGTCTCACATTAAAACAAAATTAAGGTTAAAAAAAAACTAGGTTAAAACATAAATAACAAAACTAGGTTAAAAACATAAATGTAAAAAAAAAAAATCGCTTTTTTTTTTTTTTTTGCAGTTTTAAAAAAAATAAGTACTTTTTTTTCCAGTGATTTTTTTATTTTGTCTCTGTCAATTAGAAACAAAGTTATAGCAAACTATTGATATGTAAGAGATGCTTATTTATAAGCATTTAAAAACTTTAAATGCATTTTCTGAAGAACGAGTTTTTTTTTTTTTTTTATAAATCTACTGTACGAGTATCGTCATATCTCAAAAAATAATCAAGATATCTAAATGATATTTATAATTAGTGCTCGTTATATTATGCAGAATGTAATGAACTATGGATATGATATTGAATGCTCTAGAGGTCGATTTATCATTGTTTGATGTAAATATTGTTGAAAAAGATTCGAAAATTTTATAGATAATTTCATATATTATGAACAAAAATATTATTTTAGAATATAATTCTTAGATAATAGTTAACTACTTTCTAAGATCTGTTCCACATGTAATGTTTGAAAAATGAGAAACTGTAATAATTTTTTTTCTCTAGAACAATCCTAATTTTTGTAAATAAATGCTAAAATTACATCAAAATATGCTCTCTTTCTTTTTTCCAAAAGCTACATATATATTTAAATAATTTCCCGTTTTCCATCATTTTAGATATATTAATAAAAAAATCATCATATAAACATTGGTTTTTTTTTTTTTTAATCTGCTCCGAACTTTATAGAATACCTTAAAAGTATAAAACTGCAATTAAAGAATGCTGAGATACTTTAAACACGTTTATCTGGTGGATGTACTAGAATCTAATAAATATTCTCAAAAATAAATTTTTTATAAAATTTTGAATTGAATAATATAAAAGTTTCTTAATATTTGCACAACTGTCAATACAATAATTAGCTATAAAATTCAAAATTGAGTATTTTGTAAACATTGTAGTGCATTCCCTAAAGAATGATATGTGAAATCTACCTACCAAATTTGGAAGTTGTAACACAGAAATAATTTGAAAAATCATGTCACAAGAATAAGAGTTTTATGAAATGTTCGATTTTGAGAAAAATGCATTTAAAGCACAAAAACATATTTTTTTTAATGTTTGTCACATTTATACATTTCACCCTTTTATTTCTCCTCCGTGTCATTTTATACTTATTTTTTTTTAATTCCATGCAATGAAGGCACTCTTTGACTTATTCACTCGCTCCTTGTCGAAAATAAGTTTTCAAAAAATATATATATATTTTTCGACATATTTAATTCTGAAATTAAAGTTTTAAATCTACTAAATACTTTGCTAAACTGTGTAACTACCATTTCATACCCAATGTCTAAGTTTGCAATTTCAAAAAAAAAAAAAAAAAAAAAAAAAATGGGGGGAGGGAATCTATTTCTAAATGAGACCATTTAATCTTTCGTATACATTATGCATTCAATTCGAATATAAACACCAGTTTAAAATTCACACTCATATAGATAACTCGATATATGCAATCCATATTAGAAATAAATAAATATTAAGCTTAAAAGCAAAAATGGCATAGGAAATATTTACTTTTCTGTTAACTTCAAAAAATTGCTTTAATATTCAGTTAGTAGTTTCTAATAGTTGCACTTTGCTGGGATTAAGCTGCATTTGCGCTTTTCCACTAATTGCAAAAGTATAAAACATTTTGCAATTTTCTTCTCTTTTGGATTAGAACCATGGATTCTGAGTTGTTGAGGTTAAAAGAAGCTTTTTTTCTTTCAGGCTGATTTTTGCTTTTAAAATTAATATTTATTAATTTGTTATTTGGATAGGTTCATTTGTGTTTTAGATACAGCAGTATCAGGGCACTCTAAATACAGTGCATCTTTCTTTTAACAGTTTTGACATGGGAAATATTTACTTTTAAGATAGTTTCAAAAAAAAAATTGTTTTAATTTTTGGATGGTAGTTTTTTTATAGCTGCACTTTGCTGGAATTGCGCTGCATTTGCGCTTTTCCACTAATTGCAAAAGTTTAAAACATTTTACAATTTTTTTTCTCTCTTTTGGATTGGAACCATGAATTCTGAGTTGTTGAGGTTAAAAGTTTTTTTTTTTTTTTTTTTGCTTTTAAAATTAATATTTATTTATTTATTATTTGGACAGGTTCATTTGTGTTTTAGATATAGCAGTATTAGCGCACTCTAAATACAATGCATCTTTCTTTTAATAGTTTTGACTTGGAAAATATTTATTTTAAGTTAGTTTCAAAAAAATTGCTTTCATTTTTGGTTGGTAGTTTCTTGATATATGCAATCTTTGATATATTTATTATGACTTTTGATAATCTTTGGGATTTACCTCAGTATTTTATGTTTTGGATAAAATTTGGTATAGCCAAATTTTCATCCAATTTTCGTTCAAACCTCTTTAAGTTCGAATTATATCTGCTATATCTGTGAAAATGATAACTCAAAAACGAATATGAAAACTCAAAGCCACATAGCATAATTTCCATAAGCTGCGTGTTTTGTTTTTTTTGTGTGTGTGTGTGTTCTTTTGAATAAATTATTTTTTTTAATGAACCTCTTTATTTTGAAGCTTTTGTTAATTTGATGGTCTTTTGGTTTGATATATGCTGCCTGCGTTACTGAGAATATACAACATTAAAAATATTGTAATAATAAAAGACAACCGTTGAGATTTTAACCCACGTATAAGTACTTTTATTAATCTTTTTTAAATTGCTATTAATTGCACTATATTTGCCAATGACAAGCATTTAATCCTAAAGTTTGGCAATGACGCTTTTAATCCAATTAATGTTTACAATTGAAATATTTAAATGCACAACAGAGAAGATAATGATTCAATATTAATTAAGAAAAGCAAACGATTTTTTCCTCCAACGGAAATGAAAATTCAATCGTTAAATTCGTATTCTCAATCATAAAATGTTATAGTTTGCATTTAATTGAAAAAAAGAATATTTGCAAAAGATAGTTAATTCCTTCAAATATGTTTAAAATGCAGAGGTAAACTTTCAGTTCTTGCCGATTAATACAAACTTAGGCACTTGTTAAAATGATAATAATTAATCAATAATATAAACTTTGTAACAAATTTAAGCGGGGGGAGAAAGGAAAATTAATTGGTATGTTGTCGGAAAAAGATACTGATTCGTATTAAAATACTTTAGAGCAATTTTTATTTACTGTAAAGGTCCAAAACATTAAATTATAATCTAGAAATGAAAGATTTCTGGTTGTAAAAATTGTTAATTCCATTTTTTACAAAATAATAAACATTTTTCAATGATAAAGCACTTTTTTTATTTGTTGTTGCATTTTTTTATAACATTTTGAGATTAACAACGACAGATAATCTCAGTCACATTTAACGATATTATACAAAATATTCTCCGCGCAACTCCTAAAAGTTTTTTTGCCTCTTCAATTACCCATACAAGCAATCAATATACAATTTTAAATTAAAATAAAATAGCGCAATCAAAAACGGCATGGCCCACACATGCACGTGAAAAAAACCGAAGCAAAAAGTATCTAATGGGAGCTGAAATCAAGGCCAAAGAGTGATGAAGAATTCTGGAAATGCGCTCATTCTTCCAGGTAGTACCCCTCAGCGTAGTAGAATCGTCAAAAAGTGGAAGTCTCGTGATACTGAAACGAATACTAAGTGTTCTGCGAGTTCAAATGGATGATTTTTGTACTTTAAATTAGTATGAAAGTTACTTTAAAGATTACTGTTTTTCGAAAAACATTTAAAAGTCTATTTCTTCAGCATAATAATGTTTGAGTTAGGATATTGTAAAATACCTTTTCATCACTTTTTTTCTGAAAACACAATACATTTGAAATTGTAAAACAACACTATTAAAATTAGAGCCTCAGTGCTTAGGCGTTTCTACTCAGTTTGAGGTAATAAGTAGCAGAGGGAAAAACAGAAGAAAGTACCATTGGTTCGTCAGCTACGTAGAAGGATTGTTTATATAAGCTTAAGCTGTAAATTGAAGCAGTTTTTTAGATGCAATTTAAATTTCGGAAGAATCCCGCTGGAGGTTTAAGTAGCAAAGTTCATAGAGTAAGGAAAGGCGTATTTCCCATTGCAGTGGGCATTGTTAATCTGTTCCTTGATTGAACAGAATTTTGAGTTGATTAAAAACAGAAACAGAATTGAACAGAAATTTGAATTTTGAGTTGATTAAAAAATTTTCTTGAAAGTTCTTTGATGGAATCATATAGCTGTTGAGTTTTAAGATCTCTGTATAAAATATGATTCCGGATAAACCATGGAGCATTGATAATGATACGAAGTATTTTATTTTGTAAACCTTGAATTTCGTTTGGGTTCGTTTTAGCAGCGAGTTCGCAAATTTGAGCAACGTAAGCTAGAATAGGTCTTAAAACGTGTTTGTAAAATAACATTTTAATGTTTAGTCAAAGGGGGGGGGGGCGTTTGCCAATGAGTGGGATAATGAGGTGAACTTTAGCCCAGCACTTCTTTTTAGTACCTTTGATATGATTTTTAAAAGTGAATTTACTGTCTAGGATCAGTCCAATTAACTTGATTTCTTTTTCCTAAGACATATTAGAGGGCCGCAGTGGTCTGGTGGTAAGGTCTCTTTCTAAGGTCTAAAGGTTTCAGGTTCATGACTCGATTCCGCCGAAGACTCGTCGTGTAAGCGGGTCTGGTGCACATTAAAATCCGTCCAGGCCAAACGTCCTCCTGCTGGGGGGTATAGTGTGGAGGGAGGATGGCAGCTCAGGTGTCGTCCTTCTCATCTGACCACGCTTCAAAATGACGAAATCCGTCCCAAAATAGCTTTAGTGTTGCTTTAAAACGGGATGTTAATGTAACTAAACTAAATTAAACTAAAACCAAAACAGATTATCGTCGAAGAATGTGAGCATAGGTAGCATACTAGATATTACATAAGTGTACATGTTAAGTAGCATTAAAATGATACTTTTGAAGTGTTAAAAAAATAAATGAAAACAAAAATAGGGAAGCAAAATTTTACAAACAGGGAAACAGATATTGAAAACGACAAAAATATTAAAGTAGCATTTATTTATTTGCTTGTAAGTGGAAGAAAATTGCTATAATTTTACTTTAATCTAATTCCAGCACTACATGTTTTCAACAAATAAAAGCAAACGCTCATTTAAATGCGTTTAATGCACACTAGTACACTAAAAATGATTTTTGATTTGTTTTAGACTTTTTAAAAAATTGCATAACTCTATTGTCAGCTTGTATGATAAATTGGCAAGGATTTCCCTCAAGATTTCAATATGGAAGTAAATAAAAAAAAGTAATTAAAAATTTTGACTTAAATATTTTATTACCAATTGTAACTTACTGCATTTATAATTTTTCATTGATTTAGAAAAATTTTCCAGCATTATTCTTCCTAATTTAATTGAAAATTAAATTTAAATTTAATTTATCTAAATTGAGCGACGATGGCGCCTTTAAAATAAATCAGAATCCGCGATATCAGCGATGTTGATTCTACTTAAAAAGGAAAATCGCGCTATAAATATTGGAATTCGATGTAAATAGTTGAGCTCAAAATTGTTTTTTTCTTTAAATAAATAATATAATAATAGCAATTCTTTTTATGATATTAGCTTTAGAGATATTGGTGATTTAATAATGTTTTTATTACCTTTAATTTTTAGTAATTTTCTCAATATTCATTGACTTTGAAATTTAATGTTGATGTGATGTTTTAACTCCGTATTTTCGTTAGAGCTCATTACTTTCTCGCGTAGGTAGCATAGAGAAAATAGAATCGTCAAAAAATTCGAACTGGAGAATTGGAACAATCTCCACGTTTTAGATCTCCCTGAGTTCAAAAAGACATATTTTTGGAACATGTCCGTCTGTCTGTCTGTGACAAAGTTAACTCAAAAAGCTTTAAGCTATAGAGTAGAAACTTGCTATGCGGTCTTTACACCTAATTTGTAAATATCTATCAATTTCTGAGTAAACTCTGTTTAGATGATGTTCGTGAATATAAATTAAATTCGTAAATATAAACTGTTTGAATATAAATTAACACGATAAATAAAAAACTAAGAAAGCTAGATAGATAAAATTTGGTGCACAGATTTAACATCTATAGTGTAGTCACCTGTCAAATTTTGAGCAAAATCCAGCAAAGGGTTGATTGTCTGTCGGTCTGTACTTTCAGAAGCATGTGAACGGAATAATTCAAAAACTCTTCCATATAAAAAAAAAAAAAAAAAAAAAAAAAAAAAAAAACACCTCAATTTAAATTTAAAAAAAAAAAAAAAACTTCCATTTCATAAAAATTCCATTCAAAAAACTCCCACACATAAATTGATAGATTAAATGTATCAATTTATGTGTGGGATTTTGTGAAAACAAGTGAAGTTTTGTATCATGTCTTTGTTCCAATGGGTACAGAAAAATGTGTCTAAATCACAAATTTGATTTTCGGATACTATTACAGACATGCAAGGACTAATCACCATAACACTGGCCAATGTTGGCGCATAAGATTCAGTAAAAACACTGAATTCACGCCGAGAATTAATATTTCGTAACTCTTGTACACCAATGCCATGCAAGGCATTCTCTGGAATAATAAATTTATTAGAAAGTATGGGGGAAAGTTTTGAGAAGACCACTCCAGCTGGTTTATTTTATGTTTCATTTGGCTATTTCCGAACATTTTTCACTCTTCCCCCCCCCCCTTTAAAAAAATATAAGAGGGGCATACCTTATGTGAACAAGATTGCAATGTAAAATATGTATCTTCAACTTCGCATTATAAAATACGTCGAAACAATTTCGACACTCCTAGATCTACAATATATACACGATGCAAACGCCTATACGGAAAACCACCACTGGCTAAAAATACTTTATTAGCCGTGCTCAAAAGATTTTTAGAAGTAAAATTATTAATTCTAGAAGAATGAATTGATATTAAAGAAGAACGAATTTTGGCTAATGCAGAATTTGAGACTCCGCAAGAAATTAAAAATAGGAAGCTAATACAAATGAGAAAGTTTGAAATTATAGCAAATCTGGAGCTAGTAAAAACTGACCAGGAAAAATAATGCAATCGAAAAGCAGCTTTACAAATTGCCTAAGGAATATCTACTTTCATCACTGGAAAGTTGAACCAATAAAACTTAGTAATTGTTATGGATATAAAATGTTCTTTGTTCTAAAGAATTTACGAGAGACACAATGCTAGTTTAATTTGATTAATGTAATATTTTAATTTCTGGAGAAATCGTGTTGCTGCCGCAGTTATAGTTGATTTTTCATGTTTATCAATGTAAAACTCTTTGATTGAATAACCTAACATAATAATGGCAAGGTTTTTCTCCGAGGACAAACTCTTCGCAATCAGAAAAGAAAATGGAAATGCTGGTCGAAAAATTTTAAATACTGGGCAAAAAGTTATAGAAAGTTACCAACAAATAACCCATGACAAACTTCCTACATTGTTTAACTAGAACGAATTCCAATTCAATTAACTCAAGTGCTTCACTCGGATTTCTGTCGGAAATTAATGTTCTCACATGATAACTTGAAATTTGCGATAACAGATTTCAATTTTTATTTTATTAATCCTGTTTTGCTTTGACAACATTTGTTAGTTTTTAAAAAGTGTATTGTAATAAAATGATCAATCGAATGAATCCTTTCAATAAAAAACAAAAGACTGAGGAGGTAACAGATTGTTACTATAATCCCTAAATTACATATTTGTAAAGTATTTCATCTAAACTTAGTAAAAAATGAAGTCTCCTAAGACGTCTGTATGTTTGAAAGAGAAAAGCTAAAAACTCGAGAAATACTTAATTGATATTGCAGATATTTGTACCATTTTGTAGGGCATTTGTTGGGGAAGGTTTTAGTATATTGAAGTCATATCAAAACATAAAAATGAGGTTTATAACTGCGATTTTAATTATTTTCCTGCGACGGTTCGCGCATGCGTAAAACAGCAGTATCTGTGCATTGCACTTATCCGCACATGCGCAAATAGCAAAAGCTATATCTATATGCGATGCATTTCTTTGTTTACGTCTGATTTTAAACAGTAATTCAAAACTCATTATGCAAAAAAAAAAAAAGACAACTTTCACGGAGCACATTAAATGCCAAAACGCTTCGTTCGTTGCGCGATAATGACAAAGTAGAGGAAAGAAACGTTCGGTTAGCGAATATCAGAGAATGAATGTCCACACTTAGGGAAGGAGGTTTGTCTGACGTTGCGCGACATGCCCATGTGATATCGGGTGGAGGCTAAACTTTAGTTTAAAGCTAATTTTCCCTCTTGGACGTTATGCCACGGCCAACGCTGTGCGGGTATTGCTAGTTATAATATAAAAACCAAACCAAAAACATATTGCTTCAAATATAACAATTATGTTCCATTCAACTTACAGACGGATTTCAAATTTCCTTGCTTGCTGTAAAGAAATGAATACACATATTCCATTATACGCAATATTGACTATAACTAAACTGTCAGGCGTACCAAATATATTTTTGGCGCCGAGTGACATACATAAAATTCTAAAAAATGGTGGTCGTGACATCTAATGAGTTAAAATATGTTATATAAAAGTTAAAGTATAAATGCGTCAGTATTAGGCATGAAATATTATCGTCCAAACAAATATTTCTGGTAAATTAAAAGTAATATCAAATAAAATATATTCTTAAAATAATCTTCAAACTGAAGTATAGGGACGGGGAGTAGGCGTGCCGTTTGTTCTAGAATTAAACGATATTAAATGAATTTTACAAGTAGGGCTGAATGAAGCCCCCGTAAAAACTATTAGCAATACCAATTCCATCTATTTAATTTACCAGACTTCCATCACCAGGTATTTTTTATTCATTCTTTTAAATAAACAGTGATATGAAAGAGAGAAATGAAAAAATAATACAATCTATTAAAGCAATTTAATGGGATTGTTTGTTGCTTCTTAAAAAGAGCAGCTTCTTTTTAAAAGCAACAAACAATCTCATACGAAATTTAACTTCCAATGTTTTCCCAAAATCTTTAGCAATATAGAATGTTTAATAAGAGAAGGTTTATCTATTTTCAAACATATATTATATTATTTTCTAATCTGTTTTTTTTCACAACTAAAGGTATGCTATCAAGTTTATTCTCTCTGATTTTTAGCTCATTAGATGGCGCTGAGATCGTTCAATTTATTTTTTATGATGATAGGCAATTTGACCAAGCCTTGTAGGCGTATTCAGTTTAATTTTATGGTCTGCACTGATAGGTTCAATTTTCTTCATAAAAATTTTTGGTGAAAAGATGAAAGTAAATAAACCGGAACAGAACAGTTTATTTACTTTCAATGAGTATTTCTTTGCTGATTTGAATTCTGAAATAATATTTTGCTTATTATTAATGTGTAATTTAATGTCTTTCATTTATTAATTCTTATCTTCACAAATTTTAATTTCTTGGGATTTTCGGGTCACGAGGTCAATATTCGGACGGAAGTCAAGACCCCTCCCAAAAAAAAAAAAAAAAAAAAAAAAAAAAAATCTGTGTCTGTGGATGACCCTTAAAAAAGTCTGCGGGCCGGATTTTTCATTTCCTTCTGTTTTATTCTAGTTAATTCATTATTGCATTTAAATTTAATATTTATTGCGAATTTGGTTAAGTTCATTTGTATTTTAGATGTAACAGCATTAACGCGCTCTAAATACAATAAATATTTTATTAGTTTTGATTCAGGAAATATTTAATTTTCATTTAATTTCATAAAAATTGAGTGATTTTTTTTTTTGGTTGATAATTTCTTTACATTCTATTTAAAGTCACTTTCAAAACAGTTAGTGAATAATATCTCGAATATAAAAAATCAAGATTAAAACTAATGGATGAATAAAAAGCATTTTACAACAAAAAAAATTACAACCCATTTTTTTATGAAATCTAAATACTCTAATATAAAATCTGGTAGAATTGTAAATTTCAGATGTAAAAAAAATTAAAACGTTTCTGTATGCGCGAATTTGAAAAACTAGACTAAAATCTGACACTTGATTTCGATTTAAATGGATTCGAGTGAATGTTTATTTCTTAAGAAATCAATAAAAGCAACAAATTCGATCACTGAGAATGTCGGGAAGGAATGTAGGAGATTTATGAACCACCACAAAGTAGGAAGATGCCTACTCAACTTATTTAATAATCCATGTTTCTTTTATATCTCTTTTTAAAATTTTCAGATGTAGTCAAAAGAAGAAGCTTCTTTGGAAATGTTACAACAGTTTACTTTAATTGAACGTACTGAAAGATCGTTTCATAGCTTTTCTATTTTTTTCACGAGTAAGATTCAATTCATCAATCAGTTTCTTAACACTAGGGAAAATTTCTTGTCGAGGTGCTGAAATATTCACTTCCTCCAGAGACACTGCCGATTCTAGAAATAGCTGAATACCTTTTTCCGATAAATGACATTCCTTAATGTCACTAATTCTTAGTCTTTCCAGTGGATTCAACTTTAATACTTCAATTAAGAGACTGTCTTCAAGACATAAAGCGTTGTCAATAGTCAATTCCTGCAGGGCCTTGCAGCTAGATAGGAGGAACCGAAAAGCATTTTGGTCACTGCCCATAATATACAGCTTCTTCAGAAAAAGCATGCTTTGAGGCTTGACAGGCCCACTGAGGGTTGCAAATCTACCTAATTCAAGGCTCTCTAAACGAGGGCATAAATCACAGATCACGTCTACTTGAATACGATTCTTGTCATTAAAAGTTAGATGCTTCAGCTTTCCCCCGATTACTTGGAGAAGTGAAAAGAAGTCTGCTTTATAATTACCATCACATTCCCAGAAACTTATTTTAAGGTGAGTCAGATGTTTCAAATGTCTCAAACTCTCCAAGGAATCTTTGTGACTCACATAAATTATCAACTTTTCTACAAAAGGGCATAGAGACACTGCAGTTCTTACTTTCTCAGGAAAGCAGGACTTGTATGAAAAACAATAATCAGCAAGTATAGTAAACAATTTATCTTTATTCTTCCCCCAACGACACATTTTTAATTGGAAATGAGCAGATTTAGTAGTATTGTCCGTTTCATACTTTTGCTCAGCGCCTGCTTGAATTTCTTCTAAAGTATTCAGGGAATCATTGCATCCTACTGAAATCAGATAGGGACAGTGCTGCAGAACAGCAGCTACAACGTCACCATTCCTTTCGAAACTATCGAACACTTGTAGATTTCTTAGAGATGACAACGAGGATAAATCCAAACACCCGCCCGCATAAATAATTCTTTGAAGAGACACGTGGAATTTGAGAACTCTCAATTCTTTACAATTTCGGAAGATATCAAAGTCAAGGAATTGCCACGAGTGGAATTCTTCTAATTTCGAACAGGAGCGTATCGCAGCATTTATCAAAGGCGTGGTTTCTGACCTCCAACTGAACAAAGAAAGATGTCTTAAAGTCTTGAAGCCATTTCTTTCTATTACTTCCTGAAATAAATCACGCTCATCTTCAAGATTGTATCCGCAAAAATCCAGGCGTGTCAATGAACCACTTGTTAAAAGCAGGAAAATCTCAGATATCTTTCGAAAATCACCAGATTCCATCACATCGTCAATGATTTTACTCGGGAGGCTCAAAAAAGGATTTACAGGACATGAAATCCAAATTCCTGCTTTCATATGGCGGGCCACTGCTTTCAGGCAAACTTGGTAAAACGATAATTCAGACATCCCAAAGCAGCTTGTCCTACAAATTAAAAGAAAAAAAGACAAAAAAATTACAAGCTAGGAAAAGAAATACGGTGTTGTTCCACTGCATTTTTCTTTTAACTTTTCCAAAAGGGCAGATTTTATTATTATTTTTTATATACTTGATTGATCATTTCCGATTCAAAAATTTTCGGATGCATACTCTCAAGATTAAACGTACAGCATAGCCATGGATAATAGTCCATTCTTTAATTTCGTCATTTACAACACTATCTGTTGCTTTTCTGCGATTGGCAGTGCATTTCGGCAGCACGATTTATATTTTGTTTTGGTTTACAATACTATATCTTTGGTCCCTTCAATATACATGCAAGTATACTGTATCTACTGCTGGCAATAGTATGGTATTTCTTTATTTATTGTTATTACAGACGATATCTAGGCAGGAATGGCAACAGCTCAAAGTTTGTTTTTGTTTTTAAAAAAGTACTAAAGGATATGTACGCACCAGAATAAACTAGGACTGTGTTTTGTCATTAAATAAATGTCATGTTTTTTTCCTTTTAAAACGACTAATGAAAGAATAATTAAGTACCTAATTACAAAATAAAACAACATGTACAAGCGGAATACTATGCACGTTTTATATTACAACTCGCAGTTAGTTCGAAGGGTATTTAAGAGGTTTCGTTTTCAACTTTATTTACGTATTATTTAGGCAAATAACAAATAAAAAGAAACATTCATATAAGAATTAGATTTTAGATTTTTCTCTTTCCTGACGATAAATTATTCACATTCTGTGAATATATTTAATAGCGAAAAATAACGATAAGATTCCATTTCGTGAATATATTTTCCAAAAATGCATTTTCTTTTTTCTTTTGATAATCACAGAAATGATTAGTTGCAATAAACAATTCGTATTGCTTTATACATAAAGGGTGTCCCAAAATTACCGCAATATTTGAATTTGCCCTTATTCGTGCAGTAAAGTGTTGGCCACCCTAGTAATAAAACCATTTGACAGCTGATAGTTTAAGGTTAGTAAAAATGGAAAGTTACACGATAGAACAACGTGTTAACGCAACATTGGAATTAAATAAATGATACTGTTTAATTTTTTCTTTAAATTGCTATATTTTTACTGAATCGTAAAGTACACAGGATAGGGTTCTGTACGAGAAGACTCGTAAGGGAAATGGTCTCAACTGTTTTGATGGCATAAACTCACACTTTTGTCGAAATCTTCCACGACTATTCTGCATAAATGTGAACGAATTTCGTTGACACAGCGTTGAATTTTCTGCTTCAATGCACTCGTGCTTGTGGGCTTGCTGAAAAGAACTTTGACTTCAAATAACCCAATAAAAAGAAATCTAATGGTGTTAAATCACAAGATCTAGGGAGCCAATTCCCAAATTTTCGAACTGTGGCAGGTCATTATTTTAGAAATATTGTTCAAAAATGAAAACACGTAGTTCTATCGTCTACCCTCTATTTTTACTAACTCTAAACTATCAATTGTCAAATGGTTTTTTAAATAAAATTGCTAACACTTTACGGCACGAATGACGGCAAATCCAAAAGCGGCCCAGCCGTTCGTCCAGTTCATTAAATTCGTTTATGTTAAATCAGTGTGTGATTCTTGTAATAGGAGCCATCTCTAAGCATTCATCTCAACCGGGCTTTCCCCTAGGGCCCGTGTGAGATATTTGATTTGATACATAATCCGATTAGTAGAGGCCTGTTTTTCGAGCCAGAGTTAACATATCTCTACATATATATATATATATATATATATATATATATATATATATATATATATATATAATTTTTAAAAGCAGAAGTCAGGTTTGAAGACATTAAAGAGACATTCGATTTCTATTTTTTTTTTTTTTTCATTTTATTTTGGAGAAGCACGCTTTATTTACAAGCAGGAGCGACGAATACACACATACAACATAGAACTATACAGAGCGAAAAAGGAGAATGAAGACCAACTGAACATTTTATCCCTAATCTTATATAACATGAGATTTCCGCCACGTGTCGATTCAATACACGTGTTGATCATTGACAAGGACAACGGAGGGATCATTTTCACTCGGCACGTGGAACTGATGGTGCATCATTTTTATAAAGCTTCAATTGAATTAATTAAACAGAAGTGGAATGGGATCAGAAACAAGAGAACACTTTAGAATGACTTTGACATGGGCCGAATTAGGACAAAAATTAGGAAATTACTTACGATTAAATTAAATTTTAAAATATCATAACACACACACATGTATAATGGAAGGTGTGTGGATGGAAATGTAATTTCAACATTTCAAAACAATAATTTAATATGTACAAAAATAATTATTTTCTTGAATTAAATTAATATATACCATTGTATTTATTGCTTCTTCTTCTCCGTTTGGAGCAGAAATTAATTTACGCAGTCCCAAAGTGTATAGCATAATCAAGTATTCATTTCGCCTATTTTTTCATTCATTAATTATGCTGATAATATATATATCTTATACACGATATTCTGGTACACGAAGGAACAAATAATAATAATAAATCAATTAATAAAATACACAGGCTGTTTTCCTTCAGACGAAGTAAGTCCAAAATTAAACACAGATCTGTCATTTGGATATATGGTATACATATAAAAGTTTATTATTTTAGCTGATGGTTTTTTAACTATGCAAGTCACATATTACAAAGACATAAATAGACAGACAACACCCCATTCATATATTTAATTAAATATTTAAGGCTTATCTACTATCTTGAAATAGAACCCAGGCCCACTGTCGAGGATCATATTTACTACACACACTCTAGTCAGGGCGAAAAACATACCACCTGATATTTTTTGCTCCTTCTTCGAGAATTTTTTTGTGATTTCTTCACTGTTATCGTCGATTAAAAATGGATGTATTAGAAGAAAATACGGATGACGTTATGTAGTTATTCAGGCTTTATTTTGTGCAACCGCTTTCAACGGGTTACAGCATTCGAATGAACAAGATCACATTTGTTGTAGGTGGCGCTCTTGCATGCCATGACGTAACATTCCGCCCGGCGTTGAAATATGCAAGATTTCAAAACACATTTAATTATACAATTAGCTTACATTTTCTAAAACCAAATAAACTATTCAGATGAAATATTTACAAGTGAACATCAAAATTGCAAAATATATATTAATTAATTTATATATATTAAATTTATATATTAAACATGATATAAATAAAATAAGTAATTACATACAATATATACAACTATCTTAACTATTTTAATTTTCAAAGTTATCCCTTATTGGTAAGAGACAAATTTTTGAAATAGGGCGTGTAAAAATACCTGTGTTAGTTTTTAATTTAACAACTCTTACTCTGCCTTCATTTCCATAAATTATCTCTAAAATTCTAGCCATTGCCCATTTGCAAGGAGGCAAATCATTTTCCTTTAACAATACTAAACATCCAACCTTAACATTATTTTTTTTTGAATTGCCACTTATTTCTTTGCTGTAAGTGGTTCAAATAGTCAATTTTCCAGCGTTTCCAAATTGTTTGAACACATTTGGTAGTATATTGCCAGCGCGACAACCTATTTTCAGAAATGTCTACAATTTCCGGTTCAGGTATTGAAGTTATTGGGCGTCCAATGATAAAGTGTCCAGGAGTTAAAACTTCATATTCATTAATATTATCTGATAATGGAATTAAGGGACGTGAGTTAAGTATACCTTCAATCTGAATTACTATTGTTTCAAATTCTTCAATAGTTGTTTTACTGTTAGCTAAAGTTCTATAAAGATGGTGTTTAAATGATTTTACTCCTGCTTCCCATAAGCCTCCGAAATTGGGAGAAGAAGGGGGTATAAATTTCCATTGGATTGATTCTGCGGATAGGTAATTGGCTAAAGTCTCATTAGTCTGACAAACTAGTTTTTTTAAGCGATTTAATTCTGAAGCTGCACCCTTGAAATTAAATGCATTATCCGACATCAATGTTGCAATGCGGCCTCTACGGGCGCAGAGTCTCTTTAAAAATGCAATGAAAGCTTCAGTCGTCAAATCTGTTACCGTTTCTAGGTGAATAGCTTTAGTTGACAAACATACAAAAATCGCTACATAAACTTTTGAATATATTCCCTTTCTTTGGTTTTTAAACTTTATTTGAAAAGGACCACAAAAATCTACCCCAGAATTTAAAAATGGAGAACTAGGAGTTACTCTTTCTGAAGGCAAATTTCCCATTAACTGGTCTAACACCCTAGGCCTTTGCCTAAAACATCTAATACAATCATGGACAATTTTTCTTGCAATACCTTTACCATTTAAGGGCCAGTATTGTAGTCTAATTTGATGTAACAAACCTTGTGCACCAATATGTAGACATTTTTTATGTACATGCTCAAAAAGTAACTTAGTGAATGTATGCTTACTGGGTAAAATTATTTGATGTTTAGATTCAAATGGCAAGTCAGAATTTTTAAGTCTACCGCCAACTCTAAGTAATCCTTTTTCATCTAGGAATGGATCTAAAGATCTTAACTTACTTGTTTTAGAAATATTTTTACCTTTATTTAGTGCATCTATTTCTGATTTAAATTCACTCAACTGAGCTACACTAGCTAAATATTCAGTACTTCTTTGCAGCTCCTCAGTAGTTAAATACTTACTTATCTTATTACGAGACTCCTTAGCTTTAGTGTTGTTAATAAACCTGAAAATAAAGCTAACTATTCTAATTAGTTTTATGAAATTATTTGTATGATTAAAAAGTTCATCATAAAAATTTGAATTAGAGTCATTAATGTTGAGAGTCACAACACATTTTAGTTCATCAGCAAAGGCAAAATCCTGCATGGATTGATTGTCTACTGGTTCATCAGTAAGTTCATCTGGACCAGCAAACCACATTTTATTTCTTATGAGTTCATCTGGACCAGCAAACCACATTTTATTTCTTATGAGTTCATCTGCACTGCATCCTTTAGAAATAATGTCAGCAGGATTGTTTTTCAGTCTCGATCCACGCCAAAACAATAGTAGAGTCTGTCCACAATGAGATAACATCAATGGGTAATTGCAGAATTGGAACTATCTTTTTCACTAATCCAGATAACAGCAACTCAGCACACAGTTCAAGTCGGGGAATGGTAAGTGACTTTAATGGAGCCACTCTGGATTTGCTGCACACTAGACTAGTTTTAAACTGTCCAGATTGGGTGAAGCACTTTAAATAGACAACAGCAGCATAGGCACGTTCTGATGCATCAGAAAATCCATGAATCTCAATGCGAACTGCATCAGGAAGTAGAATAAACCTTTGAATTCTGAAGTTGTTTACTTCCCAGAGTTTTATGTAGAACCTTTTCCATTCTGTCATTGCATCAGGTGGTAATTTTTCATTCCAGTCCAATTTTATCTTCCAAAGTCCTTGGATAAATATTTTTGCCTTTGTAATGAGAGGGCCTAAAAGTCCAAGTGGATCATAAAGACTCGCTATTTCTGACAGCACCTCCCTTTTTGAAAAAGAGTCCTTAGGCTTGATCTTTACCTTATATGTAAAGCAATCTTCTTTTGGATCCCAAAACATACCTAATGTTTTTACAGAACTAACACCCTGTTCTTTCGAAAATGAATAGGATGTTGTAGACAGGTTTTGTAATAAATTAAGAGTTATTAGCGACCCATTTGTGAAGCTCAAATCCAGCTCTTCCGAGGAGTTCAGAAATCTGGGTTTGAAGATTTTTAGTATCTTCTAGCGTTGCATCACCTGACAGAATGTCATCCATGTAGAAATCAGAACAAATCACATCTGCAGCCTTAGGAAAGTCCTTTTTTTCCTCATCTGCTAAAGCTCTTAAAGTCCTGGTAGCCAAAAATGGCGCAGAAACTGTTCCATAGGTTACTGTAGACAGTTTGTAAATCTTCACTGGACCATCAGCACTTGATTTCCAGACAATACGCTGTAAGTCTCTTTGAGTGGGATCGATCAGTATTTGTCTGTACATTTTTTTAATATCTGCACTAAATGCATATCTGTGCTTTCTGAATCTACTTACTATGGAAAAAAGATCTTGCTGAATAATACCTCCATTTAGTAAAATGGAATTCAGAGAATATCCACTTGTTGTTTTTGCACTTGCATCAAAAACCACTCTTAAGGGAGTTGACGTTTTCTCAGGTTTATATATCGCATGGTGGGGAATGTAATAGTTCACATTGCTATCAGCTTCAATTTTAATCTCCTCCATGTGTTCTAAACTCTCATATTCTCGCATAAATTCCTTATATAAGATTTCCATAGTATTATTTTTGTTTAATTTATTCCAGATACCATTTAGGCGCTTGATTGCATTTTCTTTGGAATTTCCTAGTAATGATTCGGCATTTTCCTTTATGGGTAACTGAACTATAAATCTTCCTGTTTTATCTCTTTTATAGGTTTTAACAAAATGCTCCTCACAATAAATTTCTTCTTCACTCTTTGTTATTTCTTTAACATTATCCGGCAATGATTCCAATTCAAAAAATTGTTTAACTGCTTCATCTAAATTTGGTTCACTTACGAGATAACAATTGGCTTTTTGAGGTAACTGGGGAAGAATGCCTGTAACTAAATAACCAAACTTAGTATTTTGTAATATTACATCTCCATTTTGCAGACGAAGTTGCTCAGGTTTTAAAATCTCAAAAAATAGCTCACTTCCTAATAGTATATCAATTTGACCTGGTGTGTGGAAATTGAAATCAGCTAGTTCAATTGAACAGGGAATATTTAATGCAGATATATTTAATTTCGATACAGGAATCTCATCGGTTATTTTAGGAAGAATAGAACATTTCACCATGTGTGAAAATGAATAATCTCGATTTGATACTTCAATGTTAGCAGCGTGTTTAATAAACTGCGTAATTCCATTTATACCAGTTATGCCTTGTTTTATTGATTTTAGTTTGATTCCCAATTTTCTAGCTACATCTTCTCGAAGAATACATAAAGTCGAAGCATTGTCTAAGAGCCCTCTTAATTGAACTCTCCGACCATCTGCAGTTTTCACATAAATAAGAAGAGTGTTTAATATAACTGATTTATTCCCTTCTATCGCCTGTTTAGTCTCTCTCGGATTCAACGTCAAAGCAGATACTTCGGTTAGTACGTTTAGTTTCGGTTTCGTTTCTGCATCTGTTTGGCTTTCGCTCGCCCGTGCCCTTGAATCTGAAGTGGTAGCGCGATTTTCAGCTGACTCATCATGTATGAGCGAGTTATGCCTTTTACCGCAACTTGGAATGTTGCAAGAATATTTTGATTTGCAGATCCCCGGGTGAGGTTTAAGACAGTTAATGCATAATTTGTTATTCCTAACAAAGTTCTTTCTAGCATCGATAGACATATTTTGAAAAGTTACGCATCTAAATAGTGCGTGATAGTTTTTGCATAAAATACAAGCTTTAGCATTGGAATTTTTATTATTAACTATAAGTGTTTTCGCTCTTTTAAATATGCTCGTATTTTGTGGACGTTCGTATTTACTTGGAATACGGTTAATACTTTCTAACAAAGAACTTCGCTTTTCTAGAAATTTCATCAAATTTTCAAATGTAGGAATTTCTGCCGTATTTAGAGAAAGCTCGAATTGCTTCCTTGTCTCTTTATCTACTTTCTGTAGAATGATGTTTACAAGCATTAAATCAGATAGCTTATTTTGTTCGAATGTAAGAACCTTTAACGCTCTGATGTTTTTATTAACGCAGTCTATTAAGGCACACAGTTCTTTAGCAGATTCGCTACGAATTTTCTCAAAATTTATTATTTCTAATATATGAGAGTCTATCAATTGACGTTGATTTTCATAACGATCTGATAATGCTTTAAAGAGTGATTGAAAGTTATCACTAGACGATTCTAATAATTTAGCTTCTCCTCTTAAGCATGCACGGAGATAATACAGCTTTTGAGAATCATTTAATTGCTCATTGTTGCTAATTAAATTAACAAATAAATTTTTAAAATTTGCAAAATCAGCTATTTTTCCAGAAAATTCTGGTAATGGAATTTCCGGTAGTCGGATTTTAGTTACTGCATTATCCTTTGAAACAGGGTTAATTTTAAATTCATCTTTAATTGAATTTAATAGCAATTTCAGACCTACCTCTGTTTCTTCAATCCTTATATTTATTTGATCAATATCTTCTAGGATGGTTTCTATATCTTCCGACGTTTCAATACCGCAATATTGTTCGGATATCTTGTCCAACTGTGCTTGCAATTGTCCAAGTTTCCTTAATTTCACTTCTAATTCCATTGCGTTAATGTCCTTGGAAGCTGACTTTTCGGCATTAAAACTTTCGATTCTTTTCAAAGTAGTTTTTATCGAGCCTTTCAGTTTATTTAGTTTCTTTTCTGAAACCGCTTCTCGGTCATCGCTTTTTTCAACTTTTTTATCCATGGTATTTGCTCCGGCTCGCTTTTGACCAATGTTATCGTCGATTAAAAATGGATGTATTAGAAGAAAATACGGATGACGTTATGTAGTTATTCAGGCTTTATTTTGTGCAACCGCTTTCAACGGGTTACAGCATTCGAATGAACAAGATCACATTTGTTGTAGGTGGCGCTCTTGCATGCCATGACGTAACATTCACTACTAACAACTTTTTTTGATTTCACCAAAGACATTACAAACTATACTGCAAAATAAATGAGTCCTAGACTCTATTAGGGATAAACGCCTTGATATCCAGTTTTGCTTTCTCGATTTTTCATATTTTCGTTTTTAATTTGTTTGACGCTTATTTTAGAAAATCTGAAAAGTATACTATTTTTAAAGTACTAATTTTAAAACATACGTTGCCTTTCAAGATTTGACTTTATATATATAACTTTGTTATTACTACCTTTTTAATTGAATTTGATTTATCACTCCATTAGAGTGGCGCAGCATAGCCAGATTTGGCTTTTGTGCCAAAAAATCTAAATAACCTAACCTGTACAGTACATCCGTCGAATCCAAATGTCAACCCGTTGGTGTGGTGCGGAAGCTTGGAAGGGGGGGGGGCTTGTTAACTAGCCGCGGTTCCACATTACGAGGTCAGTCCGGGAAAAGCCCTAATGTGTTGCTTTACAAAAGGGACGTTCATATAACTAACTAGTCTTATAGATGTTGATGACTGTCGCTAAGAGCCGGTTTATCATGTATCACAGTAATACATTACAATTTTGCACCTCTGTGTTCATATATCTGATTTATAATGGCGTATTTATTTGTTATAATTTAATAGGCCTTTTCTTTTTTTGAAATATAAAAATGAAATGGATATCTGTGCATAGATACAATTAAATGCCTTTCTCAAATCTTAATTTATCGCGATAATATCCTTTAAATTAAAATCTTTATGACAAATGTAAAAAACAACGTTAATTTTTTTTTAATTTTAAATAGCAATTACAAATTATTTATATTACCGTATTTGAATTCAAAGATCTGTAATTTGATCGTCGGATCTCATTTTTGTGATCTTTTAAAAACAGCATAAAATTTTAAATAATTCTAATTAAGGAAACAAAAATAAGCGATTTGAAGTTAATTTTATCAATAATGAGAAGATGATTATTGTTTGACAATGGATTCTAAAACCCTCCGGACTTTTGCGCATGCATTAGGTTAGATTTAATTCATCAAAATAGGGATGACAAGAAATATGAAAGGAGGAGATGTTTACATTTAACAATAAAATAAACTCGGATTATTCGCGGACTGAATTAAAATAACACGGTCAGAAACGACACGATACGATACTCACATACAAGTGGGGGAAAAAATTGAACATAAAAGTATCTTATAGATCGAATTCAAGGTCAAAGAAGGACGAAGAATTCCGGAAATGCGCTCATCCTTCATCGTCTCTCCCCTTAATGAGATAGAATCGTCGGAAAATAACAGTCTCAGAATACTGAAATGAACAGTATTTCCTCTGAAATGTGTACAATAATAACTCAATATTTTTATATCCCATTCATGCATCAGTCTGTTCAATTAAGAAATAAAGCTGTAGTGAAAATTTGAGTATCCATCGTTACAACCCTTCCTCCTAACAACAGGTCCTGCTTCTGCATTGGGCAGATCTTAAAATCTCCCTAACCATCATGGCCCCCTGTGAGACCAATGATTTTTATCATCGATACCATACACACAACAAGCGGCAGTGGTCTCCTCGAAACTTTCTCGCATACTCTCTAATAAAAGTGTCATGCCAAAGAACGCCTTCAATGGTATTGGCGTACAATAGTTACGAAATATTAATTATTAATGTGAATGTAATATTTCAACTGAATCTTTCATGTCATCCTTGGCGAGTTACTAGACAATTAATCCATGGCATGTATTAATAATAATCCAATTTGTATTTTAAACAAGTTTTTCTCCATCAACTGAAATAAAAATTTGACATAAAACTGCATTTGTACTCATAAAATCCCATACCAAATTTGATGTATTTAAGTAATTGCATTTTTGAACTATGACGTTTAAATATTTCAGAAAAGACAGAACGACAGTCAACCCTGTTGTTGGTTTTGGCTCAAAATTTGATAGGTAACTATAGATATTAAAAAAATTTAGATTTTACTATAGATATTAAATCAGCGCACCGACTTTTATTCATCTAGCTCTCTCTGATTTTTAATTATTATATTCAGCTGTATTCAAACAGCCAGACAGACAGATTTCCTCTAAACGGATTTTACTCAAAATGTGACAGAAACCTACAAGTTTGGTTTAAAGACTAAATGCTAAATTTCATCCATATAGCTCAAAGAGTTGAGTTACCTTTGTCAAGTACAGATTGATGGACATTTTCCAAAAAAGTGCTTTTTCGAACTTAGAGTGGTCTAAAACGTGGAAATTTGTCAAAATTTTGAGTCATGGAAGAAGATCTTTAGAAATCAAAATGAATTTTTTGACGGTTACAATACCTTCTCTACACTACTTATATGAGAAAATAAAAACAAGTATACAGACAGAACCATTGAGATAAATATTGTCTAGTATTTGATAGAAGGTCCTCGATAGTAAATACTAAAACAAATTTTATCACTCGCCCCCAATGCATTGGGGTTTTGCGAAAGCATGTTCATGTTCATATTAGTTTTGTCAGATTCAAGTTAGATAAATGTAAAGATACAAAAAAAAAAAATAATAATAATAATAATAATAATTAAATCTCAAGATAAAAAATTTTGACAATTACACTACTTTTCTTTCTATCATATTTCAAACACAAGAAAGTTAAAAATTGCTTTAGTCGAACTTGAAATTTTCATTTTTATAGAGCTAGAAAACAAATCTACTACACTGTTGCCAAAGAGAAAACAAAAATTATAAATGAATGAATAAAGTTACAGAATTACAATTTTAAAAAATTCCTTTTATAAATATCTATTTCTTTTTAAACACATTTTATCACAAAATTTAATATTTCAAACGAATCTAGATATCTTGTTTTCTATACTTGACAATTATTTCACATCAAAATGATTCTAAAAGGCTCACTGATGAAAAAATTACATTATTATGGTTCCCATGTATATAAAATTAAATGTAAAAAATCAATAAAAATTTAATTAAAACCAAAATTAAATTAGTTTTATGAATTGATTTAAAAAAATATTATTAATAACATTTCAAATCCATTTACAATATCCACCTCAATTATTTTTCTTTGTTCTATCTTAAAGATTTTAAGAGAAACTAACTAGGTACTTAATTCAAGAATTTTTTCTCAAAATACCATCTTTACATTAAGAAATTCTATTATTAAATAAATAAATATAAGCATGCACTTCAAACATGCATAACAAGATGTATTTACTTAAATTAATACCAAAGTATTAGTTGAAATAGTAAAAATCCACTAATACCAGGTATTGAAAAATCAAGAAACCCCCCCAAAATGAAGCAAAATTAAATTAATTAAAGTTCATTTGAAAAATAATACCAAAAATATATGCATTTCAAAAATTAGTCTTCATATGAAAAGCAAATAGCTATTTCAATTTGAAAGGAATGACACAAATAAAAAAAATTAACAGAATGTCATGAGAGAATTGATATAAAATGAAGCAAATTTTAATATATATTATTTATTAATTTGGGATACAAAATGGGATATATTATTTATTAATTTGGGATACAAAATGGGATATATTATTTATTAATTTGGGATACAAAATGGGATATATTATTTATTAATTTCCAAACAAATCATAATGTAATATCTTAGCATCAACATAATCAAATAACATTAATAATATATTTAATAGTAGAAAAACTGATAATTTCAAAATTATCCAGAAGAATTAGAATTAAATATTCGAAGAAAATAAACTTTTCATGAGCTACAAAAACAAATAAGATATTTATTATTACTCTGAAATGAATTGAAAATTGCATGCTATTATAATTCGTGTTTTTTGTTTGATAATGAAATGAAAGCTGCAACATTTATATATGCTTATCTAACACAAAGCAAATAGTTCCAGACATCAAGCTCCTCAAAATGGCGGTAAAATCTCGGTTCCCAATTTCACCAAAATTTATCTATACCATGAAAATAATCAACAAAACCATGATCATTATTAAAAGATATAAGAATCTTCAGATCTAAAATCAGATATTTCTAAGCGAGTGAAATATAATTTCAGAAACATTTGTACAAGTACAAATATCAAGATTTCGTAAATAAGAATGCATAGTATACGAAAAAGAAAGCAACATGAATTATATAAATAGAAAAAGAAAACAACATGAATTATATAAATAGAAAAAGAAAATAAGAATCAAAAAGCACTTACATTAAAATCAGAACAAAATAAATTAATATGTTGATCTAAATTATCATAGAACTTTAAAATAACATTCTAACGATGCCTGAAAGAACATCGCATAAGCCGGAGAAATGACAACAAACAACACTAGCTTGGCGAAACTGCAGAAGAACATCGCCAAACTAAACTAATGTCACACAGTAAGTTCTCCTTCTCTGTGACTAATGTGTAGAAAATATTTCAAAGAAAATCACCAAAAAAATTATTAAGGCGCCAAATTGACATATCGGACAATTGCAACCTCTTTCCCTGCTTCATATTCGAGGAACAGGCTTGGAAAGGGAGGGCTTGGCGACAATTTGTGGAAAGCGTTAGAGACAGACCATGCCGGAACAAAGGGAATAGAAGTGAATTCGGGTTTGGTTTGGTAACATAACGTTTTCAATAAGCACTAAGAACTTCTTTCAGACAAGAAATAAACGATTGCTATAGGAAGTCTCAGAAAGTAATATAAAATTAAGCACATCTTTTCTTTTACAGCTAGGGAATTCTTTTATTTATGCGTTCGCTTTCTTTTTTTTTTCTTTCACAGTAATTTGGAATTAAGCCTATTGAATACATTCTTCTTAGAATAATTTTTTTATGTTCTTTCAGAAATAAAACTTATTTATTTGGTTATTCATTTTCTTTGAAATATCAATATTTCAAATTATTTAAAATAATAAGTCTAGTAATTTGCTGGTTAATTTCAATGAAAATATATCGTGATATGTTTTTATGGATCAAATGCAAACAATTAGCGATGATAAAAACACGGCATATATGCGCCTTATTTCTTTTAATAACGAAACAAAAATACTCTTTCTTTTCTTTAATAATTTTACAACAAAAAAAAACAGGACCGTTACCTTATTTATATTCTGTCATCGATTAACACTGAAAATGTAAATTACATTTTAAACATATTTAGCTATCCGATAGTAATTTTAAAACACCCATAGCTATTTATTTTTTAATTTTAATATTTTTGTAATGAATGAAATTATAATTGTCTCTAAAGACTAAAGATTATATTTTGTGTTTAGAAATGTGGGTTCAAAATCGAATTTTTTGGTATTATTATATCATTTCCAGGTAATTACGAAATTATAATACATTTTTTTTTATTTGTGGTGAATTGAAAAAAAGCTATAAGTGAGTTTTTTTATTTTATTTTATTTATTTATTATCGATCTAGTTGTCTCTGTTTTTTGAATTACTGTCTGCATCGACTAAGCGATGATTGAACTTCGGGACTTCTTCCAAATCTCAAAGTCGAATTCTGTGATAGTAAGTTTGTTATTATCAAATAATAGACCTTATTATTGTATTATTATAAAATATAAACTTCGTAATTCTCTTCAAATAATACTCAATCTTTCTGGTGAACACCATTTTATTTTCGGACACATTTTTTGTGCCTCTTCAGGAAGACTATTACAGATTAGGACACCTCTGACAGTTGGATGCCACGTCTAGCTCACAGAATCGTTCTTTCACACTCTACGTTCAGATACAAAAAAGAATTAACAAAAACTTTGTACTCGACAGATACGCCATCTATCGGCGTGAAGCTGTAGCAAACGTATTATAAAAATATTGAACTTTTTTTTTTTTTTGTCTATGTCAATTTATGTGAATGGTGTTAACTTCTTTTTTTATAAAAGTGAATTAGGTTATGAATTTTTGTTTTTATATTTTCTCTTTTTGTCCAAACATATAATAATATATCGTGAAAATAAGTTTAACAAAACGTCTTCGGCAATCACTTGTTCACCGATCCTATTAATAATCGTCAACTAATTATGGCAACTAACGCATAGTGCAATTTTAAATTCAACGTGGAAACTAAGCACAGAGCAATTTCATTGATATACAGTGTCTATAAATTGGCGGAAATGGTCGAATTGTTAAGGCTGCTATATCTGCCAAAATTTTATTTTATAGTATCTCATGATATTTTTTGTCGATAAAAGAATGATTGATCATTGATGACGTACATGAGGGTAGTGAGTGTCGAAGGAAACAATTATTTTCGAAATCCGAAAATAATGGTTTGTCTCGGTTTTCCTCCCTACTGAATGCATACTGCAGTGTGCTTTTGAAACTTTTCTAAAAAATGTAAGGAGACTGGGGTATAGAATCAATAATGACGTATCTGGAAGAATGAAAAAAAAAAAAAAAAAAAAAAAAATGCTGAAATCGGACTAATTATTGAGGAACTGGTAGTTTGGCTTCCCTAATTATTTTAAACTAGTCGCTTTTGGCAACCAGCTTATTAATACTCTCGTAAATTTTCAATTTTATATTTATGTATCTTGGTCTCTTAATAGCTTCTTCAGTAAAAAACAATTAAGCTTCTAATTTTGATATGTAACTCATATTATCATAGTAACTTTACGGTATTCAGAGTATTGTAATATATACCTCTCTAATTTACTGTCAACTCCCGTTAATTTTTAATTTCTATTTCAAATGGAAAAGATGAAACTCCAGTAAATGCGAAACTTTTTAGCTGAAATCAAACATATTTTTTAAAAAATATGATTATACAAAATCGAATTCTTCAGCATTGTAATTTTATGTGTACCACAGAATATTTTTTTAAATACCTTATGCAATATTTAAAAAAAAATTATTCAATATTTTTTTTAATTCATCAAAAAATTGAGATTTATTTTCTAAACAATTTAAATGCGGTAAATAATATTTTAATCAATAAATGTACTTCTGAAAACAATTATGAAGTCTAAATTTTATACAGATCTTCGATCCTATCATATTCAGTAAAATTATCTGGGCAATCAAATGCTTCAATCTTCTGAGATCAAACCTGATCTAAAGCTTTGAATATCCTTATTTTAAGACGATTAACAATTACATTATTTTAGATATCCATATACATGGCACAGGAGATTTTGCATAAGAAAATTCTTTTTTCTGTTGTATCCCTATAAACCATCTGTAATTAGTTGAGACTGATAATTGAGATTAATTTGTAAATGCTCTTTCTGGAGATAAATCGAAAACTTATAACACTCTTATTAATAGGATGTTTTAAAGCATATTTTATATTAAGAAATCTGTCTTGAATTCCTTTTCATTCCTGCAATGACCAAACTAAGATCAGTTAATATCTCTTTATGTCAAATAAATAAAACTCAGTTTTAAATATTCTTTATGAGGGTGAAAAAAAGCCAGTAGCGCTCTTGTTGAAATGAAATTTCAAAGCCTACTTTCTGTTAAGAAATATATCTGTAATCCTTTATTTGCTCTCCTTGATTACTTTCTCGTATACATAGTATACAGAAAATATTGTTGCGAAATTTCCGGGGTTCGTTTGGATAGTGGAAGTTATATGGTGTGGAGAACGCTCAATCACCAGGCGGCAGTAGAAAATAAAACAACGACGTTTATTTGCACGAAGACACACAGGACAGCAGAAAGACGACAACTATATACAGCACAGAAGATGATTATCTTCAGCCAAGACGTGCAGCATACAACAATATACACAGCAGCATACAACAGTATACACAGCAGCTCTACTCCGTCGCTGCTCCGCTAGTTCCTGGAAGACGAGTTCTTCTCCGTCGCTTCCGACTACTCTTCGACTCCACTGGTCCACGACTCAATTCACCACTGGCTCACAACCCGACTCACCGTCCCCCCGGTAGCTGCGGGTACTCCCTTTTATAGGCCTCAGGAGGCGGGGCTAGAAGCCTCTCAACCAATCAGGAACGTTCGAGGCGTATCTCCGTTCCTACTGGACAGATCGGGAAAATTCTCGATGTTTCGGGTATAATCTATTTTGGCGCCAAAGTCGCCAAGTTTGTCACCAAACTCTGGGACCTCCCATGGAACCAACTATGCTGGAAAGCCGCATCACAGATTCGTAACAATATAGTAGCTTCGATCGATGCTTCGCTGAGTGCGGTGAAGTCTATCTTAATTGGCCCAATGATTGCTTCGGCAGATAACGTACACCAAACTGTGAGCCAAAGTGAGTGCAGTGGCCGAATTGTTGCATGATGTGGATTTTCAGTGACACAGAACCTGTTCTGTTTGTTAACATATCCTTGGAGTTGGAAGTATGACTCGTTACTGAAACAGTTAAAATTAATTTCGCCACATTCAACTTTAATAATCATCGTGTTTACAAAATTAAACCTCCTTAAACCGTCGAATCCATTTTTCCTATCTCGTATAGAAGTATAGAGAAAGTATAATAATCGTCAAAAAATTCGAACTCGAGATTTTGACTCATCTCCAAGTTTTAGAACTCCCTGAGTTCGAGAAACACACTTTTAGAAAGTGTCCGTCTGTCCTTGACAAAGATAACTCAAAACCGCTTTGAGATAGGTGGTTGAAAGTTGGTATACGATCTTATCATCAAATTTGCAGATTTTTATCAAGTTTTGAGTAAAATCTGTTCAGATGAAGTCCGTTTGCCTGACTGTTCGAAAATTTGTGAAGAGATTTACACAGATAAAATTCGGTACACATATCTAACATCTTTTGATTAGTCACCTGTCAAATTTTGGGCCATATACAACTAACTGTGGGTGGACTGTCTGCCTGTTCTTACTTCCAAAATTATGGCATTCATTAGAAAAATGCAATGACTTTAATACATCAAATTTGGCAAGAGTAACTCTTGTACGCCAATGCCATGCAAGGCATTCTCAGGAATAATACGTTTATTAGATAGTATGGGGGAAAGTTTTGAGAAGACCACTCCAGCTGGTTTATTTTATGTTTTATTTGCGTTTTTCAGATCATTTTTCACTCTTCCCACCCCCTTTAAGAAAAATATAAGAGGGGCATACCTTATGTGAACAAGATTGCAATGTAAAATATGTATCTTCAACTTAGCATTATAATATACGTCGAAACAATTTCGACACACCTAGATCTACAACATATACACGATGCAAACGCCTGTACGGAAAACAACCACTGGCTAAAAATAGTTTATTAGTAGTGCGGAAAAGATTTTTAGAAGTAAAATTATTAATTTTAAAAGAATTAATTGATATTAAGGAACAACAAATTTTGGCTAATGCCGAATTTGAGACTCTGCAAGAAATTAAAAATAGGAAGCTAATACAGATGTGAAACTTTGAAATTATAGCAAATCTGAAGCTAGTAAAAAGTGGCCAAGAAAAATAATGCAATCGAAAAGCAGCTTTACAAATTTCCTAAGGAATATCTACTTTCATCACTGGAAAGTTGAACCAATAAAACTTAGTAATTGTTATGGATATAAAATGTTCTTTGTTCTAAAGAATTTACGAGAGACACAATGCTAGTTTAATTTGATTAATGTAATATTTTAATTTCTGGAGAAATCGTGTTGCTGCCGCAGTTATAGTTGATTTTTCACGTTCACCAATGTAAAACTCTTTGATCACCAATCTAAAACTCTTTGATTGAATAAGATAAAATAATAATGGCAAGGTTTTTCTCTGAAGACAAACTCTTCGCAATCAGAAGAGAAAATGGAAATGCTGGACGAAAAATTTTAAATACTGGGCAAAAAGTTATAGAAAGTTATCAACAAATAACCCATGACAAACTTCCTACATTGTTTAACTAGAACGAATTCCAATTCAATTAACTCAAGTGCTTCACTCGGATTTCTGTCGGAAAATAATGTTCTCACATGATATCTTGAAATTTGAGATAACAGATTTCAATTTTTATTTTATTAATCCTGTTTTGCTTTGAAAACATTTGATATTTTTTTAAAAAGTGTATTGTAATAAAATGATCAATCAAATGAATCATTTCAATAAAAAACAAAAGACTGAGGAGGTAACAGATTGTTACTATAATCCCTAAATTACATATTTGTAAAGTATTTCATCTAAACATAGTAAAAAATGAAGTCTCCTGAGACGTCTGTATGTTTGAAAGAGAAAAGCTAAAAACTCGAGAAATACTTAATTGATATTGGAGATATTTGTACCATTTTGTATGGCATTTGTTGGGGAAGGTTTTAGTATATTGAAGTTATATCAAAACATAAAAACGAGTTTTATAATTGCGATTTTAATTATTTTCCTGCGACGGTTCGCACATGCGTAAAACAGTAGTGTCTGTGCTTTGCACTTATCCGCAAATAGCAAGAGCTATATGTATATGCGATGCATTTCTTCGTTTACGTCTGATTTAAACAGTAATTCAAAACTCATTATGAAAAAAAAAAAAAAGGAAAGCCAACTTTGGCGGAGCACATTAAATGCCAAAACGCTTCGTTTGTTGAGCGTTAATGAAAATGTAGAGGAAAGAAACGTTCGGTTAGCGAATACCAGAGAAAGAATGTCCACACTTCGGGAAAGAGGTTTGTTTGACGTTGCGCGACATGCCCATGTCATATCGGGTGGAGGCTAAACTTCAGTTTAAAGCTAATTTTTCCTCTTGGACGTTATGCCCTGGGCAACGCTGTGCGGGTAGTTAAAATATAAAAACGAAACCAAAAACATATTGCTTCAAATATAACAATTATGTTCCATTCAACTTACAGACAAATTTCCTTGCTTGCTGTAAAGAAATGAAGCAAAGAATAAACATTTTCCATTACACGCAATATTGATTATAACTAAAATGTCAGACGTACCAAATATATTTTTGGCGCCTAGTGACGTACATAAAATTCTAAAAAATGGGGGTCGTGGCACCTAATGAGTTAAAATATGTTATATAAAAGTTAAAGTATAAATGCGTCAGTATTAGGCATGAAATATTATAGTCCGAACAAATATTTCTGGTAATTAAAAGTAACATAAAATAAAATATTTTCTTAAAATAACCTTCAAACTGAAGTATAGGGACAGAAATAGGCGTGCCGTTTGTTCTAGAATTAACCGATATTAAATGAATTTTAAAAGTAGGGCTGAATGGAGCCGTCGTAAAAGCTATTAGAAATGCCAATTCCACCTATTTAATTTAACAGACTTCCAACACCAGGTATTTTTTATTGATTTTTTATTCATTCTTTTAAATAAACAGTGATTTGAAAGAGAGAAATGAAAAAATAATAGAATCGATTAAAGCAATTGAATGGGATTGTTTGTTGCTTCTTCAAAAGAGCAGCTTCTTCTTAAAAGCAACAAACAATCTCATAAGAAATTTAACATCTAATGGTTTTCCCAAAATCTTTTGCAATATAGAATGCTTAATAAGAGAAGGTTTATCTATTTTCTAATGTATTTTTTTACAACTAAAGGTATGCTATCAAGTTTATTCTCTCTGATTTTTCAACTTATTAGATGGCGCTGAGATCGTTCAATTTATTTCTTATGATGACAGGGCAATTTGACCAAGACTTGGAGGCGTAGTCAGTTTAATTTTATTGTCTGCACTGATAGGGTTAATTTTCTTCATAAAATTCTTTGGTGAAAAGTTGAAAGTAAATAAACCGGGACATAACAGTTTATTTACTTTCAATTAATATTTCTTTTCTTTTTTGGGTTTACGATTTAACAGTCTTATTGTAATTCTTTTGATTCAATTTTGTTGTGGTCTTGCTTAGATTTGAATTCTGAAATAATATTTTGCTTATTATTATTGTGTAATTTAATGTCTTTCATTTATTAATTCCTATCTTCACAAATTTTTGATTTCTTAGGATTTTCGGGTCACGAGGTCAAGAGGATGACCCTTAAAGAAGTCGCAGGCCGGATTCATCATTTCCTTCTTTTTTATTCCAGTTGATTCATTATTGCCTTTAAATTTAATATTTATTGTATTTCATTTGTATTTTAGATGTAACATAATGTATTAGATGCATTGTATTTAGATGCTCTAAATAAATGCATCTTTTATTAGTTTTGATTCAGAAAATATTTAATTTTCATTTAATTTCATAAAAATTGAAAGTCTTTTTTTTTTTTTTGATAGTGTCTTCAAATTCTATTTAAAGTCACTTTCAAAACAAAGAGTGAATAGTATCACACATATAAAAAATTAAGATTAAAACTAATGAATAAATAAAAATCATTTTACAAAAAAAAAATTACAAAATATTTTTTTTTTAATGAAAACTGAATATTCTAATATAAAGTCTGGTATAATTGTAAATTTCAGGTTCAAAAAAAAAATCGTTTTTGTATACGCGAATTAGAAAAACATGATTAAAATCTGTCACTTGATTTCGATTTAAATGAATTCAAGTAAAGTTTATTCATTATAAAATCAATAAAAGAAACAAATTCGATCACTGAGAATGTCGAGAAGGAATGTAGCAGATTTATGAACCACTATAAATTAGGAAGATGCCTACTCAGCTTATTTAATAATCCATGTTTTTTTAATACCTCTTTTTAAAATTTTCAGATGTAGTCAAAAGACGAAGCTTCTTTGGAAATGTTACAACAGTTTATTTTAATTGAACGTACTGAAAGATCGTTTCATAGCTTTTCTATTTTTTACACGAGTAAGATTCAATTCACGAATCAGTTTCTTAATACTAGGGGAAAGTTCTTGTCGATGTGCGGAAAAATTCACTTCCTCCAGAGACACTGCCAATTCTAGAAATAGCTGAAATCCTTTTTCCGATAAATGACATTCCTTAATGTCACTAATTCTTAGTCTTTCCAGTGGATTCAACTTTAATACTTCAATTAAGAGACTGTCTTCTAGACATAAAGCGTTGTCAATAGTCAATTCCTGCAAGGCCTTGCAGCTAGATAAAAGGAACCGAAGAGCATTTTGGTCACTGTCCATAATATGCAGCTTCTTCAGAAAAAGCTTGCTTTGAGGCTTGACAGGCCCACTGAGGGTTGCAAATCTACCTAATTCAAGGCTCTCTAAACGAGGGCATAAATCACAGATCACGTCTACTTGAATACGATTCTTGTCATTAAAAGTCAGATGTTTCAGCTTTCCCCCGATTACTTGGAGAAGTGAAAAGAAGTCTGCTTTATAATTACCATCACATTCCCAGAAACTTATTTTAAGGTGAGTCAGATGTTTCAAATGTCTCAAACTCTCCAAGGAATCTTTGTGACTCACATAAATTATCAACTTTTCTACAAAAGGGCATAGAGATACTGCAATTCTCATTTTCTCAGGAAAGCTGGACTTGTATGAAAAATATTTATCAGCGGGTATAGTAAACAATATATCTTTATTCTTCCCCCAAAGACACATTTTTAATTGGAGCTGAGCAGATTTAGTAGTATTGTCCGTTTCATACTTTTGCTCAAAGCCTGCATGAATTTTTTCTAAAGTATTCAGGGAATCATTGCATCCTACTGAAATCAGATAGGGACAGTATTGCAGAACAGCAGCTACAGCGTCACCATTGCTTTCGAAACTATCGAACACTTGTAGATTTTTTAGAGATGATAATGAGGATAAATCCAAAGACCCGTCCGCATTAAGAATTCTTCGAAAAGACACGTGGAATTTGAGAACTCTCAATTCTTTACAATTTCGGAAGATATCAAAATCAAGGAATTGCCAAGAGTGGACTTCTTCTAATTTCGAACAGGAGCGTATCGCAGCATTTATCAAAGGCATGGTTTCTGGCCTCAAACTGCACAAAGAAAGATGTCTTAAAGACTTGAAGCCATTTCTTTCTATTATTTCCTGAAATAAATCACGCTCACCCTCAAGATTGTATCCGCAAAAATCCAGGCGTGTCAATGAACCACTTGTTAAAGGCAGGAAGATCTCAGATATCCTTCGAAAATCACGTTTACCAGATTCCATCACATCGTCAATGATTTTGCTCGGGAGGCTCAAAAAAGGATTTACAGGACATGAATTCCAAATTCCTGCTTTCGTATGGCGGGCCACTGCTTTCAGACAAACTTGATAAAACGATAATTCAGACATCCCAATGCAGCTTGTCCTACAAATTAAAAGAAAAAAAAAGAAGAAAAATAAATTACAAGCTTGGAAAAGATATACGGAATTGTTCAACTGCACTTTTCTTTTAACTTTTGAAAAGGGCAGATTTTATTATTATTTTTTATATACTTGATTGATCATTTCTGATTCAAAAATTTTCGGATGCATACTCTCAAGATTAAACGTACAGCATAGCCATGGATAATAGTCCATTCTTTAAATTCGTCATTTACAACACTTTTTGTTTCTTTTCTGTGATTTTCAGGGCATTTCAGCAGCACGATTTATATTTTGTTTTGGTTTACAATACTATATCTTTGGTCCCTTCAATATACATGCAAGTATACTGTATCTACTGCTGGCAATAGTATGGTATTTCTTTATTTATTGTTATTACAGACGATATCTAGGCAGGAATGGCAACAGCTCAATGTTTGTTTTTGTTTTTAAAAAAGTACTAAAGGATATGTACGCACCAGAATAAACTAGGACTGTGTTTTATCATTAAATAAATGTCATGTTTTTTTCCTTTTAAAACGACTAATGAAAGAATAATTAAGTACCTAATTACAAAATAAAACAACATGTATAAGCGGAATACTATGCACGTTTTATATTACAACTCGCAGTTAGTTCGAAGGGTATTTAAGAGGTTTCGTTTTCAACTTTATTTACGTATTATTTAGGCAAATAACAAATAAAAAGAAACATTCATATAAGAATTAAATTTTAGATTTTTCTCTTTCCTGATTATTCACATTCTGTGAATATATTTAATACCGAATAATAACGATAAGATTCCATTTCGTGAATATATTTTCTAAAAATGCATTTTCTATTTTTTTATGATCACAGAAATGATTAGTTGGAATAACCAATTCGGATTGCTTTATACATAAAGGGTGTCCCAAAATTACCGCAAGATTTGAATTTGCCCTTATTCGTGCAGTAAAGTGTTGGCAACCTTATTAATAAAACCATTTGACAGCTGATAGTTTAGGGTTAGTAAAAATGGAGCATTGCACGATAGAACAACGTGTTAACGCAATATTGGAATTAAATAAAAAGATACTGTTTAATTTTTTCGTTAAATTGTTATATTTTTACTGAATCGTAAAGTACACAGGATAGGGTTCTGTACGAGAAAACTTATAAGGGAAATGGTTTCAACTGTTTTGATGGCATAAACTCACACTTTTGTCGAAATTTTCCACGACTATTCTGCATAAATGTGAACGAATTACCTTGAGAAGAGTAAAGGAAGTATCACTTTCATTTGATACGTAGTACTGATGGCGCATTATTTTTACAGAGGAATTAATTAAAGCGAAAGTGGAATTGGATCACGAAATAAGAGAATATTTTAAAATGAATGAATAAATTCTAGTATTTATTCAAATGGATAGGGGGAGTTTCCTTTCTTGGTTGTGGGGCCGCTTCTTCTAGTAGTTGAAATTTATTGTTGGTATTTATCACTGTATTATCTATTCAGTTTTTTTTCCTTTTTGCTGAGTGTCTTTTATCAATCGGTTGGAATGGTTGTTCGGTTTCCATGACATCATCATTTTCTAGGGATATGTGATTATCGCAGTGCAGGATTGGGAGTGGACCTAAATCAAGGAGTTCCTCTTCTATTTTTTGGATGTCAGTCTGGATTTGTTTTAGCTTTGCAAGGTCATCTAGGTATGCTCCAGGTTATTTTCTTTCATCTATTCTAATGTGTCAATGAAGGTTTTCGATATTTCTTTGAGCTATTGTATCCTTTACTGGCTGTTTTGGAAGTATTTGCAAAGGTTTTCATTCCCATTATGGACTATGCAGTAGAGTTTAATACAGGGTTTTGATTTGTTTATTTTATCTTGGTAAACTGCGACTCGTCTCTGTACTGTACCAGGTCTGCATTCCTTCAACCTTTCTTTTGCAATTTGTATTAGCGCCCCTAAGGGCCCTTATAATACATCTTCAGCGTGTTGCACTGTAGTGTGACATCCTACAAAAATTTGCTAGGAAATAGTGCATTAGCATGGTGTCTAGTAGAACTCCTAATACTGAGCGAATCCTCCAAGAGTCCGTCTCCTTCCATGGCTGGAAACAGAGTGCGATCTGAGCTTAAAATTAGAATGAATTTACGAAAGAAAGTAGGAAATTTATAAAGAACTCTAAAAGATTAATAAACGTTTTAAAATATCATTGGCTTAACTTAATCATTTTTGACTTTTATTGGCTGAAGGAAATCGAGAATTATTTCATTATCAGAAAATGATTATTGGGATAGAAAGTGAAGTCAAATATTCTAGGAGTTCTTGTGACGAAATTAATGATAATTATTTTTTGATAAATTCAACAGAATCTATGATTAGAATTATCTATATTAAGCAATGGGTTTAGTCAACTAAATACTAAATTCATCAATGACGGAGACAGAAATGTACGATAAAACTTTTCAGATAAATTCTATGGAATTTTTTATTAGAATTATCTATATTAAGCAATGGCTTTAGTCAACTAAATACTAAATTAATTAATGAGACAGACAGAAATGTACAATAAAACTTTTGTGATAAATTCTATAAAATTTATGATTAAATTAACGTACAGTGAGTAAAGCCGACTAAACACTAATTAAACTCTGATGAAGGCAAAAATGAATATTTTTAAATGCGAAATAGGAAAATTTTTATCAATATATTTGAAACAAATGTTAACCTTGTAAGTTCTCATGGCTGAGTAATTATAATCACAGGTTTCTAACGTTCAGTCATGAAGACTTTTAATCTCGAATCCAAAAGAATCTATCTCGTTAACGAAGTGTATATCATTAAAATTTTAAAAAAAATTAAAATAATTTGTGAATAAATTTTAAACTACGGGATTATAATTTGGTGTGTATTTAAGTTTTTTAAATTTATATATATATATATATATATATATATATATATATATATATATATATATATCCTTGTGAGTCAAAGAAAGGAAAAAAAAAGTCAGGAGGGAGAAAAAGTGTACAATAACACATAAGTTCTAATTAAGGCAAATTAATTAGTGATAAAATAAAATGATATTGAGTGTAGGGAAGGGGTAATTTAAATTTAATTTGTCTCTAACATAAATTCCCGAAGTCCCTAAAAACGTAGATAAAAATAAAATTAAATAAATTTTTAATGTCCGAAAAGAAAGATAAGCCTTATCAATTCTTTGTCTTCAAAAGGGTTGGGAAGGTTCAAAAGCAGCCAGCCGGTGTCATTCTTTCCCAGAATTCTCCTTTTTACCCTACTCGTATTAAAGAACTTTTACTGCATAAAATGTTGCGTCACCGTATAAGAAGTTTTAAAAACCAAAGAAATAGTAATTCATAAATTATCCGCGCACGAATATTCAGCAATTGTTTTATCACTCATGTAAAGAAATTGAACATATCTTAATCTGGGCCATTTTGAAGTTACAATTAAACTAATGCATAAATATCTATTCGATATTTATGCATTAGTTCCCAGTTTCATTCATTATCCCTTCATTCAATTGAAAACTCGGGTTTCAAAACTGGCAAATTTAACCAAATTTCTCGTTTAGAGAAAATAATACTTTTTAACGATAAATAATTCATATACAATTTTTATTTATCTCCGTTTTTCCTAAAACTGCTAGAAAACATTTCTTTAAGAAGTTTTAAAAATTAACTTTCAGCATTTTACCCGAAGGAATTGTCATTCATACAGCTATTCAAGTGATATAAATAATTATGAAACAATTTATACCCAAAGAATATTCCACTTTAAAATGTCGTACAGTAATAAAGTTGTACAACGAAAAAAAAAAAAAAAAAATTGGTAAAATCCTAGATGGGCCCACCTCTTGGCAACTTATTTGAAATCTCGCCAAGCTGACTACTAATTGAATATTTGTTATTATTATTATTTTTCAATTAAAAAACGATACTTGGAAGGCCAGAAATAATAATAACTAAAAGAAAACAAATATAATAAAATAAATAAATAATAATAAAATAAATAAATAATAATAAAATAAAATAATAAATAAGTAATAAAAATAAAATAAATAAATAAATATAATAAAAAATAAAATAAATAAATAAAAAATAAAATAAAATAAATAAAAATAAATAAAAAAAATCCGTCTATGTTGCCACATTGGCGACGTTATTGCCACTCGTATGGCGGGAATTCAAAAAGACGCCAAGAGGTGGGCTGTGCTAGGATCCATCCAAAAAACTTTTTACAAACATTTCACAGAAAGAATATTCCCGCTGTCTTCAATACATGAAAACCAATTTCATGTATTCCAAACATTAATGCAGAATATAATATCACCAGTGACTTAAATGCCAGTAAAAGAAAATGGCGCTTACCTCGTCATTCTTTGAAGGCTAGCAGCACGGTCTCTTTGGCGACGCTGATATTCAATAATTAATACGGCACCAATCAGAGGGAGCCAGAGTAACAAGAGATAGAAACGAATTGAGTAATAAATATTCCAAAGCCATCTTAAAGGAGCCATTAAACATAAAACGTATTCATGCCATTCAAAACTGTAAGAAGTTCCAGAAAAAGTCATCCTAAGAATTACGAAATGACAAACCGATTGATGATATGCAGAGAAGTGTTTAAGAATGCCTTATACAGATATAGAAACCCGTTGTCGACGAAAGCGCCTCCTAGTGTGGGTGGCGTTGACCAAATTATCGAAAGAAGGTTTGATTGACGAGCCCAATAACACTCAACAAGAAAAGAATTCCTAGTCCGCGGGAGATATTGCTGTAAGGGAGTGACATTCAGAAGAACAACCGACCCGTTGGCCGCGTTCCAAGAACCAGAGAATAATCAGGTGGGTCAGACACTGGACAAACATCAAAGGACCCCGGGAAACCGCAAGAAAGGATTAAACGTGCCCCTCCTGAAGATTCTCCGGACGTTGGAACACAGCTGAAAACCGACACTGCCTTTAGTTCGAACATCACGATAGGGGTAGGGGTAATGAGACATCCAAACTTGTTTAGAAAAGATAGATACTCTTTGGGTTAGATTTTGGATTTCCTCTGCTTGCACAGAAAATCGTACTGAGCACCACGTGAATGTTAGAAGGATTCTTAGAACACAGAACTTGTCACTGATTAATTATTGAAACACTTCGATTTTTAGACATTGTTAATTGCTCTTCATAATTATGTTAATTAATATTAGAGAATCCTGTAATTTAGAAGTGAATAATTCAGTACTCATAGTATTTCGTTTGACACAACTTTAATTTTGAAAAATTATTTCATTTATTAATTTTTTCAATCCAGGGGGATTGGGAAAGGTCTATGTGCCTATGAAATTGGTCCCAAGGTATGGGCTCTATCCTTTCTCTCAATAGTTTTAGTACCAACAGCGAATTTTAACAAATTCACGTTTCTTCAGGAATCCAATGGCGACAGTGAATTCTTAAAAATTAAAACTAACTACTATAAGTTTCGTCTATTCGAATGAAAACCAATTTAAATGATACCAAGTTGTTAAGTCTTCTGTAAAAAATAAATGAAGTTTTTATTACTACGCGATAAATACCTTATTTGATTTATTTTGACATTAAAGAATAAGTGAATTCTGAAGGAATCGGAGACACTGCAAAATCAACTTGATGATCTGCGGTTATACAAAATTCTTCGATATGACCATGATAAGTTTAACATGATACAAAACTTTTGTTTAAAATGGCATGGAGGAATAAAACATTTGTGACATTAAAAAAACAATTTTTTTTTTTTTTTTTTCCTTTTTGCATATAAAATAAATTGCATTTTTGCATAGGCTTTCGCTTTAAATTTCTGTCATTGTTCTAACATTTTAAAATGATTGTCAAATTGAATAATATAACACAACATTAATTATTTGTATAAAATCCTTAATATGAATTAATTAAAATTCTGTAGTCCTGTATTGTGATAGTTTTTTTTATGTGGAATAAATCTGACTCTGTAATAAAAATAATTGCAAGATATATTGATATCTTCAGCTATTATAGTCAAATAACTCTATTACAGTCAAATAACTTAATTATTATCATATTGTCATTACTATTTATTGTAAATTGTTATAAAAATTTCTAAATTATAATTCTTTTATCAACTTTTATTTAGGTACATGCAAGAAGCAGTTATTGTTGCATTGATGTAATTTGATATTTTGTTATCGCCCCCCCCCTTTTATTCCTCGTAAAAACAAGTAATAAATAAAAATCTGTACCGAAGGGTATCTTTGTCGTGTTTCAGCTCTATTATTTCACATCTGGACCAAACGTTCATGGTTATGTGTTTCGTCAATGTGTCCAAAAATGGGCAATTATAAGTGGGTTTCATCAGCTGACTATAAACAAGTTCTTCAGATTAATATGAACTGATATCTAGATATATGTATATCTTCCGTATTGTCACAAACATTTTCTTCAGATTAATATGAACTGGAATCTAGATATATGTATATTTTCGTATTGTCACAAACATTTTATTGAAATTCATAAACAGAAATTAAATTAAACTTTCGGCATGAATTTATAAAAAACGAAAACAATTACTTTTTCTAAACACTTAATCAAAATAGTCGTATGTTTGCCTAAAGATCAGAATGTGGCTTCTAAATGAAATTCCTTTTGAATTGTGCAATTTAAAAATACTGATTTGCAACTACTTTGCAAGCAATTGGTTACTGAAGAGAAAAAAACAAAAGGATCCAGCTTTGGCATAAAACGTTGGCGCAGTTATTGCGGTAATAGCCAAAATGAATCTTCGAAGAAAAAAAATATTTTTGTATAATTCACCAAACTAATGATTAAGTTGCCATCATGGAATCTGTCACGAGCTGGACTTCTTTGGACGATTTGAAGGTCAAGGGTCAGCAGTTGTGATAAGATGTTTTCCCCTATCTAAATAACCAGTCTTTTTAAAATGTATAGTATAGCAAAGGTCACTCGATCATAGTCGAGGGTCAGCTTTTCTTTTCCCTCGCTTTTATTTATTTATTTCTTGAACACCTGCATTTTCTGGTGCGAACTAAACATAGACATTCCCCCTCTAGACCCAAACCAGAAGACTGGAAAGATCGTTGGATGACCACCAGAAAATAGTGACCGGACCACGATTCAGGGTTGCGGGTTCCCTTTTCTACAAATTTCCAGATATTTAAAAAACGAAAATTCTATACTTACATATATATGTAACTAAAGAATACATCATAAAATTTCTAGAATTATTTAGAATGAATTTCCAGAGATGATATGATGCAGTCAAAGATAAGTTAAGAAACTATAAGCACACAAAATCAAGCAAAAACTTTGAAAATTTTTTTTCATAAACAGATAATATATAAATATATTATGCGTATGGACATATTACAAACAGATAGAAAAAATAGGTGGGAGGAGGGGGAATCACAAAATATCGAACATATCGTATATCGAACTTTCATAATATAAAGCAACATATCGAACTTTTATAGTAAATATAGTAAAAGTTAGATCTACAGATTAATCTTCAAAGGAACTAGCCACTTTTGACGCCTAGTTCGCCCGCCCTGAATACTGACTTTTGTGGATGTTAAAAAATTAAAAAGGAATGCATTTTTTTCACTAAAACTTGATCTTGCTTGATTAATCTGCTTGATATAATCGAAAAAAAAGGCGAATTTAATTAATTCAAAGAGCTATAAATCACTATGGTTGCAAATTGAAAAGTACATATACTCTGAAATAAAAGCGGAAATGAAAATCCTATTTCCGACCTTATGCCCAAAGAAAGCAATTTTTTAAATCTAAATTTTAACTTTGGCAAAAGTGCATGATTGAATTTAAGATGAATGAGTTCGAAGTGAAAAAGGCCCGTAATGGCCCGGTAGTAAGGTCTTGGCTTCGGAAGTGGAAGGTTTCAGGTTCGAGACTCGATTCCATCGAAGAACTGTTGTGTAAGCGGGTCTTGTGCACGTTAAATCTGACGCGGGTAAACTTCATCCTGTTGGTGTGGCGCGGATGTTAGGAGAGATGGTTCCAGCTCAAGTGTAGTCCTCGTCATCTGACCGCGGTTCAAAATTACAAGACCCATCTCCAAATAACCTTAGGGTTGCTTTAAAACGGGATGTTAATATAACTGAATATCTGTTCATCATAGTGTTAAGAATTGCAAATGCCCTTTTCCGCACTGATTGGTGTTTTCTTTAAATATGGAATAAACCATGGCAAGGTTTTGTTTTGCAAACAGTATAAGTCAATAAAATTTAACTTATGATAAGATACTGTGTACTACGTTTAAAAAATATTAAAATAAAGAAAAATTTGTAAAGAAATGAGATTGATATCATTAAAAGCAATTTTTTGAGTTGTAAGATAATGCTTTGTGTGTATGTGAAATACAGACATTTTTCGAAGCAGATTTCCTGAAACACAGACAGGCGGTTATTTTTTCACAGATTTGATAAGAAACTACACTTTAGTTTAGTTTAGTTATATTAACGTCCCGTCAAAGCAACACTAGGGCTATTTTTGGGACGGACCTCGTAATTTTGAGCCGTGGTCAGATGAAGTGGACATGTAATCATTGTGTTAACTTTATTTGAGCATCCGTACATCCTCTGAATAAATTTCCTTTAAAAATTTGATAGCAGTTTACAAATTTGGCCTTAAAAATTTGTAATAGACGGGTGAGATTTGTTTGACCAAATTTCATTCGTCTAGTTCCCAGGGTTTTGAGTTACTGTGTTCATAGATAGACATAATTCCAAAAATGTCTGAAAGGTGAAGTCCGTCAAAATCTCGAGTTTTTTTTTTTTTTTTTTTTTTTTTTTAAGATTACAATCTGAAGCGATTTGGAATGAGTGAGGATAGAACCTGGGACCTTGTGGTTCGTAGTCCAGTAACATGACCATGATACAAAAGAAATTGCTTGTGTAGCGTAGTTCTTAGCTGGCTTATAAGCTATTCACCACAAATCCTTTCTGTGTTTCGTAAAAATTGTCGGTCAGTGTTATGCGGTTAACAATAAGCAAGTATATTTATTAGAGAGTATAAACTAATTTTCAGGAGGGGGAAACCACTCCAGCTGTTTCTTGTAATATTGTGTAGTAAAGGCAATATTCAAATTATTAAAATTAAATTTTTAGCAAAATAATAATAATAATTAAACAAAAAATGCTATTTTATGAAATTTAATTTAAAAAAAAAACAATGAAAAGTACAGGATTTTATTTTCTTTTTCATATATCTTACCGCCCTTTACATGAATTTATGCAGTTTTTTTATAGAAAATAATATTATCCACTATGGCATTATAAACGGAAGAAAAGGCCTGTTTCTGTTTTCCTGTGTACTGAATATTGAGAAAATATTCTAAAATTCAAAAAATTCGAACCTTCCTGAGTTCGGAAAACACCTTTTTAGTCATTATGCCTATCTGTATGTCAAAACGATAACTCAAAAACGCTTTGAGCTAGACGAGTGAAATTTGGAAAACTGTTCTTACACAAAAGTTTATATAAATCAACAAATTTTGAGTAAATTCCATTCGGAGGGGAGGGGGGAAGGGGTTCTGTCTAGTCCTTAAAATCGTGAAGCAATTCATGATTTTACTCACGTTGATACTCAAAGTTCACGATGATTTAATTCACGATGATGCTCAAAGAACTCAAAATGCAAACAATAACGGATTACTTTAAAAAAATTAGCATCAAAATTTTTCCATACAATAGATAATCATAACAACCCAGCAACTGTAAATATCCCTAGATATGACCCAAGAAACCCTAGGAAGAAAAGAAGACCTCGGACACTCCTCCTTGATGAGTAACAACAAAAGGCAAATGATCAATGACCGTACATGCCCTTATCAGGGCTAACAAGGAAAGTCTTGATCATTAACCCTGCAGCGCCTTTACTGGACCGGACAAAATCGACAAAGACATGCAAACAACAAGTAAAAAAGAGAACTAAGCAATCACCCCATTCATCCAAATTATGTTATCCTAATTATATTTTGCCTTTATTCAATTATTAATTACTTATTATTGCTATTATAATTACTATTATTATTTCTATTTATTTATCTATGCCTTTCTTTCCCCCCCCCCCCTTTAATTAACAAATTCCCTTACAAATCAACAGCTAACCAGGCAGAAACATATTTAGGTTTAGACCATATTTCTTTAAACAAGGTTAAAATTAAATCAGATATAAGGTCTCGGAGATTAAGGACCATCGAGTCCAGGTGCTCCGCCAAAACAATCATCACGTCGTCGTATTGTAATCCTTAAAATTGTGGAAATTCATTATTATAATTAGAATTCTTCCGTGTTTAATATTGTAAAATTTTATCTAGGAAAAATTGTGGTAATTACAGCTTAATAGCCAGAAGCCATATTTGAAACAAAATATAATTTTTTTTATTTCAAGCTTTTTTGCAACTCCATTTTTTCATCAGCTTCTATTTGATCCTATATTAAGTAGTAACTGATTGAAAGCAGTATAATTTTCAATTAAAGTCAATTGGAAAATTTTATCATGCCTGAACTCTAAGAGCGCGTTTGTAAATTAGATACCATATTTTATTTTTTTTAACCGAGAATATTCTTATTTGAATGAACATTTTTATTGCTTCACCTAAATTCTCGTCCCCCAAAAACAATGAGAATCCTCCATTCCTAAGATGAGTGAAAATCACTGAAAAGCCCATAAAGTTTTAAGATTAAATAAAGAAAAACGTAGAAACTGAAATCCAAAACTCTCTTCCCTTTTCTATGCAACTTTCTTTCCCTAAGAAGGTTCTTTGATCCCCTGGTTCTTTGTTCTCCCCTACCCATTTCGAATCGAGGAATGGGGATCTATAAGTATACTATCTTATAGTATGTTTGCTGAAAGATGACCATGGGACAGGGTTGCTGCCTTTTCTTTGGTTATTGCTTTTAAGGAACCATAATCTTCCATTTCCTAAAAACATTCGGTTGCTCTTTAGTAAAAGGTTGCCACTTTTTTAAAAGTACTTGTCACTTGACAAGAATTTTTTACCAGGTTATTTATTTTTGTTTCATTTGTATTGCTCTTCACAAAAAGGCGTGTTCGATTTTACATTCTGTACTTAAATTAACTGAATCTAATATATATATATATATATATATATATATATATATATATATATATATATATATATATATATATATATATATATATATATATATATATTGCTGTTTGTTGTAAGTATTTACTGATTTTTTTAAAGACTTTACTAAATTGTTATCACATAAAGCCACCCACCAACGGTGCAAAAATGATCATTAAAAAATTTGAATTAGTTCAGTTGGTCTGCTGTATATAACTAGGGGGAAGGGGTCCCCCCCCAAACTTTCTCACGTACTCTCCGATAACAGTTTCCCCCCTCCTCCTCTTTGGGGTCTTTAGATAAGACCTGGAATGGATAGATTAGATAATTCCTGGAATACCATTGATGAACAACGGTTATGAAATACAGAATTTTGGCGAGAATCTAGCGTTTTTAACTGAATGTATTGGAATAATTATTTTAGGCGTCATTTTTTAGTCGATTGACGCATAACTACAGTTGCACTCACAGGATAACGCATCAAATTTTATTGATTTAAATCACTGTGTTTATGAATTATTACATTTGAATACATGTGAAAGCACAAACCGACAGACGGTCGATCATTCGGCGGATTCGCTTCAAAATTTGATATGAATCTATATTTCGAATTCGACGCCTGCTCCTCCCCCCCCCCTATCTTTATCTACCTAGCCATCGGCGTTTTTTAATTATCGAATTTCCTTGCATGCACCACCCCGACAGACTTCCTGTGATCGGATTTCGTTCAAAATTGATTGGAATCTAGGTAGATTCATACGCTAAATTTCATCAGTCTAGCTCGAAGCGTTTTTGAGTTATTGTGTTCACTGACAGACATAATGCCAAAAATGTGCTTTCCGGACTCAAGGAGGTGTGAAGCTCGGGGATTCGTTAAAATTTCGATGCTTCAGTTTAGTTTTGTATAGTTATATTAACGTCCCGTTGTAAAGCAACACAAGGGCTATTTTGGGACAGACTCCGTCATTTTGAACTGCGGTTAGATGACGAGGACGAACACTTGAGCTAGCATCCCCCTCTCCACACCGCACCACACCACACCAGCGGGAGGTTGTTTTGTCCTGACGGATTTAACATGCAACAGACCTTCTTACACGACGGTTCTTCAGGTCTCGAACCTGAAACTCTATAGCTCACGAGCCGAGACCTCACCACCAGGCCACCGCGGCCCGTCGAAAATCTCGAATTCGGATTTTTGAGGATTAGAATGCTTTCTCTATACTTCATATATGAGAAAGTAAAAAATTAAAAAAGAATTCAAGAATAAGAATTCCATGACTGATAAAACATTCTTTCGGAAAATATGTACAAATTGTAATTTATTTGCAGCATTGATACAATTGATTTAATGTATATATTTCCTCCGTTTAGTTCTTTAAAGTATTATTTTTCAGGAATACACCAGTTTATCAAAATTGTTTACAAGCTTATAAAATTCGCCGTGTAGACAACAACAACAAAAGGAAAGGCAGGAATCTAGTTTCTAGCGGAGGAAAGCTTATCGAAAGATTAAGTTTATCTAATAAGTTATGCTTTTGTTCTGCAGTCTCTTCATGTCCGCGGTTAGATTGAGAATCTGATATATATATCCACGAATTTGACTCAAAGATAACATTCCATCTGTAGCTCGTCCAGCTTGTAGCGTCTTCGAATAATCACGTTCAGAAACAGATAAAATGCCAGACAGATAAAATTCCGAAAGTGCTTTATTTTTCTCAGCTGGGTATGAAACGTGGAGATCCATCAAAATATCGATTATAAATTACTTGAAGAATTATAATACCTTTGCTTTATATGAGCAAACAAAGTTTTTAAGCTCCGATTTAACATGCTGTACATTCCTGAGTATCTGGCCTAAAGTGGCGGATAACAAAAAAGCCGGATAGGCAGGAGTTCTATGTAACTCATTTCTTTGTCCACCAATACCAGAAGACAAAGTTTTTATATGCAACACACCACTTTTCAATTTCTGCTCCCCATTGTACTTTTCCCAACTCCGAGGTTATATATTTTGTTATTACACCAGAATCTTATCGTTATATGGAACGTAATTTCTCTTCCGTAGTTACTACAGCTGTTTTTTTTTTTTTTTTTTTTTTTTTTTTTGCTTCGTTTATAAACCCATTTTGAAATCTTCCTTATTGTATACTCAAAAAAACATTAAGCATACCCCCAAGAACAATTTACGAATACTTTACATGCTGTGCAGTTATAATCAGGAACAGCGGCAACAACTGAGGTCCGTTACACACTGATGAACAATGAGCAGAACGCTGCTTTTTTTTTCCAGTCAGAACTTGTATTTTGCACATGGCACGTAGTAGTATCATAGCAGACAATACCTTGGCAATGTTTCCAATGCCAATTCTTTGCTTTTCTCATTTAATTACGATAAAAGAAAAATAGACCTGGCAGTACGGAAGCCGGATAATCGCAAACCGGATATTCAGGAGTGTACTGTATTGCTTTGTAGTCCAATATTTATAATAGACAAATTTTATAAAAATTCAATGGAATAAATTATTATTATTTTTTTTTTAATTTTACAAATTATTTATCGTTAACGCAGAGATGCTTCCGGCATGGTGGTTGGATTTCGCCACCAATAGGTGGGGGATCTGACTCCTCCCATCGATGATGGGACGTACTTCCTTCGGGGAGGGTTGTACCGTGGCCGGTGTTGGCCCTTAGGACTCAACCACAGTTCCCGCCAAAGTTGCTGTTGCGGCGGTCCGGTCATTCAGTTTTTATGGTTTAAATCCGTGTGCCTTCGTGGTGGGTCGGAGAGTCAGATGGCTGACTTATCGTTAACGCAACTCATCAACCCAACGAAAGTATTCCTTATTCCTTTTAAGATACCCGAGGCAGCATTCGGAGAAAAAGTTTGGAAAAATGGGCTTTTTTATTGACATTTTGTTACTTTTGTCGTATTTCACGAAAACAATGAAAAGGGTTTTTAATTTATTTTCCTATACAATTTTTTTTTTTTTTTTTTTGAAAAATGGGAAATATGTAATAATTTTTAATGAAGTTTCACCAAAGCAAATAAACACTCTACGCCAAACTGTAACGCCGCAATCGGAATTATCTTTGCACCCAAGTTATAGGGGATAATAATCTATAAAATGACACAAAATGGAAAAAAAAAATGAATTATTGAAAAATTAAAAAATTGAAAATGAATTCGATATTTAATTTTAATGATTATGACTCAAAATTAATCCTGTTCAGTTAAACAAAAGATTCAATCAATATTCATTTTATGTCAATAGTTTAAAAGATAGCAGCAGCTCACGGATGCATGCTCAGATTCGCTATTGGATTGCAATTTTTGTTGTTTCGAAAAAAATAGTTGATCTCCCCGTGCTGTTTCCAATGCAATTAATTCAGAAAAAAAAAATCGAGTTCATTGCGTGAGGCGGATTGTGATGATGTGGCGGATTGTATAAAACCAATGTGGCGGATTGTGATGAGCGAGGATAGAACCTGGGATCTTGTCATTCGCAGCCCAGTAACATGACCACAGTACAAAAGCAATTGCCGGTGTAACGTAGCTGTTAATTGGCTTATAAGCTTTCAATACAGAAATGCTGAGCCCACTCATAGGTTATGTCTCCCCCGTTTGGGAAGCGGCAGCGAAAACTTCACATAAAAAAGTTCGAAGCTCTACAAAACGGGAAGGTTAGACAAATCGCCTATATGCCTTGGTATAAAAGGAATAAAAATCTCTTGAAAGATCTTCTGCTAACCACTACTGAGGAATTTTTCAAAAAGGTTAACTGCAACTTATTATCAAAAATTAGACGCGAACTGCAATGAAGCAATTCGAGAAATACCTGCAGACGACCTGAAGAGCAACAGAAATCGAAGACCACGCACGGTCTTACATTAATTATTACGCCCTTACACTAACCCACCTCCGCAACATGATTGAAACCCGCTAATGACCAATGCATTTATCAGGACCATAAATACCTCTCTCCTTAAATTTAAACAGTCCTTGTGAGATGGTTATTCTTTTTTTTTATTGTCCTTCGTTTTGTTTTGTTTAAACCACGTTACAACTAAAATCCTCAAATCTCTAAGATCTCATAACCCTCATAAATGTAATTTAAATTCTAAATAATTATGCAAAATATATTTTGTCTGTTACTCACAAATCATTTCAGTCGAGCGGAAAATGAAAGGCCATCGAGCCTAGGTGCTTCCAGAGACTAGACCTTAGTACGCGCCCGTAACAATTTGCCAAAGGCAAAACTGCGCATGCTCCAAAAGATAGCATAGCTTTCTCAAGCAGCAAACGCTCCAATTTACTTTTATGTTTACCTTATTTTTCGCTTTTGAAAATCTTTGCTTTTTAATGTCTTTCAAATCCCATTCCTGAAAATTACAATAACGTGAGTGATGTTGAAAGTAATGTATTTTCAGTACATTATGTAGATTCCAAATATATCGCTAATTTTGAATATTTGGAATGTAAACAGCAATATGCTAGCAAGTGGAATTTAAAGCGCCATATTTTAAAAATCCATCCGAAAAAAAGAATTTCTGGAGCCTGTGAAGGAGTACAAGCTCCCTTGTAAGGGTTGAAATAGGAAATTCAATAATGAACGAAACTTCTTTAAGAAACAGTATAATATCACTTAAAGTTTCACATGTGAAAAGTATTCATTTTTAAAGCAGTAATTTTCAAACCTAAGTTAAAAGAAATTTCATATAATTTAGAAACTCAAGCATTAATGCTTATCATTTGAGCTTGGATAACAAAATATGCTTTATTAATACAGTCATAAATGAATGAAAAAAATTAGCTGTGCAAATAAATGGTGCTTGACTATTTTGTTAAAAGACGTATTTTGTTAATAAACTTTCAATGACACAACATTTGGCTCGATAGCGCATTATCTTGTATGCCAGAAACAATTTGGCACCCTCGAAGCTTGAGCATGCGCAATTTTGCCTTTGGCAAATTCTTACGGCCGCGGACAAAGGTTTAGTCTTCCAGAGAAAACCCCCCACATCATTGGCATTGACACCCCTCAAGCAAAATTCCCCCTTCCATTTCTTCGGAAATTTTCTAAAGCCACGCCTTCCGATCCTTATCTTTCACACTGAGCTAGGGGGAATTTTCCCTAAACAGGTTGTTTCATCGCCACCAACGAAAAAGACGAAAGGTTGACCTTGAAAATTCATTTCCTGCTTAGTTCTTCACAGATAGCAACCGGGACTACTTTGGTCTACTGGTCTGGTAAGCTATAGATTCTGGAAGCAATCGGAACGATACATAAGCAATGTTCTGCGGAAAAAAGGGTATGTTTGTGGGGCTAGGACAGAAGGAAAAGTTGACTTGGATCGTACACGTTCCAACTTTAGCGGAGTGGTCCAGGAAGTATGTGAGTCCTAGATTTGAGACAACTGGAGGAGTTTGCTGGAGAATTCGTTTGTGGTCTGAATTTATTTCAGGAGGTGATATTCACTTTTGCTCCTTGACAAGAGAGAAAGACAATGGGCCACCTGAAGTTCATTATTCATTCTACTTCGCACTGTCCGTCGGAAAAGAAAGACCAGAGGATGGAGCACGCCTAAAAAAGTCGCCAACAAATAAAACTTTCAGTGAAGGTTCGGAAGTGTGTTTCTTCTTACCGTCCCTGGGCAAAATCAGACGGTCTGTGGATCCTGTGAAACTGATTTTGAATTTCCATCTTCAAAGACACTCCTTTCAGAGTTTGCGAGCCAACAGTTTTTCAGTTTCTACTGTAATGGTAATAGCGACCAAAATTTCGCATCATTGCTTACGAAATAATCTTTATGATGGCGAAAAAGACGTTTCAGTCCCCGAGGAGAAAAATATAACAGAAGACATTCAGCGGAATGTATTGGAATCGCATAGGAATAGAATTCGTGTCGGTGGCAGAGACGATGAAGCAAATCCATGGTATCCTATTTTTTATCAAATGAATGTTAACACTTTACTGCATGAGGCTAAATGCCACTTGTTGGATATTCATGACCAAATCTATGTTTCTTCGGAACTTCAGAGATATGAAACGGGCCCAGCAAGAGCAAGAGAAGATCGTATCCATGTTATCGAAAAGGAAGACCTGTTTAAGAATGCAGATATTTTGTCTCGTGAAGGCGAAATATCTCTTCTCATGGAATTGAAGGGAGCTTGCAGGATTACTCGAAGTGGAAGGTCTGTTTCTTTGTTCTCTCCCAGAAAAGAAGCCGACCTCTGTCATGACATGACACGCTTTTTCCAAAGCCGTTCCAAGAACGCAAACGTGAAAATCAGAGCCGGCGGAAAAATTCTTAAAGCACATAAAGAAATTCTTGCTGCCAGATCGCCTGTTTTCAGCGCGATGCTGTCGACTAGCATGAAGGAAAAAATGTTGAACATTATTGATATAGAAGATTTAAATTTGCAAACTATGAAGAACTTTTTAAAATTTTTATACTCAGGGTCGTTTAAAAATTATATGAAATGGAAGGGCGTACGTAATCTGTATTTGGCAGCTGACAAGTATTTCGCTCTATCGTTATGCCGCATGTGTTCGAGAAAACTGGCTTCATGCGCATCTGTAGGAAATTGCGAGCAATTACGAATTCTGTCGAACATTTTTGAGGACAAGGAATTACAACTTGTGGTGAAATGCTTCGACCTTTGTAAATAATTCCGTTTTTTTCTACGTGGTCCTGAGCAGCAGAGGGCAAACTGCCTAAAGCTTTCTGAAACGATTTGGAACTGTAAAAGTTTGAAAATTGTGAAACAGATTAATATGAGATATACAGTAAGATGGAGAGAACTTTAAAAATTAGAAAGGATTTAATTGAAAATAAAGAACGAGACTGGATTCAACATCAATGATTCCATTTTTCACAAGCATGGTGATATTTTATATTCTATTTTTTCTGTGATATTTTATATTCTATAAGTTTTATATATTAGTTGCACAATGGGCCATCAACTTAATTGAAAATAAAGAACGAGACTGGATTCCTTATCAATGATTTCATTTTTATTTTTTTACAAGCATGGGCTAGCTTTTTTTTTGTGATATTTTATATTCTATTAGTTTTATATATTAGTTTCATTTATTTATGTATTTTCTTGGCAATATTTACGTCATGCAAATTCTAAACATTCGGCTATTCTCATTCAAATAAGAAAAGTCGATTTTTAGATAAAAATTAAATTAAAGGAAAATGTGCAGACTATTTTTCATTGTCACTTCAGTCATTTTCTCAAGTAAATTTTTTTCAACTACTTTTTTTCACTAAAATGTTTTAAAAATAATTTTGCTTTTTTTTTTTCTTTCTTTCTTTTGTTTTTTTGGGTCCCCGTTTTCTCTCAATATCTGCCCCAATTAGTGCTTACCCAATTGACAGTACTTAAAGCACGGATAGCGATCGGTACAATCATTCTCCTTCCTGCATATGTGTTTTGTGTTTAACTTGAATGCTATAAAAAGATGGCCTTGCAATTGAAATTATTTCATGCCCATTGCAGACCTTCAATAGGAACTTTCAATTATTAATGTTTAAAATTAATTTCTTTTCAATTATTTTTTTAAACTTGGAGATCATGGTTAGAAATATTTAATTTTGTGTAATGATATATTTCCAAGCTGTCTGTATACTGTTAAAATGACTTCAGAGTGTCCTACATTGATAATCTGAAGATTTAATCCATTAATATCTAATGATGTTCCTTTAAGATTTCATTTGCGGGTCGCTGTGCCCTGGTGGTAAGGTCTTGGTTTCAAGTTCGAGACCCAATTCCACTGAAGAACCATCGTGTTAGGTCTGATGTACATTAAATCCCTCGGAGCAAAATGCCCTCCCACTCCTGTGATGTGGAAGTTTGGAGAGGGGGTACCAACTCCAATGCCCTCCTCGTCATCTGACCGCGGTTTAAAATTACGAGGTCCGCCCCAAAATAGTCTTAAGGTGGGTTCACACGAGGCTTTTTATTGCGCGCAAACATTGTCTATCTACTGTTGTCCCTCTATTGTCCCCGTGTGAACAGTTGAGACAACGTGTCGGGACAATGGCTAATAGTTGTCCCGACGGGACAACCATTTGCCATTGTCCCGTTGCAGTCACGTGATTTTCCTGAAGTAGGCGTGACCTTCTATTGCCGGCAATAATAAGCCTCGTCTGAACCCACCTTTAGTGTTGCTTTAAAACGGGACATTAATATAATTAACAAAACTTAAAATTTAATTTTATTTCTTATTATAGAAAGTGTTACACATATTATTTCATAGAAAAATATATAGCAGAATAATTAAATTTAAAGGTTCTGTTTTGATTATAATTATTCATGTTTGTTATGACCTCAGAAATTCAATTCCATTCATATTAAAATCAAAAGCTTCTTAGTCTTTATCCTGTTGCAATCATTTTCATGATTGGAAATAAAAAAAAATTTCTTGACCTCATTTTCCCTGTTTTGCATTTTTCGGATCTAAAGATTTGTTTATATTTGTATTATCGCTTTTTCAACTATGTGCTGTGTAATTTAATATAAGAAGCAGAGCTTATTTAACCATGTTCTGTTGTGATCTCTTTTTCGGAGATGGATTTTTTTTAACTTTATTTTCCTGGTGAAACAATTTTGTTTCGATCACAAAAAATGCATCAATTTGTATATTCTTGATTTTTTTTCAGCGCAATTATAAATCCCCTCGAGTGCTAAGAGCACATCAAAAACTCCTTTTATAGTCACTTATCTCTATTTTATTTTTCAATAGAAGTCACTTGGATTTGTATAAATGGACGTAAAACTGTTGAAAAAAAAATTTTAAAAAAATGTCATTAATTTAATTCTGATAAAATTATTATTTAAAAACTGCTTTGCGTTGTTTTTGACGTACGAAATTTTGATTTCTCCATATTTATTTCAGGCAATAAAAACATAGAAATATAAAAATGGTAAAGAAATAAGAATTTAGATAACTGAGTTATTTATGATAATTTTAACAACAGGATAAATTACTAGTACTTTGAGAAAAACACATTTTAAAATGTAGTTTCGACAATTTTTTAAATTCTGTTTTTATTTTCTTAGTAGTCCAAGTTTCGTTAGGTTTTATCTGTTCCATATGTAGGTAAGAAAAAGTGAATGACAAATACTTTTACTCGAATCATTTGTATAGTCAACCCCTCAATAAGTTCCAAGACACACAACTGTAGTTAATTACTGGTCTAATTTCGAATAATTTTTAATTTCATATTTAACGCATGCACATATAGTCTACTTGGAGCTAAACATAAGATTGAATTTTATTCGTATAGGATTATCGAATTTCATTTCCATAGTTTTGTAGTTATATAGTTTATAATTTTCGTATTTATACCGTCTTCTTTTAAGATTTCTTCTTTCTTTTTGTTGAAAGATTATCAATGTCATTAAAATACAGCCTGAAAGTTCTTTAATGTCTGATAATGGATCTATAATTTAATACTTGATGTAAAAACATATGTAGATGCCTTAATATAAATGCTTCTAAAATGAGAATTCAAAAAAAAAAAAAAATCTTATAATATGCAAGTAAATAATTTTCACGGAGTAAAATACAAAGCGCCCGCTGAAAACATGTATATAAAAAAAAACATGCATTTAGAAATTATAAGTTTGTATTTCGTAAATGTTTTTTAACTTAGTGCAGGTTTCATAATGCACGTTCACATTCTTTAGTTATTTTTATTTCAATTTTCCATACAGTGAAATCAAATGTATAAAATCATAGACTTAGATTTTAAATCTAGCAATATGCCAAAGATAGATTTTTAAGAAAGAAAAAGCAAACTTAAATAAGTATTACGAAGTTAAAAAAAAATGCTAAACATCTGCAGTTAGTAAACAGAAGAACTTAAAGAAATGCTTGTTAACACATTTTAAAATGTATGAAGTTAATGCGATTGAACAAAACATAAATTACCAATAGAAATGAAAAGTTACTCAATAAATTCAAACTATAAAAAAAAAAAAGAGAGATGACAGTTAAGTGCATAAAAATCTTAAAAATGTTAAAATATGAAATAAAATGACGTCGAATAATTAAAGAAATTGCATCAATTTTAAAAGAGTGTTTAATGTTGGATTACACCACTTGCACATATCAAAATTTTTGCTTTAACTAAATATATTAAAAATGAAGATAAAAACTCATATAAAAAGCAATTTATCATTAAAATTGGCAAAAGCTAAAATATGTATAATGCAGCATTGAGATAGATTTGGCATTTCGACAGGGAAAAAAAATGGAGAGGGGATCGATAAAAATTAAGCTTACATTTACTTTAACAAATTAAATAAAAATCAGAAAAAAAGTAGTAAGGCCATGCAATTGGCATCGCTATAAAACTGAGTTCTTGAATTTCAAAATGGTGTAAAAATATTTTTGTGCGGTTCAAAGGTTATGGCAGACAAGCTTACGATATGTCAATTCTCATTTCAAATTTTTTGGAAGGTTATAGACACTTTTTAATATTGCAGTAAATGCTTTTATACTCTGTTTCACCCTAACTTGGCAGTATTGTAAAAGGTAGAAAATGTGACGCTCCGCGTTGGGAAAGAGTTCCCCATCAATTCCGACTTTAAAATAGTTAAAATGCGCAGAAATTTATCAAGTAATATAATAAATTACAGAAATCCTTTTTTTATCAATATGTATTTAAAATTATTCTCAAGTTAGAAGTGCTTATATGTTAAGTGTTTTGTAAATAAAGCGAACGAATAAAGCTAAAAGATTGACATAATGAATTCCACTTTGGCTAGAACCGGTCTTCAAGGTCAAATATTTGGCGCGTTTTTCTTTTACGTCTCCGCCAACTCAGCTTCATTCAGTTCGCAACCGTTATAATCTTTCGTACTTTTTTATTTCGCTTTTTTACCAGCTGATATTTTTGATACTATTAATCACATTAGTAGTTATTAGTTTTGATTGTTGAATATTTATTCGATTCGTTATTTTTATTCACTTCTAAAATGTCTGAAAAAGAGAAAGTGTTATCACCGACTACGCTGTGCACACCTTCAAGACGAGTGAAACCAACAATAAGTGCAGCATGCAGAAACATATTAAACGTTTATTCTCGACTCCGAGAAAACCCTCAAGATTCTATCAATCAAATCGTCGATAAAGTTTCGCACCTTACAGGTGTTTCGCAATGAACAGTTTTCCTTTTGAAAAAAGAAATAAAGGCATCCAGTTCTTTAAGTACCCCTGGAAAGAAATGATCAGGCTCAGTAGGTAAACATTCAGGTCTTGTAAAATAGGATGATTTTACATTATCCTTTATTTGACGAAAAATCCATGCATATTTTCGTAGAAATGAGATCCCAACATTAGATAAAGTTTTAAAAGATGTGAACGATTATACAGATATCTTTTCGAAAAACATTAGCCGAACTACGCTTTACAGAATATTCAAAGATTTAGGGTTTTCTTTTGAGAAACGATGAAACGAAATGAAATAACATTAATGTTTATTAAAATAATGTATCGATAATATTGAAAAAATAATGAAAATAAGGAAACAATTAATTCTGCGATAAAGTGATAATATAATAAAGTAAATAAATATTTACTAATTGGCGAAAAATTTGCGAGATAAAGTTTCGCCAGCGATCTACATTTCTAGTAACTTTGTACTTTAAAGTAACCCAGTTCCCCTGACAGTGACTGCGATTCGGCATGCCTAGAATATACACTACTGCCAAGTTAGGGTGAAACAGAGTATAGATGCAAGAAATATATGTTCATTCTAATTAATCAGGGCAACACGTCAATAAGTGTAGTATAAGTTACGAATTAGTAAACGAATTTTCAATTTTATATTTGCACATTAGAAAAAATATCCTCCCCCCCCTTTGTTAACACAATTAATTAATTAAATTTACCTAATAAGCCAAATGAATCATTTTTCTTCAGCCAGTCACAATGCTAAAAATTTGATAATATACCGTGACTGGAAAAAAAATGGGCTTTTAAAGGGTTAATCTGTTTTATTTTCCTATTAATTAATTCTTAAATTAATAAATATTCAATATCCGTATACAAATTTCCAAAACCCTCCATTGTACCTATTAATTCCTTTGGTAAAAGGGAGATGAAATATTTTTCATGGACTTTGCTCTTGCATCGATAATGCCATTTGCAAACTCCGGCCTTTTCATTTGTTTATTGTTAGATATCATTCTTGTATGACCTTGGAACAACAAAGGGAGGAACTGTCCAATGGCGATCAAGTCCAACGTGAGAATGTAGTACTAACCAAAAGAAGAAAAGAAAGGAGTAGGGGATGTTTTCTCTGATAACAACCTAACCTACTGACCTTTGACACCTGGTGGTTCTGCGAAGGGGAGAAAGATTCCTTTTGTATAGCCCCCACATAAACATGAAATCGCTAATTAATTGCGTTTCTTGCACAATGAATACAGTTTGAAAAATATTCAATGCTATTTATAGCATTGTAGCATAAGTAGCATAAGTAGTTCCTCGAATATCCTAATCTTGGATGCATTTGGACACGGTTTTACTAGACGAATGCATGCAGAACGAGGCTTTAAATGACGTATATGGCATAATTTGATTATATTATCTTTTACCGTCATCAGTGATTAAGAGAGAGTAAATGTATCAGCTGAATAGTACCATTTTGTCACACCGTCATCAATTGTTTACAAATGAAATTTAGTGTTCCGTCTTTGCACCGAAAATGGTGGATTTATAACGGATTTCTGATTTCTGCGCGTGGGAATACAGTCCAATTGCCCGCCTATGGGTTGAGAATTTGCTATCTTAATGACGTAATGAATTTAACAGATGAAATTTGGTACATTATTTCGTCGTGAAAAATATTGATCAGGATCATATTACGGAAGATAACCGTTATCTGATTGACAATGTATCGGTCTTCCTTTTGAAGCATTTGTAAATATAACTGAGAAAGGATAAAACTAAAAAAGTTAAATTTAGTAACAGATTTTTGCACTTAATTGTAAATCTTTAGTCACATTTGGACCAAATCCACCGAAAAGTGGGATATTTTCAACACATTTAAATTTTAAAGAAATATTTCAAAAAACCAGCTACACGAAATTTGATGAGAAATAAATGTCGATCTGGATCACATTTTTGATTGGTCAAAAGACAGAAAGACTTCAGAATTCATATTTTATCTAGCTAGGTTGGCTGAGGTTGCTTTTGTTGTGGATTGTTCAATTGCATTTAGAAGCTGAAAATTAAATGTAGTATTTTATTTAAATTAGCCAGAAAAGAAAAGGGAGAATATTTCCTTTAGTTGTTGATGAGATTTGTTTCCTCTGTATAATGAATAACTGAAGAGCCATGGTTTAATTTTGATTATTGAAAATAGAAGATTCATACTGTTGTACAAATTCCATGTTCATGCTTCTATTTTAAAGATGCAATATAGGAAAAAAACAGCGTTAATTAAATTCTTGACATAGAATATTGTGACACAGTCATTTAATATGAATTAGAAAAACAAAATGAAGGAAAATAAACAGTGTAGAAACTTATGCCCACACCTGGTTATTTCACATACCTATTTAGAAATATCAGCTTCCCTATTCTCTATTGTACCTCCTGCCCTCTTTAAGAATTGGGGATATCTATTCTAACCCTTGATTTATGGAAGGGGCAAGACTTGCTTTTGGAATGGATCATTGGCGTTATAATCCTTGTTTTCGAGCAATTCTTGAAAATATCTTCTGAATGAAGCTTGGCTCATTTTATGTATTGTTTGACAACGGATTCTGAGACGACCAAATTTCGATGATTCCATATCATTAAGGGTTGAGAAGCGGAACGATAAGCCCGTTTCCAGTATTCACCTTTGACCTTGGATTTCCCCCATTAGATGCTTTCTAGTTCAATTTTTTTTCTTTCTTTTTTTTTCCCCCCACATGTTTGTGAGTGTCGTATCATTTCTGATTGCATTTTATTTTACTCAAAAATTTGGTATTGATATGGCTAGTTCAAGTGGTAAAAAAAGCTTTCAGGAGTGGGAATAAGAAAATTTTATATTACATCATTAAAATTGTGACCAAGAAGCGGAAAACAGGGAAATATTTATTCCTGTGTTATTTAAAATATATAAAATATCATATAATTTAAAAATAATACTTTTAGGAAATTCTATGTCTACATCAATTCCTTAACTGAAAATAAAATATTTTAAATAGAATAAACTCTCGATTATCTATTTTTGTTAATCTTAAAATATTGCCGAAAAATTTCAATAACATATAAAAAAGAAGCATTTTGATATAAAAAAGATTGTTATTATTCTGTAAAAAAGTAATTACAAAATATTAAGAACAGAATTTTTTTTATTTATTCTTCATAATTTAATGTTTATGCCCCATACATTGAATAAAAATTTCTCTGAAATATTTTACTGTGCATTAGTACCTTTTCCTTCTGTATTACTAATTATCTGTAATGTTTACGTCTCATAAAACCGCAAATAATCCGAGTTTACTTCATTGTTAAATGTAAACACTTTCTTCAATCATCTTTCCTCTCACCTCTATTTTGACGAATTAAACCCATCCTAACGCATGCGCAAAAGCGCGGAGGGTTTTACAATTCGTTGTCAAACAGTATACTTGCTCTGTCAAAGTTTTGCACCAAGCCGTTTATTTGCATTTTCTCTTCTCTGAGCCCAGGACAAAGAAGACGCTTTAGAAATTGGTACTTTATGTCCTAAAATTAAAAGTATCCATTTTCGAAAATTGAGTTTTTTGCTATTAGATTTAAGTATTAATAGATCTTTTTTTTTCCAAACAATTTTTTGATAATGAATATATTTCCTTTCTTAGTTCTTGAAATATGAAGAATCGTTTATTGATACATGAATAAAGCTTTAAATGCCCATAAGTTAAAAGTACTTAAACTGTAGAAGATGTGTTTGAGCTTGCTATAAAACTGCTATTAAAATTCATTGCTATGCATTTTAGCGACCCTGGTATATATCTTTGTATGTTTTTCTAAATACCATATTTATGAATTTGGAAATAGTCGCATTTTATAAATATGTACTTATAAAGTAAATGTACAAATCAGCAAACGATACAATGAATTGTTTCAAACTCATATTATTTTTAAATTCCATAAATATTTCATTTTAAAATGGATTAAAATTGTACATTGTGTTTACTTGATATTGCATTAAACATAGATTTTTAGATAACAAAATTTCTCTAAAGATAATTTTTTTAAATTAAATTTAATCAATGTTTAATACGTGTTTCTCATGTCAATTTTTAAAGTCTATAATTTTTTTTAATTTCATAATTTAGTTAAATTTTTATTGGAAATTCTTTTAAAATTTTGATATTTTTCTCCAATACCTTCGAAGTAAATTAGTGTGTAGAAGCCTTTTTCACGCCACTTTAAAAATGAAAAGAAAAGTTTTTCATTGAAATCAATGTATTTACCATTTAATTTTTCAAAAATTTTAACAAATGTAAAAATGTTTAAAGCTTAAGGTATCTGTCTGCCTATAGAGATAAATGTTTGAAAAATCCCTCTAATGAGCTATTTCAATTCCTTTTCTGGATCGGTGTGATTGCAAATAATGAAAAACATTGATCAGGAAATTCTGTGCCAATTGAGATTCTGTAAAGTGTGTCAATTTGGGTAAAAAATAGTGAAAATTGCAACAAACACTCTACAAAGAATTCTACTGCACATATTCCAATTATTTTTATGCACAACATAATTTACAGCTATGGTGAACTAGAATGAACTCGAGTTCAATAAATATGAGTATTTTAGAAGAAAGTTATAGCTAATCTAGTATTTCTATACTGAAAATTTCACAAAATTCGCTTTTGAAAATTGCATTAGATAGCTTTAAAACAAAACATATCAGTTCAAAGTTATATCCATAGTTTATTGCCTTTGGAACACTTAAAGTAACATATATACAAAATTGCAAGGTAATATATTAATAAGTTTTCAGATATCATGTTTTGCGTATGAAATTTTTTACGAAATCCAAGTTTATCAAAACACTTATATAAAGTTTTCATTTGCCTTGTTCTAAAAATGCATTGTTCTTTGTAAACGTAAACAATGTTCAAAAGCAAATGTAATTGCCAATCCTTTCAGCATAAAAACTACTCAAAATGTATTTTAATACGCGTGATTTGCTGATAAAATATATTATAAAATAAATTATAATTTAGAGAGGCTTGTATTTGATAAAATGTTGGAAAACATTCAACTTCCGGTTGGTATTTCCGGTTTCGTTTTCAGCTACAGTGGTTTATAAAAAATATCTCAGTTTTGTTTATCGTAGAATTAAATCAAACACAGATTTCTTCTTCTTCATGAGCACAACAGTCCCTTGCAGACCTTGGCTGCCTCAACCATGCGCAACTAACTCTCTTCCAGTTCTTTATCCTCAAAACACTCCCCATCATCCAGAAATCTGTTGGAGGACCAATGGAAAGCCAGGACCAAAATTCAAAATTGAATCTAGTTCGCCAACATCCTCTCTCTAGTACTGGCCCAAAGATAGTTCTAAGGATCTTTCTCTCGAACATGTTCAGCGAACGCTGAGTGTCCAAGTTTCACTTGCATAGAGCAGAACAGGCATAATAAGAGTCTAATAAATTTTTAGTTTTGTTTTTCGACGGATTGGATCTTAGTTGTTTATTTTTTTCAGTCCAAAGCAGCATTTATTGGCCATTTTTATTCTGTTGTCAATTTCCGGTCTTATTGACATTACTCATTGTGCCAAGGTATTTGAAATGATCGAGAAATACAGATTTCGAAACCCAAATAAATTGGTTTTTTAAAAAAAATTGTGACTTTTGACCAAAACCTGCCTTTTAAACGTAGACAGAGACATTGACTTTCATTATTTCAGCTATCGACTTACATTGCCCCTTCGCGTGTTGATATTAAATAATTTCTGGTATATTTTAGTGCTACTACATAATTCAGTGAAAAGCAAAACATTATCATAACTACGTGTCTTCTGATTGAAGTTTGAATCATCTTTAAAATCCCCTCCTGCATTGCATGCATTCTCTATTTAACATTTTAAAGGGCCATTTTTTTCTAGTCATATTATGTTAAAATATTTTTAGGCTTGCAATTAGAACGAGAAAAGGGATTCATTTAGCTTATTAGATAAATTTAATTTGATTAATTAATAATTAAGTAACAAATCAAGACACATCATTTTGTCTGAGATAAAGAACTGAAGCATCTAAGTTTCTGACTTACTAAAAAATTTGTCAGAACTTATGCCAATCTGCATAATTTCATACAAAGATTGATAAATTTGGTGTGAAGCATACTTCCCACGGCCCTAGAAAGGGTTAACAGACGTGATAAATGTTTAGACAGAGCACCTGTATTCTAAGGTCCTATATCTTCGAGACCTGATAGTTAATTTTATTTATATCTAATCTTTTTAAAAAATGCTTTAATACTAGATATTGTTGGTACCTTTGTTTTCTTTTTATCTTTTAGGGAATTATTATTTAATGACATGGTATAACTCATTCATTCCTCTTTTAGCTTAACATGAACACACACACACATTCATAAGAGGGGGGGGGGGAATAGTGAGAGAAATACCTGTTTCCTGCTTTCTTCTGTTTTCTTGTAGCTGCTGTTGTCACGCCTTCATCTCTTTCAGCTGCTCAGTCTTCGCAAGGGCTCTGGTGAGTCAAAGATCGTGACTTTCCTTTTCAGCCCTGATAAGGGCATGTACAGTCAATTTTTCATTTCGCCTTTTTTGTAATTAATCTGCAAGGAGGAATGTCCTAGGCCGTCTCTTTTTCTTGGGGTGTCTTGCGTCGTATTTGGGGATATTCGCTATTGCTGGGTGAGTATGATTATCTATTGCATGGAAGAAGGGTTCTGCAAGTTTTTTAAAGTATTCTCTTATTGTTAGTATTTTTAGCTCTTTGAGAATTTGCTTGTTTCGGATAAACCATGATACTTTAGTTATTTCGCATGCAACTCTATTTCGGGCGGTTTCTAATTTGTTTATTTAAAAAAAAAATTGTGAAAGAAGTGACAAAAATTTCATACTCTTTGGAAGATGGAAAGTCACTAAAAACTCTTATAGTTATATCGACCCAACTAATTTATTTTTAATTCTTTTTAGGTCCTGGAATTTCCAATATGTCCCTGGCATCATTGTACAGAATTTGTCTCGACAATATATGCGGACTATTGAGACATGGAATGTGGAAATCCTCCATTCTGAATCCGTTCACGGGCCTTCTTAACCGCCTTGTCAATGAACTGATGGTATTTGTTCAAACTCACTATGAGGAAAAGAGCCCTCCGAAGATTTATGACGATCGCCCGCTTATATCCAGTGGCAAGCTTACTTACTTCAATCTTCATCTTCAATCAGCAAGTAGAACGACATAAAATTTCGAGGGACCTATATTCAAACGGTAACCGCGCAAATTCTTTTTTTAATTCTATAAAAATCGTTCATTTGTGTCGTGCTATGAATATAATATCTCGAAATTCGAATTTGGAAGAATTGCATGTAAGTATCCCACCGACATCTAGTATTTTTGAGAAATGCCAAAAGCTACGAGTTCTTAGATTCTACTTACCTCCAAAAATATTTCGTGTCGTTCAAATGTACATAATCGGTGCATCTGATTTATCATCCTTGAAAAATCTGGAAGTGCTTTATCTTCCAATAATGAATACCGATGCTATGGTAGAAGTTCTGGATACTTGCACCAACTTAATTTCGTTGGGTCTCTTTGCTAACCTTGGAAGCAATTTTTCAAAAAATCATCGGGGAAATCATTATTGAATTTTGACGCAGGTAGCCATTTTCAATTACGGAGGTGTGTTTGGGGTAAGAGTATGGAGTCCACGAATATGACCACGGACGAAAGTGAAGAGGACCAATCTAAATTTTGCATAAAGGTGAAACATGCGGTTACTCTCTGTCCACTTGTGAAAAAATTGATTTTGTTCACATATCTCAGGTAGATGCTCACAAATTGCTGGGAAGTTAAGAGAAACTTACTCTTCTGATAATCGATTTCCGTAATTACAAACATTATTTTGTGCCACATTTCATCGAATTACTTCAAAATATAGGACCACGGCCGAAGTATCTCTCCTTATTAGCCATCGTCATGTTCCAGTGGATGTCATCTGTGCGTGTTGTCCTCGCTTGAAGAGCCTGGAATTGAAGGTCCTACATTCGTGGAGCATGTTGCGGAAACTTGTGACAATATTCTACTCAAGAGACTGAATCTTTCATCATCTGATGAGCCGGTTGATAAAACAAGTTTCCTGTTCTTTCTCTCTAACTGTAAGAAGGTGGTAGAACTATTCCTCAAAAATGTTACCTTCTTAGACACCAATTTGTCCAATCAGATATTTGAAATGAATCCTCTCGCAAATCTTAAAGTAAATTTAATTGACAAATGTAGTCTAACATAGAGAGGATACGAGATGTTTCTGAAAAAGGCACCCTCTATTGAGAAAATTGATATTGTTTCAGACGGATGTAGCTATATGTATGATATTAACGACACATTTTCTTCCTTGCATTTAAAAGAGAATCGCTTCTGATTAAACTGAAACAATGGAAATTCTATGTCCATTTAGTTAAAAAATGTTTTCTCACCATGACTGAAACTATACAATCCACTCTTTCGGAAATTGGATAATGAGAAAGTTTTTCCAAATATAACAGTTTGGATAATAAGAAATAATATAAAAATTAAAAAAAAAAATTCTTCAAGCGAAATTCTGTTTTATATTCACCTCAGAAAGAGTAAATGGAAATTCATCTAAAGAATTGAATATTAAAGATGAAAACTTATTTTTACAATTATAATGTACAAAGTGGGATGAAATATTATCAAATGAATCAGTTTGTCTTGAGAACTCATTTGGAACTTTGAATTTGAATGTTTCACGCTTACACTGTTATGCAGTGGTAGCCTGTCTCTTATTATTCTTTCATAAGCATGTGTCTTCATTAAAGACTAAATATCATCAGTTTTAATAATGGGCATCATCAGAACGTTGTACATCAGAACTCCCCCCCCCCCCCCCCCCCAGTTTTAAATCAGGAAGAGCAGCTTTTCAAGAGATGGATTAGAAATGTTCCTAAACTAAAAATACGTATTAAATGTTAGAAAAAAAAAGAAAATATTGTTTTTCATGCAAATTAGAATGAACAGTGTACAAAAACAATTCATATAACATTATTTGCAAGATATATGAAAACAAAATCACACTCTATTTAAAAAGAGATGCATTTTTAAAAAATTACCTTTTACACTTTCAGATTTCGATTTACCATTCATGAGTATAAATTTAACTCGCAATATGAAATGACCTCAATTATATTTATAAATTAATTTAGGATTAAGCTCTACATATATCAAAATGATGTGTTCTCATCGAGAATACGCAACTATATGTTTTCAATACTTTAGAAATAGATCGATTACAAAATTCAGTTGTTATAAATTTGCATTAAAGCACGTTAATTAAAAGTTTGAAATAAATAAATAAATGACAAACTGCTTAGAAGAAGGTTTTTCTTAATGTTAATTTTTCCATTTGCCATAACATACAAAGCCAGATGCATTTTTTTAACTCAATATAATTTAACGTCTAAAATGAATTAAAATGCTCAGTGCTAGTGTATTTGCATTTTTAAAATTTATTTATGCATTCCTTCTAGTAAGACATTTTATGCTATAGCAAAAATGTATACTTATTTGTTTAATAATGCCTTTTTTTACAATTATTATTATCGAGAAGAATAAATATAATTCTGTGCTTGACCGTGTTTTTCTATTATATGTTTTATATGCAACTTGATTTTAATAGCTGTCAGATTTTGCGCTTCAAATTTGACCTGCAAATAGTACTATTTGAGATTATTTACAAAACTTTCATTGTGTACTGCATTAATTTTCTGTCATCTCACCTGAAATTTAACCCTTTAAAAGGCCATTTTTTGCTGGTCGTGGTATATTAAAATAGTTTTGGGATTAAGATTGGCTTAAGTAAAGTGATTCATTTAGCTTATTAAATAAATTTAATTTGATTAATTAATTAATATGGTTAATTAGTAATTAAGAAACAAGTCAAGATACATCACTGTATGTGAGATACACCACTGTTTGTCAAATTGCAAAATTTGTCAGAACTTGGGCCAGTCTGCATAATTTCATACAAAAACTGAAAAATTTGGTGGGAAGCATACTTCCCATGGCCCCTGCAAGGCTTAAATGTAATTTAAAATTAAAAGTGAATAAATTTTAATCAATCCGGTAACTTTCTTCACTCAAACTAAGCATGTCATGAAAAATTTAAAGACTGAAAAGTGAAATTTTTCAGTGTTAAAGTTTCAACTGTACTTCAAAATATGTTTCACAGTATATACGCAGTATCTCTGAGAATTATTCAATAGTATTTTGTCTGATTGAAAAAAAAAAAAAATGCTCAAAAAAATCAAACTAAAAGAACAATAAGATATTTGTATTCATTCTTTTATGTTATTGAAAAGAGCAACTGTGTTAGAATGAATGAACTAATTCCATTAATACTTATTTCTGAAGCTAAATCTAAACTGTAAGTTTCTAAAAGCATCATTCGTCATGGAAAAATAAATCGAATCTTGACATTTTGATTTTCAAAATAGGAAGAAAAATCCAGGATGTTATATTTAAAACAGCAATGAAAAAGAATTGAATTTCAATAAAACGACACAATGCATTATTGTAAAATGTACTTGAAAATATGAATAGAAATTAAACAAGAAATTCACATCTTAATGAATATCAATCCAAAGATAATCCTTTGAATTTTAAGATAGTGTTAAAAAAATTATGCTATAATACTTTCAAAAGATAATTAGAAAGAGTCAAAAACTTATTTAAATTTTAATATATTTAAATTTAAAAAGATCTTCCGTGGTGCACATTCCAAACGTCCAAAGTATATTCGTGCCAAATTTGGCAGCTCTATATTTAATGATCTATCTTGTAAAGCGTAAGAATATCTAGGCCCTTGTACATCATCTATTATTATTAGGAGAAGTTACATAATCAATTGCATTTTTCTGTTTTCAAAGTTTAAACTGCCTATTTTTGGTAAATTTTATTATTTACTAAATATTTTTCAATGATACTGTTACTGTGGAATATTATGTAGGATCTTCCGCTTGAACCATTTAAACCTTCTACACTTTTTCTTTTTATACCTGCCCCTTTTTATTTATTTATTTTTTTGATCCTTTAGTGGTTTTTTTTTTCCTTTAGCTTCTTTTACATCTAGTACACACAAGGTGTTTTTTTAAATGGCTATTTAAATTCGTTTTTCATTTTAATTATGAGCCTTTCACCGGTATAACGCCACTTTTGGCACACACCTAATCATTTGAATACATCAGAATAATCAATAGCGGTATTAAAAAAATTAAATAAAACTATTATTCTGAACTTTTAGATGCCCTTGGATCAGTGGTGGTAGAAATGATATTAGATAAAATAGGTCTATCATCTTTTATGTTTAGTGGTCTCAGTTTCAGGCATTCTCAATCGAAACACACAGCTCTAAAAAGAAGGGGGGGGGATTCAAGTAAGAGAGAGCGAGAGAGTGACCACTTCTATTGGTTCAAATCCAATAAACAAATAAGTAAAACTTAAACTTGACCCACTGACCTCCACTACCCTGCAGAAAAGAAAGGAAACGTATGACTAAGAGGAGGGGAGAAGGGAAAAAATTTCCAAAGAAGCCATTGTAAATTTTTCTAGTCCAAGCTTGAGGGGTGGACAAAGAATAAAACGAAATTTCACCATCCATGCCCTTCTCCTTTCCCTTCCAGTCACATAAAATGTGGAACAAAAAAGCTAGACCGTTGTGAAGAGCATTTATTTTAATTATAAGCGCATCAGTTCTTTGCAGTGATCACTTACTGAAATAATTCATATATATTATAATGAATTTTATCAAACACCGAATGATTAAATCAGATTTTGATTATAGTTGCAAAAAGCTGATGTAAGGACAGTAAAAAATTTTTGTAATTTTTTTTAACATTTAGCAGTTTTAATAAATAATATACAGTACGCGAAAAAAAACCAATTATTATTTTTATTAATAAAATCAAAATAATTTAAAAAATGTAAATTCTCAGAGCAGCCTAGAATTTTTCACCCATAATGCAAACATTAGTTTCAGTGTCTATTAAAATTTTGTCCTTATTTGTATCGAATTTTATAAGAACATTATGAGAAAATAAAGCTTTTAATTAGGTTTAAAGATTTCCTTTGGTTACACTGAGTGTTTAATAAGTTTAAAATTATGTCCAACATTCAAGTAAGCAAACGTTCAGATAGATCTTTTTTCTTTTCATTTGTCTTCTTACATTTTTTTTTCAGCCGAAATTTTGTTTTGTAACCATTTGAAGCGCCTTCTTATTTCGAAATCCAGAGCTGTTATTCTTATATCAAAAACAGTATTAATTAAAAGAATGGAATTACTTGTAAAGTTGCAGTGCATCTCTGATTTAACAAGGAAAGATACATTGCACACATTAGAAAATGAACCGAATAAACAAAATCCATATTTGTTTGGTCGCTTTTCCAAAGTGATGTTAATTCCAAACACGAAAATATGAACAATTTCTTGTCATAAGGTTTTCTTGTTGTCACATATATGTAATGATATCTCTTAGTCTAATTCAAACTTAATTAATTTCCTAAATTTTATCTGAATTTAATCCATATTAACTTCATTCTAAGTTTCCATTACCTAATTCGACGACCCGTGTTATTGAAATCGTTATCAGAATTCCATAGTATAAAATCACTGAGGGAAAATTTCGGTCTCTTTTGCTTTTGTGTCGCGATGTAGACTGACGTATTTCTTACCACTTATTCTTTATACATAATATGCTCCTCGTGAATAAATCGAGTTTAAAAATTCAAAAATATCTTCTCTTTGACAACGCAACTGCGAAAAAATATGTTTACATTTTATGTATCTGATCTGTAATTCATATACTTAGTAATTCCTATACTTATACTATACTTTTTTGTTCTGGAATTTTTTGAAAATAAATAGTCCAAAAATAGTAATTCAATCCCCATAGAAAAAGGCACCTGCAACGTAATTCCATAAAGCTCTATTTACCCCATAAATAATCTAAATATTATTTTAAATTAATTAATTATATCAAAAAAATTATCTACCAAATTTCATGACATTAGAGCTTTATTGCGCTCGTCTAAACTAGTTTCAATTCATTTTAACTTTCCTTAAACTAACAAATTAAAGTATTATTCCAAATTACGTACTAACGCCACCGCAGCTACAGATTTGGCGGTTTTTAAGTGTTGTGTGCGAACAACAGGATTGCTCTTTATTGGCGCATTAGCGCAAAAAACGCCAAATCTGTAGGTGCGGTGGCGTTAATACGTAACAGAATTGCTCTTTATTGGCATATTAGCTCAAAATCTGTAGCTGCGGTGGCGTTAATACGTAAGTACCATTCAATTTTAAATATAAAACTACATTTTTTTTTCCTCTTTGTCAATTTTAATTGAAATCAATAGATGAGGAAATAATATACATAATAGATAAATATATGGATAATTTATTCCCAAAAAGAAAATAAGAACAGCATTAATGGTTCATTTTCAAATATTAAAATAATCGCCTTTAAATAAAAAGTCAAAAAATTTAGTTAGCATTTTTTTTAAGCGATGAAGAAGCGTATGATACAGATATAGATAAACAAATATAGCACATAAATGTATTAAAAAGGCAAATACAAAAATTAACTTTAATATACACGAAAAATTAAAATAAATGGTAACACTTTATCATTTTGCATCATTTCAATTATTTTCATTATTGCTTCAAAAATTCAACTTGGGTTTTTTTCTTATTTGAAGACCGTTCTATAGATTAAAATATTTCTTATTGGGACTGTCATATTTTTTAAAAAGGAATTAAAATACTTAAACAGAATTTAAACTATACAGAGAGAAAAGTCTTTAAAAATACATTAATAATACACAAAATTTACTTACTTTAAAAAACACACAAAACGATCTTTTATCGTAAACTTCAGCTTCAAGTTGAAATTGAGTGTTTGGTGACATAATATATGCAATGAAGTGATTCCATGTGATCATCAACGCGTTTAAAGGGAAACTAGATAAATCAAACTTAGTTTTAAATATCAATAATCGATATTTTGTGATGTATATTGTTTTTATTTCCATAAGTATCTTTCAAAGGCTCTATGATAAATAGAAACATGTCTTAATTCAAAAGAATGACTACAGGGATCTTTTACAACCAAAGTATTTAATTAAGAGCAAATCTATTATGGAAATAGACGTGGAAAAATTACACAACGTAAATAAAGATGAAAAAAAAAATACAGTTGTTGTCCTAGGGTGATAATATTTTATAAGAAGAAAATATTGTCAAGAAGATAAAATAAATGACAAATAATGTTATCAGGAATAGGTATAGCAATGAAACAAACAACAAATTAATTATAGTAATAAAATAAGAATTTGTTTGGGCTGCATGCACAAGGTGCTTTAAAAATAGGATAGCAAAATAAAACAAACATATAAAGAAATTCATTATTCAATAGAAAGGAGAAATCAAAACAGCTAATTGCATCTGAAAAAAATATTCACATATAATAAATATATATTTATTATATGTGAATACAAAGAAAAATATTTTTAAAAAAGATATTTAATGATATATTAAGGAAAGAAAGAACAAATCCAACTTCTATATTTTCATGGAGGTATGAATATTTGCGAAGGCAGCACATCATCTTGATATTTACATTCATCAGAACTATTAGCGTTATTTGAATGGAAACGATTGAAATTTGTCACTGCGATTTGTAATTCTTTGTCCTCAAAGAAATGCGACAATGTTAGTAAATGTTCACTATTTTCCATGGATATACGTGTGGACAATTGTCTGGAACATATATGGCGCAATGATCGTACGAAATATTTATCGGCTGCCACATACAGATTGCATATATCCTCCCATTCCACAAAGTTCTCTAACGTTCCCGAATATATGTAAGTCAGAAAGTTCTTAAGGGTTGCCGAATCCATTTCTTCTATATCAATGACATCTGGTAATTTTTCGATCATGTTGCTCGACAGCATTGCGTTGAAAACAGGCGATCTGGCACTAATAATTCCTCTATGTACCTTCAGCGCTTCTCCATCGGCTCTGATTTCCAGATTGCCGTTCGAACATTTCAAAAACAAACGTTTCAAAGCGTCACGAATGTTAGCCACATTCCTGTGTGGAAACGACGTCCACTTCCAGCTGACGTGCTGCAACTCGCCAAATCCAGCGTAATTCCAATAGACGTTCAGTTCCCCATTACGAGATAAAAATTTCTTTTCCATCTCTACATCCTCTCTTTGCATAACACAAATAGGATACTCAATGCTTTGTGAGCGTGATTCAAATATCTGTGGTTCCGAGGATGCGTAAATTTGGCTATCAATGTCCAAAAAATGCAGATGACATTTATACCAAGCGTGCAGCTGGTTAATTTGAAAAACAAAGGCATGCCATCCGTTCGGTTCTCCGGACCGTCGATTCGCAATCAAATAATTGGCAATTATGCCATTTGGAACGTTTACTGGGCAATCTTCAACCTCACCAGATCCACCCTCAGAGGTAGATTCTTTTTCCTTACCTCTATAAAGGTGATTTGGTAAACAATGAAGTGTAGTTGAAGTCCAGGGTTCTGATTCACTGACAACTGAAAAGCTGTTCATCCACGAACTCCGATATAATTTTCGTTGAAGACGAATTTTTAGAATCAGCTTTATAGATGAGGTTGAGGTGTATGCGCCTACAGATCTTTTTATATCAGATATAGACAACAATCGAAATTCTAAAGCCGAGCCTTCACTGAAACATTTATCCACTGACGGATGCGTTTTGATTTCCACATCATTTGATTTTTTATGTCCAATGAATACTTTGCAGTAAATGGAGTAATGAACTTCAGATGGTCCGCCGTCCTTCATTCGAAACAAATCACAGAGCAGATAATTCTCTCCTAAATAGTATGTGGTCCACAACCGAATTTTCCAGTTTATATTTTCGGTTGTTTCAAATATGGGGCTCATTACCTCGCTAGATATCTCAGACAATGACGTAATTTCAATAATCCACGTCAGCTCGTATTTCTGTCCTAGCCTGAAAAACAAGCAGTTATTTTCCATGTTCATCGTCTGTTTGAATTTCCGAATAATTCCAAAGCGTTGTCTGGTTGTTTGCAGTTAAAAAATTACGAACTATGAAACATGCAAGAGAAGTTGATCTTCAAAGAAATAAACAAGCAGCCTTTTATCTCTTTCGGAAATATTCCTTTTACGGAAAAGTGTCTGTAAACCGTAATGGGAAGGACATCATGGTTAAAAGACTCGGTCACACACAAGAGTTGGGGTTGCTTAAAGAATGGGGGGGGGGGAGGAGAGTGTAGGGTTGCTCGACAGTTTGAAGAGAAGCTGCAGTTGGAAAAGAAGTTGAATTATTGCAAAAAATGTCACATTTGAAATAAAAATATTCTAGAATTGTTTCTCGGCCTGGATAGCAAAAATATTTAATGCTTAATATCAACAGAATATTTTCTCCATATCTAAGTAATAAATATGCCATAGCAGATCAAATGATTTTTTTCATATTTGCAGATTTTGTACTTCAGTGAAGTTTATTACTTTCAGTATTAAAGGATTTAAATACAATATTTTTGACAATTAGTGCTAATTTAAGCGAGGTGTATTAAATTTTTGCTAATATACTAAACATTGAAAGTTATAAATTAATGTGAGTTCGCCGAAACTATTTGAGCTAAATGAATTACGTCTTTGAATTTGTTTCTGATTTTCTAATAAAATAAGTACCTGAATTTTCTTTCTTTTTCCTATTTTATTTACAAACATTGGTACTAATTCTGCCCCTAAAATATAAATCCCTCTAGAAATCTTTCCAGTTGAATAGACCTTTTAAAATCCTAAGATTCTAGTTCAAAAGAGTTGATCACTTTAGATTGAAACTTATGAACTTTTTAACCATTACGAATATATGTTTTCGATTTTTATTGATAATCTTACTATTTTTTTTTAAATTTGAGATTTATATATACTTTGGCATTTTTTCCTTCTCTTCTCAATATTTTAGTTAACAATTCCTTTTGCAGGGCCGTCATGAATCGTTTATCTTTTGTACAAATACAATATTTGATTTCTCTTTCATTGATTCAAAAGTAAAAAAGCAATTTTGTATTAATTATAGAAAGATTATTTAGTGATGTAATTTTGTGTAAATTTAGCTGAGTGATGCACATGAAGGCATAAATGTTTAAAGAAAAGCAGCCAAATTAATGATTAAATGTCAACATGAATTCATTTGGCGAGCATTCATTATACTCGCCAAATTATCCTATTCAGTTTATCAGGTAATTCCGCCAAAAGAAAGATGCCAAAGGTTATATAGTTGGCCGTAGTGAGGGGTTAGTCAGCCCCCCCCCCTTTTTTTTTTTTTGTTATTTATTTTCTGAAAGCGGAAACGGTTGGGTTTCTGGGAGATGGACTAAACCTCTTTGTTATTCCAAGGTCATATGTTTGGACGAAAAATGATCTGGAATTGCCCGTAGTTTAAAGGGGTGGACAGGGAAACCAAGTGCCCCGGATGGGAATTTGAGTAGTCAGGAGAATGAGCTGGTAAAATGTTCAAATTGGAGAATTTTCTGTTTGCGCTATCATTTGACTTCCGAGAAAATGATTTGTGTTAAGACGTATGGAAAGTTTCGACATAGTTTTACTTTTTGTTTATATATATTAAGTTTTGCAATCGCCAAAAATATGAAACGTTTTTTAGAAAAAAAATGAATTTATGATTATTCAATATTATTACAAGAAAAGCAGATTTATTTTTAAATATTTGAAATTTGTGCTAAAATAAAAAAAAAAATAAATAAATCAACATATAAACATTAGTAAATACTAGAAATGCGTTGTTTCTTTTTTAAATAAAATATTGAGCTGACTGACTAACAATTGTAAAGAAATAAATTGGTCTTCATAATAGAGCATTGGTAAAATTATATAGTTGCAATTTTGCAAAGTATTTAGTATCAGGTATATTTCCCATTTTTCAAAGATTTCTTGCAAGAACTGAGACTCTGTTAGAGCAAAAAATTAACTCTTTGGCACTAAAAAGTGTTTTCTAACTAATTTTGATATCTCTTGTCGCTTCCGGAATGTTTTAATCTTTCAAAATAAAAATGGATAGGAAACATTATTTTATACAATAAATTTGTGCATTCCATTTGAATATCAAACGATTAAAAAAAAAAAAAAAAAGCCGCCGGCTTTTAGAAATTTGCGAATCCATCTCATTCCAAAAAATTCATTGTAATGGAAATTGAAAACAATACTTAATATTTCTATAATAATTAAATTTCAAGATAATTATTATTTTATTTTTCAACTTATGAATTAAACCTCAAATTTCTATTGTTCTCATAAAGTGAAAATCTTGCGAGTTCAGTTTCGAAAAGAGGTTTTTATCGAAAGGCGAATTTCGACTCCCTGGTATTATTTATGATGAAATTTTGAAGCAAAGCAACGTAAAATGGGTGTTGTCAAAGAAAATTAAAAATTTTGCTTTTTATTTAAATATGAAGACAAGTCGGGAAATTTTTAGATAAAATACCCGAAAGTATGTTAATTCCTTTTATACGATTTTTCTCTTTTTATATAATTCAACGATAAACGATGTTAGAATAAAATGTGTAAAATCTTTTTCCCCCTCTCGGCACTGTAAAAGAAAAGACACTATTAATATACATCTCATTCATATATTTAAAAATATTTTCACCCATTTTACATATAACTTGTAATATTTTTAATAAATGTAATAAACTAACAAATTCTAAACTCGAGCTCGGGAAATTTTAATTTTCTTTTTAAACTGAAAGACACAATCAGACAACTAGAAAAGGCGTTACTCATGACGGTAAACAGTCACTCTGCCCATGATGAGTGGCGTTGTTCATGTTTGTCATAGACTGTAATAAATTAATAAGATTTCCTAATTTATTAAAACATCCTTTAAAGCAAATAGGAGATCAAAGCGAATGGCATTATTTATTAAAACATCCACTGTGCCAACCAACCGACCAGTGTCTCTTTACCTACTAGAACTAGACTATTCCTCTATCGCTAGACTTAAGTGCAACAATTGAGAGCGACATAAAAAGTCCAAATTAAAATAAGTGAAATTTACGATCGCAAATTTCAAGTTACCATGCGAGAACATTATTATTTTTTTAAATCATTATTTGTCTTAATTTAAGTCATTAACCAGTTTAAACCGGTTAGAAACAGGCACGAGTCTTCTCTACCAGTCTCTCTCTCTCTATTATATACTAGCCGCCTTTGGCGACCAGCCGGTTCGCCAATCTTAATGTTCGTTAAAATTTTAATAATTAAATATTTTATGCAATTTCTACTTTAATAGCTTCTTCATCAAAATATTTTAAAACTTCAAATTTTGATTATCATATAATTCATTCATAATATTATAAAGGCCTTCAGTCATAACGTAATATGTATCTCTCTCATTTTCTGTTAGCACCCGTAGAATTTATGTTTTAAATTAAAGTGGAAAGAATTTATCTTCAATTAATATAATAATATTTTTTACTGAAACAAAGCATTTTTTTATAATCTGATTACTGAAAATAGAGTCACTCAGCGTTTAAACTTTATGGGCACTTAAGAATATCTTTTTTAATTTATGTAATATCTCAAGAGTTGGTCAACAAAATTTTCTTAGATTCATTAAGAGCAGATCGATTCATTAACAATGTTTAAATTTAAATGCATCAAACACTAATAAAATAAAACGAATCGTTTAAAATAAACGGTTGAAAACAGGTTTTAAAAAAACTACTTAAAAAACGATGTACTTAAAACTATGAGCATATACAAAAAATATATAACTAACATGAATACAATTTACTTACAAAAGCATGCAACTAACCCAAAAATAATTTAAATCATCCATTGATAACGTTGTCATGGCAACAATCAGAACAGAATGCGCATGCGTGAATTTTCTTCGCCGGTTACGTAACGCAAATACGTGATTTTTTCTACGCCAGTTGGGGTAACGCTATGCGGATTAGAAATTTTTAATTTCCTTTATTCTGTTTTATTTTAATTCAAAAGTACTTCAGAATGAATCTGAAAGATTGATTCATTAACAATGTTTAATTTTAAATGCATCAAACATTAAGAAAATAAACAGAACCGATTGAAATAATCCGCCGAAAATTTTTAACCCTAGCCTCATTACTGTTGGGAGAAAAAAAAAACTGAAGTCTTTCTCGTTTGGCGCTGGGGATAATGGAAGATTTTTTTGGCGGAAAAGTTGGCGGTGGGGAAAATGGAAGATTTTTTTGGCGGGAAAGTTAGTTTTTAATTAATAATTAAAATTCTAATTAAAAATTCGAAAAAAGAAACCCCAGGTGCACATTCCCAACCTCCAAGGTATACATGTACCAAATTTGGTAGCTGTATGTCAAACGGTCTGGCCTGTAGAGCGCCAACACACACACACACACACACAGACACACACATTGAGCTTTATTATAAGTATAGATATAATTTTTTTAAACTTTCAGTTTCAATTTTTTTAACTGGCAAACAAAGTTTTGGAGCTCGACCGATTTTGAGATGAAAAAAAAAACGCATCGTTTTTCTAAATATCGACGCATGCGTAATCTGATAGCCTCGTGATTGTTTCAAACCGGTTTAAACTGGTTAACGACTTCAATTAATTACGATAATTTTCAAGAATTCAGAGAATGAATAATTTGGAAATCAAGTTGTAACTTTAGCTAGCGATTAATCGCCAAATGTGACAACCTTCCGCATTATTTTCCAATAACCCTAAAAGCGAAAAATTGATGTCTCAAAAGCGATAAATCACCAATTTGTTGCCTACGCATTTTGAGCTTCAAAAACCTCAAACCAAAAAAGCATCATGGTCTCAGATGATAAAATATCAATTTTTATTATTTACATATAGAAAGTAATCGTGGTAATTGATGCAAATTACTGTAAATAGATTTAAATTTTATTTTCATAATAAATAATAAGTAATTTTAATTGCTTATATTACATTGATTTAAATGCCATTACTATTTTACAATTCAACAAAAGGGGGTGCAATTAAGGACAAGTAATTTAGTTACCTTTCAAATGTTTTATTTAATTATAGCTGAATTCTAGTTTGATTATCTGCAATATGTCGGCTGATGTGCTAACTCAATAAGTAAAACTAATTTTTCTTTCAAACTTTAAACTTCTAATCTTAAATCTGCAGAAATATTCGTTAAAAACATTATTCGAGTCTTTTCTTGGTATCCTTCATTGATTTGTATTGATTCCAAAACATTGATTGTACCCAACTTATCTACAGTACATATCTGCTATTTAATTGCACTGAACCGTCTATCAAATTTGATGTTTTCTTTTCTATGATAATTTGGAAATAAAAATAAATATCTAATTGGATAGATTGCTCGAATTTCGGTCGTGACCCTTAAGAGTGAAGATATTGGAAAAAGTTCCGAAATTGGAAGAATTAAGTTTTTATAAAATAAAAAAAAAGATGCCCCGTAAAATAACTAAATTTGGTACAGATTTTTTTAAAAATATATTATTATATGGGTTTAAGAATATTTTGCAAATGAATTTAGATAATAAATAAAAAAAAAAGTCATCTTAAAATTGTAGAACTGAAATTCAATTACGATCTAATACTTGAAAGTAAAGTTATCTGAAAATGTTAAATCTCATTCTGGTATCTTAAATTCAGGAAGAAAAAAATAATAAATCTAATTGGTATTTCTAAATCAATACAGCATTTCCTCAATTGAATTCATTTAGAATTTCTTCCGGCATTTTTTTTTTCCCCCTTCAGTTTAAAATTTGAATTCATAATGTGCAATACATTCGGTCCTTCAATCTTTTCATAACTTGATACATTATTTTACTTTAATTTACTATTTTGCTAAGATAATAAATTAGTGCCAGTATGCATCGTTAAAGTTGGACCTAAAAGTTTGCAGCATTTACTACGATTTAAAGAATAAATTCCTGGAGTTGATTTTTAATCCTTTAATCCTTAATCCATCACATCGTTAAGTATATTTTGATATTCTTTAAATCTTGGTAAGATAAGAAATAAGAAGTCTTCTAAGCCTGACTAATAATACTGAAGAATACACTGTTACACAAGTTTATTAATTGAATTTGCACTAAACTTCTTTTAAACAATTCTTGCTCGCTAACAAAAAACTAAAAGGAAAAATAACATTTAAATACGCTATTGTTTAAAATTAAATACTCGAACGAAAAAAAAAAAAAATTATCCTGAATTATGTCTAACTATCAAGGCACATAATGTGGATACGGCACTAATTGAACATTTCAATTGATAGCCTCATTATTTAATAAATTTTAAAATTAAAAGTACAACTGTATTCGATTCTGGAATCAAAAATCGAGACTCGACTATCTTCCAAAGTTGAAAAATGCGCGCAACACTTCTGCAACTACACGAAACACTGACACCATCAACTTTAATTTATTTGTATCAAATTCAGTTTACTGTATTCCTTTTCGTAACTTGCATAAACCAATCTCAATTTGAAGTGCGTGCGCCATGTGACAGTCATTTTTTTTAATGGGAGAAAATGAAAAGATTTCTTGAATACATTCCCACAAAACGCATTTTTTCAATTATTTATGATTTTTTGAAGTTGGCAGAATTTACGGCACTTTCATATATACATCTACTAACTGAAATAGCGATTATATTGAAAAATGGCTTTTTAGTTTGTTTCCAATTCACTATCAAACACAACCATAAGAACTTGGTTGCAATATTGAACATAACCATTATGAACTCGCAGTATAACGATGTGTAACTAGGCAGCTGAAAATTCAGAAGTTAAAATCCATAATGAGGAAGAACTATATATTCCCAAATTAATTTATTAAATAAAACACTATGTAAAATAATTGCGAAACAAAATATTAAAGAAAATTTATTTCCTGATAGAGAAATTGAAAACTAAAACATCGGTTTAAAACCAAATTAAGAGGTAAGCTGTTCTCGGGAAGTTTGTTGTAATCGTCCACTAGGAGGCGCTACAGACAAAGGAGGCTGTTTTCTAGAGTTTAATCACAACAGTCTTTTCTAAATTTCTTCGTTTTACTATTAACATAACAAGGACAATAAATCGATGTTTTATTGCTCATATGAGCTCAATACTTTAATGAAACAAAATCCAGAATTATTTTAATTGACAAGAGAAATTTAAAAAGCTAGGAAATCTCAAGAATAATCTAAAGCACAATTGCTTCACTAAAAAATTTTAACAAAGAATTAGAATTTATTAGTCAAGAATGAGGATTATGCCCATTTTTAAGACTGCAACAAGACTAACTGGTATATACTTTTGAACTATAGTCTTAAATGAAGAATATGACATACTAATCAGAAAAAACTACCTCCGATTCATAAACAAGCCATAATCAGGCAGTTGCGCTTCAAAATACATTACATGGATAAGAATTTTTATACGACTTATTTAAAGATTACTAACCGAAACCAATATTTAATAAAAATGAGTTTCATGCATTTCAGTTATGATTAAAATAGCGTTATGTATTTTCAAGTAACATTCAATTATGTTTTGTAAGAATTTTTATAATTTGTGCAGTTAAAGATTAATAAAAATCAAATACAATAAAAATACTAGGTACAATGAAAATTTATTTGCAAGTTTATTTTACAAAATAAAAATATGATGAACATGGTTTAACCAATAGTATCCATTTATACATACAATTCAAACAGGAATTCTTGAAGGATAAGAAAATTACTTCTGTTACTTAAGAATTATGGTGAAACAATCATTCCAGTAAAATAATGGAATAACACTTAATATGGCAAATATACAGATAAGGAATCATTGACATTTTATCTGAATTATAATACTGCCAATTTCACACAATTCCTTTTTCAGAAATTAAAATGAAGATTTCATCAATTTTATATAAATTAAATATTTCCCAAGAAAAATGTAAATTTTATAAATATTAGAAAAAGCCTATCGTGGAGATTCATAGGGAGTTATTTAAATATCATTTTAAAAAGCAAAAGATCTGTTTTGTCACTCGAAATTCGATAGATATAGGAAGAAACAATTTACTGAACAATTTGGTTAAATTAACAGTGTGAACGCCTCGCATTTCTTCCTGATGTATATTGATCATCATGAACAGGCATGATGAATAAATATACATACTTTTTGATTGAGAGGATTTCTGATTGGCTATCCTTTGTTGGAAAATTGTTAGAAAAAAGAATATTTACTTTCTTTTAATAACTTGAAAGCAATAAACAGTAATCGCAATAAAAATAGTATCAGTTATTAAATTCGATTAAATTCCTAATATCCCTAATGTATAATTGTAAGAGCTTGGTAGAATTGTTCTTCGAGGATGTTATGTTTCTTGATGACAACTTATTGAATCAAATATTTGAAACAAACCCTCTGGCAGAACTGGAAATAAGCTGAATTGACCAATGTAGTCTAACACGGAGAGAGTATGAGACGTTTCTAAAAAAGGCGCCCTCTATTGAGAAAATTGATATAGTTTCAGACGGAGGAAGTTATTTGTATGATATTAACGACACACTTGACGATCCAAATATTCGTTATAAAAGGCGAGTGAACCTTAAAGACAAAGAATTTTTTTGCGTACGTCTAAATGAGAATCTCTTCTGATTAAACTGCAAACGAAAATTATATGTCTCTTTAGTTAAAGAATGTTTTCTCACCATGACTGAAATTATACAATCCATTCTTTCGGAAATTGGATATGTTTTTCCAAATATAACCGTTTGGATAAAGGGAAAAAAAAAAAAAAAATGAAGCGAAATTCTGTTTTATATTCACCTCAGAAAGAGCAAGTGGCAGTTCATTTAAAGAATTGAATATTGGAGATGAAAAATTATTCTTACAATTATAATATACGAAGTGCAGTGTGATATTAAATGAATCAGTTTTCCCAAATGAGTTCCCAAGTCACTTTGAGTGTAATATCACGCTTACATTTTTGCACTGTGGCAACCTATCCTTTTTCTTTCAAAAGCATCTGCCTTAATTGAAGATTAAATACCGTCATTTTTAATAATGGGCCTGTCCGTTGGCTCGTAATTTATTAGAGAAACATCAATTCAACTCTTCGAAAATTTACCCCAGATTCGTAATGAGTTACTTCAATTACCAACGTATGATCCTGCTGTACTCAGCTCTAGGAAAATACCTAGAGTTGCAATTGACAATATTTGTTAATTTTTCGTCCATTAAAAAGACAGAATTTTTAAAACTGTTGCCGATCTGGTGGATTAAAATCTCTCAATTATTTCCTTATCGGCCTTGGATAGCTACAATGAGCTACACACGCAAAAAATTTTTTCTGGAATTTTTCGAAAATAAACCAAAATAGCTAATTCAGTCCCCAAGAAAAAAAGGCACGTGTAACGTAATTCCATTAAAGTTCTATTTACCCCATAAATAATCTATATATTATTTCAAATAGTTTATATCTTAAAAACTGAAATCTAATAATTATACCAAATTTCATGAGTGCTTCATGACCAAGTTAGAGCTTTACTGCACTTCTCTAAAAATTTTATCTTTCCCTAAACGTACAAATTAAAGTAATTATTCCAAATTATGATGTGGAGGTGTTCGTGACTACTTTGTCACACCGCGGAACTCCAAAACATAGCGATGTTGCCGCTGCCGTACGACCCCCCCCCCCACCACCACCACTTTTAAATCGGAAAGTGTAGCTTTTCATGAGATAAGATTAGAAATGTTCGTTAACTAAAAATGCATATTTAATATTATTGAAAAAAGAATGTATTGTTCTGTCGATACGTTATTTTTCATGCAAATTAGAATGAACGTGTTACAGAAACAACTTTTAAAATATTGTATGCAAGATATATAAAAGCAAAGTAAGATTATATTCAAAAGTAGAAGGATCTTTTTAATTATCTTCTGCATTTTCAGATTTCAGTTTATCGTTCATGAATATAAATGTAATTCACAATTTCAAATTATCTAAAGTCACAATCAATGGCATTTACGATTGTTATCAATTTGAAATTATACATATTTAGAAATTAATTTAGGATGAAGATGTACAAAATAATGGGTTAGTTTAGCTACTGGTAGGGTCTTCCAAGCCGGACAGGCCCGCGGCGTGGTACCAGACGAAGAGCAACACCCTGGTCTTCGAGGTTGGCGGTTGGGCGTGGTGCTAGCAACTCCACTCCGCAAAAAAAGAAAAAACTTTGTTACGAAATCTTCAGTAATTAGATCTTTCTCTCAAGTAATTAGAACTTTACTGTATCTACAAGGAACCCAAGGAATACATAAAAATCAAAAGGATTAAATGCGCTGGCCACGTTATTAGAAGGAACAGGCAGCGCACAACGCAAAAAACATTCCGGCCAACCGGAGCAAGAACTAGGGGCCGACCCAACCTCATTTGAGTTGATTGCCTAGAAGGGGACTTGTCCACATTAAGAGTGATTAACTGGAAGACCATGGCCAAGAGAAGACAGGCCTGGAAAAAAATTCTTGGTCAGGGCCCACCTGGGGTTGTCATACCACTGAGGAAGGATATAAAAATGACGTGTTCTAAGTGAGAATATGGAGTATAAGTTTTCAATGCTTCAACACTTTAGAAGTAGACAAATTACAAAATTCAACTCTTATAAATTTGCACTAAAGCACGTTAATTAAAAGTTTGAAATAAATAAATGACAAATTGCTTAGAAGAATTTTTAGTAATGTAAATTTTTCCATTAGCCATTATATTCAAAGTAAAACACCTGAATATATTTTGGAGAAAAAAATATGGCTTAAATATTCTACTGTATTTCTTGCAACAAAATTTTTCAATAAGATTAGGAACAGAATCTTTCTGAACTTTCACACGGTGCCAGTAATTGTTGATTATCAAGAGTTCAAACCACTGCCTTCAACAAAATAAACTAAATTGTTATTTCACAGATTCTCGATAGTAAAATAGTAGGTGTGGTTATAATTTTTTGGTTACATATGCCATTTTTAGTCATCTTATGCAAGATAATAAAACCATAATTGAGAATTCGTGGGCTCATAAATTCAATTAATATAAAGTTTCATGGTTTAGGCCTTTAAAAAATCAATATAGCCTATTAAGACATTTTATTTCACGTATTAATTTCCGAAGAAAGTCCTATAAGAAGATGGCTGATCCTATTCCTTTACCTATGTCCTTTACCAAGAATAACCTTGTAAGAACCTGGAATGTCGGAAACAATTGGATGCGAATTGTAGATAATCTCAGCTGTTTTCAGAAAATTCTTCCTTTGTCTAGATTTCAAGTTGATTCAGATCTGAAAAATTAGATAATTTTAATTGATGCAATCAAAGATGGACAATCTTTTTAAAAATATACTTCAATAAAATCCGAATATATTTTTAAAAAATAAAACTTGCGATTAATTTCGATGGAAATAAATGTTCTTTCCGATTAGGAAAATTTGGTGGTTACCTAGAAAACTAACTTATTTAATCTAATAATTTAAATCGCAGACAAAAAAGCTTTAAACTATTAGAGTTTTTCATCATATCAATTATAAACATTATGAATCTTCGCCTTTATTTGTTGAAGAAATGCCGTTCATCACAACCAATGTAAATTGCTACTTTTATCAGTTAATGAAGGAGTTGGAAAAGGAGGGAAAATTTTCCCAGTTTCGAAGTATAAATCAAAAATAGCTGTTAAAAGTTTCAATCTCAGACATGGTAAGTGCACGACAAGTTAAGAAATGAAAATAAAGAATCTCTAAATTTAAGAACCTCAAAGTAAGAAAATATAAGCAAAATCTCAATGCCATTATAATAAGAGAATAAAAAGCTTTCAATTAAACTCGCTTAGAATTTCAAGAAGCAACAGTATCAATCACGGGTTTTATTTTTCGAATTGCACTGAGAAATGGGGTGAAGAAATTAGAATTGGCAAGATAAAGGCAAGATAAGAAAGAATTTATAATCTTTATAAACCTGAAATTATTTAGGAACGTCCTACAAAATAACATGAAAAAATTCTTGGTAGCTGAAAAACAAAATGATTTGCAAGTTCAAATGACTTACCCTTTGGCCTACCGATGACAGTGGTTATTCTCAAATTTCGGAGAGGGAGCCACACTGGAAATAAGCATTGATATCCGAGACCAGCTGCAGGAGCGTCCAGGAAAAAAATTAATGTAAGGGTTAAATATGAATATGCTATCACGTAAGAATTTTAGTTATTTCATTATAATGATCTAATAAAATAATGATCCAGCATATTGTATTACCTTGTATGTTAGATCATATAAGGCAAGTGAAATCTGGTCTAAGAGATCTTCAGAAATTCGGAAGAAAGATTTTCTGAAGGAAGGTGTTGGAAGTCAGCATACATTTCTGGATACATGGAAACTGCAAAGAAGTCTTTGATGAGGCTGTCAATTGGAAAATAGTGCTGTATGGAATTGGAGTACAGGATGCCTGCTAGAAAGGTCGCATTTGTTGTTTAATATTTTCAGAGTTTTTCATAGTGTTTAAATTTTCTTGCAGAATATAATTCCGTTTTGAGGCATTTAAAGCAGTGATACTTCGCATTCAAAGAAGAAAACTACTTGCACAAATTTTGCTATTTGTCACAAAATGAGAGAAGGTAGCTCAATTTTTAATTCAAGGGATTTTTTTCCCATCACATATCGATAAAGGAAATATTTCTACAATAGGAAGTTACGATTGGGATGCGTTAAGTCCCTTTATAAACAGAATTGCCTTTTATAGTTTGTAGTTAAGCTGCTATTCCATTAGCCACATTGCTATATAGATGCTTTGAAAACGCTGGAACAACGGAAAGGCAATGAGACTCGCATCTGCTCGAGTATTTTCTTGTTTTGTAAACTTATCTGTCTCCTCATTGGCTGGGCACCAGCATGTACCTTGATCCAAAAACAGCATATTTGTCGTTGAAAAAGGTATATTTCACTTCAGAACGCCAGTCAGTTTATCACCTCATTTTAACACTCCAAATAAACTAATAGAACCGATAAATACCTATAAAATAAAAAAAAAAATTAAGATTAAAATAATATCGTTTTCTAAATCAAAATTTCATACAGCACTATTATTTAGAACATACCAAAACTTATGCCGTCACCAAGAACATCCAGAATGGTTGATGGAAAATGGTTCGAGAATCCATTCGGTACCGAATCAATATGTACGGATAATTTCTATTTCTCGTGCCATGGATTTATGAGTGGTTTGAAGTAGCAGTCCATAAAAAGCTGATAATAGCATATCCAAAAAAGTACGCATAAACTTCAGCGTTCCGCCTTTATATTATGTCTTCAAATGTACGGTAATTTTCATCCCTGATGATTTTTTTTTCAAGTTTTAATTCACTCAATGTGAAGTCACAGAGGACGATCCGAGTTTTTCCAGGAGATATTTTTCAGAATGTGAGTAAGCTACATTGGCTACAATCGATACGAACTCTAAAAATGCGAAATGGTAGAAATATTCGTAATGACGAATAAAATTTAAAAAATTTCAAAATTAGTCGAATAATATGCAGCCAACTTTCCAATCATTGAAAAAATTATATGCTATCTTGGCAACGTCATTCGCAATCAAATATCTCAGTGAATGTCATTAAAATTTAGTAACAGTAGACATTGGAAAAAGATTTGTTGTTTACCTCAGCTGTTTAGATATCAATTCTTACACAAGTTATTGATAATTTGAGTTCAAAGTCTTAAGGTTTAAATAAACGATTTTGTTGCTTATGATTTGTTTGAATTTGCAATTATTCAAAGTAAGAAAACACGACAAAAATAAAAACAATCTTTGGCACATTTTTTAAGTCTCTCATTTCAAATATTTGATTTTTTAGAACTCAGGAATTTACTAGAGTGTCAGAATAATAACAAAGAGCACATAACATATTTTGCAATTCTAGATGAGAATTACAATGCTGACATCGGATTGGCATTCAGCAGACTTGCTTAACTCGTTAAAATTTTATAGAATACAAGTTTGCTTTAGATATTTGCTGTTTAAAGTTGAAATATAAATAATCTTTAAAACATCTTCCACTTAACCTTTTATCACAGACATTATGTAAATTTTATATATAGTTTTTCAGATTGTTGGCTTATATATTAATGTATAAATATTCTCAAAGCAGTTTTTCCATTTAAGCAGGAAACAATTTCTCCTTGGGTCTAAGTTTATATATAACGCCAATGGAATCAAGTCGAAACAGAAGTTTTAACAAGAAAAACTGCTAATTTTCAATATTCACTTTTGAAGAAATTTTGGAATACATTTACTCCTCAATCAGTTGCATCTTCTCATAAGAAAGGATAATTCACAAGGTGGAATTTCCTTTTCTTTGATATTAGTCCAATACATAAGTTTTTTTTATCTAGTTTACTTTGACGATATATCAAGGAACTTTGTACACAGCTGGCCTCATACACGTTGTACCACTTTAATACAGCTGAATTTTTAAATACCTTGCTTAAAGTCGCTTTTATTGAACATTCAGAAATGTCTTCTTATTGGCTCATAATGAAGAAGGGAGAGATGAAACATTCCAAATACTTTCAATTACCTCAAACATCTTCATCTGTGTATCCAAAATGGCTGGTTGCTTGGCATAAAGACAGTGATTAAAATATGATCTTTATAGGTGAAAAAGTGAACTTTTATTCCAATAAACAAAAAATGAGTATTAAAGTTTAAACAACTATAATTAGGAAATCTTATGCTATTTAGCTTTAAAATTACAGTTAATAAATTACATTCTAATTATTTCTTCAGACATTTAATATTTCCAATAAAGTTTTTGTCCAAAACATTTCGGTTGATTCCAATACGATTTCATCTCGGGAATATTTCTAACGCGTCTCGAATACTCTGATGCATGTTAATTTAACGTTTTTGATTAGTTTCTTTTTGCTTAGGGAAGGTCTTGTACATAATGGGAGATTTTCTGCATGCCTTTCGAGCCGTTGTAATTAAAATTTCCGAATAGTAGATGATAAATCCAGATCAAAACCAATTATTTATTAAATCTTACAATGCGGGAAGTGATTTCAGTAGGTCCAATCACCCTGAACAGTTTCACGAAGTAACTAATATGTATATACTAGTCTTAAATGCATTTTATAGCTTATTGATATTTTAGGCCGCCCAATCAGACGCGAGATGGGTAGCAAAACATTAAGACTAATAAAATGATTTTTCCCATTTTTTTAAAAAGCGGTGTGAACAACCAAAAATGTGGAAGGCGAATGAACATTAAATGAGAGATTCTAAACATTGAAATGAATTTGGATAAGATTATTAAATTATCAAATTACTCACGGCATGAAGAATATTGAAATCGATTCCGGTTTATACTAAATTTTGAGTTTATTTTTATGGCAGAAAAAGACATCCTTGTCTAAGCATCAATAGTAGAATCGAATACAGTGGCGAAATGAGGATCCAATTACTTCCTTGCAACAGAGTAGTTAATCGATCTTTATCAGTTTTCAAAATAGCAACTGAAAATAATACTTAAAGCTCACTGAAAATTTTAAACGAGGATTCTAAAATGTTGATAAGATACTAAACTCTGCATAAGTAGTAGTTTTAAACACGAGTTTAAAAGAATTAAACACTGATTTTGCCTGGTTGAACCCTGCTAGCTATGCTACAAAACTCTTATCTTTAAATCATTTATCCTGTTGAACAAATGCAACAAATTAAAAAAAATTTAAATTAGAAATCGTAAAAAAAATATTTTTTTTCTTCTTATCACCAGTTTCAAAAATCCGGTGAATTCTAAATAAGGGGTTGGATTAAGCATCCAATAAATATTTAAATTTGAAAATAGTTTTATACTAATGAAATAACATCTAAAACCATCTTTTTAACCTTGGAAACACCATACAAGTCTACACTTGGAAACACCATAAATGTAATTGAATTTTCTGAACTGAAAGCAGGCAGGCATCACAATTTTCAAGTATTGATGTTTCTCCGAAAATAAGGCTCATCTTGTTGCAATTACGGGACTTTTCGGAATACTAAGAAATTTTCCAAATCATCGACACCTACATTTACTGAAATGGAACTTGCTGATAAGGCTAGAATTTATAGGTTTGGAAATACATAACTATGCAAATGAAAGCTTTTTATCTACATTGTTGAGTAAGTCCGTATTTCGAGACGCACGTCATTTCGAAATTTATATGGGTACGAGTATTTGATAGTTTGAGAAGTATTTATTACAATCCTGCTTTGACAAAGCAACGTTTTCGAATGTTCACTCTTTTCTGGAAATTGGATTTGGTGGTAGAGCATTAGGATCGCATATATGATGAAATAAAAGTGATGTGGATATAAAAATTTACTTTCTTGAAAGTAGAATGACAAAATGTCAACCAAAATGCCACAACTGTTTTACCTCATCGGGTTCATTTCCTCCGCTGGTTGAAATCTTTAAATATTGAATCGCAATAAACTAAAAAGTCATTTCCGAATACTCTTAATAGACAAGAAAGAATTAGATTAAATTAACGAATTTAGATTAAATTAATGGAAAAAATTATTGATACAGAAATTTACTAGAAACCTGTCGCATATTGCAAGATATTAACAAGTGAAGAAAGATTCCCGTATGTTAAGCTTATGAAATTGATATTAAAGCAGCAACTTTTAAACATTAATTTGTCCACTGATCATAGATGAGATTTACAGCACCCGACTTGGGACAATTTTCTATTCAAAATTTTCTGAAAAATAAAACGATGACATCTAAAATATGCTAATATCACTGTTAGTTTTAGAACCTAGTAATTCAACACTCTTTTCACCTTGGTAATAGTAAAATGTTCGATTAGGATCCAATTTCCCTATTCATTTAGGTAAGCTATGGAAGTACAAATTCTAAACAAATGATATTCAAAAGTAAAACGATATTCATAGAAAATATTTTTTGGAATTCTGAAAAATTGCGGATATTTTGTTTTTAAAACTATTCTGGATACATTTTAAGAAGATATTACTGCGATTTAACGTTCAATTGCTTTCTTGCCAATTAAGAGAAATTTGCCCTTTCCTGAAACTAAGCGACATTCGTGTCGCACAAATGATAATTTGGGGAAATTTAAACTTTTAATATCTCAATACATTTTGCCAGCTTAAAACAATGCGATTAAAACGCGCAAATTCACTTTCAGCATTAAGTAAAAAGATGCAGTGAGGTAGAGGCCAGACAATCAAGATTTTCAACTACAAAATTTTTAAAATTAAAAACTCATACACGCAAACTGAAAACAATTTAAAATTCATTATGCACATCTCCATCACTTCCAAGCATAATACATTACCTTATGTAACTCTTTACACCTTTTATAACCTCCAATATCGGAAATTCCACACTCATACTATTAATTCACACTTATCGCCATTTCTTCAAATTCTTTCACTCTGTATTGCACATCACTATATTCGACAAATCACCAAAATTCAAATTTTCACACTCGCTCACACATTTCCCGCTCCAACCACCAATCGACAAGTGCCTCCGACTGCCACACACACATTTCCCGCTCCGACCACCAATCTACAAGTGCCTCCGACTGCCACACACACATTTCCCGCTCCGACCATCAATCGACAAGTGCCTCCCACTACCACACACACACATTTCCCGCTCCAACCATCAATCGACAAGTGCCTCCGACTGCCACACACACACATTTCCCGCTCCAACCATCAATCGACAAGTGCCTCCGACTGCCACACACACACACACATTTCCCGCTCCGACCACCAATCGACAAGTGCCTCCGACTGCCACACACACACACATTTCCCGCTCCAACCATCAATCGACAAGTGCCTCCGACTGCCACACACACACACACATTTCCCGCTCCAACCACCAATCGACAAGTGCCTCCGACTGCCACACACACACACATTTCCCGCTCCAACCATCAATCGACAAGTGCCTCCCACACACATTTCTCACTCCAACCAGCATTATTCATAGTTCTGCTTCCTAAACATTTCTCACTTTCTCCACCTTATTGAATCATTTCTAGACACACTCAGCTCTTACCGTTTGTCTAAATATTTGTCATTCTTCAAGAATCGCAACTCATTCAATTTTCGTTTTTTCTACTACAATGACTCTGCTTATTCATTCTACATAATGATCAGCTACGTGACATTGATACGTTATTTCCGATAAATAACAATTCAGTTCTCTAATTTTACAAGCCAACTAAACTTAGTTACGTATTTCACTCGGCGCAATGCAGACCTTGTCCAGTATATTAGCGAATAAAGAGAAAGAATAAGGAGGGATGTGTGCTTGAGCTTGGGAAGCTGCACAAAAATGTTTTATATTTAAGAAATATCCCCGGGCATTACTTATCGCCTACTTCTGTATTTCAATTATGATTCTCTTCACTTTTTTTCTCGTTTGCTACTTTTTGACTTAATTCTGATCCCAAAGTTATTTAAGACAAGACTTCCTACATTTTCTTAGACTAATTTTCACAAATTTGGCATACGAACCTCTTTGCTGACACGATGCAATTCTCCTGCTGCATCACCCCCCCCCCTTAAGATTGTTCATTATCTACTTTCTATTCATCAGCCCTATCAACCTATTATACTTGTGTATTCATGTAGAATTATTCGAGAAGGATATTAAATCTCTAATTGTTGTAATCTAAAACCATTTAAACTACTAGAGTGCCTAGCATCGGGAAGAGATGAACCCGATTAAATAAGTGATTTTATTGCGGCATTTTGATTGTCATTCCATCATTTCAGCTTTCTTGAAAGCAAATTTTTATACCCACAGCACGCTTTACATAAACACACATACGATCGAATGTTCTATCAACAAATCCAATTTTTGGAATCGAGACTGAAAACTAAAAACGTTGCAATTTGTCAAAGAACGTTTATAATAAATGCTTATCAATTACTGAATACTCGTACCTATGCAAATTAATCTCTAAATATAGACTTATTCAACAATGCAAATTGTAAGCGTTCATTTACTTAGTAATGCACTTCCATAGTTACAGAATTTCAAACCTGGCCAATTAACTTCATTTCAGGAGAATGGAGATACTGAAACGGAAAATTTGTTAGTAATCGAGCTGGCCCAAAAATATAACAAGATAAGCCTCTTTTTCAGACAAAAGTCAATTTATAATCTGGATGCACACCTGCATTCAAGTTACAAGATTCAATTATAAAAATGGTGTCCCGAAGTCCGAACTTCCCCAGAATTAATATGAAAAAACCCACTGAAGTTAATTTCTGCCACGCATTAGTTGATAGTGTCAAATATTTTCTCTCGTAATTAAAGTTATTTTGCAAATTATTTCACTTCTGACATCAAAAATTCTTTCCGAATTTCTTATTTATGCTCTTGTTAATCGGTTAATAAAATCTAAGACCTGAAGCAAGCGTGGTTAAACAAATGGAATTAGTTATCTAGAAGCAATCGTCAATCGAATACATCAATCAAGTTTTCACATTCGCTAAATTTTCTTAAAAAAAAATATTCTTAAAAAACAGAATTTAGACCTAATGATTAAAAATAAAATCCCAGTGTCGAAAGGTTATTTAAGGTTTGAGATCCCGTCAAGGTTTTTTCATTAGAATAACAGAAACCTGTAACGATTACAATAATTATCGCATATTTTAATTGCTAATTAAAGATTGGATATTAGATTCAACAATATAAAAAAATGTTAGATATACGAATTCTAGATTTCATTCTCACAGAAAGCGAATTTAATATTGAATAAAGTACTAAATAGAAATTCTTACGCGTTAGAACCTACTAAAATTCAACTCAAGCAGCATAAGATTTTATAAATAATTGCTTCTAACTCAAGGTAATCACTTCACACGAAGCTTTAAACGGCAGTGACATGTACGGAATGCATACAGAAAATATCCCATTGTGTTGGAATCGTCGTCTAAGCAAAAAGAAAGCAGGTCATTCTTAATAATAAATCTATCACTTTTTCACATCTTCGACATTTATTAAAAATATTCCGAGATGAAATTATGCTGCGCTCAAGTGAAACGTTTCGGAAGCAACATTTATTGGATGAACAACCTCACATTAGTAAGCTAGCAATAAATTGCAATTTCAAATTTAATCATAATTTATTAAAATGATTAAATTAAATTTAACTTCAAATTAATTTTAAATTTAATTAAAATTTATCCTAGAGTATCTGGTGAATTTGCTCGATTATAGAATAAGCGATAAAAACTATTTTAAATTTAACTTAAACCATAAGAGAATTCACTTTTTCACAAACATTTTTCTGATGATTCTAACATCTCACGTCTTCTCAAAATAAACACTGTCTGCTCTACATGTATTTTAATTTCAGAAAAGGTTTCAAATATAAGATTATATCGCACCCTTTATGTATACAAAATAACTTATCTTTGCATTCCATTGAGTTGGCTCTGTTTGGCGAAGATTCCAGTAAATTGATATCTTGCATGGTGGGGTTCGATACGATTAAAAAAAATATTCAACAGTTGTTTCGCCATTGCTCTGAAACGACGTCTTAACATCAAGTTTACACTTCCCATATGGAACTTCCATGCAAGATTAGATTCAGGATTCTCTAATTGCAAAGCTTTTACGCTTTATGCAGATGATATCAACTTAACTAGGAAAAGTACATATAATTTGAGAAATTATATGCGTGGAGATTTGCTTCAGGTTCTCATGGCAAAATTTCCCTTCGTTGCGGAATGACAACCTGAAAAGAATAATTGCGGATATAGCAACCGAGTATATAAATAAAGCCAATTTTTAAAAAAGTGAATCAGCTGTAAATGCTAAAGATAGTATAATAACCATATCTAGAATAAACGTCAGATTTGGCGTTTCGGGTAATGAATAAAGTGAAATATTTCATCTTTATCAAAGATCAATTCACGAATATGTCGGCATTTTATCATTTAAACTATCATTATTAGCAAGTCGCTAACTGAGGTATCAATTAAGAATTCAAAAAATAAATCGCGTATTTAATTTACTTTTGAGAAGGACTTGCTACATGAAATTATAAAAATTATTGAATTATAATTCTCTTAAAAGATACTATTGACCGAATCTAAATTTGAAATCTCAATGGAGTAATAACTTATTTATCTTTTAATTACACCTGATCTTAACTGTCTCCATAGAAGTACCTAAAGATTGTGCAATATATCCAAACATGTTCACATAATTTTTTAATTGCCGCTAATAATAGCAACTCTTAATAACAGATTATATCACGAGAAGAGCTAGCCAAAAGTTGCACGTACTGGCATTACTTAGTGAAAGAGTAAGGCATCGATACACTCGAGTGAACTCTGGTTTCAGAAAACTTTGCATTCCGAACTGAACCACAATTGTTAAGTAATCATGTGCAACGCTAGTCCACGCACCAAAGCTTTGAAAGTTGTTATTCTTTTCAAAGTACTAGATTTATTACAATAGTATAAAACCGAAAATATTATGGAATAGTTTGAATATGGCATTTGTTGCTTACGGAAAAGTTAAATTTACTTGTGTTAAATTTTGAATGTTTAATAGATTTCATGCAATTTTGATTGAAAATGCGTTTATAGAAATTGTTATATATTTAATAATGCTGAACTTAACCAAAGTGCAAATTGAATATTCGTTAGCTTGTCTTTTCCCGGTTCGAAGTGAAATAACAGGCTTGTAATGAAGACAATCGAGTTGCTTTCAGAAGAAACATTTCCCACTTCCATTTACGATGCAACTTCAGTCGCGTGATATGAAGATGTGAAATGCAGATAAGTCTAGAAACATCTAATTAATGCCATTCTTTTAACTCGAATTATACTTGTCTGATATTACAAAATTCTTTTTCGATTCTTCTCAATCGCCAGAACCAGTATATATTAACCCCTTCATCGCTGCTGACGAATTAAATCAAAACTCCAGAAAACCCGATGATAATGAACTCGCTTTAGGTAAATTGTATACTATAAAAATTTTAGAAGCGTTCTACAAGTCTGCATTAGCATGTCCAATTTATATATATTACAAAATATTCGCATTCAAGACATTAAACATTCATATTAAATAAGTTTTTTCTCAAATTAAAAAATTCCAGACCGTTACATAACTTTGAGTTCATCTTAGAGAGACCCAAGATATGACAACGTTATAGCTTAAAGAATCCGCTTCATTTAATCGTAACAAAAATTTTCATTAAGATTATGCATAGGCACATTATCGTCCCCATCTCACTAGTTTCCCTGCGCTTTCATTCACAGGGCATCAGTAATTGTTATTTGTCAAGAGCTCTAAATTCATCGCCTTCAACAAAATAAACTTTAAATTGTTATTTAGCAAGTTCTTGATTATAAAACAGATATGTTTATGATTTACAACACGTATGCCACTTTTAAATCACGTTTTAGAAAGATAAGACCATAATTAAAAATACAAGAACCCATAAACTCGATTAAAATAAGGTAAATAATAATCAAGGTTTAGGCCTTTAAAAATCAACGTTTCATATGAAAACATTCATTCATAAGTTAATTTCCAAAGAAAGTCCTACAAGAAGATTGCTGACCATATTTGGTACGTCCTTGACTAGGAATAACTTTGTAAGAACCTAGAATGTCGCAAACAATTGGTGGCGAATTGTAGATAATCTCAGCCGTTTTCAGAAAAATCTTCCTTGTCTGAATACCAAGGCGATCTGAAAAATTAGATAATTTTAATTGATGCAAATCAAGTATGAGCAATCTGTTATATATGAATAAAAAATATTAGCGTTTGTCCAGTACTGTCTAAAAATAAACATCGATAAAATTCGAATACATTTAAAAAAAAAAAATAGAACTTGCGATCATTTATTTCTATCGAAATTAATATTCTTTTTGATTAGGAAGAATTAATTCAATCTACAATTTAAATCGCACATAAAAGCTTTAAACATGGCAATCTCATGACTTCCACTAGAAATACTACGAAAATTCCTCTATTTGTTAAAGCAGCATCGTTCATCACAACCAATGTAAATTGCTACTTTTACCAGTTAAAGGAAGAAGCTGAAAAAGGAGGGAAAACCTTTCCAATGTCGAAGTATAAAACCAAAATAGCTGTTAAAGTTTAAATCTCGCACATGGCAACTGCACGACAAGTTAAGAAATCGAAGTAAATCTAAATTTAAGAACCTCAAAGTAGGAAAATATTAGTACGGAAAAATTATTTTAACTTAAAGTGGGATTTCATAGATAAATGGAAGGGGGGGGGGATTAAGATTTTATTTATAATTAGAAATTAAAAGTTTCAATCGAACTCATTCTCAATTGACGGTTCGTTTAGAATTTCAAGCAGCAACTGCAGCAGGTTTTATTAGGCACAGGTTATTATTTAGCACAGGTTTTATTTTTCGAATTACAATTAATTGTACAGAAAAGTGTGGTGAAGAAATTAGAATAGGCAAGATAATCTGCTGAAAGAATTTATAATCTTTAGAAACCTGAAATTATTTAGGAACGTCCTACAAAATAACATGAGAAAATCATTGTTAGCTGAAAAACAAAATGATTTGCAAGTTCAAAAGACTTACCCTTTGGCCTTCCGCTGACAGTGAAAATTCTATAATTTAAGGGAGGGAGTCACTCTGAAAGTAAAAACATTGATATCCGAGTCCAGCTGTAGGAACGTCGAGGAAAAAAATAATATAAGGTTTAAGTGTGAATATGCTATCACATAAGGTAAAATAATTTTAGTTTTTTCATTATAATGATCTAATAATAAAATAATGATCTAGCATAGCTTATTACCTTATATGTTAGATCATATAAGGTAAGTTAAATCTAGTCTGAAGAGATCTTCAGAAATTCGGAAGATAGATACCATTCTGAAGGAAGGTGTTGAAGTCGACACACATTTGTGGATACATGGAAACTGCAAAGAAGTCTGAGGAGGCTGTCAATTGGAAGATAATGTTGTATGGAATGGAAGTACAGGAAGCCTGTTGGGAAGGTTATATTTGTTATTTAATATTTTCAGAGTTTCCATCATGTTTAAATTTCTGTGTAGAATATAATTCAGTTTTGAAGCATTTAAAGCAATGATACTTCGTATTCAAAGAAGGAAACTACTTGCAAAAATTTTGCCATTTGTCACAAGATGGAACAATAGCCTTACCACATCGCTACATAGATGCTTTGAAAAAGCTGGAACAACGGAAAGGCAATGAGACTCGCATCTGCTCGAGTATTTTCTTGTTTTGTAAACTTCTGTCTCCTCATTGGCTGGTTATCAGCATGTACCTTGATCCAAAAACAGCATATTTGTAGTTGAAAAAGGTATATTTCACTTCAGAACGCCAGTCAGTTTATTACCTCATTTTAACACTCCAAATAAACTAGTAGAACCGATAAATACCTATAAAATAAAAAAAAATTAAGATTAAAATAATATCGTTTTCTCAATCAAAATTTCATACAGCACTATTATTTAGAACATACCAAAACTTATGCCGTCCCCAAGAACATCCAGAATGGTTGATGGAAGATGGTTCGAAAATCCATTAGATAATGAATCAATAAGTAGAGATAATTTCTATTTCTCGTGCCATGGATTTATTAGTGGTTTGAAGTAGTATTCCATTAAAAGCTGAGAATAGCACATCCAAAAAAGTACGCATTAACTTCAGCGTTCCACCTTTATATTAAGTCGTCAATTGCAGGTAAATTTTCATCCCTGACGATTTTTTTAAAGTTTTAATTCAAATCAATGTGAAGGCACAGAGGAAGATCCTAGTTTTTCCAGGAGATATTTTTTCAGAATGTTCAGAAACCACAATAGCTGTTCAAGTTTAAATTTCACACATGGCGACTGCACTACAAGATAAGAAATCAAAATCTCTAAATTTCAGAACCTTAGAGTAAGAAAATATTATAATGTAAAAATCACTTTATGTTAACGAGGTATTTCATAGATAAAGGAAGGAGAAAAAAAATTTAGATTTTATTTATAAGTAGAAATTAAAGGTCTCAATCAAACTCGCTCTCCATTGACGGTTCGTTTAGAATTTCAAGCAGCAAACAGGTTTAATTTTTCGAATAACAACTTATTGCACTGAAAAAAGTGTTCAAAAAATTAAAATAGGCAAGATAATCTGCTGAAAGAGTTTGTAATTTTTTATAAATCTATGAAGTTATTTAGGAACGTCTTGGGAAAATAATTAACATGAGAAAATCCTTGTTAGCGGAAAAACAGAACGACTTGGCCTACCGGTGATATTGGCTATTCTCAAATTTGAGGGATGCAGCAATGCTAGAAGTCGATATTACAGCCAGCTGTGGGAGTGTCCAGGGGGAAAAAAAATTAACGAATTTTTTGAATATGCAATAGAAGAACTTCATATAAACTAGACGAAATCAAGCCTAAAGATATCTTCATAAATAGGAGATTCTGAGGAAAGGCATCATTCTGAAGGAAGTTGTTGGAGGTCAGCTCTCATTTGTGGATAACAGGAAACAGCAAAGAGACTGTTAATCAGGAGGTTTGTTTAGTTATATTAACGTCCTGTTTCAAAGCAAGGACTATTTTGGGATGAACCTCGTCATTTTGAACCGCGGTTAGATGACGAGAACGACACCTGAGCTGGCACCCCCTTCCCTCCCCACACCATCGGGAGGACGTTTGGGCCGGACTGATTTAAAGTGCACCAGACCCGATTACACGACGATTCTTCGGTAAAATCGGGTCTCGAACCAGAAACGCTCCGGTTCCGAAGCCGAAACTTTACCACATTTTATTTAGAAGTGTGGAATAAAAGAAAGCTTCAAATCAATTTCGCTCTCTATCTGGAGTTCATTTAGAATTTCAAGGAGTAACAGCATCAACCACAGATTTTATTTCACGATTAACAGCTTATTGCACTGAATAAAGTGTTCAAAAATTTAGAACATACAAGTTAATCCGCTGAAATAATTTATTCTTTGTAAATCTATAAAGAAAGTTATATAGGAACGTCCAAGAAAATAACATGAGAAAATCCTTGTTAGCTGAAAAACAAAATCTGCAGGAAAAAATACTTGCCCATTGACCTTGCTGTGGCATTGGCGTCTGGCCAGCTGCGAGAACGATGAGGGGGAAAAAAATTTAATATATGGTTTAAATATATGAATCGTATGGTAAGAGAAAGCAGGGCTTCAGAGATTTTCATTAACAGGAAATTTGGAGAAAAGGCGTCACTCTGAAGGAAAATGTTGGTGGTCATCATTTCGGTGGATGCCAGGAAACAGCAAAGTCTTCAAGGAGGCTGTCATAGGAGGGTAATACTGCATGGAATGGGAATACAATAGGCTTGTTACGAAGGTCTAATTATTTGCTGTTATTTAATATGTTCCGAGTTTTCATCGTCTTTAAATTTCCATGTTCCCTGCAGAATATAATTTTCAGGCTTGAGCCATTTAAATTAATGCTTCGCATACAAAAAAAAAAAAAAAAAAAAGACTATTTGAAAAAAATTGATGATTTCTCAAGCATTAGTTTTGCCACATCGGCTTATAGATACCGTTTTTAAATCTTTGGGACGACGGTAAGGCAATGATCTTGAAAGATCAATTGTTTCGTAAGCTTATCTCCTTCGTTGCCTGGCAGGGAAATAATGCACCTTGATCCAAAAGAGCATTACATCTTCCACTTGAGTGAAATTGATATATTCCACTTGATAAACTGACATCAATCTCAGTTTTGACATCTCTCGCCTTACCACTCCAAACTATAATAACTGACAGAACCACTAAATACCTGTAAAATAATTTGAATTAGAAAACTAAAATATCGTTATCCAAATCAAGATTTCATTTAGAACTAATATTCAGAACTTACCAAGGAAGCATTCTTTCGACATCCAGAATGGTCGACAGAAGATGGGTCTAGAACAAATTCGATAATAAATCAACGAGTGATGATTTCTGGTTCTAGTTCCACGGATTTGTAAGTGGTTTGTGCAGCGGCACTTCACAAAAGGTTGAAAATAGCATATCCAAAAAATAGTACCAATTATCTTCCTCATTCCATTCTTGTATTAACTGCAGCCAAAATCGCATCCCTGATACTTTCCTAGACGTTTTAATTCGAATCAAAGTGAAACTACGGAAGAAGGCGAGTGGATTTTCCAGGATCTTTTCCTTGGCTCTCAAAATTAATCGATACCATCTCTGCGGTATGCGGATATTAGAAATATTCGGTAATGAATAAGAGAAAATTTTCAAAATGGTTAAATCAAATGTTGCTGACTTTCCAATCTCAGAAAAAAATATCCTATTTCGGCAACGTTATTTGCAATCAAATATTCAAGTAAATGCCAGTAAGACTTAGTAACAATAGACATTAAAAACAGATTTGATAATTGCTTTAGTTATTTCAATATCGATTCTTACACTAGCCTCTGAAAATTTGAGTTCCAACACTTAAATTTTTCGATATCCGGTTTCGTTGCTTATGATTAAACTGAATTTGCAATACTTATTTTTCAAAGCAAGAAGTCACGAGAAAGATTAATCTTTATCATATTTGAATCTCCGAGAACTCCAGAATTTGCTGGGGTGTCAGAATAATAGGAAGTACACAAAATGTTAGCATCGTAATTTTCATCAAGAATTGCAAAACATCTGATTAGCATTCAATAAATTCCTTTAGTCCGTTTAAAATTTGAAATATAAACACTAAAACATCTTACCAAAACATTACGTTAATTCGATACGTTGTTCTTCAGAATGATGTACGATATATTCATGTATATTTATCCTCAATGCAGATTCGACTTCATTTAAGCCAGAAAGTTTCTCACTGGCTCTTTGTTATATTTTATATAAAACGTCAATGGGGTTAAATTTCAAATAGAGGTTTTAAGAAAAGCTACAGCTAATTTCAAATTTCACATATTTGAAGAAATTTTGGAATACCATTACTTCTTATTCAGTTATATCTTCATTTGGCATCTTGAATTGTAAAAGGGGGTCATTCAGAAGACTGAATTTACTTTTCTTTGATATCAGTTCACTTCATAATTTTTCGATTCTTTTTCTGACGATTGCGCAAGGAACATTGTACCTTATTTCACCTTATCCGCATTGTATGGCTTTAAAGATAGTGAAATTTGAAAATAAAATCTGTTCAGAATTGCTTTTGTGGAACATTCATACACGTTTCCTTATTGACTTATAATAGAGAATTACGAGATCATAACACATTTCAGGTACTTTTTCTTCTAAACATCTGAAACTGTATCCAAGATGGCTGCTTGGCATAAAGAACGATGCAAGTATGGTCTTTATCAACGAAAAAGTGAACTTTTATTACAACGAAGAAAAATTGAATATTTATCATTATAACAACTATATTAAAAAACTTATGACATTTATCTTTAAAACTACAGTTAATAAATTATTACAATTTAATTATTTCTTCAAACATTTAATATCTTCATCTCGAATAAATATCTTTTCCAAAACATTTCGGTCGATTCCAATACGATTTCATCTCGGGAATATTTCTAACGCGTCTCGAATACACTGACGCAAGTTAATCTAACGTTTTTGATTAGTTTCTTTTTGCTTAGTTGTTTCCTTCAACGTAATGGGAGATTTTCAGCATGAATTCTGTGTTATCATAGTTACTATTTTCGAATATGAAGTGATAAATCCAGGTTAAAAGCAACCATTTATTAAATCTTATGATGCAGGAATTTATTTCAGTTGGTTCACTCTCAACAGTTTCATGAAGTAATGTATATATAATTGCCTCAAAAGTATTCGTTTGATATCTTATTGGCGTTTTGGGTTGTCAAATCAGACACCAGATGTATAGCAAAACCTTAAATCTATAATAAAAAGATATTGGAAGCCGCTTCATTTTTTCCATTTTTAAGTGTCGGAAACAACCCAAATTGAGTTGAGTTTTTTTTATGGCACAAAAGCCATCTTTGGCTAAGTTGTGCGAAAAAACCCAGAGTGCGGAATGTCTATGGATATTAAGTACGAAATTCAAAACGCCGAGATGAATTTCAATAAGATTTATTGCGTGACAGTAATTTGATAATTCCTCAGGGTATGAAGAAATTAAAAGCGCGATTTCGACCTAAACCTTTCGAGTTTATACTTTATGTCATAAAATGCATTTTTTTTCGTATACATCTAGAATAAAACCAAATTCAGCGGTGAAATGAGGATAATTATTTCCTTGCAAAAGAGTTAAATTTTATCAATTTTCGAAATGGGGAATAAAAGCAATTATATGAAGAGAAAATATTTTAACCGAGAATTCCGACAGGCTGATGAAATATTAAATTCCACATCATTAACAGTTTTAAATATGAGTTTAGAATTTGGAACATAGATTTCGCCCAGTTCAAATTCATAAGTCATACTGCAAGTTTCAAGTCTTCCACTCATTCAATACATTAAAAAAAATGGAATAAATTGTCAAATTTCTAATTAAAATTCTTAAATTATCAATTTCAATTATTGGGTGAGCTCAAATCAGAAACTGGATAAAACTTCTAGTGAATATTTAAATTTCAAAATATTTTTTTGTATTGACAAGGTCAAATCTAACAACTTCTCCAGCAGTAGAGAAAAATTTTTAATCTTTCAAATTATTGTTGCATTTGAAATGTATCTATCTGTAAGTCCTGACTTTTACATACTTACCATAAATGAATCTTGTAACTTGAATACATGTGTGCATCGAAATATTTATGACTTTTCTCTGAAAAGAAGGCTTGCCCTGTTGCAATTATGGGGCTGTTGGAATACTAACAAGTTTTCCGAATCATCTGCACCTGTATTTTACCGAAATGGAATTTGTTGATAAGGCTTGAAATTTATTAGTCATGGAAATATATTACGATTCAAGTGAAAGCTTATAATCTGCATTGCTGAATAAGTCCGTTTTGAGACGCATGTCATTTCGAAATTTATAGGGATGTTTGTATTTGATAGATTGAGAAGTACTTTTATTATAAGTTCTTTCACAAATAGCAGCATTTTTCAAACCTTCAATCCGTTTTCTGGATTTGTTGGTAGAGCATTAGGGGATCGCATATATGATAAAATAAAGTTTGATGTCGATATAAAAGTTTTCTTTCAAGAAAATTAGAATGATAGAATGGCAATCAAAATGCCGCAACAACTGGGTTTATCCAATCAGGTTCATTTATTCCACTAGTTGAAATACTTTTAGATTAGTGCAATTAAATATTTAAAGTCGTTTTTGAATGGTTCTTCCTGGATAGAAAACTGCCATTAATTAGGAAATTAGATGAAAGGAAAAAGCATAAATTATTATGGGGACGGAAATGCAATCGAAAGAAGTCTCACGTTGCAAAATATGATCGAGTAAGGAAATGATATCGTATTACTAAGCATAAGAGATTCATATTCAAGCTTCAATTTTTACTGATTAAAATTTTAATTTATTGTGACTGTAGTTAAACGAGCTTTATGGGATACGACATGGGTCAATTTTTCAGATAGATAAAGCTTAAAACAAAAATATTCCAAATTCCTTGTCAGTTTTAGACCCTAATGATATACGGTTCTCCGTGTTGAGAGTTAAATATTTGATTAGATCAAATTTCACTATTAAAATTATTAAGTTATGGAAATCTAAATGTGTAAGCTAGTGAGTTGCATTCAAAAGGGAAATTATATTCATAGATAATATTTTTGGGAATTCCGAGAAACTGCGGATATTTTGTTTTCAAAACCATTAAGGATGCATTTTCAAAATAGATATGCCACTGCTATTTAATATTCAGATCTTTTCTTGCAATTAAGAGAAATTCGCTTTTTATAAATTAGGTGGCATTCGTATGGCACAAATGAAACTTTTGGAAAATTTAAGCTTTTAATATGTCAGCATATTTTTCCAACTAAAATAAAGGATTAAGACTTGCAAATTCACTTTCAGTATAAAGTGAAAAGATGCTGGGAGCTAGAGCCAGAGAGACAAGATTTCGAACTAATAAAAATTTTTTTAAAAGTAAAATTCTCAAACAATTGAAGACAATTAAACATTTTAAATCACGATTCTCCATTTTTACAAATTCTTCCCCACCGTATTGCACGTCAATGCATTTCTTCTAAATTTCACCCATTTTATATTAACATAAATAAATATTTTTCAGCTCCAATCTCAAATTCTCTTCAACTCAAATTCTTACACTTCCACATTCATTCCCCGCTCCAACCGACAAGTGCCTTCCACATTCATTCCCCGCTCCAACCGACAAGTGCCTTCCACATTCATTCCCCGCTCCAACCGACAAGTGCCTTCCACATTCATTCCCCGCTCCAACCGACAAGTGCCTTCCACATTCATTCCCCGCTCCAACCGACAAGTGCCTTCCACATTCATTCCCCGCTCCAACCGACAAGTGCCTTCCACATTCATTCCCCGCTCCAACCGACAAGTGCCTTCCACATTCATTCCCCGCTCCAACCGACAAGTGCCTTCCACATTCATTCCCCGCTCCAACCGACAAGTGCCTTCCACATTCATTCCCCGCTCCAACCGACAAGTGCCTTCCACTTCCACATTCACATTCATTCCCCGCTCCAACCGACAAGTGCCTTCCACTTCCACATTCACATTCATTCCCCGCTCCAACCGACAAGTGCCTTCCACTTCCACATTCACATTCATTCCCCGCTCCAACCGACAAGTGCCTTCCACTTCCACATTCACATTCATTCCCCGCTCCAACCGACAAGTGCCTTCCACTTCCACATTCACATTCATTCCCCGCTCCAACCGACAAGTGCCTTCCACTTCCACATTCACATTCATTCCCCGCTCCAACCGACAAGTGCCTTCCACTTCCACATTCATTCCCCGCTCCAACCGACAAGTGCCTTCCACTTCCATACATTTCCCGCTGCAGCACCCATCTATAAATGTAACCCCCTTCTGCACATATTTCCCATTCAATCACACTTTACAAGTTTCTTCCACACATTCCCTATGCCAGCATTATTCATAGTTCAGTCTCCTAAGCATTTCTCACTTTCCCCAACCTATTTAATCATTTCTACGCCCGCCAGCTCACACCATTTTTGCTCCATCATTTGCCATTCTTCAAGAACCGCAGTTCATTCAATTTTAGCTTTGTCTACTGCAATGACCGGCTACGAGACACCGATACATTTCCGATAAATAACAATTCTATCCCCCTAATTTTAAAAGCCAACCAAGTATCGCTACCTATAAATTCACTTGGTGAAAAGCACACATTGCTCAATATATTAACGAATAAAGTGAAAGAATAGGGATATATGCTTGAGTACGAATTTGGGAAGTTGTGCAGAAATTTTTTTATACTTAAGAAATACACCCGGGCATTGCTTTTTGTCTACTTCTGTATTTCAATGATGATTCTTATAAATTATCTTCCTACACATTCTATTTTTCGTCTGCTACTTTAGACGAATTCTAATCTAGAAGATACTAAAGAAAAATTTCCTACATTTTCTTTGCCTAGTTTCAGAAGTTTAGCATATGAATCCCTTCTTTGCTGACACGATACGATTTTCCTGCTGCATCACCCATCTTCCCTCAAGATTGCTAATAATCTGCTTTCTGTTCATCAGTCCTATCAACTTATTGTATTTATGTAAGCATGTAGAACTATTCAAAAATGATTTTAAATCTTTAGTTGTGATAATCTAAAAGCATTTCAACTGCTACAATGTCTGGCCATCGGGAAGAGAAACCCGATTAGATGAACCATATTGTTGCGGCATTTTGATTGGCATTCCATCATCCTAGCTTTCTTGAAAGTTAATTTTTGTATCCACATTCACGCTTTACATACAGATATAGGATCTAATGTTCCATCAGATTCAATTTTCTTAATTAAGACTGAAGATTAGAAAACATCGCAATTTGTCAAAGAAAGCTAATAATGAATGCTTATCAATTATCGAATACTGGTACCTTTAAAAATTCCGAAGTATAGACTTACTCAACAATGCAAATTGTAAGCATTCATTTGTCTGGTAATGCACTTCCATTGTTAATGAATTTCGAACCCGGTCAACAAGCTTCATTTCAATAGATATGTAGACACCGATGCGGAAAATTTGGTATTGAAACTGCTTCATAATGGCAACAAGATAAGCCTCCTTTTCAGAGAAATGTCATTTTATAATCTCGATGACAACTTGCCAAGTTGGAAGATTTAATTATAAAAATGGTGCCCCAAAGTCTGGACGCCGAAACTTTAAAAGTGCGAAAGTGTTATTGAAGTTAAATATTTAATTTCTACCAAGCCAAACCAAATAGTGGCAAATATTTTTTCGTAATATAAACTAATTTGCAATTTATTTCAATTCCGATTTTAAAATTTTCTTCCTGAATTTAAGGAAATTTAATTAAAAATTTTTTCTTGCTAATCTGTCAATAAAATTTGATGATGCAATCGAAATTAAACTAATGGGGCAGTTAGTTATCTGGAAGCAAATCTGAAAAAATTCATGATCATTCGGAATTAGAATCTCAGGACTCCAAGGAAATTTATATTTTGAAATTTCATAACTTCTTTAAAAAACCTAAAAACTTTCGTCATCAGCTTAAAAGACTTCCATTTAATTCGGAAACCAAAGAAAAAAAGATTTGTGGTATTGGGTGCAAAGTTCCCTGAGTTTGACTATAATTCAAGATTTTACTACGTTCAAGAATAACGACTTAATCAATAGTTAAATCAATAGTTTTATAAATTATGTCAGTCAAATACATCAATAGTACAATACAATATTGATTAAATTTTCTTCAAAAATAAACTGGTGGAAACAGGATTTAAACCTAATGATTAAAAATCTCTCCGCCAAAAGGTTATTTGATGAGTTATGTTCGAGATCCCAGAAAGATTTGTACTATCAGAAAAATAACGTAAGAGTAACTTAATAAATATATTATAATTGTAACAATTGGATATATTGTGAATGATTACAATAAATGTCGGTAATTTTAAATTTCTAATGAAAGATTGAACATTTTACATTCAGCAATAAAATATATAAAAATGTTAAAGACTAGCAAATTCTAGATTTTGTCCTCATGGAACGCGAATCGGAACATTAATTAAAGCCCTTCGCAGAAATTTCAATTCGTTAGAATTTACCTAGTAAAATTCAATTCCCACATCATAAGATGTTATAGATAATTGCTTCTAATCCAAGATAATCACTTCATACGAAACTTGAACGATGACACTCTGAATACAAGCATAAAATTTCCCCGTTTATTTGAAGATCGTCCAAGTTAAAAGAAACTCGATAAAAGCAATTCATTCCTAATAGTAAATCTATTACAGCTCTCTGAATGCATCAAATATTCCGAGATGAAATCATACTGCTCTTAAGTGAAACGTTTCGGAGGCAACATTTATCGGATGAACAAAGTTACATTAGTATACTAACAATAAGTTACAACTTTAAATTTAATTATCATTTATTAAACTAAAAAATTTAATTAACTCATTTTGGAGTATCGGACGAATTGCTCGATTATAGAATAAAAAAACTTAAATTTTACTATCCGTGAGAATTCACTTTTTCACCAATATTCTTCTAATGGCTGACATCTTATATCTTCTCCGATTAAACTGTCCGCTCCATATATATACATTTATAATTTTAGGAAATATTTCGAAATATATTAGGCTCGTATTGCTATCGCAGAATGGAAAACTACAAAAACTTAGCATTCCACTGAGCTGTTTGACGAAAATTACAGTAAATTGATATCGTAACTGGTGAGGTTCGATATGATTCAAGGAACACTATTAAGTAGTTATTTTTGTCATTACCCTGACAGGCGTCTTAAATAGATCGATTTTACACTTTCCATAGACAACTTGCATGTAGGATTGGACTCTGGATTCACTAATTGCGCAGCCATTACGCTTTATGAAGATGACATCAACTTAACTAGAAACTGCATACATGCCTTGAGAAACGGTGTACAAGGAGACACTTGCTTCAGATTCGCAAGGCAATTTTTCATTTCTTTGTGAAATAACCTAAAAAGAAAAGCAATTGCGAAAATAGCGGAGTGTTCGAATAAAGCTGACTTTTACAGAAATGATTTAGATGTAAAGAGCATAATAGCCAATCTAGTACAAATGTCAGCTTCGGTATTTTGACTGATGAATAAAATGAGACATTTCATCTTTATAAGAGATCAGATAGAAGGATATATTGACATTTAAACGTTGCAGCTTCTACTGTAAATATGAGTACTACTGTAAATATGAGTACTACTGTAAATATGAGTACTACTGTAAATATGAGTACTACTGTAAATATGAGTACTACTGTAAATATGAGTACTACTGTAAATATGAGTACTACTGTAAATATGAGTACTACTGTAAATATGAGTACTACTGTAAATATGAGTACTACTGTAAATATGAGTACTACTGAGTAATTTCTACTGTATCTGAAATCGAAATATTCAGACATCAGCTCGCAGAAGTTTCAATTAAGAATTTTAAAAAAATGAATTGTCCATTTAATTTAATTTTAAGAAAGACATACGAAACTATCAAAATTATTGAATTATAATTCACTTAAAGAAATTAGTTTTATTATAAATTTAGTTTAATAACTCAATGGAATAATAAATCATTTCTCGTTTAATTACCTCTGATCTTTGCTAGATCAATCTAGTTTCGATTAGTTGTCGACATGGAAATGCCTAAAAATTATGATATATTGAAACATGTTCACACAATTTTTAATTTGGAGTTGCTGTTATTAGCAGCAATATCAAATTATAACAGGAAGAGCTAGTCAAATGTTTCACAGGCTGCCATTCCTACCAGGAGAGGAAGACATTGATACTCTGTTCAGTAAATGTTATTTTTTAGAGAAGATTTGGTAAAAGTGAATTTTAGTGTGCACCCAGCTGCGCCAACAATGCCAAGTCGCCAATAAAGATGGCGGACAAAATAAACAAATACTTCCGCGGAACAGTTACGGTTACTATTTCCCGCCATCTAATTAGAACTTTACTGATAAGTATTTTTTTTTCATACTGCCCGGTGCCCCGGGCAGAATTTTTTAACTTAAAAAAACATCCTACGGCTTCGCTAGCAGCGGGAGCGGGAACCCAGTAGCTTCGCTAGCCCATTGAACATAAAGACTGTGTGGAAAACAGAAAAAGTACATAACCAAGAGAAAAGAAAAAACGGAGAAATAAGCAATCGGAACATTCTCCATACAAAATTTCAAACAAACATACTTTCCCCACCTTCATCAACTTGTAAAAGAATATATTCCACTCACCTTCCATCCATTCTGCCGGTTCGATATCAAACCATTCTCAATACAAAATTTCAAACAAGCATCCTTTCCTAATTTCATTAACTCGTAAAATATATATGTATGCATATTTAACTCGCTCTTCATCCATTCTACAGGTTCGAAATAATCTCGACATAACAAATTATGAAGGGAACCAACCGTTATAACACCAAAAGAATTACGAGAACTGCGAAGAATTCCATTTGCAGCTGTCTTTGAAAGTGAGAATGCAGACGATTTTTTTAAAGCGAATACTGACAATTAAAAATTGCAAAAGAACAAATATTTTCTGTTCGTATTCACATTAAAAAAAGAAAGAAGAAAATAACTTTTAATTATAAGCTTAAATTTCTTTATAATAAAGAACAAAAGTAAAATCTTTAACTGATATTTTTTTAATATTTTTAATTTAACATTTTTCATAATTTAATTGTAGTTTAAGTACAACTCAACCATTGCAAAAAGTAGTAAACAAAACAGCAGTACGGTTGCTATAAGAGGGATCCGATGGGTTGCAATATTGGCGACAATCGGCTGGTGCACACTAATCTTCACTTAGGCCGAAGATTTATTACAATGGTATCTAACGGAACATATTGTGGAATAGTATGAATTTAATATCTTTACCTAAGGAAAGAGTTAAGTTTTACTTACCGTGCTAAACCCCGAATACTGAATAGATTCAATGCAATTTTAATTTCAAATGTGTTTATAAAAATTGTTATATATTTAATAATGTTCATTTTAAACTAAAGAAAATTGAATATTCGTTGGATTATCTTTACTCGGTTCGAAGAAAAATAGACTTGCAATGACGACAATTATGTTAAATTTGGCAGAAAAATTTCCCCACTTCCATTTACGATGCAACTTCAGTCGCATGTTAAGATATAAAATGCAGACAGGTCTGGAAATATCTAACGCCCGCCTTTTAACTCAAATTAGACTCGTCTGATATTAGGAAATTCTTACGCGATTCTTCTCATTCATCAGAACCAGGATATACTTAACCCATTCATCGCTGCAGACGAATTAGATGCAAGGTTTAGAAAAACTTATTGTAGTGAATTCACTAGGTAAATTGTATAGCAAAAATTTCGAAACGTTTTGCAGAGATTTATTATCGCATTCAAATTATCGAAATTGGTATGCAAGCCAAATTATGAAACTTGTAACTAATAAATCTGACGAAATATTTCGTTGATAGAAAAGAGTTAAAATTCCGCTCCTCAAACTACAAAAATGGGCTGCACAAAAATATTTTGTTAGATTTTCTATTGAACTTTACCGAGGCAGTAACATTTTTCAGTATTATCAGAAACTTCGCATTCTCGTTAAAAGAGTTACTATTTTCACCGAAGTGTGACTAACAACATCAAATTTGAGTAAGACATAAAATGAATAATAAAAGCTAGAATTCAAATTTTACTAGTTGCAATAATAAAGACTAAATTTATGAATTATTTTCTTACAAAAATTCTTTAAAATGTGAAGTGTTGATATAACTAAGTAAACTGAACATTTAAGAGGATATATAAAGTATATTATGAATGTTAGCAATTTTCTTTATCAACATAAATCGAGCCAAAATTTCATTCTTGCATTGTCATCAGTACCTCGATTTTAAACTTTACTTTCCAAATATCATAGAAAATTTTTTTAACAGAGCAATAAAGGCATGCCTTTTAATAATATATTTTTATTTCCTACCTTAATATTTTTCACAATTCGTTATTATAACTATAGAATCTTATAACATCTCGAAACCCACATTTTAAAAATAAACGTCGTAATTATCGTTTGAAATTAAAATTAAATTTTAGCGATTAATTCTGAGAATATTTAAATATTGTTCTTGTGCTACATTTCTGTAAATGTACATCAAGGAGAGAATGGAAAATCGATTTCAAAATTCTATCTTTGCAAACAATACAAAAAGTTTAGAATTAGAAGTTAAATAATAATGTGTAAGAATAAAATTAAAGTAATAGTTTGTACATTTCTGATTCTCTAGCATTAGAAACTAATAAAAACTATTTATAAGAAGAAATATACCACAACAAATAAATACATGTAAATATATGGCTAATTATATGCATGCATATTATAATTAAGACATACAAATCACTAAATCTTGGAAAATCATTTTTAATGACAAAATACACATCTGCATCAAATTGATACTTAGTTTTATTTTGTGTAAATTAGATTATACGTACTTTTAGATATAGATATCAAGTGTTGAGCTGATTTTCTGTAATCTGCATGGCCACTCAAACAATTCCATTTTAGCTCCCCCTTTAGTTTATTACAGTTCCCCTTTCGTTTAATCGAAAAACTAGTATTTAAACTCCAGCAAATTTCGCTAGTAACACTTTACTAATAAAAGAAATCTAAACGTTAAATAATTCATGCACAATTATTAATCTTCGTATTTTCTCAAGCTATTATAAAACGTTTCTTTGAAAGTTAAAATTGACTTTCAATAATTTACTAAAAAGAATTGTCATTTATATAACATCTTTCTCGACAATAAAATTGCATAGATAATTATGGAATAATTTTATTCTTAAAAAAATTTACAGTTTAAAATGTCGCACAATAAAAGTTTTCAATAAAAGTCGCGTAATAAAAATTTATATGATATTTTAAAGATAGAATATTTCCTTTATCTTCAATACATAGAAATAGATTTAACGTATTCCAAACATTAGTGCATCATCGGTTACTTCAATGCAAGGAAACAAAATGGCGCTTACCTCGTCATTGTCTGAAGACAAAAAAATACAGCAATTAGATCTTTTAAGTAACGTAAATATTCAATAAGGCGGCAATTTCAGGAAATAATAGCGAGAAATAGCAACGAAAAGAGTCAAAAATATCAACCAGCTTTCTTCAGGGAATCAATAAATATAAAACGTTTTTAAACAATAGTAAAGCAGTGAGAAATTTCAGAAGAAATCATCCTAAGAAGTACAAAGAATTTAACTACTCTGTTGTGAGCATCTTGGCACAATTGAGCCAAATATGGCTCATTTGGCATTTTAAAAACGCCAATCCAACAACTCGCCGTTCTCTTCTTCTAAAAATTTGTAAAAGACAGTTCATCATTAGCCAGAGATGATTCAGATAGTTATTAAATTTATTAGGATAAATCCAAGAAGGTTTAGACGATAATCGAGCTAAGAAAAAAAAAATCCTAAATAATCCAATCTCTCGACATTTTTTTGTTTTGTTTTTCTTTTGCGAAATTTATAAGATTAGAAACTTGAATTCGAACCCAAAAGAAGGGTATGTCAATATAGGTTATGATGTAACTTATAGGTAGTTTATTTTAAATACTTGTGCAAATTAGCCTCTCAGAAAGCACGAGGATTAAGAATCAATTTAAAAGATTAGAAATTCGATCCAAGAGAAAGTATTTGCCAATATAAAATCATGGATAATCTTGATCCATAAATCTCTTTTTCCAAAAATTTTCAGCAGTGACCACTGGTTTCCTCGGTTCAAGATCGTAGGATTATACCAACATATCTTTTCCTGGCGCTCGTTCTACCAGGCGTTAATAGCCGAACATATTTCTATGAGTCATTGGAGCTTGGATTAGATGGTTAGAGGGCCACAGCCTTCCTCATCTTCTGACTATCGCTCAAAATTTATAAAATTCGTCCAAAGTTAACCCTCGCATTGCTTCAAAACAGAAAAGTAAAACAGTTAAACTAAATCCAAACATTTTGAAAAGGCAGTTTCTCACATGGCATGAAGATTTTTCAAAAGTTATAGATTCGAATTCGAATTCAGATGCATATGACAATATAGCGTGTCATGGAATTCATCGATAATGTGTTTTAAAGATTTACATAAAATATTCTCTCAGAAAGCACGAGGATTAACAAAATTGTGGGCAATCCATTCTATCGATTATTATGAGAAATTTCTGAATTGGCCAAATTATCATTGGGATGTAGACTTTCTTGGCATATTTTGCTGGCACAATTTGGCGTTTTAATTTCATTATTACGTTGTTATGAAACTATACTAGGGCTAGTTAAAGGCAGCAAATTCAAACCTAATTTCGAGCCATAATCAGGTGATAAAGATGACCTGCCATCAAATTCTTCAAGCATGCATGTCACAATTAAACGAGGACGTTTTAATACTCAACAGCAGACTTAAACAGAACAGCAGCCGCCGTGGTTTTGCGGTAGACTCTTGATTTTGGTACGGGAGAGTTAACAATCAGATATTTGCACCTTTGTCAAAAATAGAAAATGGATTTCTTCTCTTTTTAATAAGAATTTTTCAGCAAAATTTACTTGAAACAAATTTTTCTCATTTCAGCTGTGCAAAGACTTGTAAAAAAAGTCATTAAGTGGCTTGCCAAAAATATATTTGGCACGGTTGACAGTTTAGTTTCCTTCTGTATATATGTAATTTAATATTGTGTGTAGCAAAAAGTGTTTATTCTGTGCTTCGTTTCTTTACAGCAAGAGAACAAATTTGAAATTCGTCTGTAAGTTGAATGAAACAGTATTCGAAACATTATATTTTTGGTTTAGTTTTAATATTATAATGAAATATTGTGCATAAATATGTAATTTGGAGATTATCTGTTACTTACAGTCTTTTACATTTTATTGATCATTTTATAACGATACCCTTTTTCAAACATATCGAATATTTTCAAAACAAAACATAATTGGAATATAATTATACTGTTTCACAGATTTTTGTGCATATATAATTTATCTAGCCAAAATTTTACAAGAAAAAAAATTGGCAGCTAATGGGTAAATATACACTGCTCAAAACCATTAAAGGATATTGAGATTGTGGTTGATCTTGCACCTGGAGAATTGTTTGAATGATTGATACATTATCAACAGACGTAGTAAGCTATATGAGATAAGTTACGAGTGGATTAGGGATCCATTTCATAAGACTCCCGAAGGGCTCGATGGGGAAGAAAACTTCACAGACTGCACGACAAGTGGCGAAGCTAAAAGACAATTTAGTAATAAATCCCTATTTGAATTTTGGGCAGAATTAAGGATGATTTTTCTGCACTAAAAACAAGGACATTTAACATTCTATTACCATTCAACATCCTACCTTTGTGGAACTGAATTTTCTGCTGTGGCTTCTTTGAAGACAAACTATAGAAACAGAACTGAGAGTGGCTATTTCTAATAGTAAGCCTTCCTTTGAAAAACTTTGCTCTGCAAGACAGGCCCAAGGAAGTTACTAATAATTATTACATTTGTTTTTAATTTAGTAGTTTCACTTTAATAAGTTATTAAATATGTCGAAATGTATTTTGTTTTCTATGTGTATGTGTGCTTTCCTTTCAATCAGTTAATCAATTTTTTAAAATAATATTTTCTCTTGGATATTCTCGCGACCCCCCTCTAATGTGCTCGCGCGCCCCTAGGGGGGCGCGCCCCACAGGTTGAGAATCGTTGATGCGGCATAATTTAAATTTCCCTTAAGCAGAGGAGGAAATGATTTATTTTGCAATTTATTCCAATACGGTGGAATGAGCAAATTGTCCTATTACTAGCATTAGCCAAAATATGACCTCTGATAAATATTTAAAAAGTAAAGCGTATGTTGAGGCCAAGATGCTCTTTGATCTTAGAATCTTTTAACTCTATCAATATTGAAACGCCCCAAACGCTCGTGTAATGAGACATCGTCGAACGTCCAAGACACCTGATTATAACGGCGGAATTTCTTTTCATTTTTGTTAAATATGATTAACTAATACGCGAGGCATGTGGTTTGTTCACTAGAGATGTTCGTTCACCTAAATGATTTTGGGGGTTAAGTTAGTATATATTTGTTCAGCAAAGCCGGTCTTCTTTTCTATATCAACCCCTAAAAACATGGTGGGGGCATGGAATGTTTCTTATCTTTGAAAGACAAACTTGGGCGTTCCAGCATCTTAGATATTGAATTCGAATGATCTTAAGAATGCAATGGTCAAATAAAATATAATTTGTCGAAAAGAAAAAAAAAATTAATCGTTCAATTAAAACTTAATGTGAGTTACATCATAAATGACGTAGAATGTAACAGCCAATGAGGATGTCCGAAAATCCTTATGATCTATATCAGCTTTATGATTCTGGTTTAGATGGAATTATCTAAATTTCACTGCTCTGATTTGACCTATTGGTCACATTAATCTGCCATTATTTAAAATATAACTGAATGGAACTTAGAAAACCTGATCACTTTAATTTTAACGATTAGTTCCTACTTTCGACAATGAATACTTTTTTCATTCGATATTCATTATTCAAATTTCAGACACCATTAAATTTTTCTTCTTTTAGTTTGAAACTTATTTGAATATTTTTTCTCTAAAATATTTTTAAATTTTCAATTTTTTGTCTTCCAGACGCGTCGCCACTATGGTGTGATACAGAAGTTTAAAGGGGGTGCCAGCTCATGTGTCGTTCTTGTCATCCAAACGCGGTTGAAAATTACGAGGTCTATCCCAAAATAGTCCTAATGTTGCTTTAAAATGGGATTTAATATAACTAAAACCAAACCAAATTAAGACGCGACATGAACTCGAAATTTTTTTGCATTAACTTGGTCTTTGATTTTTTTTCTCATTTATTCAAAAGTAAAAAAAATAGCTTCCGCATTTTAATACCGAAGCATTAATTAATAGCACTGTTATTGCAATTTTAATTCGGTATGAAACTGAAACATTTGAAAGGAACGTTGAAAATTTCATTGAGAAATATTGAATCAGAATTGATTAATTCATTAAATTTATGTTTCTAGTTTTAGTTCTGACGTATTATCGTACATTTTTTTTGAAGATTAAATATTTTACAAAATTATAAATGATCTCTGAGGATTATCTCACAAATCTAAACAAGACATTACCAGACAAAACACAATCAAATCAAAATGACATTTATTCGTCTCAATAATAATAACAGAGTAACAAAAAAAACTGTAGAAAAATAAATACAAATTTCTGCAATCACATAATACGACTCACTGAAAGGAATGCTTAAAAAAAGGGTAAAATTATAAATACATAATACTGGAAATTTTAATTCATTTTAAATTTCAAAATATAATCAGTTAAAAAATTATTATTTTAAACGATTTGTCACTTACTTATTACAAACTTTTAATTAATTAGTTTAAACGCAGATTTATCTTGCTCGAAAATTGTAATCGATTTTTCGACCAATTCTTAAGGTGCTGGAGCTTTAAAATTTTATATATTTGCGTATTCTGAATGAGAACACACCTTATATATATATATATAGAATTTAACACTAAATCAGCTGATAAAAATAATTGCATTTTAATCTGTACCACAAGAGCCATCTGGTTAAGAATTTAGATAATAATTTGATTTCAGGAATTCTATAATCATGAGTAATAAACTGAAATCTAAAAATGTAGAAAATAATTGAAACAATTTGTCACTTACTTATTACACACTTTTAATGAATTCGTTTAAACACAGATTTATATATATCGAATTTTTTAATCGATCTTTTGGCGAACTTCTTTTTGAATTGAATTTTTTTTGCTTTCAAATCTTATGTACTTGTGTATTCTAAACGCGAACACACCTAATATATATATATATATATATATATATATATATATATATATAATTTAACATTAAATCAGTTGATAAAAATAACTACATATTGATTGATTCCATCACAAGAGCCATCTAATAGTGAAATTAGATGTTTTATTTCAAGAAGTCCTTATATTTATTATCATGAATAATAAAATAAAATCTAAAAATGTAGAAAATAATTAAAAAAAAAACTTTTTTTTTTTGAATTTAATAGCAAGTGCTTCTAGAAGGAACAAAATCCGTTTCTAGAGCTTGTTCGTTCTAATTTACAAACAAAGCCATATTTTAATATGGCGGCAAAGTCATTCATAAATTTTTATATTAGCAACATTTGTGATCTGTCTTCCTGAAAAACAGCATTTTGTGATTTCATTCATGTAATAGAAATATATCTAAGGGTGAAAAGCCTTCTGGTATTCAACGAACATGGCTGTAATTTGAAGTTGAAATATAATTTTTAACCAATGGATATGCTTACGATATGCCTTGGTTACGACATGCTTGATAGATAATGTATCATCATATAACATTATAAACATTATGTAACAATAAAAGTTTTTTTATGACGTCTAAAGTCAAACTGATCCATTTAAAATATGTTTCAATTTGTGCATCAAAATTGTTAAAATAATTTTTAATTAATGATTAGTTCTTTAAAAAAATTATCATCTATCTCTTCTAAATTGAATATAAAATAGAATTTCGTTTTAAAAAATCATTTTTTAAAAATGTAAATGGCCTTTTTCGTGAAAACATTCAATATTTATTTCTCGAAAAACTGGATCATGCTAAGACAGAGCGGCGACAAAACCGGAAATCAAAGAAATTCATGAAAATCAGAGGCCGGTTAATTACCAAGGAGAGCATTCACGCCACGCATACGCGCCATTGGCGATTTCGAATGCAGCCATTTCTCTGCATCCAGAGTCTATTGTCGCCAAAACGATCATAGCAATAGTAAGCTGAAAAAAACACATTTTACCAAAGAGAGAAAGAGAGACACAGAGAGAGAAACAGTCAAGCGAAGCACTGTCTTATATAATTTACGTTATACAAGACCGAGATATTATAACTTACGTTATGAGGAATAGTTTTAATATTTCTTAGAATTTTTATGTAGTTTTAGAAGCAAAGTATTCAGTTAAATTTTCTAGTACAGTACACTCCCGATTATCCGCGGGCGGTTTATCCGCGGAGCGGATTATCCGCGCCTGCCACACTAAGTTTTTATTTTGCTTCCAAGCAAAGAGAAAATGCTTCCAAAGCAAGAAGCAAACACAAATGACTGATTTCTTCAAAAAGGTGTAGTTTTACAGTCACGCTTTTGTAATTACATAATACATTACAGCATTAAAACAGTACATTTGTATTCATTTTTTTGTGTATCCTTGACGCCTCTCGTAAGTACAAAGCACTTTTCTGTTTTCATTAACAAAATGCATTTTAGGTTAGTTTTGAGTGATATACTAAAACATTAAGCGTTAGTTAAACATTTCCTCCTGTTTATTTTACGTTTTATTGTACATAAAACGATTTTTCAAAGTTGGAATGACTGTTTTCTCTTTTGCTATACCCGTTTTTAGCTTTTTTCGGATTATCCGCGATTTTTGTAATCCGCGGCGGCCGCGCCACCCAATTCCGCGGATAATCGGGAGTGTACTGTACTTTCTTTTATCTGTAAGAAATGCAAAATATTGTTTTAATAAAAATTTTTAATCCGCTTATTCCATTTTTTTTTTAAATTAAATTTCATGCTGTGATTCTACTGTATTTACACATTAGAAAGCCAGAACACTAATATAAATAAAAGCCTAAGACAGGGAAATATCGCTAGTTTAGTCAAGGAAAAGTCAGAGAAATTGATTTTACAGTTTCTGTAGCCACCTTGTAAGTTAGTTATGCATATTGAATTATTTAATTGTAGAATATGGAGTTCTTGATTTATAAAGGCTCAATTAAAAGCGATTATCGTTAAGACGTACGCAAAAAAATTCTTTATCTCTAACATCGACGTTTTCTATATTATGTATGTTCGGATCATCAAATGTATCATTAACATCATAAAAAAAACACCCGAAATCCGATTTAATATCAATTGCCTCAATAGAAGGCACGTTTTTTAGAAACATCTCGGCCCCTCTCCTTGTTAGACTACATTGGTCAATGCAGCTTATTTCGAGTTCTGGGAGAGGGTTTGTTTCAAATATTTGATTCAATAGGTTGTCATCAAGAAACGTAACATCCTCGAGGAACAATTCTATCAAGCTCTTGCAATTATACATTAGGAACATGAGACTTGTTTCATCATGTGGTCCAGCAAATGATGAAAACCGTAATCTCTTGAGCGGAATATTGCCATAAGTTTTTTCAGAATGCTCCAAAAACGCCGGCCCTTCTATTTCTAGACTCTCTAAACGAGGACAACACACACAGACGACATCCACTGGAACAGGTCGATGGCTAATAACGGAGAGATGCTTCAGCTGTGGTCCTATATCCTGAAGTAATTCGATGAAATGGGCCATAAAGTCGTGTTTGCAATCAAGAAAATCTATTCTCAGAAGAGTAAGTTTCTCCAGATATCTCAGCAATTTAAGTGCGTCTTTATGTGGTATTTGAACAATCAATTCCTTCACAAGTGGGCAGAAAATAACAGCATGTTTCAACTTCATACAAAATTTAGTTTTGTACTCATGACGTTCATGAGTGATCATTTTCTCCATTTTCTTACCCCAAACACACCTTCTTAACTGAAAATGGCTGCCTACGCCAAAGTTCAATAATGACTTCTCCACCAATCTTTGAAAAATTTTCTCCATGCTATCTAACGAATCAACGAGTCCAAGAGAAATGAGCTTTGGACAAACCTCCAGAACATTCACTATCGTATCAGTATCCATATCTGGAATATGAAGCACTTCCAGATTTTTCAGAGATGCCAATACAGACAGGTCTATGAAAAAGTGCTCGATACGATACGCTTTAGGTGGTGAATACAATCTTAGAATTCGTAGCTTTTGACATTTTCGAACAATATCAAAATCTGGTTGGATATTTAAATGCAATTCTTCCAAATTCCGATTTCTGGATAGTATACACCTAACATAATAAGAGGCCACGAGTTTTTCAGAATAAAATGAAAAATTTCGCAAAGGAATGCAACAAACTGTATATAGTATCTTCCTAATTATATTGCGGTCTGCCTTCAGATCAAAGTTACAAAGATTGAAGTAAGTGAGCCTGCCACTTGTTATGAGAGGGAAGACATCGCGAATCCTCGAAAGACCATCTTCATGGTGGGTTAGAATGAATTTCAACAAATTATTTACAAGGTGGACTGGAAGATCCGAGAATGGATTTGGAGAAGGATGCGTCCATATTCCTGCCCTTATTAGCTCGCATATATTGTCGAGACATATTCTGTATAAGGATGCCAGAGACATATTGGTAATTCCAGGACCTAAAAAGAATTAAAAGCAAATTAGTCGGATGAATTATTTATAAGATTTTCAGCCTTGCAAGAGTTTGGATTTTTTTCCCTCCTCACTTCAATGAACATTTTTTTATATAATTTTTCTAAATGAAAGCATAACTAGAAAATGTATTCTAAGTGAAGGTAAAATTATTCCATTTGATTTGTCTGATAAAAGAGACCAACCTTTGACAGTGGACTAGGGCTTTTATTGCTTATTCATTGCTTTCTTATTGAAGCGCAACATTTTCCTTGTATTATACGACGCGAATCCTTTATTTCCCTTTATTATATGACGTCCTTTATTATAGACCCCTTTATTATAAGTATCATCCTATTTTTTCATCCAAGTTTTCGAATTATCGGGTTTATATATTTCTAAAAGTACAAACCGACAGACGGTTTGTTGAATTTGGTTCAAAATTTGATGTCACTATAGATGTTAATTCTGTGTATTGGTGTTAATTCAAGTTCTCTTCGTTTTGTAATTATCGTGCTCCGTTATATTCGAACAGCCAGACAGATAAACTTCCTTTGAGCAGATTTTGCTCGAAATTTGACAGAAATCTGCAAATTTGGTATAAAGGCTGCATACCAAATTTTATCTGTCTAGATCAAAGCGTGTTTGAGTTATCTTCGTCACAGACAGACGGACATTTTCCAAAAATGTGTTTTTAGAACTCAGGCTGATCTAAAATGTAGAAATTAGTCAAAATTTCGTGTGCGAATTTTTTGACAACTACTATACTTTCTCAATACTACGTTTACGAGAAAGTAAAAATTGTTAGAACACATATCAGCAAGAAAATACATTTTATATCGATAATTTCGCGGATAATAGAAAGTATATACTGTTCGTTCTCAGATTCAAATATCCTCCACGCTTTTGCTCATGCATCAGGATCTGTTTAGTTAAAAGAGGGGTGAAAACAAAAATGAAAAGAGATGTTTACATTTAACAATAAGGTGAAATCGGATTATCCGCGGAATTGGGAGGTGTAAAAATTGCGGATAATTTGTAATATTTTTGGAAAATTATAAATTCGCAATAAAATACTTTAGAGAACTTTTTATTTGCTGCAAAGAACATAAACATTAAATTATATTGAATAAATGATAGACTTTTGTCTTTAAAATTTGGTAATTCGCTTTTCGTATAAAATAATAATTTATATTAAAAAACTTTTTTTTAATTGAATATCTTGATACCATTTTTAAGGCATGTGCCTACCCTAAAATAAGCGTTTTCGTGAAAATGATCGAAATTTTTATTATGTGCTCATTTTATAGCACATACCTTTGCGATTCCAGAACTGTTTCAGTTTTGTTCTTTCGTTAATTAGAAGCAAAGTTACAGCCTAATTAATAAACCGGAAGTGGGAATTTAAAGGGACGCAAAAATGTGAACAATACATTTAAGCGTCTATTTTATAATTTTTAATCGATGTAAATGTCAAAATCTTTTTTAAAAATATAAATAAACGTTTCTTTTTTCATTTTTTAATTATTTTTTAAAATCTGGCAGCAATTTTTTTAATTCAAGTTTCAGTAACTGAACGACAATACTTTTAGCGTTTGTAGCATGTTTATACTCGTCATTCAAACCGTTTTTCTTGTTTTCAATCGATTTGTTCAAAATTTTAGCATAATTCTTTTTATACAAGGGGTTATCAGGAAATATGGTAGCTGTTGGGGCTTACAGAATTTTTGAAAGATCAGTATTGAAACGAGAGTTACCGAATATTTTGGTAATGGTGACTCTAAGGCATTTCTGAAAGTAAAGGATGTCTATGGAAATGACACAGTCACAAAACTTGAATGTGTAAGGCACGTTCAAAAAAGAGTAGTGTCACGACTTAGGAAATTAAAAATGAAGATCAAAGGACTCGGTGGAAAAGGAAAATTTACTGATAAATTTATCGATAAACTTCAAAATTACTATGGAAATGATGTACGTAGTAATGATGGAGATATTGGAAATATGCAATCTGATGTTATAGCTGCTTTTTTTTACTGCTGTTCTAGCAGTAGAAACTTAATGCACAGGCAGTGTCCAGAAGGGAGTGACAGCTGATGTCGATATCAGCAAGCTATGAGCAACGGATCAGAATATTCAGAAAAATCCCCAGGTCTTCCTAGTTCTGTTATGAAAGTGGTAAAATCAACATATTTAGAACTCTGTAATAGAGAGTTATTAAAAAAAAAAAGCTTGCATGGTATGACACAGAACAATAATGAAAGTTTCAACAGCATCTTGTGGTCAATATTACCTAAAGATCATTTTGTGGAACAAGAAATTTTGTTTTTAGGTGCATATGTGGCAGCCATATTGTTTAATTCTGGTTATATAGGACTATTACCTATTTTCAAACAATTGGAAATTCCAATGAATCCTCTGACTTTAAAAATCTATACGGGAATCGATAATGAGCGCATTAAGAAATCGAGACGTCAATCATTGCCCACCACTAAACTGACCAGAAAAAAGCTGAAAGCTAAAAAGTAATCAAAATTAGTTAAAAATGAAGTGAAAGAGGGTTTGACCTACAAATATGGTGAATTTTAAGAGTATAAAAGGAGTAAAAAAAATTTTATGGTGCATTAAAATCTTTAGACGTGTTTTCTGAAAAACTGTATTTTTCAATATTTTGCTTTACGCTAAACATCACCAAAGCACATGTTTTTAAGATATTGATTTGAAATTTTGCGAAAATGTTTAAATATATTTTATCTGTGTTATGAACTAAAATCTAATCTCCATTTTTTTTCATTTTATTGCTTATTTTGTGAAAAAAATATGAGTCTTTTTTTAAAAAAACTGAGTTTTGACACAAAATTTCAAATAGTTCAAAAACTTTTCAAAATTTTGCAAATCTTTTAGTTCATAACACAGATAAGGGTGTTATTTATTTAGCGCATAAATATTATTAAAATATATTTATTAAAATTTATAGTAGAAAGTTTACCGTAAGTGTCATTTTTCGCTAAAATTTGACTAAAAATTACCAATATTTCAAAAATTAATAATAATTTCAAACAAATTACATTTAAATTTAAAGTTTTATGCCCTCTTTTAAATAAAAACCTCTTTTGTTTATTAAAAATTTAAATATTTTTAAAAAAAGTCTCCGAAGGTAGGCACATACCTTAAATTAAAACGAGTGGATAATCTCGGAAACATATTTAATGATATTGTATAAAATATTTTTAAAGTTACTCCTGAAAACTCTTTTGCCACTTGAACTGGCCATATAAACAATCAATATGTAATTTCAAGTTCAATTAAAATAGTACGGAAGAAAACGACACAATATTCTCAGACATGTGGAGGAAAGAAAAAAAACTGAAGGAAAAAAAAGTATCTAATAGAGCTGAAATCAAAATCGAGGAATTCCGGAAACGCGCTTATCTTACGCATCTCACCCCTTAGCAAGGTAGAATCGTCGAAAAGTGGTAACCATGAAATACTGAAACGAAAAATAATTACATCCCTTTCCGTTTGTTCATCTTAATCAATCAAATAAACGGATTTTATTATTAGCTGCCATTTTATTCATCAAAACCCGTTCTCTTCAAATCTTATATCTATAAATGTGCAATTCTTGTATATAAATTTATCTCGTGCACCTCGGGAACGGCTCTAACGATTTGGATCAAATTTTATATTTAGATAAGGTTTTGCTTTTTAAGTTTATTTCCGTAGGTGTCTTACCTGAAGAAACGCGATTTAACACACACACACAAATTTTATAACTATTAAAATAAGTTTATTCAATTTCCGCTTCGAAGCATAAGCAGTTAAGTATAGTGGTCCGAACAGCGTAAACGAGGCGTGGGTTGCGGGTCCTCAGTTCGAGCCACCCTTTTTGCATAATATTTTTACTTATGTATTTACATTTAATGTTTTTGCTTTTTAAGTTTATATTGTTTTTCCTGAAAAAACGCGATTTTACACACAAATAAAAATATTTTTTATAAATACTAATTAGAGCTTTTTTTTATCTGCCCTCATGCTGACAACGTCATCTCATACTCAATTTGACTGTGGTAAAACTGAGTGCAAGTTCCAAAATGTAAGTTAATGATAGATACTCTGTAAAATGAATGCTGTAATATAGATCGTTTTCTGTCATTAATCTGTACATAGATTGTTTCGAATAGCATGTTACGGAAAGATATTCATGATTTTAAAAAATTTAAATGACAAATTCATACTCAGGTAAGATTGAAAATATTCATATGTAATCAGTATGTGATTCGGATCTAAATATTTTCTCCGAAAAAAACCTGTGATTTTACAAAATAAATAAGAAAAAAAAAATCTGCCCAGCTAAAAAAACTACTAAGCTCGGCCTTCTTGGTACTAGTAATAAAATACTAGTACCAGGGAGGCTTGTAAACTGATGAAAATTAAACACCTGCATTTTTTTTTTTATTATTTAGTAAAATTTGTTTGTAAAATTAATTGTGGCAGTAAAAGAAAATCACTTAAAGAAATCACTTATTTAGAAGAAGAAATCACTTATTAGAAAGAAATCACTTATTTAGAAACATACCAAGCGATTTTAGTGTCCTTCAATGGAATACCGCCAAGTTGCAGATCGGGATTACAGTTCATTGGGGCGGCAAGGGCGGTTCAGGCAGTTAGCTGGAACGGCTTCGATCAGAGAAAATTTGCATTGTCTAATCCTGATAAGGACGGTTCAGGCAGTTAGGCTCGAACGGCTTCGATCAGAGAAAATTTGCTTTGTCTAATCCTGATAAGGACGGTTCAGGCAGTTAGGCTGGAACGGCTTCGATCAGAGAAAATTTGCGTTGTCTAATCCTGATAAGGGCGGATAGAGAGTTAGCAGGAACGGCTTCGATAAGATGAAACTTCCGTTGTCAGGAGCGTTGCAAAGACATATCTTCTTTTGTTTAAAGTCCCCAGCAGGAATTCAAATAAACTTTAAGCAGCAAAATTTATGCACAATTTTTTTACATTTATGGTGATAAATATTTCGACACCACTTTTTGAAAAGGATTCTTTGAGTGATGGGGCCACCATTGATTCTGTACAACTAACATCCCACATAACGTAATAGCTTTAATAACTACTAAGCACATTTCAGTTCATTAAGAACAATCGTCTCACTGAAGCCATTTCTCCTTTCAGCTATAATACTGGATGTTAAGAACTTTGAGTTTAATAGCTCCATTCATCCACAAATCGACAATATAATTAAAGTTTTTCCTTTGGATATGTTAAATGTTGTGTAACATATCCCAATAAACACAATGAATTTTGCATTTTTTAAACATTCACTGTTTTTGAATTGTTTAAGAAAAATTGATTACAGCTTACACAAAATAGTGCAGTTGCAAGAGAGAGGGGAAAAAAGTTACTATCGAAAATGTTAAGTTATCATGTGAGGACATTCTTATTTTGCAATAAAAATTAATTGCCGAAAGCTGGATTTTTAAACTTTAGTTTATTAAATGAAACGCATTTGATAAATCAGATTTTTCGTTTGATTTACCAAATGTATTTGAAGAAAAAAAAACAATATAATATTTAAAGAGGTATTTTGAATAACTTTGATTTGAGTTAAAAATATATTTGTATTTCAAATACTAACTTTAATATATATATATATATATATTTGGTTTAAGTAGAATGCAGGTTCGAAGCAGTGAAAAGACTTGGCATTTTTAATTTCGTTTTAATACCCATTTCGGGAAAGCATAATTATTAACAAGAAGACGCAGCGATGCACAAACACAGAAGGCAAAAATGGAGAAACAAATGAACACTAGTCTTTATATGACATAGGATTTCTGGCTAGGCGCCATTTCAATACACGTGTTGACCTTTGACGCCTTTTCAAGGGCAACCGAAGATATCACTTTCTCTTGATACGTAGTACTGATGGCGCATTATTTTTACAAAGGGATTAATTAAACCGAAAGTGGAATTGGATCACGAAATACAAGAATATTTTAGAATGAAGTTACGATGGGCTCAATTAAGATAAAATCTTGGAAATTAATTTGGATTAAATTAAGAGATTAAAATATCATATATATATATATAACATTTATGTTGCGCACTTCCTATAATCAATAATCACCAAAGGTCCATGGATTTTTTTTATATTTACATCCGTTTGACATTTTCCAAAATCACAAACCCGGTTCACAAAATGATATCATATTCCCTTCGCTTCGACATCATTAATTTAATTCACTATATTGTTCTTAATCAAAAAGCTTCCAATTTAAGTTTTCTTACTATTAAACTGTCTGTTTATAAACATTCTATGGAATAATTATTTCTATTCTATTTATATAACAATTATTTTTATAATTAGAATTAATATATCTACACTTGATTTCAAATTTCTATTCATACCTATTAGTGGAGTACAATATTTGATGAATCACTAGCATAACTGAACGAAAAAAGCCGCAGTAAGAAAAAGTAATAATTTCACAAAAGAACAGCAGTTTTTTTTTTTTTTCCGTAAAATCGGTTTTTTTTTGTTTTTTTTTTTTGAGAAAATATTTAGATACGAATCACATACTCATTACATATGAATCTTTTTCAATCTTACCTATAAATGAACTGGTTATTTAAATAAAAAAAAATCATGAATGCATGCATAATTTTGATTAATTAAAGAATATCTGGAAAACCGAACTTTGCTCGGCAGTTTTCTTTTTTTAAATCATGTTTTTGCAAAGGAAATATTTAGATACGAATCACATACTGATAACATATGAATATTTTTCAATCTTACCTACATACAACTGGTTATTTAAATAAAAAAAAATCATGAATGCATGCATAATTTTGATTAATTAAAGAATGTCTGGAAAACCGAACTTTGCTCGGCAGTTTTCTTTTTTTAAATCATGTTTTTGCAAAGGAAATATTTAGATACGAATCACATACTGATTACATACGAATATTTTTTCAATCTTACCTATAAATGAACTGGTCATTTAAATAAATAAAAAAAAAAAACCATGAAAGCACTTAGTTTAACATGTTTTTCGAAACAATATGCTACATTACAGCATTCATTTTACATTTTATCTATCATTACTTATATTTTTGAACTTAGTTTTACCACCCTGAAATCGGGACCCAGATAACGCTTTAATACATTGTCAGCATGAAAACAGACAGAAATAGGCTCTAATAGTTATAAAACAGGTTTTTTTTTTTTTTTTTTTTTTTTTTTTGACGGGGTGAGTTTAAAATCGCATTTTTTCAGGATTTGATATGATTTGTTTAGGGTTTTGTGGCGCGAGAGGCATAATGCTGGCCATGCTGCGCCACCGTTTTTTTTTTTTTTTTTTTCCAGGAAAGACACCTATATTGATAAGTTTTAAAAGCAAAAATATTAAATAAAAATATATAAGTAAAAAAAGAAAAGCAAAAAGCGCGACTCAAACTGAAGACCCACAAAACACTCGTCATTCTTTTTGTTCTGACCACTATACTTCCCTGCTCACTCATCACAACGAAAGTTCAATATATTTATTCTAATAGTTAAATGTGAAAATAAATTGTGTGTAGAATCGCGCTTCTTCAGAATGGACACCATTATAGACGAACTAAAATAGCTAAACCTTCTCTAAATAGATAATTCGTTCCAAATAGTTGAAGCCAAATCCGAGATACACGAAATAAACATACAAAAATTGCTCCTTTAAAGTTATATGATACTGTGAATACTTTCACAATCATAAAGCATTCTGAGTAAAGGAATGAACCATTTTATTTAAAAGCAAATTAAAAAACAAAATAAAGAAAAGTGGTATACTGTTAAAAACTATTAAACCTAGCACTAATAGCAAAACACTATTTAAAGATATATGATCTATTTTATTTCTTTCATTCATAAGACAAAATGTATTATAAATTTAATGGATTTGGTGGCAATGATGATTCACGCTCGAAGATAAGACTCGTCGTTCTCGATTAACTTTCTGTAGGATAGAATTAAACTTTTTTCCAAAGGATTTCATTTCAGAAATTTTTTGTCATGCTTCAGGCAGTAAATAAATATAACGTGATGATAACTTAAGATAACATAAAGATTATAATTTTTAAAAATTCAAAAAAAAATTACTGGTGTTTAAAGGAAAACAGATGAACTCAATTATCTAAAAAATTTAGACAATTCCTTAACAAAAAATGTCAAACAGCTCTTGATATAATCATAGAATAATAACCAAAGTTTACTATGGATAATTATTCCATGAAATAACCATACATGACATGAAGAAAATTTATTGATCATAGCTAATTTATTTTACACTGAAAATTTATTTTATTGAATTTTCATGCTCCCTTTGTTTTGTGCTAAAAATGTATTTGTGTATATTATTGTATTTAAAGAAAAACTTCAAATTTTTTCATACAATGACTGTTAAAAGAAACGATGTTTTTTTTTTTTTTTCTTTTTTTTTTTTTTTTTTTCTTCAGTGTATCATATAGCTTTTAAACGAGCAATTCTTGCTTAATATAAACTTATTTATTTCACGTATCTTTGAAACAGCTCAAACGATTTGGATCAAATTTTATATTCAGATAAAGTTTCGCTTTTTAAGTTTATCTATATAGAAAGCATAATCTATATAGTCTTTTAAATATACGTATATGTAATAATCGTATAAAAATTCAAAAGATCATTCGATAAATTGTACGGTTACTCTATGAATATATATTTGTAAAGATATGAATATGCTACCTAAAACAGCAGAGAAAAATATTTGGTAATACTAAGGTCGCCAAAATGTGAAATAATTTATGTTAAGAACAATTGTGCAGCAAGCACATCAGTAAATAAGCACAAATATATCTTCCCCAAATAAGGGTATTTTTACTTTATGTATATTTAAGGCATAAACAATTTTGTAACATTTCTAGAACTTAGACAGAAAACTACTTAAGCAACACGAAAAATGTTTGAAAGTAAGATTTATTAATACTTACAGCAAATAACTTGAAAACCAATTGAATATTTCCGATTTTACGCCTAAAAATGTCTTCTAAAGCGTTTTCTTTCTTCTGGGTTCATGAAAAATGAAATGCACATCAGTAGTTTGGCGCAAACCTTTGGCAGAGTGAGTCACACGACATATACAAAAAGAGGCAAACTTCATTCAGAAGAAACCAAATATTCTGAGAAAAAACACCAAATGAAGGATTACTGCTCCAATAATTCATTACAAAAGCAACCCTATCAAATACCTCATAAAGTACAAAGCCTCATCTCAGACTGGAATGACGCACGATGAGTCATGGGGGGAAGTTGACGAGTAGCAGGTGGCTGCGAGTTATAAATTGTATTCAAGCTGTAGGCAGTAGTTGCCCATCTTCTTTATTTCTTTCAGAAAACAAAGACAAAGTATTTTTCATAAATAGATATTTTTTCGGTACAGTTCTAGGGACGGGCACCATTTGGCGACTTTCTGCCAAATTTTTCTCGCCAAGCCCCGCGGACGCTGTAATCTTCAGAATTTTATTTCTCAATATTATGACTATTTTCAAGAGAAGCTGGCGACTTTACCTTTACAGTTTGGCGCCAAATTTGACGGTACCCGTCCTTAGGATTTGGCCATTTTTTCAATGATATAAGGCCTTTCCACTGTTCAGTTTTCAACTGCAAAGGAAATTATGATAATGGACCATAAGTGTCCATTTTTAAATTTCCTTAGGGCGAAAAGTTAAAAATACAGTGGACTCTCAGGCTCCTTCCTAACGATTTCAAGCCAAACAAAAGCTCAAGAGTAAGTATAGCTAGCTATTCAATAACTTTATCAGAAGATAATATTCAGATAATTTTCAATTTGAATTTATATTTGAATGTATAAATACTCTATATTTTGAACTTTCAATAGCGACAGTTAAAATTATTAGATTAGTAACAGTTTGAATTGCTTCTTTCGTTTTCTCTTTGTTTCGCATCTGAAGTCTTCCAGTAGCAAAACCATGTTTCAGCTTAAATTCATAGAATTTGTTTTTAATTTATTAATAAATTGAAAGATTGATTCAATAATAATCTTGCACATAGCCACATAACTATAGACAGACATGCTTAGCAACAATATAATGCCTTCCTAAAGTATAATTTTAATTATATTTCAATATTTCTTTTGTATTGCAAGTTAATTTTATATATTCAACAATGAAAATTTCTAGCTGTTTTAATAATGATTAAAATTTTAATTAATCTTCCACTCACTGTCCTATTATTTTAACTGCAATTATTAAATCAGCTGTATAACCAAATAGTAAATATATGTACAAACATGATAAATGCAGCATCTGAATTCATAAATTTTGAAAACATACATTAAAGAAAAGAAAATTATAATGCAATAATTTTTTAATTCGTAGGCATTTATTTATATCTTATATATATCTATATCTATAAAATAATTACATATAATTTCATCGTTAGTTAATTCTAATTTATATTTTACTTTTTCACAGGTCTGTGAACTGCATTTTAAAGAGGAAGACATAATAAGAAATATGAAACATTTTCATGAAGAAAGTAGTTGCATTCTGAAAGCTCCTTTTAAATATCCTAGACCGAAACCTGATGTTGTCCCAGTTTAAGTTCAAGATTATCTTCAGTCTACTATATAAACTCCTGAGGATAAAAAAATGAGATTAGAAGCTACAGCTGTTAGAAAGGCTATCGCTGAAAGCAAAAGCAGCTATGATAAAAAAGTGAACTTTAAATCAATTCTAGAGCTCATCAACTGACTTACATATCAAAATTTAAATCCATTTTGGTCCATAGTTGGAAAAAAAAAGGATAAAATAATTATTTGTAATATTTCTGATGAAATTCCAGAAGTAATGTATTCTTTAGTTGTAAAATCTGATTTTAACTGTGAAGTTTATTTTAAAAAAACAAGCACGGGAAAACTAGATAAGTATACATTTCAATTATTAATAATATAAATGATTTATGTGAAGTAATTACTTAGAATCATTTGCAAATATCAATAATAATGAGGATGATAATGTCAGCGCTCTTTTGGAAATTATATTGAATTGCTCACCAAACTAAAAACTTTTGAAACTGTAAAAAATATAAATACAATTGATTTTTCTCATTGAGCAGGTTGAAAAATTGAATTTTTCTAAACAACTTCTCGGATACTCCCCTGAATTGAGGATTTTTTGCAGTCTTTTAAACTCTTATCTCTGCATTGTTGCAAAATTTTACGAAATTCTGAAAATTTAATTCTTTCCCACCCTGAAACTCTTAGAAAAATTTGTTCTATCATAAATGTAAATCTGAAATATTAGCAAACTACTTCAAACTTAACTATACATTTCAAAATGTTTCTTGTTTATCAGAGAAAGAAAAGGTATTTTTTTTTTTAATGGTTGATGAAATTCACTTGCAAAGTCATTTTTATTATGTTTGTAGAAAGATAACAGGTATGGCTTTTAATAAATCTGAAGCAGCCACAAGTGCTTTTGTATTTATTGTTAGATCCTTGCTTTCTCCTTATAAGGATGTTTTGCATATACTTCCATTTAGAACTTTAATTGCTGAAGATTTACATGCACTTATTAAAAAAAATTATAATTCGTGTGGAAACTATCACTTACAAAATTGTAGCTGTAGTTACAGATAATAATTCTATCAACAGTAAAGCTATGTCACTTTTTTCAACTCTACCAAAAATAAGTATTTCGTACAAACATCCGTATGATTTTAAAAGACCTTTATATTTTTCTAATTGATACTGTGCACTTGCTAAAATGCATACAGAACTGGTTAAACCAGAAAAATTCTGAAAATTGCATGTATTATCCAGATTTAAGGTGACCATTTTTTTTTAACCTGAAACCAGGACAACATGAATTTTGACCAGCCACGCCCAAATTTTATAAGTTTTTATCAAATTCACGCAACGGCCAACCTGTATACCTAAGTAAATAAAAAAAACTTTTAGATATCAAAAAATGTTGCGTTTATTTAAACACAAGAAATGTGAAAACTAAAATATGATTTTACAATATAAAAATAAAACATAACATAACATGATAAGCCATACCTAATATAATAACATAATAAAAATAAGGAGTTATTTAATTTAGTTTTTTTTTTAATATTTTTCTGAGGAGTGAATTGCTTTTAACAAATTTTTGTTTTCCTGTATATTTTCATAGAATTCCATACAGGTTGCATTTAAATTATTTTTGACAATCAACAAGGATTTCAAAGTTTCCACTTTCAATTGGGTTTTCTCGCTAGTCCAGATGTTTAGTAAAGAAAAAACCCGTTCGGTCGGTGCATTAGTTCCTGGCATGCAGAGGCAATACTCTACCAATTTGCCAATATTATTGGACACATCATTTTCTTTAAAGGCTTTAAAAATTTCAATCCACCTATCTGATACCGAAACACAATTTTGTTTCCAATGCCCAAGTTTCTCATCTGTGGTGTAGCGCTGAATGAAACAGATTTCATCAAAGAGCTCATCTTCAATTAAATTTATTTCCGGATAATGTTGAATTAAATAGTCACTGCATACTTGAACCATTTGATGCGTAGGTTTCATGTTAAATGTAATCCAATTAAACTTCTGGATTCCCTCAAAATGACCTTCCCATTCTTCCAGATACTGAAAACATGTGCTGTAAAATTCCACCACTTTTTCTTCGAAAATATTCGATTTAACTAAGCAGTCTTCTTCTGGCCTTTTTAAATTTTGTCGAACTTGCAGGGCAGAAACACACTTGCTATCCTGTCAGCAATTTTGGTTTTAAGGTCCTTATAAATGAAATTTGTTTCCAACATAGAAATATCCTGTCCTTCTATCTTTAAAACCGTGTTATGAAACATTGACGACACATTATGGAGAAAGAAAAGCCAAGATTTGGTTTCAGGATTCTCAAAATAATTTTTAATAATTGTCGGAGTTTTTTCATTAGACGCAAAATACGATTTTAATGCAGGAAATATTTCCAACACGCGCTCAATAGCTGGTCGTAACGCTAACCACCGCGTAGCACTAGAACCCAAAAGTTTTTTAATATTCTATGTCTACAAAATTACAAAATTCTTTTAATTCATTGACGCGCACAGTAAAATGTAAAAGTAAGAGTAAATCTTGATAATTAAAGTTTGTATATCAATTGGAAGGCAGTCCGCCGCGGTTTGTATAGAATTGTTTAAAATATGCGCTGAGCAACCAATTCCCACAAGCTCCCGTCCGTCCAAAGTAGCTTATAGCTTGGTAAAAATATTATTTTTCCCGGCTCTTCGCATGCCTTCAAAGTTAGTGTTGGTGTTGTCGGCACAAAACCCTAATATTTTGCTTTCTAAATTATGTTTTTTTAAGACATCTACAATATATTCGGTAACTATGTCAGACGTTTCTCCTGGCAAATCCTTTACTTCAATAATTTTTACCTGTATTCCATTCTTGTATGAAAAATATCTGACTAGTAAAGGAATAAGTTTAATTTCTTTGTGATTTGAGGCGTCTGAATACACTGATGTAAAGCTTACATTTCTCAAATCTTCATCCAATATTTGATTTGCATATGGGACAAGTACATCGGTGATTATAGCTTCGCATTTGGTCCTAGAGCATGTGAATTTAGCATCGAAATATGCCTTAATAAGTTTACAGGTACAGTCCATTGATCGAAAAGATTGATTATGCATAACTGTATGATATGCCCACAAACCTTCAGCTGCAGCTATTTTCTTCTCGGCAGTTTCAAATTCTTTTTTCTTAAAATATGATGTCATACTCGAACTTGCAATTGCTGCTGACACTGCTCGTTTGTGTTTAACTGTTTTTATGTGATTTTCAATGTCGTACTTCAATGTCAAAAACGTACTTCTACATTTTTCACAATATACTTCACTAGGATCAATATTATTACTTTCTTTAATAAATGTATATTTTAATTTTAAATCATCATTAAATACGCACTTTCGTCGTTTTGCCGCCATGATAATAATAAGGTAGGTACATCACAGTAGTTAGTACATCAGACCACCACTGGCTTGTATGACGTCGTGGTGGTGCTGCTCATGCGACACCTGACGATATCACATGGAATTATCAGGGTTGCCAGTTCTAATTTTATTATTTTTATTTTATAATTTTTTTTTTTTTTTTTTTTTATGTTTTCTAATCTAAAACCAGTACTTTTCGTGTACTGGTTTTGTTTAATGATTAACCAGGACTTATGCTCTGAAAACCAGTACTGTACTGGTAAAATCAGTACGAATGGTCACCTTATCCAGATTTCAATTCAGTCCAACCTTTTAAAACTGTTTGTTTTTCTATGCTAAAAGTTGTGCATAAAGCTGAAAGGGAGAACTTGTGAAGTATGCATATGGTCTTGCACTGAAAGCTTTGTCTTTCTAGTATTGAAAGGCAAAATGTCAAATTGGCATTACAAATCTTTAATTTCTTACTTGTAGAGAGTTTGTTAATACTTTGGGGAAAAAATAACATTGAACATTTTAAAGAAACTTCCGAATATATTCAAATTATTTGTAATTGATGGTCTATTGTAAATGTAAAAACTGTTTACAAAGGTTTACATAAAAGAAGATAAATTTCAGGAAGACTTTAAAAAGTGATATTACAGGTGTAAAATATAAGTTTTTGAATCAATTCTTAAAATAGCTTGATGGTTGCAAACTCATGAATTGCAGAACAGGAGCACTAACAAAAGAAACTCCTATAGCTTTAAAAAACTACACAATGGCACACTATTAGAAATTGCCAAATATTATTTTGAAGAATTAAAGTTCGATTATTTTCTTCCAGGCAAAATTCAAACTGCTGCATTGGAAGCTAGATTCGGAAAATATCGCCAATTATCTGAGTAGCATTACCTTGTATCAATTAGACAAATTTTTGAAAATGAACGTAAGTTAAGACTTGAAAGTATTCTTCCTCTTACTATGAAATCAAATAAATTGGGTGAAGTTAAATTGAGTGCTTTTAATGATAAAGATAATTACAAAATGAAGTAGTGAATTTAATGAAAGGGTTTCTATAAACAATGATGACATAATTGCTTCTAAGCCCCAAATACCTATTATAACATACACTGCAGGTTATTCTTGTTGTTTAACTCTCAAAAAAATTAATTGTCAATATTGTAAAATTTTCCTTGCGACTGATAAAACATTGAATACAGACAGATGTATCTAATGAATGGATTGCTAAATTTAACCAAGGGGATTTAAAATACCCTCATCCTAACATTGTATGTATAGTTATATTATAATTTTTAAAAAACTTCTTTCTATAGAGTTTGAGGAAAAATTTCTGTATGTTAAAAATCATCGAGCTTTAGCAACATCTGTTATCATTAATACATTAAAAGAGCAAGAAATGTTTCTAGAGATAGAATGTTGTCAAAGTCAACATGAAACATCAATTCTTGTTAAGCGTATAGTTTGGATTTGCGCTAATGTATTTCTTAATAATTTTTGTAAAAAACAAAATGATGAAACATTGAAGGGAAACAAAATTAACAAATAAAGAAATTTTATAAAAAATGTAAACTTCAAGCTTTAAAAGATTAAACTTTTTTTTTTATATATTTCTATTTTAAAACTACTTTAGTGATTTCAAATTGTGCTAATTGAATTTTTTTTTCTTTTTTTTATATGTTAATAATTGGTTTTCACTTTTGATTTTTTGTAATGTATTTTTGCATAGTTTTTGTAAAGTATATATATAATATAGTTAATCAGCAATGTTGTGTACATCTTGTAATATAATATGTATGCTTGCTATTATACATTTCCAACTTACCTTGCTAATAATTTTATTGACGTAGTTGGAATTCCTTTCAAAAATTTGGAAAGCCCTGACTTGCTTTTATCATTTAAAAATCTTTTTTAAATAAATTGACTTAAATTGTCTTATTCATTATCTTTTCTATAAAATTTATGAGAAATTGTAATTATTGCAGTCTAGAATATCTTTTAATTAGTTTTGCATCTTGTCAGAGTTTGCATACTTCAAGTAAAAATGTTTTGAATAAAATAATTTAAACTGTCTTATATTTGACAATTTCTTTTAACATTTATAAGAGAAATTATATAGATATTGCACTCCAGAAAATCTTTTGATTTGAATTTTTCTTCTTGTGAGAGCTTGTATACTTCTTGTAAAAATGCTTTTAAATAAAATGGTTTCAACTTTCTTGTTCATGACCATTTCTTTAAAAATTTATGAGAGAAATTATATAGATACTGCTCTCCAGAATAAAATATAATTGCTAGAATAAAATTTTAAAAATCAGATTTGAATGTTAAGAATTATTATAAAAATCAAAATGCTTTGTATTTAATTAAACCACTATTTTATAACAGCCAAAAGATGTGCTTACTATAGAGAAAACATGAAAGAGACTGCATCGCTTTTCCCGTTTCGCTGTTGAGATCGTCAGACTTCCGTGGATGACTCATTCCAGCCGGAGGCTTTGTTCTTTAGGAGGTTTTGATCCATCCCTATCAAGTGGTGGAGTAAATAAAGGAGAGAAAACCGAAAGTTAGGGAAGCCAGGAGGTCTGCAACCTTTTTAAATTGAAGTGTGGGACAGAGAATTTTTGAACATCAGTTTCTATATTCTTTTCTTTTAATTGACCATTTAATTAGCCGTACACTGTACAATTATCCAAGTGAAGAGGCTTATTGCGGCTGTTCTTTTCTTCTAAATTAAAAAAAGAGATTTTTAATAGTTAAAATTAAACCACAGCTCTCCAATTAGTCAGTATACATAGTAAACCTTTGATTTTTAATCTGAGTAAAAATTAAAGGTAACTCTCTAGTAAATTTAAATAAAATGCGATGTTTAGTTTTAAGTTTTAAACATCATGAAATATATTAAGTATGAATTTTCGAAAATTTTCTTTTTCTTTGGACCAGTTAGATTTTTTTTAAAAATGAGGTTCAGGTTTACGTTTATAATTTAATGACATTATCTCAATTTTCATTTAGCTTGTTTCTGAATGCATGAATTTTCAGTTCTTATTCAAAAGTGCAGGAAAATATTCCATTTGTGGTAGGATTAGTCCAATTGTAATTTAGAATCGAATATAAAAGTTTATTACTAAATTTCTTATATCAATGGAGAATGAGTAGCTAAAATTATATCTAAAAAGGATAAATTCTTCAAAAACTTTAGGAATCGAATTTTTCGATGATAATAAATAATATTTTCTGTTTGTGTATTCTTTGAATACGAGAAAATGAGAAATGCTAATATCTGTGCTTTTTGAATTCTAGAATGGATCAGAGCCCTTTGATTCATCTAGTATTAAAAATGACAATACTTTGTTAACATTTTTATTGCTTTCTCGTATAAGTAATAAAAAGAAAGTAGAATAATCGTCAAAAAATTCGAACTCGAGATTTTGAAGAATCTCCACGTTTTAGACCTTCCTGAGCTCGAAAAACACATTTTTAGGAAATATCAGGGTAAAAGATAACTAAAAAACGCTTTGATCTAGTGGATGAAATTTGGTTTACTGTCTTTATACCACATTTATAGATTTCTATCAAATTTTGTGCAAAATCCACATCATTCTTCTCTGTTATTTGCAAGATACAGATTGCAATGTTATTGCATAGATTTTTTTTTTCAAGTTGACTTATTACTTCTATAAAATATTCAAGAAAAAGAAAGGTACAAATTCGCAAACAAGGTCTTCGAAAGAACAGAAGAATTGGCAATTCTAAGGTTTTTATGTTTACAATTCGATACATGTCAATCAAAATTTTCATTTTAGTGTTGGCGATGTGGGATTTTTCATCTATTAAAAATGAAATCTTATTCACTGTAAAAATGGAATCTTATTCGCTTTAAAAATCTAATCTTATTCAACGTATACATACGTATAATCAAAATCAATTGATCGTTATCAATCACGCTTCACGTTATTTCGTTGAAAATTAATTGATCAAACGTTATCAATTGATTTTCATCAAAAATCGCGGGAGAGGTTTTTAAAAATGAATTCTGCAGTGTAACTACTATAGTGTAGGATAACGATTAAACTCATCTTCTAAAAAATACGAAACTAGTGAATTATCCTTATCAGCACGCCTATGTTATTAAGTTTCGAGAAATCAAAATCGTCCCTCGATGATATTACGCCATCAGCAAATTACCAAACCCCACATCTCCCTAAATATATATTCTATAAAATGTTGCATTCTTATTAATTTTTCATCTCCTTAATGTAACTCATACAATTCCCCAAAAGCTATATTCCTTCATTTATTTTCACACCTGTTTACATAGATTTGGCAATGTTTATAATTTTGCAAGTAGGTTTGATATGATTGATACTTTTTGAAAAATAATACTTTAATAAACTGAATTCATGAAAAATATTAAACAATATGTTAAATGTGACATTGCAGTAAATAAATTATAAATTATACATGTTTTCTAAATCTGAATTTTAATGAACCACCGAAGGCTTATTCTTGAATTCCTTTTGTTAACATAATAAATTGTACCAAACTAACTTTTCTAATGATCAGTTTTGTGCCAATTTTCATGGCCGACCTCGCTATCTCCTCGGTAGGACTTCACAAGAAGTCACGGTTAAACATTAAGAAAATTCTTTGTAAAGAAAAATTTGTAAACACTTACAGTAGATTGAAAAAAAAAAAAAAAAGATTATCAATCCAACTTGTTCATAGATCAATAACGACAGTTTCTAAATTCTTCATCCTGTTCCTATATACGAGATAAGCGAGTACCTATATAAGCGAAAATGAACAACTAGGGAAGAAACACTGGCAACATGTCTCGTAACATAAAGAAATGGCAACCCTAAGCTACGGGCAGGAAAGATGTAAACTGGAAGATTTTGGTGCTGAAACAGCGATAAAAAAAAGTAGAAAGTAAGCATCCCTAACCCTGTCACATTTAAGTAAATATCCTGCTCCCCCCGGGGGGTCAAGGTAAAGAGAGCCAGGGGACAGAGAGTCCTCTTGCGAGGAAGGGGGGGGGGAGTTTTGGTTTTCAGTTTCTTTACTTTTCTCTAACGTTAAAACTCCGAGGGTTTTACAGTAATCGACATAACCTCAGGCCACCGGGAGGGGGGGGGGAGGAGAGGAGGGACGATGAAGTAGTAACTACGCCTATTCATGTGATGAACTTAGTGCCGATTTTTTTTTTAATTGTTCCATGGAATCTCATTTATAAACGGTCTCGTATTTCAAAACATTTCAAATGGCTTTAATTGGAAATAAAATAACATTACATATATTATATTTCATTACATGATAGAGTAGCTCAGAAAATGATGAAAGAGCAGGCATGCAGAAAGCTAGAAAAGTATTATTATCAATGGATAGAAAGAAGAAAAGCAGGAATGATAATTAACTGCAAAATTCTCTCAGGACATAGATTATTTTTTTAAATAATATAATGATTTTAATAAAAAGTAAAGTTTATCTTTAATAAAAGTAAAGTTTACCCTGACCTTTAATAATTTTTTTTTCCTTAATTTTGTTGTTGTTGTTGTTCTAGAGCTTTACTTTAAAGGTATTTTGCTAATATTTTCAGCCCTTGGAGGTATATATGTCCTGGGTTCAAACTTCATTTTTTATTGAATAAATAAATCCTACTTTTACATTTAAAAAAAAAATGGCATTTAAAATTTAAGTCATGCAAAAGTCGAATCAAATGCTTTTTAGTTACAATGTCACGAAAGTCAATCCAACTCTACGCCTTTTTTTTTTTTTTTTTTTTTAAGATAAACATGAGTTATTTCAAATGTTAATCTCTTGAATTCGTTTTTATATGGATATAAACTAAATTCAACTCACCAAGGTATCTTTCACAAATTCTGAAGATTTGAAAACTGGAGATAAAATATTTTCTAAATTAAATGCTAGTTTTATCTTGATACAATTTCTTTGTTTCTAATCATTCATGTCTTTATTTTTACGCTATTTTCATTCAATATTTTTCAAGCTCTTCGTACCCCTTATTTCTCGCTACTTTTTAAGTTCTTTGATCGTGTATGATGCAACAACAGAATTTGTTGTGATTTTCGAACTTCAATCAATTTACCCTTTGCGGTATAGTTGCTTCATTCGAGTCCACCTAACCTTTAATTTTTTTCTCAGCCATGTATGTCGCTAAGATTTGTTACGGCGACTTCAAATGAAACCACACCCTAACTTGTAGGCAAAAGTAAGAAAAAAATTAATAAATTGTCATTTAAATCTTTTTATTATGTATTTGATTTAATTTAATCAATTTCCATCTGAAATTCAATAGTTCTATGTTCTGTGACTCAAAGGGTTAATGAAAAATGATATTACACTTTGCAGTGCATGAGCACAATTATATGCTAGATAACATAAAAATATTTGCTTTCTAAATCTGCAATATTCATCTCAAGAGTCGGCAATTTCACTGCCCTCCCCCACGTCGAAAAAGAAATGAGATGCTCTCCACTTCCAAGCGAAGAAAAACCGTCTTTTCGTATTTGGACTTATATCTTTTTCACCGATTAGGTATAAAATTTAATATAGATCTATGTTTTGGTTACAAGACTTAATTTATCATATATACGTAGATATACTGACAAATTAGACAAACTACCTCGCGTACTTGACCCAAAATGTGATACCATCAATAATTTTGATGAAGAAATCAAATGCTAAATTTCATCTGTCAAATTGTTTGCGATTTCGAATTACTGTGTTGTGATGCTCTTGCACAAGCAAATAGATTGACTTCCCATTATTTGATGACCGCCAAATTTTGATAGTGATATTCAGTTTTAGTATAAAGATCACATAATACATTATAGCCTAAACTTTTTTTTTGTATCGTCATCAGCCAAACCAACGATCCAGACTACGATACCAACAAACAAACATAATTCGAACAATACATTTTTCTCTACCCCCTCCCCCCCACACACAATTCGTTTCAGGGAGACATAAAATATGAAGATTCAATAGGATCTAGAGATGGAATTTTTTTACTAGTATTGTACTTTGTCTTCCTACACGAAAAACTAAAAAGTGAAGTAGTTTTGAAAACTTTCTTTGTGAAAATACTGCTTTTGAATTTGAATAATGGCACACAAAATTAACAAAGAAAACATACACAAATAGATTACTTATAAAAAAATAATAGGCCATTCACTGTGAAGGGAGTTGCGGATTCTTTCTATAAAGCATGTTCTATGTTCACCAATTTCATGGGGTATCTAGAATAGTTGTCTCTTGAAGCAAATTAAGATTTTTTTCGTGCACCCCTTCTCCTTGCCACATAGTTTTAAAAAGGGGCTTTGCTTTCGTGGTGTCCCCTAAAGCCGCGGTCCAACGGCTGGATGGTCTTCACAGATGTGGTCATAAAACTGTCACCCTTCCTTCGTGGTGCTACCCCCGTCTGTGGCAGCGGACCCACGACCAGAGAAATCTTCAGACGGCACGCGTTCCCCTTTCGACCCCTCTTGCGGTTTTCTGGGGTGCTTTGATGTTTTTCCAGTTAACCGACAATTTCCAACGATCCGTCGTCTGAAGAAACAGCTTCCCGTTCTCACGTCATTTCCAGAGCTCTCTACCGGAGGTTGAAATTTCTTTTGGAAGTATTTTTAAATAAAAGTGAATGAAATGGTTGAGTCAGATAGTGACCAAGAAATAGCTTGTGCTGCAGCAGCTTATGTGCTCTTAAGTGGCGACTACTTGAGAAAAAAGACGGAGAAGCGCAAAAGACGTTGGTGGATGACTTCATTGAATAAAAGTCGAAAAAGGTATTCATAATTTTGATAGTAATAAATTATTTATAAAATTTAAACGAATTAATCGCTTAAATTAGCTGCATTTAATCCAACAGCGATATATTTATTTACAGATACAGCGCGACTGATATGCTGATTGATTTAAAACAAGAGCCCTCTGGCAAATTTGAAAATTTTTGCCGAATGTCGGCTACTGATTTTGAATCTTTGTTGGGAAAAATTGGAAAACTTATTGCAAAGAAAAGTACCAACATGAGAGAGACTATTCCGATTCAAGAAAGGCTTGCAGTTACATTAAGATTTTTCGCAACCGGTGACAGTTATGCCAGCCTGTCTTATTTATTTAAATTTTCAAAACAGACTATATCTAAATGTATAGATGATGTGTGTAAAGCCATCATACAAGAGCTGAAAGAAGAAATAAAGGTAAGAGGCACTAACTTACTTTTAAAATAAATTGTTTATGAAAAAGCAAAAGTTAATTGGTAATTTAAAAAATAAATTAAGAATTTATTATCATAAATATTATGAAATGTTATATTGCTGAAAAGGTATAAATACTTATAATCATAAGCATTGATGATGTTTAAATTAGTTTTATTCACTGTTCACATACAGCGATAAATAATGTGCTCACGCAAAACCCACAATTATATATATATATTTCTTTGTACTTCATTGGCTTTTTTATTCGTAGAAATTATTCGTATAAAAATATTTAAATTTTTTTTATATGTAATTAAAGTATGTTGCAGTATTTAATAAATTCACATAACTTTGGTAATATAATTGCTATTGTATCACCCACTGAGATTTTAATATTTTTACTTGCATATTATATATTAACATAATATGTAAGTATTATATATTAATTTAAATTTTTACTTATATATCATATATTATTATACTTTTAAAAACTAATCTAAAAATACATTTCTCTCCAATAAATCGCATGCATAATTTTCTCATATCTAGTATTAACTCAAAATGGTACCAACAGATTGGTTTAAAATTTTATAAATACTTTCTTTACCGTACTAAAATACTTATACTATACAAATATATTTTAAATTTAATATTATTAAAATATTGATAAATATAATGATTACTATTTTTTAAGATTTTGTTTAATTCTACTACATTTTTTCTTATCTAAAATGTATGGTTTGTATTAGCATACATTTTATTTGAATTAGTATATAAATTTGATCTCTAAGATATTTAAAAGTTCTGAAAATGTTCACCAAAAACGTCATATATTAAGAAATCTTGGATATTAATGATAATATATATACAAAAAATACAATTTTTATAAGGCTTTCATAAACTCAAATTCGAAAAAAATTTTATGATATTTTCTGTATGAAGTATTTTTTAAAAACACAGAAGCAAATTTTTTAAATAACTTATTTTATTTTTATCTATTAAAACTTTGATTTCTTTCATTTTCTGATGCACTTGTCTGCGCCGGTAAAAAGTTTGTGATTGAAAATATTTTTGGCTGTTGCTGCTGCTGCTTCTTTTTCTTCAAATTGTACGTCAAGTTATTGATTTCGTGAATTGCTGTTTCTCTCGTCTCAGAATCTAAAGCTCTGAGTTGACAGCACAGCAACTCACAAAACAAAAAACTTTCGTCTTTGATGGCTTTTGGCTTTGCAGCAACTTCTTCCAAAAAGTGAAACGCCTGGTCCATCCGTTTTTCTATGTTCTCTGCTTTTCGTTTTTTCCTTGGCGGCCCACCTTGAACAGCACCATTCCCTGATGCGAATTCCTCATCCTGAGATGTGCTGGGATGAGCTAGGAATTGATGAGTGTGGCTGGATGGTGTTTCCTCATTTATATCCTCATCAGAAATATTCTCTAGTCTCTGAAAATAAAGAGCAATTTTTAGCCTTATTGAAATTCATGCTGTTTATTACATTTGCATTATTTGCTATTTATTACATTTATAATAACTTTATATTTGTGTTGTATTTGATGTTAATTTTTTTTTTTTTTTCAGTTGCCAGAAAATGAAGATGAGTGGCTGTGCATAGCACAGCAATTTGAAAATCAGTGGAACTTTCCGAACTGTTTGGGAGCGATTGACGGGAAACACGTTGTGATACAATGCCCAAATAATACATCAAAAGAGTTTTTTAACTATAAAGGGACTTTCAGCGTGGTACTACTGGCTCTAGTAGATGCACGCTATTGTTTTACGTTTGTGGACATTGGATGTCAAGGACGAATAAGTGATGGGGGAGTTTTTAATAATTCAGTTTTGTTAACGAAATTGAAAATGGAGCAACTGAAACTTCCGCACAATAGAAAATTGCAGCCATTAGGTAAAAATTTGCCGTATGTCTTCCTTGGCGATTCAGCATTCGCCTTAAGTCGTCACATGATGAAGCCATATCCTGGTAATTTTGAAAAAGGCAGCACAGAAAGAATTTTCAATTACAGGTTATCTCGTGCACGCCGTGTAGTTGAGAATGTTTTCGGCATAATGGCATCAGTCTTCCGAGTTTTCAGAAAACCGATGGCATTACAACCAGACAAAGTGAGCGATGTCACTCTAGCGTGTGTCCTTTTACATAATTTCATGCGAAAAAGTGCTTCATCAACATCATCTTATTCCCCACCAGGTACATTTGATACCGAAGCAGATGGGGAGGTTGTTCCCGGATCGTGGAGAAATGATCAAAGCGGAATGACTTCCTTCATGCCCTTAAAGAAAGCACCTAGAAAATCGGGACAAGGAACCAAAGCTACTCGCAACTGCTTTGCTGAGTATTTCTCAACAAGTGGGAAATTATCTTGGCAAGATAAATATTGTTAAAGAATAAATATTTTTATTTTTTATTTTTGGTTTTGCTTTCTGTTTGATATTTATCAATTTAAATTTAATTGTGGATATATATTTTTCGCATTTAAGTTAGATATTTCTTAATCTTAATTGATATTTTGTATTAAATTGCACTGGTTTCTATTTTTTATTATTTATATATATGATATAATTTAGATATTTCGTAATAAATATGTCATAAATTGCATTTTTAATATTTTAAATATATAAACTTACCTAAAACATTAACAAAAATCTTTATTAACCTAAAATATTCATAATTACTGCAATTATGATAAGGAATTTGTGCAAAACTTTAATGACCATCCCCGAAAGGGTTAAATTTCTATTTCTTTTCTTAGACATTAAAGTATGCTAATATTGTTACAACATTTTTGAATAATTACTTGAAAAATTTACACTAATAGTGAAGGAAAATGCCATATTTTCTGTTATACTAATTGAGCTGTCACATAATTTTTTCTCTAATCTTAATCGCTCGACTCATTACATAGGTTCATGTAAATAGTAGCTACTTTCTAATCTTAATTTAAATTTAATATTTCTTAGTTGTGATAATTATTAATTATCTTTGTAATTAAATTAGAATTAAATTACTAAACAAATATTAAATAAGAGTCACTTCAAATATTAAACAAAAAAAACTGAAATAAGTTAATAAGAGAAGACAATGAATTTCTTACCTCAAATGTTTTGTTTCTCCTTGGCGTATACACGGAATGAAGGAAAGAATGTATTTTTTCGTACGCAAACCATTCCGGCTTGTAAATTTCATCCGTTCCAGAACCAGTTTTAACGCTCTCTCTCACTTTCATTGCCAGCTTTCTGAAAGTGGACATTAAATTTTCTTTCTTTTTTTTTAAATAAATTTAAAGATCATTCAATGCTCAGGCTGTCCTGAATTCGCCTCCAGGCATCATGTACCTGGGCCCGATCTTTGTGATGTTGATGTCGTGGATTCCATAATATGGATTCTGCTTCATACAGATCCAAAAATTCGATGACAAATTGATTGCTCCACTCCATTCTTAAAAACCGCTAGAAAAACGATGGACACAACTGCTTTGGATGGCTGCTGAAAACAAACTGACTCAGTTTCTTTGACCCCCTCCCTCCCATTTCCCCTTTCGACCGCTCAAAACCCTCAGTTTCTTTGGCCCCCTCCCCCCGCATAGTCCAAACAAATTTTCCGGTTCTTTGATGTTTATCCATCTACCGACATTTTGCGGGAAACTACAGGCGTACCACGGGCGACGGGGGAGTGTATTCCCCCAGTGGGTAGGATGTCAGATTTATGACCAAATCCGTGAGGTGGCAGGTCGTTGGACCGCCGCTTAAGACTGATGCCCAAATATCAATAAGCCCCATTTCGCTACACCACTGTACGATAGCAATTGATGGACTACTTTCAGGCCACTGGATCTATCTATTGCAATCATAGTCAATTCGAGATATTATTGAGTCTATCCATATGACTTGTTTTACAAAGTAAAGTAATACGTTTTTATGTTCACAAAAGCCTAGAATCTCTCCATAACGTCAAAGAATGTGTTCAAATTTTTAAATGGATACAAAATTGAATTACAGACCATGAGCATTTCTGATCTAGTCATATTTTAGCTTAAAAATTCATTTATTTATTTACTTATTATTTTTTTTTTTCGGATTGTTCTAAGATTGATGAAAATTCTTATGACGCAGTTTGAAAAATATTTCATTCCTCTTCCAGAAAAGTGTTATAATTTTCTCTTTTATTCATTTTTTTTCTTTGAAATAATCGTAAAAACTATATTATCTATGTATGTTTTAATAATTTGTAATAAAATTCATTATTAATTTCATAAATTTAACTTTTATAGTTATACATATATAATTGCTTCCTCCTCCCCTAGTGATATCTCTATATATTGATTACATGTGTGCTATTTTACACGGTTTGTTTTGCATTATTTTCTGTAAGTTTTTATGCGTGCTGTTTTATAATGTAGCTTTTATTATATTGCTTATCGTTTTCCGCCATAATATTTTCTCTGTAGATGTTATATAATTTATTCTAAAAATTGTGTGGCATGTACTTTATTTACATTATAATGTACAATTGAATTTGTCAGTTATGTACAATTAAATTATGTCAATTATGTGCAATATACAATTATAAAATAGAAATTTTATCCTGCAAACATTCTCGCAAGTAAGCACATTCTGGTCTGTATGATGACTTGAGTTACTTTTACTTAACCCTTTATAACTATTCCCATTATGAGTGTAATAAATGGTCACAGGGATAAATATTTCTCATCTTCATAATCTTATGTTATTATTTCTCACATATTTTGCTTGAAAGGAACAGTCATTGAAGTATTTTTATTCTCATATTTCTACATCCTTCCTGCAATTAAATAAAATATATTTAAATTTAATTCTCCAATTTTAGTCCTATTGACATTGGAGCTAGCTACCAAACCAATCAAAATAGCTGATCAATCTCTGGTAGAATCTGTCTGTGTCGACCTCTGATAGTCATTATATGAAGGGTTTACTGTTTCCGATTTGAAAATGTTATCAATAGTAATTTTATTGTATTAAAAACATAAATATAATAAAATATTATTCATTTAAAATTCTTTTAAATTTTCATAGAATTTGACATTTTCTTGAAATTTTTTTAGTATTTTTTCTGATTTATTTTTGGTAAATTTATGGCATTTGTAATAGTTGAAGCCATTTATCAGAAAGTTAATTCTTGTATAGTTAAATCATCATTTTGTTTTTAACTTCTTAAAAGAATCAATGATTCTTATTATTTCTTAGTAACTTGATTTGATATTGGATGTTTTTAAAGTCCATTATTAGATTAAATTTAAGTTATATCAAACCATTTAATTGAGATTCATAAATAATACATGTCAATAATTGTATTAATTATTAAACTGTCAACTGAAATTTCTAGAAAAGGAAGCCCGGAATACTGATTCATGCTCAGACTTCTTTTCTTTGTGGTTATCAAATGTCGTTGATGACTTGTCGTTGGGTTAGAGTCCACCCTTTTCGGTTGTGAAATGAAATTGACCTTAGAACAAGAATAGAGTTCCAATTTGTAAATGTTTGCCGATTTGAGGAATGTGTCACAGAGTTTTTGAATTCAAGGTTCTTAACTCGCGGATTGAACAGACGATATGGGTATTAACATGCATTGAGATTACTTTGTAAGTAGTAGTGCTATCTTAAGTGAAAGTATTTCATAGGAAAGTAAACTGATCATTTATTTTCAGAAGAATAAAAAAGAAAGAAAATGTAAAATAGACGGAGTTTTACATAGGTGTATTTTCGAGAAATTCGGTACAGTATCAAATGATAATAATAAAAAATGCGATATCCAATTTTTAAACATATGCTCTCAGAAAATGAATAAGATAATATAAAGGGAAGAGCTGACCCCGGCTATACTACAAACTAATCTTGGCTATTCATCTTAAGAAGGGAATCGGGAACCGCTTGCTTATTTAAGTAGAGGTAAAATATCCGGCCACAGCTGCAGATGAGTCCCCCTCCCCGACCTTGAAATCGTCCAACGAGGCTGAAGTGGTTAAAGATTCTATGTTGGCACCTTAATCATTTGTTTGGCGAATTGTCCCCAAATATTTTTTTCATTTGGCTGTTTTTATGTACAGTCGCAAAAGGGAGCGGGGGTGGGGACATCCAGCTTTATTCTAGCACCGTTCATCGTACAATCATAAAAAAAGATACCATTCTAAAGGAATTAGCGTATTCTTAAAAATTTTGGAATCAAAAAATTCCTAAAGGGCCTCCATATACTGAAGTAAAAACAAACTTCAGAATTCCCATTAGCAACCAACACCCATTTTTTTCGTCAAATTTCAAACCCACACCGAAAGCCTTTCCCGGAAATAAAATGTTATTAGTCTAGGTTCCTTTATTTCGAAATTATTAACTTATAATATTTTCATCTCCAGTATCTAAAAAGAATTTTTTTTTTCATATCTTTAAAAATAATATAGTTATTGATCGAAACTCTTTTTGTTATGAAAATATAAAGTATCCTACGCATTTTGTACATACATTTATTATAAAAACTAACTTTCCATATACAAAAAAGTTAAATTAGAGTTTAAAAATTTAAAAATGCCAACACAATTAAATTTTGGCGTGTATCGAAGGACAAGACCATTTCCAGACGCCATAAGAAATGTCAGCTCATTCCTCAGTTTATTCTTAGCAATTTTTTCTATATTGCTTTTAAAACGAAGCATATAGGGACGCCTTCACAAATTTCCAAATGTAGACAGAATTTTATTTGGCATTAAATGCTACTACTAATCATGTATTTCGTGGGTCAAATATAATATTTCACGTTATTGTATTATAAGAATATACATAAAAAATTTTATCAGCGGCAAAAAAATATGAAATCAAAATTTAAAAAAAAAAATTCTATTACCATAATATTTTACTGATAATATCTACTTTTAAACATAAAAAATAGATCCTATCCTTGTGGCAATATAGAATTTTTTCTCGTCGACTCATATAAAATAATATAACTCATACAGAATATAAGAAATTACTGAAATTGCGAATTTTAATTCGTTTATAATATTGTAACTATTTAATTTTACAAACATTTCGACCAACTTATTTCTTTTTATAATTAATACATAAAGAAGTCCATATTTTGTAATGATAAAAGTCATTTGTGTTTGTTTAAATTTATTTCTGTTTATATGCTCAGTATTTCTTATAAAAGACTCAAATTTCATAAAATTAATCTGCAGCATTTCTAATTATTATAATATTCTATATAATTATAAATGGAATTTAAAAGATCGGGCTTTAAAACATTAATAAATAACTCATTTAGAAGTGACTTTTAGAAGTAAAATATATCTTACATTTATTCCTTACACATGCGAAAATGAAGAATTTCAAATAGTTTTAATGATTCGCGAAGTATTAATTGATATTTAAATTTATCACTGTTTTTGTCAGTACAAAATCAGGTGACTAGCCTAGTCATACAGTTGATATTTTCAGCATTTCAACTAACTTTATGTGACAGGCTGATTCGCCGTAAATACTGGTTGCGTCTTTTTTAGATAAATCGTTTTTTCTTATTACGACATTTTCATGGCTTTGGCGCCATGTCTTCATGCTCATATCGCCAAATTGTCTGAGAAGCCTTGTTATTTTAATCGTTACAATTTAGTTTATATTTATCGTGTATATGAACCTTTCTAATGGAAGCAATTAAAAATGTAAGCCCTATTTAAAATATAAATATCCCGTTCATCTACCTTGTAAAGTTTTGAATATAGTAACTTCATTTTTTTTATTTGTTTCATAGATTACACAGTTATTAAGCTGAATCCTTCATTTTTACCTTTCAAGAATGAAAGAAAAAACATACGATTAAGTATTTGATGAAACAATGAAATCGTTTTGTATTTCAGGACAACAATGTAATCCAGTGCTGGAAATCAGATAAGAAAATGTTTTTAAGAAATGATAGAATTCAGTAAAAATCCGCACGATTAAAAAATTTGTATAATTAAAAAGAAAATTCTTTAAATTTTGAAACAGTGTAAAATGCATTTTTGTGCAACAATATTTTTGAAAATTATCTTGGAAAAACGTCAAAATCCAGCATAATTTTTTATTAAATAAAATTGTAATAAAATTTGAGAAAAAAAAAGTCGCTTCGAAGTATATATTTCCAACCTCCAAAGTATGCATATGCCAAATATGGTAGCTATATATCAAACGGTCTGGCCTGTAGAGAGCCATCTCTCTCTCTCTCTTTCACACACACACTCTCAAATACACTTTGTACAGTTATATTAGTATCTTTATATTAGTACAGATTTATTTTGAGGACACTTAGTAATCTTTCAATGCATCACAACAGACGTAACGATTGCGAGTTCGCAAATTGTACAGACTAAAGGTGGGTTCACACGAAGCAAACTATTGCACGCAATAGAAGATCACGCCTACTTCAGGAAAATCACGTGACTGCTACAGGACAATGGCAAATGGTTGTCCCGTCGGGACAACTATTAACCATTGTCCCATCGACGTTGTCTCAACTGTTCACACGGGGACAATAGCAGAGAGACAACAATTTCGCGCAACTGTTAGCCTCGTGTGAACCTACCTTAAGTCTATGGCAAAGGATACCGACGTGCTCTGATTGGTTTAAGCCTTGGCATCTTTTTGGCTTGGTTTGGTTATATTAACGTCCCGTTTGAAGCAACACTAGGGCTATTTTGGGACGGACCTCGTAATTTTGAATCACGGTCAGATGACGAGGACGACACCTGAGCTGGCACCCCCCTCTCCACACCACACCAACGAGAGGACGTTTGGCATGACGGATTTAACGTGCAACAGACCCCCTTACACGACGGTTCTTCGGTGGAATCGGGTCACGAACCTGAAACCCTCCGGTTCCGAAGCCGAGACCTTACCACCGAGTCACCGCGGCCCTTAGGCATTTTTTTGGCAATCTTTTGCCAAAAAGATTCCATACCGAAATATATTTTTATAAAAATAAATAAAATTTGTGAATTTATCCCCCCCCCTATTTTTTACGGTTTACATGTAATATTAACCTGAAACACATATACAGCGGAAAAGATCAAATCCTGAAACCTAAATTCAGGAAATATAAAAATTACAATTTATTAAAAATATTTTTTGTGTGTATTTATTCTTAATATTATTTTGATATAACTAAAAACATTATCTACGAAATCACATATCCCGTTAAAGCTTACATATTTATACGTTTTGGGCATTAAGTAATCATCTCCCCATATGTATTTGATGGGAAAGTAACAACCGTTCAGTAACAAGTTTCAATGACTGCATAAATTATCTAATAAAGGCACGAAAATCATAGAAAAATAAGAATTATTTTTGTTGCATCATATGTTGAGTAATTACTTTCCTTTAGTTTTTATACTTCTGTACATAAACAACATTAGTTACTTTTATTACTAGTATTATTAGTAATATTTATTATTATTAATTAGTATTAGTAGTATTACTAGTAATAATTAGAGAAAACAATTATATTAATAAAAATTAGATCGTGTTGATATTCACTCGTATCTTACATAAAACTAATGAAAGGTACAAGGTTTGAGCCAAATAAGCGAAAACTACACTATTATGAGTTCAAAACATTGCCAAAAAGATGCCAAGGCTTAAACCAATCAGAGCACGTCGGTATCCTTTGTCATAGACAGTCTGTACAATTTGCGAACTTCTCGCGTAACGATTTATCTTTGAAAGTAACTTGTGATCGTTATTGAAAGTCGCAGCCGACTAGATGACTCATTTGGGCCTCATCAAATAGTAGTAATTTAACCGATCGTTATAGGGATGACGAATATTTTACGAGCGGTTATTACGCAACCAATATCAAAAAGTCACAAATACCAGTGATCAATACTTGTCAAAGAGGGGTGTAATTCAAATCCTTGATACGATTTTACTGGTGATATTTCGATTACAGGTCTTGGATCACAATATTAAGTAACAATCGATACGATCTGTGAATGGGTTGGAAAGTCAACGAACCGGCTATTCTTGGAATTATCGTATCATTGAAGTGCATATCACTGAAATTTATAGGAAGTCGCCTTTCCACTTCATGGGAGTGACCTTGACTCTCATTCGCATTTAACGATGCACTATTCCATAAAGATCATTTTTAATTGCTTGTGATATGCTGCATATATTCTGTTTACTGCTGGCGCCATCTATTGGTAGAATATAGAACTAAAGTAAATATTTTTAAAGAAATGCCATATATTTTTAATTCAAGTTTTTCAGAAAATGGTTTACTCCAATAAAGAAATTAAATATATAGTTTTGAAAAAAAAAATCAAATTTAAGAAGCAAGCTGAAACAAATAAATTAATTCAATCACACGATACTTAAATTAATAAATTAAGTATTAATTACAATTAATAAATTTTATATTTAATGCTAATTAATAATTTTTAATTAATAATATGATTGAAATAACAGATATTTGGAACAAATATTTAAAAATTACACTAGCAAAATTATTTGTTATTCAAAAAATCATGGATTATGCATCTCTAGATCGTTATTGAATGTCGCAGCCGACTAGATAATTCATCTGGACCTCATCAATTAATAGTAATTTAACCAAAATGTGATCGTTATTAAAAGCCGCAACAGATTAGATGACTCATTTAGGCTGCATGAATTAGTAGTTATTTATTAGAAATCCGATCTTTGATGAAGATCACAGTTGCCTAGATAAATAAAGTAACCAGAATAAAATTTAATTTTGTGCAATAATATTTTCGGAAGTTATAGCGAAACAGCCTCGAAATTTCTCTTAAATTTTAATTATTTAATATTCTAATTAAATTTTCTAAAAAAAAAAATTCATCCTGAAGTGCACATTTCCGGCCTTTAATGTATATACGTGCCAAACTGTATTATGAGGTCAAACGGTCTGGTCTGTAGAGCACTAACACACACACAACTTTGTACAACTATATTAGTCTCTATATATTAGTATTGATTTATTTTGAGGACACTTAGAAATATTTTCAACGCATCACAACAGACACAATGATTTATGTTTGAAAGTGATTTGTTCTTATCGTCATTTGATTTTTTTTTTCCTTTTATTAATTTACCACTTGTCTTTTTAAGTCTGTTTATATACAATACTAAGTGCTAATGAATAGACTTTCTTAGTGTCAATTGGAAGAAGCCATGTTATATTTTAAATTTCTCTGTCAATTCTTTAAGAGACAGACAGATCTGATAAAAATTAGAATTTATTTAAAATTTAAATGAAAAAATCTTTTGGTTTAAATTTTGTAGCATATTGAAGGAGATCGAGTATATATTTTGCATCAATTTTCGTAATTCAATGAGTATAATCTACATTTTACATCAAATTTCATAACGCAGAAAACAAAATCGCATATACATTTTATAACTAGCTTTTTAGTCCAATGAAAATGATGGAGCATACATTGTATATCTTTCACTTTGACAGATTTTTTTAGACATCACATAGTCCCATAAAACAACCTCAGGGATTATATCGGTCTGTACACTAATATTATAACGTGTATTCGTAAAAGCAAAATTTAAAAATGCAAGCTAGATTAAATGTTTAACTGATGGATTTTGTTTCATAACATTTAATATACTCGGCGTTGCTCTGAATTTAAATATTTTTTATGTATAGTATTTTTAATGTAAAAACTAATTTTATTTAAATTACTATAATACACACAATCCATTACTTATATTTCACCACTTTATCAACTGTCTTTGGGCTTGACCACTTGTCATAGCTTGAAATTGAAGGACACATAAGTTCTTTCTTTCTGCTCGTATAGACATTGCCAAATAACTGCTTCAAACTCAATAAAAAATAATCCAAGATTTATAAAACAGAAATTATGAGATAGAGTAGATTAGAATTTTATTGATTTTATATTTTGAAATCGTTTCCACCACTTTTGAAAGAAATAATAAAAATTGAAGAAATGTGGTATTAGTGGGAAAAAAAAAGTTTTGAACTTTAAAATGGTATTAAAATATTTCTTGCAAAATAGGTTAGTTTCATGTTGTTCCGAAAAAAATGGCAAAATTTTATTTAAATTCTAGTTAGTTGAATATTTAATTAAATTTCACTCAAAAGAATTTCTGTATTTCTTCTTCAGTCTTAAAAAATAAGTATACAATGTTTGATTGAAATAAGCCTTGTCGTTTAGGTGATATGGTTCATACATTAATACAAAATCAAAATTTTTATTTATATTAAGAAGTCGAATTCCTTTTAACACCAAAATTGTCGAAGTGTGTATGGTTTTGAATTAAATCTGATAGACTGTTTTTTGTCTGTTTTATTGAATTTTAACTCCAAAACAAAAAGTAAGGTTTCGAATATACTACTTCAAAATTCATTGTTTGAATTAAACTTTGGAATAAAAAGAATCAATAAAGTCCACCCTGTTCTAAAATGACTGATCTTTCTGCAGAATATTACAAAGCTGCACGCAAAACGCATGGTATTGTGTGCGATGTATGAGATAATCGAAAGCTATTTCAAATTATCAATTGTATTTACCAAATTCAAAATTAGTTGAGTTTTGAATAGCCAAAAAATTAAACTCATTCGTTGCTAAGAATAATTTTCGGCGGATAAACCATCATAGATTATCAACTGTATCTTCCGAAACTTCTTTCCTTAATGGCCAAGTCGAAAATTGCTGCAATTTTCTTTTTTTCTTTTTCTTTTAATCACTGACAAATTTGCTTTACAATTTCCGTTTAAAAATTATTGGTTAGTATTTCATTGCTGTGGGGAAAGAAATGATAGATTTGACCAAGATATTGTTTGTCAAAACTGTTTCAACATTTAATATAAGAATACTGTAACAATTTCAAATCATTCAAAGAAAATTGTCGCCGTAAAGACTAATTCATAAAAGTCCAATTTTTCTCAAAATGAATGCATGTATACAGGCTTGATTGAATTTACCCAATTTTAAAAGTAACGCGGGCCGTTGTATGAGAGATCATAATGAAATGAAATTCGGGCGATAAACTCTCCATATCATGCGCACCATGTTCATTGAAAAAAAGAAAAAAAAAAAAAAATACAAGAAATCAGCAATAGATGATATTGCAGTGCGGCATAAAGTTTAACATATATTTTAAATGAATCGCGTAATCCTCCCTTCTGCATTCGTCTACCAAGAAAAAATTTCAATTCCTCTTATTCTAGGCGGCATGTTTGGATTTATGAAGATCCATTATAGAACACACCGTTTTGGGAAGGGAAAGGCTTGTGGCTTAGCCGCTATACTTCATTACACTACTCTAACCACTCTTTAGAAGAAAAATCTTGAAAAAAGAATTATATTTCCTTAAAATTTTCATGAATATGAAAATTTAAAGAACCCTGTTTCTTTAAGAACGACAGTTGATGCATTTACATCAAAAATGAAGAAAGTGTGTAAAAATGAAAAAGTGTAAGCATCGCACTTAAGCTACAAGAATCGACAAATATAACATTTTCGTCTTACGATATAAAGAAAGTAGCACCACTTTTTCTCAGAAATAAGTAATAATCACCTCATTCCATAAAATTCATCATATGTTCATCACCTATGGTTCTATTCATTGATATATAAGAGTATGGGTTATTGCCATGCTAGCCTAAGAACAGAAAGGAACTTCGAGAGATAGGTGTGTTGAATATGGACGTTCGGAGCTGTAAAGAATTTTATTAAACAATGCTGGTGACAATTCGTTGGTAAATAAATAGAATCATTTAAAAATTTCATTCCATAAAAAGGCTGAGAAATAAATCCATGCATCGAATAATTTTAATAATTCATTAAATAATTACAGCCAAACAAATCTAAAGTCTTTCCTATACGTCAAAGAATTTGTGAGCAAAATGTAAAGAAAATTTTAATGAAGAATTTCAATTTCTATAACATGCAGAAACTTTGCAAATTTCACATTTATTTATTTTTATACTAAGATTTTATTTATTTATGCAGCTTATTCATATATTTTTATAGTTTCTATTTATTTACTCGCCGGTATTTGTAAACTGCATATTATCCGACAACCAAGCCAGATTTTCTTTTCAATTCAATCTCTTCTTAAACATTTTTCTTGTAACAAAGCATTTGCAAACTCCATATTGGGATCGCCATTAAAAATATGTTATTTATATAACCGTGAGTTTTTGTAGTATTTATTCTGTGCATAAATTTTTCTAATCACGTGATTAATTGTTCGCCCAATCTAACATTCAAATACAAGATTTCAGCACAAATTTCACTTTTATATTCCTCATTCAAAATATAAATTCGATGACAGAATTCGAATCATTGAGTGTGTTTCACGTCCAACTGCAAATAATCTATAGTTAGTCATAATATTAAAAATGAATTTAACAGCAGCAACTATGAACAGCAAGCAGATTGGACATATTTCATAATACAATCAACATAATGAGTAATGATATGTTTGACGGAGCGCCTAGCCCCTAGGGTTGGGGCTTAGTCTCCGGTAGATGAAAAACTTATTAAAGACCTGGCTTTCAGTAGTTGACGTGATCATCTTCGCAAAAAAGTCCGATGAACTGGGTTACAAGTACAGACAAGAGATGAGGAGTGAGGTGCTTGACGAAGCTAATGTTACTAATGGCTGTCAGGATGTGATAAGAAGTGCAACATGGATTTGAAAACGCTGCCGGGCAATTTAATAAGCTTATGAAAAATAAAGTTAGGTAAAAATGAGAAGTAATTAAAATGGAAAAAACAAAAGATTAGGGAGGGCTAAAGCAAAATATTACGAGGTCTTTTAATACGGAGATTAGGTATATATTTAGGAATATCTAGAACTGCTTTGTTATCATGATTGTCAATATTTTTGAAGAATTTTTCAGCAAGTTTTTTAATAAATTTTTTAAGTGGAGGGTAATCAAGTGCTTTATACATGTTGGTGTTTGGCATATACCAATGGCAGTTACAAAATCTTTTAATAAGGTTGTTTTGTTGAATTTCTATTATTCTTAGATTAGATTTATCAGCGTATCCCCAAACCGAACATGCGTAAGTTAAAACTGGACGCAGATAGGCAGTGTAAATAAGTATTTTGTTGTCCCTGCTCATTTTGGAGTTTCGAAAAATTAAGGGAAAGAATTTACGAGTTAGGTCTCGAAACTTCTTTTTAACATAAACAAAATGGGGTTTCCCTGTTAGTTTATTGTCAAGAATGACACCTAAATATTTGCATTCCTTAGACCACGGGATGTTTTGATTTTTAATTTTAATTGGGCGGAATTCTTTAAAAATTTTATTTTTAGTGAACATGATAGCTTCAGTTTTACTAGGATTAATTTCGATTTTCCATTTATTGAACCAATCTTCAAGAGTTTTGAGATGCCTAGTGAGTGCTATTGAGATGAAATTTGGATTTTTATTTCTGGCTAGTAATGCAGTGTCGTCGGCATACATGCAGAACATGGTATTAAATTGTCTTGGTATGTCGTTAATGTAAAGTGAAAAAAGAATAGGACCAATTTTGGAGCCTTGGGCAACACCTGCTTTTATAAGTTTAATGTCTGAGAGATTATTATTAACGCGAACACAAAAGAATCTGTTGTTTAAATATGAGATGATAATTTTCATAATATAATGTGGTAAACTGTAGGTAATGAGCTTGTAAATAAGGCCATCTTGCCAAACTCGGTCAAAGGCTTTCTGAATATCAAGGAAAACAGCAGCAGATTTGTGATTATTTGCAAAACCCTCTTCACAATCAACACGGTAAATAAATTACTTATATAATTTGTAAAAAAAAAATTTGGTGGTGGTGGGGGAAGTGAATAACATTGGTTGCGCTTTTATTAGACTGTGAAAAAATAGGCGACAACTTTACTTTTTAGGATTAAACAAATGAAAGAAACAAATATAATTGAATATTTGTTTAAGAAACGAAAAAAATACTTGAATTTCATTGTAGCAATGAAAATTTTTATAATGAATGGAACATAAAAATATTTTCCAAAAAATCATTAAAATTAGAGCAGCAAAATAGGAAGGGTTTTTTTTTTTTTTTTTTTTGTGCAGTTATTTGAGTTGGGGTAATTTCGCCGAAAGTTTAATTCGTTATAGTGTGTGTGTGGGTGTGATGGGTTTTACAGTATCAGTTGACTTGAATAGCTTAATCGTTTTATTTCTTGATTGACAAATGTGATTATGATGATTTTTACAAGTGATAATTCAATGTTGAAGAAGGAATTTATATTACATAAAAAAAGGACAGTTGATGTTGTCCAATTGATCTTTCCCACCTACGCGTGGAACATTAGACATTTGTAGAGGAATTCTTCTAAGCAAGAATTCCAGTTTTAGGCCTTTTCAGAGGATCATCTCTTTTCGAGTTCCAGTTAAATCATTTTTGGCTAACGTCTCTCTCTGGAGTAACTCTGGCTGCCAGGTAATTTTTCCATCTATATTTGTTTCTGAAATGAGTCATAAGTTTTATGTTGAAAGCTGTTAAAAAGACGTGACAAAGTACGATGCACATGCATCAAATTACATATAATTTTTATCTTAGATTGGTATACAGCGTTTTACAGAGAGAAAGTTTTGTAGAAAATTACAGAATTTCTCTGATAATAATATATTCTTAAAGTGCAACTTGAATTTCTCTATAAAAATTTTGGACGTTGTCGAAAATAATAGCCTCAAATTTTTTGGGCGAATGTTGCATTATAGCGAAATGAGGCCACTTCAGATCGTAAATTGATATGCTACAAATGTCAAAAAGTCATACAATTATATTTGAAATAAAATAAAATTGCCTCAAGAGTATAAAAATAATTGTACTTTATAAAAATTGTAAAAAAAAAAAAAAAAAAAAAAAAAAATCAAACTTTAAAATTGTTGGTATCTTTTGGGATTTCAAAAAATATTTTGTTGTTATCTTTTGGGATCACAATTTATCTTTGGTATTTTTTCAAACAGCAGTAAAAAATAATGTTAATGAGTAAAAAATCTAATAACAGCAATTCAGAATTTTGTTGCCAGAAATATAGCATTGAAAAATAATTGCTTGTTCTGACCACCACCATATTTCAGTGGACGAATTTTATATTAATAAAAAATGTATTATTCTGTTCTTATTGACAATTACAATTCTATAATGCTGAATCATTACAGTCCTGTCTTTTAAATTTCCGTAAAATAATTAAAATGTTTTTAAAAGAGAAAGTTTTGTTGTTGGAAAATAAATATAGAATATACTAAATTTTTTATAGAATGTGCTTTTTTTCTTCAAACATATAAGTGTTTCCAATCTTCCTTTTTATTGCATTCAGCCCTTTCCTTTTCTTCACGATATAAAGCTTTTGTAAATAAATACGATTCGCCTCTCCCGATAGTTTCATTCAAATTGGCGATAAAAAGTAGTCCCATTTCAACGTTAAAGGTTCTTTTAGGTTTACATAACAACTTACCCCATCCCACGAGGTGTAACAACAAGTAAATACTGTTATTTTTAAATCATACAAACAGTTACTCAAAAACTGTTTGCCTTTTGCCTTGCCTTTTTCTTTGAATTATTCTGGAAATAACTCTTTTTCAGATTAAAATATAAAAAAAAATTTTTTTCACATTTTGTCTAATTTGTGCCTACTTGTAAGTATTCTTCAATAGTGATCTTCATGATTTGCATCTCCAAAAAAAATCAGGAGCGTCGATGAAATAGTCTCGTTCATGTAACAAAAACTTCATAACTTATAAAAAAATAATTAAATTTAAATTATTAACGAAATCAATTTAAATCATTACTGAATAATTAACGTTCATCTGTTGAAAAGACTCTAGAGCGAATTCTATGGTAACACAAGAAAAAATAATTTCATTAACATATAATATGATTGATGTGAGTAGTGAAACGAAAAATTGTTGCAGTTTCCCTCCATAGGTACCGCTATGGATACCTATTTTTCCAATTTGCTTTTGAATTAAAGAGAAAAAAGATTATTGGTGTTTGTATTAAAATTAGTTAATTCAGAAGTCCCAAAACCGGATCTATGATTCTAAACCATACAGAAAAAAAAAAGAAGATAATATTATGTTATTCAATCTGCGTTAGTAAACAAAAATAAAATCATGCTGCACTGCAGTGACATAAGAGCGGTAACAGCATTACGCATCCTCTATGAAACCATTATTTACAAGCAAGCATTTTATTCTGAAAGAAGCGTTTTTCTATTCGCAGCATTAAGTAAGTAATACTATGCAGCAGATCTGAGATAATCTGCAATCTGTCCTTAGACACAAAGATTTTAAAAATTTCCCACAGCCAAAAATTACGATGAATTTTTGCATTAAAATGACTTTTACCCGGTCATTACCCCGGTTTACGTAATTACTTTTTACCCGGTCATATGTGAAATGGCGCTTTAAGAAAGTTTGAACTGAATAATGTGAGATAGTGCACCGTATTTACAAAATGTATTATACTAAAAGCAGCCTTATCGTAGCAACTGTAGAATAAAAAAATAAAAATCGATAAATTTGATCCCATTAACGAGTAAGAATTCGTTCGAGGAATTATGTGTATGCACATTCATCTTGATACCGGGCTCGGAATCCTGAATTTCAAGCAATCACAGCCCTATTTTAATAAGGATGTGAACAAATGTTGTGTTTCAAAATCTTAGAGATGTTTATTCAAATCATTGTCTCTTTATTTTACATATAAAGTTTTAGAAATGAGTTAGCTATATTTGAAACTAGGAAACATACGGGAGTACATTAACATTATACAAAATATTTCGATTTGATATTTTGAAAGAAAAACAAAAATGTTGAGAAATGAAGATTTTTTGATTTCAAATAAATGAAGTAATTTTTTTTATTTTTTTATTTTAAATACAAAAAGATTTATAAACATATTTACCGTTGATAAAATGTCTGAAAAGAAGTGACTTATGAAACAACCTGGTGTTAAACCTATCGTTGTAGACTTGCGATAGAAAACAGAATCTTCTTGCATAGATTTATTAATAATGGACTTGAAATTTAACCAGTATCTTGTCGTAATTATATATATGTAATACAGCTTACCTATCTCCACCGTAAAGATGTAAATATAATTTATCATAATTTAAACAAATTAGACAGGCACAATAAATATCTATTTGTAGATGTGGAATTTGTTTTATCTGTAAATATTAATTTTCAGTATATATCACTATTTTCAGTCCATTAATATTTGTAACTGTTAATAGCATATCTTACATGCATGGAATTCGTAACATGTAAGATTTCACATATACGAATAAATTTCTTGGAGCAATCTAGTTAGCACGGAAAGCAAACAGGTGGCGCTCTGCTAGATATGCAAGGATCCCTCTATCGGAAGAAATGGAAACGCACCGACAGAAGAGCAAATGTTTATATTTTTCAGTAAATAGCATTGAGAAGTAGTGGCATAAATTACATATTACATCTAAAATACTAACAATCGTTTTGTCCATATCAAGAAACATTTGCAATTTGTAGTTTTCTTTGGAAACCCTGTTATGTCTTGACTTCACAGCATATGATAGAAATATATTACTTTCGAAATCTCATTATCTCTCTTGTTTTCACTGAATAGGATAGAAATATATTACAGCATAAATAGCGTTCTTTTTTCTGTTGCATCTTTTTATTCTATTAAAAAAAATATTTTGTTTTTAAACTTTGTCAACAAATTGGTATCCTCGTAATGAACTCATTAAACATTTGTTTCTCTACCACTTTTAAAATTAAAAAAAATATTTAAGAAGCTTTGTTATATCATTTGTAGAGTAAGATCATACTTCATAGGATCATTTCTATAGTATGATTAGAGGTTCACTCACCGAACCTCGCAGAAAACCCAACCACGATGATGTGAGATGGGATTTCTTCCTGAGCGTGAAAGTGGCCTCGTGGTTTCCTTCGGGCTGCCGCAATGCCGTTGATGATCGCACTCTATGACTCTTGCAGTCGGGAGATGGAAGAAATTCGATCTGAGTGGTTCCCAATATGATAAAAAGCAGATTGTCAATCGCAATTTATATTCGATTATCGGAATCGTCAAACGTCTCTTAACTACTAAAATTCTCCGTTTTTTATTTACTGCGTGTGTGCACAGACTAGTAAATTTGTTCGAAACTCTTCATGACCGGTAGGGAATCGGCCTTATTAACATAGCTTTATCTCACTGTATGCTTAATCAGTTATAGGTGAGATGGTTATAATTTCAAAGGTATTTTCTGCTCTTAATTTTAAGATGAAACTTAAATCAGATAAAAAGTAAATTGCAAAATTTTAAAAAGGATAAAGACAACGCATTGAATTTCTGCACTTTGAAATAAATAACTATCCACAATAAAAGTTCATTTCTAACGTAACAAGGTTCTCACCAGAACACACCGAGGCAGAGACGAATATGAAACCTTTTTTACGTATCCACACTTCCGTATCATGTGAAGAATAAATACCACTTTTAAAGTTAAAAGCAAGTATATATAGAGTTAGGATTCTGAGGGCTGTTTATGCTCTGGTTTCTCTTCAACAACGTGCTAATCTTTCGCCTTTTACTAAAGATTACCGTGGAGAGGAACAACTTAATGAGCCTTGCCCAATTTTTGGAATCCCGCTTCGGTGGGATTAAATAAAAAAGAAAAGAAACGCACTTTCAAAGAAGCAGCATCGGTGAAGAAAGCAATACCAACGATCGTAGCGCAACTTAGTAGCCAACCCTTTCGGGTGTTTTTTTTTTTTTTTTTTCAAATATATTATCCAACACTAGAACACAAAGATATATTCACATAAAATTTTAAATAATGCAATTATTTCATCTTTTATTAAGTACTAGAAAAAACAATAAGCTTAAACATTACTTGTTTACAGTATAAAGTAAATGTATATTTCCATACCGCTTTGTTTTAAATTACTAGAAACTTATCTCCTAACTTGTTATCATCGGCAGAAAATAAATTCTGAGTTAGGCTTGCAAGATAGAGCGTTGCCATTTAAATGACACTGATAAGGAAGGGTTATACAAAATTCCAACAAAAATTGAGCAATTAAAACCTCCTGTGATGATCCATGCAAAATTTTGTACTGGTATAATTGTGTGATTTCGTATTCTCACATTGCCTGCTTTCTCTTTCTTTTTATTCCAGTTTTGCATTTAAACTTAATGTTTATTTCTAATTTGGTAAAGTTAATTTGTGTTTTAGATATAGCAGCATTAGTGTTCTGCAATACAATGTATATTTTATTAGTTATGATTCATGAAATATTTACTTTTCATTTAATTTCATAATGCTTGGGTCTTTTGACTGAAAATTACTATTACTCATTCTAGAATTCAACTTTATGCTATCCACTTTTAATATAAAGACTTAATTTTGCATCTAAAAATGAACAAAAATTTGAAAAATAAGCTTCTTCTAAATCGCCACTGATCAACGGAGAATAAAAGCAGTTTCCGAGTTATCTTTGCAAAACATACTGTTGCAATTTATGTATATTGATAAGATATATACGAAATTCCAATAATAATTAAGCTGCTGAAAACTTTTCTTACTGATATTTTCTATCCTTGCGAAATGTTGCATTACCTTAATTGTGTGCTTCCGTTTTCTAGTAATTTAAAACAAAGCGGTATGGAAATATACATTTCTTTTCTTATGTAATCCCACCGAAGCGGGATTCCAAAAATTGGGCAAGGCTCATTAAGTTGTTCCTCTCCACGGTAATCTTTAGTAAAAGGCGAAAGATTAGCACGTTGTTGAAGAGAAACCAGAGCATAAACAGCCCTCAGAATCCTAACTCTATATATACTTGCTTTTAACTTTAAAAGTGGTATTTATTCTTCACATGATACGGAAGTGTGGATACGTAAAAAAGGTTTCATATTCGTCTCTGCCTCGGTGTGTTCTGGTGAGAACCTTGTTACGTTAGAAATGAACTTTTATTGTGGATAGTTATTTATTTCAAAGTGCAGAAATTCAATGCGTTGTCTTTATCCTTTTTAAAATTTTGCAATTTACTTTTTATCTGATTTAAGTTTCATCTTAAAATTAAGAGCAGAAAATACCTTTGAAATTATAACCATCTCACCTATAACTGATTAAGCATACAGTGAGATAAAGCTATGTTAATAAGGCCGATTCCCTACCGGTCATGAAGAGTTTCGAACAAATTTACTAGTCTGTGCACACACGCAGTAAATAAAAAACGGAGAATTTTAGTAGTTAAGAGACGTTTGACGATTCCGATAATCGAATATAAATTGCGATTGACAATCTGCTTTTTATCATATTGGGAACCACTCAGATCGAATTTCTTCCATCTCCCGACTGCAAGAGTCATAGAGTGCGATCATCAACGGCATTGCGGCAGCCCGAAGGAAACCACGAGGCCACTTTCACGCTCAGGAAGAAATCCCATCTCACATCATCGTGGTTGGGTTTTCTGCGAGGTTCGGTGAGTGAACCTCTAATCATACTATAGAAATGATCCTATGAAGTATGATCTTACTCTACAAATGATATAACAAAGCTTCTTAAATATTTTTTTTAATTTTAAAAGTGGTAGAGAAACAAATGTTTAATGAGTTCATTACGAGGATACCAATTTGTTGACAAAGTTTAAAAACAAAATATTTTTTTTAATAGAATAAAAAGATGCAACAGAAAAAAGAACGCTATTTATGCTGTAATATATTTCTATCCTATTCAGTGAAAACAAGAGAGATAATGAGATTTCGAAAGTAATATATTTCTATCATATGCTGTGAAGTCAAGACATAACAGGGTTTCCAAAGAAAACTACAAATTGCAAATGTTTCTTGATATGGACAAAACGATTGTTAGTATTTTAGATGTAATATGTAATTTATGCCACTACTTCTCAATGCTATTTACTGAAAAATATAAACATTTGCTCTTCTGTCGGTGCGTTTCCATTTCTTCCGATAGAGGGATCCTTGCATATCTAGCAGAGCGCCACCTGTTTGCTTTCCGTGCTAACTAGATTGCTCCAAGAAATTTATTCGTATATGTGAAATCTTACATGTTACGAATTCCATGCATGTAAGATATGCTATTAACAGTTACAAATATTAATGGACTGAAAATAGTGATATATACTGAAAATTAATATTTACAGATAAAACAAATTCCACATCTACAAATAGATATTTATTGTGCCTGTCTAATTTGTTTAAATTATGATAAATTATATTTACATCTTTACGGTGGAGATAGGTAAGCTGTATTACATATATATAATTACGACAAGATACTGGTTAAATTTCAAGTCCATTATTAATAAATCTATGCAAGAAGATTCTGTTTTCTATCGCAAGTCTACAACGATAGGTTTAACACCAGGTTGTTTCATAAGTCACTTCTTTTCAGACATTTTATCAACGGTAAATATGTTTATAAATCTTTTTGTATTTAAAATAAAAAAATAAAAAAAATTACTTCATTTATTTGAAATCAAAAAATCTTCATTTCTCAACATTTTTGTTTTTCTTTCAAAATATCAAATCGAAATATTTTGTATAATGTTAATGTACTCCCGTATGTTTCCTAGTTTCAAATATAGCTAACTCATTTCTAAAACTTTATATGTAAAATAAAGAGACAATGATTTGAATAAACATCTCTAAGATTTTGAAACACAACATTTGTTCACATCCTTATTAAAATAGGGCTGTGATTGCTTGAAATTCAGGATTCCGAGCCCGGTATCAAGATGAATGTGCATACACATAATTCCTCGAACGAATTCTTACTCGTTAATGGGATCAAATTTATCGATTTTTATTTTTTTATTCTACAGTTGCTACGATAAAGCTGCTTTTAGTATAATACATTTTGTAAATACGGTGCACTATCTCACATTATTCAGTTCAAACTTTCTTAAAGCGCCATTTCACATATGACCGGGTAAAAAGTAATTAAGTAAACCGGGGTAATGACCGGTATGCACCAATGGATGTGATTAATTCTGGATTTTTTTTATATTACTGTCCTTAATAAGCAATAAATATTCGTGTACTGAAAACACATCACAATGATAAGAAATTCCCAGTATTTTTGCCAAGTTTAATTGTATAAGTATTCATTTAGGCAGAAAGCATGCTTTGTTTTCTATGACACTTGTATTACTTGAAACAAGCTGATTTTTCAAAGCTTTGTTAGAATAGCTTCATATGACCAGCATCAATCTATTCAACGTTTGAAAAATATATAATAATGTCATTTGCAACAGTTATAGAATTCTGGAGAATCGTACAGTAGCAATCTGATTAAGTTTAGTAATAATATTCTAAAAACTTTCATTATAGAAAAAAGTTATTGAAAACTTACAATTAAATAAAATGTGATTTGATTAAATATGGCATTCTGAATATTTTTTTTAATGTTACGTAAGCATAATGCACAGCAAATAACGATAACTGTAGAATATTACTTTTGAGATAGTTTCATGATCATCCTATTTACTCCGTACATCTGCAGAGGGTTGTTCTTTGTGAGTGCCGTTCTCTTATATGCAGTGCTCTTATGAAGCAAATGCTCTTTGAATAAGTTCGATGACAGTCATGTGTTCTTACGTTCTTTTAATGATGTCTTTTGTATGTCTGTACTCAATAATTAATAAATTATCTGCTTATAGTATTTCTCCAATAATAACTATCAGGTTATAGATCTAGTATTCTAACTGCATAGTTGTATGTAAAAGTATAAAAAATGGAATGATTTGGAACAATGGGATTTGAAATTGCTAAATAGAGACATATACGGGGCATGGAAAATTCAGCTGAAATTGTAGCTAGCTGTTCTTATTACAAATGATTTGTGAATTTTTGTTGCAGGAATTTAAATAAAATCTCAGCCCATTAATGAGATGCAGAGTCAATATAAATAAGTATTAAGTGGACGGAAATGACTAGAAAGTTAAAGCAGAATTAAAAGAAAACAAATTGAAAAAATTAAACAACGGAACTAACAAATTTTTAAAAATGTCCTCTCAGCAAGCTGGAAAGCAAGGAATTCATTATCATTAAAGTTAATATTTTCAAATTTCCTTCAATCTTTACACAAAAACAATAAAACACTGCATACTGAAGTGGCCATAGATTATGGTTTTATTGATATCATATAATTTAGCATTTATTCAAAATAACTAATTAAAGTAATCTACATTATCATATTTAAATAAAAAAATAATTATAATCACCTACATTCTAAACAGTTAAAGCACACGCAGCTTCTGAAATTTTCTGAATCTGACCATTTTTACATACTGTTTCCATTAAATAATTACGCTCTTTTATTTTTATTTAATAACTCCATGCAAAGCTATTAAACTTTAGTCAAAATACATTTTAATAATTTCAAATCAAGGGGATAAAGTAAGCGCAGAAGGTTTTTTTTTATTATTATTTATTTTAACGTGACCATACAAATCTCTTAAAAATAGCTGAATTTAGAGGCTGAAAATCAGCTATAATTCTAAGCAATTATAGCTAACTAAAAAATTTTAATACAAGAATAGTTTACCTCAATTAGGTGCCAATTCGAATAATTTCATTTATTTCTTTGTCTCCCATCACGGAGCTCAGGAAAGTTTACAGCGACAAATTTATTAAGTTCCGTTAATTGAAGGTAAGTATTGCACAATCATATTAGAATTAATTGAATTTAAGAATAATCACTTTCATTTAAAATAAGAATAAAAATAATCTAATTTTTGTTCCGAAAATATCACTGAAGAAAGATTTGGCAAAAAAAAAAAAAAAAAAAAAAAAAAACGATTCGTATTACGATACCATAAAATAAATTCTTTCTTTTACTGAAGAAAAGTTAATGAACAATCACAATAGTTAATTTTACTACGTTTTTGTTTAGACTGATTTTCCATATCCGAGTGAGCGGCGCTGCAATCTCATTAATAAGTCTCCTGAAAACTGCAGTAGGTCTTCCCATGAAGAGTATCGTGTTTATCAAGTTTAGAAGCATTTAGCCTATTTTTTTTACATTCTTGATTGTTTTTCTTATATGCATATAAAACTTTTTGGAATAATTGATGCTATGACATTTTTTTTTTTTTTTTTTTGTGTGTGTGTGTGAAGATTTAGTTGAATTATATTTGAGTTCAAGCATTTCAATACAAATCGTGAAAAGGTATCTGAAAAATTTCATTTACTCATAGCGTCTCAAACCGGGGCCTCCGAGAATGAAAAGAGCAATAAAAGTTTTATAGGCTTGGAACAGTGACCTTTCTTACTACTATCGATTTTGAGCAAGCGATGTGCTGTTTTCAGCTTTGGTCAGTTGCTGTCCATCGGTCCTTTGCGTCTGTTCGTTTGTGATTGTGAAGATTTTTTGAGCATTTTTTGCATTAAGCTTTTATGACATCTCTCTGGATTACTAAAACGAAGTACGATATTACACTTGATTATCATGAGAGTAATTAAGACTATTTATTTTTATTTAATAGCAGTTTTTTTCGAGTTATAAGTTTTAATACTAAGTATACATTAAGCCTAAAATCCTTTCTTGTCACTTAGCAGCAGGCTTTCTTTATTCATTGCAGAGTGTAAACACAATTGATTTAACGATTAATATAATTCAATGTGTACAATACTAATAACAGAAATATTTTGCTAGACTTATAAAATATTTTTTTGACTTAGCAGAAAACTTTTTTTTTTTTTGTTGAATTTTTTGCTTTCAATTTTTTTAAACATCTTTTCGTTGGAAATATTTTACTTTTTAAAGTAATTGTAAGCAAGTCGATAACTTCTGAAGTTCAGAAAGAATAATATTATTAGTTAAGATAAATAAAATTATTATTAAATATTAGAAAATTGTAACATTATTTTATAAAAATGTTGCAACTATTTGGAACCTGTCACTTTGGAAATGTGAACAATGTTTAAATTTATCTTTTGATTATTTTACTCAGTGGAATAAATATGTTGATATTTTTTATTATTCTTCTTTAAATGTAACAATGCCATCAGTCTGCTGTATACCACGATGCAAATTGAATTATCCTTCTACTATAGAAAATATAAGAGTATTTAAATTGCAGATCTGAAGGAACGATGACTTTGAAAAATACCTAGAAAAGATTTTACACCTACTACGAGATCTGTTGTTTGTATCCATCACTTCAAAAATGATTATGTAACTAAAGAATAGATCTGTATACTACTTGATGGTAATATGGAAGTAAAACAACATTAGATTCAAATTGAAATGCAAATTAATTCCTTGCATTTTTTCAAACTTGTCTCTATATCTCTGATTCTTAAGCAAATTCATTATCTTGAAGAAAAGGTCCTGAAATGTGCCGTGAAATTTTAGGATCTGATAAAAAAAATAACAGAATTTTTAAACTTTGATGTTATTTCTTGTTTTGATGATTTAATTAAATGCACAGATAAAATAAAAAGTTTTTGGAATTCACATATTGAAGATTCAAGAATTTATTAACGATTCATTAAAACCCAATTCTTAAAGCCAGTTTCACAATTGATTCTAAAATTAATATAAATATTTTCGTCAGTAATAAAAAAACTTGACTGTTAGAGTATGACTTGGCTATTTTCCATCAATAAACAATTAAAAGTAACACTGTATTCTCAAATTGAAAATTTATTTGCATATCTCGAAAATAAGAAAGATATGAATGAAAATGCTTCTCTTGGAAATATTTTGCTTGATATAAAATTGCTCCTAACTGATTAAAAATAAAAAGAGAGATCATCTTAATTTTGCTATTAAATTTTATAACAAGAAGTTGAAATTGTTAACTTCCTCACTGTCTTTTAGATATTCTCCTTTCATGCTTTCACAGGCTTTTTCAATTTCATAAAATCTTTGGCAGTTTATAATGAATTGTGTTCCAGTGATAGTGTGTTGCCTAGTGAAAGGTAACTTCGAAAGATATCTTCTTATTATATTTAAAGACAAGTAAGGATGATATAGAATATAAAAAAAATATTTATCAAAAAAATGTTTGAAGCTGTCTATACTTTAAAGGACTGTAAACTTGCTTCTAGATGAAATAATAATCAAATCACACATTAGTTACCATTCAAATTCACTAACTAGATTGAATGTAAATAAAAGTTTAGAAAAAAAAGTTTTAAAAAAGCATCAAGTTTATAATTTCATCTGTTAATTCTAAAAACAAAGATGGTGCTACCTTATTTCTAGTGAAAAATTTGAATGCTGATCAACTTTTAGATTTGACCAAAAACAGTGATTTTATTAACACAAGAATGATGACAGAATAATATCAGTTATTTCAGAAAATAACAGAAATATGTTTACCAGCCTATGTTAAAGAGAATTAAAATCTTGGATTCCAAATTGAAATCATAAGAATGAATTTTTTTTTTATTTCATTTGATTTGGTGCATATTATAAAGTGGATTCGAAATAACTGGTTACACCAGCAAACAACAAGCAATACTTTTCAGTTTCCCTCTTTTAATAATTTTGGTAAAATTATGCATGCATCTTTAGGTCATCTAAGAGAAAAAGAGTTAAAATCCATTATAAAATATGCTCCAAAATTAACTTTTAAATCCTTATATCCAAGTAATATTGAGAGGTAAAATGTTGAATAATGTTTATAAATATTTCATTTAACAAATGCAAAAGTTTTAAAGAGATTGAATGACTGCTTATGATGGAATGATTGAATTCATTGAAGTAATCAACAAATGGTGGAGCATAATAAATATAAAAAGCCCTCAAAAAGGTTATGAGAAATTAGAAGAAAACAGTAAACCTTTTGAAAAAAAATATGATGATAGTCTACTCTTTCTGGAAAAATGCATTAAATGGATAAATAAATGGAAAAAAATTTCTATTTCAGGTCAAAAAATTGGAAAAACTGACTGCGGAACTTTTTGTTCATTTGAGCAAAACAATCAGAGATATAATTATTTATCAGTTACAAATTTTTCCTAATAGCTACATCTTAACTGCCAAATATCAATCAAACCGATCCTTTTGAAGGAAGATTTGGTCAATACAGGCAGCTATGTGGTGGTAACTTTAGCGTTTCTGTTGAACAAATTTTACAAGCAGAAAAAATTTGAGTATTAATATCTTGTTAAAACTGCATTAAAAAAATGTCTCTTTTCAGTGGAAGAAGAATTGATGTTTGAAATTACAAACTATGTTGCTAAAGAATATTTGCTTGATATTGATATAAGATAATTGATATATCCAGATGAAGACATCATTAAAATTTTTGTAGCAAGCTTCAAAATTTTAAAATTTATTTTAAGAGACAAAAATATTGCAGGCATATGCTGTACATGTCAATTAAGAAAAGAAGGACATAGTCAAAAATTTGTATCGATTTTTATTAACATATTTTTAAATAATTATTCCAAACTCAAAAATAATAATGCAAAATTAAGTAAAGGCAAAAAAAGAAAACTAGATATCATCAGTGCATCTTAGTTGTATTCATGGGAACAAAGTATTAATATTAATAATAGAATTTAAGCTGTTTAAAGATAAAAAAAAAAAAAAAATTGAGAGAAAAGTCCAACCACACCTCCTCATGGTGCTTCTCGGGTTACTCAAATTTTTAAAGAATCAAATAGTTGACATGGCTCTGGCAATTTCATGTTAAAGTTCAATGATTTTTATAATTTTTTACTTTGAAATAATGTTAAAAGATTACCTATTAAAATATTTTAAAGAAAGAAATAATACTATCTTAAACAGTTTTATAATAATTTTCTGAAACTAGTTTTTTTATGCCTAATACAAACGCTTCAAATCAATTTTGGTTTATATATATCAAATATTTTATGTGTTTATTCTGTTTTATGCATAATTAAATTTAAAGTCTCTATACAAGATTATCATCAACTAAAAAAAGGTAACAGTGCTGTTAATTACTTTTAAATTTAAAGTTATTTTGCACAATATATTTAAAAAAAGAAGTTAAAAAACTGAACGAAAAAAGGTTGCAAGCAATATGGTGAGCAAAAAGAAACCATCACGTAGTTGCTTCCTCTTTTCTATTGTTCCAGGCCCATAGAAGAGAAAATACTCTTATTGGAGCCCTCACTCAAACCCAACTCGACTGAGAGTGTGATGGACCAAACCATTTTCCCTGCAGTGTTGGGGCATTTGTTTGCAGATTTTATTATTGCGAATGTGCTATCATCGTGGCTGAAAGAATATTATCTGCTTATATTTGCAAAATAACATTTATAATGAAAAAGAATTTAAATGCCTATTTAAGAAAATTTCATCCTGAAATAGAAGTTCAAAGTAAAGGCAGTCAGTTTTGTGGGATGTGTGACACTACATTTCATACAGTAGCATTATTGCATGAAAATTTGAGAATAAACATTCTGTAACTCTTCAATTTGTAAACAAGACTTTTTATTCAGAAGAAGGTTTGTATTGGAAATCATAAACTGAATTTGTTGCTATAACAGAGGCTCAAATTATAGAATAGTGGCTTCTTTGTGGGTAATAACAGATTTACAGCAGCATCTGGCCAATATTGTGGATATTTCATTTCCTTATTACACTAAAAATAATAATTTTTACAAGACATTTAAGAAATTTTTTTTATGAAACAATATATTTCAATAATACTATTGTCGTATTTTTATATTATAATTTTAATTTTATTATTTTATTTTAATATTCATAATTATATTTATCACTTTATGTTATATTTTTATATTACCATTTATTTCAAGCTTTTCAACTTAACTCTTAAAATCCTTTATTAATAATATTAGTTTTAATTATGAGGAGGTAACTCATTAGCAGAGAATTTTTTTAAGTCGATACATAAAATCTAATATTCTCAATAATAATTTTTATATATAGCGACTGATAGAATTAGCAATTGATTGATCAATAATAGCTCAATATAGCAATTGATGGAAACCTCTTTATCTGAAACATTTAGGAGCCTCTGAAAATTTACAGATGTTATACATATGTATCCTCTTTTTAGTCATATCTATTTTTAATTAATTAACCATTTGTTGAATAATTGCAATGATTTGAATTCAGTAATTTTCATTGAATTTAAATAAAATTAAATACTTACTAAAATAAGATTATTTTAAAATTCTTAATACAGTTGTATTACTGTAGTAATTCTTCAAAAATTCCATTCTTACCATCTGCAATATATATAAAATTTATGGACTAGCCATTGAAAGGGAAAAAAACAAACCAGAATTTGCTATAAACAAATACTACCTAAATAAATAAAAAAATATTAGTATTTTTTTTCCCAGATTTTTTGAAAGAAATTAGTCAATGATTTTTTTATTAGTATTTAATTATTTTTAGTCTGCATAAAATTGTACCACATTATTTAACTTATTTTTTGCTTAAAAATATATATGGCTCAAAAAAGAGAAGCTTTAAATATTTATTTCTAATAAATGACATTAGATAAAGACGCATCATTGGATAGTGGAAAGTTAAATCTTATTTTACGGATTTGAATAATTTCATTTAATAAAATATCTTATTAATAACAGTATGCTTATTCACCTTTTTTTTAACTGAGGTTTGCAATCCTAAATGAATAATGCAATTGAACTGAGATAAAGATGGAACTTGAATATCGTGTAAATATTGACATTTTTATGAATTTTATACATTTATGAATTTCAACTATGACAAATTTGCATATCAGATCTTAATTAAATTCTTGAAAGAATAAATAATAGATAGCTGTTGCTGCTAAATAACATGAAACAAATTATTAACAAATGCAGTTTTATTAAAAAAATACAACAAAAATAATATACAAATTTCTGCTTATATCAATGTCAGCAAAATAGTATCAGTATCACAGATAGTTGCTTTAATCAAATTTTGCATCACTTATATTATGTACTGGAGAAGTAGATAGCCTATTTCTGAAATTACTATCAGAATGATGGCTATGAACAGATTAGAGAGCTTTGTTGTCACTGAAAAGAAAAAAGATTCTTTTAATTTTATAGTAATCAGTTACAATGCAAGTATGCAATAAAAAGCAAATGATTAGTAACTAGCAATATAAAAACATAAGATTGAATTTAGCTTTAATACTTTATTTAAAAATTTCCTCTTCAAAGTTGATGATTTCAAACAAAAGGAATAAAATAAACAGAGTAGTGTCATTACTAGAATTTGTAATTCTTAAGATAAAAATGTATAAATGTTTCCATTTTCTTGAATTATTGAAACTGCTTGTAGCCCAACAAAAATAAGATTAAATTTGTTACAATGAGACGATAAACGATACAATAATATTTTTATGACCAATAACCATACTTAATAAGAAATAAGATTAGAAACTTCAATTAACTTTAGATTAAAACTTTAATTCTCAATAATATTTGTCTTCTAATAATCACCATTCCCAACAATCAAATAATTTAATAAAATCATTAAGATATAATTATAAAAAAAATATCTTTGATGTAAAAAGTTTGAACAAAGTTTCACATAACCTTTTAGGTGCTGTTATTGCTAATAATTTGCTTTTGAATACAGTCAATATCAAGAAATTATTTAAAATAAAAACAATTTAAAAACCAATCTATTTTTAGAACAAGCCAAATCTTTTTTTTTAATGTTCTTCTTTTTATCTTAATTCTTAATAAATTTTAATTTTTAATTCATTATAATGCATTTAATGGAATTATCTAAACGGCATCACTTATATGGGATAAAAATTTAAGTAAATTAATTGACTGACTGATGATGAAATTTTCAAAAAAAATCAAATGGTATATTGTCATGTTGAATATGAAAAATTACAAAATTTCAAAAATATTGTTTCATGCAACAGGTAACAAAAATAAAGTCGATTACAAAATTCTATCTCTACAAATCCCAATATTATGTTATTTCCCAGTCTTGTCTGACATTAGAATCTTGAAAATAATGTACAATATCTTATACAAATAGGAATGAAATAAGCTAAGTAAATAAAGGCATTTTAAAATGAAAGTGAAAATAATTTTGCTAATTCTAAGTTGCATGAAAATTTATTTTGATTAATTGTCATAGTTGTATTATTATTAATAATAATGGAAGATCATGATTGTTATCAATGTTATAATATTTCAGTTTTGTATTTCTTAATAAGGAGGCAGCCATACTTAGGTATTTTTTTTTTTTATCTGAAATGCTTTCCCAAGTCATCAGAATCATTCATGTAGTAGAATTTATAAAGTGGCAGTTAGAAGACAGAAAAAAAAAAAAAAAAAAAAAACCAGAAATTTTTTTCATTTTTATTTAAAATATGTACTTTTAATAAAAGTGTATTTGCATTAAAAAATAGGATGAGCAAATACATAACTTGAATTAAATTATAATTAAACTTGTACATGATAGCAATATTGGACTAAAGCTGTAAAGCCTTTAAATGTTTGCAGTTATAAAAATCCTTTATGTTTATGCATTTCTTGATAGCAAACAGAAAAATTCTAAAATTTTAAACCTTTAGTATAAAATGAAATTTACACTTTTGATTATAAATACAACTTGATAAGAAATAGAGAAAGTGAGCAAATGATATTATCATGTTCAAAAGCTTTCATTTCAAGTTGGAAAATATATCAAGATATGCTACAAAACACACCAGTTTCAAATTTATTGATAGATACATTTTTGAGTTAATAATTAAAAGTATTAAATTAATAATAATACATTATGTTTGGGGAAAAAATTGTCTCAAATATACAAGTAACAACATTTTTCTATAAGATGGGTTTGTTTATTTGTTGTTGAATGTAATTAGTGTATCTTAATACAATTTACATTTTTAATATCTTTTTTTGTAGAAACTGATAATAAATACAATTATAGTAACCTTAAAAATCAAGGTAAGAAATAACAAAAATATAATTAATTTGGAATTCCTTTAACTCGCTTTGAATCTTGTTTATTTTTGAAGGAATCAAAAATTTTAATTTCAGATAAAAATTTAAATATGAAACTGAAAATTTAAGAATTTTTTCATTGGTGTGTTTCAAGTCTTGTTACCCTAATATGTACATACTACACCACTTTATATTTTTAAAGCTAGAATTAAAAATAATACAAATGATATTTACCTTAAAAACAGAATAAATACAAAAGAGAAATAATATAATTAAATTGCAAAACTGTTAAATCCTGTTGCTTTCTTTCAAATTTGTGAAATTTTAAGAAACGAAAAATTTCAATTCTAGATGGATATAAACATATGAAGAATTTAAACTTTAATTATGTTATATGATATGATTAAAACGTGTCTAAAATTTACCTCGAATGACCTGAAGTTGTGAAAGAAATATAAATAATATGATCAAAATTTCACAGTATTCATCATCTTTACTCCATACTAAAACAGGAAGCATGAACAACTTTCCATAACTGGCAAGGACAATGCTGTTAAACAAATTCTTTGAAGAAAACCTTTAAATAAATTGGAAATTAAAGGAGCCATTTCAAAATAAATTATCAGAAACCAAATGCATTAATCCAAATTTTTCTAATTCACTTTTTATTATCACAAATAAATTTCTACTCCTTTGTTGTAAGCCATTAATACTCTTTTTAATTTTTCATAATCAGATGGAGGTATTGTACAAATAGATTCTTCTAAATTACAAATATGCAGTTTTTATATTAATGAACTAAAACAAATTTAATTTTGATTTAAGTACAATTAAAAAGCAGAAAAATTGTATATTTATGTCAGGAGAATATCACATTGAGTAACTTTTTATTTTTTTATTTCATCAAGTTAAAACTAGCAGCAACAAAACTTATTTTATATTTTATTCCCCAACATTTTATATTTGCTTTAAAGAACATACCCTTTGCTTTTCATCAATATTATTCTTGCAAACTTGTCTACTATTTTCCAAACTTCATGCTCACTTAATGGATCCATTCTATTTTTCATTCCCAATTCTCATGTATTCCAATGAACACTATGTATTGCTCATATGTAAATATTTAGGACATTATGAGCTATATTAATTGGCATATGTTTACATTTGTATCTTTCAGCATGACTAAGTGGAATTTGATTTACATCATTACTCTTCAACTCAACATTTGGCACTTTATTTTCATTCTCCACATTGTCCTCTTGCTGATAGGGAGTAAAGGCTTGATATGGAATTGAGTTATTACTCAGACTTGATGCAAGTTAACAAGAATATCTAAGTAGGAAACTTTATTTTTTTGCTTATTATCGTTTCTTTTTGAAGAGGCTTCTGATAATGAATAAATATTCCAAGTATCTACCTGCATTTATCCACAACACTTACTATCTTTTAAAGATTTGTTGGATTTAACTAATCTTTTTTTTTGTGTGTGGTTTTTAATATCTTAACAATAACAGCCCTCCTTCCTCTAGTGTATCTTAGGATGTGGTTTCCTCTTTCAGCTTTATCATTACTTTCACTATTGTATGGAATGATAATGTTGTGAAATATACCTGAATCAGAAAATAATCAAATTGAGGATTTACAAATTCTAAGCCATTATCAGTTCTCAATTTTTAATTCTTTTGTCTTTCATACTTAACTGTCAGTATAGGATGATTTATTGAGGTTATTTTATTTGTGTTACAAATTTCACATTTGAAATAATTTTTATCACCAATATTAATACATTCTATCATTTTAAGATGTATTTAAGAGTTATATAACATAATCTGTTGTCAAATTCCATAATTATTAGTATGCTGATTAGAAAAATAACATTCACAATTATTCAGTAGTTCTAAATATATGTGTAATCAACAATTATTCTTATATGCCTTAGTAATTAACTTATTGTCTTTATTGAATATCAGAGCAGATTTATTATATTTAATTTTATAACCATTATCCAATTAAAATATTATAGGCAGTAAATTATATCTTAATTGAGAAACATAACTTGCAATAATCAAATAAACTTATAGGATTATTACATCTTGTACTCACAGTTTTTGCTTTCACATGCCTCACTCTTTTGTATAAAATTTTTTCATCTTTATCCACTTAAAAAAAGAAAAGAAACACCTTTTATTTCAAGGATTTTTTTTTCAAACCATGTGTTGTCTTTGAACATATGACAAGGAGCTCCACTATCTAGTAATTATAATTTGCCACTTTATTTTTTATGATATGTAGAACCAGAAAAAAATAAAATCTCACCCTTATTTGAGCTTATTGAAAGCTTTCTTAAATGCTTTCTTCTGAATAAATACTATTCAGAAAAGAAAAGGAGAAAAGAAAGAAAAATTCTACTTTTTGCTGCTATACTAGATTTTTTTTTTTTTTTTTTTTTTGCTATGCTGGTGGGAGGAAAATTCTGCTTTAAATGCTTCTGCATTTTATTATTAAAAATTTCATTTAGTTGGACTTGCTGACAAATTAAAGTATTTTCTTCTTCATGGAGAATTTCTAACACTTCAGCTATTGGTTGATAGTGTTGCATTAAGAATATATCCTATATTTTGGAAAATTTTAGATTTAGACAGCATACTGTTTTGACTATTTACTCTCTAGACGAGACATCTCATCCAAGAGAGTAACACTTAGTCACGATCCTTCCTGCTCTAACAAAACAGTCATTCATAAATTCATAATTTTTTATATGAATGTTTTTCAGTTCAATTCTGCTTTCCATTTTTTGATCCTCTGCCTGGCACGTGAAAGTTGCTTTTATTACAAAATCAAAGTGACTTACACAAGATTTCAAAGCAAACTCACAAAATTTTTGCATCTTCCTGAGCTGTGAATTGCAGTACATGAAAATCAGAGAGTGATAGCTTAATATATGCATTTATAGTAGAGTTTTTCTGGCAACTATTGACATTCTGTTGCAACTGTTTCACTAAGATTTTCAAGTTCCACAGAAGACATTACACAGTTCAGTAATTTTGAATTTAGAGCAACTTTATTCTTTAGAGGCCAAATGAAGTAATTGATTCTGTTTAACTCCGATATATTTATCTTTTCCATTTTAAAGCTTCAGTTTTGGATCACGCAGTTCCTTTTTTTACAAAGACTACTGAACTATAATCATGTTCTCCTATCATTTGTTATTGTTCATTAATAAGGACTTGGTGATGGTTTATTTAGATAGCACATTTATTACATAAGCATATATTCGCATATATAAAAAAAGATGAATAAAAGAAGAATATAGCATATTCAGTTCAGTACATAAGCACACAGCTATATTTTCAAGGGCTCACAGGAAGAAGAGGAGAGTGAAATTATATAGATATTTGTTTGGCAGAGATACTGTAGAAAAATAATTTGGACATTCCACCCTAATATAAATAAACTGGTGTTATCACAAAGATAATTTTTTGAACTTTGATCAGTTTTGTGGAATTACAATCTTTTTTTCAAAGGGAATATAATAGAAAACTCTTTTTCATGCTAAAACCATCAACAAGAACTCATTCAAACATATTTCCTTATGAAACAAGTTTTTAACAGTGAAAAAAAATGTCCTTTTGATTGTGAATGAGAAATCTCGAAAAAATCCCTGATTTGTATGAATGGTAGTATGCATGTAGGCATTTAAGAACTCAGTGCACCCCAACTCTGTTGTAATGCCACTGTACCAATTTATCATTTGATTTCCATACTCATGGAAGCCGCATGTCTTGGATATTCCTATTGCTCCCAGCTGCAACTATGTATGATTTTTATTTTATTGTTCTAATATAATTATTTTACCTAGAATTAGGTTAAAAAAATAAAATGCAAATGAACAAAAAAAAAAAAAAAAGAAAAAAAAAAGACTTATTTAGATGAAATATTTTATTGAATTGGCATTTACAATAAAAACAAATAATATTTATTTAAGTTATTGCTTTCATTTTACTAAATGTGACCCTCAACATGATTTTGTTAAATGCAATCAATCACTAAATGATTAAACAGAGAAAACAAACTCACCGTTTTGCACCCTTTTCTTGACTATGGTACAAAATCACAACAGTGAGAGTTGCAAAGATGAAATATTCTGCAAACAAAATAATATTTATATGATATAATAATATTGTTATAAAAACTACATTTTAAATTTTGCTTAATTTAATGTAATATGGAATTTCATATTATTAAAAGCAGCTAGAATTGCATAATGACATCAGACATGACATGGGTTTGGAGAAAAAAAAGTTCAACTTAATAAGCAAAGTATAATTGTATCAAACATAAACACCAATAATTAAAACAAGTATAATCAACCAAAAAAGAAAATGAATTTACTTATAAAAAAAAGTGCTTGAGAAATTAAAAATATTGGAAAATTATCACATAAAAGAAAATTAATCAATTTCGTGATCTTAAAATTTGATTCCAAAAAAGCAGAAATCTGCATTTTTGTGAGAATGCGTTTTGCCTATGGCAAGTTTGCCAAATGACCTAAATTGATTCTAAAAGTAAAACACTTTTACAATTAAAGATAATGTTGATTTTTCACCAGATTTATAATAAATAAATAAATGTTTTCTTTATAACACATGAAATCGATATAGTACTTACCTAGAAAAGATTTTATGCACATAAAATAGAAATTCAATTCCAATTCATTGATAAATATGTCAGATTTGTATGACTTGTTCCAGAAATGTTTCTGAGATGCCATTTTTTCATATGCATCACATAATATATACAGGACAATAAGTTTCCATGCAACCTGAAAGATAAAAGCCTATAAATAAAAGATTACACAAAATTATACCAATATTAAATTATGAAATGCTTGGAAATAAAGGAAAAATTAATGCAGAGTTAAATAGTTACAATAATTCTAACATAAGGACTGTTTTCCAATCATGATATGATTATTTCTTTCACACCAACAACAAAAAATAACATTTTTTTTTTTTTTTTTAAAGTGTTAAAAATGGATAATGTATATATATATATATTTAAAGAAAACATATTTTTAAAGAAAAATACTAAGATTCTTAAATTAAAAAAAAAGTAATGGTTACTATAAATTATTTTGTAGTGTAATTTAATGGAAAAAAAAATAATTTAGACTGTATCAAAAGCTTTATTTCCAAGAAGAAATTGATAAGCATTGATAACATAAAACTATACTATTTATGAAACATATTTGATTAATTTTTAAAAATAAATAAATTAAAATATATTACTTTTAAGTTTGAGTTGAAAAGCACATGTCTTAATGCTTCTTTTCTGAGCAATAACATGTCTATAACAATGATAGAATATTCTGTTTCCACATATTCATCAACAAAATTATCACATTTTTCCTAAAAAACAAATAACAAATATAAGGTGCATTGAAATATGTCATAATATAATATTCCATTCTTCAATTATTGATCTTTAGAATCTATTCTGATCAAAGCTAAATGCATGGATGAAGCTACAAGATTTATTATGTAGACATAATAGTAAAAATTTGATTTATTAAAAAATCTGAATAAAAAATCTAGGTTCAAAATGAATACAGCAAATAAATTTTCAAACTAAATGCGGAGCAAAAACTTAATTTTAATATTTAATTCTTTTATAAATAATATTGAAAAATGTTAGAAATCTATGAAATGTTTATAAATAAAGAGTTAATAAGTAAAATTTTTTAATAATGTTAAGAATAAAAATTTGTATAAATCAATAATTAATTTTAATAAAGAAACAATTTACATGACTATAAGAACAGAAGAATTGTATAATGAATATTCAAAATACTCAAATACAATCTGCATCTAATGTGTCCAAAATCCACCCCTCCCAGAAAGGAAAATTGGTTTTGTTTTTTTAAATTGAAACAATATCAATCATTGGATATATTAAAGATTTTTAAAATTATTCACTTAGGATAACTAAGACCAAGAGATTTGAAATGAAAACAATTTAGAAATAAAACTAATTAATTATAAATGATATTTTAACATTATGTTAATAGTAAATCCAAAGGACCTTTAGAAAATTCAAATTACAAGTGATTTTAAATTGCAAAAATTTGAATGAGCTATTGAATGTAATATAATTTAAAAAAGTTTTCCAACAATACCAACTGCAAAAAGTATATTAAATGAAAGATGTATAATTTTATGGTGTCTTTCCCAAAGACCTAAAATATTATGAAACCTTTACTATACCATTCAAAGATCTATTAAGCCATCTATGCACTGTTAATTTCATCTAACACTCACTACAGAAGACATTTCTCTTCCTTCTTTCTCAAAAAAAAGTTTTTTATAAATAAGATTATTATTGTTTTTATCTCAACTAATAAACTATAATATATATTTTCAGATAATTCTTTTGAAAGTTGTTAATTCAATATGAAGAATATAAAACTTCATAAGATTAAAGTGATATTTTTTAACTGCATATTTACCTGTAGATATAACAGATTATGAACAGCAGATATAACAGATTATAAATTGATGTTCATCGTCTTACAGACATATAAATACTAAATTAATATAAAACAAAATTTAGATAAAAGCACTTCAATAATATAATATCTGTTCTTGTATAAAAAGTCCGTGGATTAAATTCAGTTTGCATTAATAAAAATTCAGAATTTTTCTTGATGGTCAGAATATTGATTATGTATAAATTTTTCTTTTTTATAACAAAATGCAAAATTTCTTGCTTTAAGCAATACTAGTATGTTGTTATATATAAAAATATATATATATATATATAAATTATTTAAAGTGCTAAATTTTTAATTCATTTATTTATTGGTAAAAATATTCTAATTTTATTAATGTTCTTAGTCATATATTTCTTAACCCTATGCTCACACCTAATACTTCTTTGAGTTTTATTCAATTATTTTGATTCTTAACATATGTGTTTGAAATGCAAGTTAGTTTCCCACTTTTATAAAATACAATTGTTGGAAAGACAGTAATGATAGTAGAGAGATAATAATGATGGAACAATTTGAAATTCTGATTCATTAATGAGAAAATTCAAACATTTTTAACTATGGGATAAATTCAAAACTTTAATAAGAGCAGGTTTTATTATGTAATTTAATATTAATCTTCAGCAATAAAAAAAATACTGCAAAACATTTTGAAGACAAAACTGTAAATTAAATTTAACAGTCATTAGGTCAATAAATTTCTATTTTTTTATAGAAATAATATGAATTCTTGTAAATATTATTTAATAAAAATAATAGATATGTAAATTAGATGAGATAAAACTTTTTTTTTTATTGTAGTAAGTCTAATTCTGTTACTGTATACCCTGCAGTTAATCTTCCAAATGTCTTAGCAGTTATACATCAGATAAGTTAAATGACTTTTTAAGAGAGTCCCTACTATATTTATTGATAATTCTTGAAGATATAAAAAATACTTTTTTGTTAAGAAATAATAATAAAAAAGAAATATATTGGGTTCCTAAAGTACTTGAATACCTACGAACATATACTTATGAAAAATCAAAAGCTCATATGTTTCTGAATTTTTCTCATTAATAAATCAGAATATTTTCCTATCCATTTCTTAATTTAAAATTTCAGAATGAGAATTTTTTATTAATATCTATAGCCGTTTCCTCACTAAACTTCATTAGATAATTTAAAAATATAGATTTTTTTTCAAAAATATAGTAATCAAAAAGAAACAAAATTTTCATACAAAAGTCTGAGTATACATTAAAGAAATATATATATATGTAAACATAATTAATGAAGCAGAATCATGGCCGAAGACAGAAAAGACACTCTCAATTTTTAACTTCTTTTATTTCCATCCCAGAAGGCATGATCCATGAAGGCATACATGCAGAAGCGACAAGCACAACACAGAAAGACACATGAAATAAGGAAAAGTTAATGAAAGATTTATCCCTGTGAATATATACTGTTAGATTTTAATAGGGATTTCCTACATGCATCGACCACAGGCAAGGGAATCATAGGGATCTTTTAGAAGAATTTGTTTAAGTCAGCAATATTTTATCCTTTCACTCGGAATGTGAGAATCACTGACAAAAGCATTTTTACAGAGCTTTCAGTTGCATTAATTTAATAGAAAAAGTGGAATGGGATCAAGAAATAAATGAATATTTTAGAATGAAGTTGATATGTGCTGAATTGAGCTAAGAATTAGGAAATTAATTAAGTTTAAATTAGATTTTAAAATATCATTACATATATATATATTTATAAATAATGATATTTCACTGAATTAATACTTAGTAAGATTTTCAGTAACACCTACAAAAGTTCATAAATATCTAGACATAGAGTGCATTTGTTCCTATTTTTGCATCAATGTTTCTCTATTCTTCAATCATTACTATTCTTAGCTTGGTTTTTCTATTAATGTTATGTCTTTTTCTAAATTTGCTTTCATTTAAAACAGCTGTAGTGGGTTTAAACCTGGTGATTGAGGTATTGTTTTCAGATTTTGTGGACAATTATAAAAATAACAAAGACAAATGTTGTGAGCAAAGGGCTTAGAATTTTATTCTTATGAAAAAAAAAAGTTATTGTCGATATCTAAATCTTGAACTGATAAATTTAAATTGTCTTTTAATATATTTAAATTCAATATTCTACTAAGAAATACCCAAATTACCAAGTCTTATATCCTTACAAAAGAACACCTGCACTGACATACTTTGTTCATCCAAATATATTCTTCGGATTAAGATCCTAGTATTTTTCTTCTCCATACAATTACATCCCATCAGAACCAAAGAAACCAGAAAGCAAATGTAACTAAAAGTGTTATATTTGCTTTCACCTGTGAATAAGCCACAATAATAATAAGTTTCACACTTACTTATTTTGTAAAAAAAAAATATTAGGTTTTTCATTATTGCATTAAAAAAAAATCTCTTCAAGTTGATGTTCATATAATCCAGCTGATTAGAACACTCGTCAAATAGTTTAAGGTGAAAATGAAGCAGAAAACATTTTAATAACTTCTGTAGACATTTTTACAGCACTGACATTAGGATTTTTCACATTTTTTTTAAAATTATAAATCTTTTGTTATGTTAAATGTTGTGATTATTTTGCTGTATTAACTTTTACCATGCTTTTGATTCAAACTTTTTAATAAAGAGTTTTATCACATACTGCATTGCAGAATAGGATAGATTTACTAATTTAGTTACATACTTAATTAATTTACAAATATTGTGATGAAAAATTGTCATTTGTAGTTTCCTAATGCTATCAGCTATTTTAAAATATAAAATAGAGCATAGAGAAGTAAGCAAATAAAGACTAAAGATTAAAAAAGAAATTTTAAAATATCCCCCAAATGGAAAAATAAATAAAAATTATTCGATGATAATTTTATTTATGAATTTATCTGAAAATTTTTGAATGTGCAATTACTTCTGTGAAACATCTTTATCTATTTAAATTTTCAATTTTAGTTAAAAAAATAAAGTAAATTAAATAGGACTGTTCTGCAGAATCACAGGAAGATGATTTGAAAAAATACTTAATTCCAAATTTGAATTCAATTCTAGAATACAGTGTTTTTCCTTTATATGTTAAAAGTGCACAAACAGTTTTGGGAACCGCTGTAGAAAAAGTTATAAGTTTTTATTATCACTTACACATTTAGTTAATTTTATTATTTCATTGCTAAATTGTTTATATATAGATGAATTATTCGCTCCACAATGTACACAAACAATTCCTTCCATTTTTATCCGTTTCTTAATTGGGTTAATTTAAGCATAAGAAACTAAAATTAAGCTTTAAAAATCAACTTTTATATTAGATGTTGTTAATAAGCTAATTTAGTTAAAATAACTTCATTAATATAAATCGCTTGAATATAAACAATGAGACATAATAGCCACAAAAGCTGATGTTGTCGCAGTGGCCGAAAATTTTAAATAAATCCAATTTTGGATATAAACATTTTGTGTTTTATTCATTTTGGTTTGACCTCTCATGTTAAATAAATATAAAAATAACTTCCTGAATTTGAAAGTTACCTATGCAGTTTATAATCATATTACTTGTTTATTCTTAAAATTTCGTTAATGAAACTAAATTTGTTAAATTAATCTATTTATTAATTTTTCTTCAAGAAAGATCTAAAGACGAAACATAGCATTCTAAATAATTAAATTCATAGACCGAATATTTGAAGTGAAATAGAAGGTAAAAATTATTTTCTGTCCCCATACTATTTTCGATTAGAATATTTGAAGTTAGGGGATTTAAGTTTTTGTCATTTGGGAATAACGGCATTTGCTGCCAAAAATCATATTTTCGTCTGATTTCAATCAATCAATCATTAAACGGTTCGAACAAAATGTGCTAGTTTTACATATTTGTTTGATAAGTTCAAATTTGTTGTGTTTCGATTTGCGTGAAAGATATAAAAAAATTATTATAATTGAGCAACCAATTAAATTTTTATATAAAAAACGAAATCAATATACAAAGAACTTTTCCATTCGGGAAGTACCATGTCCGACGAGTCGGATGATGAACGTTCTTTGGTAATATATTTTTCTGAATTCACAATTTCTGATGTTTTAAGGAGCGTTTAACAACTGAGATTTTAAATGTGAATTTATATTACAATTTATCACAAAACTTTATTATCTGACAGATAATTAATAAATTAAGCTAGTATAAACTAATTTCTTTAAAAAATGCATTTTCAAAAAGTGAATTAAGTTTGAAAAAGTCTTTTTTCCCTTATATTTAATTCGGAACTGGAAGAGATATTAAGGATCAATTTAACATAACCTATAAACCTATCAACATACTCTTATAAAAATCTCAGATTTTCACAAAATATTTCAAGCATTTATTATTGTGTAGGATTAAGGCATATTATGACAAATCATGAAAAATTTTATCATCATATGTCAGCTCAGTTTTGAATTACAGCTATGAAAATTTTCAAGAATTTTTCCAAATGTTGCCAATGGAAATATGGGAACATTTGCCCCAGTAACTCAACTAATTAAGTTGCAAAGACGGAAATGTGTCATTTGATAGCATCTTCGTGGTTTGTTTGTTTTTCCTTCCTTTTTTTTTTTTACATATAATGTGCTATAGAAAAATGTAGAATAAATGTTAAGCTAAAAATATATAAAATATTTTTTTTTCTAAAAGTGTTATTTTAAATATTATAGATTGTTGGTTTGTTGTAAAGCATCTGGAAACATATAAATTTGAGATAATAAATTGTTAATTGATAAAAATAAAACTAAAGCTTGCTTTCACACTAAGAACTTATACTTTATAATCAAATTGTGTAAGACATTAAGATCATAAAATGCTACTTTTACACTTCCATAAAAATAAATATGAACACAAGCCAGAAATAAAATACAGTAGCCAGTTTTTTATTAAGTAATAGGATTAATTTATCATTTACAGTTTGAAGAAGTACCATTTATTTGGAATAAATCACTTTCAAGTGAAAACTTAAGCCATTAAGTATATAAATAATAGTTGCGAATTAATTTCCTTATTTTAATGTTATTTATTGAATGATAAGAAATTGCACTTATATCCTTGGATCTTTGTTTTATTTACTTGCAGACTATAACTACCAGTAAAGAGCAAAAATTAAATATTTAAACAGTCAATCTATTTTGCAATCTAATTTTATATCATCTGTGTGTGAGGAAAAAAATCATTTTTTAAAGAAAGTTGAATTTATGTTAAATTAAAATCGTCTTACCCAAAAATTAATTTTTAACTAATTGCTGTATTATAATGGTCATTAAAATATGTGTTTCATAAAAATTAAATCTATAAATACAGATAAATTTAAAATACAGTCCCTCAAAAAGTTAAGCATTGCAAATCAACTGTGGGAATTTTACAATTTTTGTAAATATTTTGTAAACTAATTGGAGTATCAGCACAATTTTTTCGATTCCAGCATTTTAGCATGTCAGCTTTGCTATCATGTAAAAATTTTACTATAATTCACTTTTTTTACCCACATCTTTAAAAATTTATTGAAAATATTAAATTTGTATTATTGTTAGTTATTTCATGACTTTATGAAATATGATAATTTTCTTTAGGTGAGTGAAAAAAAAATTCAAGAAATATATAATAGTTTCTGAGATATCGCTGAAAGTTCATAAGATTCATTTATCATTGGAAGCTTCATTTTTGCAGAATTCTATAAGAAATTATCATGAGAATTCCCTAAAATTTTAATGAAAGGTTAATGTCATTACTAAAAATCTATTCAGTTAAGAATGACAGCCAGAATTAAAAAATGTCGAGATAATAGTTAAGTAACCATATTAATTAACTCGGTTAATCAGTTTGTCTATCTCAACAAATCTGTCCCCTCGAATCATTTCCATCGACACCAAATTTGCGTAGATGCGATAATAAATAACAATGTTACAGAGATGTTCCTTTTTTTTTTTTTTTTTCTGTGATGACTGTACCACTGTTGAAATATGGGGTTTTTGCCTTTTCTTGTCAAATGTCTTGTGAATACAAGGAGTTATCATGAAGTTACAAGGAGTTAGTTCTAACACTCTTAGTCCTTTAGAGATTATTGGTTTGAAGCCAGAAGAAAATGGTGAACGAATGTTCAGACTTTAATTTTCTTCTATTAATAAAAACTATTAATTATTTCAAATGCAATGCAATGTAATGGTTTTTAATGGTTTTCAAACTTTTGTTCCCACTTTTTTTGCTAATACAATTTTACAAGTCAGATATAGTGTTGAAAGTCATTTTCCTCAGCAGTAAAATTGTAATCATTTATAATATCATTTCAATTCAAAATCAAATGTTAAACTTGGATTGAAATGACACTTCTAAACTGCTAACATTACAAGTTTTTGTTCGTAAATTCAATACAGTATCTTACGTTATTTTCATTTTGAAAAATAAAGAAAATGTAATTAAACTACTTGAACACAACTGCATAAAGATTTTAAATGTGATGGCATGTTAAATTGTGGAAGTTTAAATAAATAAGTACCTACTGTGCTTACATATGAATATTTTGATTTATATATATATTTTTTATTTTATTCTTTTAGCTTATTACTGATATGAATGAAGGTATGGTAGAAATGTTTAATTCCTTCATAGCTAATAAAGATTATGAAGAAGCCTTACAATTTGTCAGTGGTTGCTTTGGTTTTGTTCCAACACCATTTGTGATAAACAAAATTATATTTACAATAATGATGGTGAGTTTCTTTAATTCATTTTAAAATAAATTATTGTAAGTTGTAAGTTAAAATAAATTATTGTAAGTTTTTTTAAAGTTTTCCACTCTTCTTTCCTTAAGAATTGTGATGAATCACTTGCAGAAGAAGCAGAAGATTATCTAGAGGGTGTATTGAGAATTATGACAACTCACGATAAGAAATCTAATATTATAGAAGGATTGAGCTATCAATCTGATAGGAATTCAAAAGTATGGGATACTTTCTCACATTTAGTGGAGTAAGTATAATTGGTTCTGGATACTTTGTGTGTGTGTGTTGGTGGGAGAACTGTTGTATAAACTTACAAATTTTAATTCAAGCAGCAAATTTATTTGGTATTTAACATCTTAACATGTAAATGTTTCAATTAATTTAAAGCATAGATTTTTGTGAATTTTTTATGTCATGTTTAAAGTACCAATGTTATGATAATCGCAAAGTAAAATTTAATTAAAAATGATTTTTTTCCCAAAGGCAATCTAAAAAAATTTAAAACTTCCTTTCACTTCAAAAACTGGCTAATGATAACATAGCAGATACAAATTTACTTGTTAGAAAAAAAAAGAAGAAAGAAACAATAAAATAAGTTTGAATAAGATACAGAAGCAAAATAAACTGTTATATAATTAGATGCTAACATTACCTGGTTGTTATATAATACTAGTTGTTGTATGCATTTTTGACCTATCTCATCACAAGACAACCAGTTATCAAATCATAATAAATGAAATTCTATCACTTCTTTTGTCCCTCAAATTTGCAATAACTAAAATCTTTGTATTTTGTAATAATAACTCTAAAAGCACTACATGAAAGCACATCTTTCTCTCTCTCTTTTTTCGAATGACCAAAATTTACCTTGCCTATAAATTTGAATAATCCAGATGATAAAGATAAAAATATACAAGCATTCTGAATACGATGCACAATGATAGTCAAAAAATATTAATTTATTGACATACTATTTTTTTTAGTATATTAAATCACTGATAGTTGTCAGTTCACAAAACAAAAACATTTTGGGGTGCTACTGTATAAAACTAAATTTTGGCATTCTTTTTAAATCCATATAGATTAAATTTAAAACTACTATACTACAAATGATGCATAGATATTTCAGAACCTCACATTACTAGATCTTGTCATGCATAGCCATATTGAATATCACTTTAAAGTCATATTTTCTTTTTAATCGATAAATGTTCTGAAATCTTGTGATCGTAGACAAAATAAGGCAAGATATATCGGTAATGTTCATACAGTTGAATACTTTCCTTTTTTTCTTTCTTCTTTGTGGTTAAAGTGTTAGAGTCATTAAATATGTAAAAGGAATGAGCTCATTTGTGTTTCTTTGGAGCATTACAGGCTCATCATGATTTGCAATCAAATCAAATCAAACACAAGAGGTTCTCTTGAATTATTAGTAGCCGGTGAGACAGCACTGTTGGTGAGGATGATCGCAACTTCAGCAGCTGGCATCATTCATTGCATAATTGTGATGGCCATTTCAACTACTGATGAAGCCCCCTCCTCATTCAGCTAACCAGATGTATTCAACTGTCAGATCTAATGATATTGCACCCATAGAAAATTATGAGTTGACCTCAATCTGCAAGTCTCGGACAGCAGCTGCTCTCCAAATTTCAAAAGTTTCTTCCAGCGACAAAAAAAGGGCCTTCAGGCAGTCCTGACCTCCATTTATCACTCTATTTTGGAACATTTTCTTTCTTTTAGGCACTAGAAATCATCAGATTCTTTCATTTAATCTGTTGAATTCCTCCTACTATGCACAACCCATTTCTGACCTTCAGTTCAGCCTATTTTTGTGCTTATTTCAATGTTCTGTTTGAGGCATATTTCTTGATTTCATTTGCACCTTCTTTTCTTTGAATTAATGGAGATTTGGTAACACTTCCAAGTCCTCAGCAGAGCATTTGTAATAACATTTTGCAGCTCCAGTAATTAGGGAAGTGTTAAATTAAATACAGTTGTGACGAAATTTCAATGACATTATCTGAATTGTTCATATAGCCATTTGTTTACATTTTACTGTTGCCATCCGACTATGAGTAATAAAAAAAATTTCTATGTCATATTCATTAGTGTTTTGTGCATGTGTGTGTGTGTTGAATAAATGTATTTATAATATATATAGATCGATGGATATAAATTACAATAACATCCATACGTATAAAAAAGTTATGGTTATTTTGAGACATCGCCTCAAATAACAAGAACAGTGCCTGAACTGGCACTTCCTCTTCCCTTAGTGCATCAAACTAGGAGAAAGACATTGAACTCTGATAAATTTAGCCCACTTAGTCAGTAAAATTGGAATTTGAACCAAAAATACAACAGTCTGGAAGCAGAGAAATACAAACAGTCATGCGCCGCTCACAATTCTGACGAAGAAGAATTAGTTTAATGCTTAATTTACAAAATATGGGTATAAAGTATGTATAGTAGATGGCAAGATGACTTTCTTGTGTTAAATGTGATTCTTATGCAAATTGACTGTAATGTTGATTGATTAAATAGTTTTCTCTTTATTTTGTTGTAAACCACTGATATAATTTTTTATCATTATGCAGTAAGTGTTAATAATTAAATACATTAATTATTAAAAGTATGATATAGAAAAAATAATTTTAAATATTTTATTGCCACAACTTACACTAAATCTGAAGCTAATTATAACAGCTGACAAATTTTGAAAAAAAAATTTTTTTTTTGATGTGAAAATCAGCAAAATTGTGGAATGATTTTTTTTAATAATTCATATTATGAATGAAAAGTTAAGCTATATAAAAAAAAAGGAATTATAAACATAAGATCATAAATACATTTAAAAATCTAAACATTTTTTCGAAAATTGTTTCATCTAGCTCTAGTCTTTCCTATCAAGAAGTTCAATTTTATCTTCCACTTTTAATGCCTGAAAATTAAAGGAGGCTTTGCTTATGAAATGGTAATCTTGTTTTAATCTGTTAACTAAAAATGAACTGAAATGTCTTGGGCTAGGTTTATTTTATTATAATACTATGCTTCAAATTTCTTATTATTTATTCCTAGGTCCAGCCTTTATCATCTCAAAATATTAGAAACTTGCCATGATAGAAAGGAATATGTAAAAAATCCAAATTGTAAAATTCTTGTAAACATTTTTGTCAAGGCTTTCATAAACTGTCCCTTGAAAAGGTAAATTAAACTGCTTTCTTGTGTTATTTGTATTTAGAAAATTTCTTTTACATAATCATTTTTTTATTCTTTTCTTTGGTATAACATCAATATTTATCTAGTGAAAATGTTACTGCAAAATAGCACATTTCTTGTTAGTGCAGTGCTATGCAATTGCTATGATGCATGCAACTGTGCCATGTACATCAATCAAATTGATAACTTTTATTACAGTGTTATGTACAGTGTAATTTTTTTAAGTATAATTTTGAAAAAAACATTTAATGTATTCACCAATTTTGCCAGCAGGAATAAATATTGGCCACTAGCAATCTATTTCTTAGTTGTACTTCGTTGTCCTTTTTTATATTTATTTATATTTTTATTATAGTTCATCTTTTATTTTAAGTTTGTTATAATGCTAAGCTTTTATAATAATATGAAATTGTTAGAAAGCAGCTACATAATTGTATTCGAAGATTTTCCTGTGTTTTGTATTTTGTCTTTTTGAAAATAATTCAATCTAAGTATTTAGATGAAAGTTATCTATTAATTTAAAATAGATTTATTGTCACTGGATGCATTTATATAGGTAATTTATTTTTATGCATAATACACATGAAGTTTTTATGGAAAAATACAAAATTTATTTTCAGATTAAGTTTTAAATTTTTGTATTAAATGATTGTTTAATGTATTAGAAATCAAAGTTAGTAAAGTGAATATATTTCATATATGATTTTAATTTCTCTATCCTTCATACTTTTTCAATCTGTCTCAAAAGCTCAAAAAATTCTTCTGTGAAAATCACAGCAGATCTTAGCAATTAAAGATTGGTATAATCCTCTTCCACTTCCAAAATAGTTTCAAAAGCATTTTTTTTTTTTTTTTTTTTTTTTTAGTTGATAAATTTTTCAATTGAAAAAAAATATGAAAAATGTCAAAATGTTTGAGGGTATGAAAGGCTTTGAATCATGTATATTTCATAGATAAATAATGCCATTATTTCAATTTCAGTATTTATTACTGGTGAGAATAGTAATAGTTTTAGGCAGTTTGCAGCCTCGAAGAAAGAAAATTGAGATTCCTCTTTTAATGGCTGCTCTATTTAAAAAAAAAAAATGTCTTTTAATTTGATAAACATGTTTATAATTTAGTTTAGCTTTTTAGTAGCTTATTGAAAATATTTATTTTTTATGTGCATCATTTGAAAAAAAATAATAAAATACTTGAATTCCTTACCTACCACATTTTGTTAATATGTTAAATTATAAATATATCATTAAATATTACTATTTTATAGGATTTATAAAATGGATAACATAATCGATTAAAATGACTAATATTCTGATGTATTATAAATAAAAAATTATAGTTTAACCTCTTTAGTGAAGAGTTAATAATTCAGTGTGAAAGCACATTGTAATCCTAATATTTTATAATTCATAAAACTTGTCCTTTTTTTTTTTTTTTTTTTTTTTTTAAACTTATAGCTTATTTTCATAAATTTATTTGGTAACCAAGCTACTAGCATTTTTGATGGATCTGCTTGTATCCCCCTCAACCAAGTTATCTTGTTGTGTAACCAATGTTATATAATCTATTAAGTAAAAGGTTTAAATAGAAATAGGTGAACTTCAAACCCTTCTTCTGTAATCGTCTTCCTAGTAAATCTTTCCTAAAACTTATTAATACCTAATACTTATTAATATTAAGAATACCTTCTGATATTTTTAATAATGAAAATTAGCTCTGAAGAATAAAGCTAGTAAAATCACTATGAAAGCTTTATTATTTTTTTTTCAAGGAACTGAAACCAATCAACTAGTATCACTAGATCTAATTTAATTATTATGATAGTATCATTTTTCTAAAATGTAATGATTTAGTTAGAGCATAAACTGTTATCATTAATGCTTTAAAATAATTTATATGTATTGTAAGAGATTTTAGAAAGAAATTTTGGGAAATTATGTCTAATGTATCATTATTGCATACAACAGTGATTGCATACTGTTGTATAATTATAAACCAAGCCCTTAGTGCACACATTGAAACAAAACTATTTTTTGCAAGTTGTTACAAAATAAGAAATTTCAAGATAAGTGTGTGTGTTTTATTAATTTAATATTGCTGGAGTAGCTATCTGTTAATAGTAGATTGATAGAACAGGTTTTCATGGCTAAATACAATTTGCAATAATAATTCAAAATACATAAAATAATAATTGGTTCTGGATAATTTTGAAGGAATAAATTTTGGATCATTTAAAGATTTTTTAGAACTTATGAAATAGTGAATTAAATCAATTGGACTTTAAAATTTCCGGCGTAGCTTGCAGGCTTACATTAGCTTGTTGCCTGTATAAAGCTTGCCAAATCTTAACAATGGATGGTGTGCTAACAGAATAAATCCAACCTTAAAGCCCTTTTGAGAGATATTATTCTATTATCAGTGCTTCAATCAGTAAGACATTTTAACTGGCTGGTTTACCAGAGATATTGATTATATTTGATTTCAGTAAAAGCATTTAAATATAATTTCCATTGTCTGTTAGATTGTCATACATCAAAGCCATGTTAATTGTCTTGCATATGTTCTGTTCATTGTATACATAAAACTATCTAATGGAAACCCGTCCTATGACATCATGTTGCTATTAAAAATCTAAATGTCTGATTAGTCTGTCTTCAAAATTTTTGCAGTGACTTCACTTCTTTATTCATCGTATCACAATTTTTTAATTTTTTTTTTACAAATTTTTTAATTAGGATTTTAAAATAATGAAAAGTTTAAATTTGTGCAATAATATTTTTGGTAGTTATCATGGGAAGTTCCAAAATTCAACATAATTTTCAATTAATTAAAATTCTAATTAATTATTTTTTCTAAATCACTCCAGGGTACACGTTCACACTGCCCACAGTACATATGCGTCAAATCTGGTGGCTGTAAAAATTTATATTAGGAATATTACAAAAGTTATTAATAAAGTTTATCATTATGTATTTTTAAGAAAGTTTACATTAGGTTTTTTTATGTTTTTCATCACAATTTTTTAATGAAAAATTAATTCATTTAGTGACATACTTGGATCACATGCAGAGAAAAGATTATCAAGTGTACTCAGATGGATCAATCAGTTTTATAAATACAACATTCAACATGTAAGTATTTCTTAAATAATGAATAAAATTATTATATGTATTGCTTTTAAAATGAAGTAAAAATTTGTTACGATTGCTTGTTTAATAACAACCAAGGTAAATTACCTGTGATACTCATTATGTTTTTCAATTTGAGGTATTATTGAGTCATTTACTTTAATATCTTGTATTATCGATTTTTAAAAATATATTAATTATTGCTGAAAATTGGTTGTTCTGCTTTTGAGCAAAATTCCTTTCTCCCTTTTTAGTACTTTGAATGTTTTAAGTATTGTATATTTTATTAAGATATTTTTTGTCTTAAAAAATTGCTCAAATTTGCATTGCAATTACAATTACAAATACATTGCATCACAATTTTTTATATCAAATTTACTAGTACTTAAAATTTTTTGAATTTTTGTTTTTTAAAATTTTAATGATTTCTGCTTACTTTAAAAACTATGATTTCAGCATGCCCAAGAAAATCAAAAATTAAGAATTCTCTGAACACATTTACATGGTTAAAATGTTAAATATGTGTGTTAAGATTTTGTAGTATAGCTGTAAAAGTGACTATCTCCATATTTCAAAATACATAATTTATTTTACAATTATTTTAAATCCATATTGAAATACACTCTAAAAGGCACTAGTTTAATTTTTAAATACCTTTTCTGCTAAATGGGACAGTAAATCAATTTTTTCCCCAAATTTATTTATTTATTTTTTTGGAGATGTCCAATTTTTCACCCATATGACATATCTAATATGCTTCAGAAATGTAGTCTTTAACCAAAGTAAAAATCAATATGGTAAAAAATTATGAAGCTAGGCAATAAATAAAGTTTCTATTTCAATAACTGTGCCTTGCAGAAATATATCCTTAATAGAAAAGTTGATTGTACTCATTAATTTTGTTTATGTTAGTACATATTTAATAGTTTTATTAATGATTAATTCCATCATATTCGTTGTAAAATTTTTTATTTAATATCATTTGGGAATTTTAATTGTGTTCTAGGTGCCAGAATATGGTGATATTTACTGCTGAAGCAATATATTATGAAATATTAGAAAATTCTTAGTTATTGAAATAGAAAATAAGGATATTTTAATTTTCTTAATTAATTTTAATTTTAATTTAATTCAAACATCTGCAACATATATAAAAGAAAAAAATATATCCAATATCTTTTTTGCTTTTAATTTGTATGACAAAAAACAAGAGCGAGAGATTATAATTTTAGATAAAAATTGAAATCATAATTTTATAAAAAAAATTACAGAATTTTAATTATTTTTCTTCCTCTGCATATTTAATCGCTACGGGTACATTTATCAGCAATTTTTGTTTATTATTGGCATCGCCTTTCAGCTAAAAGAGTACAGAAATAGCCTTATTTATAAAGATGTTAAATCTGTTAAATGCATTTGACACACATTTTATTTTAAGAGGTTAGAAGAAAAAATTAATGCTATTTATTGAAAAAAAAATACTCTAAAAATTTTTAATCAATTTTAAACTTTAAGGATTATTTGAGAATATTGAAAGATTTATTTAAGTTTTAAATTATATATTTTTTAAACATTGGAATAAAATTTTGAATTATATCTATAATACCTCCTTGATTCTAATGCGATTCTTTTTACTATTTCTGCATGCCATATTATTTGTAAATATAGACATATTTTCCAGTTTTCTTTATCTTTATTCTTGTATATTTATAACACATAAATCTCTTTTATCAACATTAAATTTTATGTAAACAGCAGTAGTAACTTTTATGCTGTTAAATGGTAATTTAAAATAATTTTTAGAACCTTTTTAAATTGCTTATTGTCTTAGTTAATTTTTATTAATTAGTGTTTTAAAACATTTCAGTGTAATTGTGCAATGCTTTTCAAATTTCTTAAATTTATTGAATGATGAAAATTTATAATGGAATTTATGAAAATATTAGTGCTGAATTTTTGTTCTATTTGTTTATGAATAAAAAGCATTTAGACTGTGAATATACTCGATTAGTTAGATATCAAATTTGCTTTCTGTTTAATATCTTTTAATGTCAGTTTCATTTTTACAATTTTTTCTCTTTATAACTGTAAACAATAAATTGCAAAAACAACTAATATTTTCTTTTTTATTGAAGAATTTCAGAGAAATGTAAAAATCATTATATGGAAGTTATAATATGCATATTATTTGACACATTACTAGAAATTATAGTTTGGATAACTTTCAGTATGGATTATAATTAAATTTAGTTTTTCGGGGAATAAACAGTTTTTAGAAAAAACATTTATAGAACAAAATAACTTTTTTAAATTCAAGATTATTGGATTATATCTGCTTTTTTTCATCATGGTTTTATTTCTCCCATGATTATATTTATTTTTATTGCATATATTTTCTAAATGCTGTTAGATAAATTTCTGATTTTCTTCATGATTTTTATTTTGTATTTCTTTTATTGATAAATAGTCTTCTTGCTCAACACTTAATGTCACATCATTGTAGGAATTGAATGAGAAAAATTTGTAAAATGAATCTGCTGTCAATTTCATGGTATTGCCTCATTAAATAATTTTTATTTCTTTATTTTTTAAAAGCAAAATTTTCAGATTATATTTTTGGCTTTTAAAAGCGCTGAAAATTGTGTTCATAAAGAAATTTTTGAAATTGAAATCTTGAATTATGTTCAAAGTAACCTAATGTATTTTACAGGTTTGACATTTCTCTCGATTAGAAAGCGTCTTGTATTTTTATGTGTTTCATAAATTTATATAGTGGTATTCATTGTCTTTAATAATGCTTTACTGTTTGAACAATTGCAACCAGAATGCATGTTAATTAAAAATTTATATATTAGCATTGCTTCAAGTAAAACGAATGAAATATGCTAAGTCTTGCTAGCTAGTCTTTATATTGCAAAAAAAAAAAAAAAAATGAGACATAAATTTCAAATATTTTTAGACAAAAATTTCACCAATACAACAGAAAACAATTTGAAAATTATGACAGAAATTTCATTGCATATGATAGCTGAACTATGTGCACTTTTATAAATTTTGACAATTGCTGTACTAAATTAAAGTTTTAATATTTTTTTTCTTCTTGTACTTGTGTTTGGTGGCAGTTGTAATAGAATTAATGGGAAAGCACACTATAAATATATGTATATGTTATTCTATAACTCACTGAAATTATTTTAAGTTTACCAAAATGATTTATTTCAAATATGCTTTACTTATTAAATTCTAGTTTTTTTTCTTCATGTAGGAACCATTACTGAATTATTTGCATGAATTTCTTGACTATATTATTGATAGTGAAGTTTCCGGTGATCCGTCTCTTCCAGCTTGTGTAAAAATTCATTCAGCTAATCTATCACAATATATGTTCCTTATTTTAAATTTCTGTAAAGGTAAGTATATTTTATTATTTATTACAACTCGTTTGTCGAAATCTGAAAGTAGATTATGGTTATTTTTGGCAATATAATGAAGTTTTATTGTGTATAAATATGCATAGTTTAAATTTTTTTGATTATGATATAATCTTTTGAAAAATTATTTATTTGATTTAGTTACAGATATTATTAATATATGTTTTAAAATTACATATTTAAGATTTTAAAAAATTTATTCTTATAGATGCTTCTTTTTCTATTCCTAATCTTGTGGGACTGTAGAACTGAAGTACTCCTAATTTTTTTCAGCATATAAATGTTTTTCTTTTTTATCGGTTTTACATATCATATCTAAGTAGCCTATTTCTTTTATGTTTCCAATTTTTATATGGAGAACAGAAAAAAAATGTGCAATTGAATTGGGTGAAATAAGATGTATAAAAATTTTTCTGGCAATTCAATTTTATTCTTTATGGCACAATTTAAGATCATGATCAAATATAATTAGATATTAAATTAGATTAGAATTATAATTTGACATACACAACTTCTTAAAGTGTAATCAAATACAGCAGCTCAAGTACCACATGTTGTGCTATCCACTCAGAATGAAATATAGAATGTTTGGGTGAATATAGAATCACAAAGAACATGAGTAAGTACCCTCGCATTGAAAGTTCTATAATACGCCTATAAAGAAATAATAGCCTAATTCAATCCTTCCCTTCTTTTGCTTTCCTAGTCACTTTTAAAATATTCCAAGAATGTGTATTTGAACAAAACTCAAAGGCTGAACTAGTTAAAGGTCAAAAATTCAATACAAGGTCTTGATATTAAAAATTGGGTCTGGATGAAATTTAATACAAAATCGTAACTAAATTTTCAGTCTGTGCATCTTTGTATAGTGTGATCATCACTTTAACTTCAACAAAGATATTATTAATCTTTTTACTTGGAGTAAAACCATCAAAGATTTTATTTTTATTAATTTTTTTATAAATGCCCATAAATAATATATTTATCCTTGTTTGTGTATTAATTTCAACTTTACATTTCATGAATTTTATTTATGTACTTGTACAGTGTCTGAATCTTTACAAATGATATAAAGAAGCCGGCAAAAATAATTGAGAAAATTGATTTTAAAATTATATTCATAATTAAAATTAATGAAAAAGTTAGTAATTTTATAATTAAAATTTCTTTGATTAAAATAACTTTCTTAAAAGAAAAAAAACGAATTGTTTTTAATGACTTTATTATTATACTATTATGAGAATATGCCCAGTCTAGACTGGTTGTTATCTTGTTAACAAAACCTTGGATATAATTATTACAGATTAATTAATGAAAGATGTTGTTGAAAATCACATGGGTAGAGTGTAAAATGTGTTTTGTAGTACACTTTAGATATAAGATGTAGTTATTTTAATAGTTTTATTCGCTTGCTGAGATGTTTACAAACATTCATGCCAAAGCTAATCACTAAATTCAGTTTGAAACTAATAGCGATCCACTAACAGAAGAGGGGTGTGTGGGGATGCTTTGCTATATACAAAATAAAAATAATGTTGAAGGAAAGAATATTACAAATTACCGAACCTCAGATCATTAATCTAGAATTAATTGCCAATTGTACCATGAAGAGAGAACATAATGAATTGCAATATTTAACCTGAGAACAATCTTAGCAGTTTAGTCAGGTCTTTTTTTATCAAGCCATTTACCATAGAACTACCATTTACTTAATAGAACTATCGTTAAGATTTCTGGGTCTGCTGCAATCCAGCATAAAAAATGTAAATAAAACATGAAGTTTATGATCCCATAACCAGTTATTATTCATTCACTTACATATGAAAAAAAGAATAAAATGATCCGATTCAGTTGTTAGATGACAAAACAGAAGTTAGCTTGTTGCCAAAAAGGCATAACAGAATTTCTTTTATATAAAGAAGATTTTCTATATTCAGAAATAAAAAGAGCACAATTAAGTTATGCATAAATGAACTGTCACTATAAAATGCAGAAGTATAAATTGCACCTCTTCCATCATGCCAATATACAAGTCTTGGCTCTTTCTTAGACACATCGAAACACATATTAAATGGATTTGCCTAATATGGAATCATTTTGATTTACTATATTTTTTAATATTTGTTTTTCTGCCATCATTATATGAAAATAAATTAATCTATTTAGATGTTTTTTCTTCTACACAAAACCAGCAAAGATTTTTCAATAATTCCAAGTCTCTGTATCTTATTACAAAAGTATGCCACTATAGATTGCATGAACTAATAGAGATGGAAGCTTTACCACAGGATCCAGGGATGTTAACTCTAAAATCAATAGTATGTTTATTCTAATTTTTCATAATTTTGTTTGTGAAATTTTAATTCATAAAATTTAAAATAAATATAAGATTTTTGTATTATAATATTTTTTGTTACATTTTGCTAATGTTGGATGTTAAGTGTATTGTTTTAAAATTTTAATATCTAATATTTAAAATAGGAAAATGTACAGTCGATTTTTGTCTTTAACCCATTGATTGGTGGTAGTTTCACAGTGAAACCACCACTTTCTAAAAATTATTTCTAAATGTGCCTTTGGTTTCCGATCAAAACCAGAGGCTCTAAAATAATATTCTAATTTTAATAATTGTCTGTAGATGTCAGCACTCTAGTTAATATACCTCTTTCGTACAAAAAAAATGTGTCATTTTTAATGCCTTTTCAATACTTTCATTTTTTTTTCATCTAATAAAAAATAAACAAACTCAAAATGAATTCATAAATTTGTTGTATGAAAGCTCTCTAAAACATACACATTTTTTAAAATCAAATCACGAAAGAAAAGTTCTTTATTCTTGGCATCTTTTTAGGTGGTTTCAGAGACATACTACCGCACACCTACAGCATGAGATTCTCTACCACTTGAAACGCGTTAGCAAAACAGACCTGTTTTCCTTCCCCTGATTCTCTAAGTAAAGTGGCTGATAATTTATGGGGGTTTTGCCATGTTTTGTGGGTGAGGAATTTATTTACATTTGAGTAAGGTTTATATGAATATGATGGTTGAAATTTTCACTTTTCAGTTGCTTTCTTCTTGTATTAGCAAGCAACCATATTATGAGGATGTTAAATATATTTTCTAATATAGTATAATTTTCTTAATTTTTAAATGGTTAATTTAAATATTACGTTTCTTCGTAACTTGAATATTGTTTTGATTGTATTTAAAGTCTAAATGCCACGTAAAGAACTTGCCATTGTTAGCTTTATTTGAGGATTACTTATTATTAAAATTGTTTATTTTTCTTTTATAATTTTTTTTTTCATGTTGTAAGATTGTATAAGTAGTTTTCATTGATAATATTGTATGTTATAGTATTTCCATAAATAAATAATGAATAATTATGTTACAAAAAAAGAGTTAAAAAGTATTAATTATTCATAAGAATATGTCATAGGTGTGCGGTGGTACTCCACTGCCCCCCCCCACACACATGGTGTAATCCACTATGAATTTTTTTAAAGATATTTTCTCTTCTCTTAGACCCTAAGCATGTAAATTAATTCATAATTTTTAAAAATTCAGAAAATTTATGTTTGTTTGTTTCAAAGGGTTAATAAATGGAATATTTGCATTTTGATTTGAAATTTATTTTTTACATTTCTTTTAAAAATACCATTTTATTCAATGATTTGAAGTAGAAAGTTTTAAATTTCATACAAAATTGACATAGTAATGAATATCAGCATAAATTGTTATGTAAATTAATAATAAACAAATTTTTAAAAGTGCTTTTACAAAAGGCTCAGTATCTTTTGACCTTTTAAAACCTGGCATCCTATTATTTTTCACTCACTTTCATGGCTAAATTGAACACATTCCATTTTTTATGTTTTTGTTATATTTAACAAACTAAAATATATACATGAAATTCTAAATTATTTTCAGTAGATTTATACCACCCATAATCAGATTTTGAAATTAAAGTGTTGCATTTTAAAAGTTTGCCCCCCCCCTTTGATTTAAAATAATGTAAAGAATTTAAAAGTAATCTTTTTGGTATTTTACTATATTTTAAGTATTTTTTCATATTTATAAAAACCCTTTTTTTTTAACAGGATTTTCTGATAATTTTTAAAATTTATTTCACAGTTATTTAATTTTGATTACAGTTATTTAATTTTGACGTCTTTAATATAATTTAAAAGAAATTTACTGAAATCTATACTTTAACCTGGTTTCTTACAATCCTTGAAAAATTCTTGAATTTTATTTTGCATACATGGGGCTGGATTTTCTTTGAATTCATGAAAAATTTAAAAAAAAAAAAAAAAAAACTCCAAAATGTACATGAATAACTTTTTGAAAAAAATTATAAACAAGGCTGAGAATTTCATAAAACACTTCTTTCAAAAATATTGGTTTTAAATGAATTCAAAAAACACATCATAGTGAAGAATTTCTAAATCTCAAAAGAATTTTTTGCAAAAATTGCTTGTATTTAATTACGTCAAAAACATGGAGGAACAAAGCTTATAGTCTTCAACTGATGGAAAGAATAAAAAAAGAAATATATTTCAGATGAGTTAGATTACTTAAAATAAAAAAGAGACAAAAATTAAAGACACAATTTCTTTACTGAAGAAATTGATGAATAAACTAGTTGAAAAAGTAGGTAAGGATACAGTCTTTCAGTGCATAACAGAAACAAATAGAAAATTTTCAGAAATTGAAGTTTTATTAGGGCAACTAAACATGAAAATATTTAAAATATTATAGACAATGTTTAATTCATTTGCTTAATGTAAATAAAAGTTGTTAATTTATATCTTTTTCTTGCATTTCCTCTTCATTCTACTTAGCATTTTGTCTGAGCAAGAGTAGAGATTCTTGTGGAATTATTATTTTTTTAAATGAATTTTGCCACAACGAAGTGTGAATGTATTTTTGAATTGAGCGCTCATATATTTTTAAGAACTTTTTTTTTTTTTTTTTTTTTACTTTTTAACTTGTGGGCCTGTATTTATGCATTTCACATACTTTGTAATAAATTGTTTTCACTTTGAATTATATTATTTTACTATAAATTTGAATTACATTCTACTATAGAGGTATGACTAATTGGAAAGTATTAGGCCTTTAAGAAACAATTTAATTTAATAATAGAATTAGATCTACAAATAATGGTGAAAAAAAAGACAATTTTTTTAACTCAAAATGATAGCAAAGTTTTATTAATATCTAATGTTTTAATAAAAAACTAAAAAATAATTTTACGTAATTTCAAAAGATGAAATAATAAAAATTACAGCTGAAACATTTTAAAAACATAGTTGCTATATAGAACTCATTTTAATAAAAAGAAATTAACATTTCAAATATAATAACTGTTTAAGAATAGTAGAACTATCCACATCTAATGTGCAGTAGTGACCAAAATAGTGGAAATCTTTTGGGAAAGTGCATTTTAGAGATTTAATGGTACATAACGGCAATAGTGTTTGCAATAATACTATAAAAATATACATCATTTTATAGATATTTTAATCAAGAATATAATTCTTTTAAAATATGTAAATGTGTATAATTATAAAAATTATAGCAAAAACCAGAAGAAAGTAGCATACCTTGATTTTATTGATCAGGCATAGTTTTCCTGCATTTGAATGTTGCCAGTGACCATGATGTCTTGAACATCCTTTAAGGTCATATTTTGATTTTAGCAGAGTTCAGGTACTGGTGTTATGTTTTTGAGCCAAGAGGAGATCATTTTCTATGTTTTTTATAATTTGTACTAAGATGGTCACTTTTTTATGGGTTTTTTAAATTGTGAAAGCATTAAAAAATGACGCAAAGTATTAATTAATCGCCTAAAAACTTATGTAAAGTTTTACTATTGCATGAACAAGATGTTAATTATAATAAAATGATTAAGAAATTCACTAGAAATCTAAATAAAGGTGATATTTGTAAATTTTTGAAATCAAATGGTCACTGCACAATCAAATTGGTAAAGATACACAACACCAACTGGCGATAGAATAATTAAAAGATTGTGTCAATTTCATAGAAGACAATCTTATAGTATTAGCATACAAAGTGAAGGGGTGCAATTATAATGTGAAGTTGAGTACGAGTATTACCTGACACAGACTGCAGGAATTATCCTCAATGCAGGAATTCTACTAAAAAAATTTTTTTTTTAATTCAAAACAAAGGCTGAAAAGATTAAACTATAGAAAAACCTATGTTAATTGGATGACAAAACAATTTAACTATGTAATTTGGAATGATGAGACCAAAAGTGCACTATTTGGTAACAATAGCATAAAATATGTAAGGAGAAGAATAGGAAGAGATTTCATTTTTGATTATATTTACACCAATTATTAAATACTCAATTAGTATTATAATCTGGGGATGTATGATAAAATTCGTGAGCATATTTAGTATGATCACTTTTTTATTCACATTCATTTCATTTCATTTAAATTTCATGTCAATAATCATTTTTCAAATAATGAGGAAAGTGTATTTGTACAATGTTCAACTAAAACTATTATATTATATTGGGCAACAAATGTTTTTATGTAATAGTATTGTTTTCAATCTATGTTTATAACTAACATTATGGTGAGTTTCATTGTAAAGTTTGTATGTGTGTGATAGAGAGGATTACCTTTAATGTCTCGTAATAAATTCTTGCATATTTGAAAGGGATACATTGCTTACTTTCAGCAATCTATTCAAGTGAAAAAAAAAATGGTAAATTAAAAAAAAAAAAGACGGTCCATTCAAAATTATATTGTAAAGATGATATAATAGTGATTTGCAATATGTCCATACCTCTATTAAATATATTAAGATTTATACATTTCCTAAGTTTCTTTGGGGTATATTACCAAATAAAATTGTTGGAACAACTGTCTGAGAAATAATGAATTTCTCCTGTCAAGACGGAATACATATTCACATTCAAGTTAAATAAATCTCTCAAATTAGATTATAAGAATATTTTCTATGCAAAGTCATGCCATGTTAACATTTACTTCAAGGAAATTAATTCTGAATGTCTGAAATTCAGATTGCACAAAATAATTGAAAACTTAATGAAAAACAATGTGAAAGTTATGAAATATTTTAAATATATATATAGTTATTGGATCTATTATTGATCAGTTTAGTAATTTTTTGTTAGTAGTCAAATGTACTAAGTATTTTTTGTAGAATTTTTCTTCTTTTTTATTATTCTTCATTTAAATTTTTAGATGTTACTATGTTTGTTTTAATTTTTAAAATTTGTTGGCACCTACATGAATGATTAAACAAAAAAGAAATCCTGTTTATACATAATCAACTATTTTAATTTAATTAATTAGGAATGAAATGTTAGATTTATCTATATCGCATATTTTTAATATACTTTATTTTGATTTTTTAGGTTGAAAATTATTTTTTCCACACTTCAAAAAAGAAGTCTGAGGACACAAAGCAGACATCTTCGAAGTAATTATTTATGATTTGAAAATTGCCAAACTTGTGAATTGTTTTAAAGTTTTTATAATTTGTTACAAAAAATTTCAAAAAAGCATGCAGACAGAGTATAAAAAGCTTTTAATTATAATTTTATGCATTGAAGTTATAATGATGTTCATTAATGCATTTAGATTTGAATTTATAACATGATTTATGTATTCTTTTGTTTTTTCCCCTTGGTGTTTTGTCAAAAGAAATAAAATGATTTGTTGTTAGTTTAAAAATGCATCCTTAATAGTAATTAGAAATTCTGTTTTTTAAATGAATTGTTTTCTGCATTGAAATTTGCAGCATTAGAATCAGTCACAAAAATTATTGATATAAGATCGATATGAGATTCCAGTCAAAATTATGAACTCTATTTTTTTCAAAACAATGGATTTTATAAAAATGTTGAAATATTTCCCATCATTCTTTTAATAATAAAGGCCATTCTACTGACTAGACTGTATAAACTGTAAGTACCAAATTTGGTTGATAACCATACATACAACTAATAGAACCACCAATTATGCCACAAATATATTTTGGAAAATGGGAATGTGTATCTCAGAGCGATTATTATAATAATAATAATCGCTCTTAATTATTATAATAATTAAAATAATAATTATTATAATAATTATTATTTTATTTATTTATTTATTTGAAATTTTAATTAAAAACTAAGCAAGATTTTGACATTTTTTTCTGTAGTAAATTCTGAAAATATTTTTACAATGCCAATTTAGTTGTTAGGTAAATTTTTCTTAATTTTTTTATAAAAAATATTGTATATTTTCAATAATACTTTTAGTTACTGCTGTGAAATTCAAAGTCATTTCATTGACACAAGAAATATTTAATTGAATGGTTTTCTCCCTTTGTTAAAAGTTGAAGAAGAAAGATTTTTATTTATTATCTGTTCAGATTATCTGCCAAAATTGCTAAGTGAAGTCTCTATCTGAAAAGATAACATGTAACTTGAGATAAATTAGTCAGACAATTGCATTTTTAATGGCACTATGATGTCATGAAACTGGACTCTATTAGAAAGATTTGTATATCATATAATAATAATAATGAAAAAAAAAAAGGAACAGGAATAAAATAATTAAAGTAACATGGTTTTTGATGTCTATCACCTTGGCTGCCCTGAAAAATGTATGGATGGTGTGAATACACAAGATTGATTATGCGAGTGCATTATTCATTAATCTTGTAAAAGGAAAATACTTTTTTTTTTACCCTTTCTTTTTAATCCAAATATATGTGCATCTAAATGTTATCACATAATTTCTCATCTACCTGTTTAAAGCAAGCTTGGATTCTTTGCATCTCTCTATGTTTAGAAATAGCTAGTACTGACTACATAGTTCTTGCATAATAAAAAATAAGAATTTCAAAATATTTATCACAAAAATGAGTTTTTTTTAATAAAAAATATAATTTGGATAACATTCACAGATTGGCTGAAAACAATCTTCTCAAGTATTATAAAGACTTAAATGTCATATGGCAAGACAGTATTGATTGTCTGAGTTTATTTAATAAAGTTATGTTGTTGTTTTTTTAAATCCAACTTTGCTTCTTGGAGTCACAATGTTACAAGAATTTATTTAAAAATAATTCATTTGTATTCTTACTCTTCAGAATGTTTCATTGGCTTAAAAAATTGTTGTAACTGCAAGAAGGCCTTTCTCAAGACTGAAAATGACAAAACAATTACTTGAAATTTAGTACCAGTCAAAGATTTACTTCCTTAACCCTTTAAAGGGCCATTTTTTTTCTAGTCATAGTATATTAAAATATTTTTAGGCTTGAAATTAGAATAAGAAAAGGGATTTGTTCAGTTTATTAGATGAATTTAATTTGATAATTAATTAATTTGATTAATTAATAATTAAGTAACAAATCAAGACACATCATTTTGTGTAAGATAAAGAACTGAAGCATCTAAATTTCTGTCTTTCTAAAAAAATTTGTCAGAACTTATTCCAACCTACATAATTTCATACAAAGATTGATAAATTTGGTGGGAAGTATATTTCCTACAGCCCTAGAAAGGGTTAAACATTGCATCAAATCTGAATGATGCAAACATACAATAAAAGTAATCTGATATAAAACGTACAATAAAATAAAATATAAAATAAAAAAATTATTTTATCCTATTTGTTTTCATTCCAGGTTGAATTATATAAGTGGATGAAGAAATTATTTTTATTAAATATTTTATTGGTTCTTTCTTTTGGTGTAATAAATATTCAATTCAATGGAAAATAATTTATTTTCCATTTTTTTTCAAATTTGTAGGTATTTATTACATCAATCTGTGCTGTGCAATAAATAGCATTAACATCTTGTTATATGAATTTTGTTTTATGCCTCTGCAAGTCAATTTCTCATCTTTTATTAGACTCATCCTGGATGTACACAATAAAACAGGTGCCCAAATTATTAAAATAACATGACTTTAAAATCTGTCATAATTTGGTGATTAAAATATTTTTTGAAAACTCCCAAGCATCAAGCTGTATGCAAGAAATTAAGCTAAAATTAAGTCTATTCAATATTCCCAGAAAATAGCTGGTCGCTTAAGACTGCTAGCTCTTGATAAAAGTTTATTTAATTACTTTTTCCTCTCCTGTATTGACAAAAATGAAATGCAAGAATGTATTTATTGATGGATGCTTATGTCCTTTATTACATCTGAATAATGGAGAGTGCATCAATTCTTAACTTTACTTGTATTATTTAATTTATATTTCAGATCACCCATAAAATCTGATTCTCCGAGAAAATCTATCCGAGTAAAGAAATTAAAGAAGTTTTCGAAGGAACCTATACCTGGTATAATTTCTTTTCCTTTCAGTTTATTAGAATTTAAATGCATTTTTTAATTTTTTATAAATGTTTTCACCTAAAAACATTCTTTAAAAACTTTATTAATTCTGAATAATTATGCAGTTTAGAATTTTCATTTGATTCAACATGCAATTGAACCGTTTTTATAAATAATGCACTATTTTTTTATTTGAAATTGGCATTTAGCCTGCAAAGAAAATGAAGTTAGTTGTATTATTTCATTATAGTTCAGATATAAACTGTGAAGAAGATTGAGCGCATGTGTGTGTAAACCTCTATTATCTTTGAGCATGTGCCATGTACACATAAGGTATCTCTTATACTTTATGCTCACAATTATAGGAGCAGAAATGGCAATTGTGACTTTCGTATAAAAATTTCAAATAAAAATATATTATTAATATTGTATTATTAAACACAATGAAAGGTGCTATCATCATTTGTAGCTCATCATAGCTCATTTGTTTTTATGTGTTTTAGAACAAGTTTAGATCAAAAGACTTATTTTTTTAAAGTTATGTTTGAATGTTTTTGAACACGCCTACTCAAAAATGCATTGAGGTTGATAAATGAAATTCAGTATATAGGGTTTACACTGAAGTTGTGCTTTTCTAATAAATTTTGCATGAAATCCATTTATGGAAAGTTAATTTTCCATGTGTAAACATGCCAACTCATTCAGCCTTCTAGCCAATCAATTTATTTGTCTAGTAAAGAACTAGAATAATTAAATTTTTTTTTTGGGTTTTATCATCAAAACTGTAGATCTATATTGGAATTTTTATTATATCTGATAATGGATTAACCATTTATCAACCTTTTTCTTTTCTTTTTTGCTTGCATTTGAGTGAGTTTGATAAAAATAAATACAGTGATTTAAACAAATGAAATTTAGTATATTATCTGGTCTCCAAAAAAATTTATTTTTCAAATTCTAACCCAATTATGTGAAAGCAATGTCCAAAATGCATGCTCACTGTTCTAGAAATGGCAATATATGTCATTCTTGCTAGCATGTGAAAAGCCGAACAGATGGCACATACTGTTTCGCCACAAAAAGTGGTAAATAAATAGAATTTGAGTTAAGATTGTTTTAGTAAAATCACTCATGAATAATAACATTGTGTGCAATTTTACCTGAAAAAATAAACTTCCATGTTGAAACAGAAGTAAGCCTTAATTTGCTTGTAGTCTTTACATGAAAAGCATTTAGACATTAAACATTTTACATAGATGCATGCCATCTTCACTGTTGGTCCCTGTAGATACTTTATATTCTATAACATTTTATATTTGATACACTATAATTTTTAATAACTCTTTTTTTTCCAAAATTTTTAGAAAATATATTTAATATTGCTTTGACTACTGCTTTGCTGTTTTATATGATTATTATTTATCTAAAAAAATTCACATTTTTGCTGTTTTAGGAGATACAGATTTACATGAGTGTTGTAGATTAGGAAGACCTGCTGATTTACTTACTGCTCTGTATGGGAATAAAAAGAAAGATATAAATGTAAAAAACAGTGCCGGAAATACTCCTCTTCATGAAGCTTGTTTAGCTAGTAGCTATCTTTGCTCTAAATTTTTGATTGAAGAAGCGGGTGGTAAGATAAAAATTTTAATTATTGTTTGTTCCTCTGAAGATTATTATAATATTTATGCTTATTTAAGTATATAGATTGATTGCTGTATATATATATATATATATATATATATATATATATATATATATATATATATATATATATATATAATGAAATTCAAATATTAAAACTGATTAACTGGTATGTGATGTGGTATAGTAAATGGAAAGCAAAGAGATTATGAATAGCCCAGCTCTTTTTTTAGGTGGTGGTATCTATGGCGGATTTCTTACAAGATAGTTGCATAGGGGAAATGGCTTAAGTGGTGGGGCACAGGCAGATCTATCAAAAGTTTTAGTGTAATTGCCAAATTTATTCAAAATACATACTCCATGAATTACAAAATATTAGTACTACAGTGTTTATTCATATTGAAATATTTAAATCATTATTAAATTAATTAAATAATTGTTAATTGCTTATTGATAATTTACAGAAAAATTAATTATTAATATAACTGGTTACTTTTAATTCTACTGATAGAATAAATTACAAATTTTTTATTATTATATTTATTCAAAGATTATTTCCCATTCATTTACATATGAGTTGTCTACTGATGTCTGTTATGCTCTTTTAATATCTAGGAAATTTCTGTTTTATATTTTAGTGACTCCTAATTTTTTTCTTATGTCTTCAAATGATGAATGCAGTATAAATAAGAATTAATTATTAAAAAATTTCAAATGCAAAGAAGTAAAAATGTTAACTCATTAGCTGCCACGATCCACATTTGGGGATTTTAAAATTTTAAGTACAGCATTTGGCACCAAAAACATATTGGTATGGCTGATAATTTAGTTTTATTCATCAGATATCCATCAATATTGTATGTAGAGAAAAGTGTGTATTCTGTGCTTCGTTTCTTTATAACAAACAATTTTGAAATTAATCTGTAAGCTGAACAGAGCAGAATCATCAAATTTGAAGCATTGGATTTTTTGATTTGGTTTTATATTATAATGAAATTCTATACATAAATATGTAATTTAGAATTTATAGTAATGATCTGTTATTTACACAGTTTTTTTGTTTCTATTGAAATATTCATTTTATAACAATGCCCTTCTTCAAAAATATCAAATATTTTCAAACTGAAATATAATTTGATTATAATTATGCTGTTACATAACTTTTTATGCATATGTATATATATATATATATATATATATATATATATACATAATTTATCTGGCCAAAAAATTGGCAATTAATGGGTTAATATAATTATATATTTACTTGCAAAAGGTACTGTAAGTAATGTAATATATATATAATATAACACTGTTTATGAGCCTTTCAACTACAATTTAATTAATCTATAGCATCATATTTGAGAAATTGTTAGTAGAATAAAAGTCTGTCTAGGTAAGAATATCTTCCAAAATGAATTATATTTATTTGTAACTAAACAAATCGTCAATTAATATTTTTAATTGATTTTTCAAAAAGTTTAGTACTTTAATTATTTTTATATGATATACATATTAAAAAAATAGTAACATACATATTTTAATGAAATCTTTAAAGTAAAAAAATATTAACCTAAAAAGCCATTAACATGCTAATTAAATCAAAATTTGTAAATATTTGGCAATAAATTGGTTTTAATTAACGCTTTTGTGGGAAGTATACATGTAATGCAATTTCAGTGAAATATCGCATGGAATATGTTTGACCATTTATCCATTTCAAGTTGCAATATATTTTTCTAATATTTTTGCATTAATGTGTTCAGGTATCATGTTAAACAGAACTTAAGAAAAGAATGGGGGGCAGGAAGGGGGGAATCAGAAACTGAAATAGTTTTAAGAAAGCTCTAAAAAATGAAATTTACTTAATCAGAAAATTACATCACAAGTTATTTTCTCATTAAAATTGAAGAAATTTTCATGTGACAATTTTTTTGTTAAAGTTTATGATGACACACACACGCACAATCCATTCACCATTTGTACTTGTAATTGATGATCATAAATGAAGAAAAAAAGTCACATTACATACTAAGTGCTATTTTCCTTTGTTTCTCTGCTGTATACTTCACCAAATTCATTTCTTTAATTTATAATCTTGTAGTTAATCATATTCCTTTACTTTGTAACTTGTGGCTGTGTTATTATGTTTAGAAACAAGTTTCTATTGAATATCATCATGGAAATGCTGTTAATTTTTTCAGTTATTCTAATAAATAATTTAAACAGAATTCTCAAATATGGGGGGGGGGGGTATCATTTCTAAGGTAGTAAGTACCTTTTTAGAAAATTCTAATTTTGTAAACCGTGTATGATGACTCATCTTAGAATTAATTTTACTGTTTTTGCTGCTCATACAAATTAGATCCAATTATTCTGTATATTTTTGCTATTATGAATTCACTAAAAGAAAATATTGTACTGTGAATGATGCTGCATATAAATGACATTCACTTCTTTGCATAAATATGTAGAATTTCTTCAAGCATTTATCTGAATTACAGTTAACAATATTATGCTGATAGAATGTGTATATTGGGAAAAATTATTGCATATGTACCAAAATCTTTTTAAAACAAGAAACCAGAATTAATTTTTATATCCATGATTAGAATAACTTGTGAAAACAATTGCATTTTAATTTTTGCTTTTAGGAATATCTTGGCTGGTATATGAAACTGCTTGCTTCAATGTTTGAGACCCCAAAATGGTCCTTGTATGGATTTAAAATAGCACAGTCCTTATAACTGAGCTTTTATGATTTGAACACTTTTTAGAAGTTTCTGCTATATCTTAAATTATTTTCCCACTGAAATTTTAGGGTGTTCCTTTTTTTTTTTTTTTTTTCCAAATGTAAAGTTAGAAAGTTGTGTTTTTGAATGTATTTAAAAAAATCTATTTAATACAGCAAGAAATTCAGAGAATGTTGTCGTTAATCGAAAATTTGTATTAACTTGTAGTCAAGATCAATTATAAACATAGTTTATTATAGTTTTAGATAAAAAAAAAAGTCTGTGGTCCTCTCAAAATTTTATTCTATGCTCCCTAATAGAATTGTTTCTATCCTTTGTTCCAGCATAAAAATTGTGAACCTAGAAAAGACATGATGGTACTGATGTGCTGATTTTTATTTTCAGTGAGCATCGACTACTTCGTAGTATATGATAGAAAACTGATAACATTTGAAATTCTGATTAGAATAGAAGTATTTTTCTTTAAAGTCTAGTGGGTTTAAGTTATTCAATAAATCTAAAGGATATATTTCTTATCCACTGACTTTTCAATTTGTATATAATCACAACTGTAATAAACTCTGCAATTTCTTTCTGCAGTGTTTCATGAAATGTGTTCATTAATTTTTGTGCAGTTATTTCTTTGGATATAACTTGGCTGTGTTATTGTTTTGATTCTTTTTTAATTTTGAGTAGAGTGTTTTAGTGTAAATTCGGCATGCTAATCAGAAGTAGGCAAAAAAGCTTATCCAATGACACATTATTCATCTACTACATGCATGTTAATTTAAAAAAGGATCTATTGACAATAGGACTATATTCGTTTGTAGTTCAAACTTTATTTGATATCAAAAAAAAAAAAAAAAATCCTTACCATTCTTCTGTTGAAGTATATCATTTTTGCAAGAATTTTCAAATTACCCCATATTCCAGAGCAGTAAATATCCTCACCCAGATGTTTTTTGAAAATGGATTGATTACTTTTTCTTCATAAAGGGCTATTAATTTTCATATTTAAAAAATATCAGAGACATATGCATACTTAAAAAATAATATCGGAGGCATATGCAAAATTTGATAGTATTTTATCATATTATGACATCTTGCTTATGAGCTTGAAATAATTTTTCTGCCTTTTTGTAATTTAATACTCTTATTTTTGTCGTTTAGATAGAACCATTGATTACAGGGCTACTGATAATGAAGGTCGGACTCCTCTTCACTGTGCAGTTTATGTAAATGCATTTGATATAGTAAATCTTTTACTGAATAGAGCCGGTAAGTATATTAATTGATTTTTGAAATATTTATGAACACAGCTGAAATTTATTAATATCTTTATTTTGTTCTCATCAACTTTAATCATTCTTTCAGAGTTGTGACTTGTTAACTTGAAAATCTCTAGATTGAAATGTTGCCATTTACTTTTGATTATATTATAATATTACAATATTAACAATCCCATAATTTTTTACACATTTGTGGAATTTTATTTTAAATTAATAAGTTAAATGGCTTCTTTTTACATCTATTGTACAGCAATATACTTTTATTTATATCCAAAGTTCTCAGTTGTCAAATTATATAATAAATGTTTGATTTCCAAGGAACTATATTTTATTAAATTTAATCTTTGAATAATATCTGTATATTAAGAAAATTGATTACTTTTTTAACCTAATATTTATTCTCATCAATCACTTTATTGTATTAAAATTTAATTACAGTTATCTGCCAACATTTTTCAGCTAATATTTGTATCAAGTTCATCAATATAACTTGATTTACTTTCATTGGAAGTAAAATTTCTCCATACTTTTATTTAACTTGACTTTTTCATGCTTGTAAGGATGAAGTTTATGATTGATTTGTCATTCACTTTCTGAAATTTTGTATTGTTGCAAGTTTTTGATCACAATTCATTATTTAATATATTAATTAATTAATAAATAAATGTAAATTATATTTGCAAAAAATAAATTGATCATAAGATTTTATTATATTTAAAACAATTATAATTTAAAGTAGAGATTCATAAAATTAGATTTTTTTTATTTACTTAAAATGCTTTTGATAAAACTTTTATTATTGTGCTTTAAAAAGTGGAATATAAGTATATTATATTTTACTATTATCAAAAATCTGTGCAGTTTAACAAAAATTCAAAAGCTTGAGGTGTTGAAAAAATATTAAGGAAATTATTATGTTGAATATTTTAATCTGTGAATCATTCAATAAAAAAAAAAAGTTTTTTATGTACTTCACGCTTTTATGGTTTTGTTTTGACACTCAGAATTTTCATAAGAAAAATATATTTTACTGTTTAGTATATTAATAAAAGGCATATTTTAAAAAACTTCATTATTTTTTAGCTATAAATATTTGAGATCATATCTTTCTCACATCCTTTCTTCTTATAGGAAATGCCCTAGTTAAATGCCCTGATAATTGGGGGAAAACACCTATTGATTATAGTACTACTGACGAAATGAGAACGATGCTACAAAAAGTTGAATCCAAATTACAAGACCACAATCAGGATGATTCAAAACTTCCTAGTTTGAAAAATTCTCAAGATTATCATCTTTATTTACGAACATTGAAAACCCTTGTCTCAAGCTACTTTCAGATCTATGACTTACCAAAAGTTGAAACGAGTATTAAAACTTTATCCCATGATAGAAAAAAGTGCTATCATTATAAAGCTGAAAGTAACACCATGTGCTTGGAAGATTCTTCCATATTAGACACTTTTGGTAAAGTTGTTAATAAGTTTATTTCATGTGCAGAAGTTGTTGCAAAAGAAGAAAATGCTAAAATGGAATTAAAGCTTTGGCAGACATTTGCAGCTGCATTCAAATAGCCATTTGCTATAAAAATGAAATTTTGTATGGATATGTATATAATTTTTGTTGTATAATTTTTTTAAATTCATGTTGTAATATCTTCATCAATAAGTCTTAAGCAAACAATTTTATTTTTGTTGTTGTATTCCAGAAGGGATCATTCTCAATATTTCTTAATTTCATTTATTTGTGACAAGTCTAAAAACATTGAATTACCACCAGGAAATTTAAAACATATGCTGCAGATAATTTCATATGCAGGAGTTATTGCAAAAGAAGAATGTATTTAGATGTCATTTCATTGGGGTTCATTGTCAACTGCATTAGAGTAATTATTTGTAATATAAATTCATTTCATATGCAAAATATGCATAAATGTTCATTGTATCATCCTTTTAGATCATCATTATTTTTATAACATTTTTTTACTATAAATTTTGTGTAGAATATAATTTTTGAATTGTTTACTGTGTAAAAAGAAAAAAATTATAATAAAATGTTCTGTTTTTGTCAAAAAATAAATTGAAAATAATTATAAACAAAAAGAAATTTTATTTGATACAAAGAAGAATGAATTATACAGTATGTGTATATATGTTAATTATATTTTTTTACTGTTATTTTTGAAATATTTTTATTATCTTAATTGTTTAGGAAAATATTTTTACAAAGATCATTTGCAGAATATGCCAAGAGGAAACTGTTTATAATAAAATCTTTAATGAAAACGTTTATTAATAAATAATTTCATTGTGGTTATAGATATTTTTCATTAATAATGTAGTACATTAATAAACATTATATCTAGCATTTTTTAATCAATAAATTATTAAAATAAACCCAAAATACACTTTTTGTTAATTTAAAAAATCAAATAAATAATTTTATGAATGTTTATATGCCATTTAATAGTGCAGGATAATATTAAGATTTTTGAATATAAAAGCTATAGTCATTTGTTTTAATCCAAACGACAGGAAACTGATTGTTTATAATATATCTATAGAATTTGTGAAACTTTTTGTCATTTATAGTAATTTCTAATTTTTCTTAAAACAATTTTTTGCAAAAATAAATAAATAAAAATAAAGTAATAATAGTTTCAAAAAATGAGATAATCTCACATTTTTTTGTTTGCACTCTTGCTTGCCTTTTTCTTTTAAAATTTTATTTATCTCTACTAATAATAAATATAAATGTGTTTGTTTTGATGCTTTACAAACCAAATTGTTTGATTTACGACTACCAAAATTGGCATATTTGTATTTTGGTGGATGGGAATGTGCACCCCAGAGCAATTTCTTTTAGGTCTAATTAATTGAAAGTTAAACCTGATGTTTTCCACAATAACTTTTGAAAATATTATTCCTTAAAAATAAATTTTGTTTTGTTTCCAAATTTAAAAAATTACCTTGTTAATGATATCAATTTAGTGGTTGCGCATATTTTTCCAGAATTTTTTTAAATTAATTTTTTATCTGATCACTAATAATAGATTGCATTGTTACCCTAGATTCAGATTGTTTTGCTTTTTTTAAATTGTATTTTCAAATATTTTATTGCATGTTCTTTTCCATTGTTGCAAGCTAAGAAATTTAATTTTTCTGGAGCTAAATAGCAAATAAAAAAGTGAAGTTACAGTGCCTCGAAATTTAAAAGATAGTTGAATGGGACATTTAATAGCAGTATGATGTTATGGGATTGATTTCCATTAGAAAGATTCATTTGTACAATAAACAACTTAAGTAAGGCAATTAAAACAACACGACTTTAATATCTGATAATTTGGCAGAATCATGGGAATGAAATTATATCTTAACAATTTATCTGAAATTATAACCGGTATTTCTAGTGAGCTTGTTAGTTGCTAGAAGCGATCAGTTGATAATTATTTCAGTTTTGAATGTCGATTAACAAATTAAAAGAAAAACAAATTGAAGGAGATTTTCTGTCTCTTTTCTAATTATTTGAGTTTCTATCAACAAGCTAAGTCAGCAAATTAAGTTTTTCATATTTTTTTTTTTTTTTTTAACAATCAACAAGTTTTTCAGAAAAGAATATTACAGTTGGGGCTGTTACAGTTTTCATGATCAAAGGCTTGTAAAATGTCATTATCATAAAATGATCTTTTATAATTCAAGAAATTATAAAAAGAAAAAAAAATATTAGCAAATGAAAATGCAATTGTATTCTTATGACTTCAATTGTAACATGAAAAATTCATTTTCAGGAGTGGGAGTGGGGTGAGGGTATTATATATGTATTAGAAAATTTTAACATTGTTGAGCTAGGAAAAAAAAAATATTGTTTATAGAACACCCTGCAAGAATTGGTAGATTTTAAAGATATGTTGAAAGTCAATAGCATGATCCTCTCATTCAGGGCCAGCCTGAAGGCACCCTACTATTGGTTGAATTTGTGATCAGTACAACTACCGACTGAATTTGTGCTTTAAATTTTCTGTTTATCCCTTTTTTTTGTTGCTGTTGTTTTGCTTTATGCTAGTATACATATTTGTATGTTACCTCATGATTTGTGGACATTTCACATCCACCAATCCAAGGCAAAGTTTAGTGCTTTGAACCACACCCACGCTTGCTGATAGTTAACGCCTACTTCTAGTTCTAATAACTGACAGAATGATTATTTCTAATAAAAAAGATACTAGCTTTATTGCGTACATTAGACATTGTAAGTTTTGTTTAAAGAAATGATTTAAATAATATTCATAAACTGACAAAAGACATTTTCTGAAATATTACAAAGACTTAAATGTGGCTTTCCAAGACTTGATTGTATTCACTCTAGAGGATATTTAAATAATAAATTATTTGAATTGTATTTAAACTTTGTTACTGTTCTGAAATTTTTATTGATCTTAACAATTACCATTACATTGGCTAAAAAAACATCTTCATAATGAAAATAATATAATATTACTTGATTACAGCATTAATCGAGAACAATTTACCTCCTTAACAAATTTTATCAGTTAGATCAGAAATGGGCATAAAAAGCAATTAAATTATGATGACATTATCAATGAATTTGATGGAAAACATGTTTAAAAAATGGAATAAAAATGATTTATTCTGCTGATTTACATATCAAATTTATTATATAAGTTCATAAAGCAGTCGTTTTTGCTTTTTTAAACTATTGTTTTGGTGATTAAAAGTAAATTTTATGAAAATATTATATTTATCATTATCATTTTACTTTTTATTTATTACTATAATTTCCACCATACAATAAACAGAGAAATGATATAAATTATTATTTTGCTGAATGCAATTTGTTTCAAGAATCAACTTAGCATCAGATCCCATTTTTTTTCGGGTTGGCACAGTTCTTATCTATGATTGATTTTATAACCTTTCTTATCAGAGATTGATTTGCAGGGAGAACAAAGATTAATGGGGATAAACTAAGAACAGTTAATGTAAAAGGGATTGGTAGTAGGTTATATAACAAGACTGAGAAGAAGGTGAAGATTTTATGGTGAATAGCATATAAGCCAGTTTTGGGGATTGTGATGCGCAAGGATAGAACCTGGGACCTTGTGGTTCGCAGTCCAGTAACATGACCAGGGTACAAAAGCATATGCTCGTGTAGCGTAGTTGTTGACTGGTTTATATGCTATTCACCACAATTTAAACACTCGAATCGCAGAATATTGATCTGCTCCATAGTTGAGTTATTTGTTTTGAAGACTGAGTAGATAGCTAGAATGTTATTTTCTGTATTGAACGAATTTTTCTGTTCAAGAATGTGATTCTTCCACTTTTTTTTTTTCTTTTTCTGTCTCTCTTTTTCTTTTGTGTATGTGTTTTTTCATTTTTTCTCCGTTTTAATTTTATTTTGTCAACAAAATTTTCTGCTTCACATCACAACAAACGAAGTCTTCCCACAAAATCTGTAGTTTATAAGGCTAAAAATTATTTAAGACTTTCCACTTCAACCCAAAGTCAAGATTGGATGTCATGAAAAAATTCCAAATACATATATACAGGAAGCATGTGGTGAGTGTTCAAGAACATTGCAGAAGATGCCTTTGGATGATTTCCTGTTGCAATCTGCTTTGGCAACTAGTCTTGTTTATCAGAAGCATTCTCTTTCTTTGACATTAATGAAAGGTCTTCCTCATGTGGTGCCTAAAATAATTAGTGTTGCAAAAAAGTGCTTATAACTTGGAGGTATGCTGCCAGTTTACGGTAACCTCAGTAGAAGGAATCAGTGGATGGAAGTTGAACAGTACAGACAATTTTCACTAGTATCAAAAAGAGCACGTGCCATGTTCATATGTTTTTACTGACCTAAAGGTGAGGCTAGATTAAATATGAACTCGGTCGTCAATTCAGAAAGAAAAAGACTAAGCGTGGAGTCGTTTGATACCATATTCAGACTGTGAAATATGAGTTTGTATCTCAAAAGAAATCTGCCGCACAACTGTATAAAAAGAAGGATTTTCTTAAGATAAAAGTGGTCAAAAATCTGTGAAAACATGAATTCAGCAGCAATAAACTACAAAACAAAAATTCTTCGCAAAAAAAAAAAAGTTTTTGAAGTTTGTGTAGTGAAGAAGTAATAACTACGTACTACTCAGATTGAAACATTTGCCCAAAATCTTTTTGCAACCTGTCTCTCTATTAAAATTCTTTTACCTTTTCCTCATCGATTTATAAAGATATTTTAGAACGGATAGATTATTTGGAAAAAGACTAATTTTTTATTGTTCTGGGGGGATAATTTAACTGCCTTTTATTTAATATCGCTTCATATAAAATAACATGCATGTATTCGTAATCGTTTTTAATTAATCCATGTTCTAAAAATAATTTTCTAGTCACTCGAACTCGGTCTTCTCTGTAACTTTAACTCCGCGTTGCTTGGTCTATATTTTTTCCACACAGAACCAAAACGCTAAATTAGCAACTTCCTGTTAAAAACCTTATAAGTTCAGAACAATTCTTACGCTTCCTTTTTCCTGATTTTTAACTTCCTTATCGGTTCGCTGCTCTGTATTCGTTATTGTTCTAACAAAGAAATTTTGACAAAAAATTAAAAATTGGATTATTTAAATTATGAAGAATAAAAATCGTTAAAATATCTTTAAATTATGTTTTATGCATTTTTGGTCCAATTCTCTCTCACTCTCTTTTGTTGGTATTCTTTGTGGAAATAAAAAGGTGTTTTTTTTATAAATATATAAAATATTACAAAATATTATAATACCTATATTATAATAAAAATATTTAATTAATTTTATACAGTTAGTCAATATATAATTGAAAGCAGTATTTCTGATTCACAAATAAAGTATACAGTTAAAAAAAATCACTTGACCACGAATTAATTCCGATCTTTTAACAGTTTGCTTTAAAATAATAGTTCGTTAAATTATAAAAACACCGGAATTTGTTATTCTAGTGTTTTTATACTTTCCCCCACAAAATATTTCTAAGAAATAGAAGTTTCACATTTTATTTATCCATGCCGCAATTTTAGATCGTTAAGAAGTAAATATGAAAATCAAATTCATCTTGAGCATTTTAGTTTACATATTTTTTGGAATTCAAAGTTTCACTGGTAATAAACATGAAAATGGAAGTCGGCGTAAGTGTATTTTATATTTGGTTTTTTAAAGGATAAAGGTTTTTTGGAAAATTTTGATTTATTGGAAATGCATGCCTACGCTTACTTTCGGCTACCTATAGATTTTTAAAGTTTATTTTTATTGTGAATGTTCGTTTTAGTTTAGACATTCTTGAAAAATGCGATAGAATTCTGAATAGGGTCGTTTAAAACTGTTGGATTATTATTCTTCTTGTAATGAGAGTTCCGTTTTGTTATTCAATGTTGTCATAAATATTTTAAATAATTAAGGACACATTTATAAATTTTCAAAACTTTTATTATACTCTGTATTTCCTTATTATATTTTATAAATGAATGTCTTTCATCATCTCTATACTGTCGGATTAATGTATAACCGGTATTGGCTTATGTATGTGACTGATAGATAGGTTGGATAAAAAAAACTATGGAAATAAAACGCTTGATATATAGAGATTCTGTAAATAGCTACTCCACTCATACAATTAAGAATGGTCTTTTGTAAAACTAAATAAATTCAAATTTTTTATTCAGTCCATTTTTTTAGTTATTATTTCAGTACAAGTAAAATAAAAAATTATTGTATCAGAATGGTGTCCAACCAACTGTTTGAATAATCGTAAAGATTATAGTCACAGGAGCATGGAGAGGTGTTATGTATCAGAAAGGAAGTCTGAAGATAAAAAATATTGTACACATTTTAAGGTAAATTTTATGTCTTAATATAATTATAAGAAATATAAAATTATGTACATTTTATAATATGGGATATGTATCAAATGTATGAAATAAGAGAAACATTAAAATAAAAAAAAGAGACAAATTCTTGCAAAATAAATAAGTAAAAAATAAATAAAGAAGATTCCAAAAAATAAAGAAGATTCAAGTTCAAAGCACCGAAGCATGATAATACATTAGACTTGATTAGTTCATTTTTATGTTATTTCTGAAATTGTCTTTATTTAATTGTGCTAAAACATGCTTGAAAACGATTGTATTCAATATCGGCACAATGTGTGCGAGTTTAAATCTTGTAAATGAAATGCACTGCAATAAAAATATTTTTTTAAATAACTATTAAAATTAGATAAAAGTTGATTGGAAATAAAATTGGTATCCTTGAAAAACTTTTATTTTGAATTTTAAAATGAATTTTTTGATTAGATTATTTACAAATTCATTATTTTTATTTTTTGATTCCTCTGTAATGTATGTCGCAGACTCATTTTTTTTTTTTAATTGTCCAATCTTTTCTCAGATCCTAAAGTGTACATCACCGTTTCATCAATCGCAACAAGCTATTTCTTTCAACCCTGCCTCAGAAAAATCATTCTAAATTATTACAATGCGGACTGCGAAAGGATTGCAAGATCTTTCCCTTTCGTCGGACTGTACTCTCACGATCCCAGACTGAACCATCGAAACCACTTGGCACTTCACAAACCAATCGCCTGTCCGGATGGAAGATTCGAAACCAACGTTTCACTCCCTTATTTCGAGTTTAGTACTGAAGATATTGTCTCTAAATGTCTTGGGTTCTGGGTTGCCTATGTGGAAGCTGGAAGCGTGGTGCATTCCAGCTGCCTTCTTACACATCCTGATTGGATGCATAATATCAGTGATATGATTGGTCACAAACCTTTGAAATCTCTTATGATCCCAGGTACGCATGATTCGGGCTGTTACATGAGATACGACCCTTACAAAGATACTGTGTACGAAAGATATATCTTTACTCAGGAAGAATCAGTATTCAACCAGTTGGTGTATGGTATAAGATATCTGGATTTGCGGATATGGCACGAAGGTGCATCTCAAAAAACAAGTAGAATTTTTATTACTCACGATGTCTTCCATCTTGGTCTTCCAACACTTGAAAATGTTCTTCAGCAGGTAAAGGATTTCGTTTCTGTTACTAAAGAAATAGTTGTTGTCGATTTCCACAGGAAAATAACCGGATTCTTCAAATCTTTTGAATTGGAAGATTGGCAACACAGAGACGTTATGGAACTCGGTAAAAGGATATTTGGGAAATTTTTGATAGACTATAAATATTCAGACATGCCACTGGATTTTTTGTGGAAAATCGATAAACGGATTCTGTTTGCTTACGGAGAGTATAATAAAGGATTTGTTGAGGATTCTATTGCCTTCAATGCACATCACTGGTGGATTGATACTCATAATGTCACAATTCTGCATAATTATCTCGTCGGTTGTTGTTCGTATAGTTATGACTTGACGGCTACCAACGCGATTCTGACACCTAATATATGGTTCAGTCGAAGAAGATTAGCGAAGTTAGCCAACTCCGTGATAGATAACTGGTTTCGAAATGAATTATCTTGTTCTAATGTGATTCTAACTGATTATTTTCTGGGAAATAATGTAATTGAAATTTCTATAAATAGAAATAAAAATAAATCTTTTAGCTTTTATTTAAAGCTCTCTAGTTTATTTCTTTCTTCATATACAGGATAATCATAAAAAATTATCCTGATATAACGGGTGTTTCAAAAATGACCGGTATATTTCAAAAATCAATAAAAGCGATAGAAATATACCGTTTATTGCAATATGCTTGGGACAACGGTAAATTTTCAGGCAGACACACTTGCGAAATTAGTTACAATTTACAACAACAGATGGCGCTGCAGGCGATTTGAAAGATATAGAAGAAACCGCATTCTGAGTTCGCCTTTCTGTAAGTCGTCTTTCTGCTTTAAGCGTGTGCTATTCACAGATTGCAAGTTTGTTGTGAAAAAATGGTTTATTCCTTAGAACAAAGGATTTTTCTGTTGTTGGAATTCCTCCGCGCAGAACACAGTGTTGTGGCAACAAGACGAAGTTTTCAACGAAAGTTTAATGTAACCAAAGAGCCGAAAAGCGATACAATAAAGGATCTGTTTGAAAAATTTTGAAATCGCTAGACATGAACACCTGCGACTTCTTTCTGTGGGGACACTTGAAAGATCAGGTGAATCGTCACAATCCAGAAACAATTGAACAACTGAAGCAATACGTCTGTTCTGCATGTGAAGCCATCCCGCTTGAGACGTTTTAACACGGGTTTCTGCTCATTTCATTCTGAGACTACGCCATGTTATTGCTGCTCATGGTGGATATTTGTAAAATATCGTAGTTTAGATTTTTTCCAGACTGCAGCGCCATCTTTTGTTAAAAATTGTAACTATTTTCGCAAGTTTGTCTGCCTGAAAATTTACCGTTCTCCCAAGCATATTGCAACAAACGGTGTATTTTTATCGCTGCCCGTTTAGTTTTTATTGATTTTTGAAATATACCGGTCATTTTTGAAACACCCGGTATAAGTCCTTAACTATCATACCATTCACAGAAACTGAATGAAATTTTGGTTTAAAGCATTTTGAGTTACGCACTCAAGAATCATATTATAAACAATAATTATAGCTAAATTATAACTACCCTAAAGTTAACAATCCAAGTCATACAGCACAACTTGCTTTTATAAATACATTTAGAAATAAAAGCGTCTCATTTGTCAAAAGGTGTATACCAATGTGTTTCTTTCTACTGCATTCTAGTTTCGTTCATTTTAATCATTTTGAGAATAGGAAGATGTTTATGACTTTTTCCTAGTATTCGACTTTTGTTCTTTTCCCCTTTTATCTGAGTTGTTTCTCATGAAATGCTTGCTGAAGGATATAGAATTTATCAATGAATTTTTTTCTTTATTTTTGATTTAAGGAAGGAATCGTTCTGCACAATTTCTATAAAAAAATCAGCATTCGAACATTGAAGCTAATTTTATGTTATCGTAAGGAATATCTTTATTTTGGGATAAATAAGATTTACGATCCAAACCAGAATCGTTTTTACATAAATTCCGCAAAACATGTAAAAAATTTTTTCCTTGTAAATTTCTTTTAATAATGATTTTTTGGGATATCGCGAAGGAAAATGTGTGTTGAATAGATGTAGAAATGAGAAATTCGTTGATTTTTTAGGTAATACAACATTCCATGCAGAAATGTTCTTTTAATAAAATTGTAATCCAAATATTAAACACGGCTTCTTAATCTGAATTATATCAGATAAGAATATATTTAGATAAGAAAATATATCTCATATATTTTGGTATAAAAAGTAAAAATGAACACATTTTTTTTAAAGTGGCATTATCTAATATTAATCAAAGACAAATCAAAGCTTGCAATAACTTATTTTATGTTTAAACACAAATTTTTGAAACAAAAAAAATTATAATTCTGTATCAAATTTTTTTTATTTTATACTAAATGTGTCTGAAGAACTTTTTGTTTATTCATATGTTGCATTTATGTATGAAAATAAATGCAATAATTATAATAGCGATTAGAATGAGATATTACCACCCGATTTACAGACGTGCTTCAAGTTTTGGACCAGTTACTGAAAGAAAATAAGTCATAAATGCTTCATTACTTTTTTTTTTTTTTTTCAATTTAGTGTAAATAAATAAGAACATCGATAGGTGCTCATTTCTATTGGATTTTCTTTATGCATTTTTAAAATTTACATATAAATGTGAGATTATCTATTAATTTTTATTAAACTCCTTTCGAAGTAAATTGCGGTTAATTTTTTCTTTTTACTTCTATAAGCATTCATTTTTTTCTGGGAATTTTTATTTGTTAAGACTGATTTAACCACTAAATAAATAATCGACGATGCTTTAAATGTAATCAACATAGCAGTCCTGCTTTGGTGAAAGTAGTATGGCTGTCGTCAGTCAACCTGCTAGTCGAGAAAAACAATCGGAAATCGTTTGTTTTTGAATAAAGTTGGTTTCATACTAAACTGGCAGATTTACGTTTAAAGCATGGATCCATTTTTGTTATGTGTATATATAACAGCAATATATGTAACTTTGAAATCTTAATACAATTTTAAATTATGAAATGCCTCTGCAAAAAGTTTAATACATTTCGACGATAGCACATTATAAGGAGAATCGATATGATACGTTTAATACTAAAAAAAAAATATGAAAACGAAATCACGTTATTGCATCATTAAAAGATACATTTATTCAAATTTTGCAGCTAATTACTGGAACTACACGATTGAATTAAAATACCTGGAGCAATATTTTCTGTTTCTTAATCAGTATTCTTGAAAGAATTAAAAACTTCACTGCTAAAAATGTTGAAAATACATTCATTCGGGGATTTCCGGAAGTTTCTTTGACATTAAACAGTTTTTAGATATATATTTTTTTCTTTTTTGAATTTGAGCTTTTGCTTCACCTCTTGCAAATATGTAATTTTCGAAAAAAAAGATTCAAAATTTTATGTTGGCGAGGAAAATATTTCCTTTATTAGAGAGTATGCGAGTTCAGTTTTGAGATTTTTTTTTTTTCCCTCGCTGGTTTAACCATATATCCTATATCCTATTATATGTATTTTTATGCATTTGTATTTAAAAAGAAATTTATGAGAATTCCTCCCCCCCCCGAACTGTCGATTTGTTCTAGATGCTCTTTCAGGACATACTCGAATGCCTTTGAATAGAGGAGGGGGGAAGAAAGTCTCCCAACCGTTATGAAATTTTAATGTACTAAAACAATTATACTCAGACAAATTTTATTTTTTTTAACCATATAAGCCATAATGAATTTTATATTAAAACCTATTACTGCAATAATACAGGGTGTCCCACAAGGTATGCAGCGTCTAATATTTACAAATTCGGATAGTATATTTACAATTCGGATATGCGGGTAATTAGATTAGGACGCTATATTCGGGGGACCTCATATGTTATACATCAAAATATCCTGTATTTTAATACGTTTTTGTAACAATACCTTGAAACTCAAAGAATGTCTAGGTTTTTTCCAGCCCTTACCTCGTGTTCCCAACATTTTTTACGGAACACTAGATACAACTTCTGCTTTCTTAGCTTTCTATAGCTGATATGTTCGGAAAGTATAAAGTGCTAACTAGCACATCATTTAATGCCCTCGTCATCTGACTGAGGATTAAATTAATCAGTCCCGAAAGAGCTGAGAGAACTGAAAGAGATCAAAACTGAAAGAGCAAGATGAGATGTTAATATAACTAAGATGAACCAAACCTAGCTTTTACTGTTTTATATCACGAACTCTCATAACAAAGATTCTTTTCTTGATATTATCCAAAAATAAGAAATCGAGGGGAATGTAATCAGGAGGGTATGGAGCTTATGGTTATCCTTCTTAATATATCAATTAGGAAATTAGTCATCCAATGTTCGAAGAACAGAATCTCAAAGGGTGGTATTTTTATTATCTTTACGAATAATGAATTGTGCCTATAGCAACGTCTAAACTGCCTTTGAACAGAAATAATCGATTTAGATCTTTAAATCTATATGGAGACTCGATCTTTTCCCCTCGTCAGTGAATTAATTTTCTTTTCATTTGATTCCTCTATTTAAATTTGCGTTCTATTTTATTGATTGCTAATGTGCTTGGGTGTTCAAACGAAGTCACCTAGATGAAAGAATTCAAGTAAGAATAAAGTACTTATTAAAAAATTCAAGTAAGCGTTTAAACTTGCTTCAGTATTGTCTTTAAAAATACCACATTTATTGTTGTTTACAACACACTGGACCATTTGTGATCGATGCAATGGCTTGGAATAATTTTTTTTATCGCACCAGGATTTTTAATAAGGCATCTTTTATAAATATCATGATTTCAAGGCATACTTCTCGCATTGCTGGCTACCATCGATTAGCAAAATATGGTTGCAGCACTTGAATTAACAAGTGCTTATGTATAAAAATTTTAATTTTTTCTTTTTGTAACTGCGAAGTTCTTGAGTTATTTTTCTTATGGAACATTCCAGGAGAAATCGTAAAGGCTACGCTACAAACCATGTTGCCATAAAATCTTTTAAGCTTCTGTGGCCGAAGTTCAATTCAAAGTTTCTGTATGGAACTCAGTGACCTGGTGGTAAAACTTAGGAGCTAAAGGCTCCAATCACAAAATTCCATTGCATCGAAGAACTTCTGTGTAAGAGAGCTTGACACACGTCAAGCATACAGGGCTCAGATATACCCCTCCTCACAGGTATGGAACAGAAATTTCAATAGGGGAAGCCAATCCTTACATTTGACCATAATTCAAAATTGTCAGGCCCTTACAAGAGCAATTCTCGTTTTTCTTTTAAGACGGGGCGGGGCGTTCACATAACTAAACTGAAAACGTGCTTTTATATCATACGGAAATGTCATTTTAAAAAATGGAGGGCAAATTTTTCTGTCCCTTCCTCGTGCATTGGAGTTCTTATTTTACTTGAGATGTGTGTTCCGATGACAATGCAATAGATTTAATGCTTTTAAACTTAATATTCGTTAATCTATTAATATTAACTCAAATTTGATTCCGTATTGAAAGAGCCATTTGGCAGTAAATTTTAGATAGTTTAAAAGAAAATTCGAAACTTGAAGGGAAGAATCTTTCCTAAAATTGTTTTAAGCCTGATTTGTCTATCTTATTTTATTTTTTAAATTTTCGCATTATTTAGATCACGTGTACACACAAAAAAATGTATTTAATATTGTCGTGAACCGTGAAGTACAAATCCATTAACTGTAACATTGAAAAGAATGATTCTAAAATATATTAATACACATTTTAGTCAATTTAATAAATAAATGAAATTTTTATTTTTGAATTTCAAAGTGGTGCAAAATAATTTTTATAGTAAAATATGCTTTGGTGTTACTGAAAAAAAGAATGAAAATTTTGATTTATTTTTAATTAAAATTCTAAATAAAACTTAGAATACCCTTTTTAAACGAGTTCTTGCCACCAAAGAAATAAATAACTACGTTCCAAATTTCGTTCAACGTTTTGATCTGTAGAGAGTTTTGATTTATTTTTTTCAGTATATATGTGGCATTTCGCAACTAATATACTGCAACTGGACAGTTTTATACATCGCTGCTAGAGAATAGTATTGAACCATCTCTGCAAGCACAGATGTGTTTTATGAAAACTATTTTCATGCAGGATGTAATTCCTTCATACGGTACCACTAATGTTAAGAACATACTTAGAAGGCATTTTACAAGATTATATGTAACAATAATCCTGATAATAAAGATGAAAGTTTTTGTTGGCGCTGTACAGAGCAAACTGTTGCTCTAAACCTACCAAACTTGGTATTTATATACTTTGGCGAGTGGAAATATGTACATTGGAGATATATTTTTATTTTATTTTATTAAAAATCAAGCAAAATATCAAGGTTTTTTTGGGCGGTAACTTCAGAAAATGTTACACCATAAAAATAATTCATACATCCTCTTAAAATTTAAAAAGAAAATCATCTTTACAATGATACTAACTTTCTGCCATATTTCATAATGTTTAAAAAAAAAATTTGTAGCACATTTTACAACGATTTCTTTCACTGTTGAATTGAAACGTAAATCGTTTTCTTAGGCTAGTAATATTTCATCCTAATTTCTTTTTTTTTATTTCAAAATCGTTGATAATCAATATATGAAGATTCTGCTTATTATCAGATTTTATTTATTTCAGATGAATAGACAGGGATATTTACATACATGAATCGATTAATTTTTAGTAAGTAGACCTTGTTTAGCTTTTTTTTAAATTAAAAATCTGGAAATAAAATAAAAATGGTAAAAACAAAGGACGTTGAGAGTAAAACGATTAACAAATGAAACCGCAATGAATATCAAAAGAATGAAAATTCTGGAAAAAATCACTGAAATTTTTAACTTTAATACGAATGTTATTAAACTTCGAATTTACTAAGAATATTTATATCAGTGTCTTATAGTTTTAAAATTTTTGCTTTCACCTTTAAATTTTTTTGATAAAAGAATCAAAGCCAGGTTTATTTGACTGCTTTAACAAAACACATTTTAAAGAACTTTTTTTTATTTTTAGTATTATTTGTTTATATTAGTATTGTACTTAAGGTTACTCAATTACTTTATATAAGGAAAGATTAAATTTGCGAGATATACTTTTACCATAAAACTGTTAACTAATTTTCATCCAATAGATTAAAAATCGTACTTATGAAGAATGGTACAGCGTCGTAAAAAAAAAAAAGAACAAAGGTAAGATTCTATTTTTTTAGTGAATTCTCAAAGCTTGTAAAAGAAATTAGAATTATTCATTTGATCAAAAGCGTTTTTAATACAAAACAGTTCACTGAGATAATAAAATATCGATATTGAGACGCCTTTTAAAGCATTTGAATGTACACAAAAATCAATTTTGTTCATCATTGCTAATGAAAAAAAAAAATCATTGTTAATAAGGAAAAAAAAAAAAATCATTGTTAGTGAGAAAATTATTGATTATGTTAAAAATCTACAGTTGCAAGCAAATTGATTTTTATATAGATTTACGGCCGCAAATTTATTCTCTGTTGTTGACTTAAATAATCGATTAGATAAGTGAGTGGTGTAAGAGCTGACACGCGCCATTTTGTTAAGCAAACATTCTTCGCATTTTAAGCTGCTGCCTGACATTTTATAACTGACCACAAATTACAAACATCCACTTTATACGAAAAATTTTATTTCTTCGTTCTTGTTTGAAAAAAAAACAACATAAACGATATTTTTTGCCTAAAGTAAGAAAATCTCCACGAATCTGTTAAAGAAGTTCTTAAACATTTGCTTTCAAGATTTGATTGATAAATAATACTGTTGAAGTAGATATTTTTTAATCATCAAAAGATGAATTCAACGTACAAGTTCATGTTTATCTTGTTACACTGTGGCATGATTTTTCCAATCAATTTCGACTCCAAAACGAAGAATTCTGCAAAATTCTGTTCTGTTACAATTCTGCTGTTCAATGTGATTCTGACATCAATTCAGATCTTTATGATAATTTCGGTTTCTAAACAAGCTTACTCGAATGACATTATTATCTCCTCATCAATGCTCATACATTGTTTCATTGTTCTTGCACATCGCTTTATTCTTATCTGTAAATTTAACAGCTTGAAGAATATTGTTAAATTAGTGAACAAAACTGAAGCTATTAGATTGTTAGGAAGAATCTTCTGGATTAAAACGTTCGTATTAACGATTATTGCAATTGAAGTTCTTCCAAAATTTGTAATATTTGAGGTTATTGATATATCTCATTTTTTAAACGGATATCACTTTTCCAATCCATTGTATAATACCATTGCGGGCGTGGCATATCAATTTTTTATTGCTTTGTTTCTGACGATGCCTGTTAAAGTCTTTGCAATCTTTTACACAGCCATCTGTCTCGATATTAAATGTATAATTCAGAACTTTGATTTTCGATTAAGCACAATTCGTAATATCGATTACGAGGAATTTTTGTATTCATATTTTAAAATTAAGTCCACTGTTGACCATATAGACAAAGAACTCGGGTTTTTTGTATTTAATACAATCGTTTACAGTTCCTGCTCTATGTGCTTTTCTGTGTACACCTTATTCGAACCAAAGATTCACAATGGAAATAATTTGCAAAGAGCGGAAGTATTTTTGATGTTTTCCGTCAACTTCATCTTGCTAATTTTTATGATTGTTTCAGCGTCCAAGGTGTCTGAAGCATCCCAAGAAATTGATTCCAAAGTTTTGGTTATGCGAGGAACCGGAGAAAAATCGAAATATTTTGAGCAAAAATTTATCATGTTAGCAGAAAAAGGAATAGAAATGTCTGTTTGGAGAATTTTCCCTATTAAAAGGGATACTATATTTTGCATAATTGGAATAATCTGCACATATACTTTGCTTTTTTACGGCTTAAGTCCAGTAAAGAGCGACTGTTAAATCGATTAGAATCTGCAATAAAAATTACACAAAACATGAAACTAACAAGAAGCACTATAGTATTTAACTTCAAAATTCTGTGAACGATAACCCGAGAAACTGTAAGATAAGAAGTCAGAGAACTGAACTTCTCTTCTGCTGTCTTTTGTACAACTCCTAACTCAATTGGTTTTTTTTTTTTTTTTTTTTTTTTTTCCTCCCTTTATTTTTTCTTGTTTCTTTTTAAAGCTTGAAACTTACAAAGAGAAATAATCAATCTACTTAAATTTATTTGCCATTTTAATTCAGCATCTAAGGGATCAGATGCATTAAAAAATCGATTATGGAACTTTGAATGCAGGGGTGAAAATTCAAAATATCTCTTGTAAAGTCTGTATTTCTAGGAGTTAATACAAGCGGATTGATTTTTTTTTCTCGCGCATATAAAATTAAACAAAGAGAAAACGCTTCAACTGCCAAGAAACTGAACTTTGAGGTTTTGATATCATTCCTCAGGTTTCAGACATTTATAAATTCTAAAATTTGCGTTCCAATCGAAATAAACATGTGCTAATAGAAGTTGTGAAAGAACATATAAAGAGCTAGAATTTCTAAAACTGACTCAAATTATTATAAGAAATAAAAATTCGAAATAATCTTGGTGCCTTAAAATATGTTTTTTATCATGTGAGAACATGATGTTGTTTTGATTGGGGGGTTTAAAGCTTGTAATCACGTAGGCAATGGATATTGAAGCTTGAAATCGCGTAAGCAATGAATAGCATAAATGGCAATTTTCATCATCTTTTAATCGCATATACTTTTTTTTACCTGCTTTTACCAGTATTGCGTTATTGTTATGTATGCTTCTTTGACAGCAGATGCGTTTTTAAAAGGTTGACGTAGAACTATGGTATCATTTCATCTCAAAATCGGTCGAGCTCCAAACCTTTGTTTGCTAGCAAGAAAAATTGAAAATGAAAGTTTAAAAAAAATTATCATCTTAGAGAGAGAGAGAGAGAGAGGGATAGAGACCGATAGAGAAGTCTTGTGATTGTTTCAAACCGGTTTAAACGAGTTAAGGACTTAAATTAATTAAGACAAATAATGACTTAAAAATAATAATGTTCTCATATGATAACTTGAAATTTGCAATCGTAGATTTCATTAAAAATTTTTTCCAGTTTTTAATTTTTTTTTTCAAAATTCCAATAAATGTAATCAAGAATAGGTGGATTTTTATTATTTTATTTATTCATTAATATTTAATTGTTAGCTGAAATAATTTTTCAGGACTTTAGTAGGTGTCGCTACGAATACATATAAGAAAAAGGGACCCACTGGATTTCATTATGAATAAATATAATAAAAAGTAATAATTTAAATTAACTTTTTATCTGTCATCAAACTCAAGCGAACGTTATATTCTTACTATCAAAATTTGATATTTGGTGAAAATGCAATACAATGAAATTTCACTTGTGTTCAAGAAGATTTATTTCAAGAAATGGGTGTATTTGCCTATTTTGCTACCTTTGAAAATTCTCATTTTGAAAATATATGCTATCGATTCCCTTTGTTCCTTTATACCGATTGATTCTTAAATATTGATTCCATTGATTCCTAGCTGTTTTTTTTCAAAGAAATAATAATATATTTGTAATGCTAATGACTCACAATTTTATTTCAGTTCAATTGATTGTTAATTGTTATTAATCCCATATTTCCAATAAAACAAATAGTTTATATATTTTTTTAAAAATACTTATTGCCTGTTTAGAGGTCTTTCTTTACTATCGTCAAAGAGTCATTTAATAGGAGAAGGACTTAAAAAAATTTCTCTTGAAATTTTATCTTAACTGAAATTTTGAATAAAATATCGATAATATAAAATTCTAACTCTTTATTCAGAGTCAATTAAAAATAATAACTATGCCTGAATTTCGCCTCTAAATTTGAGGCTTAGTTCTAGAATTCATAATAACTAATTATTTAATGATCGATTTTTGAAAGAAATTCCTCAGAAAAGCATAAATTGATATCAAAGAAAAAATTTATGGAAAGCAGATTGTGACAATTTTTTCGATTTTTTTAATCGTCAAGAAAACATATTTCGGAATTTCCTTCGAGTGTTTTATACAAGTTATCTAGCCTAATTGTGGCCCTGAGGGTTAATTTTTACGCCATTAAAAATCAGCATATAGTTTTAACTGCAAAACTGATTTAAATGATTGTAAAAAATTATGTAGATTAAAATCAGCAAAATATAATATTGAAGAAATTATGAAGTTTGAATTTTAGAAAGATAATCTCATTTTTCTGGTAACGGCTTCTATAAAACTGTTCAGTTTCGTATTTCATTTAAAAGTAGACTGATGGCGCTTGACATAATAATCCAATCGAATTGTGCTTTTTCCCAGAAAACAAAAATACATAACCGTAATTTTATAGGTTTAAGTTTTTAATATGGCTATTCAAAACAGGTTTTAAAAAGAGAAAAATCCTTATGTTGGAGTGATTGATTCTAGAAAATTCGAATTCGTGACATAACAGTTTTCGGTTAATGAACTCAGGCTTAGTAATTGAAATGTTATGTGAAATGCTAAATTTAATATCCACCACTTATTTTTTAAATCGACCATTATGATATCTAATAGAATAGCTCCGTTTCATATCTCTCACTTAGTTGACCAATCCATTTTCTAGCTTCGTGGAGAATCTTAACCAAAATACTAGCAAAACTCTCTAACGATTACTCAGTTACTAAAGAGCCATGTTATCATACAGTCACTGCCATGAAGGAGATGGTCTTCTGCTCTAAGGACGGGTGCTCCGATAAGTTAACCATCGAAATGGAGCCTGTTTTATCAATGGTATATTATTTCTGCTTATCAATCTGTTACTAGCTACCTCAAACTGAGTAGAAGTGTCTAGGCACTAAGACTCTTCATACATCTAATTCAAGCAAGAAACCATTTTAAAATGACTTATTTTTCGGTCTTTGATTTCTGACAAAAATATAGTTACAGGCATTTTTCGACGGCCTTGTTACTTTCAAACCAAAGTTGAATTTTTAAAGAAAATAGTGAAAATATTGATCCGAAATTTTTACCAGTCATTCCCTTTTTCTTAAAGGGCACTCAAGAGGAATTCCAAAAATATATCTTGAATAAAAAAATGAAAAACATTTTTCCATATTAGCACTTTTTAAAACTTACTCCTGATCTAATTAAGCTATCGCTACATTTTACAGTTCATTTTATAAGCATTTTCAATGCTTAAAACCTTTCAAATTAAATTTTTTTCTTTAAGAGTAATTTTAAAAAAAACTTAAACGGGAAAAATAGAGTTGAAACTCCCTCTTTATACTATCCAGAAACAGATCCAAGTCCAAACTTATAGGTCAATTTCAGAGAACGAACTCGACAATTTAAGCCCATAAATTTGCTATCATTTTTTTTCTTCTATATTTTGCTATTTTCATTGAAATTCCGAGTTTTATAAAATCAGCTATTTTCTTGTTTTATCTGCTTGTCGTAAGAACACTGATAACAACTTAGATAACACTGATAAGTGATTTTGTTTTCAAGCACGATCTACCAAATAGCAAAACTCAGCAGAAGAGAAATGCACTCTCATAACAAATAAAATCTTTCTATAAAGAATTTTTTTTAAAATTCCAAATATTATTTTTTAGAAAACAGTCATTAAAATTATTTTATTCATTGTTTCAAGGTTAGCTATTAGATTATTTAATGGATGATGTTGACTCTTGTGTACTCTGTTTTAGTTATTATTTTCATTTTTTCAATTCAACAATACTTAAAAAACCGTTCCTGGTATAAAATCCTAAAAAAACTTCCAGGAGCTAAGCCCCACTTTTTATTTGGAAATGTGGGTTGGGCTTTAAAGCTTTATACAAGAAAATCTGCGCATCATCCAGGAGTTTGTAAGTATGATTTGTTTTGTCGTTATTTAAATTTATCCTGTACAATTTAAAGGTATAACGGATTTTAAATTTTATCATATGATTATTATATTGAAAATATCGTCTTAATGCATTAGAATTTTTCCTTCGACTGTTAAGAGTAAGAAATTGTTTAAAATACGGTTAAATATCGATTGTTTGGATTATACAGAATTGGAATGTTTTTAACTTGAATTCGTAGTTAATTCGAAATACGTCTCAGGTTTCTAAATTTTGCCTTTTCATATAATCTTAAGCTATGGTTATTTTCTTTATTCTCTTCTGTCATTATTCTTTAATCTACTCATTTTTAAAATGAGATTATATTTACAATATAATATTATTAAAAAAATTTGAGTATATTAAATGTGGATTGTACTGTTTATTTTCTTTAAACGGATGCTGCATTCAAGATACTGTATACATGTTAAAATGATAGTTTTATTGTAATTATTACTTGAAACGCATACTTTTTAATTAGAATTGTTAGCCCATCTTTTTAAAATTATGTTGTTTATTTATAAATATTTGCACTACGTATTAAAGCTTCTAAAAAATCTTTACTACTACTTTAAATTAAATACGGAGGAATTTTTTTGTCGTACTTTAAAATTAATTTTTTTAAAAAATCCATTTTTAGTCATCTTTATAAAATTTTTATCAGGGCCGTCTTTATAAATCAACAAAAGGATTGTAATGAAAAATAACAATAAGAAAAAAATTTCTCTGAATGGTAATAGAAAAAAGAACAAAGCTATTAATAAGTGAATGTAAGCAAACTGAATTAATTTCGAGCTTCTTCAAAAAAGAAAATAAATAAAAAAAATAATAAATAATAAATAAAGCAATAATAAAATAATAAATAAAAAAATAAAATTGTGAAAATATAAATAGCAAATAAAATATAGTTTTTAAGATAGAGAAAACTGATAAAAAATCTTGTGGATCTGATGCATGAGATAACGTCGTCACCAGATAAAACTAAATCCATGTGCTATCATTATTTACTTTGTAGTTTCCTTTTTCTCCTCTAAATTGTGTAATAGGTTTCAAAATTAAAAGCAGCGATTTGTATAGTTCTACAGCACTGATGATTTATATATTTTATGAAGCTGAAAGTAATTAAGTATGGTCAAAATTTTAATTAATTAATTTTTTATGGTAAAAATCATATACAGTAGACTCCCGATTATCCGCGGTGCGGATTATCCGCGCTTGCCGCACAAAGTTTTTTTTTTTTTTTTTGACTGATTTTTTTCAAAAAGGTGCAGTTTTACAGTTATGCTTTTGTAATTACATAATACATTACAATATTAAAACAGTACATATGTATTCATTTTTCTGTGCATCCTTGACGCCTCTCGTAAATACAAAGCACTTTTCTGTTTTCATTAACAAAATGCATTTTAGGTTAGTTTTGAGTGATGTACTAAAATATTAAGCGTTAGTTAAACATTTCCTGCTGTTTATTTTACGTTTTATTGTACATAAAACGATTTTTCAAAGTTGGAATGACTGTTTTCTCTTTTGCTATACCCGTTTCTAGCTTTTTTCGGATTATCCGCGGCGGCCGCGCCACCCAATTCCGCGGATAATCGGGAGTGTACTGTATATATATATATATGTGTGTGTGTGTGTGGTAAATGTTGTCTATAATATTTAATTCAATGACGGCGTAAAAAAAACGTGTTTATCTAACGGAAACATTAAAAAAAAGGAAAAAAAGATACAGTTGCAGTTACTCGTACATCGCATAATAAATCCGCTTGCAGGATCACGCAGCTTAAACTGTGACGTCATTTTGATGAAAGTAGGTCCATCACACACACACACACACACACACACACACACACACACACACACACACACACACACACACACACACAATAGATTTTAGGCTCACAACCTTTTTGTAAATATTATAATGTGAAAATGATAACTCAACAAGGCAGCAACTAAAGCTGGGTTTATAACTACCAAAATTGGCACATACATACTTTGGAGGGTAGGAATTGTATATTTCAAGAGAGTTTCTGAAAATTAAAAAACTAACAGCCCCAAATCCAAAATACTCCGTTTAAACGATTTCTGTTGTACTGTGGATGCAGAAACTTGCAAGTGAAAATACAGAGGAAGCAGATGACATCATCCCACATGCTGTTTGGCATGGAGAATAACAAATCGGCGGGTTAATTTGCAAATCAGAATTAGTCCTGGTTGGTAAATACGATTGTGAATAAATATTAATTTTTTTAAAAAAATTATCTATACTTATAATAAAGCTCAATGTGTGTGTGTGTGTGTGTGTGTGTTGGCGCTCTACAGGCCAGGTCATTTGACATACAGCTATCAAATTTGGTACATGTATACCTTAGAGGTCGGGAATGTGCACCTGGGGTCCCTTTTTTGAAATTTTAATTATTAATTAAAATCTAACTTTCTCGCCAAAATCATCTTCCATTTTCCCCACCGCCAACTTTTCCGCCAAAAAAATCTTCCATTTTCCCCACCACCAAATGAGTAAGGCTTCAGTTTTTTTTTCTCCCAACAGTAATTTTCGGCGGATTATTTCAAACGATTCTGTTTATTTTCTTAATGTTTTATGCATTTAAAATTAAACATTGTTAATGAATCCATGTTTCAGATTCATTCTGAAGTACTTTTGAATTAAAATAACACAGAATAAAGGAAATTAAAAATGTATAATCTGCATAGCGTTACCCCAACTGGCGTAGAAAAATTCACGCATTTGCGTTACCGTAACTGGCGAAGAAAATTCACGCATGCGCATTGTGTTCTGATTGTTGACATGGCAACCATTATCAACGGATGATTTAAATTATTTTTAGGTTAGTTGCATGCTTTTGTAAGTAAATTGTATTTATGTTAGTTATATATTTTTTGTATATGCTTATAGTTTTAAGTACATCGTTTTTTAAGTAGTTTTTTTTTAACCTGTTTTCAATGATTTAAATTATTTTTAGGTTAGTTGCATGCTTTTGTAAGTAAATTGTATTTATGTTAGTTATATATTTTTTGTATATGCTTATAGTTTTAAGTACATTGTTTTTTAAGTAGTTTTTTTAAACCTGTTTTCGACCGATTATTTTAAACGATTCATTTTATTTTCTTAGTGTTTGATGCATTTAAAATGAAACATTGTTAATGAATCGATCTGTTCATGATGAATCTGAGAAAATTTTGTTGACAAATTCTTGAGATATTACATAAATTAAGAAAGATATTCTTTAGTGCCCATAAAGTTTAAACGCTCAATGACTCTATTATCAATAATCATATTATTAAAAAAATGCTTTGTTTCAGTAAAAAATATTATTATATTAATTGCAGATTAATCAATTAAACTTTAATTTAAAGCATAAATTCTAAGAGGGGTAACAGAAAATTAGAGAGATACATATCACGTTATGACTAAAGGCCTTTATAATATTATGAGTGAATTATATGACTATCAAAATTTGAAGTTTTAAAATATTTTGGTGAAGAATCTATTAAAGTTGGAATTGCGTAAAATATTTAATGGTACGACCGGAGTTTAACCTCCTGCTTGGCGGAATTTTTAAAAATCGCCAACAACGGTTTTGCGAAATGTTCAAAAGCAAAGCAGCAGATGCTCAATTATAGTGCATAATAAAGATTGCCAGCTTTGGCGCGTTATCGCAACTTGGCGATGAAGGGGGTTAAACTCCCGTTCAACCGATTTAATTATTAAAATTTAAACGAACATTAAGATTGGCGAACCGGCTGGTCGCCAAAGGCGGCTAATTAAGAATAAAGAAAAAAATTGTGTGGAATTGAAACTGACATCGTTATAAAGAAAGTTTTTGAGTTTTAAGATAATGCAAAAATTATTTTTGTGGGATAACAGTTTTGAAAAATATGACCACCAATTTCTACAGTTAAGTCCTAGCGATATTTGGAGATAGTTAAGCCTATTTTCACATTCGATAAAACTTTCTGTTTAATTTCTGATTTTTTTTAAATATCTTTTCTTTCCACACTGACTGAATGGAGTTTTTGAAGACAAGGTGAGTCCTTTCCAGAGCATTTCTAATGGTTTCTTGCAGCTCCATTATGTAAAAGGGTCATTGAAGCAGTTTGAAACTTTCGTACAACGATTTGTTTATACTTGAATTTTGCCTATAGGCAGAAATTAATAAAAAAGATTTTCTGTGTCAAATACATTAATGTTTTATATATATCCGTTATTTTTTATTAGAATGTTAGTTGATTAAAAATTAACCAAAATTTAGACATTATTCACCGTAAAGTTCCGAAAATATTGTACCACGTGAGTGACTTGGCATCCTTTTAAAATTCATAAAATTGTTTTTTCAGTCGTATTAAATCTGTTGTCAGACATTTCGTTGCTTTCAATAAAATTTTAAAGGTTTCTTTTTCGGTGATTATCATTGTTGTAACAAAACATTAATCAGCTAAGCAGCTACCGATTAAAGAAAGCGTTATAAGTTCAAGTTTATGTTCATAAGTGAACAAGGAATAAATTTTTTAAAATTTCGTCCGTTCTTAAACATTGCTGCTCTTTCCTGCATTTAAGTGTCTGTATTTCTTTCTGCATCAAGTTTTGTCTGTATTTCTTGATATATTGCGCGATGAAAGAATCAGTACTCATGTAATGCAAGGGCTGAAGCAATCAATACAGACAAAACTTGGCAAACGAATCAAGCTTAGAACATTTTTACACTCTGATATTACAAAGTAAAATCTTGATATTTTTTCTCTAATTCTCCATTATGTCATTCTGGGAATAGATAAAGAATATTTCACGTTGATATCTGTTTCACATTATTCTTCAGATGCCCTTGAAAGAGTGATGGGCTATGATCTCCTTTTTCGAAAACCCGGATTTCAGTGTGTCTGGCTTGGTTGGAGTCCAATGGTTGCTGTTAATTCGCCAGAGTTACTTGAAGTAAGTGATTTCATTTACAATCGACAAGCTATTTTATGCTTTGGCTCCTTTTTGATTTGAAATCATTTTACAACGATCGCCATGGCGAGAATTCTGTAACAGCCATTTTTAAAAGGTTTCTTCATAGAAATATCACTCATTTCCTGCTTCACGTGATATGATGTGAGGGTGCTTTCTGTTCATCTCCTCGAATATGATCCTTAAACCCTAAATCAAAGGATCGCTTAAGAGCATATATATAAATGTGTGTATGTGTGCGCGCGCGTGCGTAATGATATCTCTAAATACTAATTAATTTCCTAATTTTTATCTTAATTTCACCCATATTAACTTCATTCTAAAATTTTTCTTATTACCTGATCCAATTCCATCTTCCTTATTTAATTACCTAAATCGACACGTGTAAAGAAATCTCTTATCAGAATCTCATAGTATAAAACTACAGGGAAATATATTTCGCTCTCTTGCTCTTGTGTCGTGCTGTAAATTGATGTATCTCGTCGCTTCTTGCTTGTACATAAATTATGCCATCCGGGATGGAATAAAGTTTTAAAATTTACAAAACCGTCTTCTCCATTCGACCCCAAATCTGTTTAAAAATATGTGTTTACATTATATATATATATACTACTACTACTACTACTACTAACAAATATTCAAATAATGCATTTTTAGCAGTTAGGGTAGTTAGTAGGAAATTATATTATTTGGAATTAATAAATAATGAATAATTATATAATATTGTTTCGATAATTTTCTAATATATAAATAATTGTAGATGACAAATGAAATACACAAAGTAAGTTTGGTGGAAACATTTTAATTTTTTAAATTTTTTATTGTTTGGAAAATGGAAGCACAACTAACAATTTTAAAAGAGCAAAAAATTTAGCAGAGCAATGAGTAAAAATTATTGCTTTCGTGATTCTCAATAATTTAATAGTGAAGATTTGAAACTGTTTTTTAAATAACTTGAAGAAAACATCAATAAATTTAGACTGAAAATTTCTTGATAAACAAAAGGCACTTGATTATGCCTTCGAGGACAATTCAATATGTACATCGCATCCGAGAAAATATTACAAGGTGTAGCAAGCCAACACATACCATAATATTCGACAGGGAGCCTAAATCACACCCAAATTGGTCCTTGATATTTAAGTTCGCTTCTGATATAAAAAGAAAATATCCTAGCATTAATAATGAGATCACGTGGTAGTTACATGACTGACAGCTGGCTCCGCCCAAAAAGACCACGTGGTTAACTCACTTCTTGACAATCGAAGTTATTTTATTTGAATAAATATTCTTCCTCTGAAGGAAATCCGAAATTTAATCGATTGCTTAACAAGCGATAGCACCATTTAACGCCAATCATAAAAAATTCTCGTTTTAAAACAAACATTCAAAAATAATTCTTTTACAAAAAAAAAAAAAAAAAACTTATATTAGACAATGATGATATTTTCTCAGAAAGAAACTGATATTAATTAGTATTAAAACATCCTTTATTGAGGATTTTCTTGGAAAAGAAAGTATTTTAATAAAAACATTTCATTAATTAAGAAGTACTGGTTGGACCAGATTAAACAGGTTTTGGTACCTGTGGTACAGAAACCATATACACTATCGCAACCAAATTTTGTGCAATACACTCCTTGACACATGTTTCGATCTCAGAAGAAAGAGAGGAAAATTTATATTTTGGCCTATAGGGAGAAAATGACGCTGTTTTTGCAAATAAGTTGCTTTTAAAAATTTATTTGCAATAAATTTAAGGGAAGCTATTGGGTAGCACGTGCTATAACTGCTATCATATGCGTTTGTTGTAGCTTATTCAACAATTTCAGTCACAATTTCTTTAATTGTCTGCATTACAGTTATCTTGCAGCGCCATGAATGTTCACTACAATAGTTCCAATCTCCACAAAACGCAAAACAATTCGCCGATGGCTTGTGAAAGTAAGATCTCAATGCATTCTATCGAACAGCAGTTTTATTTTCAGGTTTAATAAATGACACTTGATCTGGTAATGTAATGCGTCCTAATCATTAAAATCGTAATTTAAAGGGAAATTGCTTCCTGCTCAATTATACATAATAAAAGAATTTCAGTGTATGTCCACAAAATTTCGATTTAATTTTTATCGAAATCAGAAGCACAACAGGATCAGTGTTCCCCTATCGGACAAATTATGAAGTATTTTTTCTTCTGAAATCGAAATTGCATATCAGGAGTGTATGTTTAAGAAATCTGTTTGTGATCCAGGCTTAATTTTTGCACAAAATGTGCATAAACACGTCATTTTTCAACTCCGCAATAATTTGCAGTTCCGTAATAATAATATATTGATTTTTAGCATGATTTTTTAAAAGCTTTTAAGAATTAGTGTTCCATTTTGTTTTATTTCTTTATTATGCTTAATAATGAGTATTTTAGATATCCGGCTGCTGTGCTATATATTACAGGACATTTTTTGAAATATAAGTCCAATAACTATTTTCTAAAGTATTAAGGAGAGACTGATATTACCATGTGAAAAAAAAATGTTTTAAATGAAGTAAATAATTAAATTATGCACTAAATTGTTTTAGTGAAAAAATGTATTGCTGAAAAAACCAGTCTAAATTTTTAGGCAATCTCCGCTCTTATTAATCATAGTAAAATATATATGATGCACTAACTTACTAAATCAAAAATTACCACTTTTCTGCAAACAAAGCTTATCTAGTTATTAAAACATTGAATATCATATTAAATGCCGCATCAATGAAGATTCGTCATCTAGTGGGCCAGTAAATGTTGATTCCACGAGTCGCTCGATTATTGTTCTTGAAAAAAAGAAACTCAAAGCTTTAAAACTAAACTGTTAATCGTAGAGAAATAGCATTCTTTTTTTTTATTTTTCTGTTTATAGAATACTAATGTGACAAAAATATTTTAACAAATTTGATTAATAGATCCAAAAACTACATAATAATTTATACCTCATTTTTTTTTCAGTAGTCAAATAATTTTTAAAAAAATGTAATCCTTTGTATAATTTAGAATATTTTCTTGGTTTCAATTGCATGCTTATATATCTAATAATTATTAGCTATTGGACCACAGTTAGAATCGGATATTGATAAAGACTTAAATAATTTCAATTTTTTATTATATTTTCAAAAAATTGCTCTCAAATAACTAATAATTAAAAATGAAGTTTTGGTTCACCGAAAATGCTGATATGTATATTAAGTAAATTTAGTATTACCTGTGTTAAAATGTAGTTCTGAAACAAATAAAATGAATATGAATTTAATGATATAATTCTGCTTTTCTTAGATTATACTCAGCAGCAACACATCATTGGAGAAATCAAACGAATACTCATTTCTCCACAGGTGGCTAGGTCATGGTCTTCTCACAAGGTTAGTGAAGTAAATTAGATCCAAAATTCTCTTTGTTATTTATTTTAGGTATGAATATTTTGTTCAACAGTTCTAACCTTTTTCGCGTTCTACTGTAAGTTTTACATGCTTTCTAGAAAACTACCCGTTTTCTTAAGCTTCAAATTATAGCTTGCAGAGCATCTTAAATTCTTAAGAACTAAAATAATACTCCAAGCAGTTTAGAATTCTATCGGCTTGTTTATTCATTCAACAGCGTATATTATAAACATTGTCAGATTCCAAAAGGTTTACAGTTGATCATCAGCTAGTATACAAAAAATAAACGAAATAATATTAATAAAATATGTTTATCAAAGAAATATCGTTTGCTTTTACTTTTTAATAATATTTTATTTGAAATAAAAGTAGTAGCAGTTATAAAATGTCTGAAAAGGAATCGTCTGCTAAATGTCTATTAACAGATTTAGCTATGATATTTACCGAACACCCAGAATTACAAACCGAAGGCATTACTGCCATATTTTATTTTGTTAAGCCTAAGACAAAACATGGTGAGCATAATTTTGTATATTTTGTTTGCTATTAGGCATTTTAATATAATTTATTTTATATTTGCTTATTATTTATTGCTAATTTGTTTTCTTTAGTTCTATTTTTTTCTGTGCATTCTGTTCTTGTTTTTCCGGATGAGCGTCTTGCTTACGAACTCTTAAAAAAAATAAGGAATATGAAAATGCAATAAAATGAGAGGAATCCAAAATATTATATTTGTGAACATTCCGGACGAGTATTATTCAGAATACCTTCTAATGAGAGTGAATACCTTTAGAAATTATAAATTTTTATTCATTTATATTTTGAACTGAAGAAAGTTTCGAAAAAGTTAATTTTGAATATGTGTTTCGTTTTTGAACAAAAAATGCATAGCTTCTGTTTTTGTTATGGAATAATTGTATTATTTTAATTTTTGATAATAATAATTTTTATATTAATTAAAAAAATTTTCATCATGCAGACGAATATTTCTTGTTTTTTTACTGCTTTTAATAAAGCACTTATATTTGAATATTTTTATTTTATTAATATTATGAACTTCTGAAGCTACTTTTCTAGAATAATTTATCAATCAATTAATTTTAATACTAATTTCATACTACTCTTTCAATACTAAGTTATTATATTATTACCTGTTTTTATTATCTCTGTTTTTATAACTGTGCAAAAGTTATAAACTTTTTCAAAAATCTTAAATAAAATTAAGGAGAGGCAGTTTCATTAAAAGATCCGAAACCAACTCCTATTTCAGGACTTTGTGGGAAAAATCATATGTGCTCTTTTGTGATAATTCTTTACTAGAAATGCCACCTGATACAATTACTAGACAGGTGATTTTATCTTATGCCAATAGAATTTTTGATCCGATTGGTTTTACTTGTCTAGTCTCTTCGCAACCTAAAATATTATTGCAAGAGTGTTGGCGATCGAAACAAAGCTGGGATTCGGAAGTATCAACGGATATGAAGGAAAAAATTCTTAAATGGATAGAAGATATTAAAATGTTACATCTTGTGAAAATTCCAAGGAAAAATTTTAGCCGCAATGTTTCTTCCTTTAGCTTTCATGTATTTTGCCATGCTAGCGGCATTTTATACGCAGCAGTTATAGTCACCTCTGTACAATTACTAGCTGCTAAATCTAGAATAGCTCCATTGAAATCCATTACTCTACCGAGACTGGAATTGCTTGCCCGTTGCATTGATGCAAGACTCTTAAAATATGTAAAAGTGAGTTTAAATATTGTAAATGTGAAAACACAGTTTTGGAACGACTCTACCACAGCTCTTCAATGGATCAGACTAGATGAACCTTGGAGTGTTTTTGTCCGCAATCGAGTGAATGAAATTCGGAAGCTGTCAAATATAGATGACTGGAGACATGTTCCGGGACCATTAAACCCCGCTGATTTGTTCTCTCGTGGATGTTCCGTTTTGAAGCTTCTCAGTTCTAAATAGTGGAAGAGACCCAAATGGTTACTCTTAAGTAAGGATTTGTGGGCAGAATCTAATCACCATGTTAATAAAGAGATTGTTTCTGTAGAAAAATATGGCAAATCAATTAGTCTTGTAAACAACTCTCCTGTTACTGCAGTCTTTTCTCTTGGTTTTCCAGCCATGCCAAAATCATTAAAATTTTGGGTTGGATTTCAAGATTTCAGTATAATTCTAAGACCGAAAAGGAATGCAGAAAGGAGGAATGTTTGACTACATCTGAAATAAATGAAGCAGAAAAAAGGATTATTAGGATGATTTAAGAAGAGTATTTCACCGAAGAATCAGTTAGAGGTTTGAAGACCCTCAATGTCTTTAGAGATGAGGACAGTATTTTAAGAATTAAAATAAAATTAACTGAGAAGGATGACTTGCGAAATTTTAGATACCCCATTATTCTTCCTGGAAAACCTAGATTGGTAGAGCTTCTTGTCAGAGAAGCTCATATGGAAAACTCTCATGCTGGAGTGCAGATTCTATTATCAAAACTGGGAGAAAATTTCTAGATTATAAATGGAAGAAGAACCGTTCGTAGAGAAATTAACAAATGCTTAAGATGAAAGAGATACAATTCCAGGAACATAGAGACCCAACCTATCGGTTTGCCTCAGGAAAGAGTAGAAGAATCAACTGCATTTGAAGCGAGCGGCGTAGATTTAGCTGGACCATTTACGCTTAAGGGAGGGGGAAAATGTTGGATAGTTCTTTTCACGTAGCACTGTCATTTGATACTAGATCCTTCCTTCTTTGCCTTCGGCGGTTCATAGCCAGACGAGGCCGACCAAAGGTTATTTACAGCGATAATGGCACTAACTTTGTAGGCGCTGAAAATTTGCTGCAAAAACTGGATTGGGATATGATCGAAAGAGAAACTTCTATTCAAAGAATAACATGGAAATTCATACCACCCTCTGCACCCTGGTGGGGTGAGTTTTGGGAACGGATTGTACAAATGGTTAAAAAACTTCTTAGACGTGTTTTAGGGAATGCCTGCTTATACTATGAAGAGTTAACTACTATCTTATGTGATTGTGAGGCGGTCATTAACTCCAGACCTCTTACATACTTATCCGAAGATCCCAATGACCTCATTCCGCTCACTCCATCAATGTTTATACAAGAAATTTCGACGGTGGGAGTGCCCGATTTAGAGCAACTCGACACTACAGATGTTAAAAGGTGTCTGAAATATCGACTAAATCTTAGATAACACTTAAGGAACAGATTTCACCTTAAATATTTAGGCATATTATTACAACCACGGAAGTAAAGCAATTATTATGAAGTAAAACCTGGAAAAATTGTCTTAATTGAAAATGATTCAAAGAAAATATTAATGTGGCCAATGACTAAAATTCTTTAAGTTTATCCAGGTAAAGATAAAAACGTTAGAGTAGTGCGATTGAAAACACCAAGCTGTGAGATTGTATATCCTGTTCGTCGGATTTATCCTCTTGAGATAAAGTGAACAGAAGATGAAAGCCCTATTAGTGAAAAACCTCTTACAACAAGAAGAGGTAGAACTGAAAAAGTGCCTCCAAAAATTTTTGAGAACTTGAACAATGCAAATTACTTTGTATCCAATGCTTATTTTCTTTATTCGCTGTTTGATTATTAACGAATAATCAAAGGTGGGAGTGTTCGATAAATATCATAATCTAAATCTGTTAATAGACATTTAGCAGACGATTCCTTTTCAGACATTTTATAATTGCAACTATTTTTATTTCTGTTAAAATATTATTAAAAAGTAAAATCAAACGATTTATTCTTTGATAAACATATTTTGTTAATATTATTTCGTTTATTTTTTGTATAATAGCTGATGATCAATTGTAAACCTTCTGGAATCTGGCAATGTTTGTAAGATACGCTGTTAAGTTGAAAGAATAAACAAGCCGATGGAATTCTAAACGCTTAGAGTGTTATTTTAGTTTTAAGAATTTCAGATGCTCTGCAAGCTATAATTTGAAGCTTAAGAAAACGGGTAGTTTTCTAGAAAGTATGCAAAACTGGGTGTTGAGTGTGGGGCGCTGTGATCGTTACCAAGATCGGGAGTGAAACAGCATTTGAGCAGCTTTATTTAAAATAAATCTTAGACTAGAAAAGTAAAATTCTTATCTATGTTTTGGAATGGTATTTATTTAATAAAGAAATTGACGTTGCCTAATTTGTCCCTTATCAAAATTCGTTTATTTTTTAGGTACTGAATCACTCAGTTGCAATTTCCTAGAATTTGCCTGTATCTGCTATAAGTCAAGAACATTGAATCTTTATTCCAGAGCTTTCAAAGTTTACCTTGATTATTACTTTAAATCAAGAACACTGGACCTTCCAGAATTAAATTAAAAATACTATTTGAAAAATCTATATGGATAGGAACACTAATAACGGATCGTTCTTGAGATTTGTATTATTCATCCAGAACTAAAGTAGCTTATATCGTTATAATGATAATAATATAATGTCAGAGCTATTACTCTTCCCCCCGTTCGCGCGCTGTGTGAAGCGACTTTGTCAATTGGAATTATTATAGTGAAACATCACCTACTCGTGAAGTGGAAGATGTGTGTCCTTTTCTTTAATTATAAATCCCACCGAAGCGGGATTCCAAAAATTGGATTAGGCTCGTTAAGTTGTTCCTCTCCACGGTAATCTTTAGTAAAAGGCGAAAAATTAGCACGTTATTGAAGAGAAACCAGAGCATACCAACGAACAGCATATGAAATTATATATCTGCCTTTTTTTATTTTTAAAAGTGGTAGTTAAAATTTCACTTTTTTTTTTTCGGAGTCGAAAATATTTGATGATTATATGTTTTCTATAAACTTCTGTTTTAAATTTTGAAACTGTTTTCGAGGAATTAAAGAATATTTCATTTATAATATAGATGAAATATTAATAAATTTTCTATAATCTTGAATCATAACTTACGATTATCAACTAGTTTCTATCAAAAATTGTTTTAAAATTTTCTTTCCATTGATTCTGTTGAGTTGATACGTTTCTGATATCGGACATCAAGAAGGAGCAAAGTATTCACGTTAGAAATCGCGAGTGTCACATTTCAGTAGAAACATAATTTTCGCTCACAAGCGCACGCGCTATTCACCAACTTTGTGCAGAAATTTAATTTCAGTTCAGTGATTCTATTCTATTCTTGGAAAAAAAGATTACATTATTTTATGGAATTATAGGAGTTTTGAAGAATGTAAAATGATGATAAAGCGATTTTAGTTGTTTATTAATCATAATGATAAGGAAACATTTGAAAATGCTTTACTTAACTACCACTATAATTAATTTGAAAATTATTTGTCCTATAAATACAAGGCTAGTTTCAATGTGTTTTGTACTCGCTTCGGCAGTACATATACTAAAATTGGAACGATACAGAGAAGATTAGCATGGCCCCTGCGCAAGGATGACACGCAAAATCGTGAAGCGTTCCACATTTTTTTCTCTCCCTAAATTAATAAGCAGCTCTAACGAATCCCACATCAGCGATATTTGTTATTTATTTAATTTCGGATGAGCGGAAAGATAAATTGCCATAAAAGTTAGAAAAATAAATCGTTTTAATGTTTTAAACTGTAATTTAAATTTGAACTAAATTCTGATTCAAAATGAAAATTCACTGAATGATTTGTATCTAAAGGAATTAACTGTGGCAGGCCTTCATATTCAATTGTGTAAAAAAGGCAAAATGTGATTACAAATATGAGACAACAAAAACTTTTTTAATTGTTTTTATTTATTGATTGATTGATTACAAATATGAGACAACAAAAACTTTTTTAATTGTTTTTATTTATTTATTTTCAAATTTATATTACAATGATTCCGATTTACGACATTCTAGGTCCAAGATAACTTGTTTTAGCATGTGCTGAAATATTTGATGTTTTCAGGGATCTTTTGGAAAATTTTTCAAAGGAAATATTAAACATTAGGACGATAGTTTCATTGAGAACTTGGAAAAAGAATAGGAGGATTACTTCTATAAAAGCATCATTCCAAAGTTGGTTACTACCAAATCAATTTTGTTAGAAACTTAAGCACGTTCGCAAAGAGTACTTCGAGAGCTTTTTACACAAACACAAATGATGCAATTCATGAACTACACCATTAACTTCTCTTACTGAAATCGTAACCATCATTGCAAAGTTGAAAATCCACAAAACCTCAGGTCCAGACAAAATTGTGACTGAAGCACTCTCCCAGAACACACATTTATAACAAAATTCATTCAATAAATACTTTCTAAATTATTTCCCCTCTAGATGGGAACAAGCAAGCATCATCTTAAAAAACCTGGCAAAAATCAAAATTCTTTCGAAGCTACAGAACCATCAGTCTTCTAAGGCTGTTGAAGAAAAAAAATGATGAAAAATTTCTTCAAGAACAAAATTTAAAATAGGAAAATAAAAATTTTTTTTATCATCCTAAACCTCAATGATATAGCAGCAAATCAATAAACTCCATAGTAGAGAGTTTGTAATCAGACAACTCTTAATTTCTTAGAGCACTTATTTATTCTTCCCTTACTTCCGACTATATTCTAGCATTTTTCTTAAAACAATTTAATTTTATCTTTAACTTTTCACAAATAAAATTTTTATTTAAAATAAAAGAGGAAAAACAATTCATGGTAAAAGAAAGCTATGCTCACAATTATATTTTATCTCTTACTTTCAATTATGTCTTTTAAATTTGTATTCGATTTATAAGCGTTAGCCATTGAAAAAAAATAGTAAGAGCAACTGCTTTGCTTAAATTTCTGCATTTTAAATACATTTTCTCCTGATTCCCTAATATTTAGTATTCAAATCATGGCATGATAAATTTTCATTTATATCAGTTTCCGAACTTCTAAATTAATAAGCGTTTTATACGAATATATTCTATAAAAATGCTTTTTACGCTAGAATAAGAATTATAAAGGCTTTTCAATTTATGTTCACTGTTAATTAATTCCATTATTTATTGCTTCTTGAGTTACCTATTGACTCATTGTCAGAGATAATGATGCAAAATTAAAATACAAGAAACAATTGCTTTAATTACCACTATAAAAGTATACGCAAATTATATATAATATTCTGCAATCGTATTTTAGGTTAAAAAGGGCGTTTGCCTGCTAAATGGCACGCAGTATCGCTAGCAAGAGATTCTGGACGCATAATTTTTGGGAACGGCGGCTGCTGATTGCCATTGCATTTGGCGCCTCTGTTATCATAATATGGAAGAAAGTGAACAAGCTACATGTAGTCGGAAGTAATGTGCGTACTTCATCTGAAAATGTGATGCACTTTGATTCTTTTTCATCGTGATGCAATAGTCTTCATCTTTGGGTTGCAGCGCCATCTGTTAATCGCGAAAACTCTATGCTTTACCATTGCACGAACATCTACATTCCGCTTTTGTGGAATTGGTTCTCTGAAATTATGAATTACCTGAGATTATAATTTATCATAACATTTGGCGATTCTTATATCTCAAATGGTTTAGATGGAGGATTGTTTGAGAAAATGATTGAATATTATCTGCTGTTTTAATCAAATTCTTAAGTCATGGTTGAAGAATAACACTTTTATTACCTATTTGATATGAATTTTCAATATACAAGGCTAATAAAATTTCTTCTCTCACAAGACAGTAAAATATTACATATTATACAAAACTGGATTGGATAAGCCAGTTTAAAAATCAATCTACTACAAAATATGAAGGTCTACTCTTACTATATTAGTTTTAACATGTAATAATAATCAGAATTAAAAATAAAAGTTGATTTATTTATTTGAATTCCAGCAGAGAGGAGGGTAATTCGGTGTGTTGGAAAATAATAATTCCATAACCCGATAGATGGCGCAAATCTGCCATTACTCCTCCGCGTCTACCATTGTTAAAGAATGCGTTAGAGAAAGAAAGTTCGTATCATGAAAAGCAGATGTATAAATCTGGCGTTAAGATTTATAAAATTGTAGACGGTCGAACTGACAGTTCTGTAATTCTCTTTTAGAATGCAAGCAATATGCGACTGGATTATTAAAACAGGCAGAGTAAGCAGTTGCCAAAAAATCTGAAGCCGTCGAGATTTTTTTTGCTTTTGTTTGTTTAGCTGTTCTTTCAAAGAACTGACTTTTGTGCTTTCATTGATTGAATTATATTGAACACATCCTATAATTTATTCAAATTAATATCAAATATTGTTGAAACTTTAGAGGTTTTTCCAGTTAATTGACATTTGCAAGACTCACTTTTACATTTAGTGCTTTGCATGACTTGCTAAGTACATCTGAACAGTATATGAAATTATATTTGTCAAATTGAAAATATTTATTTACAAGGTCTGAGAGACATATTCTCCATCTAGAGCCTTCATCAACACCTGTTTTTATTAATGATTTTCGTCTAATATGAATGCAACAGACAGCTTTAGAAGAAAAATGCTTAAAATTTATCCTTAACATAAATTGAGTTGCCTTATTTTGAAATTTTCGAAGCCACCTATATATATTATTGAATGTTATACAATATTTCTTGATAAATAAGATTTAAATTGTTATTTAGACCACCTTCAAAGATGCTAGATGTTTAGAAAAGCTTCCAAACGTACAAAACACGGAGGAATTGACTTGAAGAATTTGTCTAACTCCTTTTTCCTAAGCGTTTTCCTAGGAATCTTATTCGCAGAATTTGCTAAATTCTGATCTGAATTTAAATACGTCTACCAATTATACGATACAAAAAAGAAAAGAAAAAAATCGACTTCGATTTCTGAATAAATTTCTGTTTCAAAATTTTCTGAGTCCGAAAAACGCATTTTTAGAATTATATCTGTCTGTGATCATGATAATTTAAAAACACTACAGGCATGAAATTTCTCATGTGATTCTTTTTTAACGTTAATTCTACAGAAATTTGCAGATTTCTGAAGAATTTTAGACGGAATAGGTCTGTAAGGTTGTCCATGCGGACACAGTAACTAAAAAAAAAACAAAAAAACTTTGAAGTATGAAACAAGACATACAAATTTATCATTAGATAGGACCCGCATTTAATTTTTGGCCCAATCAATGGAATGGAAACCATTTAAAATCCATCCTCAGTTTTCTTCACTATATTACGAAATAGAAAAGGAGCCATATTGTGTTAGCATGCAAGGTATTCAACGAATGAATCTATCACTTGTTTAAAAGTATCTATTTTATAGTACTGTTAATCTGTATATAATATTCTTTATGCGTCTTTCTACATTGTGCTTTTATTTTATCATAGGATAGAGAAAAATATTGTAATCGTCAAAAAATTCGAAATCCAGATTTTGACTTTTCTCCATGTTTTAGATCTCCCCGAGTTCGAAAAACACATTTTTGGAAAATGTCTGTCAGTCTGTGACAAAAATAACACAAAACCGCTCAAAACCGTATTTCAATCGTCAACCCATGTGTGCGTTTTCTTAAATGTACACATATTCAAAGAATTTTTTTTTAAATGACAACAAAGTTTTTCATGCTTACTAATCAACCTACGTGCAATTTTTGTATAATCAAATCAGTTCAAATTAGGATGTCCAGAATCTTGAAAATTATTTTTTATAATACTGCCTCTTTCTTTCTTTTTCTTTTAGCGTGTCTGCATTTTCAGTTATTTATTTTGATTTTTATCTTCTGTAATTCGAAAGAAAAGTTAATTTCCAAAATTCAGTACTTTTTTTTATCTCGTTTTATAACTTTATCTTAACTCATTATGGTTTTGACTTCGATGGCAATAAGTTCGGTGTGAGAAACTCAGAGCAAAAACTATAAAAAAATTATTTTGATGTAATTTACCATAAATGTTGTCATTAAAATTAAATTTTAAATTCCATTATATCTTACTGCTTTTTTAGATAACTCTCATTAGTCCAGTCTAGTTGTACTTCGACATTAAAAAAAATAAATAACAGCTATTTTATACGTTTTTTAAGTAGTTGAGTTGGCCATTCAACACAGGCCTCTAAATTTGCACCCTGATATGTTGCGAAATAAGGGAAAAGAGGTGGAAGTTAAAACTCCAGTTTTCCGCGTTTCGATAAAAATCTATTAAATCTGAGAGGAAAAATCGCACCAAAAAATTGTCGATATAAAAAAGACATAAAATTAGTTGAAAGTTTTTATGATGAATTAATTAAGACAAAAGTAAATTTAATTTTCTCCCCATTTCAGCATTTTTAAAAATTTAACTTAAATATGCGTTACATAGAATGAAACAGGTATTAAAAATTCCAGATGTATTTTCAAAAATTCGACTTTATTGGGAAAAAAAAAGCAGCATTTTCAAAACCAACTTTTAAGCATTTTTGTAACAGTCAAATTTCATTAACCGAAGGAAAATCTGTTCTAAAAATATTGCTTAAGTCTATCTTATTTCACATGTTTCCCTTCTAACTTCATTAACCTTTGATAGAATATGATATCATTGATTAGATTAATTAATAATGATTCACTTGCTCCATTTTGCGATTCCGGTGTAATGATAAAAACAGCACAAGGTTTTGAGTCTAACGTAGAAGTCCCTGATTTTATTTCTCATATTTATATAGACTTCCATCTTACTTTTAGCCATAGCAACAGCACGTTTCAAATATTAACATATTCTTTTTACCTATTCGATGAATTGTATTCATTGCAGCACTGGGGCAAAATGGAGATCAAGGCGCAAACTCTTAACGCCGTGTTTCCATTTTCGCATTCTGGATGACTTTTTGCCAACACTGAACGAGCAATCTATGATCTTAGTCAAGAAGCTCCAATCTCATCAGCATCAAGATTTTGTGGATATCACACCTCTAATGGTATTGTGCACATTGGATATTGTGTGTGGTAAGTTACCAAATGACAAAACGGCCAACATTAGTTGGAACAGTTTCTGTGTTTTGAATAAAATATCGTGGATTGTCCTGTTAAGTACGAGAGTTCAATTAAATAGTGGCAATTACGCAATTAAAGCTAAAGTACCATTGCTATTAGATTGAACCGTTTCTAACCCATCGATGTAGTCCCTAGTGTTATGTTCAGCTTGTTTACAAAAATGAAGTAGCATAATTGAATTAGTACTCCTCCTATTGATGGTTTGGATGAACCGATCTATCATTAATTCATTGGTATAATTGTGTTGTAGCAAATATTAAGAGGTCGATCCTTTTTCTTTCGAATGAAAATCACAAGGATTAATTCTGAAATTTATCCACTTCCAGCCACGAAAGAAAAAAAAAAGACTCACGGATTGCTATCGAATTTTCTAGATATTCTTCAACTGTAAAGTTTGTGCCCAAACAGACAGCAGAACTAGTATTGCTTCAAGTATTTTACGCTTTACATGTCGCTGGAAATAAGCTGTATGAAAGGCGGCGATTATATCGAAGAAATAAAAACATTTCAAACCACCATCTAGATAGTTGTCCATCAATGTTGCAGTTATTTTAATAACTCCAATTGATCCGATTGCATGTTTTGTAGAGCACCTTAAAATCCATTATCTGTGAGACGCACCTAGTTTTGCAATCAAACGCCACATGAATCATTATTACTGCAGCAAGTACTAACAGAGTCATTTATGTTTTTGAAAGAATTCATCAATTCTTATCCTGATGTTGTGAAGAATGCATGGTTTTTACTGGCAATATAAGCATGGGCTTGTATTATACAAATGTAAAGTAAAATGTAAAGGAATTTACAATTATTCTCTTATGCTTATCGAATATTCAATGCAAGTGATATATAAACAATGAAAAATTCCAAAATTAACTCAATATTAGATTTGTGTTATTACAATTACAAGCGAATTAATTACAATATGTTCGAATTATAAACAATATTTTGACATTATTTTTAGAAAATTCAAGCTAAGAAGCAAATTCGAGCTAACAACTAATTTCATTTAAAAACATTCCATTTACCCCGTGTTGCAGAAAATAAAATCCTTTAAATAATTTAAATGAAATGAAAAATAACTTATCAGTTTTTAAGAATATGATGAAAGTTGCATGATGAGATTTTTGTTTTTTGACGTAAAAAACATTAAACTAAGCCTCTCCTACTGAGAAACCTTCCAAAATTGTGGTCTAGGACTTATGTTGTCCTTAACATTTTTATTATACCGTAACTTGATTTAATCTGTTTTGTTAAATCCTATTTGGAACTTTTACTATTTCAGGATTCTTTTCTCAGATCAAGGCATTCTACCAAAAATAACGGTACTACTCAGTGACTATCATGAAGGAGATAGTCCTCTGTTCCAAGGACAAAGGACTATGCTCCGACAAACTTACCTGAGCCTGAAACTGTAAATTCTATTACTTTTGAACTTAGAAAATACGTCCTATTTTTTTCTTATTTTGATACTAGCCGCCTTTGGCGACCAGCCGGTTCACCAATCTTAAAGTTCGTTAAAATTTTAATAATTAAATATTTTATGCAATTCCTACTTTAATAACTTCTTCATCAAAATATTGTAACACTTCAAATCTTGATAGTCATATAATTCACTCATAATATTATTACGGCCTTCAGTCATAACGTAATATATATTCCCCAGGTGCATATTCTCGACCTCCAAGGTACACATGTACCAAATTTGGTAGCTGTAGGTCAAACGATCTGGCTTGTAGAGCGCCAACACACACACACACTGAACTTTATCTAAGTTTAGATATGTAATTCAAAACATTCCTTCAGTTTAAAGACAATAAAGATGATATTTATCTACTAAGATCTATTATATATATATATATATATATATATATATATATATATATATATATTCCTTTGTCATTTTTTTTTGTCGACATTTGTTTCCAAGTTGAAAATTATGATTTTTCGTGGAACTGTTCTCCATTTAATTTTTTCTCTTCAGTGTCATGGCCCTCTGATAAGTAATCGTACTAATACGCCGATATTGCAAGATTTTCTTACACTATTTGCCATTGTTCTTCAGATAAAATCTTCAACATCGAAGATTAGCCTACAAATAAGTTGAGATTAGTTTCTGATGATAATTCACGACTGCTTGCCAACAGATAAATATATCTTTCAGGAATCTAGCTTATCTTTGACTTTTCTGTTTTGATTTTACTGCTGTTAAACTCAATTAAAAAAATTTTTTTGATCAATTGCTTTTTTTTTTTTTTTTTGTTAGAAACCGTAATGGGAACTCACATAGGTGCGCAAAAAGGTGAAAATTCAGATTATGTTACTGCGGTTCACAAGTAAGTAATTCTTGATATTCTTTTCATATGCATATCACTCAAAGTTTAATATTTTATTTTTAATTATCACATTAGATGCTCCAAACAATTATTATCTATAGTATTTATACAAAAACGATCTTAATTTGCTTATTATATTCTCTTCTCTATAATTCAATAAAGAAAGTAAATTAAAAATGAATGAAGGACAGATTTATTTTAAAATAAGTGACAGATATTTTTTTAAATGTCGACGGCATCAGCTCATTAATTTTAGAAAATAATTTCTATATAAAAATAGTTATACCCAGATTTCCAATATAGCTTTCATTGCAAAGTAAGATATAAGAAAAAGTCACATTAATTCAAGATTTTCTGTGGTCTGTTATTTTTTCCTTAAAGTTTAACGTACGAAAATTTTAGCAATCCGATGAATATGCTGGATTATTTATAAATAATCTAAAAAATTCAATCATGCAAATTTTGAACTGTTTATATTTCTAATTTTAATTTTATGGAAAGATGGAATTTTCGCTTTTGTGTTTTGCCCTTTCTTCCTAACATATAGACGTATGTCTAATATAGAGATAAGATTTCTTAATGGAAATAAGTTTCAATCGATTAAGTGCAGATTCTTATCTAAAACAAATAAAATAAAATTAATTATAAATTAATATAAATTAAATATTAATTATTACTTAGAATATTTTAATTGATAAATACATTAAACATAAAATTTTAAGGATGGTTTGTAATAAATCAGAACATATATATGTATATTTAAAATATAAAGGATTCATGAGAAATAATAAAACATTTATATTTTACTAATAAAGAATGGTCTCCTCAAAAATTTCTCGCATATAAAGAGGCATTATCTTCCTGTCCCTTCTAACATAAAATTATAAACATTGGACAAGAATGAACATTTGATTAGGAAATACGAGATTGTGAACATTGAATTATGAAACAAACAGTGACTCAATAGCAGTAAAAATGAAAATTAAAATATAAAAATACTGAAAGAAAATAATGAGCAATAGACTCTAACCGATCCTTGAAGTATGAATATAATGAATCAGCATAAAAATTAAAATTTGCAGGTTTTAGTACATTGACTTTTGCTACAATCCAACAATAATTTTTTTTTCATGAATAAAAATTAAATATCAAATCTTAAGCTTTATGGAAACATTGATGAATCTGACAATTTAAGCATTTATATTTATAAAACGCCAATGTGCGTGTCACAGGAATGGTCTTAATGTTCTCGTTTTCACGGTCTTGTTTAAGGTTCCCAATCTTAATGCGAAAGTATGGAGGAAGGCTTAGTTCCTTTATTAGCGAGTAAGCGAGAAAGTTTCAGAAGACCACACGAACTTTTCTAGATTTTGCGATTTCGTTTTTGTTATAACTGAAACTTATGCTGGAAAATTAGTATCCAAAATAAAATGGCCAATTTAGAAATGTAAAGGCTGCAGAGAAATAAAACAAAATTCTAATTTCATCAAGCATTATATTGAAAAATTTACCAAAGTTATATGATTGGATCCACAGAGTAAGGGGAAAAAAATCGTTGATATTTTATTTGCGAATTTCCCCGTGAATTATATTTCTTAAAAATTTTTCCACAAATAATGTTAATGTTTCTCCAACCTAAACATCAAAATACAGAAACGCCTTTCCATCGGTCAGTTTGTAAACTCAAAAACTAAAAAACCGACGAACTAAAAAATAGGAATTTGATATATGGTGTTCACATTGAAAGCATGAGTTTCAATCAAATTTTGGACATCATCTGTATAAAATTTATTTCATGAAGATGAAATTTAGTAAATTGTTTTATTAAAACTTTGCATCTGTAATAAATTTTGGGCTCAATGTTTTTAAGTTAATAGTTAATAAAACAGATTATCTATCGCTGATAGTTAATCGAACAGTATATCTATGTGTATACAAATGCGATAACACAAAACCTCAGCAAGTAAGAAACGAACAATTTAATATGACCTTTGCACTATATCTGTATTTGAAATCGTATTCCAGTCTATCAAAATAACAAAACTTCGATTGCATACTTGATTCTCTTGGCTTTACCACGAAACATCATTTTTTAATTTAGAGATTAAATGAGAGACTTAAGAATGATTTTATCAATTTTGATGACTAAAATAATTTTTTTTCTTTCAGTTTAGGGGACTTTTTCAATCAGCGGTTCATCAGACCTTGGTTGTGGTCTGATGCTTTATTCAGGATTTCCAGTTTAGGAAGAAAGTTTGACAGAGATCTAAGCATACTACACAACTTCACAGAAAAGGTGATTATCTTTTCCAACTCGGATCAGAATCCCAAAGTAAATTTTCATTTATCTGCAGTTTGATTACCTAACCACTACAATTTTAAAATCGGAAGAAAAAAAAAATTACATAGATTGTGCAAATTTGTGTCCACTGCAGTTAACAGCAAGTGCGATTAATTTTTAAAAAACCTTATGTACTCTGACAGATTTAGTCCATTTAAACAATCGTATAAGTCTGCATGTCACCGACAGAGACAAACTACATTCTACAATCCACAGTTCTATTTTAAAAATGTACAAAGCTCAGTATATGCAAGGATATTATATTGAACATTTGTAAACTGGATAGTTCCGTAGACGAAGTAAAAATGTAAAGAATAAACTCTGAAACGTAAAGTCAACAAATGAGTTGCAAATGTGTAAAAATTAATCACGTTTAAAAAATGAAATGCAATTACTCAAAATTTATTTTAATATTAAATGTCCATTGAATTTTGATTAATCACAAGAAATTTTACCCTTCTTTGCTTAGATTTTATTCCTGTTTAAATATATAGACTACGACTGTAGCGCCACTTTGGCCACTAGAATAAAAAATACTAACTTTTTTTTCTTTATATATTTCAATAAAATGTATGAGAAATGGCATTGTGTTTGTTCCAGTAATTTCTTTGTAATTAAACAATAGAAAATTGTAATTAATTATTAACAATCTTTACAATGGAAGAATTACACTTATTTTATAAAAGAAATATAAAACAAAAAAAGGCATTATTTCCATCAACAAATGATTCTTTACCAGCATTACGTCAGTAAGTGAACGATGATTAATAGATTTCAATTTTGAAACACTTAACATTTATTACGGGAACTTGAAATGAAATTATTTATATTACGAGAAATAAATGAATACATAGTAAATTTTAGTACATACGAGCATAAAAATATTGAAGTTGTTTCGGCTTATGGACACAGTATAATTCTGTCGTTAAGCTCACGATATTTGGTTTTACCAACCAATTTTATGTTTTGGGGCAGAAGCCGCCTGCTTAAATTCATCCAAAACTCATGGGTATCATTCTTACTTTCGCATTATAGGTTATACGAGAAAAGAAAAATGAGAGATTATCTCAAGAACATATCTTTCGAGAACAGAGTCCAGATGATGAATTCAAAAATAAACGAAGACGAGCATTGATGGACTTATTGCTGGATTTGCATTTCGATGGACATCAGTTAAGTGAAGATGATATTAAGGAAGAAGTGGATACTTTTATGTTTGAAGTAAATATTCTCTTGGGTTTATATGTATATAGGAAAAAAAAAACTTTTCTGGACTTATATAACGGAGAATATATATGTATGGGTATCTGCTAGTGTTCATGTGTAAGATTTTTACGGAGTATAACATTTACTCTAGAGTTACTAAATTTGGCACAGATATACTTTAAACAGTGAAAAATGTGTACTTCTGAGTGATTATTTAAACGCTCAATTTGAATTCTAATTAATTCTAAACTAAGCGAGATATTGTCATTTTTCTGTAATAAGCCCTGAAATTAAGGCTTAAAAATTGATTTTGACATCATTTTAAATTTTTTAAAAATTGTTTTTTAATAATACCTATGAAATTGTCATTCATTTTTTTAAATTTTAGCAATTTTTAACCCTTTAAATTAATGCTTAAAACTGATTTTTACAACATTTTAATTTTTCTTTAAATTGTTTTTTGATAATACCCATAAACTTGTCATTCATTTTTTTTAAAATTTAAGCAATTTTTTTAAAAATAATTTGTGATTAAAATTTTTAATAATAAAATTATATTGTTGCATTGAAATTTCGAACCATTTTCAATGATTCATTACATTTTAAATCGTGTGACTCTCTCCCACTGTCGAAAACTGAGAAAAAACTTCTTATTAGTTGAGAGATTTACTTGAGAAAATCAAAATGTAAAGCCATATTACCGCCAAATATCAGTATGAAATAAATTAACCTAACATTCAAGTTTCCAACGGCATTATGATGTCAGGAATCTCGATTCCAATAGGAAATTTTTCCATGAACATAGAAATACAACAGATACTAGGCTGTTAAAATAAGTCGCCTTTAATGTCTATTACAATTTCGTGCTTAAAAAATATTTAATTGCATACTTGCCACGTTATACATAAGAGATATACTTGAAATTAATCACAACCAATATTCCCAACAAACCAGTTTTTCATAAGGGACTTCTAGTTAAAACGAGTGAAAAGGATTGTCAAGTCCAGCTAACCTAACAGAATTTCTTTGTAATATTTTATAAACAATTACTTCTTTTTATTTTTAACTAGAAGAGGTATCCGTCTAGTCGAGCTGTTATCGTATCATCAGCAACTTAAAACTGATTTAACGTTTCTTGTCTGTCACATCTATTGCTAATATTTGTTTCCATGCAAATTATAATGTTCACGAACGGGACCTTTTCCATACGTATTGTTCACAAATCTGCACAACATATTTCGCTGGACATTTCTATTACATTTATTCATTTTCTTCTAGGGCCACGACACCACGGCCATGGGACTAACCTTTGCTTTGTACTGCATTGGTCTTTATCCTGAAGTGCAAAAGAAGATCCATGAAGAACTAGAAGTCATTTTTGGAAATAACAAGCAACGTCCTATCACTATGGATGATGTTCGTAGTATGAAGTATCTGGAATATGCCATCAAGGTACCTGAATAGTAATAATAATAATAAAACCATTTTTCAGACCAACCTTTCCCTTCCCTCCCTTTTTTTTATTACTTTTTTATTTATTTGTTTATTTTACTTTCTCGGATACAAAATAATTTTATATATATCTTATAAATTTCCGGTTTTAACTTCTCTGAATCTGAAAAAACAGAGAGAAATTTTCTTGCATATTTTTACTATGTGACTCAGTTTGGTGTTCTGTGGTGCGTTTTGGTGCTCTGGAACATGCTAGTGCTTTGTAGCACCATCTGTTGCGAAAATGAGTTTGTATTCTGTTATATCTTTCTTTTTCACCGGCTGAATCTCAAATTTGATATCAAGCGTTAATCATTTCATGTACGTCATACTTAAAATTTCGTTTTTTTAACTGGCAGCATTCTTGTATCACCTTAAAGTGAATCAATGGAGGATTTTAATACAATACATATCAACACACATCCGGAATATTTCCTCCGTTCCAGCTTCTTATGTTTTTGAATTCTCATTTTTAAGAGACATGAGAAATATGACTATTTTTGATGATTTTATGGAAATTTTCATCTAGAATGTTTAATAAAATAACCCGAAACAAATTTCATTTATCTAGCTCTTTTGGAGTTGTTATACCTAATGATAGTTTTTTTTTTTAACTTTAAAGCATTAAAGTTCTTCAAAATCTTGAGAATTTTTTTAATTTCCTTGGCTTAATTTGATTATCTTAGTATTTTCTTTTTGTATCGGGAAAGTAGGAATCTGAATGTCTGTATTTCTGTCTATCCATGTATATATAATCCTCAGTAACACAAAAAAACGCAGCAAGGAAGTCTCATAGTGAATATTGAGTTTGCGACCTTGTTATTACTTTACAATGTTCACTCATTTTCAAAATTGTATCAAATTCTCTCAAAACTATCACTTTTTTACAAGCAATTTTCTCTATTGTACTGTGGAGTTATCAAAATAAGTAATATATATATATATATATATATATATATATATATATATATATATATATATATATATATATATATATATATATATATATATATATATATATATATATATATATATATATATATAAAACTTTTAAGTCAATTCCAACTTATTTTCTTATATTATTTATATATACATATCTTATATTATTTATGATCGGGTGTCGCGTCAATAATCTCAAAGCTTGGCGACACACTTGGCGACATGGAGACGGATTTGGCGACCAAATAGAAATTACTGGACAAATTTAATTAATTAATATTTGAAAGAAAAAAAAACTGTATTAACATCAAGTGTCGTCCACTACAAGTTTTAAAAAAATGTATTTGAACTTGAGTGGATAAATAAAAAGTATTTTATTAATAATTGAAAATTTAAATAATATATAGGGAGAGTGTGAACTAATAGTAGGAATTGAAGAAATAGCACATTAAAGATTGTTTTGAAATATTTATCGCAATTCATCATAAGCATCTAAAATCAGTCAGTCATTTAAAATCAGTTCAAGTTGTACTCAAGAAGTTTCATTTAAATTAAACAGTACCAACATTCCGGGCGAACTAATTGGTCTTCAAAAGCGGCTAGTATTAAATGAGGAAATCGAGGGGACAACATTCCAGATCGTTTTAATCTATCCTGAAAATTTTTAAAAACTTTTATTAAAGTTCAATTCATACATAATGAAAATTTTTAGGAAGGATAATGGGGATTTTATTTATATTTTTATTTATTGATCTATAGGAATCTCAAAGACTTTATCCATCTGTGCCAATAATAGGCAGGAAACTAAACGAAGATATTCATTACCGTAAGTACGTTTTACTTTCGTTTATACGAGATCTTCAAAAAAAAAAAAAAAAAAAACATTTCCAGATTTTGGTAAATCTCCTTCTTTCAGACACTTCTCTAAAACAGGGAAAAGAATTGTAATTATCTTTGTCTGGTGGCATGAGGACTCAAACAACAAAAAAATGCTTGAAAGACAATATTAGACATGTAATCTTACCACCAAGATTGTAGACTGAATTTTTAAACAATAATACAAAAAAAAAAAAAAAAAAAAAAAAAAAAAAACTGTGAGTTTGCCGATACGCGTACATGTGAACAAGACGGATTTCAGGATTGATCGACGAGGCTTAAGAGGCTTTTGGTTGCTAGGTTCTAGGCAACGAAGGTAAATAGAACTTTTTAAAAATTTTATCTGTCAACTTGCAACATAAATAAGTTTACAAAAAATACAAATTTTATCAGTTGCAAAGTATCAAGGATAATTTAACATTTTCGCATAAATAATTGGTCAGGTTTCAATCTGTTTTAATATATTTACTTAATTCCCGCAATTTTTTATAGAAACCAAACATAAATGTAGAAGGCCTCGGTGGCCTGGTGGTAAGGTCTCGGCTTTGGAAGACCCGATTCCACCGTCAAACTGCCGTGTAAGCGGTCCTGGTACACGTTAAATCCGTCGGGGCCAAACATCCTCCCGCTGATATGATGTAGAAATTTGGAGAAGGGGGAGGGTTTCCAGCTTACGTGTCGTCCTCGTCTTCTGACCGCAGTTCAAAATGACGAGGTCCGTCCCAAAATGGCCCTTGTATTACCTTAAAACGGGATGTTCATATAACTAAATAAAGCAAACAATATACTTAAATATAAATGTTTACAAACGTAGAAACAGCATATTCATAGGTTATAATAAATAAATAAATACAAATATATTTAATTTCACAAAATTACTAAAATAAAATTTAACCACAATTAAATCAACAAGATCTTCTCTGGAGCGACAATCCGAGATGACCTCCCCTCCTCAGAATTTCATTCCATGCCGTCTTATTCTTCGTTAAGGTCTCCCAATTTGTCACCTTAACAGTTTTCAAGTCTTTTTCCAGGGAGTCAATCCAGCTAATGTTTGGATCTCCCTCCTTGTCGGATACAAAGTGGTTTAGACAAAAAGTTTTTTTTTTTTATGCAATCATTTTTTTATGTTAAGGTATGTATGCCCTTAATAAAATACAGTGTAAGAACACTATATCACAAAGCGCAATGTCCTCAAGTCCTTTCCAAGTCGTTCAATAACATTTTGATTAAATTAAAAATGTGTTCAAATGTCAAAATGAATGAGTAAGTTTTTATTAAATGTGCGACCTCATTACGTGCACTGCCTGAGCTACCTCGAAAAATGTCTGCATCTGCCGCTGCTTATGAATTCGACAGCTTAAAAACGCAACTAGCTAGATTGATGAAATTTAGCAGACAATTTTATCGTTACAATTGCAAAAATATGTTTCTTGTTTCTTTCAGAGAGTTATGTCATTCCTAAGGGCATTACTGCCCATTGCCAAATCGTGAGCCTGCACAGGCGAAGTGATATATACGAAAATGCAGAGATATTCGATCCGGAGCGATTCATGCCTGATAATGTATTGAAAAGACACCCTTACGCATTTCTACCATTTTCGGCGGGACCCCGTAATTGCATAGGTAAGTTGAATCCACCTTCCCTAATATGTAGATGCGCCAGGACATCAGACTTCATTAATTTGTGAATAAATAAATCCTACCTTTACATAGTTCATGGCAGAAAGAGCTATTTTTGAGTGGTATTTAAAATTTTATTCATGCAAAAGTCGAGGCGAAAGCGTTAAAAGACATTTCTTTATTTTTTACTTTCTCGTTTACAAGAAATGCAGAGAGAAATTGTCTTAATTGTCAAAAAATGTGACTTCAGAATTTTGATGAGTCTCCAAGTTTTAGATGTCCCCGAGACGGCGTCTGGCATAGGGGTAGCGCGTCTTCGCCCGTGATCTGGGCGTCGCGGGTTCGAGTCCTGATTTGAGCATCGTTGTTTTATCGGTGAGATGTGTGAATGTGCCCTCGTGTAAAAAGAGGTTGTGCAAGCGAATGAGTGATGCGTGTGTAGCAAAGTCGTACTCTTGGCGCTACTGAAAAAACGAGAGACGCTCCCCCTCCGGCTTAAATCACTGTTTTCGTAACAGCGGGCTTGTCCGTGGCAAGTGCAATAAAAAACAACAGATGTCTCCGAGTCCACATTTTTGAAATTTTTACCTTTCTGTTTTGTTATTCTGTCTAATTAAACATATTATGCTTTATAATAACTCATAAATACATTTCCAAATTTGTACGAAAACCATTGAATTTGGATACATAGAATTCGGAAGCGCCTTCATTGGACAGAAAACTAAAAAGTTTCAAGGAGAAAATTCTCGTTTGTTTAACAGCAATTTTCGTTGACTATTGCACTTAAATACATTTTTTTTCTTTTTCTGTGTGCGAGTTATAACTGCTATATAATGAAGAGTAAATTTTGAAAATAAAAAGAAAAAGAGAGATGAACGAAGGATAAAATTTCATCATAGAGGCATCTACTCTAATTTCTATTTAGTATTAGCCTGTGAAATTTTAGGAATAATCTCACCTTTTCTTTGGCGTTGTCTAAGCCGATTTGTTTGGCGATGCCTGGATTCCGCCAAACGAATAGTGCCATTTAAATATTTTCATTCATAAAAATTTGTTTCACATTTGTATACGGTATATATATATATATATATATATATATATATATATATATATATATATATATATATATATATATATATATATATATATATATATATATATATAATATTATTTTATGTGAAGCAGAATGCAGTCTGAAGACCTTGAAGAGGCTTTTCATCTTTTTAAATTCTTTTTTAATATCCATTGGGAAGGCATAATTATTTACAAGCAGAGACGCGGACAAGACGTCCGCCACAGAGCAGTACAAAAGCCAAAGTGGGGAAAAAAAGGGCCCAAATAAATTACCCCTCGCCTTATATAATCTTAGATTTTGACAGGGAAAATATTTCTTTACAGTGCTAATGTATTATGAGATTTCGATAGGGATTTTCATTACACGGGTGGACAAGGTAGGGGAAACACAGGGAGATTTTAAAAAAGAATTTGCTTGATCAGCGGTATTTTATCTCTTCACGCGTAGTGTGGGAAAGTTAGATTTTAGCTGATTCAACAATTTAACAAAGCTTCTCTTGAATTAATTAAGTAGAGACAGTGGAATTGGATCACGAAATAAGAGAATATTTTAGAATGAAGTTACTATGGGCTAAATTAAGATGAAGTTACTATGAAAATTAATTAAATTGAAATTAGAGTTAAAATATCATTACATATATATATATATATATAATGATATCTAAATTAAATCGTAATTAATTTCCTAGTTTTATCTTAATTTAAACCCATATTAACTTAATTCTAAAATGTTCTCTTATTTCTAATCCAATTATACCTTTTTTTATTTAATTAATACTACACAAGCTGTGTAAAACAGCTTCAATCCGCACTTACACACGCTCCAAGTGAAGGGATAAAAATCTGTCAAGCTAAGCGAATTCTTTTAAAAGATACCTAAATGCCACTTACCTAAATCGACACGTGTAAAGAATTTCCTATAAAGATCTCACTTGGGATAAATATTTCGCTCTTGTGAACGGACGTCAGTTCATCATCGCTTCTTGTGCATAAGTTATGCCTCCCAGGATGGAATAAAAGCGAAGTGTAAAAATTCAAAGTGTCTTCTCTCTCTTCGGCCACGAAACTGCTTAACAATATGTTTTATATATATTAAAATCTAATTTAAACTTAATTAATTTCCTAATTTTTAGCTCAATTCAGCACATGCTAACTTCATTCTAAAATATTTTCGTATTTCCTGATCTCATTCCACTTTTTCTATTTTATTAATGCAACCGAAAGCTGTGTAAAAAATGCTTTCGTCAGCGGTTCCCACGCTCCGAGTGAAGGGATAAAAAATTACTGACCTAAACAAATTCCTCAATAAGATCCCTATGATTCCCTTGCCTGGGTCGACACGTGTAGAGAAATCCCTATCAAAATCTCAGTGTATATGAGCATTGTAAAAAAATTTTTCCTTCTTTTACACTCTTCTGCTTTTGTGCCGCGCTGTGAACAGACATAAATCATGCTTCCTGGGATGAAATAAAACGAAGTTAAAAATTCAAAGTGTCTTCCCTGTCTTCGGCCACGACTCTCACAAAAATTATGATATATATATATATATATATATATATATATATATATATATATATATATATATATATATATATATATATATACAGGGTGTTTATAAAGTCCTGGACCCATTTAATAACTCTTAAAATAATAAAGATAGATTTAAATTAATAACATAAATAGTTAAATAGACACAAAAAGTTTCATGACCCTTGTCAATGAACTTCCACGTGTGTCCACTTCGTCGCACGGAGAATATCAAGTCGATAGTCAATTTCACGCCAGGTAGCGACAAGCATGTCGGCATCCACAGAGCCATTTGCTCACATTATGGCGATTAACAATGCCAGAAACATGAAAGGATGCTTCATCGGAGAACATTATGCTCTTCAGAAAATCAGCAGCATCTTCTATCCTTCTTAGCATATCTGTTGCAAAGGCCATCCTCCTAGGCCTATCATTCGGTTCCAAAACTTGAACAATTCGAACTTTGTATGCATGCAGTCTTAATTTTTTCTTAATAACCTTGTACACCGTCGAAATTGGCATATCCAATTCTGTTGCCGCTGATCTTACGGATATTCTAGGATTGTGTAAAAATGTCTCTCTGACACGCTCAACATCAAAATCACTTGTGCAAGGACGTCTGGAACGTTTCTTATCTTCGATACTTCCAATTTCTAGAAAATTCTTTTTCCACCGCAAGATGCTGTTTTTGGATGGAGGATCTTTTTGGTAAATTCTTCTGAAATTTCTCTGTGCTTGCACTATCGATTTCATTTCTGTGAACCATCATAAAATCTGTGCTTTCTCTTGTGGTGTATGCATTCTCCTTAATATCCGCTCGAATAAAACATCACATACAAAAGTACTAGATAGAACAAACACATCAAAAGTAAACATAACATTGCAATAGTTGCCAAAAACAAAAGAGAGAAAAATGCAATTAATAAGCAGACAATATTTAGAAAAGTACAGATATTTAGACTGGAAAATGAAATTATCTGAAATTAACCACACGCGCAGACAATATTTACAAAAGTAAAAATATTCAAACCTGAAAAGGAAAATATGTGAGTTATTCCATCAATAAATGCCATAAGTTTGTTTATATCTTTATTATTTTATGAGTTATTAAACATCAAAATGGGTTCGGGACTTTATAAACACCCTGTATATATATATATATATATATATATATATATATATATATATATATATATATATATATAATATTTCTGATACTATTCTTTTCTTTTTCCAGGTCAAAGATTCGCAATGTTAGAAGAAAAAGTTATCATTAGCAACATTCTTCGGCATTTCAGAGTAAAATCTCTGGATCCCAGAGATAAAATCCACATAAAAGTGGAATTCATACTGAGACCAGCAGAACCAATCAGGCTGAAATTATTTCCGAGATCATGATAACGAAAGGAGACGTGATTATTTCTGAAAATAATTTGCTCTCTGAATTCTACAGATAAATTTATTTCAAGCTTATCTAGGCACTTCGATATCGTGACATCAACTGGAGACATCGAATGATTCTATGATTATTTGTTGAACTGAGATTTCATAGCACACAGATCAAGCCATGACTCTTGAATTAGCTTTTAGATTGATATTGCAATAGATAACTATCTCTCCAAAAACTGTTAAATTTAGTTTATTATAAATGTCATATTTTCATATTTTTATAGCCATCAGATACATAAATTTTCATGGAGAAATATTAAAATTTCATTTGTTCATTATTATCTAAAAGAAAATAATGAACAAATGAATTCAAAAGATTAAATACATTTGGTTTTCTTGAAATAATACAAAGAAAATTTCATTAAGGCAAGTATGTGCAATTGTGCATATTTTTTAAAGTAATTTTTATTGGTAATAAAAATTTACTCTCAACATAATCCGTACAGCTTTGCTCCTGACTTAATAATGTTAACAAAATCCAAACCACCGTGACCTAAAATAAATCTGTAACAATGAGTTTAAGAAAAGTATACTCCTTGGTGCTCTACAGGGTAGATCGTTTGTTCAAACTTGATGCATATATACCCGCTCTACAGGGTAGATCGTTTGTTCAAACTTGGTGCATATATACTTGGTTTTTCTACATTTTTTTCTATATTTTCTATATTTTTTTCTACATTAAAGCGTATTTCTCAGAGTGTTTATTACATTTTTAAAAGTAAATAAACTACAAAAAATTTACTGTTTTTCCTTTATTGAAATTATTTTTCTGTCAGATTTCATTAAAAACTATTTTGGCGATTCAAATATGACAAACTTCCCTTATTTCTACTATATCGAAAATATTCCTATTAAAGTAAGCAATATCAAACTAATTTTTTTTTAACCAATAAATGTAATTACGAAGGAAACAAAATCTATAAAATGATGTGGAACGCCCTAATCATTCTATTTACTGGCCAATTACATTAGACTTTTTGTTGTTGTTGTTGTTAATTGATATAGTTGTATCACTAAAACCTGAATTCGAAGTCAAAACTTATGTCTTGTCGTAGCCTAAAAATTCAATTCCCTGTGTATTAGATATCCTATTCTATCCAAGATATAGTATTCAAATTTCGCATTGAAAATGTTCTCTTTAGACATCTATTTTCTTTATCTTTTTTTGTAAAACATAATTATTTATCAGATATAAGACATTTCTTTGCATAAAAGCAGAATTGATTTTGTAAATAGAATTTACATGATTTAAAATATTTTTTAAAAGAATATTTAACAAAAAAGGGAGTTGAAATAAACAAAAGTAGGTTTTTCCAAATTAATGTATTGAAAGAAAAAGGCAAAAGAATTCTTGAAATCTATAATATAAAACTGGCAGATAATTGGCAGAATCCTATGTTCAAATTAATCCATTTATGTACATTTTTTTTTTTTTTACTAAAATTTCTTTTCTATTACGAATCTAATTTCAATAAATGTTAAGACAATTTTACTTTATGACATAAAACATGAGTACTATTGAGATTAAAAACATAAAATTGCTAAGTGAACTATTGTAATATATATACATACACATACATTTTTTCCCTTTTATGAGTAAAGATAATAGCGATTTTGAAGAAAATTCATTCAGAAATATGAGATTGTTCAAATATTAGTAAATAAAACAGCTATAGATTCTCTTATATCTTACTTCTTTTTTAATGCATTTAATTCCGCTATTTATTTTTCTGATAAAAACAGTCTTACTTTTCTATTAATAATAGAATTAATTATCATTTATTGCAAGATATATGAATAAGATAAATGTATGTACAAGATCTCATAAATGAAAGATCAAATAAAATTTTTACAAAAATTATCTCCATTATTGCCAATAAGCCCGACCGGAAATGCAGCTATGGAAAACTAAAAACCGTCACCCGCGCCAAGTCTTCTTGCCAAAGGTCTAAATCCCAGTAAACCTATGACAGCAACAGGGGTAGCGAATGATTTACCGAGCGCAAATGTTCCGATACCATATACTTTGGAAAGTGGAAATGTGTTCCTTGGTGCGAATTTTTTTTCAACTTTTATTTAATTGATAATTAAACGAAATTTTGATATTTTTCCTCTATAACATCTGAAAAATAAGAGTAGGAAAATAATCTTTATATAACCTTAAAATTCAAAAAATTATCTTTTTAACGATACCAATCTTTAGCAAAGAAATTAAATTCTATTTTTAATAAATTAATAAGGAAATATTTTAAGCATATTTTACAATTTATTTTATATAAAATTAAAATAGGATTAAAAATTCAAGCACGTGACGCCTGCATGGGAAAAAATTAGCTTTTATCAACGTGTTGCCATAACGTTTGCAAAAGCTAAATTAATTATCATTTCAAAAAAAAAAAAGCACTTCTTATTTTCTCAGGGAAATATAATTTTTATAAAATATAAACACTTGGCATACAATATAATTTATTAACGGTACCTTTTCCCCAGATATCTTTTAAAAAGGAAGTGACCATGTATATCAGAAGTCTGTTTCACACATTCTACAACAATAGTATGTATTTTTTTTTAAACATATCAGTGAATAAGCGAATCCTAGTGAAATCAGCTGAGAACAATAGATTAAAGCAGTAGCTGTAGCGCCACTGTCCCATTCAAAACCAAAAAAAAAAAAAAATGTAGATTTCTTAGAGATGACAAGGACAAATTCACAAACGAAAGTGCATTAAGAATAGTTTGAAGAGAATTGTGAACTGTGAGAATTCTCAGTTCCTTAGAGTTTCAAAAGATATTAAAATTAAGAAATGGAGTCGAATGGAATTATTTCAAACGCGAGCGAACCACAGCCACTACCGACGAATGACTTCTTTTGCCAAGAAATGCCAATTCATTAATTAATTTAAGTAATGTTGAAATAATTTTCTTCTTTCTATTTTCTAAAATAAGTCATATTTTTCCTGAAATCTGAATCTGTTATGATTCAGGGGGATCAGCCAACGAGCTATAAAATATCAGAAATCTTTGGATTTGCAAATTCGTATATGCCAACAATTCGCCAAGATTTTACTCGGGAGTTATAGAGCACGATTTCCAAGTTCCTGCTTTCACTATGCCATGCACTTTTTAGGCAAATTTTGTAAAGCGGTGTTTCTGACATCTCCATTGCTGCATTTCCAACAAAATGAAAAAAAAAAAAAAAGTACCAGAAATGTGATGTTGTTTAACTATAATAATGTTAAAACTGGACTAAATAGAAAATTGTCATATAGACTTGAGTGAGCATTTTTCATTGGCATGTTAAATCTCGAATGCATACACTCAATATTGAACATACAGCACACATTGAATGTTCAGTATTAAATTTGAGACTGTTGATTGCATATCTTGCATGGAATTCGTAATTAAATAGCATATTAAAAAAACATCATAAATATGGATTAATTTCTTGAAGCAATCCAGTTAGCAGGGAGAGAAAAACGGTGGCGCTCTGATACATCAGTAAGGATCCCTCTATCGGAAAAAATGAAAACGCAGAAAGAAGAGCAAATGCTTATATTTTTCAGTCAATAGCATTGAGAAGTAGTGGCATAAAACCCATACTACATTTAAACTACTAATAACCAAAATTGTACAAATCAAGAAACATTTGACAATTTGAAGATTTCTTTGGAAACCACTGCATTTGATAAAAATATATTATATTGGAAATCTCGTTATCTCCTGTTTTCACTCCATAGGATAGAAATATATTACTTTGGAAACCTTGTTGTCTTCACTGCATAGGATAGAAATATATTACTTTGGAAACCTTGTTGTCTTCACTGCATAGGATAGAAATATAATACAGCATAAATAGTGTTCTTTTGTTTTGTTCCATCCTTTTATCTATTGAAAAATGTTTTGTGTTTAAACTTTGTCAACAAATTGATATCCTCGTAATGAATTCATTTGCATTTGTTTCTCTACCACTTTTAAAATAGGAGATGGTTGCTATAAGAAATTTCGCTATTCCGGCTTAGGTTAAGATCATACTTCATAGGATCATTTCTATAGTATGATTAGAGGTTCACTCACCGAACCTCGCAGAAAACCCAACCACGATGATGTGAGATGGGGTTTCTTCCTGAGCGTGAAAGTGGCTCGTTGGTGCTTTTCGGAGTGCCGACTAGCCGTTGATGATCGCACTCTTTAGCCATTGCGGCTGGGAGATGGAAGAAATTCGATCTGAGTGGTTCCTTATGTAATAAAAGAAGATGTGCAAAATTTATATATCTAAGTATGGTTCCTCACATACGAGCTCTATAATGTTTTTGATGTTAAGTAGATATGGCGTACGACTTCGTGTAGAGGTACTTCCGGAAATTCGTTACTTTTGTGATTGCTGCAGCGTTACTGTTAAGGGGACAGGGTACTCTTAACACACATTAGGGAATTATTTAGTCAGTGTTCTAAATTTTTTTTTTTTTTATGCATATGTTTTGAGATACAAATACGTCAAGTTTCTTTAAAAAACATTTTAAAGCGAAATATTTCAGGCGTTTTAATTTTCTTTTCTTATTATCCGATGTAAATTTATTCAGAACGAAATTACGTATGATTTTGTAATTCCGATTAAATGATAATTTTTTTAGAAATATTTTTACGCACACTTACTGAATTTTCATAGGAATTTTATGTTTTTCTGAACTAAAATTGACTTTTAACGAGCTAAAAGAAAACTCGTAACGTAAAATGCATACCCCATTTACTTTTAATGTCAAAAATTCAGAACGAAAACATGGAACATTTCGAAGATATTTAAATCTGCTTACAACATCATTTTGAGAAAAGTCATCAAGATGTATTTTTTTTTTCCTTCTTAACCTTTTAAATATTTATTTTATTGAACAATACATTTTATAATACTATTTTAGTTGAATATAAACATACATTTTGGTAAAGAAACGATAAAAATAAAATTTTTCGTTTCGTCCATTTTTGCTTATTTCAAAGTCTACTGTCCTCTTAAATACATTTTATGGATTCCGACAAGAAATCAAATGTATCTATAATTTATATGATAGCAGCTTGCTTTTATTGCATTAGGATCTATTGGTAATTGATTTGAGGTGAAGTAAGATTTGACTTCGTAAATATTCATTTTCTGCTCTTAACTTTAAGACAATTTTAATGGGAAGCTTTAAAAAGAATTCACTGATCTGTTAACGCATTGATTATAAACCCACCATCCCGCAAAAAGATAAATATCCACAAAACTTTATTTTAAACACAAAGAGGTTTTAAGGATGAAGCTACACACCCATTCCAAGTGAAGAACACGCACCACTTTTAAAATTATTTACAAGTGTATATAGAATTTGGAAAACAGCCTTTTGGTATGCTCAGGTTTCTCTTCAATATCGTGCTAATCTTTCGCCTTTTACTAAAGATTACCGTGGAGAGGAACAATTTAAAGAGCCTCATCCAATTTTTGGAATCCCACTTCGGTGGGATTATTTTACAAAAAGTAGAAACTTGCAAATTGCAGCTGTATCGGCCATTTTAACTGCTTCAAGCGATCGCCGCGACGCCTAGTGGCATCTTAAGCGATAATCTTGCGCCCAGGGAGAAAGCTTATTTCTTTCGTTACGCTTTGGAATTTTTATATTTCACTGCAAAACACACCTTTGTTTTACATTAGGTAAAATAAAGAGGAAAGTAGAAAAAATATAGGCTTTATTTTTGAAAAAAGTGTTGCCGTTTAAATGAGACTCTTCATTATTCAAGACTCCTCTAAATCGCGATTAAAAGTCTTTCCAAGACTGTGTTTTGAATCCATGCAAAAATTTACATTTTCTTAATTGTTCAATTTCTATTGCTTGCATTCCCTTACGTTTTCTCGTAATTTATAAATTTTATAATATATTTTAATATAATATATTAAAAATAATTTATAAATATATAAATTTTCTCGTAAATATAAATTATAGATACATTTGATTTCTTGTCGGAATCCATAAAATGTATTTAAGAGGACAGTAGACTTTGAAATAAGCAAAAATGGACGAAACGAAAAATTTTATTTTTATCGTTTCTTTACCAAAATGTATGTTTATATTCAACTAAAATAGTATTATAAAATGTATTGTTCAATAAAATAAATATTTAAAAGGTTAAGAAGGAAAAAAAAAATACATCTTGATGACTTTTCTCAAAATGATGTTGTAAGCAGATTTAAATATCTTCGAAATGTTCCATGTTTTCGTTCTGAATTTTTGACATTAAAAGTAAATGGGGTATGCATTTTACGTTACGAGTTTTCTTTTAGCTCGTTAAAAGTCAATTTTAGTTCAGAAAAACATAAAATTCCTATGAAAATTCAGTAAGTGTGCGTAAAAATATTTCTAAAAAAATTATCATTCAATCGGAATTACAAAATCATACGTAATTTCGTTCTGAATAAATTTACATCGGATAATAAGAAAAGAAAATTAAAACGCCTGAAATATTTCGCTTTAAAATGTTTTTTAAAGAAACTTGACGTATTTGTATCTCAAAACATATGCATAAAAAAAAAAAAAAATTTAGAACACTGACTAAATAATTCCCTAATGTGTGTTAAGAGTACCCTGTCCCCTTAACAGTAACGCTGCAGCAATCACAAAAGTAACGAATTTCCGGAAGTACCTCTACACGAAGTCGTACGCCATATCTACTTAACATCGAAAACATTATAGAGCTCGTATGTGAGGAACCATACTTAGATATATAAATTTTGCACATCTTCTTTTATTACATAAGGAACCACTCAGATCGAATTTCTTCCATCTCCCAGCCGCAATGGCTAAAGAGTGCGATCATCAACGGCTAGTCGGCACTCCGAAAAGCACCAACGAGCCACTTTCACGCTCAGGAAGAAACCCCATCTCACATCATCGTGGTTGGGTTTTCTGCGAGGTTCGGTGAGTGAACCTCTAATCATACTATAGAAATGATCCTATGAAGTATGATCTTAACCTAAGCCGGAATAGCGAAATTTCTTATAGCAACCATCTCCTATTTTTAAAGTGGTAGTGAAATTGGTGTGCATTGATTATTTACAATGGTATGAATTTTTTTTTTTCTTTTTACTTTAGGAAGTGTTGCAGATGAAAGAAACGTTGTTTTTATAAATAGAATAAAAATAAATTAAAAGCTTTTTTAAATAGGAAAAGAGAACGTACGACATAAATATTTATGCAGTAGCATATTTCTACCCTATGGAGCTATGGTGACACAATAGCCAGATTTCGAAAGAAATTATAAAATCGCTTTCACAAATGTTTCTTGATTTGGACAATAAGACTAATATTACATTTATTTTGAATGTATTATGAATATGAATCTCATTCGTCTGCTTCTCAATGCTTTTTATTGAGGAATATAAACATGCTCTTCTCTCAGCGTTCCGATAATTCTACCGATAGAGATCCTTGTCTTGTAACGTAACGCAGCGCCACCGTTTTTTCAATGGATGACGCTTGGCTAGCTCCAAGAAACCCACCTGTTTTCGAGTTGGCTTCTTATATTTTATTTATTTATTTTACTATTTCATGCATGTAAGAAATGAAATCAGCACACTAAAGTTGACTTCCACTGCTGGTTGATACACGCTTTTAAATACAAAAAAAAAAAAAGGAAAGGAATTTTAGCTAATTAAAAATACTATGCCTACAAAGAAATATTATTTATTATTAATGTAAATGCCAGTTCATTCAACATTTTTTTAAAAATTAGTATATGTAAACCCTGGAAAAATAATTTATTTTCGTTTGCTTCTCCTCGCTTTCTCTAGATCCTAGCTTAATTTTTTTTAAAACTAATAATAATAAAAAAATATAATATAAATTATGCTCAAAATATTACTATGGTCATCTACAGATATATTTTTAAATAATTACAGTAAAGAAAAAAAAAATAAACAGTGTAGGAAGCAAACTGCAAAACAAAAAACAAAATCAAACACTTCATAATCCAAATATTTTTTTTTTTTTTAATATTACAAATTGTATCTATAAAAATTTCAATTTTGGTTACTTAGTGTAGATTTTAAAGTTACAATAAAGGAATTAAAATTCCCCATGGTTTAAGAGATTGTCCTTGGTTTCAATAGTTTTCTTTCAAGTAAAATTTAGGATTCATGTCATAATAATCTGATTATTGTATATTCTACCCACATACATCATTTCATACGTAGAAAACATGTCTGTTTTGTAAGAAATTTCAGTACAGCTTTCATGTAAATTTTTCTTTTATACAGGAGATACTTGTGATTACATATTCTATTTTGCATGTTATATGCTGCTGAAAGAAATGTTGTCCCAATGGTCTAGCTTAAGTGATAGACCAGGCATATCTGGCTTTCACTTTAGCTCTAGTCTTTCAGGTCTTTTTTATTGCCATCTTCAAATACTGAGCAGCAGTTTCTGGCTTTCTGAAAGGTTAGTGAATTTTTATTCTCTTATTATATTATTAACCTGTAGATTTTTGTGAAATGTAAAGATAGTTCATCAAAGATTATATTTACAATAAATCTTTGTGTATTTCGTCTGATTTCCCTTTTTTTATTATTACTTTTATTTTGAGAAATTTAAGTAAATATATTTTTTAAATTTATTTTATATTTTAAAGAGGTTAGTAAAAAGATATCAACTGATTGTCACTGTTGTCCTTGTGTTCGTGAGGAAAAAAAGAATGTTGGCATTAGAAATAATTTAGAATGTTGCCTGTTGTAAAATCAATGAGAAAATCTAAAATCTCTCACTGATATTTTGAAGTTAGTTAAAATTATGCGGCAAAATTTTTCACTTATACATTATTTTAAGGCATAACATTTGACATGCAGAGGGATAGAGTTTGCAAGGATGTCATGATCTTATAATTTGTGAACTGTGTGATATGTTTTGTTAAGTATCTTAGGGGCACAATGCAAGCAAACACTTATGTTATTTTTCTTCAAGATCTTGGTCTTTTATTTGATTTTGACACTTAATCATCAATATTTTAAAAATGTTTATTATATTTGTAAATATTCTCTCAAGAAAAATACAATTGAAATCAACTTTATACTAAAATAAAACAAATTTTTTATGACAGTATTTAGTTTAGTTTTTTACAATATCTTTCCTCCTCAAGAAAATGGCAAAATTACTTAAATGCATAGAATTGCAGTTTATATTCTAAAGACATACTTTTACCATAATTTTTTCCTTTAAAAGATGAAAAATACTCCCTTTTCCTTAAACGATGGAATATTAAAGACAGATAATAAAAAAAAACAGCTATGTTTGGTAAAGTTCAACGTAAGTTTGTATTTCTATTTAGGTAGCATTTTTAATATAAATGAAAAGGGAACGGTATGATTTTAATATATTTCCTTTGAGCTTTAAATGAAATTTCCAACAAATTTTGAAAATAAAAGGAAATTAACCCCCACTTAAAATGGACACATAACAATTTATGCAAGAATTCGCCATTTCCAAATCGGTAGAGACTCGCCATACTGATGATGTAATGAAGCAGCACTTAGGCCTTATCTCTCGACGGCCATAACCAGGTCCCTTATACGACGGTTCATCGATGAAATCGGGTTTCGAACTTGAAACCCTGCAGTTTCGGAGCCGGGATCTTGCCACCAGCCCATCGCGGCCAGCGTTATTGATATGACAATACAAATAATTAAAAAGTGAGCAAATGAACCGTGAAATAAAGAGTTCAAGGTGCTGTATTTCTTCATAATTTTCAGACTTAACTTTAAGTATATTCGCAGTAAAGTATATTAAAGGCATATCTGGCTTTCACTTTAGCTCTAGTCTTTCACGACTTTCTCATTTTTATTGTCATCTTCAAATACTGAGCAGAAGTTTCTGGCTTTCTGAGAGGTTAGTGAATTTTTATTCTCTTATTATATTATTAACTTGTAGATTTTTGTGAAATGTAAAGATAGTTTATCAAAGATTGTATTTACAATAAATCTTTGTGTATTTCGTTTGATTTCCTGTTTTTTTATTATTATTTTGAGAAATTTAAGTAAATATATTTTTTTAATTTATTTTTATATTTTAAATACGTGGTTTAATACTATGTGGTTCCGTTAGGGCTACTGCGAAGCCATTGATGATCGCACTCTCTGACTATTGCAGTCGGGAGATGGAAGTAATTCGATCTGAGTGGTTCCAATTTAAAAAAGAAATGTTCATTTAATTATGTAGAATTATATGCTGATTGCGGCTTGGATTTTTAAAATCGAGGTATGAAATTCTATTTTTTTATAAATTACTATGAATGATTTTATATACTGTTTTGTGAAAGCATCTTTTCGAAACTCTTAAATGTCCGATAGGAAATCCAGTCATTTCTATAGCAATATCTTTCTTCCAATAATATTTATCTTCGATAATCGGTTATAGGTGAGAGGGCAAAAACGGGTTGTAATTTCAAAGGTATTTTTTGCTCTCAATTGTAAGATAAAACTTGGATGCAAAATTTTAAAAAGGATAAGCTTGTCTGACAACGCATTGAATTTCTGCACTCCGAAATAAATAAGTATCCACAATAAAAGTTCATTTCCAACGTAACAAGGTTCTCACCAATACACACGGAGGCAGACAGACCAAACATATTTTATAGCTATACACATTCGTATAATGCGAAGAATACGTACCACTTTTAATATTAAAAAAAAGTCTGTATAGAATTAGGATCCTACGTTGCAGGTGTGCTCTGGCTTCTCTTCAAGATCGTGTTAATCTTTCGCCTTTTACTAAAGATTACCGTGGAGAGGAACAACTTAATGAGACTTTCCCTAATTTTTGGAATCTCACTTCGGTGAGATTAAATAAAAAAAGAGTAGAAATGCACTTTCATAGAAGAGTATCGGTAAAGAAAGCGATACCAACGATCGCAGCGCCTCTTAGTAGCCAACACTTTCGTTTTTTTTTTTTTTTTTTTTTCAAATGTATTACCCAAGACTAGAAGATACAAAACTATATTTACATAAAATTTTAAATAATGGAAGTAATTCATCTTTTATTAAGTACTAGAAACTAAAGTTAAAAAAACTCTTAAGTCTTAATTATCTTTAGATGGCAAGTTTCCACTCATTAAAATAAGTTAGGCAGATAACTGGATGAATTTGGATGCTGTTAATAGATAAAAAGGGAAGGGGGTCAAGATATGCCACTGGCGTTCATAAACTGCATAAAAACAGGAAATTTCTATGTTATTCTTTCTTTTTAATTCGCTGCAGTTCGAATATTAAATTCAATAAAGGAAAGAACTATCAAAGTTATTCTAACATAACTCAACTGTAAATAATATTTTACAGATGAAAGCAGATATAATTTGCAATGTATTCAGTAAACATTATATATATATATATATATATATATATATTGGATAATCCAATCAACTGTAAATTTATGGCAACATTCCAATGAATATGGTACAAATGCAAATATTACTGAAATCATAAATGAGTAATTAATGCTAGTTTTCAAAAATATTAAGAGTCTGCCTTTTATAGTAAGATGTTCAATTAACCATAGCATACCTACATCAAAATAGCATTTTCATTTATCAATCATTACCATTTTGCATACAATTCACTCGAGAACAAATATAAGAGCTTACATGCTTAAGGGTTGTTTTTTTAAGTAGTTAGAAGATTTTTTTTTCCTATTAACTATGATTTACTAGATATATATATATATATATAAAGGTATTACAATAATACCTTTTTAACGTGGAAAATATGAAATTGCTATTATTTTTTTAATATAGCAGAAGCGAAAATTTGGTTTCACTATTAAGGTACAATTTATCACTTCAACAATAAAAAGTACTGGCATAAAACGTTATAAAATTTGAAACATTTAGAGGGAAAAGACTCTATTTCAAACAATAAATACAAAATAATATAAAAATTCAACACTCCAAGCAGTTTAGAGAATGAATGTGATATGTTAATGTTACGATAAGTAATTCTATGTTGCAGAGTAGCTAAATAAATAAATAAAAGGCAATCTCAAATTTTTTAAGAAATGTGTAATTCCAACTATGGAATATTGTTTTTCTCTCAAAATAGCAATTCATTTAATTATAATAAATAAAGACTAAAAAAAGAGGTACCCCTTCCCTTACAAACATTAAATTAAAAAAAATATTAGAAGCAAACTTTGGGATATGTTGACACTTACCAAACTATATTCTAGTTGTATGTGGGTTCTACAGCTCATTGGGGTCGCAGACCCCACAATCTGTAAATCTAGTAGGAGTGAGCTATGGTACTATTGGAATTGATTTAATGAATTAGGATATGTACCAGTTTACTTAATGTTTTATTTACATTCATTAACTATTTCATTATGTAATGAGGGAAAAAATATTGATTAATTACATTAAATCTAATTGGATGAGGCTGACTGGGTTACAAAGTGAGGGTGCAGCGGGGTCTGCGTTTATTTTCTTTTTTAATTAGATCATAATCCGGCAGGTTAATGATGGTTAGGTTATATATATTTACAATACTGTCATAAACATATTTCACTAATTTTAGCATAAATTCTTTAATTGGGGGGATGTCCAAGGCTTCTGCTATTTCAATATTTCTGTGATGCCATCTGGCTGAGGCTATCATTCTGAATGTTTTGTTTTCCAAGGCTATTATTTTTTTTGGAGGTTGGTTTTAGCTATGGTGGCCCTTACCAGGTAAGCATATGTTAATATTGGCCCAAGATAAGCTAGGTAGATTAATACTTTGCTGTTGAGAGAAAGACCTGAATTTCTATAGATTAAGTGGTATTGCATTCTAAATGCTTTATTAAATTTCTCTCTGGTTTTTTCGATGTGTGATTTATAGTTTAGGTTTCTATCGATTGTTATTCTGAAGTATTTAACTTCGTTTTGCCAGTTTATTTCGATTCCATATATTTCGATTTTAGGTCAGTTATTAATTTTTTAAGAAAAAGAGTACTGCTTCTGTTTTTTCAACATTTAATTTTATTTTCCACCTGTTCAGCCATTTTTCAAAATTTAAGATATATTTTTGCAACAGTATGATTGCTTGTTGGGTTTTTTTTCCTCTGTGTTTGGGTTTTTTCCCTGTGCCCGCATAAAGGCTTATCTTAATACCTTTATGCTGGTGTAGGTCATTTAAGTTAATTATTAGAAATATTATTGGGGCCAAAATACCTCACTGGAGTACTCCTGCTCTTAGTTTTCTTTTCGTTGAGTCTGTTTGTTTTACTATTACGGTGAAGTATGTTTGTTAAATATGAATTAATAAGTTTTATTATGGTTCTAGGGAATTTATATGCAATTAATTTGTGCATGAGGCCGGGGATCCAAACTTTGTCGAATGCTTTGGCAATGTCAAGAAATATTGTGGCATTGGGTTTTCTTTTTTTCCTTCCCTCATGAATATATTCTATCATTCTGAGGAGTTAATGTGTTGTGGAGAGTTTTTCTGTAAAACCAAATTGTTGTGGGATTGCGATTCCTGTCTCTTTCTATGCATTAGGTATTTTGTGAGGATAATTTTTTGATTTAATTTGCTTAGGGTCAGTAATAATGAAATTGGCCTATAATTAATTGGAAGGGTCGGGTCTTTTCTTGGTTTTAGTACTGGGATAATTCTTGCTATTTTCCAGCAATTTGAGAAGTATCTTAGTTCAAAAATTTTATTTAGTATGTAAGTTATTTTAATTATTATTTTATCTGGGAGTTTTTTGAGCATTTTGTTTGTAATGGAGTCACTCCTGGAGGTTTTATTACTTTTATTTTTTTGATAAATTTGACTACTTTAGATGGTTTAATTTCAGTGAAATTATTATTTAGGTTTTTGTACGAGTAGTTTTTAAGAAATTATTCAACCGTTGCTTCTATATTTTTGTCTGGGAGATCGTTCGGTTTGAATTGTTCCTCAAAATGGTCTGCTATTAGTTCATCTTTTTCTGCATCAGTGTGCACTGGAAGTTTGGTGATTGGATCTCTGAATTGAGGTATAGGATTTCTTTTTTTGTTTGAGTCTTTTGGTTGCTTTCCAAAGCAAATTGTCTTGAGGGTTCTGGATTTCATTTTGTTTCATATAGACACTGCAATTATAGTTCATTACAGCATTTCTAAATTTTTATTGGGCTCTATTATATTTTTTTTTGAGGTGGGGTCCCTAATTCTTTGCCAATTTCTTTTTGGCCCTGTTCCTTTCTTTTTTTTTATTCTCTGATGTTGAAGGAGGGGGGGGGGTAGATATAGTTCCACATACCATTTTAAGGGTCAGGAGCTGCTGTTATATACAAGGGTTATATCCGTCATTAATTTGTTAACTTCGCTTTCTAGTTGATCTTGGTTATTAATGTTTGGGGTTTTTAAGTTTACATCTGTATTTAGGAAGTTTTTAAAGTTCTGCCAGCCAGTTGTGACTTTTTGCCAGTTGATAGTGAGTGGGAGATGTGAAAGTTAAATTTTAGTTCAACTGGTTGAGGCCTGAGGGAAGATCTGGAATGTATGAAAAATTATTTCATATATGTATGAAAAGTTTTTGACTAATGCAAGGTCAATTGTTGTGGTCGAATTAGGGCAAATCTGGTTGGTGTCTGTGGGGCTAATATTAATAGGTTTTTATTACTCACGAAATTCACTAGAATTCTTCCAGCTCTAGATTCTTTTGCAGTTCCAATTTATATGATGAGCATTCATATCTTCAGAAAAAATTAACCTATTGCTTATGTTTAGTATTTTTTCTAGATTGCATGTAATTAGTTTATCTGGGTTGCATGGGATGTAGATAAAAGCAATAACAATCTGTGGTCTATTTTTAAGTGATAGTTTAATTATAGTTGTCTCAATATTCATTAAGTTGGGGATAAAGATTTCCTCGTGTTTTAGGTTGTTTTAATAAATATACCAGTGTCTCCGCAGAGGGGGTTTTGAGGGCCGTCTTGTCTATAATATGTGTAATTTGATAGATAGGGTGAAAAGTCGGTTTTTAATTGTGTTTCTTACAATAAAATTAGGTCAGGTTTTCTCTCATCAGCAAAGGTGCATAGATCGAACATTTTATTTTTCAGCAAGTTGGCATTCCAGAAAATTAAGGTCAGCCAGGATGTATATAAATTAAGCCAATTGAACATTGTTGAATATAGGCATAGACTTTAGAAAAATGGAAAGTTTATCTATATCATTGTCTGCGTTTTTTAATTGCCTACAAAGGCTCATTATATTGTGGTCATTAAACAATTGTCTAAATTCATTTCACATGTATTTGATTCCTTCTAATTCTGAGATGTTTTGTTTTAGGAAGTAAACTTCCACTTGTGCATTATTTATGTAATCTTTTTCTGACACTTTATCTATTTCGAAGTTACAATCGTTTTCTAAGGCTTCCTTGATGGTTTGGATCAGCAAATTGTTAGGGAAGCTTCGAATCACTACTTTGATGGGGCGGCTGGCTCTGGGAGTAATTATGAAGTAATTTAGATTGTTGATTTTGAGGAATTTGGTCAGTTTTCGATGTTTATCATCATTATTTACATAGAATTTGATATACAGTCCACCTAATTTGCTCTCCACCTGGAGGCAGTTTTAGTTAATGAACTTTAGTTCACCAAGAAAGTTTTCAGTTCTTTTTAACATGATTGGGGGTGGTCTCTGCACTATTACTGTAGCCTTGTCATTTACCTGATCCAATTCGAGGTTTTCTAAATTTTGGTAGAGGTTTTCACTTGATACTGATTCATTATCATTATCATTAGTTTTGGTATTTATTTTTGCAGTTAATCTTTTGGGTGGGAATTTAAATTCTTCATTATTAGTTGGGCTTTTGGTTTTAGTTTTTTCATCAATTTTAAGCACTTTATTGCTTGATTGTTTACATTTATTTCATTATCATTCTCAGTCCTGGTTCTAATTCTTTTAGTTTTATTCTTATTAGTTAAGTTGGGGGTGGATTGGTGCATACAATTTACAAGAGGGCAAGTTCCAAAATTACTCACCCATTTGTGGAGGTCCTTTAGTTGATCTTGGTACTTTTTGCCCAAAGTGACGAGCTCTTTCATTGCAGGGATCTTCATTCATCAGGCTTTGTAAGGCCAGAATTCTCTTTTTTGTCATGGAGATGCTGCTTTTGCATTTTCTAAGTTTTGCACAGATGGGGGCCTCATTTCCAGGCTCATTTCAAATAATCTCATTTCCAGGGGCAAAGTTCATGATCGAAGTATCATTGAGTTTGGAGAGGAGGCACTTTGATCCACCATTATTTGGTTTAAGTTCTTCTCCAGCGTCGGAGAGTTCTGCCCTTCCGAGACTAATCCTGAAAAGGACCGATCAGGCAGCTTGCAGGTTCGGCTGTGCTCATTGGTGGTCAACACTATCGGGAGCTCGGGAGAGAAACGTCTTCATAGATCGAAAGTCTAAACTAGATCAGAAAAAAAAATCAAAATGTGTCAAAAACTATATCTATAACTATACCAAACAATATCTGCATTACTTTGCAACTGTAGGCACAAATACACATACATTCAATGCTACTACTATAGAGAACTTCCTTAGAAGTGCCTCAATAGCAATGCCAGCAAAGAAAATTAAAATATTTAAACCCAATAATAACAAGCTCCTTTAGCACATTAAAACGAAATTTCAGAAAGCAAATTTCATATCTATAAAAAGAAAAACAGAAACAGTCATTCGTGAAACAAAGACAACTACTAGTAGTAAAACGTAGTAACGAAAACGAATATTGATACCTATTTTTCACAAACTCCAATTCCGTGAATTACTGATCTAGTTTCGCAATGCTATCAGTGTCTCAAGCAAATTTAACACTTTATCAAAAGCATCCCCTTTTAAGCAGATTATCATACGGTATAAGTTCATTTCTAATCGTGGTTAAAAAGCTAAGAAAAAAAAAAATTTGACGGTCCAATGGCGCTTAGAGATCATATAATGGCAAAGCATTGCATACACATATGAAGACAAAGTAATTACTATAATATTTTTGAATAATTTTTTTTCTCACTTTGTTATCTCTAATTGACGTCACATAGAACAAATACATAGTAAAAACAAGTATTATTAAAAAGATAATTTAATTTTTAATGTCAAGCAAGAAAAATAAGATAATAATTATACCACTTATTAATAGGAGATATAAATATTAGACGAAACATTAAATCAGTTCTGACAATAATGAACATTTTAATTTTAAATTATATTTGAATTACTTTAAAAAATTATTAATATTAAGAGAAAAACAGTGCAGCAAACTTAATCAGAGGACAGATGGGTTTCTTTTCTCTTTATAACTCTCATTGACACTGTAAATGTCAAACTTTTCAGATAATATTTTCATTAATTACCACGGGACAACACAAAATATTCTTTTAATTTTTATTCAAACTAAAATCCTGACAAAATCACTCTGAGAACAAAGTAAGAGCAATCAACATAACTGACCCGAAATCGGAAATATTCGGAAGGGAGTACAAGCGCAATAAACAGCAGTTCCGCGATCTGAATCACTAATGTATTTTGGGACAACTGACCGCATAAAAAATAAGGTATGTCTCATTGGTCGAAAGGGACTGCCATTCTCTCTGATTCGTTCGCATATCCAATGCACATGTAAAGAGAGTTCGTTTGACCCTCGGGGCTAGGCGCTCCGTCAAACATATCATTACAGCGAATGGCAGACGCGTCCATTTTCTGTCCCCTTTTCCCCTACCTTCTTTACTCGCTCACTGACCTCCACATCACAATCTAAAATGAAATTGCACTGCAATCTTTATTTGAAGATTTTTTTTCTTCACACATTTACTTCCAGATCTTTTCAAATGGAAATTTTCAAAACAATGAAAACTATATTAACATGTTAAATGGCAATTAATAAATTTCCAAGTATATTATTAGCCAGAACAAGAAATGACGAAATATTAATGATGTATAATACCTTTTCCCCCTAGTCCAATACCATGAGGTAATTCAGTAATTTCATGGGTATATTTATTCTTGCTTTCGATAATATATCCATGACAATTAGAATGATAAAATTGACCGAAGGAAGTAATACTAGACTTGTAGAGTAATATACATATTTCTAAATAATAATTATTTGTAGCATAAATGACGAATGACAGATTGCTTTTCACTTTCAAATTGCTGTTATGGAGAGCAGATGAAAATGAAACAAATGCAATTAAGAAAGAGTGACAAATCTTAACAGTCATTACATTTCAAAAAGGGGCTTTTATTTAAATTTAACGAATTAATGTCTTTTTACCCAAGATAGTAATTCTGTTTTAAGGCAGAAATGTCATGTGCAAATCGAGATAAATAATTCTAAGGCGATATAGATAAAAATGGAAACACAAATCAGATAATTAACCAATTATTCAAATTTCTCAGACGTTAGGAACCACATTCAAAACTGCTAATTTAAATTTCGAACGAATTTCCAGAACGGTCTTAAAAAGATTCAAAATAAACTAGGAAATAAATATAACAAATAAGTAATCTAATTTTGCAAAACGGTTGAACGCCATTTAGTTGCAAAAATTGTTAGCAACCGAGTTTACCTTTCGAATTTGTAAAAATAATGAAAAAAAAATCAAAACATATATTTCATATCTTTACATTTACAGGAAATTATAATCAATTACTCAACTAATTAACTGTCCATAACTGAAAGAATTCAAAATTGGGTGCCAAGATCAGCAATACAGAATACAAACGGGGAGAAACACAAAATCTGATTAATTGTAACAATAAATAAATACATAAATTTTATCTGCTAAGCAAAAAAAGAAAAAAAACTCTAACCTTATTCATCAATTTGTCTCGATTAAGATTTTTTAAAAATCAATTTTTTAGCATAGAAATGCAATGCTAACCATTTCATTGCAACCGATATTAGATATTTCTTCGATGCCTGATTCTGCCAATGTAAAAATACAACGCTACTTTATAGAAAAGAGCTTAAAAAAACAGAGTTAAAAAATAGTGAACATTTTAAGTTAGTAAAACAATATGTGGCAGTCAAACAAAAAGACAGAAAATTAAAAATTTACTTTCAATGAAAAAAAAATCGTTTACTTTTTTTTTTTTTTTTTTTAATATTTTTTCCCTTCTTTAGCAATATTTAACTATCATTTTAGTATCTTTCTTAAAAATCGTTTGCCTTTCTTCTTTTAATTTTCATATTTGACTCTTAAACATTTAAATTTATGACAAAAGCAATTCACGCTAAGTCATACGACATGTATTGGTTGTTTAAGAGTTAAAATTCCAGTATTTCATTAGGCTTATTAACAGTAATAGACATGGAATTCTTTCTCCCTGACAGTATCTTCGAAAAAATTTACAATTCGATCTTCTTATCTCATATTTAATGAATTCTTCCCTAATTACGAGAAAATAACGATTGTAATTAAAAACTATGCCTTTAATACAGAATATCTATAATTCAAAATTCAAAAATTTGACGGCGATAAGAGTTAAGTAAAATTAAGAAATTTATAGTTTATTTTTAATTCCTTTACTAGGATTGGGCTAACAAAAAAAAATTTAGACTTCATAATATTATCTTAAAATACTATCTATAGAATAGTTTTTAAACTGCTTTTATATTATTTAATTATTTTCCATGTAACTGAAACGATTTATGAAGACTCCGTGCATACACAAAATTCTTGGCTTTTATAAACAAATAATTGTAATTCAATTATAAAATAGACGAATAAACTTGCTGAATATTCTATTTGATTTTGTAAGAAAAGCAAGTTCTTCAGAAAACATAGAACTAACTGAAATTTGTACTTCAGTCCTAATTTGTTATTTTTCACAATTAAATTAAGTCCAGACAAATAATTTAATATCGACTGGCAGAACTGTTCCGATTAAAGCGAAAAAGAACAGCAAAGAAAATTATGTGGGAGGAGAAATATTAAATAAAAAAAAAGATGAGAGTTTTCGCCAAGAAAAATGGTCAAATTTTTCGGATAGGTAATTAAAAAAAAACTCAATTAGATAAATGACATCACATTTATTAAAAAACTTATAATAAATAATACAATACATGGGAAATTTTCTTATTAACATCTGTTGTAAATAATTTGTATTTCTTAATGAAAATTTATTACATTATAATGTTCAGTCAATGACAGTACACAAAACAAGAGCAAACATAATATTGTCTTTTAATCAAATTGAAATTAAATTTAAAAAAATAGTTCAAATACTGCATTTTTGAAAGCCAGTAGTAAGATAAGTTAGGAAAACTGTTTTCTCCAGCAAATAATTATTTACTTATAAATTATATCATTTAAATGAAAAACGTATTCTAGAAATTAAATATCAGATTACAGAAAGTAAATAAATATAGAAACTTACCCAAAAAAATTTGTTTTCAAAGAACTGATATTACCAATATTTCGTTAAATAAATAACATCCACATTTTAAAATCAAGTTCTTATGCAAATCTTTGTAAGCGGAAAAAAGTAATGCGAAAGATTTGAATATGGTTAATGCCGCCAAACTTTCTTTTTCTTTGAGGATAACCTCAAACAAACAAATTTTACTCAGAAATTTCGCATTAGATTTCGGAGCAAAACATGGCGACAAGTTTCAGTTTCATTTCGAACATCTGCGGATTAGGCTTAGTTCCAACTGACAACAACTTGCATGCTGGCGTAATCGTTTACCAAACTTCAGAGTGAAACTGTAATAAATGATTTTCATTCTCTGAGGTTTAGACTAAACAGTTTGAGGAAGTCCTTGAACGAGGCGATGAAACTTCTTTCTCCTGAACATCTGCAATAAGATAGGAAATACATTTTAATCATGATTTATGGAACTGAACTTGCCAACGATTTCTTATTTTTCAATTTCCGTTACTGATTGATCGAATACATATGAAGATTTACCGTATATGCACAAAGAAATATTTATATAATCTGTTTTAAGAATGCGTGGTCAGAAAATCAGAAATATTAATGTATTTAAAATAATTTTATAATAAATTAAGAAGTTGAATAAAAGAGCGGGACAAGAAATATGGATGGCAGCATGCATTACTCTCATTACAATTTTTTTGTTGATGATATGCATGATATTAAGAACTAATCGTAAAAATCATACAAATTTATATTTCTCTTATAAGGAAAATCTACCCCGAGAATAAAGAATCTAAAATAAATTCTAAGAACTATTCCGCTAAAAATTATTTATGAGATTTTGCTATTGGCAAAAAAATACGAAAACAGCTTATTCATTAATTCTTATTTATTGAGTTCACAGTAAAGTTATTTTTAATATTACCATTTTATCAATATTCTAGAAACTTTTGAATAAATTAATAACGGATTTCATTTATTTTTGATTAGAACTGAAATTTGACAGTGGCGTGTTCATAAAGCATGTACCTTTTTATAGAAATATGGCTGTAAGATTAATTACGGCGATTAAGAAATCAAGAGATGTTGAATTTTTCGCCCAGTTGCAAGAATTACGCAAAGCGATACGTTTTGCGTTGACCTTCATGGTATAACAGAAAATATTGAGTGTGCATTTTTCCATTAATAGAGTCTGTTCAAAATATTGCGAAAAAGATGTACTATTTTGCTGTCAAGACTTTAGAGCAAATTTTAATTACCTCTAAAGCTCTCTCAGCTTTAAAGCTTTAATACTCAAGTTGTTGATTTTTTTCCTTCCAATATTTTTGAATACATTTTTTTCTGCTACTATCAATGTTAATTTCTCAAAACCCGCATCATATAGCTTTAATAGACAGCAGTCTGGAGATGTGAAAATCGATAATTTCTTGTCAAATAGTGATGTTACCTGATTAATTTTGAATTAATTAATACATGGTGACTGAAATTACTCAGAAGGTCTGCAAATGATATTATATCCGAAGCTGGAAAATGAAAATGATTACATTGTAATCGGACAGTGTTCATACGATTTTAACGTATTCACAGATTCACAGCAAGTGAATAAATTTGTTAACATTAATTTGTTCATTTAACGTTCATATATAAATAATTATTTATTTATCATAAAAGAGTAAATTAATGCTTGTTTTATCCATAAAATAACCGTAAATATATCTTTTTTTCTTCTTTTTTTTTAGATAAAGGAAAATTGTTCATTTTCGTTCTCGTTTCATTTTCGACGAAATCTGTCAAATATATTATTTTTGATTTCCATGGTGCATGATTGATGAAAATCTGTTCAAAACAATAATTTTCATATAAGAAGCTGCAATATATTTGTAACATTTAATTTTTTATCCAAGCGGATTTTTATTGTATGATATTTCTCAGAAAGCTATTGCAAATTCTCATGGAAAAAGACTATCTTTTTATAGGCTGTTTTACACTGTTTTTCATCTTATTTCGACAGAAACAAAAGGGAGTATCCCCTCTCCGTCCCAGATTTTTCCACTATAGTTACAGAACATTGCGTTTTGATTCTAGCATATATATATATATGTAACATTTTATTATGTGAAATAGAATGCAGTTTGAAGACAGTGAAGATACTTTTGATTTCGTGACGTCGTTTTTATTTCATTTTGAAGAAGCAGGCATATGTACAAGCGATGAGCACACAGAACGACACAGAAAAGGAATGAGGAAAAGCTCTTGGACATTTTATCCCTGGTCTTATATAACCTATGATTTTGATAGGGAAAATGTTTCTTTACAGTGCTAATGTATTATGAGATTTCGATAGGGATTTTCGTTACACGAGTGGACAAGGCAGGGGAAACACAGGGAGATTTCAAAAAAGAATTTGCCTGATGAGCGGTATTTTATCTCTTCACGCGCAGTGTGGGAAAGTTAGATTTTAGCTGATTCAACAATTTAACAAAGCTTCTCTTGAATTATTTAAGTACAGACAGTGGAATTGGACCACGAAATAAGAGAATATTTTAGAATGAAGTTACTATGGGCTAAATTAAGATAAAATCTTGAAAATTAATTAAATTGAAATTAGAGTTAAAATATCATTACATATATATATATATATATATAAAGGTATACAAATAAACAAAATTTTTTTTAAGAAGAAGCCGAGGAGAGAGAAGACATATTCGAATTTTAAATTTTCGTTTTTATTTCATCCGGGAGACATAATTTAAGCCCAAACAAAAGCGACGAGGCACATCAACACAGAACGACACAAGAGCGAAAAGAGGAAAAGCTAATGAAATATTTATCCCCATGATTATATACTGTGGGATACGGATAGGGATTTGATAGGGATTTCTTTATGAGTCGATTTAGGAAAGGGAATTATAGCGATCTTTTTAAATAATGTGTTAGATCATTAAATTTTTATTCCTTCACTCGGAGTGTGGGAACTTATCGATGCCAGCAAATTTACAAAGCTTCTGTTGTATTAATTAAATAAAAAAAGTGGATTTGAAGCAGGAAATAAGAGAATATTTTAGAATGTAATTAATAGGGGTGAATTAAGATAAAACTTTGGAAATTAATTAAGATTAAATTAAATTTTAAAATATCATTATGTACATATAATGTAAAACTCATATTTTTAAGCGGTTTCGTGGCCGAAAAGATAGAAGACATTTTTGTAATTTTAAAACTTCGCTTTTATTCCATCCTGGGAGGCATAATTTATTTACAGGCAAGAAGCGACGATGTACATCAATCTACAGCGCAACACAAGAGCGGAAATAGAAAAGAGCGCACGAAATATTTATTCCCATGATTATATACTGTGAGATTTTGATAGGGATGTCGGGATTAGACGTGTCTATTTTGGTAAGGGAATTATAGATATCTTTTAAAAGAATTTGTTTGGCTTGACAGTTTTTCATCCCTTGGAGCATGTGAAAGTGCAGATTTAAGTATTTTTACAGAGCTTATGGCGCATTAATTAAATAAATAAAAAGTGGAATTGGATCAGGAAATAAGAGAACATTTTAGAATGATAAAAATAGGATTAAGATAAAAATTAGGAAATTAATTAGGATTTAATTTAGATTTTAAAATATCATTACATAATTTTGAATTTTCTTCTTCCTTTTTCCCACGAAATCTAAAATTTTCTCCCAAGGCCACTTGCAAAATTTCATTTATCTTTTCTATACTTCGCTTTTCCATTGGCGATCAGCTTACTCGCCAAAATAGCTGATTTTTTAGGTTATTAAACCATTAATACGTAATGCATTTTTTTTAAATTTCAGTTTATATGATACGACATAAAAATGGGACTTGAACTGCGTCATCCTGCAATAAATTATCGTGGACATAAATTAAAAGTGTATGTATAATGAAATATATAAGCGGAACTGAAAATCCTATTTCGGAATTAATAATAATAACAAGTAATTTTTAATCTTAATTTTAACATTGGAAAAAGCACGTGATTGAATATTTTCATGAATGAATTTGAATTTCATAGCATTAAAAAAGCAACTGAGAAGAGCATTACTCTTAAAAAGCTTTTTGCAAACCAAACCTAACATTAAAAGCATCAAAACATTGTAAATTAGACTTAAAGAATTTATTAAAAGTAAAGAAAAAAATGTATAGAAATAAAATCGATATCATTAAAGAGATAATAAAGTAACATTTCATTATCTCGATTTGCTATATTTCTGTACATATCGTGTTCATATAATAATTAGTAGAGTTTAAAATTACCGGATTAATGAAAAGACAGTATATTAAACTTCATTCGTCTAATTCTTTCATTTTTGAGTTCCCAGATGCATATAGGTGCTAAATTACGTAACAAAATCGATAGATATTCAAAAATTTGATATAGATTCTAAAATTCAAGTAAAAAAAATATAGACACTTATGGTATTTCTGAAGAACTATATGTAGTGGAAATCTATGAATTCGTTTGTATTTGAACCGGCAAATGCATTTTATAAAGTAGGGAACTAAGCAGAAATTTTTACATTGATTTAAAATGGAAACTGCAAAAAATTTGAAAATAATATTCCACAACTCATAATAATAATAACAATAACATGTGTTTACAAATAATAAATTAAAATTACCATTAAATAGGTGTAAAAAACTCGAAAACTCTTATGAACTAACTCGACGTCTATTGCTAAAAGAGAGCCAGAATTTTTGTATTTAACACTCAGAAAGATTTGAGAAGGTATATGAAAAGAGTAGCTCAGCCACGCAGCATGCCTTGACATGCAAAAATAGTATTAAAAGATTAAATTCATTTCTGGGAATAAATATATCATTTTGAATAAAGTTTTCTTTATTGTATACGGAAGAAGAAAAAAACTGAGTGAATAATAAACGGTTTTTTGGACTTTGTAAAACGGATATCCTGTATAACGTAAATGACATACTATATTCTCTGATCTTAGTAAGCATTTTATATTCAAAAATATTTAAGATTTAGAGAGAGGAAATTTAAATAGCAGAAGCATGTGTATGGGAAGGTGTTTTAATTTCACTGGAAATTTTAACTTGATAGTAACTAATATTTTTATAATCCATAATACACATAAATTATGACATGCAAAATAGAAAAAAAGTCGTTCAAAACGCCTAACTGTTTGGACTATTTATTTCCCATGAAACTCCCAAATATGACACATCGTTATTTCTTAAATAGTAGTTATTCATTAAGAAAAATTTTATCAAAATTTTAATTAGATTTTATTTAAAAAATAATCCAAATTTTAAAAAAAATCTTTAATTAAAATCTATTTGATTACAAATCACAGACATTTTTATTCCGCTTAAAAATTTTAATTTTAGTTTTTCTATTATACTTGAAAAATAATCTGTCTTGTCTTTGTCCCACTTGATGGCATCAGCCATTGCATTCTGCTCAAAACTATTTTCATATCATGCAAATTTGAAAAAAGAATGCTTCTCCGCCCTTTCTTCTGTCTGTCTGTCCCATATCTTGTTCCTTCAAATGTTCAGTAATTGTAAACATTACAAGCACAAGAATATGGTATACCAATATAATAATTAATTTATAGGAAAGGGCCGAGAAAGTAAAAATCTGTCATATGTGTTCTTTAATTAATTTTTTATTGTGATATAATATATCAGAAAGAGAACTGCTTCAATTGAAAAAAAAAGATGTAGATTAAAGGTTCTACCTAAAGCTGCTTTCCGCAATAAATTTATCTATGATGCCTCAACATGATCCTTTTTGTGAATTGTTACTTAAAAATTACGCGATAAAACTGCTGCAGACTGACTGCAACGGCTCATGCAATCAAAGTCAAGACAGATGGATGGCGTATAATATTGCTTTCCTCCAAGGTTTCTGGTTAGATGTTCGAATTTTCTTTCTCTTCTGTGATCGATACTTTGCGAAAACCTGACAATGCAAATGTTTCACTCAACACTCTTATTATTTGATAGATATAATCTCAAGTAAAAATGTTACGTTTTCGCTTATTGATTTAAAATTTATAATTAATCCTAAATTTTGACTACTTCTCGACAGAAAATGAAAAATGAAAATAAAAATTTGAATAGAAATATTTTTATAGTATTTCATTCTAGTTAATCTGATTTATGTTCGTTTAAAATACAAAAATGACAAATAAGACGAATAAGAAGAAGAAAAAAAGGGCGAGAAAATTCATCTTCTGATGATAGCAATAATATATGCTTTCTTTTCTTTTGTTTTTTCCATATGGAAATACGCCATTTCTTTCTGAGATTATATTGTGATGAAACCACAAGCAAGTTCTTCGCGCTCCAAATGTTTCAAACAAATGAGATTTTTTTTTTTTTTTCACAATTTGCAGTAGTATAAAAAGCACAAATCTAATACGAATTTTTCTTAAAATATAAAAAAATTAAGTAATGTTGCAATTTAAAAAAAAATTATATATGAATTTTGATTATTCTTTTTTATGGAATGAAGCTGATAAAAAAAACCTAGACTGCAAATATTGTTAGAAAAAAAAAATAATGCATGCATGCATATTTTTCATGTTTTTCCTTTAATTTGAGACCGGTGGCAGCCATGTGGCTCAACACTAATCCAGAATAAGAAATCCTTTTTTTTTTTTTTTTTTTTTTCCCATTACGTATATGATAGACTAAACATAGAAGCCAAATAATAAAATAACTCTTCGACGGAAAAAACTGGAATGCCAGAATCACGGATTGACCTTGGTTTAAGATGCATTATACTTTAACAAAAAAAAAAAAAAAAATGAGGATGCATTTATTATGCTTTTATTTAGAGCAATCTGGTAAATGTAGTAATCATCACATGAACTTTTCATTGATATATTTTTTCCTCTTCGGAATGTTAAAGATTTTCCGCCTGCTTTTTTATATATATATTTCTATCGCTCGAACGCCTAATTTTCTATCAAAACCCAATATTTTTATTTTTATTCATTTCGAAAACTTCCGTCACATGGTTGTCAAAGAAAAAGGGAACTCGCATTTTCATTATTTTATCTCGTATTTTGCCTAAACATTAGACCAAACACGTGCAACAGAAAAGCAGGCTAAAGGGAAAATAACAAAGCAACGAATAAAACTAGAATGTGAGCTACAAAAAAAAAAAAAAAAAAAAAGATGTGTAAAACAGTCAAAAATGTTTTCGATTGCACATCTGGCATTTTATGTTGAAAGATGATATTTGCTTAAAATTCTAGTTGCATTATAATTTAAGCAGATATTTATTGAAATCGTTTTTATAATTTTACATAATAAAACAGGTTTTTTTTTCAGTTAATTTATAATTCGTTGATTGCAATGGTAAAAAGTAATCACATTTTAATTCAATTTAATTTTTGGAATTTATTTGTTAATTTCTTTCATTTCTCCAGAATTAATTTCAAACAATGATTTTCCAGTAAAAGTTAGATTTATCGGAAATCGGTTCCAGCCGGTTTTCTCCTCTTTCTTCGCAAAAAGCAAACAATTTACTTTTTATATCATCATAATTGAAGACAAAGCTAAACACGTGTAGAAAGAAAAGTAATTACATTTTAGCATATTTTATTCTTTTCACAAATATTGTATTACATTATCTTAAATAAAGCAAAAATTGAATGAAGAATGTTGATCATTTTTTAAACAATTTACTGTTTAACCCTCAAATATGGAAAATGTATTTATTTGAAATAAATACATACAATACATACAAATAAAACTCATTAAATTTTTAAGTTGCTACTATAGTCCCTTTAAAAAAATTACCAGCTTTTTATTTTTCAATATTTTTCAACAAATAATGTGGTTTTTCATGCCTTTTAATGCATTAATCGACGAAAAGATTAATTTAACCACAAATTTCCAATCTCGAACTCATTAATAAATTCTATGTTAAAATAAATTTCTAACTCAGAAATATTTGCTCTGGTGAAATTAATAATAAAAATGGCAAATACCTGATGAGAACTATCCAAACAAAATATATAGAACTATTTTTCTGTTTTAAAGTAAGTAACGTGTAATAAAACAAACAGTTATTTTAAAATTATTTATACCGTACTTAAGACAATTAAAATTTAGTTTGTTTAAAAAAATCAGACCAGTTTTTAAATTTATATGAATAAGAAATCTTTATACTTTTGCATTTAATGAATTTTACTATTTATTGTTTCATTACATGGACTCTGAAACTTCAGTTACAAGCCATGTTATAGATGAATGTGTTGAGAAAGTATGAACTTTAGATTAACAAATTAGAAAAGTATCATTTCATATTCAAAAACTTCATGGATAACAGAGCGTTTGAACAATCATAAATAGTCTTCCTCTTTGTCTCAGACAAATAAGATAGTTTTAAAATATGTAGTTTCTTCTTTTGGATGCCATGTTACACTAAATCTCCATAAATTTCTTTCTGAAGTTTAAGTCAACTTTTTCATATTAATAGTTGTAGTAGAAATATTTTATAGGTCATTTTTACAAAACACAATCGAAAAATTTTATCAGTTTTATAATGGATGACAGAATAGAATATTTCCCAAAGTGAATATTTTTATTATAAGTTTTACGACTATTATTACTACCGAAAATTGTCCCAAAATACATTTATTTTAACTGTTATAAAAGCTGATATGTTTATTTTATATTTTTATTGTATATATCGGGAATCAATCAGAGGCCATTACACATATTTCCTTTGAATTCAATAAAAACATTCATTGGCAATTTGTTTAATGGGATACGAGTAAATATCAAAAATTTATATACTTCTTTTTAGTCTATGAAGCTGAAAACAAGTTCAACAAAAAGAAAAACAGAATAAGCAGCATTTTTATACAAAGAGACCTCTAACGAAGTTTTGGACTATGTAGGTCCGTTCGGATATCTTATTTTCTCGTTGGTTTTAGTCATATATAGTTTAATTATTTAAAAAAATACATACCGAAATAAATACTCACATTATGATGTCAGAATCCGGAAAAGCCATTTTTATTAGAAGTTACAATTCAAATTTCAACTGGGGAAGAAAATTCTGCCTAAAATACATAGTCTAGCAATGAAAATGTTGAAATTTGTTCAAGAACCGTGTGTATATACAAATACGACCGAATCAGAAAATAATTATGAAAATGGCAATAACAAATAAGATCAAGAGAATATAAATGATCCTGGTTTATAAGTCAAGTATTATAAGTAATAAAGTTAGAATGTTTTATGTTAAAATCGGACCTGTACAACACAAAAGAGTTTTTGCTAAAAATGCTGAAGGTAGCTAACTCATTTTCCACTACCTACTACTTTAAAAAATGCCAAATATTGAAATCCAACTTCCCAGCTGGTTAAATTTATTCAAAAATGCAAGACTCCGTATTTTGTTTTTGTTGTATATTACTTTCCAAAAGAAGAGGAAATGAACAAACTACACGATTTATAGGTGGCTATAATAACTGAAGAAAGCTGTCAACAGTAATCCAAGTTCATGAGCGTTCTAGTTGTCATTTTAATTCATTTATTGCTTGGAAAGAATTATCAAAACGACTAAATTTATGTTCAACTATTGATTAAACATATCAAGTTAAAATAAGAAAGGAAACGGACGACTCAAATTACTATATCAAAGAATTGTATACGTGATTCTATTTTTAGCATGTAATAATATTCCACTTCGAGGAACCCACGAAATAATAGGTACGCCTAATAATGGAAATTTTTTAAGTTAAATCGAATTATTAAGTAAACACGACCCTGTGCTAATGGATATTATATAAACAAAATAATAAATTCTAAAAATAAAATTGTGCATCATTTAGCACATAGGTCACAAGAAAAATTATTTCTGCGTTAGGAAATGAAGCCATTAACAAAATTAAACATGATATAAAAGCAGCCATGCACTAGAATCCAAATGGATTGTACTCCTGATATTTTCCATAGGGAACAAACTTCAATCATTATTTGGAATGTAAATTTTGGAGAGAAAAAGTTAACTATAAATCAGTCCTTTATAGGGTTTATTGAAGTAACTGATGGGATTGGAGAAGGACTAGTAAAAACTCTATTGTAATTGGAAAGATTAATTGAGCTTGATTTAGATATTATGAATTGTAGAGGGCAAGCATACAACTAGTATACGGAAGTATTCTAGATATACAGTCTAGAATACTGTCTCTAAACCCGCATGCAATTTATGTGCCTTGCCTGTCACATTCCTTTAATTTATTAATTTGTGATGCGCTTCCAGCAGTCTAAATTAAATAAAAAAAAATTTAAAAAAATTGGGATATTGCAATGCTTATATTGCTTATTTTCCACAACTACAAAAAGATGGGAAATTCTACAAAAACATTTAAACATTATTCTTAAACCATTGGACACTCGTTGGGAAGCCAAAATAGATTCGGTTAAATCAGTGTATACAAGCAGTAAGTTGTAATGCCCTAGAAGAATTTGTTGATGTAAGTAACGCTAATACAGCGGTTTCCGAAGCTAAAAGTTTATTAGATGCAATACAAGAAATGCCATTTATTTTATATTTAATAAAATGGTTTGCAATATTGTTCAAAATTAACACTATCAAAAAACTATTTCAAACAAAAACAATTGTTCGTGACTCGTCTTTCAATTTAGTCAATAAAATTAAAACTGAAATCCCCAATTTAAGAACAAAATTTAACACATTTTTAGACGAAGCAAAAGTGCTAGCACCTAATTTGAACATTTCAGAACATTTTCCTGTAAAACGAATTCGAAAATGAAAAAAAAAAAAAAAAAAAAAAAATTACATTCCGAATTAGCAGAAGACGAAGAATTTATAAATAACCCGGTGGAGGAATTTAGGTGTTATATTTTTAACACTGTTATTGTACAAATAAAAGATAGATTTAAAAGTATTCCAAATATTATTTCTGATTTCAAATTAGTCAATGATACAAAATTTTTAGAAAAATATGAATTAGAGAAATGTTCCAAAAACTTTATAAAGTTTTATAACAAAGATGTAGATGAAAACCTAATCCAGGAAATTTGTTTGCGACGGGATTTAATTTTGAATGAAAGAGATGTAAATAACGCACAAGACATAGTGACATACATACTAAATAATAAGTGCTGAGCGCTCTTTCAGTAAATTAAAATTAATAAAGAATTGTCTTCGGTTATGCATGTGTGCATAACGCTTAAAGGCATTTGCTATATTAAGCACCAAAAAAGAAAAAAAAAATTGTAATTTTTCTGAAGTAATTGATGTATTTGCAAAAATAAAATCAGGCATTAAATAAACAGGCATTAATAATATGTGTTCATGTTTGTATTTTTTTTTTCCTTCACCAAAAATTAGGGCCCCAAATGGCTTTTTGCACCCGGGTCCCTTCATAGAGAAGGGTGAATCTGTTAATAATCTTGAAAACCTATCCCAATTCCCAAAATTCATCATAATTTACAGCATGCTAATTTTTGACCTTCTATAGGACATTTCTTCCGTCAGTCCTGCTTTTAACCAAGTTCTGACAATTCTATATGCAAGTTCTGTTTTTAAATTATTATTGAGTAAAGGAAACATTGGAGTGTCCTCTAAATCTTGAGCTATTAGGCTAATATTTAAAGGTGTAAGTTTGGCAAGTCAATAAATCATCTCAATCAAGCAAATGCAATGGGTATTTATTTATTACTGTGAATCATTTTCTTGTTTTTAACTTACCAACAGTATATCAGATTTAATAGTCACAGATTTACTAGAATGAGAATCTCATTCATATTGCTAGAATGTTTTTAAAAGTGTGTGTGTATGTGGGGGGGGGGGCATGAAAAGCAGTACTGATGAAACTCCTTGTTAGTATTTGTCTTCTAGTTAATGCTTCATTTAGAAAACATTTTTGAAAGAATTCTTTTTTTAATAACTCTGGTATTCTCTATGATTAGCATAATGTATTAATGAAGTTACATTAATATTGTATAATTCATTTATGAAATCTGAACATATTTATTTCATTAATCAAATATATCATTGACAATAATATTTTAGACGACTATATCTTTGTTTAAAGTTGAAATAACATCCTTATAGAATCGTCTGATTTTTTTTGCTCAATTAATGACACATATAAAATATTAAGTTTATCTTAATCTCAGCCTATAGTTAGTATATAAACCTTTTGGTTTTAAAACAATGCATTTATTTTATTCATTTAATTGTTAAAATACTTATTTGTAAAACTTTTGAATTTCCATACATTTTTATTGTTTAATTGTTGCATCATTCAATTATTTGACTGTAACATTGTTTTTAATGTTATTACAAGCAGCATACATAATTAGTTAATCAGTGATGAGCAGTAAATACATATATTCTTATCGCATTTTTGTAAAAAAGAATTAGTATATTCTTGAAGTTCATCCATCTTAGTTGCACAATTATGCATGATCATAATCATAACAGATTATACACAACACCACCTCATACCCCTGCAACTATAACGTACTGATTATTTAAACAATGTAGTGAGCATAAAATGAGACACACATCAGTAGACACTCCTGTACTATCCATCACTGTAACTATTACTTAAATTGTTTGATGTCTAACATCTATTGATTAAAATTTGTTAAGGGGATTTTTTAATATTAGATAAACAAAGCTGAGAGCAATGAACTGTTTCAAATTCAAATGGGAAGTGGCTTATTAAACAAATTATCAAAGAGAAACTGAAAAATGCTTTTCTACATTAACAGACTTACAATTTGCTTGACAAAATTCAAGAAAAATAATAATAAAGAAATTATTAAGAAAAAAAGGCTTTTAGAAATGAGAATAAAAATAATAAAAGAAAAAGAACAGGCTAAATAAAAAAAAAATATACAAATGAGTGCTATGTACAAACATGAAAATAATGGAAAATAAATATATATGTATGTATTGTTACTCCTGGAGTTTTCTTTAAATCTGAACTGGTCTTGATTGTCTTCGAGATCACTAATCAGTCTCTGCATAACAGATTTTAGAGATAAATTTAAAACTTTTAGAGCCATGTCATTAGGGATTGCAATACCGGGATACCGAATACCGGTATTTTGAGCCATTTGTACAATTTTGTAATACCGGTATTCACAAGTTTAAATATCGGTTTTTCGGTATTTACTAGAAATTTTTAAAATTGTCTCCACTATATGTTCAGGTATCGCGAACATAGTAATATAGTATACGTTTTCGTTTTTATGTCTCCCTAACGGGCGAAATTAAAAAGCTAATTAATGGCTTAATTAATTTCTTAAATCTAAAGTAGCGAAGCATGGATTATCCCTGAAAGAAAATATTGTATCCACAACGACTGATGAAGCAACAATTATGAAAAAGTTGTAAAGTTGATTGGTGCAAATCAGCAATTGTGCTATGCACATGGAATTCAATTCGGAGTAATAGATGTATTATACCAAAAATATAAAGAACAGAAGAATCCAAATACTGTGGATATAGAAATTTCGGATTCCAACTTTGAAAAGAGTAAGAGTGAGAGTGATATTGACAATGAAGATAATAACAATGTAATTGTGGAAGAAGATATTGCTAATGAGGATGAAATTGGAAGGAAAGAATTGCTTCCTATAATTTATACAGTTCGAAAAATTGTTAAAATATTTAAACGTTCCCCTATAAAAAGGATAGATTACTAAAATATATACTAACTGAAAATAAAGCAGAATATATGTTAATATTAGATTCTAAAACACGTTGGAACAGTTTACTCCTAATGATGGAACGACTTTTGAAAATGAGAAATCCAATCCAAAAAGCAATAATCGACTTAAACGACTGTAAATTAATTTTTCAGATAGTGAATTCGACTTAACATCCAGAACTATATCAGCTCTACTTCCAATAAAACTGACTACTGAGGCATTATGTCGGAGAGATTCTAATTCATCAACAGCTAATGCAACAATAAATTTCATGTTGCAGTCACTGAAAGAACAGCACACATTAGTATTTGAAGAATTATATATTACATTGAAAAATCGCACAGAAGAAAGGCATACCGAAATAGAAAATGTCTTATGTATAGAATTAGCGATAAATAAAAAAATTTCAACGAACCAAAATACAATGCAGAAATCAGCTATATCCAAAAGCATTCCACGAGAAATCGATTTATTTGAAGATGAGGGATTTAGAGGTAAGTACTTGGAAAAAGTATATCGTACATTGCTAACAGTACCACCAACTAGCGTAGATGCCGAAAGAGCGTTTTCGACAGCTGGTAATTTTTACATAAAATTACTTTTCAGGCTTAATGACTGTACAATTGATGCATTATGTTTTTTTAGATCACATTTGAAAAATTTGTAATTGTACCTCAAACTGAATAATGATATTTACACTTTTTTTGTGATTTAAATAAATAAGATGTTTCTTTACTTTTTTGTGATTATATACTGTTATAATTTATAAGTTAAAATTATTTTTTGTGATATTTACACTCTCTAACAAAACTGGCAAATAAAAAAAAGAAACACTTGTTTTCTTTCTTTTTCCAAAATTTCTAATACCGGTATAGAAATTTTGGTCCGGTATTGCAATCCCTACATGTGATATATCAACTATTTTGGAACTGTAACTATTATAATTTTTTCTTTCATAATTATTCTGCTGAATATTTGTTTTTACTTTATTAATTTTTATTTTATTGACCTCAATTATATTTAAATTTTTTTTGGTAAGAACATATGGAGAGGAGGCACATGTAATTTTTTTTTTCAAAAAATACTATGAATTTCTTACAGCAATAAATAAATAAATAAATAATGTCCATATTCTTAAACAGTCTTTTCTTTGCATTATGGAATTTTTAAGATTTTTTAATAAAATATTTCTTTAATTTAAGATATATTTAAAAAATCTTTTTCTTTTTTTACATGTGCCCCTATGGAGGCACACATGTAAACACCTATTGCATATATGAAAAAAATTCAAAACTCAAAACAATCATATTTAAAAGAAATAAAATTTTACTATATCAGATATACAAATTATATTAAATTGGTTATAGCTTTACGTAAATTTAAATAATACAATTTTATATCAATATAAAGTTTTATAGCATATTCAGATCTGCAGTCCACTGAAATATTTTTTATAAAAATTCATCACATATTGTATTATTAAACCTAATTATAGAAATTTTTTATATTGATTATGGAAAAAAAATATTAGTGTAAGAAAATTAAAAAACCAATACTTTTCTCATACAACAAGTAAGATAGAAAAAATAGAATTATGATGTCAGATATATGAATGTTATTATTGCCTTTATCCAAATTAAAATTTCATCAAAAGTTTTAATACTGTTTCAAGAAACCTTAAATAACTAATTCAATATGTTTTTTTACAGAGAAAATCCTGAATGGAGTTAAGGAAAAAAGAATATTGGAAGACATCAGACAATCATTGGACAACACTATTGAAAGAAAACATCTAATTACAAAAAAAAAAGATTTTCATAATATTAAAAAACAGTTTGGATTATTTCTTCAAAGTAAAAGATCCAAAATTAATAATGATGAAAGTAGTATCTGTGTTTGGGCTGAAAGCATGGAAACTGAAACATATAATACTGTTCTTTTTTTTAAAGAAAAAAGCAAGACATTGATCATAAAATTCATATTAGTTATAATGACTGAATTTCAAAAAAATATATGCTTTGTCAATCTGGTACTGATAGGATTTGTATAGACTCTATTTATAGTATATTTAGGTATAAATTTAAATTGGTAACTATTCTTGTCATAGATGAATATAAACAAGAAGTTTCTGATGCTTTTTGTGTCATGTCAACAGTTGATACTAAACACGCTGAATCACTTTTTCCATTATGTTAAATCAACTTAGTCAAAATATATAAAACCACAAATTTTTATAATGATGCTGCCATGCTCAAAAATACTTGGACTACAGTATTTATCTCTTGTCAGAAATATCTATTATGTGCATGATACATTCATAGTGTTTGGAAAATGCACATTAATTCATTAAAGAAAAAAAAAAAAAATACAAGATGATATCTATAAAACATAACTTTATGAATTAGATGTTGCTAAATTTAAAGTAATACTTTTTTTTGTGTGTGAAATGCTCAAAAAAGATGACAATACAAATGAATTTTATGAATATTTTTCAAATTTTCATTTCAATAGAACAGAAATGTGGGCTTATTGTTTTAGGAAAAATGCAAAATTAAATACGAATATGCATATAGAGAATTTTCTTATGTTATTAAAATATATTTATTTAGGTGTTAAAAAACTACAGAATTGCCAAAGTTATATCAGAATTAAATAAACGAGAAAATTATAAAAATTTTGAACACTTTATTAAAACTTTAAACTCGTAAAATTACAGAAAGAGCAACTGAGAATTTTAAAAGACATAAACTAGGCAAAGAGCTAAAAGCTGACATTAATGAAATTAAAAATAATGAATGAGAAATATTTTCTTCAGGAAAAAGATGCACCATAAGTAATGTTCATACTTGTAATAATAAGTGTTTTATATCTTGTAGAAGCTGCATGCTGTGCACTCATAGCTACTCTTGCATGTGCCATGACATTACTATTCTAAATTATATGTGCAAACATGTCCATCATTTGTCAATATTGTTAAACAATGAACATAAATTCACTGGTCCTTTAAATGTTAATGTAAATGCTTATCTAAAAATCTAATTAAAAGAAATTCATATAAAAAATTGATAATTCACTTGAAACAATGAAAATAAGAATGAATTCTTTAAGTGCAAAGATAAAACTTTTAACAAGCATAACAAATAATTTGTCTGTTCAAATGCATCGACATATATCTGCAATTGACCATTTGTTGCAATTTAAACACAGTTCTATAGAACAAATCACAACCTGCAAATAAATAAATAAAAAAAAACATCCCAAAAATGATTTTACTCTGTAAAAAGACAGAATTTGGAGTAAAAAAAAATAGAGCTATTTAGCCCACCTCTGTAGAAACTGTGTCAAAAAAAAATCTATTCTTTTAAAAGACGAGCTTTATGCAAATAAAAGAAATTTGGGCCTTTCATATTTTTAAATTTGTATGCATCTTGAAAGAAATAAATTTAATTGATAATTTTTTAAATGAATAAAAATGAATAGTTATTCTGTAAATAAAGTGTTTGTATAGTATTCTCTTTATTTTTTAACTTGTTATTTTGTAATATTGTCTATACAATTTGGTTTTTAAATAAAGAAAACACATTTGTATCTTTTGACTTATTTTATTTCCATTTTTAAAAATAAACATTAAATGTTTTTCTTGTGCTTATTCAACAACAAATAACTACCCAAAAACTTGTTAATTGCAAAATTTATGAAATTAGCAGAGTCCCAATTATATAGCTAAGAATTCGTCTTTTTTAATTTTTTGTATACAAAGAGAAAATATTGCTATCATTAAAAAAATTCAACCTTAAGATTTTGGTGAAAATCCATGTTTTACACTTTCCAGAAAAATAAATACACAATAAAATATACACATTTTTGGAATCATGTCTATATATAAACACAATTACTCAACAGCTGACTTAGTTACAGAGTTAAGATTTGGTATGTGGTTTCAGTATAAAAATTGTAGATTTCTTTTTTTAAAAAAAAGGGTGGGGGCTTTTTTTTTTTTAATATTTTAGTTTTTATTTAATGTAACATTTTCAAGGTATCAAATTCTTTAGCTTGAAGAACCACCAGAACAATCTTAACTGTCCTCAAAAAATGTTATTCATAATGCCTAATCATTAGTCTTTAAGAACTAATTGAAATTCTGTCATAGCAATACATTTTCTAATAATAATAATAATAATGAAGGAAGATTTTAACCAAATTCAAAACTTGTAAATATCACAGATTTTATCTCTTACTTTGTCACAGGAAAAAACTGTGTATTGTAGTAATGTAATGATTAAATAATGCTGTTGCCAAAATAGTTTTTTTAAAATTTTGTATTGGTGAATTTTCGAAAAAATACTCGCTTTATTCATAATAATAAAACAGGTAGGAGGCACCTAATCAGTGATATAGGATGGGAAAATACTCAGATATTTTATAAGAAAGCCTGGGTATTTTACAAGAAAAGAATTTAGAAAGTTGATAGACAATGAAACATTTGCAGAGTTTTATAAATATCCTTCGAAAAGTATTTTACAGGCATAGTATGTTTATGACTGGTCATTTAAATTTAAATTTAAGTTTTAATATAAATTCAACTGTACTAACTAAACTTAACTGTTTTAATATAAACTTAACTAAACTGTAAAAGTATAATCAAAGTCCCCCCCCCTTCTGAAATTGCAATTGAGTTTTCTTTTATTTAGATTTCAACCATGACATTTACATTAAATTTAAGAGCAAAAAATATATATTAACATTCATGATCCAAATGAATCCTTTCTATCAAAGAAACTGCAAAAAATTGATTGTGTGTCTACTAAGAGTTGATTATAAATTCAGCTTCAAAGTAATTCACAATCCTTGGTGTTGAAATCTTTTTACAAAAATAACTCGCCTTTCTTGAAAGTAATATGAATGAATATTACTTTCAGAATAACTAACATTTAAAAACTTCGAACTTTTAACTTATCAGCAATGTTTGGTAATATGAAAGAGGAAGAGTTTTTCTCCAGAAAAAAAGTTCATAGCTTATGGCGGGTTAAAAAAATTTTATATTTGATCACATTTTTTTTTTTTTTGAATTTATAAAAACTATCTGATAATTTGAGATTTATTATCCAAAAAAAATTATAAACAATTATATTTTACATTTTAGTTTCTATTCTTGGCTCTTTATCCTTTTAACCCTTTAGGTATATTTGGCATACCAGAACATAATGCATTTTTTGAATCTATATTTCAATTTCTTTTGTAATACTAAATACTCTGAGTTGTTTCAATGAATTTTTGCATAAAATCTACTGCTTTCAAATGTCTAAAGTGCTATATTAATTTAACAATCTTAACAATTTGGAAACATTGTTATTTCTCTTATTTTCACTGCACATGATAAAATTATATTACTGCGTAGGTACAATATTCTTTTTCTGTTGCATTTGTTTTATTTTATGAAAAAAAAAAATTTTCAAAACTAAAATTAAAGAAAGAAATTTAGATAAAATATTCTGCAAGCATATCTTTACTTTAAATACTTGTTCGATTTTGATAACTAACAGGTGCGAAGTATTTAATTGTGCCTTTAATTACACGAATTCTTTGCTTTTCACCTTTCTGTGTATCGCTTTTCATATATATTGCAAAAAATTCTGTTGCACAATCTTAAAGTCCAATAAGAAATCGAGTCATTATATAATAGCTTTTTTTCCACTGCATAAAGATGTATGTATGTTGGATAATCGATAATTTTCTGCTCTTAACTTTAAGATAAACCTTTTTATTAACAAACAAATTAGTCTGATAATGCATTGAATTTCTGCACACTGAAATAAGTAAATATTCAGATTAAAATTTGAGTTCTAACATAGCAAAGCTCTCTCACCAAAGCATACTGAGGCAGAGACAGACCATATTTTATAGCTATACACATTCGTATAATGCGATAAGAAACTACATTTAGAATTATGTAATCTTTTGTTTATGTTCTTTTTTTTTTTTTTTTTTCTAAATACCGTCAAGTTAATTCACAATTTCTAGCTACATTTAAAACTGATCTAAGTTATAATTCCCTAAACTGTTAATTATGCTCAACATAAGTTGTCTGTCACTCATTCATCATTTCAGTCGAGCGGAAGATTAAAGGCCACCGAGCCTAGGCGCTTCCCAACAACCCCCCACATCATTTCAGTCGAGCGGAAGATTAAAGGACACCGAGCCTAGGCGCTTCCCAACAACCCCCCCCCCCCACATCATTGGCATTGGCTCTGGTTTCTCTTCAAAGTCGTGCTAATCTTTCGCCTTTTACTAAAGATTACCGTGGAGAGGAACAACTTAATGAGCCTAATCCAATTTTTGGAATCTCACTTCGGTGGGATAAAATTATAAACAAATTATAAACAGTAGAAACATTAACAGCTATGTTGAAGGTAGTGCTACAAGCGATCGCAGCGACACTTGCAGGCTCGTCACTATCCGCAGTGTAAAACGCTGATTCTGTGTTATCTTTCCAAAAACCAAGCGTTGCTGTTTAAATGAGTTTTGATAATACCATGATCGCTACATTTAAAAATTGTTCTCGATCTGTATTATATCCAACACATGCAAAATATTTAATATTTGCTTTAATTGTGAATTTTCGATTTTTTTATATTATCTGCTACCAATTACAACTTCCCGTAATTTGAAACGAAGTTGTGCGAAAATTATTTTATGCAATGCTTTTAAAATTTTAGATGCAAAACTACAACTGAAAATGGGTTCAAGAATGTGTAATAGTAATTTTCCTGTTTTACGTATTCATCGTTTTATATATTTTGAATTGTCTGTTATATATATAAACATCTATCTTCTATAAATGAATATTTTATTTTCGACATTATACTGCGTAAAGTTTTACTCTAGATAATGTATTACAATCTCTTGTAGAGATAAGTTCGGATATTTAAGCACTTTTCCTTTCTACAAGGTTTGTTTTGTTCAACAACTGGGTTTTATTTTTGTCTCTAGAAAAGTCAAATACCGATTTGTATATGTCCATCTACTGCGCCATCTGCCCAGGACAATTTATCAATCAACCAGTTCAGAATCGGTAAGATAGGATAATTATCAACCATGCAAACGAGTATGAATTCAGAAATTCTATACTCAATGGAATTCTTAAGCAATTTTTTCAAGATATCTTTTTAGTATTAAGAAAAGTTATGCCTAAGGGATGAACCGGCTGATTACGTTAGGGTGAAAGGAACTGTAATTTTGGACAATTCTTTCAGGTGTCTGAATTTTTACGAAATTGTGACTTCAAAATAAATGAATAAAAATATAATAATTTTCTTATCTGAAATAAAATACATACATTTGAATATCTTTACTACCCATTAACATCTAAAGAAAAATTTGCTTTTTATTAAGTACTTATCGCAGATATAAAACTCCTAATTCTTACTTTTTGAAATGAAAATTTATTACTATTTACTATTCGAAATCCTGGTATTAGATATCATCATTTCACAGACACTGATTACTCTAGAGTTTTTAAATGTGATCTATGGCTTTTGTATGAGTATGTTTTTGAAACACAAAATTGTTCGAGCTTTTACTTTTTCTTCCGATGAATTCTTTTAATAATCGAACATTTTTAGTAATTGTGTGATTTCAAGTGTTATAATTTTGTATGTTAGTTTTATTAGAAATAATATATGAGAAAAGGAAAGCCTTAAATAACTATATTGATGAAGAATATCGTATGTAACAACTTAAACTGGCCACAAATAAATTTACAATAAATTTAGTCTGAAGGTAAAACGAAATAATTTTTTTATTATTTTTAATTGCTACTAAAGTTTGGTATTTGTTTGATGCATAAGAAAGAATCCTTTTCTATCCTACAATTCTGTCAGTTGTCTCATTATTGGTAATATCTTGAAATTGCCAAAAATGGAATTGTCGAGCAAAGCATTTCCTTATTTAGTCACAAAGCAATGTAAATGTGACTGATTTGAGGATACGGAAGGCAGTTGAAATGTTAATAAATATAAGTGTTTAATGTGAGAAAAATGCAAATTATATATATATATATATATATATATATATATATATATATATATGATGACAAGGAGCCCCAACTCCTTGAAGATATAAGGAGCACGCACATGACGATATGGAGCAGTACAAGGATATCTATTGAATAGCAGAGCAGGAACGTCGGATGAGATCTCAGATTATGGAATGCCGGAGATATTGCATCGGTTGACATGGAAAGACGCAGCGAAGCCATGCCACGGGAGACTGTAGACGGCTGGTCATTTCGAACCACGGCCACGGAGATACAGCAGACGGCTGGCCGGAACGAAAAGCGTCGGCGAAGAGCTATTGCACGATTCATTTTCCTTTTCACGCGGATTTAATTTTAATTCTTTTAGTTCATTTCATAATTTTTCACACAAAACTATCCTGTCGACTTTTTAATATGTAATATTATTTGTTGTGAAGCATGATGCAGTTTGAAGACAATGAAGATACTTTTAATTTTGTGACGTCGTTTTATTTCATTTTGAAGAAGCAAGTATATATACAAGCGATGCGCACACAGAGCGACACAGAAACGGAATGAGGGAAGAGCTGTTGGACATTTTATCCCTGGTCTTATATGACTTATGATTTTGATAGGGAAAATATTTCTTTACAGTGCTAATGTATTATGAGATTTCGATAGGGAATTTCATTACACGGGTGGACAAGGCAGGGGAAACACAGGGAGATTTTAAAAAAGAATTTGCTTGATCAGCGGTATGCTATCTCTTCACGCGTAGTGTGGGAAAGTTAGATTTTAGCTGATTCAACAATTTAACAAAGCTTCTCTTGAATTAATTAAGTAGAGACAGTGGAATTGGATCACGAAATAAGAGAATATTTTAGAATGAAGTTACTATGGGCTAAATTAAGATGAAGTTACTATGAAAATTAATTAAATTGAAATTAGAGTTAAAATATCATTACATATATATATATATATATATATATATATATATATATATATATATATATATATATATATATATAATTTAATTTTAAGTAATTTCTTAATTTTTTAACTTAATTCAGCCCATATCAAAGTCATTCTAAAATATTCTCTTATTTCCTGATCCCATTCCACTTTTTCTATTTAATTAATTCAAGAGAAGCGTTGTAAAATGTTTTAGTCAGTGGTTCCCACATTCCGAATGAAAGGATAAAAATTGCTGATCTAACAAATTCTTTTTTAAAAGATCCCTGTGTTTCCCTTGCTCTTGATTGAAATGTGTCAGAAATCGCTATCAGAATCTTAATAGTACAGGGTGGCCATAATTAAACTGGCAGTGCTCGCAGTGTTCTGTAATGCGATCTGTTTGCGAGAATGAAGCCACATTTTGTAGGAAGATTAAACAAGACAGGGGACGAAGGATTCCGCGAAAAAAAAAAGTTCCAAAAGTCACCGCTAGGGGAATATATGGCGCTGTGCAATAAAAAATAGAGTGTTAACAAATGCAAATCAATACGGAAATAAAATTACCTTTTATTTTGCACATTTTCTGATATAGTTCAAGTGCAATATGGCAACACTTTTAAAAAAGCGAAAAATTTACATAAACACCGATAAAGTCTCTTTATCTGCAATTTCACTTACTGGGTAACAGAGAATGCTGAGCAGAAGTTCTTTATTCAAATTTCACGTTACATCCATTGGCACAGTGCCAGCTGTTTGAGCTTTAAAAGGCAATGTGTTACTTTTCGAAACAATCGGATTGAAAGTTTATGTGCAATGTCTCCTTCTTTAGTCGAGCGTGCGTTACTGGTCAAATTCTTTTACCTTAACCAGTGCAACGCGTCAGTCGCTCTTCGTGCTTTTAGAAAGCACAAAAAAATGAGTAAAGGTAACGGTCCTTTGTCAATTATTGGGCTAAAAGCAATGGTTGCGAAGTTTGAGAAAACAAGTTCTCTGATGGTTCAGTCAGGCAGAGGACGAAAATCGGTACCACAGGATACAATTGAAGCAGTTGCCACGGCGATTGTCGACAAAGGACAAGACAATATTGCTGCCACTTCTAGCGCTCGTGGAGTAGCTCGGAATATAGATATGCCTTACAGTACGGTATGGCAAATCTTACGAAAGATTATCCACTTCTATCTGTACAAGATCAGCTGTGTACAAGAGTTACGTCACACCGACTACAATAAGCGATTGACGTTTGCTCTCACTTTTCTTCCCAGAATGGAGATGGATGATGCTTGGCCGTGGAAAATCTTATGGGTAGACGAGACCCACTTTTACTTGAATGGAACTGTGAATAAGCAGAACTGCCGAATTTGGGATGATGCATCACCACATGCAGTCACAGCAATTCCCTTACATTCACCAAAGGTAACTGTTTGGTGTGGGTTCACAGCGGAATTTATCATAGGTCCATTGTTCCATGAGAACATTACCCCAACAGGACCGGTAACCTGTTCTGTTACTGGAGAGAAATATCGCCACATGTTGAACAGCTTTGTCATTCCGGCACTTCAGCAAAGACAATGCCTGGGGGAAATCATTTTCATGCAAGCTGGAGCCCCTCCACACGTTGCTTTACAGGTACAACAGCTGCTACGACAGAAATTCAAAACAGAAAGAGTCATTAGCCGCTGCTTTCCAACTGCATGGCCACCTCGGTCCCCTGATCTTACTCCATGCGACTTCTGGCTATGGGGTTACCTTAAGTCCAAGGTCTATCAAGGAGTTGTCCAGGACCTGGCTAAGTTGAAGGCTAACATATCACGGACTGTACGGGAGATTCCTGCAGATATGTTACTTTCTGCTGTTCTGGATACTGTGCACAGAATGCAATATGTGGTCCACAAACACGGCAGCCACATTGAACATGATTTGAATCTGCAAAATAAAAGGTAATTTTATTTCCGTATTGATTTGCATTTGTTAACACTCTATTTTCTATTACACAGCGCCATATATTCCCCTAGCGGTGACTTTTAGAACTAATTTTTTTTTCCGCGAAATCTTTCGTACCCCGTTTTGTTTAATCTTCCTACAAAATGTGGCGTCATTCTCGCAAACAGATCGCGCTACAGAACACTGTGAGCATTTAATTATGGCCACCCTGCACTGTAAAAAAATATTATACTTATCGATATCTCGTGTTATATAAGACCAGGGATAATTTATTACTGTCTTCTCTTGCCTAATCTGTTGCTGTGAGTAGACGTGCTTTGTCCGCGCCTCTTGTAAACAAATTATGCCTTTCCGGGATGGATTAAAGCGAATTTAAAAATGAAAAGTATCTTCACTGTCTTCGAAACTGCCTTCTGCTTTTTAAAAATATATATACTTACATTTTATATATATAATGAATAAAAATATTTGTGTTGTAACATTTTAAGAAGTTGTCTTTGATAAATATCAAAGTTTAACTGATTTTTCATTAACTAAAATTTTAGTTAACATTTCAAAAAGATCGCTCTGAGCGACATATTTCTTTGCCAAATTTTATTATTCTAGGTTCAACTGTTAAAACACATTCATTTTCTCCACACATTCGTCTCCTCTCACCACGAATTACCCCTGTCTTAGAAGAATTATAAGTCTCAGGAATTCTTCTGGACAACTGGATAATTCTTAAATGAATTTCGAAGAAAAGGGCAAACATACCTGCAATGAGTGCAATATCTGAAAAACTATATTCGTAATTGCCAATCTTAAATGAAACTAAGAGAAATTAAGAGAATTCTTCAAAGAGTTGGAAGATAGGGCTGAGAACGTTTGATCGGATATTTGTTAATTTATCTTAAAATGCTCCATACTGCAGGACGTGAACGATCACCTAGATAAAACCAGGAGCTCACATTTTTTTTCATGTGTGAAATTTGGCAAGCAGAGACAAGCGTGCTTTATTCTCCACTTTATTCCACCCGATTCTCAAAATAACATACTCTAAATGACGGTAACAAAAGTTAAATTCTCTACCAAGGAAAAAAAGCAATAGATAAAAAATAGCAATTCAAAATTTCAATCCAGGAAAATGGATACTAGCATTTAAATTATTGCTCACAATAAAAAAACAGAAATTTAACAACTCAAAAACCAATACCTGTAATACTTCATTTAACAAACAATCACAACCTTCAACTGCAAGAAATCACTTGAAAATCGCATCAAATTTACCCTATGACTAAACTAAAATACACTCAGCGGATGATATTTTCACACCAAGATATTATTGACCTGTGTGGAAGAAATACCGAATTTATATAATTCATCCTTCAGATAAAACGATTGTTAGAGTTATCATAAAAGATCTACCTATAGAAATCATCACTTAAGATATAAAAAATGGGCTTGAATATATTGGTTTTGACATCATAGAAGTTCCACATAAATCAAAGGATTTGATTTCCTCATAGAATTTTATAAATGCAATGCCTTATTGTTTATATAATTAATTGTTGGAAACTTTCGTAAGAGATATACCTTCAGCCAATGTTATAAATTTCATCATATTTTTAGCAAATGTCTTCTACGTAAGATGTCTGAAATGCAGCAAAAAACGCAGACCTAAGAATAATGAAACAAAGGAAAGAATGGAGCAATAAAAAAATCATGGACCAAAAAAAACAATATTAAAATTTCTTTCTCGTTATTCTGATTTGAATTTAGAAAGAAATAATATTATTCTAGCTTTAAAAAGTAATGTCCAAAAAATAACTTATTACTCTATCTGATCTTCTACTCATCACATAATTTTTTTTTTTTCATACAAGTTTACACTTGGTCTTAGTATTTATTATCAATGAATTTTATTTCCTCCAATATTCAGTAAATTTAGTTCACAATATTTCTAAATATTCTATAAGGCGTTTAAAAATACTTATAAGCTTTTCGCTGCTTTATAGTATCTTTGGGGAATGGAAATATGACCTTATAAGCTTATTCATAGTAAGTTTAGTTTTTATCAAATACTTTTAGCATGATACAGTAATAACAATTTTTAAAAGTTTGTTGCTCGCTTGTCAGTGCTAAAAACAATTTTTTTTTGGTTCAGCATTTAAATAAACTGGTAATTAATCAAGATAATTAAATACATAGAAATATTTAAATGAGTGAAAAATCTTCACTTCTGTTTTTAGAAGATTCGAAAAATATGAATTAAAAAGAATTAAACTTATTAAATTAAATTAATTTATAGCACAATTTTACGCTTCATGGTCATGGCGCCCAGCGACTTGCCTTGCTTGCCCAACCTTAATTACTCTAATGACTCCATGGTCTCAGAAAGCTAAATATATCGAAATCATTCTAGATGCAAAATTTGCTTGCTAAATATATTAATTACATCACTCAAAAACTTCGGAACAGTTCTTGAAAATTTCCCGCTACTCTCCTGGAATTCTCAATTAAGTAGGGGCAATAAAGAGCTTATTTATTTCGATTTTATGAACCTGTTATTATGAAGCAAACCCAGTTGGATCACACGTTACCAAACAGAATTTCGAAAGAATTAACAGTTATCGGAGCAGACATCTTACATGAATGACAGGAGCTTTTTTTTATAGAAAATTATTGGTGCCATATCATTCTAAATTATAGTAACCATTAGTGATATCTAGTGAAATTGTTATTACAATTTCATTTTTAATTTAAGGTATAAAGCATGCAAACTTTTAATATGTTATTCAATTTTGCTTTATTTATTTAAATTGTACTATATAAACAAATTTTTAGTATTGCGATTAAATTTAATTTCATAATTTCTTAGAAATTCTCCTCACGTTTTTTAACAGTTAAATGGGAGCTTAAAAAGTTATACCAAGTTTTCATTTTATTTATGTAATAATATTTAGTTCAAGAAATAATACGTTTTTGTGCTTTTTTTCTCTTCCGTATTTGGAAGTTTATTTGTTGAAAGTTTGTTTCTTCTGAGGTATTAAAAATTTAAATGTTCTACAACGAAATATCAATTTAATATGGAAAGTAAACCAAATGATCTGCTAATGGACTAGTTTGAAAATACGAATAATGTAATTTAAAAGTATTTTATGTATTATAATTTAGATTTAATTTCAATTTGTTTCAATGATAAAAATTTGAGGATTATAGTTTTATTTTTTTTTAAAAAAAAAGATGGCACTGTTTGACATTTGTCATGAGCCATCTTCCTTTGAAGGTATACTTCCAAATGTAAAGCTAAAAAAAAATTTAAGGAAAAAGAGTTCGTAAAATAGACAAGTTTAATAATTTTTCCCTACCAAATATACATCATACAAATTAAAGTGAAGTCAACATTCTACCACTTTTATAATAGTGGTGTTGATATATGTTATATAATAGTAGATTAAATCTGTGATTTTTGAGAGTGGGTTATATCCTCAAACTGCGTGTTGACCGTAATACGGCAATTCTCCTTAACCGCCTTAAACTTGTGCGGTAATAATAGCTCAATGGCTGTTTTTGGTATATAGATGAATGTTTAACCAGAATATAACAAGAAAACTAAAAAAAAAAAGTAATTTCATTTGTGGTTGTGGATATGACTTACTCTCTTTTGTATAATTTCTAAATCGATAAATTAGTGAAATTTACATTGAAATATATTATTTATGAAGAATGAGAAAGGCATAAAATACTGCAACAAAAACGATTAGTATTACATTTAAATGTTTGCCTTCAGAACTTGATGTCAGTATATTTCATCGTAAAAGAAGTTCATCTTTTAAAGAATTTACCATTCAAATTTATCAGAAAGAGAGGGAGAAAATACGTTTTGCCTTAAAATACTGAAGGAATAACAGAAATAAATTGATCCATTCAAACTACATCATAAGGATCGTAGAAAATAATCTCAACTTGACCGTCGAGAAAAATTTGAATTACTCTTTTTATTGTGTTCAAAGCATTAAATAATAATTATGGGTCCCAACTCAATGGCTTATGATACAATTTTAAGAGCATTTCTACTTAAAAAGTTATTTGAATAATTAGTAGGACCTAATGTTTGACCCCAATACATATGGCGTCGCTGTAAGCGTTTTAGAATCAATCATTGTTGTTCAATTTTCTCCATTAGTAGCGCTGTAATCGCTTTTGGATTCGCTTGCGGTAAAATCTTACAAATCTGTTTCATTTTATATATCAACTTCAGTAGAAGAGCTATTTAGAAAATAAAGACAAACATACGCTTGCGATCCTAAAAGCTCACCAACTCACTTTCTCAGGTCACTTGTTAAGTTTAAGTGGATTTTTAAGGCTGTTCATCAAAGCTGATCTTGCTGGGGTTTCGCTACCAAATTGAAATATCTTCTATCTGCCTATTGATTTTCTTCTACCGATTTCTATCTATACAATTGTGAAAATATTAATTTATTATTAAAAGTATTGGGCATTTTAATAATTTTTTTGTAGCAATAACATTTATTCAGTTAATTTCTATACGTTCAGTTTTATTTCATAACTGTAACCAGTTTTCTGGGTTTTTTTTCTTATTCATTCCGGTATTCACCAAACCGGTTGCTAAACAACGGATCGTTCAACCCATGATCAACGACAAATCATCAACCAATGATTATTGGTATTCACGAACGTTAGTTAGACGACTAAAGGTGGGTTCACACGAGGCTTTTTATTGCGCGCAATCGTTGTCTTTCTACTGTTGCCCCTGCATTGTCCCCGTGTGAACAGTTGAGACAACGTTGATGGGACAATGGCTAATAGTTGTCCCGTTGCAGTCACGTTATTTTCCTGAAGTAGGCGTGACCTTCTATTGCGCGCAATAATAAGCCTCGTCTGAACCCACCTTAAACATCAAGGCAGCTTTTTCTGCCTTTTTCAACCGGAAATGGATTTTTATTGGTCCAGATTTATCACATGATTATCAGCTGATGGTTGGCTCTTTTTCATGTTTTTATTGTTATTTTGTTTCTTTCCGAGATGTGTATAAGAGATGTGGGACGATCAAGCCAGAAAACAATGTGATGTTGTCTAGTGATAAACTCATCGATTTGCTTACATGATATTATTAAGCTTTTCGTGGAATTGTTTCTCTGACTATACATTATTAAGCAAGCATATTTCAAATTTCCACTGTATTATGTAACTAAACATTTGAGCATTTGCTGTCTTTTGAATTGAGAATTGCGTTTCGAATGGTTTTCCAATGAATTGAACTTTTACAAAAGGTCTATCTGAAAATTAAATTTCTAAAAGAAATGCAGACTAAACAAAATGAGTTCATTTACATATGGAAATATTTTATATATAATAATAGAATATATACATAAACAATACAAATAACAAACTGCTGCAAACTGATTTTGAAAGTGAGGAATTCACTGTAGTTTCTTCTAAACAATGAATTAAACAAAATTTGAATTTCGATTAAATTATCATTAATTGTAAATTATATTTGTGAAATGTGAAAAATATTGAACAAATAAAAAAAAAAAAAAAAGCATAATTTTCTTTATTTATCAATTATAAACTAGTTAAAAATTTGAAACTTGGTAGATTTTTTTTCAAACCTCAGCATTTTTTACAAAATATGGCATTTTTTTTTTTTTTTTTTGATTTCTTAACATCAAAATTTTATTAGTTGAATTATAATACCAGCAAATCATAATATTGATCTTTGTTCTTATTTATGATCTTTCCATGTTCTTTAATATATATTGTAATAAATTATAATCATACAAATTGTTAAAACAAGGAATTCACAAAATGTTTATAACATTTTTGTTTAAAGTGTTTATTTTGTTAGAGTGCATTTTAATGAGCAATGGATTAGTATCCTGAATTTTTAATATAATAAAGGGGGGAGGAAATGCAGTGTATAAATTCTTGCTTACAAAGTATTATGACTGTTACATTAGTAAATTATTTTCATTTACACAAAACATTTAAATTTCCAAAGGCTATTTTAATTGCAATTAAAAGCAGTGATATCTCTGACAATCCCATATAATTGTTTGTAAGAAGTTTATAACGTATATTACAAATTTCTCTTTATTTGGCTTTCAGCATTTATTTGAAAACAAATGAGTTTTAAACTTCCACAATATGTATAAGCTTCCAATACGTATTATACTTCCAATATGTATTATTTTAGCAATATGTATTATATTTCCACAATATGTTATATTTGAAAAAAATAGTAATATTACTTTTGGTGTCAATATTTAAATATGTATTAGCTGTCTAAATTTTCAGTAGTTTTCAAAATAACATTTTTTTTTCTTTCTTTTCTCAAAGCAGAAAAAAAGTAAAAAAAATGCTTATTCTGTGCCATGCTTTTATTTCTGTAAAAAAGCAAATTTGGAAAAAAATGCTTATTAATTATCAAAATATTAAATTTTTACATATATAATTGTTAAAAAAAATTTATAGATATAAATGTCAGAATAGATACATATTAGAAGAATATATACATTCAGAATATATACATATTAGAAGAATATATACATTCAGAATATATACTGCAAATCAGAAGATTCAAATTATAAACAAAAGTCAGTGAAAATTGTATTGAATAAGACCAACAGCTGATTCACCAAAATAAATATTCATGCAATAAATTTGTATAGTATATTATTATTGTCGAAGTGAAGAAGCTCATTTATACCTCATATCTAAAACTTTTTGTAAACAATGAATTTAACAACTCTTTAAATTTGAATGGGCTAATTGTTAGCTTGACAACATGTACTTGACATTACAAATCAGTATAAAAATAATGTAAATATTGATGAAAACCATACTTATTTTAGAATTGATATCCCTGAATAAAATAAATGATTAATTTGCACATCATAAGCATTCACTTTTGTTCAAATAAATTGAGTGGCAAAACATCTACAATTAACAATAAATTTTTTAACACTTTCTGCTTGATGATTCAAACTTAATCAAAAAACAACACATGTTAATTTGATTAGCCTGTCAGAAACAAGTAATGATATTTTAATTCTTTCAAGAAAATGTGATATTTTCCATTTGTTTCAACAAGCTCTTGCTTTTTTTTTTTCTTTTCCCCCAGAATTTTTTACCAAATAAGTTGTTAATTTTTTTATATTTTATTGTTAAGTTTCTACTAATACTTGAATAATATCTGTCACTTTATTATATTAATTTCCAATGATGTTTTTAATTATTCATATCTTCATGACAATCGTTACTTCCTGAAATCATAAACCTATGAGCACAACTATCTAACTAAATACTGTTAAGTCAGCATAACTTCTTTTGTTTAATTGTCAAATTTTTCAACTCAGAATCTTGTGTATTTAAACAAGGAATCTCTTTCTATATTTAAAATATGATGAAAGATGATCCGAATTGAAATGTTTCAAGAAAGTAAAAGAATTTTTCACAAAAAACATTTTCTTGAAATAATCTTAAATATTATTCTAATAGGTTACATTAAACTGTCAGTTAAGTTAATGAATTTAAATAAAAACTTCTTTTTCTTAATTTTATATTTGCATCATTTGCATTTGAATTAACTCAGATAAGTTATTATCTACAATTGTTTTTAAAATTCGAAAATTTTCAAATCCCAATTAATCTATTTTCTTTGTTTTTTACACACTTCTCATAATATCTTAAAGTATGCAAAATTAAAAAAGGACTTCTGTACACAAAAATCTGTTTTATTCAAATCTGACTCGAAAAGTAACTTATTATATGAATTAAAAAAGAAAATTCTGAAGTTACAGCTTCTACAAGCATTAAAACAAAATGCCATTAAAGGCACTTTAAAATGTAATATTGATGCTGATTATTAATTCAAAATTCTTCTACAAGAATTACAAGGAAGTGTTAATAAAGGTGCTTTAAAATTCAACATTAATGATGATTCTAATACAAAATTCTTCTATATGTGTCTTTATTTCTCTAATACATATACATATTGTAATCAGATAATGAGCACATAAAACCACTAGGAAAGAAGTACACTGATATGAGCCATAAATGTATGTCATTTTCTATAAATCATAAAAAGAACAACATCTTTCAAAAAATAATTAGGTAGAGTCATTAGAAGTAATGTTAAAATTTGTTGTATAATGAGAAGGAAAACATTAATAAAAATTGGGAATAATTTTCAGCAGATACGAAGGTCATGATTTGATCTCTTTAAAAAATGTTAATTTTATACACATTGTTGAAGATTAAAGCTGAAGTAAACTGATATTGTAAAAGAGATTAGCTATATTGAGCAACTAAGCACATTATTATATAACACAATTTATAAGTAACAATAGTAATTTCTTTAAATTTCTTATTATTAATCATAATAAAAACTGCAATAATTCATTTTCTATAATATAAATAATAACATAAAAAATCAATTTATTAAAACAAATTTATATATCCATGTGAAAACAGTGTACAGTCATGGAAATGAGTCATACAGGAAAGTTTCAAAAATACAAAAAGCAATCCTGTATAATCATCACCAGACAGATGAAAAAGATTTCTTTGTTTGTTGCTTTTCTTCTTCTTCTCTTTTTTTTTCAAAAGGAAAAGGCTGTTCCTTATTTCTTCCATATCTTGGCAAGTCTTTAATCTGAGAAATGTGAAATAAGAATTAATTATTATATTATAAATAACTGTAATGAAAAAAAAATTGCTAATTTAACAATAATACTTACATGACATACTTAAAAATTGAGGATAAGGAACAATCATTTGACAAAAAACAGTATAATCATACAAAACTTGATGAGTTATCTAAAAGGTATTAATAAGTGTAGCAAATTCTTTTAATTATAATCCATTTGCTTCAAAAAATTGAATGTTCAAGGAATTATACAAAGGACAGATTCTAGTTTTAATTCTAGAAAATAATAATCAAAAATCGACTTGGATATAATAATAATAAAAAGGGATTCCTATATGAAGGATATAAAAAAGATTAATGTAAACATACCTCAAGTCTTTCAGATTCATTATTTGGTAGGTAAATGAATCTTGGCATTTCAGCTATACATCTAGATACTTCATTTATTGCCCGGCAGCATGGTGACTGGCTAGTTTGATTGAAATCACCAATTATTTGTTGATGACTTCCTGAAGGAAATAAACGTAAGGCAATACACAATTTCTCTTCAGTAGTTACAGCAGTGTTTCGTAAAATATTGGTGCTTAATTTCTCCTTCTCAAAGATAAAATGCATTCAGCAGAATTACGGGGAAGTCTGTACTTCGAAACAAAATCATATTCATCTAGCAAATCCAAATCAGATACTCTGTCAGTGTAAATTATTCACCTCCTATCTGATATCAACTGCAATAGTTCCATGTATCTAAATCCTCCATGTTTGTTTGAAAACTAATGTAACAGTTGTCCTTCTTGAGAACTGCGCATGCGGAAAACTGTTGATCAAATTTGATTATCGGAAGTCCGTGAATCAAAAAATGGGGCAAAACAGGGTGAAACTGACAATCAGTTTGGTCTGGTGAATACTGATTTGGCTGCTGATCAGCGTTTAATCATCAGCTGATGTTTAACAACGGTTGGAGAATACGGCCGTTAATCTAATTCATGTGAAACGTGTTACTGTTAACTGTCTTTTTGATCGTCCAGGTTCGTATGGACTTACTAGTTGATGGGCATTTTCAAAATATAGTTACATTATCAAAATTAAATATATAGCGTAAATAGGTTTGGGGCACACTTTTAATTCGAAGTTTAATGATCTGTGAACACATGATGACCATAGCAAAATATTCTAACGTAAAATGATGTTTTTTAAAAAAAAACCCCGCTTCTTAGCTTAATTTAATACATTACTCTTATGAAAAGATACGGAGATGTAAAACCTTCAACGAAACTTCTGCAGCGTAGTTTTAACATCGTTGGTAACATATAGTTAGGCATTAATGTGCAACAGAATGATGCCGTACTAATGCCCATCACAAACAAATATCTTCCACCGTCGGCCTTTTCTGTTGACATTTTATAAAAAAAAACACCTAGATTTTCTTAAGATTTTAAATGTTAAGATGCTTTTATTTTTTTATTCATAGCGATGTTTCTTTTCATAAATTAACAGAACTTGCTTGGAACCTTGCATTGGAACTGGTTATAATAAAATCACGTGGTAAGTGAGAAGTTGTAATATATTACAACTTACCAGGTTTATCTTGATTTGTATTTGATTCATACACCCTCAAATATCTTATTTCCCCTTTAAATATTCACCTTTGAAACGACCTAACAAAGGATCACTGAATGAAAACATAAATAATAATAATAAAAAAAATCCTCCTAAAGAAACGATGATAATGATAAAGAAACGATGAAAAAGAATATGACTGCGTAATTAATAAGAAATACGGAAAAAAAGACCAGAGAAAAAAAAAAGGTTTTAAAAAAATAAGAGAGTGAAAATAAAGGGAAAAAAGTGAAGAGGATTTTGTACAAATTTTTAAAAAGCTGAATGGTTTTTCTCTAATTTGTGGAGATTTATACAAAATCTCTAAAAATGCATTTCAGTGTATTACAATAACATTACGTTTTCAGCAACGTTATGATTGAACATCACGTCATGGACTGTTAGATTTTGAGAAGTAGGTGGCGCCTCTCTCCATGCCACACATAGGGAAGGTATGGATACTACAGAAATTTACGATACCTATACGATTAGACGGCTGTTCTGCAATGAAATTGGATTTCAAACCAGGAATCCGAAGCCCAGACCTTACAATTTCAATTAGCCACAATTCTGATAAAGAAAAATTAATCCCGTGCTTAATGGGCAAAATGCTGGCCGTAAAAATTTGTCATAGGAAGCAGTCTATTATTTAGTTGCATGAACTACAATTCTGATACATAAAGACATATTGGTTGATTGATTGAATAATTTTATCTTTGTTTCGCTGCACACCACTTAATATCATTTATTATCATTATTCCCATATCAATTTCATATCTATACGTAATTATCAACAATACACACAAATAATTGAAAATTAAAAAAATTAAAATGCATTTGCATTGTCCAATAGTAATAATTTTTGTACTGACGAAAAATGCAATGTTGGATGAGGAAATACATTAAAGTAATTCTATTTATATTTTTGCAGTGCTTTTATAATTAAGTATCGTTTGTAGCGCCCTCTAGCGGTTACACATTTGGTACAATTTTAATATTGTAGAGAATAGAAAATGGCAACAGTCAAAATAATAGTCAATATATTTAAAAAAAAATTATCACAACAGTTAACAGCTTCCGCAAAAGCGAGAGCTTGAAGACTTGTGAACCTAAATTGTATTTTTTTAAAATCATTTTCTGTTGTTTTCATTTTGCATCGTAGACTTCCGTGGCCGTTGCGCATCTTCTGTTTTATATATGATTGCCAGTTGCAAGAGAGTAACCGGTCAAAGAACAATTGCCGCATTAATCGGTCAAAACTCAGCTCAACAAAAACTTCAATCTCTACACTCACAACTTTTCTGAAAATTTTTTTATAAATAATCCAATATATAAATGCTACTATTGTAGTGGTGTTTTATCGAAACTTAACAAATTTTTTCATACTTTTACTTTTGCTTATAATTATTTATTATATATTTTTTTATTACCTTGACAGCATTACATTTATCAGATGTCACAAAAATATATTACACTTAATGTTACGTTTGTCTTGTAAATTTTAGGTCATGAGGAGTGTAATAATTTTTGCCGATTTCAATGGCAATATCATAAGTGTGCTGCCCATTTCCTGTCTCGATATTTTCTCCCGTTTTTATAATTGTTCGCCGAAATAACAATGTGCAGAAACAAAGAATACTTACAAGCCATAATATGCATGACACGAACCTAAATTCTACTGACATGATATATTAACCCTTAACTGGGGACATACAGTCTGTGAGACCGCTAGCGATGGATTTTCTGCATTTAAATTAAATTCAGATTTTCAAAAATAATCCAGTTTCAGTTTCTGTGTTCACTTTGGGTTCTAATTTCTTTTTTGTATCTTTAATTTATTAAAAAGTAAGCCGAATGTTGGCATTTTCTTGCGATAATTTCTGAAAATACTTCCACACACACACACACACAAAAAAAATTAAATTTTACACAGTTCCAAAAATTTTTTTTAAAAAGAGTCATCCTTTGCATTTTTGCAAGTGTAGAAACATTAAGTGTGTGTGCATATATGCTGACACTGTACTGTCCAGACCCTTGACCTACACGTAACAAATTTGACATATGCAAATGTTGGATGTCGGGAATGTTCACCATGTTAGAATTTTTTCAGATCTCTTTTTTTCTTTCTCTATCTATAGAGTTTTGTTTGACTGAATTTTGATGGTTGTTAGGTGATATGAATTCAACAAAGGTGAAAAATCTTATTGTGCTTATAGCGAGTTTGCAGATTGTACAGACTAACTCTATGGCAAAGGATACTGACATGCTGCAATTGGTTTAAGCCTTGGAATCTTTTTGGCAATGTTTTGCAAGTTATCGTTTATTTGGCACAAACCTTGCGGCTATCATTAATTTTATAGAAGATACGAATGAATTTCAACACTATCTAATTTTTATTAACATAATTGTATTCTCTAAATATTTATGTTTAATAAAATAGTAATTCAAACCAAATAGAAAACTTTTTCAACCGTGAAAGACATTTCTATTCCTAATTTATGAAACTAGTAATAGAAGTAACTAATGTTGTTTATGTACAGAAGTATAAAAACTATATGAACGTAATTGCGAAATATATGATGCAGCAATTAAATACTTATTATTTTTCTATGATTTACGTTCCATTATTAGATAATTTATGCAACCATTGGAACTTGTAGCTGAACATTTGCTACTTTCCATATCAACTACACATGGGGAGGGGAAATGTTTACTTAATGCCTTAAAACATATAAATATGTAAGCTTTAACAGAATATATGATTTCATAGCTAATTTTCCATTTTATATCAAAATAATATTAAAAAGAAACACAAAAATATTTTTAATAAATTGTAATTTTTATATTTTTTGAATTTAGGTTTCAGGATTTGATCTTTTCTGCTGTATATGTGCTCCAGTTAAATATTATGTGTAAACCATGAAAAAAAAGGGAGATAAATGTAAATATTTCATTTATTTATATAAAAATATATTTCAGAGTAAGAAATAGTTTTAAGAAATTTAGTACATTTTCCAAAACTTTTATTAATCATTCCAAAATTTTTGTTGAGACATGTTAAAAAGAATTGTTTTAATATTTATTTTTCAATAACTAAAAACAGATATCCCCAACCGCATTTCAAAATAATTTCTTCTGACATCCAAACAATTAAAATTTTAAAAATATGCATCTTTAGTGTTTGTGAGTTAAATATATTAGTCAAGTTCCAACAATATTTTAAAACATTTTTCTATTTCTACAAGCAAACAGAATTTGGATTTTGTCTACAGTAAATAATATGTCTTCATTTCCTGAACAAAGAAACAATTTAATAAAGTTACAAAAAAATAATATAACATGTTAAATCACTGCAAAGTACACTTTAAAATGAAAAATGACATATTTATTCTTTAGGAATTTTTTTAAAAACTCTTTTTTTTTCGAAATGTTTAAAGATTTATTAGTTTCAGTAGGAATAATAGTACACACTTACAATCGAAACAAAATAGATTTAGCACAGTTTTCATAATTATATTCACACTCTGTTTACATAAATGATTTTATTGAAAAAAAATGTACAGTGACTTAAAACATGGATTTTCTAAATACTTATAGTCTATTTTTACCCCCTTTGAGAACTATATTTATGGGGTATATGTAAAAACCTCAAAATGAAAAACTTAATTAGAACAAGATCTCATTTTACAAATAAATGAAAGCATTCATTATAGTTTGAAGATTTTTGTACCAGTTTATATTTCTAAAAATTATCTTTTTGATATCTCTCAGTGAAAATGTTTCATATGCATAAAATATTAATGGTAGACTTACTTTTTAATATCTCATAATATTAGCACATTTCTTTTTACAATTCTTAGAACAAAAAATTTTGTGTATTAGAGATATATTTTTCCTAATGCTTTCTCTCTCTTTGTTTAATTGATATAGAAATGCAGGTTTACAAAAGACTATAAACACTTCATATATTTTTTTCTTATATTTGAAATTTTTAAAAAAAGCTAATTTTCTCAACATTCTAATAGAAAATGTTCTTATAATTTTTAAGTTGAGGCACTGTATTATTCTTCACTTCATCTTTCATTCTTTAGCATGACCAGCCAATTTAATTATAAGGATAAAAAAAAAAGAATAAAAAATTTAAAAAAAACTCAATTACATTAAATAGATGTCTAATTATAAATATCTAGTGTTTTATATTTTAAATAACCATAAAATATGTTTTTTATGTCACTAACTACTTCAATTTTCAGTCAGAAAGGAAGATGAAAATCATTTGAAGCTATGCGCTTCCCAAAGCCGCTTTTTCCTCCCTTGAAAATAATTTTTAAACTTTCTATTTTATGATAAAAAATAATAAATTGGTCTTTTTTTCTTTATTTGTTTCTTCTATACACTTCTTAAGACCATTTACTTTGAAAACAATTTATTCAAGAATTTTGAAGACTGTTGCAGAAAATAATAAAAACTAAATAATAATAAATAAATAAATAAAAGGTGCAGGGAAAGAATGACTTAAATGCACAGGTGCAAGTTTTAGAATGCACATGTAAAGAATAACTTCAAACCCCATTAAATAACAGCTCAAATTTGATTACATGAAAACTTTACTTAATATATGTGATTACATATAACATCAATAAAAAAATTCAAGACTCTTTGGTTTCAAAGGTATGTTTTATTCATTTTCTGAAGATGCTTCAATACACAACAGAGCAACTTGTAAATACTTTTTCAGCTTCTTTGTTTTTTTTAATATATATATAAAAAATAAATTGATAAATATTTAACAAATAATAGTTTCATAAAATAAGTTCTATTTAATACCATAATAGCATTAAAATTTCATACCATATTAATAACTATTATTTTAACACCATAAAAATCCAGTTAGAATATTTTAGTACATTTTTAAAACATGTACAAAAAAAAAAAAAAAAAAAAAAACTAATAAGCATATTTTTGAATCATGATAGTAATAAAATAAGTATAAATTAACTTTGAAGAGATACATTTTTTTCAATACAATGTGTCAATTGCTTTGTTTTTGGATGTTACTCAGGTTTTAAATGTTTAGGTTACTCAAGGAAAATTCCATATGCATATTCTTTTACAGCAGGTGGTAATGCTCGCTTAACTGGTCTTCCACCAACTTGACTTTTCTTTTCACAATTGATTTTCTTGCAATTGCTGTAGGTTGGACAGTTATTTGATTGCTTCTCCTTCAGCTGCACTTCAAAACTCTACTTGAGTAGTTAAGATTTCTAAAAGGAGTAGAAAATAAAAGAAGTCTAAGAAAATTTCTTCCAACTTTCAACATACAACTAAAGAGGTTTGTGGAAGAAAGTCCTACATGACATTTTAATGAATTAAGGAAATTTAGCTTTAGAATATATAAAATATATTCCCTTTTCATATTGAAACTATCTTATTAAATTTTCTATAGAAGAGATCCTACCATATTATTAAAGATGAATGTATGAATTTTCAGTCATTTGACACTTTCTTCCACTAAACTCTTTAAATGTGATATAAAAAAAATGATGTTACTAGTATAAACCTATAGCATATAGCATTAGCTATACTTTAGAGAACAATAAAATAAAATTAATAGAAACCCATATAAGGTTTAGGTAAAATTTTAACAATATATTTTTAAATTCATGTACTGAATGTATATTGTAATAAATTTCTCTCTCTTTCAGTTTTATGGCAATAAAAATTAAAAGAAAAGCATCAAACAATTAGGAAATCTAAATCTAAACAGACTTCAAAACTGGATAAAAGGGTTTAGTCTTTAAAAATAAAAAAATACATTTACTATAATGTAATATAAACATTAAAATGTCCCACATTAAATCTCATTTTCTATCTTGTGAATTTTCTAATGTAAATTTAACAAGCCTAAAAAAATATGTTTTAAAAAATGCCTTCAAAGTTATGCAAGGCAGACACCAATCCAGTTTCTGTTTTTCTTCAAACTTATTTACATTCTTCATCAGGTTTTTTTTTTTTTTTTTATAGCTGGCTTAAAAACATCAGGATTTTTTTGTACCCGGATTTAATCCTATTAATTATAACATGAAATTTTTGTAAGTAATAATCACCTGTTTCACTGTCTGAGTTTTGATAAGTAGCTGCAATGAGAGTAGTGTTAATAGTTGGTAAAAACCATGTTGTTATGATTGCAAGGTTGTGAAAATTTGTTGGTATCTGTAGGTGAAACTGTGTCATTAAAAGAATGTGGAAGTGTCATAGAAGAAAATTGTAAATGTAGAGCATTATTAAATTGAGAAAGAAGGAAAGCTGCATTGTATGATGGGTTAAAACTTAAAGGTAGTAAGAGAGTACTATTTGGATCCAATTTTTTCACAGTAGCCACTTCATACATTAATTTCCTACTCTCTAGTGAATAGACAAATGTTGATTGTTTATTTTTCTTCAGAACCACAGCACTTAAATACTTGCAAAATTTTAAATCATACCAATAAAGCAAATACAAATGGAAGTTTCAAAATCAACAAAATAGTGATCAATTTCAAAATAAGTCCTTATTTAGTATTCAATTGTCCTTATTTAGTGATCTGATGTTCTGAATCCATTTATCATCAGGCAAAACTTTTTTACTAGTTTTTTGGAAGAACTCCCAAAACTAAAATCTAAATATCTACAATGTAGATGTTTTCAAACTTTGTAACCATGAAATCCAATAACTGGACTGAGCTAAATACTTTCACTCATCCAAGTATGGTCTTTTTTAAAACTTTAAACAAATCTTCAACATAGTTTGTAGTTTTGTTCCCCCTGGTTCGAAGCTTTTTACTGTGACAAATGCACCATAATTGCATTTTGGAGAACAACTTACTCAAATATATGATAGATTTGTCATATTTCCTGACCATGTTATTCTTCAATATATTTTGAAGCAATTCTTTCAGCTGCATTGCAGTTTCTGTATACATCAATGCTTTAAATGAAAAATATAGGTCTTGATGCTGCTTTTTTAGAATTTTATGATCACTGTTCATACGCCATTGTCACACTGCTTTCAGCACATGAAACTGACAGAGTAAGTAAGTGGAATTAGGCAATATTTTCCTCAGCACTTCTCTTTCTTTCAGATCAGCATCTGTCATTAAAACCAGTGGCCCATTTTGGAATAAACAACATTTTTCAGTGAAACATTCACAAAGAAGTTTCATTCCTCCACGAAAAAGATTAGTTTTTTTTTCTGCATTGTGAATATAGGTACTCATCCTATAGGTACACTTGGGGAAATAAAATAAAAATTAAACATGATGTTTTAATATGTCCATGTGGCCAGATGCATCAACCATTATCAATTTTTGAACATTGCTAAACAAATCTATAGTTTGTTTCTGATTGGAGTCACTACAGCAATCGCCAAAATGTTCTTTTCTTTTGAAAAAACAGCTTTACAGTATCGCATAAGAGGAAATATATTTTTCAATTTCTCTGATGATATCACTTTCTTTTCGTGACCCATAGACTTTCCAAAATTCATTATTCAACAAATATTTTATGACAGATAATGAGTGTAGTTTAGAACTTTCCACCCTGCTTCTTCATAATCTTCATTACTCTGCAGCTCTAATTCCATTTGCAACATCTACCTTGCAGAAGCTGCTGTATGTCCTAATTCAATCACCTCAAGCAGAAATCAGATGCTTTTGCATTAGTTCTCATAATGATTTGAACTTTTTAATAGCAGCACTATCAAGCAAATGATTATGCACACAAAATGCAGATATGATCAAGCAATGGTTCTCACATAATGCAGGAAACTCTACAACTTCTGGGAGTGGTTCTTTTTGTTTTAGTAGTGAAAGTACCTGTAATCAAAATAATTTGAATATTTTACCATGTATATATTATATGAATTGCTAAAGCAAAATGAAGCTTTTCAAAATATGACAATTTATAATAATATTAGCTATAAAAAATTAAGTGCAGAAGATATTAGGCATTAACACTCATGAAGAAAAATGCATCTGATTAAAAAAAAAAGTACATAGATGACAAATAAATCCAACATTCATACTAAATACAAATTTGTTATCTCAATCTTTTGACACTTATGATAAAAAGGTATATTTCAATTTTATTTTTATGGAGCAGGGTTTTAATCATAAAACTGAATTCATTAATAAATTCTCGAAGAAATTTATATTAGAAGTTTATATATCACAATGCCTATAGAATGGGATAACAAGTCAAGTATTCCACAATATATACCAGTTACCTTTCATGTGTTAATTTAGTTAAAATTTATGAAAACATAAATATTTTTGATGTATATATTATATACATCACATAACAAATCTAAAATGTTTTATGTTTAAATTCATAAGGATAAAATAAAAATAATCTATATTTGTAAGCTATTAAAATAATTAAGAATCTCTTTTTAGTTAGGAATTTCCTTTTACACTTAAGATATGAAATATCAGATAATATTAGATTATGAAACTATTGAAGTTTGCTGTAAAGGTATTACATAAAAGCTTGAAACTTAAAGAAAAGACAGAAATTTAAGGGCAATTTTTATCAATGGGCAATTCTTAAAAAGCCATATGTTGGAAATATTCCTGCATTGTAAGACATGGCAGAAATATGATTTTTTTTATAACAGAGTTCAAAATCTAGTACTCACCACTGTACATCAAATATTTGCAATCTGTTTCTCAATAAATATCATCTATATTTCATATATTTATTTATATATTATTATATATATTATTCATTATTATTATTAATCAAATTTAAATAATTAAAACTTACATTTGAATAGTAATTTTAAGAACTGCAGGCATCCAGCATTTTTACTTTCTTTCATATGTTTTGAAACCTGTCAAAATAGTTTTTATATAATTATCAATAATGAGAGCACTAAGTGTTGAAGAATTCCAGTAGAAAAAAATTAATATTATTTATAAAACTATGAAGTAATGTTTTAAAAATTTTAAATAATAAACAAATCGAAGGTCTTTATTTTTTTCATTTTAACAATATTTAAAATGTACTTGAAGATCATAAATTTATTAAAATTATTTTTAAAAAATCAATATTTTATTTCAGTTCTTAACTCTTCATTGGGGGCAACTGCCTAACAGGTAAAGCTTTTAAATTCAAGTTGATTTAGTGTTAGATCTGAAATTTTTAAAATGTTTTTTAACATAAAATATGCTCTTTCTTATTCATGAAATATGTATTATGAAGATCACAAATTACAGTACAAAAAAAATCACCAGATTTTTTTTCCTTTATCGAACTGGTCAGAAGATTGAAAAGAGAATAAAAAGAACAGATATTTTCATACTAGGAAAATATCTAAGTACAGCTAAGTATTCTGTAACCAAATTCTTGCCTCAAACAAAATGGACTTAAGATCAGGCCTTTGTTAAAAATATGTGTCGATATTTGGTACTGAGTATGGAAGCTCTAAAATGTTTATGGATTTGTAACATTAAAACAACCATAAAACAATTTTAAAAACATGTATAGTATAAATATTATAATGGAATTTCATGTAATTAAATATATCCGTAGCTAGATAGAAACAAATATGTCTCTTGCCATTTGCAAAATAAACTTTAAATCTAACCTTGGTATTATCTAAATAATAATACAAAAAGTGTATAAAATAAGACATGCATAGACAAATATTCCTTATGGAATTTGAAGCAATAAAATATAAAACATTAGTTATTACTTGTACATTGTGCTGGCATCTAAACTAACCTTTATAAACAATAAGGTGCCCAGTTGATTTGTGTGTTCTTTGAACGTGCCAAACTTTTTCTGACCTTTGTTCATATTCTTTAATCTATTCATAAAATACATGTATAAGTATTCAAAATAAGTATTCAAAGGAGACAGATGTATAAATTATTTATATATTTATAAATCTTGTTATTAAATTAATAACTAAACAGAGTTCAATTGAAATTCCCGTTTGCTGAAAAGGAATTTCCTAAAAATTTGGAGCTAAAAAGTAAAAGCCAAAAATCTCTAGGAAATTCTTTAAAAAATATAACCATTGGGAATGTTGTTTTTTCATTGCAAGATAAGTCAGAAATATTATGATTTTTTTTTCTTTTTTTTTTTCCCCATAACAGAGTTGAAATATTTGACAAGCAGCTAGTGCTCACCACTTTACGTCACTTATCTGCTATCTGTTTCTTGATATATACCATCAATGTTTCATATTTTAGAATATCAATTTATAAGTGAAGTAGTTTTTTTTATCACCAAAAGTAAGAATTTTATTTTAAATTAAACTCTTTTTTTCATAAAATTATTTATTTTATTTTCAGATAAACATAGACAATTTTTAATATTATCTTTAAATTGAAAAAAATCAGCAAAAGAAATAGTTTGATTCTCACTTCATTTATTTTGAACCTCTCTTGATTCATTCAGTATGTCTCCTCTTGTGTTAATTTATTTTACCTGCATATTCAGTGTGAATTGAAATGATTTCTATACTTTTTAATTTCATCAAAATATCTTAATAATTATAGCATATTTGCAGATACAATATTAGTGTAACAATTTTAATATTAAATTAAAAAATAAATCTCACCTTGTGTTATTTTATTTTAAATGCATATTCAATAAGAACTGTAATGATTTCTATACCATTTAATGCCATCTATATATCTTAAAAAATATAGTATATTTGCATATAGACATTTTATGGTAATACTTTTAGTATGAAAATTGAATAATAAATTGGCTTAATCCTAAAATAATTCTAATAAATTCTTAAAATAAAAGCTTTATTTCCAAGTCTTATTTTAGTAACTTCACTAAAAAAATTACCTGTGCTAATTTTTTATTTATAACATCAGAAATATCAAAAATAGCTCTTTCCTCATCAATCTCAATTATATTACACTTGCACTTTTATGGAAGATTTAATTTCTCCATTTTTTAAAAGAGCAGACGTAAGTTACTCTATTAAAACTAACTAAACAGCACGTAAGATTGTTGCAGCTACAGAATAGAAAAGTCTATGAGGAAGAAATCGACCAATCAGAGCATGTCGGTATTCTTTCCCATAGAGTTAGTCTGTACAATTTGCCTAATTTGTATGATAAACCAAATGAGCGAGGGAACGCGCTAGAACTATTATAATTTTCTTTCATTTATTTATCTTAATTTTTGTTTCAACGGCTTTGTAAGCAAATTACTTTTTGTGAAATAAATATTCAGTTGAGTAGAAAAGACATTGGCTTCATTTAACTGATTAGAAACCTGATTAGAAAGGAGTCATTTTGATGCTTAAGGAATTGGTTAAATTTCTAGAAAGAATGTCATAATAATGTTAAAATCAGTCATTTCAAAGCGGTATAAAAAAAGCGTAAGTTTGAAGGCTTGGCAACCGAAATTCTATTTTTTTTTTTTAATTTTTTATTGTTTTTAAGTTTAGTGGAGCAGACAATGAGCACACGTGCCATTCCTGTAGTAATCAATTGCCGGTTGCATAAAGCCGGTCAATACAATTGCCGTATAATACGTATAATACGGTCGATACTCAGTTTCGCCAGCACTTCAACCCTTACGCTTACAGCCTCTTTTACAGTGCATTTTATAAATTACCAGTGAATGCCCTATCTATTGTAGTGGTAGATTACTCAAAGTAATGTAATATTTTTGTGTGTGTTATTGTGATGGCTAACATATTGGTTTCTTTCATAATTTTTTGTTTCATTTCTCAGATATAATTGTTCATTCCTTTTGAAAAGCTAGGTTCCCTTTTCTTGAGATCACAAAATAAGCTAAAGCTAAATAGATAATGAAGAGCTTTAGGGAAAGATTAATGGAAGGGGAAAAAAAAGTTGATTAGCGAATATTCATGTACCTTTTTCAACATAAACATCAAAAGTCCAATAATGACATTAGCATTTCCTCTTACCTTGAGCAATTTGCGAAGAATAAAAACTGAAAAGAAGTAAGCAAGATAACAGAATTTTTCCATTTGCTTTAAGTAAATTAATTTTCAACTATAATAGTTATAAAAAAAAAAAAAAAAAGAAGTCATTTTGAACTTGAAGTCAGTTTAACACCCGTTCTCTCGACTGCTGTTATGTTCGAAATGACATGGCAGAAAATGCAATGCTAGACATTCGAGCTTCTCTTTACATTTGACTTAATGGACTTCTATTTTCCCCATCGAGTTTAATGCCGAGCTTTATGAAAGAAACGTTAATTTTTTTTTTAATTTTAAATTCCAAGGTGCTTTAATTTTTTTTTATATATTTGATATATCTTTTAATAAATAAACAGAAATGATGGAAACCTTGTAATGGAGCCGCTTGTAAGAAACTCATAAGGCAAATTAGAAGTTGCAACTTGACAGATTTATCTTAATTTGTACTTCATTCATGCACCCTCAAAATTCTTATCTCCTCTTAAGGGTTCACCATTGAAAATGCATAGCAAAGGCTCACTTAATAGAAACATAAAAAATAAGAAAATAAAAACTCCGAACTCACCCAGATGATAAAGAAGCGATTAAAAAAAATGGCGATGCATAAATAATAACAAGAAAATACAAGGAAAAAAGAAAGATTTATGAAAACTAATAAAAAACAGAAAGCAAACAAACAAACAAAAACTTGAAGAGGATTTTGTACAATTTTTTTTAAAAAGCAGAATCGTTTTTCTCTAGTTTGCGAAGATTTATACAGCATCTCTAACGATATATTAAAATATTATTATAAAAATTTTGTTTTGAGCAATGTTATGATTAAAAATAATCACGTAATGGAGCCCTTAATTTTGAGACATCAGTGGCGCCCCTCACCATGCCTCAGGATGTGGATACATAAATTTCAGGAAGGATGTGGATACATAAATTTACAGTACCTAAACAATTAGATGGCTGATATTCAGAGAAATTGGTCTTCAAATGAATAGCTGCGAAGCCAGGCCATTAAAAAAAGTTAACGAGAGACATAATTCTGAAGACGAAAAATTGATCAAATGCTTAATTTGCAAAACTTTGGGTATAAAAATCTTAGGAAAGATCCCAAGGAAGCAGTCGTATCATTTGCTTACGTTAACTACATTTCTGATAAAGACAGACGTTTTGGTTTATTAATTGAATAATTTTATTTTTTTCGCTGCAAACTACTTAATATCATTTATTACCATTATTTCCAGATCAATTTCATATCTTACATAATTATCAACAATACACATAAATAATTGAAAATTAAATAAAGTAAAATACATTTACAATGTCCAATAGTAATAATTTTTGTTCTGATGAAATGCAATGTCAGATGAGGAAAAGCACATTAAAGTAATTCCATAGGCATAACTTCCAAACCAAAACTTTTTTAATATTCTTTGTCACAAGAAAAATTATAATCGAAGAATCCATAGAAGAGACAGTGAATGTCCAATTCTTTAAAATTTATTGAAAATCGAAGTCAAAATGTCTAGCTTTCATTACCGCATGCAAGTTGATATTAAACTACATTTAAAATGCGAACAGATGGCGCTCAAGTCTAAAAACTAAAAAAGAAACAATGCATCTTTTCCTCTTTTTATATAAAGATTTCTTTTATTGTAATTGTCCTGAAAATGTTCTGTTTATATAAATGTCCCGATTAATGTTTCGATTACTATTCGCTATTTTGAATATTCTTCGCAGTTTTTAATTCAACAGATTTCGTCCTTGAGTCACTAACCATGTAGTGATCTACTAAATGGGATACATTATATCATACATTAGTTTATTAGATTCAGTTTTAAGTGTATATCTTTGAAAATTAAACGCATAGTTAGAATATTTTATAACAGCTACGACACTGCCGATTGCTTATAGTCTTGCAGTGCGTTTATATTTAAATTTCATTTGCAGCGTCATCTGGCAGAGACGCATTTGCCAAATTTTCCATATTGTAACGAATAGAAAATGTTTTTCATCATTTTTTTGAAAAATGACTGTGGAAATCCAAGGAATTTTCACTGGTGTGCACGATTACCAGTTGCAACAACCGATCTAATAACTATTGCGGTATAAATACGATCAATTCTCAGCTCGACAAGAACTCCTGACCCTACGCTCAACATCATAAAGGAATGAACATGCATAAACAATAAGAAATGAATACTATATTTATACTGCTGCTCTGGTGCTTCATCGAAACTTAATGCAAATTCTCTCATTATTTTGTGAAAGTTTACGAATAATTATTATATAATTTTTTTTTTTATTTCCTTGACAGGATTACATTTATCAGACTCACTAAAATATATAAAATTTGACTAAGTTTGTCGAGTAAATTTTAGATTATGAAAAGTGCTTCCATTTTTGACGATTTCAATGGCTATACCGTAAGAGGGCTGTTCTTTTCCTGTCTTGATATTTTCTCTCTTTTCGATAATTGTTCCCTGAAATAGCGGAGTGGGGGCCAAAGAATATTTACAAGCCATAATACGCATCATACGAACCTGAATTCTGTTGATCAGTCGCGGTTTCTGTACAGACGATCGAGATCTACAGGGATTTCAAAATCTATTTTGATGTCTATCATAATGCTAAGCCGATGGCAAATTTAATTGTTCATTAACTCGCCTAAGGTCTGATTCACAGAATTTTCCTACTTTTCTTTTTCTTTAAAAATAAAGTATGTAAAAAAAAAAAAAAATTATTGAATAAAAATAGCCAAATGAAGATGTTTTTTCGGGGAGAGGGGTTGGATACTGAATAAAATTGTAATTAAATTAAAGAACAACTAAATAATTTTGAAAAGCGTATGAGTGTCTAGATATAAATATGACAAATGAGCGGTATTATTAAATCAACAATCAATATATTTAAAATAAGGTAAAATATTCAACCAGTTACCCAGCCTTAACTAGGGACCTGGTTCGATAGAAATATTAATGAATTACTGGCTTATAGTTCAATTCAGCCAACTTCTGTTTCACTTCAATGAAGATTCCCGTTTCGAAAATTATCGAAAATTAAAACTTAAATGCAGCTCTCGTCCTTAACAACCTGACCAATTATGTCAATTTTTTTCGCTAATTAATTTCCCAAGTCGCATGCCTAACTGATAAGTCAGTATGATCTATGTTTATTGTGCAGGAATGCTTTAAAATATTTTAATTCTCATGATAAAATGCAGCTGGTTGATATGGTTAAATTATTGCTATTTGTATAATGGGCGATGCTGGCTGTCGAAGGAGGCATGCATGCTTTCTAAAAAACTACCCGCTTTTCTTAAGCTTCAAACTATAGCTTGCAGAGCATCTTTTATTCTTAAAACTAAGATAATAACTCCAAGCATTTTAGAATTCCATCGGCTTGTTTATTCTTTCAACTTAACAGCATATCTTAAAAACATTGCCAGATTACAGAAGATTTACAAGTGATCATCAGCTATATTATAAAAAATAAACGAAATAATAGTAACAAAATATGTTTATCAAAGAAAAAATCGTTTGCTTTTACCTTTTAATAATATTTTAACAGAAATAAAAATAGTAGCAGTTATAAAATGTCTGAAAAGGAATCGTCTGCTAAATGTCAATTAACAGATTTAGATTATGATATTTACCGAACAACTATTATCTGCTAAACTATTAGCATAAAAGAATATCGATCAGTCTTTTGTTTAATCAATGAAAGGGATTATTTTTTTTGTAATAAAAATTTATATTAATCATCAATTTCTGATGTTGCATGGCATTTTTTTTTTTTTTTTGCTTGAATTATTAAGGAGAATATTTTTTCCCCCAAAAAGTGTCACCGCTGCTGAAGCTGATTATTTTTATTTCAATAATACCAGATCACTTTAATTGTTGAGAATAATATCAGATTTTTTTTAATTAACAGAAACAATAATCTAAATGCAATTAATTATTAATAGTAATTTAGTATTTAAATTGTATATTCTTCAATTGCTTTTTTGTTTAGTTTTCTGCAAATTTAAATCCAGAGAAAAGACATGCCGAAATTGTAATACAAGTCGCTAGTAATCGTTTCCTTTTTTAAAATAGTTAAGATATATTTACTGAATAGTGTGAGTCAACTGTCTTAATTGTTTATTGAAATGGCATTATCAAAAATTATAGACAAGTTTTCTGTAATAAAGCGAGCATATATAAAGCAAGACAGGTGATATTTTGGTATTTTGATGCTTCTCAGTATCAGTGTCTATGTTTGGAAAATTAATCATTCATTTTATTACCATCATTTATATATTTTTTTTTCATTCTTTTATCAGAATATCAAAAGCATAAATTTAATTTAATTAAATATGAGCTTTTGCATCTCCGTCTAAAGCTTAATTTTGTTTTTTATTAAGCATTAATATTTCTATCATTTTCTTTCAAAGCCGTTTATACATTTTTATTTTCTTTATATTAGAAAATATGCTAGAATGTAGAATACGCCATTCAGTCTTCGTTCTATAGGAAGTTGATAATGTTTATTTTAGCTCGGAAGTTTAAAAAGAGTATAAAATTTTTCTTTAACAGTCCTCTATTTGCAATGAAATTTATTATAATTCATAAAACATTTAGTGATTTACGAATTCAAGACCATATTTACTTACACTTACGATGAAGTATACCAAGAGAAAAATATAACTATCGTCAAAAAAAAAAAAAAAAATCTAACTTAGAATTTTGACAAATTGTAACATTTCAGACTTCCCTGAATTCGTAAAGCACAGTTTGGGAATTATGTCTATTAGTATATCTGTGAATATGATAGTTCAGAAACGCATTGAGCTAGACAGATGAAATTTGCTGTGTGGTCCTTAATAAATTTGTTGATTTGAACGAAATTCATTAATATAATTTGTTATTTGATCTTACTATTAAAATTGTAGTTCTCTGTTAAATTTTGACTTCAATCAATTGAAAAAAACAAAACAAAACAAAAAAACATCCACAATGCATATTTGATTTTCTCCACTATTTTACGAAGCATAAAACTCTCATGTGTGGCTGTCTGAAAATAAAAATACCGACTGAAAGTTAATAATCTCTGGGCAGATTTAGTTCAAAATTTAATCATAATCCACATTTTAATGTCTAAACATGTATACCAAATTTTTTCCATCTATTTTTTTATGTTTGCGACTTTCTCTGGACTTATTTTGTTTAAAATTTTATAGAAATCTACAAATTTGGTGTACACATCCTATACCAAATTTCACACGTCTTGTTCAAATCGTTTTTGTGGTAATATATTCACAGATACAAATAAATATAATTCTAAAGGTGTGTTTTTCGGATTCTGGTCTAAAATGCTAAAATTCCTCAAAATCTCAAGTTCGAATTTTTTTTTTTTTAATGAGTACGTTACTTTCTCTTTGTGTATATCGTATGTAAGAATACAAAGATAAAAAGATTCAAAATAAATATTAAACCAAATGTAAAAATTTATTTATTTAAATAAGCTTATTTCATGCTGGAATTCTTCTTATAGAATAGAACGTGTAACTTTTGTGTTTAGTCACATCATAGGTAAAAAGGTTTAAAGCATCTTAGTTAAAAATGTTTAACAATTTATTGCATTTAAAGTTGTCGAACACTAGATTACCAACTTCCCCCACACTCGCTATTGGATAATGATTTAGCCTGCCTCGTTTTCAAATGTTTGAATAAAGAGTAGAAGAGGTTTCAAATTGTCACAAGACCAACGAGTCTTGCCATACTGTTTGATAACGGATTCTGAGAGGATCACATTTCGACGATTCCATCTTATTAAGGAGTTAGACCCCCAACGATGAGCGCATTTCTGGTATTCACCTTTGACCTTGGGCTCCATTGTTAAATGTAAACATTTCCCCCTTTCATCTTTCCTCTCACCCCTATTTTGACGAATGAAACCCATCCTAACGCATGCGCAAAAGTGCGGAAGGTTTTACAATCCGTTGTCAAACAATATATCAAATTATCAGAGCTTTTTGACTATGATTTTACCGCATTCTCTACCAACTGCATCTTCTTTCATTCTTTTGCAGTACTGGAATTGGTGTTATAAACTGGCAAGAAAACTACCTTGCGGGTCTCTAAATAAACCCAGCTGCATAATTTTTCGCTTTTAAATGTGCAAAAATGAAGATATCGAAAATCCCTGTTGGTTTTTGATGGGTATTATTTAGCGGTCCACCACAGTCTTCCTTGGGGAAGTAATACATTAGGCATCTTTCGAGAGCAATGATGCATTAAATAGGCAGAATGTTCATCATTGTAGGATTAAAAAAATAAAAATAAAAATTCTAGATGTGAGTTGTAAATTTGGATATCAAGTACGCTACTCGGTTGAATTTTGACGTAGAATATAAATATCAAACTAATATCTTGTATTTTAATCATAATTACTATTGGAGTCTAGGTGTGTTTTGTGGCTGTAAGAAAATCAAGCTAGTGAGTTCAAGTTGTAAATTTCCATCGTGACGACATATGTTTAGAAACTGCAACTAGATAATTGCAAGTTTCATTTGTTCTGTGTCAGATATTGAAGGATTTGAGACCTCTTTTACGATCATATCTTGTATAGTTGTTTCTAAACATGCTAACTCTATTGTACTCAATATATTCACGTATGTAGAAAATTACTTATAACAAATAAATCTTAATGAATTAAAGCTAATATAATATATTACTTATATAAGTTTGTTATACCTGTTACTAATTACAGTATGCCAATAAATATAGGCGCATACATTTATTAGAAGTAAGAAACGCTAAATATAATTATTTTATTTGTATTTTGCTAATAATTATGTTTTTTGTGCAAAAATTTGATAAAATAAAAACAATATAGAAATCGCGAAATATTACTTTGGATTCGTTTTTTTCAAACCTCTACATTTCAGGAATTAAAATTAAAAAAATGTATTTTCTTCCATGTTCTATTTTTTACTAACTAAAACAAAACAAAAAAGATCGTTTTTTTAAAATATATCGCAATCTTCAAAAGCCCCCTCCCCAAAAAAAACCCCTTTTACTACGAACAGCAAGGAAAAAAAAATTACCCCAAGGACAGCGAAGAAAGAAGGAATGTCATGTAATATTGAGCAAAATTATTACTTTCCACATTCTCCTAAAAATTCTCCATCTTCTATTAATACTTTTTCCCTTGAAGACATAACAAATCCAATTAGTGAGCAAATAATTAATTCTGTCAGATGACTGTTTGCAAGTTGTTTCACTTGGCGAAACTAGTGTAAGTTCCGATGATAAAATAGGCTTCCAAATACTGAAAAATCCAAAAGCAGGAAATCAAACAAAAACAATATGAATTAAGGAAAAATTGTTGCTAATAGTCAACCAGAAAAAACCGACCTAATCGGAAAACAATCTCCAAACGAAACAATCGAACCGAAAATTCGCCCGATTGCTTTGAAAAATATCCAAATCTTATTCAAGAAATTTAACAAAATCATCTTATCAGTAGTAATGTTAAGCAAATAGAATTCATGCATGTGTTTTGCAAGGTCAAAAATAACTATCGTAACTTAACTAAATATTTGGACGAGCCAAAATTTGAATGACATGTTGTAACTCCACATGAATATAACATATAATTAAAACTAAAATGCCGGAGCTTCTGACTTACCTCTCTGTTCCAAAAAGGAATGGGTTAACTATAGCGGACAACATACAGCCTCTTTCTATGCGTGTCCTAAATTCCCAAATTTAAGGACTGTAGTCACCAATGGGGAAAAAAAGAAGTAATGCTTTTTACTTTTAAAGGTGGGGGTGGGGGGCAAAGGAAAGAAAGAGGGGAAAAAACAATAAAAAAACGGAGTCGAAGGCATAGAAGAAACATCCCCCATAATGTCCAAAAGATGGCGCTACGAGCAACGAAAAGCACCATTTTATAAAAATCTAAGGAAATCCGAAAACCGAACGTCTTCAAATTACTAAGAGAAGAAAATCTCAAATAAATTACTGATGTCAAAGAGGTTCTGACAAACTGCAGAAGACGTAGTGACAAATATATTTATTCTTTACGAAGAACTTGCAAACTACTTTCAGATGATGTATGAAAATCCTTAAACTCGCTATACTTTGATTTTTTTTTTTTTTTTTTTTTTTACTTTCGCTTATTAATTCCGTATTATTAAATTGCAAAAAACCTTCTTTCTTTTTTTTTCTTTCACAATTTTTCCCCAGCATTTCAAATTAAATTCTATCACTCTTACTATTAATCATTAATATTATTCAATTTCTGGTAAAAACTGTTTGCCTCTAGCGACTGATAAAGCAAAATATGGGATTACAGATTTCCAAGACAGTGTAAATGGCGCTCAAGAGATCGTGGCTATTGTATGTGAATGCATAGCTAATAAAAAAAAGCATGGAACAATTGGGGTTATCATATACGATTGTATAGCTTTTTACATGCCTTTAAGAACCATCAAAAAAAGAAATCGAATTCTTCGCTTTTAATTTAGGAGATGAGAGAATTCGCTTGTTCAAAATTGGACCATTATTCATAAAACAGTAAAGCGCAGCTGCAAAGGGGGGGAGACACCCTTTACAAAATGCGCGTTTTATTTAAACTTCCCTTGAGGATTGTAGCCTTCATTTCAGAATTCGTGCTATATCGCTTTTGAAGATTGTATTCTGCAGTGGGATGAAACACAATGTGGAAGAATTGGTATCTTTCAGAGTTATATGTTTGGTGTCTTTATTATTTTTTGGCTGATTTTTTTTTCGATATTGATTTTGTATTTACTTTCTGGGTCTCTCTGTTTTGTTTGATTAAAAATGCACGTAATATTTTACATATTATGTAGTAAAGAAATAAGACATCTCCTGCATCCTCCCTCTCATCCTAATATTTTATGATTTTTTTGGTTTTTATAAATACATTGATGGGATTATCCCTCGTATCTGAAAATACACTAGCTGTTTCACTTATTTGCTTTAGATAAGAAAAAAATTGTTAGTATGTTTCTACCTTTTTTTCTTTTCATATCTATGAGAGGTATCCAGAAACTAAGTTTGGTTTTCAATTTTTGCAGCTATAGTGGTAGTAGAAATCATTTTTAGATTCCTGAGCATTGTGTTGGCTGCATGTTGAACACTTAAAAAAAAAAAACACCGAAATTTTTCGCATACTGATTACGTTCCATCATCCGCCTTCTTAACGTCAGGAACACAAAACCAATTGACATTCACAGATTTTTGTAGTTAAATTTTTGTAGATTTGTGTAGTTAAAGGGCAGAAGTCGACGAATGATTCAATAATAAAGAGGTGGATGTAAGGTTTCAATGAAGGACATGAGAGTATTCATCACGAGGAAAATAGTGGGCGGAGGGTGGTTATCTGATTGATAATGTTATCTTCAGAGAAGATTAAGAAGGATCAAAGATTCGCCATTACCACACTTCTAATCCATTTTATTCACATTTTCTGTTCATTTCTGCATCGTCGCTTGTGGTACTTTTCTATGATAAGGGTATACCAGTTCTCAGACCTAGGTAAGATAATTGCTTCAACAACGATGGCAATTACACTAAAAAACAACTTTGGCATTGCATTTCATTACGCAATAAAAATGTGTTTTTAAAAAATAATAATAATCTCCTTTTTCACTTTCTCGCAAAAGTAGTATTTAGAAAGTATAGTAATCGTCAAAAACTCCGAAATCAAGATTTTGACGTATCTCCAGTTTTAGAGTTCAAAAAACACATTTTTGGAAAATGGCCGTCTGCCTATATATGTTAAAGATAACTCAAAAACGCTTTGACCTAGAACGGTTGAAATGTGGTATACCATCTTTATATGAAATTTGTACATTTCTATCAAATTTTGAGCAAAATCTGATCCGAAATCTGTCTGTCCAGCTGTTCGATTATAATTAAACATGATAACTGCAAAACGAAGAAAAACTAGATCAATACACAGATTTAACAACTATAGTGTAGACCTGTCCAATTTTTAGCTAATTCCAACATGTGCTTGACTATATATCGGTTTGTACTTTCATAAACATGCAAACGCGATATTCGAAGTCGTAGTAATTTAAATATATCAAAATGTGATTTTTGACTACAAGTGCAACTTTATGTCAAATTTTTATTGGAGAAAATGTGTCTAAAATTCAAATTCTATTTTCTAATACTATTAATGGCATTCCGGGAATTAATCGCCCAAAAAATTCGCCAAGGATCACACGACAGAGTCAGTAAAAAATGTTAAATTCAAGCCAAAGATTAATATTTCGTAACTATTATATGTCTGCGCTATGCAAGGCGTTCTCTAGAACAACACTTTTATTAGAGGGTATAGGAGAAAATGTTGGGGAGATAATTCCTGCTGGTTTTAATTATATAAAGGAACTTAGTTTCTGAATATTCCTGGTATATATACCATTCCATATACTGTATATTATCTTTTGATTGTCAAACTGCGATTGCAATATTTTGTTAGTAAAATAATGTAGTTTAACGTGTTTCATAATAAAAATAATCATTTTATATTTGAAGGAATTTAATTTCAATTAACAAATTCTTCTTACACCGTTGGTTTATGTCGAATTCATATCATTTTATTAAAACTTTTCTTAGCATGGCTACACTGCAAAAGAGGGTGACAGCAGTGTTTTAAATGCATCTATTTTCATTAGATGCATTTAAACCACAAACCAAATTTTATTGCCGATAAAATAACGTTTGAAAAAAAATTTCTCTCTCTCTCTCTTTTTTAAATACACAATAAAATTTTATCCGAGAAACCAAATCTTCTCCATATTATCCTACCACCTCACTCATCTATAATACAGATACTTTAATTTTTTTCCTCACGATAAGTAATCGAAACAGTTTATGGAAATAACAACTAGTATAGGTTTTCATCAGTTTTATAAATTTCTTAACCAATGACAAGCATTAAAATGGGACATCTGATTCATTATCACCTTATGTGCACTCATACCAAATATTTTCAAAACACAGGCTAAATTGAAGACAGCGATGTCAAATCTTGCCCAGTGGCGTAACGGATAGGGATATAGATATTTCTGGCGCTTGCAGACATTTTATTTAATATTTTAGAGGAGAAAGACGTTTGTCTTTTAATGTAAATTCTATAAAAATTATAGAAAAAGAGTGAAAAAATAACAATACGCTTCTGTCGCCTCTTTCCCCCGCATTCACCCCTGTTCTACAGACAGTCAATCGGCCGCCAAATTCGATTATTTCAACGGTTTATAATAATAACTTAAGATTACCAGATTCTCTGATTTCCAGTTCCCAACATCTGCCTCCCGAAGTATTCTGATGATGATTAGGTGTGTGTCAAAAGTAGCGTTACACTGGTAAAAAACTCATAATTAAAATTTTAAAAAAATAGAATTTAAATAGTTATTAAATGACTAACTATTCAAAAAAAATTCATATGCGTGTGTACTCAATGCAAAAGAAGCTAAAAACAGCCAAAGAAGGGGGGGGGGAAGGGAAACCGAACAAAAAATAAAGGAGCAGGCATGAAAAGGAACAGTGGAGAATCTTTCATTGTTGAAAGCTCGAATCAATGTTCAACAAATAATGTCTCGAATTTCACGGGAAAGTCTGTCTACTTTGATTCCACAGATTTTAGAGTGTAAAAACGAAATATAGCATGTTTTATGCTTAGTGATAAAATGAAGGAAACTTTATTTTATATTGCTTTCTAGAAACCAAATTTCGACACGTATATAAATATTTATATACAGAATCTTATTCCAAATATCATTCATCAATTATATTTTAAAGTTAACGCTTTTACATATGCCTTCATATTTACATTGGCAAACGAATAATCTTTGGACATATTGAGTTGAAAATTTAGCATATATTTGCACCCTTGAGGATTAAACTGTGGATCAAATTTCATCTATCAAAGCTTTAACCTTTGGAGGGGGCGAGGATTACGTACATTTAGTTACAGCCAATCACTCTCTTACCACAGAACTAAATCGTGTAAGCAGGGTGTGTTGTCATTGACTATTACGTTCATTCACAATCTTGCCATGCAGCCAGATTTGTCTTCTCCATGAAATATGAGGCTTAAGGAATGAAGTGTTTGCAGGACAAAGTGTATGTCGTGTATAACAGAAATTCCACTTGACAATCTTCATATCCGAAATGGCAATTTCAATAAGGAGAAAAAAAATACGTACCAGAAAAAAAATAGAAGCTAAATGTAATCAGTTGGCTTGTCTTCGACCGGAGATAGAATCTAGAAAAGTTACTTAACCAAATCCCAAATCTCTGAGCTCCACACGATTCAATAAATATTTTTCTTGCGTTTTACAAAGGCCCACAAAACAGCATCCATTAATGTCCTCAATATACTAAATGGCATCTTCCCTCCCCAACACACACATACAGTGGCTAAAGCGAGTACAATCATTTTCAGATCTGGGTTATTTTTTTAATAAGTCATTTAGATTCGATACTTAAAAAAATCACATAAATTAAAAGATAACTTTAATGTTAATCAAATAAGATTCTGAAAAGAATATTATCGGAATTTCTTTTTTAAAAAAAATACGTTTCAATAAACGAAAGTAAATAATTTTAGAAACTTGATTACGAATATAATAAATTTTAATCACTTTTAAATTAAATATCAGCAACACATTAAAATACTTAGAAATTTATTAAATATTGAACTTCAAAAATGATTTTAACACTTTTTTTTTTAGCTTAAAGTGAACGTAAATTTATTAAAAACTAATTACTGTTTAAATTTTAAAAAATATGCTGTGTTAGTATATTAACTTATCAATAAAAGTGGTTATAATATGAAAACACTTTTTCAGAAATAGTAAATGTACCTTTATTATTTTTTTACAAAAAGAAAGAAAAAAAAAACATTAAATGTGCTATGTACTTAACAACTTATAAATATAATTTTTGAAATACAGGTACACTACAAGAGAATGATTACATTATTTCTTTTGCATCAATTAATATTCTGAAACTACTGTTAATTTTTGAATTAAAGAAAGTATGTGAAAATGATATTAATGAAAATTCAGAACTACTGGGCAGGAATATTAAAAATGTGTCGTAGAAAATTTTGTATTCTTGAATTTTATAATATTTGTCGAAAATCAAAAGCTTATTTGCATTATTAGCACGACAGTGAATTAAAGTCAGATTTATGTACGTTACGTCAGAATGACGTATTTCCTGTTAGTTCCGATCGCTGCTACGAGCTGCACCATGTTAAAGAGCTTTTTGAGTTCTCTGTTTTTCCTTCTCTGTGTATAGAGTTTTGTTTGACAGAATTTTGATTGTTTTCGGGCGAAATGAATTCACCAGAGGTGAAAAATCTTATTTTATTGTACGATAAACCAGGTGAGCGAGGGAACGCGCTAGAATTTTTATGATTTTCTTTCTTTGAATTATTGTGTGGCAACGGCCTTGTAAACAAATTCTTTTTATAGAATAAAACTTCATTTCACTGAAAAAAATATTGGCGTTATTTTCTTTTAAATCTTGTAAGAAACACAGAGAAGTAGAGTTCTTCTCCTTCTCTGTGGTAAAAAAGGAGTCATGCCATAATAATGCTTATAACAATCACTTCCTAGTAGTATAAAAAAGCGTAAGTTTGAAGGCTTGGCAACCGAAGTTTTATTATTATTTTTTTATTTTATTTTTCTATTGTTTTCAAGTTAAGTGTGGATCAGAGAATGAACACTGACATTCTGCCCTTATTGTAATTACAGAATTGCCGGTTGTATAAAGCCGGGCAATACAATTGCCGGTTGCGTGAAGCCGGACAATACAATTGCCGTATAGGACGGTCAATACCCAGTACAGCCAGCACTTCAATCCCTACGCTTACAAATTCGTTATGCAGTGAACTTTATAAATTACAAGTAAATGTCATAACTATAGTAGTGGTAAATTTGTCAAAGCAATGCAATTTTTTTGTGTATGTTATTGTAATGGCTGACATATTGGTTTATTTTATAATTTTTCGTTTCATTTCTCAGACATAATTGTTCATTCCTTTTCAAAAGCTATGTTCCCTTTTCTTGAGATCACAAAATAAACTAAAACTAAATAAATAATGAAGAGCTTTAAGGAAAGATTAATGGAAGGGGGAAAAAGTTGATTAGCGAATATTTATGTACTTTTTTAAACATAAACATCAATAAGGCATTCCTCTTGACTTGAACAATTTGCGAAAAATAAAAACTGAAAAGAAGTAAGCACGATAATAGAATTTTTCCATTTGCTTTAAGTAAATTAATTTTCAACTAAAATAATTTTTGAAAAAAAGAAGTGATTTTGAACTTTGTTTTCTGTTATTTTAAAAATGATGTGGCAGAAAATGCAATACTAGTAATCCAATTTTCTTTTTAAATGTGACTTATTAATTGACTTCTATTTCCCAAACGAGTTTGATGCCCAGCCTTATGAAGAAAATGTTAATTTGTTTAAAAAATTTTAAATGCTAAGGTGCTTTAATTTTTTTCTTCTTTTTACTCATAGGGATGAAGGTCCAATTCCTTAAAATTTATTGAAAATCAAAGACAAAATGTCTAGCCTTCATTACTGTTAGCAAGGTGATATTAAACTACATTCAAATTGCTGACAGATGGCGCTCAAGGCTGAATAAAAAGTGCACCTTTTCCTTTTTTTATTTAAAGATTCCGTTTATTGTAATGTAATAAAAATGTTCTGACTGATGTTTCGATTTCTATTCGCTATCCTAAATATTCTTTGCAGTTTTAATTTCTACAGATTTTGCCTAACCACTAACACAGGACTGATCTTCTAATTATGCTACATTATATCATACATTTATTTACTTGGATCTGTTTTAAGTATATATCTTTGAAAATTAAGCATAGTTAGAACATTTTATAATAGTTACGACACTGCGACTGCTTATAGTCTTGCAGTGTGTTTATAGTTAAATTTCATTTGCAGCGCCATCTGCAGGTGACGCATTTGGCAAAATTTTCAATATTGTAACGAATAGAAAATGTTTTTCATCATTGAAAAAAAAAGATAATGCATTTAATAAATTGATCCCAATTATAATAGGATAACCATTCCCTCTTCAATCCAAGCTACTACTCTACTCCTCTTACCAAATCTCTACTACCATCACTCGTGCAAGCTGAATTCCATCCTGTGATAAAACGTTTTCGATTAAATTGGGGGAAGTCGCAGCTTCTCTGTACAGATTACCCAGGACCATTTCGAACTCGTATCTGCAGCTTGTTTATAGCTGCAGCAAAAGCGAAAGGTTGAAGACTTTGGAACTGAAATTGTATTATCATTTTTTATTTTTTTTTTATTTTCTGTTGTTATACATTTTGCATGTTTAATGACTGTGGAAATCATGGGAATTTACTGTGGAATACACGATTGCCAGTTGCACGAACCGGTCAAATAACAATTGCCGTATAATACGGTCAATACTCAGTTCGATAAGAACTTCAATCCCTTCGCCAATGTGACGATAAGGAATCAATGTATATAAACTGTAAGAAATAAATGCTACTACTATAGTGGTATTTTATCGAAACTTGATACAAATTCTTTCATTCTTTTGCGAAAGCTTACAAATATTTATTATATATATAATTATTATATATATAAATATAATTATAATAATATAACTTATATATATATATAATTTGATACTATGTTTGTCGTGTAAATTTGAAATCATGAGAAGTGCATCCATTTTTGACAATTTAAGTGGCAATACCATTAGTGTGCTATCCGTTTCCTGTCTTGATATTTTCTTTCGTACAGGGAACAGAAATCATGTTTACAAGCCAAAATATGCATCATACGAACCTGAATTCTGTTGATCAGTCGCGGTTTTCCGCACAGGCGATACAGGCGGTCGCCTTGTGCCTCAAGATCTACAGGGGCCTCAAAATCTATATGGAAGTGTATCATAAGGCTAACCCAACGGCAAATTTAATTCTTCACTGATTCTCTTTTGGTCTGATTCCTTTTACTGTTTCTTTCAAGAAAGAAAGAAAATTATGGAATAAAAATAACCAAATGAATTTTTTTCGAGGGGTTGGATACTGATAAAAATAATAATTAAAAAAAAACTGTGTAATTTTGAATCCGAAGTGTTCAAGGAGTGTTCGAAATACGAAAAATAAGCTGTATTATTAAATCAATAATCTATATATTTAATATAAGGGAAAAAAATTTTAACCAACACCAAGCTTTAACTGGTGGGTGACTGGTTCGATAGAAATGTATTGATGTATTCTGCTGATGATTAGGTGTGTTTCTCATTACATCGGTAAAAGGCTTATAATTAAAAGAAAAAAAATAAATAGCTATCGAAAGACTAGCTATTCAAAAAAAAAAAAAAAAAAAAAAAAAAACCTTTCACATGCATGTACTAAATGCAAAAGAAGCAAAGACAGCCAAATCAAATAAAAAAAAAAAAAAATCAGAACAAGAAATAAAGAAGCAGGCATAAAAAGAAAAGTGCAGAAGGTCTAAATGGCTCAAGCAGAAGAATCTACATAATATTCCGCAGTCACAGTATCGTTGAAAAATAATTAACAAACAATAAAATTTACCAAAAATAGGCAGTTTAACTTTGAGAATAGAAAAATAAAAGAAAAATAATTTAAAAAAAATTAAAGTTAAGAGAAAGATACGAATAAATAAATGAAAAAAATAAGTAAATAAATGAAAAAATAAATAAATAAACAGAAAAAATAATTTTACACATTGGCTCTGTCTTTTATTCCATGATCAGGAATAAAAGGCTAGATAAAGAGTTCTTTTGCGTTTTTTTCTTCTTATATTTATAAGATACTGTCCACTTTTAACAATGCTTGACTTTCTCTATTTCTCTCAGGCAATGGTAGAGTCCTATTTAAAGTCTGTAACTATTAAAAAAAAATATTAACACTTGAAGTTTTAAGAGGAATGCAAAATTGCTTTACCACAAGGGCCCCAAAAGTCCTTTTTCCTTTGTAGTAAAATAACATGTGGAGTTCAAAATAAGAAAACTTTGTTCAGATAGGAGATAAACTAAGATACATTATTATTCTATTTGGAAAATCCTGCTTCCATTGTGATACAGGAAATCCAAGATAGTTTGAGCTTCTAAAGTCAATTTATTATTTGATAGAATTTGGGAAATATTTTGTTGAGGTTTAATAAATTTTCTCAAATGATGAAGAATAGGGCAATGGAAAATATAGTGTGGAATGTCATCATAATCATTACCACAATAAATTATTATTGGTAATTAGATATTTAAATAAAATATTCTTCAAACGGTTTTTATTTGATTTTCTGCAAATTCAAATCCAGGGAAAAACCGTGCTAAATTTGTAATGCAAGTCGCGAGTAATCGTTTCCTTTTTTAAAATAGTTAAGAGCTATTTGCTGAATAATTATTTGCTCATTTATTGAAAATGATATTACTAAAAATTATAGACATGTTTTCTCAGTTAAAAGCAAGACAGGTGATATTTTGATGCTTTTCAATATCTGTTTCGATGTTTGCAAAATTTATCATTTATTTTATTATCATCTTTTATTACATTTTTTTCGTTCTTTTATTACCATATCAAAAGTATTAATTTAATACAATATGAGATTTTGTACCTCCCTCTAAAGTTAAATTTTGCTTTTTATTTGGCATAAATATTTCTATCTTTTTCTTTCAAAACCGTTTATACATTTTTATTTTCTTTATATTAGAAAATATACTAGAATGCATGTGCCATTCAGTTTTCGTTCTATATGAAGTTCGTAATGTTCATTTTAGCTCGAAAATGTTCGCTTAATAGTCCTCTGTTTACAATAAAATTTATTGTAATTCATAAAGCATTTAGCAATTTATGAATTCAAGACCATGTTTACTTACTCTTATAATGAAGTATACCAAGAGAAAAATATAATCATCATCAAAAAGAAAAGAAGAAAAAAAAATCGAACTCAAAATCTTGATAAATTGTAACATTTTAGGCTTTTCAGAGTTCGTAAAGCATAGTTTGGGAGTTATGTCTGTGTATATCTGTGAATACGATAGCTCAAAAACGTATTGAACTAGACAGATGAAATTTCGTGCATGGTCCTTAATAAATTTGAAGATTTGAAAGAAAAACATTAATATAATTTGGTATTTAATCTTTATTAAAATTGTAGTTCTGTGTTGAATTTTGACCTCACTCAGTTGGAAATAAAAGGTATTCGCAATGCATATTTGATTTTCTTCACTATTTTATAAAGCATAAAACTCTCATGTGTGGTTGTCTAAAAATAAAAATCTGAGTATTTATGGAATACACTGCCTTACCCAAGTTCAAGATTTTATGGGGAGGGGGAGGGGTGACATCTTCAATAGAGAATATACTATTTGGGGGAGATTTCTCGAACTGCTCTCTGTGATCAAATTGAATTTTTCAATTTAAAATTTCAATTCATTTTTAAGAAACTTTAATAAAGAAAAAATGACATGCTTATATTGTTTAATTTTTATTCCTGTTTAATACAATATTCGAATGCTTGAACATGAATATGTCCATTCGATTTAGAGGGCTACAAAGATCGAAAGAAATCACTGCAACTTCATTTTTTTAAAAAAATGTAACGTTAAAAATAAAAATGAAGAGCTGCAAAGAATTGTATCGTATATTTATATATTCAGTTATATAATGTAAGAGCTTCGAATTAATCCATGTTCTAAATATAATATCTGAATCGGTCGCGCTCTAACATCAGAGTTGCGCGCGAGTTCATTTTTCTCACGGAATCAAAACGTTGCGTCGGCAAATTCTTTTCTAAAACTATATAATTTCAGAATATTTTCTCACGGCCCTTCTTTTCCTATTTGTACACTTTAACTTGCTCACCATGGTTTGATATAAAAATTGGACTATTTCCTTGAATTATGAAGAATAAAAGTCACTGAGGAACTGCAAGATTGTTACTTTTAATTTACTTGTTTGTTTGTGTGCGTGTATAAAAACATATTTTAGCAAATGCTTTGTCGAGAAAAAAATACACTTGAAATTTTAACTTTGCTTTATTTCATTCCGTGAGGTATAATTTGTACAAAGAAAAAGTGGTTCAAAGATGCGTCCGTTTACCTTGCGATTCAGGAGCAAAAAAGACATTTTCTTATTCAGTTATTTTACTATAAGATTTTTTTTTGATAGGGATTTCTTTTGCACGTGTATACTTAGAAAAGGAAACCTTAGTATGTTTAAAAGAATGTTGGAAGCATTATGGAGTTTTATCCCTTCACTCGGAGCGTGTGAAACTTTTCAATTTATCAGTTTTCCAGTAAAAATAATGAAATAAAAATTTAGAATTGGATCAGGAACTGAGAGGACATTTTAGAATGAAGTTAATATAGGCTAAATTAAGATAAAAATTAGGAAATTAATTAGGATTTAAATTAGATTAAGAGATATCATTACACACACACACATATATATATTGTGATTATATGTATCCCCTACCCTTAACACCCCTAGTTTGAGCTCTCTATATTGTGAAGTAGTGTAAAGGCTCGAAAATTGTTGAACATAATAATGAAGCCATGGGGAAACGGATTACTCGGAAAAATTTTAGTTCCGGATAAACCGATAGATGGCGCTACACAACAGAAAAATATGCTGGAAAGACACAAAATAGGCCGGGATAGCCTGGTTGGTAAAGCGTTGGATTTGTGTCCCTTAGGTTGCGAGTTCGAATCTCGTCGGCCGAAGATTCCCCGCGTGCTTGGTGACTGACGCGCGTATAAATTTGTCGTGGTCACAAAGTGCTCCATGTCGAGAGTAATACCACTGGGGGTACTGCACCAGGGGTGATCTTTCTCTCATTCAAGTCTAAATTACGATCTGTGAATGAAATGCGAGAATGAAGTTCGCCCTGTAAAAAGGGTTGTGACGTGTGTGTAGTTAAGTCGTACTTTTGGCCCTAGTTGGCGCTACAATAAAAACAAGAGGCGCTCCCCCTTAGGCTTAAATCGGCTGTCTTCGAACAGCGGACATGTCCGTGGCAAGTGCCATAAGAAACAACAACAGACACAAAATATACATTTCTATCACGCTTCATTCGAATGGATCAACATTCAATCACAAGGACCTTATTGATGCAGGGGAAACTGCTCAATGTGGTTCCCTTATTCAAAATCTAAAATCTTCATTCTGTGGAGATATATTCTTATATTCAGCTCAGCTCAGCTTCTTATATTATACTCTTATATTCAGCTGCGGATCGTAATTGGTCGATTGAGTTGCTTCTCACATAAAGTTTGGAAATTGCGACTAACCAAATGCAAGTTTCATTTGCTTTATTCTTGATATTAAAGATCTTAAAGCCTTTTCCCTTACACTTATCTTAAACCATTCCGAAAAAAAAAAAAAGGACTAACTTTGATGTATTCTGTGTGTTTAAGTATGTACAAAAAATATTTATAACAAATAAATATTAATAAATCAAGACTAATATGATATATTTGTTTTTTAATTACCGCATGCTAATGCACTGTAAATGTATACATTATTAGAAGTAAAAAGCATCAGTTATAATCATTTTATTTACGTTTTGCTTTCAGTCATGTTTTGTATAATTTTGTGTTTGTGTGTGCGACGCGCGCAAAGATTTAATAGAACAAAAATATGATAGAAATCGAGAAATAATATTTTGGAATCTCTTCTTTCAACCTTCTAAATAATAGAAATTACAAATAAATAAAAATTAATAAATTAAATTAAAAATAAATAAATTAAAATAAATAAATAAAAATAATATAAAAATAAATAAATATTTTTTCCACGTTCCACTGTCGATTGACTGAAAAAAACACACTTTTTATTTCCAATAATTTGTGAAACAAACAAAAAAGAATAACAAATCTTTCCGTTAAAACCAAGGCTGTTGCAGCCAAAAAAAAAAAAAAAAAAAGTGACAGCCAAGAATGAAGGAATGCTGGGTAATATTGAGCAAAATTATGACTTTCTGAATTCTAGTCTGCTTTCTCCACCATCTATTAATTCTTACTCCCTTGAAGATATAACAGACCCAATTGTGAACAAACAATTAATTCAGAATTAATTCTGCTGTACAATTAATTCAGAATTAATTAAGAACACTAGCGAAAGATCCAATAACGGAACAGATTTCCAATACGAAAAAATCGTAAGCGTAGGAATTCAAATAAAAACGGGGGGGGGAGATGGTAGTTAAAGAAATAATGCTGATAATAGCCAAAGGGAAAAAAAAAAAAACAACAACATTAACCTGCCTTATCTGAAAAGAATCCTCCAAATGAAACAGTTGAACCGAAATTTCGCCCAATTATTAAGAAAAATATCTGAAACTTCCAAATCTTAAAACTTTCGTAAATCAGTAGATTTTACGAAAACTAATTCGCTGATGTGGTGTGGAAGTTTGGAGAAGGGGTGACAGCGCAATTGCCGTCTTCGTCATCTGACCGTTATTTAAAATTACAAGGTCCGTTCCAAAAAAAACCTAGTGTTACTTTAAAAAAAAAAACGTTAATATAACTAACCTAACCTAACGGAAACTAAGTATATCAGCAATACTGTTAAGCCAACAGCATGGCAATTTATCTTGTATGTGTTTTGCAAGACGAAAACTGACTATCGTAACTTAACAAAATACTTGGAAGAGACAAGGTGTGAATAATACCTTCCGTCCTCAAAAGGCGAGAGATCTGCGAAAATAGTAATAAAAGGATTACCTGTTAATTATCCAATCGAAGGAATCAAAAAAGCATTAATTCCAAACGGATTTTGTATTGCAGTAACAAATCAATGAAAGTAATTCAAAACTAAGAAAGCCCTGCCAACTTACTAAGTCCATATACTAAATCTGAAAACCTCATCAAAATTTACGATCTTAAAATGATGAACTACACGATAGAATAGAAAAAAATGCATAGGTAAACAATAGTTTTATCTTATCATTTTTGTTTGTTTTTCTTGTCAAAAATTTGCGCACCATAGTTCCAGCAGAAAATAGCAACTAAGAAAGTGATTTAAGAAATTGTTCCATTAAGTAATTTTATTCTAAAATGGACAAATTACAACGAATCACATACAGTCTCTTTCCATGGCTGTTCTAAATTCCGAAACTGATAGATTATAGTCACCAATAAAAAAGAAACACTTTTTTTTAAAGGGGGGTGGGGAGAGAAAGGAAGGGGGAAATCCCCACTGAAATCAAATTTGTAGAAGAAATAATTATCTCCAACGAAGTCCAAGAGATGGCGCCACGAGTAACGTTCATCAACTTTTTATAAGAAATCCTATATAAACCCGAAGACCAAACTCGTGTCTTCAAGTAACTGAGAGAAGTATGAAAAATTCAAATAAATTCCTGATATCAAAGAAGTCTTGGTAAAAAGCAGAAGACGTGAGAAACAATTTTATCCTTACCGAAGAAATTTGCAGACTGCTTTCAGATAATGAATGAAGTATCAACTCGCTATACTCTGAATTTTCCCCCCACTTTCGCTTATTAATTTCGTATCATTAAATTGCGAAATACCTTATTTTCCTTTTTTTTTTCTCTCTCACAATTTTTTCCCCGACATTTCAAATTAAATTCTATCTCTTTTAACTATTAATCATTAACATTGTTCAATTTACAATAAAACTGAGTGCATTTAGCTACTGATAAAGCAAAATATGAGAATGGAGAATACAGATTCCCCCACAGTACAAACAGTGCTTTAGAGATCGAGGCTACTGTATGTGAAAGCATAGCTCTTTGGAGTTCTCTAAAAAAAAATAGAACAGTTGAGGTTATCATATCTGATTGTACAGCATTTTACAAGCCTTCAAAAACAATCAATAATAATAATTAAAAAAAGAAGATAGAACTATTGAGGCTAGTATATATGATTGCATAGCCTTTAAAGAAAGTCAATATATAAATAGACTTTAGAACTGTTGAAACGAATCACTACTATATCTTTTAACAATTAATTTTGATCGAATAAGCACTCGCAAAAGCATGAATTAAGAAAATGGCATAAGGAAATGACTTCACAGGTATAAAAAATATGCCATATTTTATCAAATTGCACACACATTCATATCCCATTAAAACAATTTTAGTTGCGAAAAAACATATCTTCGCTTTTAATTTAGATGAGGAACGCCTTTTTTTGGTTCATTATTTATATATTTATATATATATATATATATATATATATATATATATATATATATATATATATATATATATATATATATATATATATATATATATATATATATATATATATATATATATATATATATATATATATATATATATATATATATATATATATATATATATATATATATATAAAGGGGGGGGGGAAGGCAAAAAAAAATCCTCTGCAAATGCTTCTTTTAGTTAAACACCTTTTAAGGATTGCAGTCTTCATTTTAGACTTCGTACTGTGTCACTTTTGAAGATTTTTATTCTGCAGTGTGGGGATACACAATGTGTAAGAACAAGTTTCTTCCGAAGTGTTATGTTTGGCGCCTTTATTATTATTGGCGTTTTTTTTTTTTTTTTTTTTTTTTTTTTTGCTGCTTTTTTTGGATGTTGATTTTGTATTTACTTTCTGGGTCTGTTTCAATTAAAATTTTATGTAATGATTTTACATATTGTGTAGTAAAGAAATAAGACATCTTCTGCATCCTCCCTCTCATCCTAATTTTTTATGAATTTTTTGGTTTTTATGAATACATTGATAGGATTATCCCTCGTATCTGAAAATACACCTGCTGTTTCACTTATTTGTTTTAGGTAAGAAAGAAAATTGTTGGTATGTTTCTACCTTTCTCCTTTTCATATATGCAAGCGGTATCCAGAAACAAAGTTTCGTTTTCAATTTTTGCAGCTATAGTGACAGTAAAAATCATTGTTAGATTCCTGAACATTGTGTCGGATGCATGTTGAGCATTTCAAAAAAGAGGTGGAAGGGATTTTTCGCATGCTGAACGTTTCATTATCCGCTTTCTTAACACTAGGAACAAAAAAAACCAATTAATATTCACACATAAATTTTTGTAGTTAAAGGGCAGAAGTCGACGAATGATTCAATAATAAAGAGGTGGATGTAAGGTTTCAATGAAGGACGTGAGAGTAGTCATCACGAGGAAAATAGTGGGTGGAGACTGGTTATCTGATTGATAATGTTATCTTCAGAGAAGATTAAGAAGAATCAAAGATTCGCCATTACCACACTTCTAATCCATTTTATTCACTTCACTTCCTTCACTCCATTTTCCTCCTGTTCACTTCTTCATCGTCGCATGTGGCATTTTTCTATGATAAGGGTATATACCAGGCCTCATACCTTGGTAAGATAAATGCTTCTACAATGATAGCAATTATGTTGAAAAATATCTTAACCCTTGTATTTCATAATGCAATAAAAGTATTTTTAAAAATAATAGTTTCTTTTTAAAAAAATTTCTTTAACGAAACGTGTTTTTGATACCCTTGGTATATATTTCATGTAGTGTTTGACAGAGGATTCTAACACTCTCCGCGTTTTTGCGCATGCGTTAGGATGGGTTTAATTCGTCAAAATAGGGGTGAGAAGAAAGATGAAAGGAGGGGATGTTTACATTTAACAATAAAATAAACTCGGATTACTCGCGGACTGAATTGAAATAATAAGGACAGAAACGACACGAATAATAAGGACAGAACGAAACGTGAAAAAAAAATTGAACAAAAAAGTATCTAATAGGGCAAAAATCAGGGTCAATGAAGGACGAAGAATTCCAGAAATGCCTTCATCCTGCCGTGTGATAGAATCGTCGAAAAGTGGTCGTCTCAGAATATTGAAACAAACAGTACTGCATATTTTCTTTTTGTCGTCAAACTTGATAGCAATATTTTGTTAGTGAAACATTGTAGTTTAAGGAGTTTGATAAAAAAAAAAAAAAAAAAAACAGCATTTTATATTTGAATGAATTTAATTTCCATCAGCAAATCTGACTTACACAATTGGTTTATGCTAAATTCACATCATTTTACTACAACTTTTCTTAGTATATCTCTTGCGAAAGAGTGGCGACAGAGGCGTTTATATAAGTAACTTTCTAAAAGTAGCCTCCGATGTATAGCAATTATATTGAATATCGATAAGAAATATTATAAAAATTCCAGTAAAATAATCATGATTACTGCCACAATGCAGTTTAAAATATTTATATAAGATGAGTTTAGTTATAGTTTCTTATAATTAAAAATATATACTATTAAATAGTATTTTTATTATGAGATTATTTTTTAATTTAGAGGAACTTTTTATGGCTATGAAACAAAATCAACCTCATATTACATGAGAAAAACATTTCGACTATATTTTCTTCCCAACTAATCAGAGGTTTCTGGCTTTCATCAATTTCTCTCTGCTCCGAAAAATGTTCCTATAAAAATACTCATTCTTTACTTGGTATTTCTCAAACTGTTTCCCACATCCAAATGTGTGAATATATTTGTCAAACAACACCTAACAAGGACATTTATACCTTTACCGCATACAACACTTCGTATTCCTCAGGTATATCTGTCCTCTTTCTAAAGACAGGTACGTTCTGTGTACAGATATCACGTTGCAGCTAACCGCAAACGTCTTTGCAAAAACACACTTTGGTATACATGTTTACAGATTTATAAGCCCTTCTTTTAACCTTTATTGCAGTGGGAAGAATCCTGCTGTTTCTGTCAAGGTGCTTGAATGCACTGGATAACCACAAGCTAATACAATGACTTACGTAAGAGAACACCCACGGAGAATGTTTGACATGCATGGTTGCGATTCTCCAAAATTAAGACGTCTGCTCGGAATCTAGGAAAGCACATGTGATGAGACCGTCAGATAGCACATAGAATAACTTCGTCTACTGTAACTGAAATATCAAAAGACTGCCGGTCCTTTCGGCAAGCATTGAAAGACAGGTGCTAATGTGGTCATAAAAGACGATCACAAAAGCCTTCTTGTAAATTTGTACATGCCGTCGTGCTCGCTTCTTTGTTGCTTAGCCTCTAGGAATTTGTAACGTCCGTAAAGCGTGGGAACTGTCTCTTCAGTGGATGACCCTGAAGAAAAGAGATGGGGTTGGCGGGGTTGACCTCTCTTTTGTCCAGCAGAGGCGACACCAGACAGTCATAATTAGGGGACGGAGGAATAAGTCTTGAGGCATTTCGAGATGGCAGTTGTCAGTCAATTGTAGGATTTTTTCATGTGCTCACTGTATTTCTGAATTATGTATACCTCTTAAGCGATTTCTTTCATGCTGTCACAATAAGGTGCATTTGATCGTTAATGGATTTGCTTCTGGCTTGTTCATTCGGGCCATTTCACACATAAACATCTTTTATTTGGTGAATGATGTCCGTACTGCCTTGATTTTATGATATCCATCCATATTATGGCTAAATGTCTTGATTTTAATCACCATTAAGTACGCTTTTTTGGAGCATCATTTCCAAACATTTGTGACTTAGACGGACAATATCCCCAACAAAACATTTTTTTTAAAGCCATTCGTTATTTTCAATCACATTTTCAAGGATATTACATTATTATTTCCTTTCCCAATATTTTGTATAGGAGGTTACATTCTTTTTAGGTTAAGTTTTCTTTTTATGACTTTCACCATTTGGTTTGTGTCTAAATATATGTTTGGAACAAAATCGCAAAAAATTCTGTAGCTGGTACCGCAAAATACAGTAACAAAACAAACAATAAAATTGGTAATAACAACAATGAAGTTTATTAATAGACACGAACAAACAAAAACAACGAGGCTTATTAATAGACACTGAAAGATATTATTAATAAAAAGAGGTTGAAATTGTGGAAAATTTATTGAGATTGAAAAACAATCTATTGACTTTATGGTTGAAAGCTGCTATATACTGAATAATTTCATTGAAAGACTTCAATTTAGCAGTGCAAAAGAAATATGAAATATAGAAAATCTGTTTTGTTAAAATTTTTATCAAATTTATTAGTAGCTGCTAAAGTTAGAATTAATAATACTTAATAATTAATATAAAGGCTTTGTGTATAAAATTAATAATAATATCATTAGTATAACTAATAATAATAACATCATAATAAATATAATTATTTAATAATATCATTGAATTGTTATATTTGAATGTTTCATTAACACTTTTTATAGAGTCTTTTATTTATAAAGTATAATATTTTGTCTAAATGTCATTGGATTAGTAGAGGATGGTTTTAAAATTCATGTAAGTCTACGATATTGACTCAATGCATCAATTCATATGCTTCTAACATAACAATAAAAAAATTCAGTTCACGGCTTACTGTCTCCAATGAATTAACATTGGGTTTGTATAATTATGGTATAATTAATTGGGGACACGCATAACAATTCTTTGTTTTCTTCTTCCAATTCTTTCACGGTATTTTAATTTGTTTCAATATTTGAAAGTACTAATTATATTGAACATTAATTATGTTGGACAAAAGGGAATAATAGAAACAAAGCTGCTAATTATGACCGCTTGGTGATTTCAGTATTAGTTTAAATTTTTATTGAATAAGAGCTTTCCAGTCTAGAAAAGAAATGCAAAAAGACGCCTCAGCAACATCTCAAACTGAATTAGTCCAATAATTTTAAATTTTTTTTTTTTTATGTAGAAATCTGTGCTGTAATCTTCAAAAAAAAAAAAAAAAAAAAAAAAATCAAACTCAAGATTTTCATGAAATTCTACGTTTTAGACCTTCCTGAATTCGATATATACATTTTAAGAAAATATCCGTCAACCGCTTTGAGCTAGACGGATGAAATGTGGTATACCAAATTTGTAGATTTCTGTCAAATTTTGAGCAAAATCCTTTTAAAGGAAGTCTGCCTGTTCGGCTGTTCGATTATAAAATATCCCTAAAGTAACAAAACGAAGAGAGTTAGACGGATAAAATTCGGTATACAGATTTAAAGCTTATATTGTAGACACTGTTGAATTTGGTTACGTGGCCAGAGCGGACAGTGGCTACAGCGGACACGTGAGAGGGGCTGGGTGAGCAGAGCGGACATTTTTGCACCTATTGTGTTGTTTCCCTAATCAGTCATATGTCATCTATTGTGTAGTTTCGAGCTTTGCACCTGCTGTAGAGATAAGCCGATATTTTTAAGAGAGAAGGCCTTTCTCCAAATATGCCCATTAAAGTATGGAATGTATGGACTTTCATGGACAGTGTCATAGGACAAATGATTCTGTTGAAAAGTGGAATTCCAAATTAAATGCAATGACTAGCAGAAAACAGCCTACTGTCCACTTATTAGTTAAAATACTAAACGAAGAAACACAAATTGTGTCTTTTCATTTGAAATCGAAAGAGTTAGGCAACCCTGGAATAAAAAGGAAAAAAGCATATTAAAATTGGATGAAAGAATTGAAAACATCCTAAAAGAATTCTAAACATCAAACAATTTAGAAAAATGTCTAAAATCTTTAAGTTTTGTAACTAGGTTGGATTAAATTCTATGGTAAATGATATTTATGCCTTTATAATAAAGGTTGGTTAATATTTATTTACTTGTGTTTATTTTTCTTTTATTTATTTGCATCTGTTTTATATATTTTGCTTCTAGTATTTATTTTTACTTACATTAATGAAACTAATTAATTTCACGGCAATTGCACCTGTTCTAATATTTATTTGACTTTAAAATACAGTTTTCTACAAAATCCCTGAAATTCATTCATACTTTTCATTATACTGGTACTTACTATTAATTTTTGAATATTTCTCTGAAAGTTTTTATTTTTATTACATTTCGCTATGTTTAAAATGCATTCGTACTATAATATAATATAAATAATTAAATTTGATTCGCAAAAATGTATTTATTCTTGTAATTCGATAATCAAGTGCAAAAATAGAAAACTTCGATTAAAAAAAAAAAACGTTACCCCACGTGAAAGAGATTTGCCACCTAAAATACTGTTTTAAATTATATTTGTGATTTTTCAAAGTATTTATTTACTTATTTATCTGCAGCCTTTATCCGTTCTAAGATGGGGTGGAAGTGTGTCCGCTCTAACCACGATGAGTTTCGGAGTGTCCGCTCTGACCACGAAATCTTATGTGTCCGCTATAGCCACGTCCGCTGTAGCCACACCACCGTTGAATTTTAAGCCAGATTCAACAAGGAGTTGAGCGTTTGTCTGTCCGTATATACAGAAGTATTTAATCGAGATAACTCAAAAATGCAGTGACTTAATTAATTGCATGGCGAGGATTAATTGCTAAAAACCTCACCAAGCATCATACGATAGATTGAGTGAAAATGTTAAATTCTGTACTGTTAATATTTTGTAACTATTTTGGAAGGAGTTCACTAAGATAACACTTTTATTAGAATGCGAGAAAGTTTTGGGGAGACAATTCTTGTCGGTTTCCATTTAATTATTGAACTGAAGAAATGCAATATATTACTACAGTTGATTGGATTTTTACTATTCTTTAATAATATTTTATGAATTTCCTCTAAATATTTATGGCCCTTACATTTATCATAAGAGATTTCTTAAGTTTAGTTGTAGAAAAATGAAGTTTCCTGTGGCTTCAGTATCCACATATTGCTATCTCTTACGTATTCAAGTATAATTTTTTATTTTTTTATTTAACATAATGTTGTCGATAACATTTTTCAAAAAGCAGCATCGCACACATGCGTACGATGATGTTTCCATCTTCACAGTCAAACAAGCCACTTTGTACTGAGAAACGTACAGTACAGTAGACTCCCGATTATCCGCGCCTGCCGCACAAAGTTTTTTTTTTTTTTTGACTGATTTTTTCAAAAAGGTGCAGTTTTACAGTTATGCTTTTGTAATTACATAATACATTACAGTATTAAAACCGTAGTACATATGTATTTATCTTTCTGTGCATCTTTGACGCCTCTCGTAAGTGCAAAGCACTTTTCTGTTTTCATTAACAAAATGCATTTTAGGCTAGTTTTAAGTGATATACTAAAATAGTAAGCGTTAGTTAAACATTTCCTGCTGTTTATTTTACGTTTTATTGTACATAAAACGATTTTTCAAAGTTGGAATGACTGTTTTCTCTTTTTCTATACCCGTTTTTAGCTTTTTTCGGATTATCCACGTGGGCCGCGCCACCCAATTCCACGGATAATCGGGAGTGTACTGTATATTTTGTATGAGTGTCTGATATTGTGGTTTGAAGGGAAACATCACTTCAGCATGCTTTTGGCATATGTAAAATAATAAAATAAGTTAGCGCTACGTCGCTAATATGGGAGTTGTATCAAAATGAGTTAAATTCTGATAAAGACCAATACAATTAAATCAAATCATATATCACACAACATATCTAATATCAATTAAATGCAAATTATTAAAAAAAAGCATGGCATACTGAGAAATATTTTCCACTTCATCGTAGCAGGGAATATTTCAAATCTTTTTTTCTGAATTTTACCTTAATCGTACTTTGGCAGTGATTTTTAAACAGTTCGACCTCTTTATTTTAGGCAGTATGAAAAAAAAAAAAAAAAAAAAAAAAAAAAACACTTTAATTTTTTATTTTTTTTATATTTGAATAATATCAAATGAAAATAAATAAATTCTGTTTGATTCGCATATTATTGCATTCTTCCTCAACTAAATAAACCTCATAGATAGACCTTATAGATAGATTCTTTAAGAATTGGAAGAAAGTACACGGTTTATTTTTATGGGCTCTATTATGTTCAAAAACTGGTATTCTGTGGTATTTTAAATTTGTAAGTGAAGATAAGAGTGAAATTTTTTTTTTTTTTAAGAACTTAAATAGGAAATATAGCTTTAAAAGAAACATGTTTTTCCCTTTTTTCAACATTATCGGAGCCATCAAAATTTTGATTACAAAAAAGTTATATTACCATTCAATATCTTACATATTTTTTATTAGAATTTCTGTTTTCATAAACAGTCAATAATTAACTGTATATTTTTCATTTTTTGGATTGCAAAAAACATTTTCAAGAGGAAATTCCGTTGGAATTTCTTTCCCCCCTTGTTTTTTATTGTTATAAAATGACCTTCAATAGGATCAAATTTTTCAAATCTTTAACCAATCATACCACAAATACTAGCTGTAGCAAACAGAGAAAGTTTTCAACATCACATCCTTACATAATTATAAGTGTTAACAAGTTCCCTTTCATATTATTGATGATTCTTTCACGATTTATAAATAAACAACAATACATTGCAATGATAAATGGAAGGGATTTCCAGGAAACATCTGTGTAACAACCCATTTACCAAACAACATTCTCTCTGAAATACATAATTGTCAAAACCATGAAATTCTTCAGCCTTGAAAATCGGAATTCGTCACACAATTCGGCATGAAGGACTTTTAAAACAAAATTAAAGAGACCGCATTGGACATGACGTCTTATTTGTCAATATCATCTGAGTCGTCAAGAGTTATGGAATAAAAGAAGGGGACATCCACTTTCTTTACCTCATCTCCCGAAACTGGGATGGGCCACACAAGATGGGTATCACTTCCCCTGGCGACATGGAGGGGGGGGGGAATAGTGAATGGCTTTCTGGTCTGAATAATTGGTCGCATTCAACAGTGACTCTTTAACAGTGGAATATATACTTCACAATACATGTGTCCCCACTCTCGCACAAAAAGATTTTTCGAACATAAAGGCTGCGAGAATGGATATCCCTCACTTGTAATTTGTTCATGCTTGGCGATATTCTTTTGTACTGTGAACTGGGGTCCAGGTATCTTTTAAAATAAAAGATCTCATCGATCAAATCTTTCATAATGCTGTCAGTTTCAGCAAGGGATAGGTATGGCAGTAATGGTGGTGTACACTTCCAAAATGTGTAATCATAACTGTTGTGAATGGAGAGTCCATATTGACTTCATTGTTGGAATGAGGGTCCGATAGTTTCTGATTTCAAAGCAACTGCATTTTAGAGTTATGACCAAAAGGTTCCATTTTCTTGGAATAAAAGAATTTGTTTTGAGAAGAAAATTGTACCTTTTGAAGTAAAATGCATGATCCATCCTATTTTTCATGGCATTGCCGTAACACAAAAAGCTGAAGACAGTTGAGAAAAATAAATCTATGTTAACACTTTCACATGAAATTTTTGTGTGCAACTAAAACATGTAATGCGTTCTTAGTAACTTGATATTTTGATACAGCTTGGAATACGAAAATCAATGAAATGATTAAAGACATTTGTATTTCTTTATTTGGATTGTTAAAAGGCTTCGTTGATCAGTCATTTACCCACCATATTAGCAATATTAATTTAATCGTATGTACTTTTATTAACTAAATTTCATCACAACAAAAGAAAGTACTGTTTTAACTTATATTTGCAATTTCATCGCAATAAAAGAAAGTAGTATTTTAATTCAGATTTGCAATTTCATCGCAACGAAAGAAAATAGTATTTTAACTTATATTTATGATTCCATTGCAACAAAAGAAAGTACTATTTAAAATTATATTTGCGATTTCATAGCAACAAAGAAAGTACTATTTTAACTTATATTTGCAATTTCATCGCAACAAAAGTAAGTACTATTTTAAACTGTATTTGCAATTGTACAGCAACAGAAGAAAGTACTATTTTAACTTATATTTGCACAATAAACATAGGGTATTCTGATTAATTCCTTAATTCCCTGTAAATTGAAAAAGTGTGTTGGAAAATTGTTATAGTGTTGAGGATGAGGGTTTTGTCAAGGTTTTATTTTGCGATATCTCTCAAAAATAGAGAGGAACAGAGGGCATTTAATGACATTAAACATTAATGAAAATTTTAGTTTTATTTCTCAATAACTTCGAAGCATATTATGTATGAGCACTTTTTTTTTGACATCGTTTTAAAATAATAATTTTAAAAAACCCAAATAAAATTTTAGTGATACCAATACTCTAATTTTAATACATTAAAAGAACTATTGCCTTTTCTACAACAATGTTTTCTTGGTTTTGATTATCAGATTGATACCAACGTGAGTAGTGACGATATTAGCCAGGGAGAATACGCACTGGGCCTTTGAGACTCGAGGGTATTAAAAATACTTATTTCTGAAAAACTCAGTTCAGTGGAGAATTTTCAGTTCCACAATAGCTGCATTGAACGTCATTTAGAAACTAACTACAAGCATTTTGGGAATTGACCACTTCTCCTAAAACGCATGCATCAGAAGTTTCATTTCGAAATTAGTAATCTAATTTTTTTGTTATCAATAAATCTTAAATTTTTGCGTTTATAAAGTGCAATCATCCTTATTATTAGTTTAAATATGCCATATTTAAAACATTTTTATAAAACAAATTTTTAAAGTTGTTTTAAATGAAAACTTTATTTGTATTTTATATATAGTGTTTTATATAACTAAAATTTGTTTAACATTTTATTTAACGACATAATGTGATTTTCTTTGTGTTTTGTAAGAAGTACGATGCGCATCCTCAAATATGTACGAAAAATGTGTGTTGTGGCGGGTTAAATTCGCATTAAAGAATAATGAAGGCATTTACTTGTAATAGGTTTAGAGTTGAAGGAGGTTTTCTAAATATTTGTTTACTAAACTTGGAAACATTCTAAAGGCTACAAATGAAATATTTCCACGTTTCAAACCCATTTGTTTATGCGAAAGAAAGAATATATATAAAAAAAAAAATGTTAGATACCTGCACTCAAGATGAATGCTGTTTATTCAATAACACATGCTTTAAATAATTAGTTTCGATGCTGTTTATATGATGCTATGGCTTATACATGGAATTCGTGAAGATCGCGAGCTTAAAAAATAAATAATAATAATAATAAATAAATTTTTTATAATTTTTTTATGTTAATGAAGCGTAGAAAAAAACATGCTGCAATCATTAAAAAAAAGAGTATATTTTAGTAGTTTTATTTTTGCACGCGCAGCTTCCGGCGATATTAAATGCATTATATCTGTACACGTGCTCACAGCTATATAATTAAAAGCAACTTTTAAAAATTAAGTAAAAATAATTGAATCAATCTCGCATTTTTGGTTTGGATGAATTTAGGCAGCCATTGCGCTTACATTTTTTTCTAGATAATCATTTAAGTATAGCATTTGCAGAACATCTTTTCTTGTTTAAATTTGAAAAATAATATTTTTTGAATATTTTACTCTTTTTTCCTGTCCGGACCATTAGAGGAGCACTCTCCACAAGGTGAGAATCACTTGTTAGTACACTAGTTTGAATCAGAAACGACAGCATTCTATTCGCACGTGCAGGTAGACCACACAAATCGTTTCCATTATCCTAGACTTCACCTTCCATTCCTTTTCTTTCTTTCTTTTCTTTTCTTTACTTTTTTTTTTCACAAGTCATGCAGTATATTAGTTCATCTCATTCCAACCCATTTAATATCTCAGCAGGGGTGCCCGAGTAAACCTTCAAGTAACTTCACAAATGTAGAAACGGGTGTATAAATACAACCCGGCTGAGTAGCCCCATTCAGAGCTAACTGGGTGGCACAATAATCCTCTGTGAATCCTATTTACTCTTCGCGATGAAGTTTTACATTTGCAAGCGATTTATACTTGAAGCAGGGCTGGTTTGCTCTGATTGGATCTATGGAAACCTGCACAACAGACCGTGAAATTGAAATTGTAGCACTCTCAAGTCATCAAGTTGTGCTACTGTTGGAGCACTGATCTCTTCTGGTTCTTAGAATAGACTGTTTTTACCGGAAAGGATTAAGAGGTGCCACTTCATTTTGGAGATTCAATGTCCTTGGAATGGAGAACCAAGGGAGGTGTAACAATTGCGTTACTAGGTGAAGAAGATCTTGAAAACAGTTCTTTTGTCGTGACTTAGCTAGGGAAGGAGGGGGGGGGGATCAAGGACATATTAAGCAATGCAAGTTCGCTTTTCACCACCAAATATTTCAAGACCAGTTTCTTCTATTGATTCTAATTTAATCTCTGTGTTAGCAACTTTTAAGGAACGATAAACCGAATATTGTGATATGAAAGAAGCAAAATTGTGATTAACTGAAATAAAAACAAGAGAGAGTCATCTCTACAAAACTTTCTCGCATATACTCTAATAAAGATGTTATCCCTGAGAAGGCCTTGCATAGCATTGGCGTATTATACTAGTTACGAAGTATTAATGTTTGGCGTGAATTTAGCATTTTTACTGAATCTGTCATGTCATTCTTGGCGATTAATTCCTGGCATGCAGTTAATAGTTCCTGGCATATTTTCTCGATAGATTCATTAAAAATGCTGGTAGAGAAGGATTGGCGATTAATTTTAAGCTGGTCGAGAGGAATAACATTTCTGTTAGAGAGTAATTGAAAAAAACTCGATAATATTTATAAACTGGCATATATTTTTTAAGTCTAGGCCATGCATGATGAAAATTTAGAATAAAACGCTCTATACAGTAGGCTACTGGAAGGGAAGTATCGTAAGTTCAGTTTAATTATATAAACGTCCCATTGTAAAGCAACACTAGGGCTATTTTGGGACGGACCTCGTCATTTTGAACCGCGGTCAGATGTCGAGGATGACACCTGAGCTAGCACCCCCCTCTTCACGCCAAACCACACCAGCTGGAGGACGTTTGGCACGACGGATTTAACGTGCAACAGGCCCCTTTACAAGACGCTCTTCGGTGGAATCGGATCTCGAACCTGAAACCTAACGGCTCATGAGCCGAGACCTCGCCACCGCGGCCCCATTGTGATATGTGTATGAGAAATAAAAAGTTATGTTTTTAATAATATCAATTTAATAATCGTGGGAATTTTTTACTAAAATTTGGCAATTTTTTTTGAAAAAAAAATATTCTTTTTGTCTAATTTTGAAGATAGATTACCCTGAAGTTCAAATCGTTTTTAATTTTTTTTGTCAGCTAACCAATCACGTGATTTTCTACCATTGTTGAAAGCTAAAGAATGAAAAATTTGCGTAATAGTTGTGTTGTTTGCGAAACGGATACCCCCTTACACGACGGTTCTTCGGTAGAATCGGTCTCGAACCTGAAACCCTACGGCTCACAAGCCAAGACTTTACCATCTGGCCACAGCGGCCCTCGGAAGTATCGTGAGTATATACATAGTATGTTAGGTAGATTCCTATAGGAAGACTACCTATTACAATGGTTCTCATGACAAGACTTTGGAAAAGTTTCTTCAGCTCTTCACCGATCATGGTCCTTATAACATAAAACCACTCTTCGTTCAAAAGTTTATATATATATATATATATATATATATATATATATATATATATATATATATATATATATATATATATATATATATATATATTAGAAGTTAGGGGTTGAAAAGTGATTTTCAAGCCTTAATTTTGACTGTTTCTAACATCAACAATTTATGTTGCCAGATTGTAACTTAAGTGTAAGGGAATCTACCTTCGCTTTCCAACTTGCTGAGATATTTTTCCAACCCTTCTGGAATTAGCACATGGATTATTCGTGCCCTATTGACACTATTGTCATCAATAATAAGGAAAAGAATTGAGTTTACGCCTTTCACACGGCTGACTTTCAATTCATATTTGTAGATGTCCTTCAAAATATCAGACCGTAGAAGAGAAGAAAAACTTTTGAAACCATAAGAAAAAAATAATTTCAAAAATACTTTTTGTAAGAGACAGAGGAAATTCCCCGCCAACCGCTGCTTTTTTTGGCATATTTTTCATTTATCCAGATTAGGAAATCCAGCTAACAGTTTCAGTGGATTATCCGTAATATATCTCTATTTATCATTTGTCAGTGGACTGGGCTGGTATTTTACAGACTGAGAGAAAGTGCTTGCTCTCTTTTGGTGTCACGGATTAACATCTGGTCCGTAGTGGGTTATTCACTTGCCATTTGACCATCCATTAACTTTTCCGATTCGTGGAATCTGGTCACTAGTTTTGACTTTTGGATTACCGTTAAATTGTAAAGGATTACTGATAATCCATCTCTATTAGTCAGTCATGGATGGGTGCATCATTGTTAAATTCCCTCTTTTCATGCCAATGAAATAAAAATAATAATATGAAGGGATTTGCATGAAGGCGGCCACCCAAGATATGGGAGATTTTCAAAAAGAAGATGCATTCATAAAATATTACGACTTTGTCCTTTCCTTTTGTACTGGAACGTGAATAAGTCCATGTGGAAGAGACCCAGTCAAAATTCGATTCAGTCAAAATTTCAAATTAAGAAAAACTACATTAAAAAATGAACATTGCAAAAGAAAGCGTTAATTTTTGGATTTAAAAGTATCAAGAAAGATTTGTATTTAATATTTAACTGTGTTAAAATATAAATAATATAAAATTAATAAATAAACAGTAAGAAATTTCAATAAGTGACGTGACATTAATCATAATTAATATTTATTTAAATCTTAATTATAAAATTTTATATTTAAGATTTTGAAAAATTAATTTATTTTAATAAAACAAATTGATAAACGAAAAGTGAAAAACACTTAAAAGGCAATAAGTGTACAGTGAAATTCGAAACATTGGTTACAATTCATATCTAATAAGTTCTTATTTATTAAAGAATAACATGAGAGTTTTTATTGTATTTTTGATTAAATACATTTCCTAGTCATAAATTCCTTGAATAAATTAAAGCATTCTAAAAATTATTTACTCGAAGAAGACACAAAATAAGAGCACATTTAACTAGTGAAAACAATTGAAAAATAACTACAATTTTTAGTTTTTTTATTTAAACTTAGTCAAAATAAATTCGAATTTTAGATTGTATTTTAGGAGTGCTTTAAAATTTTAAGCTACCAGAAAAAAAAATCGAATTACTGGGGTTAATTCGAATTTAAAGTATTAAACAGCATTTCACTCCACTATTGTATAAATTTAATGTTTTATGAAAATGTAAAATTTGAAACCCAAGTATATATGCAACTATGAATTCCATTTCTAAGTTGTATATAAATGTATATGACAGTAACTGTGCAATATGAGATTTTTTGCACATTGGGCATTTAAAAAATGCAATAATCAATTTTGGAAAAATGTCCTATTTGAATTTTTCAGCAGGGATTTTGTTTTTAAAAAAATCAGCATTCTAAAATGTATTTTTTGCAGTTGGTTATTGTGAATGAAAATCATAATAATATTTAGAATTGTAAATATCATTACAATATCGCATTTCTGTAATTTATTTCCTCATTTTTCGATGGGAGAATTAACTCGGCCGTCAAGAAATAAGTAAAGTAAATAAGAAATTACATAAAGCATGCATTAGAAAAAAAAATTTAAATTTTCATTAATTTTTAAATTTAATGAAAAATCTTTATGTTAAATTTGTTATGGATGAAATAATTATTTTGCTTTGAGGTATATTGATCGTTTTTTGAAAAGTCGATTTTTTTTGCAACAATAGTTTTTTTTTTTTTTTTTCCATCTTTGCCGAATATTTTTTTCTGTACCGTGTTCTTCATAAAGCTGTTTGAATTTTGTTTCTAAATTATTTTTTTTGTAAAGTTAATTGATTTTTAAATTTGCACAATACATGTTTTAGTGCTATTTTACATCTTTAAATGCGATTCCCTCAAACTAAATTTTCGCAGAATTTTCTAACGGAAAACATGAATTAAAATCTATTGCATATTTTTGTATTTGGTATAAAAATTTCTCATTACATTTTGTAGCTCCTGAGTTAGAGAATAATCAAATTGTTCATTTAAATATATTTTATAGATCTGATCCTCCAAAATGCGAAGACAAATGAAATTCATTTTATTTATCAATCGAACCCCAATATTTAAAGATAAAGTAAAGCAGAATTTTTTCTTTCTCCTCCTTTTTTTTCCTTCTTTTTAAATTTAGGAATCAGAAATATGTAAAAATTTGAGCAAATCATTTGTAAAATTTTGAAGTAGAATTTTTTTCTTTATCTCTCTTTTTAGCCGAAAAAAAAAATCCAACTTTTACATTGAACTGATATATTTTGATTTCATTGATGTTTTTCAATCCATTTTATCCAAAAATTCAAAAATATTACATTTTTGTCTTTATTTAAAAAAAAAAAAAAAAAAAAAAAAAAAAAAAAAAAAAAGATTTATTTCAAACGTAGTCAGCTGGAAATAAACATAATTTATTTTGCAAAAAAGTAAATTTATCTATCATCACTAGATGGCGCTATCATCACAGACAGAATGCTGTTCTATGACTATTAAACTGATTAACTGAAGTTTTAAAATTCTTCAGAATACGAAGAAAAAATTTTGTAGCTGTATTTTGTAGTGTACTACAGTTACTAATTTTGAAAATTTTGTACTTAATAAATGTTTGAAACTTGCTTCAAACTAAACGAGTAATTATATTTCCAGACTATCGTGATTTGTGAAAGTACTTCTTTAATTTATAGTTCTTTAAACTTTTACTTATTTGGGCAAGTTTTTAGGGATAAAAGTCAAATTTATCTAATCTTTTAATGATTTTCTGATTAAATACACGTTTTTTAATTAAATTATTTCATTCATCGTTTTAGTTTTAAATAATTACACAGAGGTTTTTCAACTGTTTCACAGTTTTGAAAAAAAAGAGCGGTTAAATAAAGTTGCTTATTCTTTATTTGAAATGAAAATAAAAGAAAAAATTAGGGAGAAAATAGGAAGGAATTTCTTTTAGAAATTCAAACAAATGAATATATTAAAAAATATATGTTTACAAATAATAAGAAACATCATGATACATTAATTAAAGAGTTAAAATTTAGTGATACTTCACAAAAAATTAACTTTTTATTTAATGGGAAATCATATCACTATGTATATAAGAATTCCTTTCATGTTTAAGTGTGATATCTATTGAATGAAAATTGACAATTATTTTAAATGATTCGATTTATTTGCCTTTGAATTTCCATCAGTAATTAGATTTTGTATCATTTTTTTAAGAATTACAAATATTTCATTGAAAAAAATTATCTTTTGGCCCATTTTCAAAATAGTTTCACACAGTTTGTAGGTTTTCGAGAAGATGCGAGAAGTTTAAAATTATTACAGGAAATTGAAATTCTCCGTTACTATTAAAGATAAAGTTTCAATTGACAGAAAAATTTTCTTTACCTAAAGGCATTTTTAATATAAAAATAGAAAATATATAAATGAAAATATATGATAATGATGAAGTAACTAAAAAATTTTAAACGGCTGATATTTAGAATATAGCAATTCAATGGAATTTAACTAATTCAAAATTGATGAAACATCAATAAAATTTTATATCAAAATTTTAATTAAGAAAGATAGAATAAAATTGAGCATTTCAAAAGAAAATTAATCTGGCTGAAAAAAAAGTTATATTTTTAAATCGAAAACGCCAGTAAAAATTTATTTTTATTATTTATTCCTTATTAAATGAAGGATAGTTATTAAATTAATAATAAGTAGTTTAAATACACAAACATTATTATATACCATTTGTTAACTTTTTTGCAATATAAAATATAAAAATAAGCAGTACGATTCTTATCGAATGTGTTTTAACTTTTGACTTTATTTTTCTTAAGTAAAAAGTTCTTTTTTTTTTTTTCCTGCATTGTAAAATTATGACTTAAATAAGCATTGATTTACAATCTATTTAGGCATTAGACAGATGCATTTAATTAAAGAAAACAATTCAGAAATGAAAACAAATGTTTCAACATTTTAGTTCTGGTTTCCAATGATCGAAAATAAATTTGATTAATAGATGTTATTTTAACATTTAGCCAATGGGAAATTCTCAAGCCCTAGAGAAAGATAAATAAACAAATAATAATAATAATAAAAACAATCGAATTACTAACATATTCAAATTACTTTTTAGTAAAAGTATTTGAATTAATCTCTGCAATTGGTATTCTTTTTTCTTACTTTATTGTACATGAAGAGTAGAGAAAGTATTTATTATATTTACCAAAAAATTCGAAATTTATACCTCTTTTTACACCAAATTTATAGATTTCCGCCAAATTTTGAACTCGCTTATTTTTCAGTTCTTTAAAACACCTGCTGCAATTTATACAAAATTTATTGCCACTGAATTGAAATAAAAGCACCTTAATCGTTTATGGTTATAAATTAATAATATTCAAAAGAATTTCTGCTGTTTTTAATGGCTTTAGGAATATGAATATTATTATTCGTTTAAATATTCTGAGACGACTACTTTTCGACGATTCTATCTCATTAAGGGGAGAGACGCGAGAAGACGGAAGCATATCCGGAATTCTTCGTCGTTCTTTGACCTTGATTTTCGTCCTATTAGATACTTTTTTTATTCATTTTTTTCCCACTTGTATGTGAGTATGGTGTCGTTTCTGACCGTATTATTTTAATTCAGTCCGCGAGTAATCCGAGTTTATTTTATTGTTAAATGTAAACATCTCTTCCTTTCATCTTTCCTCTCTCCCCTATTTTGACGAATTAAACCCATCCTAACGCATGCGCAAAAGCGCAGAGGATTTTAGAATCCATTGTCAAACAATACATCATTATTTTTTTTCTGTCTTTGCTTACATTGGTGACGCTTTTGTTTGTTATGATTAATGGTTGTAATAAATTTCTATAAATATCTTATATAATTGATTTTAATAAAATGCCTTGGGTTTTTTTTTTTTTTCAACGGAATATTTGCAAACTTTAAGTTTTGATAGGCGCATGACTCATGCAAATAAAAACCTAACGCGTTGCTATGCGTTTCCCTAAATTTCTATACTAATAATGAAGATGAAAATGTATTTTCTGTATATTGGCGCTCCACGAGCCAGATCGTTTGATGTACAGCTATCAATTTTGGCACATATATACTTTAGAGGATGAAAGTAAATACCTCGGGGAGATTTTTTTTCTAAAATTTTAATTAATTAAGCAGAATTTTGGCGCTTTCTCGCAATAAAGTCGAAAATATTCTTGCACCTAAAACGAATTTTATACCGTTTTCAAATTTAATTACGTTTTTTAATTAAGTTTGTCGTTTTCAATTTTATACTGGTTTATAGTTACATTTTTAATTTTTTACATATTCTGAACCAGCAGGAGTTATCTCCCTTAAACTTTCTCGCGTACTATCTAATAAAGGTGTTATCCCAGAGAATGCTTTGCATGGCATTGGCGTACAATAGTTACGAAATATTAACCTCTGATGTGGATTTAGCATTTTTACTGAATCTATCTTGTCATCTTTGGCGAGTCATTTGGCGACTAATCCCTGTCATGCTGTTGATACTTTCCAAAGCTCGAATTTCCGTTTTAAAAACTTTTTTCTCAACCGATTGGAAAAAATGTTAACGCAAAATTGTACTTATAGTCACCAAATCTCATACCAAATTTGATATACTTAACTCAAGGCATTTTTAAAGTTATCATGTTCTAAAAATACAGACCGACAGATGATCAACCTTTTGTTGGATATGGTTCAACATTTGAGGGGTTTTTACACTATAGATGTAAAGTCGGCGTGCCGAATTTTATATATCTAGCTCTCTTCGTTTGTAGTTGTGTCAATTTATATTGGTTTAGTTTAGTTATATTAAAGTCCCGTTGTAAAGCAACACTAGGGCTATTTTGGGATTTGAACCGCGGTCAGATGACGAGGACGACACCTGAGCTGGCACCCTCCTCTCCACGCCACACCAGCGGGAGGACGTTTGGCATGACGGATTTAACGTGCAAAAGACCCCCTTACACGACGGTTCTTCGGTGGAATCGGGTCCCGAACCTGAAACCCTACGGCTCACAAGCCGAGACTTTATCAATTTATATTGGAACAACCAGACAAACTTCACATGAACGGATTTTGCTCAAAATTTGATAGAAATTTATAAACCTGTTGCGAAGACCATATATTAAATTTCATTCGTCTAATTTTATTCTTGCTTAGGTTAGTTTTGTCACAGATATAGACAGACTAACGGGCATTTCCATAAATGGGTTTTTCGAACTAAAACGTGGAGGTTCGTCAAAATCACGATTTCGGAATTTTTTGACGAATATAATACTCTCATTATACTATGTGTATGAGAAATAAAAAATTATGTTTTTAATAATATCTATTTAATAATCGTGCGAATCGTGTACGCGAATCAAAATTTGGAAATTGTTTTGAATTTTTTTTCTCTCTTTTTGTCTAATTTTGAACATAGATTATCTTGAAGTTCAAGTCGTTTTTAATTGTTTTGTCAGCTAACCAATCACGTGATTTTCTACCATTATTGAAAGCTAAAGAATAAAGAATTTGCGTAATTTTTGTGTTGTTTGCGAAACGGATAAAAAAGTAAAGTTTATTATGTTGTGAACTTTATAACATAGATAAAACGTCACTTTTTTTCAAACATTTTTAATAGCATTAAGATGTCATAGAGTTGATCTGCATTAAAAAGTTTCATGCACATGATAAAGAAAACTTAACTGAAGAACAATTAAAATAACACGGCTTTAGAATCAGATAATTTGACAGTCATAAACATGCAAAGATTTTTTTAAAAATTATTTGAAATCAAATATAGCCAATAATACAGGCGAACCAGCTGGTCGCCTGAGACAACTAGTGTCTCATATACTACCAGGAAGGAACAGTAATGTTTGAAAATGGACACATTAGAAAATTTTTTTTGCCGTTGCTTGATTCTGCAGTTAAACATTAATTGTATGTACAATTTTGTTAAAAGCATGTCTTATATTGAAATCTACTCAACAAAATTAATTTGTAGAATTTATCCTGTTTTTGAATTATAGACTGACAGCAAGAAATAATTCCAAAAATTATCTTTTCTGCGTGAAGGTAAAATATTTTGAAGATATCGTGATTGAATTTTTTCCGAGTTACAATACTTTTTCTATACATTATTTGTATAAAAGAATTTAAAATCCGAAAAATTAAAATTAAGTATGAATTTATGTTTTAAAAAAAAAACCATCAAATATAACTTCTTTAAAATGAAAAAATGCAGAAAAATAATTTAAATAATTAAATAAATGTGTTCCTTTAAACCATTTGCTATACAATTTTAAAGCAACTCACAGATTTCCCCGATGTCGATGAATTTCGAGAACTCTCCCCCTCTCCCCCCACAAAAAAGGGTATAGAACTCCGTTTTGAATGGATTCTTAAAAATCATTGGTCTAGGGGGACATCAATAATATCTAAAAGGTGGATACTCCCTCTCTGGGTCATTAAGACTTATCTTTCCACCTGGGGATTTCCTATAACTTATCAATGTCCTTGAAAAGCGTGAAAAATTTAAGACGCCAGGGTGGATTCAAGATTCCAGGTGGGATTGTAACAATAACTCCTCGTACGTTCAGTCCATTGAATGTGTATCAGGAAGTTACTAAAAGAGACCACTTGCTGTCAAAGCAGACTTTGAGGTATAGACTCTAAGCAGGAATGACTTGATTTCTTCTTTAAGAGGGGGGGGGGAGGGGGTTGTAGATATGGTGTTTCCTGTGTTTGGATAAAAATGGGAACCGAGGAAAAGGAGCCTCTTCAACATCTTCAAGTATAAAGGGTTACCTCTCACTGAGCCAATTCAACAGCCAGTAGTAATTGAAATTGGTTGTTGAACTGACTTTTCAAATACGGAACTGCCCACATTATCAACTGCGTTCAGGGAAGTTACTTTTGTGACAGTTTGGTTGTCAGAAGTTGCACTTAATTGGGACAGAGACGTGGAGATTATGGATTTGAAAAGACTCCCTTATCGTAAATAACTACAGCACGATATATCTTTTTCTTTTGTGGAAAGTAGACATTTTGAGTCTAAATCCAACATAGGGGTCGAACGCAGGAAATTCCACACTCCTTGCCCAACCTAGTGCATATTTCTTTCTGTAGCCTTAGGAAAGGCAACGGCAGTGATCAGGACCTTCTAATCCAATGGATTAGTTAAACTGCACTTAAAAAGTGCATTGGTTCAAGGGCATCTGAAACTTTATACTCATTTTTATTTTAGTTTTGAATCAGACAATATGGTTAATTATAATTTTAAATGTATTAAAATAAAAACTATAGTTAGGATTTGCAATTAGACAGCTGTCGATTTTGAAATGTTACATAAACAGTTCATGATCATATATCAGTTAGCGCCCGTCTTATTAAATGGACTAATTAAGCTGCAGATTAATTAGTCTTTATACTGATTTTATTTTAATTTTAAATCAGAGAATGTGGTAAATTACAATTTTAAATATGTTAAAATCAAAATTATAGTTAGGATTTGCAATTAGGCAGCTGTCGATTTTGAAATGTTACATAAACAGTTCATGACCATATATCAGTTAGCGCCCGTCTTATTAAATGGACTAATTAAGCTGTAGATTAATTAGTCTTTATACTAATTTTATTTTAATTTTGAATCAGACAGTATGGTTAATTATAATTTTAAATGTATTAAAATAAAAATTATAGTTAGGATTTGCAATTAGACAGCTGTCGATTTTGCAATGTTACATAAACAGTTCATGACCATATATCAGTTAGCGCCCATCTTATTAAATGGACTAATTAAGCTGTAGATTAATTAGTCTTCATACTAATTTTATTTTAATTTTAAATCAGACAATGTGGTTAATTATAATTTTAAATATGTTAAAATAAAAATTATAGTTAGGGTTTGCAATTAGACTGTTGTCGATTTTGAAATGTTACATAAACAGTTCATGATCATTTATCAGTTAGCGCCCGTCTTATTAAATGGACTAATTAAGCTGCAGATAAATTAGTCTTTATACTAATTTTATTTTAATTTTGAATTAGACAATATAGTTAATTATAATTTTAAATGTATTAAAATAAAAATTATAATTAGGATTTGCAATTAGACAGCTGTTGATTTTGAAATGTTACATAAACAGTTCACGATCATATATCAGTTCTCGACCATCTAATCGAATGAACTAACTAAGTTGCAGATTAATTAGTCTGATTAGTCTTTATACTAATTTTGTTTTAATTTTGAACCAGAAAATGTGGTTGATTATAATTTTACATTTGTTAAAATAAAAAATAGATTTTGCAATTAAATAGTTGGACGATTTTGAAATGTTACATAAACAGCCATATATCAGTTCTCGGCCATCTTGCTCAATGGACTAATTGAGGTGTAAATTAATTAATCTGATTAGTCTTTATACCAATTTTATTTTAATTTTTAAAAAAATGCATTTCATTATATTTTTAAATGTATTGATAATAAAGCTATAATTAAGGCATGTAATTAGACAGTTATCGCTTTTAAAATGTTATTTAAACATGTATATCAGTTCAAGGCCATTTTAGACATTGGATTAATTAGATAATTGCTGATTGCCGCCGTTAATCCTGGAACGTTTATAAATTTTTATACTGATTCCATTTTAATTTTGAAAATAAAAACGCGCTTATTATTTTAAATATGTTAAAACTAAAAATATGATTAGAGCATATATTTAGAAAGCTATCGATTTTGAAATATTTTAGAATCAAAGTTTAGCCATTTCCTATGCAGAAATAATTTTTACATCTTTTTAAAAAATAACACTAGAAAGATCATTTTTTTAATCAATTTTATTTTCATAATAATTTTTCTTTAATTTCAATAAATATTGAAAAATAATTTTATGCATATCTTACAACAATACTTTTTATTCCTTTTGATTATTGCATTTATGAAAAGTTGCGCTTAAATTGGTATCAAATATATGTTTTTTTTTTTTTTTTTTTGCGCTTGTTATCGCTATTATATTTTTCTATTCGACAAAATTTTTTTATGTAATTTATAATTATTACTCTTTATGCTTTATTCGCTTTGTCATTAGTAGATAGCGAGTCTTCTGACCCATGACATTTGAGGTTTGTTTTGTCAGTATTGTTTGAAATATATAATGAACTTTATTATTACGTCATAGTAAGTATTTGTATTGCACTTGACGGTAAAATGGTGACAAAAATGGAAAAGTAAAGCTTTATTTATTACCAATTTAAAAGAAAATGATTTTAAAATAATATTATTTGTCAATTCATCTTTTAGACACACCGTTTATGGCAACACAAGTGAATAGTTTTCCGGTTTGCTACCATTTTCGAGTAAAGTAAATTTTTCATCTTTAGGCAAGCAATCGTTTGAATATCTAAGCAATACACATGATAACCCTAAACTGTTTTTTTTAAATAATAATGGGGCATTCACTGATATCAGATTAAGAAAAAATGCGAAGGAAGACCGAACGAGAATCTACCAATTTGAAATGAAAAGCTGATCGTGAAGCTGCTATGTTAGCTTCAAAAAGTGAAAATGAAATCAACAGATATTTTCATGCAAGATTCAAGTATAACATCGGAGCTGGCGATTGAAAGCGAGCAGAGGGCGCAGCTCCCTAGTAATTAAGAAAAAAATATTTTTTTAAAATTAGATGAATCAGGTTTAAAACTTTATAATATTACTATATTTAAGATTAGGTTCAATTCACTTTTTAAAATAACTTTTTTTTCCCAAGTTAGGACGTTTTCACGAACACGAAATTGACCAGTACGTTCTTCCTAGGCGTCTGGTAACTTATACAAAGTATTTTGTGCATTGAAAATGCCAAAGGATTTGTTCTTTGACAAAAAATATGAAACCAACCGCATAAGCTACATTCAATCAACTCAGTAACAGAAAATGAAATTCAATTTCCTGTTGATTCTTGGCTTATCTAGTGCCAATCTCAAATGCGGCACGTGTCGCTCGCGTGCAGCACACTAATCTCCCCCCCCCCCCAGATCGAAGGGGTTCTAAATCCAATTTTTAGAATAACAGCTGCCTCCGGTTTACGAGATCATTGTTGTACGATTCACAAAATCGTTGGAACCCTATTCCGCGTGTGTTTCTGTAAACACTTCTATTCGATAGCACTGAGAAGTTTGTACATCAAATACTTAATCGGAGATATATCGAAAAGTACTATCTGTGAAAAATTCGAATTTTATTTTATATTCTGACTGGCCGGTGTGGTCTTCTTAAAACTTTCTCGCATACTTCCTAATAAATATACAATTCTCTTTCTCCCGCATAAAACTATTGACCTTGGTTGAAGCCGCAAATTCTTTGAGTGGCATCAATCACGAAATATTGATCTTTGAAATATTGATTGAATATAACATTTTTGCTGAATCCGTCGTGCGAAATTGAATGGTTAATATCCCGGCATGCCGTTAATTCAAAAAATCCCAAAATTCTTTTTTGTATTTTAGGTGCCCATTTCCCAACTGACTGAAATCAAAATTTGGCAAAGAAGATCGTAGTCACAAGATTACAAACCAAATTTCATTTATTTAAGTCATTCAATTTTTTAGTATTGTATTTACATGCTTAGGAAACTACTGACTGACAGATGATCAGTCTTTTAACAGATTAGTTCAAAATTTGATAAAACTCCATCTTTCAGATGCCCAATCCCATATACCATATTTTATTATCATGTGAGAACATGATGTCATTTTGGTGAGGGAGTTTTGAAGCTCGAAATCGCGTAGGCAATGAATAAAGCATAAATGGCAATTTTCATCATCTTCTTTTAATCGCATATATTTTTTTTATCTGCTTTTACCAGTACTGAATTATTATTACGTATGCTTCTTAGGAAGCAGATGCGTTTTTAAAAAGTTGACTTGCTTTTACCAGTATTGCTATATTATTACGTATGCTCCTTTGACAGCAGATGCGTTTTTAAAAGGTTGACGTAGAACTGCGACAGCATAGCTGTTATTTCATCTCAAAATCGGTCGAGCTCCAAAACTTAGTTTGCCAGTTAAAAAAATTAAAAATAAAAGTTAAAAAAATTATCATTATATGTATATATAGAAAGAGAGAAAGAAAGAGGCCGATAGAAAACTGTTACGATTGTTTCAAATCGGTTTAAACTGGTTAATGACTTAAATTAATTAAGACAATTAATGACTTAAAAAATAATAATGTTCTCACATGATAACTTGAAATTTGCGATCCTAGATTTCATTTCTTTATTTTTTTATCTACTTCCTTATGTTTTGCAGGTATCACGTTCACTTGTATTCAAACAGCTGGACAGAACAGACTTCTTTTGAATGCATTTCGTCCAAAATTTGACAGAAATCTACAAATTTGGTATAAAGGCCATGGACCAAATTTCATCCTACTAGATCAAAGCGTTTTTGAGTTATCGGGTTCACAGACTAACAGACAGATATAATTCCAAAAAATATGTTCGTAAGACCCTCAGAAGGTACGAAATCTCGAGTCCGAATTTTTGACACTGCAATATTTTCTCTTTGTGTATTTCGTACGTGAGAAAGAATGTGAAAATGAAGCCCAGACTTTTTAGATTCTAAAATGGTCTTTATTTTTATTTTCTACGTAAAATAGAATTACAAATGCAGTATTAAAAATTCTCCAAACTTAATATATAAAATTTTTATGCTAACCCTATACCCAAACATTCACAGTTTGTTTATTTCAGACAATTTTGTTGAAATGAATTTGAAACATCATTTGTTTCTATATTAATAAATTACTTATATTAACTTATGTGCAAATTTTTTGTTTAATTCATTTTACGAATAAATATTTTATTGATACTGGTACATGAAAAATTTGGTTCCTGTACACCAAACCGCTGAGTTGGCAAATTCATTTGTAAAACTATATAACCATATAAGTACTGAATACTTCTTTTACCGTCCTGTCTTTCCTGACTCCAGCCTTCCTATTCGGTAAGCTGCACCGGTAGACGGTTAGCCCTTAGAAGCATTTGTTTCAAATTATGCTAAGTATTTAGATTTTAAATATTAAATTGTGTACCAAATTTTGTCTACCTAAAAATGATGTAATCAAGTTCCCTTGTAATTAAATAGCTAGGCAGACAGATTTCCTACGAATGGATTCTCTTCAAAATTTGATAGTTTGAAAAAGTTTTTAATTTATTGGACAAACAGACAGACGGACATTTTCCAAAATGAGTCTTTTGAACTAAGGGAAGTCTTAATCTTGGAGATTTCGAGTTCGACTTTTTTGGCAATTGCAATACTTTATCTATATTTTCTATACATAAAAGTAAAAAAAAAAAAAAAAAAAAAAAAACGATACAGTCAGTTGATACAGTTACTAGTACAATGTCTGTTTTTAAGTTGTTTTTTTTTTTTTTTTTTTTTTAAATTTGGAGAATGCGCAGAAAAGTAGCATTTTTAAGATTTCTCTTAAGAATATGGGAGGAGGATGACGGACAGGTGGCCATTGATGGCGTATTTTTACTTCCGTGTGAAGTAAAATAGTGCGAAATAGGACTTTGTGTTTGCAGATGGAGAATTGCCTTTATATTTTGCTAAGATGTTCTCTACATTTTGAAATTATCAGTTGACATATAAGTATGAGTATAAGTTGACATTAGTAAGAAGTATTGTTATACTTTTATAATCATATAAAAATTCTCGATTATATTGAAATGAAAACTTTACTCTATACTGTTAATCTATAATTAATATAGTTCATGATATCGACATATCATTGATTTCGGCCTCACGGAGAAATTGACAATAAGTGTTCAAACAGTGAAAACAAGTTGAACACCGAATATCATTAGTAATATCGAGTGAAGTTGTCGTTTCAATATAAACAAGAATTCGTATGGCATGGTTAAAAAGCACAAAAACCTTTCTTAAAAATATTTTGAATGATAATTTTGAAATAGTGAAAATCTATAGATATAAAACAACTTGTAAGAAGAAAAAGAAGAAGAAGGAAAAAAAAAAGGGGGGGGGGGAAACACGATTGTTCAAAAAAAAAACAAAAAAAAAACTCTATCTAGCTCCAAACAAGATGAAAAAGTTGACAGTAAGTCTTAAAACAATATGAGCAAGCTGATAATAAATGTTCAAGCAATTTGAACAAGATCCCAGCATGTGTTCAAATAATGTGAATAAATTAGCTGTAACTGTTCAAACAGTGTTCAAACACCGAATATCATGAACTATTAATTATAAATTTAAAATACCGAATTAAGTTACCGTTTCAACATAATTCGTATGGCACGATTATAAAAGCATAAAAATTTTTCTTAAAAATATTTCGAATGACAATTTTGAAATAATCAGAAATCTATGTATTTAAAATAATTGGCACTCCCCCCCCCAAAAAAAAAAAATCTCGCAAAAAAACACGGTAATTTAAAAAACTCTTATCTTGCTCCAAACATAGGTGAACACGTCAATAAGTTTTCGGACAGTGTGAGCAAGCTGACAATAAATGTTCAAACAGTGTTTATAACTTGGCCGTAAGTGTTCAAACAGTGTGAACAAGTTGAACACAGAATACCATAAATTATTAATTATATATTTGTAATATCGATATATATCGTAATTTACTTTTCAGTATAAACATGAATTCGCATGACACGATTATAAAAGCACAGAAACATTTCTTAAAAATATTCCGAATGATAATTTGGAAATGGTGCGTGGAAATAAATAGAAAAGTTCCTATGAATTTTTTTCAATTTTACAATCCAAATTATTTTAGAAATCTTTTTTAATTAAAATATTTATGTTATTTAATTTATTAATGAATTTAAAACTTTTCAATATATAAATATTCCATATTTAATTACTTATAATTATTATTTACTAACCCTTCCTTTTCTTATTTTTCTTCTAGCTTTTCAATACATTTTGCATTTCTATAAAGATCTTTCATCAAGGGCTCTACTCTGTCACATTTTCCGAAAACAAGGCATGACACTCTCAGTCCATTAAGTTTCCCGATCGCGGTAGGTCTAAATTTATTGCTCTAAAGGAAAGTATTCGGTAACTCTTAAATTTCTTTTTTATTGATCTTTAGCAAGAATGCGGATACTACAATACAGAATGCGGATACGTATAACCTATTAGCGATACCATTAACTTTATTAGTCCTGCGAACGCTAAAAACCGTAACTTAATTTAATGGCGAAAGATTAAAAGGCCTTACGAGTCATTAGGCTATCATTTTCAACTTATTAGCTTAAGACATTTCTCAAAAATCGACATAAAATCCGATTCTTTACTGGAGGCCATTTTGTTTTAGGCTTAATAGCTGTTAGTTATTTCTTAATGTCGCTGTGTTTTGACTGCAGCAACGAATGCTACTTTCTTCTTAAAAGTCACGACTTTTAAAAAGTATGTGTAAAAGGATCATTTTTATGGTTTTATCATGTGTTTTATAAAAGGAATGATGCACTGTGTTTGGAAAGTAAGTTTATAAGTGATACTTCACCTGAAGGCCATTAAACACAAGTTGCAATATTTGTTTAGATGATGATAGGTTAATACTAGAAACTAGCTTTCTCTTTTCTCTTTCTGTCTGTCTCTCAAACACACGCACATCTGTGGTGTGTTTGAGGTAGTTTTATATTTTATATATATATATTTTCCAATTTTATTACTATTTTATATATATGTGTGAGTGAGTTTTCACAATATAAAATATTTTTCAATATAAAAATTCACAAAATGTGTCACATTTCACAGTTTTTAAAATCAATGGCAAACATTTTTACCGTTTTAGTTGAAGCTGATGCGTAGAAGCTAGAGGAATTTAAAGAAAGGGCAAATTAATTATTGTAGAGTATTACAAAAATATAATCATAATTCCAGTGTTATAAAGAAGGTATTTGCCAATACAAGGAACCTTCAATGTTTGACTATAAATTACAATACATACATTTTTTGAAATTAAATTCTGTTTTTAAATGATAACCATTATGGTCGATTTTCTATATATTTAAAAAAAAAGCGATTTAAATAATCGTATAGCAATTGTCGTAAAACATTTTTCTAACTATATTAGGGCTATAGATAATATAGTCCATTATACGAAGGAAAAAAAAAACCCGCACAAAATTTAACTGTGCAAAAAATTAAAAATTAACGTTGAAAGTTATATTTTACTCAGAAAATAACCTTCAAATATATTAGTATTTTATTTAGGGCAATTTAACTCCTCTTAATAATGTATTACGTAGCATTTTCAGTTCTTCATGCTAAGATTTTATTAAGTACAGTAGAGCTTGCTTATTCGAATTTGACGGAAATGCAATGAGAACTCTGTTTATCTAAAATTAAGAATGATGAAATTGTGGTACTAACTACACTTACAAAAGCAAATCGACAATTTTTAAGCAAGAAATGGCAATAAAGATTTATTTATCTTTTTAATAAGCTTTAATACAAATAACACTATAAATAGGAAACAGTAAGTGATTTATATAAATAAAATAATTTTAGTTAAAAATAATTCTAATCGATAAATCAGAATTATAATAAATAAATAAATAATTTTTTGAAGCAAAATATCATTTAATAATACGAATTTGAGAAATTTAAGAATATATGAAGTTGAAATTTGATATAGGCATACAGTTGCAGTCACAAGATCACATACCGAATTTCATTGATTTAAGTCATTCCGTTTATGAGTTATTGTATTTAAATGTAAACTGCAGACCGACAAACGGTCAACCTTTTGACTGATTTGGTTTGAAAATTTTTGATAAGAATTTATATTTTAGATGCTAAACAGGTGTACTAAATTTTATCTACTTAGCTCTTTGCCTTTTTGCGTAATCAAGGTTATTTGTAATCAAATAGCCAGACAGACAGACTTTTTATGATTGGGTTTTATTCAAAATATGATAGAAATCTATAAATTTGCTCTTAATTTCATATACCAAATCTTATCTGCCTAGAGCAAAGCGTTTTTGAATTGTCATGTTCACAGAGAGGCAGATATAAGGGTTAAAAGTGTATTTTCGAATTTAGGTAGATTTGAAATGTGCAGATTTATCAAAATCTCGAAAACGAATTTTTGGATGATTATAATATTTTCTTTACACTTCGTATACAAAAAACTTTTTTAAAAAAATGTAAATAAAATGACATTAACAAAATAACTGACAAAATAATCAATTAATATTTTTTAAAACTGACGCAAATTCAATAACTCTAGGATAGTAAAATCAATTAAAACTGATAAAATCAAGGCAGTTAAAAGAAATATTCGATAGAATACGTTTATTAGATAGACATTTTACATTCTAATTAAAAGCCATATCGGAATCCTTCTTTTTTTAAAAAAAAAAAAAAAGGAGGGGGAAAAAACCCCACATTAAATTTAAATTCGTTTAAATTTGGCTGAAATATATTATACTCCTTTCCAATACTTGAAAAATTTTATTCAAAGATTAACTCTGAATTTTGATATACGCTGAAACAAAAAATAAATTTTTAAAAAGGAAAAAGAAACCTAGAAGGAAAAGGAAAAGCATTGATGATTCAGTAATTGGACACTATGAGTTTTTTTTTTTAATTCTTTTATTAGTATTTTAAATTTTTATTAGGATTTCCTCTAATATTTATATAGTGTTACGTTTTAAGAATACCAACATATTTCGCGTGAAACGTTAAATTATCTACATCGTATGCGCGATATTTTTAAGTTATTAGCTTAATTTAATTAATTTATTTTTTTGAATATTTTTATTTATTTACATTATTTTTATATCTTCTATTTTTATTCTGATTTTCGTTTAAATAACGGGGGGGGGGGTTGAACAAAAATATTTTAAAAATAATAAAGAAAATAAATAACTAAACAAACAAATTGACAATTGTTGCTCAAATATATAACTGCTTTCAACCTTAATAGTAATTAGAGCTTTTTTAAAACTCTTTATATACTATATTTGACCATAATAATTTTGAAGCTACTTTCAGCCTAATTAGAGGGGAAAGGAAAAAAGTTGTTAATAATTGGATACTAAGATTTTTTTTTTTTTTTTTTTTGCTTTTATTTGCTATTATTTTTTTTTATTAGAATTTCCACTATTATGTATACAATGTTACATTTTAAAAATCCCAACTTATTTCGCGTGAGTCTTTAAATCTGTATCGCATTATCATCGCATCGTTATTATCTGTATCGCACACATATTATTTATTAATTTAATTTATTTATTCGTTTGAATAATTTCCTTTGTTTGCTTTATTTTTATTCTGAGTTCCATTTTAAATGATGGAGACGAGGGAGAGTTCAACAAAAGGATGTTTTATAATGAAGAAAATAAATAATTAAACAAACAAATTGAAAACTATTATTCAAATATTTAATTGCTTTCAACCTTATTGGTAATTAGATTTTTTTTAACCATAAAAATGTTCAGACCTCTTTAAACCTAACTCTTTTTAATCGTTCCTTCTAACAAAAATACCATTTGAATCTCAGAAAACAATCAGTGAATCGGGAACAATAACACAAACTTCCGGCAATCTTTGCTCTGAAGTTCATTATCTACGGTCTCGGATAAATTTGACCGATGTCCGGCCAGACCATCGGTCGGCAGACATCCGTCCCAGCCGCCGCCTGGACACTTCCCCTTCGGACATTTCCTCGACTGAGATCGCCTCTTATCGGGGCACAAAGCCCTTGTAGAGATTTATTATCGAGGGGTTGTTCCACCCTCCAGATCGGAATCGCTCTCAAAGCACGACTCGCCCGCGGTAATAGCTTTTACTGATTTTTTTTTAACGGAGGAACCTTTGTCGTTACTTGCCCTGAACGTCCGATACATAACAGACTTCAAAAGTCACTATTAGAAGAAAAAAATACACTCATTGAATTTAGTTTTTGAAGGGAAAAAAAAAAAAAAACTGTTTCTTTAATGAAAATTTAGCATAACTTTCAATGTTAGGAAAAACAGAGTAAGTTAAAAAAAATAATGGAAATATTTAATTTTTATTTCACAATATATATAGCTCAAACTATATAAAATGTAACAGACCACAAGATAAAAATTATTTTAGTAAAGAAAAATTTTATGAGCATTTGAAGTTACCGTTAATGAATTTTTGTCAAAATTTTTCTATGTTTTGAACTTAAAGTGTCTGTAAAACATGCTTAATTGAAATTACCTTAAAATCCGCTATCTGCCACATCCTCAAAGACGCAAAATGCCAAAACTCACTAATGCGTTAAATACAATTTCAACCTCCTTCCCCCAACTTTAAAAAAAATTAAAAGAACATGGAGATTTATCAAAATGCCGAGATTGAATTTTCTAAAATTCCATTGCTTTGTTTTTCTGTGTATCTTCGTGTGTGAAAAAAGAAGAGGGGGGGGGGCAATCCTATGAAAGATTTGATTTCTTAAGATATTTTCTGCAATTTTTTTCTTTTGTTTTATTTTTGTAAAAGGATTTCTGCAGTAAAGTTTTTAAGTGTTTTCATAAGGATAGGAATGCTTTCTACTTTTAAATGCCAAAGAACTTTGTGTTTACGCTTATTTACTTATTTTTTTAAAAAGAAAATAAAGGTTTGGTTTTTTAAAAAGGAAACTAAGTTGACAAGCTTCCCAAACATACATTTCCATTTGCGTATATTCGTGAAGTTCATTACTGGTTTTTCAAAAATCCCCTCTTTAGAAACCACTCCCAGGCAATTTCTCAAAAGCGATAATTTCAAAATCTGGTTATTTGCTCTGATTCCGCGATAAAGTTTTCTGCTTGTCAAGTCGGGAATGTTGACTTTACTATCTGTTCCAACGCAATGATGTATTTCTGATAATAAGTTAAACACTCAAGGCAAACTTGAAAGATTTGTTGCAGGCTGAAGAGATACTTAAATTAAGAGGAAAAGCTAGGAATTTATTTGTCCACAAAACAGAATGTCGTAGAAATTTGCTGTTTTTTTTCTATTATTATTTTTCTTATATGAAATATACAAACAAAAATTATCATAATTGTATAAAAAAATGATTTATGCTATTAGCTTTATCAATAATTTTATGTAATTTTTATTTGTAATTTATTTACGCAAATGTATTATTTAATTTTCATTATGTGATTTATGTATTAAATAGCTGTAGCGAATAATTTATTTGTTTGTCATTTTGTGAAGATTGACTTTACACTTGGTTTCAATGCCATGATGCTTTGCTAATGATAAACACTCCATGCAGGCATGAAAGCTCAGTTGTAAATTGAAGAGACACTTATCGTAACAGGAAACACTAACAACAAAACTAAAAATGTTGCTGAATTATCTGCTCAATATTGCACTACATAAGAAAACAAAATAAGATAGAAATATTACAATATCTGTATTTGCATCTTAAACATTCCATACAAAATCTATTTCTCTGATGTAGATATTTCCGTTAATTAATTTATTGAGACATGGTTCAAGCTTTTAAATGCCTTCTGCAAAGAAATCCCGTCCAACGTCGTCATTTACGAAAGCGGAGCTCTCAGAATTTGTTGCGATTAACAGTCTTCCTTCGTGCTCAACATCAACAATATCTGTACGTCCATACTCAAACATGACGCATCACTCCAGCTTGATGTGATATCGCATTTTCAAGCAAATGCCGATAAAGTTCTGCTGAAATTGCACGTTTTTGCTTCCACCCCACCCACCCACCCTTCTTCTACAAAAGAATCACTGCATGTATTTCTGATTTGGACGCTGCTTGTAGATGTTCCGAGACGTATTTTCGAATGATTATGCAGACAAACTAAAATTGCCTCGTGAAACGTCACATGATATAGATAAATGCGTGAAATGTTGTTACAAGACTCCATCAAAATAACCTTTCACCCAAATTTTTTATGAAGCAATTAACTTGCTTGGTTGAGTGACATACAAACTACACCAGTGTCTCCGAAATTTTCTAGCAAACTCTAATTCGACAGGAGTCTACAATATAAATATTAAATCTGTGTGCCAAATTTTACCCATCTAGCTCTCTTCATTTTGTAGTTATCTTGTTAACCGATATTCGGACAGCCGGACAAAGATTTACTCTAAATGGACTTCGCTTTAAATTTGAGCAAAATCTGTAAGTCTAGTGTAAAGAAAATATACTAAATTTCATCCGTCTAGTGTGAAGCGTTTTTACATTACATTTGTCACAGATGGACAGGAAGACATAATGCTAAAAATGCGCTTAGCAAACACAGGAAGATCTAAAATGCAGAGATTTGTCAAAATTTCAAGTTCGAATATTTTGATGATTGCAATTTTTTTTTTATACTTCGTATGCAAGAAGATGAAATATAAGTAACTTAAGGGTACCCCGAGTACTCGAGATCCCCCCCCCCCCCCACCTGGTATTTTGAAGAATTCAATTTTGTGTCTTTCATTAATTATGAAGAACGTGCAGTTGGATTTATACAAATCAAATGTTTTAATTACTTTTGCAACATTGTTTTTATAACATTCCTAATTAATTATTATTCACAAACATTACATTATATTATTTTATAATCCTAAAAAAGAAGTGTTTATTATAGCGTTACAAAATGGCCATTCCTATTATCAAATATGATTTAGTCAGTGTTAAGAAAAGTTTATTTTTTTCACTATTTTGTTTAAAATTACTTTTGACCTCAAGTTGTGTGTTTTTTTATACATGATATACTGAAATCGATATTTTAGAAAATGATTTGCAATTAACTGTTTTGCTTTCCGCTTTTTGCTTTTATTTTCGTCAAACTTTGCTACTTAAAACTGCTTAGATAAAGATTAAATTAAAATATCGATTAAAAATTTTTGGTTGCGAATATATGAAGCAAAAAGGCACCCTCCTTTTAAGCCTACTAGGGACAATGGCTAAGGGCCTCTAGAAAGCTTAATTGGACCCTCGTAAAATGTTAAATTACTTTTCTTAGGTAGAGAGTCCTATCATTAAACATGCAGAAAGGATTTTGGAGGGAAATAGGAAAGAAAAGGTAGTAAATATTAAAGAAAGGTATTCTACCAAGAAATAAACAAAGTCAATAACAACAGTAAATTGATATCTCAATTTTTTAAATAAAGATTAAATAATTAAATCCTCTTTTTTTTTTTTCTTTCTTTCTAATCCGATTAAGGAAGCTTCTTGGGCTAGAACAACCTCTCGAGTATATCTTAAAAGACTCAATAAAAGATTCGAATCTTTTCCTCTGCCCCTCTACCCCCTCCAACGCATTTGGACGCGTTGATTGAAAGCCCCAATAAAAGACGATCGGGGAAAATGGGCTTCGAACGAGGGCTGCATTACAGGGGCGCAGGCAATAGACTGGCCGAGGCTCTGTTATTAACACTACACGAGAAACTATTTATCTCTTCTGTGGAATGCAGCCCCGGTCTTGTTTCCTGAGTATCCACTTTTCACTGGGTGGCACCAACGCAGCCCCTGCCTAAAGGAATGGACAGGTTGTTGGAATGGTGTAGAAGTACGATGCGCCCCATTAAGGGCTGAATGGTTCAAGATGAAACTATTTAGCAAAGGGAAGGAAAAGGGTTGGAAAAAAATATACTGGAATTCTTTCATGAGTCGGTTGTTGAATGTTGTTCTTGAAAGGTTAACTGAACAAAATGCAGTACAGGCCTGTAGTATGTAATAACCTAAGATATAGTGCAAATTGAAAAACCATTTTGCGTTCTTCAAACCCTCTGGGATAGTGGGTCGGGGGTGCGGCTCTATTGTGAGGTGAGAGGCTTGAAAAAATCCATGAAAACTAATTATTGGAAGCAATTAAATAATTAGATTACAATACCCTAACCGCCTTAAAAACAGACCAAAAACCATAACCTAAAAAAATATTCTCTTAACAAATAAAAGAATGTTTTATAGGTTATATAGGTTTCATAGCTATAGTTTTAAAGAATAGATATTGTTTTAAAATTGACAAAGAGTTACGATTGAGAGTTACAGCCTATTATGTAGTGGTATAAGAGCAATCATTATCATCCGTCCTTGTCAACAATGTTCTAGACTGCAGTTTAAATTGATTTGAAAGAAATGTTTTTTTTTCGTGCTTTTATGTCTTTCTATTAAAGATAATCAACTATTAAAAGTAAAACTAATTGTTAATTATATATAAAAATACTTAATTTTGAACGGCCATTGTCATTCCATGAAATATCAATTTAAGTTGAAAGATTGCTTGCAAATGATCATCGCTGCATTTCACAACATTTCGATCTTGAATTCAAATAACTTAAAGCTTTAATTACTAAGTTATTTCGAGCTTTGAAATAAGGAAACGAGCTTAAATGCAGAGATTCAGCGTATCTCTGTTCATAAAATATTCCAAGTTTACTCTCTCTTTTTATAAAGGGAAGAAGAAATAAAGAAAGAAAAGAAGTTGATTTATTTTTCTGAAAAGAAAAAAAACTTTTTTTAGCTAAGAAATTAAACGAAATTTGGCGGTTTTCCATGATAAATCCCGGAATTTAGAAATTTGTCGTTTTATTAACACTAATTTAGTTGCCTAACACAATTTTTTTTTGAAATTTGGTCATTTAAAATTTTTTTTATTCATTTACAACAATTGATTTCATTGAAATTCAAATAATTTTCATTGTTCCGTCAAAAATTTAATCAGGCGATTTTCTTCTATTGTTGAATCTTTAGGAAGAAAAATGAATTACATAAAAAAAATGAATTGCATGAATTAAAATACATGGGAAAAACGACAAAGTAGTTCGAAAGTTACGATATACACGAATTGTATAGCAACATTTTTTAATTATGCTATGATGTCATGAGATTCATCTTCATTTCAATGGCTCATATGTGCACAATGAATAGAACTGATGTAAGACTACTAAACTGATACGGTTTAAATAAGACAGTTTACTGCATGGAAATGGATGATGAGACCATGAACTTAATTTAATGCCCAAAAGATTTAACTGAATTGAAATAAGATCAATATTCCCTACGAATTAACTGATCGTCAAAGCCGACTAGTATATTTATAAGAAACAAAATTAAATAGATATTAACTGTTTAAAGTTATGGAATTTATCATGAAAAAAGAAAGAAAAAAAATCAATAAAAGTTACTTGAAGAAAGGTGAGATGAAAAATCGTGCTTTACCCTCTCCCTTGGTGAAAAAAAAAAAAAAAAGTCAAAGCGGTAAGTTGAAATACCAAAACACTGGGGACACTTCTATTATTTAAATACTGTGAGCAATTCTTAAAGCTGTGAATAACACCTCTCATATTTCATATTTTCTTTGCAAGTTATGAAAAGTATATTTTCCCACGTTAAACCCTTTCCCATACTTCAAAAAAATGTAAGCTTCAATGGAAAAATGTTTGACATTCCACTTTTTCACATTTTTACCTCGAAAAACCATCCCTGAACAAACGCCCACAAACTGACAGACCAAAAAACATAATTATAGAGTAGGACTTTTCAATTCGGAAATATTGACAGGGATGTCCAGTCAGTGCTGATACCCTCCTCCAGGAGCTACCCGTTAAAATAGCTTCCGATAGGGATAGTTTGCTCACTTTTTACTTACTGTACACCTAGAAAGCTCAGGTATAATGAGGGAACCGGGGTGGTGGTCAGTGGACGATTTTTTTTCTCACCCCTCCTATTCCTTTGTGGAACTGTCAAAGAGAGGGCTCTTCATTATGGCCTAGAGTATTTATCACAGAATAACGCCACAACTTTTCTTCATGATAAAGATAGTAATAGGAAGGATTCTTTAAGAAAAAAACTGGGGGAGGAAGAAGGGGTTAGAGTCCAAGAGAAAGGGTTGAGGTATTTTTCAGTTGGAAAGAAAGGGTTAAGAGATAAAAATGGGTTTTTACATGCACCTGGTGTTGCCATTCCATTTTTTTAGGTCATAAAAAATGAAAGGGTGGAAAGTGATTTATGTCATTTGTTTATTTTTTCTGTCAATGTCAAACAATTTACAAAATTGTTTTTGAAACTCTTTTTAGAACTATTTTTAACCATTGGATATTCAGAATCTTTAGCATTTTAGTTTTCATTCCCACAACCATTTCATTTCAACAAGGAAAAGGAACCTTTTTGTTTACAAATATAATACAAGATTAATAAACATGATTGATGACACATTTCCGCGGCACGTAGAAGGCAGCGTTTTGGAATCGAATTTTATTGTTTTTGAGAGCGATTTATTTCATTTTCAATATTTCAATAGTGTCAAGTGCGCTTTTTGTATAAATGCATTCATTTTTATTTATCATGTGTGTTCTTTTTTATTTATTTATTTTCGAATGTCTATGTTTGACACAATTCATTATTTTTTAAAATTCGGTGTTTTTTTTGTTTTTGTTTTTTTTTCCAAGCCTGTGTCATGTTTGCAGAAATAAGTAAAAACTCAAGAAACAAAAAATTTTTTAAGGAAGAAAAATATGAAATATATAAAAATCTATTATTGTAATTAAAAAAAAAACGGTTTTTCACTCTTTTAAAGTAAAAAAAGTAGAAAAAAAAAAGCCTAACATAATATGAACATTAGAAAGCTGGAATCCCTAGTATATCTGAAATTAGTGGGAATTTTCACCTCAACGGCTGAATCATATTATTTACACGAATAAGGTATAAATTACTGAATTAGGTGGTAACCATGGTAACAGTCTATTTTATGTCCATGGTTACTAACAGTGGAAATTAGGTTAGTATAATAATATTTAATGCTTTTATAAAATAAAATTACAAATATATTTTCTATTAGAACAATCTACATTTATTAATGACTTTTCTTTAATTAAATATGTGTTACATTTGTTGCTTAATTATTAGATAAAAGTGGTACTTGGATCATGATAATAATGCTTTAAATATGCAACCGATTCAACTAAGAAAAATGAAACATAACATAAAATTGAGTAGAGAATATAATAAATTAAAAAATTAAAATGAAATCTAGGATCGCAAATTTCAAGTTATCATATGAAAATATTATTATTTTTAAGTCATTATTTGTCTTAATTCATTTAAGTCATTAACCGGTTTAAACCGGTTTGAAACAATCACGAGACCTCTCTATCGGTCTCTATCCCCCCCTTTCTCTTTATATATATATGTAATAAATTCGCATCCTGTCGGCTTTTTAATATGTAACATTATTTGTTGTGTAAAGCAGGATGCAGTTTGAAGACAATGAAGAGACTTTATCTTTTTAAATTCTTTTTAATCCATCGGGAAAGCATAATTATTTACAAGCAGAGACGCGGACAAGACGTCCGCCGCAGCGCGTTGCAAAAGCAGAAGTAGGGAAGAAGCGCGAAATAAATTATCCCTCGCCTTATATAACCTTAGATTTTGATAGGGAAAATATTTCTTCATTGTGCTAATATATTAATAAGATTCTGATAGGGATTTCTGACACATGTCAATCACATGTAAGGGAAACACAGGGATCTTTTAAGAAAGAATGTGCTTGCTGGACAATTTTACCCTTTCACGCCGAGCGTGTGAAAGTATCGGCGTTTAGCTGACTAAGCAATTTTATAAAGCTTCTCTTGAATTAATTAAGTAGAGAAAGCGGAATTGGATCAAAAATTAAGAGAATTTTTTAGAATGACGTTACTAGGAGCTAAATTAAGATAAAATCTTGGAAATTAATTAAATTGAAATTAAAAGTTTAATATATATATATATATATATATATATATATATATATATATATATATATATATGTGTGTGTGTGTGTGTGTGTGTGTGTGTGTGTGTGTGTGTGTGTGTGTGTGTGTGTTATGATAATTTTTTTAAAATTTCATTTTCAATTTTTCTAGCTGGCAAACAAAGTTTTGGAGCTCGACCGATTTTGAGATGAAATAACAACTATGATGTCATTGTTCTAAGTCAAGCTTTTAAAAACGCATCTGCTATCAAAGAAGCATACATAATAATAAAGCAATAGTGGTAAAAGCAGGTCAACCTTTTAAAAACGCATCTTCTTTTAATGAAGCATACATAACAATAATGCAATACTTGTAAAAGCAGGTAAAAAAATATATGCGATTAAAAGATGATAATGAAAATTGTCATTTAGGCTTTATTCATTGCCTACGCGATTTCGAGCTTCAAAACCCCCTAAACAAAAGAACATCATGTTCTCACATGATAAAAAAGAAAGGGGAAAAATAAATAAATTTTAGTGCATATTCTTTGTTGTATTACATTCGTCAATAGAAAATTAAGAAAAAGAAAGATTAAAATTATTATCGCATTGAAAACAAATTTATTTTTAGATGTTAATAGGAAATCAGAAGACAGTATTTTTGAGTATGCGCTTGTCAGCTTTCTATAAGACAGACCATTAGTATTATATATATATATATATATATTATTCACAATAAAAACCAGTAGAATGTCACCCTTTTGTCGACTTTATCGTATAATTACATAACATGTACATTTTATGCTTTGTACTATAATGCAAATACATGTGCTCACAATTTCTTCTTTTTTTTCAATCAACTTATATCCAAGATAAGAAACTGGTTTCTACTTTTAATGGCAAAATCACAAGCGATTTTTATTTTTATTTAGCTGGTGGTGTTTTGGAATAGAATGTACACTGCAACCTCTCAAATAATTTGACCGACGATCTACTCTCAAAATTTAACATACATCTGTAATTTTAGTATTAAAATCTTAAGTTGAATATTACTGTTACACCCTTTTGCCTTTTTGAGGTATTATATTCACTTCCGTACGGAAGTGCAAGAAGATATAATACCACTTCATGCTCCTGTGACAATAGCCTTTTCCGTTATTTAAACGGGAAGTGAAGAAGAGACATCAGAAGACGCTTCTCATTTATCTATTGTTCTGAACGTCACCCTATCAGGCCTTTCATTGATACTCATTGACAAAATCTGACAGGGGAGGTTTTTTTTTTTTTTTTTTTTTTTTTTTTTTTTTCCTTTATATGTATTTGACAAAGTTGGGTCCATCAAGCTGGGCCTTTTGAAAATTCAGTGCAAAAAACATAACAATTAAGAAGTGGCAATAATATAAAACTAGAAACTATAGGGCATAAGTATATTGCCTTGACATTCAATCTGGTTGTGTGAATTCGAGACAAAATATGTTATACAATTATAACACACTAACAAAATTAATTTACAATTACGATAATACAGCAAAACAAAGACAAAAGTGAAAAGCCATACTGTACAAATCAGCCAACGTTATTAAAAAAGCTGAGTGCATATTTTGAACGCATTTCTTCGAACGAATGAAATGAAAAATTGAGGTTGAACTAAAAGTTGGTAACAAGCTCACATACCAAATTTATAAACGTTGTTTAAACAGGAATTTTAAAAGGAATTTAACGTTCATGAAAGTTATTTCAGTTTCTCTTCTAATAAGTTTAGAGATAAACAGCGATTCTAAGAAAGAGAGAAAGAAGAAAAGAAAAGAAACAGAAAAGGGTTGCTGCAATTTTATTAACTATATTCTATATATATATATTAGATAGAGAAAATAAAATTAGATACAAAAAAAGTTTTCTGAAATTTTTTACTATTTCTTGTAAAACTATAAAGATTCGTCGATTTTAAACAGGGATTATGAACATAAAATATTACCACAAAATTTTTCTGCTCAAGGTTCTTTACCAAACAAAGAAAAAAACCTACAGTTCTACAGTTCATTTTTCTATTCCTTTTATGCCACCGTTAAGAATATATAAATTGAATAACAAAATAAGCTGAATTAACTTAATGATAAATAAAAAGAAAATTATATATTCTTAAAATATATTTATTATTATTATTATTATTTATTATTTATTATTATTAAATATATTTATTTAGAAAAAGTTAGCATCCCTCAGGCAACTTGCCAAATATTGATTCCATACTAGGGAAAACTATTTCCATTGATATAATCCTATTCAGTGACTGAAAATTTGCAATGTAGGAGAAACAGGTCCAGGGCTGATTGAAGTCGTATCAGCAACTACCTTGCGATAGAAAAGATGGCACAGTATTTTACTCTGTGTTGTGGCTATCATAAATCATATTTAATGAAAATTATCATTATGTCGTAGTAAGTATTTAGCAGTGAAATGGTGACAAAAAAGAAAAAGTATAACTTTAATTAACAACAAATGTGTTTAAAACAATATTATTTGTTAATTACACTTTTAGACACAGTTTGTGGCGACACTAATAAATAGAAATAAGGCGTCCAGCAATACCAGATTAATCAAAAATGCGAGACCGAGCGTGAATCTGGCGATTTGAAAAGAAAAGCTGATCTTGAAGCTGCTACGTTGGTGCTAAAACGTGAAAACTCGAAACAATATTTAGATATGCACAGAGAATGTTCTCATTGTGGGGCCTTGAGTTTTGAATCAGAAGTAAGCTAATCGGAAATTGTATGTTCTCATCATGGAAGGATTTGGCTTCCAGCATTGAAAGACAGGTCAGTTGAGTTTAAAAACTTGCTAGGCTGAAATGCCTACGGTATTGGACAACATCGGAATTGGCTAGCGAAAGCAAGCAGGGAGTAAAGCCTCCTAGGAATAACAATTAAATAAAAATTTTCCACCGTTTCAAACTGGCCGAAAAATTTGGACTAAGAACTAGACTCTAGAATTTGGGCTAAGAATTAGAAATGATTTTTTAGTTTCGAAACTAACATTTCTGAGAATTGTTTAACACGTATCAAGTTAGCATGCATGCATGCACTCCAATATTTAGTGTGCCAGAAAGAAAAAAAAAAAAAAAAAAAAAAAAAAAAAAATCGACCACCTCAGAACAAAAATTCAAAACATTGTGTTCGTTTTGTTATACTGTTCTGCTATAAGGTTCGCCATACTGCGATGATAATAAGACAAACAATATTATTTAAAAAAAAATACGGCCTTGAAAAGATTCCGACAAGCAAGGGAGGAAAAAAAATCTTAACCATGATCTACAGGTAAAAAAGGAGAAAATAAATAAATAAAAACTTAGAACTCTTAATGGTGTCTGCGTATTTTACATTCCACAAAGTCGCCTTCCATGAAGATTTATCCACGCTCCCACGTAATGCCTGCAGGGCTTACGTGAAGTGGAGCAAGGGTTGACGTCAAAGGGGTTTGAAAGGGACGGGGTAAGCAGGAGAATCCTTTTGTAATTCTCTTCACCTCATTATTCTAACGTTCTGAGAAAAGCCAACTGATAGTCTTGACACCCTTCCCTAAAGAACTAACTCCTCCCTTTCTACCTTTCAGATGCCGCAAAAAACCCGAGTAAATAAATGGCTCCTACTGTCCAGTGGCCAGCTGACTCATTGCCTAATGGGCATTTTGTTACACCAAATTTTCTCTCCAACAGAGTACGTTTTTTAGAGAGGGGTAAAAAACAGTTCCCAGGTGTCTCTGACAATGACCGAAGGCCCGCAAGTTGGGTGAACGTGGTGCAACTATTGTCCATCCTTTTTTTAGCTTCCTGTTCTCACAAAGACTGTCTGGACCTTGCATCAAGTAGCCGCTAAGTGAAAGAAATGGACATCACTATTGATGTGGGAATTTCGACATATTTTTACGTAGTGTTTATCGTGTCCATTATCTGAAGTCAAGGGCAGCTTTCCGGGTCACTTAAACTCATCACTTTCTGTCGAACCTTAATGGTAAGTAGCATTTGTTCTCGCAGAAAATGTAAGAAAACACTGAAAGACACTCATTGTTCTCAACTCAAGCAGCATGGGAAACTTCTAGATTGGGCACTCAGTTCGACTAATGATTTAAAAACAGATTCAGATTCAGAGTTATGTTTACAATTTTATATTCTACCAGTTGATTTTCCTGCCGTTGCCTAGGATTAAAATACTTCTAATATTTTTAATATAAAAATTACTTTGGTATAAAATATTAATGGACAAAATCCTTTTATTTTATTGATATTTTATTTAAAATGAGAATATCGTTTGAACAGACGATTTTTAAAAACCATTAATAGCAAATTTTCTTCTTTTCAATAAACCAAATAAATAATTGTTATGAATTGTTAATAATCTGCTTTTACATTAAGTACTCGTCCAGAATTTTATTAATGTATTCTGACTGTATTTTTTTTTAATTTAAAAACTACTTTTGTATAAAATATAAGAGACAAAATCTTTTTATCGCGAGATACATCGCTTAATTAAAAGTAGAATATTCTTTGAGCAGACGATTTTTAAAAACCATTAATAGCAAAATTTCTTTTTTTCAATAAACCAAATAAATAATTTTTATAAGTCGTACATCTTTTACATACACACCTTTACAAATACATCTTTTAATTATAATGAGAATACGTTTGAACAGACGATTTTGAAAAACCATTAATATAATTTTTTTTTCTTTTCAATAAGCCTAATCAATAATTATTATAAATTCTTAATAACCTGCTTTTACGTTTAATATTCTTCCAGAATTTTACTAATGTGTTGTGATTGTAATTTTTTAATATAAAAATGACTTTTGTATAACAAATGAACGGACAAAATTCTTTTATCGTGAGATACATTTTTAATTAAAATGAGAATGTCATTCAAACTGACGATTTTTAAAAATCATTAATAGCAAATTTTCTTCTTATCAATAAGCCAAATCAATAATTGTTATAAATTATTAATCGCCTGCTTTTACATTTAATATTCTTCCAGAATTCTACTAATGTGTAGTGACTGTAATTTTTTAATATAAAAATTATTTTTTATAAAATATTAATAGACAAAATCCTTTTATTGTGAGATACATCTTTTATTTAAAATGAGAATATCATGTGAACAGACGATTTTTAAAAACCATTAATAGCAAATCTTTTCTTTTCAATAAAAATAAATAAATAATTGTTACAAATCGTTAATCATCTGCTTCTACATTTAGTATTCCTTCAGAATTCTACAAATGTGTTCTGAAAGTAATTTTTAATGTAAAAACTACATTTGTGTAAAATATAATGGATAAAATCTTTTTATTGTCAGATAAATTTTTTAATTAATATAAGAATATATATTATACCGATAATTAAAAAAATGGGCAGCTCATTTTCCATTTATCACTAAGATAAATCAATAATTATTCCAATTTGTTAATCCTCTGCTTCTAGAATTCTACTATTGTATTTTGGCAATAACTCTTCCCTTGTATTCTTGTTCTGCAACAATAATATTTTAAAAATAAAATAGAAATAAAATGAATAGTAATGGAAAGTTTTTAGTAATGGAAGTAATTTAGTAATAGTTTTTAATAATGGAAAAATATGTGACAAAATAATAATTAAATATGTGACAAAATAATAATTAAATATGTGACAAAATAATAAAAACGATTTCTATAAAGCTGATAAAAATTATAAAAAAAAAAAATAAAAAAATAAAAAAAAACCTTAGCGAGGGAATATTGCGGACAGATAAGTTCAAACAATGGGTGCCTTCTGTAAGATTTAAATATATATTGGATATGATAGCTTCCATTTCCGAGAGCTGAAATATAAAATAGATGTCGCGTCTTTCCAAGTAACACCCACTGAACGCTAAAAATAGACCGCTTGTTTCAGGATAACTTAAACCAAAGCAAAAAAAGTATGGTGCGCATGTGGGTTTGTGCGGAAAGTAACATGAATAGTTATTTCTTTTTCTTTCTTACTTTTATACTTCCTTTTTACTAAATATAAAGAAAGTATTGCAATCGTCCAAAAGTTCGAATTCGAGATTTCGACGAATTCGTATTTCAAATTTCCAACAGAGATTCAGGGTCCAAGAAACATGTTTGGCATAATACCTGTCTGTGAAAGACAGAAGCGTTTTGAGCTAGACGGCTGAAATTTGGAATAAGGAATTACGACCAGATTTGTAAATTTCTGTAGAATTCCAAACGAAATTCATTCACAAGAATACTGTCTGTATGACTGTTCGTATACTAACGAATTCCATAACAACAAAACTCCAAGAGCTGGGAAGAAAAAATTTGGAATTATCTGGAATATAATTACTTATTAAATTTTGAATTAAAAGGATGAATTTCTTAAGGGATTGACCGTCTCTCAGCCTGTATTTTCAAATGCATGTAAATACTATTAATAGTTTCTCCCATATGTTTAAGTGCAACAAATTTTGGATTGGCAATTATTATGATATACTAAACAAATCTTAGGTATCAGTTGGTATTTGCCAATAATCAAGTATAGTCTTTATAATATTATTTATTCACGTTTTTTGATAAAAGATTTATGAAAACGGAAGATAGTTGTTTCAGCTAACTTTTCCTATAATTTACGACACCTTATCCAGAACCAGTGGATTTGCTAATTTAAATCCATTTGTAACAAATGGCAAAATGCTTATACAAAAAAGTCGTTATGGCAAAGTTTATGGAAAAAAGATAATCAGAATGCCATACTGCCATAAAAATAGATCAATAAAGTTTTAAAAAGATGGTATAAGATTACGCCTGTAGATTTGCTTGAATTTAATTTCGTCAATTTCCTGTTTTCAGGTTATTTCTTGATGTAGAAATATTAAGTATTAATTGCTATTTGACAATAAACTAGTATCGTTTTTTCTAATATTATTTATTCACGTCTGTTAATAAAAATTTATGATCATTAGAAAATAGTTGTTTCAGCTAACCTATTCCATAACTTACTGACCTTTATAGAAAACCAATGAATTTGCAAATTAACCCAGCTTATGGCAAACTGCTTACTCACAAAGGTCGTATGGCAAAGTTAATGGAAAAGGTGGTAAGAATACTATGCTGTCCTAAACGTAGATCAATCAAGTTTTAGAAAGATAGTGTAAGTTTACACTGGTAAGTGTGTTTGAATTTATTTACATTAATGATCCATTCTCAAGTTATTTCTCGATGTACCTCGTTATTTTAAGCTGTAGTGAAGTGATGAAGATGACACCTAAACCGGTATTCCAGTGTCTAGATTTCCAATCAATATTAATGTGAAGACGTTTAACTCAGAACATTAGATTTAACAGGCCCAATTTCATGGTCATGGTAAATCTTCTAAGATTCAGGTCACGAGCACTTGATCCTGAAGCCGAAGCTAGACCACTGGCTTATAAAAGTAATAAAAAATCCGAGAAAAGTTTAAAGCAACATGAAGATGTTTGAATAGAGATAGTAGTATAACAAGCATTATAACCAAATGCATAGTAAATCTTTTTAATTATCTAGTAAACGTTAAACTGTATATATTATTTCAAGGCATGGAAAAGCAAATCTTAAAGATTTTTTCTTTTCATAAATGAGAATGACAAACTTTATCTGCAGCCGTTTATCGAAACATGTTAGATAAAAGCCATCTGTCAACGATATCATCAATATCGTCTGACATAGAACATTGGAGCAAAGGAAAAACAAACAAACAAATAAAACAAGACCCATCCTCCATTTAAAACAAATACCTCTAAACACTTTTTTTTATTCCTCCACTGACGTATGCCTTTTTTTCTACCATGCTATTTCCACCCCCCACCCCCAAAAATTGCAACCAATAAAAAAATAAAAATGATCTCCTGTATCATTACAAATCGGAAGCCCAATGATATGAAGTGAGGGAAGCTGATTCTTTCGTTCAATCCTTCCATTTTTTCCCCCTTTTCCTTTTTTTTTACGTCAGCCCTCCTTCCACCCCCACCCCCGATCGGTGGGAGGCGGGTGGGTCGATTCTTCCTCGTTGTTCTCAGTTGACACCGGAGTAAATTGCTTTCTGTGCACGAATGTCACTGATATGACTGCCATATTGTATTTCCTTGTCCGTAGCGGCATTCTTGGACAATCTTCGGCCCTTCCATCATTGGGGGCGGCTTGATGGGGGCGACCACAAAGTGAAAAGGAACGAGGTGGACGTCTTGTTCGAAATAAAGTGAGAAGTGCGGTGGGATACGCGTTCCAAGAATCAAGCTGCGGATTTCTTCGAAGTTAGCTCGTGGATGGAACGTGTTTGAGAATTTAGTACAGTGAAACTTAGTTGACTCTTTGAAGGCCCCCCCCCCCAAAAAAATGATGTCCTCAACAATTAGAATCAAGAAAAATAGAACGGGAAACATTTTTAATAAAAAAATGATAGTAAAAATTTGTTGTTAATAGTATTTAATAAATAATACATAAATGATAAATAAATAATAAGTGATATTTAAAATGATATTTATATATTTATATAAATTTAATTTTTAAATTCATATTTATAATTAAAAATAGTGGTTTCAATACATAAGCAATTTTTCTAAACAAGACTGTATATAACAGTATAATTGAGTTAATTGTACGGCAATATTTGAAAATACATTGAAAGTTTACATCTAATAAATTTAAAACATTTTAAAAAGTGAATTTTTAAAATATTTTTAACTAAATATTTTAAGCATAAAATAATAAAACAAGTTACTTGCTAAATATTTTAAGCAAGTTATAAAGTTATCGAATGGATTATAATCCATTCCAAATTATTTTTTTAAAGACAATGAGGACATAAAGTACAAATGCGTTTAATTAACGAAAATAACTCTGAAATAATCAGTTTTTTACAATTTTTACTTCGATCAAAATTACTCTATTAACCAAAATTGACTCAAATTATACGCTATATTTTATTATCTTAACTGCGAAATTACAGAAATCAGAGAAAGGTTATCGACGAACTGGAGCTAAAAGCGTTCGAATCAACTAATTTCAGCTGAATTTTTAAAATTGCAAGGTAACATTAAATTAAGTCATTCAAAAGCTATTATAACAGTAACAGTCGAAATTAAGGAATCAATCAAAATGAATTCGAATTATTGGCGATAGTTAATTTAATTGGCGATATTTTCTTTTAGACGCCAACAGTGAAACCCTAGAGATTAGAATATATATATATATATACTGAAATTAAAAATGATCGAATCAACCAAGTTTTGCTGCATTTTTACAACTTGGATTATACAATTAAATCATTCAAAAATATTATAATTGTAACGAATTTTTTATGAGTTTTCTTTTTGATGAAATATATACCCATATTTCAATAGTTCTTTCATCTTTTAGTTACGTTATCTGTTAAATATACGAATAAATAGGAAATATAGTTCAATATTAATATGTGTGTAGATTGCACTTTATAAGAAAAGTTCTTGCTTTTTTAATGATTTTGTATAAAAGGACTTTATATAAAATTTTTGAAACTTTTAAACAAGAAGGTAATTTAGAATAATGATTATTTTGGTATAAAATATAGTCTTTTTTTTTTAGTGGTTCATTTTGAAGACACTGAAATTTAATTTTGGAGAGAAATGCGCAAAGACGTGGAGAAGATATTAAGTGCTTATCATGGTTTAAAAAAATTCAGGATCCAAAAAAGGAAAACAAAGACTTTTGAGAACAAAAATTAAATCAATTTCAATTTTCTATTGATTCGTTTCAAAATAATGCTTACTTTAAAGGATATAAGAATTAAAATCAATAAAGCATCAGAAAAATTGCAATTTTAATTAAAGTAAGTATTCTAAACAGTTATTCATTTGATGAAACACTTGAACTACTATGAGATACTTTGGAAATATAGCTTCCTCTAATTAAAAAAATATGAGAAATATTTCTTTGTAACTAACTTCTTTCTTAATTTTTAAAAAATGAATCAAATGCTGGAAATATGAAACATTAACTATATTCATTTTAATTTCTTAAAGAATTATTTCAATTAACGCAAAATATAAAACTAACTAATATTCAGGGGAAAAAAAAAACTGTTAGAATGCCAAATTGACCTGAACAGATATTAAAGTATTAGAATTTCAAAACTGGTAGCTTGCTGGTTTGGTAAATCAGTAATTATTATTATTGTAAGAAAAATGAAAGAAGTCCCTCTCCAGTTTCTTTCAATTGCAGATTGGCTTTTACTTTTAATGAATGCTTTAATTTCCTTTTAGATAAACTCTCTTTTGAACGATTATCTCAAAGTAGTTTATTTACTGGAAACTGAAATTGAAACTACAGTAAAATAAACTACAGACATGCTTTTTTTTTATTTTTCAATAATTTGGTTTAATGTAAAGTATAATTAAAGTATAATTTTAACATTGTGATAACATATGAGAGAAAATAATTACTTTTAATTCGAAAACAACCCCTGCCATTAAAAATTCAACGGAATTTTGTAGTCATATCTTATTTTTTAAAAAATCACTCTGTTTCATTTGATACGACTATAAAACATAAATTTAATTAGATCAGTTTACTGTAAATTAAAAAGTATATTTATTACGAAATAAAAGCGGAAATGAAAATCTATACAATGAAATTAAAAGCATGCTATTGAATGCTTTGCTGGATCGATTTGAATTCTATCCTAGCATATAAAAACCTTATTATTGTCTGTATATCCAACTAAATTAAAACTATTCTTGAAATTAAAGAAAAAGTTGTGCGAAAATGGTATTGATATCATTAAAAGGGTAATTTTTTTAAAATTTTAAATAATATAAAATCCATTTTTATAAGATGATTGTATTGGAAATTATTAACATCAACTTCCGTTTTCAAGTCATAGAGATTAGTGTTCTGGCGATGGTTAAGGCTATTTTTGTTATCGATTAAACTTTTTGATAGAAATCTATTTCTTATTTCTTTTACATTTTCTTTCTTTTGACTGAATGAAATTTTTGGTGTCATGGAGAACCCTCTCTAGAACATATCTAATACCATTTTGCAGTTTCACTAATTAGCTAAGCGAAGTATTCAATTCAATGCACCATCAAAAACATTAAATGAAGCCGTCTGAAATTCGCACGATGGTTTCTTCTATGCGATGTGCGTTAGCGATTTATATATAGATGGGAAAAAAAAAAAAAAAATTGTATGGTTAATATTATATTTTGAAGATATACCAATTTTTCGCTAATACATTAAATCATGATTCATATATCTTTTAAAGGTCTTACATAAAAATTGCGCATAGATAAAAAGGTCTATAAACGAAATTCTGGTAAATAACTTTCAAAATCTAAATTAATTCTATTGTTGAAAATTCATTTTAGAATATTTGTTTTAAATTTATTTTTAAAGATTATACAATTTTAAAAATTTACAACACAGTATTGAAAAAAAAAAATTAAATGTTTGTCATAAAAGAAAGAAAGTCATACTTTAATTCTTTAATTATTTATTTCTTATTTTATATCATTTATGTTAATGAAAGTAGGCGTTTAATTAAAATTATTTTTAACCATGATCCAGTTCACTGATCGTCTACATTTATAAAGAAGAGCATGATTTATCGAATTAAATTTATTAAGTGTTTTAACAAGAAAAATAAGTTCGAAAGGTTTCTTGTAGATTCCATACTAAAGTCCATTTTTAAAGAAAAGTAAAAAACCTTCAGAAATCGGGCCGGTTAGAAAATGGTTGGGTTTAGTACAAAGTTGATTTGCTGGATCATAAAATATATTTCGTACAAAATAATGCTCTATTACAATTTGCTATATCTTACAATAAAGATGCACATTAAAGTTTTATAAAGCAACTAAATTTGTAAAGATTTACAATATCTCTTTACAAACTTCTACAATAAAGGTTTAAGGAATAAATAAAAATGTTAGGTCATAAAATTTTTTTTCTAACGTTAACATTTTAGTTGCATAAATATTTAATAAAAGGCCAGATGGCAAATATATTTGCTTTATATTAATACTAATACATATTTTCTAAAATAACTAGGACGAAATTAATCAAATTTTGCACACTTATTATATAAGATATTAGAAAAAAATATTGCCAATTTTTTAAAACAAATATTAATTAAGCATTCAGTTAGTTAGAAATTAACAAAAGTTTTGTCTTTTTATACTTTGAACTATATTTTTACTATTTTATATGTTTATATATTTCCCCTTTATTATAATAAACTTCATTGCCAATGCTTATAGTAGCTTTAAAGTACTGATTAAAAATTTTGAAACTAAATTTAACACAATCGCTCAAATGAAGACAGCCTTTCTTATATTTCAACATTTGTAAAGAAAAAAAAAAGAAAAGAAAAAAGGCTATATCGATATAATGAATATTTAAAACTCTGGGAAAAAATTAGCTATTGGCTGTTTTTAAAAGTCGTTTGGTAAAATTGTTATTTAAATAAAAGCAGACGATAAAAAGATTTTATGTGTTATAATATTTAAACAAAGTAGTTTTTATGTTAAAAATATTATACATGAAAGGAATTTAATCTCAAGAAACAGTAGACATATTTGACTTTATAAAATACAATTTAGTACGCGAATTATTAGGTAAAGATTACAATATATTTTTATTTTATTTCCATAATAGAAAACTTGAACTACTTGATTAATAACAGATCCATTGATAAATTCATAATTTAGGTTTTTGGCAATAAGATGATTTTTAATAAATAAGATGTTTAAAAATCTAAATCGCTCTAGATTTAAGGCAAAATCTCATTTTTTTATTTTTATAAATTTTAATATTGGGTAAAAAATAGTAATTTGCAAAAATCAATATAATTTTCAAAACAGTAAAAAAATTTTAATATAATTCAAATAAATAAATGTTTTGATAATGCAATTCTGGAGGTCAAAACTCGATTTCAAATTTTGATTTCATTAAATGTATCAATACAATCAATATCGTTTTTGAAAAATCCCTTTTAATTCTTTTCAAAAATTTGAGAATATTGTTTTCTTTTAGTTTGTAAGCATTATACAAATTATGTGAAGATATTTGTAGAAAAATTAGAATCTTTTATTTAAAAGAAATATTTTTATTTTCAATCAGGATTAGAAATATATTGTATGCAAGCGTAGTGACACTCAAAGAATCCAACTTCGCTTAGGATTAAGAGCTATGAAATGCGCTCTAAATGCCTGATAATATTCAAATATATATACATTAGGTTAAGAAAGAATTCTCCCATTTTGCAAAATCAATAAATGACGTGGAACCTTCAGAAATGTGGGAACTTGTGCACTTCTAGTGTTTACATCCGTCTTATGGGGTCAATCCTGTTGTATCATAACTAGTATGAAATTGAACAGGTTGTGTGGCAGACAAAAAACACTCAGTAGCTGAACTTGTTTCAGAAAATTGCAATTACTTTCTCTTGGACGTAGTATAGAGAAAATATAGTAACCGTCAAAAAATTCGAACTCGACATTTTGACGAACCTCCACGTTTTAGAACTCCCTGAGTTTGAAAAACACTTTTTGTAAAATGCCTGTTTGTCTGTCTGTGACAAAGATAACTGAAAAATGCTTTGAGTCAGACGGTTAAAACGGTCAGACGTATACGGTCTTTACACCAAATTTGTCGGTTTCTACCAAATTTGGAGTAAAATCTGTTCAGAGGAAGTTCGTCTGTCCGACTATTGTCTGTCGAATAGAAATTAACACTATAACTACAAAACGAAGAGAGCTAGATAGATAAGATTCGGCACACATATTTAACATCCCTAGACTAGATACCTGTCAAATTTTCTGCCAAACACAACAACGGGTTGATTGTCTATCGGTGTATACTTTCAGAAATATGCAAATGTGATAATTAAAAAACACAATAACTTTAATATATTGTTTGTTTGTTTGTTTCTTATGGCACTTGCCACTGACAAGCCCGCTGTTACGAAGACAGCGATTTAAGCTTGAGGGGGACGTCTCTTATTTTTTATAGCAGCGCCAACTAGGGCCAAGAGTACGACTTTGCCACTCACGCATCACTCATTCGCTTGCACAACCCCTTTTTACAGGAGGGCACATTCACACATCTCACAGATAGAACAACAGAAGAACAACCATGCCCAAACCGGGACTCGAACCCGGGACGCCCAGATCACGGGGAAGACGCGCTACCCCTATGCCAGGACGCCGGCACTTTAATATATGAAATTTGGCACTTGATTTTGTGACTACAATTGCAGTTTTGTGCAAAATCTTTGTTTGAATTTGCTGAGAAAAATGTATCCAAAATGCAAATTTGATTTTTGGATGCCAAGGATTAATCGCCAAGGAACATGCAATAGATTCAGTTAAGATGCCAAAAGTAAATTCATGCTTCTAGTGGCATCGGTGCATAATTATGCGCCAATTCCATGAGAGGCATTTTCTGGCATGACAAATTTATTAGAAAGTATGCGAGAAAGTTCGGGTTGCTGTTTACATCAACCATATACATTTAATTTTTAAAAAAAAATCCTAATCCGTAGTATAATTTTCATCAACGCATCAGTTTTGTAATATAATTTAACGATCCCATAATTCCTGGAAGTGTTGTTCAAGGAAGATATTGACTATAGCCTTGAAATGAAGATACGTTTTATAAACAAACTTATCTCTGCGAGCCACTTAACGCTTTCTCGCCTCCGAGTCAACTCCCTCGCGCTCTGCCCGTTTTTATCATCAGACACAAAGACAAAAGCCCTGCTATCTCGAAGAACATCTATAGACCGAGCGTTTCATTAAGTTTGTTCCGGAGACGTTACTTCCGCCAATTGGCGTCGATGGTCTATTAGAAGGCGGTTTCCTTCCGCCCGTTGTCTTCCTCTATCGATGAACTGAACTGTCGTTTAATTGTTATTGAAAAAAGAAGTATCATTTTTGTCTGTGAAATTTCTAAGAATGGATTGGGTATGGCAGTTGAATCCATTGTTGAAGACACGCGTTTTCAGAAACTTCTGTTGGCTATTAAATTTAAAGATTTTAATTTAAGGCTTCACGTAGTATTTTAAATTCAACAAAAATTATTATAAAAGGTAGAAAAAGAATTTTTTTTTTAGGAAGACTACCTATTGCAATGGTTCTAATGACTAGATAGCGGGAAAATTTCTACAGTTCTTCACCGATCATGGTCCTTAGAATCCTTACATCATATCCTTCTTATATATATATATATATATATATATATATATAATTTTTTAAGCAGAGACCGAAGAGAAAGAAGACACTTTCCAATTTTAAACTTCGCTTTTATTCCCTCCTGAGAGGCATAGTTTATGTACAAGCAGAAGCTACGAGGCACATTAACACAGAACGACACAAGAGTTGAAAAGAGGAAAAGCTCATGAAATATTTATCCCCATGATTATATACTGTGAGATTTTGATAGGGATTTTTCTACACGTGTCGAATTAGATAAGGGAATTATAGGGATCTTTTAGAAAAATTTGTTTAGGTCAGCAATTTTTAATCCCTTTACCTTTTTTGCTACCGACCTAAGCATTTTTATAAAGCTTATGTCAGAGATTCTAATGAATTATTAAAAATTTTTATATAAATGTTTTTATTTATATAAAATTTTTAATTCAAACGAAAATTATCATAAAAAACAGACATCGAATTTTCTACTATAGAGATTTTATGAAGTTTTGAAAGGCTGTGTATGTAAATTTTTCGGGAAAATATCAATTAGATTAATAATAATCATCTCGGAAAAGCAAAAATTTGATTTATAATGATATTTATATATTTGATAATAAACAATATGGAAGATTTTATATATTTAAATAATGCTTTTTTTTTCAGTGACAACGTTTCTGGAAACCTTTTTTCAAATTTTATCCATAAAATTGTATTTCCACAAATTAATATTGATAAGTTTTTTTAAAATTAATTACTAAATCAAATCAAGAGGCTGGTTACCGATTATTGATGATTTTTGCTCTTTCCTTCGCATTGTAAATAGAAACTGTACAAATGCATTTTGTGTTTAGAGTTATTTTCGATCAATTATGACATTTAATTTTCTTTTTCAGTTCAATTTGCGAATTACCCGCTCCTGCAGATTTTACAGGTAAATGGAAATTTACGGTGTCTCTTTTAACGATAGTAAAAATTTAAAAAAAAAATGATTAATTACAATTAATTTATGAACTTGGAAAAAAAACATTGAATTAATTTCTGTAAATTTTAATGTATTTCGCGTGCCTTCGTGGCGCAATCGGCTAGCGCGTTCGGCTGTTAACCGAAAGGTTGGTGGTTCGAGCCCACCCGGGGGCGGATGCATTTTAGCGCATAAAATCAACTTAGCTTTGAAAAAACAAAAGACAAGATGAAGCTCAGTTACATAAACGTGTGTGGGTTCCAAATGAACTTTTTTAAAGAAAATATTATTATACTTCGATTTATCCAAATTAACGTAAAACTCGAAGTTGCAAGTTTTCTGACTTTCTTCTTGTATATTTCTCATTTTAAAATCTAAATGAGATATAAAACTCAAAAATTAAAATATCAAAAATAAAACTAAAATGTGTTTATTCTTTTTCAAAATTAAGATGAATTAACAATGGCAAAAACGTATTTAGCAATAAATTTAAATAATAATAATTCATAATTCATTAATTAACTAATTCAATAATAAATAAACTGAATAATCACGCAATAGAACTTTTGGAAGCTTAAATGACCGCTGGTATCCGTAAGCAAATATCTTACGGTCGATTAACTTACAGAAATTTTTGAGTAAACAGCTTTTATAAAAATAGATAATTGTTATAATTTTCTATAATCATCAATAATATGTTAATAATATAATCTATAATAATTGCTATAATTGTCTATAATCGTCAATAATATAATCTATAATAATTGCAATAATGGTCTATAATCGTCAGTAGTATAATATGTCAGTAATGTAATCTGTAAAAATTACTATAATTGTCTATAATATAATAGACAACTACTAGCTTGATATATCGACTTAGTTTTAAACAGTTAACAAATTTTGAAAACAATATGCTTTAAAGAGAAATATGTTTTTTAGAAGTCAAGGAATTTTAAAGTATGTAATATTAGTTTCCAATGAAGAGATTTTTGCATGAAGGAAAGGGGGGGGGGATTGAGGTTGTTGAATCATCAAACACGTTTTTTAGATTTTTAGAAACCAACAATAGCGAAATTATTCTGTTTTATGTAACACTTTCATTTTAACATTTCTATTTTGAATCTGAAAGCATGAAAAATGAATTTTTTTATGAAATACTTCTTTTTTCATAAAGTTTAATTTTCCCTTACTTTCAGTCAATTGCACATTCATTCACATGTAGGGCTGGAGAATTAACCAGGAAAAGTAAGTAATTGCCTTAGAAATCCATAAATTCAGAAGGGTGCCGAGTCCTCTCTCTTTCTCACACACTGTTTTTTAAAGTATTTTAAAAGTTATTTCATTTTGTGCTTCCATTTAATTATAACAGAGCAATCCAACTTATTCAAATGAAATCTAATCATTATTTAAATTCAGTTCGGAACATCGTTTAAGTAACATTTCTCCAAACTTTACATTATGTTATTTTTATGCATTGCTTTATAATTTTAAAAAATTCGAATTTATTATTATATATTATTTCTTTTTTTTATTATTATGTTAAAAATTGTTTTTTGATTTCAGCATTTTCTCTTTGCTCTTCTCTTGCTTTCTCTCTTTCTTCAGCATTTTTTTTTTTTTTTTCCTTCTTTTGTGCAATATATTGAAAACAACATTTTAGAAAATTATCTTCAATTTATCGTTTTACTATTTCTACTTTCAAAATTTGATATCTAAAACTACTTTTAAAATGTTGAATTATAATCAATAAAAAAATATTCAGTTTTGAAAATCTGCGGAGTATATTTGCATTGAATAAAGGTCCCTAGAAGACAATACGGCTCTCTTTACATATTTTTGCATGAAAAATTAAATTCTGACTTATGTGATTTTTGTTGGTAACTAAAACTTTCTTCAGCTATCGGTTTTCGCATAATTCGAGAGATTACTGTATTTCATTTTTTGAGATACTTAACCACTCCCTTGAATAGTTTATTTTTTCTCTTAAAGTATTTTATAGTTTACGAGAAAAAAAAATAATAATTCAGTCACATTTTTGTTTTATATAATTGCCTGCGCTAGTCGGAAACGAGATGTAATTCAATTCTCTGCTGCTCTGCCCAGCATTGATTATATCTTTACACATTTTTATTCAATTATTTATTCATTTTTACGTGACTATATCTTTACCCATTTTTCAGTAATTGTGAGTAGGACGATGCCCTTTTTTTTTGCGTGTATTTCTTGAAACCATAGATTTCTAATATCGTGCCAATCCTACCACCCTACAACTACACTTCTCAATGTGTCAAATCCAATTTAAACTTATTACTTTGGAACGTATAAAATAATTATATTTTTACCATAGACACCACTAATTTAATTTCTGTGTATACATATTGTCTACTAACCAAAAAGAACATCAAAATTATTTCCAATGTCCTACTATTACATTACAGTAAGCCTTCAAGTATCAATGGTTATTAATTTCAAATTATAGCTAAAAATATTTCAATCTCTGAGAATAATATCGAAGAATGTGTGTATTTGTGTTGGCGCTCTACCGGACAGATCGTTTGACCTAAAGTTACACAATTCGGCATATATATATACTTTGGAGAATAGAAATGTGCACTTCGGAGCAGTTATATTTTTTTTTGAAATCTTAATTAGAATTTTAATTGATTAACAATTAAACTGAATTTTGTTGCTTTTCTCCCATAACATTCGAAAATATCATTACATAAAAATTAATCAAAAAACTGTCTTTTAATTACTTTATAATTGGTTCATTAAAAAATTGCTTTTTTAATTATATAATTTGATAATAGTTCAAAGTATTCCTGAATTTTGACAATTTTATAATTTTTTTTGCCTCATTTCAAGCAATAGATTACATTGTTGCCCTGTAATTCAAGTCGTTATCATTTTTTCATTTCATATTTAATCGCGTGATTTTTCCATCCATCTAAAGAAGAAGGATTCTATTTAACATTTGTGTAGTTTATAAAACAAATAAAGAAAAAGACAAATAAAGAAGTATAGAAAACAGTTTATCTCAAATCGTTGCAAATTATCTATAGTTGCCAAACGTCCAAATTTCGCCAACAATCCGATGTTAGCAGAAATTCTTTTAATACTATTAATAATTGCACATTTAATTGAAATTTCTTTAGTGGGATGGATTAAAAAAAAAGGACAGTGGAAGAGGTTTCCCTGAAACTTTCTCGCATACTCACGAATAAGGATGCTATGCCTCACCTTATTTTGTACTTATAGGATGTTCTGGCCTATATAGCACATACACACACACTCACTTTCTCTCTATCTATCTCTCTCTCTCTCTCTCTCACACACACACACACACACAAATCTTTATTATTAGTAAAGATATTTATGTTTTAATTTATAATTCACAGTGTGCTTATTAACACTTCCAAACAAATGCAAAAAGCAATTAAGTAACAAGAATATCCCCTCTTAATTAACGAATCCTATCGTAAGAAAGTTTTCAATTCAATTGCGTTATGTGCCTGCAAATAACATTCTTTCACTTTGTGTACGGCCCCCGTAATTGCGACAAGGCATGGACCAATACAGCGCAGATATTACAAGACGACAGGCCACGAATAAACTAATGATGAAACACCGGCTTATATAAAGGCGGGAGACTGATTTTTCATTTAATAACCTACTCGCTATTATTAGGAATGGAAGAATTGATATCCCTCAAAGCAGCGGCATTCTTTCTTATTTCGGATACATCCTTTATTCTTTCCTTCCTTCCTTCGGAGACTAGAGAGAAAGAAGGGAGGTAGAAAAGAAGATAGCTCGCTTCATTTCCTTCGTTTTGAATCCATTTTAACTGTCAATAAATTAGGGGAGTGTGTATTAAGATCAATTTTTACGAGCCTAGCAAATATGGCGGCGTCATTAGAATGCCGACATTCCACGGAGATATAAAGTTGGAATAAATATGACGGGATATATGAAGTGGTGTTCGTGGATTTTTAAATTAAACTTTCTTTCTTGAAGTTCATTCTTTTCTTTTTCTCTTCCGTTCTGTGCCGCTTCGTAGCGTTTAGTTTTCTATTTGGATCTAGCTTTCGAAGTGCATTTAATAAATTGGGATTTAATGGTTCATTTTTTTCTATTTATTTTGGCTCTATAAATATGAAAACTAATGCTCCGATTGCTTTATGGAGTGCATAGAAAGCACTGAATCGAATAGAAATCACTAGGTTGAATTGAATATGATGTACGGCTAGAACGGCAGAAAAAAATATTGAAACAAATTAAGTGAGCTGAAATAATAGTTTAACTAATGATAAAGAAATCTATGGAAAGGACGTGAAATATATACTTAATTAATTTCTTATATTATAAATCAGCCGCCTTTGACGATCAATTGGCTTTCCAGAAATATTAGTTGGGTTCATTTCCAATTAAATTTCTTTTGCATAACTTGAGGTTCACGATTCTTTAGCTCAACAAAGTATAAGTCAAATGGTGATAGACATCAAATCTGTGTCATTTTAATAACTGTATATAAAATATCGTTTTTTGAATTTTATTTTATTTATTTATTGTATTATAAACCCGTTTGAATTTTAAAACAACCCAAAAAATAGCTTTTGTACAATAATATTTTTAGAAGATATTGAGGAAAACATGGAAATTTTACATAATACTTAATCAATTAAAACCAAAAAAATCTTTCACAAAAGCACATTTTAACCCTCCAAATGTATCTATGCCGAATTTGGTAATTTTAATCAAACGGTATTAAGTGGCGTAACAAAATATGATCGTTTTCGGTCCTACTCATAATCAGTATCTTTGCAAATGAAAACGGCGTCCGAGACGTATTATTATTATTATTATTTTGCCTTATGTGTTATTATTATTATTATTATTATATGAGCTTTTTCTTTATAGTTTTTTTTTAATAAATAGTGTTAATGATACAGTTTCCTTCACTTTTTTTTATGATAGATGATATGGATTTTAGTATCTAAGTAACTCTCCTGACACCTTTTTACCTGGTTATTATACATGACCTTAGCCTAGAAAGTTAAGGATTTTCCCCGACAACTGCAACAGATAATGAAAAAAAAAATTAATCTGAATATATCTTATTATGAATAGAAATTTAGAGGAACACTGGTTTTCAGGAAGGGAGAAATTTATACATAAGACCAATAATTTAGAAACCCTGAAACGCGTGCCATTCCATATCTAATTACCATAAAAAATGTGCAATGAAACGAATGAAGATATGTGGTAGCTCAGGTTGATGTGAATTCGTCAGTAATAATGGAGATGTGTGTGTGAGAGAGAATGTGTGTGAAAAAGAAAGAGAGAGAGAATGTGTGTGTGTGAGAGAGAGAGAATGTGTGTGTGTGAGAGAGAGAGAATGTGTGTGAGAAAGAGAGAGACAGACCATCAACCCTTTGAAGGATTTGATTCCAAATCTGTAACATATTTACATTTTAGATGTTAAATCTATCGTCCAAATTTTATCCATCATGCTCTATTCGTTTTGTAGTTATCGTGGTAAATTTATATTTGAATCGTGGTACAGACCGAATTCCTATGAATTCGGTCTATACCATTCAAAATTTGATTGAGCCATTCAAAGTTTGGTAGAAATCTAAAAATTTGGTTTTGTGGGTGCTTGTACCAAATTTTATCTGTCAAACTCAAAATATATTTGAGCTATTGTGTTCTCAGTTAGACAAAGAGGCATAATTCAAAAATGTGTTTTACAGACTCCAGATGCATCTTTTCTTCCCCTTGCTTCTACAATTGCAACTATTGTGCCAATAGGTTTCTTCAGAGTAGTCTAAAATGCACAGAACCATTAAGATCTTGAAGATGAATTTTTTTTATGTGCTAAAAAGCAAGAAAAATAAATTGCAATGGATAAATTTTAAAAAACTTTGCACTGATGCCACCCAATCGACAAATATTTCACTAAGATAATCAGACCTACAACGTAATTCCTTTAATAACCATACCATCAACCTTATTCCTTTTTTTTTTTTTTTAAGTACACTGACCCCGGTTAAGGGAAATAAACGAGATAATCTTCGTTAGAGAATGCACGCGAGCATGTATCATTTTTTTTTTTTTTTCATCATCCCTATTTTTTTTCCGCCGACCGACCCCTCTCTCATCCCGTACATCTAACCGGGACAGTTATTCGATCTCAAAATGAGTTTGAGGATGAGGTTACTTCTTTGAATCCTCCGGAAAACAGTGGTTTGTACATTCACAGGGGTGTAGGAGGAACAGGATTGAATGATACCAGAAATTCATCGGATGTCTTTTTTTTTTTTTTTTTTCCCCATTGGACGGGATGTTCTTTTTTTTTCTCCCAATTTCCATCCACGGTGGTGTAATTGGAGCCGAATTGAATTTATTTGCACAATTTCTTTCGCTTTATTGTTTCCTGAGAGTTCTGGGTTGTCATTCCCTTTTGATACCAGGTTTGATAAAATAAATTAGTAATTCAATACGGTTACAGAAGATTCTTGTTAATCTGAAGTAATTAGTATTGTGATTTGTTCTGATTAGATCATTTTTCGATTACTTAAAATTGAGTGTAAGATTATATAAGACACAATACGTGTAATTCTTGCTATTGTGAATTAGATGGAGTCATTGATTTATTGATAAAATTAGTTTATTTCTCTGTCATCCCAAATTGCTTATAACATGAGATTTCAAAAGAGTGCTTCCGTGAGATTATTTTTAATGGAAACTATTTAGTAATAGGAATAATTCGGATTATATTATTTTTGGATTATGCAAAACATAGCATAACAATACTTAAGATAAACCATGTATAATTCTCATTAGTTTTACTTAAATAACGTCATTTACTCATAGAAACTATAGGTGTCTTGGCCCGATAAAAAACCCGGGGAAATCACAATGAGATAAAATAAAAGCATTAAACCAACGTAATAATAATGAGTTTGCAAGCTTAAATTTTTTAGTGATATTGATATTGTCTAGTTAACTGCAGACAATAACAAAATCTATAAACATAAAATTCCAAACTCCATTCGTTTGTTTGTGTGCATTTTTGAACTTTATACAATTCCACACCTCTTAGCAGATTCGGACAAAATTTAGCACACATGTTTCTTAGCACCTAAAAGGATTAGCTGCGCTTTTAAAAGGTTTCTTCTGTTCTTTACTGGTTGTGAAATGAAAAATTTAAAGATTACATGTTTTTCTAGTGTAACATCTGAACAAATCACCGCACAAAAAAAAAAAAAAAATGAAAAGGTTTTTATATCATTTTCAAATTGAAGAAATTAGCTTTATAGTGGCATCAGTTTCATTGCCGTATTATTTCCACCGATTTTTGTTAATTTTTTCAAAGTTAATTTATAATTCTAATCAATTCTGTTTTATTGAATAACTAGCCGCCTTTGGTACTGACCAGCCGGTTCGCCGATCCTAATGCTCAATAAAATTTTCAGTTAAATATTTCATGAAACTTGTCTTTAATAGTTTCTTCATCAAAATAGTTTTAAGTTTCAAATTTTGATAGTCATATAATTCACTCATACTATTAAAAAAGCCTTAAGCCATAATGCGCTATGTATCTGTCTAATTTTCTGTCAGCTCTCGTAAAATTTCAACTTCAAATTAGAGTTGAAATGGTTAAACTGCAATCAATATAAAAACATATTTTACGGAAACCACGTATTTTTTAAAGTGAATACTGAAAACAAATTCGATCATCATTTAAGTCCTACTTGCACTTCAGAATAATTTTCATAATTTATTTCATAATTATTTTCATATCTTAAGAAATATTCAACAAAAATTTCCCAGAAATTTTTGCCTTAAATAAAGCTGTTTTATTAAATTAATAATATCAATGTTGTAAAAGATCATAGAAAGTTTTTCTTTTCAGTTACTTTTTATTAAATGTCCTATTTTAAATTTATTTCATTACACACAGAAACGTGCGGAGAATTACATCTTTATATGCTTAATTTGCAATAATAGTTGATTTATTCTCTAATTTGAGCTTTTGTCAATATGATGGCAACATGTTGATAAAAGCTAATTTTTTTCCCATTGAAGCATCATGCGCTCGTTCAAGCTAAATTTCATTTTTATTTTGTACGATGTAAGTTGTGGAAAAATATGATTAAATTATTTTTTAAAAAATTCATTAAAAATAGAAATTTAATTTTTTGGTTAAAACATTAATATCATTAAAAATATAATTTTTTGCTCTTCTATATGATATAAAATCAATTTTGTGCTGTAATATTTTCGGAAGTTATAGCTGAAAAACTTCAAAATGTCGCTTAATTTTTAATTAATTAAAATTTTAATTAAAAATTCGCTCCGAGTTGCACATGTCTAACCTCCAAAGTATACGTATGCCAGATTTGGTACCTGTAGGAGAAACGATTTGGCTTGTAGAGCGCCAACATACACATATTAAGCTTTATTATAAATATAGATTTATTTTTGTCGAAATATTAAATTTATTTCATTGTTAAATCGCACGTATCATTCTTGAGCTTCTGCCCGTATTAATGTTGATTACTACAAATATTTTAATTTTTACTTTTGATACGTAAAAGCAGAAATTTTAATCTTCGCAGGTAGTAATTAAATTATTCGGTAAAATCAATAATCAGTAAACAATACTATGATAATCAATAACAATAAGAAAGAGTCAATTATAAAATATAATATATAATCAATATAATATATTAGTTTAAGTATTTTGATCGAATTTTGTCTTAAATTACGTATAAATTTTCAAACAATGGGCTAAAAAAATTATGTTAATAGAATTAGAATATTGGATGCAAAAATTTTAGTTTTAATTTTAAATATTTTTGCAAACAAAGAGTTTTTTGCTTTATTATTTTTTAAAACTTAGTAAATTATATCAGTATTTACAAATCAAAATTTTGTAGGACGATAGTGATTTTGTTTTTGTTTTTGATAGGGCACTTATTGTTTCTAATGATTATATTGTACAATCCTGAGAAAGGGTATTATGTGCAAATCTGTGCTAAAAAATCCCTTAAGTATTATAAAATATTGTTAGAAGTATTTCTAAATTAAATTTGAAAATTCCGGCAACCTTTATACTTAGAAACTTATTACATTGCTTTTTTGTGTTATGGCATTTGTATGCATTCAAAAGTATAGGCAGACTGTTAAGACGGAAAGTCTTCGGATTTAACTCCAAATTTAATACACATATACACTTTATATGTTTAATTGGTGCACCAAATATCATCTACCTAGCTCTCTCTGATTTGTAGTTATCATCCCTTGGGTTGTGAGTTCGAACCCCGCCGGCCGAAGACTCTCTCTGTGTGTGGTGTTTGGCTCATGTATAAATCTGTCGTGGTCACAAAGTCCTCCATGTCGAGAGTAATACCACTGGGGGTACTGGTTCAGAGGTGATCGTTCTCTGATTCAGATCTAAATTACGATCTGTGGATGAATGAAGTCCATACTGTAAAAAAGGTTGTGATGCGTGAGTAGTTAAGACGTACTCTTGGCCCTAGATGGCGCTACTGAAAAACAAGAGACGCTCTCTCGGCTTAAGCGGGTTTGTCTATGACAACAAAAACAATTATCCTGTTATATTTAAACAACCTGACAAACAGACTTCCTTTGGCAGGATTTTGTTGAGAATTTGATAAAAATCTCCAAAGTTGGTATAAAAACCAGATATTAAATTTCATCCGTCCAGCTCAAAGTGTATTTAAATTATTGTGTGAACAGATAAATAGACGAAAGTAATCCCAAAAAATGTGCTTTTCAGACTCAAGGAAGTCAGAACATAGACATTCATCAAAAACTCAAGTTCAAATTTTTTTATTATTACATTACTTTCTCTTTATGTATAGTATAATTTTCAACAATACATTTCATTGTTGTATTGAAATTCAAGTTGTTTTCACTGTTTCATCATTCACGATTTTCTTCCACTATTGAAAGCCGTGGAAAAAAAGATCCTGCTAATTATCTCCACGATTTATATGCGGAATCAGAAGGTGAAATTACATTATCACAAAAGACAATGCGCAATTTGAAATAGATTAACATTTAAATATTAATGGCACTCGATTCCATTATGATGGTTCATGAGCACATTATAAATAACATGCTTGATGTTATTAAAGCTACATAACTTTATTGTCTCTCATAATTTGATGCTTAAAAAATGTTTTATTAAGTGAATAGTGTAAATCAAGTAATGTATAGGAGTTTCTTTTGAAATTAACGCTACCAATATTCACGACGAACAATACTCGTGTTTGATTAATTTTGAAAAAATGGTTCACATCAAAACATCGTCCTTAAGTATTTTTATTCATTTATTTTTAAAAATATTGCCACAAAATAAGATTTGAAAATCTTTGACCTTCAGCATTTTCAGTCCACACGTGTTTCGGGTTCTGAAGCACGATTTTGACCAACGACATATAGCTTGTCAAAAGTCAAGAGAGAATGATATATAAGCTTCAACTATTGTGCTAAAGAATCTTTTTCGAATTCTGTGTTGTTAACTCTGGGTTTTTGGAGTTAACTGGGTTGGAGGATGATTTTAACTCTAAAATGACTGATCAATGGACTCGTTCAGCTGCGACGAGTTATTGAATTCAAGTATTCGCCCCCCCCCATCAACCTGTCCATTACATTAACTTTCTTAATAGATTTTTTCAGGAAAACTAGTCTTTCTTGGTTAGTACTTAGTATCTTGAATTTTCTGAAAATCACCTTTCAGACAATAACGAAATGGAAGGAAGTGTGTTCTGGAAGGAATACCTTCCATTTTCATTCTACTTTTTTACTACACTTGGTGGAGGTCTGGGTTGATGACGTTATTATGAAATACAAGATGATACCCTCGAAGTTTAAATGTTCATAAGGAAACAAAGTCCATTGTTGAAAGTAACAATTTGTTACTAGGAAATGCACAAAATATATCCTTCTGATAATTATTTTAAGATTACATTTCAATTTTTTTTAAATACAAAATGACTTTTCTTGTGAATAAAAATCAAAAATAAGTAAAGATAAAATATTTCAGTTCAGAACTCATCGACTTGTTTTGTCGGGTTTTTTTTTTTCATCAGTGTTCGTTCTCGGTTTTGAAAACCCTCCGCGTTTTCGGGCAAGGCTTAGAATGGGTTTATTTAGTCAAAATAAGGGAGAAAGGAAAGATGAAAGGAAGTAATGTTCACGTTCAACAATAAACTTCGCGGACTTTGGAGGCGTAAAAACTGAGGATAACTCAAAATACTATTGGAAAAAGTTAATAATTTGCAATAATATACTTTAGAGCAATTTTTAATTATTGTAAAAAGCCTAAACATTAAATTATGATGAATAAATAGAAGATTTCTATTCTAAACTTTGATAAATCACTTTTTTACAAAATGATAATAATTTTTTATGTTAAAACAATTCTTTTTTATTTGCTATTGAATTTTTTTTTATTTAGAAACCTTTTAAATTAGTAACGACAAATAAACTTCGATCACATTTAATGATATTATATAAAATATTTTTCGTGCCACTGCTGAAAACGTTTTTGCCGCTTGAACTGGCCGTATAAGTCCTCAATACGCGATTTTGGAATTAAAATTATATAGAACGGTCAAAAACAATACGACACTCACATAAAAGTGGAAAAAAAAAAAAAACTCTAAACGAACATTTGTCTAATTGACAAAATTTAAGGGAAAAGAAAAAAAAAAAAAAAAAAAAAAGGCGAAATGAAATTTGGAAACGAATAATACAGATCACTTTGAGGGGTGGGGGTGGGGGTGGGGGGTGGAATTGACAAACAAAATATATTTCCTATTAAAAACGAATAAAAAAACTGAAACATCTGATTTTGACTGACATATTTACTGATATTCTAATACCATATGTAAGTATACAAAATGTAAACAATACTGGTTTCAACGGCATTAAATTAATACACTCCAAGCAAATTTAGTCCCCCCACCCAAGAAATTACATTTTTTTCGTCAAGTTCCCAGCCATAAATTCGATTAACCGAATGAAGTTTAGTATCAATTAATCAGATAATCTAAATTCTACCGTAATGTAATGAACTTCATTAGTACTAAAAGTTCCGTATTCGTTAATTATTGATATTTTATAATACAAAATCTTTCTACATTTTCAACAGATTTATTGAACTAATATATTCTTTTTCAGTTATCCGTATATCCGATTATCTGGATTTGGTCTAGTCCGAAAAAAAAAAAAAAAAAAAAAAAAACCGAATAAAAGGAGTTGTACAGCAATGCAATGAATTTAAGTAGATCCAATGGATCTACTTAAATTTATCGTACAAGGGCATTCACAGTACAATGGATGCCCTTGTACTGTGTATCAGAGACAGTTATGAATTCGGTAATACACAATACAAGGACATTAGATTTTTATAAAAGATATATCGAACCAAAGGTATCTATTTCCAAATCTCCAGTTATCCGTGTATTCGATTATCCGGATTTGGTTGGGCCAAAGTTAATCTGTATAAAATGAATTGTATGCAATGAATGAATTGCAACGAACTTAAATAAATATAACAGATTCTGAATTCATAATTGTCGGTAATATACAGTAAAAGGACATAAGAACTTTCAAAAATTACCGACGATACTCTTGTACCTACGATATTCTTAATTTTGTTTTTTTAGTTACTTAGTATCTTTTGCAAGGTACATTTTAACAGTGGTAAAAAGACTCATTCACTTATTTATTCTATCGCAAGAACCTGTTGAAACTTCTACTATTGTAGTGACACTTTAAACTAACGATCGGAATGATGGATTTCAAGGCGTTAGAATAGTATCCCCCCCCCCCGAGGGAGACAAGCAGACGATGCTTCCTATCCTTTCCTTTGTCCATTCACAATACCGGGGGTTGTGCCCCTCAATTTGCTACGCCTGAGGTGTGATAGGGGTGGATTGAAAAGCATCGATAATTTAACCATCCTCAAAAATTTGAAAGTAACTTTTTTTTTTTTTTTCTAAAGAGCGAAGTTTGATTAACTTTTTTGCTGTTTTCAATATCTGGGTATTTGGAACTCTATTTTCCATTTTAGTATATTTCAAGTCTTTTTTTTTTCCCAAATATTTTTTTGTTAAATTTTTGTTGAATATTGCCCTTTATCCCAACAATCTTCGTGGAACAATATATCCCACCACTTATATTAATTCAATTTGGTTCGCTTCTAATGATTTTTTAAAGTTTTAATTCGTTCACTGACATTGCTCATAATTCCGCATTGAATCTTCGATCCTTTCCCTTTTATTGCTATTATTATTACCACCGTTATTGAATATGGCTCTTCCAATGTGTTTGTGAGATTTTAACGTATCAACCAATGACTTTCATTTTTTAAAAAATTCCTTTCTTTATATATTTTTTTGCAGAATGCTGTCCCCCCCCACACACACACTCTCTGAATTTTATTGAATATGGCCTTTTTCAAATGAATCTGTGGCATTCGTTTTCAGCACATCTTTTGACCCCTCCTAAAACTGTGGATAGACAAGGCAGCTGATGTTATGAACGAATTTAATCGCTGATAACATTTGGTAGTTATTCCCGGGAAGGCGAGATATTTCCTTCGCTGTGAAGAATGCCTGAAATAACTGATATCAAACTAGCTGTTAGTTTTTAATAGCTGCCTTCGACGACAAGCTGTTCGCCAAACATGTTAACAATATTCATCTAACACCTTTAATGAGCTAAATTTTAATACAATTTTTCTATTTTAAATGATATTTGAACAAAAAACATAAATAATAATAGTTAATAAAACATAAATAATAAATAACATGAAAAATAAAAGTTCTGAAAAGTTAGTAATATTTGCAAATTAGCGAAATTGGTCTAGATCTTCAGGCAGGGAATATGCCAAAGTTTAATTTTAAGATATTTCTCGAAATTTTATGATGGTGAGAATTAGGTAACTGATGGCGTATCTAGAAATCCAAAACTTTCATATGAAAAAAAAAAAAAGCAAAAAAAGAAGAGAGATTTCGTTATAGCGAAATTGGTGCCTCAAAAGCGATAAATCATCAATTTTCTACCTGTGCATTTTCAGGCTTCAAAAACCCAAACTAAAACAACATCATATTCTCACATGATAATAAATAAAATTAGCAAACGGAATTTCAATCGAAGACAATTAAAAAATGAACCCAATAAAAATATTTATTTATCAAATTATATTTTGCAATTTATTTTGCGATCACAAGCAAACTATTTTTGCTTGTGAATATCGAAGGATCTGTAAGGGGTGTGTCCAGACTGGACTTACTTACTCCCAAAAGGGTTGCACATCATTACACAGAAATGGTCAGTATTTCCAACAAAAGAATTGAAAAGGTGAAGTAAGTGAAGAGCGAAGCTCATTTATCAGATGCATAAAGGAAACGCGTTCTATTCAAAATTTGTGAAGTTAAGTACACTGAGTTAAGAAAAATACCACGTGTCTAATAAATAAATAGAGTTCGACATGCAAATAATGACTGTTGCTGTAACCAGGGAAAATATCCATCATTTCTAGACGACTGATTCTTGGAATAGGATTTCACCATTTTCAGGTGGGTTTTATTATTATTATTAATATAATATTCTTTTTTCATCGCATTGCCAGCATACCCAGATATGATAATAAAGAGAATAAAAGTGTGAGGTATTGATCTAACTGATCAAACTAAACTGGAATTTTAAATTCATTTTTCTCTCCTTTGTTAATATCGTTATTTATGTGTGAGTGAATATTAAGCGAAAAGAGGAATGAATAAGTTATACCATGTCATTAAATAATAATTCCCTAACAGATAAGAAGAAAACAAAAGAATCAACTATATCCAGGATTAAAGCATTTTTTTTAATTAGGTATAAATAAAATAACTATCATGTCTCGGAGATGTAATACCACAGAGTCCAGGTGCTCCGTCCAAAACATTCATCACTGGCACGATTCATTTATAATACAGTGTCGTCATTAAGTCTTCCCATAATTAAAAAAAAATTTGCTATGAATGAGCCATTTAATATACCTTAAAATTCTTACTACGAAATTGGTATGTTCTAAATTTCCATTAGTTCAACAGATAGAGCAATTAATGTAGAATTAGTGATTTTATATTCGATTGCTATCAAAAAGGCGGTACGGAAGGAAAAAGTTGAATGTACTGTTTGGTTCTGTGAATTCAAGTTGGTCATTATTGTTTAAACCTCCAGCTGCTTATCCCGCGATTTCGGAGAGTTGGCAATCAGTCCATTTTTTTATTGAATCCTTTACTTTTTGCAGTTTAGTGTGTTTATTTTCACGATTACAGATTCTTATTATATCATATTATAAACGTGTTACATATAATATCAGTTCACTTTGTTTGAAAAACATTTGAACTTATTTGCAAACATCGCCAATAAATAGTGATTTAAAAAAATTACCCAGACAGAGGTTAATGTCTGTTTTGGGGTTACATAAAAGAAGATAGCATTTTACAACGTCAGTTTAAGATATTGATACACACAAAACTAGGATAACAGATGCTGAGTCTAGTGTCATAGTCAAAATGTTGTACAAAATTAGAATATACCCTTGACATTCTTCCAGCCGCTACAGGTGTAATTAACTGATGTAAATGATTTTATTAAAACCTTTATAAACGTTTTTACAATATACTGAAACAATCGTATTTCAGATTATGATAATTTTTTAATAACTTTTTATAATCAGAAAACGATTTTCAGGCCACCTTACATATTTTAATTTTAAACTATTAACAATTAATAATTTTGGCTTTCAGCCTCGTTGTAGTTGTGTTTCTAAATGCCATTGTTTTTAAAGCCTTATATCTTTACAATTTTTTTTCCCACTTTCAAATCTTTTTTAATAAAAACATCTATATTTTGATGCATGAATAAAAGCATAATTTCATAAAAACTTTATTATTTCCTACTATTTTTTCAATCTTTAATTCATGACATAATATATTATTATATTTATTATGCAGCATTAATTAGATTTCCTCAAATTCTCTACCAGATGGCGCCTCTTGTTACAAAACTCGCTAATAATCAAAGCGAAATACAGTTAATCAATTAATTAATAATTACATTGTCATCGTGAACACATAGCTGCAGAGAATTTCAATTTTCAAAGTTCATCTAAGTGATTCCAGTTGGTGTTTGATATCATAGATACTGGAAGTTTTTTTAAGCTGACGTTACTACATTATTTTCCACAGAAAGTAAATATATTCAGGGAAACAACCACCATCTAAAACTTTGCATTTTAATTATTATAATAATAATTACTATTCTTACATACTTTGTTTCCTTTTCTGTATACATATTTGGATTTACAAAAAAAAAAATAAAAAAAAAAATGTATGAAAGAGCAGATACAGTATACTCCATCAGAATTTAAAATGTTTTATTCAATATTTATGCTATTAAGTTCCTTTTTTTATATGCATGATTAATACCACATTAAGAAAAATTTCAGATATGATAATTTTTTAAGAAATAGAGACCCCTCTCCCTTCCTTTTAGGGAAAAGAAACTCAGGAAAAAAATAATGTTTAAAAAATAGTGGCAAATAACAACTATGTAATATTTCTATTATATAGTTTTCTCTCTCTCTCTCTCTCTTTTTTTTTTCTTTCTTCCGAAATTAGAATATTGAAATTAGAATTAGAATTGTATTGTGAAATTGTATAAGCATGAGTACTTCTGAAGATTCCAATATACTGCATAAGCTAACTTATTAATTTGCAGACACATTTAGTTTATTAATTATTACATTAAGCCCACAATCCAATTGCAAAACTGCTTAAAACGGTGCCATTATTTCTAAATTTGTAGAAATATTTGCAATAAAAAATGTGTTTATGCATTTCTTTTTTAAAAGTAAGACAATAATTTTAAACTTCCTTTATTTTCATTATCCTTTAATGAATTAGAACTAAACTAGAAGTAGCCCCCCCCCCCAACAAAAATACCTATCTCGCATACTCTCTAGTAAAGGTATTACCCCCCCCCCCCCACATAAAATTGAAGATCTCGGTCAATCCGTGTGCACAGGTTTTTATTTTAAAACATGCAGAAAAGCAAGCAAGAAAGAAATCAAATATCTGGAAGACAAAGTATGAGGTAGTGATATAAATATTCAAAAATTTAAATTTTAATGACATAAATTATATATATATATATATATTAATTTTTATGAATATTTAAGGAAATTAGTTTATTTTGGTAAACATTATTAATTTTCTTATGTCTTGTTTTCAGCGTTTTACGTCTTCACGATTTCTTATTTAATCTAAAAAAAATGTGATAAGAAATTATTTTTTAAATTTTAGGACACTAATAGAAGTTTTTTTTTTTTTTTAATTTTCATTTCTCCCCTGCTTTTTAGTCTTTAATATATTGCACGATTCATTTTTAGAATTATTATTGAAAGTTTTTCAGTTTTTCTCAAACGGACCGTCATTTGAAAAACTCGTAATGAACTAAAAGAGAATAAAAATTATATAACTGAATAATTATTAATTATTAAATAATAATAATTACTAATAAATATTATTATTAAAATGATTCAAACTATTATATAGTAGTATCTCAATACCATGAGCAATCGACGATATATTCAAAAACTTTTTTTTAAAGAATTTTTTTAAAATTACAAAATTATGTCCTGAAGTGTTAACACGAATCAATATTTTAACTCTTTTATTTGTTATCAAATTTATATTTCGCAAATGCTACAGATTTTTTAAAACTTCCTTTGAACTTTCCGAATTATTCTTTGAGGGAGTTCTCAAAACAATGCTTTCTCCCACTTAACATTATAAAACTTTTCAATATATATATAATGATATCTCTTAATCTAAGTCTCAATTAATTAATTTCCGAATTTTTATCTTAATTTACCCTATATTAACTTCATTCTAAAATGTTCTTTTATTTCCTGATCCAATTCCGACAATTTTATTAAATTAATTCAATACGTGCTCTATAAAAATGCTTGCTTCTGTATTTTCTGACGCTCCGAGTGAAGGGATAAATTCTTAATGCTTAGTGCATTCTTTTAAAAATATCTAAATTTCCCTATCTAAATCGATACGTGTCAAAAAAATTCCTGTAAATATCTTATTATAAAATCACCGAGGGAAACATTTCTCCTCTTTCGCTATTTTGCTCTTGTGTCGCGACGCAGATTGACGCACTTCTTATCACTTATCCTTTGCACGCAACTTATGACTCCCGTGGTGAAATAAACCTAAATTAAAGTTACCAAAAGTTCCTTCTATTCAGCTAATATATGGCTAAAATATGTTTATATATAAATTAGTAATCATTATCAAAATATTGTGCTATTTTTTAATAATAACTCATTGAACAGAAACTTCATTTCTTAGAGATTCGAATAACCGAATTTCTACAATAAATTATAAAAAAACGATTTCAAATTCAAACTTTATACCCCTTTCTAAAAATTTTGTTGACTTTATTTTAAAAAGAAATTAAAAGACAAAATTCAATTTTTTTTTTTTTTTTTTTTTTCCTTCGGTTGAGCGAGATTTGAACAATCAACGTTCTATTGTTCTGTAATCGATAACACAAAAGCGCGCAGAATCTCAGAACTCTAGCGCACGAGGAAATGTATCAATTAAACGCGTGTAAATATGGAATGAATAAGCATCAGAAAATTGCAGGACACTTGATAATGCTAGCAAATTTCATTAGTATTAGCGCAAGGAATTTTATGATACGTCATATCATATGAGATTTATTGCGGGTTTTTTCCCCAAAAAAAAATTGAAATCTGAAAATTTGATTGACTTTAATATGTTTCAAATGTATGAACATATTCCATAGGATATATAACTAAAAAATAATTTTTGACTCAAATCCTGGAAAAAAATCAATGTTTAAGTTTGCTTGTAAATTTAAAACACGTATTATGAAAATAAAGATTTAGTCTTAAGAGATGGCTTATTCATTACATAACAACAATTAGTACGTTTGGAAACAATGCTTTTTATTTTAACTTTTAAAATATGACATAGAATATTAATCTCTGATAAAAATAAAAAAAGTAATTATTCTTTAACCAACACCGTAAAACCTAGTTTGAATTAAAATATCGGAAAATGCACAATATATCTATTTTATTGTAATCCTGTTGTGCCTCTGAAACTTTAGATGAAAATAATAATAATAATAAATAAATAACCAGTAGAATTTCAGAAAGATTTATTAATCCTATTTTACCCTAGGTCATAAACTTCTACCATAAGTTATTCACCAAATCTCCATCTATAATCAATATTTCATACAAAAAATAAAAACCTTTAATTAAACTGACTCTTACGCACGAAATTATCTTCCGCTCTTTAATTAATTTAATTGAACTAATCAATTATTCTTTCATTAATTTGTCATTTCCAGATTTCTTAGCAAAACTCTTTCTCAAAACGAACGCAAAACAAATAAATAAAAAAAAGCAACTATTTTCTCCAAGTGGTTTGGCGATGGAATTTAGAAACACTCCTTTAAATCCCCAACCTCTAATGAGAGCACTCCCTCCCATCACCCCCGACAGAACAAGTTCCACCAAAATCCCTCCTTAATTGAAATTCGGAGGTAATGGAGGTCACTAATTTCTAACGCTCCAAAATTCGCTTGCCTCCATCTAATTAGTTTAATGAGTGGAGACTCACTATCGTCTGCAAACCCCCCTTCAATTCTTAACTCGCTTTTCTCCCCCCGCCAGCATCCAATAAACAGATTATTTCCTTCTAAGTAAATACCCCCATACGGGGGAAAACATCCAGAAACCCGTCCTTCAATGATTATCTAGCCAATCCCATCGATCCTTTTCCCAACGTCATGGATAGAAGGGCTCTCATTGGTTAGATAACGACCCACAGACGGTAGGTGGAGTTTTCCCACCTAAGCATTTATGGTGGATAGATTTTTAGTATACGTTCAGACCTTCGCAACCTTTAGAGCTATTTCAATCGCAAGAGTTGCATACACAAAAACCTGTTTTGCTTCATTCAGCTCTTAGTTGCTCCTTCGGATCTTAGAATAATTGTTGTTGTGAGATGATGCACACTACTATGATGAACTTTAACTATCCCAATTACCCACTTGTTCTATCAGCGGACACCGTGACTTTTTCACCATCGGGCACTCCAAGTCCACCAGCTATGCCGTACATTATGGGAAACAGAATGCAGAACTTGCCAACATCGTACCTTAACGCATCGTTCCACAATCACAAGGGCTACCAGCCGGCGAGGACTGAGAAAAAACAGTCCTTTACCATAGAGGCCATTCTTGGACTCAAAAACTCGAATGATGATAAGAGTGGAAAGGACTTTAAAGGCGCGATTCGTGTTGGGGACAGTCGGAGGGACAGAATTTTGTCCTCCACCATGCCATACTCCGTGCCAGGGGGGACACCAAGAAGTTCCCTAACTGCTTTATTACCATCGTCGCCTGACACATCACCAACGAAAGACGGTAAGCCGTTTTATTTGTATTTCTGTACAATTGATTTTAAAGTATTTTGGAATACTGCTTAGCTCAAAACATTTGAACTTTCTATTATCTAATTAAATTATTAAAACTAGGAACGTTTGAACTTTTCATTATTAGAATGCTCATTATCAACATAGTGTTTACATTCTTTTAACGTTAACGACAATTCATTAAATAGCTAATATATGAAATCTTGATATTTTCTCTTGGTTTTGGATTTCAATTTTGATCCAAAAACATTTAAAATTTCTATTTGAAAGAAAAAAAAAGAATTCATGATAATTTAATTGGTTTGATTAGTTTACATTTGATTTTTTTTATTTGATCAAAATAAAATCGGATCGTTTTTAGCATTCCGATGACTATGTGATGTGAAATCCCGATTTTACTTATCTGCATCTGTTCTATTCTTTACATATTATTTCATATTCTAATTTAGTCCTAATAGAGAAATGTTATCATTTTATCCTATTTATTGCAGAAAAAAATGCTGGTAGATTGTTTTGCTATCGTTTCTAAATTATTTAAAAATAAAAGTTTTTCAAAATGCTTAAAAATATTTAATTTCTTTTTTAAGAACGGAAAAAACAAGATGTGATAGTTCAACCTATGTTATGTAACTCTGATTTTACTTTACTTTTATTCTTGCATTACACAATATATTTTAATCTTAGAACATAAATGCTATTCATTTTATAATAGTTTCAAGTTAATATCAAGAACAAAAAAAAGAAAGTTTATTGTAATATTTCTTTATATCGATAATTTTAAAAGATAATTCACTTCCGACAAATGTTTTTGTTTTTCTTTATGTTAACAGTATTTATGAAATTAGCTTTTTTGTAGGTAACAACCTAATGCCTTTTTATAAAATTGCCTTTTAATTATAAATCAGATCTAAAAGTATAAATTTATGAATATCATTTTTTATATAAATATGCAAAATGCATATTTCTTGAATTCCCTCGAATTACATTTGACATTTTAACTTTTGCATTATAAATATTCAATACAAACGACATAATTCTTTTCTTTTTAATTCTTTTCTAATAATTTTAATCATATATTTTTCTTTCCATCTTTTTGTTTAACTGCTTTCTTTTTTTGTTTATATTGGATACTTTAAAAGTGTATAGCATAAAATATATTATATTGAAATAAGTTTTATACAAAACTTTTAATGGATACAAAATTCTGTGAGAATCATGTTTGAAAAAGTGCGGCGATTATTATAGATTATGCAATTAAAAGTTCTGACAGTACAGGAAGGCTATAAAATTCATTTATTTTATTTTTGTTTCTTGTTTTCATGTTTAGTAATAATAAGAATTTATGAAATATTAACTTTTGTATAAGCATAATGCGTGTTTAATCTGAATTGTGCATTCTGCTAAAATTCGTCAAATGCTTTTAAAAAAATTGTCTTCCCAAAATTTGAATTGTTAAACTTCATTTTAAAAGTAACACACTATTTTTTTACAAGAAATCATATTTCTTTTTGATGTTTCTAGTATTCCTAAACCTTTGATTTTATATTAGTCATATTAATTTTTTTTCAATGTATAACAAACGAATAACTCATTCGACAGACTGTAATTTTATGCAATACTTTTAAAAATAAATATTGACGTTTATTTCTATTCAAAATTCTGAGATAATTTGTCCATAATGCGACTTTGTAGGGATAAAAGATTTTTGTATATTTTAGAATAAATTAATAGCATTTTGAGGAAAGGACCTGAAAACTATTTTAATAATATTTAAGTTAGTATTAATTAATAATAAAGCCTATTCAGTCAAATAATCTGCTTAATTAATATAAGTACTCTGTTAGAACTCTGTTGGTTGAGTTTAAAATATCTTTAATTCTGAAAAACGCATAAAGCAGATCTCCGTTATTTAACTTTTTTTTTCACGTCGAAACACTTTTTAGCTTCTACTTTTTACTATATTATCTTTATATGATTTTAAATATTACACAAATTAGGGAATAAAAAGAAAATAATAAAATAAAGACATTCAATACTAATCTTTTTTAAAATCCATTGGTATTTTCATATTATGATTTTCAAAACATTATTGTTTTTAAAAGTTTATTGTTAATTTAACAAAATCGTTTGTCATTAGATATTTAGTAACTTCAAATTTTAGTTGCCAGATTCCAATTCAAGATATTCAATACAATCTATAAATAAAAGAAAAAAAAGTCTTAATCAATCTTTCTCCTGTTTTTATTTAAAATTGCTGTTATTGCTTGTTACTTTAATCATGCTGCTGATATTTTAAATCAAGAAAAAAAAAAAGAAAAAAGAAATGAATTGCATCGTAATTACAATATTAACCAGAAATCTCTTGACAATTCCTAATTTTTTTTTTTTCGCACAATATATGTAGGCAAAAACTATGACAAATTTATACGTAATCTCATTATATTATTGCGATTAATAATTTATGTGCTTGTGGCACACTTTAGACAAGTTAATAATGTTTCAAATATCATCTTTAAACCCTTTTTTGATGGAAAAGGGGAGATACAACCTGACTCGAAGGTTAACCCAATAATAAGGACAGTAAGTCAAAGTTGAATAGCAACAAATAGAAGTATTGTATTCTACAATGGTCAGCTATAAAGGACTCGCCGAAGGTCTTAAGCGCAGCTGGAAATCCATCCCCTGACTTCCTTAGCCCTTAATTTTGTCTACTGGGGCGTAGAATCTCTCCTATAAATATAACTTGCTGGTTATTGTCTCTCCATCTATAGACCATTCTTGAAGTAAATATTTGCATGCTAAAATACGGTCTTTTTACAATGTTAACTGTAAAAGGAACTTGTTTTCTAAGTCCTTCAAAAAGAGTGCGAGGAAAAGTGTCGCAATTTTCCCCCTTAAAAGGTGAACCTATAGTTTTTAGGGCAATCATTTATTATTAACTTTAACATCTGACGTCGTATTTATAGAATTAGAAAGTTATTTATTTCTGAAGTAGAATCGAATGTATTTTTTTTCCAAGATCCAAAATAATATTCAACAAGGATACAATATTTATTAGTATTTTGTAGTCAAACGGTTGTCAATTTGACATTTTTTCTCTAATTATTCAAAGAATTCGGAAATATTCTATTTTTTGATAATTCATCATGTTTTTTTTTAAAAATATACAAAGTTTTAAAAAGTAATATTGGTTTATATTATATTAAGTTATTCATAAACCAGTGTTAAATGTATTGTTCCAATGGAATATTAATTAATAAGCATTAAAATTGAAAGTTAATTCCCTAATTGATACAATAATGAAAATGAATTGCCCCTCATGTAGTGTTTTTTTAAAGCGTGAAATTGCGCTTGAAATGAATGCTCTAACATGGCAATAAATTTGACAATAATAAATAACTCTTATTTCATATAATAGGGAATAAAAATAAATAAACTATAGTTTTTATTTATATAAAGCTTATAAAAAATCATCATACTACAAAAGATTGTTATCAAAATGCATTGTTTAAATGAATTTAAACAAGGATGAATCTTTCATTAAAAAAAAAATCGATTTTAGATTTGGTATTTCATCTTTATCGCAATTCAGAGATTCCTATTATATAAGCTGCAACCTGAATTTGGGTCGCTAAATTTCCAACCGGACATTTTTGTCTTAAATTCTTTAAATTTATTGGCAGCCTTCTTGTTAAAAAATTAATTTAAATACTACATTTATTTTTAATTAAATTCTTTTTTTTTTATCAAAAATTAATATTCTAATTTTCTATTTTTCTTGCTAACCTGATGTTCTCCAGTTTTCTTAAAATTCACTATAATTATAGAAAATGAAGTTCCAGTTATTCATATATGTTATATTATGATGCATTGCTCATATCTTTACAATTGGAACCCATCTGGGTTTGGATAACATAAGGATTAATCAGTAATATTTTTCTAAATGCCATAAAGAAAAAATGTCAAATAAAAGTACAAATTGCTAAAATTAATGTGCTCAGTTTAAGCAACTTCTAATGGAAATGAAATAATTTATATATTCTATAGAAGAAATAGACTTCATTATATTTCGAATTATGTGTTGATACCATATAATAAGAAATACTCGGCATTTTGGTATATTTTTAATTGTTACGGGTTAACAATTTTGAAAAAATTGCAATGATTTTTCATATAATTAAAAAAATTGTTCTAAGATATTAAAGCGCTCATGTCTGATTTTTACACATAATTACTGTTAAAGATACAAAAAAAATATATATATATTACTGTTTTTTATTTTAATTTAATAGGAGCTATGGCATTTAAGATTAAGATATTAGTATCTTAATAGAGTAATAGTTAGTTTTACATACGCATTAAAAATTTATAAACGCCTATTACTTTACATGCATAGTATTATCATGGAAAAAGCATGGTAAGAAGAGTTAGATTTATGAAATGTGCTTGAAGCTATTCGTGTTTTTCTGTTCTTTCTTCGATTTCTTCAGAGAGAAGTGCCACCTAGTGTTTCCTCTTTTCGATTATGACGTTTGCGAAAGACAGTGTAGGCAATAATTAGAAAATTGCTGCATATCGTTAAGTATCGTAGATCATTTAAAGCTGGAAGTTAACAGATTCCAGTTAAAATGCTTTATGTATTATCCAAATGCTATATAAAATAATATATGAATGCAACTTAATATAAAATTTTTTCGTATTCGATGTAATGAAACTTAACATATCTCGTTGTTTGTTGAGAATTTTCTTTGATGTGGAAACATGTATTTCATCATTTATTGATGACGTAGAAGATCATAGATTCTGCCAATTTGATTTGCCACTCACAATAGAATACTTATTTAAATAAATAGACTATCTCTTTCAGAAAAGGAAATTCCAGATTCTTGAAGAGATCTTTATACATATATACACAAGTTCAATCATTTTGAAACCATTTCATGATCTTGGAATGAAGTAACTTTCGTGTAGCATCGTGTTTAAACTGGGCTATAATAGTAAATATAGTATAATAACAGGATAAATGTATCTTTTTTAATGTTCTATGTTTCATGTAACTTAATTCGTATCTGTAAAATTGAAATTTTTGAAATTGATTTTTTTTATTGTTTCTTAATCTATTTATGACAATGTGTCTATCAAATGCATCGAATTATAAAATTTTTAGTATTGAAATCTACACATAGTGGAAACTATTAAGAAATGTAAGATGCAAAAAATCTCTTGGAGATGCTGCAATAACTCGGATACCCTTAATGCTTTTGCAGAGATAAATGCCCAATTATAATGTGTCATCTGATTAGGAAGTTAAGTAAATTCATAGATTAGAGGTTAAGGCACTAGCGTACCGAAAAATTGAGTAATTGTTCCCCGAAACAAAACAATTTTTTAATATTTTTAGCATTTAATTATCAGTTAATTGATTTATTTTGATTGGGATTGCATCAAAACTATCATGCATCTAGTAGTCAATTCGTGGAAAAGTGATTGCAATATTCTTAAACAATCATAGCAAAGAATTATGAGTTTCTTTTAAAAAGTACAAAAGTAGGAAATAGCTTTTAATAAAATGAGAAAAAGGTGATTCACTATATATTAGAAAATAATATTTCCAAATATAAAAATGCGAAGAAAAATTAACAACCCTGCATCCTCCGAGTTCTTATATTGTGATTTTCGTGGTTGAAAGTCGGTCTATTTTTTGCAGCCACCCCCAATTTCGGCTGACTAACATGTTTTTATTATTATTATTATTACAATACACTGAATTGATTATAATACGGTATATTAGCATATAAATGATAGTTAAAAAGTTTCACTTGTTACAAAAATTTTAAGTTGTTTGCAAATACTGCATCTAAATATTGATTTTAAAAATCGTCTATTAGTAGGTTAAGGTATAGACTTGAGGAACTGAAAAAAGTATAAGAAATATAGTTAATTAAAAATGCAATTACTTACATTCGTTAAAATATGTAGCTTTTCTTGATTAAGATTATTTTAATTTATTTTGTGTTTTTATCTGAACCTTGTAATCTTAAGATTATTGACTCCCAATTTTCAATAAATATCTTTTTTTAATCCTCTAATAATAAAACTTTAATAAAATTAATATTAAATACTGTCTCAAGTATATTACAAGTGTCTGCAATACTAAATAATCGGTCACCATATATTAATATTAGCAATTTAGTCATGCCGATCGACTTAGTTGAACTACATTTTAACACATTAAAAAAATATTTTAAATTATACTTGCACAATAAACTCGACATTTTGACTGATTAGCTATATTTGCAAAGTGGCGAAATTAATTATCGAAATGTCTATAATTGTTGAGGCTGATTGCTCTGCCAGTTTTATTTTGTGAAATTGGGGAAGGAGGTGATAGATGACATATCTTGGAATCGTGAGCTTACATATGAAATACAAACTGGAGAGATCGATTGAGTGCCTTGGTCTGAGAAACTAGTAATATGCATTTTCCCAATTATAAGGCACATAGAATTGTTGCACATTGGTATATAGAATTGTTGGCACATAGGATTATTGCATAATTATAAGGCCCAATTATAAAGCACATATAAATATTGCACAATTGATAGATTGCATGTTTCGTTTTCCAATCTAAATTTATAATTCTAATTGCAAAATAGTCTTATGTCACCGGTTATCAAATTGGCGACCTCTTCAATCACTACTACTATTCCTGTGAGTGACTTGACCCTTCCTAGGGCCATGGGAAGTATGCTTCCCACCAAATTTATCAATCTTTGTATGAAATTATGTAGGTTGGCATAAGTTCTGACAATTTTTTTTTAGTAAGTCAGAAACTTAGATGCTACAGTTCTTTATCTCAAACAAAATGATGTGTCTTGATTGGTTACTTAATTATTAATTAACCAAATTAATTAATGAATCAAATTTATCTAATAAGCTAAATGAATCCCTTTTCTTATTCTAATTTCAAGCTTAAAAATATTTTAACATAATATGACTAGAAAAAAATGGTCCTTTAAAGGGTTAAAGAAGCTAAAATGGTCCTATATTCTAAATGGTTGAAACAGTGAGATTTTGAGACAAACAACAAACTTCATGCCATCCAACCCCATGTGCAACCTTGGCCATTATTTGTGAACAAAACTACAGACACTGCTTCGTTTGGACACAATAGATTCACCCACATCTACTTATTGCTAGGCAAACAACCACTATAGTGTTCGCAATGTCGTTGTCAAATGGCCTGTCCAACATATATTGTCGGATTACTCATATTTCAATGCTCAATGTTTGCATTTTTTTTTTCCCCAAAAGACTTGCACTTCATTATTTTTCTTGCTTGATAAGACAATTCATGTCCAGCTCCTAGCATTTTTAAAGTCTATAAAGTTTTATCCATTTACTTAAATCTTGGTTATATTTTAAGAGTTTGTTCTCATATTCCCTTCGATGACTGTTTTAAAATAATATAATTTTACTTATTATTTGGCGCAGCATAATCAATCATAGCTCTTGTGCCAGGAAAAACCAAACCAAATCAAATTAAGTCTCTGAAGTCAAACGTTAAAATTTGTGCTAACAAAGGCACTTTCTATTCGTAAAAGAGACCCTCTTTCTTGAAGCAAGTAATTCCTGTTACTTACCCTTTAGCTAATTTTCTATTTTAGAAACGCGCGTTGAATCGGAGGGAAAAAAAGAGCATTTCAATCTGAAACATCTCGATCAAGAATAAACAATATGACACTTCCTCAAATCCACAGGCAGTTCACTTCTGTATTGAAAAAACAGCCCAAATCCCGTGTCCCCAAGAAAAAAATCATTCATATCCACCATCGCAATATAGATTGTCAGATTGGGTATCTATTATTCGCTGACATCCCCCAAGCATTTAGTATCTTTTCGGCCGCTTACACAAGAGGGGCGGGTGTTGTCAACGTCCATATAGCTTGTCAAAATACTTGACTCCAATATCAGGGTTTTGACAAATTGCCTCTCTTGGACGGGCGGCAGACGTCAACCTGTGTTATTATCGCTAGGGTTACCGGAACAAATCGGACCCATTGCCCTGCTTGCATCAATCGAATTGCGTCGCCAATGGGCCGTTAGGAGCACTTTTTTATGTACTTTACTCGGATGTTGGCGAGTTTTTTTTTTTCTTTTTTTTTCTTTTCTTTCTTTTTCTTTGAAAAATGTGTTCTTGAATAAATATATCGATCGAAATTTTCTAAAACAAATGGGACATAAAATTGTATCTTTTTACTTTTTCGTATTCGGAGAGAAATTATAGTAATCGTCAAGATTTCGAACTCGAGATTTTGACGAATCTCCACATTTTAGACCTCTTGAGTTCAAAAACACATTTTTAATTAAATGTCTGTCTGTGACAATGATAATTCAAAAACGCTTTTAGTTTGATAGTTGAAATTCGATATACGGTCTTTACACCATATTTGTAAATTTCTATTAAATTTTGAGTAAAATCCGTCTAGAGGAAGTCTGTTTGTCCGGATGTATGAATATAAGCTAACTCGATAAGTACAAAACGAAGAGCCAGATTGATAAAATTCGGTACGCAGATTAAACAACTGCACTGAAGACACCTATCAAATTTTAAGTAAAAATCCAACGAAAAATTGAATGTCTGTCGGTCTGTACTATCATAAACAATCTAACAAACGCTGAGGAATGTAATTTGGAAAATGGTCGGTACATCATATTTGCGGATTACTTATTTATTTAAGTTATATAAATGCACTAGCCGCTTTTGGCGACCAGAATATCCGACCATCATTTTGACTTACATGGCTGTTAATCTGTTGAAGGTATGTAAAAAAATACCTTGTTATTTAATAAGACTGCATTTGTTATTTAATGGGCACAAACTACTGCGCGAAAATTAAAATAGTATTGTGGTGGAAGCTTATAAACCAGCTAACAGCTACGAAACACGGGCAATTGCTTTTGTCTTGTTGTCTTGCTACTTGGCTGCGAACCACAAGATCCCAGGTTCTATCCTCACTCATATCAAACCGCTACAGTATATTAGTATATATATAACGAACTAAAAGGTAAAATGAAATTCTTATTTCAAAGTGAAATAGCGCATTTTTAAAAAAAAAATCTTCATTTTAACGTTGTCAAAAACACGAGAGTGTATGGTTTTGATGGTATAATTTATTTAATTATAAAGAAGTTTGAATTCTATCATAACAATACGGTACTGTTACAGATTTATAGACAAATTTCATTTGAAAAAATTATGAAAACGAAATTAGCATCATTAAAACGGATTCTTTAATTTTAAGAGTTAAAAAACAATTCTTTCATATATTTTCTTAATTCATAGCTTCTAAACACGGATAATTTGTTTAATGAGTTATTTTTGTCAGCATAAGTGAATGATTTCAATAAGTGATACAAAACAAGGTACAAATATTTGTGAAAGATGATTACATATACAAACGGCGTCGGACGAAAATGACGGAAATATCCGAATTGCTTTCGAATGCAACTGTAGAAAACCAGCAGTGGAATTTCACAACCAGGGTATGGCTTGTGCTTAAGACCTGTGCTTGCTGTACTTACAAGTAATCTACAAGACTGAATTATTACAGAAGGGAATTCAGTAACCATTTGAGACAAGGAATGAACTTCAGTTTCGATATTTGTCCCATAATTTAAGGAACTCGTTTTGAACATATAGAATAAAACTTTCAACTTTCCTTGGTTCAATCATGTATCGTATGTATTTCTACAGATTATAGTTTGCTAGAGAACAGAAGCTGCCGCTTTGTTTAAAGAATAAGCAGACAATCATATTAATGTGTAAGTAAATAAAGGATCAAACTATGAACGAAAAAAAAAATACCCCAATAGGGCGATTCCTTTGTTATTCTGGGCTGCCCTTCCATTTATATCCCACTTGAGAAAGGATAGATTGTCAACGCCCCATTCTCTCCATGGATGAGAGGGGGGGGGAGGGATGATCGAACAGCGTAGAAATTTTCCGCGCGTGCTCCCAAAGCTCCTTTGTTGGCAAGCGATAATAGGGGGTTGGGGGTGGTAAATCCTTTCGAAATCAATGAAAAAACTACGCTCAACACAAGAATGCGTGTAAATCGCTTAATAGGGACGATCGGTTGTTATAGGACAGCTAGGCAGAAGGACAGCAAAAGGATAAATTTTATGAGCATTACGTGGCATCGCACGCAACTATCCTTTTTGGGTGATCCTTTCTAAAATGTACAATGGGATGGACACGTGCGCCAATTATCAAAGATATAAAAATGGTTCCTGTTCTTGCTCGATTTGTTATGGCAGTTAGTGAGAACTTTTGTAACCCCCTTTTGCACAAAAGCACATTTTCGTCGGCTAGAGATTTTCTCGGATAATATATTTTTGTGAGGTTAAATGAGGTTCTGGCAAGTTATTGAAAGGTTATAACCGATTTTAATTTCTAAAGCCTGGCGCATCGATTGGTAGATTTAAAAATCAAAAATAGTTCAGCTGCAGTGGATTCAAAGGATAAAAATAATAATATAAACATACCTACAACATCCTTTTATGTTCATATACTGTTAATTGAAATAATAAATGTTTTAAATTAAATGCACCATCTAATCATTTGTTGGGCAAGAATTTGAAGCAATTAGATTTAATGAAAATTGCAGTTTATTTTACCGACTTTGTATTACTGAAAAGTCGGCTGAATAAGCTGTTAATTATAGGTTTAACAAATTACATTTTTAGCGCTCCCACCGCCATTTTATACACACTTTCTGCTCTGCTTTTGAAAAGTTTCTAACATTAAAAACTTTGCCAGATAAAAGGAATCTACCTTTGACTTCCGGTTTGCCGGGATGAATTTTTTGAAGTTTTCTTAAAAATTTAGTGAGCCATACGTTTCTGTTGCCTAATACATTTATTCCTTTTTTACAGAATCCAAATGCCGATCCCACCATTTGACCAGCACCAGCGAAGATTCGGACGTGGACGGCCGATACACCATGCTGCAAAAAGCCAGTTCCAGTGCCAAACCATCGAGTTCTCAAAAATCCCCACCCCACGGAACAGGCAAGATGAAACGAATCAGGACTATCTTCACCCCCGAGCAACTGGAACGACTAGAAACTGAATTCGAACGTCAGCAGTACATGGTTGGACCCGAACGGTTGTTTCTCGCCTCAAATCTGAATCTGACCGAAAGCCAGGTCAAGATTTGGTTCCAGAACCGTCGTATTAAGTGGAGGAAGCAGCACCTGGAAATGCAACAAGCGCAGCTTGCGCACCTCAGAGAAGCAGAGGCTGCTGGGAGCGAGAGCGAACCAGATCAGACCAGCTCTACCCAGGATTGTTCTCCAACTCAATGTTGGGAAGAAGAGAGAAATTGAAGGAAATAATGATCTAAAATCTATATCTTAAAAATCTTCGGGTATCAAGATCATTATTCCATCATTAATGGCCAAGTCTGTACGTCATCTATCCAGGACCAAACTTACCAATGTGTGTAAGCCTGATAGATATAGGCGATAATGATGCTGAATTTTAGTAGTTTTCCATTGGAAGATGGCAACAAACAAAATCAACATATTATGGGCGTATTTCTTGAATAATATAATTAAGAATAGACCCAGCTTTGCTATGATGAACCCAGGATGGATTCCTTACATTGATGGACCCAGATTGCGTCGTTCAAGCAGTTCTTCGGGGATTTGGAATCTCATGTAAAATGGAACCAACCTTTGGACTGGAATGAACTCTTTGTTGAAATTTGATCCAACAATTTGGAACTAAACTATATGAAAGAAAACTTTCCAACTCGAGTTTGAATATTTAACCAAGTTTTGTTTTTGAAGATGGACAAATTGCATTGTATTGAACTTTAATACTGTTGTGCATATAACCATTGAACTCAATGTAATATGCATAGTGTGTCGCTAATGTGAGATTTATGTTTAGGTAATATTGTCAAATCAGTAAGACCACGCATGTGCAGAAATAGTGGGTAACATGGAACTTTATGTAAGCCCACCGTCATGCAATCAAAATTTAATCTGCGCTATTATTATTTCATCGTAGTTCTTTGAATTGAAACTAAGCAAAAAATATGCAATGGAAAGAAGAAAAAAAAATAATAATAAATCCAGAACAAAAGATGAACCCTCTTTTAAATTTTGTGTAATTTTTTAATTTACAATTCATTTATTTGAATTGTTTTTATTTGTTTTTAGATCGCCAAATTAAATGAAACGATATATGTATTTTAAAAATTTAAAACTCTTACTTGTTAAGTTTGATTTTCTAACTCTAAATTGATTATTTGAAATATTAATTAAACTAAAAAAATAATCTTTTCCCAAAAAATTCAAAATATACAGCATAAGCTACATTTTAAAACTGGGCTTATATAAGTATATTCCCATAAGTATATTGAAAATTTTGAAATATACATTCATCAAATTAAAGCAGCGAAATTCGGAGCTTGTTTAATATTATTAAATATCTATATTTAGCATATCAAAGTTTTTAAGAGAGAACCAAATTTCGTTAATTTTAAACAACTATGAGTACTTTGTTTTTTGTAAGTGAGTTGTAAAGTTTAAATAATAGTTTTTTGTGTGAATAGTAAAATCCTTATTGGCACTACTGATAAAAAAAAATCACTATAATTTTCGATGAATAATGTAATAATTCACTTCGGATTTCAAATAGTTTTTAGATGCACTCAAGTTTTTTTAATGAGCGTCTTCTCAAACGTTGCTTACAAAAGCGCACAGTGCCAAACAAAGTAAAAATAAAAAAAAATGTTTTCCCTAACTACTGCATAAAGGGCTTACAATTAAGTTTCTTCAAGAAAACTTTATGGTGCTTTGGCTGTTGAAAATAAAATTCTGGCGTTGAAATTCATTGTATAAAGGCATTTGTGTGCATTCTATTCTAGTCAATTTCCATTGTGATAAAGTGTCTCTTTTAACCATTAGGGAGATTATGTATTGTACATAGATGAAAATTGTTCAATAAAAAGATTTTTTTTCTAATTAAAGATTGAATCATAACTGAATATTTATTTAGAGATGTACTATCAATAGAGCAATATATTTTAAAATTTATTTCGATTTGAGTGGCTATTTAATACAACATTAAATCTGAATTATTTAAACGTTTGTTCTTGGCCTGCTCCACGATTACCAAACAACCCGAAAGGGTGCAAGACTTTGAAGATGTCCTGGGCGTGAATCATTTATTTATTGAAAGGCTTACAATCCTCGCCAGAATGTGGGTGGCAGTTAAGGGTATACATTATAGTTTTATGTGACTAAAATGAAATATTTAAATTAAATAGTAAAAAACCAATTCTGGTTTGAAGAGATTAAATTGAAAATTACATAGAGAAGTCAGTAACATGCATACACATAATGACTAAAAGACGGAAGATATATATACTGTAAAGCAATATCAAACCAATACTTAAAACACCAAGTGAACCCATTATACAAAGTGAGTAATAAGTGAATGGCACAAAGACAAAGTGAAACTACAAAACAAATCTAGAATGACAAAGACATTAAAAATAAAAGCACCATTAGAAAGGTAAATCAAGAATATGAGTAGAAACGTACAAAAAATTCTTAACTATAATCCTACATAAAGAACCAATAACTAGAAGATGTTCTAGAATAATTATATAAATAAAGTATCAATCAAAACAAAACTGCAAGCAACCCATGGCGCAGACCCAGCATCCTAACCTCTTCTGAATTTCTTCACAAATATCTCTCGAGACTTCACAACTCTTCTCCATCAGTCTCATTTAGTGTGTCTACACGTTTGTATCGGGTAGAAAGAAATCTATGATAATAATTTCAGAGTAATTTAATAATTTGAAAAAATTAATTGTGACTTATAGATCGGTAAATTGATTGATAATATTAAATAATCTTTAATGGCGCTGTCTTTATTAACATGGGGCATGACAAAATTGATTCTATTATTTAAAATTAGGCGACCAAAAGTTTATCTATCATATTAATAGCAGTAATTTAACTGTCCCAATCAATTTTGATGAGCAACATCTAATCGAATTCTATTATTTATAATTCTATAAATAATAGAATTATTTATTATTCTGATTGATTGACTATACTCGAGAAATGGAGAAAGTAATTCGATAATGTAATTAGCAAAATCGGTCGAATCGTTGAAGTTGGGGACTGTTTATTTCTTTTGAAAATGGAAAGAGAGCATTGATGTTGCATTTAATTGTAAATATTTATAAGAAAATATATGACAGATGCTTATAGGGAGGAAATGTTATTCAATTACAATGCATTTTTTTCTTACTCAAAATGAAAAAATTTCAAATACGAAAGTTAAAAAAAAAAAAAATCGAATAATACAAAATGAAAAAAATTCAAATAATACGAAAAATTTTCAACAAATTTCATATAATTGCAGATATTGTGAAATATATATTTAATATAATTGCAGACTAGGAAAAACCAATATTTTAAGAACAACATAATTTACGTTTAAACGAATAATACAGTTTTCTTTTCTTTTTTTAGTGTTTTACCAGCAGATTTTGATTTATGAATTTATTTAATCTCCTAATTAAATGAAATATCCCATTTGAGAATTCAATTAATTCAATCAAGATAAGAATACTTATTTGAGCGATTTTTATGTTTTTAATTAAATGCTTCTTCGATTAAATTGCAATAATAAAATTTTTAATTTGATACACAAATCTGTTTTATTATTGTATATGAAAGGCGTTAGGATTTACATAAAAATCACTTTCTAGTAAAGGATTGTCAACGCCATTTGATTAACAGATTGTTGACCTTTTTTTTTTTTTTTTTTTTTTGTAAGAACTAACGTAACCATATACGTTATATAACGTATGAAAAAATTTTATTTTGTTTAAAAAATGCATCTGTATTTATAATTTTTTTCTTTTAAAATTTTAATTTTATTATATATTTTGATAATAAATATTTATTTCGGATGAAAAAAAATTAAAAACATATTAATTAAGAGTATTTGTAAATTTTGAATTGAATAAAAGTTAGAAAAAAAAGAAAAAAAAATTCCCAGCCAGGTTCGAACCTTGACCTTCCGTATACGAGACGGTTACCTAGACAACCATGCCATCGGGATCATCGTAACGGGAGTCAAGTTATCAGTATATAAGCTTTACCAAAAGTTTGAGGACCATTTTCTCGAAATTGGCTGGCAATTGCGTCTTAATATTTTCATGAATGAACATTCTAAATGTATACCATCATTATACTAAATCTCATGCCGATCTCAGATTTCAACCTCGCACCCTCCTCTTGTTAGCTAATTCACTTCCCCCCCCCCCGCTCAAGTTTTGATTCAAACCAAATATAATTTACATATTATATAATTTCAAATCTGCCATAGGAATTCGAATCAGAAAACAAAGTGCATAGGAAAACCAGAAAATTCTCTCAATATCCAGATTTTGAGGTAATTTATTGAACCGTTTATCTCTAGCTTATCGATTCTTTTTTTTTTTCAATACATCTTTTCCTTCCTGATATCCAGCATCGGTTAATATACATTCATTATATTATAATGCAATATTTAAAGGGGTAAGCGAAAATCCATTGACTACTTTAATGTATCTTTCTCATAAAACTGAACATTCAAATTGTTACAAAGAAAAAATATATGAAAGCTGCCATTCCTAGGATTTAATTCTCTTACTTCCGGTCCACCATACCCAAGAGAAAGGATTGTTAGTAAGGGTAATTGGGAACAGTGTGATTTCAATACTCATCGGTAAAGCCTTAATGAACTGAGCAACATGTGACTTCTAAAAAGCACTCTGGAAGAAGACGATATACTCTTTCTCGCTTTTTTTAGCAAGATTTATTATTAGATTGTTTACTTTAATTGCAACCGTATTTAAAAAGAAGAGACATCAAAACTTTTCTAAACGTCAATGTTTACTCCTTACATCGGTTATTTTCAAGGTAAGATGCTAAGTTATACATTAAAATCGTTTTCTGAAGTTAAAAGCATTCAAACTTTACACCTTCAGTGATTGTAATTAAAAAATTTTGAAATGTTTAAGAGTTTTAATTCATTTGAGAATTTCAATGCTGTAGAATGTATTCAATCAAGCAAGCAATAAAAAATAGTCCTCATTCATTTGAAAGAAGGTAGTGCATTTTAGATGCGAATCGTAATGATTAGTTTGAAGTTTTAAAGGTTTCAAAACTTTGTTTGTCTATTAAAATTACTTATTTAATAAAATTATTATTTTCAAAGTGATTAAAAATGCTTGATCAAAATAATTTTTCCCTTGTTTGTCAAAATACCTTATTGTTTATTTATTAATAATGAAATATTTAAAAAAAACTATTAAATGCTAAAGAGAAATTATATCGCCCCTTTTAGTGCAAGAATTATTGTTTTCTCTTTCGTTATTGACTTTTAGATCGAATGCTGCAAATTTCAACATAAAAAATCAAATTTTCATTGTTAGTTTCGTGAGCTTCAGAAGAGACGGGTTCTATTTTATGCTCATTTTTGTTTCGCTTTTGAAATTGTTTGAAGATGTGTGTGCATGCATATGTATCATATTAGCTTTCTGAATTAATTCAAATAACCCCACTCTTAAAATTTAAGATATTTTTAAACGAATAAAAAATTATTAAAAATAAGCTTTGCTATTTCATTAATTTTTTTTTTGTTTTATTATTTAAAACAAAAACTCAAGAAAGCAAACGAGAATTTAAAGAAAATTGTACCGTGCTGCAAATACGATGCAAACTCAATTATATTGATTGAGTGGCAATTGTCATAAGCATGGGAGTGAACAATAGTAAGTCAAACAGGAAAATAGTGCAACAAATTGACTGAATTAAGTCAAAATAGGCAACACATCAACTAAAACATGTCAAACAGTACGGCAGGGCCATACATTGACTAAAACGCGACAAACGGAACAATAGTACCACACATTGATTGCAGCGTGTCCAACTGCGCAATGGACTCACACATTGACTGAAGCATGTTAAACTGGACAATAGACCCACACATAAACTGGACTATATTGTAGTGGCGTTGTGACCAGAGACGGGCAAGGGATATCCCGGGTTCCAGTCCTATATATATAGCATATAATACTCCAGATGCCTCTGCAACAATGCCGCACAATGATTGGTGCTTAGTCAAATATAGCAAATGTATCTCCCTGGAGTTTGTCAAGTTGAACAAGTGACTGAAGCGTGTCACACTGAACAATAACGCTGCACATTGATTGGTCAATAGGGTATATGTTCACCTATAACTGCCAAAACTCAGTGATGGTCAAGCGATGTGGATGGTATTCTCTGCCCAGTATTCTTGAAGGTTCATTGCCATTTTTGTCTCAACGCCACTTTCAGTTCAAGAAGTATTATAAGAAGCACTGGACGGTTTGTCGTATTCTTGAGGTATAACCCAGAGCTGGTTTTTCACCAGGTGCCCTTAGCAAAAACTTGAACCCCTCTCCCCCCCCCTAGTTTTCAGAACCAGATGTTATTTATTGATTTAAATTTAATGTATGTAAAAGGTTTTAAGTAGCATATTTAGACAAACGTTTAAGTGAGGATTACTTTTAAGACTATTATCTCTAGTATTTTGAGTATAAAAAAAATCACCGATTAAAATTTAAAAGTAATTTTATACAAATCAATAAAAAAATCCACGAAATTGCTTTAAAACAATTCAAATGCTATTTAATTATAGAATTGGATGTATTTTTAATTATAAAAGAACACGCTAATTTTTTTTAAACGCCTTACTATAAAATGTATAAAAGATAATTCATTAAGAATATTAGAATAATGTGTTGAAATACAAGTAATACTATATTTAAATTTGAATCAGTTCAAGTGCATAGCCCTGGTAAATAAAAGGAAAGCATAACATTAAATCACACAAAAAATATTATAAAAAAATATTAATAAATTCTCCTCGACACTTTTGGGGTCTCAAAATCGCATGATCCTTGCAGTTATTTCATTTACTTATCAGATATTCGGTCTTTTCATAATTGAATAACTTTTTTGATTTGTCACTTGTATTTTTATATTCCTATTTAATCGGAAAAAAAATCAATGTTTTTGTTTTCCTCGTTTCATATTCATTGAAACCTGGAAATATCTCCTAAAATTTCTAAGAAATTTATTACAGATTTTCCCTTTAATAATTTCTATGATTTTTGCAATAGGATTGCAAATTGCACTGTAATATCTAAGGGAAAATGACATATTACCAATATATATATATATATATATATATATATATATATATATATATATATATATATATATAAGCATAAGTGTTAGAATTTCTATTCTCTGAAAACAATTTTTCAAGATTGTTTGAACTTTTAATTATGTTCTTCATTTTCATATTCCTAGATATTTTTTATGAACCAAAAATAAAGACATGAAAAAAAAAGAAATAAGAAATAAAACAAAAAAAGTAATTACAGAGAATATGAAGGAAGAAGAAAAGAGGATTTAAATTTGATGATCTAGTATACTTTAAAAAAATGAAAGCATCACAGTTCATACTTTTCAAATTTTTTTAATTTAACAAATGTGGCTTCATATTAAGATAGAGGGAATTAAGTCAATTAATGATGACTTTTTTGATAAGAAGATTAATTTCGTTCTGGAAGAATAAATAATTTCATTAATGATAATGATGATAATTATCAATGAGAAAGAATTACAAACATAATTATTTTAATCCTTTAAATGCCCTCTCAAAATTCGGAATCATTTCTTCATTTAGAGAATAAAAAAATTTAAAAAGGGAATTATTTTAGAAAAATATCTCATTAAGATTTTTTTAAAATATTCGCTGATTATTTCATTTGTTTAACTGAAACTTTAAGCGAAAGTCATTTAAACAACACATTTTTATTCTTTATGAAATAAATAAGATAATTAAAAAAGCATAAAAGAGAATGAACATATCCTTTAACGACAAAGAAAATTATCCCTTAGTACAGAACAAAAAAAAAAAAGCATCAAAATTTTTGCAGCGAGGCTCAATTACCGAAAAAGAATAGGAAAATAAATGCAACGATAAAGAAAATAAGACCAAACGAATAAAAATCCAAAAAGAATCGAAGTGAAAAAAAAAAAAGCCGAATTCTCCTATTGGCTGCCATAGTAATCGTATCAACCTACCACCATCGCTTCATTGGTCAGGGAGAGGAGATGGCGTCGCGTTGCGTTGCTATGGAAACGCGAGAATGATTCTTGAATATACAAGATCATTGAAGATACAAAAGGCAATTAAAGTAACGTAATGCCGTCTGATTTGATGCTTGCATGACTGCCTTGAACATGGCGATGGGTCTCCTACCTCGCAATATTTATAGAACTTGATCAAGGCAGTAATTACCGGGAACGGTCGCGAAGTAAAATATTGGTGTCTAACTGCCTTTCGTTAATTAGCTGTAAATTAAGCTTGTCTTTCGAGTTCGAACATTCGAGCTGTCGCAGCCCTTAAAGCGGTTATTGGGCTGCAGCAAAAGTTTCGCAAGCGTAACGCCTTCGTCGTAAAATTTTAAATTCGAATGGTGCCCTCTCCTAAAGTCGTAAATAAGGATTTAGCTCGGATAGGAAGAGTTGGAATTTTGAAAAGCCACGGTCGGATCTTTTAGAATTACTTGTAGTTCGAATTAAAGTCGTTATGATGTTCTAAAGTGGTATTAATCTTGGAATGATTCGTTCAGTTAATTCTGTTGGCGAGGGATGGCTTATTGTTATTTGCTTCAGGATTTCCTTCCGGATTCTTTCGGCTTTAATTGGATGGCGAATAATAATTTAACCGTTGGGAATGTGGAAGTAAAAGTTCTCGATTTCTAGTGAATATTGGTTCCTTTTATAGGCTAATTTTAAGAGAAAAATCAATCAATTTTTCATCAAAATAACATATGATGGATTTTCGTTACATTTTTTTCGGCCTCTGAAATTACCTTAAATACCAAACTATCCTTTTGATCGAAAGTGTTAGATTTTTCATAGGTAATTTTAAGGGGAAAAAAAATCCATTTTTCATCAAAAAACAATAAATGATAATGAATATTATTGCAATCAATTTTCATATTATTTTAAATGATCTTTAAAAATAATTTAATCAATTAAAATTAATTAATTTTTTATCAAAACTGCAAATGATGGACTTTATCACGTATTTTTTGCCCTCAGATAACAATTCTTTTTATGGAAATTGATCTACTTTTTTATAGGTAACTGTAAGAAAAAAAAATCAATTTTTCATCAAAACAAAAAATGCTAATGGATAATATTGCACTCATTTTTTATATTACTTTAAATGTAAACTGATTTTTTTTTATTCAAGATAATAAATTTTTTTAGAGATAATTTAAGGAAAAAAAATCAATTAATTCTTCATCAAAACAATACATTTTAATGAACATTGTCGTATTTTTTTTCTGAATTAAATAAAGTGCCATACGGTTCTTCTGATCGTGAATGCATATATCATTTTACAGGTAATTATTTCATTAATACAACAAATCTTGATAGCCGTTATCGCAAATTTTTTTTCTGAAAAAGCCATAATAATCTGGATTATCAAAAGTTTTTTTTTTTTTTTAAATCGAAAATTAATAGTCTTTTGTAGATAATTTTAAAGAAAAAAATTAGTTAACTTTTTGATCAAAACAACAAACATTAATGAATATTATCACATTTTTTTCTGAAATAACTTTAAAAGCAAAATGCTCTTTTTTTTTATCGGTCTTCTTATGGGTATTTTTTCATCAAAACAATACATTTTGATGCACATTACGGCATTTTTTTTCTGGAATTATCTAAAATTCCAAATGATCCATTTGATCGAAAATTATAGATCTATTTATAGATAATTTTAATCAGTTAACTGTTTTTGACGAGCATACTCGTCATGGAAAAAGTACAACACTTTGCGTTATTACGAGTTTATTCAATTATAATTATTATATTTATAATTAATTATTTATTATATATATATATATGTTTATGGCAATTTAGATACGCATTTTCCAAAGAGGTCAAAACAACTGATTGAGGAAAAATCAATTATTTTTGGTCAAAACAGCAACTGACGATGAATATTATCACTTTTTTTTTTTCTGAAATAACCTTAAATGAAAAATGCTCTTTTCGATCGGAATTTTCGGAATTTCGATCGGTCATTTTATAAGCAATTTTCCATCAAAACAATCAATGTTGATGGAAGGATCGCATCCCCCCCCCCGTCTAAAATCATCTAAAAACTCCAAATTCATTTAATCGAAAATAAAAGACCTTTTTATAGATAATTTTGAAAAAAAAATTCATTAATGTATTATCAAAAAAAAAAAAAGTTAATAAACATTATCACATTTATTTTTCTGAAATAGCCTAAAATGCAAAAAATCTTTTCAAAAGTGATAGATAATTTTAAAGAAAAATAAATCAAAATTGCATAAACACAATAAATGTTAGTGAATCTTTTCTGATTTTCTTCTCTGTAATAAGTGCAAAATGTAATAAAACAAACAATAAATTGTAACTAACACTAAAGAAATTACAATTTTATCTTATTACGCCCTTTCGTTATATTCATTTGAATTTCATGTAAAATCGAAAGAATTTTATTTGTATAAAAGCCCAGATCTGATTACTAGTATGTTTTGAAGTTCTATTAATAATATATGAAAAAAATTTGGAACACGAACTCACTAGTAGCTCGTCGATTGCGTTTCCACCATTAATTGCATTTACTTAAAATTAGCTAACTGCTTTCTATGACCAGCTGCCTCAACGGAATTATTAGTTATATTTAATGTCAGTTAAATCTCTTATGCGTAACTTGATATTCTTGATTCCCTCATAAAATATACTTAATCATTGAATTCCGACAAACATTATAGCCATGTCATTTTAATTGCATTATACTTATTCTGTTCATTGTACATATGAATTAATCCAACGGAATCGAATCCCATGACACCATAATGCAGTAAGGAATCTATGTCAGATTTCATCTATTGACCTTTGTGGTACTGTAACTTCAGCTTTTTATTTCTGGTATAAACCACACAGATATTTAATATTTGGTACTATTAAAAAGCTGATAAAAGAATGAAAACACTTTTGGTTTCATGGCAACAATGAAAACTATTGTGGAAGGATACGCAAATAAATTAATGAATGAAATAAAAATAAATAAATGCCGTAATTCTGGATTATATTTCAGGGCAATTAAATTGGCATTATTAAAAAATTAATTCAAAAATTTTAAATAGCATAAAATTAGTTTTGTGCAATTATATTTTTACAAGTTATAGGAGAAAAAAACAAAAATTTCGTTTATTTTCTAAGTAATCAAAACTTAAATGAAAACTTCAACAACAACAAAAAAAAAAAAATCATTCAGGGGTACATCCTCAAAGATACATTTTTACCAAATTTCACAGCTCAAAATCAAAAAATTTGGTCTTTAGAGTGCCATCGCACACGCACAGACGTACACACACACACACACACATTCTTCTGCTTTATTATTAGTAAAAATATTTATCATTCGATTTTTTTAAAAAAAATTTCGCATTTTCTTAACTGCTATTTCGTTAATATCTTGAGTTAAAAAAATCATTTATTAATGAGCATTTTTTATGATCTAATAATTTAATTCTGAAAATTTACAATCATCTAGCAAAATCTCAATTTAACTCGAAAGAGCTTTTAATATTGTCTCCTCGCAACAACTTAGGAACAGCTTAGATGGGTGTTTGTGGTGAAATGATGTTTAAATAAGGAATTCCGTGCTCTTACTTATGTGAGCCGTAGAACTAACAATCTATTACAAATCAGATAAAAGAATTATGAATTAATATCTTCCAGATATATCCACACATTTTCCCCTCTCTTAAAGTGTTTTAGCTGGCTTTAGTTTTTAATTTTTCCATTTAATATTCGTGTGAAAAAAAAAGATTTTTTACTTACTTCTTGTACATTTTTTCTTTGTTGGATTTATTTTATTATATACTAACCGCCCTTAGCAATCAGCTGGTTCGCCGTGTATATTGATTATATTTAATTCTAATTAAATTGTTTAGATATATTTTCGTGCCCATGATTCCACCAAATTCTCAAACATTAAATCAAGCGTGTTATTTTGTCTTACAATTTCACCCCTCATCGTATGCACGAACCTTTCTAATGGAGAACAGTCCCATGACATCATAGCTCTATTAAGAAGGTAAAAGTATGATTTATTTATGTTCGAAATTTCGCGGTAACTTAATTTAATATTTTTTACTAGGCCTTTTATTTCGCCAAATATTAAACAGAATCCTTCTTCCTTAGCTTTCAACAATGGGAAGAAAATACTTGATGAAACGATGAGAGCGGTTTGGATTTCAGGGCAGTAGTTTAATCTATTGTTGAAAATTATGGGGAAAAAAAATGCCAAAACTCAGACAAAATTTACATGATTAATAAATTGATATCATTAAAAAGCAGTTTTTTTTTTTTTTTGACATGCTGTAACATTCAGTTTTGTACAATAATATTTTCGGAAGTTATCACGGTAAAACGGAAAAATTCAAATAAATTCTTAATTAATTAAAATTTCAAAAAAAAAAAAAAAGCGAACATTCGCTCCCTCCGAGGTATATTTGTGTCAAATATGACGGCTGAATAAACTGGTCAGTCGAACGCCAAAACAAATACACATTCATTTTCATTATTAGTACAGATAGAGACAATTCGCATACAGATATTCATAGATACAAACAATTCGTATTCAAATCACCTGACATTTGATATATCTGAATGGTATATTGCCGCGAATAGTAATATGGATACTGAAAATTAGAAATTAGCAATCACTGGCCAACTTCTCCCATAGAAGGTATAGTTCGTCATCAGCGCCGCCGTTCTTCTGCCCTCAGAAAAGACCCAGTCCACTTATCTATTCGATGTTTTCTTGTTCCATATTTGATATAGTTCGTCAACGGATTCTGAGACGACCACATTTCGACGATTCTATCTCATTAAGGGGTGAGACGCGGAACGATGAGTGCATTTCCGGTATTTCCGTTGACCTTGGATTTCCCCTATTAGATACTAGTAAATGTAAACATCTCCTCCTTTCATCTTTCCTTTCACCCTTATTTTGACGGATAAAATCCATCCTAACGCATGCGCAAAAGTGCGGAGGGTTTTACAATCCGTTGCTGAACTATATTCGCTGTTTCCCTCCCCCCTCCCTCTAAGGAGAGATAATTATTCGGATAAAGATGTTATATAACTAAATTTAATAATTAGTCAGGTAAAGATATTATATAACTTAATTTCTGATAGAACCACAATAAAAGTTCGATTAAGGGGGACAAAAACGCATCTAAAAACCAGTGGAAGTCCTCTTCACCAACCATTATCGCATAATCCCTATTAAAAGTGTTATCTTAAAGATCGCCTTAAATAGCACTGGCTTACAATAATTATGAAATATTAACCTTTGGCGTGAATGTAGCATTTTTACTTAATCTATTGTGTCATCTTTGGCAAGTGTTTTAGCAATTAACTCCTGGAATATCGTTAATAATATCTAAAAATAGAATTTATGTTTCTGACGCATTTTTCTGAAATGATTAAAACAAAAATTTGACACAGAACTGAATTGAAGTCACAAAATCCCATACCAAATTTCATATTTTTAAGTCACTCCGTCTTTTAATTATCGCGTTTACATGATTCTGAAAATATAGATCGACAGCCTCTTGAGGATTTGACGCAACATTTTAAAGGTGTCTAGACTATAGATGTTAATTCTGTCTATCGAGTTTTATCTATCTAGCTCTCTTCATTTTGTAATCATCGTGTTAACTTATATTCGAACAGTCGGACAGACAGATTTCCTCTAAATAGATTTTGCTCACAATTTAATAGAAAATACAAATTTGGTATAAACATCGTTTACCAAATTTTATCCGTCAAGTTCAAAGCATTTTTGGATTATGTTTGTCACAGACAGACAGTCGGTCATTATCCAAATATGTGTTTTTTTCAATTCAATGAGGTCTGAAACGTGGAGATTCGTCAAAATCGCAAGTATAAATATTTCGATGATAACTATACTTTCTGTATACAACGTATACAAGAAAATAAGACAGTAATTTCCTGACAAAAAAAAAAAAAAAAAATGGAATAATTGCAAATAATTCAATATCTCACAAAAATACACTCGTTTAAATTCCGTAATAAATAATTAAAAAAATAAAAATTATTAAATTCGTCTATCAAAAAAAAAAAAAAACCCTCCTCCCCCATTTTTTTAGCTCCCTTCTCCCCGACAAAAACAAAATTAAAAATTGCATGTTATTTATTTATTCGAAAGCTTATATAAGTCCAATCTTTTAATTGACTTGAATAGTGCTCATAGATTGGCGTACTATCTATAAATAATGCCAAACGATACGCATAGTAACAAAAAAAAAAAAAGTTCTGCAGGCTAAACTGCTGAACTTATATCTATCGAATTTGGCATATAATTACTCCTTGGTGAGTTACAGCTCCCTAAGAAAGGGTTCTGCAAAATCTTAAATAAAAATTAAGGAAAATTCGAACTTCTGTCTTCATCTATAATCTGAAGCGTAATATTGCACATATGGACATACACAAAATCATTTTTATACCATTTTAAAATTGAAAAACTAATAATGATAAGCTTTTCAGTTATACTAATTGTTTTCTATAGAATTTTTCTTCTAATCTAAATAAATTGTTTAAAGCATTTTTTTTAAGTATATTTTGCAACGACATTTTTTATTATCTTACGTTTCTGGAATTTCTGAAAACCTGCATTCGACGATTTTAAAGATATATTGTGAATATGTGTGTGTCCACAGTAGCGGCGCTATATAACGGGATAAAATTTTAAAAATAAAATGAAAAGTTGACCAATCAAAACTAAAAAAAAGTCATTCTACAGCGTTTTACAGAGGCTCAAATCTTTTTTAAAGTATTTTTTAAATTTGTTTTTAGAAAAAAAAGAAGGGGATGGGGGGGGGGTGCCTAAGTATATTTTTGAAGCAATATAGTGAAAAATAAATTAATTTTTATTACATTTTAATGCTATTTCACATTTTCTAAAGAAACTATTTGAAAATATACGCGCGTATGAACATCACATCTGAATTATTCAAATTTAAATTGGATTTGTCAATCACTATAAGTTCAATATTGCAATCAAACCAGTAAATTTATTGAATTTATTACTTTTTTCTTAAATGAGACATTCAATTTTGTTTTATTGCCAAAGTTAATTGAAAATCTAGTGTAAGTTACTTTTCAGAATTCCGAAGAATTTAAATTTATTTCTACGAATTTATCAAAAATAAACGAACATTTATTCCTTTATTTCAATTTTAAAGAATAATAAAAAAGAGGGGGGGGTATAGACATTTCTGTCTTGCCGAAAAGAAAACATAAGATATTTTTTTAAATGAAATACAAGGACGAATTTCTTTTTCTATTTTTTTACTAGATAAAACCATTTTTTAAAATCTCAAATTAAATCGAAATATAATATTCAAATATAGCAATAATTGGAATTTAATCTTTTTATTTCAATATACATTTATAAATTCCAGAAATTATAAATTTAACTGTATTAATTTATGGCAAAAATTAAAGTCAAAATAATTTCTGTATCATAGATTCAGCATAAAAAAATGATTTCTAGTTTTTAATTTTAGTAGCTGATGTAAAATTTGACATTTTATTTCCTAGAAATCTGATATTTAAACTCGAAATTTAAATTGAAATATCCGTTTCTCCGTTAAAATTAAATTGAAATATCCTTTCTCTTCGATTGAAATCAGAATATCCTTTTTTCACATTATACGGAAACTAATTATTTTACAATTTTTTTTAAACTTTGAACTTTATTTTTTTCCATATATATATCAAACTCAAAATTTAATTCAATTTTTCTTTAATCTGCGATTTTCAGAACGAAATGCTGTTAGGGAGAGATTGACTCCCTTGATTTGATTCGAGATTCTCTTTCAGATTCCATTTCAAGCTTATTCTCCGTATTCCAAGAAGCGGTTTGATTGGCTGGAGCTTCGATTTGATCGAAGCGTTCCGGTTCTTCAAATAAATCTCTATAAAGACTTCTTGGAAGGTAATTTTTAATGCAACGCTAAACTTCCATTTTGATTGGATTTAGGTTTTGAGAGTTTAAGGTTTCGGCGTTTTTCATTTTATTCAATCGTGCTAAAATATTAAGCTACATGAAATAACCTGATGGTAATCATACATTTTCGAAAAACATAATACGATGTAATATTGAATTTAGGTTCTAGGAATCGGAAATGGGGAGAAAAATTGGAAAAGGTGCATTTCTGGAACTGAATTATTGAAGAACAAAATGTCATTTTCCGTCTTTTCTTATAAAAAAAATCTTTTATTAATTTTTGAATATTTGTATTTCTTTCTTATTACTATCAAGAATGACGAGTTGCTTTATGTTAGGCGTTTAATATCATCAATGAAAACATGGGCGAAATTTTTCGATAATTTTGTCGCTTTCTTTACAGCCCAAATTACATTCCAAGTTGCCTTGAATTCATAATAAAATTCATTAAGTATACAAAGATAAAAAAGGGAAAAAACATAGAATATCATTCATTTAATTAGGTACAAAAAAATCGGTATAATGTGTAGGATTGAAAAATATATTCATATATTTTTAATTTTTTACATATTTTAAAGCAGCGGGAGTGGTTTAACCAAAACTTTCTCCTTTTCTCTCTGTTTAACCCTTTAAAGGGCCATTTTTTTCTAGTCATATTATGTTAAAATATTTTTAGGCTTGAAATTAGAATAAGAAAAGGGATTCATTTAGCTTATTAGATAAATTTAATTTGATTAATTAATTAATTTGGTTAATTAATAATTAAGTAACAAATCAAGACACATTATTTTGTGTGAGATAAAGAACTGAAGCATCTAAGTTTATGTCTTTCTAAAAAAATGTGTCAGAACTTATGCCAACCTACATAATTTCATACAAAGATTGATAAATTTGGTTTGAAACGTACTTCCCACAGCCCTAGAAAGGGTTCAAGTACTATCCCAAAGAATGCATTGAAAGGCATTGGCGAGAAATTATAACGAAATATTAACCTTTGGCGTGAATACAGCTTTTTTGCTGAATCTATCATTCAATTCTTGGCGTTTAAATTTCGGCATGCGGTTAATAGTTTCTGAAAATCGAATTGTATTTTAGGGTGCGTTTTTCCCAACATATTAAGACAAAATTTGATACAGAACTATAATTATAGTAACAAAATTCTATACCAAATTTGATATATTTAAGTCATTGCGTCTTTAAGTTATAACGTTTACATGTTTCTGAAAGTACAGACCGACAGATGGTCAATTTCTTGTTGGATTTGGCTCAAAATTTGAAAGGTGTTTTGATTGTATATATTAATTCTATGCATTAAATGTTATCTACTTATATCTATCTATATATTAATGCTATCTATTAATATATACTCTTCGTTTTGTAGTTATAATGTTAATTTATATACGGACATCCAAACAGACAGACTTTCTCTGAGCTGAGTTTGCTCAAAATTTGATATAAATCTACAAATTTGGTTTAAGGATCCAACACCAAATTTCTTCCACCTACATCAAAGCGTTTTTGAGTTATCTTTGTCACAGACAGACAGACGAACATTTTCCAAAAATGTATTTTCGAATTCAAGGAGGTAGAGCGTAGAAGTAGTAGTAGGAGGTTTCAGGAGATAAAACATAGAGATTCGTCATAATTTTACGTTCGAATTTCTTGATTATTACTATACTTTCTCTATACTACATATATATACACAAACAGTTTACTTACAAATTATCTTCCTGGATATGATGGGATATACTGACATTTTTATTTGGGTTTTAAAATCATTCTTTTGTCAAAGAAAAATGAGCAATTTTATCCATTTGATTGTTCAAAAATGTGGTTAATATGTCTTGAGTCATACTGAAATGATCCATTTGCACCGAATACACTAAGTACAATAAAAACAATATGACAGAAAAGTTAGTATTTCATGCCTTAGTTTACGCCTTGCTATATTGGCACTTGGATAGTACTTTAACCATATCACAAATTGAAATGTGATCATAATGTTGATTTATTCAGCTTTATTTTGCATTATTCTAGTTCTTTTTAAATTAAACTTTGGATTACAATGAAATAGCATTCTAATTTTGAATAATTTCATGAAGACTCGGGATATAGTAATAAATGTGTTATTGCCGGTGTAACCTTTGAGAGATCTTTGTTCCGAAAAGGAATACCATTTTGTTTTATGTCCTAATATTTGTACCATTTAGCAAGAAATTAAAATTCTTTGTTAGACCAGAATATTTCATTTTAATCACCAATCTGAATTTCTTTTCATTTCGTTTGAATAAATCAAGCAATTCTAATTATTTTACATTTCGTAATTAGAAGGCATCATGCTCAATGATTTATTTACCAAAAAACCCAGAAATTAAAACGTGTGAAAATTACCTTCAGTTCACTTTAAAGTGCTAATGAACGTAATTAAAAACCAATGATGAGAAATTATCAAGTAGAAAATCTAATTTAAAGTCATTATTAAACATTTCAAAAGCACACAAAAGCAAAAATATGCCACTTTCACACAGTATAAAGCAACAACAAAAACCCTCGTTTTTCCTGGAAGACATTAACAAACAAATAATGATTTTAATAATTCTAATGACACTAGAGGGCAATCTAGTTTTAATTTAAACCTACATAATTAATTCCTCCTTACATCTGGGTCTTAAAAATCAACCAGCTGCAGCGACCAACGGCAGCTGAAATAACAATTAAAAGAAACACGGAACAGAAAAGCGCGGGAAATAAATGAGAGAGAGAGAGAGAATAAAAAAGAACAATAAAATTGAAACGTTTATATTATTAACAGCATTTTTCTCCACGTCGGAACCTTCAGCAGAGTAATTCGTTGACGTTTCCCGGACAACTAATGCCTCAGGAGAGATGGACGACAAAACAACAACAAAAAAAACCAAACTAAAATCCTCTCTCCTCAGTAGAGAAAAAGTAGAGACAGCAGCAGCGTTTTAATTTGATGTTCGACGACTGTGTTCAGGAAACCGTGTAGAAACAAGGCTTTAATTGAGATCGCGACAAGCACCTAATCCGTACAGAGAATATGTTCCCGTGTTCTGTTATTAACCTTTGATACAGCGGCTGGCAGGGCCCTTCCGTATGATTGCCCCCGCTCCAAGCTCCTTTATTAGCTAGCTCTCGAGCTGGAAGAAGACCCCCCTCCACGTCCATCCCCTCTCAACCCCCTTTCAGCTCCGTCTCGCTCACTCTTTTCGAGCGGAGATATTTGGACCGCTTTAGCGTTTTCTATCGGAGATGGCACGGTTGGAATGCAATTATACGGAGATGCCGGGGCGCAGGGAAAGCCCCTAGCCGCCCTAGGGTCTACGGATGCTTCGTAAACGGATATAGTTTGGCGTTATGGGGCTTGTTGTACCGGTGACAACGGGTTTTACGGCGGGCTTTGAGTCTGTCTTCAATTTTAGGAATTTTTTTTTCTTTGTCCTACTGAGAATGGCACGAAGGACAGTTTTTTTTTTCTTTCGTAAACTAGTTTTTAAAAAGGAATGTTTTTTTCGATCCTTAAGGGCACGTATAAGTTGCTATGGGTATTTATATTTTGCTTCTTAGGTTTTAAAGATAGGAAATCAAATGTCCAGAGGTTGAAATGCATCCGTGCAGAGTTTCTCCACCCCTACCCCATCAGAAAAAGTAAATATCGATGTTTATTTTGAGCTGTTACTTTTTTCATTTTGTGAAATCGTAAACTGGAATTTAGGTGTTTTTGAATGATTTGGAAGCTTTAAATTTTAAAGCTTTAATTCAAATTTTTTTTGAAGGAATTTGATATTTAAGAGTAACTGGAATTTGGCACGCATTCTGCTACTTCTTTATATACATATGGCGATTTTCTTTTGCTGCATTTTCGATTACTGCATAAAAAAAAAGTTATATTTTCATTTTGAATTATTACTTTCTTTTTTAAAATATTAAATGAATTTAGAGGGTTTGGGAAAATTTGAAACGATTCGATATTAGAACAAAAATAAAAGCCAAATTATAGAGGAGCAGTAATAGTATTGAAGAAGTAATTTCAATACCATCAGGGATATTTCACTCAGTATATATAATATATGCATTGTTTTTCTCTATTTTTAAAATTAAAAAAAAAATGGAAATGGTGAAATGAAGAAAAATAGTGTAAAATTTGAAATTAATTTTCATCTTCTTATGCCACTGAAATGGATTTATGTAGAACATAGGACGGGAAAAAAAATAATCCTATAATTGGAAAGTTGATTTCGATAAAATCATAACTTTGAAACTTCATATAAGTTATGGAGTATATTTTTCCTCGTCTTCTGTACAAAAATTTGGAAACTTTTAAATGAAAAAAAAATATATATTATTGAATTTACATCATAATTTTCATTTGTTCATAAGATAAAAGTGGAATTTGCGAGATATGGAAAGACAAAATTCCAATACTAGAGAAGTGAGTTCGATATCAGTTGGATTTTTGAATTTTACATATTTTCATTTCTTCAGGTCATGGCAGTGAGTTTTGTGGGACGGCCAAAATCTTCATTTATTTGAGGATTGATTTCAACATTAGGAAAATTGAAATCCCTATATGTTACTGTATAATATATCATTTTTGTCTTAGCCTCCGGAGTAAAATTATTAAAAAAAAAAAAAAAAAACAATGGAATAAATTTTTAAGGCATTTTTTTTTTTTTAATGTTCTTTTGAGTAAGATATATATGTGTGTGTGTGTGTAATGATATTTTAAACTCTTAATTTAGTCCAAATTAATTTCCAAAACTTTACCTTAATTTAGCGCTTCCTAACTTCATTCTAAAATATTCTCTTATTTCGTGATCCAATTCCACTTTCGGTTTAATTAATCCCTTTGTAAAAATAATGCGCCATCAGAACTACGTTTCAAATGAAGGTGATACTTTTACCCTTCAAAAGGTGTCACACGTGTATTGAATTGGCGCCTGGCCAGAAATCCAATGTTATATAAGGCTAGTGATCATCTGTTTGGCCCTTTTTTCCTTTTTCTTACTTCTGTGTGTGCCGCGCTGCGTTTTCTTGTATATAATCATGCCTGCCACTCGGAATAGAATAAAAAGGTAATTAAAATTACCAAGTCTCTTCACTGTTTCGAACCTGCATTCTACTTAAATCAATATATATATATATATATATATATATATATATATATATATATATATATATATATATATATATATATATATATATATATATATATATATATATATATATATATATATATATATATATATATATATATATATATATATATATATATATATATATATATATATATGAAAGGACTTGAAAGGAATACTATTGTAACTATATTAAAAAAAAAAAATGTTTCGAAAATACAACTTTTATTTTCGTTAGCAGATGTCTTTACTAATCGTTATTTCAGCAAGGAATTCGTATATATATATATTTGAGAGGGAGGGGGATCCAAACTCTCGTCATTTGACTAAACCTATATTTGTTAAATTTTTACAAAGAGGACTAAGCGTGGGGCGCCGTGGCTTAGTTGGTTAAAGCGCTTGTCTAGTAAACAGGAGATCGTGAGTTCGAATCTCGCCGGTGCCTAAACGCAGCAGAATTTTTTTTAACATTTTCATATAGGAAGGAAGAAAGTATTGTAATCTTCTAAACATTGATACTCGAGGTTTTGACGTATCCCCATGTTTTAGAACTCCATGAGTTCGAAAAATACATTTTTGGAAAATGTCTATCTGTAGCAAAGATAACTCAAAAAGAGTTTGAGTTAAAAGGGTGAAATTTGATATATGGCCCTTACACCAAATTTGTAGTTTTTTATCAAAGTTTCAACAAAATATGTTCAGAGGGAGTTTGTCTGTCCGGATGTTCGAATATATGTTAACAAGATAACTGCGAAATGAAGCGATCTAAATGGGTAAAACTCGGTATTATGTATTTATTTAAAATTACCCGATATTAAAATTAAATCTTCGGTGATATTTTTAAGGTATATGATATGTTCGAAATGAATTTTTGGAAAAACGCTGAAAAATTGCAACATTTTTAAATTATTGCATAAAAAACATCAATGAAATCAGAATTTTCTATTTAAATGTCAAAAGATTTTTTAACAGTTGAAGAAAATATGTGCCTTTTGGCTAAAAAAAGATATAAAGTAAAAATCTTCTACTTTTACAATTATCAAATGATTTGTTGAGCTGTAGGAAATAACTTAACAAATATATTTCCTAATTCCTGGAAAAAAAAAAAAAAAAAAAAAAAAACCGCTTTTTTTTTTTTCTAGTCTTTAAATATTGGGGTTCAACTCATAAATAAATTGCAGTTATCAATTTTTTTCGCACATTAAAACAACTACAGAATATTTATAAATGAACAGATTGCTTATTCTCTAGATCTCAAACTGCAAAACATACTGAGAAATTAACACAGCAAATTTGAGCGAAGAATATGCATTAGATTTTAATGTATTATCTCTGCCTTAAAAAAAAATGTTTTGAAATTTAGAATTTGAGAAAATCGCCGTTAAAATTGTAAAATGGCCTTAAAACATGTGTTATGTAAATCTGAAAATCAATATAACTTTCCAAAGAATAAGCGTAGAAATAAAATTCAAAAACTGGTTAGAAACAAAAAAATAATGCATAAAAATATATTTGATAATTTTGCAAAAAATTTCAACTTTACAACCTTAAATTAAAAATTAGAGTTCTCTGTTTTCCTAAACCTTTTCGTAGACATTTAAATTTAATTCAAAATTTCGATTAAATCGAATTCATATCGGATCCCTATCAGCTAGGAATTAATCAAGCCCCATTGTTTTTCTGATATCCTTCATTTATTTGTATGGACTGAATATAATAAGTGTATCAAACGATAAACAACGTGCAATAAATTTGCAAGCCAAAAGCTGAGATATAAATTCTAAATTTATCGAGAAAATCACAGAAAATTTGCCTTCCAGACATAGTAGTAGGGTTATTTCTTCGTATCATCGTAACACAATTGTTTTTTTTTAAACGAAATTAATTAAACAATTTGATATTTTTCGGGAATTGTTCAAGACTGGATCGACTCGAGCAAAAACCCAAACAAAAAATTGGTTCAAAATTGTTAGACCTTGAAACAAACTTCATGCTACAAAACAATTATTACATTTTGCTATTTAATATGTCACACAATTTGGTATATTATGGAATTGAAGGAATAGAATAGTTGAAAATGATAAATTATTTAAATAAAATCAATATTTCTATAAAATAATCGTCAATAAATGAATAAAAAAAAGCGATTGCTGCATTAATTTATTAAATAAATTTGATATTCGAATCATTAGAATGTGTAATTTTTTGTTTTCTTTTTTTAGTATTTTGCATTAAATTTATACTCCGACAATGTGGCATTAATATCAACATAACAAAAATATTAAAAACTCAATACTTATCAATATCATTATAATTTTTTTTTCTCTAATTCGAATTCTAGATAAAATATCTAATATGATAAATTCTTCCTTATTAATGTTGGGACCTAAATAATATTATTATTATTATAATTTTCAATCTTGAGAAAAATGTTTCGGCATATACGGTGGTAGTTGTCAAAATTAATATAATTTTCGACGGCGACGCGTTTTTTTTTAACATTTTACTTTCAAGAATTCGCAGAACACTGGATCATATAAACATACTATGTGGTCATTTTTTTTAAAAATGAAGCTTCATCAAATTAGAAACAATTTAACAGCATTCTTCAACTGTAATCTCATTAACACGTTTGCTGCTATGATTTATGCTTGTGATTTTGACCACTATCGAATAAGATGCGTATTTCTTTTCTTTCTCTTAATTGTAGTTCAGAAGAAAATATGTACCCAGTTCAGCAGATGTGAATCACATGTGATTCACACCGTTAACAACGGGATAAATCAAGGAGATATAAACTAAACATTGGCATGTTCTACTCGCAGCAAATTCTATACTGAATGAAAACTTTTGCTGCCATCCAAATATGGATGACATGGCGCTCAAACGTGTTAATTGAAGTTATCATTTTTCACATTATTGTATTTACGTAACATTTATGATTTTGAGATCGACTGATAAGGAAATATTGATGAATGATAATGATAATGAATGATTTCATTTTTGATAAGGAAATTTGTAATTTTTGGGAGAGAAAACGTAACTGGATGCTCACAAGTACAATGGAATTTCGGTAAATATGAAATAATTAGTCATTTGAATATTTTCTCTTGTGTCTTGAATTTACTGTCAGTGTAATGTAAAAATATAACTTGTAATTCAACTTATTTTAGTTCATTCGAAATCAAATTGGGGAAAAAAATCTTTCTGTACTTCTGATTTGTTTTTATTTATTAAATACGCCAGCCTCTTATATCCAATGTATCTGTTCTATTTTATTTGATAATACCTACAATTGAGGAAAATAATAAAAGAAAAATAAATGTTTAAATAGGATTCGAAACTCTAATCCTATTTATTGATACGTAATTCTTTAGATTCGATTCGTTGGTTATATATATATACATATTTAATTTTTTCTCTTATTGATAAAGCAGCGATAAAGTCCTCACAAAAAATGTATTTGATATTTTACAAATATAGTTGCAATCATTTTATTTTTTAAAATTACTTTCAGTAGCTTTTCTTTTTAAACTTTTAAATTGGAGTAAAATTAGTTTTTGATTTTGAATATGATCTGAAGATACTAAGAAAAAAAAAAATTAAAATTTGATTAGTTTGGGGGAAAAAAATTAACATTTTGAAAATCATTTTTTAAACACCTACTATTTAAGAGTTAACTTAACTACTTGGTAAATTCTTAAGTTTAACGGTCTACCTGGTATATATTTTTGAAAAAAAAAAAAAACTTTGATCAAGTTACAAAGAAATGATATTATTTATATTAAAGTTTCTTAGTAAGCTTGTATTCAAAATGCTGTAATCTTTAAATTTATTATTGCTACATAATTCATGATATTAATTTTTAATTCATAATTAATTAAAAAAATTATTTAGATATATTTGCAATTATTTTATTTTTATATAATTAGTTATTCTGTTCCCCCATGGCCTCTGACTAGATCGGGGTATTACTTGTTTTGCCTGAGATTCTCTACAAAGTATCTTACTAAGGTACTTTACCTTATGGTTTAATCTGGCTCTGATTTTGAAGATTTGGAAATGTTGGTACCAGTACATACCAGGACATGTAATACATATTTTATGGTAACGCTTTCGGGTGTTAACCGTTGGGGTTCCAGCCCACCTGGAAACATATTTTTTTTTAAAAAAATATGTTCTCACGAGTTCAAAAGAGAAGAGATGATTTCGTATACACAAAAATCGAGATGAATTTTCTAATGCAGGGGTTATATTCCACTAAAGAGTTCTTATTCTATAAAAGAGACACATTACTCAGACATTTTTATATAGTTTCTTTTGCAAGTGCAATCAAATAGCTTCCCGGGTTCGAATCCCGGTTCGGGCATGGTTGTTCTTCATCTGCGTTCTATCTGTGAGGTGTGTGCATGTGCCCTCCTGTAAAAAGGGGTTGTGCAAGCGAGTGTGTGTGTGCTATCTTCATTTGAGCTAGAAGTCAGACTTCTGTCCTCGGGTGCTCAGGGGTCTTTACCCTCAGAAGCTACTGCATCCCTTTTCCATGGTAACGCGGATACGACATCATCATCAAATAGTTTGCACTGAATCGAAGCGTGGAAATAATTTTATATGCATCTTTCCGAGAAATTCGAAATTTTGTTAACAAATATTTATAAAGTTATCCTTCAACTTTTACCTCATTAAATATATAATTATCTCAAATTTTACTCGAATTTAATATGTTCCCATAAAATGATGCATCTAAATCGGATGCAAAAGGATAGAATTTTTGATACTGAAATTTGTAATTAAGTCAAAATTGCAATTATTTTCAAAGAAAAAAAGACAACTGCATACACACAACCGTAATAGAATTTGGATAGTTAAAATATTTTAAATTTCGAATTAGGTGGTAATTCGAATTTCTGTCTTGAAACCTTGAATTTTACTGTGACGTAACCAGCCGGAGTGGTCTCCACAAAACGTTCTCGTATACTCTAATAAAGTTGTTACCCCAGAGAACGCTTTGCATGGTATTGGCGTACAATATTATTAAATACTAACCTCTGGGTGAATTTAGCATTTTTACTGATTCAATCGTGTCATCCTTGGCGAGTTACTTGATGTTTAATCTCCGGTGTGCATACAAAAATCGAATTTGTGTGTTAGACAATTTTTCTCAACCGACTGTACCAAAGATTGGACATAAAACTGCACTTGTAGTCACAAAATCTGATACCAAATTTGATATATTTAAATCAGTCCTTTTTTGAATTATCGCGTTTACATGTTTCTGTAAGTACAGGCAGACAGACGTTCAATCCCTTGTTGGATTTGGCTTAAAACTTGATAGGTGGAAACAATATAGATATTAAATGTAAGTACCGAATTTTATCCCTCTAGCTCTCTTCATTTTGCAGTTATGTGTTTTTTATATTCGAACAGCTGGACAGATAAACTTCCCCTGCATGGATTTTGCTCAAAATTTGACAGAAATCTGAGAACCGTATATCAAATTTCATCTGTTCAGCCCAAAGCGTTTTCGAATTATCATTGTCATAGACAGACACGTATTTTCCTAAATTGTGTTTTTTGAACTCACAGAGGTCTCAAATGTGGAGTAAATGTCAAAATCTCAAGCTGCAATTTTTTGACGCCTGCAATCGAAGGATCCCTATATGATGCAGAAAAACGAACTTTGGAACATGTAGGCACCTGCGAGATTCGAACTCACGATCTCCGGTTTACTAGACAAGCACTTTAACTAACTAAGCCACGGCGCTGATTATGTTGTGTATTTTTTTCGAACTAAGTGAGATCTAAAGCTTGGAGATTCGTCAAAATCTCGCTTTCGAATTTGTTGACGATTACTATACTTTTTCAATACTACGTATATATGTAAAAATACAGTTTAGTTTAGTTATATTAACGTCCCGTTTGAAGCAACACTAGGGCTATTTTGGGACGGACCTCGTCATTTTGAACCGTGGTCAGACGACGAGGACGCCACCTGAGCTGACACCCCCCTCTCTACACCACACCAGCGGGAGAACGTTTGGCCAGGACGGATTTAGCGTGCAACAGATCCCCTTACACGACGGTTCTTCGGTGGAATCGGGTCTCGAACCTGAAACCCTCCGGTTCCGAAGCCGAGACCTTACCACCAGGCCACCGCGGCCCGTAAAAATACAAATATCATTTCAAATTCAGATCAGAAAGAAAATCTCGCTTTCGAATTTTTTGACAATTACTGTACTTTTTCAATACTACAATAATATATGTAAAAGTAAAAATATCATTTTAAATTCAGATTTATTTCGGTTAAATTCAAAATCAAAGCCGCTAATTTTTTCCCCTTCTTATTTGTGTTTGTTAATTAAATACGCCTCTCTCTTATATCCAAATTTTTTTTTTATTTCACTTGGTAATATCTGCAATTGAAAAGAAAAAAAAAGAAAAAGAAAAGAAAAGAAATAAAATAAAGTCAGCAAGAATGACCTGTCTGAAACTTTCCTTACTACTACTTTATAAATAATTTATTATCCTAAAACTTTTTTTTTTTTGCCTAAAAACTAGGGATTTAGGATACGATTTTACGCCACGAATACTTAGATTTTTATTTTCAGAACCCCGCTCATATGCAGAGTGCTTCTTAATATAGTATAGTAAAATAAATGAATATGAATAAAATAAAAATTTGTGAAATGATGTCATTAAACATTTTTGAGAATTTTGCAAAATTAATATAAAGATTGTATACCCACTGTCTATCTCAAAGCATTTCTGAATTGTCACTTTCACAAACAGACATAATTTCAAAAACGTGCTTTTTGGATTCAAGAAAACTTCTTATAAGTAAAAGTAAAAAAGTTAAAGAAGATTTGAACCTTCATTCCGAAATATTGGTGCATTATAATTTTTTAGGTTTCAAGCGTCTCTATTTTTAACCAGCAATTCCTTTAAGAAATAGTCAATATATGAATACTTATTCTTGGAATTGGTTTTCCTGTTTCAATCTGAAACATTGATATCTAATTAAACCTGAACTAAAATCAAAAGTAACTGAGAAGAGATATCTTTTTATATCAATTCGCTGAAAATTTTTCCAGTGGAATAACAGAAAACTACAGTATTAAAATTCAATAGTAACAAATAGTTTTGATATGATATGGAAAACCAGCGGGATTTATCTCTCTGAAATTCTCTCGCATATTCCCTAATAAATGAGTCATTCTTCCAGTACTAAAAAGTGTACTTTGTCTAAAAAATGTAGAATTTGGGTCTAAAAAGTGTACTTTGTCTAAAAAATGTAGAATTTGGGCAAGACCATTAAAGCCTCGAGCACTTATTTTCAAAATCTGCGCATGAGCGTTTTGTGCTTCTCAAAATAGCGAAGAAAACAGAATATGTAATTTGAATACTTCTTTTTGCCCAATTGAATTCAAAACTGCAACTTAATAACAGGATTACATACCAAATTTCATTATACTAGCCATTACGTTTTTGAGTTATACATATTATTATCTATATAAAGGAGATAGCTACAGACCTTTTGCTCCTTGGCGGATTTTGTTCTAAATTTGACTTGGAACTAAATTTTGGAGGATAGATCTATGTACTCAGTTATATCCGTCCTTTAATATATTTATGTGTAGTTGAACAAGCAAATAAAAATTCTTTGAATGGATTTCGTTCAAAATTTGATAGAAATCTTTGAATTTGATGTGCAGTTTATATTCTATATTTCATTCGCCTAACTCAAAGGATTTCCAGTTATTGTATTAACAAACATAATTTTAAAACAAGTGATATAATGAGACACACAGAACTCGGGGATCAGAAACGTTGAGATTCGTTAAAAAGGAACATTATTACCATTATAACACTTTTCAAATTGTATATAAACTAGTAAAAAATGCACCAACTATAGAATAGACTAACTTTTTTTTTAGCTTTATTTTAATTGATAAAAGTCGATTTTTCCCTTAATCATAAGTATGTCTTAGTTATTAAAACAATTATTCCATTAATGCTTCCAAATATAAAATATCCAATATTAGTTTATACAATATTGTAATCAGGAAATAAATTTTTTTAGACTGCATTCTTTTTAAGAAAAATGTTTCGTCACTTGATTATTGAGTTGAGTGAATTAAATTTTAGTCTTGTATTTTACTCACGTGCAGGGGCGCCGTGGCTTAGTTGGTTAAAGCGCCTGTCTAGTAAACAGGAGATCGTGAGTTCGAATCTCGCCGGTGCCTGCTATTGTTGAAGTATTTTTAACCCCCGTTATGACATATAAGTACAGTAGACTCTCGGTTATCCACGCCTGCCGCACTAAGTTTTTTTTTTTTTTTTGCTTCCAAGCAAAGAGAAAATGCTTCCAAAGCAAGAAGCAAACGCAAATGACTGATTTCTTCAAAAAGGTGTAGTTTTACAGTTATGCTTTTGTAATTACATAATACATTACAGTATTAAAACAGTACATATGTATTCATTTTTCTGTGTATCCTCGACGCCTCTCGTAAATACAAAGCACTTTTCTGTTTTCATTAACAAAATGCATTTTAGGTTCGTTTTGAGTGATATACTAAAATATTAAGCGTTAGTTAAACATTTCCTGCTGTTTATTTTACGTTTTATTGTACATAAAACGATTTTTCAAAGTTGGAATGACTGTTTTGTTTTTTGCTACACCCGTTTTTAGCTTTTTTCGGATTATCCACGATTTTTGTTATCCGCGGCGGCCGCGCCACCCAATTCCGCGGATAATCGGGAGTGTACTGTATGTCTTATCTTGAAAATAATAGAACTTTGGGTTTTATCTATAATACACTATCTATGTGTGTGAAAAAAAAAAGTATCAACAGTGAAATCTATCTATTTAAATTATCTTAACATGTCGTCTCTGCTGTTACATTGTAGTTCAAATTTCACTCTTTTTATCAGTCTATAGTTAATTTCTATGATGGTTCTCACGGGAAAAAAAGAATTTGAACTTAGGTTTCGTTCGAGGAAATCTTTCGCCTTTCCCATTCAAGTTTTCCCATGAAACTAATCAGTAAATTACAGCTATGAGGAAACATTTTAACTATTCAACATCTATATACATTTGTTTTTAATACATGAGAATATGCGTGGATCTATTTCGGCTCCAAAACTATTAAAGAATTATTCATTATCTTACTCGTTTTTCAAACAAGTAAAGGAAAAAAAAAAAAAAAAATGTTTTCGAATAGGAATCTTTCTTCTTCATGCATATGAGTTGTATTTCGATATAGACCTCATTTTCAATAAGATTTTTTTTTCCAATAATGTTTAATATTTCAGGAAGAATTTATTTCTAACCGCGGTGGCCCACCAAATAAAAAAATCTATCGATATTACATCGAAAATCCAGTCATGATGCATCAGCATTATCTCACTGAAAAATTGCAACTGCAAAAGAATCGAAACTTTTGCAAATTAATTGCGGCTGTACACGAAATTAAAAATCTATCGATATTACATCCAAATCCAGTCATGATGCATCATCATTATCTCACTGAAAAATTGCAACTGCAAAAGATTCGAAACTTTTGCAAATTAATTGCGGTAGTACACGAAATTAAAAATTTATCGATATTACATCGAAAATACAGTCATGATGCATCATTATCATCTCACTGAAAAATTGCAACTGTAAAAGAACCAAGACAATTGCAAATTAATTGTGGTGGTACACGAAATTAAAAATCTATCAATATGACATCCAAAATCCAGTTATGATGCATCATCCTCTCATTGAAAAATTGCAATTGCAAAAGAATCGAAACATTTGCAAATTAATCGTGATACACGAAATATCCAGTCATGATGCATCATCATCAACTCACTGAAAAATTGCAACTGCAAACGAACCGAAACATTTGCAAATTAACCGCGGTGGTACACGAAATTAAAAATCTACCGATATTACATCCAAAATCCAGTCATGATGCATCATTATCATCTCACTGAAAAATTGCAACTGTAAAAGAATCAAGACAATTGCAAATTAATTGTGGTGGTACACCAAATAAAATCCATTGATATTTCATCCAAATCCAGTCATGATGCATCATCATTATCCCATTAGGAAACTGCAATTGAAGAAGGATCACAACATTTGCAAATTAACCACAGTAGCATACGAAATAAAAATTCTATCGATATTCCGTCCAAATCCAGTCATGATGGATCATTATTATCTCTTTAAAAGACCGAGCGAAAAAGAACTCATCTAGTGCAAAAAAGGATCAAGACATTCTCAAGTTAATCACGGTACCAAATACCAAATAAAAATCCATTGACGTTCCTTCCAAAATTTAGTTATAATGTATTATATTCATTTAATTAAAAAAAATAAACCGTGAGAAAAAGATATTCAAAACTCAAAGTTACTGCCTCATCGGCGTTCTTAAATGAGCTTTGAATGAAATCTCACAAAGGAGCATCCTCATGGTTTTACAACCTGTCTTTCATTCGGCCTGGGTGTCCAGGACCGCCCGTACGCGAGAACAAATAGTAGTTTCGAAATCTTTTTATGGCCGGACCGTTTAGCAACATTATCGCCCAAATCATTCCAATGGGGGAAGACACATTCTTGACCATCAGTCCCTGTCCCCGATTCTTGTTTCGTTCTCACGGATATAAAAAGGAAAGAGACGATCGGGCAGGGTTGCCACATCTGACTTTGATTCTTGAAATTTTAATTTGGCTCTTAGTTTCGTTTTCACCAACCATTAAGTTATTAGAAGCATTTTTATAACGAGTTCTGTAATTTTTTAATTTCTTATATACTAAGTACAAAAAGACATATGGCATGTCGACAAAGACATATAATCTAGAATTTGACATATGACTTCATCACTAAAATTATAAATATGTATCAATTTTTGGTCTAACCCCGTTTTCGTGTTGACATGTCTCAATAGGTCTATTTGTATTAATGTGGACACTTAATTCAAAACTGCAAGGAGCTGGATGAATGAAATTTAGTATAAAATCTTTACATTAAATTTGTACATGTATTTAAAATTTTAGTATAAATCGATGAAAGGAAGAAACACTATTCCTCACTGCTAGATTTAAAATTGATGAAGCCTTAAGTTATTTGTGATGTGGGGCATTTTATAAGTCCATTTAAATGATACGTTTATTATTTATATATGCTCACTTTAAAAGTATTTTTTAGACACCGAACGCGAGAAAGCGGCGGCTTAAACTACAGCTTGAGAAACTTATACATAAATCTGGCCACGATATTCCGAAATTCAAATTCTTACTCTTTATTTTATACAATGATGTGCGTAGGGTTAAACTGGAGATTATTAATATTTTCATCAACTTAATTATTTTATCTCTGCTGTTTTATTGAAATTCATTATAGCAGAGTGTAGCTAGATAGTAAGTATTTAGTGCGTTATCCTAAGAAAATAAATTTCAGTGCCTCTAATTATAAAAGCTATTTTTTAAAAAATTTACTTATTTATTAGCAGAATTCACGCGAAGTTGCATGCGTCATGACGAATATCAACGAAATCAATATTGCAATGACCTAAAATATAAAAAAAAAACTTTGAAAACGATTAATTTGAAAAAATTAATTCTCATTTTGCACTTTTTTTTTCTTTCGTGATAATATTATCGTCTGACCAGATGCAAACGATAAAAATCAATCAACCAATAAATAAATAAAATAAATGAAAATGATGATATGATAAAGAAAAAGACAATGCCATAGAAATGATTTTCATAATTTTTGTCTCCCTAATTTGGCAACCAGCGAAAAAAAAAATAATAATCCCTGAACTCGTCGGGAAAACAATTAATTAAAACTCAATCAATAAAGTCTTCTCGGTCATTCTTGTTTTAAATTTGAGAATGACTCAATCAAATTACTCGAACATTTTTTAAAAAAATACCTGAATTAAAATATCGGATGTAAACATTTTAGTTTGAACACTTTGAAATTTTCAGAACAATTGATTAATTTTTAAAAAAATTTCAAAATTTAATAAATTATGTCAGATGCTAACTGAAATTTTAAAACGATAATTGTTTGTATTTTTTTATATGAACATATTTTTTTTTTCTACAATCACTCGGAACAATACTACGAGCAAATAAACATGCAAAGAAATCATTCAAAACAACATAAATCATTAAATAAATTTTTGGCGTGGAATTTTGATATTTTAGTAGTTCTACCTGCTTATAGCTACTCTTCTCTTTGCAACAAAAGCCATAAATTTCTAGTGTTAGTTTTGTGTTTTCGTGAATGCTTCAATCGAATAATCAAAACCTGGTTTTATTTTTGATAGTCATTGAGTCACATTATTGTGTTAACCAGTCAGCACACGCATGGGGTCTTTTTGACCCCATCATTTCTCTTTTGTTTAGGCATTCTAGGAATTTGTAAACGCTTACACCTGTTACTTCCTATACCTTCATGGGGTAACTAGAAGATTAGAAAAACAGAAAACAATGTATCTTATATTTTACAGGAGGTTTGGGGTCACCACCACAAACTGGCTTCTCCGACCCGCTGGAAGGAACGCGGATAAATCTGAATTATCGAACCACCACAATAGCAACACTAGCGGGAACTGTGGTTGAGTCCTAAAAGCGATCACCGGCCACGCTACAACCCTTTCCTAAGGAAGTACGCCCCGTCATCGATGGGAAAAGCCAAACTTCCCCCCACCTTTTCGTGCACCCACAAAGGTGGCGAGAACCAACCACCATACCGGAAACTTCTCTTCCACAATTAAGAGATATCCCCTTCGTAGGACAGGTTTTGAGTCAAATTGACCCTTGCGTGTGCTAACATTTCAGATTCTTTTAATAATATGGCTATGACAGTGAGGAGCATAGACTCAGAGATCTTTTCGCAAGTCCTCCTACTGATAGACAAAATGATGATATCCCAGATTCCTCATATATTCATGAGATATCAGAAAGTGATCATGATATCGAATCGGAACAAGACGCAAATTCTGAATACTCTAGAAAATTTAATCAAATCCTTTCCGGCTCGTAAAAAATGTAATCAATCATTATATAGAATGAATTTTTTTTATAATATGAATAAATTATCTTGAAATTATGTTATCAATTAATTGCATTCTGAATGAGAAATAATTAAAGTATTTTTTGAGTATGTATAAAAAAAAAATGAGTGGCAAATTTTCAAAGTTGTATATTTAAGCTTCTTTGTTCCAAACAAATTTCAAATGTAAACTATATGTAAAATATAGATTTTCTTATTCTTTTAATATTTATATACAGAATAAAAAAACCCTGCTTACATTAAAAATAGTAAATTTTATATCAATGGAATTGGGGGAAAAAAGGAAATGAATACAGAAAAGGTACGAAAAAAAGGCGCTAAGTTCAATTTCGGTTTTTCATATTAAAAATCGCATTTATATCTTAAATAAGAACATATTTGAATGGAAAAACATTTATGTACTCTGGTCATAATTTATTGTTATAAAAATGGCCAATAAGATAAGGGGTAAATTCCTAGCAATTTAGTGTCAAAATGACCGTTCGCGTGTGCTAATGTTCAAAAAATGAGTGCGTGTACTGACGACGGGTTAAGTCATTTATTTTCAGTTTCGTTATTGGAGTGCAGCCCAAGCTCTCTCTACAAACATGTCCCTCGGCATTTTTGGCGCAATATTATTATTCTAATCTGGCAACCCTGATTCACCGGTTTCTTTTTCTAGACAGTTTCATGTGCCGTAACTTCCAGACGACATGTGGAGACAATAATTAGCCTCTCACCTTTCAAGTAGCCATAAACTTGGAAGTGACTTGTTGGGGACGCCGGATTGCACAAACGACAGTGAAAGGGGAGGGGAGGAGGTGTTCCAGACCACCCTTGGACAGTCTCATCGTCTTTTCGAGTCCAGAATGGACAGTGGTCAAGAATGGGGTGGCTATCGAATTGTGACACCATTCCGACTCTTCCCCCCTGTTCTTGTGAGGTCGGCAAGATGGCAAATCGTTTTACAATTCTCGTTATGTTCCAGAATATATTGCATCGTGGGGTGTCTCTGATTTGTTTATTTATTTATATTTTCTCCGCCCCCATGGATATTTTTTGCCGTGAGAAAATGACTCGTGGCTCCGGTTTTGCGGAAGGGTCAGTAAAATGACATGTACAATTTTCTAAGTTTTATGTGACACCGTGACTAAAAGAAGGATGTCTACTTGGGCGCTGACGTTTTTATCCAATTTGTATGAATTGCTCCAAGACCTATTATTATGTATTATTTGGAAAAGATCCCCAAAGGAACGTGAGACATGGGGGATGAGAAGATTTGACCCTCGCATGTGAAAGAGGTCCCATTCCTTTTCGGCTGTCTTGCTACTAGTGAAATATTTACGACTGCTAGAGCATTACAAATCTGCAAGAATGTCACAAATAACAGAATCAAAATAAGAACTTTCCGAAATAATTTCTGAACCATAGCAAATGATTTATGAAAAGAAAATTAAAAATTCGTGGTTTGTGCTTGGAAACTGATAATATTGAATAGATTTTCTTCAAATTTTATTCACAAATAATACGAAGTTTGAGGAAGAAATGATTTCTTGAGGGAAACATTAATTTATCTTTAGTGTTAGCATTCTAATGGAATGAAAACATTATAAATATGTAAAGAATAATTTTATTAATTCACCACAGTGCTTTCAGTGTTTAATAAAGTTTTGTATTTTCGCTCTTTTAAAATCGTTTGGTATAACTTTTAGCAAGAAGTTTACTGGAAAAGCTATGAGTTTTAAACACTCTAACATTTTAAATAAAAATAAAGTTGTAGATTTTAAAATGTCTTTGGTATGATAATAATTTATAAAAAAAACATACTTATATTTTAAAACATATTTATTTAAAAAAATTTATTTCCAAATTTGCTGGCATGAGGACCATTTTACAAATTTGAGCGTTCTGTGCTAGAAAAATTTCGAGAAAGAAGCATCAAGAACTTAAACTATGGGCTGTTATGGTCCAGTCAAAACATATATCAAATAAAATATATATGAGATTTTTTTTTCCCCTGAAATTTAGGATGCACGATTTAGTAAACCGGCGGTATTTTAAGACAGATTTTGATAGGTGAATTCACCAATCGCTAATTACATGCAATCTAATTTTAGGTATTACACTTTATAAAATCTCTTATTTTAATTTAATTTTTAAAAATTTATTTGGCACAAATATAGAATAATATATATAACATGCACATTAATATAATAAAAATATAAATAAACGCTTTACATTTAAAAATTTATTTATTTACTTTTATTATTGTGAATTTTAATTTGTAGTATAAAAATATATAATGGAAGTAACAAATTTTATGTATTTCGATAATACAATATATAAATTAATATAAAAGCAATTACATGCGTTATAAAAAAGCAATTATAAAAGCAATTACATACCGATAATAATAATCAGCCTGCATTTTATTTAATATTTTTACAATTATTTATGTCATTTTTATTCTAAGTGATAAATTTTAAAGAATTTTTGAAATGAATTCATTAATAAGTCTTGTTTGATGCATTGTGATAATACCATATTTATTGCATGAAGTACTTAAATCAGATTTTTTTAAAAAATTGATGACAAGTTTTTTAGTTCAAAGTTAATAAAAAATAATTTTTGTATTTGTAATTAGTAAATGTTAGTGAATTTAGTTAAAGAAATTAAAAACCAAGTTAGTAAATTTTTAGATGCTTTTGAATTAATAGCACTCTTGTGGGCCAATTGAAAAGACGATCGTTGTTTTCATTTCGGCATGTACTAATATTAAATATATTTTTTACTTTCTCGCATAGGGCATTTGCACTATGTATTCATCACAAATATATTAAAAAGATAAAAAATTTAAAAAAAATGCATATATTTTTTTAATGTTTAATTAGAGTTTTAAAATTAAGCAAATTATAACTCAATAACTTCCGAAATTATTATTACACGAAACAAAACTATTTTTCGCACCATTTTATAATTGAAAGAAAAATGTCTTTCTGAGGATATTAATTTAATTGTTATGATTATTTTTCCTGATTTTTGGTAATTTTTTAAATATATACAATACTGTTTGCCCTTGGCGACCAACTGCTTCACCGGGCATTTTGGTTATTTTTCAGTTAAATGGTTTGGATAAAACTTTTGGATAAAACTAAATATAAACGATTGGCCAAATTGTTTTTACATTAAATCCATATTAATTTTTAGTATATTTTTTTCATTGAGCGTATGAGATTTCCTAATAGATATCAGTTTAATGACATCATAACGATATTATGTTTGATTCATCTATCTTTGAAATTTATCAATATTGTAACCACTTTTTTATTTATTTTTTATAGATTATTAACCCTTTTTACTCGGATGGTGCCTTTCACTCCCCATTCAAGACGGTGCATCATTTTGAGGTTTTATTTAGTTATTTTTCAATTTTGATCGTTAAAAATACCTGCAGAATGGTAAAAAGATGCAGATTAACTTTTCAAAGAAATTCGATGTTAAACAATTATGTATATTATTTTAAATTGAATCCGGTGAACAGTTCATTTATTAATATACATTCATAATTTTTTTTAAACTTTAGAATCGCAACAAAAAATGTTGCGGTTGCGATTTTTTTTTTTTTTTTTTCCTTGCTCGAAGTACGTAAGGGCAATCTGGATACACTGACCAACTCAATTTTAGTTCCATCATTGCAGCAGTGAAAATCCATCTTTTGATCTTTTGACTTCTTCAAAGCCATCTTTTGACTTTCGGCTTCTTTTTCTTTACCTGCTGTCTTCTCCAACAGATGAGACAAAAGCTTTGTGCTTTGTCAGCTGCAAAACAAGCAAAGAGGAAAGCTCAAAGCATAGCAAAAACGGAGCCAGGGTGAATTGTTAACAGTGTCACTTACGCCTCACTGAACAATACGCCAGTAGCGTTCTCATGTCAAAGAAGTTACACTGTTAATATACTTCCTATTCAGTTGAACTGACTTCACAAGCAGCATCTGAAGAAAAACACTGTTTGTTTGTATAACTATACAAAGAACCAGCCGAAGTGACCGATCCCCCATTCCCCGTCTTTCTTCTATATGTCCACAAAAGGTGGGCTTTCGTTCTATAGTACATTGTGTAAAAGTGTAGTAATCGAATATGCATATTTCGCCGCATTTTTTTTTTGAACGATTAACTTCAAAATTTGATATAAAATTGCAATTTTAGATTCAATAACACATACTTTTCATTTGTTCAGCTTTTTGCACTAATGTGTTATTGTGTTCATTTATAAATGGCAAATAATAAAAAAAAAAAACAATCTACCTTATGATAGATTTTCGTAGATACCTTTTGATAGATTTTCGTAGATTTCTACCTTTTGATAGATCTACAATTTCGTCGTAAAAATAATTTTAAAATTCACTCTTTTAATTTGCTGCGTATATGAATTATCGTATTCATCTGCAAAACGACAAATGGATAAAGAATCATTCTATCCTTTGATGGATTTAGCGCAAAAGTAAACACAGATCTACAATTTCGAAGTAAAAATAATTTTAAAATTCACTCTTTTAATTTGCTGCGTATATGAATTATCGTATTCATCTGCAAATCGACAAATGGATAAAGAATCATTCTATCCTTTGATGGATTTAGCGCAAAAGTAAACACAGATCTACAATTTCGAAGTAAAAATAATTTTAAAATTCACTCTTTTAATTTGCTGCGTATATGAATTATCGTATTCATCTGCAAATCGACAAATGGATAAAGAATCATTCTATCCTTTGATGGATTTAGCGCAAAAGTAAACACAGATCTACAATTTCGAAGTAAAAATAATTTTAAAATTCACTCTTTTAATTTGCTGCGTATATGAATTATCGTATTCATCTGCAAATCGACAAATGGATAAAGAATCATTCTATCCTTTGATGGATTTAGCGCAAAAGTAAACACAGATCTACAATTTCGAAGTAAAAATAATTTTAAAATTCACTCTTTTAATTTGCTGCGTATATGAATTATCGTATTCATCTGCAAATCGACAAATGGATAAAGAATCATTCTATCCTTTGATGGATTTAGCGCAAAAGTAAACACAGATCTACAATTTCGAAGTAAAAATAATTTTAAAATCCACTCTTTTAATTTGATGCGTATATGAATTATCGTATTCATCTGCAAATCGACAAATGAATAAACAGTCAATCTATCCTTTGATAGATTTAACGCAAAATTAGACATGCTTCTGCAATGTTGTTATAAAAATAATATTCTAAAATTCATTCATTTAATTTATGGCGTTCGTTGGTTATTGTATTCATCTACAAACGACAGATGAATAAACAAACAATTTACAGTGAATTAAACGGGAAGTCATGCACAGATCTACAATTGCGTAGAACTTGCAATTTTATTCATAGAGTTGGATTGTTGTATTATCGTAAATTTGTATTCTATTATACCTGAGTTGTAGAACTTATCTGAAAAATCTTTTTTCTTAATTTACTCACAAAAGATGCTTTTTAAATATTAGTATCAATTCCCCATTCTACTTTTTAAAAAAATCAAGTCATTTTTATAGCATAGTGGTAATTTGATTAATTTTTTTAGTGATAAAATTTTTAATTTATTCAAATTTGATCTACCTTTTAAGAAAATTTCCTTTTAATTGAAAATAATACTGTGGATGATCAGAATTTCTGTATAATAATACTTTCTTTACAAAGTATTTTTTAAATTAAAAAAAAAATCCTTTTTTAGGATAAGACTAAAAAAAATCGTGTTTTTTAGCATTGCTTTGAATGCTCCTCTATATCTATACTTATAATAAAGCTCAATGTGTGTGTGTGTGTGTTGGCGCTCTACAGGCCAGACCGTTTGACATACAGCTACCAAATTTAGCACGTATTACTTTGGAGGCAGGAAATGTGCGCCTCGGAGCGATTTCGTATAATATTAATTAATTAAAAATTAAGCGATATTTCGTCGTTTTATGTATTTATTTATTTATTTACAATACTGGCAAAAATGTCATAGTATAAAAATGATTTTCACATCATGTTAAAATTTTAAAAAATTATCTTCTCAATGATATCAATGTTTTAAACTATAAATTAAATTTCTATTTTTAATGAATTTTTAAAAAAAAATATTGTAATCATATTTTTTAACAATTTAATAATTTACTTTCAGCATCATAAAAATAAAATTTAACTTTACCGATTGCGTTACATGTGAATGGGAAAAAATTAGCTTTTATTAAAGTGTTGCCATCACATTGATAAAAACTCTAATTTTTTTTTAAAAAAAGTTAATTGTTACTAGAAGTTAAATCAAGAAAAGTGTAATATTCAGCACGTGTCTGTATGAAATGAAATAAATATAATACATAATATTTTGTAATAAATAAATGCAAAAACAGGTTTCAATGATATTTTACAATAGCTACATTATTAATTCAATAAACCAGCTTTATTTACGGCAACATGATTTAAAATACATTATCCATTTAATTTAGGCCCAACGGCTAAATTGTAAACCTTTAATAATAGAAATGCATGTGTTAAAATGACCTGAATGAGGTATATAATTATATTTACGTAACTTGAGTCAAAAATTTACTAATAAATTATGAATGTTTAGCTTTTATCTAGATCCTCTGCTCTGGGAATCATATTTAACAAAATATTCTTGATTAATATTTTAAATAAAAGGAGTTGCAGTCCAATCAATTAAGTCAGTCACTAAAACTGACTGATTCATGAATATTTAAATATCACTATTCAATAAAAACGGGTGATTTTAGACGACTTCATCGACCGTTTCGAAGACGATACCCTACTTAGCGTTCAGGCTTTCTCAAGACTGATTGGCTTAAGATTATAAAAATGTTGATTGTTCTAAACTATTCTATTCAAAACTTCATAAATGAATCAAATTTGATAGCAGAAGATAGAAACCTTCATTTATTTATTTGAAAGTTGAAGTGTCAAGAATATTTCGCAGAATACGATTCCTTGGGACCAAAAGACTATAAAATTTAGACGTCTTAATTTCTTGAAGTATATTTATGGTCCGAAACAAATTAAAACATTGTTATTCACGTCATTTAAATCCTTTTGAAAGTAAAACTCAAAACTGAATTTTATGATGAATCTATTATTATTATATAATTTTTAAGATATTACGTAAAGTATGAAAATTATCCTGTAGTGCGCACAAGACATATACGCTGAACGACTCCGTTTTCGGTACTGATATTAAAAAAATGTTTGGTTTAGTGAAAAATGTTTTTTTTAAAAATATTAATTACAGTTTAATCATTTTCACTTTAATTTAAAGTTGAAATTTTGTGGGAGCTGATAGAAAATTACATAGCACATAAGGAGATGCATAGTACATTGTGGCTTAAGGCCTTTATAATGGTATGAGTGAATTATATAACTATCAAGATGTGGAGCTTAAAAATATTTTGAAGAAGAAGCTATTGAAAGACAAGTTACATAAAATATTTAACTGTAAATTTTAACGAGCATTAAGAAAGACAAACCGGCTGGTCGCCAAATGCAGCTAGTATTAAATATATTTTTATTTTCTCTCATATGATGCTTTAATTTATAGTCAAAAGCAACTAATTTCATACGCGATAAGCATAACCTTTGCTCTATTATAATTATTTCTCTTTTCCTCTTAAAACTGAAATATAAAGAAAGTTTTAAAGAGGATATTGTTACAAGCAGTTAATTGTGTTGTTTTTCTTTGTTAACAAAACACTTGAAATCTTTATAATCCTCAGCAATCCGAAATATGTCAGCTAATCTTTCTGAATCAAATTGTTTAACTTTATTTAAATGAAATTCTAATTATGAGTCTCAAATCATCACTAACTAATTTTAAAAATAAAATCTAAACAACTTTAGGGATTTCGTATATTAATAACATAGGATCAGGTATATTAATAACATAGTTTTCAAGTACATTGACAGCATAGACTTTCAAGTATACCACTAATATAGACTTTCAGGTATATTAATGACATAGAACCACTAATATAGACTTTCAGGTATATTAATGACATAGACTTTCAAATATATTAATTGCACAGAGTTTCAGGTATATTAATAACATATACTTCCAAGTATATTATTAGCACATAATTTCAGGTTTATTAATATATTAGCCGCCTTTGGCGACCAGCCAGTTCACCAATCTTAATACTCTTTAAAATTATCTATTAAATACTTTATGTAACCTGTCTTTTAATAGCTTCTTCATCAAAATATTTTTAAGGTTCAAATTTTGTTAGTCATATAATTCATTCATGCAGTTATGAAGACCTTAAGCCGTAATGTATTATATATCTCCAACCATCTGTCAGCTCCGCAAAATTTCAACTTTAAATTAAAGTGGAAATGATTATACTGCAATTGATATAAAAACATCTTTTACTGAAACCTAGCATTCTTTTTTTAAACATGAGTACTGGAAAGAGAATCGTTATGTGTACTACAGAATAATTTCCATAATTTATGTAATATCTCAAGAATTATACAACAAAAATTTCTTAGATTCATTATAAAATTCAGTTTTTTGGTTTACTTTCAAAAGGATTTAAATGACGCGAATAACAATATTTTGTTTCTGTCTATAAAAATAATTTTAAAAAAAATTATGAAGTCTAAATTTTATACAGTCTTTTGGTACCAAGGAATCATATTCTTTGAAATATTCTAAAACACTTCAACTTTCAAATAAATAAATAAAGGTTTCTATCTTCTGCTATGAAATTTGATCGAATTATGATGTTTTGAATAGAATAGTTTAGAACAATCAGCATTTTCATAATCTTAGGCCAGTCAGTCTTGCAAATCACTGGACGCCAATTAGGGTATCATCTTCGAAACGTCTCATTCATGTCTTCATTCTTAGTCTTATCATAGTCTCATTCATGTGCACATACTTTAATTTATGTAGAACAATTTTGTTGCCAATTACAAATGAATGCTACATTCACATTTAATCGCATTTGTTTACAACATATCTGTTCTGTAAAAAAAGTCATTGACACTTATAAGCCTTAAGCGTTTAAAAAAGCAATTTCGATGGCTAATATGAAACAAACAACCATTATGATCCATTACGGCATAATGTCGCAAACACCTGCTCGCCTATTCTACGCGAACTTTGAACTCTTACCTCTGAAAGGTCTTCGATTAACTAGCTGTTGATGTTTACATCCAATCACCAATTGTGACTTTACAGAATTGATGCAAGAAAAAGACATCAACGAACATTGACTCTACCGTAGGTCGTAATTTGATCCTTTTTTGCTGAAGAATAGGATAAACGGGGGAGGGGGTCAACATCGGGGTGGTAAAGTTCCTTTCTGGATTTATTTGCTGCTAATGGCTCGCCGACAGACGAGCTTTGAGATTTTTTATCGTTTTACAATCATTTCCCGACTTGTAGTTAATGGGAAAGAAAATTGGAAATCAAGATTTTCCCACGTTTATGCTAAGATCTGCTTTCATTTTTTACTTTTTATTTAATAAAGGCAAAATGAGAAGCGGCGCCGCTCTTTTCCTTAAGCGGTAGATAAAAATGCTATAACTATTGTGTCGCCATCTATTGTAGTATTAATTGTTCACTTTGCTTTTTATTGCCGTATTTTGTAAAGTAATTATATAGTATTGGCATGAGGCATCTTTATCTCCCTAATATTTTCTCTGTAAATATTGTGATGCGAAAATCGTTGCTCTTAAATTATCACGATCGAAGCAGTCAAAACTAAAACATTATTATCCTACGATCAGAATTCGAATTAGAAATTCAAGTTTCTATTTATATTCGTCATTTATAGTAAGAATTGTAATGAAAAAACTTTGTGCAAAGGTATGATAATTTATTTTCACAGATATTTTGGAAGAAGCAAAGGTGAAATGCTTTGTTTGTTCCTGTCAAAAGTACTTATTTACAAAACCTGGCTTGTCTGTATTAATTTCTAACTGAAAAATTTACCTGGAAATATTGCTTTATTTCTTTTTGCTTTATAATAATGTAATCACCTGAAATCTTCCCCATCAACTCTCTCTTGAACTTACCCGATATTATTCTTTTTATGTTAAGATTCGTAGCATTAAAAAAAAAAAAGTAAAGTATACATTTTTTTAGCTTTTTCGTTTGAGCGGTTGCACCCAAAGTTTCATTCAAATTTATTGTAAAAACATCGAACAATCTCACTTTTGTAGCTTGAGGAGATTTTGAATTAATGTGGTTAATGGGTTTTTGAATTATAAATATATGAATAAAAAGACAAAATTTGAAGCAATTCTGCGCCGAATTTCATCCATCATGCTCTTTACGTTTTTGAGTTATTATGGTCATTTGTACAGAGATTGACTTACATATTGACTTCCCCAGATGTATAAATCTGCAGTTTTGCTGTGAATAAAATATGCCAATTTCCATCGGTCAGGCTTGTTGTGTTTGAAGTACCAAGCCATTTACTATAAATAAATTCATCAGTCTACCTTATGTTCACAAATGAATAGAATTCCAGAAATGTATTTTACGGAAGCAGGGTAATCTGATTCATTAAAATCTCGTCAAATTTTTTTGATAGTTACATTATTTCTTCTATACGTTTATACGTTATTTATGATAAAGTAAAAATTTTTATAATCTGTGCACCTGTTTAATTAAATATCTTAAGCATTAGAATATTGAGAAGATTTTTAGAATTCTGAGATAAGAAACTGACTTATTTCTCGAATTTTGCATAGTCGAAAAAATTTTACATCGTTTATTATCCTTAATTGCATATCTGTTTTGAACTAAAATTTGCAAAAAATAAGCGAGAAAAATTACAAATCGACCTTGGCAAGCGGAATTGGAAGGTTCATTTTATTATTATTACTATTTTGTCTTTTAGAATCACAGATCTGAAACGTAAAGACTTTTGTCGTTCTTATTTCTATGTTTTAAATGAGAGAAAGAAAAAGCGGCGGCAACCTTTCATCCCTCTAACAGTTGATAAAATAATCTCAGGATAAATGACAATGGCGTAGTTGATAAAAGAACGCCATCTATTATCTTAAAAGTGAAGTATTGTTCAACTTTTCTTCTTCGAGTGTGAAAATAGGTCGGTATTGGAGAAGATTGCGCAATGAAAAAAGGCATAGACGTCATAAAAATGTTCGCCGTTTAAGGAGAATGTGCAGTAGAGAAAAGTCACCTTTTATCTACGTATTTAAAAATTTCTGGAATTTAGCTTTGGGGAGAATTGTCGGAAGCAGGATGTCTAAAGTGAAAAAATTTTTCGTGAGCACAATAACTTCTATTTGTATACTTTAAATGCGAAAAAATAAGATTAGTGTCACTCTTATCCGTGAAGCAGCTGCAAAATAGCGTCGAGACAGAGCACAATGGAACAGCTGATAAAAGAAACAATGTGTCGCCATCTATTGTCTTTTAAAAGAAATCTTTTGTGTAACCGTGTCTGCTTCTATTAAAGATGTTCAGTATTGTTGAAGGATGCAGCGCAGACGCCGAATTAATATATAAACGAATGATATCTAAGGATAACGATTTTAGGAGGAAAGTAAGCTTTTAAAAGTGGAATTCTTCTAATAGTTGAACACGCAATGAATGAAGTTTTCAGGTAAACTCGACACAGGGTGCGACTACGATCAAAAGTACCGATAAACCGCAGGACAAGCAGGTGTAGTACATAAAAGCAACCACAAACAAAAAGACACCCAAGCCTCAAGGTACGTTACAAAATGCTTGTAAACTTTGAATTTTAGTTGACATTTTGACTTAGCTATAAAGAGATCGTCAATCTTGTACTGGAGTGTGAGAAAACATCTGTTGGAACGGTTTAAAAGAATGCTTTATCACACATATAATCGGGAAATATAGCAGTTATTTTGTCCGTGATTTTTCTGATAAATCCCTCCCTGCAAAAGATTTTGATAGGGGTAAAAATGATGAGATAATTTTATAAATAGTCTTTTTATAGGAAAATCATTCATGTGACTAGACTATTTTTTAATATATTAATCTAGAAAGAAAAAGAGTAAATTAGATTTACGATAACAATGATAATTATTTCCATATATATATATATATATATATATATATATATATAGTGCCGATTAAATAGTTCAACTTTTCTTATAAATGAAACAATAATTTGTTTCACTAAATTTGGAACAATTTAATTCATTAATATAATTTACCTTTTTTATAGTAACATTTATGGAGTAAAACATTCCCCATAGAAGAAACAAGGATTTGATCAACTAATTTTGAAACAATTTAATTCATTAATAATTTTTTTATAGTGACAATTAAGGAGTTAAAACTTTTCGATAGAGAAAATAATGATGTGTTCAATTGATTTGGAATAATTTAATTCATTAATAAAATTATACATTGTTTTTTAAAACAATTTAAATCATTAATAAAAATATACGTTGCTTTTTTTAACAATTTAAGTCATTATTAAAAGTATACGTTGCTTTTTGGCATAATTTAATTCATTAATAAAAGTATACATTGCTTTTTAGAACAATTTAAGTCATTAATAAATGTATACATTGCTTTTTGAAACAATTTAATTCATTAATAAAAGTATACTTGCTTTTTGGAACAATTTAAATCATTAATAAATGTATACATTGCTTTTTGAAACAATTTAAGTCATTAATAAAAGTATACTTGCTTTTGGAACAATTTAATTCGTTAATAAAAGTATACCTTGCTTTTTGGAACAATTTAAGTCATTAATAAAAGTATACGTTGCTTTTCGAATAATTATCACATTTTTTAAAAGCAATTTTAAATTTTTTCAAGAAATAAAGTTTTTTTTATTAAATAAAATTAAAATTTGGTGAAAAAGAAATAATACCTTAACAGTTTTAATTCAGTTATTTAACAAGTTACAACTTTTTTTTTTTTACCTAACTCTGAACTTAGTGAAATCATTTTTAATTCTTTTTAATTTTTATCCTTTTAATACCGCCAAATTTGGCACCCATTGCTTTTTGTCAAGAATGAAAATTCTCTAATTTTCTCTTACTTAACCCATCAGCACACAAAAGGGGTCTTTTTGATCTCATTTTTTCTGTTTTGCTTAGAAATTCTAGGAATTTATGAAAAATTATACTTATTACTTCCTATATTTTCATGGGGCAACTGGAAGTTTAGAACAACAGAAATCAGTGAAATAATGCATCTAATTTCTTTTTACTAGAGTTTTGGGGTCAAATTGACCCCTTCGTTTCAGATTCTTTTAATGTTATGAGCATATCATAATATTAAAGATTGTTTTGATGTTATTCATAATTTTTTAGCATGAATCAGATCCAGAGATTTTCTCGCAAGTCTTCCTACTTTTAAGCAGAATTTTGATAACTCAAATTCGTCATATATTCAGGAAATTTTGGAAAGTGATCATGATACAGAGCCAAAACCAAACACGGATTCTGAATACTCCAGAAAATTTCATCGAATCCTTTCCTGCTTTTGAAAAATGTAACAAATCATTATATAAAATGCATTCCTTTTTAATACGAATTAATTGCCTTACGATTTAAAATAACCAATTTATTCAGAACGAGGAATGATAAGAGGACTTTTTTTTTGAGTTTGTATAAAAAAATAAAAGACAAAAGAATGAATTTTCAAAGTGGTATATTTAAGCTTCTTTTTCTAAAAAATTACAAATGTAAACTATATGTAAAATGTAGATTTTCTTATTTTTCCAATATTTTTATAATGGAAAAATAAAATTATTTATACTAAAAATAATAGATTTTATATTAATGGAATGGAGAAAATGGAAATAAATGCAGAAAAAGTATGAAAAAAAAAAAAAAAAAAAAAAAGAGCCAAGCTCAATTCTGATTTTTTATTAAAAATTGCATTTGCTTCTTAAATAAGAACATATTTCCATGGAAAGACGTTTATATAATATGACCATATTTTATTTTTATGCAAACAGCCAATAAGATAATAAGAAAGGGCCTGACAGTTTGGGGCAAAATGATAGCTGGTGTGCTAATGTTCAAAAAACGATCGCGTGCGCTGAAGGGTTAAAATTTCATTCCATTTGAAGTAACTTTAGAATGGCCAACGCAATTTTGAGCAGGGTCCTCCAGACACATGTGTATTGGGGGGGGGCATAATTTTCTCACAGCGGACGTACCTCACACGTTGAAAGCCCCCGCTAGCCACTATTTCTAGAAGGCTATGATTCAACAGGTGGCGTTTATTGTTGTCAAACGACACTTCCTCTTTCGAGTCGCGAGGCAAGAGAAGGCAACAAGCACCCTTGGGTTGTTCGGAAGAATCGGGTGAAGAAAAATGTGCCCCCCCCCAAAGCAAACCGGAGATCTTTTCTAGGAAAAACCAAAAATAACTTCTAATTAAATAGGGTGACGTCAAGAACAGTGATCACGTGATTTTCTTTTTCCCACAAATATCCGGATCGACTAAGAGGGAGAGAATATGAGTTTATAAAAATTAATTGTTCTTCTGTGGGGTGTCTTTTCTATTTAGTTTACACCAAAGATATCAGATTTTTTCAGTTTCTATTTAGTTATTCGCGGCGAAAGATATAAAATTCCCGGCAATCATAAAGAGTATTTAAAAAAAAAAAAATTTTTTTTTGAGTCACTTGCTACCCGAAAAGAGCATTTTTTTGTGGATCAATACATATAATATTAAAAATTTTGTCTCATAGTATTTCTTTTTTGTAAAATTTCTAATTGTATATATTGTCAGTGATTATATGATTAGAATTGTAATGAATCAAATATTAAGTGAAATTTTGACGCTTTTTTCACTCGACTTTCGAAAATATTATTATTTAAAGCTGATTCTCGCACTCTTTTAAAATATTAATATATAACATGCAAAATTTTTATGCTATTTTAAAATTAAAAAAAATCATCCTTTTAATGACCCCGGTTAACAATATCAGTTTTTTTTCTTTCTGAATTCTGACAAGTTGAAAAAATTGTGTTTTGTGCAATTTTCATGATATATTGCATTGTTGCAATGCCTTTTTAAAAACTATATATATATATATATATCTTCATAATAACCCTAATTCACGAGTTCAGTTTTTTTTTTTCCCGTTTAAATTCTGACAAGTTGCAAAAAAATTGTTTTTTTACTAAGTACTAATACTCCATTGTTGCAATGCATTTTTAAAAACTAAAAAAAAACAAAAAAAAAAAAAAAAAAACTAAGAAACAAAATTGCTTGATTAATAAATTGTTACATGAAAAGAAATAGCAAAATTGATTTTTTTAGTGCGTGAAATGTGAGATATTTCTTTTTGCTGGATGCTTCACCATAAAGCAACATTTCACTATCAAATGAAATTTAAAACGTTTTAATTATTTCATCAAAAATTCAATTACATGATATTCTTTTATTGTTGAAACTGAAGAATGGTTCTATTTATATGGTTTATATCATAATGGCTTATATCAAATATATAAAAATAAAATTTCAATATCGTGAAAGACAACGTGCAATTAGAAAATAAATGAGATGGAGAATTATGTTTTTAATGTCCTCATGATGTCATGGGACGTGACTGCTTTGGGAAGTTACATTTGCATAACAAACAGAACCGTTCTTATGCTTTTGAAATGGTAGGATATTTTTGCTATTGTAATCTTTGCTTAAAAATATTTTACTGATTATATCATGAATTTCAAATTATGCACAAGAATTTTGCCTGAAACCAAGTACAATAAATATTCTCAGTGAATTGACGGGTAACTAAAAGTGGCTAATTAAAGAACTTGGAAATTATTTTTTAAAGCAATGCTCCACCATAATGATAATTGGTAAAATCAAAATTAAATAAAATAAAATACAATAATTAGTTAATTAACCGTTAATTAATTTCTTAAAATACTATAATAGTAAATGACAAATGCAAACATAAATGCACAAAAAAAAAAAAAAAAAAAATGTCGCTTACCATAATAATAGAGAGAAAAAATATTATAAAGTTTTATCTTTACAATAGTTATACAATTAAAATATAAATAAAAGTGTCCGAAAAAGAATATTTCAGAATTTTTCAACATTTCAACTTTTAATATTTCGCCAATTTTTATCTTAACACTTAATTTAATTATCTTAACTTATTATAACTAGATTATCTTAATACTGCAAAAATTGCACATTTTTTATATATCCAAATATTAATTTTAGAGCTTTTTGATTTGAGAAAAAAAAAAAAAAGAGAGAGAGAGAAATAATAGGATATTTCCAAAAATCTAAGAAATAATGTTATTATGCGAAACACAAGTTATGAAACATTTTAAAATCAGCTGCAAAGTATCAAAATCTTTATTTTATATCCCAAGTGTCAGCTGTTATAAGTTTTTTTTCACAAGAACTTTTTTATAAAAGATATGGAACATTCATTTCCAATATGAAAGCAACTTTCCCATTTTAAATGATTACTGCATCAGTTGGAATGACAAAACTAAAGTCTTCAATAAACTGCGGTAAAACTATATAACAATTCAATTGAGATTATTTAATGGTAATATTTATAGGTCGGATATTACATTTAAATTACATGACACGACGTACAATTGTTTGAGTTACCAAATTTGGTATGTAATTACTTTTAGAATAATTGGAACCCGCCAAGAAAGAGTTTTCAGAATTTAATTACATTTTTTCTTTAAAAAGTAATCTTTATTTTAAAGTTTGAAGCAAATTATATCTTAAAAACAAATTTGATACCAGTTGAAAATTCTAAAATTAGATTTCCAGTGATATTCATTTTATTTCAATTCAATCATTTTTTAATAGATTTTAAAAATATTTTCAAATATTCTTTACGACACCTTTTATCTTTTAAGTTAATGCATTTATACATGTCGATATTAAATATATTTTTTGTGCGCACAGTATATCGCTGCTGTATCATTAGGAGTAAATTTTAAAAAATAAAATAAAGACAGATGTATCAAAGCATAAATTTAATAATATAATGGAAGCGAGATTTCAGATCAGAATTTGAAATGTTCTTTAAATTTTTTTTATCACTATTTAAGCTATCTATTTCAAATCACAAGAGATGATATCTTGAACAAGCTATAAGATTAATTATTTATTTAGTAATTCCAAGGCTATATTAGAAAATACTTCATATTTTTGTAATATGGTCAAATGACGAAGACAATTCACTATTCACTAATGCTCTATGTTAAATAATATTTTGTGGATAAATTTAAACAAGGAAATCAAGGATTATGGGTTTAAATAATTATTATTATTGTAAGGAATAAATAGAAAATAAAAAAAGTGTTAAAAAATGATTAAAATATGATCAGATGAACAATTATTTCATTATTTATAATAAAAAAATTTGATAAAAATAGTATTTAAAAATACATTTTTATTAATGCACTAAAAAACAAAATTATTTATTTTCATTATATTCGACTATTTAGTCTTTAATTTATAATTCTCTAATATTATATATATAATAAAAGTTTTGAAATAGTTTTTTTTTTCAAATTTACTATAGATGGCGCCACAAAAGCGAAAGAGAAATAGAACAAATAAGAAATGACGTAAGCAACGAAATATTATGAGAGCATAGGATTGTCATTATTATAACGAATAAATGGAGTAAATAAATAAAGCATAAGAAGATGTATAATGCAGTCAGATGTTCAAATTATTTAGTTATTTATAATGATATTTTAATAAAAAATACTAATTAAGAAACATTTTCATAAAACATGGTTCAAAAGATTAATTTTCAAAATTATATTAATAAATTTAATTAAAGAAAATTATTTTTAAGTGTTCTTTTATAAATGCGTAACAAAGTATATTTCTTTTTATTTCAGTTATATTTGATATTTCAATTATTAATTTTTAATATATTAATTTAAGTACTGCAGAATTTAAAATAATTTTTCTTAAATTCATTATTAGACGGTTCCCCTTGCAGGAGGAAAAAAATTATATTATCTTATTAATTGTTAATAAAATTCTGAAATTCAGTTAAATGATATACTGTCATCGAGAACACATAAACCTGCTAAATTTTTATATAAATTTCTATAAAAAAATTATTGATTATAATAATTAATGTGATTGAGTGAGTAATAAAGCAGCTAAAATTTTATTAATATATGCTAAAAAATAAGTTAAATTGTAACAATATATAATTAAACTTGTTTAATTGTAACAAATGTAATAAACAAATTAAATAAAACTGTGTTATAAATTTAACGAAAATATTTTTTGAAGACACATTTTTTTAATGTAATAATGAAATAATAATAATAATTTCTTTATTTGAATTATTTTTCAGTTTTAATAACTTAATATTTTCTACTTCTCATGATTTTAGGTTTTTCTTTTGAGCCTCAGATTTTTGATAAAAAATTTAATTTATACTCATTTGTGTACTAAAACCTTTTTGAAATTTTCTACATTTTAATATTTGTAATTTTCTATATTTTAATGTTCTTTTATTTCATAATTAAATATTGAAATCTTATGCAACTCGAAGGAATTATTTTTTCTAACTCACACCAGATGGCAGCACGTTTATGAAATCAGAAAATAAATAAATAAGTAGATTTATTGATAACTACTCGCCTATGTAGACCAGCTGGCTCTCTTGAATATTGGTTATATTTATTTAAGATATAACTTCATGTAAAAGATTCCGTCAAATATATGGGCGGGCAGAACACATTGGGTTAAAGCAATGTTTCTTTAATTTCTTTAATTGTCTTACAAAATTCAATTTACTGTGTATATGGACCTTTCTAATGCATATCATTCCCATAATATATTAGCGTTATTTATAACATAAATATCAGGTTCAACTACTAAACTTCACCTTTTTATTTGCCTTGTAAACTACGCAGATATTAAACAAAGCACTTCTACCTTAGTTTTCAACAACAGAAGAAAATCACTGGATTCAATATTTGACGAAACAATGAAAATGGTTTGAATTTCTGGGGAGCAATGTACTCTATTATTAAAAATTAGACAAAAAATATTTTTTTAAAAAAATTATTCTAGGTGCAATTTTTTCAATCTTAAATAGATATAAAATTCATTTTTTGTGTACTAATATTTTCGGAAATTATTGCTGTAAAATATTAAAACTTAGTCTAATTTTTAATTAATTAAATTTAAAAAAAATTGTTTCAAAGAGGCATACTTCCACCTTCCAAGGTATATATATGACAAATTTGTAAGTAAACGGTCTAAAACGCAGAACACCAAAACGTACATGCAGTCAGCTTTATTAACAGTATAGATTGAGTTCTGAAATTAGCATAAAAAAAGGCATTGTCATTGAGAACACTCAAGTATACAATACTTCAAGACTCGATCACATCCAGAATACAGTGTGTAATTAACTCCAAATTCCCATATTAACAAACATCTCGGAAATTTATTGTTTAGAAGTATGTAGGTACTTCAGAGTAAAATATTATTTTCGCCTATAAAAAGAAATATTTTATTCTTATAATTCAAGTTACTGAAATTTATAAGTGGTCAGTTTTGTAAATAATTGGTGCTTACAAGATGTTTCTAGATGTGGGAAATTTTAAAGTTATCTATTAATTTGAACCAATTTGTTTGAACTGCATCTACGTTCAGGTTTAACAATGCATATATTCAAAATCTATCAATAGATGGCGACACTGAAAACAAATTTTACTCGTAGTTTAGTATCGGTCCTCTTTATTCGCTCAACAAGCAGTATTGATAGTGACAGACTTAAGATGCTTGAATGCTTTGAAACAACTCTTTAAAACAAATTGTTAATGCCTTAAAGCCTAAAGAAAGATAAATGTTGTGCATAGACAAGGTTTAATTTTTATTTTATTTTTTAATTCGACTGAAAAACTATAATATGTGCTTGAAATATTTTTTGTCCTCGGAAACTGGAGTTTCCATATCTTCATTCCTCTACTTAAAACATCATTTATGTGTCCGAAATGAACTATAAAATGCTACAAACCTGAAACGGGAATTTTCTCATAGAATACAAACACACTGTATAGATTGTTAAAAATCGAACAGAGAACCGAGTTGTGCCCATCCAAATTTTAGTTCACAGCAACAAAAATTTGGATAAAAAAGATGTACCATAATTAATAAAGCAGATTGTGAAAACCCGAGAAAATGCGTCAAATGTCCAGCAACGCGTCCAAGGCATCGAAAAATTCTCCTTTTTTTTATGTCAAAAAACATCGAAATTAGTAAATGAAAAGAGAGGCAAGAAGGATCAGTCAATCAATTTTCTCAAAATATTCGGCAGCCATTAAAACAAATGTACTTATGACACAATATTGAAAATATTTAACGCATAAATAGATTCTATTGTCTAAATTATGAATAAAAAAATAGTACAATTATCGAGAGCTTTTATTAATTTTTTTAAATTGGATTTAGCACTTTTTTTTTCACGAAGGAAAAATCAATTCTCTAATAAAAAGAGATGCGGAAAAATCTGGTCAAATCTTTAGTTTCACAGATGTAATTGGATTCAGTGGATTACGTCTGGATGTATGAAAATGTTTTTTTCAGATAAGCGATCTTTTACTCCTCTCAAGCTTGTGAATGACTTAATTTTTAAAGCAAGTATCTTTATTTTTCACAGTGATTCCTTTTTTTTTAGGCTTCATTCCTTTTCGTGCCTTTGTGACTTTTTTTTTTCTGCATAGCATTCAATCAGAGAAATTGCAAAAGCCTTTAAAATTATATATATAATTGAATGCAAGTGTTATATATATATATATATATATATATATATATATATATATATATATATATATATATATATATATATATATATATATATATATATTAGATCTTGGAAGATATTTCATAAATCCAGAAGATCATTTTCTTAATTCAATCAAAAACTTCTCTTATTTACACAGATCAGATCGATTTGTTGGGGGAATATGAATGTAGAAATTCTCAAGATTGCATCTGGCAAAATTAGTGTGACAGGAATCTTTCTCTGCAATAACATAAAATTTCTGACAATGGTTAATAATAACCTAATGTATATTACCTAATTTAACTAGAAAGAACTTGTCTCTAAATCACAGAATGGGATACATTTTCAGTTCTAACTTTCCAGATAAAAGCGAAGTTCAAAGGAGGCCAGTTATTGCGCACAATGGAAGGCCTATGCCTACCTCGTGAACATCACGTGACCCCAAAGGGACTATGGTAATTGCTTGTTTCATCGAGGCAACTATTTGCCACTGTCTCAATACGGTGCGATCTTCTCGAAGTAGGTGTAACCTTTCATTGTGCGCAATAGTTGGCTTCGCGTGACCCTACTTTTAGTCTTTTTTCACAGGAAAAACCATGAGAATTATCGGAAGCTCATTTTATATCTTCACAACTTCGAAAATGTATGTTTTTACTCATTCAACTTCCAGACATTGTGGACCAAGGATCATACATTCATGGACAACGTGTCTTTGATTTATGGGAATCCTAACCCTTTTAGTCACTACAGATGCTCGTTTGTGAACAGCTTTCAGTTTATTTATCTGTTTCCTTCAGAAACAAAATGTATTTATGGTTTTAATACGCTTCTCAAAAGACTGAGAAAGAATTTGAAGAGTTGACTAGAATTTGATGACAAAAAATGAGATCAATTCCGTCGTCAAGACATACAAAATAAATCCTTCATTTTGAAAAATCTAAAAAGATATTTTTAGAAATAACTAGTACTTTTTGCCTTTTGATGATCAACAAGATCATACAGACTGTGTGCACCCTGGGCACAAAAACATTTTTTCCTGGTTTCAACGCAGTGTGAAAATCTGCTCTACAACCAGGCTCACGTTCCTGTTTTTTTATTGTGAGCTGAATCATTTGTTTATGCTTTTAAGAGCAATATCCAAGAGCAATCCATTTTTAATAAATCAAATGTTGATTGCACGTTAAGTCACCAGTGTAGAAGAAAGTATTGTATGCATCTTGTTCTAAGTATTTGATCAGAAATGGAAAACTTACGTTTCTACACACTAATCTGACAGGTGTTTTGAGTGTCACAGAATGTCTATAACTTCATTTGAAATTTTTCTCTAAAGCTGAAAGCGCAATCAGAAAATAGTGCGGGACTATAAACGTAATTGAGGAGGTAAAAAGCTAGCAATAGCTTTAAGGTGAGTACCAATTTTTTTTATAAAAGTACAATTTATTTTAAGTAAGGATTTACTTAATTTTTTAATTAGTAAGTTATAGCATAATCAATTAAAGATTGAAAAACGATAATTCTGAATCCGACTTTTCATACAATTCTGTTGATGGGGCCTTCAACGCAATCGATGGTATGTTGCTTAGCATGCGATACTTGGCCTAAGTGAAGATTAGTGTGCACCAGCTGTTTATCGCCAATATTGCAACCCATCGGATCCCTCTTATAGCAACCGTACTCTGTTTTGTTTGCTACTTTTTGCAATGGTTGAGTTGTACATAAACTACAATTACATTATGAAAAATGTTAAATTAAAAATATTAAAAAATATCGATTAAAGATTTTAATTTTGTTCTTTATTATAATTAAAATTTATTAAATAAAGAAAGTTAAGCTTACAATTAAAAGTTATTTTGAAGGGTGAGTGGAATATATTTTTTTACGAGTTGATGAAGTTGGGAAAAATATGTTTGTTTGAAATTTTGTATGGAGAATGTTCCGATTGCTTATTTCTCCGTTTTTTCTTCTCTTTTGGTTATGTACTGATTATGTTATCCACACAGTCTTTATGTTCAATGTGCTAGGGAAGGTACTAGGTTCCCGCTCCCACTGCTAGCGAAGCCGTAGGATGTTTTTTTTAAGTTAAAAAATTCTGCCCCAGTGTAGAAGGCACCGGGCAGAATTCCCTCTAAAATCCGTTGGTACAACATTCTTCATTCTTTCTTTTCAATTGATTATGTACACTTCATGTTATCCACACAGTCCTTATGTTCAATGTGCTAGCGAAGCTACTAGGTTCCCTCTCCCGCTGCTAGCGAAGCCGTAGGATGTTTTTTTAAGTTAAAAAATTCTGCCTTCGGCATCTGTAGAAGGCACCGGGCAGCATGAAAAAAAAAATACTTATCAGTAAAAAGTTCTAATTAGATGGCGGGAAATGGTAACCGTAACTGTTCCGCGGAAGTATTTGTTTATTTTGTCCGCCATCTTTATTGGCGACTTGGCATTGTTGGCGCAGCTGGGTGCACACTAAAATTCACTTTTATCCGATACTTTATAGACAGATGATATTGTACAATATATTTATGATGTTGGTCGATATTCTGAATGCCATATAACACCATGAATATAGCTTAATAATAGTGTTGAATATTTTGTGCTTATAGGATGGAGTTGTTGATACTGACGTATTCTCATGTGAATTGGGATTTGTATTATAGTACATTTGGATGAGTCGTATAAAGTGAATTTGATATTGGAGCTTGTTTTTTCTGTTTCATCTTTTCACTATGTGGCAATTATGATATCAGAAATATTTCATCTGGATCCTGCATTACCTTTATGGTCTGTTCTTAAGTTGCCTTTAAGACATTGAGAATTCTTCGAAGATAGTCTCGACTTTAAAATAAGATGTGGCCACCCAACTTGAAGATTTTTTGGCTATTTCTCACCAAATTCGACAATCCTGGTAATTATTATTGCAATCTGAAAGTCGTTTGCTACTATATCTTGCTGCTATTCAAGATGGCTGACTTTTGGCGAATTATTGGCATGATTTATCGCCCATGGTGAGGCATGATACTTTGTTCCTTTTGTTTTTTCAGCATACGGGAGCATGGTTCAGCAAAAATAATTGATTATTCGTGTTTGTGCTTCACATGATCCAGTATTCCTGTTTCCAAAATGTTCTGAATACAAAAAAAAAAAAAAAAAAAAAAAAAAAAACACCTTTCAAATGGCTTGCAAAGCTTTTAAACGTATCCAAAAACTTGAAGAATATCTTTAGGATACGATTTGAACATTATATTCTTTCTACTCAAAATGAATAGACATCCTCTTAAGATTTGTTTTGCAGCCTTGGAGAACCAAGCAGTGTGATATTCTGGGAGAGTTATTCTGTTTTGTAAAGGAAGAGTTAAAGCACAGATCGAAAGTGTTATTTTACTTTTTCTTTATTTTTGTTTGTAAACTACTTGAAGAAAGACAATTTGCTTAAGGTATTTATGAAATTTCTTCCTTGCATCTCCTCTTTTTTGCCACTTCATTTTTCATGCTCTTTAAAAATCTAACCTTTATATTATTTTTGAGCAATTTTTTCCTTACGTCAGTTTAAATGCTAATTATGATGTATTTTTTATAAAGATGAGAGACATCGGAATGAAACACTGATATTATAACGCATCAATATATTTTATTTGAATTTGTTGAAATAAATAGATATATTAAAAAATTATTTAATCATTCAGAGTAAATCTATATTTAAAAAACAAATCAGGATGTACAGTTCTTATTTCGAATTATATTATATATATAATATTTTTGTGAAAATTCAATTGATGCTTTAAATTCCGTAACAAATTTCATAAAATTGACTGAACTATTCTTACCATTGCAGAAGTTTAATAATGATATCAACAAAACAATTTAAAATTGCTTGAAGAAGTCAACCTTTGTATTTATAGCTTGCAAAACTGAATAATTAAAAACAAATTTGCAAAATTTCTGATTATGTTCGATCTTTCATTGTCTGGGAGTAATTTATGGATAGCGTTTAAGAATCATAAAACAGTTGATTCAATGTTAAGAATTTTTTTTAACCCTACAAGAAACTTTTTTCGATTTTATTAATGACAATAACAGATGCTACTATTATTTCCGTTATATTGATGGATCGTTTGGCCACAAAAGCGACTCAAATATTTTGAAAGCAACTAAGCTATGTAAACAAATTTTCCAAATTCAAAGCAAATTTTATTTTTGCCTTACTCTGATTATTCACCTAACGATTAATCAATACAAGCTTCATCAGCTCCATTTGTGAAAATATCGTTAGATTGTATCTTTCACGGAAATAAGCCAGATAGCAAAGAGTTTTAATTATAGATTTTGAAGAGCACAACAAAGGTGATTTCGGTATATCTCTTCTCTATTTATAATAAAACAGTGTGTGTGTGTGTGTGTGTGTGTGTGTGTGTGTGTGCGCGCGTACGTACGTACGTACGTACGTATTGGTATTCAAATAGAATATTTGACCTAGAGCTACCAAATTTGTCAGAGATTTACTTTGGGAGATGAAAATGTGTACCTTGGAGAGATTTGTATTGAAATTTTAGTTTTAATTAATCAAAAATTAAGCCGAATTTGAACTTTTCCAAAATTTTAATCATAATTTTCTGAATTATTATAACAAATTTTTACATTATCTTGAAATTTAAAAAGCTATATTTTCAAAGATTCTCAGTACAATCTTTTAATCTATTTTTAATTAATACTCAAAATTATTTTAATTATATTTTACAGCAGTATATAGTAATTAAGAAACTCGCATCGTTTTCATAGTTGTTGCTATTTAATATTTCATCCTGGTGTTTTTTCATTTTTATGATGAAGATAAGAAGGTTGGCATATTTTTTCATAATCAGTAAGTTCCTGTTTAACCGCTTAACTATTTTGCCCCAGTTCCATACGTGCATCGATTTATCGAATTTCGATAGTTGTAAGCAAAAAACAAACCATTCAATAACTATTAATTCAATTCATAAACTATTGTAATTCAATATTAAAATTGCGTCGAATACATAGATAAGTCAACTATTCAATGGATTTCTATTTGAATCGAAATAAGAAAATATTCCCAAAATAGAAGGTGTCAGTTTATTGGATAGTAAAGAAAATGAAACAGTTAAGGGGTTAAAGTATGTGTTTTTAAATTTTCTGCATTTATATTTAAAATTTAATTTCATCCAATCTTAAGCCTTGCTGTTTATTTAATGTAATAGAATAGGATGTATAAAATGTTATCTTTCTTACTGCTTAGAAATTACTTTATTATTATAAAGTAATTTTTTGTTGTTGAATCAGAGACATCTTGATCGAGTTATTACGTAAATTAGTAAAAAGAATATTTGCATCTATAAAACCTCAAGGCTGAATGATTTTACTGTTTGTTCTTCTGTTAGGTTGTGAAATGTTTAGTTCCATCAAGAAATGTTTGTGTTGATTGAATTTTAAGCATTTCAATTTCTCGAATTTTAAACGAGGTGACAGAAAATTATTGAGATGCAATGCACAATGAACAGAACATTGTAAGTAAGCGTTTCATGCCTATCAATTTTGTTTTGAAATATTAAAAATAAGTTATATAAAATATTTCATTGAAAACTGTAGCAACCATTTATTCCGACAAAGGTAGCAACTGCATATATAATTATTAGTTATCTCTACAACTGATAAAGGAGAATATGTGTGACTTGGGGTTCTACAGGTTAGACCTTTTGACCTAGAGCTATCAAATTTTGCACATATATTTTGGATGGCGCAAATGTGCCCCTCTGGGAGATTATTTAAAAATTTAAATATAATTTTAATTAAATATATTCTGCAATATTCTGGTGTTTTCTCACAATAACTTCCGAAAAAACCCCTTTATAAAATTGATTTTTATACCATTTTAAAGTTCAAAACAATTTCAATAATATTAATTTCGTTTCTAAAAATTCTTTAATCTAGATTTGATTAGATTTCAAAGATATTTGTAATTATATTTTACAGTATTTACATTATTGTGAATGAAACCCATATTGTTTCCATTCTTACTACTAATATTTAATTTCGTTTTTTTTTCCCATACATTTTTAATGATTAAGATATGAAAATCCAGCTTCTTTCCGTATTGAATAGGTTTTTGCTTAAATCATGCTTTCAATAAAGTGTTTAAATACTACGCCAGTAATATCTAACGTTGAACTTCAGAAGTAAACTTTGAAAAATTCATATTTTCTTTAAATACTTTTATATCGCTTCTCATTTAGTTTATTACTTTGCTTTCTTATCGAAGTACACTGATTTTTTTTAATTGAATGGTTTAAATTTTTATTGATTAATTCTCCGATACATTACGCAAATTATGAAATACGTATATTCTGTGATACAATTAAAAATTCAATGCTAAATTATTCTTCTTTCTATCCTTATGTGATATAAAATTAACGAATGTGCTTTGATTGAGTAAGCATGTTACTGATTAGTTGAAGACTAATCGTTCCCTTTCAAAAATAAACTTCAAATTTCCTATTTGCCAGGAGTAGTTGTTGGTCGTGCTGTGCAAACTATTACACGGATGAAGCATTGTAGACTCGATTCGGTTGGTATCTTTATCTCCTAAATAGATTATTTGCTAGAAATCAAAAGTGGGAATCAAGATTTATCGTTCATTTCGGAAGTATGACTATTCTCTCAACCGCTCTACAGATACGCAAAACCTACCGGGCGGAAAATTCGAATATTTCCTCTTTTCTTGTTGGTTTGATGGAGTTTACTGGCATAGAATCATTTATGATTAAACTGTGCCAAACATATAGTGAAAGTTAATCTTATTTTTAAAGTTTGTTTCTAAATTTCATCATTTTCCAGGACCTGTCAAACTGTAAAATCTGCTAAAAGTATTCGTATGATAAAATATAATCAAAAAGTTATTTAAAAATCAGATCAAAAAGTAAAAAACAATCGTTTTTAAAAAGGTAAAAAGATAGGGAAGAGGAAGTTTATAGGGAGAATGAAAGCAGTGGATGTTCTATTAAAATGTGAAGAACCAAACATACTGTACATTGAGGTGCGGGGTTCCCCCAACAGAAAATGTTTATATGTGAACCGAGTGTGGCTAGAGATGCATAATCCACGATTTTTTGAATAACAAATAATATTGCTATTTTTAAATATGCGTTCCAAATATCTGTTATTTCAATCATATTATTAATTAAAAATTATTACTTAATATTAAATATAAAATTTATCAACTGTAATTAATACTTAATTTACTAATTTAATTAACGTGTGATTGAATTAATTTATCTGTTTCAGCTTACTTCTTAAATTTTTTTTTTTTTCTCAAAACTATTTATTTAATTTATTTATTAGAGTGAACCATTTTCTGGAAAAGATGAGTTAAAAATATATGTCATTTCTTTAAAATGTTTACTTTAGTCCTATATTCTACCAATAGATGGCGCTAGCAGTAACCAGAGTACATGTAATCAAAGTCAATCATGTCACAAGCAATTAAAAATGATCTGTATGGAATAGTGCATCCTCAAATACGAATATCGGTCACTCCCGTAAAGTGGAGCGGCGACTTCGCACTTTCCAGTGAAGTCTCGCACTTTCCGGTGAAATCACCGCTCCGATAAATTTCAGTGATATGCAATTCAATGATACGATACGATAATTCCAATAACCGGTCTGTTCACTTTTCAATGCAATCACAGATTTCTTTCGAGAGCTTCCATTGGACAGATCGTATCGATTGTTACTTTCCAGTGAAGTCGCCGCTCCGGCAAATTTCAGTGATATTGTATCGATTGTTACTTTCTATCGTGATCCAAAACCTGTAATCGAAATATCATCAGTAAGATCGTATCAAGGATTTGAATCACACCCCTCTTTGAAAAGTATTGATCACTTGTATTTGTGACTTTTTGATATTGGTTACGTAATAACCGCTCTGAAAATATTCGTCATCTTTAAGTGTGGCCAATTCTTAATCTGGTAAGAATTGTGTCAAATTGTCTACTAGGCAAACAAGGTCAACAACTGATTAGGTGTTGAATTGTTTTAAGTTTGTCTCTTTAAGATTACACTGGAGTTGGCATTTTAAATGCAGACTGCATGTAATATCTTTTTTTATATTGTTTAATGGAATAGGAGAATTTAATGGTTGTAGATTTCGCCAGTTTGTCCGCTAATTCATTTCCTGGTATACCAGTGTGCGAGGGAAACCAGCAGAAGAGAACTTCGAACCTCTTGCAAGTGAGATTACCATGTAGTTCAAGAATGTTAAAAGTCAATAGATGAGAGAAACGGTGGAGTGATGTCAACGATTCCAAGGCACTTACTTTTTACTTGTATTTTGGTTATCCTATCCATATTATTTATTATCCTAGTTTATTTATCCTAGTCCATAGTGAGTGACTATGTTGGAATGAATCGAATCGGGCATCACTGAACACCACTTGAGTAGGATTTAAAGCAAAAACATTTTAAACCCATTACGCAAGGCTTTTAAAAAAATCCTCTAAATTGGTGAGTTGATCAACTAGTTCAAGCCTCCACTATCGATTGGTGTTGGTTAGCGAATCATTTGGTAATTCGAAAATTGCTGCTGCTCTGGAGGACTTCCTAGGTGATCCCAATGCAAGTTTTACTACATTAGGACAAGCAGAGACTTGAAGTTGATGTCTTATATTGTGCGTAACTTGTTTCGAAAACATGTTGATCCGAATTCGTTCATGCATTTTCATGATATAAATGTATACAGTCAAACCCGTTTGTGTGCGATAGAGACCGCATAAAATAAATCGTACAAAAAAAATGTTCAGAAACTTCATAAATAACAAATAATTTTTTATGATATTTAAAGATAATTTTTTTTATGCATTGCGCCAGTTTTTGAGGTCTGTCAATCTTGTTTTTGGTCCCCTGATATCTAGGATTTCTCATGAAGTTCGGAATAGTATTTGGACTTATATATAGATGGTGTGCAATCTTTCAAACAATTGTCATTATTTTTGTAAATTGGTGACAATTACAATTTGGTGACAATTAAAATTTGTGACAATTACAATTTGGTCTTTTTGAAACTCACTTGAAAGGGCTTTTTCCTAGACATTATAAAAAAAAAAAGTATGAAATCGATGGTTTCAATAAAAAGTACGGTTTTCTTACAAAAAAAAAAACAACACTCATTTTAAAGATTTATAGTATCTTTCAAAAAATCATTTTAACGTCTTTCTGCTTTTTTCATACACCAAAAATCATTAAGTACTGTTTTCTTAATTTATGTTGTTGTTTTGTTGTTTCTTATGGCACTTGCCATGAGCAAGCCGGCTGTTCGAAGACAGCCGATTTAAGCCTGAGGAGGAGCACCTCTTGTTTCTATAGTAGCGCCATCTATGGCCAAGAGAACGACTTAACTACACACACGTCACAACCCTTTTTACGGGGCGGACTTCATTCACTCAACCACAGATCGTAATTTAGACCTGAATCAGAGAATGATCACCCCTGATCCAGTACTCCTAGTGGTAATTTATGTTAGTGGTAAAGGAAATTTATTCAATAAAATAAAAGGCAAAATAATGAAACTACTTAAATATAAAAGGAATTTAGAGAAACAGAGTCAAAATATAAAATATGAATATCTTACTCTTTTTTCATACTGTGTAGTGTATAAAACATAGAAAATGATTATAGTGCCACTACCCACGATTGGCAGAAACTTAATGCTGGATCAGTGATTGTTTGCACAGAACAGAGATGAGGTCGAAATACTGAAAAGTCTGGTAAAAAGCAATAAGGGGATTAAGAGCAAAGGTAGTGTTTTTATTTGTTTATTTTTTTATTTTTACTAAGCTACTTAGCTTTAAATTCTACGAGCCCTGACTGCTCGATATCGCCCCTTTCGACTGCGGCCTGACTCAGGTACTTTGGGACGGTTAAATTAGTTTAAATCTGTTTAAATGAGCTCTCGTCGAGAAATACCTTTCACCCCTTAAACACATTTAACCGCCCGAAAGCGCTTGAGTCATGCCCCTGTCGAACGGAGCGATATCGGGCGGTCAGGGCTCATAGGGTTAAGTTACAGAATTGGAGGTATTGTATTCTTTTTTACGTTTTCTGATTTCTTTTGAGTACTAGATGGAAAACAGGAAGGAGGGTCTTTCCTTTATAGTTTTTTTTATTATGTAATTTTTTAGAATTTGAAATTTCTTTCGGTAAGTTCTATCTTGATTAACCAAATCCTTTCAATAATAACTTTAATCGGCCGCTCTTATATGGTATTATGAACTGCTTATTATTTCTTTTTATTCTTCCAGTGAACTTGCCGATATTTTGGACATTTCTGTGAAATATAAATTGGCTGTACTTACTTGAAAATTTATTAATGATGACTTGCAGTAAGACTGAAATTCGAAAAGATCTTAAGGAATCGGTAGCTTTTCAGGGACTTTGTATTAAAGGAATTAAAATTTATTTTGTAGACTAACTGAACTTGATTTGGATGGAAATTGAGACTTTTGGCTGTTTGGCGCGGAATAGGATGAGCGTACAGATGATTTTCTTTTCTTTTTTTCCCTTAAGTTTTAGAGTTGTGAGGTATGCAGCTCTTCTCCGAGCACGGTCGTACTCTTAGTAGTGTATTTTGGGGATTTTCTATCTTGAATCCGTTGTATCTGACTTCTGTGGTAAGTTGTAGAGCATAAAGGGTTATCCTACTTTAAGTTGATGTAGTTTGCGATTAATTGGTGCAAGTTTTTGTCTAAGTTAGATATGTTGGGAATTTCTTCAATTAAGATTTGGTCTTTTCTTAAGCGTGTTCTGGCAACTAATTTTTTTTTCCGTCGGAGAAATGATAATCTTGAATATTTTGTCCAATTTTCATGCGCTTTTTTTTTACTTGAGGATTTTATGGATTTTTTTTTTTTGGTTGGAGTGTTTCTCTTTCTTAAAGGTCTTTTTTTTATTATTATTATTCTTAGAAATTTTGAAGTAATCTTAGTTGTATTCGAAGGCGTAACTAAGTGAAGAAATTAGAGAAGTGAGATTTTTTTGAATGAATTCACATGTCAATAGTAGAATCTGATTTTTGTCACTAATTGTAGGGAACTAAGTGAAGAACTATGTAGAGAGGTGACATCAAATATATTTGTGAAAACAAAATTGGTCTATTTTCTCATACTTTCGAGATTTTGCTCTTGTTAATGTAAAAATTTACATGACTATTTCATTCTCTGCTATTGATATTGGATAGCCTAGAGATAGCTTCCTTCGGAAAAAGATAACTTCAAGATAATCTTCTGAGGGGTTTGTGGCACTTCGTAATTATAGTCACAATTCAAGCAGGTTTCGGTCTTCTAAAAACATGAGTGTACATTTCACGCAGATTGTCTCAATTGAAAACAGAATTCTATAAAGCCCGTATGCCTTAAACAGAATTATAAACACACCGAGCTTCGCTTTCTTCAATATATGTCAGATTTAAGAACATCTGACTTCAAAATCTGATGAATTCAATTTCTGATGAATCTAGAGATGCAAACTGATAAACTAGTAAATTAATGCATCTAGTGTTGAAAATTTCATCTGTTTTTTGTTTTCTGCTTGATTTGAGATACAAATGAACTTTCTTAATGATTATATCTTTGTTTTTTGGAATATTGATGAATTGGAAATTAAAATGTTCGATTTGTTTGGTTCAACATTTTACTTTATTAATATAAATTATAAATATAAGTGGCTTTTTTTCAAATATCGATCTATTTCATCAAGAATTTTTTCTGAATTCATTTCGATGGATGGCTTTAGTTCATAATAACCAATTATAAACTTAAATATTTTAAACAACATGCCTACGATTTCTCTTTCATCATATCACTTCATATAAAACGAAACAGCTGGTCATCTTTAGCGGCTTGTTGATTACTACCAACCAAACAAAGTAGCAGTCCAATAGTTCAGTTGGTAGAGAATTGAACTGTAAATCGGCTGTTCTCCGATTCGAATTCTAGCATCAATAGACAAATAAAAACAATCAATGTTTTAATTAAAAATTTTATTTATGTTCTAGACAATTCTATGTCTATAAAATTTTGGACAATTATTCTAGAACATTTTATAAAGATGCAAGAACTTGATCTTACGTGGGTAAATTTTCTTATTTATGAGTTACTTCGATTTAAGAAATATAGTTAAGTGCTAAATTGTGGATTAAAATTCCTTGTATTTTTATCGCGTTATGAATTGTAGTTAGATATTTATTTTTTTACTTTAATTTATTTAAAAACCATATTTAAGCTTACTTATATTTTCAACCTAGACCCTTAAATAAAAATTTCAGATATTTTAGTTGAGAAAACGAAAAAAAAAAAAAAATGTCCGGATTAATAATTGAACATTAAAAGTTTTGTGTTAAAAATTATTATTAATTTCTTTCAGTCTATTACTATGAAATCAAGTCTTATGCAACATGTTTTTACAAAATATTTTCTGTCATATACGAAAAACTTTAAATGTGAATTAAACAAATAGTTCTATAATCTTGATATTGAATCCTTAAACTGAATGAGTGCTTCACAATGTGGAAAAAAAATCGTGTTATTAATCAGTCGAAACCCAATATTTATGAAAATAAAGCTTCTGTTGTAGTTTAGAAACTAGATAATATATTTCTTAAGCCATTCGCAACATTTTAGGCAAATTATTTGATAAATCTATAAGCTATAAGATTTTTGCTTTGTATCTCTTTTGGACCAAAAAACAGCTGTTTATTCAAATTTAAAAAAAAACAAAAACATTTACCATTTTACTCATATAATTTCCCTACCCTCTTTATGCAAATATTAAAAAATATAACTATTTTCGAACGTTTCTCAAAACTAGTCACACGCCTTATAGAAGCTGGCATAAAGATAACTCCTTTATTAAAACACACACACAACGCGCGCGCGCGCGCACACACACACACACACACACACAAAAGTTTTTTTTTATAATACCTGTATTTAAATACAATTCAACAATAAATTATTTTCTGAGGACTTTTCCATACTGTGATTTGTATCATGGCTGTATCTCATAAGGGCCATGCTCTTTATGTATCAAGCATTGTTGGTAATTTATAGGCTGGGCCACTGTTTTTTGAATTTTCTGAAACTGCCAAAAGATTCTTCTGATCAGGATTGCCATCTGAAAGATAACTCTGCACAGGAGAATAAATTCTGTAAAAGGAAAATTTTCATTAGTAATCGTCACTAACAATGCGTTAATTTCAGTTATTTTATTTAGTTATAGGTAGAGTAGAATTCCAGTTACTTGAGCGGGACTGCAACTAAATCTTCCCAATTAAAGACAGTGAAAAAATTGACAATGGTGGGTAAGTTCGAGCAGTGTTATTTTAAAAAGTATGTTCAGCACAAAATGTAAACATCGTTCCGTAGTCATTAGTACAGCATATTTAAATTTATCCTCACTTCAAAAGAAATAGTATTTTTCACTATTTCTTTTGAATCCAATCTATCCAATTCGTCATTCGTTTCTCTTTCAGATATAAAAGTTTTTTGCAAAAATAATTCCCTTGCTAAATATAAATGAAAAATTTAAGCTTTAATTCATGAAAATATTTCTACATTCTATAAGCAATAATATTTAAAATTTGGACAAAAAGTACCACTATGCTTTCTAGTATTCTTATAAATAATATTAAATGTTTTAAATCAAGTTTCGCCCTTCAAAATCAATTGTCAAACTTCATAACACATATCTAATAGTTAAGATAAAAAAATTAGAATATTGAGTAGTAACAATATTAATTGATTTTAACTAAGGATTATTTTTCAAATGTATTAAAATTTTAATCTTTAGTATGGAATGTTTGAAAGCATTTTTTTTTTTTTTTTTTTTGTTTCCCTTAACATAAAGGCAATTGGCAAATTGAACAGATCTGCTCAACATGGTTTTCAGAACTATAATTAGCAAAACTTTTAGTTGATGTGTCAAGAATGAGTATTTTGGTAATTATCTGACATAAACAAAAGGCTTTTATATTGAGATTCACAAAATGATCATGTCTTAACAATATATAATCATTTATGGTTTTAAACCATGCATTAAATACTTTGATATAAGTGATTCGGAAAATAAACTACCAGATTCGAAAAATTTAACTAGATGATATTTGTTTTCAATTATTAACTAAAATTGTACTTTATGTAAATTTAGTGCGCATTCCCTACCAAAAAATGAGGTTATGCTCACGTCTTAAGGGGGATTGGGAAGCTAAATATTGTATAATTCATTTCCATCTCTTAGCTAGATGTGGTTCAAAAATGTATTGACTAAACCATTTATAGGAAAGATGCAACATCATTCAATTAATATTTTTTATATATTGTCACATAGGCCGGGTAGCCTGGTTGGTAAAGCGTCGGATTCGCGGCCCTTAGGTTGCGAGTTCGAACCCCGCCGGCCGAAGATTCCCCGCGTGCTTGGTGGCTGACGCGCGTTAAATCTGTAGTGGTCGCAAAGTCCTCCATGTCGAGAGTAATACCACTGGGGGTACTGGATCAGAGGTGATCGTTCTCTCATTCAAGTCTAAATTACGATCTATGAATGAAATGCGAGAATGAAGTTCCTGTAAAAAAGGTTGTGACGTGTGTGTAGTTAAGTCATACCTATGGCGCTACTATAGAAACAAGAGGCGCTCCTCCTCAGGCTAAAATCGGCTGTCCTCGAACAGCGGGCTTGTCCATGGCAAGTGACATAAGAAAAAACAACATATATTGTCACATAGAATTCTGTATAATCAAATTAGAAAATAGAGAAGTCTTTATTGACTAGATGCGAGCAGCAAGCATTCAAATGACTGACCTGCCATCCGCTTGACAACTTAAGAATTAAATATTCAAATTACGTTAATTTGCATACATCGGAAATTAAAAATGAATAACACTTCTCTCAGGTTCGAACCACCGACCTGATGATCCGCAAAAGTAACTAACTCCAAGTGATTTCGTATAATTCAGCGTATAAATGTGATATTCCCTCGTTCCCATAAGTTTATTGTGGACCTCCGATCTCGGACAATATAACCCTGAATTCGGTGCCCTGCTGGCTCCCTGTCGGTTTATTGGAATCCTTGAATTTTCCTTGTTTATTGAAGTCTTTTTAGAATCCGCACATCATTACCAATCCAAGAGATTTTATTGGAAAAAAATCCTAAATTTTGTATAGAATTTTAAATTTTGAATAAGAAAACAAATTTAAATAATGTAATAATTTTAGATATTTAATACTATGCAAAAATATTGTTTTATAAGAAAAATCATATACAAATTTTAATACCTTTTTACTTTATTGATACATAATACATAAATATCGATCTCAAGAATTACTCTATCTCTTAAATAGCTTTGCTTTTATGTTTTAAACACTCGCTGGGAAAAGTAATTCGATGCATAATTATTTATTTATTACATTGAAAAATGAATTCACAGCTTCTTACCACTCTGCAGGTATTTTTAAGTCAAAATGACGTACCGTCTGGAGTGGTGTGTGAGAGGAGCCTCAGAGTGCTAAGTGGCTAAAATATCAAGTTCGTCTGTGATTGGCTTCTTTTCCTTAATGGAGCCTTTTATATGCAGTTTGATAAGAAAAATGTATCGATTCTACTGACTATCAATAAAAGGAGATAAATGTAAGTAGGATTACAACAAACTACTGACTGTCTTTAAATTTGTTTTAGAGCGATGACCAATCGATCTCAGACAGACGAATATACTTGATGAAAGGAGCCAAAGTACGAAACGGAAAAGAAATCTTTTGAGAAATAATCGGGATGCAATAAATGCAATTATGCTGACGTTCCTTAACTTTTTAAAACAAGAGACGTCTGATATTCCATGATACTTCATTTTCCACCAGTATTTTTGTATTACACTATGGCGATCCTTTTGGATCTCTTGGCGATAATATATGCATAGCAAAAGCTTATTTAGGCCTAAAAAGAATATCAATTTCATTCCCTTTCTTTGTTTATAGTTAACACATTACAAAAATAGAATGTAATTTGTTTGAAAAGAACGAAAAACAAAATTAATTAAATTAAGAAAGCACTACTAATATTTAAATATCTCTCTATTTTTTTTTTTTTAAATTCTTTTCGGCAAGCTGGAAGGCAAAGATAGATTCCTTTTCATCTAAGATCTTGCAGTTATCGAAAACTTTATATTCAAATGTTGTTCTTAATGAGGCGCTAATTCCACTATTGGATTCATTTTTCGATCTTCAGTATTGCGAAAGTGATATCGAAAATTTCCACCCCCTTTGAACTAGATGAGCCACTTATGATCATCCGAGAATTTCACATTTTAACAATGTATTTTAAGGCAGATAAAATCCAAGCAAAGTTATTCTAGTTTTTCTGTTCACAAGATAACATGGGAAAAGCGTTATACGCACATACATAACTTTTGAACGAAGAGTAGTTTTGGGTTCTAGGGATGATGATCGGTCCGCAGAAATTTCCCTAAAGTCGCGTCATCATTGCAACAGTTGGTAATTCTCCTATAGGAATTTACCTAAAATCTTACCTCACTAGTTAATGGGAGTTTGATTCATGGATACGACATAACTCGAAGATTATGGATATTGTTACGAAATTTCCGGGGTTCGTTTGGATAGTGAGTTATACGGTGTGGAGAACACTCAATCAGCAGTAGAAAATGAAACAACGACGTTTATTTACACGAAGACACACAGGACAGCACAAAAGACGATTATCTTCAGCCGAGACGTGCAGCATACAACCAGATTCTACTGTAGACAGTAGAGCACAGCTTAGTTCAGCACTAGCTTGACCCTGTCGCTGCTCCGCTTATCGCTGGAAGACCAGTTCTTCACCGTCGATTCCGACTACTTTCCTCCGTTGATCCCGACTTACTCTCTCCGATCTGGTTCACGACGACCGGCAGCTGCAGGCTGCTCCTTTTATAGGTATCAGGAGGCGGGGCTAGAAGCCTCTCAACCAATCAGGAACGTTCGAGGCTTTACTCGGTTCCTACTGGACGGATCGGGAAAATTCTCGATGTTTCGGGTATAATCTATTTTGGCGCCAAAGTCGCCAAGTCGCCAAATGGTCGCCAAGCTCTGGGACCTCCTATGGAACCAACTATGCTGGGAAGCCGCATCACAGATTCGTAACAATATTATTACTATGCAGCTCAAAAAACAAAACAAAAAAAAACAATGAAAAATGAATTACCCACATTTCTGGTAAATTGTTATATTTAATGTTGTTAACAGCAATAACCAAAATGCTAAAATGACATTAAAACGGAAAGAAAACCTTACTTTGAAATAGTCCCTGTCACTGTTGTTGAATATTAAAGCCAGGAAAGATTTTATAGAGCCCTGGGCAAGGCTCCTTTTCTTTCAGAAAAACTAGAATCTGTGAGAGAATAAATTATTTTTATCGAACAAAAAATGATTTTCATACTGGATAGCAAAAAACATGTTAGATAACTGAGCGTTACACAAATTTTAAAGAGAAAAACATTCAACAGTTTTAGACTCGGATCATTTAGAATATTCTAGCTGCAAATATTGTTGGATCTATTTCATCTTTTAACAAGAATTTTCTCCAACTGGGATTTAGACATAAATATTTCGAATTCATTTTTTCCCGGAGAAATCGCACTCCAAGAACTATAATTTTTATATAATTTATTTTGTTTGTATCCAAGGCCTTTTAATCTAAAACCTTGATTATAAGCATCGCGAAAAGTTTGCTAAAAGATGCTATTACTTATAATACTGGCTTTCATTTAATAAGACTTCCACGTATCATCTAAAGAAAACGTAGAATGCCATCCAAAAATTTTTAAACGCATAAAAGATATTTTAATAGCTGAAGTGTTCTTTGTAAGGGTTTCTTAATTTTTGTTACTTTTTCTATTCTTGCCTTTCGTTATTTGCTGACAAATGATATTCTCATTTAAGAATATGCTGATCATTATCAGAGAAATTGATATTTTTTTGACCTAAATATTCTTTGCTATACATCGAACTGTTGCAATTCATCCTCAAGGTCGTACGTAAAAGCTATGGTGATAATTATAAACTAAAAATATTGCATATCCAAATTAATTCATGCATTTTTTTTGTTTACTTTTCAGGGAATGTGCAACCGAAAATTATCGATCGATTTTGATGGAATAAATTTTATTGCACGTTAAAATAAACAGAGAAGAATTTTTTTTTAAAATAATGAAAAATAGTCTTCTTTTAATTAATTTTTTTACTAAATTTAAGCTATATGCGAGAGCGGAGGATATAAGGTTTTGGATTCTAAGAACCATGAAAATGAAATTCTGCAGAAATCGTCATGAAGTCGTATCATGATAACCATTGCAATAAGAATATTCCTTTTAGGAATTTATTTAAAATTCTTTATAATATCATGCTTTGTACTAATTTATAATAATGATCTTATCCTTTTAATTTGAAACATCGTTGTTTTGTAGGTACCCAAGAGCTATACTAAGTTGGACATGTTTTGCAGAAATGGAAAAACATTAAAAATAAATGGAAATTCTAGCATTATTTGGGAATAGTAGGCTGGAAATAAGTCAGAATTGTTCCATCATTTGGATCTCTGTTACGAATTTCACTCTGATCGCTCCAAAAGTACAATACAGAGTTCGTTTGGTGTGAGTTTATGGAAAAGTGGTTGGATATTAGCCAGTAGATCACAAATTTTTCTCAGAAGAATAATCCTCATTTTATCCCAAATTGTCATTGTCATATTATGTTGTGTATTTTATAATATTTAAGTATTGCTTCTGAAATAATGCCCTTTAAAAATTACTAAACGGGAGAGATTATGCCAATTTTGAGATGATGTCGATAGCCTTAAATAAGATTATCATCGAAACGAAGCACTCTACCAAAGTTAGTTTGAGAAAGATTTCCGAGCAGTTTTAATGGCGAAAGTAAAGTCTTTGGAAAGAACGAAATTCATCAATGAAACCAAATGGCATTCTTCTTAAAATGGAAGAATGCTATTTGGTTTCAATTTTAAAAATGTATGCATTTCTGATATACATGTAGATTATTTGAAAACATTAAAATTACATTTTTCTCAAAATAATTATTTCTAAATACAGAGGCTAAAGTTATTGAATTGTTTTGTTGCCTATGATGCTTACCTCATATCGAATAGCATGTTACCGAAAATTCATTCATAGTTTGTAAAGTTCCTAGAATTTTCTGGTTCTCGAGAACAGTCAACAAATCATAATACCAGAGCCTCGGTATATATAGACTTGGGTCGTAACAGCTGCTTCGTTTCAGGGATGCCTTCGTCTGAAATTAAGAAGGAAATTGTGGCTAGAAAAATATTCCAGCGATTAGTTGCCTTTGGCTGGTTGATCAAATATTATAAGTTAATAAAATCTTTATGTGAAATTATGAATTATCTTTATTTGTGAAAAATTAAAGATTCCAAGAATCCTAATCTTTCAGCAATAAAAACGTTATAAATACTTAAATAATGAAAACTGTTTACAATTCTTTGAAACAATGAAAATTAATACAGCAAACTAAGCCTAAAAATTTATTAAAATAGAAAAATTGGATATGTTTGTTTTTTAACCTTCAACAAAAGTTACCGGAGAAAATGAATGAAATCAGCTTTTCTAGTTTCAGTAAAATTCTAATCAAAACTTAGGTTAGCCTTAGAAAGGATTAGACCACATTTTAATACATTCATTATCGCGACTCATACTTGATGATCAATCCATTTATTTAATTAGATGACTTTTTCTATTTTATAGAAAAGGAGTAATCTAATTAAATAGGTATTAAACACAGGTGAGTCACGCGGCAATCAAGCAATGCTGCATACACGAGTTTCGGCAGAAAAACTGATCTTTTTTTTTCTTTCTACATTTAGAAACAGGGCGTTACAATAAGTTGACAAAGATGTGACATATCAGGATCTTTAGATTTAATTAAAAATAGTTTAAAATGTATTCATCGTACCTAGGTTTATTACTTATGTGGTGACGAAAAATTGATAGTGCATTATCCATACTTTATTTATAAATTTAACAACAAGAATTATTTGCAGAAAGATAAAATTCAAAAGCTATATAAATCTTTTTATTAATTCTCACCATTACCTAAAGTTGCATTTTAGTTTAATTATTACTTTAATATTTTGTGACAGAATCGGTTGATATTATTTCTGTTTGGGCCATATCCTTAGAGGTACTTGAGCTCTTTGTTTTAAATAAATCTATTAATTATTTCATTGCTATACCATATATTTACGGCAATAGTCTGAATCCGATGTTTCCAACAGAGATGACAACTGTTTGTCCTGTTCTATCACCACACATTGGAATTTAAAACTCCAGATTATTGCTAAAAAAATCAAATATACATTAACAGAAATAAACTAAAATAGAATTCAAAAACGTTTTGGCTTAAGGCCTTTAGAATAGTATGAATGATTTATATGACTATCAAAATTTGTAGCTTAAAAATATTTTAAGACCTATTAAAGAAGCTATTAAAAGACCAGGTACATAAAATACTTAAGTGAAAATTTTAATGAACTTTATTATTGGCGAACCGGCTGATAACCAAAGGCGGCTGGTGTGCAATAAACATAATTTAAATAAAACGGCTTTAATATTAAATAATATGACGGAGTCATCGTCAAAAAATTATATTTAAATGATTTATTTGATGATTGATTTGATTTTTTAATATATAAAAAACATTCTTGGTGAAGAGTAATTAATCAACATTCTTAGTTAACCAATACATCAATACCGTTTCGGCAAACTACCAAATATGTATCAATATTCTTAGTTAACCAATACATCAATACCGTTTCGGCAAACTACCAAATATGTATCAATATTCTTATAATAATCAAATCAATCATATATAACTAATAATCTACGCTATCCACCTTGAGGAAACTAATAATTTGACTAATTCGAACAAATCTGTGATGTAAAATCTTTTTAATAATTCGTTATATAATGAATTATAATCATTATATAATTCATTATATAATTCATTATATAATGAATATTATATAATGAATCTTGTTAGCAAAAAGTTCTTAATTTATCATTTAGGAAGCGATATTTTGTCTAAAATGCACTATTTTTTTATTTGGTATTCTAACGCAAAATTGATAACGTACAAAATCACAGACAATTTTAAAGTTATAGGTTGAATTATACAAAATTGTTATTAAGCATTAATAATTTTCCACCGATTACATAAAACAAACAATACTGGTCTATCATTATGATGCTTCATACATAGAAAAACTTCTTTGTGCAAATATGGTAATACAAACCAACAAAAAAGTATGTAGTAAGAAGCCATTATACACTAAAATGATTTAAGCACCATTTTCTGTGAAAGTACCTGAAACAAATGCAATATAATGCAATCAAATAATTTTTGGAATGAAAATATTGCTACAAAATATACAGAAAAATTTATTCAAAAATTCTTTTAACTAAGATTACATCATTTAAAATATTGTGTTTGGAATTTTAAGCTAATATAAAAGTTATAAGTGCGCAATAGTATTTTTAGATACCATCATCAAAGCATTGCAACATTAAATTCGATTTCGTAGTTTCACCAATTATCAAACTCATACACATATTTGTTTATTTTTTGTAAAAATTAAATATATCAGAGTATAAGTAGTTGAAAATAATTTAAAAGATTCTAGTTTCTACTTACTATCAAAAACAAATTAAGTAGTCGTAGCAATCATCAACTTTAAGAGGAAAACACGTGCGAGAAAGGAGCACGTCTGCGACATTGCCACTTGTTTCAATATAATTAGCTTAGTTATATTAAAGTATTGTTTTGAACCAACAAGAACGTTTTTTCAGATGGACCTAATGATTTTGAATCAATTACGAACAATATCTGAGCTGGCATCACTACGCTATAATCAAATAGTTTAAAATATACCAAGCATATGAAATCTCGTATACAAAGATAAAGCATTATAACTGTCAAAAAAATTTGAACCCGAGATTTTGAACAATCTACACATTTCAGACCTCTTTGAGTTCGAAAAATACATTTTTTAAAAATGTCTGCCTGTCTATCAAAACTCTTTGAGCTAGAAGGCTGAAATTCGGCATACAGTTTTTACATTAAATTTCCAGATTTCTCTCAAATTTTGAGTAAAATCTGATCAGAATAAATCCGGCAATTCGAATATAAGTTAAAACGATAATTACAAAACAAACAGATAGATACAATTTGCTACACATATTTAATATCTATAGTGTGGACACCTTTCAAATTTTCAGCCGAATCCAAAGAGGAACTGACCGTCTGTCGGTCTGTTGTTTCAGAAACATGTAAACGCGATACATATAGACCAGACACAATATCATACACCAAAACGCAAGGGTTTAGATATATCAAATATTTTACAGGATTTTGAAACTACAAGTACATTTTTGCTTCAAATCTTTGTTTCAATTGGTTGAGAAAAACGCGTCTAAAACACAGATTTAATTTTCGAATACTATTAACCGCATGTCAGAGATTCATCGCCAAATAACTCGCCAGAAATCACATGATAGATTCAAACAAAATATTAACTTCACGCCAAAAGTAAATATTTTGTAATTATTCTACGCCAATGTCATATAAAGCATTCACAGGGTTGGCACCTTTATGAGAGAAAGTCTTATGGAGACCACTACCGCTGGTTGAAATTATGTTTGTCTGTCTGAGAGCGCGATAATTCAAAAATAATTTATGCTAGATGGATAAAATTTTATATATGAATTTAAAATCTAATTTTTGAATTTTTATCAACTTTAGAACAAAATCTGCTTCGACGAAGTTTGTCTGACCGGCTGTCAGTGTACAAGTAAATATAATGATTACGAAGTAAAGAGAACTCTACAGATAAAGTTTAGTATATAGATTTAGAATCTAAAAAGTAAATATGTATTAAATTTGGAACCAAATCCATCTTGTGATGGACCGTTCGTCGGTCTGTGTTCTCCCGAACTTGTAAATGCAACTCAAAAATGAAATGATTTAAATAAACGAAATTTGGTTCTGTGATCCTGCGACTTCATTTGCATTTTATCTAAAAGTTTGGTTTCAATTGATCTGAAGTAAGAATTTGAAAATATATAATCGAATTTTCTGGTTCTTGTGTATTGACCGCAGGCCATGGATTTCTCTTCCAAAAAATAGGTAATCTCGCGTTAGACGCAATAAAAATGTTAAATTCGCAATAAAGAGGCGCAATTAATGTTCTCCAATGTCATATGATTAATATGTAAGTACCAGTATTCTTTATTGTACTATGAAGCATAAAACGCTCATGCGTTTGAAATATATATAGGATAACACATTTATTAAAAAACATACATAAAAATTTCGTAGGACATTCCTGCTGGATCAATGAGCAAAATATTGGTAAAATAATATTTCAATTGTTACAAAGTAAACCATTTTTTTTTCTGATAACATCCTTCAAGGACATCTGTTTTAAACACATTTATGCATCTAATATATTAATATTTAAATTAATTCTCCTTCTTTTAACCTTTGCGATATTTTGACGAGGCAAACACGTTTGCTGAATAAATAAATTTTATTGTCTGATAACTGAAAGTAATATGGAATACAGAAGAAAAATGAAACCTTTAACCCTAAAACTTGATTTGTGTTTATTTATGTGCAAATAGTGCGAATGTTTTAGAAAAGAAATTAAAGATTATTTATACGCATCGATATAATAATATTCAAGGTTACCACAGCGAGAGGTAAGTGCACATTACCTCTCGAAAATCACGGGACGTGACAAAAAAGAGACTCTTCCAACCAGCGTAAATTGTGTAATACGCCATTGGAAGTTTAGGATAGTTTCATTTAGGCGATGTGCTCTTGTACGGCTCGAAACACAATCCATTTTCAAATCAAAATGCGTCACATAATTTCTACAAATAACAAAGAAAATATTTGCGTCTATAATCGCTCCATGGGTCAGATCATTTGGCAAGAGCTACCGAATTAGGTATACAAATTTGCCTCCGAGTTGGTAATGTGCACTTCAGAGCGATTTCTTTGAAATTTTCATTAGAATATTAATTAATTAAAAAATAACATATTTTGGGGTTTAGCTATGTTAACTCAGGAAAATATTGTTTCCGAAAATGAATTTTACACCACTTTAATTATTAAAATGATATTTTTATCTTATGAATGGTATCAAATAATCTAGCAATATTTTTTTTCCAAAATTTCGAGAATTTTTTTTAAAATATACACTTTTTTCTGCATACATTTCATTCTTGCGATGGAATTTAAATCGTTTTCACTGTTTCATCAAATATTTAACCATGCTTTCTCCCTTTTTTGTGTTTTCATTTCTTTTTTTTAAATACAGTTAACAAAAGATGGTACAAAACTTGCAAAAATATGCAACTTAGAATTTTGAATAATATCAGTTAAACTATTTAACAATTTTTCCCCTCAATTTCGGGATTTCTTTTTTCTGATTATGTTTAAAAATATATTTTATTTTTGTGATGAGATTTAAAACATTTTCATTGTTTCATCAAATAGTTAACCACGAGTTTTCTTCCCTTTTTGTGTTTTCGTTCTTTCGTTTTGAAAAGATAATTAAAAAAAAAGACGGTGCAAATTCGCAAAAATATCCAACTTACAATTTAAGGAAATGAGAGCGATGTATTCTTTCTTGAAAAAATTTGTGGAGAAAAGTTCATTGATATATTAAACAAATTACGACAGTCCATGTCAGTATCAGCAAAATAAATGACACTCCGGACAGATAATTTTTTCACCCCCAACCCGATTATCCCATTTGGCTGCAAAGGAAACAAAAACATTTTGAATTTTCATCGCCGTCTTCCTATCTTCAACACTGGTTTGTGCATTTAACATATTTGTACACTAAAGAATTTATGATTTTGTATTTGCTTGGAGTAAAGAGTACCTCACTAGGTTAATATGCTTGCTTCTGGCATTCATTCTGTGCGAATGAGTAACAAAAGCAGGCATTTAATAATTAAATAGCATACTAGACAGAATTGCAAACAATGAATACTTTCTCCAAGCTTCTAAAATTAATGTCTATATGTATAAATTTAATTTCAACTTCTAGAATCATTGTAAGTGCTATCAATTCACATGATAGTCACAATTGCGTATATCACCCACACTCTAGTTTTCCATAGTCGTACGATGACTTGAAATACCGTAGAATACGGTAATGTTTCAATTTTCTTACAATCGGATTGCTGTTAAATATATAATGATGTTTGTTAATAGCGACAAGCATCGTATAAAAGGCTCTAAGAGGTCGATCGTTTAATCTACAGACATCCAAATTAACCTTTTGAATTCGGATGGCTTTTCTCAGGCACCATTCAAGACAATTCATCAGTTTGACATGTTATTTTTAATTACATTATTTTCGAAAATGTAATTAAAAAAGGCTCGAAAAAATAGATTGGTTTTTTGGGAAAATTCAATCTAAAATAACTATTATGTGAATAATTATCGTCGAATTATTTTTCCGAGTGCAAGGAGTTAACAGTTTATTTCTTAGATTAATTCTTACTACAAAATTTTTCAGAAAACGAATTAGATTTTTTTTTTATTTTTTTTTTTTATTTAAAAGTATTTTTTTTTTTTTTTTTTTGCTTTTTTTAAAAAAATTGCAGAATATATTATTGCTGAAAAATCTTTATGTTCTAAAATTTGGGTAAAAGTGCAGTTTTGTGTGACTCTTGCTGTGCCAAGAATGCCAAGTCGCCAATAAAGATGGCGGACAAAATAAACAAGCACTTCTGCGAAACACTGTTATCACTTTATGCATTAAAATTATGATCTTTACTGATAAGTATTGTAATTTTTATTTTAATCTGAGATTCTTTTTTTTTTTTAACCTTTGGGTTTATTATCGCTGTTTATCTGAACAATTTTGAAATAAAGAAGTTTTTCAAACCGGCTGTGTGTAAAGATCAAAATTTAGAGCACGCGATGCCTTTCGGCATCTGAAGAAGGCACCGGGCAGAATTTTTTAACTTAAAAAAAAACGTCCTACGGCTTCGCTAGCAGCGTGAGCGCTAGCTAGCACATTGAACATATGGACTGTGTGGGTAACAGGAACAGTACATACAAACATCCTTTCTGCGATCAACTCGTAAGAATATATATTTCATTCACCATTCATCCGTTCTTGCACAATTACCGACATAATAAATTGTCTAGAGAACCATAGCACCAAAAGAATTACGAGAACTGCAAGGAATTCCACTGCAGATTTTTAAAGTAAGAATTCAGACGATTTTTGAAAACGCCTACCGACAGTTAAAAATTGCAAACAAATCAGTGTTTTCTGTTCGTATTCACATTAAAAATAAAATTGCTTATTAGTAGTAAAAAAAAACTTATAATACAAATCCAAATAAAAATCTATTAGATTTTTTTTATTATTTTTAATTTCACATTTTTCATAAAATAGTTGTAGTTCATGTACAACTCAACCATTGCAAAAAGTAGTAAACAAAACAGCATTAGGGTTGCTAGAAGATCGTTTCATGGGGTTGCCATATTGGCGACAAACTCAGGGGGCACACTACACTAAACTTCAACCAAAATATGTTTTATTAATATAGATTTTATCTGCAAATAACCTTTCTTTTTTCTTCTCTTTTTCTAAAAACATTTAGAAATATGTTCAACATATTTTAGATCAATATTTTTCATTGCTTTTATTTCTGGATTTACATCAACTTGCGTTGTTATTATACTAAATACATTGTTCTGTGTGCGCTATCATAACAATACAATTAAAACCAAAACTTAACATTTTCATATTTAACTATGAAATAAAGCGAAACGAACAGTCTACATATCATTAAGATACGATGCTTTGTAGTGGTTCGAATCTTGATTAAAATACTTATTTCTTGTGCAAGATACTGTGAATTCCGCAATCAAATACATGTTGTGCACTTGTTAAAGTGTTTGGTTTGTTAAAATGTTAATTTGTTGTGAGTGAATTGGCTGAATAGTATGACTGTCTGAGATGTTATTACATAAACTTTATTATCTTATTTTGTTGTTGTTTGTATTTCACAGTCCAGTAAGTGCATTAAAACTAAATAAATATAAGCTTTTTCTAACTTGAAATTAGTATTTGGATGGTTTGAAATTGCGGTGGAGCTAAAAGATATTTGTTACTTTAATCCAAATCAAATTGAATTCAATTCAATTGAAGCACCTACATTCAATTTAGACCCAAAATGTCTTTACTTAAGATAAAAATGAATTGCTGTGTGTTGTCGATCTATAAGCTAGACCATTTCACCTGAAGCTACTAAACTTGATAAGTATATACATTTGAGGGCGATTTTTTAAAAATTTTAATTCATCAAAAATTAAGCTTTTTTTTTTTTTTTTTTTTTTTTTTTTTTTTTTTACGATATATTTGAAAATATTACATCAATGAAATAATTTTTGCATCGTCTTGAAATTTAAGAAGTTATTTTTTGAATAATACCAAATTTTTGGCTATATTTTTTTCCATTTTCAAAAATTATACTAAGCATGTTTTTAAATATTATAATTATAATATATTCAGGTAAAATAAAAATAAAATTTAATCTGCACGAGTTCGTTTTATGCGCATTAAAAAAAAACAATTAGTTTTTATCAACGTGTTGCCATCACTTTGACAAAAGCTAAAATTAAAAGATTAAATAAATTCTTAATACAAACTAAACTTTGAAAAATGGAGTTTTCAGCACGTATCATATATTAAACGAAATAAATATAAAACATTTTCTTAAAAAAAAAAAAAAAAAAAAAAAAAAAAACCGCAGCAAATTTTTTTTTTTATTCTCTTTAAAATATTAATTCTATCGTATTATTTTATTAACGCAAATGTAGTTTAATTGAAATATAGCGGATATCCACCTTAATCTTGGCCAAGCTAATTTTTAAACATTTAATAAAAGACAAATGTTCAGTAAGGAAAATGGTTTAAATGAAATAACGAATTACATTTTATGTAGTTTGAATTAACAAAGACTTTAATCAATTACAGATTTTATATTTTTATTCAGACATTCAGTACTATGAGCTGCATTACATGAACTCTATTTTTATTGTAATAAACAAAATTCACGCAAAATCAGTGAAACTTACACTGAATAATCCTCCTAGATATTACATAAATTATAAAAAATATTTTATTGTATGCATAAGACTTGAACGATTCTATATTCTGAAGTGATATTTAAAAAAAAAAAATGTTTGATTTCATCCAAAATGTTTTTGTTAATTTGAAGGGAGGTCAAAGAAAACTAGGTAAATACATAGTACAATGAACAGAACGATGTAAAACATTTAAAACAGTATCGTTATATGACTTTCAAAATTTAAAACTTAACAATATTTGTTGAAATGGAACTTCAAAGTTACATAAAATATTTGATTGAAAGTTTCTAGGAACCGATAAAATTCGATACACAGATTTAATATCTATAGAGTATACACTCATCAGATTTTGTGCCAAATCCATGGGTTGGCTGTCTATCTGTCTGTACTTTCAGAAACGTGTAGAAGCGATAGTTCAAAAACGCTTATATATATATATCAAATATCAAATTTGGTGAAATTTTATGACTACAAATGCAGTTGCGTGTCAAATTTTGGTTTCAATCGGTTTGAAAATGTGTAAAACACAAATTCGATTTTTGGATCCTAACAACGCATTCTTGGGATTAATCTCCAATAATTCGCCAAGAATTATGCATTCGAGTCAGTAAAAATGCTAAATTCACGCCAAAATAATATTTTGCATTGTTGTACTCCAATACCATGCAAGGCGTTCTCTGGAATAACACATTTATTAGAGAGTAAACGAGAAGATTATGAAGAGGCCTCTCCCACTGGTTGATATATCTTTTCAAAAACTTGTTCGCACTCACATTATTAAAAATACCACCTTAAATTTACCTCTGAATATACTTTTAATTTGTTTATCTGCTATAACAGATATACTAAACTACAACTGACGTAATGGGCGTTGATAAAATTGAAATGTTACACACCCTATGCGATCATCGCCAAAAGGTGAGGAAACAGATATCGTGTGCCGCGTTTTTCTTCACTTTCCTTGACATTAATGCTGTATGTGCTTTATACATTTGTAGAAAATGACAGTGATTAATATGTTACTTGGTTTGAAAAGAGTTTGTATACAAGGTCTTGTAGCCACTGTGCCGGCCCTCTAAAGAAATGCAGTTGATGAAACCAAACAGGAATTATCCAGGGTTAAACAAATAGAAGATACAGGGAGGAGATTATGTCTGAAAAGGCGCGACAGTTGAACCTTGAACAGTCAAAATTCTATGGTAAAAATGACGCAAAATGTATTATCTTAAATGTAAGATTTTTAACCGTTATTAGTAGAAAATTAAGGTTTCGTAAAATTCCAATGAAAAATTAAATTCAAGATTCTTTTGAATACCATTCAAGCTGGCTGATTGCGTCAGAAGCTAGAGACCCAACAAGTATTTCTATTCACCATTTTATAATAATTACTTAAATAAAGGAAATTTTCAAAATACAGCTTTCTTTAAAACGGACTAAAAGGTATAATTTCTCTTAGCCCTTATTAAAATAATTTATTTTCTACTTTCTAGCCTTGTGTGTGTGAAATTTTGAAATAGATTTTAAACTTCGAGATGAGCAACACCTAATGACGAAATTTGTAACGCTTAGACAAGAAAGAGTTAATTGTGCATTGTCATCCGGGTTTTGAGTTATATTTAAAGTGTCAAGTCTATAGCTCAGTTAAATTTTAAATTAATACTCAGGAATTTAGTTTTTAATCGACTGCAAAATTGGTACCTGACAGACAAACAAGAATATGAGTTAATAAGAGCATGTTAAAAAGAGCATCATGAAGTCAAATTTCATTATAAACATCATTGTTTTACATTAGAATTTGGTTTATGGTACTTTAAGACAAAATCAAACACATCAATTTTAAATATACCAGGGTCATATTCAGTAGAATTTAATTAAGTTTAAAGTTGAAGAATTTTATTTACATTGTTAATAGTAACAGAAGACAAAATTCTTAAACGGTGCAGTAAATAATCAGTTGCAAGAAATTAGCAGCGTTAATGAACTCAGGATAAAAGCATTGTTGTCTGCAATCAATTTTATTAGTCGATATATATGCAAGATATTTTAATAAACTTTTCATTTTCTATAGTATTTATTAGATAAAAAGGGTTTGAGATTAGTGGTCCAAGACTCAGCATTCTGATAAGATTGCTGCAGTCTCCGAAATGTTTATTAAAATATCCTGCATATATATCGACTAATTACAGTTCATTTAAACTTTCGTATTTTACTCTAAAATATAATTTCTTCAGTTCACAAACAAATTATTTTCTAATTTCAAATTTGTCAAAAGTATATCAAATGATCCTCAATATGCAAGGTTTTTACTTTTTAAAGACGAATTGGAAAATTCAAAGAAAGTCGTCGAAATTTGGAATATAAAAGTTGCATTCCATGAATACAAAAGTACGGTAAAGTTGAAGTTTAGTGTGCCCCTTTCTGCGCCAAGGATGCCAAGTCGCCAATGAAAATGGCGGGCTAAGTAAACAAACACTTCTGCGGAACATTTACGGTTACCACTTTCCACAATATAATTGATATTTTACTGATAAGTATTGTTTTTTTCACACCGGCTGCGCCATTCTGTTGCGTGCAGAGCAAAAATTAGAGCATGCGATGCCTTCGGCATCTGTAGAAGGCACCGGGCAGAATTTTTTAACTTAAAAAAAAACATCCTATGGTTTCATCCTACAGCGGCAGCGGGAACCTAGTAGCTTCGCTAGCACATTGAATGTAAGATCTGTGTGGATAACAGGAATAGTACATAATCAATAGAAAAGAAAGAACGGAGGACGTTATAGGAACGGATTTTAGAGGGAATTTTAAAGAATTAATGCCCTTACTTTATTGAATACACACTTAAAAGCAATCTTTCTTTCATCATCATCAAAGCAATCATCATTTCTTTTCACCAATTCGTAAAAAAATATATATTCCACTCGCCCTTCATCCATTCTGCAGGTGCGAAATACTGTCTTCCATCCCATTTACCCGACATCCATTCTTGCACAACTGCCGACATAACAAATTATCAAGGAAACCAGCCGTTGCAACACCAAACGAATAATGAGAACTGCGAAGAATTCCATTGCAACTGACTTTTAAAGTAAGAATACAAAATATTTCGTAAAGTAAGAATTCAGACGATTTTTTAAAGCGCATACTGACAATTAAAAATTGCAAAAGAATAAATATTTTCTGTTCGTATTCACATAAAAAAAAATTGCAGTGTCTCCTTAGTTGTAAAAAACTTAATTATAATAAAGAACAAAATTAACACCTTTAATCGATATTTATTATTTTTAATATAACATTTTTCTTAAAATAGTTGTTCATGTACAACTCAACCATTGAAAAAAGTAGTAAACAAAACAGCATTAGGGTTGCCAGAAGAGCGTACCGTTGGGTTGCCATATTGGCGACAAACTCGGGGAGGGGCACACTAATCTTCACTTTAACCCAAAAGTGCTCTTAAAACCTAGTAAATGTGTATAACAAGAAAGATATGCGACATTTCAAAAGATATTGTTACTAAAGTAAAGACATAAATAGAAATTTTTTAAATTGATATAATCTTTATAAAATGAATAAAGATGCATATAAATAAAAGAGTTTATTACATTTTTGATAAAACAAGGTTGAGATTCGTCAAACATTTAAAACATCTTTTCAACAAGAATCATGTTTCTAAAATTTCAGTCAAATCATATACAAGTTGTAAAAAGAGTCAAACATTACATTAAAAATGGTGTTATATTACTTCATAAATTTTACCAGCTTTAAATTTTTAGGTTACAGTTAACAGTAATCCTTACAGTTCATTCAGGTTACATACGCTGAAAATTGTTTGTTACTCACCAACAATTGTTTGTCCTTCATTTTCATGACTGAAATTCCGGTTGAAAACTCTCACATAGATGTCCGTGTTCTATTTTCTTTAAGTGCTGCACTTGAGTCACTTTCTTTTTGGAATTCCTTCATGTTCAGCAGTCACAGGTGGTGACTTCGCATCCAGGAGATTTTCATTCGAATCTTCATCTCGAGGCTTTTTAACAGCGTTTCTTTTGGATCTTTTCAACTTTTTTATTCTCTCCACTAGCTTTTGTTGAGCTGCTTTAATCCTCCACTTTTCCCAGTCTTTACTTCTGATTTCTTTGTCTATATCCTTTGAAGTACTTGGTGCAGTTGCACCATCCACATCTTCCATATCATCATGCACAAGGTCACGTTCAGAACACTTTAATGGTTCATTTGGCTTGATGGCATTCTTACCCCAAAAAAGAAATGGCGAAGAACTTCTAGAGTCGGCAAGATCCGAACTGCTTGGAAATGTTGCAGAATTGGTTTCTTTCTTAAATCTTTTCTCACTAGCTGTTGAATCAGAATCTGAAAAACTAATATCTTCCAAGCTCTCGTCAGAAGAATCGTCTTGATTTTTTTCATTGGAATTTCCAGCCTTGCTAGTGGAAGGACAATGATCGTTTTCGAATCGTGACCAATCTGCGTTCACCATTTCGTCTGAAGAACTATCTTCGTTGTAAATTAATCTTTTATAATTTTTTCCAGACATGCTCCTTGTTTTTCTCGTCGTTTCTTCAGCATTTTGTTTGGAAGAATGTTGCTTTTTCGATGATTTGGAAGACGATGGCCTTTTTCTATCCATTTCAAATTTTAAGGAAGTTAGCAATAAAAGTATTTAAGTATAATAAATTTCAGTTTTATATTTTCTTTATTATATCACGAAAACCAAAAGTCTTACGCAATTTGTACCTTGAGTTCTATTGAGGGAAAAAATCAATTCTGTTTTTTCTTAATTACTTATTTCATGACAAAGAACTCCCTCACCATTTTCAACTAGTCTGCAAGTCCCTAAAAACAAATAATCAAAGTATTCAGAAGAACTCAAACTTCTTGCTTTGCGCATGCTTGGGAAATTATCATCCAGCGCATGCTCGGAGAATTATCAACGTCATCCAGCGCATGCGCACATGGAAACGAGTTAAGATGCTACCATTTTTATTTTCTCGTATACCTAGTATAGAGAATGTATAACAATCGCCAAAAAATTCGGACCCAAGATTTGACGAATCTCCACGCTTTAGATCTCCATAAATTTGAAAAACACATTTTTGGGAAATGTCCCCCTGTCTGTCTGTGACAATAATAACTCAAAGAAAGATGAAATTTTATATGCACTCTTTACACAAAATTTGTAGACTCTTCTGTAAACTTTTGAGCCAAATCCGTTCAGAGAATATCTGTCTGTCCATCTGTTCAAATGTAATTTAACAAAATGACTATGAAACGAAGAGAGCTAGATAGATGATTCGGTATACAGATTTAACATCTATAATGCAGACACCAATTAAATATTGATCCAAATCCTATGAGGGGTTGATCGTCTGTCGCTTTGTACTCCCAGAAACATATAAATGCGATAACTCCAAAACGAAATGAGTTAAATATATTAAATTTTGTATTTGCAACTGCAAGTGCAGTCTTTTGTCAAATTGTGGTTTCAGTCGGTTTTATAAAAACGTGTCTAAAACACCAATTCGATTTTCGGATGTTATTCACTGCATGCCAGGTTTAATCGCCAAATAAGTCGCCAAAATTGACACGATAGATTCAATAAAAATGCTACATTCCCAATAAAGGTTAATATTTTGTAACTATTGTGCGCCAGTGCTATGCAAGACTTTCTCTGGTATAACGTCTTCATTAAAGAGTATGCGAGAAAGTTTTGGGGAAACTACGCCTGCTGATTTAAAAGTGCGATTGAAATTTATCTAAAAAAAACTAACCATAGACAACATTTGGTGTTCAAAATTAAGCTCTTACCAGTGTTATTTTTTCTATTATCAAATTAGAAGAAATTTTCTGTTCTAGAAAGGTATTGATTTAACTATGAATCCATAGAGCACTTGAATTTACCCGTAATTTTGCTTGGAATTATTGTTTATAAATGATTTAATTTTGGATTTATAAATTTAAAATTATGATAACTGAATGCACGAGCCGTACTCTGGCACCATAGATTAGGGATTAAAGTCACGGTAGCAAAATTAATGAGCTTAATGCTTTTACTTTTTATTTGCAAATATAGAAATTTCAAGTAATCTATTGACATTGGATTCGGATTAAAATTTACTAAAATATAGAAAAACAAAGTGAAAGTTCTTTTTTCTATTATAATGTTGAGATTAATTCAAATATACAGAATAGTCAAAGTTTTTTTCATCAATTATAAAAAATTCTTTTAAAAAAACTAATTTAATGTGGCTTATGGTTATTTTGACTTATTGCTATAATAACGCCAATAATGGCTCCATTTTGGCAGTAATCGAATGCAAAATCGCTTTTTCTGTATTAGTTCGCTATCTGTTTGACTAAAAAAAATTAAGAATATATCTTTTCCAAAGTAACACTTTTACGGTATGATATTCAATGTCTTTTTTTAATATAATTTATTTATTTATTATGTAATCAGAAAGACTTTATGACTATTCTGCATATTTTGTTTTAGTTTCCTGAGTAATAATGTTTTCTCATATTTGATAAAAGAATGCCAATTTTTTTCAAATAATAATTAACAGTATCCAAATACGGTTTGCTGGTACTTAAATAGTATATCGGCCTTGAATGTCATGTTCTCGAGTTAACCTTAAAGAATAAATTCTACATTAAGGTGAGTTAGTCTTAGTGAAAACCAAATCTCGGATCCGAGAACACAGGATTGTGGGTTAGAGTTAGATGCCACCGACAATCTTCTATTAATCTGGACGTGCTTCACATACACTTTAAACTACATGAATCAAACTCTCTGATGAAATGATCAAGATTAGCGTCGGGGTTTCCCAAATTATCCTTGCTATTCAAAACTACGAGCTTTCTAGAAAACTACCAGTTTTCTTAAACTTCAAACTATAGCTTGCAGAGCATTTTCAATTCTTAAAACTAAAATAATACTCCAAGCAATTAAAATTCCATCGGCTTGTTTATTCTTTCCACGTATCTTACAAGCATTGCCAGATTCCAGAAGGTTTACAATTGATCATCAGCTATTATACAAAAAATAAACGAAATAATATTAACAATAATTATTATGTTTATCAAAGAAAAAATCGTTTTCTTTTACTTTTTTAATAATATTTTAACAAAATAAAAATGGTAGCAGTTATAAAATGTCTGAAAAGGAATCGTCTGCTAAATGTCTATTAAAAGATTTAGATTATTATATTTACCGAGCCCATACTAGATTAATCTCGGCTTAATTCTAAACTCTTAATCAATTTGTTTTCTCTGTGATCTAAATAGATGATGCATTACATTTTTGGAATGCACTGTCCTATTAATTAAATCATATTTAAATTAAAGCATGAAGTATTTATCTATTTTTGTGTTGAATTATAGCTTCTCTGAATGGTTTAACAGTTATAATATTTGGATAAAAGATAATTCGAAGCATGTAAATTTCACAAACACAATGGTTAAAGGGTTACACACGGTACAAATGTAGTAAATCACGCCAACCAAAGTTAGCTTAGGGGAATAGTAGAGTTTATTTGACATTTTTGGAATTTATAGTTATGAAATTTTTTGAAAATGTGTACTAAAATATGAATGTACAATTTTATATTTTTACTAGACTATAAATGTTAAATATTTTTTTAAGAACCATTTTAAACTAACTGCATTGCTTTAAAAATATTTCAAAATTCTAAATTTTGAACATTTCAAACTGTTTTCAGCTTTCCATTTTTTAAATTAATTTTTTAGCACAATTTTTGAAAATATATTTGCCACTAAACTGATTATTATTTTGTAATTCCATTTAAAAGTTAATTTTCTGGAAATGCTTTTATGCGCAATACCTGAAATTTCATTAAGATTAGACTTATTTAAATTAAAATTGACTATTAAGTGTCTAAAAAAATCGAAACCTGAAATACATTCTCAGATTTATTTTAATGAATAAGGGAAATATTTTTTATTTAACCCTTTCTAGGGCCGTGGGAAGTATGCTTCCCACCGAATTTATCAATCTTTGTATGAATTTATGTAGGTTGGCATAAGTTCTGACAAATATTTTTAGAAAGACAGAAACTTAGATGCTTCAGTTCTTTATCTCACACAAAATGGTGTGTCTTGATTTGTTACTTAATTATTAATTAACCAAATTAATTGATTAATCAAATTAAATTTATCTAATGAGCTAAATGAATCCCTTTTCTTATTCTAATTTCAAGCCTAAAAATATTTTAACATAATATGACTAGAAAAAAATGGCCCTTTAAAGGGTTAAAATGTTAGTGAGTCAAGAATATTTTACTAAAGATGACTAATTTGATAGGGGGTCTGTATTAGAATTTAGCCTACTGTCAGAGAATCAGCAGCTTATTTATTGACTCAAAAAATAAAATATGATTCTTTACTCAATTCAGAGTATTTTAGCAATAGGAAGTACATGCGTATCTCTAACAGTTTAAAAATTTGCCAATGGGCCATATTAAAGACTATATCTCAAAACTATTAAAAAAAATTTTCTTGTAACACTATAATTTTACTTATATTCACAATTCGTTTGCAAGCAAGTCTGAAACTATTTTTGGGCGTATCTCGTAATTTTAAACCCTAGTCAGATGACGAGGACCATATCAGAGCTGGGGCCCTCTTTAGACTTCTGCACTATACCAACAGAAGGACGTAAGTCCATGGGTCAGATTTAACATGCACCAGGTCTCACATACGATGCAATAAGTGTACCAGGTCTCGCAATGGATGTTTAATGGAATCGTCTTTCAAACATGGAGTTCTCTTCCTCCAAGGCTGACGCCTCACCATTTGACCACCAAGGCTCTCTTGTAAAAATAAAAGAAGAAATTTAAAATATTCAAATGTTATAGTGTTTTAATTAAACTTTCTCATTCTATTTCTGGCACATGAATACTGAATGTATTCATTTCACATGTCAGAATGTTTTGTTTGTGTTTTTTTAATTTATGATAAAAATGTGAAGTAGTTGACCTTCAACTTCACCTTTTTTTAGCTTGCAGTATAAATTATCTCAACTAGTCACGTTTTATAAGTTTAAATCTTTCAACTTTAGATTGCATTGATAAATAAATGACCTTAAACTTCGCTGCACTGTTTTCTGTCATGTTGCTTCAAAAGAGCAGTCCAATGCATCATGTAATCAAACACGGTGTGTAAAAATATTTGAATTATAAACTTAATATTCGTAGCATGGTGATCGGTATTAACAGATTATTTTCTAATTTATTACTCTTTCTTTTATTTCTCTTTTCATTTTCTCGTCCCTATGACTCAAAATACATGATCGCGTTGCGTCTTTAGCCCCATGAATATATATATATATATATATATATATATATATATATATATATATATATATATATATATATATATATATATATATATATATATAATTATTATTATTATTATTAAAAATTTAATTAAAAATGAATTTCCTAGAAATTACTGTAATGTCAATTTTTTAATTAAACAAGGTATGGTTTGGGATTAATCCTTTGGCTTAAATAAAAATAGATCTTTCCTTGCATATTAGATCACTCAATAGATGACGCTGGGAGCCTACAATTTTTTACCTAATTTACCGTTAGTGTTTTTAAAAAGCGGGAATCACAATCGATAGCTTAAAATTTCCTTGACTGCTGATGGTAAGTCCTTGCCTTTTCGTTTTTCCTTTGAGCTCTTTTATGATATTTTTGTTTATATTGTTATTTTTGTTATTGTATTTTTACTTTGTAGTGGTTATTTTCTTCTAATTTGTTGTTTTGTATTTTCCTTTCTGTTAAAATGGTATATCTCTTGGGCCTAATTTTAGGGGATTTTCAGATCACGAGGAATCATTATTAGACCTTTGTCTGGATTTCCTTCACAGAAAAAAATCCCTTTCTTTGAATCTGTGCCTGAGGGTGACCCTTGAAAAAGTCTTCAGGCCGGATTCTTTTTTATTTGGTTTATTTGATTTTCCTATTAACTTGATTTTAATATTTTTGCATATATATATATTCGTCAAAACAAAATTGATTAACCAGCCTGAATGATCTCCCTAAATTTTCTAGCATGCTTTGTAATAAAGGTGTTTTATCTCATAGAACCTCTTGCTATGAAATACTAACGTTTGGCCTGCGTTTAGTATATTTTTACAGAATCTATCGTCCGATCCTTGGCGAGTTTTTTTGGCGATTATACCCAGGCGCAAATGGAATTTGTGTTTTAGACAAATTTTTTCCTATCGATTGGAACAACAATTTTACACACTTGTATCCTCAAAATCACATGCCAAATTTGATATATTTCAGTCATTGCCTTTTTGAGTTATTGCTTTTACATGTTTTTGAAAGTATAGACCGACAGACGTTCAAACCGTTTTTGAATTTGGCTCAACATTTAAGAAATGCCAACACTATACATGTTAAATCCATTTGTCTAATTTTGTCTATCAAACTCTTTTCGTTTTGTAGTTATCGTGTTAAATTTTATTCTGATAGCCGGACAGACTTTTTCTGAACTGATTTAGCCTAAAAATTGATAGAAATCTACAAACTTGATCTGAAGACCGCATACCAATTTTCAGCTGTCTAGCTCAAAGCGTTTTTGAGATATATTTGTCACAGACAGGCAGAAAATGTCTGTTTTTTCGAATTCAGTGAGGTCTAAAACCTCATGTTGCGTCAAAATCTCGAGTTCAAATTTTTGGACGAATTCTATACTTCGTATACGAGAAAGTGAAAAAAAGCCCTTAAAAAAAAGAAACCTCAGCCCTCCAGCAGACGATCCACGTATACCAACATCACACGTGTTTCTCATGTACACTATTAAAAAATATAATTTTCAAAAAGTTAGTTGTTAAAATTACTAATAATTTAGTAAAGGTTAATGAGTATACTTATTATAAATAATTTTTATTTAAAAGGGAATGGAAAGAATATAACCATAAAACACAAGTTCAATTTTGTTTGAAGGGGAAAAAATCATAAAAGGCGGGAGTCAGATTATTGCAAGATTAAGAGGTATGATAACAGCTTTTCTTTCTGCGTGTCACTCTTTGCCGAAGTACAATCGTTGAAACGTTCTAGTCTCGCGATTCTGAAACGAAGAATAATTTATATTATATACATATTAATGTGATGCTTATAATTCGTAAAAATTTCGGAATATCTGAAATTCTTCCGTGTATATAAGGAAGTGAATTTTTCAAAATTAAATTATGATTTTAAAGATAAAGTTAAAATATTCACCACATCGAATATTTATCATTGTTGTTTATAATGGCACTTACCATGGACAATCTCGCTGACGAAGTCAGCAATTTTAGGCCAATGGAGCATCTCTTGTTTTAGTAGCGCCAACTAGGCCCAAGAGTACGTCTTAGCTACTCACGAATCACATTCGCTTGCACAACCCCTTTTTACAAGGGGGCACATTCACACATCTCACAGATAGAACAGACGAAGAACAACAATGCCCGAACCGCGACTCAAACACAGGACGCCCAGGTCATGGGGAAGACGTGCTACCACTATGCCAGGACGCCGGCATATTTATCATTAATCTCTTCTACCCAATTAATCTCTATAATAATACTTCTTCAAAGCTCATTGCATTTTTTATGTAGAAGATTTGTATGGAAGTTCATCATCATATTACATACTGTCGGTTAGAATTCGATTTGTATGGAAGTCGTCATCGTATTACAAACCATCGGTTAGAGTTCGGTTTGTATGGAAACCATCATCGTATTACAAACCATCGGTTAGAATTCGATTTGTATGGAAGTCGTCATCGTATTACAAACCATCGGTTAGAGTTCGGTTTGTATGGAAACCATCATCGTATTACAAACCATCGGTTAGAATTCGGTTTGTATGGAAGTCGTCGTCGTATTATAAACCATCGGCTTGAATTCGGTTTGTATGAAAATCATAATCGTATTACAAACTATCGGTCAAAGTTCGGTTTGTATGGAAGTCATCATAGTATTACAAACCATCGGCTAGAGTTCGATGCTTTGAAGAATTTATGATTTTTCTTTTCAACTAATCAGGACCCAAACATAATGGATGCAAAAAGAAATTGCGATTGTAGTTATTAAGAAGCCGTAACAAATAATTACGATAGCAGTAGTGCACGTACAGTTTAAAGATTTTTTATTTCATCAATTAGTAGTAATTTATACGAATTGCAATCGTTATTAAAAGACACAGTCGACTAGATGATACATCTGGGCCGCATGAATTAGTAGTAATTTATACGAATTCTGATCGTTATTAAAAGACACAACCGACTAGATGATTCATCTGGGCCGCATCAATTAGTAATAATTTGTACGATTTTGTGATCCTTATTAAAAGACACAGCCGACTAGATGATTCATCTGGGCGCATCGATTAGTAATAATTTATGCGATTCGTGATCCTTATTAAACGACACAGCCGACTAGATGATTCATCTGGGCGCATCAATTAGTAATAATTCATGCGATTTGTAATCCTTATTAAAAGACACAACCGATTAGATGATTCATCTGGGCCGCATCAATTAGCAGTAATTTATACGAATTGCGATTGTTATTAAAAGACACAGCCAACTAGATGATTCATCTGGGCCGCATCAATTAGTAATAATTTATACGAATTATGATCGTTATTAAAAGACACAGCTTGGGCAGACAAATATTTGGAAGTGCGCTGTCAGTTGTGGGTATATACATGTACACGAAACTATGTTGATGTCGAAATTTATTAGTAAAGGGTGAAATTCAGATAAAATCTTTGAAAGAGTAGTACAGTTTAAAAAACTAAAACCTAGATGGTAAAGGATTGAGAATTGCTGCCTGAAGGTAATATCCTTGGTCTTTCAACTTTACTACAGTATTTTTGCCATATTTCATTTTTAGTCAAAACAAGCATTAATAGCACATTTACTGTGTGACTTAAAAATAAATTTGAAATGCCTTTCGGATACTTTCACCCTCCTTCTACTAAAAACACTGAAGCACCAATAAAAAATATTGTGTTTACTTTTGGTCTGTTTCTACGTAGGTGAGTTCGTCCTCCCTTCATCTTGCACCAACAAGTCAAGATGCATCAGTGTCATCCTCATCAAGTGTCTAAAACTTTTAGACGAACGGTTCATTTTTACAGAATTAAGGAGCCAGTATAAATACAGCGATGATGCGTTTTTCAATAAACTTCAAATTTGCTTTTTTGCACCTCGTTTGCCCTTGAATTTTCAAAACATTGATATCCTCTTTGCTGATGGTCTACTATATATATGAAACTTGTCACAAGACTCGCGTGAACATCCTTGATAAATTATCCTCTAGTGCGTCATTTCCAACTATTCTTGTCATGAAAAAAAAAGTGGTTAAAGGCGTAAGCAACCGACAGAAAAATCCATAAGTAGTTCGGCGTAAGTATAATAAACGTCTAAAAATTCATCTTTAACCATAACGGGTAAATTTATTTGTAAGTATTCTTCATAAAATTCAGTATTCTTTGCTTTATTTTTGCAGATTTTTTTTTGCTTATATTTATTATTTATGAAAAATGATATTTTCAGATGCTATGTGTAGATATTTATATATAAAGATTAATGCTTATTGCATGTCCTTTATCAAATCCATAGATATAAATATATCAGAAGCGTTCGTCAAAATAAGAATATCACTGTCAACTTTTCAACGTCTTGAAGTTAATTAAGATATGTTAATCGAAAATTAAGCATTTTTTAAGTATATTTCAACAATATCTTTATAAATATTAACACATAAAAATTATTTTTACACCAACTTAAAACATTAAAAAAAATGGCATTTTGATTATATAATTTTAGTTTTCGTGTGATTTTATATTCCAATTTTTTTAAAAATTAAAAACTACTTTGATATACAATCTAAAATAATGCTTTTATTTTAAGATGAAATTCAAACATTATTCCACCAATTGCTTTATTAATATTTAATTAATACTTTACTAATATTAAAATTAAGCGATTAAAAAATTGTTTTTCTTTTAAAATTTTAATTCTGAAGTAAAATGTTCACTTTCACTTTTATTTTGTAGAATTCGCTTGATTTCCAAACTGTTGATTTGCATACTTAGTAATTTATAGCATTTCTATAAAATTCATTATTTTTCAATCTCATTAAATAAGAAAGTGCAATTTTAAATAAATCACATTTAGTTTAACTGTAAAGAAAGCATGTATTCCGTGAGAACAAGCTGGTTGCCAAAGGCAATTAGTAATATATATTTAATAAATTTTTATTTTTCTTTATTAATTCTTAATGGTTCAATTTTTTTTCCGTCTAACATTTCAAACAATAAATTATAGAATTCAGCTTTATTTCATTTTAGCGATGATCAAATTTAGAGCTTATTTCCAGTTTTCACAGAATTGTTAATTTAAAAAAAAAATGAATCTAAGAAAATTTCAGTTTTTAAACATTTAAAAAGTTCTTTTAACACAATATATCATTATTTGTATGCAATATTTCCAAATAAATCCAAATAGTTTCACATCTAAGTAAAATGTTAAACAATAACATAGCCTGCAAAATCGTTTGGAAAATATACATTATTTCTACAATGATCAAAAATCAATAGAGTTAAAAAAATTTGAAATGTATATAAAAATTAATTTTGAAAAATCATACAAAAGCTGTTGGAATTAATTTTTCTAAATTACTTACAATACTTTATTGAATAATTTTTGTACAAATATCTCTGTGACAAATTTTGTAATTTCATATTTTCCAGTTGTGATAAAGAATTTTGAAATCCGTCTCTTTATCTGTCAGCCAAGACTTGACAGCATATCTAAATTAAATTAATATTCTTTAAAATATTCAAATCTTTATTTTTGAGAAAATGCAACTTTGTAACCTGATAATATTTATAAGCTGCATTGAACAGTTTAGAATAATACAGCACGAATTATACAGAGAATAATGGTGAACAATAATAGAATAATACAAAGCGTTACCAATGGCAACCATTTCCCGCGCAAGAGGAATATTCTGATGAATGGAATTCGTTATCATGAACTTTCTTCTTGTAAATAAATCGTTTTATTTCTTTCGCTTATTTTATAGCTCATGTTGAGAGATAATAACACTCGTTTCTGACTCCTTGTTTGATACTTGTATATTTTTAATGTATGTTGTATAATATTTGATACTTGTTGAGTATCAACTAGCCAAATACTTTTTGAATATTTTATGATGATTCATACGGCATACATGATGCAGAAAGACTTTACAAGTTCTACAGGTCAGATTTTTGGACTTAGCTTTATCAAATTTGAAACGTAGTTTACTTCTAGGATAGTAGATGACCAATAAATTTTTTTTAGGAAGCGTTTAATGGATTTTTAATTAATCAGAATTTAAACTTTTCCCTCTAAATCGACTACGCATATTACTGTACATACATATTTTTGTGCCACTTTAAAGCTCAAAAACTTAGCTTTTCAGTAATATCAATTTTAAATCCTAGTAATGCTTTTTTAAATAAATTCTTAAAGATATTTTTTTAATATATTTTACAGCACTTTACATTCTTTTACTTAGATTTATAGTCGTCATACATATTGTGATAGTGTTAAATGCTTTGATGATGTATGCGCTATTGTACAATTAATAGTAAATTTTAAAAATTAAATAAGAGTAAACGAATGAGATCTAAAACATAACCATGCTACGATGTTTTGCATTACAGGTCTGAATTTCCTTTTATTTTCATTCCATGTTTTGTGAAATTTTGATTTAATTTATTTTTTATTATTAAAATATATAATTAGTAATTATTTATTTTTATTATTACCTATGCAAATCGTTGTTTAAAAACTCTTTAGTTATTAAATCTTAAGCTTTTTTTGTTTATAATTCAAGCTTATAATGTTTGCAGTTTTTCTTTATAATTCAAATGAGTCTGTTTACGTTTTCTGTACATTAGAAGTCTTCTTCAAATAGGCATCCTTAATAAAAATAAGAAGCCAAAATATTCATTTAAAAGTCGCTTACATATTTTAAGTAATTTTCATGATGTCGTAGAGGAAATTCGCATATGGAATCTTAATAATTTCTTAACGTAATAAGATATACGTACCTGATGTATATGATGCCCATGACCTTGGATCTTGACCTTTGCCTCATGTACGTAGAATTCTTCTAACTCATTATAAAGTCAGCCTTGAAAAAAATAAAATAAACAAAAGCAACAATATCGATTTTTTTAAAAAATAAAAATTTATTTTAAGGCAAGCATCCGAAATAAACAGGATTTCATACATAACTAACTGTTGATAAGATTTGAGTTTTGTCATTTGTATTTTAAACTTTTTAATTGCACTGAAGATTTCCTTTAGTATTAAAGTATTATTAAGGTAAGTTTTAGTTTTTTGTCTATTAAACTTTGATTTGCTTTAGATATTATTTGTCTTTTAAGTATCTTTTTTTTTCTTAAGTAGGAAGTCCATTTTACGTGATAATTTCAAATTTTTTGTATTCGAATTCTTAAAAAAAAACGACTAATTTTTAAGAATAATTGAAAATTGAAAGTGAATGGCAAATTGTGGTGTTACCATTACTTTATTGTGTACTTCGCCAATTTCCTCTTAGAATCAGAATCTAGAATTCATTTTTCATATTTCTAAGAAAAATTTCGTTCCTGTGAGAAATAATTATATATTTTCTTCATTATTATTAGAATTTAAATTTTGTGCTTATTATTAATTTTAAACTCATATCTACTACTTAATTAATATAATAGTGTGTGTTTTTATATATCAGAATCCTTCGTATTTGAATGGACTTACGCCAAAGATTTATTGCCTTTTTCAAAAATTTATTATATATTTAGTTTAATTTAAATCATTTGCTGACTTTTTAATTTTATGTGCTTACTAATGTATCAGAAAAATATTTATGGTCAAAATTTTTAGAAACTCAAAGTAAAATTTAGATCAGAGATTAAAACAGATACTAAATACTTCTGATATTTCATTCCTTTGCTATACATACAAATAGATCTAAACTAAAATTGATTTTCAGATGAAAAGAAATTTCCCCATATTATCAGAATGAATTATCACAGGCTATAATGAAACTATATCAAGATGAATTATCGACCAAACTTGTTAAACTGAAAAACTTTTAAAAAAATTTTTAGGGATTTTATGTCTCACGAAAATATTTGTTTCTTTTCTGGTAAAGTCCTAAAATTATATATTATATATTCTTTAAGAAGATAATCTCAAAATACTAAATAAAAGAATAATTTGATTACGCTAATGTGAAGTAGTTTTTCTTCTGAACATGAACATCTAGAAAGGCAATATGGTGTTATAAAATTTTAACTTTCTTCAATCATTAATATGAATAGAAAATGGGGGCAATATTATCAGTGTATAATGTGACTGCTATTAATATGCTTAGCATTCCACTCAAGGGCACCTTAAATATAAGATGAGAAGCTGTCAGAAGGGTGGTTGATTCTTGCTCCCATGGAGTATATAGGCTATAATAATGATAAGTGATTGAGTTTCTTTCACCCCAATGACAGGACGTACATCTTCTACGGCAGAAGTTGTACAGCAGTAGATGGTGGCCCTTGCGACAAAATTTTAGTTTCTGCCACCGTTCTCTAACAGAGATTTTCCTTCAGTTTAATTTAGGTGTTGAGGCAAACAAGGGTAACCTTTTTGTAATTAAATAGCTCAAAACTTTCATGGACCATCTAGAAAATATTTTAAAGACATTTACGGTGAAAACGGCCTATTATTAATGATATATTAGGTCAGAGAAACAGAATGTTCACAATCCATCACTTCGAAAACAATCCAATACAAACAGAAAAATTTGTAAAAGTTGGGAGAATCGAAAGGCTGCAGAAGAAATCAAACGAGATGATCTCCTATCGAATTTCTCATATACTTAGACAATCAGAACCTTTGTTTTATAGTCTATTTTCCTTCTATCCTTCTCTGCATCCCCTGAATGTAAAGCGGGGCTGGAATAAGATGACGGGGGTAGGAGGCAACAAATATTCAAAGGTGGCGGCAGTCATAAATGAGAGTTCCTGTCTTCTGTTTTAGTGTTAACGTGTTCTATTTATATAAGCAAAAAAAAAAAAAAAAAAAAAATCCCATCGATGAATTTTATTACAATTTTGACTTGAATCTATAAATTTGATGTTAAGATTGCATACCAAATTTCTTCTTTCTAGCTTAATTGTTTTTCCGTTATCGTTTTCAAACGGACATGACATACTTCAAAAATGTGTTTTTCGGACTCATAGAAGTGAAATTTCAGATTTGTAAAAATCTCGCAATTGGTTTTTTTAATGGTTACAGAATTTTTTTTTCATATACGAGTGAATAAAAATATACTTGTTTTCACGAATCGATAAATTTTTTATAAACTATAAAAATTTTAACAGAATAAAAAAAGATTATTAAGGGAAATTTTATATTCTTTCTGAATTTCGAGTTGGAATAAATTTCATTCATATAGATCTCAATTCAATATATTATTAGTTAAATTATTTTTTTCCATTTATGAATAATCTCGGGGTACGAAATGAAAGTAATGCGGGTGTACAAATTCTCAAACATGGAAAGTTTTCTTCTGAAAAATTTCCTCAATTTTGGGCACTAATCTGAATGCAAAGAATTTAAGAAAAAAAAAATTATATGAAAATATTATATCGCCCTTTTTTTTTTTTAAACCTCGAAGCTAAATAAAATAAAAATAAAGAAATTAAGAAACTTCGAAACGTTGAACACATTTTTTCTGAATTTGACGACATAAAGTACTAAAAAAAATGGGAATAAATCTTGAATTAAAAAGAATTTAATGAGTCACATGAAAAGTGAATAATATGAAGAAAAAAATAAAATATGCATACTTAGTCTTAACTTAAAGTAATAACCACAAGCGATATTTCAGAATTTTTTATTTTTTGTAAATCGAAGCTACCAAGCTACCCCTTATCATTCAATGAAAGGAAAAGTGAAACTCTTTTCAACAAAAAAAAAGGGGGGGGGGATTTGATAATGGATATGTGAAACTTTTTCATTTTTTATTTTTATCTGCTGCCATCATTAGTACGCTTTTAATCTGCAAAGAAATCATAAAAAAAGTGACGTAAGGTATTGTTATCTCTTTAAGTAGAATACAGACTGTTTTCAATCATAGCACAAAAATATTTAGAAAATTTGTTCACCTACATCGAAGTCTTGTTTAAATGTTCTTATTTAAAAGTTCTAGGTTTTATATATAAAAAACATACAACGCAGCCCTTTTTAAGGCCAATAATTAAGTTATATACAATATGATAACAGAAAACAATTAAAAATCAAATTATTCAAGTTTAACAATGATATACTCAAAAGTTTTACTTTAAAAAATTCAAATAAAAAAAACAGAACTTCATTTAGAAAATGCCATTAAATATTATAAAAATTCATTTATACAAAATGAAAGCAATTTTAATTTATAATATGCACATATTAGACACTGGTTTTACTTAAATTATACATTTAATCTAATGAAGATTCTAAATTCATTTTAACATGAGAATGAAACAGGGAAAGAATAAAATCAAAATATTAACTTTGTTAGTATTTTGAATATATGAAAATAAAAATTGCTAAATGGGGAGGAATTATAATTAATATTCGAATATCTTATAAATAGATATTTTTAATTTAATAACTAAATATTTTTATTCTATTTATTTTTATTTAACCTTTTAGTATCTTCAACTATTATTGAACAAATTATATTTTAATTTAAAAATTTAAGTCCGAATATCCACGAACCAATTTCTATAATCTTAAAATTGACAGAAGCGAATTTCGGACGAAAATTTATCTCTATTTCTTTTATATTTAATAAAAAAAATTTCTTGGCAACCAAACAGAAACGAGTTGAGCAACCATAATAAAGCTGTTAAAGTATATAATCATTCTACGGAATCTTTAAATGACGTCACTTAAGAACATAATCGGATTTGAAATTCGTTTTTGAGGCAATAAGATTTCCTAATTCTTTATTTAAACAACAAATAACTTGTTTCGAGCAATGAATTCAAATCCAATTTTTTTAAACGTAATAAAACGGAAGTTGAAAACTAAATGCTGTGCAATTTTTTTCTGGAAAATATTGTGTCTAAAGAATCTTCTGAGTTTAAGTAAGACGAATAATTTATACTAAGGGACCATAAAATTAATAGTTGTTGTTAACAAGTATTTGATAAAGTAAGACAAAAATGCGTTATAAAATATTTAGGTAATTTAAATTAAAACTATTTAGTAATAATAATATCGGTTTTATTTACTCTTATTGGTTTTCGTTTTACTTTTTAAGTTTGGCAATGGTTGTATATAAGTTTTTAAAAAAATCGTTTGGCTTCTCTTTTTATCTTTCATATCTTCGTTTTAAAATTTGGTTATAATCACAAAGAAAGAGATCTATGTGGTTAGAATTATGATTGCTGTTTAGAGAGATTAGTTCTTCTAAAGTCAGCCATATTTGTTTTCTATGCAGATTCAACTATAGTTCAAATGCAAGTGACTTTATCGTTATTTATATGCTGTTTGTAGTTCTGTGTGTTATCTAAAAATAAGGAAATTTCTTGAATTTTATGAAGCGTTTCTTACAAAACATTTTTTATTAGAAAGGCAAAGTAATTTTGGTTGAATATAAAGAAGACAATTAAAGAGGGGCAAAAAACTAGACCGAGTTTTAAATTTTCAACTGATATTTGGGATCCATTTTATAACTGAACAAAAAAAAAATATCGCAACGATAATGGAATTATTTGCCCTGATGTCATAATCATTTGACAAGTATAACACCTGATGAAAGTCGCGTTTTGCTTGATTTCGAGAAATTAATGTGCCGCAATGAATTATTAAAAAAATGTAGGATCCAAATTTAACATGTGAATATTAATTTAATTTGTGCATTGGTTGCAATTTTAAACATTTTTTCTTTTTTCAAGCGACTTACACTGCTGTAATTTCATGAAGTTATAAGCCTCTATTAAGGGAATTTTAATTGACACATTTTGTATTAGTACATCTAATTTAAGAAATCATAAGAAATGTTTTCAGAATTACGGCAAATAATTTAACATTGTTTCAAGCGAAATAATATTTAATTGATATATTAGTAGAATTTATTTCTGATTAAATTTGTATTCAAGTATAAAATAATTATAAAGTTTAAAATTTCGACTTTATTACACTTTTCTTTTTTTATTTCTTGTGCCTGAACTAGCTTTCTAAAGTATTAATAAAAAATATTTTTAAATATTAAACGAGTTATTTGAACTAAAATAATATACATAGTAATCTCTACTAATAATAAAGATGAATCTCTCTCTCTCGCTATGTGTATGTTGGTACTCTACAGATTAGACTGTTTGACTTACAGCTGCTAAATTTAGTATGCAAATACTTTGGAGAATGAGAATGTGCACTTTGAAGCGATTTTTTGAAATTTAAATTTAGAATTAGAAATTAAATTGAATTTTGGCCCTTTTTGCGATACAATAATATTCAAAAATATTATTGTACAAAAAAATTTCACACTGTTTTAAAATTTTAAAAATTGTCTTTTTAATGCTACGAATCTAATAATAATCGAATTTAATACTACAAATCTAATTTTTCCCGAAATTTGGAATTAAAAATACATACATACATATATATCTGTTTTATTATATATTTAAATATATCTTTATTTCTGTAACTACTTTATTCTAATATACGGTAATTACTTTATTCAAAATAGGTTATGTGGTTGCCCTGAAACACAACCTCGTTTCGTTTAAAATTTAGTGCGTGATTTCCCCCCATTGTTTAAAGGTTAAAAAAAAAAGGATTTTGCTAAATGTCGTGTAGTTTACAAGACAAATAAAAAAAGTGACATTGCAATACCGCCAAAATTAGAAAAATAAATGAGTCTCGCATCTGCGTTTTTAATAGCGCCATAAGTCATATGCCCGATCTAGATTTGAAAGATTTATGTGCACTATGAACAGAACATATGATAGGTAAAATTATAAAATTTTAATAACAAAGAATTGAACGGAATCACGGACATGAAATTATGTCTAAACGATTTAATTAAAATTAAATATAACCATATCTCTTACGCATTAAGGCTATTGTATGATTGAAATTTCTTTATTCATTTTTTATGTTATACATATATTTGAAGCTTCATAACAGTAAATAAAATCATCATCTGATTGTATGATACTGATCTATTACACTGGAATTTATATTTGATAAGAGATTTCAAAATATTTTTTATCAATTTAAATTCTTATAATCTTATCTTTTTAATATTTTTTGTAATATTATATTTAAAATGATAGTTAATTTTTTGCCATATCATTTTTAAATAACTTTTCCGTAAAGCTTTAATTCAGTTATATAATTATTTGTATAAGAACTATAATATGTAAATTTGCGAAAACAAAGGGAAAAAATAATTTTCTTAAAAAAAAAACATTACAATGTGCATTGTAATATGAGAAAACTATTGTGTTGACATTACTTTTTGAAATCCTGGAAGTGATGTTGGTTTTATAGACCTGAATCTATTTGTATTATCTTAGTTTTATAGTTTTTGTATTACTGTATTGTTATTTTAATATTACTTATTAAATCTGTTAGTATTGCTTAATTTTGAAATATTAGAAGAGTCGATTCGTTTTAAATATAAAAATTTTCTTACCATTTTCTGCAAAGAAAGAATGAGAAATTTATACCATAGAATACTGATATTGGATACAATTTTGTGATTTCACTTGCATTATAAAAATTATTTTAATTTGAAATTCTAATGAAAAAAAAAAGACTACTCAAAATGAAAATATTAATATAAAGATTTTACGAAAATAATAGATTTAATATAATTATGAAGATAACTGAATTATTACAGTTTCCATTCTAGAAAATTAATTATCATGAAACAATGTTATAGTTGGACTCAGTTAGACAATCAAAAAGAAAATTAGCATTCATTACGTTGATTTCAAACTCGCTATTTTAAAATATATTTAAATGTTATTTTCTACAGAAAATTTAACGAATTTGACTTTTTGAGCAACAAATTTCTTGGGATATAATAATTAATTTTGCAACAATATGCCGCATTTGAATTTCCTTATTATATTTTGTGAAAAATTTGACATTAAAATGTATATTTTGGATTTGGTTAACAATAGCGTACTTATGATACAATAGTAAAATATCGCTTATCGCTCTTTCATAACACACACACACACACAAAAAAAAAAAAAACGATAGTTAATAAATACCATTTTAGGATTTCAATCGAATATTATTCTTAACAATTTGGGATTTTTCTAACTATATAATGTGAATAATAATTTGCGTGCGTTCTGGTGTATCATGTGTCAGAGAAACTCGGATATTGTGCAACTATATTGTATCCTGGGTTGCAATTGGCTTTACGATACGAGTAAACGCAATAAATGTTTGTTTAACCCATTTTTTAGTCACTATTTCGTCCAAATATTTTTCTTTTTTGGAAATGGCATTTTCTAAAGCTGTTCAAATAAATTAAGATCGCTTTATTAAGAACTTATCCAGCTTGAAAACTTAGTTTTGATTCCGATGTTATTACATAAAAGCCCCTGAGTGGTAGAGTGATGATTGTGTACATTTATTACAGACTGATGATTCATCGTATTCCAGCTGCAAAGGATTTCTATTTGTTATTATTTTCTAGTATACAAAATTCATTTCGAGAAAGATCTATAATCGTAAACATTCTATTTTGAAAACTTTCTTTGTACGAAAGAAAAACTAGTAGAAGTGGTCTCCCAACACTTTCTCGCATACTCTCTAACAAAATTCTCACACCAGATAACATCTTACATGGCAATGGCGTACAATACATACGAAATATTAATTTTTCGCCTAAATTAAGCATGTTTTACTGAATCTATATCATCATCCTGGGCAAGTTATATGTCGAATAATTCCTCGCACGAGTTAATAGTATTCAAAAATCGAATTTTTGTTTTAGACACATTTTTCTCAACTGATTGGAAAAATAAATTTGACACAAAACTGCACATAAAATCACATATCAAAAATTTCATATATTTAAGCACTGCGTTTTTAAATTATTGCGTTTACATGTTCTTTTACATGTTTCATGTTTTAGACCTTTGTGAGTTCGAAAAACACTTTTTTGGACAATGTCTATCTGCCTGTAACAAAGATAACTAAAAAACGATTTGAGCTAAACGACTGAAATTTGGTTCATTATCTTTACACCAAATTTGCAGATTTCTGTCAAATTTGAAATATATTCAAAGGAAGTCCGTCTGTCCTGCTGTTCGAATTAACAAGATAATTACAAAATGAAGAAATCTAAATAAATAAAATTCGCTAGATGTACTTAACATCTATACTGTAGATACCTGCCAAACTTTGAGCTAAATCCAACAGCGGGATAATTGTCTATTGGATTGTATTTTCAGAAAGCAGTAAAAGTGACGATTTAAAAATACAGTGCTTAAATAAATGAAATTTGGTATGTAATGTTGTGACTACAAGTGTAGTTTTATGTCACATTTTTGTTTCAATTAGCTGAGAAAAAAATGTCTAAATCGCAAATTCGATTTTTGGATTCTATTAATGCATGCCAAGGATGAATCGCCAAATAACTCGCCAAGGATAACACGATAAATTCAGTAAAATTGCTAAATCAAAGCCAAAAGTTGATATTTCGTAACGATTGTACGCCAATGGCATGTAAAGTTTTCTTTGGCATGCAAAATTTTTTCGGAGATCACTCCCGCTTGTTGTTATCGTTGTCATATATTTAAAAATATCTTTATTTTAAAAATAATATGAAGTAAGAAAAATGAAGCTTAAAGCATTATCATAATATCTTTCGGACTAGACTTTCGAGTTTTCTGTAATTTTTAAAAACATATTCATGAATTGTGAGTTTGTTTTGGATCTTTAAATCGTGAAACCAAGCTTATATTCAGAATAGTGGCAGTGAGTTTATTATTCTTAGTCAAATCTGGTATTCAAATACAACACGTTTTGATTCCGATATCTCAATAAAAACTAAATTTATTGAATCATCTTCATTTTTATACTTTTCACCACTTTTATGAATAATTCTATATCAACCACTAAACCGAATTCTAATTATGTACACAAACTAAAGGAAATAAATGGATAAAAAAAATGGCATTGGAAAACTTGTTACGTCGGAAACAGTTGCTAATGAGAACTTTAACAGTTCAGGGTTGATATTAATATCTGCATATTTCTATTCTAACAAAAATTTCGCCAATTAATCAGTGTCGGTTATTTTAGAACTATATAAATGAATTTTTTGTGGAAAATCCTTCCAGCCTTTGACTATTAGGTCATTTGATTGAAAACACAAGATTATTCATTTAGTTAGTAAAGATTTTATTCTAAAATAGATATTGTGATATCAGCTTCATCAAGCTTTGTATAAATGAAATACAAATGTTTTCTTTTATATTCAAGTTACCTGAAAAATTGAAAAATGTTTAGGAAAAAAAAATGATAAAGAACAACACGCCATTTGTTTTTTTTTGGGGGGGGGGACGGGGGTTGGTGAGTGGAAGGCGGAAATGAAGAAATTAAAAAATACCAACTGAACTATGCATGAAAATGTGCAAACTCAAAAACGCAATAACTTAAATATATGAAATTTCATATATGATCTTTCGGCCACAAATGTAGCTCTTTGTCAAATTTTGTTTTAAATGGATAAAAAAAAAGGGGGGGGGGGAAGAGGGGTCTGAAATACATATTCGATTTTTTGATACTTTCGTAATAATTGAATTCTAACAAAACACTACTAAAAAAAGAAATCGCCATCACACGCTAATAGGCTCGTTTGTAACTATTGATTGTCAATTGCATGCGGTACATACATACCAATTTTCCTTACACTACAAAGCATACAACTCTCAAATGCCGACTCTGAAAATAAAACTCAGAGCATTCACGGTGTTCACAGCCTTGCCGAAAGTCCACAGTTTTATGTAGCGTTTGCTGTGCAATAGAACCTTATTAAAGAGTAAGCGAGAAAGTTTTAAAGAAATCACTTCCGTTAGTTATGCTCTCGTATACGTAGTATACAAAAAGAAGGTATTGTAATCCTTCAAAATTTTTCCTCGAGATCGTGTCGAATCTCTACGTTCGATTTCCGAGAATTCGAAAAATAAAATTTTGGAATCAACTCTGTCTGTCTCTCTGTTTTGAATACGATGATTCAAAAACGCATTGTGCTAAATCAATAAAATTTCATATGTAATCTGAACACGAAATTTTCAGAATTCTATCAAAATGTGGACGAAATCCATCAAAAGGAAGTCTGTCCGTCTGTCTATTTGTCCATACGTATATGAACACAATTCAGAAGTTAACCCTTTAAAGGGCCATTTTTTTCTAGTCACATTATGTTAAAATATTTTTAGGCTTGAAATTAGAATAAAAAAAGGGATTCATTTAGCTTATTAGACAAATTTAAGATTGATTAATTAATTAATTAATTTGGTTAATTAATAATTAAGTGACAAACCAAGACACATCATTTTGTGTGAGATAAAGAACTGAAGCATCTTAGTTTCTGTATTTCTAAAAAAAATGTGTCAGAATTTATGCCAACCTACATAATTTCATACAAAGATTGATAAATTTGGTGGAAAGCATACTTCCCATGGCCTTAGAAAGGGTTAAACAAAAGGCTGTATGGTTGAATACTGGTTTATCATTGTCTACATATCACATATGATATATAGTTTTAACACGAAATTTTCAGAATTCTATCAAAAGGAAGTCCGTCCGTCTGTCTACCTGTCCATACGTATATGAACACAGCTAACAACTCAAACAAAAAGCTATATGGTTGAATGCTTATAGAGATTTATTATCAGCATTTTATATGTTTTTAAATTTTAAACAAAAGTATAAAAAGGGAAAATCATTTGGTGTCTGTATATTCACATGTAAGTGAACATTATACCTCAAAATGGACTGATTGATTTAGATAAATGAAATTTAGAATTCATTCTTGTAAATAAAATTGTAGATCTGTGTGAAATTTTTGGATCCAGTTAGTGAAAAGGAAAGCATTCAAATTACATTTGCAGTTTCATTCTCTAAAATTATGATTCAGAAAACGCGTCATAGTGCGGAAGTTGGAGGAAGGGGCTCTCATGCTTGCAGGCTGAAGTTACTTTCGAGGATTTGCCGACTGCCTTCCTACCCTACTTCACTCCTGTAATGTGTTCAGAGCAAGAGAGAAAGAGAAGAGAAAAAGTGCTAGGTTGTTTAAGTATAGGAAGAAGTCAGGGGAAAACAATTTTCTTTAGTTTTACTGATTAATCACTGAAAATCAACCCCTTTAAATATATGCTACTAGCCGCCTTTAGTGACCAGCTTGCTCACCAAGGTTGTTGATTTTTTGGGTTATAAACGATAAAATATGAATTGCGTTTTTAAAAATTTCAGTTCATTTGATATGACTTAAAAATAAAACTTAAACTGAATCTTTCTGCATCAAATTAACGAGGGCACAAATTAAAAGTGTATATAGTATGGAATATAAGCGGAAGTGAAAACTCTATTTCGGAATTAATGATAAAAAAGTAATTTTTTTATTTAAACTTTAACATTAGCAAAAGCACGTGATTGAAAATTTTGTTAGATGCGTTTGAATTCATAGCATTTGCCTTACTCTTAAAAAGCTTTTTTCAAATCAAACCTAACATTAAAAGCATCGCGACATTGTAAATTAAATTTGAACAGTTTATTAAAAGTTAAAAAATCTGCATAAAAATAAAATCGATAACATTAAAGAGAAAATTTTTTGAGTTTTAAGATAATGCAAAAACTCTGTTAGGAGATTTAATAGTGTTGGAAATCATTTATTTCCGGTAGGTTTGATTGATCCATTGTGATGATGATTAAGCTTATTTTCACTCTCGATTATTAAATGTTATTATTAAAGTTTATTTCTAAATTTCTTTTACATCTTCTGACTGAATGAAGTGCTTGACAGCGAGCAGCATTTATAATATAATAATTTTATTTAATAAGCGAAATAAATGAAGTGCATCTGTGATAAAGCAGTCTGCTAGAACTTTCGTACATCGATATGTTTACATTTCAATGCCGCCATTCCATAATAAATAATAAGATGCCACGTACGTTAGCGTTTTATATATATAGATTCGTCAGGCTTCATTATAAGTCTATAGAAACCCATGTTTTTAAGATTCATCATAAGTCCTTCTAGAAATCTGATGAAACTTCAAAATTTGTCATCTTTTATGATGTTTTTTCCAGCTTTACGATTCTATGTATAGAGATAAATCTCAGAATTAGTTTATTATGTTTTTATATAATTCACTCTCCCAGCATTGCGCAATGCAAGTATAGCTGTCCAGTTTTTCTCATGGCACAATCTGTCACCGAACAACAAGAACAAAAATATACGCTTATTATTTAGTATTATCTTACTTTGTATATTATGTCATAATAATACAAGCAGTAAATAAAAGACGAACAACGAATTTCAAAATAAAACGCATTAAGTGAGAATCATTTGCGAATGAATTGAAGCCATTAGGTCAGATAAATGACAGAGGTAATGTCGCTGTCATAAACATGTAACTGCAAATTGTCCGCCTTTTTATTTTCTCTTATATGTATAGTAATCGTCAAACAAATTGAACTCGAGATTTTGACGAATCTCCACGTTTCAGACCTCCCTGAGTTCGGGAAATGTATTTTCATAAAATGTCTATCTGTCTCTCTGTGACAAAGATAACTCTAAAATGCTTTGAGCTAAATGGTTGAAATTTGGTATACGGTCTTTACATCAAATTTGCAGATTTCTATCAAATTTTGAGCAAAATCCACTCAAAGTGTCTGCTCAGCTATTCGGATATAAGTTAAAACGGAAACTACAAAACGAAGAGAGCTAGATAGACAAAATTTGGTACACAGATTTAACATCTATAGTGCAGACACCTATGACATTTTGAGCCTAATCCTACAAGAGGACTGGTCATCTAACGGTATATAATTTCAGAAACACGTAAACGCATTGATTCAAAAAACGCAGTGGCTTAAATATATCAAATTAGGTATGGGATTTTGTGGCTGCAAGTGCAGTTTTGTGTCAAATCTTTGTTTCAGTTGGGACAAATTCGATATACGGGTACGGTTAACTGCATGCCAGAGATTAATCGCCATAAAACTCGCTAAAGTGACACGACAGATTAAGAAAAATTGCTAAATTCAAGCAGAAAGCTAATATTTCGTGACTATTATACGTGAGTGCTATGCAAGGTGTTCTCTGAAATGACAAATTTATTAGAGAGTACGTGTGAAAGTTTTGGGAGACCAATTCCTCCGATATTTTTTTCCTTGCATGATGTCATAGATTTTAAAACAATATGTTCATGACATATTTTGATGATTGATATGCGAATGAGTTGGATAAAACAATATTTTCGTGACGTATTTTCATGTTTGATATGCGAATGAATTAGTTAAAACAATATTCTCGTGACGTATTCTGATGTTTGATATGCGAATGAATTGTCATTACAGTAATGCACTTAAATCATAGTTTCGTTGCAAAAATTTAAACTTTTCGCAAACATTATATAAATAATAACTTTATTTTTAAAAAAAGCTTTCAGCAATTTGGAAAGTAAAGGTAAATTCCTTAGCATCTGATTTAATATTTTAAAATTCCTTCCAAAATTTAGGGTAAAATAATGAAACATTACATATTGTGGGTGATCGTACATAATGCTTTTATTGATACTGCATAATGCGGCATTTTTTGCAAATTACATATTTAACATGATCAGTACTGCCATATTTAAATAAATAAATATAATCAAATACATTAAAAAGAACTAAAACACGCACAATTTGTGAAACTTTCTAATGCTGACCATTTTTAAAGAAGGTTGCCAATAAATATCTATTTCTTTATTTTTATTTCATTAGTTTTCGTCAAACCATTAAACTTGGACCACGTGCATTGAAATAATTTCAACTTATAAAAGAAAAGGAAAAAGAAAGTAAGCATAGAAGTTTTTATTTATTTAAAAGTGGCAATACAGATAATATTAAGAAATGATACGGATTGAAAATAGCTTTTCAGCCTCTAGATTCTAAGCAATTGCAGCTATTGAAAAACTTTTAGTACAAAAGTTATTCTTCTTAATTAGACGCTAATTCGCCTAATTTTATTTATTTTTCTATCAATAGTCGTAATGGGCATACACAGATGAAATTTGGAACACAGATTTAACAATTATAGTATAGATATTTGTAAAAGTTTGAGTCAAGTTCAACAAAGGGTTGTCTGTCTGCACTTTCATACACAAGTAAACGCAATAGTTCAAAAACGCAGAGACTTAAATACTTATGGGAATTTCTGACTACAAGTGTAGTTTACTGTCAAATTTTTATTTCAATCGGTTGAGAAAAACATGTCTGAAGTACAGACATTGGTTATTATTGACTCATGGCATGGATTAATCGCCAAATAACTCGCCCAAAATGACATAGATCCAATTAAAATGCTGAATTCACGCCAAAAGTTAATATTTCGCAACTATTATATGCGAAGGCCATGTAAAGCTTTCTCTGATATGACAAGTTTATTAAAATGTATACGGGAAAGTTTTGGGGCAATTACTGTCGCTATGATTATGCCTATCTGTAAAAGCGATAATTCAACAATGCTTTGAGCTCTACAGAGAAATTTGGTATGCGGTCTTTACACTAAAACTGTAGAATTTTATGAAAATTTTAGCGACATCCATTCCTATGGAGCCATCTGCCCAAATACAAAAGATCACCATAACGACAATACTTAAATAGTCAAATTCCTAATGGCGTTGACCATCTGTCTGTACAGTCGCATGTACGTGAACAAGAAAACTCAAAAATGCAACTTGGATAGATGGAAATGGAAGTTTGGTACACAATTTTCACTTCTAATGAATACTTTTTTTAAAATCAAATTTTGAGTCAAATCTATCTAAGGGTTGGCTACGTATCGATGCATTCTTAATTACGAAAACGCGATACTTCAAAATAGAACAACGGAGATAAATGTAATTTAATCTGATTTACTATAATTGAAGTTTGGTATCAAACTTTGAATTCACTTAGTCGTAAGAAAAGGTGTTCAAATGCATATTTAGATTTCTTCACTATTCTACGAAGCATAAAACGTTCATGCTCATGATTCTGAAAAAGAAAGAAAAAAAAATTCGGATGATTCGTGATATTTTTATCCTTGTCCAATTTCATGTAAAGGTACGAAGATAACACTTTTATTAGATTGTGTATGAGAAAATTAAAGATCACTAGCCTCTGTCTTTTTTTTAAATTCAATTTCTTGAATCATTTGTTATAATTTATAAGTACAAAAATGAATGAAATAATTTTTAAAGATTGTTATTTTGATAAAGTATAACTTTTTATTTTTAAAAAATCACAATTTTTTTTAAAAACTATATTAAGAGAAGCAAATTATTCTTTAGTCTAAGCTCAAAATATATTTAACCAGCGGTTTAGTAATAATTTAAAAATAGCATAAAACTTGCATTATTTGCGACTTCATTTCTATAGATAAATCTGAGACAATGCTCTTATTACGCAATTTATTAAGACGGCTGACCAATAAAACAATACAGGAAGACACACCTTATCTAACCGGAGTATGGGGGCAACGTTCCATACGAAAATAGCTTTCCTTATCAAGAAACTTTTCAGTTGACATCCAGAACAAATTAATGCCAGGGTCTCCGCATTTTTACCGAAGAAGTAGGAAATTTACTAGTTATGATTTGTCTTCTCATAAGAGAAATTCATTTTTATAGGTATTAAAGAAAATAGGTATTTTGGCATTCTTAAAAAGAAGCGCTACGATGAAGTTTTGGATTACGTAACAAGTTTGGAATATTAGAATTTTCTTTTCTTGGAGAATTTGTCTTCAGCAGTAAGTGAATTTTCCATGCTAAAAGCATTAGAAGCAATAAATTATCCCGTACCTTTTGTTATTAGGATTATGTAATTCGATGTAGATTCTAAGTTATCTGACAAAAACCAGCGAAATAGTTCTCCCCAAAACTTTCTTGCCTATTCCATAAAATGTATTTGCGAATTATTAACCGCATGCCATTGGCGGCTCATTGGCGCGTGATCTTTGGCGATAAATTGTTGGAATGATGTTAATATTCAATTACCAGAAAACTAAATATATATTTTGAATGCTTTTTTTCCAACCGACAACCAAAATATGATATAGAATTATCACAAAATCCCAAACCAAATTTCATATGCTTGGGAAAGTAGAGATAGATAGATAAAGATTTGGTTCAAAATATAATGCGTATCTACACTTTAAATGTTAAATTTGTGTGTACCAAATTTCATCTATCTAGCTTTCTTGTTTTGTATCTATCGAATTCACTTATAGAAAGCCGGACAAACAGACCTCCTCTGAATAGATTTCGTTCAAAATTTGATAAAAATCTACAAATTTAATATGATGACCGTATACTGAACTTCATGCATCTGGCTCAACGCTTGTTTGAGTTATCATGCTCGCAGATAGGCAGACATAATTTCAATAATTTTATTTTCGGAGAAAGAGACATCTGAAACTAGAAAATTCAAGAAAATCCCAGATTGAATATTAAGACGATTACTATGCGTTCTCTTACTACATTTCTCGTATAAGAAAAGAAAAATAAATAAATAATACTAGCCGCCTTTGCCGACCAGTTTGTTCGCCAAGCTTATTGGGTCTTTAGGCTGTTAATTATTAAAATGGTAAGCAATTCTTAAAAAGAACATTTCACTATGTAATTTGTGACTAAAACACATGAATTCAATTAAAATAGTTTACTGCCAATTACAAAAGCTGAAGTGGAAATTCTACTACTGATGTAATGATTGGCAAAAGCACATACTTGATTGTTTAAATGGAGAGTTTGAATTTCATCGTAACATTAAAAACATTGTCTCAGATACTGTATAAAATGGAAAGAAAAAAATATTATTAAAGTTAAATGGAAATTTTTACGAAAATGAAATTTAAATAATTAAAAAGGTAATTTTTTTAATTAAGATAATGCAAAAAGCATTTTTCTAAGATAATTATTTAAAAAGATATGAATATAAATTTCTGTAGGCAAGTCGTAACGATTATGGCTAGATTTAAGATTAATAAACGGGCACCAAAATTGAAAATTTTTAGAGCGATTTCACGCCAAATATAATCATGGCAATTTTTTATTGCAATTTAAAAAGCTGCTTATGAACATTTCTGGTATATATCCAAATTTGCAAACCTTTAGATGGTTTTTGAACGATTGGTATGATTTTGACGGGCTTAGCGAGAAACCGTATATTAATCTTACGTCTTACGACGATTACTTATCTGGTAACGGTTAAGCCCATTTTTGCGCTTGATTAAATTTTTTCTTTGAAGCCTATTTTTTTTTAAATATATTTCTTCTGTTTGAATGTCCACTTTGGTGATATGGCGAACCATCTCCGGGATACTTCTAATAACAATTTGCAGCTCCATTAATTAGATAAGTGAAGCATTTGATTCAGTTCAGCTGTAAAAATGTTCAATAAATGAAGCAGTTTGAAATTTGTATGATATTTTGTTTATATTTGAATGTTGCCATTCGACAATTAGTTATAAGCTCTATTTCTGTGCCACATGTGTTAGTGTTTTATTTATAGAGAGAATTTTTAACTTTTATCCTCAAAATGAAATCAGATGCATAACTACTAATCGAATATAAAAGTTATAATAATACAAGATTTAATACTTCAAGACTTACAAATCTGTCTATCTACATATATAAAGATAAATGTTGGTTTGTATGCTGGCTCAGGTACTTTTCAAGACAAAAGGAAGGTCACTGCTGATTTTTAGAATTCCGAAAGTTAATTAAAATATCATTAAAATCAAGAAATGTATTGATATTTTTTCAGTTATTCTCCCAAAATGATTTCCTCACAAAAAATTAAAACGTAGAAGAAAAAAAATCTTTCTAATGATACCGACTTTATTTTCGTACTGTTTTCTCTAATTTTAATAAACTATAAAATTTAATTTTTGATACACACTATCTGTAACGATGCTTTAATTTTTATGATGAAATTCAAACTAATATTACTGTTCCATCAAGTCACTCAATCGCCTGCTTTAGACAGAATTAAATTTAAGCTAGAAATTTACTTTTCTTATTTCCTTTATTAACTCAGAAGTAGAATTTTATCGTTTTTCTATTATAATACTAGTCGCTTTTGACTACCAGTCAGTTCGCCAATATTAATGCTAGTGAAAATTTTCAATTAAATATTTTACTCGATCTCATAATAAGTTTTCAGCAAATTATTTTTAAACTTCAAATTTTAATAATCATATAATTCACTTATTTATTACTAGCCGCCTTTGGCGACCAGCCGGTTCGCCAATCTTAATGCTCGTTAAAATTTTCATAAATTTTATGTAATTCCTACTTTAATAGCTTCTTGATCAAAATATTTTAAAACTTCACATTTTGATAGTCATATAATTCACTCATAATATTATAAAGGCCTTCAGTCATAACGTAATATGTATCTCTCTAATTTTCTGTTAGCTCCCGTAGAATTTATGCTTTAAATTAAAGTGGAAAGGATTAATATGCATTTAATATAATATTTTTTACTGAAACAAAGTTTTTTTTATATAATATGATTACTGAAAACAGAGTCACTGAGCATTTAAACCTTATGGGCACTAATGAAATTCTTTCTTAATTTATGTAATATCTCAAGAATTTGTCAACAAAATTTTCTCAGATTCATCATGAACAGATCGATTAATTAACAGTGTTTAATTTTAAATGCATCAAACATTAAGAAAATAAACCGTTTGAAATAATCGGTCGACCTTATTAGCGTGGAGAAAAAAAAAAAAAAAAAAAAACTGAAAAATTACTCATTTGGCGTTGGGGAAATGAGATTTTTTTGGCGGGAAAGTTAGTTTTTAATTAATAATTGAAACTCTAATTAAAAATTCAAAATAAAGGGACCCCAGGTGCACATTCCCGACATCCAAGGTACACATGTACCAAATTTGGTAGCTGTAAGTCAAACGGTCTGGTCTGTAGAGAGCCCCCCCCCACACACATATTCAGCTTTATTATAAGTATAGATATAGATGTAGGCCTTAAGCCGTCCTATTCTTTGTACTACGCATCTCTTTAATTTTTTATCGCCGCCTGTAAAATTCAGTTTTAAATTGAAATGATTAAACTGCAAGTAATATGAAAACATTTTTTTACTGAAACCAAGTATGTAATTTTAAAATAAAATATGAGAATTAAAAGCAAAGTCGTTTGGCATTGAGGTTTTATGTGTCCTACAGAATAATTTTCATAGTTCATATCTTAAAGATTCAACATATCAACTTCATGGATTCATTGTAAAATTCAGTTTTGAGTTTTATTTTTAAAAGAATTTAAATAATGTCAATAATATTATTTTTAAAAGAATTTAAATAATGTCAATAATATTATTTTATTCAGTCTATAAATAAACTTCAAAAAAAATTATGAAGTTTAAATTTCAGATAGTTCTTTGGTTCTAAGAAATCATATTCTGCAACATATTCTTGGTGGTCCAACTTTTAAATAAATAAATAATATTATGAATCACATGCTCTAAAGGTTTATGAAATTGCAAAGGTTAATAAGCCATTCATGATCTAATTATGCCTGGGGTGTAGTAATGTATCTGTTTCAATTTGCTGCATAACGTCTTTTTTCCCAAGTTTTTATAAAAAGCCGAAGAGCATTCCTTAAAAAAATATCAGTTGCCACAATGAAATGATTGTTAAGTTCTGTGTCAGGATTGCTTCTTAATCTAAAGCGTGATTTTAAATTGGAAAATTCTTCACTGAAAATTTTCCCTCTTTCAGTAAACAAAAACTTGCTTTCATGTTAACTATTTGTCATATATATAATATTACATTTCTCCAAGAATTCATATACATTTTAGATAAATAATAACAACAATGCATTGAATTTCAATAAATAAGAACAAGGGGGAAAAAATTCCAAATAAAAGTTTTCTTCAAATATTTAAAATAATTGATTTCAGTAATATTTTAACAATTTGTAATTTAAAAAATATTCTGCATATAAAATTTATAAATTTTTAATAAAATATTTTTTGATAATTTCATATTATAAAAATATAATCACTATTTCAGTAAACATAATTATAATATATGAAAAATACATAAATAATTGTAAGTATATTTACAAAAAAAAAAAAAAAATGAGGAGAAACATACAAGAATATTTATAATACAGTCTTATTACTTATTTTGTAATATATAAATTAAGAGTGCAGTTTTTCCTTCCATTATACAGGAGAAATTTTTTAATCCTTGAACTGCAGGTACTTTTATACATATACATGGTTAATGATTACACTCACATTTAAAGGTTTAAATAAGACACAATATTATTCAAAAAGTAGAATTGTTTAAATAAAAATTCAAAATAATGATTTTGGCACATACATTGGTAAATAAGTAAATAATAATAATAAAAACATTAACATAGCTTTAAAAATATGTCTAACAATTGCTTCAACATTTAACATAAAATTAGCTCTGAAGCATTCACACACAAAACTAAATATTGCTTAAAACCAAATGATCTAAGGAAACTAATCAATATAATAATAATAATGAAAGCTGATTCAAATATATTTCAAAAAATTTCAAAATTTAAAAGCAATTTGTTTTGAAAATGAAATTTGAAGTTATTTTATTGTGAAAGCCCCTACATTCTTTTAGCGAAAATGAGAGACTTTAATTTTTGTAACTAAACCTTCCTATTATTTTCTATGATAGCAAATACTCTTTAAAGATGCCATTATCAGCAAAATTTTTAAAAGTGATTATCATTACAATTATGCCAGTAATCCATATATAATATGCTTATCTTGTAACACAGATAAATATAGATTATGATTATAATAAATATTTTAAGCATCAATAAAACTCTTAATATAATGTAAGGTTGGAACATTATTTAAAACATTTAATCTATAATTAGACATCCAAATTTTTACTTAATAACTTCCTCCTAAATAACATCTTTTCACACATAAACATTAATATATCACATTGTTTTTATTTAATTTAAAAAGATAACATAGTAATAATCAACAGTTAATAATAAAGCTCTTCTTCAAGCTCAACCTTCAACAACTAGACCAATAATAATGATACAGGAAAATAAAGAAAAAAAAGGGCTAAAATTTATCATTGATTCCCTCCTTAATTTTTCAAATATGAATTCGAAAGAATAGTTCTGCATGCAGATTTGATTCATGTTAAATTTCTTTTACACTTTAGAATTTTCTTGTAACATGGTGAATTATTATAGTTGAGATGTTTAAAAAAAAAGGTTTTTGGTGCAGTACCTTTGTATTAGTACAAAAATAATTCTTGCCAAATCCAAATGTTGTGATCAATTTTTCATCATTGTGGCAACTGCCAAAATGACCACAGATATAGCAATCGTGAATTTAATTAGCCGCATATTATAGTTACAGTGGCTCAAACAATTGAGAGTACACCTTACTTTTACGTGATAAATCTGACTTGCAATATAAATAACACATTACCGAAAAGTGCAAACATGTTTTTGGTTTTATACATAATAAATAGTTCAATTTAAAGTAAAAATAAGGAAAATGAATGAAAAACTGCTAAACTAAAAAGTTTCAGAAGCATTTTAAATAAACATAGGCAGATTTTTGTCTCAAAAAACTGAGAATACACTAATAAATTTCTGTAATATCTTGCATAGAAAGAAAGTGTCAATATTTATTTGCATGTCTTTTGGCTTTTTGGTGTCTTTTTCATTGTGTCAGTATTTAGTTGCATGTCTTTTAGCTTTTATAATTGCCTCTAAATGTCATGGTACTGATTTGACCAACTTTTGAATGGTATCTGAAGATATTTTACCCCATTCTTCTTGCACCGCTTGTTTTAAATGGGTTTTGCTTCTAATTTTGTGTTTTTGGACCGCTGTTTTGAATGTGGCCCACAGATATTCATTGACAATGACGTCAGGAGACTGTGGCAGTGTGTGTAACTCATGTTTACAATTTAAAGAACACCACATTTTGATGTTATGTGCAGTGTGTTTGGGGTCATTGTTCTGCAGCAAAATGAAATTTTAAATCTAAATCCAATTTCTAGCATTTTCCTTTTGATTGCTGCTATCATATAGTTCATCCAACTTGTAATGAAATTTCTCAAATCATACGCAGAAGTGTAAGTTCTGAAAGTGTGCAAAATGTAATTAGTCAAACTGCTATTTACAATGAAAAAGACACCAAAAGTAATGCAAATAAGTATGGACACTTTCTTTCTATGCTAGATATTACAGAAATTTATTGGTGTATTCTCAATTTTTTGAGGCAAAAATCTTCATATGTTTATTTAAAATGCTTCTGAAACTTTTTTGTTGATTATTTTTTATTTTTACTTTAAACTGAACCATTTATTATGTGTAAAAATAAAAACCTATTTGCACTTCCCGGTACTGTGTTATTTATATTAAAAGTCAGATTTAACAAGTAAAAGTAAGGTGTACTTTCAATTGTTTGAGTCACTGTATATTCAGGGCCAGATTATTAAACAAATAAAGTAAATTGAGTTTCTTATGAGCCAGCAACAATAAGAAGCTCGCATATTTCACAGTATTTTCAAACAATCTAATTTTGTGCTTTATTTGATTTGCAAGAATCATGTGATGCATTAATTTAAATTAAAATAAAGAACAATTTTAATTTCAGTGTTCTTTTTTTTCCCCCTTCATATTTTTAAATTGGCTTACAAATTAGTGTAGTACTTTTTTTTTTCAATAACTTTGGCAAAAATTACAATAATAAATTTACATTTAAAAATGTCTAATTTTTTAAAATATTTTCTTTTTTTAAAAAGAAAAATACTTTATTTTTATATTACTTTTACTTTTTTTGATATCCATGGTATTAAAAATAATACTCTTGAAGATGACCTTCAATAAATGTTTTATTTCAATTAATCAATTAATTTAATTAATCATCACATTTAATTTAATAAAAAAAACTCCTGATTTTGGAAGAAGAGGAGCAGAAGGTGCCCCTGATATATGTATTGTCTAAGAACAATAGTCATACTTAGTGAATTTAGTTAAGCAAAAATATTGTAACAACAATATTTTAGTAATTTAGGTAGTAACAATAGGTAGTTAGTAATTTTATTTTTTTTTAAAAATTAATAAGCATAGATCTTTGTATATTGCTTCCAAAAACTAACTACATTGTTAATAAATAATATGTTAACAGAAATTCCCATAGTAAAACATAAGTTAAACAGGATGCTGCAAGAACAATAAATAATTGTTTTGATAGAAGCTGGTTATTTTGCTTACAAATGAATGGAGGTAAGGAAAAAAAAAAAATTCACGCACATAATATGATATTTAATGACAAAAATTGAAAAGTATACTTCCCATAACAATATAAAAAAGTCATGTAAAAAATAGTTTCTTTAATAGAATATAGAAAAATATCACTTTTAATATGGATGTAAGTAATGTTTTCATAAGTCATAAAACACTTGTTTCATATAATTAAATCTCACAACAAATCTTGAATACAGGTAACACAGTAATGATATGACTTGTTGAAACATTCCTTTAGTTTCCAAGACAGAACCAATTGTTAAAAAGTATTATATATAAATATTTTTTAAAAAATATAATTTCCATATAAAAATATTAAAAAATATATATATAATTTTCATATAAAATATAATTTCCAAATTAATAATAATACAACAAATCAATTAAAAAGTATATTCAAGCACTTAAAATCAACAAAACTTCATTTATAAAAAAAAATTTAAGAAAAAGAATTAATTAGCAAATTATTTAGCAAATGTGAAAATACTTTTGATTAATATGCATAAAATATAGAGAAATTACAAATAGAATGCAATGCATAAAAATGTTTTCTTTAACAAAATTAATATGCATATATAATCAAGCAAATAAGTTTTTAATAATGTTTTGTCTTTTTACAACATGTCTGAAAAATATTAAAATTAACTCTTTCACTATGAACCTGGCTGAGAAAATTCTATATTAAAGGACTGTTTTGGACTGACTGGAAAGGGGGGAGTGCTAGAAAAGACAACTTTATTAAATTCCTAAGAGTTTTGAACTTTTTGTAATAGTACTATGTGTCCTTTTTTCCCCACTTTAATTACTACACTATACTGAAGCAAGAGCAGATTACACTCTGATGCAAGGCCTTATTGTGAATAATTGGTCCAATAAGCTAAAAGCTGGCCTTGAATATATGCATTGCCAAATCTAACCAGGTTTTTTTTAAAATTATTATTTAAAAATTTTTTTTTTAAACACTGATAGTATATTTGGTAGTGCTACCGTTCTATCAACTTGGAGTAAATGACTTTTAGTTAGGTATTTGTATAATAAGTTTTTGTCTTGATCAAACTTTTACATATTTCATCTTTTTTGTCAAACAATTTTGAAGATATTTAACACAAATCAGAAACTTAGAAAAGCATGATTTTTGCATTTTAATGGATTGCAACTCATCACAATGGAGTTTGTCATAAACAATAATAATAATAATAATAAAAAATGCTAAAATGGATCAGAAAACAAAATATGACTTTCAATATTGTTTTAAATTAAGGTACTTTTCTTTTAAAGTGAAGATGAAGGAGAAAAATTAGTGCATGCATTAGATTCTATTTCATATACATTTCGAGTATTTTTTTTTGGGGGGGGGGATAAACTGGAGCTGATTACAATTATAGGAATCATTTACAAGATCTTTAATTTATGAAAAAAGTACAAAAGTAAAATTTCCAAATAAATAGGAATGTATATAAGAATTTATATACAATTTATATAAGAATTATTTATACAAGAAATTACTTTTTTTGAAAAGTGACAATAGCACTTTCTAAAAAGGTATTTTCAGCTTTTCATTCACTAGTTACCAGAAAATTTAACTGTAAGAAAAATATTATTTTTTCTTTATATTTTCTTAATTATTCAGAAAAGTTAAAGTATAAATTTAAAAAATTATTATGTAAACAGCCTTATAAATAAGAATGTTAATTAATTTATAAACTTATATTTAAAAACTGGAATGTGGCATTCATATTCTTTTTATATAATATTTAGAAAAATTGTATATTTAAAAAAATAAACAATGCACAATCATGTATCACAACATTCAACATGTTTCAAGTCAAAATTCTGGCTCAGAATAAATTCTGAAAGAAAACACACATACATAAATGTTTTAAAGTTAAGGGTATAAGTGGAATATAATAAAATTAAATAAAAATTAATTTTCGTTGTTGTCTGTTTATGATAGTCAACTTCAATCTTTAATATCAAAGTAAACAAAATAATTGAACAAAAATGAAAAATAAATGGGTCTGATTAGCCTTTCTTTAAATAAATAAATCAATAAAAAATGATAAACAGTAAAAAAACATTTATGTAGATAATTTTTGATCAAATCAACAAAATTATAGTTCAAAATTGCACTTTTTTGTTTACTTTTCTCTGCGAGTATTACCATGAAAAGTCTGAGACAACCTTCTGATTATTTTAAATTAGTGATTTGAAATTAGTAGTAATAAGATACATATTACCTTTTCAATTTGACTAGAGATTAGGAAGAGAATGCATATTATATAAAATCTGAAATAAAAAAAGTCTGATTATGGAAAAACTATAAACAGTAGTTTTAGTAAGATTTTTTCTTAAAGACATACTTCTTTTTTACTTCTGTTAAAATGTATTAAACCTGTTGTGTTCATTTCAACAAAAGCAATTTGTTTGCAACCATCTTCAGATTCTCGAGTCACTTGTTTACTATTAACAAAAGTCATCATTGTTGCCAAATCATATTTAGTATAATATTCTGAAATTACAGATACTAAATCTTGACAAAGCCAACTGCCTTTAACATGATTTTTCCAAGATTGATGATCAGGAAGGCTGGAATGGACTACAAACATATCTGAAGAAAGAGGGTACTTTGATTTCACTTTTTTATCTTTATTAAATTTTGGATTTGGAATACCTTTTTCATCTGTAGAATTTTGCTTTTCTATGTTTTTACATGTATTATCAATAACATCTGTTTCTTTAGAATTCTCAATTACTCCATAATCCAGAAGCTTTCCTCGACAAGCTTGGAAGAAAAATATTTTTGGCTTATTAATTAACAATTCACAGTTTTTATTGTCAAACATGTTACAAATATCTCTTTTATAAACTTTCATACTATCAGTACCTAAAATATAATCAAGATTTTCATCCTGACCTCCGTGAGAGAGTATGTAAACTATACAAGAATCAACATTTCTAAATTCTGACTTTCTTGAGAATTCCCTCAAAAGATATATAATTTCCTCTCCTTCTTTGTCCCACTCGATTTGAACATCATAATTAAGTTCTTTAAAAAGATTCTCCAATGCAGAAGCATCAACTTCACAGCCTAATCTATCATCTTCTACTTCAAATTTTTTATTTATAATAATTAAACAATAACCAAGAGGCTTGGAATCCATTTTGTAATAAATAGGATATATTTCATTATCTGATTCATTTTGAAGAACATCTGCTATTTCGTTACATTTAGCATCGTTAAGCACTTTTATAAAATCCAAGAAGGCATTTGGCCCACGAGTGCAGAGTTCATCACAAAAATTTCTATCAGCGTAGGGACCAAAAATGTCATCAAACATAGCTTTTGTAAAAATTTTGTATTTTTTAACCAACCAGATAAGTTTGTCACAAGAAACTATTTGGGATAAAACTGGTTTATACTTATGAATAATTTCTCGCTTCCTCGGATCCATGATTTAAAGCAGTAATGTACAATGTAAAAGTGAATTTCTCAAACTGATTGATTGCAAATAATAAAAAGACATGGATATCTTTTACATTGTTATGTGGCATCCACAGTCCAGAAATCAAATCGATTGATCGAATGGAGCTTAAAGATGTTTAGTTACGAAGCTGTCAATCGTTGTTTTTAGCTTTTGCCGGGTTAACTATAATCCAAGTTCACGAATACCACAAAAGTAGCTTTAACTGTATCTGATGCCACCAAGTGTCATCCCCATCAAATGAAATGGATGAAATAAAGGAACATGCTTGTTTACCTTTAATAACACGGATACAGTTTTTTATTTCTTCTCAAGTGCATCCTAAATGGTTAGAATGATATTTTTTTTAAATGTTAAATCGGATTGAAGAATTAATGGTTGTAAATCTGTTTAGCAATATCTTAAAAATTTTCTATACGGAAATATGTGTGCTTCGAATTCAATTTCAATTAACTGAGTGATGCATTGATCTGGAATTAATTGATTTATCGGCACATCTTTAATATGATATAAGAAATTTATGTAGGATTGTGAAATACAGAATTCTGTCTTGCATTCTTGCTCCGTATTATCGACCATGTTATCCATCTTATATAAATCGATATTTATTTTGCTGTGTATCTCAGTTTTAAGTTTAAATCCCAACGAACCATGACAATAGCATTACTTCATATTCTAATGCATTCTTATTTCAAAAACAATCAAATTTCTATGACCCTGGCACAGATCTAGATCTATACAAATTAACGTGGCAGCTGTCGTAATGCCAAGACAGCCAATTGAAATTTAGAAACTGTGAAATGCGATGCGGCTTTTTCGGTTTCATCGATAGATTTGTTTACTTTGAGTAAGATAGCGGTTCTGTAGTTTCGCATGTTTTGAAGTTGCTTATTTTACAGCGGTCTTCCAAGGATGCTTTTCAAAAACAAGTTATTCAACGTTTAAAAGTAAATATATTTTTTAAAACTCGTTCTTCACTTAGATGTGTTTCGGAATTACTTAATTTTCTGCTTTTTTGAATCAGAATATTCTTTTTAGGTTATAGTTCTTTGACCTTTCGATACGATTTCAATTAAATTTAGGGGCATTTGAGTTAAAAACCCGAATTAATAATTTCTTACATCACAATCAGGAAAGGGTTTTAAAGTTCCATTTATCTCTTTATAGTTAAGGATTTTTTTTTTTTTTAACCCGACAAGTTGAAATTTGATTTATTTAAAACCATTCAAAAACATACTTAGGGCATGCATGGAAGAAGCGAGATTTTTTAGTTTAATTCCATACATTTTCAGCAATATTTTTTATAATGGATGAAATTATATTTCATTTTTTATAGTAATATCTCTTTTTAATAAACATGCATTATTTCATAAGAATTATATTAATTTTATGGTGTTTTAATTTATTCTATTTTTTATTATGTAATTTTTAAATTAAAATTTGATTATATAATTTTTTTTATTTTACCCGCCAATAAAAGTAATTTTTTTATTGAATGATTTTATTCAATGTTTATATATATATATAATATATATAGATTTCAAAATATATTAAAAGTTTTTAAATTTTTAGTAACTAACCTATGCTTCTTTCATTACATGTCTATGTTTAATATAACTACTGATTGGAACTAGAAGTTGTAAATTAATAATAAGAAGTAAAATAAGAAGATGTAAAATTAAAATCTTTAACCTTACTAGCCTACTTATTTCTTCAATATATTTCTGTTTATATTCTTATAAACATATTTGTATATGTATTCTAATAAAAATGAAATGGGATCAATTCTAAAATTTTTTCTTGATATAAACCTTTTATTTTGCAAAAAAAAAAAAAAAAAAAGCCAATTTATTTATTTTTTATTTATATTACATATTTTCATGATAAAAAAATTGTCTCTTATTTTAAAAGAAACTATAATATTTCTTGCTAAATGTGCAACTGCTAATTCACTGCTCATTTTGTATGTTGTATCAAAGATGCTTCTTAAAATGCTGTTGAAATGACTTTCTCTCATTTTCTAATAATAGGAAAGACTAAGTTTCAGACATAAACAGAACAATTGAATTTCTGACCTTTAATTGAATTTCTAATCTAATTCTTCCATCACTAAATACGGCAATAAATCACCTGAAATGATCTAAGTGATATCCTTCTAAGATCTCTTTATAAGTCACTAATGAGGTAAATTAATTATCTGATATATAAATAAATACTAGCCTTTTTTATGTTTCAACTACTGTTAATAATTAAAAAATAGTAACCATAATGAAACATTACTGTTTATGAATATAATATAGGATATTAAAAAAAAAGTAAGTTTTGTGGCCAATTAAAATAGCATAATTAAATTAAAACAGAATATATTTTATTTTAGATATATTTCTTGAATTTTATTTGAATATAATTGCCATCGAACTTGTGACACTTTTCTAAGTGTGCTTTCTTGTTTTGTTTTCCCTTGTTGAAGAGCGATACAGTCTGTGATAATAATAAATTCTTTGGCAGTAAAAATCTAAAGGACTGTTTAAACCAAAATCAGATCATATCCTAAAGCCGCTTATCAGAAAAAGAAAAGAATTAAAACTCAACATGAAAATTAAAAGGTGTGGTTCAGATTGTGAGGAGAATAAGGGAACATTTCCCAACTAAATGAATCATTGCTGGGAATGAATCAATGTAGCTACCTTGTATAGATGCAATGAGTATTGATTTAAAAAAAATATTATCTCAACATTTGAAACATTTACATTGTTATTTTCTATTGTAAACTTTCTGAAGCCTGTGTCTTGCAAATTGTTTGAATGTCTTTGCATGCATTTCTGACCATTGCAATGCAGCTATATGTAAATTGCTAATGGAATTTATCTTCCGTTTCATCCATGTAGATTCCAACTGATATATCTAAATATTTACATATTTTTTCTTTCACATTCTTCAATATTTACTAGAAAAAAGTTGTAATAAAACAAACCGTAACATTAAAAATGTCCTTAATTTTAAATAATAATTTTTTTATTGAATTTCTTTTATTAACCATTGATATTTTTTCGTACTTTTGGCTTTCATTTTTTTCTACTAAGAAATTGTTGGTAAAAAATGCTTAAAAAAATGTTCAAATAGATTACTTGAAGTAATTTATATCTGTATAAAACTTATTATTCAGTTTTAAAAAAAAGGTTTTGTTTCAATTTTACTGTTATTTTTTAATGTTTTAAATTTACAATATATGAGTTCAGTTGTGTGTTATTATATGTGTTTGTTTGTATATATATTTGATTCTAGTTTGTTCAAATTGATCTACTTCTTTTGTTTTGTTTTTTATTCAATTATTGTTAAGGAATTGTTTAATACAAAATTTTAAATTTTTTTTATTATGTTTTTATTTACTAGACTTGTTTGTACATTTATAATGCATAAGAAAATAAATAATGTTCAGTTCTAAATAATATCTGATTTTAATGAAATTGATTAGTGATTCAAAATTGAGTTTGCTTGAGGTTGGATTTTTTTTCCTTCCATTCATAAACTTTATAATTTTTAATACAGATTTGTTATATATTTATTTTTATATCTTATTAACTAGTGTTCTTAAATTTTATCTTTTATTTCTCTAAAAAAAATTTTGTCAATTTTTTCTGTTCTTTTTTTTTTTTTAATCTGAAATTTATTTTTCTTTTTCAGGTGTGATAGTAAACAATAACAGTTTTAGCACACACATCATGGATTATTCAAAGGGTACATTTACACTAATTGATTATGTAATTTTTGCATTAATGCTTGTTTTTTCTGCAAGTGTTGGTGTCTATTATCATTTTGCTGGAGGTCGGCAAAAAACAAGCAAAGAATATTTCCTGGCGAATAAAAATATGCCTATTATTCCTGTTGCTTTCTCTCTAATGGCAAGTTTTATGTCTGCAATTACCATTCTTGGTTTAGCAGCTGAGAATTATATGAATGGAAGCCAGTTTGTAATAATAAATATTGCATATATAATTGGAACACCCATAGCTGCTTATGTCTTTCTACCAGTATTTTATCAAATGCAAGCTACAAGTGCTTTTGAGGTATGTATTTTTATGTTTTAGAGCAACTTCTCATTTATTTATAATGTCTTCAGAAAACATTTTATTAATTCTTATTGACAGAAATTAACTAACTATATTGTTACTATATTTTCACAGCATTGCCTGGTATTCAAAATATAATTATTTAAAATACTTTAAAATCAATATTATAAAAATGCAATACAAACATCTTTTGGCAATAGAGATTTTCTCTCTGGCTTTTCACTTTAGCTATCCAATTTTGTGTTTGTCTTCTTCAAAATTAAATCGCCATTGCAACCAATCCAAGAATTCATCATTTGTTTATTTCAAAACTAGCCGCCTTAGATAAACCAACTGATTCATTGTCAATGTCGGTTGTGTTTAATTTAAATTGAATCTCTTGTGCATAATTTTATGTTCTTGGCTCTCTCAACAAAAGAATTTTCCAAATGAATTGAATCACTATACATCATAGTTCCATTAAATATTTAAGGGTCTGGGTAATCCATTCTTTCACAATATTGTAATTTCATACTCTGATTCTGTTTTCAAACTGATCAAATAATTAGCAGAATGCAGAAAGCTTCTTTCTTTAGCTTTCAATAGTGTAAGATAATCATATGATTAAATATTTGATGAAACTATGAAAACTATCTGAACTTTATTGCAACAATGAAATTTACTGTCTAAAATCACGCAAAAAATATATTTTTAAAAATTGTCAAAATTTATTAGAGTTTCATGGAAATTAAATAATCATATTAAAAAGACAATTTTTTAAAATATTCTAAAAAATCAAATTTGTGTTATATTTCCAGAGATTATGTCAATATATATATATATATATATATATATATATATATATATAATTAGTTTTTCTTTCTGCAAATTTCTAAATTCTAATTCCAATTTTATATATATATATATATATATAATAATCACTTAAAGATGTCTACTCCTCTTTCTAAAGCATATATTTTTCAAGGTCAAATAATGTGTCTTTTTTCACTGATACATGCTCTTTAATACATAAATATATAAATGCATGGAAAATTTAAGTCACTGATTTTGTATTGCAAAGTAAATTTAATAAGTATATTGAAAATTGTTGGTGTGTTGAGATAAATTCTAAATTTCACTGAAAGGAATTATGGACCACTTCTTTTCAAACTATTACCACATGAAGCAAATGATATCATTATTTCCATCAGTTTTCATTCCTTTGTTTCTTCCTGCTCTGTTAATTGGTTATAAAAGAAAAAGTACTAAAATTCTGATACTGAACATAATAATATTAAAAAAGCCCTGAAGGAACAAGATTGTATGCAGCAGGCCTAATTTTTCCTTTTCAGCCAGGAAATATGGAATTCGCACATACACACATTAAGCTAAGTATCTAAATGGAGTTTTCCAAAATTGGAGCTGTGTCTTTCATAATTTGAAGGGGGGGGGGAAATGCAAATCAAGCAATTAAAATTGAATAGAAGGAATATTTCTCATTAGTTCATAAACATGAGAAATAATTTCTCTGAATGAAGAATCCATTATTTGAATCAATTTAATTTTATCTATTTTTTAAAATCAGTTATTTAAATTTGAAATAAAATTTTAATCCTCCCTCTGTTCATGCATCATGTTGTCTTTCTCCAGCTAAAGGCTGAGTGCAAGAGGAAGGCTAATAAATTATTGACTTGTTAGTATAAGGATGGATTTGTTATTTTCGAAAATAAGAGATGCTTTTTGATTTATTATTATTGTTGTTTTGAGTACCATATAAATTTATCTTTTTGAAAGAAAAAATCAAAAATATTAATTATTGAATTAAAATATAAAGTAAACTATTACCTTAAGCTTCTTGAAAGCTTACCTTGCTTATTTTTTCTTGTTTTTCTCAGTTTTGAATTAATTCAAATTTATTACTAGCACTAAATTTCATGAATTTTAAGCTAACTATAGATCACATGCTTTAAAAAATTCATATGTTTGTTATCTGTGCTTATAGAAACTTAATTTTTTTAATCATTTATTTTCTAAAGAAAACTTTTATCATTATTTATAATTTTAATGATTGAAGGTATCATACCTTCTGTTATGATTTTTACCTTGTGAAAATATAAAAATAGATTAACTATTAGTAAATTATTTATATATTATCATTTTAAATTTTCATATTGCTTTAAAATTTGAAATTTAGCTTTTCATTTCTTAAAATTGCCCTTTTAAATGTAATTCTTTTTCTGTTGGTAATGTTTATAATTATCATAATGCACAAATTGTAATAAAATTCAAGCCAGACATTTTACGGTGTAGAGAATATTATTCAAGTTTTCTTTTAATGTTGCTCATCAATTTTCTAATTCTGAAACCTGTTTTTCTTTCAGTATCTTGAAAAACGTTTTAATAAAGAAACTCGTCTACTTGCCAGTTCAATTTTCATTTTACAGATGGTGAGATAAATGTCTTAATTTTTACTTTTGATGCTTACTTTCTTGCCTTTTGTTTTTATACGTCATTCTCTGTTGTTGTTTTAGAACACAGCTCTAAATGTGTCAAAGTGTATAACTCTGACAATATTTTCAAAGTGATTGAAATAAAAGTTTAAATGACAAGGAATTTTTTTTTTCTAAATGTGGCTTTGTATATGAAAATTTTGATTATTGCATATATCTAATTTATTTTGATGAATACTTTGTGTTTTGACAAATATAACAAATTTTCATGTTCTTCCTTAAATTGAATTTTAATTTCTTCTGTTATTTTGAATATTTTCTAAATTCTAGATATCAATTTCTTTTTTTCATTTCCTGTTTTTCTATCAAAATAATTTAAAAGTTCTCAATTATATTTATTACAAACTTTTATTTAATTCAAGATGAATTTTTGCAATCAGTTTTTTTTACTTATTTCCTGATTAGAATTTTGGTATTTTATACATTTCAGTATTCTCTATAATAATACAGTATTTTGATATTTTCAAAATTTAATTATGAGTTAAATGATTAATCTGGATTTCGTATCAGTGATGGTGTTACCTGATAGTGAAAAATTTGAGGAAAAATTGATCCTAAGATTTTGCAACATTTATGATAAGGAATTTTAAATTAAAATCTTAAAAGTGGAAAATAATTAAAATAAAAAAAATGCCATTTTATAGTACATTATCTTTTTAAAAACTGATCTAGTTAAAGTTAATTTCTGCTCAATTTTTTTATGTTTCAATAAGTTATGAAAAAATATATCTTTCAGTTCGAATTGTATATTTTCTAAAAATATGTAATGGAAGTTGCCTCATTAAATAGTGAGTTAAAAATATCCAAAATGTCAGAATTCCATATATTATTTTTAAAATGTGCATTCAATTTTTATTAATTGAAGGGAAAAAGTACAATTCATATGTAATAGGAAGATCATAGGACAAAAGAAAACCTTTGATTTGTTATATCCTTTAAATAGTACAAAACAATAAATAATAAAACTGTTTAAGAAATAAAAAAGTTGGATCCATGTTTTCTGTCTGCTAATCTTACTATTTTTGTGATTAAATCCTGCATTTATTATTCTTATAGTTAATTATATAATTAGTATTATAATCTACTATTAATTCTATTTTTTTTTAGTGAAGTAATGTTTTTCATTGTAGTTAAAACTAAATTTTGTGTATCCATTTTAGAAATAACCTTTTGAATCTGTCTAATAGATCTGAGTTATTTCATTTTTAAAAGTTTTCATTTTAAGATTACCTTGCATTTTAATAATTCTACTGATTTATACTGAAAGTTAACAATAAGTTTCTGGAATATTAGTATAAAAATGATTGAAAGTATTTTTCTTTTCAGGTTATATACATGTCTATTGTTTTATATGCTCCGGCACTCACTCTGAGTGCTGTTACAGGTCTATCGAAATGGACTTCAGTAATGTCCATTGGAGTTGTTTGCACATTTTACTGTACAATAGTAAGTAGCATTTTTTAAATGCTTTTTTCTGTCTTTCTAAACACTTTCAAACACTGGTTTCCAGTCTTATTAAAATTTGAAACTTATTTTCTAAGGTACTAGAATGAAATCATTTGTGTTATAGATCTTGTGAAATTTGTATTGGTTTTGTATTTTTTGCATTATTATATCTGTTATTTCACTAAAGGAAAAGCTAACTTATTTTGCCAATTTATTTTTATTGATACCTAAATAAGCAAAGTTTAACTAAAAACATTTAGAGATTTACCTTTATCATTAAATTTTATGAATTATAAATAGGTCGTCTGAACTTCTATGGCATTAGCATGTTTGTTTTGTTTTTTGGACAAAACAAACAAAAAGCTAAATTCTCATGATGATTTCTATTAGAATTATACTGTTTATTGTGAAACTTTAATTTAATTTACTGAAGGAAAAGGCTTTACTAGTATTTATACAAAATTAGAATTATCTTTTAAAATTTAACTTTTCCTTTCTTTCTCTACTATTTTATGCTTTTAAAATTCTACTTCAGATTTATATTTCATTTTTTGAAAATACACCTTTTGCTTTTCAAAGAAGCATCTTTTGAAGATTCATAAATTCATGTGAATCAGTATGATATCATGTTAAAAATATGTTGTTCCTTTCTTTTATTTCAATATATACATATTTAAACAGCTTTTAGTACCATATATATTAATAAATCTAATGCTTAAAGTAATATAGTGTGGGTAAGTGGCTAATATATATTTTTTTTTACACATCTAATAGTCATTAGTATCATGATCATGGTAAATAGCACCCAAGATATGGTATTTTTCCCACTGATTGTTGCCTTAAAACTGAAACTAGGAGTTTATGTGCAATCCCCTTCAAATATTTCTGATATATCTGAAGGACTGAATTCAAGCATCATTTTTACTAATAACTTTTATAATAACATTTTACATATTTACAATAATATTCTTTTTTTCCCTTTGATATTACTCATTACAAAATTTGATGCAAATAATTTTCTTATTTATCAGAGTTATTTATTAATTAAAAAAAACATTTGCATATAAAATCAAATATATGGATTATCTCTGAACTCTGCTAATAAAATAAGAGGGAAAGTAATTCATATAATGTAAAATTGTTTTAAATATGAAACCAAAACTGCTATTCATTTATTTCTTCAGAAAATATTTCTATTCTTCAATAGATTTACAAAGGATCAAAGCAAGCTTTATTAATTTTTTATTTATTTCTAGTTATTAATGTCTGCTAAAAGTGTCATCTCTGAAATTGTTTCTTAATTGATATTGACAAAATTATTTACAATTTTTTTTAATTGATATGAAATTTTCATTTTCTTAATAGTACAAAATCTCCCACAGCATTGTTCTTATATCTTAATGATATTGTATGTCATTCAGAATATCAAATTGCAAATTCAGATTAATATTTTCTTCTGAGACAGTATGAACAGCAATTTTTGTGGAAACACATTCCAATAAATCACCAGACATGTTATATCGTGGAATTTTGATGCTATTGTTTGAGAGAAAACCTAGCAAATTAATACCAGAGAACTTTAAAAGCCTATCCAGAAATTCACAATGTCTAATTCTCAAACTGTGAGGAGTTATTAAAATTTTTAATACTTCAGAGGTGAAATTTGTTGATTTTTTATCATGCACAAATTAAGTATTCGTTTGCATTCGTTCAATATTTTGTGCACTAGATTTGAAAGCATTTCTGTGATGAAAATGTATTGCACAATCATTCATGTGTCTGATATGCAACAAAATATCGAGATGTTATTTCTAAAGCATCTAAATTATCCTTATTTTTCCTACTGAATAAATGAATTGTGACTGTGGTTTCTTATATTAAAATCCTCTGTCAAATGTTTTGCCACTTCATTTATTCATTTATTTATTTTATAAAGTTCAGAAATAACTAATATGCTCTGTATTGAAAGTTCAACAAATTTTGTCTCATTATATTTTTATAGGGTGGCATGAAAGCTGTTCTTTGGACTGATTTGTTCCAGTCATTGTTAATGTTTTCTGCCGTTTTTGCTGTCATTGCCAAAGGAACAATAGATGTTGGAGGTTTTTCTGAAGTTTGGAGGCTTGCAGACGAAGGGAAAAGAATTGAGTTTTTTAAGTAAGTAAAATGAAATTACCCATTTTCGACATTTATATATATAAAATATGTATTATTTTTAAAGCATGCACTTTAGTTCTCCATAACAAAGAAGACTCATTGCAGTTTTGATCCAGATCCAACTAAACGGCACACTGTATGGACTCTGGCTGTAGGAGGAATATTCACATATGTATCAGTTTATGCAGTAAATCAGGCTCAAGTTCAGCGACTTCTTACAGTTAAAAGCTTGAAAGAATCTCAAATGTTAGTGAGTATTGTTTCATTAGATCTTTATTTGCTTTGATGCTGTGTTGCATAAATATTAATTTCCCTGTTTGTATATTGTGTTTAAATATAAAGAGTTTAACTTAAAAAAAGTTGTATTTATGTTTGCCTTTTAGCAAAAATCTTCTCATCAAAATTTATAAAATTTTGATAATAAAGAAGATTTAATTATTGTGTTTGTTCTCGAAGTTCAATTTATTTATTGGGAGTTCTTGTTAAATAATATGTTTAGGAAAATTAGACTTTCTTTTAAAGTAAATTCTATTCTTTTGATTTTCAGAGACTTTCTGTTTCTTTTATTAAAAAGAAAATGACAATGAACATTTTCCATTATAGTTCTTACATTGCTCAATCTATAATGTCAGACATATTTCATGTTACTATTGATCCACTTTAAACAGTGTGAACACAGATTAAATAATTCCTGTATACTTAACTTTACACATCTAATGTTAAACACATGCATCATTTTGATCTAGAAATTCTATTGGTTCATGTGTTATTAATTTATTCGTATGGAAATAAGTGATACTATCTCCTTGAAAGAAATATCTGAAGAGTATTCAGAGTTTGACAATAGTAAAATTGATTGTTCCAGAATTCAGGTAATGCAAAACATAGAACTTTCCTGAAATCTAGTGTGGAAAGCTAAGTATTTGAAACTTCGTCAACTCTGGATATCTGTTCTTCAATTCTGAATGATCAAATAATGGTACATTGTGTCATAATGTGCTCAATTAGAAGATTCTAATATCATTCTGGTCTCCTCACACGAAACAAACATTGAAAAAATTTGGGCTTTCGGGCCAAATAGCTCCATATTTGAAACCCAGTTCCGCTAAAGATAAATTGTGTATGTAGGTTTGTGCATATTATATCTCACATCATAGATCAGATGTTCTCCTGGTTTTGAATATACATTTGGCGAGAGGCAGTGAGTTCCGGTGTCATTGTTGTCTTCTGACCACAATTCAAAATTATGGTTTTCAATTCTGAAATAACCTAATGTTATAGTGCTTTAAAACAAAATGTTAATATAATTTAACTGAAACTAATCCTTGCATCAGAAACTTCAATAGACCTTTTTACAAATTTATAATTTTCTGTCTTGCTTTGAAATTTGATTTAATGTTTCAAATCTCCATAACAGATATGGTACATTTCTGCAGATCTCAACATTTTTGCAATAGAATTTTGTCATTCTTGAACTGTATGTTATAGTATTTTTAATATCTAAACCATTTTTTGTATAAATTTATTAATTTTATTGTTCATTTATAATCATACAAATTTTACTTTTTGATTTTTTATGGCACTATTTATTATTTTATAAAGTTGAACTTTTTTGGACCATTGTTGTATAATGGTTAGGTTATTTTCTGACATTAGTATTTTGTCTAAAATATCATTAGGTTATTTTCTGAAATATCTTGTGCCATATCTGCTATGGTTAGTCATGTTGATGTAATGTGAAAAAAGATTGCAAAAATATTCTTGATCATATATGTGACCAAAATTGTGGACATTTTTGAAAGTCGTTACTTTTCTAACGTTGTAGGCTTATAGAAAATGTTACATTTCAGAAACTGCAAACTCTTGTATATCATTTTAAAGAGAATTTAATATTGTCATCAATAAAAAAAAGCAAAATTCAAATATGTGCAATACAAAAAAGTTATTCTTAATTTAATCTGAATAACAAACATAGTGATGAATTGGATTATAATTTCTAACTTTCCTGACAAAACACTGTTCTTGTTTTGGGAACCAATCAAATGTTACTAACTGCTAGCAGAAGCTGATATCATGTTTAAAGTTGGAACAAGTCATTATTTGGATTTTCTCTGTAGAATGAAGACTGTTTTTTATGTAATTAAATTGCAAGTTAAAAGTTTTGTTAAACTTTTAAATATATACTTGGAATTTTTGTAAATATTTCTAATATTTAATTAAAAAAAACACGACAAGAAATAAAAGAATATATTGGGCACTTAGAAAGAGAACTAAGATTATTGTGTTACATGAATGTGGTCTTTCCTATGCAGAAATTGCAAGACAGGTGGGTGGTTCAGTGACTACATCTAAAATCCGAAAATGTTGTTTACAATATCAGGAGACAAATTCAATAAAAAACAAAGCAGGAAGGGGCTGAAGCAGGTGCACCACATCTGTTGATGACAGAAAAATAAATCTTAATTTTCTTTCTAAGTGCTCAATATATTCTTTTATTTATTGTCGTTGTTTTTTTGACTAAATATAAGAAATATTTGCAAAAATTCCAACTCTATATTAAAAAGTTTAACAAAACTTTCAACTTGCAATTTAATTACATAAAAAACAGTCTTCATTCTACAGAGAAAATCCAAATAATGACTTGTTCCAACTTTAAACATGATATCAGCTTCTGCTAGCAGTTAGTAACATTTGATTGGTTCCCAAAACAAGAACAGTGTTTGTCAGGAAAGTTAGAAATTATAATCCAATTCATCACTGTGTTTGTTATTCAAATTAAAGTAAGAATAACTTTTTTTTGTATTGCACATATTTGAATTTTGCTTGTTGTATTTAAATCAGTATTAAATTCTCTTAAAAATGATATGTAAAAGTTTGTATTTTGTGAAACATTACACTTTCTATAAGCATACAAAGTTAGAAAACATAAAAATTTTCAAAAGTGTCCACAATTTTGGCCACCACTATACATATATATATAATTACTGGGTATCAGATATATAGTATAATAAAATTTACCATTTTTTTTTTCTCATTTTGCTCTACTTAGAACACAGATGAGCTTTCTAACATATTTGCTTTAAATGTGTACTATATGACATATTCTTTATTAAAAAATATTACTTTTAAATTAAGATTATAAATGAATTTAATATTTCTAAGGAGATAAATGAAAAAGTATTTAAGATGCTTTTTTCTATTAAAATTGACAAATCTATATTTTTCAGATATTATTTTGATTTTTACTTTATTTACAGGGCCTTGTTTTTGAATTGGCCTCTCACAAGTCTCCTAAGCCTTACTGCATCATTTGCTGGCATTGTTGTTTATGCAAATTTAGCTAAGTGTGATCCTATTTTGCGATCTGAAGAAACTCATATTGAAAAAGCTGATCAGGTAAATCTGTATACATTTTAGCATGAAACATAAAGCTTGAGATTTCAAATTATTTTAATTATTTTTATTCAAAGAATTACATAAAATTTACTGAAAAAACTTTACTCAAAAAAGTACATAAATTTAGATCATCTTTTCTGAAATATCTTGACTATGATTGGATTATAAAGCAACAATAAATGTTTTTTTTCTATACCATTTATGTCTGGTGTATATTAATGAAATTGTATAATCTAACTAAATTAAAACAGCTATATTAGTCACTTGTAAATTTTATTATTATTTAATGCATGAATTATTTTGCAAAAATTTTATATAAAAGCACTTTATTTAATAGGGACCTAGATAACAAAGGTATTAAAATATGTAATTTTTACTTGCCTTTTTTTATTAAATTTGCAAGTTTTGTACAAAAATATTTTAAGTAAGCATATTTTGAGTCCCTTTTCATCACATAAAAATTGCACTCATTATATTTGTGATTGAATGTCATAATTAATTCAGTTTGGTGTGAGTTTTAAATACTAAACTATTTAATATAAACCTTAATTATGAAATTATTTGTCTTAACAAATTTATTGACTTTTGCTTATTAAATAATTATCGATTAAAGTTTTGTTCAAACCATTTGTCCTTTTTTACCTTTTCTCTATATTATTAAAGAATTTGAATCTTTGAGATTGAATGTATGAAATATAATAAGGGTCTGCAAAATATTTTCCTTTTAAAATAGAATGGATTATTTGGTGGATATTAATTTAAATGTCTATTGCCTTTTTATTTACTTTCCTTTTTATTTACTTAATTGATTTATTTCATATTTTGTAAGCATGGAATTTTGCAGCCAGTTTTGATCTTTTTTTTCTGCTATGCTAGAGTTTACAAATGTTTTATGCTTATTTGTTATTAATAGCAATACTATTACAAACATTTTAGCATTTAATTTTCAGTTAGTTGATTAACATAATTAAATTTTGAATTCATGTAAATTGTACTACTAGTAATGAGTTTGAGAAAAAGAAAATGATTTGGATATTCAATAAAATGTATGCTAATAATTTTCAATGTAAGGACTAAAATGTAGAAAATAATTAAAAGTAAAAATTCCACTTTTTAGTATGCAGGCAAAATTGTGTTTTGAAAAACAGTTTTAAAAAAATTTATTACATGCTTAATTTTTTTCAAATATAACTGTGATTTTTTTAGCAATGATTTACTTATTCAACTAATGATAATTTAAATCTATTCATAATTTAGAAATAATTATTTTCTAATCATTTGAATTTAGGTTTTGCTTTAAGTTCTGATTTGCACTGGCTCTTATTTTCACATGTTGATACTCCATGCACTGAAACCAAAAATGCTTTCTTTATAAAATTCTGTTCTAAAGGTAATAAATTCGGAAAAATTTTATGCATTCTCTACTTTCTACCTTCCTGTTAAGACTATACTAATATCTAGTGTTCGTTCTAACAAAATAAAAAGAATATTTTTCTTGAAAAGGAATAATAAAATTGTGTTTTCCAATTAACCACAACTGTTCTCCTATCCAAGAACATCGTATCATATAAATATAAATATATTTTTTAATTCTTTGTATAACTTTTTCATGAAGATTTAGGACCTTCTCTATAGGTGTTTTGCTACTCATTCAGTTTATTAATGAAATTGAAAATTTTGTCACATAATATTTTTGCCAATTTGCACAGAAAATATTTAACTGGTCCATTTCAAGATGTATTATTACTACTCAACCCTTTCTTAAAACTTTGACCTCGGATGGTGACTCTCACTCACTTACAAGATGGTGCCTCATTTTGACGTTTTATTTCTTTCTTTATTTAATTTTGATTGCTAAAAATACCTGCAGAGTAGTAAGAAGATGCAAATTAATTAAATAGGAGAATTCAACTTAAAACAATTATATGTATTTTTTTTTTTCAGAGCAATAAGTAAGTCTTTATATTTGGTGAATAATTATACATTGAATTACTTTTCTGAGTGTAAAGGGTTAAATATTCATACTATTAAATGTGTGCTTTTTCATTGCATCATCTTAGATATATATGTATATTTTCTTCCAGATTCTACCCTATTTTGTGATGATATCACTCACAATGTTCCCAGGTCTTCCAGGTTTGTTTGTGGCAGGAGTGTTTAGTGCATCTTTGAGTTCAGTATCTTCTGCCATTAATTCATTGGCTGCAGTGACTGTAGAAGATTTTCTTTATCCTTTATGTTTCCATCATATGTCCGAGAAAAGAGTCAATTTTTTTACAAAACTTATAGGTATGATATTTTGCTTTTAATTAATTTTTTTAAACTAAGTTTATTGTCCTGCTTTTTCGAGAAGCAATTCCAATTCATATTCTATTCAATATAATAATTTTTTTTAAGTTTGTGATTACAAATTTGTTTTATTATTGATAAGCTATTGACATCTTTTGTGACCAGACATCAGCACATTTAAGTTTCTTCATAAGTTCATGAAAAACCACATATCTCTTTTGCATTTGGCATGTTTTGTTTTATTGTCTCATGAGAATTTTTTATGCTTTGTAATAAGGCATGCAGGATTAAGCATGTTTGCCTTCCTTTTATGCATATTTCTGAACGAAAAAAAATTTTTTTTAAGGTAAAAGATATATATTTAAAATCTGAAATATATTTAATGATCTCTCACTATTTTTGTAATTGTGTAATTTCATATTGTCTTTTGTTATAATTTGATTCTTACCCATACCTTCTTAGCATTTTTGCTTTCTGAAACTTTTTCATATTCTTCTTTTCACTGCCATGGCTTGAAATACCTATCTATTCTTTTTATGTCTTTCTATGTTTAACCAAAAATACAAATATTTGCTTTATTTGTACTCTGTTGCAGCTTAATTTGCCCAGTTGAAAATACAAATAGTTTCATTACTACTTGGAGTTCATTTAAATAATTGTTTTCATTAAAAATTACATCATATTCTTTTCTATTACTTAATTCCATATTTTCATAAATAATTAATCATAAAAGTTGAAAATCACCTAGCTAATCAGAAAAGTGCACTAAAAGGACGTATGTAAATTTTATGTTGCTTCTGTTCATTGTTTCTTAATAGTTCTTGTAACAAACAGTGAAACAGATGGACACATATGTTTTCTGTTTGCGTTATAGATAAAGAAAAAAAAAGTAAACACTTTAATTATAATAATAATAAATAATTGGATAATTAATAATTGGATTTTATAGTAATTAATATTTATAATAATAATTATATATAATTTATAATTGGAAACATAATAATGAAAACTCGTCTAATAACTTATAGGTTATCTAAAATGTCAACCATATATTAGCATTTAATATTGTAATAGACAAAAAAAAAAAAAAATGTAAATTTGAATATTTCATCATTATATTATTTGGCTATATTTAGCGATCATATTATTTCATTTTGTATCTTATCTTGTCTGAGATTTCAGTTAGATATGAGAAAAATATGAATAAATGCTATAAAAAATGTAAACTCAGTATGTTTGTTAAAACTAAAGATTTTTTTTAAAGTTTTAAAATTATTCAATCATGTAAATGCTCTGAAATACAAAGTTTCAATAAAACAGATTTTTTTTTAAATAAAAATTTTGGTTGATCAAAAATGAGGGCATCATTTTAAACATTATATAAAGTGAAATACATAATCTGCGATTATTCAGACACAAGCTTAGTTTATATAATTATTAAAAAAGTTTATTATACCTTTCTTATCTTTATACAGGATAGTAAAATTAAAAAATTAAAACGTGTTATTTATATTAACTAATCACCTTCAGAACATCAGTATTTTGTGTGAGAATTTTTTAAAAATCTTATTTCTCTAACTATAATGGTGACATCAGAAATAGTGGTATTAGCCATTTATTATAAGATTTACATCTAAAGTCTAAAAATCTGTAGTCTTGATTTATCTGCAGAATAAGTATGTTTTGAAAAAAATAATGGTTATATTGTATATTGCATTCACTTAATAAATTTATTAGGTTTTTATTCTTAAATAAATATTAAGTAATTGTTCATGATGTGACTGTCTGTTTGGTAAACAATGCAATGCAATTTATGGAAGCAATCTAAGTTATTTTTTCCCCCTAAAACTTTTATGTGGCACTTGTTCTTATCTTGTATGTTTATTGTGCTGTTTTAGAATGTGGTCTTTCTATTCCATTTGATATTTCTACCTGAAAATAATTTTATTTAGTCAGCCCCCCCCTTGAGTATTATTATTTTATGCTTTCAGCATGCCATTTAGTGGTTAAGATTTCTTTTTTCAAACAAGCTTTGATTATTTATGTTACTGTTTTATGTATTATGCTATATTTAATTCAGTTTTAAAGTAATATCATTTGTATTTTATATTTTTGAGCCTTGGATTTTATAATTTCAGCACTTTCATATGGAATTCTTTGTATCTTGCTTACATTCATTGTTGATCATTTGGGAGGAGTGCTACAAGCTGCTCTTTCTTTAATTAATATTGTTGGGGGACCAATGTTAGGCCTGTTTTCTTTAGGAATGTTCTTTAGAAGAACAAATGTAAAGGTTAGTTTTTTTTTGTTTTGTTTTTTGCATGATTTTGTATAATGTTTTTGTAACTTTTTTTTATTTTAATGCAATTCTTTATAGATCTTCAGTTAAATTAGTAAAATTGAATATATTAATCAGAGATCCTTGAATTACTAAGTATTTAATGCAAAATAAAAATCAAAGTGTAACAATAAAATAATGATAATTAATTTTTGATAACAAGAAAAATTTAAAAATGTTTTCTAAAAATCTAAGTAGAAATATTTAAGGAATATTTTTTACTTAAATTCAATGTATGATTTTCAATTTTTTTCACCCATTTATGTTAAGAAATATAGTGTTCAAATCATATATAATGAAATTTTTAATATTTTATTACTATAAGGCTTAACTTAACAGCTACAATATCCTTAATAAAGTAATTTGGTAATATTTTAACTGTCTAACAATTAATTTATGAGAATAAATTAAAATTTACAAATCTGTGGGAATGTTAGAAAGATATTTTATGTATTTTTTTGATTAGATACTTTGATTTATATTTTAAAATTGATATGATGCTTTTTTTTCCAGAATAAAATTTTTGTGTGAATTTGAAGCATTATTTTTAATTTCTATACAAGCAACATTTAATGAACTTTACTTCTGAATTTTATTATTAAGATGTATAGTATTGAGATATGTTTATGTCTAAATTAAAGAACAATATTACTAAATATTCTTTCAAGTGTCTTGAGGTCCAAAGCTTAGTGGTGCAGGACTAACAAAAGGCTATACTGTATAATATTTATAGTAAGAGTATAAAACTATTTCATAAAAAAATCAAAGCAGAAATTTATATGCAAATAAAAAATGTTGATCAGATAGCAATAAAAAATAAAACCAATGTATAGAGCTAAATCTAATTTATTGTCTAAAAATTTCAAAATGTAAAGTTTTTATTTTTATTTTTTTTTTAGCATAACGTATAAAGGATTTATAAGAAGAATTAAAAAAAAAAAAATACCTCCAGGGAAACAAGAACTTTCAATGCTAAAAAACAGTAAGATTAAAAATTATCAGATCATAGGAGTAGAAATTGATGAATAAAATGAACAACATTATATGATGCAGACACAACTATGACTATATGCACACATATCTGTATAAGCAGAGTAGGCAACATTATTTGATGCATATCTTACTTACCAAAAGCTTATGTATGTTATATGTACCCCCATTCTGGAATCGAGTATATTTAAAATTAGCATCACTATTCTTTGAAATTGATTACTAAGCAGATAAAAATTAATACATTAATGCATGGCTCAAACTTTTTTCTCACTTCATGACTATGACATTTTTTTCTAGGGAAGCGGAACAATTAAAAGAAATGGGAAATCTTCTTTATTGTGTTGCCAATATGGTAACCCAAACAAGCAATCAAAATAGTTCATTAAGAGCCCTATTCTCAATATTTGTTTATTTTTTTAGTTTTCTGGATTTTTGATTTTTGCTGTATATAAGGGCACATTATGGTATATTTCATCAAAGTTTTTGTACCCAAAATATTTATATGAAGAGTAGTAAATGTACTAAATTAATTTTTCTCTTTTTCTTATTTAAATTGAAAAATAAGATGTACCCTCAGTGATATTGCATTTTAATTTCATTATTTTATAACAGGGATCAGTAATTGGATTTTTAGTCAGTTTGTGCCTGTGCTTCTGGATTGGCATCTCTGCCGTCATGCGTTCTCAAAAGATAAGAATGGATCATCGGTCTACTGAGGAATGTCCTACAAATAGTTCCAGTAGTATCATGCAGTTTTCTATTTACAATTTTGCTAATGAAACTTTTGATGACAATGCAACTATTTCTACCATGGATTTTTCTGCAAAGGAGGATGAGTGAGATTTTTTAATTATATTTTATTAATTTAAAAATAATTTTCTAAGAACTTAAAAAGATGCAAATTATTTGTGTTCATGTAAACTATGCATATAAATTAGTTGAAAGATTTAATTTAAAATGTATTTGAAAAAAATCAGACATTGCTTTACCTATTAAATAACTTGTTCTTATAAAGTTTTGGTATTTTTATGCAGAAAATTAGTCAAATTATTATTATTATCAAAATAATACAAAAAAATAACATTTTAGTAATTTATTTTCATTCTTAAATTACATTTTTATTAAAATAGTTCTAGTTCTTTTGCTCAGAATATACATTTAGTAAAAACTTTTAGAAGTTACAAAGCTGCGAGAAGGAAATAACTTCAGGGAATAGAAATATGAATGTTAAATTTCTAATGGTTGTAAACACTAAAAAAGTGTCATTTAATTAATATGTTTTAAACCAAAGGAAAAATATTTGTAAAATGAAACTCATTTTGAAAAGTTATTCTTATAAATATAAGATTCAAATTCTTTATTTTACTTTTTTTATTGACAGCATTTTACTTTTTTTGTTTTTATTTCTTCTAAATTTCAAAATATAATCATTATTCTTTTCTTTCTATATAATTAATTATTTTGTTTATCAGAAACTGATATATTTGATTGGTTCATTACTAACAAATTTTATCAAATAATAAATACAACAAATAGTTGTGAAATGTCATATAATTTTCTTTGTGCAAAGAATTCCCTTGAAAAAAAAATTATTTATTTTATTTATAAATTTTAAAAATATAAGAAATTCATTTTATAAGCAAGTTTTACATTTTCTTTTTTCTTTGAATAAATTTTTTTAATGGTAGTTCAAGTTCTCTCTAAAAAATTTTATGGATGAATTAATAAAGGAGTGAAAGAAAATATGTAGAATGCAGAGAGAAAATGACTTTCTTTTAAAGAACTTTGTATCTTATTGAATAAAAGAATAACCTCTTTTGTTAAAACTATAAGAATAACTATTTTATATAAGTATGATAAAAAATAAAGTAAGAGGCATTCTAACTTAATTTTATATTTAATAGTATTTTTAGTGTTTACTATTGCAAAACACAATAAAAATTAACACTTTAACAGTAATAATGCTTATGGTGTTGTTTTTTAATTTTCTGTGCATCTTATATATAACACTGAAACACTTATTTTTAGGCTTTGTTTTAGGAAGTTTTATTGTGTTTTAAAGTAAGCCATGTTTTAAAGCATTTTCTTTGCTTTTTACATGATTCTATTTTTCTTTACATCAATGGCAAATTTGATCATAGGCAATGCAGACTTTGAAGTTTCTTTTTAATAAGATTTAATTTCATATTTCAGTATATTTTTAACATGTCAATGATTTATTTTAGGTTGACATTCTTAAAAAAAAATTGTAATAACTATATGAATATATACTTATTAAGAATTAATACTTATTAAGAAATTAAGATCTTTACTAAGATCTAAGAAATTAAGACTTATTTTTTTGTATTACTTTTAATTATATTTTGTGAGAATCTTTTATGAAAATACATTATAGTCTTTGTATAGTCTTACTTTTGATAAATAATATCTAAAATAACTTAATATTTGTTGTCAGTTTTTCTGTAATTGTTATCAGTACTGAAAAATGTATACAAGATTTCAAGGGAATCTTTTTAACTAAAATTGATATGAAATTTGAAATTTCAGTAATACTTCATCTTATTCCAAAGCTTCATTGATATATATAACATATGATACACAATTATATGTAAACATATAGTAAGCGTATAAAATTTTATATGATTACAAATAATCTTTGTCAAATTTCTATATTTGTAAATTGAAAGGTTGGAATAATTTGGCTGCATATTTATTCTTATTCTTTTAAATTTAACTGGTGTGATATAAGGCATTTGACATCAAATTTAAATAAATGGCTTTTTATTTCTGAAAAGCTTTTAAAATCTTGATTTATGGTGAAAAACAAAATCCTGACGATCTCAACATTATTTAAGGATTCTTTTTTATAAGCAACAACTCATAAGATACTCAATTGTTTTTTAATATTATGATACAGCTTTCTTTTTGCAAATGAAACAAATTATAATTTTTAGATTTTCATAAGTATCAAAAAATGGAATTGTAATCATGAAATAATACATTTTTATAAATACATGAATAATCATGTAATTATAAAACAGGGACTGAATGGTTAAATTACTGTTTTATTGTATTCCAGAACATTTTATTTGTATAAAAATATAAATAATACATTTTTAAAATTTATTTTAAAAAAATCAATAAAAGTAAATGGGAAAAGAAATGAATATGGAGTTATAATATATACAACAAAAATCATTGAAATTTTTTAAAATCCAAATATAAAAATCTTTTTATTTTATTTTGTTCGAGACACTGTGTTGAGTTAAATCAAATTTGATGAATCAACCGTGAAAAAAAATTATCTTAGACAAACATTTTACAGAATTTGTTTCTATATTTGAAAGAATACTCAGATTATCTTTTTTTCTTTTAAATCATTGAATAATGAACATTTTTTGAAAAAATTAAATTTAATATGTAATTACATCTATTAATTTCAGATACATATTTCCACTATTGAAATTATCATACATGTGGTATGCAGGTTTTGGCTACATTGTATGTATTGTGGTTGGCTATTCTACAAGTTTAATATGTGGTATGTATGAGCGAGTTTTTTACATTCATTTATATTTATTTTTTATAGGAAATATGAAACATTTTTGTTTCCATTTAATGTATTTGAAATTTGAGCTCAATAATTAAATTTAAAATAAGAATGAAAGTTTGAAATTAATTTAACTCTTGATATATAGATATATATATGTATTCATTTGGTATTTGTGTGTTTTAATACACATATTATTCCATTACATTTTCAAGAACAATTACTACTCCTTTTAAGCTAATGCAGAAATTGGGACTTCTTGTTTATCTGTTATGAAGTTTGATAGCATTTGTATTTTAAAAAAAGGTTATTTTAAATTTGAATCATTGACAGTTCATAAGTTAACATTAGTTCATAGATCATAGTGCATTTAAATACTAACATTTCAAAAATTCACATATTTAAAATTATAAAAAGGTATGCCACTTTTATTATTCAGTTACAGTCAATTGTAGGTCATAACAATTTAATTTATTTTTTTTCAAAATATATTATTTTGATGTACAATAACTTTCAAAGCAAAAGAGTCTTAGTTTCCATTTGACTATTATTCTTATTGATGATTAGCAAAAATATGATGGACAATTTGATTTATTTATAAGTTGTATAAACTGTTCAACTATAAGGCATGTGGATGTTTGTTTGTTTAGTGACTTATTTCATGTAAAATTAATTACTCTTGGTGTATTTGTTATTTAAAATAAACATGTGCAGGTTTTATTATATGATATTAAACTTACCCATTATTTTTAGGAGCTGCATTAATTGTTTTATTTTAGTGATTTGAATTAAATTTTCAACTTGTTGCCTTGAATCTAATGTTTTTTTTATGTCTCTTGTCGACTTTATATACAGGTTTTAATAAATTGTTGATAATCTCAGCAATTTCCCTAAATTTCTGAGATTTCTAAAATTTTTTCAACTTTCTGATTCAGACTATGTGAAAGGCAACTACTGCCATTTTTTTCTGCATGAATATTCCCTTACTGAATTTTTAAAAATTTATCATTTCAATTCAGTGTAACATCCTAAAACTTAAATTTCGAATAATTACCGATCGCCATTATGTTTGATGTATAATTCAAATGGTAGTTTTACTTAAGTAGTTTTAAAATTCATGATGCTGAATTAAATCAGCTTTCTCCTTCCCTCCCCCAGGTACAATGACATCGTTTCTTTTTTATGTTTTATTTTATTTATTTTCTTATATTATACTTATATATAAAACTCTAAGTTATGTGATCTGCATGGGTCTTTCATATTCAGGATTTAATAAATTGTCATCTGCGCTTTTCTTAAATTGCAGTGATTTCTAAAATTTCTTTTACCTTTCTGATTTGGACTTCGTGAAAGTTAACTTTTTCTGCATGAAAATTTTTAAATTATAGTGAACCAAATTTGTCACTTCTGTTTTTTCCCTCCTTTTTTTTTTACTGATAATGTTTATGTAGAAGCTTATATATCTTGTAAAAAAAATTTTCTTTAAAAAAATAATAGCATTTTGCAATCAAATTAATTTCCATACTTAAATTATGTATAGTTTGCAATAACTGTTTTATTGCCATTTCAGGCAAAAGAAGATATGTTAATCCTGTGTTATTGAGTCCTTTTGTACAATCTAAGTCTTCCATAAAAGAGCCAATATCAGAAGTAAGTATTTATTGTTTAAGTATTCATTATTTTGTTTTCTTTGTCATTTCTATTTTTGTAATTTCATATGATGGATTACTTATATCATTGACTTTATATTACACAGTTTTAACAAAGTTTTTTGGTAATTTTTTCTGAGAATTTTAATATTCATTACAATTTTCTTAAATTTTAAATATAAAATGAACCATTTCAAATTAATCTTTTTTCTGTAGCTTAAAAGCTGCCTAATTTTCATTTAAAATTTACTGGTTTCAATTTTTTTTATGTTTAATTTATTGTGTTAGTCACAAAAAGAAAAATATTTCCCCCTCTATTTGACTACAGAATTTTTTTAACATTATGTAGCAAATTATTAATAAATGTGTATTGATACACATAATTTTTAACTTCAATGTAATTTATTTGTTGTCAAATCATAATAAATTAGGAATAATCTTATTTACATTACACCATCACAAAGTTATAGTCTTATTTATAGGGCTCTCTTTTATATATAAATGACGTTTATTTTTACTGCTATTATATTTGCAATATTTTTCAATATTCGTTTAAGAAAAAGGAAAAGAAATTGGGGGGGGGAGGTAATTTGCCAAACCATTTTGAAAAGATTTAGAATTCATTATTTATAATTATTTATTCACTGATAATATTTTAAAAATCAAGAAAGTTGTAAAAAATAATATACTAAACATTTATTGATTGCTATGATGATTATTTAATATTATATCTAATTTTAATGCAATAGTTGAAGGAACAGTTGAAATCTCACTATAATTGATTTCAAATGACTCATATGCTGAATGCTGTAATTTGACAATGTATGTTGCCATCAGATTTACATAATAGCAAAAAAAAAAAAAAAAAAAAGTGAAAACTTGTAAACCAAATCAATAATTTTTTTTTTTAACTCAAAAATACTGAATTTTACATTATGAAATATATTAGTTTTCTTTAATTAATGTTTTATATCTATCTATACATTTGCAGCATGAAAATAAAGTTGTGAAATTTTTATTTTATACAAAAAGAGGATGGCTTGTGGGAAACATTTTTTTTTTTCTGTTTGTTATATATCCAGTTTTGTCCATGCTTTTAAAATAATTTCTGTTTAAAGACAGACACAGTGTACATTCTGAAATAAAGATATTTTCTGTAAGTTGAAAAATTTATCTTTATTTCAAATTTTTTTTCCCATGTGTTCATATCTACTATGGCTACTTTTATGTGAAGAAAGAATGTTTGTTTTCTAAAATCATGGTAGTACAGTCTGTAGGCAGAAAAAAAAATCTTTTGGCACATTATTTATAATATTCACAAATACATATATGTTTGAATTGAGTTTTTATAGAAGATACTTGAACAACAATAAAATTCAGTCATTTCAGCATTTTTTGTAAAAATCTCAGTTGGAAGTAGTTATAAAATGTAAAATAATGTACTTATTTTTTAAATTGATGATAAAAAACTAAACTTTCTGTAAGATAGTGAAAAAATGACACAATTACAATGTGATTATATATTAGATATTCTAGATTTGTCCATTATTATTTGATTAGGATTAAGGTTTTTAATTGCTACTTTTCTCCTTTTCATGATTTGATAGAATTTCCATTTCTTATATCCCCAGTGCTTATACTACTTTTGAACAACATTATTTATTCTCTTGTCATTAGTTAGAAATATTCTATTTATTCAACTTTTTATGTTTTAAAAATCCTTTGGATTTCATTATCTAATTTAATCATACTTTTATATATTTATTATGATTTAGTTTAGATATAAATTAAAATTTTTTAATTTTTTGACTTAATTTTAGTTTAAATGAATATAAAATTTAACTGAAAGACTGGCACATATGGGGCAAAGATTCAAGTATTTGGATTTTGTCTAAATATACAAAAAGTAAAATCAAGTTAGCAATTTCTGTAAAAGTTAATTAATAATCATTTATCCCTTTAATAAAAAAAGCTAATATAGAATTTATAGAAAAATAAGAGATAACATTATAACATTCAGATAACATTATAAAGAAATACTTTAGAAGATGTTTAGAGGGATTCTGTTTTGTGTCCAATTTAAAATATGTAAACATTTTATTCACAAGTTGCTTGTTCTTTTTTAGGTTTTACAGTTGGATGAATGTACTTGATATTATTATTCAATTATTCCATCTTTTACACTTATGTCTATTTTTTACAATTATACCATGCAACATAATATGTTTTGTATCATATAAAATGGACTGGTGTTCCTTATACATCTTTCTTTATTGGTCTTCCTTATCAGTCCATATAGTGATATTGGAGATTATATTTTTGTGTATGGTATTGTGCTTACATAGAACTGTTATTTATTATTTATCTGAAATTTGTTTTTACTAGTTTTATTATTCATTAATGTGTAAAATGTGATGCTCTTTCAACATAGTATTATTTGTTTAGTTTTAAGAAATGCATTTTTTTTTAAGAATTCATTTTCTTTTTAGGCCTTTTCATTTACAAAGTTTTTGAAATATAACATTTGTTGCATTATGTATAAAGTTCCATTAAACACCCATTCTGTATGACATTGCTTTAGTTGTAATGTTTCAGATAGGACAAATATCTCACCAACATCTAATTTCTGAAAAATATTTTTTACTAATTGACAATGATTTAAATTCTTGTTAAAATAATATCAAGAATTAATCACCAATATCAAGAATTAATGTTTGCTTAGTAATCTTTTATTTTCTTGTACATAAAATTTTGAAATTATCAAAGAAACTCAGCATTTTAAACTTCTCATAGTCTTTTTTGGTATTAAGAATGCATATTTAATATAATAAATAGACATTACAATGAATTAGCTGAATGAAATTAGATTGTTAATCCTGCACTAAATTTATAGGTATATAATTTTACTGATTTGTACTTAATTTGCTACAAAAAAAATGTAATTGTGTTTAACAATGGGTTTTTAATGTGAATGTGTAGCTAGCAGATGTTGTGGCAGGTAATTATTTATTTTTTAAAAGGTTGCTCATTTATTTATTATTTGTAATATATTTTTTTTAGTAGAATAAAGCCTACCAATGTTGTTTAGAGAATCTCAGGTGATAAATTTTCTTTCATATTTAAGATTTAGAGTTTATAGTTTATTGCTTTTTTCAAAAATCGTAATAATTTAAAAGCATTAAATTTCTTTATTGTATTTTTGATAGAAAATAATATTTATATTATGAAAAGTTTATTTTTATAACTACTTGTGTGTTATCTATTTATTCTTTTACATATAAAATATATTATACAAATGCTTGTAATGCATATAAGAAATTTTATTTTTGAGTGAAATAATTTCTTTTAAAGTTTTATTTATTGTTTTTGCAACATTTTATTGATCTGTTTTTGTTTGATGCCTTTTCATTGAAATTTTACTGAAGTGTGATCCAAGTGTTAATCTCTTCAAGCTGTTTGATGAAAGCATTGTTAAAATGTATCATCTAATTATTGTTATTTTTTTACTATTGTTAAATTATTTACATTATTGAAAATTGTGCAATATATGTTTTTACAAATTTAAAATGTTTTAATTGAGAAAAATTTGTTAAATTTGTAAATTTTTTTATAAGGATATAAAATTTCTAGTCATCTGAAGAATTTTTAACTGTTTTCTGTAAAGATAAATAAAAAACAGAGAATTCTGCATTAGTAAAATAAAATTATACAGATTATATATATATTGAAAATTTAGTTCACAAGGTTTAGAAAAATATGTAAATATTAACATTTGTTGTATGGCATTTTTATAATATAAAAATAGTTGCACATTTCATTTCAGTATGGAAAATTTGAATTACCTTTTAAGAGTTATTGCCATATATATGACATATGTATATAATTTTCCCTTGTTGTAATTCCTCTATGAGTTTAAAAATACTAATCTGTAGGATAAAATTTTAGAAGAGAGAGTTAAGTTTTTAGTTTGCTCAACATTGCTACTTGAAATGAATAAAATGTTGTCAAGTGTAAAAAAGTTTAGAATGCTATTAAATTCTTGGGGAATAATTTTTAATAAAATACTAGTTGGATTGAAACAATTTAACATTTATTTCCTTGTGCAGCTATTGTTAAAGTATGGATGCTGAAGTTGGATGAATTTCAGTTATAATAACCCTTTTTCTTAAGATTTTATATTTAAAAATTTCAAAATTAAATTAAATATTTCATCACTTTTTCATATTTTAATAACTAGTCCTAAATGTTTTTTATTTTGTAAATAAAGGCGGAGGCTAACAGGAAAAAAAAAAAAATTATGTTTTTATCTCATACCATAAAACCTAAACAGAAAAATTGACAAAAGGAGCAATGCACTTTAACACCTCAAGTATGGGCTGCAATTGCTACCTGTTGAGAAAATGGGGTAAGCAAGTGCATACTTAAAAGTTAACATATCGAGGTTATTATAATTTTTTTTGGGGGGGATGGGAATTAGAGTTTAAATAATTTCAAATTATGATAAATATGTTTAAATTTTAATGAATATGAAATTTTTTCCCCTTGAACTGCTTTATGCTTTAAAAATTTATTTGGAACAAATTGGTCACATTTTTGTGATATGTAAAGCAGTATTTTTCAAAATTTATATTAACACTCTATTAGGAAGTTAAATATTTTATCTAATTTTTATAAAATCATGATTCTCATATCATTTTTGAAATTTGTGTATAGTATTAATTGATTTTGTATTATTTATTGTATGCAATATTGTAAATTTGGATAGTATAGTCTAGAATTTATGCTGTTAATGTATCAAGAACTATTAAATAATATATCTTGTACTTCTAGTTAAACTTCTGTATTAAAACCTTGATTTTCACGTAACTATCTAAATTTATGTATAATATTGTTGATTTTACTGATTTTATCCAATAGTTAATATTTTGTGGGATTTTTCAGCCTTTGAGTCTCAGTATTGTAATATCGTGAAATGCATACGTGTTTTTGAAATTGTAGTTCTTCAGTTAATGAATCAAAATTTTATACTAAAATATTTTAGTTGCCAATGGGGTATATAGTTCATTATATCATTTCCCCCCTCTTAAATAGACCACTTTTGTTGATAAATTATGATTTCCAGAATAATATTGTTAATCCATATAGGTGATTATTTTTTATCAATTATGGTTGAAATAATATTAAATATGAATAATTTAATGATGCCAGCATCACTTGTATATAATAGATTACTAATAACACAGTTTGGAATAAGCATATTAATTTAAAATTTGAAAACTATTTCATAATGCTTAGAGCATCTTCTTCATGGAATGTGAGTATTATTTTAAGTTTCAGTTGAATATTTTAGACAAAAATTCATCTGTATTGGACTCATAATTTAAATCTAATAGAATGATGCAGAGGCATTACTGATCAAATTAAAACCCTCTTACCATAACAGCGGTTTTCAAAAGAAGTAGAAATGCACAATTTCTTTTATGTGCCCTCTTTCACTTTACATTTTATTGAAAAGATATAATAAGTATGTCTTTGGTTTTTGCATATTTTTTTCTTCTTCTGATGAACTAGATTTGCCCATATTTATATCAGTGAAAGAATTTGTTCTAGTGAAACCTCTTCTATAGTATTGCACATAAATATATTTACCATAGAAGAGAAATTATTTCTTAAGTTAAAGTGCATTTTAGGAATAAGTACTTTTTTTAGATTTTGTTACTGTTATGTTTATAGACATTAGGCATTTATTTTAATCTTAATTTTTTTAAAAGATACTTTATTACTCATTGTATGAGATTTGCTCTTTAACTGCAGAAACTAAACAAAATTTATCTTCTATAAATGTTTACAAGAGTGCATTGTTTAAAAAATATGTAAAAAATTAAATTGGATACATAATTTAAAAATTTGATTTATCTTTTATTAATGCATATTTGTAAACATCTAAAGTAAAAATGTTGTGCTTAATTTTGGTATTTTAATGAGTATCTTCCATTTTTTGTAAACATTTTGAAATTCTGTTCAATGATGATTTATAGTAGAACTGTTCTCATATTGCTTGAAATATTCTCAATTTTTCATTTTCCGGAAGATACTACATCTTAAAAATAAAAAATTAAATTCGAATCATAAAGTTTTGTATTAAATATTATTTACATATTAGATCTAGTTATTTTCTCTGAAGAATGATTAATTTAAGCATAAATACATGTAAAAACTCTTTTTGCTTAACATTTCAGAATGTTATTTGTAAAGATACTTTTTGATTTTTATATGATGAAACATCAAATCAAGAAAGTTAGGGAAAAAACATTGCGTTAAAACTTAATCTTTTGCAATTTTTGCCATTTATGTATTATCTTTTTATTTTTTGTTTTAATCATGTGTTTAAAACATCTAGTCAGAACTTGATTTAGATATTTAAAAACCATATATTTATTTTATGGAATTTTTTATTTATATATCAGAACACATGATAATATTATCACCATTTAAATATCAAAAGTAGTCCTTTTATAAGCAATAAATCAGTTTTCAACATTTTCATTTATTTCAAAGGAAAGAAATGTATTTTTCTTATCAATTGAGTTCTGTAAATGTTTGTCTTTCCTAGAAGAAACAGCTTTATGCATGAAGTATATATTTGTATATATAGTGAGTTGTGTGATAAGTGTTTATTGCATTCTTATTATATAAAATAGCAAATGTTTTGTATCTTGAGTGCATAAAATATGTATTTAAAGAACAAATATATTTTTAAGGGATAATAATACCATTTATTTGTAGTTGGAAACAAATTTCATATTTTGTTTCCATATTACATGAAATAATGTGTTCATGAATATAAAGAATAGAATGATGATGTTTGTAATTATCATAGAATTTAGATAATTTATAACTGAACATTTATTAATTATCATGAAGTTAATTTATATTAAGTTAATATTGGATTTTCTTTCATTTGAAATGTAAAGAATTTTTTAAAAAAACTTTTAACTTAAATGAGTTCTCAAATTAAAATATAACTTTGAAAGTCATCATTATTTTTATCAATGAGATTATCTCATTAATTTGTGTTCTTATGTGAGAACTATCTTTTTTAGAAAATTTTCTTGTAAATTGATTTGCTTCATGTTTGTGAAGAGGGAAATTTGTAATTTTTCCACTCATTTCCTTGATGTGGGAATTTTGCAATTTCTTTTAATCTGTTTATATGTGTACTTATGATCACAGCATTCTATTTTGATATTTCCAGATCTTAATTATCAGAAATTTTACTTAAATTTGAATAATGAATGTCACTGAAAAAAAAAATCCAAAATTCATTAATGTTTTTAATTATGAATTAAAATTGAAATCTATTCTTTAGTACATTAATACAACTATGTTTTAAAACTCTTATTAAATTAGTCCTTTGTGAAATGTATTATAAATCGTTTTCTATTTTTGATTTAGATCAATATATATAAATTTTACTAAGAACTATGTATAGTTTATATATGCAGTGATGTGCGATAAATATTTATTGCATAAATATGATATATGCGAAAATTAAAAGTTGTCACAAGTGTTTTGTAAGAGTGTTTAAATGGCAGTATTGTAACAAGCATGTTTTTAATAATTAGTGGTAGAGATCTCAGATGGATACAAATTGTATGATAGAAACAAATATTTATTAAATATGATGTGATATTAGAATGTATATAAATAGATTTATATTAGATATCATATGATCAAAACAAATATCAGATATGCTATATCTTCATGTACATGATTCTGAAAATTTTATATATTTTAAAAACATTAGGCAAAGAATTCAATACTTATGATTATTAAAAGAAGCATTTATTAAAGTAAATATACATTATATGGAAATATATAAAATTAAAATCTGTTTGAGATTATGATAATTGTATTATAATCAGTTATTTTATTTGAATTAAGTGATAATAAAAAAATAATCACTCATTTTATTTGAAATTATGAATAACCTAGCATTTATAATATATCAAGTTTATCCTAATTATAAATTGTAATACTGATATCAACTGATATTTATTATTTCTCTTTGTACTTAATGATGAAAGTTACCTCATTTTCTAATGTAATTCAGTGTAATTTTAAAATCATCAAAGCTTATTTATTCATGTCTGTTAAGTTAAAGTTTGTTTTTATTATTCACTACCTTGTTTCATTTTCCCTCATATACAAATCATTCATTTTTTAATGAATGTAACTTGTACAGAGATTGCATTCTTAAGCAAATCCATATTCTAGATGCATATTGGATGAATTCATAAATAATTTATACTTTTTAAAATTATATCTTATTTTATAATATTTTTGCTTTTGCACTGATCAACATGCATTTAATAGGTATGCAGGTCTAATTTTAATTTTAAAAATTACTTTGACTAAATTTAACAAAATTTCAAAATAATGAATTTTTGTGTATAAGAAAAAGTAACTTTTTTATTTTGTTTATTTCATTTTTTGATAAAATGGTTACAAATACTAAGTCATATTTAAACTAATTTATTTTTGTTTCAAATTAAAAATTCCCCCAGCAACATTTCTTCGGCTAGATTCAAGAATATAGTATTGGACTGTTGCCAAATAGATGACTCTTTTACCATTCATTATGAGAAAAATTAAGGTTATTGATTTAAAAAAACTGAAGATTGGCGAATGTTTGGCGGCGGCACTGTACTCTAAAATCTAGTCTGTTTGTTACTCTATTGGAAGGTCAGCCAATTTAAATCATCTTTTATCTAACATCATAGTAAAAAAATTAATAAAATCTCATTTTGCTGTAATACTATAGTATTTTTCTTGTATGTATATACATATTGATTGTTTTCATTATTATTATAAATGTGTGAAAATTGTTTATTATTCTGTCAATAGTACTTATATTTATTGAATGATTATAATATGATACAAAGATTGTTTTTATTGAGAGAATTTTTAGTTTACAGAATGTCTACTAAAATTGCAATTTATGCTTTATGGAAATCAAGTAAACTTTTAAAATAATGATAATTTTTCCTCTATTGAACTATGAAAGTTTAAAAATGTTACATTAAAGAAGATAGACACATTCATGAAATCACCATTAATAACTTCAAAGAAATAAATAGTTATTTTGTGGGAAAAAAGAATTTTTATTCATTAAATGTTATTTTTCCTGTATATCGATAACAAAAATTACTATTTTTAAGTATTTGTATAAAAAATTATTTTTGCTTTATATTTTGCAACATGTCATATCTTTGCCAATAATAATTGTTGTTTTTAAACTTGAAGAGCAATTATACATCTTTGAGCGTTTTTAATATTAGGAATCAATATTCACACTTGAATTTTTTTTAATTTTTTTTTTATTGCATTAGGTTGTAAAAGTATGCCAGATGTTAGATTAAAAGCTTCAGGATGCCTTAACAAAAACGAATTTTGTCATCAGAAATTTTTTATTGATTTTAATTTCTATATAAGTAACTTAAGTAGATATTATGACAAGCTAAAAAAAAAATCAGTTATTTATGGACCATTTTCCTGAGAATTGATATATCTCGTCTAAAAAAATGTAAATTTTAAAATTAGAAATAACTTAAAGCAAAATTTTTAAAAAATATGAATTATAATATAATATAATGTTAAACGTTTTTAAAGTTTGCTAAGTTTGATAATTTGTAAATATCAAACAAACAAAATGAGAGTGAGTTTTAAAATATTATTAAATATTAAAAAAAATAATCCTAAACTATATTTCTAAAATTTAAAAGGTATTTGATTTTAATTTGAATTGGCTCGATAGACCTCATAAATCAAATGAAAAAACAAAATTGGATTATCCGAAAATAAAAATTGAAGCATCAGTAGTTCCAATGTTGCAAGACCTGTATACAGCTGGATACTTTTCTTTGGTAATTTAGCTTTGTATGTACTCAGTGGCTTTGTTGAAGAAATTTTATCGACTAGAAAGTAAAGCAGCTTTTAGTGGCATTTCAGTTGAAGTGGGCTGTAAACAGACCGATTAAAATATATATATATATATTTGCCAAATAAATAAAATTTATGAAGCATATGAATTCCATGAATTATAAGATAATATTAGCGCCTTATCAAGTATACTTAGTAATGTTCCTACATGTTTATATCGTTCACCTCTAGTATTTATAAAAATTGTGTGATAACTTAATATTTTATATGAAAGTAGATACCCCTCCACTTCGTATACATTACTTGCTGTTATGAACTGTGTGTATAAAGTAGGGATTACTAGACAGTTTAAAAAAAAGTGGATTTAAAATTTTGTTGTTAAAATTAGAAAAAGTATTAAAAAATTTAATATCTCGAAATGATACGAATTGAAACTGAAAATTTCTTTTGCAAATTTAGTATTTCTTTGCTATCGTGGTTTCTGTGTATAATTTCTGCGACGTGAAGATTAATGTGCGAGAATTAAAATTTGATGGACATTCTGTCGCTAATTCGCGTTCTTATGAACATTATTCTGAATTCTATTATTTATTATGTGCCTGCGTAGTGTTGTTTTGATAAGCAGCCAATTGCATCAATAGGAATATACAGGCATCAAAATAAATAATTGTATATACTTCAAGTTAACAATGGATCATTGAGTTTATAAAATGGGCGCTTGAAAAATAGTGGAGATCCTTATATAATTAAATTTAACTAATACCATATTAAAAAAAAATTATACAGTGGCTCCCAAAAGTGTTCGTACACTAAAGAAATTTGCAGAAATTGTGTTCTATACTTCTTAATAAAGCAATTTATTAGTTGGTTTTTTTTTTTTAATTTGCATCTTTAAATAGTTCTTAATAAAACTGAACAAATATTTTTATAAAAAAATCAATTAGTATTGTTCTAAAAAATAAATAAATAAAAAATGTCACAAAATTAGAACACAAAAGTCTTCGTACATCCAAACATTATTTATTTAAATTCATCATAAAAATATGTTTTGCGGCTTATTTTTCTTCTAATTGAAAAATACACTAAAATCGTTTGATGTCAGTACTTAATATCACAATCATTTATTCTATTTACTTTATTCTTAGATATGATGTGCATTCGTAAAGAAACGAGTTTAGACGTACGAAAATTAATTATATTTCATTTTAAAGCTGGAAAATCAATTAGAGGCATTGCAACTATAACTAATCTACCTCATTCAACGGTGCAAAGCATAATAAAACGTTACAGAGAGGGAAAAAGGATTGCAAACAAGCCTCGTAATGGTCGCCCTCAAATTCTGTCAGCTAGAAGTCAAAGAAATATTGTGATTAAATTTCTAAAAAATCCACGTCTGAGTGCAATAAAGTTTACTTCACAATATAATAAATCAAATGGAACTTCTATTTCCTGTGAAACTATTCGTAGAATTCTTCGGAATGCTGGTATACATGGCCGCTCTGCACGAAGAAATTTCTTTGTAAGTCAGAACAGAATTGCTAGGCTTAAATTTGCCAAATCTATGATGAACCAGCCAGAGAGCTATTGGAATCGTGTCTTATTTGCAGATGAAAGTAAGTTTAACATCTTTGGGTTGGATGGGAGAATCATTGTATGGAGAAAAAAAACGAACTTAATCCCAAGAATTTAGTTGGAACAGTAAAACATGGCGGTGGAGGTGTCATGGTTTGGGGTGTATGTCAACGGCTGGAGTAGGCAATTTAGTATTCATTGATGGTATAATGGATCATAGAGTTTATATAAATATTCTCAATAATAATTTAAAAGTGTCAGCACAAAAATTGGGCATTTTAAACAACTTTGTGTATTACCAAGACAACGATCCTAAGAACACGGCCATGAATGTTCGTCTTTTTTGCTTCTATCATTGCTCTCAAACTCTTAAAACACCAGCTCAATCACCGGATATAAACCCTATAGAACATATTTGTAAAGAATTAGAGGTACGAATAAGAAGTCACGACATTAAATCGAAAATTCAACTGAAAGCTGTAATGATCGAAGAATGGAACAAGATCGGTGTAGAAGTAACCGACCGTTTAGTTAAATCTATGCCCAAACGCTTAAAAGCTGTTATAAAGAATAAAGGATATCCTACTAAATACTAAACATTTATAAAAATTTAGAAAATTTCATATTTAGTGATGTTTTTTTCAAGTGTATGATCACTTTTGTGTCCTATTTTTGTGCAATTTTATTTATTGCCATTTTTAAAAAAATAATTTGCATCGTAATTAAAATTTATTCTTCACTGCTTTATTAAGAACTGTAAAAATATGCTATGAAAAAATTTTCAAGTAAAAATAAGAATATATAATGGTAAATAATGAGGTTTTTAATTGATTCTTGTTGGTGTACGAACACTTTTAGGAGCCACTGTATAAGAGTAGTAGTTTTGGTTAAAATGCTATATCTTAGAAAGGCAATATAAAATACAGAATCAGCAAAAATGATTACTTTTTGATGATTATTTTGATTGGAAATAAAATGATGACAAATTTAAATTTGAGTGCCCTCAATTTATTAATGAATTTCACTTTGTGTTGGATTTTGGAAATTTTGAATGTGCAAAATATTGTAATCTTTTTTATACACAAACGAAGTGCCCACCGAAATATCAGTGCATAATTACGACAAATTTGTTTTTTGCCCGTTTCAATTTTTTTCCCCTTTGTTATAATTAATTTATCACAATGTTAAACTTGTTTAACTTTTATATTTTTCATTTATAGTTATTAATTTGTTTTGCAGATTTGAGGTTATTTTATTGTTTAAATTATGCAATCTTACTACAGCTTTATTGTTTTATTAAAACATACAGTTTTATGAAATTTCATGTTGTATTTTATCGACAAATTTTATAGTAATAAATTTGTTTGAGCTGTCTTATTTTATTTCGAATTTTCATTTATTAATATTACTTAATAGCAAAATATTTTTAATTGAAATTTTGAAAAAAAATTATCAAAGCGAATATTTAATTTTGTCATTTATTTTTAAGTAGACATGGAGTAACATATATTTAAAAATGCTCAAGTTCAAAAATCGGTTTTTACATACAATCAAATTAACTATTGTATTACCTACCTATGAAGAGCATAAATAATGAATTGTGTATAACCAAATCAAGGGTAGGTTGTTTTTGTTAAAAGAGAATGCACAATCACATTTTGTCTGGTTTTGAATGAGATCAAATAAAGAATAATGTATTACTCTGTCCTGAGAAATCTACCTAGTAATAAATAAATTCAGGTGAAATGCCTTTAAAAAGTCTCTTTTTATCTACATCAATTTAATAAATTTTTACATTCTGATTCCATAAAATAAAACAAGCGCTTACTTTAAAAGACGCCAACAGCTCTTCAACAAATGCAGTTACTTGTATTTCTTAGCCGGTGACTTTTTCTTCTACTGTTCCATCGGACTGGGACTGGCTGTCCATTGAGCAAGTATTAGTGAAAAGACAGTTCTGAGTGGCAACGAAAGCTGCCGATTCATTTTCATCCGTCGCATTGTCGTGGGTGGGGGAATTCAAGAATGCGCCGGCAGCGTCCAGTGCCAGTTGCACGACGTCTGTCGAAGTGTCATCTGTACTCCATTCAGAAGGCATTGCAAAGATGCCCAGAGCAGAGAGATCGTCGATTCTGAGTTGAGATGTGTTGACTGGGTTTCCAAGTTCTGATTGATCTGTAAAGATAGCAATTTATTAATTGCTTTTATTTAATTAGATTTTGTACACACTTCTTGATGCATTGACATTCTTATGTTTTGAACAGAGGTATGTTCTCTATGACAATTCAATATATTAATAATTTCATAATCTATTGGATTTATAAATATGACACCTTCCTTTTTTTTCCAAGTTAAAAAAAAAAAAGACGCTTAGCGTAAAAATTAGAGATAGATTTATTCAAAGTCTTTCTGCTTAGACGCTAAAACGTTTATTGTTCTTACAAGTAACAGATAAATTTCGCGAAATCGATTATTTGAGGACAATCCAATTATCAAGTCAATTTTTGACAACTACGAGCAATGGGAATTGAATCTCTCTCCAGAAAGGACACTTTTTGGAGAGCGAAAAAAATATTAATCGGAAGGAGCAACATCTATTGAATATGGCGAATAAATCACTGGGATATGTTGAAAGGATTCTAAAATTTCTTTCACTGATGTGGCAATATATAGCCAAATATTGTCACGTTGGAAAACTTTAGTATGTCTTTCGCGCTATTCTGAACATTTTCCATCAATGGTTTTTTTTAAAAAAAATCTATTAATTAACCATTGCTTGTATCGTTCATAATTCCTGTTTCATCAAATAATTCTTTCAAATTTACATTTTAGATTTTATTTTGCTCTTTGTCATGTGTATTCAAATCATCATTTTTAAATCATCGTAACCACTCTTTGCAAACCGCATTCCATGGGACATGCATCACAAATGCTCAAGAGCAACCGAAGTATCTTTGTATATACATATATATATTGTATATATATGTATATAATATATTAAACAGAGGTCACTCATTGATTTACTGATTTTTAAAGATTGTTGCCAAACCTTTCAAATAAAACTTAACTCATTTATTTGAAGGCAAGCAGTATTACTAATATTAGCTATTAAAAATAGGCGAAGTCATATTTGTACATGCAATAATTATCGCCAAGTCAATTGACTGTAATTTAATTTTGTTTCTGTGCATGTGGCGCCATCTGAAAGCGAATCTAAGATAAAAATTGTTATCAAGCTTCCTCAGTATTAATAATAATGAGCTGTGAAAGAACCTTATTGACTAAGAAGTGGAAAACAACGAGATTATAAAAAATCATTTTAAACTCGCCTTTATTTATGCAATATAAGCGAAAAATAATTTTCTTTGTCAAAAATACAAAAGTTAAAACAAGAGGGTAAGACGCTGAAAATGAAAAGAAATTGAAATGAAATTATGGTACAAGAAATTTCCTAAATATTCATTAAAAATTTAGAAGTTTTAATTCGCCGACAGTATTGTTTTTAGACTTCGCGCCTTTATGATTTGTCTCTGAACTTGTAATATTTTTGTTAAAAAATTATTTTCTACTTTTCTTGAATATAATTTTTTTTTTATCTCTGTCATTAATAAAAATGTATTTTTAAAGTTTTTTTTATTTCTGCTGCTAAGATTCGCTTGCCTAGTTAAAATCTTTAAATTTGCATGTATAAAAGAGTACACAGTTATGCACAGAGCTACAATGAATATTTATGATATAACGAAAAGACTAAAGATTAATGTTTTCTAATGCTTTATCTAAACATTACATATTTGTTTGATTTCAAAAATTTCAAGTTTTACAAACGTTATCATCAATATTACAAAGAAAGGAAAAAAAGTATCAAATGTTGATAATTTGATTTGAGGTTGTTCAGCTTGTTTAAATTAAGGGAAATATAATTTTCCGATATTCTAAAATTTCTTGCCAAACAAGAAAGATTGATTTTGTTGTTAAATAAATGGACAAAAAGAAGAAAAGAAAAGGTGTATATGAAATAATGATCTACTATATAATGTACAAATAACAAATCTCTCACAACATTGTTCATGATACGATAAATGTCAGTGAAATCAAAATCACAGTAACATAAAATAAAGCTATAAAAACAAAAAAAGGAAACATTATTTTTGGCACGTTTATTCTTCATCAAATCTTCTTAATTTCAATGAAAACCATAAAATAAATTTATGAAAAGAAGAAATATTAATTCTACAAGAACAAATATTAATTATTTTTTAAGAAATATAAATTTCACACGTTTATTTTTCTTTCTGACAATAATATAGTTTGGTAGGCTACAGACGATAAAAATTTAAACAAATAACTACAGACAAAGTTGCGTATAAAAAAAGAGAATAAATTTAATATGTTTGCTGCGAACGATATTATTCATTTAATATAAAAAATAAATTTTATGATATTTGATTTCTCTAATTTAAATCTTTGTTATAACAGAGAAGAGAAACTTCTCTCTCTCAGATTCGTTATTTCTGCACGCGGATGAGTGAAAAATCTTTGAACATATCAGAAATAATAAAAAACAATTATAAAAAAAAAAGGTAACTTGACATCCTTGGAGAGAAATATTCGGATTATAATCCCAAAACATTTGATTGAGATAAATAATTTTTTTTTTTTTTTTTGAGAAAAGTCTAATATTTAAAATTGTCCCAAAATTTAATAAATTACGTCAAAGGTATAAAAACTTTTAAAAACAATAAATGTTTGTTCTTTTTATATGATGCATTTATCTTTTTCCTGCAATTATTATAAAAGATACTAAAGAGTAAAAAATAAGGCAAAAAATTTGTTGAAAATAAAACAAAATATTAAATAAAAATTTTCTACATTAAACTTTGAAATTTGAGCTTGATTGTGCATCATTAGGTCATCATTAAAATACTTATTTGCCAAATTTATTAACTGTAAGTGCGATAGATTTATCTGGACATCGCAGTCATAAACAATTGTGCTTTTTTTTTATAAGTATAAATTATGCGTATTTAAATATGCTAAGATGTTTTAAATGTGAATACAATCATTGCGAAGTCTTACAACTTTACGTTCCTGCGATTGTAGTGGAATATTTTTGAAGTGGATATTATAAGACCAAGAAGAAGAAAAAATTAAAAGCCATTTATGCAACCTTCTTTAATAATATTATATATATATATATATATATATATATATATATATATATATATATATATATATATATATATATATATATATATATATATATATATGTAAAGAAGACAAAATATTTAATCAAAATTAAATGAAGCAAACAAAATAAAGAGAACCTTTTCCGATTTTCAGTAGATCTATACAAAGTATCTTTTCTAAGTGCAGCCCATTGACTCATTTCTATACGTTCAATACGTTATCTTTAAACTTCCAATTGAGAAAGTGTTCTAAATGATGTAAAGAATTATATATTATGTTAAAATGTGGATATTTAATAAAGCCCCCTAAGGGAAAGTAAAACCGTTTAAAAAAGTACAAGTTACAAACGAATTTAGTTTTCTTATATCATAAAGTTTACAACCAAATTTTGGAATTTCTGATTTTTAGCTTTTTTAGATATTGCAACATTATTTTAAACTGCTCAATTTATATTTGTTTATTATCAATTGCTTGAAAATGATATTAATTTTAGATAATAAATCAAGTATAAAAACACATTCGGAATATTTGTATCTCTTTTTGCTTAGCAATTGTAGAAGAAAATTATTCTAAAAATCTCCAAAAAGAACTCTCACCTGACTGTTCTCCGAATTCTCTTTGGTAGTCTGCCATCTCTTGCTCCCTCCTGGAGTAAGCTCGGATCATGTCTTCCTCGCTCATTTCTCCCTTGCCACGACTCAGTTTTTCCTGTTTCCTCCATTTGGCCCGGCGATTTTGGAACCAAACCTAAAGGGACATCAAATGTCAAACCATTCCTCTTTTACTTTCTCGTATACGTAGTATAGAGAAAGTATGGTTATCATAAAAAAAAAAAAAAAAAAAGTCAATTATAGAATAATAGTATCGTAAAGTACAGTAACAGTCAAAAAATTGGAACTCGAAATTTTGGCGAATCTTAGTGGTTTAGACTTCCTTGAGTTAGCAAAACACATTTTTCGAAAATGTTCTGTCTGTGTGAGAAAAATAACTCAAAAAACGCTTTGAACTAGGCGGTTGAAAGTTGGTATACGATCTTTACACCAAATTTTTAGATTTCTATCGAATTTTGAACAAAATAAATTCAGAGATAGTCTGTCTGTCCACCTTTTCGATTATAAATTAATACAATAACTGCAAAACAGAGTTATCAACAGAGAGCTAGATAAATAAAATTCGGTACATAAATTTAACAACTAGAATGTAGACGCCTGCCTACTTTGAGTCAAATCTAACTACTGGTTGATTGTCTGTCAGTTTGTATTTCCAGAAATAAGTAGACTCGAATTCGAAAAGCATTGACTTAAATATATGAAATTTGGTATGGGATTTTGTGACTGCAAGTGTAGTTTTGGGTCAATTTTTTTTTTCAAATCGTTTGGAAAAAAAATTGTATAAAAGACAAATTCGATTTACGGGTACTATTGTAGGGAATTGGTATGAGTGAGGATAGGACCTGGGACCTTGTGGTTCGCAGCCCAGTAACATGACCACAGTGCAAAAGCAGTTGCTTTGGTAGCGTAGCTCTTAACTGGCTTATAAGCTTTCACCACCGACTCTCCCTCCAGTGAGTCGGAGGTGAGACAAACGATATGGCTGTTGAGTGGTGATGTATTATTTATTAGCTGTTGAGTCTAATGTGACTGTACCCATTTGAGTAGCGCCAAGCGTTATGGCGAGCGTGTGTGGGTGAGTGGTTGCTGATGCTGTTGCGCAAAGTGAGTCTGACGACTTTGGGTTGCTGCGTCAAGTGAATCTGAAGACTTTGGGTTGCTATGGGTAGATGGCGCCACAACAGCTGTACGCAGGTTGAAGGTTCATCGTCCGAGGTCACACCAATGTAGGGTATTGGTGTGAGCGAGGATAGAACCTGGGACCTTGAGTTTGCAGCCCAGTAACATGACCACAATACAAAAGCAATTGCTCTGGTAGCGTAGCTGTTAACTGGCTTATAAGCTTTCACCACACTATTAACGGCATGCTAGGGATTAAGCGCCAAATAATTCGCCAAGGCTGACACGATAGATTTAGTAAGAATGCTAAATTCACTCCAAAGGTTAATATTTCTTAACTATTGTATGCCATACCATGTAAGGCGTTCCCTGGCAAGACAAGTGTATTAGAAAGTATACGTGAAAGATTTGGAGAAATCACTCCTGCTGGATTTATTACAAATCACTGCAAATTGACTCAATAGGAGAACTCTTCAATCAAATGTTTTAGAATTCGGTAGCCAATCACTCTTTTATCCTCACTTGAAGAATTTTGAATATCGCGTATTTCACTTACCGGAAATTGTAAATAATAATAATTATTATTACAATGAGAAAAAGTGCATTGTCTAGTTAAACAACTGTGTTACAGTTTTACTCTGTCAACTAATAATATTCATGTCGAGGCATGCCTAAAGCTTTCATAATGTAAACCTTGACACTAGAAAAAATTGGCACCAAAATATGGTTGAAATAATTGATAAAATCTCAGTAAATTTATTCAGTAATTAAAATTTTAAAATAGTTTGCAACATGGTGGCTATGTTGTACATTTCGTATGTAAGATACTGCGTTTCAGTTTCCCGTATAGGAAGTATACATAGAGGAAGAACTATAACTTTTTCCCAAGTTTCAGACCTCCTTCAGTTCGAAAAGCACATTTTTGGATAATGACTTTGTGTCTGTCTGTCTGACGAAGATAACTCAAAAATGCTTTGAGTTATACACATTTTTGGGATTATTTCTATCTTTTTTTCTGTTAACAGACCTGTGGTCTTTCTCTGTTACACTTAATAAATGCATGGTCCTTGCAAAAAATTTGTAGATTTTATCAAATTTTGTGTGATATCCAATAAGAGGAAATCTGTCTGTGCAGATGCCTAATTACAAGAAAACACAATAAATACAAAAGTTATTGATCTATATAGATAAAATTTGGTACAAGATTTGGCATCTAAATTGTAAATCCATATCAGATTTAAAATCAAATCCGTTCAGGATCCCACTCCTGCTATACGTTCAGGGAATATAAAGAAAAATAGAAGGAGAACAGAAAAGGTGCAGATTAAGCATATCAGAAAGTTGAGTGGAGAATATTTTAGCTGGTATCTTATCAGAAATATGCCAATATTTCAGTGAGTATAAGCCTATTACAATGTTCCAGTGTCTAATCTTAACTTCAAGTCTAATACGTATTCCTTTTTTTATTTGAAATTAATTTTTCAATTCGAATTAATAATTACTAATATAAGTAAAAGGACAATTCAAAACTATACACGGATTTTGAATAGATATTTCTTATCGAGTGTAATCCCAGAATTTATATTCAGATACGGTTACAGTTAGAAAACAAAAATTTTACCTGAACTCTTGCTTCTGTAAGTCCAATCTGCGACGCTAGTTCTTCTCTGGAAAATACATCCGGATAATGACTGATATGGAAGGACCTTTCGAGTTCTTCCAATTGGGAAGATGTGAACGTCGTCCGGTAGCGTCTCTGCTTTCTTCTGCCTGAACATCTACCATCGCCGACCCTAAAAATTTTTTCAAACAAGAATTACTTTTTTGATAATTTTGGATAATAAACATAGAAAAAGATAACTTTTTTATTCTTAGAAAACAGCTAAAGACATGCAGACGATTTTTTTTTTTTGAGAAATACGAATAAAAACTCTTTCCAAAAAACTTGTTTTTTTCTTTACAAAAATGCAAATTTTGTTCTAAAAATATCGAGATAAAACCGTAATTCAAATAATTTGCATTAACTTTCACAAAAATTAAGATTTCAAGAAAATATTCCGTTGTCGTTAAATGTGTACAAAAGTTTACAAAACATGAAATCTGCTATCTCAAATTTCAAGTTATTATGTGAGAACATTATACCTTTTTTTTTGGTCACGTGCTATCAATCCGATAGAAATCCGATTGAAACACATAAATTCATTGAATTACTTTACTGCAGAGTAAAAAGTGTTATAGATTATGAAATAAAAGCTAGTGTGAAAATCCTACAACTGAGTTAATGGTAGGTAAAAATACGCAATTGAATATTTTGATGAATGACGTCACAGTATTTTAAAAGATTTCAGATAGTGTATCAAATTAAAAGAAAAATATTATTAAAATTGAGTGAAAAATATACTTATATAAAACTGATGTCATTAAAAACGGAATTTTTTTGAGTTTTAACATAGTACAAAAACTATTTGTTGGAAGGTAACTGTTTTTGGAAGATATGAATATTAATTTCTGTAGGGATGTCGTAACAATTACAACTAGAGCTAAGATTAATGCAGAATCGCCAAAGTTGAAATATTTGGAGCGGTTTCTCGCCAAATATAATCGTAATATTTTCTTATTGCAACCTCTAAAAGTCTTTCGTCATCCTTTTTGGTATCCATCTAGGATGTCAATCTTTACGCGAGTTTTTGGATATTGGCACAAGTTTGACGTGTTGTCCAGACAGGAGAATCGGTTACATGGCAGCCATTCATGCCAAATTGTAACTTTTTGTCGACTGTAAGTCGCCAAATGTGACAACCTTCTTCATCAGTTTCTAATAATCCTAAAAGCGAAATATTCATGCCTTAAAAACGATAAATGGCCAATTTTCTGCCCGTGCGTTTTGAGGCTTCAAAAACCCCAAGTCAAAATATGTTCTCACATAATAAAGGAAAATATTTTATTGTCGACTGAGGTACTTTGTATTCAATTTGTATTACTAGAATTGCATTCCATATGGAAATTCTTGTCTTAATGTGATATTATATTTTGTATTCCCATATAGAAGAAAAATGCAGCTTTTCAAACTAGAAAAAGAGCAATAGTTTGTTTTATATCATTGTCACCTTAGAATCTTATCAGAAAAGGAAACCATAAAATTTAGTTTCAGAAAGAAGATGAAAGAAAACAAATCTTTACGTTGCAACTGTCATGTATGAAGATACAGTTGGCGATCGTTTTTATTTTTATCTATTTCCTTTTTAAATATTATCGAAACTCATATGAAATATCTGCATTATTATCTTCCTCAACACTATGGCTGTCTTGCAGATGGTTTGAGTTAATCAGTGTGTTTGTGCACTCTTTCGATTGTAATGTAGCTGATGGAATTTGTTTTGTGGATGACTGCGAAGAATAAAAAATATTCTCTCATTTCTCGAACATAAATTCAACAATTCAAATACGAACGTAATTGTGAAATTAGTAATCAATTATCATTTTATAAATTTCAGATTAATTACATAAACTCAACATAAATGTGTATAATTTATTATCTAAAAAGGAGGTAACTGCCATCATTTTTGAAACAGACCATTGTTATGTAATAATTAATTTCAGGAAATTGCAACACATTAGAACTTGGCAAATTCGAACGGCCTTAGCTCGAATTTAATGACAATTCGAATTCCCTTTCTAATCCCTTGAATATATTGTTTATGATTTGAATTTACTTTGGTTCATTCAAAGTAAATGTCATAAATTATGAGAAATTTTTATTTCTAAAGTATTTAGGGTACAATTCGGTTTTAACGACGACCAAAAAGCACTAACAAAAAACTGCGCAAAATTATATATTATATATATATATATATAAAATAATACTCAAGTGCGTTGTTATTTATTAAGAAAAATCATGGATGTGCGCGTCAGATGCTATGCAGTTTGAAGATTGAAATCGACAAAGTGGTGAAATTTTTTCTTGGGGTCTTTTAGTCGCCATTACAATCGACAAGTACCGTGTTTCCAATCATTTAGCACAATCGTACTGTTTGTTTTTAGTAGTAAATAGGATTCATTTTTAAAACTTTTTAATTCATTAGTGAGCTCTGTTAGTATACAGAACAATGTATTCAATTGAAAAGCAATAAAAAGTCTTCGGTTTTCATTTAGCATTGACTAACTATTCTCTTTACTACTAATAAAGATGAATGTGCACGCGCGCGCATGTGTATGTGTGTTTTCAGAATTTATAAAGTCATTTTTCAATGATACCACTTTGAAATTCGTTCAAATTTTTCCTTAATTTTGTCAGTTTTTTTTTTTTTTTTTTTTTGCCTGATTTATAACACTAGCCGCGTTTGGCGACCACCTTGCTCGGTCAGATTATGGATCTACAAAATTGATAAATAATTAATATGGAATGCATTTTTAAAAAAATCGTTTTATTATTTGATACCAGTGAAAAATATGAATTGAACTGAATTAATTTATAGCATGGTTCAAACGTATATACATTGAGAAATAAAAGAGGAAACGAAAATCCTACCACGGAGTTAAAAGAAAGCATTTGAATGCTTTGAGAATGAATTTGAATTCCATTACAATATTTAAAAATATTATTACATTGCAAATGAAAGGAAATTAAAAATATCGCTAAAATTAAGGGGAAATTGTGTGGAAATAGTGTTGATATCATTAAAAAGAAAACTTCCTGGTTCTTAAGAGTAATAAAATAATAATTTAATGAAATTTTGATTCCACACAGGTACCGCCATCTGGTGATGAGTTTTAAAAAATAATTTTATGGACCCATCTCTAATAGCAAAAGATAATCAACAATACCTACACGATATTTTCACTATTTTATAAGGTATTCAAAATATCGAGCAATGTCGTAGAGATAAAGCAAAATGTCTTGTGCTAACAGAGATAATGCTTTACGATATTTTCACGATTTTATAAGGCATTCAAAATATCGAGCAATGTTGTGCAGATAATACAAAATGTCTTTGTGCTAACAGAGATAATGCTTTACGACATCTTCATGCTACTGTAAGGCATTCAAAATATCGAGCAATGTCGTGCAGATAATACAAAATGTCTTGTGCTAACAGAGATAATGCTTTACGATATCCTCACGCTATTGTAAGGCATTCAAAATATCGAGCAATGTCGTGCAGATAATACAAAATGTCTTGTGCTAACAGAGATAATGCTTTACGATATTTTCACGATTTTATAAGGCATTCAAAATATCGAGCAATGTCGTAGAGATAATACAAAATGTCTTGTGCTAACAGAGATAATGCTTTACGACATCTTCATGCTACTGTAAGACATTCAAAATATCGAGAAATGTCGTAGAGATAAAGCAAAATATTTTGTACGTGATAATATTTGTAATAATACATTATAAACCAAAGGATTGGAGAAAATAATTAGAATATTAAAATGAAAATTCTGATCTTTAGAATACTAATAAGAGAATGTTTTTTAAAAATTATATTTATTATGTTTTACTTACCCAAGAAAATCGGGCGAGGAATCTGTCACTTCACCGGAGTTTTTAGACGAAGTGTCTTCCAGCGGATGCTGATGTTTGGCTTCATCGAGGGCATGTTGCGGGCTGTAGCCTGGAATCGATATAAGTACAAATCGATTACTTAAGCTGATTTTGGCCGAAAAAAAAATGCTGCTAATACAAAATCGTTTGCTCAACAGCATTAAGATAAAAAAGCTTCGTTAAGAAATGATTATTTCTCTCAGAAATATTTCCAAATTTAAATCTGAGCTCAGTAGAACATTTTACAATGAATTATAGAAAGTAGTGAGTGATTAAACGCAAAATATTTTGCATTTAATCAATTTAATTGCGAAGGGATTTCTTTCTTAACATTATCTCTTCATCATAATATAATTCTTCATTTACCCATTTTATAATTTTGATCTTTCCCAATTAAATCTTCTGTAAATACTATATCATGTGGAAAAGCAGTTTTGCGCTACCCTGTTAGATTTTAAAAAAAGTGGGAGTGGTCACTCGGACACTCTTTGCATACTCACTAATAAAAGTGTAATTTCCCTTCCCTTCTAAAAAAATCGTGGACTTCAAGTTAGGTAGCGAATATCAAGTATAGTCAGATTTTTATTTTCAGAGTACCAAACATAAGAGTTTTATGCTGAGAGTGTAGGAAAGAAAAATGAAATATATATTTTAAATGCCTTTCTTTATGCTGATTGAAAAAAAAAATTGACTCTGAATTTCAGTGTTAATAACAAGACCTTATGCAAAGTTTAGTTTATTTTAACCCTTTCTAGGGCCGTGGGAAGTATGCTTTCCAACAAATTTATCAATATTTGTATGAAATTATGCAGGTTGGCATCAGTTCTGACAAATTTTTTTAGAAAGACAGAAACTTAGATGCTTCAGTTCTTTATCTCACACAAAATTATGTGTCTTGGTTTGTCACTTATTTATTAATTAACCAAATTAATTAATGAATCAAATTAAATTTATCTAATAAGCTAAATAAATCCCTTTTCTTATTCTAATTTCAAGACTAAAAATATTTTAACACATGACTAGAAAAAATGGCCCTTTAAAGGGTTAAGTCATTACATTTTTGAGCTATCGCGTTTACATGCATATGGACGAACAGACCAAAAGGCACTCAACTCCTTAATAAGTTTGGTTCAAAATTTAATGCATATTTACACTTTAGATGCTAAATTTATGTATCAAATTTTATTCACGGAATTGCTTACATTTTGTAGTTGTGTTAACTTGCATTTGTATATTAGGGCAGACACACTACCGCTGAATGGATTTTGTTCAATGTGGTAGAAATATACAAATTTGGTGTAAAATCCATATACCAAATTTCATCTTACTATCTCAAAGCATTTTTGAGTTATATTATACAGAAATAATTCCAAAAATGTATCTTTCGTCTCAGGAAAGTATGCAAAGTCTTGCTTCGTCAAAATCTCGAGTTCGAAATTTTCTTTGATGAAAATACTTCCTCTTTTTATATTTAGTAATATATGAAAAAGTAAATGGATGCCATATTATCTCTAACTAGTCGTCTTTAGTGACCAGTATCCTCGAATTTTCCTTGTTATTAGATTAGAAGTAAGAAATACATTATTTCTACTTGTTATTCAATAAAACTGAAAAACAGGATTTTAATAAAATTAATCTATTATACTCTACTACATTTGCAAATTAAAAAGTGCGTACGCCACGAAATAAAAAATTGGAAGCAAGAAACCAATTTTAGAGGTATTGTTTGATTTAATGAAGCTACTTAATTTGAATTTCATAGGAACAATAAAAATATATTGTTTCAGATTGTGTACCAAATTAGAAAAATTAAATTAAGGAAGAAATTTAATATATATATATATATTTGAGTTTAATATAGTGCAAAAGTCTTATTTGTGAAATAGTATTTTCGAAAGGTATAGCTGAAAACTTACTTAATTTTTAATTAACTGATATTTTGAATTAACTTTTGGAATTCGAACGATTTAAAGTGTTCTTCATCTCGTCTTAAAAAATACTTTAAGTTTCATGGAGATTGGATGAAAACAGTGAATTAAAATAAAAGACAGAGACAAACATTCATTTTTACATATAAAAATTTCTGCTCGTTTAAAAATTTATTTTTATCTATTGCCATGAAGAAATTGCATTTAATATTTTCTTTGAATAGTGGCAACAGTTCATCCAAATAAATCCAATAATTAAAAATGTGTAAAATATTTTTATTAATCGTAGACGTGCTTGTCCTGAAGTTTCATACGTAAAACCCTTGTGATTTAATGATTAAAAAGTCGGCGTTTTTAAGTAACGAATTTCTTTGTATTTGTTAAGAAAACCAAATGTTTTTACAGAGTTCTTTCCCCCGTTAATTAAGAAGACAAATGTTTAAGTGAAATACTTTTTCCCATTAAAAAAAGAAAACAGACATTGAGGCAAACTTTTTCACGCTGGTTAAGAAAACCAGACGTTTAGACAAAATGTCTTTACCTTGGTATAAAAGCAAATTTTCAACATAGAAATTCTTCACACATGTTAAGAAAACCAGTTACTTGATTTCATTTATAAATTGCATCTAAAATTTGATACATACCACTAAGTTGCTTAAAATTACTGGTGTGTATTATGAAATTCCAAACTTCATTATCTATCTTTTTGATTTTTTTGCAAACAAATAAATTACTATTGCCATATCAATTGCTAAACTATAAAAACGTATTGAATAAAGGATTAACCATGTATATGACAGAATAGATTATAATTAATGAGATTAATTATTGAAGTATTGACAGTAGTTATTAAAATAATTCAAAGTTTCTTTTTTTTAAATGAAATAAAAATGATCAAGGTAAATATAGCAAATTTCTAAAAAAGGTGAATGATTAAATTTTTAATTATAGCGCAGTTATTTAATTCAATATTTTTTCATACCAATTCATAATCAAAACACTTAATTCACTGCAACCAGTTGAAACTAGGCTTTAACAAAAAAAATCATAGAATTTCTTATTAAAAACATATTTTCGCTGGTGGGTTAAAAAACAGAAAAATTTTCATTTTAATTATTTTCTACTTTATACCCATTCATTTAAAATTTATTATTCTAAATAGTATGATATTTCGAAATTACTTGTTCTTACTTCAATACTAGAGAACGTTTTTAACATGGAATTGATATGTAATTAAATTTATCAGTTAACTGAAAAATCAATTGCAATATACCGTCTTTACTTAATAAAGATGTATTAAAAGAATAAAATATAACGTCAGAGTATTTGAAAAATTTGGACAATTTTTAGCTTTTTGAGGAAAAATAATTCAATTAAGAATCACCTTGAAAGCGAAAAAAATCTTGATTAAATGCCTTTCAATAAATGTTGTAAACTCGTTAAAAAGTCGAGGAAATAGCTATTTTTAATCATTGTGCAACCATTAAATGAAATAATATTTTTTTAAACTTGCTCATCACTCAAACGTTTAACTGTCTCGCCACAATCGGTTAAATCCAGTTTTAAAAAGAAACAAAGTATCTGGCTCGGAATAATTGAAAAGCCAGACAAGTGTTCCAGCAGAATGGAAATGGGATAGCTTAATTTGCTGTCCTCCCCATACAGGGGGCACTACAAATTGAGTTAGGAGACCTCTTTATCCAATTTTCCCTCGATTTCGAGATTAAGAGAGAACAAAGCTGCATAAGGAATCTTGGGTCAGCTTGATTCGAGCACATAGTTATCGAGTGAAACTCATTTCAATAATTTTTTTTAATTATTTAAGTTATAACGGATTGTACTATTAACAGTATTAATTAATTTACACGTTATAGGAATAAATCGTTTGAAGATATTAAAAAGAAGAATAATTTTTCCGCAAAAAGGGAGTAAGTAATTAAACTAATTATGTGTTTTGTGAAAGTGAATTATCGTCTGCATTTTGTAAAAAGAAATATTTTAATTCTTCCAAGCATAAATTATACACAATCTTAAAAAAAATTGATTAAACAAAGAAAAGACCATTCTGATTTTGTAATACATCAGGTAAGTAATTAGATACTATTTTTCAAATTAATTTTCTTTATGCTTAGACATTTAAGAGGAAAAAAGAGAAATAAAATTAAAAAATAGCCTAAATGGAGGAAAAAAATATTGAACAGTGTAAAAAAATATCGCTCTTGTAACCAAACTATATTTAAAAAACCAGCAATTTAACATACATTTAAATTTATAGTAGTAACAAAGTTTGTATTAATTTATGTTTGATTGATTTAAAAATAGCTTTTTAAATAAAATTATAATTTTTTTTTATTTGTTTGCCCATGGAAAATGGCTTAGACTTCATTGGCATGAAATTTGTGTTTGATAACTTAGGAATTTAGACAGAAATTCTTTAAAAATAAAATTTTACTGACAATTAAATTTCCTTCCTAAAAAAGAATTTTTGCCTTTTTATATTTAAAAAAATAATTGGCAGCACTAGGGAGATTTTATTAGCGTAAAAGAAAATAAATTATTAAAAAAGTATAAGAAATAAATTTCATGCTCGTGATTAAATCACGCACGTAAAAAATCTTTCTTTATATTTGAATTAAAACGGATTACCAAAATTATGAATATCAAAATATTTTCGGCTTTAATTTAAAGTTTTATTATTATTATAGAATAGGTAGATTATTATTTCGTGAAAAGTATATATATATTATGTCATTTCAAGAACTATTTGATGCAAAATCCAATATCAGAATAGAGGCAACAACATCAAAAATTTATTATTACAATTATGATATTGCTGTTATTAATTATTACATACAATTTTTGGATGAATAGGGAATCAACTTTATATGAAATATATGTATCGGCTTTGACTATGATAAGTTCTAGCCAAAAGGTTTAGTCATTTTATACAAGGCCGTTATTTTATAGCTTAATCCTTTATATTATATTTAGTATAACACTCAAACAAACATATCACATTTAATTAGTATGAGATTATGAATGGTAAATTACATAAATTAAAATGCTATTAAATTGTTCAAATTGAATTATGTTTATTCCATCTTATAAAATGCCCTTTTTAAAGGAAATTACAAAAATTATTCAAAATTTTGAGTTGATTGTGTTCATTAAAAACTGATAGAAAATTTTATTAGAGCATCAGTTTTCATTACTTGATTTAATTAATTTTGGGTTTAAGTTTAGTTGAATAAAAGCATGTATATCTAATTGTGCATGAATTATTTTGTTTGTTTTCTTTTATAGAAACATTTAAAGCAAAATAATAATAATAATAATAATTTTAAATGCCTTTTTTTATTAACTAAGTATGTTTTGTGTATGTATTGTAATTTTTGTAAACGATCATCTCATATACTTGAGTTCTGAAATTGCATACATTTAGTGGTTCCGATGACAATAAAATATTTATATAATTTTAAATCACTTAAATATCATTTAATATAATTTTGTTAAAAATTGATTTCAACAGATCTTGTCTTTGAAAAAAATATTAGCTTTTAAATTTTATAATATTTATAATAACATATAAAAAGTAGGAAAAAAAAGTTTTTAAATATTTTTTTTACTAATAAAAAGCAGAAAATAAAATTGTTCATCGACATCCTAGAAAAATTATAAAATGATAAATTGAGGAAGATATTGCTGCTATTCATTAAAAACTAAAATTTATTATAAATAAGATTTGAATTCCAGTTCACTTAAGAACATTTCCATCAGAAACTCAGAAATTTATGGCATTATTTTGATGTGCATATTTTGGATAAAAGAATAATTCGAAGTATGAACTTAAATATATTGTAAGAATCAAAATATTTATTCTTAGAATTAGAACACGACTAATGAAAACTGTAGGATTTAATATTCTAATAAATATTAAGTACAAGTTATTTTCCGTTGTTTAATATTTATTTAATAAACTAATAAATATTAAATATAAACAACATGTCTAAATTAGAATTCTTATTCTTAGAAATCAGATATTAAAAGGCAATTTTCTTCGAGATGAATTTTTAAAAATAATTGTTTAGATTATACATGCAAAGGAAGAGAGAACCTCAGAATCATTGGTTTCGACTCCAGGATGAGACCTGGATGCATATATTAAAAATTCGGTGTATATCACAAGATAGTTTGATAAACGAAAGAATTACGTTTATGGTTAGGATTTGATGAATGGTTAAGGAATTTCATGGTTAGGATTTGATGAACATAATAGATATTAAAAAGTAATGAATATGAAAACGTTTCCGTTTTTTTTTGATATAACAACATTTTTTATATAATTTATATATCGTCTAAAAAAGAAGCTGCAAAGTTCCAAATGTTTTTATACTTATATAAATTTTACTCTTATGCTTTAGCTTTATATTTGTTTAAATAATGATATAAAATTCAATTAGTTTATAGGAATATTTATTAAGTGGTTATACAGTTATTTTTTTTATTTTATTAATAAGTGCATTTTATTGCTTAAAGTTCCTGACCAGTTTCCTTGCTTATTTGTTTTTTTATATATTTCAATAAGAGCTTTAAACCAACGTCTTAGCCTAGAGATAGCACGTCTTCCCGTGATCTGGGCGTCCCGGGTTCGAATCCTAGCTCGGGCATGGTTGTTCTTTGCCCTGTGTTCTATCCGTGAGATGTGCGAGAGACCCCCTGTAAAGAGAGGCTGTGCAAGCGAATGTGGGAGTGTCATTTTCATATGAGCTAGAAGTCAGACTTTTGTCCTCTGGTGCTCAGGGGCCTTTACTCTCAGAAACTACTGCACAAACTCGGCTTAAATCGCTGACTTCGTCAGTAGGCTTGTTTATGGCAAGCGCCATAAGTAACAAAAAGAGCTTTAAAAAATAAAATGCAGTTGATATATCGTTTGCAAGAATAATAATAATTTTTTTTTTTTTTTTTTTGCTATTGAAGTGATTACAGTATATAAAATAATCATAATAGTTATTTTTCAAGGACATATATTCAAGCAATACAAGTAAATTGTGCCGGATTAAATCAATTTTGGAATCTTTTGTTCTTGCATTGGTTATTAGGATCAGTTAAATTTTTCGCTGCTTGAAATAATTACTTACATTTTGCTTCATATATACTTTCTGGTCATAAAATTCTGATTCTTACTTTAGTAAAGCTAATAATAGTGCTTTTAAACTTCTGTATAAATGTAGTATACAAAGATAAAGTATTTGAATCATAAAAAAATTAAGCAGGGAGATTCTAATGAATCTTTACATTTCAAATCACTCTGAATCCAAAAAATAACCTTTTTTGTATTATCCTTGACTGTATGTCAATATACACGAAAAAAAAATCAAAATTTAATTCATTAGATGCTTTGAATTTTATACATGGTAATAACACCAAAATTCAAAATTTCTCTCAAATTTTGTCAGTTCTGCCATCTGGAAGTCTATCTACCTATCTGTATCCACATACATATGAAAAAGACATAACCAAAACGCATCGAACTTAATTTATGAAATTTGGTATTATTATCACCTGAATTATAGATCTTTGCTAGATTTTGGCTCACTATTTTAACTCCTTGAATTTCTGTTAATCTGTATATGATAACTCAGAAGCTTAATAAGCAAGGTAGATGAATTTTGGATTTATTGTCTTCAACCTATAATTTAAGATATGTATCAAATTTGGCATCCAATGGATCAAAGAAAAGAGAATCAAGATACTAATTTGGTAATGTTTACTATACGATAAAGCTAAATACAAAACTTCTCATTGTGGAAAAAATATTTGGCAACAAAAGGATAAAGACAATTTGCTGGTTTTGTTAGCTTATCCATACTTTTATATAACTTGAATTGTTTCATAATTTTTAAAGATAAAATTCCGTATTCATTTTTTTTTTCTTTTCCTAATGCTCTAGAGGTTTGATATTTTGTTCTCTAATGAACTTTTAATGACTATTAATGAGTTTTCAGAGATTTATTATCAATTAATTTAACAATTTAATTAAATTGATTCCATTTTGATGGCATCATCTGTTAATGAATTTTTGAAAGAACTGATGATTTTTAAAAAGTAATATTAATGAAGATGAATTATAAATGAAACACTAGAAAGTAGCAAATAATTATAATTTTAAAAAATCTAATTTTTAGCTTATTGAAAAATATTTGTTTTTAAAAATGTTTTTATAAAATATATTATAAACTTTGCCTCGTTAATTTAATATTCTTATATATTTAATTAAAATTGCTTGTTTTCTGTAGCATTATTAAGTGAAATTAATTTAATTATATCGATTGTTTTGAATTTATAATACAATATAAACTGATTTATTAATTTTACTTGAACAATTTATTGTTACCTTTTATCAATTAATTAGTTAATATATGTTTGAAAAAAACTCTTTTCCGTACTGTTAAATGTTGACTTAAAAATTTTTACCAAATGTTTACATTTCATATCCTTGATAATTTAGTATCATTAAAAAGAAACTTGAAAAACATGTCCGCAGATTTATAGTTTTTCTCTTTTTTTCAACAAGTAAAAACTCAGAACATATTATTTCTATTCAGATAATTCACACAGATTGTAAAAATAGCATACGATATTAAATGGTAGGTACACAATGTCTTATGCTCAGCTTAAACTTTAGCTCCATGCTTAGATTAAATATGCAGTTATTTTTTGTTGAAAAATAATAAAATCATATAAAAGAATTCAAATACCAAAATCTGCTTATTGATTTAATTCATTTTTCAATGATAAAGTGTCATTTTATTTCAAAGATTTTATTTCAAATACACTGTTCACTTTTTAATAACAAAAACATAAAACTACGTAAGAGATAGTTAGACCTTAGATGATATCTGAAATTATGTCAATCATGCGATTGTGACGTCACAAGAGTTGATTCTATCGGTTTTATTACGTTCAGGATAACTTAATAATCTTTTTTTAAATGTAAGTCAAATCGATTTTAAATTCAATTTTAAGCATTAAATTTTGGCAAGAATCATTTCACTTAATATAATCAAATAAAATAAAAGAATATATGTAAATAATATGGATTTGCTTGATTTGGATTTTTACAGCTCTTTCAATATTTAGTTTTTTTTAAATATAAATTAAAAGAAAATTAATATTAAGTAATTAAAAATCTACTCTATTAAGTACACAGAAATTTTTTTTTTAGTAATGAAACTATTTCAAAATTAAAAATGCTTTTTAAAATTATTTAAAAAAACAAACACGGAAATTGCATTTTTTTTCAAATACGTTTATTTTGTATTTCATGAGATTATCTTAATCGTTTGCTGTTTTTTTAGCGTTGCTATGGAAACAAAACAAATACGATTTTTTTTTTACTCAATTCGTGTATTAAATAGATAAATTCTTATTTCTTATTCTATTAAAAAGTCTTTTTATAATCGTGTTAATAAAATCGTAGAAAAATGAATCTTATTTACTACTAGCCGCCTTTGGCGACCAGCCGGTTCACCAATCTTAATGTTCATTTAAATTTTAATAATTAAATAGGTTGAACCGGAGTTTAACCCCCTTCTTCGCCCAGTTGCGATAACGCGCCAAAGCTGACAATCTTTATTATGCACTATAAATGAATATCTGCTCCTTTGCTTTTGAACATTTCGCAAGACCGTTGTTGGCGATTTTTAAAAATGGCGCCAAGCAGGGGGTTAAACTCCGGTCGTACCATTAAATATTTTACGCCTTTCCAACTTTAATAGATTCTTCATCAAAAGATTTTAAAACTTCATAAACTTAAAACTTAAAATTTTGATAGTCATATAATTCACTCATAATATTATAAAGGCCTTCAGTCATAACGTAATATGTATCTCTCTCATTTTCTGTTACCTCTCGTAGAATTTATGTTTTAAATTAAAGTATAAATGATTAATCTGCAATTAATATAATAATATTTTTTATTAATATAATAAAATTTTTTACTGAAACAAAGCATTATTTTTAATAATATGATTACTGATAACAGAGTCACTGAGCGTTTAAACTTTATGGGCACTAAAGAATATCTTTCTTAATTTATGCAATATCTCAAGAATTTGTCAACAAAATTTTCTCAGATTCAGCATGAACACATCGATTAATTAACAATGTTTCATTTTAAATGCATCAAACACTAAGAAAATAAAATGAATCGTTTAAAATAATCGGTCGAAAACAGGTTTAAAAAAACTTCTTAAAAAACGATGTAGTTAAAACTATAAGCATATACAAAAAGATATATAACTAACATAAATACAATTTAATTACAAAAGCATGCAACTAACCTAAAAATAATTTAAATCATCCGTTGATAGTGGTTGTCATGACAACAATCAGAACAATGCGCATGCGTGAATTTTCTTCGCCAGTTGGGTAACGCAAATGCGTGAATTTTTCTACGCCAGTTGGGGTAACGCTATGCAGATTATACATTTTTAATTTCCTTTATTCTGTGTTATTTTAATTCAAAAGTACTTCAGATTGAATCTGAAACATGGATTAATTAACAATGTTTAATTTTAAATGCACAAAACATTAAGAAAATAAACAGAATCGTTTGAAATAATCCGCCGAAAAATGTTAACCCTAGCCTCATTACTGTTGGGAGAAAAAAAATCTGAAGTCTTACTCATTTGGCGGTGGAGAAAATGGAAGATTTTTTTGGCGGGAAAGTTAGTTTTTAATTAATAATTAAAATTCTAATTAAAAATTCAAAAAAAGGGACCCCAGATGCACATTCCCGACCTCTAAGGCATACATGTACCAAATTTGGTAGCTGTATGTCAAATGACCTGGCCTGTAGAGCGCCAACACACACACACACACACACACACACACACACACACACACACACACACACACACATTGAGCTTTATTATAAGTATAGATGATCATGCGTTTTAATAAAATAATTAAGGAACACATGTGATACAAATCCAAAAATTGAAGCAGATTCAAACCTTTAGTCTAAATTATCGTGGCATGATATATTTCAGACTTAATTTGCCTGTTTTTGTATTATTTTTAAAAGAATTTCTCTCTTAATTACGAAAATGATAATGTACACAAAAAATATGCAACCAACAAGGTCCTAACGCTAATATGCATACAGTAACTAAAGCAATAAAACGAATTAGACCAAGAAATATTGAAAGAAAAAAAATATAAAAATTTGAAAAAATGCTCGGTAGAAATAAAACTGATATCACTGAAAAATTTATTATTTTTTAAAATTTCGGTGTGGAATAAAAAAAGATTTTTCTGCAATAATGTTACTAATGTTACTGAAGAAAAACTTCAGCATTTCAATTGTCTTTTAATTTAAATATTGAATGAAATACTTGAAAATCATTTTTTTTTCTCAATAAGCACTTATCATCCAAGCAGAAACTACGTGCCGAATTCGGTAGCTCTAAGTTCAACCGATCTGCGACCACTGATTAATCTTTTCATCGAGCACATCGCATCGCACAACTAACATAATAACTGGAGATAAATAAAATTCGGCAAACTTTCATAAAACGAAATGGCAACACTTGCGAATAGCGTTGCCTGCGGAACGTGTTTCCCGCGCAGAAAGAATATTCAGATAGATAGAATTCGATATCCTTAACTTTCATCTTAAAAATAAACATTAAACCTTAAATTTCAATGCAGGAATATTTGATTAAATGTCTACAGCGAATGATGTAAATATTAATTTATTTATGCAATATAATATTTTCGTATGAATACTAGTTTCACTTTTCCTAATTTGAGTTTTGCCTCGCATGAGCTGATCTTATGTCAGGTGTTCCTTTCTGGCACGATACAAAGAAGGGTCGATTTCCATATCAATTCAATGAGGTGACGATTTCGTTTTCCACGATTCACCGATTTCCATTTTCTTGAATGGGTAGGTTAAAAATATTCACCGCAATTCCTTTTCTTATTCAGATCACAAACAATGGATTAAACCTGGACAGCCGACGACAATATTTTCCATTTTTTTCACAACTGATTGTCAACAATGTTTTATTTTGAAATAATTTTAAGAAGCTCAATCTTGAGATTCTATTTTATTCATTTACTTTAAAACTTTATTACTCATAAACGCGGTATAGAGAAATTATAGTAATCGTCAAAAATTTCGAACTCGAGATTTTGACGAATCTCCACATTCTAGATCTTCCTTAATTCGAAAAACACGTTTTTAGAAAATGTCCACCTGTCTGCCTGTGACAATGATGACTCAAAAACACTTTGAGTTAGACAGTTGAAATTTGGCCTATTTTTTTTTAAAACCAAATTTGCATATTTCTATGGAATTTTGTGCAAAATCCGAACAGAGGAACTTTATTTGGCTGTACGAATATAAGCTAACTCGATAGCTACAAAATGAAGAGAGATATATAAAATTCGGTGCGCAGATTTAAGATATATAATGTAGACACTTGTCAAATTTTGAGTCAAATCCAACTATAGGTTGACGGCCTGTCGGTTTGTACTTTCAGAAATATATAAACATGTTAATTCAAAAAAAAAACAACAAAAAACAAAAAAAACGCAATGACGTGAATATATTAAATTTGATATGGGAATTTGTGACTACAAGTGAAGATTTTTTTGTCCAATTTTTGTTTCAATCATTTGAGAAAAACGCGACTAAAACAGAAATTCAAATTTTGGATACTATTAATGCATGTCAAGGATTAATCGCCAAATAACTCGCCAAGGATGACGCAGTAGATTCTGTTAAATTAACGCCAAAAGTTAATATTTTGCAACTACTGTGTGCTACTGCCATGTAAGGCGTTGTCTGGCATGGCAATTTTATTAGCGAAAATGCGAGAAAATTTCGGAGAGATTACTCTCTCTGGTTTATATTATGTTATTTTCAGAATTTTTTTTAACCTCCATAAAATGATAAAAAGCATCTGCATTTCTCCGATCTTGATAGTTACAAAGCGCAACCCGTTAGATGGGTGAAATTTGACATTTTCTTGCATTACTCATTTATTTCTCTTTTTGTATGTATACAAAAGATAATTTTACTTATTTATTAACTTTTTATTATTTATAGATCTTTTTCAAGACAATAAATTGAAATAACACATTAGAATAATATAAGATCAAAGTTGTTCTTCGAATTTCGCAGATTGTGCTTCTATTAGCTGTTAAATTTTCCCTCCTGCATTATAATAATTTATAAGAAATATAAACAAAATATATTTTTTTTAACATGAGAATATTTATAGGTTGATGTCAGTACAGCCTCATAGGATCAGAAATTAACATTTGCAAGAGTAAAATCTATTGCAGAAGTCTAAAAAGCAACCCTCTAAATAGCTTAAAATATATATTTACAATGATTTGAACTATGTTATGTTAGAAAATTATTTTCGTATCTTTTTTCATTGAATTGCTTCGAAAATAAGGGATTGTATATTAAATCAGTCGAGTTTCCGTCGGGGCAACGTAAAAGCGAAATCAGAACCAAATAATAGCCAACAAAAAAAAGTGAAGAAAAATAAATGAAGAAAGTTATGGCGAGCCTTGGATGGAAAGAAAGGGGAAGAGAAGGGAATGAAACATTATGTAACTGGAGGCGTGCCAAGCCTGAGCTATAACTATAGCAGCTCAGCCACCATCAAACTCAATGAGAGGAATCTTCATTTCTCATCTTCCATTATTGTGTAATGAGCGAATTTAAATGTCTTCCTGTGTTGATCTTCAAACGCTCTACTTATTGAACCCTTACTGCCTATCTTTTGTTTTTTTATTGTTCTTTATTATTTTTTTATTGATTTTCACTGTTTATCAACTTTAAAATGTAAAAAAAAATATTTAGAAACAGATAAAGACAAAAAAAAAAATTTCAATTGATGCTACAGGTCTTATGGATCAGCCGCCACTAGATGGTATCCTTTACTGACATGTATCTGTAAATTAGCATTATAGCACTGTCTAAGAAATCTGATGGTTGTCTCAGGCCCAGTAAATCATGTAGTTGACACATTAGGCGAAATGTGCAATAATGTTCATTTCGAGGTTGTGATTTCACACGTGTGGATTTCGTTAGTAAAACATATTAATATTCCTATCACTTATATGAAATTATATATGTAAAAGTCTGAATATAATTTTGAAATAATAACTTTGCACTCTCTCGTAAACGAAGTATAAAGAAAGTATTGTAATCGTCAAAAAATTTGCACTCGAGATTTTGACAAATGTCCAACCTGAGTTTGAAAAAACATTTTCGGAAACTTCCGTCCGTCTGTTTGTGAAAAAGTTAACTAAAAATGCTTTGAGCTAGACATTTGAAATTTGGTATGCGGTCTTAACACCAAATTTGTATATTTCTACCAAATTTTCAATAAAATCTGTTCAGAGTAACACTGTTCGTCAAGTTAACACGAAAACTACAAAATGAAGAGAGCTAGATAGGTAAGATTCTGTACACAAATTTAACATTTATAGTGTAGACACCTATCAATTGTTGAGGCAAAACTAACAAAGGATTGACCATCTGTCGGTCTGTACTTTCAGAAACATTTAAACGCAATGACTTAAATGTATCAAATTAAGTATGTGAATTTGTGACTACAACTACGGTTTTTTGCCAAATTTTTGCTTCAATCGGTTGAAGAAAACGTGTCTAAAATACAACTTCGACTTTCGAACACTGTTAATCGCATGCCACAGATTCTTTGCAAAAAAACCTCGCCCAGAAAATATGCTAGTTTCAGTAAAAATGCTAGATTCAGTAAAAATGCTAGATTCATTTCAAGTTAGTTATATTAACATCGCGTTTTAAGCAACACTAGCGCTATTTTGGGATGGACCTAGTAATTTTGAACCGCGGTCAGATGACGAGGACGACACCTGAGCTGGCACCCTCCTCTCCACACCACACCACACCACGCCACGCCACACCACACCAGCCGAAGAAGAAATTCATTTCACAGATTAATATTTCGCAACTATTGAAATCTTGTCACTTCAGAGAACATGCAAGATGTTCTGTGGCCAGACAAGTTTATTACAGAGTATGTGGGGAAGTTTTGGAGTGATCACTCCCTCTGGTTCCGTTCATATTTTCAAAGTTTTCCAAGTGAATTTGAATCCTTTATTTAATGAGCATTTTAACCTTCTAATGACATAATTTATCATTCTCAATAACAGAAATAGATTTGAATCTCGGTATAACAAAGAGCTGTATCGTACAAAAGTCCGATGATTGTTAACCCTGGTCATTACAAAACATTTTCGTGTTTCTGTGATGTAAAAACTTTTAAAGTAGTATGCCCATTTAAATATCATTTTTTGTGCACTCAACATGATTCAAAATTCAAGAAGCATGCAATAATTCGAGATAACTTAAAACGAATATATGAATCAATGAGTGTTCTTAGAAAAGCAATAACTTTTTTTATTTTTTTTTTATTTTCTTCTTTTGAATTTCTTTTGAACTTCAGAATTTTCATTAGGAAAATCCAAAATTTCTTATGATTTTCCCCCCCCCCCTTTATAAATATTATTTGATTAAATCCGGATTACATATACATAATACATACATGCTGTGTGTTTCAATATCCCAAGACTACACTTTTAAACGATTTCTACCTCGCTAAAGGGTGAGACGCGGAAGGATAAACGCATGTTCTGAATTCTTCGTCGATTTTCTCTCGATTAAATACTTTTTCGTTCAATTTTTTCACACACCCCCATGCGTGTGGTTTCGTTTCTGACCGTATTATTTTTGTTTTAACTCAAAACTGCGTATTGATTACTTATATTGATAGTTTAAGTGGCAAAAAAGCTTTCAGGAGTGACACAAGAATGTTTTATATAGTATCATTAAATGTAGAAACTTAGATGCTTTAGTTCTTTATTTTACACAAAGTGACGTGTCTTGATTTGATACTTAATTATTAAACCTTATGTTCATTTTGTATAGTATACCATACATACAACTTTATAAAAATATACTACCACTATAAAATCATTTTTAACTTAGTTTTTTTAAACACATGACATTTCCCTTAAATATGTATGTTTATTATAAAATACACATGCCTAAATGTTTGTTTTTACACATTTTTATATATACATACCTATATACATTTTTTTTTTTGCTTTTCTTCAAAAAAGCAATCTTGCCACGATAAGGGTTAATTAATCAAATTAAATTTATCTAATAAGCTAAATGAAACTTTTCTTATTCTAATTTCAAGCCTAAAAATATTTTAACATAATATGACTAGAAAAAAATGGCCCTTTAAAGGGTTAAAATAATTGGCATTTTGTCAGCATATATATTGGGAAAAAACTGTAAAAAGATCGTAAAGTAGAACGTAATGTGACTATCATTAATATTTTGAAGCGTTTTATACTATCAAACTTCCCCCCGTTACGAGCCAACGCATTCATATACACCAAAAATATTTGTTTAGTGTGATCATTTTATCGCTTAATGTTATCAAGTTTGAAGTAGAGAATCGATTTACTTTCTTTTACAACGACGGTAACGAATGACGTTTATGAAATCTAGTTCCACTTGTAAAGAAAAATTTCGCAGGCATTTTTCTCAAAGGAAGGAGTTCAAATTCTTTTGTCGGATTAGATTGATTTCGATTGGTTTAAACAGACAGCTAAGCTGTTTGGTATGATTTGAAATCTGTTGAACAGCCATAAGCAACTGTTGACTGACTGAATTATAGAAGTAAAATGAATTTTTAAAAAAAGAACCGATTTTTTTGTGTTAAAAACAAAATTGAAATTCTGAAAAAGCGCGAAAGTTTATATAAATTGCTTCAGCTGAAGGCGTTGGGGAAGTTAAAAATTCCACGTCCTCTTCTTTTTTGTAAGATTTTGAAAAGCTGTAAGCGTTTGTAAGTTATACCAAGTGTTAAACATTTATGATTCGGATGGGGACAAATGTATTAAGAAAAAACTCTCCAAACACATCAAAATTAGTTCCGCATTTGTTAATTTGAAATCTGACGAGCAACGTTTAACAAATTTAAAAAACAATATATAAGTGAACTTAACTAAAAAGAGAAATGTAGATAGATAAAAATCTATAGCGTAAACACCTGCTAAATTTTGTATCAAATTGAACAAAAGGTTGATCGCCTATCAGTCTGTACTTTCAAAAACATGTAAATTTGTTCTCAAGAATATCAAATTTAGTATGCAATTTTGTGAATATAAGTGTAGTGTAGTGTCAATTTTTTATTTCAATCTGTTGGGAAAAACCGTCTAAAACACAAATTCAATTTTCGTATACTATTGACTGCATCCTAAGGAATAATCGCCAATTAACTCGCCAATAGATTGAGTAAAAATTCTAAATTCAAGCTAAGGGTTAGTATTTCGTAACTATTGTACACCAGTGTCATAAAAGAAGTTTTCGGTGATAACACCTTTATTAAAGAATATGCGAGAAAGTTGTGGGGAGAAAACTCCTGCTAGTTTAAAATATGTAAATTGCTTTTTTTTAGAATTACAGTGAACTCAGGGTTTTTACTATAAAAAATGAATTCCGTTTCTTTATTTGACTTAATTTAAATATACCTTCACTGTCCAAAATAAGTTTAGAACCCAACGAAAGACGCAAGCATTATACAGGAAAAAATGAAACAGATGAAGAATGGACATTTTTCTCTTTTTTTTTAAATAGTTGAAAAATTTTAAAGAAGCTATTAAAAATAATTCATTTCTTTTCTTGTAAAACCATATCTCAATAATGCTTCTGAGATATAAGTAGATTTTAGGATCCAAATGAAAATAATATCGAAAGATTTTTAAAAATAAAAAAATAGGTCTTAAAGTATGTACTTTTAATTCACTGAATTATTTCTATCACATATGCTAATAATTTCAAATTTATTTTAAATTACGTAAATGTTTTGAAAACGTAAGCATAAAAAAATAAATAATCAACAATAATTTAAATTACATTCGAATGTAATTTTACGTTATTTTAATGATAATTTTATGCTGATTTAGTTTTTAGATTCGAAGTACGAGAAGAAATTCAAAATGCAATTAAATTATTGCATAATAATATATTTTACCTGCTAAAAATTTAGCAAGAAAAATTAACATAGCAACAAAAGTTAAAAAAGACCAACCATAAATATAGCCATCTTTATAAATAGAATAATTCAATTTTTATAAAAAAAAACTTTTTTAACGTTATACTTTTTGACCTGAAATTTATTTGCAATCATTTATTTTATTAAAATTTCTCATTTATACATTTTACTCCTTTGAAATTTACAAGGAAAGTCTGAATTTGTAATCAACGCTGCAACTTGCTATAAAATCTTGTTATTCTAGAAGAAATCACAACTGGAATAAGCCATTTAATTGCCTATATTAAAACAGACATAAAATCCTACGTTTGACAATTTTTAAAGTCATGTTTTATAATATATTATTAGTAAAAAATACTCAAAAATTTTTCATTTCCTCAGATAATGTAAAAAAAAAAAATATATAAATATCGCCACCTTTTTAAATAGAAAGATTTTCTAAGTCAATTCTTTTTCATTTTTTAGCCCTATATTTGATAATAAAAATTCGCTTGATAAGCCGTGATCAATCATTCTATTAAAACTTCTTATTTATTCATTGTAATAATTTGATTTATTATTGTTATTTTCCTTGAAATTAAGCAGTAAACTACTTTTTTTTAAAGAAAGATAAAAAATTAAAAAAGGCATAAATATTTGTAAACATACCAATAAATATGACAAACCGTCAAACGTTGTGTCAGTTGCTTGGATAAAAATACTGCTGTCGGATAGACAAAACATGTACATGTTTTGAAGCAGACGATATTTTTTTCATTAATATTTGTAAGATATGCTATTTAAAATTATGATATAAGATTTTTAAAAAAATATTTTTCGTATTCAAACGATATTTTCAAAGACAGAATTAAAATACTGGAATATTGATTAAATTGCTTTCTGATCAAAATCGTTTGGTCTGACAACTAGAAATGAATGAAAAATGAAAAGATAATAATAAAAATAATTTTCATATCTTTACAATTAAAACTTGCATGTTTTTTCAACTTAAAAATTGTAGATTAGAAATGTCATCTGAATCTCTTAGTATATTATTAAAATTTGAAATCTTTTTAATGATAATAATCAGTTTTAAGTTCACATGAAACTACTAAATTTATATATTCACAGAAACGGAAAATTCAATGCATAACTGCCAAGTTCTGAAAATCGATATAGGTAAAAAAAATTAGAACTATATATTGTGTGCAAGTATTATTGAATTAATAAACAAAAGTTAATTGATATAAATAAGAAATAAGCTTTATCAATGTTATTAAATGTGTGAATTATGTAACAATGCTTAATAATTATGCAGTAGTAGCACAAAAAATTATTATTCATAAAAAGTTCATTAAAAATCAAAAATTTTGGTTTGCATTTAATAAAAATATTATAAAATATTTAATATAAAAATTATTAAATTTGTGTACAAGACATTTGTAGACAAGAAAAATATACATTTTATGGATAATCTGATGTTTTTATAAATGTCAATTAATCTCAAAACTTATATTTATTAAAATTTAGTTATTAAATTAAAATCAAATTCTTTATTGAATATTTGATTTTGACAGAAGCGTAAGACATTTTTTTATGATCTCTGAATTTTGATTCAATCTATTAATTCGATGTTTTGGATTTTAACATTAATACCCAAAACTGCTGAAATTCAAATCTTTGTCACAGAAGAATTTACTTGCATAAGCATAAAATAAATATCAATTGATGGAACAGTTTTCAGGAAATTTGATAATGCATAAATTTTGAATGAAAACTGTATTAACGATTTTCAGGGTCACGTCAGGAATTTGAAATATTGACTATACATTTTTCAAAATTTCAACTTCGCTTATAAAACTCCTTAGTTCTTTAAGAATTTATTGACTTTTCTTTATCATTTATTCTTTATTTTCTCAAGGCAGGAATTTAGAAAAATGTAATTTGTTATAGTTTGTTAGCCATTCGTTTTTTAATGTATACAATGAATGCCAATTAATTTATAAATTAGAAGTTTAAGGCCAAATACAGATACTCACTTAATAATAAGTCGTAAATATAAAACAAATTTGACTTTTTTTGGCTTGCAAACCTGGAGACTGCGAGCTCCCTAGTTTTATATCTGTGGGCTTAACGCATGCAACGAATTAATTCCTAAACGTAGAAATACAACACCATCGATATTTAGTAAGCACCTGAAATGCCACAAATTCTGCAAGTTGTATTTTTTATGTCTGCAAGTTGTATTTTTTTATGCTGCAACTTCAAACTTTATAGATTACATATCTATGGACTGGTTTCGAAATCTTAAATATATATGCAAACTATTTTTCTGTAAATACTTCAACTCTTCCCTAAAATGCAACTACATACCAAAGAAGGATGATTCCTCTTCCGAACAAAAGTCTCCTTCCAAAAGTAAGGGGTCATCGAACAAGTTCTCGAGTTCTGGTGCAGGGCTGGTCTCCGAGCTGAGAGATTCGTCGCAAACGATCATGCCAGAGGTGGTCTCCTCGGCCATGTTTCGAGTAGTCAATCTTCTTTGGCAGAAGCCCGCCAGTGCCCCAGCCTCGGACACTTGTCAGACTTCGGGCTTGGGAAGAAGGGAGCGAAAGTTGCAGCGTTCTAAATCCGCAAAAGATTTTTGGGTTTCTTTTTTTTCACGGTCAAAAAGAAAGTGGGGGATGTGGTGGGAAGGATTTGGCCATATTTCAGAAGTGCCTCTGCATGAATATTCAAGACATGCGTTGTTGAGGACATGCAAGGATTAGATGGACTTTAGAAGGTCGCATCGAAATATTCCAGTCTGAATAATCTCTCAAAAATGAGAGTTTAAGTTAAATTTAATTTAGAATTTTATTCGAAAAATAAAGTAAAATGGACAAATTTGTGTTTCGTTTCATTTCTTATGACGAGTTTGTTGCCATTTTGCATTCTGGTCATAAAGATGCTACAAGAATCTATTTCGAGAAAAGGTAAATATTTTTAGTATGAAACAGACACTATGAGTAGTTTGTTATCTTCCGGGGTCAAATGCTTTACATTTGTTGTCAAAATTAAATGATATACGATGATTATAAAAATAAGGTTTTTTTAAAATTATTTCTCAAACATTTTTACCGGATTATAATATTTAATGTCTATAGGAATTCAATGTAATGCCACTGTTAAAATATTAAAGGAGAAATTAAAGGAGAGGAGAAAACATTGGAAGAGATTAGAATCTCTAGCCCGATGAATCGTGAAATGATAATTTTTTGGGATAAGTTCGTCAATCATTTTAAAGATTTACCCTTAATTATAACAATACATTTCCCACAAATTAATTTTCTTTACTTCACAATCAAACATTTTTACCAAATTATGATATTTAATGTCTTTTAGAATTCAATGTAATATTTCTGTTTAAAATATTAATAAGAAGCAGAATTAAAGGAGAAGAGAAAAAATTAAAGGAGATTCGAATCTCTAGTTAGATTAATCGTAACTTGATAATATTCCTGAATAGGCTCATGAATCTTTATATTTTAAAAATCTACTCTTAATTATAACAAATTTCCCGCAAAAAATTATCTAATATCACTGCAAAGTGTGCAAGAAGAAATACATTTTTCAATTCCATTTTAAAATATACTTACAATAATTAAAAATATTATTAAATCTAGAAAAAAAAATGTGTACAGAAATAGAATTTGTATTTTTGTAAACATTGTTTTTTTTTAATTTTAAAATGGTGTAAAAATAATTTCCTTACTTTTATATGTTTTAAGAATTTTTTTCAGCTATTTGTAGACTTTGTAGACTGTTTTACAGATTTGTAATCATGAAAATTTTTTAAAACTTTATAAAAATGATTTCCGCGCTAAATTATGCTTTAAAGTTATTAAGAAAACAAAATTTCGAATAATCTTTAATTAAAAATTAACTAAAATTTTGAAAAACTTACTATTTAAGAAATGACTATCTGCTAAGTTTAGTAGTTTCATTTCCAAAAATCTATTCGTTCGAGTATTTGAACGGTTTTTAATCACGCAAAAATCTTAAAACGGTGCAAAAATAAATTTCTTGTTATAACATGCTCCAAAGTTACTGCAGATAACATTGAAATTTCAATTAATTTTTTATTAAAAATCAAAATTTCCAAAAGCTCTTTTTGGTGAGAGTATACCATTCAAAAAATAACTTTGTTAAATTTTATAGCTCTTTTCTCAACAATCTGCTATAGAGAGCATTTTGCATAATTTTTAATCATACATGTTTTTAATCATACATCTCACAATATACGGATAGTATATCTGCCTATATATGTTATTCTAAAATGTTTTTATCAGAAGCATACTACACGACCGCAGTCCTCATGTTGTCGAAATTCCAATTTTCGCACTCTCAAATTTTCAATTTCCGATTTCCAAATTCTAGAATTATCTTCTTTCTCAAATTTCAAGTAGAAATCGCAGAATCTATCTAAACTAATAAAATCTATTCTAATAAAAATCGTGGATTCTAGAAATTTATTATCTTTTTAGCAAAGATTCGGCAAATTTTTTAATATTTTTGAAATTTTACACAATCTACCGGTTATAATTTTTTTATTTCATTCAAAATAATTATCTTGCTTTTAGATAAATAAATTTCTTTCAAAATCCAATCAAATATTTTTAGAAATAATTTATAGAATAAATGAACTCTTTGCAAAAATTATTGGCATCCCCAAATCTCTAATAATCCTGCGATCAATTCTTCATATACAGCATTTATTAATATCTGTACTTCAAATTCTAGATTAAACTTTTAAGGTTTCAGAGAAAACCATTGTCAATAACAAAATGCGTTACATTCATGTTAAGTCTTCAATTTAAAATTATTAACTTATCAATTCTTAAAAATTTAACCCGTTAAAAATGCAAGCTAAATTTAAGAATTATTTTTAAATTCAGAGAAAATAAAATCTTAAATCAATTTCTGAAAACTTAGTAAGCCATAATTTAAAATTAATATTACTTAAAAAACTTAGTGTAATTATTTTAAAGTTTGTAACTATACTTTAGATGGTCTGAGATTAAAATGAATTTCACTCTATAATAAGTTTTAGATTTGTCGTAAATCTCAATTTATGATTGAAAATAAACACCATTCAGGCAGTTTCAAAGTTTAAAAATCATCAAAATACAAAGTTTTATTACGTCTATGAATAGTGAGTTTAAATCCAATAATTTTCTTTATTGCATTCTGTAGTAATATGTATTTATATTTATATATTGTCACCATTTTTCAAAAAAAAACTTTAGCTGCACACAAGCACGTTCAGAAGCTGATTTTTGATAGAAGATTTAAGAGTGCATCTAAATACCTGAATTATTTAGTAATTAAATACTAATTTCGTTAAATTTCAAATTTTAAAATTATTTCTTGATTCCAATTTTTTTTTAAAAAAATGTTTTTGATAAGGGGAAATTTATCAATTTGTTTCACTTCGACTTAAGTATGTTTGTTTTGTTTATATCATCTGACTCATGAATGTGATTCGAATTTATTATCTAATTAAATGACTCTTTTTTTACTATATTTGAGGTTGTAAATAAATTTGGAATCACAGAAGTGAATTATGGTAGGCAATTATGGGTTAAAATTCATATCTATTATACTTAGCATGTTGGCTATTGTTTATACTATTTGACTCCGGAATGTGATTCGCACCGGTAAAAGTGAATTATAGCGTGCCCCCTGCTGCGTCAACAATGCCAAGTCGCCAATAAAGATGGCGGACAAAATAAACAAATACTTTCGCGGAACAGTTACCATTTCCCGCCATATAATTAGGACTTTTTACTATTAAGTATTTTTTTTGTTTTTTCAAACCACCTGCGCCGGTCTGTTGGGTGCAGAGCAAACGTTAGAGCATGCGATGCCTTCGGCATCTGTAGAAGGCACCGGGCAGAATTTTTTAACTTATAAAAAACATCCTACGGCTTCGCTAGCAACGGGAACCGGAACCTAGTAGCTTCGCTAGCACATTGAACATAAGGACTGTGGGGATAACAGAAACAGTACATAAGCAAAAGAAAAGAAAGAATCAATCGAAACTTTCTCCATACAAAATTTCATCCTTACAAACAAACATCCTCCATTTCTCCATACAAACAAACATCCTTTTCCCAACTTCATCAAGTAAAAAAATATATTCCACTCCCCCTTCATCCATTCTGCCGGTTCGATATCAAACCATTCTCAATACAAAATTTCAAACAAGCATCCTTTCCTAACTTCATCAACTAGCAAAATGTATATATATTTAACTCACCCTTCATCCATTCTACAGGTTCGAAATACTCCCGACATAACAAATTATGAAGGGAACCAACCGTTAGAACACCAAAAGAATTACGAGAACTGCGAAGAATTCCATTGCAGCTGTCTTTTAAAGTGAGAATGCGGACGATTTTTAAACCGCATACTGACAGTTAAAAATTGCAAAAGAATAAATATTTTCTGTTCGTATTCACATTTAAAAAAAGAAGAAAATAACTTTTAATTATAAGCTTAACTTTCTTCATTTAATAAACTTTTAATTATAATAAAGAACAAAATTAAAATCTTTAATCGATATTTGTTTAATATTTTTAATTTAACATTTTTCATAATAAAGTTGTAGTTCAACTCAACCATTGTAAAAAAATAGTAAACAAAAGAGCATTAGGGTTGCTAGGAGAGCTTTTCCGGTGGGTTGCAATGTTGGCGACGAACTCGGAGGCACACTATTCTTCACTTTATCCATTCGCATCTATTATCTAATTAGATGACCCATTCTCAACTATATACGAGATCGAAAAGAAGGACCGAATCATAGGGTTGAGTCACGGTAATGAACAAGTTAAGCAGTTATTTAATCGCCGTAATAATTTGACCAGCAAATTTTATTATTAGAGATAGAGATATTTAACCACAGCCAATTTGGCGTTCTTTTATTGCTGTTCAATTCTAAATATCGAGAAGGAAGAGAAATTCAGAAGTATGAAACTATCAACCAAAAAAGGAATTATTTTGAAATTAAATTAAAAGTAAATATTTCTTTAATGAAACTAATAAAAGTTACATTGCAGTTAAAGAGCACTAATGCTGCTCCATTTAAAACATAAATGAGCTTAACCAAATTAGCAATAAATATATAGTTTAAAAGCAAAACTGGAACAAAAATGAATGAAATGAGGAATCCGCCCTGAAAACTTTTTCAAGGAACATCCTGAGGCAGGGATTCAAACCAGGGATTTTTTCTGTGAGGTGTCTGATTTTCGTACAAAATATTGACCCCTCGTGATCCGAAAATCCGAGAAAGTGAGGTTTTGGCGATAAAAATTAAAATCAAAGACAATAAATTACACAATAATAAACTAAATATTATTTCAAAAATTAAAATGTAAGCAAGGCAACAGCAAAACTGAATCAAATCAAACTACAAGACCATTAAATCATAAATTCAAAAAACATCAATGGAAAAAATAAAAACAAAGTACATACCAGTTGAAAGTAAACACTCCAATAACTTTATGAAGAAAATGAACCTTTCATTACGAACCGACACTGTTAAACTAAATTCAAATTTCCGCGTTTAAAACTGAATACGCCTACAACGCTTGGTCATAAGAATGCCTCGTCACGAGAAATAAATTGAGCGCCATCTATTGAGTTAAAAAACCAAAGGGAATAAACTAGAAAGCATATCTTTAGTTGTGAAAAAATACAATATGTTAGAAAATAGATAAACCTTATCTTATTAAAACTTCTATACTGTAAAAGTTTTTGGGAAAATCATTAGAAGTTTTTAATGAGATTGTTTGTTGCTTCAATATAAGAAATTTTGTTATTAAAAATTTTTTAATCTTGTTAAATTGTGTGAAAAACAAATTTTTGAAAACTTTAGAGAAAAAATTAAATTAGAATGATAATTACTAAGTTTAATTGCTTTGAATTTAAATTCTTCCCTTTTATCGTAAATGTTTATTAAAGTTTTCCCATTAGAAATTCCTATTTTAAAAATCCAGATAGTTAGCTTTCTGTTGTTTTTAATTCATTTCAGTTAAACTTAAATCTTTTGGATCATAATCAATAACAACATTAGCATTATCTATGTTTAACAAAAGTAAATCATCAGTGTATCTCCAACCGTTTATTAAGTTATGTTTAATTATTTTTTTCTCGTAGTAATATAAAAAAAATGGCTAAAGCACTTAAAAATGCTGTTTCCACTGGAATTTCCTTTACTTGTTTATAAAAAATAATCCCGTTAAAAATATATTTTTCGGAAATATTAAATTTACAAAATTCAAGCCAGTTACTTTTTGTAACAATATCTCTATTTAAATATTCATTATATATAAAAATACAGGCATTTATAAATTTTTCATAAGATAGATTTGTGAACAAATTTTCAAAATCATAAGTATTAAATTTATTAATATGTTGTCTTTTAGAAAATCCAGAACGTCTTTGTTACTATTGATAGTTTAGTTTTTAGTTATTTTAACGTCCCGTTTGAAACAACAAGAGGGCTATTTTGGGACGGACCCCATAATTTTGAACCGCGGTCAGATGACGAAGACGACACCTGAGCTGGCACCCCCTCTCCACACCACACCAGAGGGAGGATGTTTGATCAGGACGGATTTAACGTGCAACAGATCCCCTTACACGACGGTTTTTCGGTGGAATCGGGTCTCGAACCTGAAACCCTCCGGTTCCGAAGCCGAGACCTTACCACCAGGCCACCGCGGCCCGTTACTGTTGATAGACTGAAGACTTTATGAAGGGTCATCCTCACGTAAGGATTCAACCAAGGGTAAAGGCTTCAAACAAGGATTCATCATTTTCATCTTTTTTATTCCATTTTATTCATTTCTTCCAATTTAAATATTTTTTCTATATGTTTACGTTCATTTGTGTTTTAGATGCAGCAGCATTGCCGCGCTCTAATTACAGTGTATCTTCCTTTCAATAGTTTTTGACTCAGAAAATATTTACTTCATAAGTTAATTTCATAAATATTACTTTAATTTTATGGCTTGTAGTTTCTTAAAATATAAACTTAATTTTATTATCTTGAGACACTATGAAGTATTCCATCCTTCTTTAAAAAATATTAGAAAATTTAGATCTTCAGTTCAGAAATTTTGGAATGAAGTGTTTTTAAATAAGAGAGAATAAAAGCTGACGTTTCTATTTAGATTGTTATAGTAAATAAATTGCTTGCTTTCAAGCAAATATTCCATTGTGTTTCAATAAAGCAGACTTCAGTTTTTTCAGTATACTAAAAGCTTAAAATGCAATTGAATCTCAGGATGCATAAAAATAAATAATTCTGTATTTTTGAAGAAATATATTTTTTATTGAAATGAAACAGGTATTTATATATAAATTTCATTGAAATTTCAACCTTTTTATAAAGTTGTCTTGTCTTTGTTGAGAGTGCTTTTAAGATGTATGTACACACTTGAAACTGCGAAAATCGTTCAAAATACCGAATATTTTTTTAATTGCTTAATAATGTTCTCTGATCCTTTTGCTTTCAAATGATACCAAGATATCGTCAATATTCGAAATATTTCTCGAGTTATAATTATTTTTCTTGAGGTGCTTTCTTTAAAAACTCTAGTTACGATTTTTTTTAAACTCATTTTATGAAGAATGGTATTTTCCCACTATGTTGCTTCATTCAAACAATCATAACTCAACAAGAAATTTACCAAATACAATTATTTATATATCAAAATAATCTGTATGAAATAGCGGATGTTTTGTGCCTCAATCAAAGTAATATTTATAGCTGTTTAAAAGTTAAAATTACAGAAAAAATCTCGCTTTTTCTATTCATCGTTGAGGGAAAAATTGTTAAAAAAAACTAGATATTTTTATAACTTGGCTGAGGTAGACAACATGAAGACTAATATTAGGCATCATTTACAACTAGAATTGTGTGTCTGTACAAATTAGAATGCAAGATATCATGTTTCAGAAAATATGCTAATTAGCTCATTAAATATTATTTAATTAATTAATAATTAGTGTAATATTGTTTTTTCTCACTGAAATGAGTTTAAACATATATTAATGACCTACTGTAAAGAAAACTGGATTTTTAAAGTTAAAATTTAAAAAAAAATCTTCTAGTGTGTACGTACACCTTAAGTTACTTAAATTACTGATTATTTTTTTACTCGTATGAGAATACAATGTTGTTTTAGTTTCGGGATTTTGAAGCTTCAAATTGCAAGGGCAGGAAATTGGCAATTTATCTCTTTTGATGCATCAATTTTTCGCTTTTAGGGTTATTAGAAAATAATAATAAAGGTTGTCATATTTGGTGACTTATCGCCAATAAAAAGTTACAACTTGGCGCGAATGACCGACATATAACCGATTCTCCTGTCTGGCCAATAAAAAGCATAGTCGTAAGAAGTTATTGCCCGAAGAAGCATAGAGAAGAAAATGGGAATGAACGCGAAACGTCTAGGAAGGTATCGAAAATTATATATATATATATATATATATTAATTTTGAATTTTTCTAGCTGACAAAAAAAAGTTCTGGAACTCGAAAGATTTTGAGGTGAGAAAGAAAACAAAAAAACACATCGCTTTTATAAAAGTTGAAGATTGCGCATTACAATAGTCACGTGATCATTCTAAATCAGTTTAAACCAGATTTTCGCAAAGAAAAAAATATTTGGTCTTGAGATAAAATTTTGGAGCTTGAGCGATATTGAAATGGGGGAAAAAAATTGCTTTCTAAATATCGACGCATGCGTAATCTGATAGTCACAGGATTGTTTCAAATCGGTTTAAACTGGATTTTTTTTCACGAAAAAATTCTGGCCTCGAGAAAAAAAAAATTTAGTATTCGATTGATTTTGAGATGGTAAAAAAACCCATCGCTTTTCTAAATGTTAATGATTACGAAATATGAGTCATGTGAGAACAAGGTTTTTTTTCTGTCAATTCGACACCACGTGACTTAAAAAAAAATATTCTCACATGATAACTTGAAATCTGCGATAGCAGATTTCAATTTTTAAATTTTTTTTTTATTTGATTTGAAAAATGTTACTGTGCATATCCCTCTACCCTTTGAACTGGGTTTCCTGATATTATCCTACATGCTAAAACCAAATTTAAACTTTATCTCAACAGATTTCTTTAAAAAGAAAAAAATAAGACATTTTATAATTAAGTTTATCTATCTGTTTTATTTTTAAGTCTGTCTATAAATAGATATTAAAGGTTTGTTTAAAAGAAAAAAAAACCCTTCAGAAATCATTTTATAGAACTAAGAAAGTGTCAGTGAATTTGGAAATAAAACAATTTTGTCTTCGTTTGTAGCATAATTAAAATAATAAGCAATCACAATAAAAAAAAAATCCACAAGATCAAAACCAATAACCATAACTTTATTACAATTTAATTCTCTCTGAAAATAGTTTCCACATTTCATACAAAAACCTAAGAATATACACAAATTCCAGCGAAGCCAGGGTTTCCGCTTCAAACGGAATTAAAGGGCGACTTTAAATACCTTTCAAGAAAGTTTAAGATTCAAAATACAACACTGTCCTTGTAAAAGATTCAAATCTAGAAGAACGTACCACAATGTCTCGCCAAATCTCTCTAACATATACATAAAAATCATCACTTTACTATCGCCAAGTATCTCTTCCACATAAATGAAAATTAACATTTTAATATTATTGGAATAATTTAATTTGAATTCATCATAAATATAACAAAGTTGCCTTTTTTTTTAAATACCATCATACAGGTATCTTTGGCGGAAAACGATTTTGTGCATGAATTTTTGCCTAAATATGATGATAAAGCAGCTGTTGGTTAAATCATCATCATATTGGCGTCTTTAGCCACTTGGCTTATTACCGGCAAGTGTGAGGGTACACTCTTCTAGATTTAAACCTCATTATATATATTTTTGATTCTCCATGCATTTAAAACGACGATAGACTTTAACTTTGATATATGTAGAATCGGAATTTCCAAGTTCCCCGTAGAGAGTAGGTAGAATGTTCACCCACGATATGCTAATTCTGCTATATGCAGTTCCAATGCCATTTGGCGAATTGTCCATAGTTCTGTAGCCAAAATCAAGTATGACTTTGGCGGTCGAAGTCATAATATTTAATATCCCTGAGATTAGGGCTTGGAATTCTTGAGGAGATGGTTAGCTGACGATATCAAGAGAAATCTGAAAAAGAATAAAAATATCAATAATTTTGTACAGAAAATAATATTGCAAATATGAATAATTTTTAACAACTAGCCTACTTCTGAAAGCAACTACAATTCGTACAGTGTTATAAGTCACTTTAAAAAAAAATTCTTAAGATGTCTAAAACATATATTTGTACACTATTAAGTAACTTGTTAAAATAAACCTATTAAATTAAATAATATTAAATAGCTGATATCACTAATTAGTTATTTATAAAATGAAAAGGATGAAGATTTATAATCAAACCAAGGCCTTCTAAAAACAGAGTAAAAAAATAATTCAATTCCTAAAGATTTAAAATAAGCCCATAAATTTCAAAAGAGATTATACGCAATTATTATATAAGAAAATTTATCCTCAGATCAAACAAATACTTATAATCAAATATAAAAATAAAGCATTCTCACATCAAAATGAAGATCTTAGAAAATAATGTATTCATAAAAGTTCCAAACTGAAGTTTTTTTCCCAGTACAATTTGTTATAGAAATACGTTATAATCTATGTAATTTTCATAAATGTATGCTTGTAGTTTGATATTTTGTGGCACAAGAATGGGAATCGATAACACTGCTCTAAAGGATAAGTTATGATTATAAATATATGTAAATATTATAAAAATTTTAAAAAGTGAAATTACAATATCATGTCAATGCACTGGTCCCCAATAGAAAGGCTTCATGTACACAATGAACCAAAATATCAAAGAAAATTGCAATAACACATTTATAACGTCTGACAATTTGACGGAATCAGGAAGATGAAGTTATATCCAAATGATTTAAATAAAATTAAATGTAACCAATATCTTCGCGAATCATTTGGTCACCAAAAGCAAGTAGTTACGTAATAAAGCCACTTGTCTAACTCCAACGGCACCACGCTCTATTTCCTCTTTTGATACGCGTAATTGGTCTCACAATTAAATTAAGGCTGCGAATTCAGTGCGTGCCAAGTGAGCACATATGGATTTCTTGAACACAATTAATTATGTAAGTAAAATAGCAATTGATTCTAAAGAATTCACTTGCTGATGTACTAATTACAACTCATCATTTCGAATCCTTTTACAGCAAACTACCGGTAATGCAATGATAAGTTTTTAGAAAAATATAACACTAGAATTTTTTAGACCATATTTTGTAAAAGTAGTTACATTTTAAAATTCTAATTTTTAGGAATACTCTAACATTCCATACATGTAACAACTCCAGAAAGAATCAATTTTTATTTTTGTTTATTTATTTTTAAATTTTCCCTTTATGTGTTTATATATTTAATTTAATTACCAGCCACTTTTGTTGATTAGCTGGCTCGTCAGAAAAACTGATTCTATTTAATATCAGTTTCATCTCTTAGGCATTACTTGATGTTTTTGATTCCCTCAATAAAGTACTTTTTATTATCATATTGTGAAACAGCTTTGTTTTAATAGCCTTACATCTGCTTTGTTTATTGTGTACATGAACATTCTTAACGGATTCGAGTCTTATAATATAATAGTGCGATTGAAAATGTAGCGGTGTAGATAATTAATCTTCTAACTTAATTTTTCCCCCTTCTGGATGTAAACAGTGAAAAATAACAAAGAAATTTTTCTTCTTTAACTTGTTACAATTTTTAAAAAAACTCGCTATTAAAATTATAAAAGATTTGAAGCTATTAAAATAATAAAAATTTGATAGAAACAACAAAAACAGTTTTAATTTCCAAAAAAAATTAAAAACTACTATTGAAAATTATGCAAAAATGTCTTTTTAACAATAACAAAATTCATGAAAAAAATACAAAACTCCCACTATTCGAAAAACCACTTTGTAAATTTTAAAATGGTATAAATACTAATTTTGTGCAATGATATTTTCACAAGTTATCTCGTAAAAGTCAAAATCTTATTTAATTTTTAATTTATTAAAACACCTAATTCATATTTTTACTGTCGAAATTCTATTTATGCAAATTGGAAGAAGGGGTTTCAATTGTTCTAAGTAAAATGCTCTAGTTTGTTGACACCAACAGACACACACAAAGACATTCTCATTTATTATTAGCAAAGACAAAAAAAAAAAAATACTGATTTCTGCGATTTTATTTATTTTTATCTTTTAAGAATATCGAAATCAAAACACAATTAATTCCCAGTCAAGATGTAGAACACGATGTAAAAATATGATTTTATGATAGAATAAATTTTAGTAATTTAAATAAACATATTTATAATGTTTTGCTATTCTCAAAATTAAAAAAAAAATGGGAAATTAAAATATTTATTAAAATCACTAACAAGAAAAAAAAATTAGAAATACAATAGAGTAAAAATTGTAGACGAACAAAAATATTTCAAAACACGTTAATGTTAAATAATTTCTTGATTATAAATGTTATTTTAGGATATATAGCTAAAATGAAAACAAACATTATTTTGCTAGTTAAAATATCCATCGTAGTATGAAACAAGCGAAAATAAAAAAAATTCTTACCTCAGTGCATTATATAAATGAATTAGAAAATATTTTACTAATTCTGCAATTGGTGAAAGATTAGAATAAAATAGCACAGATAAACAGCTACCCGCCAAAAGAAATTTTAAATACAAATTAAAATAGAAAGCCGATTTAAAGAGCTGAGATTTATTAGCAATTCCATTAAAATTACAAAAATAGATTAAACACCAAACGATTAAATAAAATAAAAACAGAAAAAAAAACGATTAAATGTTTCCATTTGAAAATACAAAAATACGCCTTAATAAATAATAAACAATTTTTGAAATAAAAAAATTCAAACAACAAAGAATCAAGAATTCTCGTCTGATTTTTTTTAGGTGACTGCAAAATATACTTTCACTGTAAACAAATAACAAACGCGGTAAAACCCGTTTTACAGCTTTTATATTACAGCTTCGCTGAAGCGTCGGATAAGTTCCAAGTTCTTTTCTAAATTCATAATGCAACTGAAAAACGAGACAATTATCTAAAATAAATAAATTCACAGTTTAAGATCAATACTTTAAATACTATATTGCGTTTATTCAAAATTAATGCCGATTATTCCATAACTAAATATTTATAAGTCTGATTAATTTTTGTATTTGCTTACTTCGATGACTTGACATTTAAAACGCAGAATCAAAAAGGGATTACTAAATAGATGATTTTATCTCTAAACAGGATCACTTAAAGCAATACTGGAACCGCAAAAACCTTCTTCTTTTTTTTTTCTCTCGAAATTTTTAATATTGGCAAAGCTGGTTAAAAAAAAACTCGATTTTAAATATAACATAATTGTTTAGGTGTAGCAGTTATTTTAACAAATTTATAATAAATAAGTAAATATTTTCTTATCTATTTTAATAATCTGAGTGCTATTTGTTTATTATTTATTGTTCGAAAAGAATTATTATTTATTGCTCGAATTATTTGTTCGAAAAGAAAGCAGGAAAGAATCAGAAACTTTGTTCTAGAATATTAGTTTTTTAAAGGCTAGCACCTAAAATCAACATTAAAATGTATTTATAGAAATTTATTTGTGGTCTAATGAAGTAAACACTCTTAACATTACTAGGAATGTTTACATTTATTTTCTTTCGCGTATAATCGTGAACACTTTTTCAGACGATTTTTTTCTTCTTTTATTTATAAAAAAACATTTTCTTCATCCAAATAACTTTCATTGAAAAATCCTAAACAGCGTTTCTAAATCCTAATTTGAAATCGAATAAGTGTTAGTGGGTCAGTGGCATTTCATAATGACACTGTTTCGTTTTACTATTTTTTTTTTAAGTGCTCAAAAATTCTCACCTTCCTATACTAAGAATTTTTCGTAAAACACAAATGATTCCAAAAGAGGACACTATAAAACGTTCAGTTTTAAACTAAGGTGATGTAACGATACGTTTCTGAAAAAGGGAACGAAACTAAGTGCAGAAGAACATTTTTTTTTAATTGCTTTTTTTTTAAGTCTGCATTTCACGGTTCGTTGCAATAATCTCGTCTGCACAGGCACCACGGAATAAAAATAACTATAATTTTAAAAGCTCTAAAAAGTGTTTTTTGAAAAAAAAAATAACTACTTTTAAAATTAGACTATGATTAAATTGCGTTATGCAAGACTTTTTTTTTTAATATATAATAAAGATCGAAATTTAAAATCAATTTATTTCAAGGTATTCAAGTTAAAGTAAATCAAATTAATTAAATTTTAGAACTTATCAAAAATTATAATATAATATATAAATTATAGTAATTACAAAAATAAGTACAAAATAATAATAATATTTATATAATTTTATTTAAAGCAACTTTTTTACTCCAATTATACAAAACAAATAAATGCTATATATATATATATATATATATATATATATATATATATATATATATATATATATATATATGTCTGTGTGCTTGCTTGCATGTGTGTGTGTGTATAAAATGTATTGGACAGATAAAATTGAATAAAGTGTCTTTAAAAAGGAATAAAATAAGAAATCAAGTGATTTTCGGTACGCCATTTTGGGGGGGGGGATGGATCTCACTGGTCTTGCTTGCCCTAATGCATAACACTAAGCCTTTACAGTCTTATCATCACTAGGTCCCCCCCCCTTTATAATACTTCAATAAAAATGATTTAATTTTTATTAAGCTGTACATTATTTCGGAAATAAATATTAATATTTATCGAGGCTGCAATTAAAATTATTCGATGACGGAAAAATTATAAGTAAATTGTTCGGCTGCACTCTCCATCCCCCTCTGTATATTTTAAAATCTTTTTGGCAACATTCCTTTGTCTTGAACAATAACACATCAATATTCAACTATTTTGTTATTACTATTTTTCTTTGTTTTGTTTTCGCTACAGTACTTTGAATGGTAATACCTTAATTTTAGTCAAACAATATAGTTTTTAGAAATATCTAAAAAAAATATTATTAAATATTACGAATCAAACAGTTTGTACCTTGTCATCATGGGAAGAGAAATAATAAATGTGGAAATGACAGATAAAACAAATGAGAAAAAAGCACCAAATTAACTTGAAACCAAAATAAAATTTAAAAAATATTCTGCAGTGAGAAAATTGAACTATCTCTTTTGAAAACAAGTAAAAAATTATGCTTAGCATGAAAGTTAGCGGTACACCATGTTATGGGAAACAAAATAATAATGGAGAAACAGCATATATATATAAAAACAGAAGTCGACAAAACCTACTAATTGAAACCAAAATTTAAATACACACACACACACACACACACACACACACACACACACACGCACACACACACACACACACACACACACACACACACACACACACACACACACACACACACACACACACACATTCTGCTATGACAAAACTGAAATGCACCACTTAAAAATAAACGGGGACATATAATAAATATATATATATATATATAAATCCTCGAAAAAATGTCCCAAATGTTGTGAACCATTAGTTAAAGCTTTACATTGATTTTATAAAAGAGTGAGATATTATCAGAAACAATATAATAATGCGAAATAGTTTGGCATCATTTTTTTTATATTCCCACAGATATACAATAATATAATAAATAAAAAATGATAAAAGGAATGTTTTTATGAGAACTCACCTTCCGCAAGGCAGTCCTGCCGCCACATTTCCTTATCTCTTGCATCAATTGTTCCCTCGGATCCATCTGTGGTTCGATAATTCTTTTCTGGCTAATGCTCTTAAGTCCATTGGTTTTGTTAGATCCTTTGGCCCTCTCACCTGTTGGCATAGGAGGAGGGGGTGGAGGAGCTGGCATTTCAGAATGTCCAGCAGCTTTAGTCACGGGGTCACTCACTCGCGGCATCGATTGACCGATGCTCCCATTAGGACAGCCCAGATGCCCATTCAGATTCTTTTCATTGTTCTGTTTCAAGCTGGGCTTTTGATAAGTGGTCGTCTTTGTGGGGACTGGAGGGGGCACTTTCTTTATGTTGTTGCGCAAATTTTCCACGAGGGGTGCAGGTGCATTTTTTTTAGGTTTCAAAACACCTCCATCGACGTCGTCATCGTTGGTCTCCGATATCAACTTTAAGCTCTCGAAAGAGGGAAGGATAGTGGACAAAATCTTCGAGTCGTCATAGATATCCAAATCACCATCTTTCCTGATTTCTGGGGGCAATCTTTGGCGATTTTTGGTGGAGATCCTCACCTGCGGTGGTTTGAAATAGTTCTTAGTCTTTGAAGATCTCAAAGTGCTGGATCCATTAGTTATGGGCACAGGTCCGAAATCCAAGGATGGTATGTTTATTGTGGACCTGGGCAAAGTGGAACATTTCGTGGGCTCGTAAGACAAAGAGCGGGTTACTAAAGGACAAGAGGTTGGGGCCTCATCTGAATAGTCTTCCCCTTCAGGAAGACTGTGTGACTGTCTAAGAGTTCTGGCATATTGAGGTACAATGCACTCTTCCCTCAACATGGCGTGGTTATTTAACAACTGTTCTTGCCACCTAATAAATTGTCTTTGAAGTTTAATATATTCACGCTGAAGTCTTTCTTGCTCAATTTCGAATTCCTGCTTGTCGTCACAGCTAAGATCGGACAAAGATCTTTGCAGGTGCCTCGCCTTTTTCGATTTGATGCTGACACAGCTTGGAGAACCTTCTGCAAGATTCAGTAAGGACGAGGACCTTCTAAGGGATGTCGACGAACTGGATCGAGTTGGAGATCTGCAGACAGGTGCAATGTCTTCGTCCACAACAAAAGCTTCGTTATCGACACCACAAAATTCAGACGGAGGGGGAGGGAATGTCTCTAAACAGTTCTCAGTCTCATCCTTCAAATCTAATATCAGTGGTATCGATGGCTTTTGCAGAGAATAAGATAAATCCTCTTCTCTTTCTTTTAATTCCACATTCGAAGTCAATGTCTTCTGAAGAATAGGGGAATTTGAGTTTTTAATGTTATGCCTTGATTCCAAGTCCAAAGCTACTTTAGTCGATGCGTTTTGTACGTCACAAGAAGCTTTTCTAGCATCATCTCTCAATTCATAGCTGGTTAAAGCAGGAATTTTAGGGGAAGAAGACACGTTTTTCTTCTTTTTATCTTTTGGTGGTTCTAAATCCAAACTCAACCTAGCCGTTGACTTTTGCAGCGGATAAGAGAAATCCTTTGCACCATTCTCTGATTCTGAATATACAGGTGGTTGAGGTGATATATCCTTGGGGCATCGCCCACCAGGTGTGGATAAGGGACGGTCCTGGGGTGTCACTGCGCCATTCGGCGTTCGTCCACCTCTCTGCTTGATGGCCAGGAGGGAAGGACCGATCCTTTGAGGGTTGTCCAGCGAGTGGAAAGCAGCTTGAATGCTGGAGGCTATTTCCTGTTGCGTCACTTCCTGCTCGATCCTTGCGTTGAGGGCGACCAGCGCCACTCTGGTCACGGAATCGCCTGCAAAAAGGGAAAAGAAGACACACCAATGAGAGTCTGAAGCGAAAAACAAGGGGTATGATCCGAAGCGTCTCGACCAAAGGTCACCGCCCGCAGCTCTGAGCGAAGCTTCGGGTTCTTTTTTTGTTTCTCCTTCTTCTTTTGTCATGCATGGTTTACGCCCAAACCTGATTCTTCCTTCGAGTTTTTGTTTTCGTCTCCTGGAGACGGCGCAGTGAGAATTCTTTATCAAATTCTATTGCCATTGTTAAGGGTTATCTCCAGTAAGGATTGTATTCATTTCATTCACTAGCTTGTGTTGTATTTTTTTGCAGGGGGGGGGGAGGTTACTAATTATTTATTGCAGCAACTCTTCATCGCGCAGATTTGATTTCACTATTCACTGCCGATGCCTTATAAATATGAATTAGTAATATAAATCGAAGAAAGGGGGGAATGATGCAAGAGATTCTGATCACAAAAAAATCCTAGAAAAATCTTTTATCTACCCTAATCTTTGAAGAGAATAGTTCAGTTTTCATTGTTTTTGATGCAGCTGCATTATTTTCTTTTCTATGAACGTCATATGAAATATAATTATGTGTGAGAAATTAGATGCCATAGAAATTGATTTCTACATCATGACACATTGTTACTAAAACAATATTTATTCAGTGAAAATTAATTATTTTGGCACTGTTAACTATATCTGACATAATTACAAAGGAAAGAAATCTATTGAATATTCGAACACATTTAAATCGGTAGGTACCACCTTGTCAATAAAAGTATTGAGGATGCTGAACATATAATTGTCGAAATTTTAATTTAATTGAGTTATTTCTTTTAATTTTTGTATTTTTTAAAAAAAGAAGTGACAAGGGGCTTTTCTAAACCTTCTCATATTCTCTCTCTTAAAAATATTACCCCCCCCCCATTACCCACAAAAATGTAAGAACCTTGGGCAAAGCCGCGAATACCTTGTACGGTGTTGAGGAAGAATAATTATGAAATATTGATCTTAAACGTGAATGCAGCATTTTTACTGACTCTATCGTGCGATCATAGGCGATTTTTTTCTGGTATGCCGTTATATACAAGTAACCGGAAATATGCAATGTATTTTGGACACAATTTTTGAGGTCGATTGAAACCAAAATTTGACATAGAATTACAGTAATCGCAGAATGATATACTGAATTTGTTATTTAAGTCATTGCGTTTTTGAGTTAAAATTGTTTAATCATGCTGCGAAAGTACAGACCGACAGACTGTCAACCGTTTGATATATTTAGTTCCAAATTTAATACGGCTCTGGATGATTTTAGATTCCAATTTAGATATTTGACCCGAGTACCAAATTGTATTTATCTAGCTCTTTATGTTTCGTAATTATCGTTTTCACCTGTAATCGCATTTGACACAATATATTGGTAATCCGGAGTTCACAATGAACTAGGGTAACCAATGTATTGTAATTCGGATCATTTGATATGGATACGGTAATTCATGGTAATAATATGATTGGTAACTCATTATGAACTCCGGATTTGGTAATCAATGTAATTAATTGATTACCAAATAAAATTGATCTAAGTACCAAATTTTATTCGGTAATCCGGATGTATTTACTTCCTTTTAATAAAAATGTACAAATATTTTTAAAGTCTAATCACCAAATTTCATTCGTGTAGTTCAAAGCATTTTTGAATTACACCATGCTCAAGGACAGAGAAGAAGGTGTTTTTTGAACTTGGAGGGGTCTAACATTTGGAGATTTGTCAAAATCTTGATTTCGATTTTACTTGACAGTTGCAATAATTTTTCTTCGTACAATTTCGTATACGAGAATGTAAAAATGACATGCGCAAACGAGAATAGAAATTTTCATAGAATTATTTCATTGGAATTCTGCATATGCATGGGATGAAAAAATCCAATAATAACTCATTATTTAATAGTTTCTAGCAACAAAAATATTACTACTTTCAAAATATTTCAATGAAAAAAAAAACAATGATTTTTCTTAATCATCTTAACAAGTTTCATTTTCACTCGAAATGAAAATTTAATAAAAGAAAATAAATTTTATTAATTCATTGGACGTAAATTTCAGTTCAACAATTAATTTTTTTTCCTATCAAAAATTAGTATATTTACATGCAGAGAAGGGCCGCGGTGGCCTGGTGGTAAGGTCTCGTCCTCGGAACCGGAGGGTTTCAGGTTCGAGACCCGATTCCACCGAAGAACCGTCGTGTAAGGGGGTCTGTGTGTGTTGCACGTTAAATCCGTCATGACCAAACGTCCTCCTGCTGGTGTGGTGCGGTGTGGAGAGGGGGGTGCCAGCTCAGGTGTCGTCCTCATCATCTGACCGTGGTTCAAAATTACGAGGTCCGTCCCAAAATAGCCCTAGTGTTGCTTCAAACAGGACGTTAATATAACTAAACCAAACCTACACGTAGAGGTCAGAATCTGTGGAATTAGTAAATGATTCGTAATTAACAAATGATAGCAAACGCAACTTCAGCCAAATTTTTACACTTTTTTACGAAGTACACAGAGAAAAGTTTTGAAATTGTCAAAAACTTCTATCTAAAGATTTTGTTGTATCCTTAAGTTTCAAATCTCCCTTAGTAAGAAAAACATATTTTTAAATTTATGTTAATCTATCCCTGAACATGATCTGCTATTTATGCGAACAACCGCTATTTTATGTGCACTGCAAAATATTTCTTTATCTGACTGTCGTAAATTTTGCTTATACACCGACAACATGAGCGTTTTGCAACAATTACAAAATTTTGATTATTCTTGTCATCCGATTGTTGCACAAATCATGGAGCAACTATCAATACTGGCTAACAGAGCCTTCCAAATAATTTTCTGCTGGGTACCGAGTCACGTTGGAATCCATGGCAATGAGCTTGCAGATCTAGCTGCAAAATCAGCTTCAGAACCTTTCAATTTCCGTGTTCCCTTTTGTGATGTATCAAGTTATATCAAACGATACATTGATGAAAAGTGGCAGGAAGTTAGGACAGGCAAGCTGATAACAAACTACATGCTATTCAACCAAAAATAAATATGTGGTCAGTTTTACCAAACCGATGCGCAGATGTAAAATTAATTCGTCTACGAATCGGACACACAAGGTATACGCATAAACATTTGCTGTTTGGTGAGCGAGCCCCTTATTGTACGAACTGTGGAGTGATCAATTCCATTGCACATATTCTTACTCAATGTCCTAATTTTACTTCTGATCGTTTAACTCACTTTCATTCGCCTATTTTAAATTTACAGGACCTGGTGGGTGAGAAACCTCACTTAAAACTTTTTGACTTTTTAAAAGCCATTGGTTTCTTTCATAGCATTTAAAATTTGAGTTTAATTTTATTCTTGTGCCAAATCATTATAAATCATAACCTTCTAAACTTTTGAAGTTTTAAAATGTATCCTTGTTTTATTTACACATTTCACACTTTTATGATGGAACTGTTTAAATATCCTTGCGGATGGCGCAGCTTGTCCTAAATTGGACCTTGTACCAGAAAACCTTAACTATACCATACCATACCATACCCTGAACATGATATATCGTTCGAAAATGTTTTATTCCGTACTTAATTCTATCCTGTGTATTTTACGATTCAATACATATATAGGAATTTACAGGAAAAAAAACTATGTTTTTTATGTAATTCAAATCTTGCCTCATCAAGTCATTCTATCGCGTAACGCTCCATTTTTACTAACCCTGAACTATCAGCTGTCAAATCGTTTTTTTTAATAGGGTTGCCAAAACTTTACTGCTCGAATGGTGGTAAATTCAAATCTCCTGTTAATTTTGAGACACCCTTTATATGTTGCTAACTTCAACATTTTCTTTGTCGCAGGACTGTAGAACAGGGGATGACTGGAAACTATCATCGTGAATTTGAACCATGGTTAGGTAGCTTTGGACGTCTTAAGAATAAACAACCTTTGAAATTGCACCATTTTCCTTTGTTTGCCCTTATATTTGTCAATCATTTCGTCATCAACATTTCACCTGGCTTTGCCAGTGCATCTCTAAAATTAATTTCAAAGCATCATCGTCAAGTGACGCATTTGCTTCTCTAAACGGCCCAACCCCCATAATTTAAACCACGCACGCTGTCATCAGTTTCCAAATGGGTGCATTCAAAGCAGTAAACAACAAGGAAACAAAATTATATTCTTTATGGGGGAAAACTACGACAGGTATTTCCCACGATTAATTCGAAAATCGGTTACGGATTCTTGAATATTCTAGATCGGAATGTCCCATAGTTGAGAAATGATTCTGGGGCTTGGTTCGTCGATGATGCGGAAGAGCCCTGCTCACGAAGAATAATCCCCCTTAAAGAAGTGAACCATTTCCGAGATGGATGGTTCTGCACGAATGGGCCTGATGAGTCAAGACAAGGTCGCGGCGTTGTGACAAGAGGTCATAGACGTCATGATGAAGCTGTCATGCGAAAGTTCTGCGCAAGTACCTCGGTTGCCAATTCGCTTTTCTAAATGAGGGGTGAAATTTTTTTGTCATCAATTATATTTAGTTTTGAGGAGTGGCATACCCATGTAGGGATTTGCTGGTCATTCCTAAGCTTGGATTTAGATTTTACTTTGAATATAAGGACAAATTTTAAAACTAATGAAAATGATTGTAGCACCATGCAGCAGTACACACGACAACAAAAGAAGAAAACGGAGCAGCGGCATAGTGATGCGAGGGGGGGGGAGCAAGGGCTTATGCATACAAGTAGAAGTCGCGATGTTACTCTTTTCAGCTTTTATGTATACAAAACCTTAGTGCTTTTATTTTAAGAATGAGAACCAAAAATGAAGAACGGGCAAACATCATTCCTAAGCAATATGTATTAAGCCACTGATATTGGGAATGTGTGAAAAAATCCTTTTCCTCCGAGCTGAAGTTACCTTCAACTAGCAAAGAGACATAAGAAGACCGAAAAAAATTAATTATTATAATCAAAGGAAGCTGATTTTATTTTGAATAACTAACTATCTTAGTTATTTAGTTTATAACTATTTTTGTTTGAATCTACTCGAAAGCTAATTCAGAATTCTAAATTTTGAACCGTGTTAAGATGAAAAGGATGACTCCTGAGCCCATAACTCCCCTTTAAGCTTCTATTCCGCATTAATGGAAAAAGGTTCGATCCCAACGCACACACCCAAGAAAATCTGAAATGAGGAGATTATTCCATTGATATTGTTGGAATGTTTTTGCGATTATAATAGTTTCTCTTTGTATACAAGAGAGTAAAAAAGACATTTTATTCATACAAAAAAAAAAAAAAATCTAAGTTGGTCTAATGTACCGTTTTCAGAAAAAAGAAAAGTTAATATTAAAGAAGTATCAGTGTTTTTCTAATAAAAACTAAGAAGTTTAATTGAAAAATCAGGCTATTCATATTTTAAATACAGACTGAAACAGTCACTGGATCTTATTAATAGGAAAGATCTGTAAGGTTTTAATAATAATGCAGATTAACTTTTTTAGTTATGAAGATGAGTATTATGTAATAAAAATAGATTTATAAAGAAAGAACTATAAACACACATTTATAAGGAAAGTGCAAGAACAATTTTATAAAGATAATTTAAGAACTAAAATAATGAAAAAATATTTATAAATTTTTAAAGAATAGTTTCGATGTTCTAGTATTCTCAGAATTAGACTCTTCTTATTTTAAGTAAAAATATCATTTAGATCTTTTATTAAAAATTATAATTTGATAAACATTTTTAGCTATGAAAATGAGAATTATACAATAAAAGCAAATTTATAAGGACAGTTGTATAAACACATATTTATAAAAAGGGTGCAATAAGAATATATTTATAAAAACAATTCAATAAGAATATATTTATAAAAACAATTCAATAAGAATATATTTATAAGAACAGTGCAATAAGAACCTAATGCAGAGAAAAGAGTTTTTTTAAAGATATTTCAGAATAAAAGAAATAAGAATTCAGAAGCTTAGATGATGTGTTTAGTGCTTTATAATAAAACAAATTGGAATATTAAGTGTAAAATATGATTTTATTACATTTATTTATATTTATCATTCATTGATACTGCATTTCCAGAACATTCATATGCTACAAAATTAAATTATTCAATGCTAAAAAAATATAAATCAAAATAAAAATCATTACATTTTCTAAATTTTAACAAAAAAAAAAAAAATTCATTAATTATACATTATTGAAAAAGTTAATGGAGTGTGATTAATGAAAGTTGGATTTGATAAAAATCAATAAATATTATTCAGTCCATTCATACGAATATTTTAACTGAAGACAACCTTCAGACAACCATATCAACCTACAACAATTCTAAACATCCTACAGTATTTTCAAATGATCGTTTTATTTATTTTATTTTCTTTTTTGCATTCTACCCAAACTCCACTTTTCTCTTTATTTTTTCTCCAAGTTTATAATTTCGTAAAATAAACACTTATATGAATTAGGCTAAATAAATAAATAATAAATTTCTATAACAGAAAGACATATTTATCTGTTGTAGGAAATGTACCAGTATCTGCCATTCAAGTTGGTGATGGTCAAAAATGTACACACCCAAATAAAGCAGAGCAAAAATGTCAGAAAACGCCTATGATTTCCTTTGAAAAGTGGACTACCAAATATAATTTATCTCGTGTATATTGTTACAAACAGATTTGTTTAATGTTATGTTGATCATTTTTTCAAGCACATGGTTCTGTTGATGATTGTTACCCAACAGATTTAGTAGATTTAGTTTGGTTATTTAGTAAAAAAGTAAGATGTTAGCGTTTGCAGCGAACTGATTGGTTATAATGTCCTTCCTATTTTATAAATAAAAGATGTTAAAACTTGGTTAGCTTAAAGAGTGGGAGTAAAGCTATATCGAAATATGTAATGTCTGTACAGAGTAAAATTTAATTCATATGATTATTATTTCTAGAAATTTCTAATGCTGTAAAATATCTTTAGTATGTAATCAAAATGATGTAATAACAAGAACTACGAATCACTGTATCCCAGCTTATATTGCAATGCTTAGCTTATAACACTTATTTCAGTCATATAATATAATGATATAGGTTTAGTTTTGAAGCAGATTTCGAAATGAATTCAGAATATTATTTTACTCATGATTTCTAATAATATTAATAGAATTTATAATATTTAAAAATATAAAAAATACATTTTTTAAAATAATTGAGTAATACATAATGATAATCATAGGACTGAAATGGTGTCTTTAAAATAGATTAAAAAACTTTATAGTTTTGTCACAACCTGATTCAATTGATTAAGAATTAAAATAGGCTTTTAATATTTGTGTAAATTTAATATAAACTATATCTATAAAGAAAGTATTAAAACAGTAGTTAATGCAAACCAGAATTTTAACTAGTTATACTTGATATTGTAATTTAATAAAAGAGGCTTAGTATGAATAGTATAAAGGTTGCTTATGTAAAGGTAAGTTCATTATAGAGACAATGTATTAATAAAAACATCATCACAAATAATTTTAATTGTTTTTTAGCCTTAACTTTCTTTGAATAAATGTAATTCATAAAAATAGACAAGAGAAAATTTACATTCAATCAAGAATTTCTTAATTTCTGCTCTAACAACAAACATTTCGTATAATGTTTTAATAGTTTTCATATGAATTTTGAATAAAAAAGTATTTGAATTTCAAACTTCTAATGTACGAAATTAAAACAAACATGTGAAATTTTTTAAAATTCAGTTTTAGTTAATAATATAAGTATTAGATTTTTTTTAAATATAAAGGAATAAAAGCAAGTCATCTTTACATGTTTAAATTCATTACTTTGACACACAACTTTAACATTCATAGGACATTAAAACAGAGAAAAACTAGGATTTATTAAAGCAAATGATAGACATTATCTCGACTTGATTTAATGAAGTTTTTTTGCATGCATCTTTAAAAATAGTGAAACAATAACTATTTGTTATCCAGTTTGTAAATAATTAAATATTCCAAGTTTAAAAAATATTATAAAACTTTGGAATTCTTTTTTAGAAATGTTTTGAATGATTTGGTTACTTAAATTTTTTCTTTCTCCAAAAACTGTATACTTTAATTATTAAATGTCGTAGTCCTTTTAATTTTGAGAATTATTTTTCTCCATGGTCTTGTGAATTTTTCCCCATGAATGTTGTGATTTTGATATCTTTTTGTGTCATTTTCATGTTATTTTCACAAATACATGCAATCATATAGCTCATAAAAATCTCATTTAAAATAGGTTCAAGTTTCTTTGTATAATTTATATTTTGAAATTAAAACTTTAGAATGATGGTTTGATAGTTTGAAATACATTCTACACATTAATATATTTTTAAAAAAGGAATGATAAAGAGATTTGTTATATATGATAAAATTATCAATAAATAAAAAAATATGTAATGAAGTAACATTGTAAAGTGTATTTACTCATTGTGAAATGCTATATTATTTTTTCTAATAATTAATCATTTGTAGGAAAATTAATACAATTTTTTATAGAGAACATAAAATATCATATTATGACACTTTGTCTTCTATCTCTTATTTGACTTAGTTGATGAAACCCATATCATTTTTTGGTGTTAAGAATATTCCGAACATAACAAAGATCACTACGTAATATATTAAAAAACTTGATTCCATTGTAAATCAAAATTTTAATATCATATTTGTAATGTAATTTAGTAAAAGAAATTTAATAAAAATAGCACAACTGTTGCTAAATGTAATTAAAATTATAATAAAGAGATTTCATTTATAAAACTGCAACAAATGACAAAGAGTAAAATACTGAAGATTTGAGTTACATGTATATGCAAAGCACAATAGTATATACCCTGCATGTAAATCAAGAAATTGCAAATGGAAGAATCTAAATTTCTTATCTATTTATTGTACATTATTTGAATATATATATATATATATATATATATATATATATATATATATATATATATATATATATATATATATATATTATCTAGCATAAAAATAATTTTTTAAGAATTTATCTGTGTTTATATTAAAACAGGGAAAGAATTAAGGAAGCACACATATGATATAAAAAAAGGAGGAAAGGAAGGAAACAAGTATTATTTTCTATTTATAGATGCCCTTTACTTATGATTAATAAAGTAATCAAATAATATAAACAAACTCTATGATGCCTTTTTATACAATTTATGAATTGATAAGATCACTACTTAAGGTCCTAATTAGATGAAAAATTATATTAGATATTTTTATTAGTCAATAATAAGTTACAATATTATATTTTATTTTATTGCAACAAAATTTAATTATCCATTTAAGCTATTTAAAATACAAATGACATGTGATAAAATACGCAATTAAGTATAAATTGATACAAAAAAATGTGCTAATGAAGTGAAAATGGATATATAATGAAGTGTAAATGTATGATTAATTATATGTACAATTCCAAAATTAAAATGTCAGAATGATGCCTTCAGTGTATTGATAATTTTTAAAAGAAAATGGTTAAAAAATATTTTATAGATGAAAAAATTATCCATAAATGCAATTATCCAATTTGCAGCAGTTCGTGTATTTTATGATGTGGTGTAGCAAAGGTAAGTTGCGCCTGTGTTATAATTAAAACAGTAAATCCACCAAGCTTATTATGAAAGAATTAAAGGTGAAAAAAAATTACAATTACAATCAATATAAATTGTCATGGAATCAAATATTGTGTAGATATAATTTTACAATTGTAATCTTTTAATGAATTGTAAAATATAAATAAGTAATATAATGCAAAATAAAAATTTTAATATTATTAATATGAATATAATGAATTATCAATGTAATTAAAAGGAATTCTGTCTTAATATCACATGCTATTCAATATTTGCTAGAAACATCTTTCTAATGCCTTAAACTAAAACGTAGCTATATTATTACATCAATATTAAAGTTCTTTCTAATTTCATTAACATAAATTTTGATTAATAGATTTGTTTTGAATTTGAGAAGGAAAGAAATGTAATTGAAATTGATTTAATCTTCCTAATTTACATCCTTTGATTGTTAAAAATATATGCTAAACTTACAACAGTTATTTTAGAAAAGAAAATGTTAGAATCTTCTAATTTTATCATCTAGTATTATGTTTTTACAAAAAGGATTCTAAATTAAACCATGAATTTTTCTCTGTAAGACTCATAGGGAAAACACTGTCTTGCATATAAAGCATTAATATATAGTTTTCAGAGAAAAACAAAAATGTTTGAACAGAAAATATGTTTGAGAAAATATGCTTTCATATTCAAAAAAATATAGAGAGAGATGTACAGTCTAATAGCTTTAGTATACATTCTCAATTATCTCTATTAACAAAAGTGATATTCACAAATTATCTGTAAATAATTTATGAATTAGAATATAATAAATTGTAAATGAATTGCATTCATTAATGATTTACATAAACATTGAATGTTAATGTAATGAATTGTTTTTGTAATAATTTTGTTATGTAATTTATTTTAAAAATCAAAACCGTTGCATTGATTTCCCTCAAATTTTGCTTTCAAATACTATGGGAAAACAAACTAGCAAAAAACAGGAAGATTTCAGTAAAGATTTATATGACAATTCCATACATAAAAAAGACTATTTTATATTTAGTGATGCCATTCCTTTTAAATAAAAATATAAAAATTTAAAATTATTCATTTTCCTTCAAGTTGCCATTTTCAATATTTAATTAAACGTTATAACCTTCATTAAATTATTCATAATTTATAGAAGAAATTAGATTCAAAGTTTTTAAAAAATCTTTTGATACAATCAATAAGTATTTTTGAGGAGCTATGACATTTTAAAAACATTTGGTGCAATTGATATTCTTCTTACTTTAATTTAAAATAAAATTTCTGACAATAAGATGATTTTGAGTCATAACATTTTGCCTTAAGTTATTTTTTGCTCTGAAAATATTATCTATAATTACTCATATTAATTAATCATTTATAGCCCTAACATCATATCAGCTAATACATCATAATGTCACATTGTTTAAGGCTAAGTTGTGATTTATAATGTAAAGTTTTATAAAGTAATATGAAAAAAAAAAAAATGAGATTTATTCATTCAATAGAAAATTATTATAAGTTAATGATTAAATAAAATAAAGAAGAAATTAAATCTAATTTGGAATATTAATGATAAAAAAGCGTGCAATTATAAAACCCCAAAAATTCGATGTATGTCTCTGAAAAAAAAAAAAAAAAAAGGTGATGTTTTTGAAATGTTTTTATGTATGAAATTCTCTGGAAAATGTGTAACTTTCTCCATTGTTCAATCAAATGAAAAATGGGCAATATTTTGAAAAAAAAAAGTAAGCAAAAACTTGAAAAGCGATAGTAAATTGATCATTAAAAATTTAAAACAGCCATAAAACACTTGAAAAACTTATACAAGATTGTAAAGTTTGGATGTCATTTGGTTTAACACGTAAAATTTTAAGGGATCGAATTTTCAATACAAAATTATTGCTAAACCTCTCTGTACAAACAATGAAAAATAATTCACATAAGTCAACAAAGTATGTAAAAGATCGCGATTGTAAAGAGGCGATATATCATAAATTTGATTTCAGCAAGTGTGGAATTTCTAACTTGAAAAACATTAAAAAAATTTCAATCACATGTGTCTATTTGTGTTAATAAGGAACAAAATGTTGTGCAAAAACTATTTGTCAAGTAATCCATACTTACTTTCGACTTCTTGCTTTTCATTCTTATCTTCTCTCGTTTCAGCACAGTCTTCAACAAGACCTTGAACGGGTTCTTCAGTTTCAACAATCGGTTCAGAAGTTTCTACTATCTCAGGTTCCACTGCACTGGGAATTTCTTTAAAGGAGAAAATGTATCTATCAGTATTTTCATTCCTCATATTTTGTTACAATAATATTCGAAAAAGTATAGAAAGAAAATTATTGGAAAGAATATTATCGTACAAAGAACTATATTTTTGGAGCTTAAATCTTGGATGTTCTAGATATTGGACGGTAAAGATGTGAGAGGGCCAAATTTCTGCAATATATTGGGACCGGAACATGAATACACAGAAAAATTAATGGAAATTAATGGTAATAAGAACATAAATATAGAACTTACTAACAATTGAAAGAATTACAGTGTGGAACTCAAACTGTAACTAAAATTGAATGTTTAGTTTAGGCTTGATTAAATTAGCATCCCGTATTGAAGCTAAATGCGATCTTCTTTAGAATGGACCTCGTAATTTCGAACCATTATTAGGCAACGAAAACCATACCGCAGAATCTCTTTTCCAAACTTTCACGCCACACTAGCGTGACAGCATTCTATTTGACAGCAAGTCTTTTGTATTATAAGGCCTCGAACTCGAGATTTAGCAACAAGTTTTAATGAAATTGGGTAAATTTTTGGATGCAAAGTCAGGGGAAAAAAAAAAGAAAGAAAGAAAGAAGAATTTTTTTTCATAATTTAATTTTTTAAAGATTAATTTTAAGAATAAATTTGTTGTTTCTAATGGCATTTGTCATAGACAAGCCCGCTGACAAAGCCAGCGATTGTAAGCCGAGAGAACGTCTCCTGTTTTTCAGTAGCGCCATTTAGGGATGTCTTAGTTACTCACGCGTCATAACCCTTTTTACGGGTGGACTTCATTCATGCATTTCATTCGCTCATCCACAGATCGTAATTTAGACCAGAATCAGAGAACTATCACCTCTGAATCAGTGCCCCCAGTGGTATTACTCTCGATATGGTGGACTTTGTGACCACGACGGATTTATACGTGCGCCAGCCACCACATACACGGAGAGTCTTCGCCCGGCGAACTCATAACCCAAGGGATGCGAATCCAACGCCCTACCACCCAGGCTATCCCGGCCCCTAAAATAACTTTTTTTGCATGGAATATTTATTTATAGTAAAAATGACAACGATTTTGGTTATTTTTCAAACTAGAGACAAAATAAGGATTCTGTGTTTGAAATAATAAGTCTGGTCTCTTAAATTACAACCACTATGAGTGGTCCCCTCGAAATTTTCGTGCATATTCCCTATTAAAAAAATATTCTCCCTTTTCTCGCATGAAAGTATGGCAAGAACGCATTTTTTACAACCCTTAGAAACCAAAATTTGATACAGAACAATTTTAAACGGAAAGACACATACCAAATTTCAATTATTTAAGTCAAATTTTATTTAATTGAGGACACACTCGAATATATATACAGAAATATAGATAATTTGGTTCGAAATTTGCTATGTACCTACATTTTAGATGCTAAAATTATGAACCATATTTTGTCAATCTGGCTTTGTGTATTTTTTAGTTATTGTATATATACTCGGACGGACAAGCGGACAGACAGATGGTCTTCTGGATGGATTTCGGTCAAAATTTGATTCAGATCATAAAAATAAGTATAAAAACTAAAAACCAAATTTTATCCATTTATATCTAAGCACTTTTGAGCTATTAAATTCATATACAAACGGACAGACAGATGGTCATGATTCCGAAAATGTGTTTTTTTGGACTCAAGGAAGTTTGAAATGTGGAGATATTCATTAAAATAGAGTTCCCAATTTTGGACTACTACCATACTTTCTCTTTGCATGCTTCGTACACGAGAAAGTAGATAATAAGATAAATAAAGAGAGACATTTCGCCTGTTGAAATAAAGAAAAAAAAATGCGTTAAATATTGTTATCAGCGGCTTTTATCTTTAATCTCTTCTGAATTTATTAGAAGTTTCTGTCCCACGGAAGTGAATCCTTTGAAATTTCTTTAACTTTTCTCATATTAATTCAATTACTAAATTACCTTCCATGGTATTTATATTACCAAGTTCTTTGTGTCTGATATAATGTAGTACAAATGAAATAACTTATTCTTATAAAATATTATTTTTAAAATCTTAATATCAATAAAAATTTTTGTGAATAAGAATATATGGTCGACATTCATTCATAAACGATTGAGTGGATTTAAATTAAAGTTAGGACAAGAAAAAGAATACCATCAGCTTTTTAAAGCACGAAAATTAATTGTATATTCAATTAATTAGAAATTAGCTGAAATTTTGCCGCTTTTCTACAGTGACTTCGAAGGAAATTATTTTTTCTAGAAATATTTTAATACCATCTAAAAATTCAAAGTTTTACTTTTCTAGTGCCCCCAAATTCCTATCTGTGGTATTATTTCTTCAGCCTTTATTAATTCTTTAAAAATTTAACGCAGACGATTTTGAAATATAGTAAGACTTTGATCTAATATATAGCTATCTTTTGAAATTTATGTTTCACATTCTTTAAAAAATTTGTAATTGTTTTAAAGTAGTTATTTAAAGGTACAAAAAGGAACTAACTGAAAGAAACGATTTGGTATACCCTTCGTTTTCAAGCAATTGCAAATGACTAAGGAAAATCAATCTTGTATTAATGATTGAAAAAAAATTGTATATATTGTATTAAGTACCTGAGAAACCAAGCTTTGCTAGCAGTTTTCTTTTTAAATCGTAAATAAAATCCTATTCAATGGTTCATTTAAAGATCAGTGGAATCTAATTGAATTGCAAACGTGGGCTCCAACATGAGAAAAGCGCATGGGAGTCTGAAGCCGTAACTACTATCCCATTTATATATCTGATATGCTTATGCAGGTCATGTATTAGTTGTAATGTATTTTTTTTTGTGTAAAATCGCATGTTTTCAGGAAAGACACCTATATAAAATAAAATTAAAAAGCAAAACCTTGTCTAAATATAAAATTTGACCAAATCGTTAGAGCCGTTTCCGAGATACACGAAATAAATTTATATATATATATATACAAGAATTGCTCGTTTAAAGTTAAAAGATTTATACCAAATTATTTTATATTAAAATATTATGCATGAAAGTATTTAAATTCCGTGTAAACGCCGAGTATATCAGATAGGTTTTTAAAAACATTTATTTCATTAATAATTGCATTGCAATGCCAGTTTAAAATTCGGAGAAAAAAGACAGACCTTAAAAAAGATATGATTTATTTGTCCTTTCGAACAGAGGTTTGTCATCTGTTCTTCTTCAGCATTCTTTTAATCTTAAAATTTAATTTCTTTGATAAGCACAACATGTAGAACAAAATATATAGAACGCGATCGAAGATTACCTTTATTTTGAATTAATGAACTGGAACAAAACATTAGTATTTTAATACATATCTCATTGTTCTTACAAATCAAAGCAGTTTAAATCGAAGTAACTACTTCCGGAAAGTTCAGTGTGATGTAGTGAGCGGTCGGGTTACATCCTAATTACTCTTTACAAACCAAGAAACAATTGAAAGTTAACGCGTTTTAATTATTGGTTTGGTAAAGTTCACTCACCGGAACGAATTTTTTTTAACTATTTCAAACAATTCAGGGACTAAAATGTGAGTTAATCGACATCATTAACACCGAACTATTATTGCATTGCATATAGAAATCGTAGATTCTGTATCCGGAACAATAAAAACAACTAATGTTATCTGTTTGAATTATTTTGATAACGGTTAGCACTAACTGATGATAAAGTAGGTCATGAAAGGTCGTTTACAAACCTTCATATCTATAGGATATATCAAGTATTGAGAAATAATTCATTTTTGGGATAGAACTGTCGGGCCGGCTACGCAAAGTAAGGCCATTGTTAGAATTAGCCATTCCCAGTAAGAAGACCCGGTAAAAATGTTAGCACTAATTGATGATTGTGAAGGTCATTCAAGGTCGTTTACAAACCTTAATGATAGGTCAGATATATAGAAACAATTCATTTTTGCGACAGGGTCGAAATGTAAAAAGAGGCCACTACCAGGACAGCTATCTACGGGGTCCCGATGCAAAGGGTAGCACTAACTGATAGAAAAAGGTTAGCACTAACTGATAGTTAAAGATTAGCACAAATATACGTGAAAAGTCGTTACCTTCAAGGTAGGTCAGGTACACAGAAATAATTCACTTTTTCGATAGAATGTAGGATCGGAAAAGCAAGATCAGATATACACTAATGATTTATTTATTGCGATACAACGTAGAGTCGGAAATGCAAAATGAGGCCACTACCAGGATGGCCATCTCTATAAAGAGGTCCTAGTACAAAGGTTAGTACTAACTGATAGATAGTTAGCACTAACTGATATTATTAAGATCCAGAAAGGCCGATTACAAACTTTAAGGGTAGGCCAAGTACACAGAAATAATTTATTTTTTTTTCAATAGAATGTAGGATTAAAAACGCAAGATCAGGTATACTGAAATGATTTATTTTTGCAATAGAACGGAGGGTCGGAAACGCAATGTGAGGCTATTACCAGAACCGGCCATCTCCATAAAGGGATCCTGGTGCAAAGGTTAGCATTAATTGATAAATAAAGACTAGCACTAGCTGAGATTACACAGGTCATGAAAGGTCGTTTATAAACCTTAAATTGTCAGATAAATAGAAGCAATTCATTTTTACGATAAAGAGAAGGGCGGGAAACACCATGTCAGGTTTCTATTAGGACTAATCATTGACACAAATAAGCATGGGAGACCTTTGATGAATCTAAAATATTCTTTCAAAGAAAAAATAAAAGAATTCCAGATAAATTAAAAAAAATATATGATGAAAAATGCATTAATTAAATATGTTTATTTCATATTAGATGAATTTTGTAGAACAAAACGTACAGCTTTTGCAGCAATTTTGGTAGGTGAGTAGCTTTAAAATTAGAAAAGTTTAACAATTTACTTCGAGAGCTGTCGAACGCGGTGGCTCAATGAGACAGAAAATCCACCTTAAAACAAACCTCCACTTTTTTATGCTATACGTCCCTCAGACACTTTCTCCACACCTACAATGGGTCAATAATTTGTATGGTCATTCCGAAGCGTGTGATGCAAGTGTCATAAAAGGTTGCAATTATCACCAAAATGAGTCGCTAGGATAAGCAAGACTGACCATATGTGAAGTTTGTCGGAGGCGTTTTCTACTATGCTAATGATATGTGTTGAAAAGCATTAAAATTTTTATCTCTTTGTCGGAAACATATCTTCTTTTTAGTAAAAAAAAATGAATGAATAATCTTTTTGAATTTATTTCTGGAATTGTCATCACATGAAACATCTAAAAGCGTATCTTTTTCTTGAACTGAAACATTTACCACTGTGTTCTGATTTATGTGCCAATGTTCATTCATTCATTCTATTCCATTAACTTTTTTTTTTGTAAAAATTGTACAACCGGAAACAATGTAATGTAACATTAGGTTGAAAAACTTGTCTTGGAATATTATTGTCAATGCTTTTTATAATTTTGATCCTGATATCCATATTTCAATTAAGAATATTTTCTATTTTAGAACACAAATGAAAGTATGTTTTAAATTTTTGATTATTTTCTATATTTTTTTACAACATTTTTTTCAAGTTATCCGTAATTTCGTAGTTTTCCATGTATTTCTATTGTATCCATGACCTTAAAACTTAGGTTTTGGTAAAAAATTAGTAAGAACTTAAAACATCACTCATTATGTGTGCATGGTTTATATTATGTATTTCATCTGTAGTCAAATCTAATTCAAGTTAGAATAATGGGAAAAACTTTAAAAAAAATTATTCCAGCCAGTCATGTAACTCTGAAACTGTATCTCATTCGTGGGAAATTTTTTTAAAAAAATGCAAGATTTCAGCTAGTCATATGGTTTTGATAATGTACCCAATAACAGTAAAAGTTTACTGATATATTTGAAAATAATTAGATTTTTAACACTAGTATTAAAGATTCTATGCAACAGAAATCTATGAGGGTGAAACCGAAGTTCTTATACGAACTATGAGAGTAGGTTAACCGCTTTGTTACAAGAGTCCTCCCACCAGATGGCGCTGATGTCGTGTTAAAGGTTTTTATTATGTGATTTTTTCCCCTCATGTAAGTAGCAGACAAAAGAGCGAGGGGGGAGTTGAATGTAACGTGGCGAACCAACCTCCACCTTCTTAGTCGCTGAATTAAATGTTGTTATGTTCGAAGAACTGGTATCGCATCTCATTACACCTCTACACTGCCTATAACGCGCTTCATTTCACAAATGAGTGAGCAGTCGTAAATCCAAAGTAAACTGGAATCATTATAATAGTGCAGTAATGAAAACAACTGGACTCCAAATACTGCACGGCATTACGCTACAACAAACACCTGCCTCGAAAATAATTCTGAAGAAAATTTTTCCATTAACATCCGATAAGTTCTTCTGGTAAGTCATAGTTTGAAATAGATTTGCGCCAAATTTATCTTACAGTGCCAACGTAATCAATGGCATTAAATTTTTCTTTTACCCCATGGTTAGTTTCTTGCCCGTGGGTTTTCAGAAACCCATAAGTTCCACATTCATTACACCGAAGAACCGTCGTGTAAGGGGGTCTGTTGTAGATTAAATTCGTCAGACCAAACGTCCTCCCGCTGGTGTGGTGCGGTGTGGAGAGGGGGTGCCAGCTCAGGTGTCGTCCTCGTCATCTGACCGCGGTTCAAAATTACGAGGTCCATCCCAAAATAGCCCTAGTGTTGCTTTACAACGGGACGTTAATATAATTAAACTAAACTCCACATTCATTACTCCAGTCCTTGAATGTGTAGCTTACGGCATATAATAAACCTTGACCGGTTAATAAACTTGAGCTACGACTTGGGGTTTTACTACCATAGTGGCCTCTCTTAACGTGATACATTCTGTGTGTGCCCACAGATTCCTGTGTACAAATTGGCTCGTCTAAGTATAGTTAAATACTTTCACGTATATGTAGTACAGAGAAAGCATAGTAATCGTCTAAAAATTCAAATTCGAGATTTTGAGGAATCTCCACGAAATCCTGACGCTCGATAAATATATTGTTAAAAAATTTCCGTCTGTCTTTCTGTAACAAGGACAACTGAAAAACGCTTTGAGCTAGAACCGTGACATTTTGTATATGGCGTTTAAACTAAATTTTTAGTGAAATCTGTTCAGTTAGTCGAATATACATTAACACGGCAATTACAAAAAGAAGAGAGCCAGATAGATAAGATTCTGTTCATAGATTTAACTTTTATAGTGTAGACAACTGCGATTTTTGAGCCAAATCCAACAAGGGATTAACCGTCTGTCGGTCTGTACTTTCAGAAACATGTAAACGCGTTAATTCAAAAACGCAATGATTTAAATATATCAAATTTGGTTTGGGATTTTATGACCATAAATGTAGTTTTGCGCAAAATGTTGTTCCAATAGCCTTAGAAAAATGTATCTAAAACACAAATTCGTTTTTCGCATTCTATTAACCACATACCACGGATTCAACGCCAAATAACTCGCCATGGATGACATGATAGAATCTGTAAAAAGGGCTAAATCCTAGCCAGAAATTAATGCCAGGCAAGGCATTCTCTGTTTATGGAAGTAAGCTTCTGGGAATGCACTCCAGCTGGTTTATTTCTGAAGTTTCTTCAAGGTCCTTTGACTCATCATATTTATTTAAACAACTAAATCAACAAACCTATAGCTTCATCGATCAATTCAGGTGATGTCTTTCCAGTAGTCTGGTCCATTTCTGCTCCTGAATCGCAAGACTGGACAGCATCAGCAACCACTTTCTGATCTTGCTGCCCATTTTGGATAACAGGTGGCGGCGGAGGTGGAGGAGGTGCTTTCCTCTTTTTCGTGTTGGTCACAGTAGTGACCTGACTGGGCAGTTCCTTGGCGTCCAGACTGCTGACCCCGGAGCTGTCACTGGAAGCCTTTTCGTTGATGGTGACGCAATGCTCCTCATGGAGGTAGGAGGAGGTGGCCTCGTGGTAACCACTGGAGTCAGAGGAGCTCTGTCGGGAGTGGAAGGGGGGTTCTGGGAGGACGGGAGCAGGAGGCGGAGGTGCTGGTCGTCGTTTCTTCGGTTTGCCTCTCCCCTGAGCAGGTGCTTCTGTGATTTTTATCGTTGGAGCAGGACGATGGTTGGGGATGTTGCCGTTTTTCAACGATTGTTTAGACACCTGTAAAAAGTTTGAAATTGAATTCATTATTGATGCCAATGAAAATGGAAAGGAAAATTTTCAAGAATTTCACTATCCACAATGGCAACAGTAAAAATGATGGACGGGGGCATCCTTTTCTATCATCTTCTTACTTTTTAATAGAATACACATTTAAAAAGAAAATGCTGAAATTGTGAAAAAAAAGTGGATTCTAAGATTTTGGCGTATCTACACGTTTCCCGTAGAGCAGGCACCCTTCTACTCAAATTTCTATGAAGTATCAATGCGAGATCGCTTGGCAACTGACGGGCAACAAGCCCACTCGATGGATTCTTAAGTCAAAGGGATATCGAGCACGAGGCCTTCCAATTCCGAAGCCGAGACCTCATCATTAGGGCTCTCCCTGAGAACCAAAACCCATACCCTCATAATGCCAATCAAAATTTAATAATTTATCTTTCTGAATAACATATCTTCTAATTGTATGTTGTCCTTTTCGGCAATGCAATTTCACTTTCCGTATCCTCATGCAAAATGTATTGATAAAAAAAAATAAGAGTTTTCACCAGTTTCAATAACAATCGTAAAATTCGCGATTAAATATTAGATGGAAACAATACAAAAAATTTAAATTTAATTGAAACTTTGAAATGTATTGTTAAAAATATTGCATAAAAATATATTTAATTTCTGAACATTTAGGGAAAATTGCATACCTAAATTGGCATTACGAAAAAAAATGATTTTTTTAAAATTTAAGTCAAAATTAGTATTGTACAATTTTATTTTCAAAAATTATTATGGAAATTGTGTGGTATACTTTAATTAAGAAATCAAAAAAAAAAATGTTTTAAAGTACACATTGTCACTCTTTAATATATTTATGTACCAAGCGCAGCAATCTGATTTGCGCGGAGACAAATCAGATTGCTGTATAGAGAAAGTATTGCAATCGTCACAAAAATTCGAACTCGAGATTTTGATGCATCTCCAAGTTTTAGATCTTCGAAAACACATCGAAAACACATTTTTTGGAAAATGTCCGTCTGTTTATTTGTGACAAAGATCACTCAAAAACACTTTGATCTAGATGGATGAACTTTAATATACAGGCTTGAATACACGAATTTTTATATATCTATCAAATTTTGAGCAAAATCGTTCAGAGAAAGCATGTCTATCTGGCTGTTCGTATATAAGTTAGCAGGATAGCTACAAAATGTAGAGAGCTAGATAGATAAAATTCGGCATTCATTAACGTATTCGGAAATAATTAACGCATGTCGAGGATTAACCGCCAAATAACGCGCCAAGGATGTCACGATAGATTCAGTAAAAATGCTAAATTCACGCTCAACGTTAATTACTACAGGAAAATTTCGTAACTGTTGTACGCCAGTGCCATGTAAAGCGTTCTCTAGCCTGACAAGTTTAATAGAGAATATATGAGAAAGTTTTGCGGAGACCATTGCATCTGCTTTTGTTTACAATAAAATTGATATGTTATTATATTTTATTAATATAATAATCAGAATTTTTCACAGCATAATCTTTTTTATAATCATGTTGTAGGGAATTTAAAATGAAACTGCTGACTTTCACCGACTTTAGATCTCGGCAGATCTAAGGCCAGATTGCTGTGACCTTCATGAAATTCGAACTTTTATTTTTTTAAAAAACAAGAAGACCTTGGCCGTTTAGTTCTTGTTTATGAATGAATGGTTTCAATTAGCCATTTTGTAAAGACTTTTAACCTAATTTATTTTGTGTAGTAAAAAGAATGCTACGCCCTTCTCCAAACCCACGTGAAAACAATCCGAGTTACCAGATGCCATTTCAAAATAATAAATCATCGCATTTATTTAAAGATTAAAAATAAAACTTGACTGTCTGGTCGCCTCCATAAGTCATCGATACATAATTGACCTGAAATCGATACCATCGCCTTCTAAAACAAAACACAAAACCGGTCCTCGAAAATTGATGCACTGCAGTATAACGACGACCTTGAACCTAAACCAGTGCTTTCGAATTTACTTGAGACTTTGATCGATCAAACGCAAGAAAACATTAATATTTTAAGGACATTATTTTTGCTCAAAATAGTAGCAATCAATAATAATAATAATACATATTATCGTCTCCGCAAAACAACTGAAAAGAAAAAAATAAAAATCATTTAAGGTGAAGTAATTACCCTAAAAGATGTTTTTTCCCGATTTAGATGAAATTTTAGTACAGTTGTTTAATTTTAAGACCGTTGTAATATCCTTTAACGAATAGATTTCTAATAAAAACATGGATATAAATATTCAATAAAACAAACACAATTTATGCCTTTTGTTACTACAACACGCCCACTTTTTTATGTTTAAAATTTATCTTTACAAAAATAAATTACTGACTGTTTATTGAATGTTCGTAAAGTTATTTCTGAACTTTAATGTAAAATTGTTAAATAACAAAGCCTTTTCCTTTCATGGCTTTTAAATCAAAACGGTTTAATAGGACATACACATCATGTTTATCTCTACTTAAAAAAGGCATACGTGTTTGTACGAAAGTCAATTGGTGCTTTTCTGTATAAACTGATGAACTTTGAACTATAAATTTAACATAAAGAAACTTTGGAATATGAAAATGTGCACTTTATAATCATTTGTTAAAAATTTTAATTAATTAAATATTAAGTACTTTTATCAATAATTCCCGAGAATATAATGATATGAAAATAAATTGCAAACCATTTTAATATTTATAAAATTACTTTTTTCCGATGAAACATTTAAAGGCAATTATAAACTTTTTTAAACATTAAACATTTAAGGGTAATTTGCAACTATTTAGCTATCATTAAAAACTATCCTTAACTTTAATCTGAATTTAAGAGAACTTTTATGTTTTATTTGTAACAATATTTTTCATTGTTGGAATGGAAAATATTATTTTTTTCCAATCGTTTTCATTGTTTCTGCAAATATTTTGGCGCATGCGCTACTTTCATTATTATTAGCGAAACAGATGGAATAGTTTTATCTAATTTTTTTGACATATTCTCTAATAAAGGAGTTATGTCTCTTATTTAACCAGCATAAAATTGTGGACACTTTGCAACACAACAAGTACTCAGATTTTTATTTTCAGAATCCCAAATCTCAGAGTTGAATACTTCGTAGAATAGTAAAAGATTCATATATTAATTACAGTACATCGGCGTATAATGATTACGCAATATTGATCTTAAGTGTAGAGCTTGCTCCCCCCCTGACTTTGCGTAGCATCGCCAAAGATCATGTTAGACAATAAATAAAAAAATAAAAAGATCGCCAACGATAATAAAAAAAAAGCCGATGAAATCTCACACCTAAATCCATTTTTTGAATTTAGTAAAGCAGATATCACATTTTCAAAGGTTTTCTCTTTAAAATTTTGTAAGTAAATTAAATGAATCTAAATATTTAATGTAGGGATTTTTGCAGTTCGATATTAGATACTTAAAGCATCTGCAGTTTATGTCATTTTGTAAGCGTACAAATTTCCAAATCAGTTTTTCAATCATATAATTTCATTATGGAATTGAAATAAAACATTTAATAGCTACAAAAAATTCCACAATTATGGAATTGAAATAAAACATTTAATAGCTACAAAAAATTCCACAATTATGGAATTGAAATAAAACATTTAATAGCTGGAAAAAATTCCACAATTCCACATACAAAAATCCGTTTATAACTATAACATAAAGAATTCTTATTATAGAAAATATATAGAAATGCAATAAAATCTATAATAATATAAAGTGAATTTTACAAGATAAATTTTAATTTAGAAATTTATGACAATTTTTTTTTGTTTTTATTTAACAGCAATTTTAAGATCCAAAATGTCACGAAAAATCACTCAAACTATTTGCTCTCTAAATAAGCAAAATATTGTTACTTATGACATTTTGCCACTTTCTAAACATTAACTAAGGGAATCTGGAATGTGAAAACTCAATTTTTTAATTGCCTTATAATATAACTATTTGAATATAAATGGTGAAACATGTTATGAGAATTCATCTTCCACAGCTTAAAAGCATCATTATTTTGCTACTTCTTTTCAAAAAGTGATAGGAAATCGATAGATGAACTAATCAAATACATAGCAAATGCATGTTGTTACAATAATTTTGAAGCTGTGAGATATTAGAATGTTAAACGAACACTATAGTGCAAATGATTTTTTTTATCTATTTACTTATAAACTGTATGCTATATTATTAATATCATAATTATAATAATAACAAAAGAATATAACCATTTTAAATTCATAATGAATATGGAAAAATAATTTGTTTCACAATTACTCAATTTTTATCGTGTTTATAAATATGAAAAAGTAATCCAAAGATTTGATCAAAAGTAAACATTTGTAAACAATATTTTTTTTATTTGGAAATTAGAATTATGCAAAAAATACAATAGGACATTATATCTGATATTTTACCTGATTGATTATTCTTTTTGATTGCGAAAAAGATTTTGGTAACTAATAAAGACTTTTTATTCTATAAAACAAAATATTTACGTAAAAAATACAAATTAACTGGTTAAATGCATATGTCCTATTCAAATCTAGACTAAATAACTACAATGTAGTTATATACTGTACTGTATTATATACTGTAATTTACAAGATGCATAACTCTTTATTATAAACAGTAAAAAATATATATAACAAAAGAATATTTCATACAGCAAAGTATTATGCAAAAAAATAATAATAATAATAACAGTTTAAAAGCGGATTTCTTATTTGGAAACTTTAGACATAGTTAAAATTAATTTTCCCAAATCATTTCTTTTAAAATATGTTATGAAATATACTATTCTTTTAAAAGCAAATTAGCTATATGTAAAAAAAAAAAATATGCAAATGCTTATATTTCAAATTGAAATGGAGATTTTACTTTATATAAATTGCAAATGTCTGTTTCTGAACCTCCAGAATACATTTCAAATTATTCAATGTTATTACAGAAAAAAAAAAGTCGCTCGTTGCGTTACTATGAACGATTTATATAGTCACGAATTACTCAGAAAACCTTGTCAAACCATAACATCAGAAACAAAGATCACACACATTTCAAGGTTAAAATAATTTGACCTTGTATTTATTTATCTTTCTAATGAATCACAGAACAGTAGTTATTTGAATCAAGTATTGTCTTCGTGTCGAAAAATATTTTAAAAGGAAGTCTGGACCGAAGATCAGCTGTCAACAAAAGTTACAAGGAAATTTAAGTAATATAGATGCTAGCAGTGAAATAACAATGGTGACAATTCTAACGAATAATATGGAACTTTACTGTGAGAAAGGATAGATAGCTTACTTTATGGCTTGCGTCCTCAGCTAAGAGCCGAAGAATACCCGTTTTCTTCTTGTGTTCTTCTGTTCTTTTAGAATATGGAATGACATGAGAGGTTGAATTACAAATGTGAGATTCAATGCCTAAAAAAGTAAAAAAAAATGGTTCTAGAAAAATAAAAGTAGAAATTTCAAAAAGAAAACACAAAATAAAAAAAGAACAATACAATAAATAAAGACAAGGATTCGATAAAATAAGTTATTAAATTATTTAATGTGGTTTACAATTTTATATCATCATAAGTATTTCTATGATAGTTTAAAAAATTAGTTAAAATATTTAGTATTAATACTAATTTCGTTTTGCCTGCAAATCAGTTTTCGAATATCTCATTATTTTTTTATAAAAATTGATGAATTTAGAAATGTAAAATTATTTTACTAGGAATTTCTTTGAAAAGTACAGCTTATTATTTCGAATTTTATTAATGAAAAAATCTGAATAAAATTATTAAATTAATACCCTGCATATATTTTTAAATATTCTGAATCATTTAGGATACGAAAGTATATGTTAATGAAGTAATAAATCAATTTTTAAGATTAAAAGAATAAATTATTCAGTTTTTTTTAAATTAGAAATATGAAAAATATTTATCGTCTGCTGACTTTGTATGAGATACAATAAAATAACGGTTTCTTTTATTAAACAATAATATCGTCCAAAATATTCTCTGTAGTACTGTGAGGTTATTGAAATTTATTCGGTCAAAATGTTCATATTGTTTTAATTATTTCTAGTTCTTTAGGCTAGAAATAAAAAGCTGAATTCTCAACAATGCTTAGAATATTTCCCGCGCTGTAAGAAAAGAAAAAAGATAAATTATATAAACAGCAAAATAAAAAAAGAATTTTTAAAAACTAGAACAAAATTCTAGTTACAAAATTCATAAAATGGGAAATTAATAGAAAATTAAATGCAACCGAATTAATAAAGAAAATATTATTTTGCTAATGTATGAATCTAGGCAGAAACAAAACTACATAAAATATTTTTATATACTATATAAAACTTGTACACTATATACTAAACTATATAAAAGCATTTTATAAAAATACTAAAAGCCTTAAAATTTTTATAAAATTCTCTCTTTTTTTAATTTTATTTTTTAATTCCAATTTCTTAATTCTCATTTTTTTAATCAAGAAATGCATGTATTGATGTGAAATAGAGTAGTAAGGACAGTAATTTATGGAATTTTTTTAGAGGAAATAAATGAGGCGAATTAGATCACATAAAGAAAGATTCACATCCAATGCGGGCTTACATGAATTAGAGAGAAGTGTGATCTCCGTGGATCCGTACTCCGCTAGAGTCATATCTCCAGTAAGGGGCTGTCCTAGATCGTTTGGCCGGACCAGCTGATATCTGTTGAGATCCAACCCTTTCTCCTGGCAAACCATGCTTCGTAGCTCGGAGATTTTGACTCTGGGTGATACTCTGACTACTGTCAGCTGATTTCGTGGAAGGTGAACTTGCACTCGGAAAGTGGGCTATAAAGATAATCGTTAATAATTATACAATGAGATCTGTGTGCAATTCAAACTAAGGTGAACTTCATCTAATAATAAATACAACAAAAAAAACATGTAATCTTTAAATTAAAAATAATAGATTTCTTTTTAGTAATTAAAGATTCTACTAAATAATACTTACTAATTAAATATACGATTATTTTCCATACATAAAGATAATTTAATAGAAAATTAATGGTTTTGAAATTAATATCAATATTTAATACAATATCATTATTAATCAATTTCATTTAAATCAAAATTATTATTAATAATAATATCAATATTATAATCAACAAGCAAAATGTCTTATAAGAAAAATAATATAGCAATTTAAATATATTAATTGTTTGGTAAAATTCAAAATAAATAACAAAATTTACATCTAAAATGTTTCAAAAGTCAGAACATTTATATTGTTTTTGAGGTTGAAAATCTTGAAAAGCGTTTAAGTCTTCGATTGAAATAAGGGCCTTAAGAACTTTTCACTTAAGATAAAGGATATTATCACCGTAGTATTTAACTAAAAAAAAATCCAAATAAAAATAATTTTTAACACTTTTTAATTTTTATTTCAAGTGATAAGCAATATTTTAACACAAGAGAAAGGCATTCAAGAAACCAAAGAAAAACTTCGCTTTGTCAATTAATTCAAATTAAAAATAATGAATTAACCAAGTCTAAATGATAGTTTTCCCCCCAAAAAATGTGAGCTTTTTCAGTCTTCATAATGAAAAGAAATATACCATTGGAATACATTTTCTAGATTGTCTTACTATGACTGATTTTTGTATATATTTTGTATCTATTTTTTTCCAAAAACATACTTTAAGGCATATTTTTATTAATAAATATCAAATGAATCTACATTTATTTATGTGTAAAATTCCCTATTATGTCAAAAGGAATTATATCATCTTTCACTGCACCATCTTTCATTGCATTCATCAATTGCACCAGAATTCAGATGATATATTTTGTGATTCACATGCGAGCATTAAATAAATTGATTATTGATTATTGAAATTGGAATAAATTCAAAGGAGCATGATTCACATTAAATACTCCATACGATGGCAGATTTAGGCAGACTGCACTATCCCTTTTTTAATAAATTTGGCAATTTAGCTTCACATTTCAACACGTTTTTAACTTATTCAACATATTCATGATTTATATTAAGTTTGTTTGACATTGCATAGTGTTATTCTGCATTGTAAAAGATTACACTATATTGTGATATTTTTCGATGTTGTATAATAGCCTAGGATAAGTAACATAATTTAAAAAACATAAAAGAATTTTGAAATTCGTTTTAAAACAAATTGTTTTTTCTTTGTGAATACAAGAAAATACAACTCATAAAAAATGAATCATTTACTATATAATAGACACAACCAATCACATATTAAATAATAGACATAACTTATCTTTTCTAAAAATAAACATATATTTTGAAAGACAAGGAATTTTCTCTTTCTTTTTTTAAGAGAAAAATTGTCATAATCCTGTTTGTTTTTTTCCTTCCTATTTCATCAAAAAAGATTAGATAATAGTATTTACATTTCCAAACAATAAAGAATGCCAAATATGACAAGAATATTAAAAATGCTTTTTAAAAAAGATAAGCAATTCCCTTTGATTTCGACATTGAACTTAGATAATAGGAATGAATTTGAATTACGAAAGAAAAACCTTTTTAAAGTATTTATTATTTCAAATATTTTATCTTTAACGTATTTTTGTAATTATTCTAATAACCAGGAAATCATTAATCTAAAATGAGTACTCAGAAACAATTTTAAAAGCTTAAGAAAAATTTATCCTAATTCTACCTTGTATTTATCTTAATTCTAAATTACATTGCAGAATTTAAAGAAGATTAAATCAAAGTGATGGCCATTTCGATAAAATAAATTTGGCCTAATTCTTCGATTTTTAATTAATAAATCTAAGGTTTTGATCCTTGCTCATCACGTCCTAACCCCCCCCCCCCAAGACAAGTTTATTGGCTACCTAAGTAGTGCAAAACCAAATTATTACAAAATATCTTAAATAAACGTTTGTATTATTGAGATATTATATGGTTGTTGTTTTTTTTGACAGTGAAGAAAGTTTATATGTATATAACTGCTCAAAAGTTTATATGCATATCTTTCCTCCAAAATAAGATAGTAATCCTAGAAGCACAAGACTATACACAAGAGAAAATTATTGTACATAATTGTAAAATATATTTATATTATCGGAACATTTAACGATTACTTGGTAGAGAAGAAAAGTTTAAGTGTACATAACTGTTAATGCAGTTTTTTTTGTTTTTTAAATTTTAGGTAAAGGTACAAAATTGCACAAATAATAATGCAAATAAGATTCCAAAAAACCCATAAATAACCGAAGCAACAGAATTTTGCTTTAATAACGAATTTCAATTTTGATAACCTAACTTACCAAGTGACATCGCAGAATTGGCACCAGCTATCTCTACAAAGGAGCTAGGGTGCAAAAAACCATTTGAGTTTTTTTTTCGGGGAGGAGGGGATAAAATAATTTTTTAGGACCAAAATAAAAGGATTCCAATTAAATATTAAAAATATTTGAAAAAATTATTTTTATTTCAATGCATTTATTTCAAATTAGACGACGTTTGTAGGGCAGGACATATAATTTTAAACTACCTGTGTTGCATACCATCATAATTAAATTTTTAAAACAGTTTATTGCTTTTAAAACTCTCGAGCCCAAGACTTCAATTCTACGCTTGTCAGAAATTCTACTTTCCGACAAACCTCCACGTTTTTCTGCTGTATTTCCTTCACAAATTTTCTCTACATACATAACGGGATAGTAATTTATATGGTCATTTCCAAATCTGTGAAGGATGTGTCATAGAAAGTTGCCATTAGTCATTGAAACGAGTCACCAGGTCATTTTTGAAGGTCGTTGGAGACTTTACAATCATGTTTCTATATCACCCCTTAGAAATAGGTTTTATGTCTCTTCATCTCCTATACTCTACTGCATACTTATCCTTTATTATAGTCCTTGGATCAAGGACTCAGCAAGTTACTTTAGATCAAGTATGTAATCAGTAACAATAATAAATTTGTGTCATGTGAAAAGACAAAATATATTATCATGTGTGTCATGTGAAAAGGTCCTGTTTTACGATTAATCACCAAAACGAATCACCCAGATCAGCAGAACTGACCAATTTTGAAGGTCGTTGAGGACTTTTCAACTATGTTTCTGTAGCACTCCTTAGCTATAGGGGTCCTTATGTCCATTTATTCCCTATACCAAACTGAACATTTATCCTTTATTATAAACCATTGTATTAAGGACTCAGCTAGTTGCCTTATCAAATATGCAATTAATAACAGTAATAAGTATGTGTCATGTGAAAAGAGGAGCTGTTTTAAATTATCAATAATCACCGAAACAAGTCACTAGGATCAGCAGAAATGACCAATTTTGAAGGTCGTTGAGGACTTTTCAACTATGTTTCTATAGCACCTCTTAGCAGTAGGAGTCCTTATGCTCCTTTATCCCATATATTCTACTGGACACTTATCCTTTATTGTGAGTTCTCTGATCAAAGATTCGGCATGTTGCTTTAGATCAAGTAGGTAATCAGCAACAATAATAAGTATGTGTCATATGAAAAGAAGATCTCCTGTTTAACCCATATATTACTATAAATTATCATATTTTAAGTATATCCTCGATTTTCATTGCACGGCCTCTTACTCAGATATCTCATTGCCATATCAATACCCTATTCACCAATTAAACTCAGAGGTTAATAACCCTGAGTTCAAACACTCCATGACACTACCCTAAAATCGGAAAATAGTTCTGTTTAACGACTTTCATTCCTAAGGATGTGCTTTATAACTGAAAAGTGGCTCACTTGTAAAAGCACTATATAGTGGCTCTTATTTTACGTGTGGTGCTAGCTTCGAATTCAAGATTCCGTGAGTTATATAAGTAAGGGTCACCCATAAGCTCAGAAAGAATGAAATCTCACTTCGAACGGCCTGTTGGTAGCTTTTGAGATCCTCCTTCCATTGCTGTCATGGGCGTCCTTTTTTGGTACGATGCAAATGGTGTTGGCGTCCAGCGATCCAATTGGCGTGCTGGGTTTGTAGTGAAGAGTACTGGTTCCTTTACCGCCGTCACCGAAGACATGGATAGTGTGACCAGCTGGGCTGATCTTGGTAGCTGAAGCTGCCTGAACCAAAAGATCCATCATAGGGGTCCTAGTGCAAAAAGAAATAATTGGGATCAATCGATAGAAATTAACATTTGAGATAATTTTTGATTTATCACATTCATCATAATATTTAAAAATTATACAATTAGTATGACTGATTTTGCATAAGTTGATTTATAACTTGTTAGAAACAATTACTGATGAAATAGGAAACGGAATTTGTTGTTCCACACAATTGTTGCTGTTGTTGTTTCTAATGGCTCCTGTCTAGACAAGCCCAATCACTTTAAGAAGTCATTTGTGGTTTAAGCCAAGGGTACTTCTCTGGTTTTTTCAGTAGCGCCATCTAGAGTCAAGAGAACGACTTAGCTACACACACATCACAACCCTTTTTACGGGGCGGACTTCATTCATGCATTCATTCACAGATCGTAATTTAAACCTGAATCAGAGAACGATCACCCCTGATCCAGTACCCCCAGTGGTATTACTCTCGACATGGAGGGCTTTGTGACCACGACAGATTTATACGCGCGTCAGCCACCAAAATCGAGGGGAGTCTTGGGAGTCTTCGACCGGCGGGGTTCGAACTAGCAACCGAAGGGACGCGAATTCAACGTCCGACCAACCAGGCTATCAGAACCATCACGCAATTGTATAATATGATCTGATGAAAAAATAATTCCATCAATCAAGGAATGTAGAATTTGTTGTCTAACACAATTACATTAAATGATATGAGGAAAAATAATGCCATCAATCTAGGAGAGTAGAATTTGTTGTCTTACACAATTACATAATATGATATGATGAAAAAAAATTCCATCAATCTAGGATTGTAGAATTTGTTATCATACATAATTACATAATATGACATGAAAAAAAATATTTCCATCAATCAAAGAGTGTATAATTTGTTGTCTTACACAATTACATAACACGAAATGATGAAAAATTATTCCATCAATCCAGGAATGCAGAAATTGTTATCCTACACAATTACATAATATAATGTGATGAAAAATAATTCCATCAATAAAGGTGTCTATGTGCGTATGTGTTGGTATTCTATAGGATAGACTATTAGACTTACAAGGCATGATACGTTAAACTTACAGGAAAATTTGGCATGGTTATGTCTTGGAGAGTGGTAATATGCACCTCGGAGCGAGGGTTTCAAAATTCTAATTGCAATTTAATTTGTTAAGAGATAATTAGATGCCTTTCCACGACAAATCAACTATTTTTTGCACAAAACTGATTTTTACTCCATTTTAAAATTTGTCTTTTCCTTGACCCTAATTTAATTTTTCCTAGATTTTTAATTTTTAATTATTCTTTTTGCGTAAATTTTCAACGATGAGTTTCATTGTTTCAATAAGATTCAAATCATTTTCATTCTTTCATCAAATATTTAATCGCGTGATTTTTTCCATTGTTGAAAGTTAAGGAAAAAATATTCTTCCAATTATCTGCATAGTTCATAAGGAACCAGAAAGTGAAATTATATTACCGTAAAAGACAACAGTCAGATAGAAACGGATTATGCAATACGTAAATTTAAATAGCAGTATGAAGTCATGAGCGACGCCATTAGGAAGGTTTTGCACGCAATAAACAGAAAACTGTAAGGTTATTAAAGTGACAAGCGTTTAGTGCATATCGAAATTAGACGCTTAAAAGTACTTGGTTGAAAAATCTATAATATCAAGTTATGTATATGAAACTGAATCCAATATTCACGGCCAACAAGTTGGTCGCAAAAAGCAGCTAGTTAATAATAATGTCATAATTTTTGGTCGTTTTTAATCTTGTTGAAAGTTTAAAAAAATTTAAAAATATTTGAGCTCATAATAAGTAGCGTCGTTAAATTAATTATTAGAATTAATTTGCCATATTAATAAATTCCTTAGAATCAATTAGTCATATTAATTAATTCTTTAGAATCGATTCGTCATATTAATTAATTCTTTAGAATCGATTTGTTATATTAATTAATTCTTCAGAATTAATTCGTCTGTGTTCATTTCATTTTATAAAAAATTTACTCTTCGTTATAGCAATGATAGCGTGCATACACAAAAATGTATATTGTTGCCATACGCGAGTGTATAAAATTAGTTACAAAAGCGGTGAAAAGTATTATTGTAAAAAATATGCAAATATATTTTGAAAAAAATTATTAAAGCAAGAGGAAAAATCGCACGTAAAAATTGATATAATTAAAATGATAAATTTTCAAAGCAGTGCAAAAATATCTAATTATTTATATGCTCTGAAGGTATTAAGAAAAAACTTAAAAATTGTGATCGATTTTCAATTAAAAAAATTAAAATTTTAAGCGGCATTTTTTAATGAGCACTTATTCTACAAACACCAACTGTTTGCCAAATTTGATAGCTTTAAGTCAATGATTTGTCTTGTAAAACTTATTGAATGTTTTTAATCATATTTGTTGCACAAAAGAAATACAATGCTAATCCAGAAGAATATTATAATAATATAGAGCACTTGCATCATGTTTAAATCTTAAGATCATCTTTTATGAAATCAAGCTAAAAGAAACCAAATTTCAGCCTTCTAGCTCATTGCAATTTCATTTCATTATGTTTACTTATACTTGAAGAATTTGACATACATAATTCTAATACATTTTTTAATCTAAAAATTTGCCATAATCTTGAGATATTATTAGTATTATACTTTTTAATAATATTTTGTACACTGTACATTAGAGTGTGAGAAGATAAAAATAAAAAGATGAAAATTAGATCTATTTATTATCAAATTATATTTCTTTCTCATATATTCAGAAACACAAATTCCTTCCCCATTATAACCCTAAGGAGTATCATTCTATTGCATTCCAACACGACAAAGAAAGTTGTCACAATTTTGAAACAATTGAGCCATTTCTCGAACAAAAATGGAACAAGAATCCAGTATATATCCTTTTATCAAATACTTGATGATTCTCCTTAGGTATCGCCCATGGGCATTTTGAATGTTCAAAAAAAAAGAAAGAAAGAAAGAAATTTAAATGCATATAATAAAATTGTTGGGATATTTGAGACCTGAATAACAATTAGAAGAAAGGAAAATTAGAATAATGGAATAAAACTTTCTCATTAATGTTATAAAAACCATTCATCATCAAGAAAACGAGGGAAAATAATATAGCAAAATAAAATAGAAATTGAAAATTAAAAGCTATACTATTAAAAAAAAATACATTGATCCGAATATTAGGAGAAACTATTTCTAAGTTTTTTTTAATTATTATTGTTGAAAAGAAAAAGATAAGAACAGCAGCAAAGCACAGATAGAAAAAAAATAATTAAATAATTATATATAACTTTTTATTAATAAACTTTTTTTAATCTGTATGAAGAAATGGTAAATGTTTTCATTTCTATTCATTTTTACGCATTTAAAGATATTACATATGTAAGCAAAAATATTTTTCGATTTCTTTGCAAAATATATATCCAAATAAAAATTACCATCTTTTAAAAATATATTAGTTGCTGCTTATTATGCAACTATTCAAAATAATTTTTTATCCAAAGTTATAGATAAAGAAAATACTGTCTTTTTGTATTAAAAGCTTGGTTTATTACAAATGTTGTTTCGTTTTCTTTTAAACCATTGTCTTAGAAATTAAGACTTTTTTCCTTTAAAAATTAATTTCTCTTATTTCTTAATAATAAAAATAAAAAACTATCGTCTTTTTTTAGCAAAAAAAAAAAATCTATTTTTAATATCTAACTTACGATGCAAAAAAGGTCATCTGGTCTGGTATTGTCTCTTTTTTGCCTTTCGGTGTCTGTGAACCAAAATTAATGATTAAAAAATCATTTGAAACATTAACCAGTTTTTTTTTGTTTTTTTTTGTGTGGAAATGGTGCACAACTACTTATAATAAAGTTATCACAAACAATTAAAAATTATTAATTAATCGGAAAAATTTCAGATTGTTATTGCCGAAACAAAGATACACTTTATTTTGTTTAAGATCCTATTTGACTCATTTTTTTGGAGCAGCATCAATTAGGCGAAAATTATCGTCTGCTTGAAAATTCACTGATTGAATAATTTGAATGTAAAAATGAATGTTGTCGTGTAAAATAAACAGTTATATAAAGAAATTTGTCTTCATAAAAAAAGCAATTTTAAAAAGATATTATTTCTGCTTTCAACAGATGTTCAAGTCTGCTAGTATGGAATAATCTTTCTCACCTCCTTTCCACCGTGAGTCTGACTTTCCGTCCATCCGGCAGAATGACGTCCAGTTCCATCCGGCCCTCGAGGAGCTCATTGATGGCGCAATCATCGCCTGCGTTATGATATGCGGTGGACATCTTCTGCTGTGTCTCTTGTGGCTGCTGGGGATGGCAACGACTGAAAAAACGAAACAAATCAATTCAGATTACTTAGGCTGATGAAATGTCATTATAACATTGAAAGAAAAACCAAGAACAGATTGATTTGTGTTTTTAATGCCAACAAAGAAAAAAAGAAAAGAAATCAATAAAGACTCACAAAACAACTCATAACAAAAAAATACCAAAAAATTTCTGAAATTTGATTGATATTTTTTGAATGCCAACGAGAAAAAAAAGAAACAAATCAATTAAAATTCATAAAACTAATGAAATATTATTATTACACGAATGAAAGAAAAGCCGTGAACAGATTGATATGTTTTTTAAATGCCAAAGAAAAAAATAAGAAATAAATGAATTAAGATTCATAGCACAGTTAAAAAAAATACAAAAAAAAATTCAGAAATTTGACAGATATTTTTTAAATGGCAAAGATTGACATAAAAAAATCAATTTACATTCATTATACAGCTTAAATAAAAACGATGTTTAACGAATTTCAACCAATAAAAATCAATCAAGATTCTTCACATAAATGAAAAATCAAATAAATTCAGGAAAACGATTGATACTTTTCCATTAATTTGAATTGTTACAAAGTATTTATTCGATAATATAAATTTCATCTTGTAATGATAAAATATATCTTCATAAATTTGATATAAAATAGATTTAATTATTTAATGATGCATGTAATATTCATAAAATTATAAAACATTAATAAAATAATTTGTTTCCGTATTCCAGAACCCATTCTTCAAAACTTATTCTGAAATAATTTGCTGTTTGGATGACATAACAATTCTACACCAAGAATTAAACTGGAATTAATAAATGGAAAAAGAATTAATTTTCAGCTTTTCTTAAATGGATAAGAGAAACTTAGCAAGAATGCAGAATTTACAGTTATGCATTCTTACTGGAGAATATTCTTTTGCATTTTCATGGAATACATAATTAAAATCAGTGCATGTTGCCATCTTCTGAAATCTAAAACTTGCGTTGTAAACACGAATTAATAAATGGAAAATCATTAATTTTTAGATTTTCTTAAGTGAATAATGATAATTCTTTGTAAGAATGCAGAACTTCCAATTTTGCATTCTTACTCTAAAATATTCTTTTGCATTTTTATAGAATATAAAACTAAAATAAAAATAAATATATTTTGCCATCTTCTGAAATCTAAAACTTGTGTTCTAAAAACATGTGCTAGAAAGTTCGGGAAGAAAAATTATGTATTTGTCTGTTATTCTATAGCCTTACAGAATAGGCATCGAATTTCAATGATGTAGAAAAATAATAGTCTTGGCACAGCAGTCATGGAATATAGCTGCTATCCCTTTTTCAAAAACTAAAATCATATGTTCTGGCTGAAATATAACAACTGACAACAAATAGATGGTCATTCCATGATAGGAAATTAATGCGTCGTAACCGATAAATTAAAATTACCGTTTTCTTAATTTAGCATTATTTAATCAAAACGATAGAATTATATTTTCTCTCTATTTACGCTTGTAAGCCAGATGTTATTTGTTACTTTGTTCATTGTTCAATGGCATCAGGTGCAATATCTTTGATTCGATTTATAGATAAATACGTATTTAATTGTTATTAATATATAAATCTGTATTGATTTTTTAAAATTTCATTCAAAATTGCATAGTTTCTTACTAGAAACTTCTCAATTATCCAACAAGAAAATATTTCAGTGACATACTCCTTTTATCAATATGTCTTATATGTTACACAAAACACTACCAAAAACACATATCGTAAAATACAACAGGCCTCGATTTGACTACAATCTTTGAAACGAACTTTGAGCAGTTCAAGAAAACATACAATTGCCATTCAAGCGTAATGCATTAACATTAATATTTGACCTATCTTAGGACCTTGTGACCTTACATTTCCGTTCGTCGATGCGTAAGAAAGAAAGCACTATTTCTTGACATTGTAACAGAGAATGTTTGAGCAACACTGTGAATGTACAGATTGTTTAAAGGGAGGTAGAGAGGGTTTAGGGGGCCATCATAAAAATGAAAAAGAATTCGAGAAACCAATTATTGTTACTAAAATTATGACAGTATGATTTCCATTAACAAAGAAATCTTTCAGTTTTTAAAAGCGTATTAATACTTATGTATAACATAAAAGTTTACAAACAGATTTACTAAATACGATATGTTAAGGCTTCCTTTGAACAATTTAAATCTCGTTTCTAAATAACACTAACAAAAGAGAAGTAGATACCGAAAACATCAGTAGTTAATAAAAAAAATGAATGAAGATTAATAAAAATCGATATGACTAGTAAGAAGATTACAAATCGTTGGCTTAAGTTTTTTCGACATGTTTTTTCAAAGTTTTAATGGAAAATCCAGGTTAGATTTTAATCAAAGATCTTAGCTGTGCATTAAAATTTTTTGTCCTTTCCATTGAAAAGTTAAGTTATCAGTTTTCTACAGAATTCTTATCTAAAACCAGAATTCTAATTAAATCGAGAGCTTACAACTACATATAAAAATAAATAAAGCAATCGAATATTTATTAGCAGCAATAAATAGAGGTTTAATCTTCTTAATAAATAGAGATTTAATAAAAGAAGATTTTCATAAATTGTAATGAAATATTTGCAATCAGAATTATTTTCGATGTATGATTTTGGATAGAAATATTGAAAATCGAGCTTTAAAAATTCTTATCACTCAAATCAGAATTCGGATTTTTCTAATATAATTAAACAAAACTTTATACATACATTCCGATTTCCGGTGGAAATCTAGTCTTCTAGAAAATCTAGTCGAAGAAATCTTTTTTTTTTTTGACATATCATTACGATATCCTTTGACGTAAGACACAATTTTATAGATCAATATAATTTTAAAATTTCTACTACTAATTATTTAAATTGCCAGATGATTTTATTACTACTATTATTATTGTTTTCTTTCTTTCTTTCTTTTTTTTTTTTTTTTACTTTTTGTGATCGTCTGCAAAAAATGACGACTCGCAGCTCTACAAAATATTTGATTTCTTTTTTACTATCGTCTGCAAACAAATTCGGCTAAAAATATAATTATCCAAAATACTTATCAAGTTGATAATAATTCATACTACATAATAACATCTTATTAATATTTTTATAGAGCACATTTTTTTTTTGGAATAATCATTGAATGTTTCCACAAAATTTACTCATTTTATTCATTAAAAATATAGCAAAATCTTTTTATCTTTTTAGGTTAAAACTTCATTACACATAATCCGATCTCATCAAAGTACTATTTCGGAATTAGCAGCAAAAATTTCCAAGAAAATAAAATATCTGCACCCGACTGAACCTTCACACGCACTGCCTATCTCTATAAGTCCCGGTCATCCTCTACAGAAAAACAATAAGAATCCGTAAAGAATAACCGAATACCGCTAATTTCGGAAAAGCATTAGAAACTTAATCGGATTAGAACGGTTTCACTAGGTTACGCTTCGAGAACTAATTTCAAAATGAAATCGGATTATTTTATGAAAATGAAACCACTACATACTTCCTGAAAGTGTTAATGAATGCGATGAGAAAATGCGAATCGGATAACATTTTTTGAAAGTATATTGAACTTGCCACATACTCGCCTGATATACAGATAAAAGATCCGATATCTATGCTCTCAAATATATTCAATCTTTTGATGCAAATAATTATTAGACTTGTTAGTACCAATGATAAAGAAAAGGGTTCTTATCTTCGTGAAAAAAAGTTCAGAATTTTAAGAATTTTCACAAAAGACTGATAAATAAGCAAACATATTTTTAAAGTGTTAGTAAATCCAGTTTGAAAAAGATAATTGGACAATATTTTGTGAAACAGATTGAACTTGTCAAATTTTTCGTCTGATATACAGATAAAAGATCCGATATCTATGGTACCAAATATATTCAAGCCTGTTGGTGCAAAAAATTATTAGGCTTATTAACACCAATGAAAAAAGAAAGATTTCATATTTTTCATGCAAAAAAAGTTTAGAATTTCAAGAATTTTCACAAAAGAATGAAAAATAAACAAAAATATTTTTCTAAATTGTTAATGAATTCAGTTTGAAAAAGATAATTGGATATTATCTTGTGAAACTTTACTGAGCTCGCCAGATACAGATAAAAGATCTGATATCTATGCTTTTAAATATATTCAAGCTTTTTGATGCAAAGAATTATTAGGCTTATTAGCACCAATGATAAAAAAAAAGGTTTCGTATTTTCTGTAGGAAAGAAAACTAAGAATTTCATGAATTCTCACAAAAGAAAAATAAACAAAAATATTTTCTTCAAGTGTTAATGAATTCAGTTTGAAAAAGATCAACTGGATAATATTTTGTGAAATTAGATTGAATTTGGCAAATTTTTTCATCTGATATACAGATAAAAAAAATCCGCTATCTCTGCTATCAAATTCATTCAAACTTTTTGATACAAAGAATTATTAGTCCTATTAGCACCAATGATAAAGAAAACTTTTCGTAATCTTTATGAAAAAAAGAAGTTCGGAATTTCATAAATTTTCACAAAAGAAATATAAACAAGAATATTTTCTTAAAATGTTAATGAATATAGTTTGAAAAAGAAAACTGGATAATATTTTGTGAAGGTAGATTGAACTTGGAAATTTTTTTTCTTCTGATATACAGATAAAAGATCCGATATCTATGCTCTCAAATATATTCAAGCTTTTTGATGCAAAGAATTATTATATTTATTATCACCACTAATAAAGAAAAGGGTTAGTATTTTAATGCAAAAGAAAGTTTAGAATTTCAAGAATTTCACAAAAAAAATAATAAAAAACAAAAAATAAATAAACATGTTTTCTTAAAGTGTTAATGAATTCGGTTTGTAAAAGATAATGTTTTGTGAAAGTAGATTAGACTTACAAGTTTTTTTTTGTCTGATATACAGATAAAGGATCCGATATCAGTGCCACCAAATTCATTCAAGCTTCTTGATGCATAATAAAATAAGCCTATTAGCACCGATGTTAATGAAAACGATTCGTATTCCTCGCGCGAAACTGAAAACCGATTTCACAGATAAAAGAAATGTAAAAATTCAAAAAATTTTCACCTAAAATGAATAAATAAATAAAATGTATTTCCGGAACCAGTTAATGAAATCGATTAAAAGCGATTTAGATAAAAAAAATTGTGTGTGTGTGTGTGTGACAGTTCATTGAACCTGTCTGATATACAAACAAAAACTTGAATACAAATGCTTCTGAAAAAAAAAATGATTATTTTTCACGGATAAAAAATTATGCTGGTTAATATAAACGACACTGAAAATACTTTGTTTTCCACTCAAATTTATTGTGAGAAGCAATATTGAAGATAAATATAATTTTGGAATTTCAGGCCTTAATTATTTAAATTCGAAATTTAGAAAACATTTTTTTTTTCATATTGTATCAACATGAATAAAATGCATGAAATAATTTTAAAATAAAAGGAACTTTAGATCTTCAAGTAGTTTTACATTAAACCTTTAATAATTATGAATTTGTATTCTACTCATGTGAAAGGAAAAACAAATTAAATGTATTCGGAGTTGTTAAAAAAAAGAATATTATATGAAAATAATAAAGACTGCTTATAAAGTAATTGGAAAATTCTGAAGTTAACGAAAAGTCATACTGACAGAATTTTTAATTTAATTCATGTCTTTTGAATTTTTTTCACATACTGATAAAAAAAACGGATTTAAATGTTCTTAGACGCATTAATGTTTTTAATGTGAAAATAACTCTTATCAATGAACAAGAAACTAAATGAAACTGATTATTATTCTGCAAGAATGAAATATGGCAAAACAAAATTTTGATCGAAATGAAATGAAATTTGATTTTTATGACAAACGATTTTTTAATGAATATTGGGATTTGAAGCATTTATATTTACAATGGATGCAAATTTGTAATTCAGACATATGAATTACAAACATTTTTCCCATAAGGAAAACAGTAGCAAATGATTCATTATAAAAGAGAGTTGCATTTGTTTTATGAAAATATACTGGATATTCAAATGGAAATTTGCTCTCATACAGATAATAATTTCTTGATTCATAATGAAACTATCTTATTATCACTGGGGTAAAATATACTGTATTTATGCAGTCAAAATAGCCAAACGATTTTATTCTTTACTGAACATAGAGAATTAAAAAAAATTAGTATCGGTTATTCTGAAATAAAATGTGATACATATCAAATGTGTTGCTAAAATGAAAGGAATATTAGATTTTTAGAAGTGTAATTAAAGTCGAAATGTTTTCGAAAAAATACTTTTTTCATATATTTTTTTGAATGGGTAAATAATTACTGGATATGATGATTAAAAATTACAGTTTCTTGCTGCATGGTAATTTGGCTTTTTGATAGAATTGGCAATAAAAATATTTTATATTTTCACAAATGAAATGTGCAAACGTTTTTAAAGATATACAATAAAATTTAAAAACTTGTTATATAAATTATAAAGTTTTTGAGAAAAAAAATTGCAATCTTGAAAGCCAAAAAGAAAATTTATCCAAAACAGAAAGTTAAGAAATATTATTTTACGTTTTACTTGCATGAAACAAAATAAGAATGAAGTGTGTAATGGTCCTTAAAGATAAACTGGACCTTCAGAATTTCAATCAATTTTTAATGGAAATGGAAAATTTATGAAATATTACAGCTTTTAAATATTTTTTAAATATTTCGAAAATACAATGAAACATCAGATATCTGTATTAAATTTCAGAAAAGAATTCTTCAAAACAAATAAGTTTCTCAATGTATAAGATAAATAACACAAATGGCATTGAAAATGTTTTCTATTCTTTTGTATATGAAATCTTCTAAAAGTTTTTGAAGATAAAAATAATTATAAAGTTTCAAGACGCATAGATTTTACACATATTGTGAAATTTAGTGAAAATTAAGTTTGCAATCTTAAAGAACAACATATGCCAGTGATCTTAAAGATAACATTTCATGCAAAATTGGAAAAGTTAAGAAATGTGTTTATGCTTCCAACGCAAGAAATGCAATACATATGAAATGTTTCGTCAGTTTTAAAGATAAAGATGACCATCTTATCTTTTCAAGTGCAAGCTGGAACTTTTACGAAATGTCTTACTTTTCATTCTTTCGCTAAATCCTTTGAAGATTTATTGAAGGTGTCTAATATACAGATAAGATATTAGATAAAAATGGTTCTAAAAAGTCAAATTTCTTGATGCGTGTAATAAAGTAGACCTAATAACAAAAACAATATTGAAAAATTTTTTAATCATTAGTATGTGAAATCTTTAACAAGATTTTAAAGATAATAGAAATAATAGAATTTAAAAATATTTTTTAAGTAAATTGGAAAGTTTAGAAATCATGTGTTTGTGTTTAAGTATTCAACAAGTCTGCAATATGACAATGATCTTATAGATAAAAATTATTTCAGAATTTCGCGTAGACTTAAAATATTAAGAAATGTCTTTACGCTTCCAAGGCAACATAAATGATTTGTGCCGTCAACCAGAAAGACAAAAAAATAGCTTTCAAAATTTTTAATCTATTTTCTGTTCAAATTGGAGTGTTTACAAAAAGTCATAGTTTTGAAGATACATTGGATCTGCCAAATACATAGATAAGATATTAATATAAATTCTAAAAAAGAATAATTTTTCCATGCGAATAATAACTAGGCCTATTAGGATAAATGACATTAGAAATGATTTGCATTCTTAAAATATGAAATCCTCCAGAGAATTTTAAAGATAAAAAGATTTAAAATTTGAATGTTTAAGAAATATGACTCAGTTTTCTACATGTATGAAAGGCCAAACGAGTTTTCAGATGAAAATAATTTTAGAATTTTACGCAAAATTGAAAAGCCGAGAAATATGTACTTCACTCGTACTAAATGCAACGCGGAAGAAATCCTCCTTTGACCTTAAAGATAAGAAAGGTCTATCATATTCTAATTAAGTTTAATGCAATAGGAGAAGTTTACGAAATTATATATCTGTAACAACATTAATTCAGTTAAAAACCATTAAGCATTATCCTTGAAGTTAGTACTTGCAGGCATGCTAAATTGTGCTTTTTAATCACGTTTTGCAATGTTTCCATTGCTATGTGTGGCAAAAGGTTATAAATATGTTTCCAAATAATGCAGAGAGTAAAAGGAGTTTTAGATCAACACATTATGCTTTATTCTTTTCTTAAAATAATTCATTAAAATTAATGTAAAATCTCCAAAATGCATGATGATTTATAATTTGAGCGAGGCACCATTTGCCAGATGTTTGTTTAACATATAGACAAAACGCAAGATACGATCTCAAAATATCAGCTTTTTCAAACATAATTTAGGCTTGCCAAACAAAAAAAAGGACAGTAATAATTTAACTTATTTTACAAGTGATAAAAACAAGTTCTAATGACTCACAGCTATCAAATATTCGAATATCTATTGTTTTTTAAGAAGTTTTTAAAAAATTTTTTAAGGAAATTCAATAAAAACAATTTAGAAAATAAAAACAGAGAAGTGGTTATTAAAATAGAAACTAGATCATCAAGAACACTTTTAATGCATACAAAAATAAACCAACACGAACAATTTTTTTTAAGTTTCTGAATCTTAAAATTAACTAAAAACATCGTCATCATTTTCGAACGACATTACGTTTTTGAAAATTTAAAGAACATCTCTAAAGTTTTAAGAGTAATTTGGATCATACTTTGAATTTAATTTGCAGTATTTTGAAATATTCCCACATATATTTTTTAATATGATTGCATTTTGGAGCATCTACAACAAAATAAAACATCAGATAAACTTTTTAAAATGATGGACCATTCTATGTGTTGTAGAATGTTTTATGCCATTCTGGAATTTATTAAAGGATATCAGAAATCTTTGGAACATTCGGAAATTTTCGAGAATATTTTCAAATAATATTATTGTTTCTTCAAATTTTACAGAATTTTCTAAAATAAAGATTTAAAAAGAGATTTTAAATTACTCTGCCACTTTATAGAAAATTTTTTAAAACTGGATCTTTCAAACGAATCTGGAATTTTCAAAAAATTTGCCAAGCATTTAAAAGTAAATAAAATTAATGGTACTCATTTGTATAGCTACATTTAGTACATTTGAGCAGTTGAATTATTTATTGTTCTGTATACTGTGTGATAGCTAAAAAACATTTTTTTCTTAACAGTTTTGACATTTTCATGCACACTGTACTGCAAATAAGATTTATATTTTGTACTGGAAAGAAAATTGCACTTTTTGTAAAAAAAAAAAAAAAAAAAAAAAAATTAAGGAAAAATAATGAAATTATTTCTTTGAGCAATGCCAGATATATAATATATAATCTAGTGCATTATCAAGTTCTTTGATATGAACGGCGATAAAAATCTATATTTATCTATAAAAAAGATTAATATTTGTTTGTGTAACTTCATTTACAAAATTACAATATTTATCTGATCTTGATAAAATGTAGCAGACTTTCTTTTCAACAGCAGAGGAAGAGCGCCATAATTTTCTCAAAATCCGAAAATTAATTATTAAACAAATTAATTTAAAATAAAGAAAGCTTTTGGTGCTTTTCAGCTATATCTTCTGAAAATATGACTTCATGAAAATGTTTTTACACTATTTTGAAGCACTCCAAAATATTTTTTTCAATGATACAGTTTCATTTCGATTTATTTTTTCCTTATTTTTTAAATTTAAATTTAATTTGATACACGGTTTGCACCCATGTTTTAATTGTTATGAAAAAAAAATCAAACTAATTTTATTGTATCATTAAATTTACTCAGCCACGTGCTTTTTCCAATAATAAATTAAAATAAAAATTGTTTTCCATGAAAATTAACTTCGATTTTTACCTTTACATTTAATTCGTAACATAATAATGTAGAATTTTATGATATACTGATACCATTGGATTTACATTTTTCTATATTATTGAATGATAAAGAAAAATTTTAACTAAGCATTTTCCTTATATTTTTACAGCCAAGAAAGCAAATATTTCTGCAAACAAGCCAGCCGCCAAAAGCCCCTAGTATTTTATATTCAAGAAAACTGCCAAACATAAAAAATAAAATTTCAAATTTCTTTTACGCAACATGCATGCACAAGGAATAGAAAATTGGAAATATTTTCAGAAAAAAGCACCAGGTAAAATATATAATATTCAAATAATATTATCACTCAAGCGTAAAGGTAATCTCGAGCTTTCATAGCCAAATATTTAAAAATATTTTTGGATTTTAAATTGAAATTTAATGTATATGCGATTCTATAAGGCATCTCTGAAAAAAAATATTCATTTTTGAAGTTTTTTCAGATTTTTTTTAAATTATAACTAAACGATAAACATCAACTCCGGTTGCGATTTCATTAACTTAAGCTATTCCAGGGCGTTTAGTCATCCTTCACTTCGCAACGTGAGATTTTTACAAAACCATAGCTCATCTAGATCCATTTTTAACTTTCTATAAATAATACCCTTCCTTACGAGAACGTAATAACCTTGAAAAACCTATCAATCATCAAAACAGAGCAGCTCAATTATAATCAGTAAACTTTCATTCGTCACAAGACTCTCACCCGGCGGCCATAGCTCTTCCACCACGCGTAACTTCCGTGCAAGAAATATACTGAAACATTCTTAAAATAAACAGCCAAGAACAAAGCCACCACGAACAGGGACAGACGATGAAAGACGGAAGTTCGAAACGAAATCGTCTGCCGGTTATTTGAACCATGTCCACATTACGTGCATAGATTTCACCATGGAAAGAATTACTGATATAAAGTCCCCGTTCAAATCAACGGAAACAATAGAATGGAGTTTCAGTACTTTTTTAAAGCCTAGAATAAGATGAAATGCCCAAGCGTTTTTCCTTTACGTTTTTTTAAAAGAACAACTTCATGAAGATTTGCGCTTTTGCATTTGACAATCGGGATTCTTTCTTTGAGGCGTATTTTTGCTTGGCCTTGGCTGAAGAAAAGAGTTTTTGTTATATTAAGAATCAGTCATTCATGTGGAAATTCAGTTTTTTTAGAAAATGAATAACATTTATTTATTCCTTAGTTTGAAATGTTCTGCTTTGACTTCTGCTTTTAAAACAAAATATTACATAGAATTCTTAATAGCTTCAATAACAAAAAAGGAAAGAAAACAATATTTTTATTTTTGTAATTTATATTTTCTATTATTTACTTATATTATATTGTTAAATTTTTAATCATTTATAATGAGGGTAAAAGTTGCTATGATTTGGGAATGTGGACTACTACTACTAGTCTGCTGAAAATGAATCAAATTTATTCATTCACTAATTTCAAGCGTTAGAGAAAAGCAACTACTTTTAAAATAAATATTACATAGGAATTCCTAATAAGCCTGCAATAAAAAAGAATGCCCTATTTTTATTTTTGTAGTTTATATTTCCAATTACTTACTTATTTTATATTATTTTATATTTAACCAATTATATGAGGGCAAGAATCGTTTGCCGTTATATGAACCATGCTTTCATCACATATACAGTTTTCACTATGGATAAAAATATTTATATTATGTTTCTATGAAGAATTTGTTTTTAATGGAAACAAAAGAATTGTTTTTAAAGGTAAAAATTTCTCTAAATTGTTCTTTAGGTATTTATGAAAGAACAGCATCGTGAAATTCTGAATTTATGTGCTTAATGATAGGAAACTTTTGATTTTGAAAAAAAAGTATTCTTCCTTTAATTTATTGTAAGTTTGGTTTATGGAGCAAAACCTTGGTTATTTTTCAGTACTATTTATTTTTAAAATGAGGGTTAAGTTATAAGAACGGCTATTTTTAATTTAAAAATTATTATCAGCATTTCGCCATTTTATTTACATTTTTAATAACTAGACATTAAAACCAATATTTGGCAATGAACTTCAAAGGAAAAATAATAAAACATATTGGAAAGATATTATGTAACATGTGTGTACTGGAAATATTTATATGTATACCTGCAGCGTTCAGTTATTGTCATGTAACTCGGCACTCAAGTAGTCGTAATGATAACACAATGTATCCCGAATTTTAATATTTGGATTAGAAAATATTTTAACAAATATATTGTTTTGGATTTTTTTACACGTATTTATTAGTTCTATCTCTTCTAATGATTGTACAAAAGAAATGACGTATTATTGAAGAGAGTAAATAATTATCGTTCAAAAGAGATTTGTTTTGCATTTCTGGCATAATTTACTGAATTTTGATACTTAAAAAAAATAGTCATTTTTTTTCTCAAAAACATTTTAAGAATTAATATTAAAATTCCTGCATCTTATCTCATTTTTCGAGATCATTATACAAACATTTCTTTTAAATTTCTGCTAGAATGACCATAATCTTTTTCACTGATTTTTATTAATTGTTTTTCTGATGAGATCAAAGTTTTTCTGCGCTGCCCAGCGAAAATTTTGCTTTCAACAATATTTTTACTAATTGATTGAATAAAGGTTATTTTGCAAATATCTGTTGACGCAATTTATTTGTTATATTAGATGAATAATTTAAATTACATGAGATGCGGGTAAAAAAGAATAAAACAATCTTTATTAATATTAATGATGTGTTTGATAACGCTCGACATGAATTCTTAATCAAGTTTAGTTGTTTTTCCCTTGATAACTATAATTAATTCCAATCAGCTAAAGTGAAATTGTTAAATGTTGTGTATAAGTCAAAACAAAAGTCACCACGGTTTAGAAAATGCAAGCGTTTGAAAACAATTTAATGCAAACCACGTGTTTTTATTCCTTTTATAAGTAAAGTAAAAGAAAATTCAAAACATTAACGCGATATGTTAGTATGTAGAACATTTAAAAAAAATAATGAATTATATTGTTGTTTACTATGATATGGTACATACAAAAATTAGAAACATGGATTACTTTTTAAAATAAAACACACGTGCAATCTAAAATATTTAGTTAAATCCTCTTTCTTGTTATGCGAAGTAATAACAACATGCGAAATTTTTAAATAATTAAATTAAACGTATTTAAATACATTTGATTTTGTTTCCTTTTCACTGGTTTTGGAAAAAGAAATTTCTAAAATTATTTCACATCAATGAAGTCTTTTCGGCTATTTTAAAATTTATAACACACATATATATAATGTGGAAATCTTGGAAAACTTGAAATTTAAAAACAATATTAAGAAATCACAACAAAATTTAAATTGCTGTCGAACTAATGTGTAATTAAGATATTTGACTACATTCAGAAGAAATGTTTCGAAAAATATTACAAAATACTTATATTTTGAATTTTTGCAAAATAATTGACTGAAAAAATAACTTTAAAATAAAAGTTAGTAAATTAGAAGTTAAAAATAAAAAATGTCTCAAAAAATTGGAAAAAAAGGAGAAAAGAGTTTGAGGGTGCCTAAAAGGCAAAATTTTAAAATTTAGTTAACTGAATGATTTGTTCAAAATTTTTCAAATAACTTGAGATTTCCGTGTCCCTGAACTAAGATATAAGTTGTATTTCTAGCCCTTCTTTAAATACTGATGAAAAGTGCAACTGAGAAAAACACCATTTCAATTTTCCTTCGCATTGTAAAACATTAAAGCAATGGTGGAATTATTTTGAAACGAACAAATTACTTATGGTGCGATTCAGGAAGGGCAAAAAATATTGAGAAATTACTATACTAAATTTGAAAACAAATAATAAGTGCTAAACTTTAATTCGTGAAAAGATTTTATTGAAAATTTATAATTGGAGGAAACATTTAAGGACAAGAAATAGCATTAAAATAGTAGATTATGCAAACATAAAAATGAATTAATTTCACGAAGAATGAATGCAAATATAAATTTCAAACTGCTCTATTAAAAAAACTGTCCATAAACTAAGGATATAGAATAAAAAAATTTCAATATTTTCGAAAAATTTAAAAACAACAACATTTTAACATGAAATTTAAATAACATTTTTGAAATTTCAAAAATTTCAATTTGTTTTTGGTTTAATCACCTACTTTAAACAAATTCATAAGACTATAAAGAAGTTTGGGTGTAATTTCTTTATTTTGTATTCATTCAATACTTCAAATTAAAAGCAACTCTAGAATGTTTATTAAGAGAATTTTACATTTGCGTTTCGTTTCAGAACGACCATTATTTCGACATCAAAGCTAATGTCATTTTACTACCACAACTTCTAAGCAAAAATTATCCTTTTTCTAAAAAGCATTCAAATGATGATTATGGCACGATTTTAAGGAGTAAAATAGCTTCTACTAATGAAAATCAAAAATTATACGGCTGTGTCAATAATTATATTTCCCTCCCTTTAGAAATAAATAAAAGTTACAATTACAAGATTGGCATAAAAAGCAGGCGTAGTTCTAGGAATAATTTACGCATCTTGTGAATCTGTGCTAAGTTAGGAGACATTTTTATTTCACTTTTGTATTCTTTAATTAGGTTCATCCTTGAGTTTCGTAGATGATGTTCTCGAAAAAGGAGTAATGTCAATAAATCATGTTCTTTGAAAAGAGAAGTGGGCTATATTGTTTTGTTTTGACCTCCTTTGAGGCATTTGGAATAAAGATGAAAAAACATGCAAAATAAGAAACGCCTAAAACTCAACCATTTAAAATTATGTTTATCTAAGAATTAGGCCTAAAAGTGAAGAAAAATTAGACTAAATTGATAGGGGTTTCAATTACATTCTGCATAAAATTCGAATATAACTTTGCAAATTATAAATTTATTCTATTCTATATTTATAAAGGCAACTCTACAAGCGTTGTGTCCAGGCGAATATATAGCACCAACAACCATGAAATTCTTGTGGCAGGTAGGTGGCTCTAAAGTTAAAAGTCTGAATTTTAAAATTTAATGTAGAATTTTTAAAAATTATTATTATTATTTGTTATTAAATTATTGTTATTTTGGAAATTAAAATTATTTGTTATTTTGGAAGAGTTTTCATACGTATTTACTTGCAATATCATTTCTTATTATTATAGGGAAAAAATCGATGTATCATCAAATAAAACAAAAGGTTACCATGCTAAGGAATTTCGTTTGGAACTCTACTGTAATTTATTAAATTTTGAGAATATTAAAAAAAAATGGTCAGTTTTTCGAAACATTTTAAGACTTAGAACTAAAACCCTTCCACAAAATATTCCGATTTCGTTATTTTTTTATATTTTTTAAGGTAATAATTCAAACATTTCTTTCAAATTTAAAACAAGAAAGGTTGCATTGCATTTGTATAATTAATTTTTAGTTAATTGTTTACCTATTGACTGCAAATATTTTCTTCGCAGATTCATTCTTTCTTCTAAATATTTTCCTCAACTTCATCACTTCTCTGATTTATCAAGAAGCCAAACGATATTTAAGGTATTAATAATCATGGGATTTTTTCACACAGTTTAAATTTTGTAGTATCTTTTACAGCAGCTTCTTTAACTAATTTCCTTGTCTCTTTTTTTCACAGTTATTTGTTTCGTTTGTATCGTCTGCTATTCAGCAAGCAATATCACTTTTGTGAAGAAAAACAAATTTGAAACATCAACGCGTTTTTTTAAATTCCGTTTTCATTTAAAATTTTATTTATTTTAATGCGTTTACTTTTACTTTTCTAGCGTTTCTCGTGCTGTAAGAATCATGCTTATCTCAATTTAAATTTTGAAAATCTCTATTAAATAAATTATAATTATTTTATAACTCCTCTGTGAGATTTTTTTTGTTTTGTTTTTTGCGTTACGAAGCAAATAAGTAATATGTTTATATCAGATATTTATACATATAAGAATGCGTATGAAAGTCGATATTTATAACGTATACATATTATACATTATGTATATAAATTGTAATTAATGAAAATAACTATTTAGCTGCACTTTTTATTGCAAAATTAATGTAATCTATATTTTCCTGTCCCGGCTGGCTTCTCCTATGAACTTTGTGAGTCTTAAAAATACTGATTCAGGAATTTCTCATTGACTTTATTTCGAAGTTATGAAAAATTCCATCGCAAATTTGGTTCTCTTTTTCAACAATTCGACTTGCACCGGCGATGCGTATGGCTCCGCGCACTACATTGCAAATTGGACAATCTAAAATTTTATCATTAAGTATTAAATTTATATATTTTTCCGATTCATGGTAAAGATGAAGATTAGTATAAAAATATTCCAGTGCCTTTTGGAACGATGCAATGTACAAGTTTTAAAATGCAATGCAAATGTATAAAACTAAATTAGTCAAACCAAATACTCATTCACTGTCTTTTTTTTAAGTTTGATCTTTGGTGCAAATAATGCATGGATAGTAAATGGAGAAGAAATCAACACAAATTATCCAATTTCAAAATAAAAGAGGAATTTTTCAACTTATGTTTTGATTTTAATCTTTTTACTAAATAGTAACAAATCCCAAGAATCATTCCCCCAATCATTAAATCCCAAGAAAATTTTAAAAATCTGGAAAATTTCTAATTTATTCCATTTCCTTTTATGAAACAACATGTATTATATTTCCTTAAAATTTATGATTGGACATTGATCAAGTACATGAATTCAAAAAGTACATGAAAAAAGAATCTTACGAGTTCCGAATGAAAGAAAAATTTCATATCTTCCTTTGATGTATGAATGAAATGACGACGAAACAAAAAATGACTTATAGGAAAAAACAACATAAAATAGCCCTATTTCATGTTTTAAGAAAATCATTTTTTATTTAAATTCGGCTCAAAAATGCAAACATCTTTAGCAATTAAAATATCGATCTAATTCAATTATCTATTCAATCAAGAAAAAATCTCTTATTAATATTTCTTAAAAATTCAAAATAAATAAATAAATAAAATAAGAAAAATAATTTTTGACCATGAGAACCATTTTACAAGATAATAAATCAATATTATTTTAGAAAAATGTTCTTTCTCTGGAAAAACTGGACACTGACAAAATGCATGCAGAAACAAAATATGGCAAAAATACCGAATTAAAAGCGAAATTTCCGAAATAAATTTCAATTGCAATATTTCATGTTAGATTATGAAAAAATAATATTTGAATGATGCACATGACAACAAAATAAAGTTCTTTTTTATTTAAATGTATTCAACTTAAATAATGCCTCTATAAAAGGTTCAGTGATCTATTATACAAAAAAAAAATATTAATATTCCAAGCAAATCCAAAAAAGATTTAGAAAATGTGAAGAATTGCGACTTAAATGTTGTAAAGCCCTGCAAGCTAAAATATCTATGGTCCCTTAAAGGCTTTTTTTTTCCAACAGAATAGTTGGACATTGACCAAGTGTTTACAACCCTAGCAACTACAGAAAAAAAAGAAAAGAAAAAAAACATCGGAATCACGTACGAGGACAACAAACTTAAAAATACCAAGCGATCTACCGTAATGGAAGACTTAATCGTGGGAAAGTCAGCTTGGCGATGTCATCGAATCTTTAAGTGTTTTCATATGTAAGCATTCTTTTAGAAAATTCGAAATTCTCCCTGGAGCTACAAAAAAAATGAATGGCTCTGTCGATTCTACTCAAATAATCGCAATCGTTTTCGTCGGATTAGCAATTTCCGCCTCATTTCGTGTTTTTGGCAACCATCTTCAAACTGAAACACCGCCCTCTCGTGTCAGAATCGGCAACTACTGAAAGACAAGATTTTCTCTGCCAAACAATAATCTATGGCTGGTCGTGCGGAACGGATGGAGAACGAACAAATAGGCAGAGAACGTGCTTCTCAATGAAAAACTCTTAAAAAAAGTTTTTTTTTTTTTTTCCGAAATGGAATAAAGAGTTCTTTAGCGTGCGAGATATTTCTACAAGGAAATACACAACACAGAAAATTTTCTTGAATACAACGATAAAATTTTTGGAATGATAAATGATTTTGAATGAATTCTTTCTTGGAGTTTTAAGACGTGCGGCATCAAACCCATGAATCTCCTGAAGTATTTACTGCCAAAAGAAACTTTGCACAGTTTTAGAAATCTGGTTTTCTTTTTCAACAATTGTATCTTTAATATTAAAGTCAGAAAGCGACTGAATATGTTATTTGTAAAAAGTAATTAATCCAAAAATACTTGAAAACATTTTAATTCGAAAACCACAAATTCGAAAAAAAAAAAAATACTTGCAAACATTCAAACTATTTCATTTTCTGATATAAATTTGCAAGTTAACTTTTAACTGATAATAGTCAATGTTTAAAAATATTAACTCTATTCTATTGAAATAAAAGTTTCGACATACAGTATAAATATTCGACAAAATCAATCATACTAAATGGAAAAACGACATTTATAATCTACTAAACTCTTAAGAATTCATTGACCAACTGCGATATATGACAAATATAAGCATCTGTAATTACATCTTTAATAGGATAACACGTAATATGTAAAAGATATGTTGATGTTACAGACAGAAGATTATCGTCAGAGTCATTAAATAGGTCGTTAGGCTATAAATCCAACAAGGCACACCCTTTAATTATGATACTCAATATACATTCCTGAGGCAATCTTTTTCTAGTATCACTTTTCCATACTTTCTCATATCGATCATTGTCCTCACATTTGTTTTCCCGCCGGAAGCAATAGGCAGACGATTCATTAAAGAAATAAAAGATAAATTCCATAGCTAGTAAAAGTTGAAGTACTTGGTTGGATATCCAAATTAATTTAATCACGTTTTGCAAATGAGGTTCTAACAATAACTTCTTGACTTAAAATAGATAATATTTTAATATAACGTGGCATTAAAACAATTAAATAATCAGATTACGATATATAATATATTAAATTATTATTAAAATTAATATTATTATTAGAATTTAATAAAATATATTTCATTAAAATCTTATATATTTTATTTTATTAGTTTGGTTCATAGTTAAAAGAATCTGCTTATTTTCATCAGGAATTTAAAATTTATCTTAGGAATTTTTATATTACTTGTCTGGATTATAATTATCAATTTATAATCAAATTATGATGTGTGTTATTAAATTTTTACCTAAATATCAATCTCATATATGTATATATATATATATATATATATATATATATATATATATATATATATAGAGAGAGAGAGAGAGAGAGAGATACATATACAATAATTTTATTTTAACCACATTCATAAAATTCATTCCACTACCATTCATTCCACTACCAACTTAAATTCTAATGTAAATTCACGTTAACTTCTAAACTGAAAACTATTTTCAAAGTTTAAATGACAAATTTTTTTAGTTTCTCATAAAATTTAAGCACATAAATTGGAATGAAGTCTTGAACAATAGTTTTGATATCAAAGTGATTATTAGTCTGAAATGACGTGACATGGTCACTATATTAGAAAAAAATTTTGTAGTTCGATATTTGTAATGTCACATTCGTCATTCGTATAATGATTTGCTACATCATTTTCCTTTAAAATCTTATTTTATAGATTAATTTTTCAATCCTAAATTGCATCCAATAGATGTTTATCACATATCAGACAGCATGAAAAAAATTAAACATAATTATGATTACACAAAATAAACTTTTGGTGTTCAGAACTGCGTTAAATATATATTGAGATGTAATTTCCTTAAAATGCTATCATAACTTTTTTATTAAGAATTTTTTTTATATCCCTTAACGTAAAATATTGGGAATGATATTAGATATAATAATGGTGTAAAAGATAAGTAAGTGATTAAATAAGCAGTTTTAAAATACCGTTATGGGATTATTTAAATTTGAAATTTAAGCTTTCCAATGTTTGAATTCTTAAACAAAAATATAAATTGATACATTAAAAAGTGATATATATAAGTTGATAAAATGTATAAATTGATTGAAAGTAATCAAATTTTCAACTGATGAATATAAACTACTCAGTTCTTTATTAATTTTTTTTTAATTTTAAAATGTTTCTTTTAAATATTCAGATGTATGCAAAAAATCTTAATTTTGTGAATGTAATTTGTTTACCAGTTACAATGCTCTAAAATTGGGAAATTAAAACATTGAGCTTTCCATTTTGCTTCAATTATCACATTTCATCATCCTTATCTTTAAAGTTATATCGAGTAAATTTAGAAAACGCATTATATTGCAAAAAAAAAAAAAAAAGCTTTACTATCCAGAAAGCAACTACGAAATTTGCAATGCTATAGGTTTGTGAATATCTTTTCAGACATTTCAGAGCACTTCCATCTAAAACGGAAAAGAATATGATGAATAAAAAAAAGAAAATGCTGAGAAACACCGTTAAGTTAGAAACAATAACACAATAAGCCTTACCAGGAAGAGGTAAAAGTCTATTACGGAAGCTGATAAACAAAAAAAAAATTTGACTCACAGAACAATATGTGGTCGGAAAAGGAAGAAAGAATCTATCATTTAGGAAAATTTAAATAATTCATATGAAAACAACATCCGACGAATTAATTTTTGCAATTGAAAAGCTATTTATATTCGTTAAAACCTTAGCCTTGATAAACAGAGTGATAAAATTTCAAAATTAGTCAATTTAATTATCGTCTGCGTTTGAAATATATAGAGTAAACTAGTATGTAGCGAAAAAAATGAGGACGATCTTTTATATCTCAATTGCTTTGTACAATAACGAGTTTTTGTTTTCACGAGCCGGTAAACAATAAAATTTTTCAATTGTGAAGTGGAGTTTAAGTCCAAATTTAACAATGGTGACCTATTAGCATTGTTTATATCGTATTATGTTAAACTTCGATACATTCACTAATGAATTCTTCAGTAGAAAAGTAAATATCTTTCAGATTTTATATTTTTACTCTAAAATTTTTATTCATTAAATTTCCACATTCAGAAAATACTTTCACAAAGTTAAGAACTTGCTCTGTTTTCTGTATTGTAACAATAAATTACTAAGCAACTTATAATTAATCACTTTAGAAATTTTTATACAAAATAAATTTTAACAATAGTAATTCAATAGTTTAAACAACATTTTAGATAATTAAAGCATTCCTTTAGAAAAATAATCTCATTTTTTAATCAATAATATAGTTTTTATAGATAAAGAAATCTATCATATATTTTAATTTATTTTAAACTAGCCGCCTTTGGCGACCAGCCGGTTCGCCAATCTTAATGTTCGTTAAAATTTTAATAATTAAATATTTTATGCAATTCCAACTTTAATAGATTCTTCAGCAAAATATTTTAAAACTTCAAATTTTGATAGTCATATAATTCACTCATAATATTATAAAGGCCTTCAGTCATAACGTGATATGTATCTCTCTCATTTTCTGTTACCCCTCGTAGAATTTATGCTTTAAATTAAAGTGTAAAGGATTAATCTGCAATTAATATAATAATATTTTTTTACTGAAACAAAGCATTTTTTTTAATAATATGATTACTGATAATAGACTCACTGAGCGTTTAAACTTTATGGGCACTAAAGAATATCTTTCTTAATTTATGTAATATCTCAAGAATTTGTCAACAAAATTTTCTCAGATTCATCATGAATGGATCGATTCATTAACAATGTTTCATTTTAAATGCATCAAACACTAAGAAAATAAAATGAATCGTTTAAAATAATCGGTCGAAAACAGGTCTAAAAAAACTACTTAAAAAACGATGTACTTAAAACTATAAGCATATATAAAAATATATATATAACTAACATAAATACAATTTAATTACAAAAGCATGCAACTAACCTAAAAATAATTTAAATCATTGAAAACAGGTTAAAAAAAACTACTTAAAAAACGATGTACTTAAAACTATAAGCATATATAAAAAATATATATAACTAACATAAATACAATTTAATTACAAAAGCATGCAACTAACCTAAAAATAATTTAAATCATTGAAAACAAGTTAAAAAAAAAACTACTTAAAAAACGACGTACTTAAAACTATAAGCATATATAAAAAATATATATAACTAACATAAATACAATTTAATTACAAAAGCATGCAACTAACCTAAAAATAATTTAAATCATTGTAAACAGGTTAAAAAAAACTACTTAAAAAACGATGTACTTAAAACTATAAGCATATACAAAAAATATATAAATAACATAAATACAATTTACTTACAAAAGCATACAACTAACATAAAAGTAATTTAAATCGTCCGTTGATAATGGTTGCCATGCCAACAATCAGAACACAGTGCGCATGCGTGAATTTTCTTCGCCTTTTACGGTAACGCAAATGCGTGAATTTTTCTACGCCAGTTGGGGTAACGCTATGCAGATTAGACATTTTTAATTTCCTTTATTCTGTGTTATTTTAATTCAAAAGTACTTCAGAATGAATCTGAAACATGGATTAATTAACAATGTTTAGTTTTAAATGCATAAAACATTAAGAAAATAAACAGAATCGTTTGAAATAATCCGCCGAAAAATCTTAACCCTAGCCTCATTACTGTTGGGAGAAAAAAAGAACTAAAGCCTAAATCATTTGGCGTTGAGGAAAATGGAAGATTATTTTGGCGGAAAAGTTGGCGGTGGGGAAAATGGAAGATTTTTTTGGCGGGAAAGTTAGTTTTTAATTAATAATTAAAATTCTAATTAAAATTTCAAAAAAAGGGACCCCAGGTGCACATTCCCGACCTCTAAGGTATACATGTACCAAATTTGGTAGCTTTTTGTCAAATGACCTGGCCTGTAGAGCGCCAACACACACACACACACACACACACACACACACACACACACACACACACACACATTGAGCTTTATTATAAGTATAGATTATTCGATTGTTGCATTTACTGTAAAGTAAAAAAAAATGACAGACGAAAATAAAGACAAAGTGAATGATTTATTGAAAGAAAAAAAAATGAAAACAATTACTCATTTTCTCATAGAAATTTCTTTTACTACATGAATTTTTCTTTTCTTGTATTTCTTTATTTCTTCTCCAAGAATTTTTTTTATTTCTTCTCTAAGATTTTTTTTTATTTCTTCTTCTATTATTCTTCCTTTCTTTCTCTTAATGAATTTTAATGCAAATATTATTTAGAATCATAAAACATTTCCTGTTTAAAAATATTTATACTTATATAAAAACTGATTTTACACATAATTTTTTTTAATAAAAATAAAAAATAAAAAAAACAATTACTCATTTTCTTATAGAAATTTCTTTTACTTCTTGAATTTTTCTTTTCTTTTATTTCTTTATTTCTTCTCTAAGAATTTTTTTTTATTTCTACTTCTATTATTCTTCATTTCTTTCTCTTAATGAATTTTAATGCAAATATTATTTAGAATTATAAAACATTTCATTTTTTTTTAATATTTATACTTACATGAAAACTGATTTTATACTAACAATTTTTTTTATAAAAATCAAATTTATTTTATAGGATTAATAAAAGTAAATAATGTCACTAAGCAAATCTGTATATAAAGTTCTTATTTAATGCTTTTTTTTAATTTCTGATATTTTAATACTCATTTTAATATTCCATTTTTTATGAGGAATTCGTTCACAAATAAAAACAAAATATCTAAGAAAAAATAAAAGAACTAGGAATAATACCATTGTTTGAATACAAAATTCATGAATAACTAATTGTTATATCCTCATATTTTTCATAGGAATGTATCTAATTACTTTTAAAATTTTTCCTGGGACTTGGATATTATTTTTATTGATACAATTTTTACATTATTATTATCAAGATTTTTTTTTATTTTTGTTATATACGAAATAGTAATTCGAAAAAAAGAAGAGATTAATTCTGCTGTTTGTATAAGAATTCTTTTTCAAAAACGCATTCGCGTTGCATATAAAAATTTCATACTTTATTCTAAATACGCTAGCAGCATTAAAAACTCTTTATCAACACTAAATTTGATAATAAATTACCTATAGATATTCGAGAAATTAGCTGCTTTTCACCCAATACTACAAAAATAGACATGAATTTGTGTACACATTTTATTCCCAGTTTTCCTATTATATTTCCCATTCAGTCGTATGAAACTAAATTATTAGTACTCATATGTAACAAATTCTGCACACGGTGTAACTTCTCATAAGAACATAAAAACAACCTTTTCTCAACCTTTAAACAAATGTGTATCTCTCCGCCGTTCATCCAACTTAATAAGCAGACGACATCTAAAACACTTATTAGTATTCTTTAAGTGGCAAAGGTTCAGAATAAAAAGGGAATTTATTATACGGGAAGCAACAAATCTCTAAGGAGAAACTACTAGTTCGTAAATGCGTATGTTAATCAACGACAAGCCCCAAAATTGAACGTGTTTTTCCTTCACTAGAAAAAGGCCTTTCGGTCATGGGAAATCTGAACTCCTGTGTCATCCATTACAGGGTTCTGTTTCACTAGAAGTTAAAGTAAACATTCTGGCATTTCTCTCTGTGACCTAGGCTGAGAGCAATGTACCAAACGATATTTCAGGTAATTCCTTTGCCTTTACTCACAGAATATTTATGGGTTGTTTTGCTTATTATTTTCATCTGTTAATCGTTTTGTTTTCAGATAATTTTAAGTATGTACGATAGATTCTTGATTTAACAAATCATTTAATTTACGAATTAGTAATGGTTTAAGAATTAACTAATGATCCATTTGCAGTACTATCGTTTAATGGATGCTAATTTACTTTCTTAAAAGCTCGAGCCATTTCAAAATCTTTTGCAGTTTATAAATTCCATGCGGAAAAGTGATGGTTAAATCCAACAAATAAAGCAATTAAGAAAAAGGAAATGGTCTTTCAAATTATAATTAGTCAATTTTAAATTACTCATTAGACATTCATTATCATAACATGAAAAATATTATCTACCCTATCCAAATTGATATATGGAACAAGCTTCAGGGAGCGTCTACTATCCAAATAGAAGAATAACTTGAATTGCTTCGCTACAAAATTTCAACAGATAAAATTAATAAAGAAATGAAGATGAATGTTGAAAATTTATTTCTCACACAATTCGGAATCTATGACATTACAAATTGATAATGCAAAGCAAGTTAGTTGCACGTGATCATATCAATATTGAAAGACGTAATATAGGTAGGAGCATAAGATACGTAGAGGAGTTTTAGCTTTATGAAATACTGACATTTCCGTGCATTATTATTTTGTAAAGCTAAAACTCCTCTACGTATGTTATGCTCCTATATATATATATATATATATATATATATATATATATATGGAATAAAATTGAATTTATTTCACCGCAGTAAGCACATTTTCTATTCAGGAAGAGCAATGATAAAAACATGCGCCTGTTTACATCGCGATACAAGAGCCAATTGTTCTCTATATGATTTTACTAAAAGATTCTTTTAGGGATTTCTCTGACACGTGCAGGTTTAAGAAAGATAATCTTAGGTACCTTTGAAAGGATTGCATATGTGCTAAGGATTTTTATCTCTTCACTCCGAGCGTGAGAAATTGCAATAGTGATCAGTTTTCTAGAACTCGTGTTATAAATAATTAAATAAAAAAAGTGAGATTTGGATCAGGAGATGAGAACATTTTAGAAGAAAATACTCGTAACATGGATTAATTTAAGATAAAAATTAGAAAATAAATAAGATTTAAATTAGATTAAAAATTAGATCATTACATATATAACATATACATATATTTATAACTTTAATTTTCCTAAACTGCTGCCCTAGTAATACTTTAGTTTTGGTTCCAACGTAACTTCCAAAAACAGGAAAGCCTCTTAGTGATTTGTTGCAAACCAGAAGTTTGCTTTTTCGTCCTCTTTTTTTGCTTCATATTCTTATAGGTGAAACTATGTTGCATTTCTTAGCAATGGTCGTGACTCGGACTTAATCAAATAATGTCAAAACCGTATTCAGCTTTCCTTTTAATCAATCAAGTTATCAATAAATGGAGTTATGGCTATTTGTAAAAGACTGCAAATTTTTTCAAGAATCTACAGTACTAAAATTATTTACCTAACATAAAAATCTGCAAATTTGGTGTAAAGTCTGTATACAAAATTTCAGCTTCTCTAGTTCAAAGCGTTTTTGAATTATCTTTATTACAGAAAGGCAGACAGACGGATATTTTTCAAAAATGTGTTTTTCTAGCTCAGGAAGTTCTAGAAGGTGGAGATTCGCCAAAATTTTGATTTCGAATTTTTTGACGATTACTATATTTTCTCTATACTATGTATACGAGAAAGTAAAAATTAAGCAAGACAAAAATTAATTGTAAAGAATATGAAATGCCGATTAAAACAACATTTCACATAAATCATTTTATCCATACAGATAACGTATCAAAATAATATCATTACTAGAAATTAAAAAAAAACCCTCTCTGTCACAAAATGGCATTTCTGAGTTTTTCATAACAATTCTTACGGAGGCGTTCTTAAACAATGACGCCCGCAAATATAAAAATATAGTTAACGAAATCAGCTTTCGACGCAAGACGAATTTTTACTGTGTATTCTATTTACTGTTGATGCAGAACCCTGATTCGACAGTCGTTTCACCTGTCCAACGTCACTTTTATACAAAAAATCGCCTGAATAAACACTGTTGCCACAAAACAGATGCAAAATAAGGAAAGCAGATGCATAAATGTGTTAACGCACGGATTCTTCATGGAAAGAAAAGTTCCTAGCACAAGAGCATTTATTCTAAGAAAATTTTCTGATGTAGTCTGCAAATAACGTCATCTGGCTTACAATGAGGCGATTAAAATAGTTTCTTTTGTCTTTATCAAGGAAGAGAAAATCTAACCTTGCCAAATTGTACTTTGGTCAGAACGAAGGGAAATAATGCATCTGGAAAAGCAGAAATTTATTGCCACTTACAAAATATATATAATACGAACTGCTTTCCAAAAATGCTCATTTACCCTATTCCATTTGGATTTATGGAACAATGGAAATAAAAATGGCAGCTTTAACAAAACATGTTTGGAATTATTTGCAGGATATTCGTCATTCATTCCGAGCTTTTTAATATCCCTAATATTTATGACAATACCATGAAGTACTTATATTTACTGAAATTTCTGTTATAATTCCGGTTGCAAATGGAAAGCCATAATGAAAATTAGATATTGAAAATGCATCTCGTTGTTCAGTGGTTTATAAATTAAAACAAATTTCTTTAGTACTCTTATAGATAATGCAGTGTCGATAGATGAATGCAATAATATTTAAAAATAATATTACGAAGTTTGTTTTGATTTTGAAAAGATAAAAACTTCATGTGAATCAAGAATATTAATATGAATTGAAAGAAATTAATTGGCGTAAATGAATAACGGAAATAAAAAAAATAGTAAAAATTGGCGTAATTCATTGATTTCATGCAAACGATTTTTAAGAAGCAAAATAAAAACCAGCGGAAAAAGAAAGCTCGAATTCAGTGGAAATATTAGAAAATGCAAATTTATTTTACTACTTAGAAAAGAGTTTTTTTCAGCTTTTTAAATCCTAATCCAAATATAAATATATTTATTTTAGTTTGTTCATAACATTTATCAAGCTTCAAAACATATCATTATCATCATTAACAAACTATTGGCATTTTATTTATTTTATTTCTTTATTTGGATCAAAACAACCAATACGAATAAATTGTACAAGTATATCTCTTTAAATGGTATTTACTCAATTAGAAAATTAAAAGTATCAAAAAAAAATATCTTTAGGAGATTAATCACATTGAATATACAAACTATTAAATACTTTTACATTAATCTCTTTACAATGTATTTTCTTCAATAATTTTATTTTTTGGTAATTAGTCTATTTTAATTACCTTTTAAACTTGAAACTTAGATTCGTTAAAAAAATATAATAATTTACAGAGTTAGCATTTACTGTTAGAAAAAATGCCTATTTCTTAAAGAAAATTAATTTAACGGAATCAAATGATAGACAAATGTTATATTGGTAACTATTGCATGTCAGTAGGACAACATTTTAAAAATAAATAAAATTCTCTAGTATACTTTTTGACAAATGTATATATTTAAACTTTATCTAAATTTTTAAAAACTTCCGAAAACTCGCTATTACATTAAGGTGTTCTAAACTTTATATCTTAAAAATGGGACGGTTGCGATAAAATAGTTCATTAAATGAAGAACCAAAAAAAAAAGAAGTTTAAACTTGAAACATTTTCTTCAAGTTTCGTATATGACTTTAAGAGCGACAGTACGAAAAGGAAGTCTGAATGATTTGGCACACATTTCACCCGCCATAAAAAAAAAAAAAAAATGGAATAACAGAAAATTCGAAAACACTTCGTTCCAATCAGACGTTCCACAATTTCGCCCCAAAAATTATTCTTCTCAATGATTTCTTTTTTCACACTCCAAAAAGAATAAAGGCAAAAAGAAGAAAGAAAGAAAAAAAAGGCCTAGTTTGAGAAGAACAAAAGACCGAAATGATTCTGTCTAACCAAGCGTTATTTTAAGGCTAACTTTAATCAAACACGCTAAGGAGGGAAGAATACACACACCTCATTAACAAAGTAAATCATTAGTGTATTCTTTTATGATATCTTTCCCACCTTTTAAAGAATGAAAATTAGCTGGGTGTACATTCGCATATGATGCAACGTTACCCTATCTCTGAGAATATTCGCACGTAAGTTAATGAATAGTGGTATTCGTACTCTCGCAGAAGAACTTGTAGAAGGTTGAAAAAGAAAAAGAAAAAAAGGTTTTGGGTCAAATTCTTCATGATTTTTGCCGTTCGTTGCAAGGTAGTTCTGTTTGACCTGACCTGTCAAGTTCCTTTGATAACCGTGGTGGAGGTTAGCGGTTACTTCTTATTCGGGATTTCCGACAAGAAAAAGTGCAAGGTCCGAAAACGGCAGATTGCGGCGAACGTTTGATTTGATGGGTGTTTGAGAACTTCGTAATTTGAGAACAAAGAAGGAATGCAGATTTTAATCTTGGCCTTGAAATATATAAATTTGTAAAAACATTTTCAGCTGTGTTTGTGTTTTCACAAAATAAGACCTACAATTTAAATGATTTTTTTTTTCCAAAAAACATATTAGAGTTTATTTTTGATACATACTTTATTTTTCCTTGTGCATACTTTATTTATTAACATGAATTAAAGATTTAAACAATTTTATCCAAAAAAGTTTTTTTAATCAAAAATATGGACCTCAGAAGAAAATAATAAAAATGAACTATTAATGGAGAAATAAAAAAAAGAAAGAATACTTGCATAGGAATACTTGATATTTGATTTGAGAAATTCTCATAAACGGATCAGGCCTCTTGTAATTGAATCAAAACTTAATAAAGCTAAGCGACAAACTGATAATAAAATTCAAAAGATATTAAAATATTGTGCTTTCCTTGTGAACATATAACTGTATAAAAGCCCAGAATTCTTACACGTCAGAAAAAGACAGAATAACAATTACATATTTCTACCTATGCAAATATGAAAAAATCGTCATAAAAAAGCGTGTATAAAGCAATATATAAAGGACACAATAGAATATTTTTTTTCTTATAATTCTTCGAATTCATAGAGATGTTTAAGAACTGTCTACTAATGATATAGCCATTGTAATTTCTAAAAAAAGGCCTCACTTTTATAAATTGTCACTTGTTAAATGTCAAAAAATATTGTCACTTTTATAAAAATGCCAAATAAGTTTATAAAGTGGACAAATAAAATCTTCTAAAACATTTAAACTTTCGAAATTATTTTTATTTTCTAAAATGTGCTAAGTTTATGACGAGATTATGATCAAGATATTCTGAAATTAATTCTGAATGAGATTATTTTTTTTCCTAAGTTCATATTTAGTTGGCTTTCAAACGCGTTTTTTTTAAAAATCTCGATATGAGTGCTTCTTTCTTGGTAGAGCCAATATTTTAATGTACTAAACAACGGAAATTACTAAAAATTATAAAATATCAGCAATTTAATTTTAATGTTTCATTAGTGTACATGTACCATTAATGGTACATTCCATTACTTGCAGAGATGGTTTCTTATAAAAACTATTGTATTTTAAAATATGTACCAATTGGATAAAAAATGGTGAACTTTTAAACAATATGTTGTATTATTCGGAAACACATCCCCCCCCCTATTTGGCGCTCTTTTCTCTTATATTGGCGTCCATAGCGGCGACCACATTGGCTACGTGCTACTTTCAGCTCTATGCTTAATATTGAAAAGAGTAGCAGAGTTATTCCAAGAATATAGGAGGCTATCGCAACATGAATCTGACTTAAGCTAGAAATGAAAGAAGATAAAGATTGAAAACCAAAATTGGTTACAGTGAACAAAAAAAAAAAAAAAAAATCCTAATATTTGCCATTATATACTACCCATTATTTATTAATAGTATATTTATACCATATTATAATCCAAAAGCTGCAATTATGAAATAATGGAATAATATAAGTTTATAGTGTTCTGTTCTTTGAATATAAATACTCCGTTTGGTGCATACAACTATTTAATCGAAAAATTCTTTTCCGATAGTAACTACTTTTTAATTTATTTATATGGTGCAAAATTTTAAAAGTTTCAGAAATCCTACTTTAAGGTATCAAACACCAAAAATGAAAAAATAAGCGTTTTTTTTTTTTTTTTTTTTTTTTTTAAACATTTTTTTTCGCCAAAAACACTTAAACCCAACCATTAGTATTGAGATCGCCTAATCTAAGTAGAACTTCTTTCATCAAAAGGGGCAAAATCCAGATTTCGAGGACAACTTTATTCTGCTTACAAATTTCGTAATTAGTGAGAAGATGGAACACGATTTTCCCTCCCGGCCTTGAAATGAATTCTTTTTTGAAGGTATCTTCTCAGGCAATTTCGCAAAACGTTTGAAATAATGCCTTCTATTTCGTCTGCATAATATTTTCTCACATATGAAAAAAAAAATGTAAATTGAATTTCATTGCTTGAGCTTTTCGAACTCAATTCGCTTGTCAAATTCGATTCAATTTTATCTTTTGGGTTAGAGAGTTACTGGATTATGAAGCAACGGACAAGGTGAACAAATAATAGGTTCCAAGTTATTTATTGTGATGGATGTTTATTTTAGAGATTAGGAATTTCGAAACAATTTTTAAACGAAACACGATCTCAAAACTTTGGCATTGAAATAAATTCGCGTAAGAAATGGCTTTGGAAGTATTAATTAAAGTACATCGATTTAGAAAAAGTGTGTCAGATTTGATCGCATTAACTACGGCTAAAAACGTTTTCTGAACAGATGCTTTCAGAAAAAATATATAGATTTTTCTTTATTTTCTTGTATGTAGAGTTTATGAAGAGAAAGTATTGCCACTCGCAAAAAATTTGACCTCCAGATTTTGGTAAACACCGAACCATCACGCTTTTGACCTCTTTGAGTCAAAAAAAAAATCCTACAATTTTTTAAATTTTTTTTTATTCAAACCGACAACGAATAAAACTGCGTCATTGATCAAATTCTTCAAATAAAATATATTTACAAAGCTGTTCTGATGATGCAAATCGTCTGACAGCTGACGATTTCTATCATTTACATCGGTATTTCTGAATTCTTTATTTCTATATATTGCTGCGTTCTGATAAATAGAAAAACTGATAAATGACTCAATATTTATTAACAGGTCAATGTATGGCACAAATATAAATAAAAAAGTCAGATGACATGAAATATGAATATCAGATATCACTTACAACGAACCAAAAATCTTATCCGATTTCTACATTTTATCAGATTCTGAAAAATGTTTATACAGATGTGAATTTAAAACAAAATAATTGATAATTATTACTCATCACAGACGATTTTATTTTATAAATTTATTCAGCTACGTTTTCAAAAAATTATGATAGTAAAATTGTCGTTTTAATTTTACGGGCTGTAACATTAAGTGCGTATTATCATATTTAAATAATTATCCCCTTAGAGTTCCGGAAATTTCCATACTATTTTCTTTTTTCAAGTTCAAAAACCACTGGAAAAATTATTCTGCTATAAAATATTTCTCGGAAATTTTATAATGGATATTTTAAATCTAATTTTGTTTTATTAATGACTATTAAATAAAAAAATTTTCATTAATTTTACGATTTTAGAATTGCGATTTTCTAACATTCCGAATTATTCTATTTTTATTTTTTTTTACAATTCTGAATATGGTTATTTTTTTGTCCTTCTGCAGTTTGAATTGAAGTCATTGTTATTTACATATTCTTTTTATCAAATTACTAATGTCACAAATGGATTTTTTAAATATGGTATTTTGTAAACAAATTTTATCTACTTTCTTGCGAAGGATCTTTATTTCTACTTTTGTACGAATAATTATTCAAAACTCTCGGATGTCCTATTATTTTATGGCTTCCTAAACAATTATAGTACGGAAAAACTAACAAAAATAACGAAATAATAATTTCATAAAGAAATTAATTTCACAAATACAGTAGACTCTCCCCAATCCGACACATCACACCGGAACCGAACAATTGCCGGATTATAGTGAGCATCTGGACTGTAAAGAATCATATAGAAATTACAAAAATTACAATGATACCTTTTTCTATATGTGGGAAAATTGTTAAAAATATATTAAAGTGCTGAGTAGTAGAAACGTTAAACAGACAAATAATTTCCTGAAAAAGGAAATGTTTCTAGTTTTAACAGTAAAAAAATGATACTTCGCCAATAATATATTTCAACAAATGCGTCAGATTAGTGAGAGTGTCAGATTAAAGAGGCTTCTATAAACTATATTTCCAAAACATTTTCTGTTTATACATTTCTGTTTAAACATTTTCTGTTTTTCTGTTTTACAGGAGTATCAAATAAAATACGTGAGACATTTTATTGAATAAAAAAAGCATTCTTAAACTACAAATTTGGCATAATTAAGTTTAATAATTTACCATTTTAGAGCAATGATTATCAATAAAAGGAACGGATTCTCTTATGAAAAGCCTTCACTGAAAATGAAAATAAAGCACCTGTCTTAAAAATAGAAATTAAAGTGTAACAAAATTATATTTAGTATGAGATATTAATATTAAATTTAAATCGCTAGGATTAAAATTTATTTATTTTAAACAAATTTTTAACGCTATTTTTGAGTTACCGATTCAATAACTTTTTAATTAATCCATATTAGGAATTTATAATGCGAGTAATCTGTATATTGCAGTAACATTCGAAACGAAATTATTATATTTTGTTTTTAGAACTGGTAGAAAAATAAAATTTGCTTTTCAATGATGACAATAATTTTGAAAAATAATTTCAGAGTTTGAATGAATTTAAATGGATAATCCGACATGGTCTGGTGATTGTTAATGGAAAAGAAATTTCAAATTTGCAGATTAAAATTCTTATAATGGTTCAAAGTACTTTCGTGTTTTATTTCCCGTATGCTTTTAAAATGTTAAATATCCAACCTTGCAAATGGAATGTGAAGTAATAATTATTTATTCAAACTTTGTTTTCGAAAATGTGATTAAATAATACGTGAAACAATTCACTAAATAAAACTGTTAGTCATTCTGAATGTTTCAACTTGCATGATTTTAGTATTTTTTATTTAATTTGATTTAGTTTTTTATTTTTCCCCACTTTTCATATTTATAAAAATTAATTGCTTGGATTAGGATTATTGAGATTAAAAATAAACATCATTACCATAACAAAACACTGACAGGATTTTTTCGGTATTTTCAGGATTATATGATTTGATTACCTCCAATAGAAGTTTAAATGCATTGGAGAAGTTTCTGTACGTTTATTGTTAAGATATTCGTCATTTTGAAAAATATTTCAAAGAATTTTCAATATTAAAAATTTATCGTTTTCAAATTTTCGCTCCTTAGTTCAGAAATAAATTTTTTCTTGTAAATATTTTTATTTGTTATTTATTGTTTGAAATGTTTTAACGAGTACTTCATATTTTTTTTAATAAATCAGTTAATCATCAAACGAAAAAAAAATTCTGAAAAATCCTATTAAAAAAGAAAAAGAAATTATTTATACGTACTATTCATTTTGCTTCTACAAATGAATGGATTATTACTAATATTTTTTTTCCATCTCGAATCAGCAGTAGACTGCGAATGATTTAGTATTACAAAACCATAGAAGCATAAAAGGCACCAAATCTAATTCATAAAGGACAAGCATTTTTTCTAAATGACATTTAACATGATAAGTATAATTGTACGTTGAAATAAATCAAACGATTTTTTAAATGAATTATAAAATGACAACAACAGCCTTTTTTTTGTATTTCAGGCGTTTTTTACTTCCGAATCTTTTCTCTAAAAGTAAAAATTTAGTTTGTATTTCAGACAAATAAATATTATGTTTTAGGAAATAGCTAGTGTAAAAAAAATTCTTGCCCATTAAAGGTTGCCCCTAAAGGTTACAGAAAATGAATTACCGGTAATTGCCAAATATAGATGAAGTTAAAAACTTTCAGTTGTTTTTAAAAACATTGACCATACTTTTGAGTGATAGTGATAATACAGTTGAACAGAAGTTTCCGAGTTTAGTATTTAAAAACAATCAGAATAAATTTAAAAAATGAAAACAAAATATGAATTTATTGAATTTTTAGATTAATTAATCTATTTTGTTGAATTTCTTAATAATTAAGCATATAATTTTCCGTAACATAAACATATGTAAGATTGTTTTCATGTAATTAATATTCGTGCGCACTGGATGCTTATTCATTCATGCCTTTCAATTAAGGGCGCAGCAAAATTCTTAGCTTACTGGAGCATTTAAAATTAATTTTTAAAACATTAAAGTTTTATTCCAATTCAGAGTTCTTTACAAAACGTTTTGGAAGCAGACGATAATTTATAAATGTTATAAATGAATATTTGCGTTGCTTATTCAATTTTATTCGTGCAAATAGCTTTTAATGTGCAGGTATTTTTAAACATTTAATAATAAAATTAAATGGTTTGGTTAATTTTCCCCAAAACTTCATAGAAACTTAGCTTGTATTTCAATATTTATCAGTACAACTTTAATTATGCGTCGTATGTGAAGAAATAAAAATCTATTTAATTTATCTTCGACGAAACTCAATTAGTCTGCACAGCTAAACGATTTTTAAATAATTAGTGTTTAATATATAAGATTATTTTATAAAGATTTTTCAATATGCAAAATCTTTCTATCGTCTGCAATTTTACTTTTAATAAATAAACTTTAAAATTCTTTTAAAATTATAAAAACCGCTACTAAAATTATTAAATAAAAAATTCAGGTATTTCATTATAATCTCTAACTAATGAATATTTATTAGATTTAAAAAAATTAATACAAAATTTAATTGCACAGAAATAAAATTGGTATCATTGTGAAAAAAAGGTAAAAGTTAGCATTCTAAGAAAGTATAAAAATATTTCTTGTGCGATAATTTGATACGAAGTTAGCATAAAAACTTCAAAATTTCGGTTAATTTCTTAATTAATGGAATATTTTACATTCTTGCAATTCGATTGTAATATTTTTTAAATAATAAATATGTAAAATTTGGAAGAATTTGGTCTGATTATTTAGGATATATGGCACAAATATGGATGGATACATAGTCCCCATGACTTTTATTTAAGATAAGAATTACGTTTAAGTAACACAAACGTTTGCCATTTAATAAAATAAAATGTAAAAAGAATTCTTTAAGTAATTTATACCATGTTCATCTGTAGAATTTTCAGTGTATAATCTGTTATTTTTTCCTTTGAAAGTTTCATAACATTATTATTTAAGAAAAAATTCCTTGTACGGAATAAGAAATTTCTAAACAGAAATCGTTCTAATTTTATTTAAAAGTGCAAGTTTTATTATTGCATTGCTTTTATTTTAACTGTAAAAAACGTAAAAATTAAATATAGAGAAAAATAATAAATTGAAATTGAATATAGAATAAAATAACTGTGGATAATACCGATTTAATAATTCACTGCATGAAGTAAAAGCGTCTAAATTTCTAAGTCTAAATTTCAAGGAAAATACAATTTAAAATAACTAATATTTCGAATTTCTAATGTTTCTACAATTGCAGTGCATAATAGAAATTTAGAACTTTTGAATATAAAGAAGTTTTATAATATTTTTTGAGCTATTTTAACATAAAGAATAATATTGGAAGTAATAATTTTATACAATGAAATATAATGCAGCTTCAAATAAATATATCAGATTTTTATACTATAATGTTAAAAATACAAAAACATAAACATTGCAAAAATGCAAATGCGGTTGGATACATAATATATAAGTTTTTTTATAGGTCTGTAAAGCGGAAATAAAAAATGTGATGTTATTATTCCAATATTAGCGATATCATCACTATATTCACGGATTACCACGTCTATTTATACCCACATATAACGTACGACTTCCTTTCCGATTACAAACAGTCGGACTCGGTTCTTTTTATTATCAGTAACGGTTCCTCAGGTGACGATCTTATTAGACGATAAACGAATCGTCCCGGAGTCCCACATTCGACGAATCCCTTCGATTCCTAAGACTGGGTTATCACGAGTCATCGTGGATAACGCATGAAAGATTTTTCATTCCCAAGAACAGTGACCTGACAGCTCTACCATACAGAAGTTCTTAATGACCTGTTCTCAGTATGAAATCCTGATACAGAATTGTTAAAAGTTTGATACTTCCTGTGGGCGGCTGGCCACATGATTTGCATGTTTCATTATGCCAATAGGGCGTCAAATTATAACTCGTCACGTGTTTATGAGGGAAAGACATCATTAGCTTGTACGCGAAGTCAACAGAACATAATTCCCCATCCTTTATTAGTGCTATTCTCGTATTTTGATGATTAAATTGGACGTGAATGTAAATAAGTTGATGCCTTCGTTCTTGCATGAAACATGATTAGAAAAAATTATGCTTTTAAAATTTTAACCACGTACACTTTGTTATTTTGAACAGGAAACATTCATTACCGCTTCTAAAAGGAGAAGAAGTATTTATATTTCGAAGAATAATTCATCTAATTTAGACGAATCGAATATCTTATTGCGTGTATGTTTCGAGAAGTAGGTTACTAGTCTATAGCAATACTAGAACCAAATGAAATATAATTAAAGAAATTTTTGAATGCATTCAATATATTGCCATCTTATGATTAATTCTGCTATAAAATCAAATTATAATTTAAAAAAAACATTAAAAAATGTAAACACATATGTTTATTATGCGAATATTTTTCGTTTTACTTTTTCATATAATTATATAATATAATCCATTTTAGATTTTGTAGTAAAATGAATAAAATCGAATATTCTTTTCACTATTCTCTTAAAATTATTGGGATCAACCAGTCTACAATTTAAGTGACAAGACCACACACCATATTTTATTTACCAATCTCGTTCAATTTTTGAGCTACCGCCTTCATATGTGCAGCAATAGAAAATTCGATAAACCAAATTCATCGACAAATATGCATCAGATATACAATTCTAGTAATAAAACCAGATGCCAAATTTCATGTCATTCGTAGAATTTTGGAGTTTTCATGTATACATGGACTAACACACAGACATACATATATCCTGATGACGGATATTACTCAAAATTTGAGTGAAATCTATAATATGCATGTCAAATTTGAGTCACTCAATGCAATACATTTTTTTCACAGACAAGCAAAGAGAAAAACATAATTCCAAAAATGTGTTTTTCGATTCCATTCTAAAACTTAAAGAATTATCAAAATTTTGAAGTCGAAATTTTTTACACGAGAAAAAAAAATGTACCCATATGAGAAAAGACTGAAACAAATCTAAAGCATCTATTGATTTATAACCATAGTCAAGCGATACATATTTTTTAGATCGATAAAGATTATAATTAAATTTTTAAATTGAAAAAAAAATTACTTCAATTTTCTCTTACAGTAAATCTGTTTGAAAAACATATCTTTGTTATTAAATTCTAAATTTCAAATGGCACTGTAAAACTATTTTTTTTTTAAAAAAGCTTGTTATTTTGTTTATAAATTTAAGATAATTATGTCCAACTTTTCAGAATTAGCTAAAATCAAAATCAGTCATACATGAATAATTTCAACCGATAAAAACCAAAACTATAAATCAATTTTTAAATAAAACAATAAATTTGTAAACATCCGGGAATAATTATAGATCAAAACACAGAAATCGTAAACGATATAAAAGTAGTCAGAAATTAGATAGATATTTTATTTTTCAAAGCGTCATTACCTAAAAAACAACAACGAAACTATACAGAATCTAAGCGTTCGTTCCCCCTTTACTCTCCACAGATAAAGCATATAGATCATTCTAGATCATCTGCTATTAATTCCAAACATTTGATGATCTTTTTAAATTCTTAATGTTAAATAAAATTCTTTTTTTAACTGTTGATATGGTATTCTTTTTTCTTCCAGGAAGATGTATCTTCAAAAAAAAAAAAATTAAATGTTACAACCTTAAAAAAATTCCACCATCAGCATTTCTTGCTCTACATTTCAGTCATCAACCAAACCTCATCAAATATATTGGTGGATATATTTATTCTCTTTCTCACGACTCATTCGCAGTATGTAGCATTTCAGTGGACCAAGACGATAATATTCCGTCCAATTCTTGCTTCACTGCTCTCACGATTCATTTTATTTATTTATTTATTTATTACTTTTTTGCGCCTCCTTTACTCTGACCGATTAAATAAGTAATGTATCTTTGTTTCCCCAACTATTTAGTTTTGTGTTCAAATATATTTTGCTTCGTAAAAACTGGCAAATCGAAAGAATAATTGCGTAGAAAATTAGAGATATAGAGGTAGAATAAGCTGAAAATTTCCCCGTAAAAACCTTCAGGAAAAATCGTCTGAAAATTACATTTCCAAGTCTGAATTGGCTTAAAATTTGAATCATTGTTTTGTCTTTCGTATGCCAATTCTTGGATTTTCAACTGAATTGAAAAATGAATTACCAAACACAAGACAAAGCACTTTTTAAATATACAATTTGACAATTAGGAAAAAACATGAAAACATTTAATACGAATTTTATGATTTCTTACAAACTATCTATATTCATAAGAAAATTCTTTGGATTTTCATATTAAAAATATATAAATTATCTATCATTAAATCTGCATAAAATGAATCGTTCGGTAAATTTAAAATAAGTAAATGCTCTTTTTTTTAAAAAAGAAATCAGGGTTATTAGGTAATTTTAAAAGGTTATTTCTTACAATAACTGAATATATTTTTATAACCTGTCATAATTTAAAGTATTAGTCATGTTTTTGATATATAATGAGGCGCACGAATTTCATGAATTTAAGTAAAAAACAATACCAAATTTTATTTTGATCAATATTTCAAAAAAATTATCCATTTTTTTTATATAAATGTAAAATTTCAATTCTTAAATTATTTATTCGTGTTTAAAATTCAATATTTATTGCCTTTAGTCTGTTTTTATCATTTCTATGCATAATAATTATTTTAAAATTTCATTTCATTTAATTATTATTTCTAATCAATTAATTTAATTTGTACTAAATAAGGCTTACTTTTCATTAGTTAGAGAATATTTTCAACTAGTTCTTCCTTAAAAAAGATATTAAGCTAAAACAATTGAAAAGATAATTCGTTTATTATGGGCATGTCCTCTAAATAAATAAATTTTGCAAAAATAAAAATCCAACGATTCAAAAACTATTCAAAATTTATCGCATACGTTATCCTAATACTTATCAAAGAATAATTAAACAAATTTTCAGCTGCTATTGCATAACTAAGTCGACATTTTCGGATAATAATCTGATATGCTTACCTGCTATATCATTTTACTAAGCGACTTTTTTTCCAGAGATCGTTGGCCTGGCGTCTTCTAAACTGATATTATGGCCCGCATGTTCTCTTAAATAAACATTAGCTGCCTTACAAATAAAAGATGCGAAAGGATTACACGAGAGTTTAAATGTGTTAGAGGCATAATAGCTTGTTTAACAGCAGCTGAGTACATACAAAATATAGTTACACTTATGTATTAACCAGGAAGTAATTTTGCCAAATTATATTAAAGTAAAAGGAAAATTAAGTGGAAAGCAGCTTCAGATCGTAGAACTGATTATCAAGAATTTCTATTACGCTTAAAAATCAGATAAATTAACAAACGTCTGAGCGTTTTTTCTCTTATACTTGATTTTTTTTTATTAGTCAGAACGAACATGAGAAAACTAATAGTTTTATATTCGATAATCGTTTGCAAGAAAGAAATACTTAATCAATGACTGGAATTTCAAAAAGTTGATGAATGTTTTACATTATTAATAAAAATTAAAATATTTCAAGTAGAAAACAATTTTATAAATATCATAGAGTAATTTCTTTTCAAAAATTTGTGAAAGAAATAGTTATTACGAAATAACTTTCTGCATTATTTTTGCTGCTATTTTTTAGTTAATATAAAACGTTTTGTTTCAATAGCACAAATATATACACAGTCAACAAAAAATATCTTGTTTACAAATAAATGTATCAAAAGAGTATCGTTTCTTTCAATATTAAACATTAAAGTACACAGTATTATTCCGGTTCTATAAGCGTTGTTATTTATTAATGCATATTATAAGCGTTGTTATAAGCAAAGCAAAATCAAATTAATTTTAACATAAAAAAAATCTTTTTCAGTATCTATTTTTAAAAAGATATATATCACAATTCAAGTATCTGTCTTATTACTACTAAAAATTAGTTTAGAAAAAATAATCCAAAAAATGCTTTATTTGGGGAAAAAGGTTTTCGACCCCTGTCCTAAACGGTATGCAGCTGCTGACAACGGAAAACCAACATCTGTTTTCTGTTTTGAAAACGAACACAGTGTTAAGATACAGAATTGCCAAAGAGCTGTTCTTGTTTCGTAGCATTCTGTTCGTTTAAATTATTACATTTCCATTTATTTATTTTGTATTCGGCTATTATATTGTATTCCTTCAATTTATGATATTATTTTTAAATTCTACAACTTGTTCTTGATGTTATATTCTTATGTGGTTATCTATTTATAGATGTCATATTTCAAATATTTTTGACAACGAGTAATCTTTTTTTGATATCTGCAATCCTTCTTTTGATAACAAATCACAAAAATTATTTTCATTTATGCTATTTTTTTACACATTTCAAATCTATTAATTTGACGTTTAAATTAGAAATCACCATTAAATTGTATAAATTTTCACAAAATTTGAATAAGTTCACATCATTCGAAATATTCTCTATATTTAGAATTTGTTCATTGAAAGAAGAATGGCGTTTAATACCTCATATAAATAAACAAGAAGTTATACATCTTTTCACTTTTTCAGCACATAACTAAGCGTTTAACAAAAATACAAAAATTAATTGATATTTTTAAATGCATGAAAAAAAGATGTTAAAATGTAATGCCAAAATGAACTTTTTTACATTCTTACTGAAATTTATGTAATGAAAATTTAAATACAGCGAATTTTAAAAAGTTCATGCACCGATTTATTACAATATTCCAATAATTTTTTTTTTTAAATTGAGCTAATGTTGTGAATAGAAATGAAGAAATAAGTTTCTTTATATGTCTATCATAAAGAAAAATTCATACACTATTTTAATTTGAAAAAATATTTAGGTAAAGAAGCGCGCATGATTTTTTACTTTAAAAAAATAAGTTTCTTTATTTATTCATTTTGGAAGAAAAATGACCAATCCAAACTTTCGAAACACTTGACATATTTGTAAAAAAAAAAAAAAAAAAAAAAAAAAATTGATATTTGTTTAAAAACGTGATATTAGTTATAAGCTGAGAATTAATGGAAAAAGGAAGATATGATTGATAGCTAAACCTTTCTAGGGAAATCAGCCCAAATCTGTGCTTCAAGGAGTACTTGAACTCGAAACTCTTCACCTCCAGAAATGATAATTGGATAGGATAATTCCACAGCAATGAAATTAGTAAGTAGTGGTGCCTTAAGAGAATTTTGTAATTTTAACTGAACAAGGAGTTATGATTTATTTAAGAGCTCTGTGCTTCTTTAGGGCAAAATTCCCGTAACGAAACTAGCCGCAGCAAACAATTCATTGGTAAAATGCACATCGATCTACCAGTTTTTAAATAATGTTGGTTAGAATCATAGTAAGAGAATGGATCTCATAATCCTCTTCCATTGATTCATGATATAACAGTCCATCAAAAGCCACAAATTCGATGGAATGACATTTGTATGTTACAGATTTGTTTCATTTGAATGCATACATATAGGAATTAAGAAAATTGCCATTTTTTTAAATACAAGCAGAATATTTTCATACATTCAAATTAAAAGCGCAAACTAATCTGACCTTTTAAACCCTCAAATACCTATTAAAATATAGTATTCAAAAACATTCGTTTATCTACAGTCAAAGACATTGTCAAAAAAGAAATCTTATTTAAGTTCAAACAGCATTTGTACCGGTTGCATCTTGGTTCTAGTTATGCAGTAATCAGCTATATTCTTTCACCAAGTAGGTTGTGTTATTTGATAACCAAATCAACCAAATCAATGAAATTGTCCATTGTGTACGCAATGCATGCTGGTTGTTTACCTTACACAAGAGAACCATGGCACAGTTTTTGAAATCAGTCATAATTTCTGATAGAACAGAATGCTCAATTATTGAATAGGTAATCTAAAAAGCTTTATTGTCATTAATGTTATCACGTTATAATATCACACTAATTAAATGACAATAATTATTAAAATAAGACATTAGAGCGATGAACTATCAATTCATAACCATGAAATTTAATACACTATTGTAAAGTTTAGAATTGTTAAATTAATTCATTGTTATATACATTCTATTACTACAAAAAAGTGACAGAAAAACGATTTTTTTTTAGGTTTTATGCTAGTTATTATCTTCTCGATCCAATAAATTTTGAAACGAGTGAGAAAAAATTGCCAATTAAAGAAAAGAAAAGAAAGAAAAAAATATTCTTTTTTCTGCAAAAAATGAAGGAAGATTAAAATTTTTGCTTGATATTAATGACATGTTTGTGTAAAAATCTTTTACATAAACTGATACAGATGGAAAAATACCATATGTCACATTTTTAAAATTTTTCCTAACAATAGCTTTAAGGTTCAATTTGTCACGAGAATTCACTAACCTTATTTGACTTGAGCACGTACATCAATAATATTCAGACATTTTTCCACTTTTTAACACTAAGCAAACTATATATTGGAGACCAAAAATCTAAATTTTGAGAAAAGTGACAAAACGTTTTGCCATCTGGGCGCAGAATTATTATACAAAAACTTGGAATTAACAGAACAAAGATTTTCAAATCAAATTCATAGTCTTAAGATTATAGCCTTCCAAAATTTAAACTAAATAGGGAAAAGTTTTCAAAAAAAAGTTATTGTTATAGTATATTAATTTCGATAAGCTTTTTTTTTTACCTGAAGTAAATATTTAGTACCATAAAATAAAAATAAAATAAGTGACATAAGAAAAGCTACAGTAAACAAAAAAAGTCATATTTATTTAAAAAAATCAAAGTCAATAATTATTATTGGAATTAAATTATTATTAATTTTCATCAAGTAATAATGGCTCAAATGTTCTGATTCATTTAAAAAATCGAAACATTTCTGTTAATTTTTTTTTAAAAATCTGAAAAACAAAACAAAAGTGTTATTTTGCCTATTTCATTTCCATTCAGAAACAACAAAAATAAATAAATAAATAAAATAAAAAAGTATGAATATTAGGGCCATTAAGTAATATTATCAGATGTTTGAGATGTAATTTGTTTTGAAGTTATCTCTTTATATTGTTATTAAACTATATTTAAAAGATTAATTTTTAATTTTTTTTTAAGTAAGCGTATTAAAAATTATATAGATTGCATATTAATAGTTTCTTCGAAATTTATGCAAAATTCTGTATTATTTATTATCTTGTAAAATTAAATATAAAAGAACTCTAAAATCCCTAATGCACTTTTCCCTAAAAATAGTATAACAAAGTGTACAAAAAAATAATAATAATGTCTCACTGGCAACGCCAAGTTTCTTTAAAAACTTTTATTTCATCAATATTGTTCCATAAAATATTCTCACAACTTACCCCGGATCGACTTCAATTCCATTTGGTGAATACACCACTCTTCTACAGCACATGTTTCCCATGGTGGACACGATCCTAGAACACGGCACATAACGCACAACTCATAAAAAGAATGTTCTGAAACACCAAAGTCGGACGAACACCCAACTGTCGTTACGAAAGAAGACGAATATGTAAACACGAATCAAACCAAACAACACATAACACACCGGCCACTCCGTTGGCGAACCAAGAACGAAGCGGTTGTACTTGAGGAACGATCCGACCAGATGTGTGGCGGGAACTGGAAGACAACAAACAAAGCGAGACGCTTTTCGAACGGGAAATGGTGAACTTCTATCCTCACCTGCCGCTTGCAATTCGTTCTAACCTACCTGAGATGTAGTGGGGTGGGTAGGAATTGCTATCAGCATCGCAGAATAAGAAGGGGGAAAGCAATGGTCGTTCTGCTTTCCCCCTCTTTTACCTCTGGAAGACGTGTTGTAGAACAGCATAGGAGTTGTAATTCTTGGGTGAGCGGTTCTTCTTCAGATGATGGGGCAATTTAGGGGTATTTGTCGGATTTCCTGATTTTTTTTCTCCCTCCCTTTTGATTGTTGTGGGTGTATTAACTGAGAATCATTATTTGGTAGCACTTTGGAAGAAAGTTTCGTTTTCGTATATAATTTAGAATGATAATGATTTTTATTAAATTTTTAAATAAAAACTTTAGCTTTAATCTTTATAAATTTAAATATATGTATTAGCTTTACTCTTTATAAAGAATAAAAGTAATACATTCAAAGAATACACAAAGGGCAAAAAAGTAATATATTCAAAGAGTGCTTTTAAATCCTAAGAAGTTCTGTATTCAGCTTTTGTCCTTCAAAAAGTGGTAGGGCTTTAAAAGGAGATTTCGTTTTCGTATAGAATTCAGAATAATACTTTTTTTATTTTTAAATAAAAACTTTAACTTTACTTTTTACAAATTTAATATTTATAAATAGTAAAGCTAATACATTCAAAAGATGCTTTTAAACCCGAAGTAGTTCTGGATTCATCTTCTGTCGGTCAAAAATTGGTAGGACTTAAAGAGGAAGTTTCGTTTTCGTATAGAATTCGGATAGATTTTTTTAAAATTTTAAATAAATAATTTAGTTTTACTCTCGATAAACTCAGTGTTTATAAAGACTAAAGCTAATACATTCAAAGGGTACTTTTAAATAGTAAGTAGTTCTGGATTCAGCTTTTGTCCTTTAAAAATGTGTAGAACTTAACAAGGAAATTTCGTTTTCGTATAAAATTTAGAATGCATCTGATTTTTTTTATTTTTAAATTAAAAGTTAGCTTTACTCTTTATAAATTCAATGTTTATAAAGAGTAAAGCTAATATATTCAAAGGTTACTTTCAAATAGAAAGTAGTTTTGGATTCAGCTTTTGTCCTCCAAAAATTAGTAGAACTTAACAAGAAAGTTTCGTTTTCGTAAAAAATTTAGGATGCTATTGATTTTTTTTAAATTTTTGAATAAAAACTTTAATTTTACTCTTTATAAACACTGAATTTATAAAGAGAAAAGCTAATACATTCAAAGGATATACAAAGGGTAATAATGCAATCAAAGGGTGCTTTTAAATTCTAAGTAATTCTGGATTCAGCTTTTGTCTTTCAAAAAAAGATAGGACTTAACAAGGAAATTTCATTTTCGTATAGAATTTAGAATGATACTGATATTTTATTTATTTTTATTTTTATTTTTAAATAAAAGCTTTAGCTTTACTCTTTATAAACTCAGGGTTTATGAAGAGTTAAGCTAATACATGCATTCAAATGATAATACTTTCAAAGAGTGCTTTTAAATCCTAAGTAGTTCTGGATTCAGCTTCTGTGCTTCAAAAATTAGTAAAACTTAACAAGGAAGTTTCGTTTTCGGATAGAATTGAGAATGCTATTGATTTTTTTTTTTTTTGAAAAACTTTGTGAGCTTTTATGAAGAGTAAATCTACTACAGGATATATTCTACGGTTTCTATTAATTCAATGAATTCTTTATTTAGCTTTTATGGAGCAAATTTTCGAACTATATCTTTCAATAAAACTATCTCTTTCTTTTAAAATTTAATGAACAAATTAGAAATCCGCAAAACAAAATAGAGCTCAAATAAGAAAATGTGCAATGTTTATAAATTGGAGTAGTACCATTTTATCTACGTATTCAATTATATTAATAGCTTTTAGTACTAATTGAATACAAGAATAAAAACTGCCCTCAGCTATTTGGATGTTTGTTTTTACACAATCACTTTCTTTGTTTCTTGCTTATTTAAGCCTGAAAAATACGCCACAAAAGTTAGATTTTCACACTTATTATTATTTTTTTTAATTAAATTGTTTCGAATCAAAAATAAACTTTGCTTTCAAAACTAAAACTAAGCTTATTTAGATTTAAAAAATATTACATTTTAAATAGCATCTGAAATTTGTTTGTCGTAGTTCACAAATTTCTGAGTCAAATGCAAGAGAAAAATAGTTAAAAATAGCGCGATAAGAAATTTCAGAACTAAAAATTCTCCATAATTTAATAGAGAATTTTTAGATTTGAAAAATTTAAGTTTTATTACATTAATTGATAAAAAATTCTTAAAATAATTTATTGAAAAAATAAAACAATTATATAAGATTTTTAATCTGTGTCGTAACACAAATTTGTCAACATTCTAGAAAATTCTCTTAAAATTCTCTGTACTTGATTGGTTTATTTTAGAGATTGAAACACAAAAATGTAGTGTATGTGCAGCAGAAAATTTTATAATTTTTAGTAATTATAAATATTTGCTTTTATCAGTTAACTAGCAAAAATAAACGTAAAATTCAGTAGGGAAAGTACCAAAAAGAATTAAATTCTGCTATTTCCGATATTGTTTTGCTCTTTTCAAAATGTCCTAAAAATCTAAGTTTCTATTTTATATGGTTTAAATAATATAGAGCACAGTTAATTTTTCCTAAAAGTTATCACTATTTGCTTAATAAATTTTATCAAATCTTTATATGTTAATAACTTTAGTTAACAAAATCTACATAAATAACCTTATCCATTATATATTTTTCGAAGTACGTGTTATTTATACAAACCATGATAAAGTAAGTACAAATAAATACAGTGTCTCACAAAAGTGATGGGACACTTGTGCTTTACAAAAGGAAACTGTAAAAAAATAAATTAAAAAACATGTACAAATTTTTTGTGGGTATGTTTCATACTTAAATTTAGTAACAATTATTACATAACATACATTTTGTCAAAATATTAATTTAATAAAAATACAATTGTTTAGAACAGAGCAAAAAATAGCTCACATAAGTCATGGGACACCATTAGATATGCAACAACAATTGTCTGAAATAAGCAATAAAAATATTTTTAGTGGTATTATTTTTACTCAAAGGCAATTGGCAATAATTTATAAAATCGTCTGCAGTATTTCTCTCCAGTTTGTTTTGGAATTTTTGTGTTTTTTAGCTCTGTGCAGCCATGAATGCTAAACGAAAAGAAACTTCGCCTGAAATTCGAAAATTAGTTATTAATTTGCATATTGATCGTGGAAAATCTATTAGAAAAACTGCTGAAACAGTTAATTTGAGTCATTCAACAGTTTTCAATATCATTAAACGATATAAAAAGAATCATATTATTCAGGATAAAAGAAGACCTGGTCGACCATCAAAGTTATCCAATGGCATAAAGCGAATTATCGTTCGAAATATTAAAAAAGATCCAAGAAAGAGTGCTCCTAAAGTTGCTGCTGATTTACAAGCATTATATGGAATAATTGTTAATCCTGAGACTATTAGAAGGGTAAAAAATTCTTCGTAAGTGAAAAGAATAGAAAATTCAGACTAGCTTTCGCAAAATCCAACATAAATAAGAATTCTGATTACTGGAATAAGGTTATATTTGCTGATGACAGTAAATTTAATATATTTGGTTCTGACGATAGAATCTTGGTGTGGAGAAAACCCAGAGAAGAATTTCGCAAACAGAACTTGGTGCCAACAGTAAAACATGGTTGAGGAGGAGTTATGGCATGGGGGTGTATGTCGCCCGCTGGAGTTGGTAATCTTGTTTTTATTGACAGTATAATGGATCAGTACAAGTATATTGACATTTTAAAGCAAAATTTGAAATCTCCAGCACGAAAATTCAACCTTCATAACGATTTTATATTCTACCAGGACAATGACCCCAAGCACACTGCTTTGAACGTTAGACTCTGGCTGCTGTATAGCTGTCCTGAAATAATAAAAACACCACCACAATCTCCAGACTTAAATCCCATAGAGAATATTTGGCAAGAATTGGAATCAAGAATTCGCAAACACGCCATTTCTTCAAAACAACAATTGAAATCGGTGCTTCAAGAAGAATGGGGTAAAATCACTCCAGAAATCACAAAAAAATGAGTCGAATCCATCCCGAGATGATTAAATCATGTTTTAAAAGTAAAAGGAAATCCAACAAAATATTAAAACCTTTTAAAAATTAAAATTTTTGTATAAATATTTGATGGAAAAGTAAGTGTTCCATCACTTATGTAAGTCATTTTTTGCTCCGTTCTAAACAATTGTATTTTTATTAAATTAATATTTTAATATTTTGACAAAATGTATGTTATGTAATAATTGTTACTAATTTTAAATATGAAACACACCCAAAAAAATTTTCTACGTGTTTATTTATTTATTTTATTACAGTTTCCTTTTGTAAAGCACAAGTGTCCCATCATTTTTGTGAGACACTGTATATTGCTCTGTTTTTAAAATTCATAGTTTCCTTTTCAACAAAATTTTAAAGGAAAACTGTTCAGAATTATCAAACTTATTGTCTAAATAATGTAATTTTTTCTTTCTTTTCTTAATAATTCCATTTATCAATGGAAATCAGCTACTGCGCACTATAATTTCGTTAAATTATACTTTTTAGTATCTTCAAATTGAATTACTTAATTCAATATGCTAAAAAATATGTTCAGTCATGCAGAAAATAGCTCAGAATAGCTCATTTTATTATTTTTCAAATAATTTAATTTTCAAACAAGTACAAATATATATATATTTACTTTTTAAATACATCATTAAAATTTACTTTTATAAAGGTATTCGACTAGATTGAAAACATGAATATAAATGAAAATTCGCATTTTTATTTTTTATTTATTTATAACAGTTTCAAAAAGCAGGTACGTTTCGGTTTCCAGTGATATCTTTATTTTATCTCTATGTCAATTAGTAGCCAAATTATAGCAAACTATTGAAATGTAAGTAATGCTTATTTATAAGCATTTAAAAATTTTAAATGCATTTTCTGACGAACGAGTTTTTTTATAATGCTACTATATATGTATCGGCAAATCTCAAAAAAATAACCAACATATCGTAATTAAATTTATAATTTGAGCTCATTGTATGAACAATGATTCAGAATGCAATGAACTATAGATTTGATGTTGAATGCTCTAGATGTGGATTTATAATTGTTTAATGTAAATGTTGTTGAAAAATTCCAAAATTTCATCGATAATTTCATATATTACAAACAAAAGTTGTATTTTTGAATATAATTCTTAGATAATAATTACTTACTCTCTAAGATATGTTACACATGTAATGTTACAAAGAAAAATAAAAAACTGTAACAATTTGTTTTTCTAGAACAATCCTAGTTTTTGTAAGTAAATGCTAAAATATGCTTTTTTTGCTAAAGCTACATATATATTTAAATAATTTCACTTTTATTCATCCTTATATCCTTATATTAATAAAAAAAATTATATAAATATTAAAATATTTGCTTTTTTGACCCCCCTCCCCTTCGAACCCTCAATAAGCTATTCGCCTTTTGCACCGGGCATGTTCGCTCGGAATATTAATTTCCTGGGTGTTCTTCTATTAATACGAAAAGTATGCATTTAAACTTTAACGTGCTATTTGATAAAAATCTGAATTTATTGGTATTAAACTGCTATAAATTACTGCTCGTGCAAATTAAAAATCGTATATATTACGAAATAAAAGCAGAAGTGAAAATCTTACTTCAGAATTAATAAACAACGAAAACGGGTTTTTTTAAATCTTAATTTCAATACCGATAAAGGCATGTAATTGAATGATTTGATAAAAAATGAAATTAGTTTGAATTTCATTATAAAAATAAAATATTATTATATAATGTGCATTAAAATAAATTTTAGCGATGCATTAAAGTTTGAAAAAAATTGCACTAAAAGGAAATTTATATAAAAATAAAATATTTTGCATTTTAAGATAGAAAAAAAAATAATATATGTTGATAATACTCGGGAAATCGCTGGAAACATGAGAATCGTTCAACAAAACCATGACTCAGTCATTGTCGGGCAAACAACTGAAATCTAGAAATAAAAGATAATTCGATAGAAAAGATCAATAGCTTACAAATAACAGACGATTCCATCACTGAAATTTAACGAAGGCAAGGGAAGTAATTTTTTTTTATGTGATGTAAGAAAGAATGCAAAAGAGTAACTATTGTTGAAACACATTAGCAGAATTCTGGAAGAACACTAAAAGAATTTAAAAACACATGGCCGACAATTTATCACAAGAACATCTACTAATTTTATAAATTTACTTAATTTTCATGTTTTATGTAAATTTTATGTATGTATTTTATGTAAATTAAATAAATTATTTAATTAATGACCACAAAATATTCATTATAACGTTTCTTATACTTCAGTAACTGTAAACAAAATTTGAAATACTTAAAAAGAAAATCACAGAGAAAGAGAATTGTGGAGAAAATTAGCTATCGGCAGTTTTTAAAAATCGTCTGGTTCAATAATATTCACATTTTAATCAAAAAATAATTCAGACGATAAAAAAATATTTTGTGTATTAAAACATTTTACACAAAAATAGTTTTTACTTCAAAATATTAGTCTTTTAAATCTGTTCAAAGACAGATATATCGACTAGTTAAAATTAAAAGCAGATGTTCATTTTTCATTAAAATTTAATAGTAAAAAGTAATTTAAAATCTGCAAAATTTTTTTTAAATCAAAATTGTTTATTAATTATCTTTATTAATAGATTTTATTTTTTATTTATTCCATTTCAGTTTGAAATGCATATTCTGAACAATTGAGCTAAATAATAGTTAATAGAAAATTTTTCCCACCTCAGACTGAATTCGAATGTTTACACTCTGATTACAAAGGAAATTAAAAATGAATAAAGCAATATTTGGAACAGGAACAATTTTTTTTATTTCATCATTAACTTACGATGTAATGAGCCATTCATCGCTTTAGATGACAAATGGGTTCATTTGTAAACGAATGCGATAAGAAAAGGAATAATCCACATTTAACTTAATACTTCAAAATTAAATATTATAAACTATGTGCAGTTATGGAAAAATACTAAAGTTCTCAATATATTTTTTACGACAATAATTAAAGGCTAACATACGATCTTAGCCTTATCATTATGCTTCTTGTAAAATGCAAAAGTTCTTTAAAATTCTCTACAGTGCAAATCATTGTATTTAGAGTAACAAAATTTGGTATGCGATTAGTCAGTAGGAGCTCAATAATAATAATATAGGAGAATATTATTGCATAAATTCTATTGTGTGACTTTCAATTTTATGAATACTGAGTTGAACTGAAAAAAAAAACTGAATATTATCAATTTTATTTCCATTTAGCTCTTTTCCAATTTTATAAATTTTTAAAATAGTTTTAAATTTATTTTTAAAAATATATTGTTTTGGCTAATGGATTTATATTCACGCGCTTTGCGATATATTAAATACATTTTTGTATGCACGCTTATTACTGCTATATAAGTAAGAGTCAATTTTAAAATAAAAATAAAAAAGGTAAGTCAGACCTTAAATATTATCATGTGACGATGTTTCTAATTAGAGATTAGAACTTTCTTTAATTTTTTTTATTCTAATATTTGTCAAACATTGTATATGTGAAATATTTGCTGCAGTAATTTCAAGATCAACTGCAAACAGCGTTATCATATCCGATATCATATCATTAACAGCGTTACATTATATCATATCCGATATCTAAAGTGCATCTTGCAAATGCAGCTCATAAATATAAGACTAATTCTTCAACCATTTGAATTAATCATAAGAGTTTTGCTTTACAACTTATTTAGTAATATATTCTTATTCTTACATTAGTATTTAAATGAAGGTTTTGGTTTAAAAAAAAATAAATTATAGATGTTGCCTAATTGATTTAATATCTTTTTCTTCTTATACTAGTTCTAATCTTGTTTTATTGCATTATTACCTGTCTTTGGTGACCATTTATTTCGACAGAATTGCTGACTCGAAAATTTTTAATTAAATATTTTATATAACTGGGTTATAATAACTTCTTCAGCAAAGTATTTTTAAGCTTCAAATTTTTATAGATATATGAATATACTATTTCAGACGCTATTTCACCGTTCCATTCATTTCACTATGCATTTTCCTTATTTTCTATCAGCTTTCCAAAAATTTGTAAGAAACGAACTTTTATTAATCTTTTAACAATGTAATCGAACTTCTAACGAAAAATAATGTAAAGCTAATTATCTTAGTATTAAGTAAATTTAAATTGCTTTCCTGGAATATGCTTTATCAACAATGATTTGTATTAAGAACAAGATAGTAATTCGAATTGTATAAACAAAAACTAAAAAATACCTCAACTTTTAGCAATAACTTAGGTGTCCTTCCAGAATTCTCATGCCTTTATATTTCATTCATTAAACATTTTTTATTCGCTCAGAATTCTTATATTTCTTACTGGAAAACATGTTTAAATTTTTAATTTATTAATTATAGAAAATAATTTATAAGGCAAAAATATTAGTATCGTTAAAAAATACATATATATTTTTAATTTTTAAGATATTTTTTTAATTATTTTTGTATTGTTATATTTTAGAAAATTATAGTGAAGAGCCCCAAATTTTTGTTTCAATGTTTAATTAGGATTTTAAAAAATCGCTCAAATCCCCATACTTCAAAATGCAAATGTACTTAATTGTTCTAGATCAAAAGATTTACCTTGCTGAGAGCCAATACACAGACACATTGAAACATACATCCTGCTTTATTATATAACTAAGGAAAAGATCACACTCAGAATAACGTTGCTTAACAAACAACACCGTCTATTTTAATTTCCTTTTATTTTTACAATAACAAGAAAAAAGTGGATTTTTCTAAACCAATAACGAATATTTTTGTTCTTTTTTTCCCCATTAAAAAAAGAATATGTTTTTTTTTTTTTTTTTTTTTTTTTTTTTTTAACCAAATGTGAAATAAAGAATACAGAAATGCACATTATTGGACGTGAAAAACTCAACTCTTTCTTTCTGCTGTAAACTTGGAAATTGAAATGGTGGCATTGTTTGGATTATAATCTGGAATATCTTGAGGATTTTCTTTTCTTTAGACTTTTAGAATATTTACTAATTTTAAATAAATAATTTGCTAAAATAATTTTTATTTTTATGAATTAGTTAATAAATATGTACATTAATATTTTGAAAAAGCTTTTATGCTTAAAGAAACATAGTATATAGCCTTACTATGTAAAATTAAAGACTTCGCTTTGGAATTCCACAGCTAATATTTTAAATTCGGAATTATTAAATTAAAATTTTTTTTAAAAAACGTATTCATGCCACAATTGATTTTTCTCATTTGTATTATAATGTCCTATAATACAAATGAGGTTTGTTTGTTTTTTTTAGACTTTTCTATTCAAAACGTTTGAGGAAAATATAAATATGCCATCGCAGGACAACGATCATAACTCACTATAAACAAAGCTCAACAATAAACACCTGCGCCCGGTATCAAACAGGGAAACAGTTCGTCATATGTTTACAGGATATGCGCAGTTAGAGAATATGTGTTTGTTTAGAGAATGTCACGTGACTACATGAAGACTCTATTCCAATAAAGCGCTTGCTCAACGCAGCATAAAAATTAATTTATGCAATTTGGAATGAAAAATAATTATTTTGATTTCAAAACCTAAACAAAGGAGAAAAAATATTGTATATACAAATTTAATTTTTTTATTAATATTTGGTTTCTTTTCATACATGCTCTAAAACAAAATTCTAAATTCAATTGCAAAATTATTGCCTTATTTATCAGAAAATAATATTATTTATGTATTATGCATAAAAGATTAAATATTAACAAGACTATTGTGTTAATATTGGATATTTAGCCGATTACTTCATTTTTTAAAAATACAATATCTTTATAAATACATGCAAATTTAAGATACAAAAATAATTTTTTTTTATTTTGTAACTTTTTGTGTTGTTTGTATGCTAAGAATGATAAAAGAACAAATTTATAAATATTTTTTCCAAAATAAATTCAAAAAATATTTTTAAATTAAAGATATTTCAGTACCGAAAATGAAATCTGTATTTTATTTTTGAACCTAAGATATGAACTAATAATATAATAGCATATGGAAATATTATTTGTTTTTGCAAAAATAATATTTATTTAAAGTTCCAAAGAAAAAAAAACGTTAGTTTCCAAACCATAGCAATATTTAATATTAATATATTCACTGCTTTCAAAATTCGTGACAGACATTTCATTTAAATTTTTCAAAGACTATACTCTTTTAAATAATTTACAAATTACAGCCTATATTACAGCGAATATTAAGCAGATTGTTGCAATTAAAATTAGTGGAAGAATATACAAAACTTTTCCACTTTTCTGCTATACTGTTTCTGAAAAATACACATTATAGATTTAGTTCCTTCATATAGTAAAAAAGAATGAATTTTGAAAAACACTTCTTGCATTGGACGAATTAGACCAAAATTTGATAAAAATTAACATTTTTGGCGCATTTACTAAATTTCACTTATCTATCTCATTCTGTTTTTGAAATCTACACATACATACATGCACAAAAATACAAACAACTCTAAAAATGGATTCTTCTAGTAGTTTTCGAGGTCTAAATCGCTGGTACTTGACAAAATCTCCAGCTTGATTCTTTTGATAGTTATAATACTTACTATTTATATTATGCGCATATAAAAAAAATAGAAACACGGTGATATTTGTTCTTAAAATTTGTGCTTAAAATCGGTAGCTAATTTCTAATATTAATAAAAGAATGTTTCGTTATATAGATTTCTTGATTAAAAAATAAAAGAACGTTTAAAAAGCAAACTAAATAAAGAAAAATCCTCAAGAATAATTAATTCATTAATTTAATTTTTTTTACCGTAATCAAACTTATGAATGGCTTTCTAAAAGAAAAGTTAGAAATGTTTCTGAAATGAATGAAAAACAGGCCGGAATTCAATAAACAGATTTCAAAGTTTAATTCCAAAACGGATTAAATTTATGAACACGAAATTAATTATTTTTCGCAAGCAATTTCGAAATTAGCAAGAAATTCAATTAATTTTAGAAAATAAATATAAAAGTGAAGTTGTAAATATGTAGAAATAAATCTTTTTAATCAAAATGAGTTAATAAATGAAAAAACGCTGTTTATTTTTCTATTTTTTTTCACAAAATATAGACAAATTTCGTTAAATTCAAATCCAAATACAATGAGATATGAGGTGGGGAAAAGGGTATGTTCAGTGTAACAGGAAATCGCGTTGTCTGAGAAAACTATTATCGAACTAATATATGCAAGTTCAATAATTCATAACTAAATGAGACGTTATTTCAAAAAGCAGCTACAGTACAAATATAAACAATAGGTAAAGGTGTATATTTCTTTTTCTAAAATAAAAAAATCTAAATCTACAGAAATGTTAAATTTATCTTAGGCTTAATACATCGTGATAAGAACTAACCACAATTTTTTTCATCATGTTATACGAATTCATAATACACAATCGTTACATGATGAGAACTAACCACTACAATTTTTTCATCATATACGAATTCATATTACACAGTGGTTACCTGATGAGAGCTAACAACAATTTTTTCATCGCACTATACGAATTCATATAACACAATGATTACGTGATGAGAACTAACAACAATTTTTTCATCGCGCTGTACGAATTCACGTCACACAGTGGTTACGTGATGAGAACTAACCATACTTTTTTTCGTCACATTATATGAATTCATGTTACACAGTGGTTACCTGATGAGAACTAAAAACAATTTTTTCATCGCGTTGTATGAATTCATGCTATATAATGGTTACCTAACGGGAACTAGCAACAATTTTTTCATCGTGCTATACGAATTCACGTTACAGAGTGGTTACGTGATGAGAACTAACCATAATTTTTTCGTCACGTTATATGAATTCATGTTACACAGTGGTTACCTGATGAGAACTAAAAACAATTTTTTCATCGCGTTGTATGAATTCATGCTATATAATGGTTACCTAACGGGAACTAGCAACAATTTTTTCATCGTGCTATACGAATTCACGTTACAGAGTGGTTACGTGATGAGAACTAACCATAATTTTTTCGTCACGTTATATGAATTCATGTTACACAGTGGTTACCTGATGAGAACTAAAAACAATTTTTTCATCGCGTTGTATGAATTCATGCTATATAATGGTTACCTAACGGGAACTAGCAACAATTTTTTCATCGTGCTATACGAATTCACGTTACAGAGTGGTTACGTGATGAGAACTAACCATAATTTTTTCGTCACATTATATGAATTCATGTTACACAGTGGTTACCTGATGAGAACTAAAAACAATTTTTTCATCGCGTTGTATGAATTCATGCTATATAATGGTTACCTAACGGGAACTAGCAACAATTTTTTCATCGTGCTATACGAATTCACGTTACAGAGTGGTTACGTGATGAGAACTAACCATAATTTTTTCGTCACATTATATGAATTCATGTTACACAGTGGTTACCTGATGAGAACTAAAAACAATTTTTTCATCGCGTTGTATGAATTCATGCTATATAATGGTTACCTAACGGGAACTAGCAACAATTTTTTCATCGTGCTATACGAATTCACGTTACAGAGTGGTTACGTGATGAGAACTAACCATAATTTTTTCGTCACGTTATATGAATTCATGTTACACAGTGGTTAAGAGATGAGAAATAACCACAATTTTCCATCACGTTATACGAATTCATATTACACGGTGGTTCGAGTGTTGGACGAGGAGATAGAGCAATTCAAGAAATATCTTCATAAATTTGTATTTTCATTATTTTAGAGAAACATAAAATTATTCTTAAAAGTTTATCTGGTGGAAAATTTGTCCATAGGCTATAATAAATTGCTTTTATCATTAAATTATCTTGATTAAAGAAGACTTTTTACTATCTCGTACACGATGTATAGAAGCAGATATTGTACTCATGAAAAAATTCGAAATTGAGATTTTGATGAATCTATACGTTTCAGATCTTTCTAAGTCAGAAAAACACATTTTTTTTATCATTTTGTCTATCAATCTGCGAATACAATAATTCAAAAACACTTTGAGGTAGACGGATGAAATCTGGAATATCGTCTTTACTCCAAATTTGTAGATTTCTAGAAAATTTGGAATCATATCCAAGTACAGGAAGTCTGTCTGTATAGCTAACCGATTATAAATTAAAGCGATAAATATAAAAAAGGAGGCTCGATTAATAAAACTTGGCACACAGATTTAACATGTAAAGTGTAGGTATATATCAAAATTGGAATCAAATAGTTCAAGGGGTTGACTGTAAATCTACGTTTTCTCAAACATATACAAGAAACATTCATATGTCTAATTCTTATTTGCACACATTTTTAGTAAGATGCTGCTTTTTCAAAAATTGCGAACTTTATTACTTTCTCGTATACATAGTATATAGAAAATACAAAAATCGCCAAAAAATTCGAACTCAAAACTTTAACGAATCTCCACGTTTAAATCCTCCTGAGTTCGAAAAACACTTTTTCGGAAAATGCATGTCTGTTTGTTTGTGACAAAGATAACTCAAAAGCACTTTGAGCTAGAAAGTTAAAACTTTTTATACGGTCTGTACACCAAATCTTCAGACTTCTATCAAATTTTGAGTAAAATCTGTTCAGAGGAAGTCCGGCTGTTCGAATATAAATTAAAACGATAACTACAAAAAAAAGAGATTTTGATAGATCAGCACACACATTTAGCTTCTATAGTGTAGACATCTAAATTTTGAGTCAAATCCAACAACGGGTTCACTGTATATAGGTCTGTACTTTCAGAATCCTGTAAACGCAGTTATTTAAAAACGCGATTGCTTAATTATCTAAAATTTGATGTGTGATTTTGTGGCTACAATTGTATTTATGTGTCAAATTTTGCTTTCAATCGGTTGGACCAAAGGTATCCAAAATACGCATTCAGCGTTCTGGTGTTTGTGTATTAACCGCATTCTAGCGATTAACTGCTAAAAAAATTGCCAAAGATCGCAGGATAATAGACTCGTTATTATTATTCTCTAATGGAATGTGACTAATAATGCATTAATAGATTTATTAGAGAATATACGAGAAAGTTTCAGGGAAACAACTCCCGCTAGTTTAAAATAATTTTCCGAATTTATTTGCAGAGCTTCAAAAACAATTTAATGGCACATAAATTGTTGCAATATTATTATCTCTTTCTTTTATTTGTATCAATAAAACTAACAACCATTTTATGCCATCTGTCAAGGACATTACATCGTAACATGATAAATTATGCAAAATAAGGTGACACATAACAAGAATAAAAAAAAAAAAAAATAGAGCATTGCAGCAGGTGATAATTATTGAAATTATAAATCACGAAACGAGTTCTGTTTGGCAGTTACGTCATACATCATATTTTTTATTCTTAAAATGTTCAAGGTCTCTTCAATGAATGAAAGAAATTTACGTTAGAGCTTTGGTGCTATTCTAATTATTTCTTTTTGAATTTTTCTGATCGTTTGCTTTTTTACCAGAATCGTTCTTACTAAATTTTTAAATCGTTTTTGATTCGATTATGTTTTACTTCTTTTCTGTTCAGCAAATATAACATCCTTAATACAATAGTAATTATTGGATTTATTTGATATAAAGAATTAAAAAAAATATTTTTAAAATTTATTTAATCGTTTAAAATTTTCCTGGTTATTTGCTTTCCGTGAATTAAAATCATTCTTACCAGTATTTTTTTTAAATGATTTAAATTCGAGTACGTTTTACTTCTTTTCTGTTCAGCAAATATAACATCATTAATACAATAGTAATAATTGAATTTATTTGATATAAAGAATTAAAAAAATATTTTTTTAATTTATTTAATCGTTTAAAATTTTCCTGATCATTTGCTTTCCGTGAATTAAAATCATTTTTGCCAGTATTTTTTTTAAATAATTTAAATTCGAGTACGTTTTACTTCTTTTCTCTTCAATAAATATAACATCATCAACATAATAATGGCAGTTCAATTTATTTGGTATAAAGAATTTATAAAAATATTTTTAAGTTCATGAGATATTTAATCATTATGTTTTAACTGGAAATTGGCTAAGATAATTAAAACTATTTTTAGTTATTTTGGCAATTTAAAAGGGGCAAAAATCAATTCAATTTCAAGAACTTCTTTAATGGCCTTTGATTCTATTGGCGAAATAATAATAATAATGGATATAAAAGAAAAAGTTGCTGAACTTGGTGTTGAAATTATGTATCTAGATTAGTGCACACCTGCGGTATATCGAAAAAGAAAAAGCAGATACACTAGCCAAAAAGGTTTTAAACCTAGGAACCCGAGAAGTATCTTTTCATAAATCCAAGATCCAACTCAGAAAGGAGACCAAGAAGCTAATAATTAAGAATTGGCAAAAGAGATGGAATAATTCTAACAAAGGACACTTACATGCATTTCGGAAGTACATACGGACAACCTTTGATAAACTTGGTTCAAAATTTAATAAGATTTATAAGAGAAGGCTTAATCTGTGCATCAAATTTTATCGATTTAGCAGTTCACGATTTGTAGCTATTATATTCGGACAACCAGACAGACTTCCTATGAATTAATTCCATTTAAAACTTGATAAAAACCTACAAATTATAAAACTATAAATTTTACAACGTTGTTTAAAAAGCCACATGCCAAATTTCATCTGTCTAGCTCAAAGCATTTTTGAGTTATCGAGTTTCCATACAAATAAATAGATAGATATAATACCCAAAATGTGGTTTCAGGATTCAAGTAAGTCTAAAATGTAAAGATTTTTTAAATTTTAAATTTATTATTTTTTATAATTGCAATATATTTCGGCGATTCATATATTTTGCATACGAGAATGTAAAAAGACAGAGGAAAAAAAGAAAAAAAGCATCCAATCACAGACAGATTTCCTGTGAATGTATTAGTTAGAACATTAGTTAGTAAAAAAGAGAAAAATCTAATATTTATTTGACTTTAAATATTAAAATATGAACCTAGAAATATTAAAATATGAACAATGATTTTTCGCAATCTTCCTATTTTAGAACATTCTAAAAGAAAGAAAATCATGAACTGCTACACAGAAACACAATTTTCTCTGAATTTTACAGTGATATAAAAATCAGTTTTGTATGAAATTATCCTCTCGAACTATTGATCAAAAATATTAAAATTTTAATGAACTTTTAATTAATTTAAAAGCATATTTTTAATATTCCAAAAATCCTTTTTAGCTAATATTTATTACCCAAGAATTAACTACGTGTCAAATGTAGGCTCTAGACTCTGCATTCTACCCTGTAAAGTATTTTGAACTATAACACAATTACATCGTTTGACATAAAGTGCAAGTTCCAGATAGTACGTAGCTAATAAATATTATCATTTTAAAACTAAATACAGCGGCATTTTAAGCGTGATTTACTACGGTGTGTTATGATTCTGAGATATCATTATAAGATAAGTTTGTTAAGATGTCGAGGTTGACTTTGAGAAATAAATTTTTTTAAATGAAAATAGCTATTCCCACAACTAGACGAAACATACATGTTCTTTTCTTATAATAATTTTTTTTTATTTAACTATTCTATATTTTATTATGTTAAGCCCCACTATATATTTATGCCCGGACATACAAAACCCATAGATGCGTTGAATTCAATACTTAAGCAGTAAAAGAAAAATACCTTCTTTCTCAATCATTTACTTTTTTATGTGTGTGGAAATATAAATCTTTTCGAAAGAACTCATCGTATTGTATTTTCATTGGTAGAAATAAGAAGGGCCAATGACATAACACAAGCGGAAGAAAAAAGTATTCAACTCAGTTTCTGAAACTTGATTTGAAGACTGTTATCTTGTACAATAAAAAGACCGAGCTAAAATATAATCATACACCGTTGGAGTGGAATCATAATTATAACTTTTATAGCACGAAGCCTGAAGGCTGGAATTCCAAAATGAACATTTTGCCATTTTGTTCGTAAAGATTCAAACGAATGTAGAATATTATTTTTTTCGTTCTTAATTTAAAAACAAGGCAAAAAAAAAAACTGCTTGCATCCGAACTAAGAATAAACAAACATATTTTTAAAAATAAAAAAAGAAAGGCTTTTGCACTCATAAATAAAAAAGAATCGTTTTCGAGACCTGAGCAGCTGTAAAAAACGCTCATGACATCTGAATAAGAAGCCGGTGTATTTTCGCCAAAAGAAGATAAAAATCACGGCGAAAGAAGGAAGTGGATGCAGAAATGACGATAAAAATTCTTGGATAGTCTTTACCATGCCTCAAGTTATACAGCAATTTTTAAGGATAATAAACAGTAAGATGCTTATCTCATGTTTTCGAAATTCTTCTAATTATCGTATTGTAATTGAAGAAGAAATAAAATATCTTGTTTGTTTTCCAACGAGCGATTTTGCCTGATATCAGGCGGTATGGATTTAAATGCATGGAAATGGTTTTTCCTGTCATTTATCATCTTTGCATCCTAAATCCTTTCAGCCAAATCAATTTGAAATCGAAATGCAAATACTTTTCCTCAATTCACGAGCCAAGGAATAATTTGATTTGAATACAGTTTTCTAAAAATGTTGACACAGTAAAAATTAAATGTGTGAAATAAGATGAATAAAATTAATAAATAAAAGTCATTATCTCCAGTGCATCTTGATAAACTTTCTTTACATTTTGCACAAATATTCTAAAACTGTAGAATAAAAATGTAGCATTTCTTTTTCAATTAGTTAAAAACGATTTTTTTTTTTTTTGCATTATTGCAAGAAGGAAATTTTAAATGGCTTGATTTATGCAAACGATTTTCAATAAAGCAGCTGTTTATGTCTGCTTTAATTCCAAATGCTATTTAATTTCTGAGGCATATATTTTTTTAAATAATTCGATTTAAATATAATTAATTATCTACATTATATGCAACATTTTTTTAATTTATTTTAACAAATCTATCAAAAGTTATCAGCATTAAATATATCTATTTATTGACAATTTAAATATTACTTAAGTATAATTAATTAATTAATTAATATTCTTATATTTTGATTTACATTTATTGACCCAAAAAATATAACATGTAATTTTTATGCCATTAGAATATTTTTCCAACTAGAAATTTAAGACTGTTTTTAACTATTTAGAAATAACCATTGGACCATGGTTAGAGTGGACACACTGAATAGGAAAGTTAAGACAAATATTTTCTCTTTTTTCAAAATATAATTCCAGAAAAAAAAAAAAAAAAAAAAAAAAAACATTATTTCAAAATCTAATTCCAGAAGAAAAAAAAGATTTTTCAGAATATACTAACTTTTTTATTAATTTTACTAACTTTCTCAAAATTTTATTCATACTTCGTTGAAAATAGAAATTTAATTTAATTTAATTTTGTTGCTAAACAGCGTTTTGCAATCGAATATTATTTTTAGCAAAAACTGTTATTATTTACAATATTTAATTTAATTAATCTGAACGCTTCATTTCAGATTAATTAAAATTGAACTTTAAACAATTCAGATTAAGCAAGTTATATCACGTTTCTGAACCATACAAAAAAAATGCGTTTGAAATATTTCGAAATGCTAAAATGATCTACTTTGCTCGCCTTACTGACTATTTTTCCAATTAATGTAACATTTTACGTGTATCTAAATTTAAACAAATGCAATATATTGTAACACAGTTAACAAAAGTAATTAGAATACAATTAGAGTAGAGAAATTTGCAATTTGGAACTCATTAACAATTTTAAATCGTTTGAAATAAGAAAATGGAATATATCATTTGTTTTTTGCTAAATCTCAATAACACTAGAACCACCAGGACCGTCATTTTTACGGTTTTCAGATTTCAGGCTTAAAAATTTTGATACATATATATTGTTCTAGAACTTTATAATAACTTTTAATGAAATATAAGAACAATTGCATATTAGTATTCAATTTCCACTCAGCCATTTTGACTTCCATAATCAGTATGACCTATACCTATTTATACTAAGAACCGTCAAAATGAGGGCTTTAGCAATTTCAAAGTTTATAATATTTTATGGATCATCTATGCAATGTTAGACATCAATACTTATTTACATTTATTTATACATCGTTTTTAAATATTTCCTGGAAAAATTTGAATTACATTTTTCGTTCGAAATTATATTAATTGATCCAAAGTGTTCGGCAGCAGTTATAATGGGATCTATTTTATTCCGATTATGGTTCAGTTTAGAACTAAACGCTCTAACTGGATATCCTATAAATGCAAATAAAAAATTTGTCTTGCTTTTTTAATTAATAATTAATGGATCATAATTTAAATGTTGGTTTTGTTAAATTATATTCTTTTATTTACATAAACTAAGCAAAATATTACAATGAAAGCCATGACGATCAAAAACCCATCAATTTGATTGGTGTGGTAAAACTAGGATTTGTTTTAACTAGTTTTGTAAAATTAGGATTGGATATATTTAACATCGATAGTTCTAATGTTAAAATTATATTTAGATTCATTTTCAGTGTAATAATACATTCCTTCCATCGTATTCCCTTCCTGAATTCGTCACTGAATATAAAATATCCATGATATATTTTTTCATCTTCTTTCTACATCTACTTGGTGCTATCTTCCAACTCAGTGCTTTCTCCTTCCTCTAGTACCTTATCTAAAGTACAACAATGTTTTTTTCCTTGTCGCAATTAATTTCGTTTCTAAAAGAACTGTCGTTCAATTTCTGATTGTTTCTTTAAGAATCAAAAGAATAGGCCCACACGCGCACGATCTAATTTTTAAGGAATCTACTTTCAAATTAAACCAGATTCTCATTATCTGTCATTAACTTCCTTGTGCTCTTACTTTCGGAAATTGGCGGAGAAAAAAAGAAAAAAAGAAGAAGAATCTATTTCAATTGTTTTATTGGATTGAAAAAAAAATATCTTTTCATTCATTACTGATTGGGCATCCTTTTGAAATGCTGCCAACGTTCAAAGAGGTAATTGTGCCATTCACAGAAATGTTATAGTTTCTAAAAAGACTGAATTGGAACAATGGGTTTTGTGTGATACTTGGCCACTCAGTGTAAAAATATGATATCTATGTATCTGCATCTTGTATCTATGTTTAAAATCACCCAGTTGCTTTTCTTTTTGCTTTTTTAATTATTGAAGTAACTGTTTAACGATTTAATTATTTCAAGTAACAAATCTTCGTATTCATGTTCGTCTTCTTTTTCTCGAATCTGAAGAAGAAACTTTTTCTAATTAAAACATTTATCAAGAATTATAATTATTGTCTACAGTTAGTTGAAAATATATTAATTCAAAGAATTATATAAAAGATAGGTCATATTAATTAATAATTTGATTGACTAACATGGTAAACCTCTTTTGATATATTTCCGTAAAACCTCCTTTTATATCGTTCAAAGGAACATTCCTAAACAACATAATATCGTATATTTGTCTAAAATGCGATGAATTATATAATGATATTGATTATTTTACTCGTTTAATATAATATAGACCTAATTATTAATGTTATTTCAGAATCAATTTAGTATAACCATCAATGTATATATAGTTTTAAGCAATACCAATAAGGATTAAAATTTTCAAATTTCTGTACCTTTGTAAAACATTAAAAAGCTATTTTTTCCCCTTAATAAAAATATTTTTAATATTTTTGGATTGAGATTGATTTAGGAAAATAAATTTAATTAACTTTTTTGAAATAAACAAAAAAATTCGACACAGTGTATACAAAAATAGTTATTTCACCATAAAATCAACAATGATCAATCAATTACATTCGATTTATTAACTAATTTGGTTAGTTAATAATCTATTTTTCAGCATTTGGGGTTAAGACATTACTATTTCAATAATAAATAGTAAATTTTTAATTGATTATTAAAACCACATTATGTAACCTAAGGATTTATTAATATTTTTTGTAGTTTCGGAAGTTATAAGGAAGTATCAGCTCCAATCAGAGATTTTAAAAAATGGTGAATTTGGAGGTAAGTACAATTTTCACGGTCTTAAAAACGGTTGAATAATAACATGCAGTTAAAACTACGCCTCTTTTATAACAAAAAAAAAATCTGCATGGATTTCAAAAAAACCATTTATAGATTGTTTTGCTTTCTGACCCCAAAATGACTAATAACAAAGGAAAATGGGTGTTTTTTTTTTTAAATCTTTAAAGAGCTTATTTGTCTTAGAGTGCCAAATTCAGTACAAATACATTTCAACGAATAGGAATGTACAGCTAAGAGCGATTTTTATAAGTTTAATTAATTAAAAAATTGAGCTCAAATTTTCTAACTTTACTTCCGAAAATATTATTGTCTAAAAGTGATATTTACATCAGTTTAAAATTTTAAAAAAAATTCAATTTAATACTAGCAATTTAGTTGTGGAACAATCCGACCCAGCCCACCCCAAGCTTGACTATTTTTTAAAAACATTTTTTTGCATAATTTCTAACAATGCATTTCATTGTCCCAGTGAAATTCAAATCATTTTCATTGTTTCATCAAATATTCTCCATTTTTGAAAACTAAGGAAGAAAAATTTTGTTCATTGCACATGAAGAATAAGAAAATGAAGTTACAATTCTTAGAAAGGCTAAGTACAATTAGACGATAGATTACGCGAACTGTTACGTTTCTAATGACTACAATGTCATGGAATTTGACTTCATTTAGAAGGTTTATTTACACGAAAGAAAAAAAAACTAGGCATGTGTTGTAATACTATTAAAATTATCTGCCTTCAATGTCTATCAAAATTTGATGAACGTCTTTTCAAATCAAATTTGATTTAAAATCAAAATTTTCTTTGTATAACGTCTTTTTTTAAAGAAAATTGTAAACATCAAATTTATACATAAGATGTTTGATGTAAATTGTTGTTTGTTATTTCTGGTAGCACTTGCCATGGACAAGCCCCGCTGATCGAAGTCAGCGATTTTAAGCCGAAAGAGAGCGTCTCTTGTTTTTTAGTAGCGCCAACTAGGTCAAGAGTACGATTTTGCTACTCACGCATCACATTCGCTTGCACAGCCCCTTTTTACAGGGGGGCACATTCACACATCTCACAGATATAACAGATGAAGAACAACGATGTCCCCAACCAGGACTCGAACCCTGGACGCCCAGATTACGGGGAAGACGCGCTACCCTATGCCAGGAAGCCGGCTTGATGGAAAATAAATATTACTTCCCTGCAAATAGTGTCACCAAAGACCGAAAATATTGCACCAAAAATTAATTTTAACTAGTCGATATATTGCTGTATTTTAGATAATTTTATTGCAATATATAGAAATTAAAACTTGAATTTTCGTAATAATAGTTCTTGATTTTTCTTTTTTACCTACGGAAGCTTGGATAAAAATTGAGGTGTAATTTTATTTCGAAAAAAAATGTTTCATTAATTATTTTATTTAATTTTAAATTCTAATTAAATCACTGTGAATTCAATTTATACCTTAAAACATTATTTCCTCTTATAGTTCATGGCGATACACGACTTTTTAAAAACTCTAAAACGGATAAGAATGAACTGGAACAAGGCGAAACGATGTTCTAAAATGCTTTACTATACTTAGTACAATAACATCGGTAAGACTTGGTTACTATTATAAATTCACAAAAGTAAGTTTCACAACAAAGCTAACTACACCCGTAACTGCACGTGACCAAGAAAATCGATTCATAAATAAAACACCTTCGCCCAAAAGCCACCTGCTTCCTTAAATTCGCTTTTGTTTCGGAAGTGATGAGTAAAAGTACGAATGAATTGCGAAGAGAAAGAAAGAGTTCAGAAGTTCAATCGTTATGAACAGAATAGCTCGCAGCCAATTATGGAGGAGTCGCTCTTTGTAATCAGACTATTGGGATGGTTCATCTTCTGCCTGAAAAACCGTACACAATTCATTGGAATGATTGTTTAAAAATCGATGTGTAGGCTTGATAATCGTGAAAGCAGGGTGCGAAATTTCTTTACTATATTGTTCGCGTTTTGGTTACGCACATTGTTTAAGCTTAGAATGCACTAGTTAGAAGTGAATAATAGTAAAGAATGGAAAAAAATTATGAGAAACGTGTAAGATGGCTGAAGGATTCGAAATAAAAGAATTTAAGCAATTAATCTTAAAATTTTTCATTAACTATTTCAGCTATTATGAGCTTTATTGTAATCTTCTATAGATAGAATATTTTTGCTTTAACATTTTAAAAATGGTTGAAGGTTATAAAATATTACATATTGTTTAACTGGGATTGAAATAGTTAGGACTGAATAATAATAAAGGATGAAAAAAATTATTCTAAGCTCTGATGACGGCCAAAGGATTCAAAATAACAGAATCTATACAATAGGTTTTTTTAAACTTCATTTGCTATTTGAGCCATCTTGTTGTAATCTTCTATACATAATATATTCTTGCTTAGACGTTCTAAAAATAGCTGAAGATTCAAAATAACTGAACTTAAAGAACATTCCTTTTATTCATCATTAATATTTAAACTATTTTAAATATTATGAATCTTATTATACTGTTCAAACATTGTTCCTTAAATTTTTTTATTACAATCTATCTTCGAAAATATTGATACATTCGACTATAGAATGTATTTATTTATATAACAAAACAGAAAAAAATATTGATTCATTTCGCCCATTTGGTCGTGATTGTTCTTGTTCTGAATATACAGTTTCAGAAACAATAATTTTTTTTTTAATTTTTATCACAAAAATAATTATTCTATTCATTGTTAATGTTTGTTACAATTTTCATAATTAGCGAGGTGAATTTTGTTGTTTTCCTCTACAATTATTATTCCATTTAGGTTTTAATTAGGTAGAAGAGTTTTACAAAATATTCTAAGACAATTTTTCCTTCAGTTCAACTTGGTCGAAAAAGGAAAAGATTTGTTTTTCGTTCTAGTTACCGCGAACCCGAATTATTGCTATAATAAATTGTATCATACAGTTAGTTATATTTAGTTATTGTAACTACAAAGTTATGAGGTAAATTATATTGCTCAAGATACCTTTGCTGTTGTTTCACCTAACCATATAAAATTAATTTTAAAAACTCTGAAATGTCTCTAGAATAACTTTTTATTCATAGCCATTTATTTTATCAAGAATAATATCAGCTTTTATTTTTTGCCCATTTTATTTGATTTGACTTGTTTCACATTTGTTATATGGAATTTCGAATCGATTTTCAACTATTTTCTGATATCATAGATTTTTGTAATTTTGTATACTGCATATTGCGTCACAAACGATAGTTTTAAAAATCTTTTCAGTATTAAACAATCTCTTCAAATTTCATTAAATTTTTGAAATTATGTACTTTTAAGCATTTTTAATGAGAGTAAGCTATATTAATTTTTCAAGACTAAATTATCAATAAATCGGTTCATTTCAAAATTCTCTATACATGAGCACATTCTTTTAATATTTTCAGAAGCAAATTACCAATTAGCCGATTAATTTCCAAAATTCTATATACTTGAAAGCATTATTTTATTATTTTCTGAAGCAAATTACCAACTAATCGAATTAATTTAATAATCTTTTCATTCTATAAGTAAAGCGTCATCTATTTAAAAAAAAAAGAGAAAATAATTAAAAGATACCACAACAATTATAAAATGAATTAGGAAATATATTCCTAAGTAATATAAAATATTGGTTTATAAAATGATTTTTAAAAAACAACATTAAAATGTAGAAAAAAAGTCTTATAAATAGAACGAATGACTGTAAAAGTGTGATATGTTGAAAACGATAAGATAAAGAAAAGATAAATCAGAATATGTATCAGACGAGAAAAAAGTTTGAGTAGATATGGTATAACAAATCACTTTGTTTTTATTAATTCACTTTTCCTAGTAATCCAAAATTGGCAAAAAAGGAGGAAATCGAAAAATAGAAATTCATATTATATCAAGAAGATAAATTTAAAAAAATAAGACTGTGACAGCTAATTCCAACAGACGGGCAATTTTATTTGGTTCGGCTTCTTCAAATTTGGCAAATTCCCAGAATTAAAAAAAATGATATTCTTCAGAACATTGCATGCAAGAGTAAAAACATTTAAACGACTTACAAACTTTTTCAGCAGTTTTCACATATTTTTCCAAGAAAACACTTACCTAAAAATACAAAAAAATAAATAATTAAAAACATAAGGCATAAAAGAAAATCGCAAAGCATAGATTCTTATAAAAAAATGAAAATAGATATATGGTTCTATGAATCAAAATTGCATAACTATAAAAAATACTGGTCCAAAGAGATAAATACATTTTTTTATTAAGACATATCCGGTTTTTCTCTCCAAATTATGAAACAATATTAAAAAAAACACAAGATTTAGAAATAACAATAATCGTGATAGCTTGGAAAAATAATTCTAAATATTATTATTCCAAAGAAAAAATTTTAAAGATCTGAAAATTAAAAATAATAATAATAAATAAATAAATGAAATCTCTTTGCTGATCCCAGTTTAATTGTCATGCTTTTTTTTCTCATATTCGAAACATTAAAAAAATTTTTGTTCTATTACAATGATAAATTCATGCTATGTTTAATTGTAACATGGGAAGGGAGATAAAAAATTAAAAAAGAATTCTTTATACTGAGCTGATTTGGTTGCAATGTTTGTTTGTTTTTTCTGCTTCCAAAACCATTTTTAAATCGCATTTAATTATAATTTTAAATCATATATATGAATTATTTCTGAAAGCATTAAATCAATACATTTATTTTTTATATGCACATAAATACAATAATTTGAAAGGTATGGCATTTTTCTTTATTATGGGCGGCAGTATATTTACTTGAACATAGAAATGTCACTGTAAATTTTCTTTAATATACATAAAATAAGCTGTTAAATTAATTACCATTTATTATAAAAAACTTCTTTAATTTTAAACAGTTTCAATTTGCATTATAGAATATAGCGCAGAATTGGCGAATGTTTACTTAATTTAAAATGCTCTATTTCGAATAATAGAATACAGAATATGTTTTTAAGCAAATATTATTTTCCAATAATATATTCTCTTATTTAAAATTCAGTTACTTTTTTAAAGTTTTTAAAAATTAGGCGGAAAAATTCATGAGAAGTTTTAAATTCATTGTACATTTCCTTTAATTTAAATGATGGAATTATAAGATATTATTTCTCGCGATATATTCTAGGAATCAATCTACCATGTAAAACAAGGGATAAGCACATTGTTTTTTCAAGATATCACTTTCTAAATGCTATCTTTTTTTTTATTAACATTCCTGATATCAGATATTAACTGGGACTGTGTTATCAGTCAACTTAAAAATAAATACATCTCCATGATTCAAGCCTTTTCCATCTTATTAAAAGTAAATTAATCCCATTGTAGTGCTTGAGGAAGAAGAAAATGTGAAACGTAGTTTAATGTTTATCTCTGTCTTTCAAGGAAAAGTTTCATTTGATCGTTTGGCAATAGGCGGATTAATTCTGATCTGACTGACAACTGAAGTTCAGTGTATCCAAATGATTTTAAACGGAGCCATTGATCGATTCTATGATTTTAGAACACTTCAATTCTATTTTATGTTTTCATGTGATATTTTGCATTTTTTCCCAACCATATTTATGGAACCTGAATGTTTTTCTGGTTGGGTGACCACTTTCCCGAGATAGTTAAAAAAAATTGAATTTTTATTGTGCTCAATTTACAAAACGTAATCTTAAGTTTTACGATAAATTCTGCATCATAAATCAAAGAATTGATTTCATTTTATTAGTTAAACTCGCAATGATAAAACAATTGTCAACGAAATCCTAATCACAATTACATAAATTTAAATAAATTTATGAAATTGTATCAGAGCAATAATAATAATAATAATAATTTTGTCTTTTTTTCCTCCTCACGTCAATGATACTGAATACAGAACAGCAGACGACAAAAACCGAAAATTATACCATGTTTAAAAAAGAAAAAAATTTGAAGGTTTGCTGCAAACGATAATATTAGAATTTAAAATGAATATACTGAATTAATTTTTGCGATTTTTAGAACATTAATTAACATTTTTCTTGATATCCTCATTAAAATTTTAAAATGTACATTGAATGCATTAAGATAAAATACATGTATAAATATATCATCAAAATAATGATAGAATAATTAAAATATTTTCAATGATTCGAGCAAATTTATTTCAAATTTTCAGTATCAATTTTTTTTTTTTTTTTTTTTTTTTTTTGCTATTTTAAGTAAAAAGATTTATTATTCGACTGAATCAATAAAATCGATGTAGAATCTCATTTCAGGAATTCTTTCAGAAGAATAAAAATGTTTACTTATTAAATTACTAAAATTCAGTAAAAAAATATTCTTAAATTTTGTAGATACTTAAAAATGGCATTTAATTTATAAAATGTTTCACTCTCAATTTTCAAAATAATTTGCTTTATTTTAACATCACCTTCAGGACACTAAATTTCCTTCTGATTAATAATTTCATGCACTGAAGAAGATTTCAACAATATTTAAATCGAGCACTTGGATTAAAATTCGTGTTACTCTTTTCTTTAGAATACAAAGTGATATATTTGGTATTCGTGATATTGTAAACAAATGGTCTCTATTAAAGTTCTGTAAAATAAAGCTGTAGAACAAAATTGATCTTTAAAAGAAAATTCCATAAGCTCTATTTATATCATAAAAATATGAAATAGAGGTAGCTCTATAGAATTTTTTGTGCTTATTAATATCCAGAATTTTTTTTCTACATCATTGATTTTATTGAATTTATTTCAAGCTTTTCGTACCACTGCTCACTCATTACTTTCAAAGCTCTTTGATCGTATATATATAGAATTTTCAATGCAATATAATCTTTAATTTTTTTCAGTTAAAAATCGAGACAATCGAAAATTATATAACCCTCAATATACATTTGAATAACCCCGAATACATTTGAAAATTAGATACTATGGAAGTATTTATTCTTAAGTTGACGCAACATTCATCTCAAGAAGTCGACATTTTAACTCCCTGCCCCCCCCCTAAAATATGTGGGTGGTCACATCCCTGGAAATAGCTTTATATTGTAAGTATTGTATAATATATCGGTGCTACATTATTAATACAAGATATTCATATAGACCTTGACCATTACATGCTCAAGATTCTCCACAATATTATAGTGATAAATTTCCGATATTGCACTAAACTGCAAATATTGAACAATATATTGGTGCTATCCAATTAGTATAAGATATCTTTATTGATTATGACCATTACAAACTGAAAATTCTCCACAATATTGTTTGTTGATTCGATATATTCAATAAATTTTCGGTATTACACTTAACTGAAAATATTAAACATTAAATTGATGCTTTCCTATTATGACAAGATTTTCTTAACGAGGACATATCCGTTGCATATTCAAAATTCTCACAATATTGTAAAGATAAACTTCCTAGATAATACGAAAGTAGAAATATGGAACAACATATTGATGTTACCTGTTTATTGAAATATCGAACAAATATTGATGTTATTTTCTCATACAAGACACTAGAAATATTAAACATATTGATGCTACCCTGCTTATACAAAATAACCCTATTGACACCCGACCGTTACATACTCAAGATTCTCCTCAAGACTTTGATGATATATTTAAGATATTGCCCTATTCTGCAAATATCGGTGCTTCCCTATTAGCACAAGACATCCCTGTTGATACATGGCCATTACGTACAACTCACCATAATATTGTAGTATTTGGGATATTGAACTAAACTGCAGGTATTAAATATTATATTGAAGGTACCTTATGAGTGTAGGTACCTTATGAGTGTATGTACCTTATGAGTGTATGTACCTTATGAGTGTATGAGTATATTTCCGATATTGCACTGTATTTTAAATTTTGAAATACATATATCGATGCTACCATCTGAGCATAGAAATAGTTCAAATTGAACTCCAGTAATGATAAAGAGAAAAGAAGGAGAGGTTGACATCCTGAACATCCTTCTTCGGAAGTCCATGAAAATAAAATATTTAAAAATCAATTTTTTTGCATTATTTTTTTAAATGTTGATACCAGCTTGTACCAATATGTTTTGATATCATTATGTCCTGAGAACCAATTAACCTCTCATAGCCACTGCTCAACACGGGCCAAACTAACGGTAATAAGCGGAAGAGGAAGCAAAGTTACAAAACAAATCTTTGATCTACCAGCGAGGAATGAATCAAAGGCGTTATATTCAAAACAATTGAGGTAAAAATCATCGATGCTTATATTATATCCACACCTCAGCCTGAAACCTGACTTTCTCGTTAAGTAATTCATTACACAAGGAAGAAAAAGAAAGGCTAAAATTTCCTTTGAAATCTGTGGCATCGCTCCATCGGCAAGCACGTCATTACCGGTTCATCGATGCCATCCTAGAAAATCGAAATCTTAAGAATGGCAAGCAAATGTCGTCTCCGGAAGCGGAAGATCTAGTTGTTGACAACTATACAGCTTTGATGAAAGAACTAATCTCAGAATACACAAACGATATGTACCCTCCCCATCTCATTTGCTCGACTCGTCAAATAAAGTTAAGACAAAAGGACATGAAGGCGAAAGAAAAAAAACATTTTCTGGTCCTTGACCTTGGAGTTGACGCTGGAATTGAGCTGTGACGAACGCCATTAGAAGACGCTTCTGTTCTTTGACAGTTCTGGATAATGACAGTCAAAGTATTTTTCACTTTTTAACCTTTCTTTATTGGCGAAAGCTGCTGCGAGTTAATGCAAGGCGAACGCGGAAATCCTGCTTTGCTGCAAAAAGAGAATTTTTGCTTGTCATTTGGGCATCGCTTAACTTGCAAAATGGCTCGCCTGATGACGCTTGCGTGTAAGATTTCGCATGCTACCCGGTAATTTCAACGTAATTTTCTAAACACTTAACCCGGAGGCACAGAAGTTACAAGGCAGGAATTTGTTGTTTTATTAAAAACGCATCGGCGGAAATTAGTGGAAAAATTGGCATGGGAATCTGGTAAACATGGCGCTGAACTTGGCAACGCTCTTTGAAAAGAAATCTGGATTAATCTACCTATTTAACTTGGCGTTGTTTAGTTTCTTATTGCAACCAAAGGGGGTAGTCTCCACAAAACTTTCTTGAATAATCTCTAATAAAGGTGTTATTCCAGAGTACACATTACAAGGCATAGGTTTCAATAGTTACGAAATATTAATCTTTGGCGTGAATGTAGCATTCCTACTGAATCTATTGTGGCATCCTTGGCGAATTATATGGCGATTAATTTATGGTATGTGGTTAATAGTACCCGAAAATTGAATTTCGGTTTTAGACGAATTGTCTCCAATCGATTGAAACAAAAATTTGACACAAAGCCACACTTGTAGTCACAAAATTCCTTATCAAATTTAATATATTTAAATGATTTTGTCTTGAGTTATCGCTTTTATATATATATGATAAGTAGAAATAGACGGTCAATGCCTCACTGGATTTGGCTCAAAATTTAATGGGTGTCTACACTATAAAATTTAAATATGTACCGAATTTTATCCATATAGCACTGTTCGCTTTGTAATTATCATATTATAGTGAGTGTGTTGCGATTTTCTACTGAACTGCCTGGTTTTAAATATAATATTTTTAATCTACACAAACACAGCTACACTACAAAATTTATAAACACATATAGACAAGTAAGTTAAAGTAAACAGTATGGTGGAGGGATTCTACCGTTTCCAACCGAAAGCATTCGGTGTTAGCGCAAGGGTTGCGCATAGAAAAAAAGTCGACCTCAGGATGCAGGTCTCCCGTTCAACTGCTTGTCTGTAAACGCCACAAGGAGCTTCTGTAAAACGCCACAAGGGGCGCTCTCTGCTCAATAGGAAAAAGAGGTGCTACAGTATTAATTTATATTCGGATAGACAACTTCATCTGAACATTTATTTAAAAACTGATAGAAATTTACAAATTTGATTTAAAGACCGTATATTAAATTTCACGGGTCTAGTTCAAGGCGTTTTTGAGTTATCTTTGTCAGAGACAGAGGGACATTTTCCAGAAATGTGTCTTCCGAACTCAGAGAGGTTTGAAACGTGGAGATTCGTCAAAATCTCGGGTTCGAATTTTTTGACGATTACTATACTTTCTCTATACTACGTATATGAGAAGGTAAAAAATTGTGTAAAGGGATTCAATACAGATGTAAACACATGGATAAATATACTTTTAGCAGCTCTTCCAAAGAAAAAAAATCAATACTGTAAAAATGTAAGCATAGATGAACTTCACTAATTCGAAGACGACACAATCAGTTTCGATTTAGGAAAAAGAGTATCTAAATATAAGCACAAGAGTAAATGCCACTTTTTAAAGCTAAATACATTTATAAGAATCCCTATTAACACAAGATATTGAAAGATATCTCCACGATGTTATTCGATATTTTGAATAATGGACATTATCGTGAGAATATCATAACAATGTTGTTGGAAATTTTGTGTTAATAGGAATATATTTATGATATTTAACAATTTTAACGTATAATCTCTATCAATAATAAAGTAGAATGCGTCTGTGTTAGTGTTTTAAAGAACTGACCGTTTGACCTAGTGCAAACAGATTTGACAAACTATACTTTGAAAGATAGAAATATGTACCTCCAAGCACTTTTTTGATATTTTAATTATATATTTAAAAATCAGACAATGTTGCAGCTTTTTTTTTTCTTTAAAATATTATTGCATAATACTTACATCATAATAAAATTCCCAGAATTGTATTTTTAATTATACAAATGCAAATTCCGCACTATTTTTTTTTCTCTTGAATTTTGACCGTTTTGTAAAGGATACTACTTTTTGCATAAATTTCAACACTATACCGTGGCATTCATATCTAAGCCATTTTCATAGTTGCGTCAAATGTTTAATCGCGTGATTTTAGTCCGCTGTTGAAAAGTAAGGAAATCGGCGTCAGAAAATTATATAGTCCAGTTAGACATTAAAGATTTTAACTTTTGTTATGATGGCATGGCGCTTCAATTTCATAAGGAATACGTAATAAGCAGAACAGATATAAATCTGTTAAAATAATACGGATTTAATATTTGTCGCAATTGGATGCTTAAAAGTATGTTATTGAAGAAATCATGATCTTCATCAAATCATGCATAAGAGGTTTAATTGAAATTAAACATAACTAATATTCTCAACAAACTAGATGGTCGACAAAGACGACTAGTAAAAAGTATTCTTAGATATTCAATTACAGTTGGACTAAATATACAATAAGTTCTAAAAATATCAGTAAAGTTCTTACCGACAGTACAGACATCCCTTAAAAAGTAACGTCAAATATCTCAATTTTCAAATTTAACAACAGCAAGAAAAAAATTGAATTTTTCAGTATTTTAAATAAATATATATTCGATTATATTTATTTAACTATGTACTTTTTTTTAATTCGGGTAATTTTGTAAAAATATTTTTGACCAATTTTTAACATATTTTAATGTTGCAATGAAATTCACTTTTCAATATTTCATCAAATATTTAATCATGTGATTTGCTTCAAATGTTTACAGCTATGGAAGAAATTCTCTACATATTACCAGCGCAGTTTAAATGAAGAATTAGAAAGTAAAATTGTGTTACGGTAAAATATAACTAGTAATTTGAATTAAATTAGTCGGTAATTAAAATTTATAAAGGCACTATGTCATGGGAATTGACTTCATTATGGAGGTTCATAATACTATAAACAGAACGCGTATGAAAGTTATTTTAATAAAAAGGAAGGAAGGAAGAATGCTTTCTTGGAGGAATCATGTACATCAAATAACGCATAAGAAATTTAACTGAAATTAAATACAATCAATATTTTCGGTGAAACACCTGGTCGCCAAAAGCGGTTAGTACGTAATGAATAAATAAAGAATAAGTAATTTTAATATATAAAGCAAAAAATATTAAATTTTTTTAATAAAATAAATTTATTTATTTCTATAAATAAGTAAAAAATTGCAATAAATAAAGGGTATGCATCAATTTGTAAACAAATATTTTACAAAAAAATGTCAAAATATTTAACTAAAATATATAACTTTATAAATAAATATAATATATAACTTTTAATAATATAAATATTTAAATAAAATATTTAACTTAAAAAAATATTTAATCCAAAATATTTAACTTTTTTTAAAAAGTGATAAATTTGTATTGTATTCGTATTTTTAAAAATTCAATGCAATGTCAAGCAACTCAATCCTCGATAGAGTCATCGTCAAAAATTATTCTCTTAACTGTTTATTGAGGCAACAAAGTAGAAAGTATTTAACTATAACAGAAACAATTTGAAAATAAAATTACTTTTTTTAACAGTTTAAGCTATGAAAACTCATTAACCAATACAAACTCGAATTTTAGACGATATTTTAGCATTATGTTATAGGGAGTTCAAGTGAGAAAAAATTCGAATTATAAACCTTTATTAAACTTGAATACTTAAAAATTTACAGGATTTATCTTAATACTTAAAGGAAAGCAAGTAATAAGATTCTTATAATTATGTTTTACTTTACTTTTACTTTGTCCCCCCCCCCTATAAAATAGATAATTATTCTGCAAGGACTAGAGTTTATGATTATCAACTAATAACAATAGATAAACAAAATGCCCGAAACAAACATTTCGTCCAATTTTATAAATAATTTCGGTCAAATATGCAAGGTTTTGTATTAACTTTGATGGCTTCCCCTTATCATAATCGCTATCTTAAATACGGCTGGCGCAGCACCCACCGGTTTAGAATTATTTCCGAATCACATTTTTTTTATTAGTTTTACAACCTAACAATATAGAAGCATGAATCACAGAAAAAAACAGCAACCAGAAAATGTATATTCTTTTTGACTCTGAACTATCCAGCAAAACACAGAAGCAAGAAACATATTTATAGTATAATGGCAATACAAAAAAAAAAACAATAAATGAGATCATGTGCTGCCATCTAGTGAGTAATATAGAAATAAGAATATACATCTCATATTTCAAATAAAATGCATCATGAACATATAAAAGCAAAAAAAGAATGAAAATCGATTTCACCTAGTTAAAAATCTTTTTAGATAGTAACGCTAAAATTCAATATTTGACATTTCTTTCAACACAAAAATTATTTAAAACATTAATAAGTCAAATAAAATGTTTGAACTCGTATCGCAAATAGATGGCGCTACAATAGGAGAAAAAGTATAAATCATCAATGATCTCTGTCTTGGAATTTAAATTAAGAAACTCTTCTTGAGCTCATTAAAAATAAACTATCAGAAATAACAAATAGAAAAAAATATGATGTCTTCAATAAATACTAAAGTTAACTTACAATAAAATAAAATTTATCAGAAATTAAAATTTAATAAGCGTTTATCAATAAGTTATAGTTTTTATGATGAGAGCAAGAATTTAAATAAATAAAAAAAGGAGAAAGAAAAAAATTTTCAGTTATATATTTAATTGAAAAAAATTCTAAACACAGATTTAAAAAAAAAAATTTAAAAAATACAAATAATTCTACAAATAAATACAAAATATTTTTTTTTTTCATATTCAAAAAATGATAATTATTTTATTTAAATAAAAGTATAAATAGTTTGATAGTATACTATTATCATTTGATAAATTCCACGAAAAGCAGCAATGATTTTAAACCACAAACTGATTCCTCTGTTAAACAATATTTTAAACAGCATATAAAATAAAAACTGTACAAAGATAAAAATAATTGTAACATAATGCTTTCTTCTTCAAATATGAAAATTAATTTTATGGATATTAGTAATATATTCAACAATCAAGTTGCATTAATGTATGAATATCTCATATATTAAAACAACTTACGCTACAAAGGAATTGATGAAATTAATATATCTTGTCAAGCTCATTGCCTAATTAAACTAATTCTTAGAAAGGCATAAACACCATGCATGCGGAAAAACAGTACAGCAGTAAGTACTCCTTCTGTCAAGCCAAGAATTCTGTAAAGTCTTTTATATAGTATATACATGCTACTTTCAGTGCATGTGTGATCTTGTTGAAATCTGTATTTCAAAATTTTGATTAAGGCAAAAGGTGCCAGAATTATTGAATTATAAAATTTTTTATTGATTGATAAAAAAAATTGATCTTGAAAAATTAAGAATACAATAATGCACTAGATACTCATCGAAAATAAATTTTTAAAAATATAATTTATGAAAATTACACAAATGATGCAAATGTGCTAAAGTCATAAGACGGACATTCTTTTCATTACAAAACATTAAAGATAAGAAGAAAATAAAGAATAAAACTACACAATTTATTACTTAAAATGAAATCTAAAATTTAGTTCCTTTGATATCTTCCTTACAAACCAGATAAAGCATTATTGAAATATTTGATTACAAACATTTTTATTTTAGTCAACAAAAACATGCAAATTAATCTATAAAGCTCACATTCACATAAACACAATTTAGATAGATTTTTAAACAAATATTAAAATACTTGAATCGAGGAATTATTTGTCAGATATTTAAAAAAATAATAATAAACATCCAAGACAGATATTTCCTATAATGCCAACTTTGAAGGAAAATATGAACTAAAACTCATTTATGGTAAAAATTGCATTCATATATTTTTTAAATGCTATTTTATTACAAAAAATTTTACGATAATTAAACAAAATGTAAGATAAATTGAAAAAGGATGGAGGACAACGAATAAACAACTAAGAAACAACTAAGGGTGGAGGACAACTAAGAAAAGAATATGCCACTGGTTCAAAAAACTTCTGACTGAGATGTATACCAATGAATTCACTCTTAAATTTCAACTGAGCTAATTTTGACTTTATCATATAATGGTGCATGAATGCAGTGTGGTATATAGTAACAAAAGCTATTATAACCTGAATGCCTAAGGGCACTTTTCATATAATAAATATTTTGTCCAAATAAATCAATCTGGTCTAGAAAATAGAAAACTGCTCACAAATGAAAAATCCCATTAATATACAGTAGGGGTAAAAATCATTGGATGTACAATATTTCACACTGTAATCTTAGAATTCACAACATTTAAAAAAAAAAATATTTAAAGCATTTCTGTTCAGAGTAATTCAGTACAAATCAAATGATAATATAAGAATAAATAAGTTTATGAAACACAATTATGTGATTAAAGCTCAGGATTATTTTCTTAATCACACTGTGCAATGGATCAATTAGCATCATGTCAATTTAGAATATAGGATGTTTCATCGGTTGATGTTATTATTTGATCAGAGTCAAAATGAACCAAATCCTTCCTCATGTCCTGTTATTTAGTCTGAAAATGAAACATTTTCCCAGCAAAAGAAAAAAATGCTAGAGATAATGAATTCTGAATAACAAATATAGCTTACAAAATGTAGAAAATAAACATTTCAACCCTTTTTTTAGATAACTATGTTCCAACAAAATTAAACCTAAGTGGTAATTATCTTTCCTCTTACAATCACTGCCATAACAAAGATAATTTACAAAATAGAGTTCTAATGTTGCTTTTAACTCGTACTTTTTAATATATTTGCCAACAATTTGGTATGCTTACAATACATTACCATTTCAAAAGAGAAATACTCTTTTTAAACTGAAATATTAATCAAAAGTTAAGGATAAAAACAAAAGATATTTGATAATAGCAATATTTAAAAAAATTGAAAACTGAATGATGCAATCATATGCTGTTATTTATTGAACAATAATGAATTTAAAAATGAATAGGACTCAATATACAATAAACATAAAATGAACAAACAAAGAAAAATCAATTTCATTGTGAAAAAACACATTAGAGAATAATGATAAAATTCAAAATGCCTTATATTGATACTTTTTTCAACATGGGAATTATTTTAAATGTTATTCATTTCAAGTAAAATATTTGTACCAGTATCACTAATAAATGTTGGAATAAAGATTAGAAATACATTTATTTAAGAAAAATCAACTATCAAAGTTTCAAATTTAAATTAAAAGGTTTTTCTCAGATAAAAAAAAAAAAACTGATGTAGCTGTGCAAATCTTGGCATAGAGAGAGTAATTTAAGCCTGGGCATAATATGATTTTTTCTACTTTTTTGTAAACATTGGTTTATTAAATGTGGCATAACATAGACTTAAATTGTCATGAAATATAGCTACTAATGTTTTTTCATGATGCCTTTTTAAGATTGGTTACTGGAGAATCATTAATACCTTTCTTCTCTCTCCCACTATTAGCATGATTTAAATATAAATACTTTCATTGCTTACTTATTTGCATTATGAAACACTAATCAATGACAAAATAATATTTATTATTTTCATCTTAATATTTAGAATTGATATTGTATTATCTTTTAAATTCATGAGATTTATTTATTTTATAAAATGTAAAGTTTATTAATATTCTAATAATTTTAACTTTCTCTCTCTCTCTCTTGCTGTACTAAATATCAATTTTAAATTACCAAGACCGATATATAACAAACTAAAAGAATAAATAAAATGTCTTTAATAAATAGTAAGGTTTACTTGCTGTAGAATGAAATTTAAAGGAACAAAACAAACTTTTGAAAGGAATTAAACAAAAAAAATTTACAATATCATCTACATAAAGTGTAGTAATGATACAATCAGAAAATTGAAGCACTTATTTATGTTTGCATAAAGTGCTTAAACAACAAAAATTATAAATTTATTCCCAGTATCATTTATAAAAATGGCAAAGGATTTAAAATAAGACTTAATTTTATCTAAATTGAAACCAGGAATATATCAATTTAATAATTTACTATGCAATTCTTTGAACCAGAAGACAATTCTAAAATTTTCAATCTATAATATAATTATTTTGTTACTTTTTCATTTTGATTCAGAAAATAAAAAGCTTTAAAAATTATTTGAGGTATTCAAAATCAAAAGTTTTGAAAGAATGGCAATTCAAAAAAATTATTTTTGAAAGAACAATTCAAAATTTTATTGAATTATAATTTCAAATACTTAAACGAAAAATCTATGTCAACTTAAAATGCATCACATTAAAAATTATCAGTAACATCCAATTCTTAATAATACAGTACAGCCATCTAGTGTATAAAACAGACACTAAACTCATAAATATTAAACTTCCTGTCTTTCAACTTTTATAAAATTCTAGTTCAAGCAGGAATTAAAAGTTTATTCTCTTGTTAATTCAAATTTAATAAAAGAAACTTGATAAATAATCAATAAATGATAAAAATTTGAAATTATAAAAATGGTTTCAATTTAGGTTATGTGAACTATCTAAAATAAAAAGAAAAAAGAAAGATATCTTAAATAAATAGAAAGATAACTTGCTGCAAAATGAAATTTAAAATCAAATTTGTGTTACATACATCCAGAATTGAATTATTCTTTCTTAATGTAATTATTTACTAAACATTTATCACTAAATTTTAATTTTCTCATGAGAAAACAAGGCAATGAATAAATGAAGAAAAAAAGAAGAAAGAAAATAAATGTTTTTTTTTTTTGTGAATATAAACACTAGAATGCTCCTAAAACACAGATAAAATTATCAGTGAAAAATACAGTAAAATTCTGCAAATAAAATATAACACATTCTTTCGTATTCAAAAACAGAGAATTTATTTAAATAAAAAGATAAATAATTTGATATTACCTTATTTACAACAGCTAAATTTTACTGACAGCAGCAATAATATGAAACCACAAATTGATTCTTCTAGTAAGCATAATGTCTTCACATTGTAACAAATAATGCACATAATATTGAGATATTATATAATAAATGTGAAAGACATATAGGATAGAAATTGTAAAAAAATAATTTTAACAAAATGCTCTTTTCTATAACTGCTGTTACATTTCATGAATATTTAGAAATATATACTACAAACAACTTGTATTAGGTATGATTAACTAATTTGCATAATTTAATATTTATTTCAAGGAGAAGGGGAATTGAAAAATGGCTAGCAAATATATCACAAAAGAAAAGGGAATAGATTAAAATATCTATTTCTACTAATATAAATGGAGAATGTGTAAGTTGGCACCCTAGAGGTAGACTATTAAATTTAAAGTTACAAAATTTAGCATAAATATATTACAAAGAATAGGAATGTGCACTTGGAGCAACTGATTTTTGAAAATTTCATTACAATTTTAATTAAATAAGCACTGAAAAGTTTTTACATTCTTTCCATTATAACAATCATATTATAGAACAAAATTGGTTCTGGAGTATTTTCCACAGGTACTTATTAATTAACAACAAAGGATTGGTAATAATTTTGACATTTTTTTCATCGTTAACATCAATAATTTTGATATCTTTTAATATAAAAAGTGTAAACACATGCTTGTTTTCTTCTTATAAGTTAAAAGCAAGCTCATTTGGTTTTAGTGCTATTTTTTATCAGTTTGGGCTATTTTGCCATTAATTTATAAGTACCTTTTCACATTGGCTTTCTATCACTGTTCACTCTTCGAGATTTATTATTGCTTGAAATTATTTGTTTCATATAGCACAAAAATGCTTAGTTTATTTTGGTAATGATTAATTTTATACTTGAGATAATTATGATAAAATCTAAGTTTTGAGATTGATTTTTGCAATTATAGAGTTTTTCTCCTTTATGCATTGAACTTAACAGAAGAATTTTAGGTTTTACATTGTTTCGTACAGGTGCAACAGGTATATTTACCTTGTTTCATTGCTATTTTGATCTATAATACCAGAACCATGAACATGCTTTTAATTTTGAATAATTACTAAAAATTGTCTTTGCTGATTAGATTGTTAACTTCAAAACTTTTAAAAAAGAAATTTTAATTACCAACTTGACTAGTATTGATGTTATGAATATCAAACAATATAATTTATTTTTTATTGTCTTATATTGCCCTAATGTATGCTTATGTAAAACTTTGATAACTTGCATCATATTGAAAATGATGCAATTCACTTACTTGATCCTGGAATATCCACATTTCTGGAATGCCCTTTTTCATGACATGAAAAATTAGCATATCTCACTCAATGGATTTGGATGAGTTTTTGCATGAGTTTTCAAGTCAAATCGTGTTTCAAACTTTTTACTACATACTTTGCATTTGAAAGGATATATAACTACATGGTCAAGATAATGTTGCCAAAGAGAGTCATGTGTTGAAAGCTGCTTTTCACAAAATGAACAGTTAAAACCCCCATGTGATTTTTGTGCATGACTAGCAAAAAAATGCTTTCTTAAAGAATTTTTACTTGCATAGACTTTAGGACAAATCTTACACTCACAAGAAGGTTCTTCGTGAATAAGTTGATGCTTGATTAAATCATAATGAAACCTAAATTTGCAAAAACATGTTTCACATTTATGAGGCCGCTCCCCATTGTGTATGAGTTTATGTTCTTTCAAAGAATAATTTGAAATACAAGATTTATTGCAAACATCACAAACATATTTACTCTTTTTATTAAGAAGTTTAATTCTATTTTGTATCTTCTGATTGGTATGAAAAGGTGCTAATTCTTGTTCTTCTTTTTTAATGGTAACTTCTGGCAATGAAGATTCTTTATACATTTCTGTAGAATTGCCAGAATTAAATATAAAAGTCGCTTTAGAGTCAGAATTTGAAGCATCTAATGGTTCCTTTTTCTCGGTTGGAGAATGCCCATCAAGAATTTCTTCGGTTTTAATTGCCTTAATATTTATATCACATTCAAAATGTGCTTTGTTATGAACAGTTTTCTTGTGCCTATCAAAATCAAAATGAGATTCAAGACTTTGGGAACATTCAACACATTTATATAATTCTTCTTCACTTTGTAACTGCTCATTTTCTTTAAGAGAAACTTCAGCTTTGAACTTTTCATTACATGCAGAACAACAATAAAGAATTTGTTCAGAATTATTCACTTGCTCTAACTTGGTAGATTCATCTATATATTCTTTATGACAGGTTTTGCACTGAAAAGAATTTTGCCCTTCCTCTTTAGTTATTTGTTTTGGTCTGGAAAGTTTTATATCAGTTTGATTTTGTTCACTACCATTGTTTCCAACTGAGGAACTTTTTGTCCAGTGTGAAACAATATGCTCTTCGAAGTCTTTTTTCTCATTAAATATTTCATTGCAAATCCCACATATGTATGTAGAAGGTATGTTTTCAATATTATGATCAGTATCATTATTACCAAACATTGTCTCAAAAAATTATGTGTGAAATTATTGGATATGGTTACATTGATATTAAGAAAGAGCCAAATTTATACATAATTAAAAAGTGACAAACTTTCATTTCATCACAAGACTTTAAATTTTGGAGAAATTTAGCTGAAAATGTGATAATTTTTTTTATATAAAATCGCTATCTCAAAACATAAAACATTCGACTAGTATTTTTAAATTCACGTTTAGAAAGTTAAATAAAACATCCTTTTTTATATATGGAATTCCGAGCAATTTCATTCAAATAATAACTGCAACCAGCTAGCTCTTCTAGATTCAAAACAAATTTAGAGTCACAAAATCATGCTTCATTAAATGGTTTCGGGTGCAATACAGTCCAGAAAATCTTTTACAACATATTGAGAGACAATTTTATTTCAATAAGTTATCCCCAGATTAGTCAAAAGGTAATCCCTAGTCTGATAAATGACAGTATGCCATTTTGTTTACAAACATCGTAAGTCTAAAGCATTTTGCATTTAGATTCTGCACCTTACCACGGAGAATTCTGACATTTCGATTGGTTCAAACTTCACCAAAACTTTGCTTTGCATTTATTGGTTGCTAAAAGTTAGCTTTGTTTTATAAGTAAGTATTCCCCAAAGAAATTAAAAATAATCTAAAAAGCATGGTGGGATAGAAAATAAAGATATATGAAAATAATAAAAATGTAAATGAGCAAACGATTAAAAATCTTTAGAAGCATTTTTCGATGCAAAAAAACTCTTCAAAGCTCTTGTGAGACAGAAATTAAATATTAAATTTATACAATATATCAAAAACTAAAAAAGCGAAACAAATTGTTTTCATAAGCCGACAAAGAAATTCTTTCATTTATTATTCTTAAATTTTGCAAGATCTTTGGATTTTCAACTAAAAGAAAACCTTGCAATCAATCTTCACCAATAAAATCTAAAATTAAAAAAAAATAAAATCGATAAAGCTTTTGCGAAAACTTTTTTTTTTTTTTTGGTCTTCAGAATTATGCGAATTAATCTTTAATGCTTACATTCAATGAAACAAAATGTAGGTTGACTTTTAAAAGGTCATCTATATTTTTAAAGGCAGAAAATGTTTGTATTCTTGCAGCAAAAGATTCAAGATAGAGCTTTCTTGTAGCGCCATCTTTGAAGAAAAATATGTACTATAATGAATCAGGGGTAAAAATTAATTAATGTTACCGGCAATATATGAAACGGCGCCATTCTATTGAATACCAAGATATTTTATAAAATGCCTGACCATTTTATTACCGATTTTCCATGTTTTTGGAAAATAGGTAATACAAAGGCTATTACTTAAAAGACTCAAAAATTAAAATAAAAAAATAAAGACATCATTTAAAAAATAATTAAATAAGACTGTTTTTAAAAAAACTTATAATGAATATGTACAAATATAACTAAAGTCAAATAAAACAAAACTTACGCCTTTTTTATTAAAAAAAACTCAAATAAACTATAAACCTACTAGTGGAATTAAGAATTTTAAAAAAAAGAAGTTTTATTTCAAATTGCGCTTACTTTTATTTCTTACTAGCCATTAACGGTTTTTTGCCAGACGGTTCTCTGGGTATTATGATCGCTAAAAGTTTTAAGTAACTTTGTTTTAAACTTTAAGAAAAATGTTCCTAAATGCTTCCTATGCAAAATGTTTTTAATACTTCAAGTTTTGACGATCATTTAACTTATATTATTATAGAAGCCCGTTCAGCTCATTATGCTATAGATTTTCCTAATTTTCTATCAATCTCTCAAAAATCTGAACTTGAACTTTAAATTTGAAACTGAAGTGATTAAGCTTCAATTAATACAATACTTTTTTGCTAAAATGAAAAAAAAAAAAAAATGAGTACAGAAAAAAATTCATTTAACATCAAAATCTTATGTGTTATACAGAATATTTTTTTTTATACAATACCACAAAATATTATTCTATAAAGGTTTGTTTGATTTATCATAAAATTCAGTTTTAATTTGAAAAGGAGTTAAATAAAGAAAATAATAATATTTATTTTGTTTAAATCAATAAATGTTCCCCGGAAAAAAATTATTAATTCTAAATTTTATACAATCTTTCGATCATATAAATTATATTCAATAAAATAAAGGCATTCTCTGGGATTAACGCCGTTATTTGAGAAAATTTGGGAGAAATCACTCCAGCTGGTTACTTTCTCTTATACGAAGTATTGGAAAGGATGATTAAGAATCCTTTTCTTTTATTCAAAAAAAAAAAAAAAAATCGTAATTTTTCGACAACGTGGTGACAAAGTGGCCTCGTATTTTTTATTAATGCTCCAAACAACAGATGCGTGTGCTGAAATATTAGCTTGCTCGCTCTATTAATTTCTCTCAAGAATTATTGCGTGTAAGGTATCTCTAAAACATGCCATTTTTGTTTTTGCAGACCTGTAGAATCTTCCTTACTATTTATTATCTTGTATATGAAGTATACACAAACAGAAATTACTGTAAGCGTCAAAAATTTCGTATTCGAATACAAAAAACACATATGAGGACGATACCTGCCTGTCTTTCAATATGATAACTCAGAATCGCTTTGAGCTAGATCGATGATATTTGAGGTATGGATTTTACATCAAAATTGCAGATTTCTATAAACGTTTGAACCAAATCTGTTCAGAGGAAGTCTACTCGTCTGGCTTCCCAAATGCAGATGAATACGATAATTACAAATTATGAAGAGCTAGATAGATAAAATTTGGTACACAAATTTATCATCTATAGAGTAAATCCATATCAAATTTGTAATCAAATCACCGAGAGGGTGAACGTCTGTCAGTCTGTACTTTGTCAGCATGTAAACGCGATAACTTGAAAACACAATGATTGAAATAAATATATGAAATATAATATGTGGTTCTATGACTATAAGTAGTTTGTGTCAGATTACCTTTTTCAAATTTTTTATGAGAAACTTAAAAAACAAAAACAAAAAAAGGCGCTCATAATACACGTAATTAGTTTTCTGGTATAAGTTTATCGAGTGTGATTTGGAAATATCATCGTAATCTATTTTTATATTAAATTATGGGTTTTTTTTTAAAATTTGGATCTAGTAGGTTTGATGAGTTTAAATAGAAACATGATTTAAATGCAAATGAATAATTTTTATTCATTTATCTGAATGACATGAATATATTAATTAAATTATAATAAATGAAAAATGTAAAAAATATTGTATTTCTAAGTTTTTATTTTTTAATTCTTTGATTATCATAATTATTTGACTTGGGAAGGTTAAACAAATATCATTTAGAGAAAATTGAATTATTATCATTTGAAATGTATTTATTTATTATATTTTTAAATGTATAATAATATTCAATTTATTTGAAGTAAAACAAATAGTAATTAATATTTTTTTTTAAGCGAAAATATATTTCGACGATATTTATTAGTTGTTTTTTTTTAAGAAAAAGAAGATGAAGTTGTAAAAAATGGTCGTTCAATTAACTTCAATCAAGACTTTTAAAAACTTGTACGAAAAGAAAAAAGAAAATGAAAAAAAAAATAAATGGAAGAATAAATCGATTCTAGGAACAAATTTTTTTACATACATATTTTTACATACATTTTTTTCCATAATCTTTTTCATAAATGAAAAGAATAAATTTACATGATAAAGCTTTAGTTTAATTAAGCTAAGCCGACATATTTCAAAGATGACGCACTATATTTTCGCTCAGTTAATAGTTAAATAAATATCCATACTGGTAAAATTTAATAAATAAATATAACCAAACGATTTGCCCCCTTTACCTAAAAACATTTTTTTTTCTTTTTCTTTTTCTAGTCTGACTAAAATCGTTTTCAGTCCAATGCCAGAAGAAAAAAGGCGTGATAGAAAAAACACCTTTTTTTTTTCTTTCATTTTTTTCCCTAGTGACCGACAGTTCGGGCGTTCGTTGATTTGATGTTTAGCGGATCTAAGCAAGTCCTTAGTGTTCGTAGTATCTCAGGGCTATGTCATTACGAATGCGATGCGACGTGATAAAAGCTTCTGTCACTGAAATCCGGGTTGTAGCAACCGGTACTATTTTGAGATTCTTTTTTCGTGAGTAATTTTCAGGAGGATTTTTTTTTTTTTTTTAAATTCAATGAAGTTTTCAGTAGCACTTTTGATGTTGAAGCAAGATTGTGAAGTAATTATTTAAAGTAATTCTGCTTCACGGGGTAAGAGTAAAATTGCTTGAAAAATAATATAATTTGAAGTAAATAAAATAGGAAGTTTCTCATATTTGTACGTATAAAATAGAAGCAGAAGCTGCCTAAATGGTGATACAAGACAACTTGAAGATCGAATTTTAAAATTTTTATTTAGTATTTAAATTATTTTAGATGATTTTTTTTACATATATTTGCACGCAGTATTATTTCCAATGACACGTTAAACAATAAAAGAACAATTCTCATTCTAAGGAAAGTTGCTTTGGCCTTTTAGACGGACAAATTAATTTATTATATTTTGAGAAATTTTCTAATAATAGTCATTTTTCTCGAAAAATTAATATTCGTACTTCGACATTCTAATACAGTTATTCGGCATTCTAATACAGTTATCTGTTTGAAATTTTATGAGATATTATTCGAATGTTTCACTTTAAATTAAAAAAAAACAATTAAAATATCTTTTTTATTGTTTTTTAATTAATTGTGTTCCTAATAAGTGCAAAGAATTTCTTTGCTGATCGGTGAGGAGAAATTTTATTTCTTCTCTGATTTGGCAAGGAGCCAAATTAAGAAATCATGAGTCAAAAAAATTGTTTTTAATTTAAACTTTAATGGCATCTTTCGCAGACGAAGTTTCTTATTTCATCCTCTCTTTTTCTCTGTTTTTCAAGGTTTCATTTTTAGCTTATTGTCTGTAATTTCGCTGGGGATGTTATTGTTACGAGAAAAAATAAATATGCATTATTCTCATAACGCTTTTTACTTCATTTTCATTACTTGACTTTATATTATTGTGTTTTGATTTTGCTGACAACTTCATGATTGATTTGCTAATATTTCCATATAAGGGTGTCACTTATGTCACTTATACCGTATGTCTATGTATTAATCAAGGAAATGTTCCCGAATTGCATCTGTTAACTTCTAAAATTAAACGAAATTACTTTTTTCACTGACAGTTGTTGACAATACAATAGTTGACAGTTAACAATATTGTTAATTATAAATTTATAATTCACTGACTATTCACTTCAATCGCTAAATTTTTTTTTCTGGTGATAGCTTTAGAGAACTATATTTAAAAAAAAAAATGCGAAGGATAGTTGAAATTCTGAAGCGAAGCATCACAGCATGCTCATGCTTTAAATTTGATTCATTTTTCTTTATTTTAGTTTTACAGTTTGCTCTGAATTATAAAGCAGTTATAGCGTATACACCAAAAAATGTATTCAGCATTATGGCAACGCATGTAAGTATAATCCCAGCAGCTGAAACAACTTATATACAGCATAGAGAAGACAATTATCTTCAGCCGAGACGTGCACACAACAAAACTCTACTGCAGACAGTAGCGCACAGCTTAGTTCAGCATTAGCTTGACTCCATCGCTGCTCTGCTAATCTCTGGAAGACTCGTTCTTCACCATCGATTTGGACTACCCACCGGCAGCTGCAGACTGCCTCCTTTTATAGGTCTCAAGAGGCGGTGCTAGAAGCCTCTCAACCAATCAGGAACTTTCGAGGCGTATCTCGGTTCCCAATGGACGGATCGGGAAAATTCTCGATGTTTCGGGTATAATCTATTTTGTCGCTAAATTCGTAGCCAAGTCGCCAAGTTTGTCGCCAAGCTCTGGGACCTACCACGAAACACCCGGACTCCGTCCAGTACCGAAGACTGTAAAACAGTCTTTCTGATGATGGAACCAACTATGCTGGGAAGCAGCATCACAGATTCGTAACAATATTTTTAAAAATTTATAAAAATTAAAGAAAATTGCCCTGCAATAAAACAAGTATCACGGAAGAATTCAAGTTCTTGTTTTGTTTTAATTTTAAAAAATTATTTTTGTTGATTTTTTTCTACCTTACAAGAAAATAATGCCAAATTTAGCAGCTTTTCATCCAGTGGCCTACTCTATAAAGCGTTTTGATCTATATTTTTATAATGCGTGGTGCAAATTACAAACAATATACCAGCTTATAAAAATTATCATACTAAACCAGCAGTAATGGTTTCCTCGAAGATGACTCGTTCACTCTCTAATAAAAGTTTAGCCTTCTCTCTCCGTCTAAAACTGTGAATTTTGGGTAAGACTGTGGATGCCTTGCATGGCACTGGCAGACAATAATTACAATATATAGGTCTTTCGTGTGAATCTAGCATTTTTATTGAATCTATAGCGCGATCTCAGGCAATTTTTCTTGACGATCGATCCCTACAACGCGGTTCATACGCAAGTATCCGAAAATTGAATTAACATTTTGGACGCTTTTTTTCCGATTGTTGAAACCAAAATTTAACTTAGTGTCACAATTGTAATCACAAGATTGCATCCAAAATTTAGTTTATTTAAATCACTGGATTCAAGTTTTTGAGTTATTGTTTTTGTATTTACACGAAATCACATATAAACAGGCGGTCAATCCTTTTACAGATTTGGTTCAAAATGCGGTAAAAATCTATATTTAGAATGCTAAACCTATAGGAAATTTTATTTATCTATTTCCTTACATTTTGGAGTTATCGCTTGTACTCGGACAGACAGACTTCTAAATGAACCAACATGGATATAAACCTACAAATTTCATAGATAGAACGCATACCAAATTTCATCCGTTTAGATCATAACGTTTATGAGTGATTCTGTTCGCAGACATATAGATATAATCTCAAAAATGAGTTTTTTGAACTTAGGGAGATCAAAAAGGTGGAGATTCGTCTGAATTTTGAGTTCGTAATTTTTTTATATTGCAATATACTTTCTCTTTGCATACCGGAAATAAAAAGCACACTGAAACAAGATTTAGATAATTGAAGAATTAATCTTTAAAGTATTAGTTATTACAAGCATGTTTAACGATTTGTTCAATGAATACTTATAGAGTCACTGGATTTTAGATTTAAACCCCATTCACGAAAAATAATGACCTGTCAATTACGCATTAAATTTTGAAACATTTTATTGGATGATTATACGAAAATCATAGTATTATTTTCACTCTCTGATCTAAGGTCTTAGGTTAACGACACCCAAGTTACTTTCTAACTGACCAATGCTACTGACATAATCAGGAAAAAGATACTACGTCTAGGTTAACCTATCTTTTCTCTAATTTTTAATTAAAACTCCTTTTTTATCTTTTTCATAAATCCATTCTACTTCCTGCATGCGCCAAACCAACAAAATTTGAGGACATTTCCTCAGTTAATCGGGTAAACATCAAAGAAGATTTATGCTGCAAATTTGGAACATAACCTAAGGCACCCGGTGCTGTAGTTAATGTTCTAAACGGTGAAGAGGTCAATATAAGTCCTAAATGGAACAGTAGTCTGTAGAAAATGTAAATTCACGATAGCTATTCTGTAACGAACTATCGCCATTTCTTTCTTAACCGGTCTTATCAGCTTCCTTGATTGATTGATTTTCAATGCAAATTTAAAGTGGCAAACGATTAATACTCAACTCGGCAGTTCCCGTTTTGACACTTCTAAATTTAACAGTTCTTGTTAAAGACAGATAAAATAATAGCCCTTATCATTAAACGCAGACGATTTTATTTATAGTTATGAAAGAAGAGGTTATTGTACGACATCGATTTTTAATATACTTTCCCTGTAATTATATAACTATTTTACATAAAATGGATAACATAAACAATACCTGTCGTGAAAGTGGTTGATTCTGATTTGCATTCTTTTGTGTTTAGAATTTTCAGTTCGTGAGTTCTTTTGATATATTTGAAAGTTATAGCAGAGTTTGAAAAGGTCAATGAAGTTTACAGAATAATAAATCAACTGTCGATAGCATGCTGATTTTTCTTACGTTGTGTCGAATCAAGTAACAATTTTATAAATTTGAAATGAAATATAGTTTTATTAAATAATAATATATATATATATATATATATATATATATATATATATATATATATATATATATATATATATATATATATATATATATAAGTAACCAATCTAAAATAAGAAAAAGTTTGAAAACGAAACTAAAATGAAAACGAAAACAAAACAGTTTCGAAATCGCAACAAAAATTTATTACCTATTTAAACTAAAACCAAAAAGGAACTTCATAGTATTTAGAGAGCGCAATTGCAGCTACTTCTAAAACACAGATGAATTGATACAAAAGTATTAGAATCAAGTTAATAGGAAAAACAAAAATCAAATAAAAATTAAACCAAAAAAATTATTAAAAAAATATTAAAAAAGAATCCGGCCTGAAGACTTTTTCAAGGGTCACCCTCAGGCAGGGATTCAAATAAAGGGATTTTTTCTGTGAGGACATACAGACATAAGCCTAATAATGATTCCTCGTGACCCGAAAATCCCCTGAAATTATGCTCAAGAGATATACCATTTTAACAGAAAGAAAATACAAAATAACAAATTAGAAAAAAACCACAAAGTAAAAATACAATAAAAACAATAACAATAAAAACAAAAACAGCATTAAAATTAAAATTAAAAACGAAAAGGCCAGAACATACCAACAGTGAAGGAAACTTTAAACAATCGATTGTGATTTCCTGTTTTTAAAAGTTAACGGTAAATAATGTAAACAGAGGTAGGCACCCAGCGCCATCTATTGAGTGATCCAATATGCAAGTAAAGTTCTATTTTTATTTAAGCCAAAAGATTAATCCCAAACCATACCTTGTTTAATTAAAAAATTGACATTACAGTAATTTCTAGGAAAATCATTTTTAATTAAATTTTTAAGGAGGATATTTGATGCTTCAATATAAGAATTTTTATTATTGCAAACCCTTTTGATCCTGTTAACTTGTGAGAAAATTAGATTTTTGAAAATTTTAGAGTTTAGATTGGAATGGTAGTTACATAGTTTTGTTATTTTAAAGTTGAAATCATCCCTTTTATCGTATATACCAACTATTGTTTTATCATTAGCAATTTCGATTTTTAAATCCAGAAAGGTAGCCTCAAGTTGATTTATATTTGTATCTTTTAGAATTAAATCTTTTGGATAGCAATTAGTAATAATATTAGTATTGTCGAAGTTAATCAAAATTAAGTCATCAATATATCTCCACCCGTTTATTAAATTATATTTAATTATTTTTTTCTCATAGTAATGCAGGAAAATATTAGCTAAAGCACTTGAGAAAGCTGTCCCCATTGGAATGCCCTTGACTTGTTTATAAAAATTAATACCATTAAACACGTAATTTTCAGTAATATTAAAATTACATAACTCAAGCCAGTTATTTTTAGGAATGATATTTTCATTTAAATATTCGTCATATATAAAAGTGCAGACTTTTATTAATTTTTCATGAGGTAGATTAGTGTATAAATTTTCGAAATCAAAAGTATTAAGTTTATTAATGTTGTTATCTTTAAGAAAATCCAATACTTCTTTGTTACTAGAAATAATAAAGTTGTCTTCATTTTTTATTTTGTCCAGGATAATTTTTAAGTATTTAAAGAAATGTTTACCCGTATAGTAATTATAACTACCAGTGCTACAGGTTACGAATCTGAATTTTAATGGATTTTTATGAAATTTAACTGTTGGGAATAAATAAGGATAGTTAAGAGAGCAAGTCTTAGTTTTGGTTTTTTTTGCGAAAGCTAGCATTCTTTTATCTAATTCCTTTTTCCCGGTGTTCTTTAACATATAAGTTGCATTAGAGTTATATTCATTAATTAAAAGTTCTTTATAATAATATTTACAAATTAAACAGAAATTATTTGCTGATTTATCTATTACTGTAATAACAAATTTTTCTTTTAAATTTTTTATTTCATTTTTTAATGTTTTACTAAAATAAATCCCACGTTCTTTAGATCTGTCAAAATCAGTATTCAATTTTATTTTAATTTCCTTTAAAATTCTCACTTTCCATTCCCCGAAACCTTCCGCAGGCCAGTGGTATTTTCTAGATAATTTGGCAATAAAAACATCCAAATCATTACCAATAGAAATCAAAATTTTGTTATGGTTTATTTTTTCTCTTAATCTAAATTTTGTTCCTCTTCCCATCAAATCTCTTAAAGAGTTGGATTCAATAATTTTTAAATTACCTGTAATAATATGACCTTTATCAATATCTATAAAATCTTTATATTTTTCCTTGTTACAGTAACAATCTGTTTTATTTATTTTATCTAAATTTTTGCTATAGTAATTATAATTACAAATTTTTTTCTTTAAAGTTGAAGTGTAACTAAACGCTATTGATACAGTAGTTTTATCTGCAAGAGGAAAAAATATATTATTATTATGTATAATTTTGGGTAATTTTAGATATTCGAAGTAAATATCCAAGAATTTAATCACACAGTATTCTTTGTAAACATTATTTTTATTATTAAAAAGTAAATCATTTTTTCCAATGTTAAGTTTACATTTAATAAGATCTAGAATAATACATTTAGTGTACGAATTTTTAAACTCTAATTCCCCGAATTTATTATTTAAAAACCATTTCATTTTATTATTTCTAAGACCAAAAATGTATTTCCTAATTCTGTGAATGTTTTCACTATTGTGTTCCAGATTACAGTAATTTTGAAATTCCTCAAATATAATTTGAAAATTGCCTCCTTTCCCTTTACCTCTTTTAAATCTTTTAGAAAAGTTATCTTTATTTAGAAAATTTTTAAAAATGTTAAATTTGTTATAAATGCAATTATTGTTTAAATCTGCATAACCTTCCCCATTTAATTTACTATTGAGACCATAAGGAAATAAAGTTTTCAGGTTGCAAATATAAATGTTTTCCAGATCTAATCTTTTGTTTAATTCGTTAATATTGTCTTCTAGAATGTAGATATTAATATTGTTAAAGTTATGGTTTTGAAAATGCTCCAGTTCGAAGTCAGTGGTCCTATTTTTTATGAAGTTTTTTATATCGGATCTGTGATTGTTAATTCTTAAATTAAGCTCGGTGCTAGTTTGGCCAATATATTTTAAATTACATTCTGAACAATTAAGGAGATAAATCAAATTTTTGTTTTTACAGAATGTTTGTAATTTTGAGTTTTCATTTTTGATCTGTTCCTTATCTGCCAAAGGACATGTCCTACACTTTCCGTTTCCACAAACTTTATATTTTTTTTGTATTTTTAAGATTTTTTAAACAAAACAATTGTGTCAGTAATTTTTTCTCCGTGAATGCTCCTGACACAAAGCTATCCACAGTGCCCCTTGGTAGAGCGCGCGACGGGCCATGCGCTATGATAAATTCGTTATTTATCATAGTAATCTGCTTATTTTTTTTCTTCTTTTTATTTACGAAATATTTTTAGAAATATTTCCTAAAATATTCATATATTCATGGATGTATTCAGATGTTTCAGATTTTCCTAAATATAAAACACCATTTTTTAGAATTCTATTTATTTGTTCCTGAGTATATAAACATGATTGAAATTTGATGTACTTACAAAATACAACAATTTTAGATCTGCTTCATTTTTTAAAAAAAATCAAAGTCATCAATGGAAAGAGGCATTTTTCCATTCTAAATTTCAAGCTAAATTTTCATGGAAAATATCTTCTATTCATGCTAAATTTTCTCTTTTTAACCGTGAACTTCTCTACTTACGTTTTTACTGATTTATGCTACATGGAAATTCAGACTTAGTAAGTGATCCTGTGATTAACTATGAAGCCAAATATAACATTCACCATATTTACGGTTTTACTTTTAAAACGCGGGTTACCATCACCTGCAGGGAAAGTATTAAAACAACTTTTATTTATTTTATTTATCCGACAGCTGGCTTTTCTCCTTTTTATAAAATTTTTCTTATTTTGCTTATTTACACACGTTAGCTTTTTCGTTTGCTGAAAATAGTAAATATATCGTTTGCTGAAAATAGTAAATATATCGTTTGCGCTTTTGTTATCAACTAGTAATCATAAAAGATTTTTTTCTAATTAAGTGTAAATCCTGTTGGGAAAAAACACAGTTTCACAATCAGATTAGAAATCATCATAATGCGACCAATGAATATACATTTTTTAAAATACAAATTAACATGTAAAAAAAATTAAAAAGATATATTTTAATAGTTTCAGAAACTTTTTTGAGAAAACAACAAAATTTAAAAAAATAATAATCAATCAATAAAAAACAAACACCATACTGGAAGCTTCTTATCCAGCTCCCTGGTGGGAATTTGTTGTAGCTTATTAAAGTTTATTGACAAGACTAAATTAATGCTATTAATATGGTGAGCGAGCAGCTCCTGGCCAAAGAAGGCTAGTCAAATAAAATAAAAATTGCTAAAAGAAATAGTTAAAGTGATTCAACTAAATTCTAACAACTACTTTTTAGAATAACAATCACTATTTCAGAGAATCCGGAATAAGAATACATTATGTAAAACAAAATCCAGCTCATTGAATGCGGATTAACTTCATGCAGATTTAATGTATGAATTGAATATGCAAAAGTTCTTGGGAAATTGTGTTTTTCTGGTCACATGGCAGTTCAATAAACTCATCTGCATTAAGAAAAAAATGAGAGAAAATAATTTCGGAAAATAACTTAGGAAATACAACAACAGAAAATAATAATAGCAACAAAAAAGAACATAGAAAGTTAGATGATTTGCTGCGCTTCACTGGAGTTTTTATTTCAAACAATTTTCGCTTGAAAAACTTCGATTCAAAACATTTTATAACATCAATTGAAATTAATTAAATGATTCTAGCTAAAAAGGATCATTAGAAAAATTTAGCAGTAAAATAAAAATTTAAGGAAACAGAAAATTGCATTATTAGCTGCGCTTCAGTGGATAAAACATTTCACATAATTATCGTTTATAAAAACATTGTCTTACAACATTAAATCCATTGCAGTTTAATCTTATTTATTCCTTTTTTAATGAATCATTTACACTATTTAACGTGATTAAAGAGTAGAAAGTGTTAAGTTAATTATATGCTTTAACTGTCGAAGCTTAATTGTTAATTTTTCGAACATCTCTATTGCAGTTTATCTGTCGATAATAAGAGGAGCGTTTCATTGTTCTTTATGATATAAAAATCATGGTATCTGACATAAACTGCTGTTTTATAGCTATCGACGCTTTTTGAAATAAATTCGAAAATAAATGATTGATTACTTTAATGCAATGTGTCTTAATTACTTTAATGCAATGTGTCTGAAAGATCTTACTCTGCATCGTTTAGTTTAGTTGCATTAAAATTTGAGATAATAATGAGCAATTTGATTGCACTTTAACAAGAAGAGCTTATTTAATGGATCATTCTTTATAATTTTTTCAAAATTACTTTTTCGTTACTAACAATCAAGCAGATATCGTACAATGGCTATATTAATTAAGTGATTAATATCTAAATAACTATTACATTCAATATGATCAATTCAACCTGACGATGCTTATCAACTGCGCTAAGCTAGTTATACTCTGAAAGCCGCTGTCATTCTTGAAGAGATAAAAGGATGCGCACAATATATCACAAAGCAACTTGCGGTTAAAAGATAGATGATAAGCATGACTATATACTTGGCGATTTTGACAATACTGATTGAACTGATACTGTACAAAGTCTATAATTAATAATTGAAATCATTTGTTTGAAATGATTTATAATAATTAAAAAAATTTGCAACTATTTTGGACGTAATAATATTTATATTACAACATACTATCTTTAAATTATGTCATGTGTGATCGTCGCGCATGATTAAAAATTGTGTAGTCATATCACTGACTCTCCGAACCACCCGAAGGCACACGGATAAAGAAAACTGAATGACTGGAACGCCGCGAAAGCAACGCTGGTGGGAACTGTGGTTGAGTCCTAAGGGCCATCACCGGTCACAATATAACCCTTCCCGAAGGAAATACGTCCCGTCATCGATGGGAGGAATACCCTACCTTTTTGTGTACCCTCCAGGGTTGCGAGATTCAACCACCATGCCGGAAGCACCTCACCCTCTTTTCGAGGTGTCCCCCCCGGGGTCATTAAAAATTGTGTAAAAAGCTCTATAAGGTAGATTCTTTAATCTAAAGTCAGCATATTTGCCAAACAATTATTTTTTTGTTAGTATTAGAGACACTATATTCAAATTATTTATTATATTATTAATTAAAAGATAATCAAAATTTAATGTTTTTCCTTAATAACTTGAGAGTATATTATTGTAAAGAAACTGTTTTTGCACCAATTTAAATTTTTAAAAAATAATCATTCTTTTGTTATGTCAATTTAATTTCCGCTCAATTTTTTTTCTCCAATTTGAACAAATTTCTGAAAATATTGCTAAGTACAATTTATAATAATACTTCTGATAGTTTTCTTTTTGTATTTATAGGCACGCATTGCGACGATATTCAATACATTTTCACTATGAATGTTACTGTTTTTAGAATTAAGAGTAAACTGTTCAAATTATACCAGCGAGTCTCCCCGAAACTTTCCCGCATATTCTTCAACAAAAGTGATGCACTATAGAATGACTTGCATGGCAAAGGTGTGCCATAGTTAGGAAATATTACTCTTTGGCATTTTTACTGCATCTATTGTGTGATTCTAGGCGCATTTCTTAACGATTAATTCTTGGCATAAAGTTTAAAATATCTGAAAATCGAATCTGTGTTTTAGACACGTTTTTCTCAACTGATTGAAATAAAAATTTGACATAAAACTGCACTTGTAGTCACAAAATTCCATAACAAATTTGATATATTTAAGCCACTGCGTTTTTGAATTGTCGCTTTTACATATTTCTGAAATTATAGATCGACAGTCAATCCGTTTTTGAATTTTGACCCAAATTTGATAGATGTTAAATCAATGTACTAAATTCTATCTATGCAACTCTCTTTCTTTTGTAGTTATCGTGTAAACTTATATTTGGACAACCAGACAGACAGACATCCTCAGAACGAATTTTTCTGAAAATTTGATAGAAATCTACCAAATTTTATCTGAAGACAGTGTATCACATTTCATCCATCTAGCTGAAAGAGTTTTTGAGTTATCTTTGCCTCAGAAAGACAGACGAACATTTTTCAAAAATGTGTTTTTCGAACTCAGGGTGGTCTAAAAGGTGGACATTCGTCAATATCTCGAGTTCGAATTTTTTGACGATTACGAAACTTTATGTTTACTTCGCATACGAGAAAAAAATAATAGTCGAATTAATCCTAAAATGTTATCATGTTGTCATGTTTTGGATTAGAAATTAGAATTTGCATCATTATTTTATGAATTATATTGACAGTTTTACATTGATTGTGCAAAAAAAATCTATCTGATTAACAATTCTATTTGAAAGTTCTGGTTATTCAATAACCGAAACAAAACTGAATGATAGAATATCTGGATTTCCGTTTCCAAAATATATGAAAAGTCTGAGCCTATTGTTTCATTTCAAAAAGAAAAGAAAAGAAAAGAAATTATTCTCGCTCGATTTGATCACATTCAGTTGGAAATCTCATGAAAGCAACTTTAATTCATATTCATACAAAATAAAGAGACGAAACATCAAAAAGGTGGGAAAAGCAGGCAACAAAATGCAAACCAAAGAGAATTCGCATTCGCTCTTTGTCTAACGGAATATCGTTAAACTTTGCAGACGATCTGGTTAATTATCGTCTGCGAGAATTCTGAGCTTGGTATTCACAACAAAGTTCAAGTTCGCCATGATAACGCAGGTGCAAATGTTGTGAAAGTTAAACAACCGTTGTATGAAAGAATACCGATTGTATGAGGTCAGTAAATATAATCCCGCAATCAACGCATCGATGCATTGTTTTCGCCGATCATTTCGGGCGTGAAAAGGTTTTTATTGGCAACAGGCAGATTACATCTCAACGTGACTTAAATGAAAACGACTTTCTTTTAGGAATTCTTAGACAACTAAACGCCTCAGCCATTGACTCAGCTCATTAATCATTATTCTTAGGAACTTCGGTTATATTTATAATGCATTGAGGAAGTGGAATTTTGCTAATAGTTCGACCTGTCCAGATTTGTCATCAAATTCTATCGAAAAAATAATTACGTGGGCTGCATGCTGATGATGGTATCATGCAATTTAGCATTGGCAAATCGTTATAGATTCGATTGGAAATGTTTGAAAAATAAGGACAATGAACTTAAAGTAATGAATCAGTATCTTATGAAAGGTATAAAGAATAAGATATGCATACCATGGACATAGTATGAGATTATTTAAAAGCAGCCTCAAAAGTTTTTGCATACTCTCTAATAAATTTGTCACGCCAGAGAAAACCTTACATGGCACTGACGTACAATAATTACGAAATATTAATGTTGGCGTGAATTTGGCATTTCTATTGAATCTATCCTGTGATACTTGGCGTGTTATTTGGCGGTTAATCTCTGGAGTTCGTTAATAGTATCCGAGGAACAAGTTTGTGTTTTAGACACAATTTTGGTCAATCGATTGAAACAAAAATTTGACACAAAATGGCACTTGTAGTAACAAATTCTCACACAAGATTTGATATACTTAAGTCATTGCGTTCTCGAATTATTGCGTTTACATGTCTCTAAAAGAACAAACCGACAGACAGTCAACCCATAGTTGGTTTTGGCTCAAAATGTGACGTGCGCCTACAATATAGATGTTAAATATGTGTATCGAATCTTATCTATCTGGTTCTCTTCATTTTGTTGTTATCGTGTAAACTTATATCCGAACAGCAGGACAGACGGACTTCTTTTGAATAGATTTTACTCAAAAGTGAATCTGTAAATTTTGTATAAATATCATATATACCAAATTTCGACTTTCCAACTCAAATCGTTTTTGAGTTACCTTTTGTCACAAATTCCCGGCTGCTCGAAGTCCGACAGACGGACGGACATTTCCCAAGAATAAGTTTTTGAGCTCAGGGTGGTCTAAAATGTAAAGATTTGTCAAAAACGCGAGTTCGAATTTTTTGGCCGTTACTATATTCTAACTATATTACTATATTATTAAATCCGTTCGCCAAAGTGGAATTATTTTCAGGCGAATTCTAGCCAAATGAAGTCCCATCAGTTTCTTATTGCAACAGCAACCCTGAAAGCTGTGTTTTACAATTTCTTGTAGCTATTCAAGATATTGGAGTTTTGATACTTGTGTAAGTTGGCATGATTTTGTTGGATCCGGACATTAATTTTAAGTCTTTCCGAAATCTGTTTACTCATCCGTTCATGATAGCTGAAAGATGCATAACAATAGATAGTTCAAAGATGCCATGAGGTAGATAGTTAACATTTGATGTACAGTTTTATCACCAGAATTGTAGATCTATGTCAGATTTTGGAACCATTCATTTGGAAAGTTGACTGTCTATCGGTTTATATATTTGCAAGAATGTGAATGTGAACCCAAACTTAAATGGATTGGGGATGTGAGTTATCAGTAACATAATAATTAAGTTAATTTTGGGTCCAATTGATAGAATGGAAGATACTTGCAATCCATGTTCGATTTTGTACTCTTTGCTAAGGAGTACAAAAACGCCATTTTGAATTAATATCTGAGAAAGTCAAAATGAAGAGTACAAATCAATAATCATATCATATCAATAATCAGGGTACAAATGATCAATCCATTATGCCGGGTTTACACTCCAGTTATAAGACTGCAAGTAGGCAGCGCATGCGTAGAAAGGCTAAAAAAGGCTGTTCGGTCGATGGCAAGTATTTGTCCCGACGGGACAACTACAAGCAGCTATATTGTATTTTTTCTTACTGCGCATGCGTTTGTAGAATTTGGCGGGGTTTTTTGGCGTGAAAAAATGGATCGCTTATCATAGATTTATTCAGACATTTTTTTGCTCTTTGTTCTTTCTGATGCTAGGATGTTTTTTTTTTTTTTCATTTGCCTTTTTTTCCAATAGTTTCCCAAATTTAGGTATGTAGACTTTTTTTTTATCGTGTTTCTTTGTATAAATATCCACCATTTTAATACGATATGCAGTGAAAATAAAAAACAATTAGGGACGCCAACATGGCAATTTATGGCCAAGCATGGAATGCTTGAATCTATCTTATGAAGTTGTGACAAACATAAATCAGACCCTTTCTACGCATGCGCTGCCTACTTATCATCTTATAACTGGCCGAGTGTAAAGCCTTCATAAATATCAAATATATCAGTACTTGAGTACCTATTAACTCTCGCCACTAGCGATTGTTAGTTATGAAAAAGCCTATTAGCATGCAATATTTGGCGACTTTTTTTGATGATTAATTGCTGGCATTCCATTATTACACAAGTACCGAAACATATAAGAATATTCATGAGATACAATATTTTATTTCAGTTATGAATAATTTGATATAAAATAACCACCTCTAGTCCTCAATCATCGCAAGCCAATAGACAATAGTTCTGCTAGACTTAAGATTAATGGACGTTTGCAAAAGTTTAATTATTTTGAGGCGATTTCTCGCCAAATATAATCGTGATAATTTTTTTTATTATAACTCTAAAAGAAGCTACCTTTCCATTTCTGATGGCCATCGAAGATGATGGAATCTTGGCGAGTTTTCGGGTGATTGGCATGATATTGAGATATTTTGCGAAAAATCGTATATTAATAATTGTATCTTACCTAACAGTTTTGCCATAAATTAAATTTATTTTATTGGAATTACGAAATTTCTTGATATTGACACAATTTTACTCTCTACACACTGTATTAGGAGTGTTAAACCACAAACTCACTCGTATATTTCCATTTACTAGGAAATTACTTCAGTATGTGGTCAAAGAAAATCATTTTGGAGATATAAAATGAAATATTTCTAAATAACTATAAAAAAAACTGGTAAAAGTAATCCAAATCACCTTTATCACTATCGAAATGTCTATGATGTCTATTTTAACGTTTTCCATAGACTTAGGGCATTAACAAATTTAGGAATCTGTTATCCAAACGATTAAAATCGATTTCCCCATCATTTCTGAAATTATTATTCAATGAAATCAATTTAATTGCAGTATACAATTTTCTCCTGTCATCACAGTAAGTTTTGAAGTTCATTTTTCACTATAGCCACGATAACGCTTATACAAATAAGTGCAGCTAATATTTTTGCTGAACAATAAAGTTGTAAATAAATAAACTAATTAAATTTGGGTACTTTTTTTTCCTTGTCATGACTGGCAACAAAGAGAGAAATATATATTACAGCTAAATGTATTTGGTGTTTTCATTTCACATGTACGACAACGTGCATGCATTTTTATAAATATTGCAGTGTTTTGTTTACATTACTTTCTTGTAGACGAAATATAGAGAAAATATTGGAATTGTCAAAAATTTCAACTCGAGATTTTCACAAATTTCTATATTTTAGACCTCTCTGAGTTCGGAAAACACATTTTTGGAAAATATCTGCTGTTTGTGTATTTGTGACAAAGATAATGAAAAAAATATTTTCAGCTGGACATATGAAATTTGGCATAACGGTCTTTATACCGAATGTGTAGATTTTTGACAAATTTTGAGCAAAATTCGGTTCTGTCTATCCAGTATTCAAAAATAAATTAATACGAAATCTATAAAACGAAAAGAGTTTGATAGATAAAATTTGGTACATATTTTTGATTTATATAGACATTTGTAGACACTTATCAAATTTTGAGCCAGATCCAATAAGGGGCTAAAGATCTGTCTATCTGTAATTTAAGAAACATGTAAACGCAATAACTTAAATATTTTAAATTTGGTATGTTATTTTATAACCACATTTGTAGTTTTGTCTCAGATTTTTGTGTTAGTCGGTTGGGAAAAACACGTCTAGAACACAAATTCGATTTTTGGATACTTTTTAACCGCATGATAAGAATTAATCGCCAAGAAACTCGCCTAGGATCATATGATAGATTCTGTACAAAAGCTAAATTCACGCCAAAGGTTAATATTTCATAACTATTGTAGGCCAATGCCATCCAAGACGTTTTCTGGGATAACACTTTTAATAGAGAATGTGAAAGAAAATGTTGTGAAGACCATTTGGTTTTTTTTTTATATGATTGAGTGAAGAAAAAGTAATTTTTGAAATTGAAAGTGTAACTTTCATGTAAAAATATACCCAAAATTTCATAAAGATCTAGTTTTGATCTAAGGACCATATAAAAATTTACATTAAAACAAATTCTTACAAGTTTCAGTTATATTCATTCTACATAACGATTACACAGATATGATTTTTTAAAAAAAAAAATCATTTATTTGAATTCTTTCAGGCCTAGAACATGAGTATTCATTTAAATTTAGAAATCGAATGTGTTTTGTTAATTACCAAACTATCACCAAGCACTATAAGAAAGTTACAGCTCTTAACTGTCCCTTTTCCCTCAACACATATCGACAAAACTTTTCGATTTTATCTGTCAGCCGTTTCGGCAACTGTAAAAAAAACATCATCCGTCATCTACACCCCCCCCTCCCCTCCCCCCACCGCTACTATCACTTGACTGTCTCCATTATTATGAGCAACGGAGCGTCCGGTTCTAAGGTCAAAGGTTTCCGCTTCTTCAGTTAGCTTCCACTGGAAACAAGATTTTCTCGTGAGGGGGTGTTGTCGGCAGATCCGGAAAGATTTTTTATATACATATATATACTGGTAGCAGTGGCTTTATTTTATTTTATTTATTTATTTAGTATTCTTTTTTTTTTTTTTTTGTTTTGTCTTGACTCAAAAGTCACTTCGTATCTGTTGGTTGCGCGCGAGCAAGTCAGAAATCGAAAGTTGTTTTTTGTTGATAGTCATTTACCGAAATCAAGGGCAATATTTTTTGTTTTGTTCTATATTTCTTTCTTGTAGCGATTTTTGGGTTTTGTTGAGTTTTAAAGCTATTTGTTGAAGAGTTATAATAATTTGTTACTGTTTGATAATTTACTTTCAATTTCTAGATAAAAACATTATACTCTTCAATCAATATTTGGAAAATTACATATTTATTTTTAATTTTGTTTTGAAATGGAAATTATCTTGATGAATTTGCTCATTCAAAATCACCTAATAATATATTTAAGTCATTGCGACTTTACATGTTTCTAAAATTGCAGATCGACGGATGGCCAAACCGTTGCTGGATTTAGTTCAAAATTTGATAAGTGTCTAAACTATAGATGTTAATTCTCTGTATCGAATTTTAGTTATCTAAATACTCGAAATGATGTAAAGAATTTCTTTTTTTTTTTTAATATAATAAATACAGGATTGAAAAATTAACGTCTAATTCGCAAAAAAATGTTCCCCTTAATATTGTTTATCATACTTAGTAAATTATTCTCGATACTTTGGGGATATTTGAATCACCCAAACAAACAAAAAAATAATCCATAATCGGAGGGGAAAATGAGAGAAAGAATTAAATTTTCGCTATATTAAATTAATTTAGATCGGCCGACAATTTACCAATTGACACTCATGGCTTCAGCTGCCTTTGATTGGCCTAACATAATAAAGATCAAAACATCAGATTTCGATCAGTCCTGGTTATAAAAAATAGGATTTTTTTTTCTTTTTTTTCCTTTTTTCCTTTCTTTTTTTTAATGGTAATATACCAGAAATATTTTATCATAGACAAATGGACTAGGTAATTGCATAAGAATTTAGACTGCATAATTTTTTCAGCTGTAAATTTATTTGCAATTAAATATAATTCTTTTCGTAACTTAGGACTTTTTTCCAAATCGAAGTACATGGTTATCTCAAACAGTTTATAAACATGTTGCCATATCAATGTAATTATTGTTTGAAATTAAAATAGTAGAATTTTGGCATATAATGAGTTAAGATAACTATTCTCACAATCTTCATTCAAATTTAAATTTATCCATAAGTTATTGAGTCGGTATTAGAGTGAAAACGCTCTATATATTGCCAATTTTAAAATTTGAAAAACATTATACTTTTTAAACCAGTAACTTAATTATATTACAGAATGCGTTTTAGAAGGCTACCCTAGGCTAATAAGCCATTATTTACAGTTGTTCATTTTTGAAGAATATTTATTTTTACTTCTTTTCTACTTAAGCAGAGTTTTGTTTAAATTTGATTGCTTTTCATTAATATTAAACTGTCTGCAATAAAAATTTGCTAACTTTATAAAAATAGTTTTTTTTATTAAAAGTAAAATAATTAATTATAAATTATTCAGTTGTAATTAAAAATAATTGATTCTCTATAAAAATTAATCAAATATTTCTAATTATAACTATCAATTAACTCTAATCGATTATTTAATTAATTATAGTTAGAAATAACAAAATCACGTTTCCTTACATATTTCCTTCAAGTTGCCAAATTAACGTAATTATTTTTTGAAATTAAAATAATAGAGTTTTGGAGTATTATGAGTTATTAAGCAATAATTTCGCAAATCGGCATTCAAATTAAACGCAATGAAACATCGTGTTTCTTCTCACCCGAGCATCGTGACAGAAAAAAATGCACGGCCGGTCATTTCACGAACACTCCGGAAAAAATTCTTCCCAATTCTATTCTAAGAACGCGCTGCTTGAAGGGTCGGTTATGGTCAAGCACCGCTCTATTTGCGGGGGACCCCGAGCCACAGGAGAAGAATCACTCAACTGAGTGCAGGAGTCATCGAACTTCATCTCCTTTCTCTTGACCCGGCAGAAGATTCAGGTTTGGAACGCGCACCCCCGCCTCCTCATCCTCTTTGGATGAAAGCGTCGACCCCATAAGTGAAAAGTTGCCGATTTGGAATGGGAAATCTGGATGTGGTCAGTGTAGAGGCTACGTTGGTGCAGAATTTCTTCTCGGACAACGTTTTTGAAAGTTGTTTTGTAGAAATGGTACAGACCTAGTTTTGGTCAAGGTCACACGTGGTAACATACTTAGAAAAAGGTGTTTCACCAATGATTAATTGAAAGAAAAAAAAAAGTTATATTGAATTCAGTGACCTACCTTCGAATTGTTCTGTTCTATTTTCTTACCATTATAAGTTAAAATAAGGCAGTACTTATTGAGCAATATCAGAGAGTGATCAAACATGATTTTCAGGCGTTACCCGAAATAAATGAAATAAAAATTAATAATTCCACCGAATTTTTGTTGCGAGAAAGAGAGAGAGAGAGAGAGCTCTTAAATCTGCGATATCTAAATCTGGAACAATCTTCGAAGATATTGGTATGTCTGACTAGCACGTCGAAGCATAGAATTTCTGATAAATTGGCATTGGCTAATTCAAAGCTGAAGAGATCAATTGTTGATGTCGAATTGCTATGATTAATATTTCGCTTTCAAAATCAAGAGACAAATTTTAAGGACAAATGGATCATTCAGAAAGAAATCAGAGAAGAAATTTTTCTACAAAACATGGGGTTGGAAACCTAGAGGACTGGCCTTCATATGGGGACTCTTTGTTAAAGAATTATAAACTGGTTACAAACCTTTGCCATTAAATAAGATCCTCTTCATCCCTAATGGCACTTTGAACATAAAAATATGATTAAAAAATAATAATAAAATTGAAAAAATAATAAAGTGCTTTGCTTTCCAGTTGATTCTCTGTCCTCAATGGTTGTTTTCAACTTTTTCTTAGTTTCTTTCAAGTGCCACTGATCGCAAGTATTTCTCTAACATGTTTTGCGGTTTTTGATTTTGAAATTATATTGCAATATATAAAAAAAGCAAGATTAGAACATCCGGTTTTTACTTCTTAGGTTACGTTAGGTTGATGTACTATTTATTATACAATACCGGTTATTTGATTTGCAGGATTTATTAGAAACAAATGAAATGAGAATTAATAATTAAATTACAGTTTTATCGAAAATAAGTAGGGTGTTTTATTGACTACATCTAAATCTAAACTTCTTAACCTTTTTGCATCTAACGATTAATCTGATTTATCTATCGAATCAAATAATTTTCAACGTAGATATGAATATGAAAATCATCTATCGTGAAAAACATCTATATAAAGTAACAATTTCCTTATATAATTAATATAATAAGGAAAAATCAAGGAACCGATTCATCGAATTCAACCAGTGGACCGATTTCGCCAATTTTTGTCTCATAGGAAGCTTATGAGCTCTAAGTCTGTCACCAGGGATCACATACCTTCCACTACCATTAAAAGAGAAATTTAAAAAACTAATTTACTATACATCCCATGAAGAAAACTTCGATAGAATTACTAACTGCAAGCGTTGCATTGATTTTGAAAATTTGTATTTAATATGAAAGTCTATAACCCCCTTGGATACGTCATAAATGAACGATAGTCTTCCACCTCCAATTTCAAACGAAGTTTCAAAAATACTATTTTACTGGACATACTCTATGTTCCCTTCTTCAATTCTAGAGAGGTACCGTAAAATAAAATTTTGACATAAACTATGACCTTAACAACTGAACCTATTTCACCGATTCTCAGATTGACTTTGCTAACTGTTTAGAATAGTATATATTTAATGTTGAAATAATATTTCTTTTCTTGTGATAAGATGCAGTGCATCAAAGTTGATTCATAATAATGAATTAATACGGTTGACGAACCGCTGGTCACCAAGAGTGGCTAGTTAGTTTTAGGAAATAAAATCATTGGTGCACTTTTAAGTATCTCTTTAAACTCTTATATGCATTGAAATGATAAACGTCCTAAATAGATTATCACATCTGATCAGAAGGTTAAATCCATTCATGAGTCAAAAGGCTAGTACTTTTTCAATCAATTTCTACTTCAAAAAAATTCATATGATCGAAACATACAACATCAATATAAGAGAAAGTTTGTATCCTATACATTTATTTGAAAAATGAAATTTTACCGAACACATTATATTGTAAAAATGTCCACAAACTCTTGCAGACCAAGATCGTGTTTTCAATCCTTTTATCAACAAGTTGGCGACTGATTCACAGTGTGATTCATATTTATTTTCTAATTAGATGACCCCTTATCAACTGATAGTAGTATACAGATGATTGAATCTAAGAGATCTAATTAGATAAGTATGAATCACAGGCGTGAGTCATGGCAGGGATTATTTTATTACGAAGGAATTTCGAAAAAGAATTTACTGATTACTTTTCTACACCACTAAATATTATATATTCAGCTATCGATTGAAACAACACTCATGTTTAAGAAGATTTGCTTACTACACTATGTCCGGACTCTTTTTTTTTCTAGAACTAAAGAAATCCTTCTTTTCTCTTACTCTCCCCCCCCTCCCCCTTGGAATTTTTTTCAACAATGTTTACATTAAACAAGCGTAAATCCACTTCTGGTTTTGGTTTGGTTTATTTATATTAACGTCCCGTTTGAAGCAACACTAGGGCTATTTTGGGACGGACCTCGTAATTTTGAACCAATGTCAGATGACGAGGACGACACCTGAGCTGGCACCCCCCCTCTCCACACCACACCAGCGGGAGGACGTTTAATCCACTTCTGGAGCATTCAACATCAAATCCGTAGTTCGTTACATTCTGCATTAACGAGCACTAATTATAATTTTCATTAAAATATCTCGATTTTTTTTAAAGATATGATGACAATTGTACTGCAGATTTATGAAAAAAACTCGTTCTTCAGAAAATTCATTTAAAGTTTTTAAATGCTTTTAAATAATCATAACTTACATGTTGTTGTAGCTTAGCTTCTGGTTGACATAGAGACAAAATTAAGACATCACCGGAAACAGAAACGTATATATTTTTTGAAACTGCAAAAATAAATAAATAAAATAAAATAAAACTGCGAATTTTTATCCAAATTCATGTTTTTAACCTAGTCAAATAAGTTAATTTAAACTAAAATAGCAATTGTATGAATTGTAGATCCAATATAAATATGGAAGAACCACTAAGCAATCATAATAAACATAATGGCACCTGGAATCAGTTTCTAAAATAGAATTTCTCTAAACTATAAACCAATCATTTTCTTTCCTCTAAACGAATCCTTGATATTTCGCGTCTCTTTTCAAAATGATCATTTTCCGCTTGAAAATGTTTCTTTTTCCTTTCGAGCCATAGAGGAGATGACGTGGAGAAGGCCATATAAAAGAACTTATTTTCTCAGTATCCAGATCCTTTTGAAATGTAGACGACACTGGGAAAAAGAATATCGCAAGGTTAACGTATTATTTGACATTTCAAACGTATTCTTAACCGTTGTTTATATTATGCCCTGAAGCAAAACAGTAACTACCGCCTCCTTCAAGTCACTTCCTTATTTGAGGTCAGTTCTTCTGTCCATCGGTCAAAAATAATGTTGCTTTCGATAAGTATTGAAATAACGGGTGAGATTGCCAAAGACACTTTTGCATACATACTGTAAATGTGTGATTAAAACACGAAAGAACGATATATCATTTTATTTTCCCCATAGAAGTATATAAAGAGAGATTATTATGATCGCCAAGAAACTTGAACCCGAAATTTCGATGCATCCTGCAAGGTTTAAATCCCTTTGAATCCGAAGAAATTAATTTTTGAAAATATTCTTATATGTTTATGAACACACATTCAAAGCCAGAGAGTGTGGTCTTCATAAAATTTTCCCGCATACTCTCTAATAAAGGCTCTAATATCCCAAACAAGGCTTTGTATGGTATTGGCGTATAATAGTTACGAAATATTAAACTTTGGCGTGAATTTAGCATTTTTATTTAATTTATCGTGTGATCCTTGGCGAATTATTTGGCGATTAATTCCTGGCCTGCGGTTAATAGTATCCAGATATCGAATTTGTGTTTAAGTCCATTGAGACAAAAATTTGACACAAAATTACAAAACTAGTTACAAAATAATCCACCAAATTTGATATATTTGAGCTATTGCATTTTTGAGTTGTCGTGTTTACATTTTTCTGAAAGTACAGATTGACAGACACTCAATCTGCTGTTGGATTTGGTTCAAAATTTAAGTTTACAATAAAGATGTTAAATCTGTGTACCGAATTTTATCCGTCTAGCTCTCTTCGTTTTGCTGTTTTCGTGTTAGCTTATATCTGGACAGCCAGATAGACGAACTTCTTCTGATCAGATTTCGCAGAAATTTTAATAGAGATCAGAAAATTCGATATTCAGACCGTATACTAAATTTTATCCATGTACCTCAAAGTGTTTTTGAGCCATCTTTATGTTTATGAGTGTATGAAATTCGTCAACATCTCGAGTTCGAATTTTTTGACGATTACAATGTTTTCTCTATACTTCATAAACGAAAAAGTAAAAATATTGGACTATTCCTAAATGAATTATTAACATTGCCTTTTGTTACGATAATTTTATTCAAAAATTACCAAAGTCATAACACTGACTGTCCGCCCGACTGAGGGCACACAGATAAATAATACTGAATGATCGGACTGCCGCAACAGCAACACTGGCGGGAACTGTGGTTGAGTCCGAACGGCCATCACCGGCCACGGTACAACCCTTCCCTAAGGAAGTAAGTCCCGTCATCGATGGCAAGAGACAGACCCCCACCTTTTCGTGTACTCTCCAGGGAGACGAGATCCAACCACCATACCGGAAGCCAAAAATTACTGAAGAATCAATTGAGCCCGACTTAAAAATAATGTCCTTTCGCCAAAGTTACATTTTTGAGACGATTTCTCTCCAAATTTTGTAATTTTGACAATTTTTATATAACCCTAAACCGCATTTTGAAATATTTGTGACCATTCAAAATGGCGAACATTTCACTCGTTTTTGGATAGTTGGCAGAATTTTTTCATGATTTCAGTGAAACCAGAAATTATTCTTTAATCTTACTTAAATGGAATCTAAACAATTACATTTCTATTGTCTCTCATACGTAAAAACTTTGCAGTTGTCAGAAATTTAAATAAACTTTTTATTTAAGTAAACTTCTAAAAAATTCCATGAATTGAAAAAAAAAATATTCCCTTAAAACACATCATTTCTTCAGTCCCTCTTACACAACACTGAAATATATTTAGACAGATTTTTTAACATCAGCGTAACAGTTCATACTGAATGAAAATATTAGATACATTTTTGAACTTTTTATTTATTTGATTACATGTTGCCACACATATTCGACAAAAATCATTATTCATTTGAACGTTGCTATTCAAACAAAATATTATAGACTTTTTTTTTGCTGATAATTTTTATTAACTACGTTTAGTAAAAATATGGATTAATTTTATTATGTCTTGCTAACTATAGGTGAAACTAAGATGACATTTCAAAATAAATAAATAAATATAAATTTGTTTAATTAAATTAAATTAACACATACATCTATATCTATACTTATAATAAAGCTCAATGTGTGTGTGTGTGTGTGTGTGTGTGTTGGCGCTCTACAGGCCAGGTCATTTGACATACAGCTATCAAATTTGGTACATGTATACCTTAGAGGTCGGGAATGTGCACCTGGGGTCCCTTTTTTTGAAATTTTAATTAGAATTTTAATTATTAATTAAAAACTAACTTTCCCGCCAAAAAAATCTTCCATTTTCCCCACCGCCAACTTTTCCGCCAAAAAAATCTTCCATTATCCCCAGCGCCAAACGAGAAAGGCTTCAGTTATTTTTTCTCCCAACAGTAATGAGGCTAGGGTTAGTATTTTTCGGCGGATTATTTCAAACGATTCTGTTTATTTTCTCAATGTTTGATGCATTTAAAATTAAACATTGTTAATTAATCGATCCTTCAGATTCATTCTGAAGAACTTTTGAATAAAAATAAAACAGAATAAAGGAAATTAAAAATTTCTAATCCGCATACCGTTACCCCAACTGGCGTAGAAAAAAAATCACGTATTTGCGTTACGTAACTGGCGTTAAAAATTCACGCATGCGCTTTGTGTTCTGAATTCCGCATTGTGTTGACGAATTATTATCAACCGATGCGGACTGGATTTAAATTTTTTTTAGGTTCGTTGCATGTTTTTGTAATTAAAATGTATTTATGTTAGTTATATATTTTTTGTATATGCTTATAGTTTTAAGTGCATCGTTTTTTAAGTAGTTTTTAAAACCTGTTTTAAACCGTCTATTTTAAACGATTCGTTTCATTTTCTTAGTGTTTGATTCATTTAAAAGTAAACATTGTTAATGAATCGATCTGCTCATGATGAATCTAAGAAAATTTTGTTGACAAATTCTTGAGATAATACGTAAATTGAAAAGGATATTCTTTAGTGCCCATAAAGTTTAAACGCTGAGTGACTCTATTTTCATTAATCAGATTATAAAAAAATTCTTTGTTTCAGTAAAAAATATTATTATATTAATTGCAGATTAATTCTTTCCACTTAAATTTAAAACATAAATTCTACGGGTGTTAACAGAAAATTAGAGAGATACATATTACGTTATGACTGAAGGCCTTTATAATATTATGAGTGAATTATATGACTATCAAAATTTGAAGTTTTAAAAAATTTTGATGAAGAAGCTATTAAAGTAGGAATTGCATAAAATATTTAAATATAAAAATTTTAATGAGCATTAAGATTTTGCGAACCGGTTGGTCGACAAATTCTTGAGATATTACATAAATTAAGAAAGATATTTTTTAGTTCCCATAAGGTTTAAATGCTCAGTGACTCTGTTTTCGTTAATCATGTTATTAAAAAAATTAACATTTATTGACGAACACGAACACACTGATATTCACCGTTACTCTGATTAGATATTATAAAATCTGAATAGATAAACATAAACGTGTAAACAGCTGTGCGCCGGTTTCTATGGCAACACAGCTGGAAAGGGAAAAGAAGTTTCCGAAGAAAATTCACGCATGCGCATTGTTCTGATTGTTGTCATGACAACCACTTTCAACAGACGATTTAAATTATTTTTAGGTGAGTTACATGCTTTTGTAAGTAAATTGTATTTATGTTAGTTATATATTTTTTGTATGTGCTTATAGTTTTAAGTACATCGTTTTTTAAGTAGTTTTTTTTAAACCTGTTTTCAATGATTTAAATTATTTTTAGGTTAGTTGCATGCTTTTGTAATTAAATTGTATTTATGTTAGTTATATATTTTTTTGTATATGCTTATAGTTTTAAGTACATCGTTTTTTAAGTAGTTTTTTTAAACCTGTTTTAGACCGATTATTTTAAACGATTCATTTTATTTTCTTAGTGTTTGATGCATTTAAAAGTAAACATTGTTCATTAATCGATCTGTTCATGATGAATCTGCGAAAATTTTGTTGACAAATTCTTGAGATATTACATAAATTAAGAAAGATATTCTTTAGTGCCCATAAAGTTTAAACGCTCAGTGACTCTATTATCAGTAATCATATTATTAAAAAAATGCTTTGTTTCAGTAAAAAATATTATTATATTAATTGCAGATGAATCATTTAAACTTTAATTTAAAGCATAAATTCTACAGAGGGGTAACAGAAAATTAGAGAGATACATATCAAGTTATGACTGAAGGCCTTTATAATATTATGAGTGAATTATATGACTATCAAAATTTGAAGTTTTAAAATATTTTGCTGAAGAATCTATTAAAGTTGGAATTGCATAAAATATTTAATTATTAAAATTTTAACGAACATTAAGATTGGCGAACCGGCTGGTCGCCAAAGGCGGCTAGTATATAATAAAAGAACTAAGCAAGCGATATTATTTCTCAATATAAAAACATAAACTGCAGCCATAACAACTTATAAAACGATTACGCATAAGAAAACGGAAACACAAATCGAAATATTTCGATTAAAAAAATAATATTTAATAAATTTTATTAATGAATTACAATTTTAATAGAAATAATTTAATAGAAATAGACATTATTTTTGCCAACTTGTTTTCCTACATTTATTTCAATTTATTATGAAAAACAATTTATTTTCAAATTTTAATATTTATCTCATTTTATTGAAAAAATTCCTTTGCAATCTTAAAATATCTAACTTTGCTGATTTTCTCGATATTTTTTAGAAGTAACTGTAAATAAGTTGCATATTTTATTTTGTAAGAGAAAAATATTTTATCAATAATTTTTTTATTTTATAAGATGGCTACATGAGAAGGCATATATGTATATATCTGATGAAAATATCACTATTACTATTGTTTTATAATTTTTGCTAATAGGTATTTTATGGAAGGCTTTCTAAAAACGAATACAAATTTAAAAAGTATGCTTAAATTTACAAGTAATATAAATTGGAAAGAAAATAACTGCATTTTTCATTAAATAATTTTCTGATTATTCAGAATTTATTTCTGAATTTCTTTATTCTTTTGATGGAATTCTGAAATTAGTATTTTCAAACAGTCCAAGTTTTTATAAAATAAAAAATAGTATTCGATTTAACATTTTTTTTCCTCTTAAAAAAATAATCGTTCAATGAAAGTCACAAAAAGAATTACGATTACGATGTTGTTTCAGTTTATCTTATTTTTTTCACTTTCTCTATTAAATAATGGCAAGCTAACTTGGATCATATTTCACTTTCATTTCCATCAAAAGAAATAAGAAAAAGCATATGCTTGCAAAATTATCAAAGAGAATGAAAAATATATTTTTTTAATAAGAAAATTATTTTCTTCAAGGAAATATTTTGATTTATCAAAACACGTGAATGTTTAGAATAAATTCCAAGATAAAAATAAATGGTTTTATTTCAGAAGATACTTTCGGTTTTGCAAAATTGTTCTTATTAAGATAAGTGCTCACGCATGAGCCCTTTAAGGCATAGTTTATCTGATATGTTTACAATTCCAGGCAAAGCACACTATATTATATTTATCAATTTAAATTACTCTTATAACCCGTCTGACTTGAGGATGCAATTTACTCATGCACCGAAAGTATTTCTTGATAAGAATTGCACGAGCAGTTTTGAAAATGAGTTCAATTTTAAATCGTGAGATTGGATTATAATCTAGCCTTGGGAATAAAACACTCATTCCATAAGAATTAACGGCATTCGAAAGATATATTCTTTTCCTCAATAACATTGAACGCATCAAGACGCTTCTATAATGTTATCTATAAAAACATTAAAAGAAGAAATACACAAAGAATAAAAAAAAGAATCATTATTTCAATGAAAAGATATGAAATCGATAAGAATCTTCGCACACTATTAAAAACTATCGTCAACGAACACTTTTTTGGCCATCTGTATTGTTTTTTATTTTTTTATTTTTATTTACCTTCGCAGACGATTTAAACAATCAAAGATGAGTTGAGTTGAGTTGAATAGACGAGGAGAAAAGTATGAAGGTCAGCTGCAAAGCCTGTGGCTTCGTTGAGGTAATAATTAGACAAACAGAGATCGAGAACGATTTTTTGGTATTTTTTTGTATCTTTGCCGTTTCTTTACAAAGAAAAAGGGGTCAAAAATAGAATAAATAGTGTTGTGAATTAGCTTTGAAAAAGTAGAATGGGTTTAAGGGCCACTGTTTTCCGTGAGTAGCTTGTGTTTGCGTTAGCTTACTATTCTTGGTGGAAGTCGAGTTTCTTGAAGTGAAACGAATTATTCAGACACGCAATTATTTAAATTTTTAGCTCGTTGTAAAATATGAAAGAAGTGTGCTTCAAATTATTCGTTTAACATGCACATAAAAATGACTCGTTTATATTTCTTATGAAATAGGAATTAGCCTATTTTACAACAATGACATCCTAGTCCATCTGACGAAACTAAAGTTCATTTAGGAATAATATTTTTTATATTCAAATTTAAAGTCTTAAAAAAACGCTTTTTATATTTAGTAGCATTTTACTCAAAATTGTTTATTAGTTTTCTTAGTAGAGAGACTTATAAAGAACCATACACTTCTAACTAATAGTGCATATTATGTGTTGCAAGTCAATCATTCTAAATCCTACAATATACCTATTATTTAACAATTATAGTTAAATAAATTAATTTTCTCGAGAATGCGATTCAGCTATTTCTTGCACGAAAGAAATCCTACAGAAAACAACATCACAGCATAATTACTACAGTTAAAAAATTTTAAATTAATGATTAAAAAAGAAAATTTCCAGTTGATGGGACTCTTTCCATTTTCCTCATTTATATTTCGAAGAAATAATTCAAGGATATTTTTTTATCGTTACATAAATCTCCACTATGACTGCAGTGTATTTTATATAAACTAAAAATTATTAATTTAGCAAAGTTTGTACCAAGTCAAAATTATTTGCCATATAGTATAATTTATGCATGTATAAATTTTTGACAAACGATTTATTCCATGATCAAAATAATTTTTTTAATTTTTACAGTTTTTGATTGCAAGGTTGTAATATAAATAATAGTATTCAGAAATAATTTTTTCATAGAAAATACCTTTCCTAGAAAACAATGTACTGTTAGCTGTAAAAAATTACTAATTAAAAAATTTGTCCCGGATGAATGACTATACATTGTCATTGTCAATACAGTAACTTAAGAAATTGAAATCTTCTGTTCCCTGTTTTTATTTTAAAGTTTGTCAGATTACTTAAAATAATTCCAAAATTTTATTTATTTACATGTTTTGTAACTCTTACAGATCTTAAATAAATATCTTTTGCAATTCTTTCATAAATTTTTGCAGTTTATATTAATATCTACAATAGTTTGATAAATATCTTTTGTTATATTAAATTGTTTTGGTTCTTTGATAAAAAGTAATAATATTTAAAAGGAACACCATAAATTATAGGAAAAGATAAACGCAATTCTTATTACACAGAACGCTAAACGCTTCTATTTCTCAACATTCAAGAAATATTCGTTTGCATCATTTTTAATAATAGATTAATTGAATAGATTCCTGTTCGCTATTTTTATTTTAAATATTCCTTGAATAATTAAAATAAATTTATTATACAAACATTTTGTAATTCTTTTATATTTTTGATTTATATCTCGCAATTATTTAATAAATTTTTACAATTTATTTTATTTTTACGATTTATACTATTTATATTATTGATTACAGTTGTTTGATAAACATAACTAGCTTTAATACTTTGATTAAAAAATATTTAAAAGAATATCACGATTTTCTAAAAAAAGGAAAATGAAATTTCTGCTACAGAAAATGCCAAGCAACTTACAAATGACAGAATATTTCACAACATTTGAGAAATGATCGTTTGCATCATTTTTAATGCTAGATTAATGGAAGAATTGCAGTTTTCGGTTTGCTATTTTTATTTTAAATATTCTCTGAATACTTAAAATAAATTTATTCATACATTTATTTGGTAACTCTTTTAAATCTTTGATTAATATCTTTTGCAACTGTTTTATAAATTTTTATAATCTCTTTGCGAATTACGATTTATACTATAATATTATTTTTTACAATTATTTGATAAATATTACTAAATTAATGTTTTAATATTTAAAAAAATAATATTTGTAAGGAATATTATGATTTTCCAGAAAAAGGAAAATAAAATTCTTGCCACAGAGAATGCCAAACGACTTTCCAATGACAGAATATTTCGTAACATTTCGTGAAATGTTCGTATGCATTGTTTTTATGCACTTGAAGAACATCATTTGTACATAAAAGAATCGTCCTTCGAGTCTTTGTGTCATGGTCATTTTTATGAACGGAATTTTAAGCGCGGAGCTGTCATCTGAAACACTTCGCTTATTTATTTGTGTCAACCGTAGCGTGGCAAAAAGAAAATTTACATTTATTTTGAAGAGCAACCAAGGGTAATGTGATTTAATAATACAGCTGTTCTTGGAGTTTTCTTTCACACTTTTTTTCAGTTTTTATTTATTTTTTTATTTTCGGCTTGATTTTTCTTTTTTCTTTTTCAACCTTCTCTTTGATTTTTTCAAAAATACGATACCTCTTACAGTTTAAATTTTTATAATTAAAATTGGAACAATCGTCTAATTAATTAGTTTAACTAAATTATTTACTCATAATTAAGCATTATTTTCAAAGTTGTGAAAATTCGCTTACTAGCTTACATTTTCAAATCTGCCACAGTTGTAACGCGAATAACTAAAATTTTATTATTTCAACTTCAAGTTGAAAAAATAGTTTGTAAGAAAAAATAATTTATGAATCTAAAATTTATAAGAAACTTTAAAAAATAAAGCTTTATAAACTTTTAGTTTCACAATCAAAAAATTACAACCGCTTACTATAGCTGTATTTGTATATACTGATACTATATAACACTAAAAATAAGCAGTTATATACATATAAGCAGTCGTAAACTCAGTTATATATAAAAAAAATTCCCCAAAATACAGCAAATAGTCAAAATATTATTATTATATGATATTATTACTTATAAGACATTCTGAAAAATAAATTGTATGTTATGTTTTAATGTACAGAAACCATTTTGAAGCTTTAACATTATTTAAATTAATCAGTAATATTCTTATTAATAAATTTTTAAAAAGCCTATTTTGCTTAATTTTCAGTGACTGTATAATAAAGATGTGATTAAATCATGGTTAGAATTTCTAACCAATAACTCAAAATACGGGAAAAGAAATCTTAGTAATGCTTATTTTCAACTCGTTGTTTTGTATTTTCAATGTTTGGGAAAATAGTAAAAACTGACAAATTAAATGTTGGTCTGATGTTAAAATTAATTATTTTTTCAATTGTGGGAGATTCTTAACAACATTTGAATATCTAAAATAAAAAAAATGGACATTTGTAACAATATAATAAGCGTTAAAAGGAAAATTTACAAATAATATCAGCATGATTACCTATGATAATATTACTTATAATAATAAATTACCTAAGGTAATAAGGTAAAATTTACAAATATTATTAGCATAAATACCCATGATATTATTAATTATAATAATAAGGAAATAAATTTCATAAAATATTTTCAAAAACACATTCACGTTTTTTTTTTTTTTTTTTTTTTTTAGTTTTTAATTATTGTCTGATTTTAAGTCTCATGATTCATTATTAAAAATATTATTTGAATTAATTTTTCTCAAATTCACTATCGGATGTCATTTTGAATACAGAATCAAGATTTGAATTAATTAATCAATTTATTTTTAGGTTTTGGAAATATTAAATTACTGCATTGTCATTAAAATGGCAAAGTTGTTCCTAAAATTTCAGAACAGTATCACATCAGAAAATGAAGTTAAAATCGAATACAAAATTCTATCTTTATGAACACGAAATAGGCCAAGATACATAAAGGTGTCCCACAAAAAAAATATAACTTTTTGGAAATCAAAGATAATTTCCAGTAAGTTAAGAGAAATGACTAAGGTTCATTCATCTATACTTATAATAGAGCTCAATGTGTGTGTGTGTGTGTGTGTTGGCGCTCTACAGGCCAGGCCGTTTGACATACAGCTACCAAATTTGGTACATGTATACCTTGGAGGTTGGGAATGTGCACCTGGGGTTCCGTTTTTCGAATTTTTAATTAGAATTTTAATTATTAATTAAAAACTAACTTTCCCGCTAAAAAAATCTTCTATTTTCCCCACCGCCAAACGAGAAAGGCTTCAGTTTTTTTTTCTCCCAACAGTAATGAGGCTAGGGTTAAAATTTTTCGGCGGATTATTTCAATCGATTCTGTTTATTTTCTTAATGTTTGATGCATTTAAAATTAAACATTGTTAATGAATCGATCTTTCAGATTCATTCTGAAGTACTTTTGAATTAAAATAAAACAGAATAAAGGAAATTAAAAATTTCTAATCCGCATAGCGTTACCCCAACTGGCGTAGAAAAAATCACGTATTTGTGTTACGGTAACTGGGGAAGAAAATTCACGCATGCGCATTCGGTTCTGATTGTTGCCATGACAACCGTTATTAATGGATGATTTAAATTATTTTTGGGTTAGTTGCATGCTTTTGTAAGTAAATTGTATTTATGTTAGTTATATATTTTTTGTATATGCTTATAGTTTTAAGTACATCGTTTTTTAAGTAGTTTTTTTTTAAAATCTGTTTTCAACCGTTTATTTTAAACGATTCGTTTTATTTTCTTAGTGTTTGATGCATTTAAATTTAAACATTGTTAATGAATCGATCTGCTCATAATGAATCTAAGAAAATTTTGTTGACCAACTCTTGAGATATTACATAAATTAAAAAAGATATTCTTTAGTGCCCATAAAGTTTAAACGCTGAGTGACTCTATTTTCAGTAATCAGATTATAAAAAAAATGCTTTGTTTCAGTAAAAAATATTATTATATTAATTGAAGATAAATTCTTTCCACTTTAATTTAAAGCATAAATTCTACGGGTGCTAACAGAAAATGAGAGAGACACATATTACGTTATGACTGAAGGCCTTTATAATATTATGAATAAATTATATGATAATCAAAATTTGAAGTTTTAAAATATTTTGATAAAGAAGCTATTAAAGTAGAAATTGCATAAAATATTTAATTATTAAAATTTTAACGAACATTAAGATTGGCGAACCGGCTGGTCGCCAAAGGCGGCTAGTTTCAAATAAATGAAGAAAAAAAAAATGTTTACAATTTAAGTGGATAAAACAATTTTTTAATGTAAATTGTAAGGAAGTGGGAAAAAAATTATATAGTTCAACAGCTAAATGTTTCGTCTGTATTCTTCCATTAGCACACTAATGAATGATGCCTTTGTTAGTCAACCCTACCTCATACCATTTGATCAAAATGTTTATCTGTTTTGGTCAACTGCGAGTTCAAATGTGCGGTTGGAAAAGAAAGGAAAACAAACAAAATTCAAGGAAATCGGAATGAAAAAAATAATTAAAAGAAAGAAAAGACGAGACAAAACTAAGAGCAGTTTCTTTGAATGAAAGCATACAGTGTGCCTTATTTGATGAGTTTCGCAGAATGTTCAAGCATGACTAGCGATGCGGACTCTGAAAAAGCTTGAAAATAGTCGTAAGCTCCTCCAGCACTTCAAGATACAAGGGTGAAGGAAAAGCGTGTTTCGGAGTTTATGGTCTGTTAGACTTTTTCAAGCTGGACGGACTGTACGTGGATGAGTTTCGGAAGTGTAGTCAGTGAGGCTGAAGGAGTGAACATCGAAGATTATATCAAGCAATGTACAAGGTTGGAATATATGCTCGCAGAAATGCAGTTGAACCTCTGTTTAAAGAAAATTCAACACTTCCTTTAAAAACCTCCAGATATAAAGAAAAATATTTTCGTACTTCAGTTATATTAACGTCCCGTTTTAAAGCAACATTATAACTAGTTTGAAATGGACCTCGCCATTTTCAAAGCCGGTAAGATGACGAGGACGACGACTGGGGTGAACCCCATCTCCTAACTTCCACACCACACCTTCGGTTACCTTGGCGTGCAGGGACCAATGAAAAATTGGAGCGTTACGCAATAGAACAACGTATTAATGCAAGATTTGAATTAAATAAAAAACAAAGTTTATTTTCTCTTAAAATTTTTATATTTTTATTGAATTGTAAAGTATACAGGATAGGGTTATTTATGGAATAATATATAGGGTAAATGGCCTCCACGGCTTTGCTGGAACATACGCACTCTTTTATCGAAATTTTCCATGATCATTTTGCATAAATGTGAACGAATTTCGTTGACACAGCGTTGAATTTCCTCCTTCAATGCACACGTGCTTGTTGGCTTTTTGGCATAGACCTTTGACTTCAAATAACCCATAAAAAGGAATCCATTGGTTTTAAATCACACGATCCAGGGTGCCAATTCTCAAATTTTCGAACTATGGCCGCCAGACTTTCATTAATTTTAAATATTGTTCAACAACGAAAATAAGTGGTTCTATCAAGTAACGCTCCATTTTTATTAACCTAAATTATCAGTTGTCAAATGTTTTTAATAGAGTTTCTAATACTTTACTGCACGAATGGCGGCAAATTCAAATCTTGCGTTAATTTTTGAACACTCTTTAGTATTTTGTCTCTATACGCTTTATGTACAAGAAAGAAAAAAAAAAACTATTTTTTTTTTAAATACTTTTGTAAATATTTAAATATATTATCTGCAACATTTTCTTGGAATTTTAATCCCTTGCGTATTATATGAGATGCAATTAGAATTCTTTTTGTGAAATTATTTTAATGTCCTCTTCATTATCAACTTCATTACTCATTGTATTGTCTTCATTGCACTTTGTAACACTATCAAGGCCTGTAGAACATTCAGTAATAACAATATCTTCATCAACTCGAAGAAAATTTGACAACTCTACGCCTTCTTCAAAACATCAGATACTTTCAGTCTGCATAACAATCGATTCGATTGATATTTATGGAGCTTCGCCAAATTCAGAAATCGCGAAACATTACAAAAAATAATTAAATAAGAATTTTAAAAATTAAATAAATATCCTGTAAAACTTCGTTACACAGAATTTATCTTGCATGATATATAGAGCAGATAACATATAAATGTCCTTCACCGACTTAAGTGTCATCCTCGTCATCTGACCAAGGTTTAAAATTACAAAGTCTATCTCAAAATGTGACTCGCGTTGTATTAAAACTGAACTAAATAAAATTAAACTAAATCAATACAGAAGTCTATATTAACTGCATTTTTTTTTTTTTTTTGCATATTTTTATCACAGAAAAAAAAATGTTTTCACTCTAGACTTCTACGAAATTCTTTACAATGCATCACTTAGCGCACAATAAAAAATATTTTTAAAATAACCTTGCAAAGAACAAAGTTTAAAATTTTCGAAATTTTCAAATTTTTATGATTTCAAAATGTTGTTTTTTTTTTTTCTTTATCCTCAAAGAATAGTAATTTCTAAGAAACCCTCACGGCAAAAATTCTAACTTCCTTGTACATCACTTCAGTTAAATCCCAGAACACGCTCCGTCGCTTACATGAATAATGAAAAAAAAAAAAAAAAAAAAAAACTCACAGAAGTGCCTTGTCGCCTTAAAATAAGCGAAAAAAAAAACACCTATAATTCGTTTCCTATCAGCGTCTGTAGCAGATCATTTTCGAGTCACTATTTCCAGCTTCTATTCTTATTTTATTACTCAATTATCGTTTGGAAACTTATCATAAGTGGAAAAGTGGTGTTCTATCTAAATCGAAAGTCGTTTCCACTTTTTGAAATGAAAAGGATAAAAATGGATAAGTAAAGTAAAAGAAAGACATCAAATTGTTTTCAAAAGTTCAGATAATTTTGCAGCAGTTAGATATGCCTGTTTAACCTCCAGATATATATTTTTCACTTGAATACCTGCATAAAGCAGTAGTAAAATCATTAACTTTTAATGATGGTTAGAAAAACGCTCATCTGTAAAAAACTTATTGTTTCTCAGACAAAACGGATAAACTTTTTTTTGTTCCAAAGTAAAAGAAAAAAAAAGTAAACGTATATTTTTGCAAATGTATTATAATGCAGTAAAATCTAACTTCCATCCTTAAAATCCTTAAAATAAAAGTGATACAGGAATGGGACCGACGGGTAATCAAATTTAACGAACTAAAGACTTCAATTTTAAAGTGCAATGATGCAAATATTCTTTTTGAAAAAATTCATGGCCATTTTAATATGTTTTTATACTATTTAAGTCAGGTACAATTAATTTTAAAATATACTAAAAGTTTAAAAAACTGAAATAGATTAATAGTATTTAATAATAACCAAAGTAATTTTACCACTATAGACCTTTTTTCAGATATTTTTTTATCGTAATATGTATAAACTCATTTGGCTATTATGCTATGTTCCACATTTCCTAAACATATAAGCTGAATTAAACCAAACATTGCTCATTTATTATTTAAGAAAGAGAAAACATACTATTAACTTTTCAAAGTGAACAAAAAATTATTTAAATATTCAATTAGTTAAAAATTGCCGTTGATTTGTTAATTCAACTATGTGAAAAAAATTATTTAACTATTCAATTAGTTAAAAATTGCCGTTGATTTGTAAATTCAACTAATTTTTTCGTTCATCTAGAGGCAAATTTTCTCACAAGAAATATTTCATACTAGCTCATTATTTAAAATTTTACATTTACAATGATATTAATTTCATTTCTATACAATTTACCTTCAGCTTGTATAAATGTTTCAAAATTTAATAAATAATTGAAAAGATGCAGACGATTTTGAAGCAGGTAGATTTACAGATACTAGGTTGCTAAGCAACCGTCTTTTAATTATATGATATCTATGTTTTATTTATTTTTATTTTTTGACAACAGTTTTTTATTAGTTTTCAAAGAACTCTAATTTATTTAAAATAAAATTGCAGACGATAGAAGGACTTTGTGCATAAAAATATCTCATTTAAAATAAGCTTCTGCAATAAAATGAATTTTTTAGCAAGCGTTTATTTACGGAATCGTTGTGAAGTCTTCGAATGTTTATATTAAATAAATTGTATTTTTCGCATACGTAGCATTAAATAAATTTTGTTTCACGCTTTCATGACGCAAGTTTTTAAGAAAAAAAAAATTTCTTTTTCATGAAACGCGGAGTATTTTATTTTGTATAGGCGCATTTATTTGTATTTTAACCTCTGTACATCTAACCATAAAATGTAAATCTCATTAATAGATATATTTAAATACTTTAAATGAAATCAAAACATTAGATTGAAATTGAAATGACTCATGTTATTGAAACATTTTTTTTTTGTTTATTTTTAGAAGGTTATGGGAAAAATATTCACATTTCAATTTTATTTTTTTAAAAAACTGTTGAGACTTTCACACTTTTGATTTTGAAATATAAGTATATCAGTATAAATTGAAATCAGTGTCTTAAAAGATTTTTTAAAATTATTAATTAATTTTATCATCATATAGATGATAAAATTCTTCATATATATAATTCGATTTTCTCGAATTTTATTTCGAGTAATAATAATTTTTCTCGAATATATAATTTGATGCTAACATTCAAAAACCAATTACTTTATAAGAAATACGAAACTTGGGTTCGCATAATATAGAAACAAGTTCTTTATCTAGCTGTATAGAGCGGTAAAGAGCGAATATCATTATTTTTAATTGAACTTACAAAGGAAAAAATCAATATTTTGGAAATTCAGAGTAAGCTACATATTACTGAATGCTTGCGATGCTTTAAAGATAAAAATATATCTTCTATATTTAACACAGATTTTTATTATCTCACATGAAAAATAAATGCCAACGACAGTGGTCACCTCGCAACTTTTTGTTAAACTCTCTAATAAAGATCATATCTCCTTTTATCCGCTTAAAAGTGTAGATCTTGGTTATTAATAAATTGCAAGGTAATGACGAACGATAGTTACAAAATGTAGATATTTGGCATTAATTTAGCTTTTTGACCGAATGAAACGGTTGAATTAATTTCTACGAATGTTAATTTTAATGAATGCATAGAAAATGGATTAAGCTAAATTCTCTTAATGTTTCAATGATAAAAAATGCACATACAGAAATGAATAATGTATAATACGAAATATTTAGAAAATATTTAATTAATCAGTACATGACCTACTTGCAACATTTGCATTTTTCCCATGTACAAAAATGTCACCAAACAGGAAGAATTGTTTCATAGATATCCTATACATGTCATATGAAATAAAAAAATTCATTTTCAGTTGTAATATATAGTGATAATAGATATTCTGAATTTTAGAAATATTTCTCTTGCACATTTTGGAAATATTAGATGTAATACATGAAACTTGCAGTTCCACATGCGATTTTAATTTTTTTTCTCACAATTTATGTGTATATTTATGAAAGTGAAGAAAGTCAGAGAGATTCTTTCAACAAAATAATTTGAAAATTAATTTTTTCAAATTCAAATGAAAGTCAAGGAAATAAACGGAATCTCATTTGAAGACTGTATTCAATATAAATTGGATGCTTGAATTTTATAAATATTTTACTAACAGGTTATGGAACATTAAAAAGTTCTTATAATGTTATATATTTCCCTAGTTAAATAAATATTATAATTCTTAAGTTTGTGCATTGACCATAATAAAATTGATTGATTATAAACAAAATAAAATTTGGAGATAAAAGATATTTATTATTGGAAAAGCACTTCATTTGATAATTATTATCTTTAATAGTAGCATTTTTCAAGTATGGAATAAATAGAATTAAATTATCTTTATATTAAATACACAAGATACATAAGAAAATTCGATTGGAATGTCAGATTCCAGAAAATTTAAAGAAAAAGGTTTTGAAACCTGCGAAAATTCATAAACCATTTGTGATTGTTTTCAATTCTACTTTATTATACGTTTCCATTATGTTTTGAATCATGACTTTCCCAAATGCTCTGAAGACAATTTTCTTTTAAGGAAATATAATTATAAAGAAAATAGAGAAAATTGTTTGTAATCATAATCATATATCTTGTTACCTTAAAGCATTTTGCCATAGACATTTAGGGATTTGTATATATCTAACAAATAATAACAATTTAGTTTTTCTCAACAAAAAAAAAAATTATCAGAATTTCACAACATTTTAATAGAGTAGGCTTAAAACTATTGAATCATCAAAATAAACTCTTTCCTTTAAAACAACATAAAAACAATATTTAACAAAAATAGTTTTGCGTTTATGCTTTAAAGTCATTGGACAACAGGAAGTTAGACTTTAATATGTTATTCAAGTATGAAGCATTCGCACAGCATAAATACGTAGCAAAAAGATCTAAGAGAAATTGCTTTTTAACTTCACGTCTTAGGTTTATTTTAACATGTCATAATTTAAGAAGATTCTTTGTTCCGTCAGCATAGCGAACATTGACTGAAAGTCAGGAATGCGTTTGAGTTTCACATCAGTTATCTCGTAACATTACCAAGCCACGCCACGTTTTTAATAGAACAAACCTAGGTAAGCGTATCTACAACTCAACCCAACTTGCATACAACTGAGAAGAAGAACAAGAAACTGTCGAACGTTCGTAAAATTAAAACGGAATCGTCTGCGTGAGGAACATAACGAATTCATAACGCCCGAGGTTTATTTCGTGGAATGATTTATTGGGACGTCGTTTTCGTGACAGTTTAACTTTATGTCCTTGTTTCAAGTGTTTAAAGGGAATAGAGTGGTTCAGTAGAGACTATCAGATGATTCTTTGTTTTCGAACAAGAACACAGATTTAAAAAAAATCTTCTGTTTCAAAAGCTATAAAAGTCGTGGTTCGTTTATAAGTTTAATGAGATTTTCTGATTCGCAGTTTCGGTTTTCGAATAAGAATAGCAACATAAATTTGAAACATTTGTTAATAATCAATATAAAAGTTCGCATCCATGATTATTGAAATAATTCTTTAAAGTCTTAATTCAAACTGGTGAGGAAGAAGAAATATAAAATTGAATTCAGAAAAAAATAATAATAATAATAATTTCTCTGATTTAAAAGTATATCACACCTATTGCAAAAAAAATGTAATTTAGGATTATAGGCAAATACATATATAAAAAACAGCAAACAGAAAATTATGTACAAGATAATGTCAGATGTATTTAAAAATTTGATATTAGAATAGAGATGTAGCATTATTACCACATATTAACTGGACAAGAAAATATGTCTAAAGAATTAGATGTCTAAAAAAAATTGTTGGAAGAGGAACTGTTTATTAAAAACCGTTCGCACAAGAGTAAAATATTTTCATGCAAGTTTTAATACTGAGAGAAGTAATACTTCATAAGCATTTATTTCTTCGTATTTAGTAATACATTAAAAAGATGTATATTAACAAAAGGTTTTAGATGGTCTTTGGAGGTCGGGAATGTGACTCCGAGTGTGTTTGTTTTTTCAAATTCAATTACAAATTTAATTGATTGAAAAGTTAGCAAAATTTGGACATTTTTCACTGCCAATGTTCGGAAATATTATTAAACAAAAATAATCTTTGCACCATTTTAAAATTCAATATTTTTTCTTTCCAGTGATACCAATTTAGTTACTGTAAAATTTTATAATTTGATACATTTAAAAAATATTTTGATGCAATGTTTACAAAAATGAAATGATATTTGCATTTTGATGCAATGTTTGCATCTCTGAAATGAAATTCAGCCTGTTTTCATTATTTATACAAATATTTAACTGTATATTTCTTTTTTATTGTTCAAAATAAAAGTAATACATATCATAATGGATTTAGCCTATCTTTTTTATTTCATCAGTTTTCTTGTGAAATCTCTAAACAAAATCATCTAACATATCAAACATACATACATTCAATAATCCGAAAAATCATGATTACAATTTTTAATTCGTTTTAATGCATATTTTAATTCAGCTAATATTCTTGTTGCAACGGGCAACGAACAAACTTGATTTTTTTCGTAGTTTCCTGTAATTCCTTTTTATTTTATTTGCTTTTATTTTTTTTATATGATGCATCTGTCCATTTCCGGTCTGGTGGCGCCAGAAGGGATCATTATTATATTGGGGGGTTTTTTTAGTTGTTTTAGTTTAGTTTAACTAGTTGTAGGTTAGAACTCCTAAAGGAGTGCTTGTATTTTAATAATCTGCATTAAAAATGTTAAAATGTTAAAGAAAACGTCCTCACTGATTTTGTCATGTGTCCAGTAGAGAAGTTATTGGATATTTTTAGTGTAGACAAGCTCTATCTCGGACACTTTGGTTCGAACTTTGGTCAGCAGAAAGGTATGTGGATTCTTTTTTGTTGATCAGTAGTAATTAAAGAACATCAAATCCGCAATAATGCTGCTAGATAAAAAAAAAAGCAGTTTAATATAAAAATCGTTTGCATTTTTTGCTTATGAATAAAAATAGAAGTTGGCGCCTATTAAATGCAATTTAAAGTTAGATGAAGGCCTGAACAATTCCTTCGGAACGTTCTTTTACACAATGATACAGAACAGATGCAAGGTTATTAAAAATACAGCTTAAATGTCTATTAAAATTCGAAATTTATTATTACTTTTTAAAGGCGTCATGAACATTAAATTATGCATAAATTGAACAAGTTTAGCATTCGTCGCAAACTAATATAATAAAATTATGCAGTTTTGATACAATATTAGAGTACTTTGAAAGTATTGCATTTTCACTGAAAACTGGATGCCAAAATCAAATAAAAAATCTATGCCAAGGCGCCAATAAAATTAGGTTTGCAAACAAAACAAATATAGACCAATAAGAATAGAAGTCAGTGAAGCATTATGAGGAAAACATTCAATATTTGAATATTTGCTGGGCGAAGCAAGGATGTTGTAAAGAAACAAAAGGAATCTACAGAAGGGAAAAATTTTATTATGCTGTTTTCTTTACCTAATTATCTACAAACATTTTGAGTAGATTTCAACGGATAAAAATTTCAAAATGGTAGCCATCACTTCCTGTTTTTTTTTTTTTTTTAATATAGGTATTGTGCGGTTTGTTTAAAGTAATATATGGTTATGAGCAATGTTTGGTAAGTCGTTTTTGAATGTTCATTAAATGGTAATGTAATAAAATATAAAGTAAATTGAAATAAAAAAGAAAGCGCAGTTTGTGTTCCTGGTGTAATGAGTTACAATGTGGTTTTTAAAATATGTATTTTAGAATAAATCCATCTTTGTAATGAGGGAAAAATTATCGCTCAATGACATAAAAAACAATGATAAAAGAAAACATTTAAATGATTCTCGGTAATAAGGCAGATTATCAGATCAGAAAATTTTGGATAAGCAAAAGGTAGATAAAAAATATTGTTAATTTTAATAGCAAATAATTTTAATTATACAAAATTCAGTAAATTATTCAGAAATGCTAGATGTATAATATATACGTTTAAAATAATTAGGGGGGGGGAACCAAGGAACCAGTTTCCAAACCACAGCCACTGGTCCGATTTCGCAGATTTTTTTGTTTTATATGAATTTTATGACCTCTCAATATGCCAACAAAGGTCAATTGTTCCTACCATTGGGTAAGCAAAAGGTAGTTAAAAATATTGTTAATTTCAATAGCAAATAATTTTAACTATACCAAATGTTACAAAATGCATCAAATTATTCAGAAAATTGTGCTATATATATAGTACATGTATTTAAAATAATTATTAAAAAAGCCAAAAAACCAGTTTCCAAACAGCAGTTCCTGGTCCAATCTCGCAATTTTTTTTATTTTATACGAACGTTTATGATCCCTAAATATGCAATCAAAGATAACCTATCCTCACTATTTTTCGTTTTTCGATATAAATCTCAAAAGTACTACTTCATTTCACATACTCTATGTGAAAAAAATCATGACAGAGTCCCCAGTTCTAACCACTGTTCCAATTCCGACACTTTTTATTTCAAATGAAAGATTATGATCATCATCATCGTCTGACCTTGTCCACTTTCCCTTTCCAAGAGACAAAATAATATCTTGTCTCTTGGTATTATACAGAACCAGCAGAAAACAGAACCAGCCTCAACAAATACACCTATTTTGTCAATTAATTTATCCGCGTTATTAATCAGAATATGATTATTGCACAAGTAAGTATTAAAATAAAATTTTCATTAGGAATTGAAAAGAGAGATATTTTCTAAATTGGGGTATATGACATTACTGCTTTTAATAACGAGGGCGAAAATCTGGCCGCCGAAAACAGCTAGTAATTATAAAATATATTGTACTTGGCATGCCAAACAGTAGAAGTCCCCACGAGGTAACTTGGTTTCCTTTTTAACAGCTCTCACTCACCCTGCTGAAAATGTCAGACTGTTGCAATGTTAAATTTCTCAGAAATTAATATATTTTATAGTAAAAAAATAATATATTAGTATAGTTATAGCTTTTTTTTTGTACTGAGAAAGGATTTAAATCATGGCGTCGAATATTTTAATAATTAGAATAATCTTAATGCCTCTTATCTATGAAAAAAATAAAATATAAGCTTAACTTCTTTCCAAGTTAATTATTTCATTTTTAATTCTACATCAAAAATTCATTTTTATATTTTTCATTAGTCTGTTACAAACTGGATGGAATTAATACAATGCTGCATAACACATTTTAACATTTCTTTGTATTTCGCATTGCTGAACCTGAAATTCGTAAGATATTAACTGATTATGATTTGAATAATTGTATTCAATTATTTTTCTTTGACTTTATTTGCTGTCGGATTATAACTAATTGATAATTTTCGATGAAAACCAATTTCTTCAACTGTTGTAAATTAAATTTTTATATTCGGTTTAAAATTCATGATTTGTTGATGCAATTTAATATTAATTTTTTTTCCAAAATTGAATTTGAATTTATTTTTCTCAAAAAAATAAAACTCTTCATTATGGAATTCTCAGAATGATGAAATAGAATATTAATTCTTGGGAAAGTTCATTCGTATTAATCTTTCATCTTGATTAATTTGATATGTTAGATTAACTTCCCTTTTTTGTGTAGGATGAAAACATACAACCTACATAAAAACAAATAATTTGAGAAAATTGTAATCAATTAAATTGATTAATGATTCTAACTTTCGAAATGCAAATGTATAAGTTTCATTTTTACCCGATTTACATAAACATTTCAATCCAAAATTTCTTCCGGTTATAAGCCGATTTTCTAATTAATATTTTCAATGAAAAAAAAACTTGTTTTACACTTTAATAAACTAACCTATATTCATTAATTGTAGTCATTAAATAGATATGATTAGATTTAAAAACTAAGTGAAAAAAATCGTTTGGTTTCTGACATCTGTTCCATAAATTTTTAATGGAGATTGCTTATTAATATTTCTTATAAATTTAAATTACTCCTAATTTGACTTGCATCAGACGATAATCTCTTTCAACATTAAATCGTTTTATCATTCTTTGGCGTTTGCTTTTTGATTGTACTTAGTATGCATTTGGAGTTTTTTATCGTTTGCAGGCCAAACACTACATTTATTATTCTAAATATAAAATTTAACTTACTGCTCACTGATACGGAAACTCATTAATGCCAGATCTAAACAATTTTAACATTCCGCAATTCCAACTGCAATAAGAATTTTAATTTTGATTTAGAGTACTTTATGTATACATCCACGTTTCAAGAGGATATAAGGTACATGATTCTCATGAAAAAAAAATGAAAGTCGAATAGATATTTTGAATAGAAATGTTCTTCTAGAACACATGAGTAACAACACGTGCATCGATGTGAGTTTAAAAAGAAGTGAGTTACCGAAATAATAAAGTGTGAACTTATGGTTATAAGAATATTTGCATTCACGTCACAATTAATGATAAGCAAGAATAGCTGAATACAATAAAAATAAATAAATAAAGATTTAAAAATATGATTACTTTTCTTTCTTCAGAATACAGATATGAAAATGTGCAACATATTTCTATGGAATTAAATTCAGTAGTTGCAATTCACTATCTATTTTATGGGATATATTTTATTTTTATTATGAAAGTTGCAAAATTTCGAAATGGATGAAATTCAAGCAAAAATTATGCTAGTCGTAATAAAGAGAGATGACTTATCAAAGTTTTGAAATATTAAAAAAAGGGCAAAAATGAAACATGTCGCATAGGGAAAAATAACTGTTATCATTGTTCAGAAAAAAAAAAATATGGCGACTTTATTTTCTTTCAAAATACTGGTAAGTGTGTCCATCAATCTTTTGAAATACATTAATTATATTACCGTGTTTTTTTTTGACGTTGCATTGTAATCATTTTGAGCTGAATTTCATAACTTTGAACTGTGAAAAACTGTTGGAGACACATCTGAGGCAGTTTAGAATTATTCATTTAAATTAGTGAGACAAGAAGTGTCAGATTATTAAAGTAATTACCTTAGTACCCGAAGATTTTTTTTTTCGATATCTTCAGAGTACTTTAATTTTGTGTTTTTAGTGATTTGCAAGGGCAGTGATTTGTCCAGGCAATCATTCAAACTAAAATTAAATAAATACTCAAATTTCAAAACATCATTCTTAATGTTTCTGTTCATGTTCTGAGATTCTCTTTCAATACAATGTTATCCAAATTTTTTTCTCAGCTTATTCTAATAGTTCTCAATTTATTATCTCAGTTTATTGATTCTTTTTCTCCAATATAAAATTCAATAAACCGAATTTTGTCTTAGAGTAATTATACTGTGTTAAAAATAATATTTTAATATGTTTAATATAATATGTTTTGTAATATTCAAATATGTTTTAAATTATATTTAAATTAAATTTATTGTTTTCTAAGCAAGGGACTGAAATAAATTTCTCAAATTTTACTAGCACAGATTTTTTTTTTTTTTTTTGCCAAACTGTACATTGTACGTCCCTAGAATGCATTCTGTCTTTAGTATAAAAATTATCAGAGAATAAGAAAATATCATTCTATAAACTATTATTTCCAGAAGCAATTCACTAAATTAAAAACAATTCTCAACGAATATAATTTTCAATAAGCTTTTTTCAGTTCATTTATTATAAAAGTAATTGTATCATTTTTTCTTCCTTAGTGCTCGTCAGTAAAATTACATTGCTACTTTTACGCTATTTAATGTAAGGTAGAGACGTTTATTACAAACTAATAATTAAATTTTTTAAAACATTCTTTTGAAAAAATTTATAGATATATAATTCAAAGAATAAATCAATTATTGGATTTTAAGAATAATGAAAAATCTTAATACAGTGAATTCTTATCAACTCGAAGAAATTAATTGGTAAGCAAAAATAATTCAAGAAACTTCGAAACAACTTTTTTTTTCTATATATACAATACTGATATATTTTTTAAATGTTAAATATATTTACTAATTTTATTTTTATCATTTATAGTTATATTTAAAAAAAATCCGATAATAGATATTTTGAAATAAAGATAATTAATTATACGAGAAGTTTATGGTGAAAATGAATTAAGGTTGTGATGTTCTTGTTATCTATCAGCATGAACCCAAACAATTCTTTAATGGAAATTATTTTCTTTTCTACTATTGTAGAGTATTAGTTTCAAAATAATGTTTATACGTGCAACTAAAAAGGCCTCCAGACTATTAAGTTTAAGGTATTCGAAACATATTTTTTGTTTCCATTCAGAATTTTTAAGAATGATATTATTAAATATTCCATTATTAGGTCAAAATTTACAAACCATTTTCTCTCATTTTTGCTTTTTTTAAAAAATTTCGAAATCGATTTTTGTCTAATTTAAAACCATTAATTTGTAAGTCCATTAGCAGTTCATGTTCTGCTTTACGAGTTTTAGAATTAATTTTATTACAGTTGCCATAACAATAATAGCAATATTTTACTGAAATTTCTCATCTACAGTAATTGTAGATGTTCTCTTATTCGATAGAAATTTACGAAATATTTTCCAGCATTTTTACTCATTTTTTAAATTATGAAATAGATTAAAATCTACTTGTAAAACTATTCGCTCGCAAATTCCATCAACAGTTCATGTTCTGATTGGTGAATTCAATTTTTATTATCGTTGCCATAAAAGTTCTAGCAATGCTTTTTTTTAATGAAATGTTTCTTTCACGCTCAAACCATTAGAAGACATTTAGGATGGAAATCAATCACCATGAAAGACGATAAACTCTTTTGAGGTAAGTTAACATCTCTACTCCTGACACAACACGATGAAAACGATAATCAATTTCACTTAACATGTTTTGTCTTTTTTGTTCTTTCCAATTTTTTTTTAGCAGCTGGTTCGCTTTTCAAAATCGTGAGGGAAAATTTGATATGAGGAAAGATGAAGTTTCGGAAGTTTATTTTTTTAGAAGGGAAAATGATATACACAGATGAGTTCCCTAGGATGACCTAGAATTGTTGTAGAGGCTATCGGCATTTTAAATGGAATTATGCTAATTTAGATTCCTTCTCAGGTATGCTATTCTAAAACTGTTGTTAACTTTTGTGAGTTTGTAATAATGGGCTTCAGACCTGTTTTGATATCAATGCTTTCCATAAATAAACAGTTTTCTGAATTTTGAACCTTCTAGAAATATTTTAATGATGCAGACATTTATTTTCATCAAACGTCATTTTTTTCAGAATTTAAAGAATTTAAATATATTTAAGAAATTCTGCTATATTATAAGGAAAAAATAAATTAAGGGATTTACATAATTTCGTGTCACTTATGGCAACCAAATTTAAATAACATTAAGATATCACACCCATATTTTAAGAATAAAAAAATGTTAAATTCCAGGGAACGAATAGCTATTGGCAATGTTCTAGACATATTTGTATTCCATCTTCGTGGATATGCAAGTGATTACAGATAGCTCCTTGGAATAATATTAATAATAATTTTTTTCGTGCGTTAAAGGATCTTACAATTGTATTCGTTATTATCGCTTCAATACCCCTTTCAAAAGTTATCAGAAATTTATTATTCTTGAGAACAGTTTTGTTCGTTTTTATTTAACTAACATCTGACAACAGAAAAAAAAAACAGAAATGATATATATATATATATATATATATATATATATATATATATATATATATATTACAAAAAGCATGAGAAATAGAATAATTCACATCGCTTGCATTAAACGTGAAATATGATAACAATAAATTTATAAATCCAGTATTTATTATGTTTATTCGTGAAAGAACAAATTTAAGTATCCACAATGATTGTTTAAATTATTGCTATTTATTCGCACGAGATATTTGTTGGTTAGAAAAGTAGGTGATTTTAGATATTTCCCAATAAGCAAGTGCATTCATTATGTTCAAAATTTATAATTAATAGTATTTACAATTAAAGATCAACGCGTGCATTCATATTTGTGTAGTTATAACTTGGAGATAGCTTGAACTTAATTTCTTTAAATTAATTGAATAGCAAATTTTAAGCGAAAAAAAAATGCTTACTCTTTGATTTCATTAATTACCTTTTTACTTTCATGCTTTCTCTTTAATTTCATTCGCGGAATTACCGTCTACAGTTGGTAATTCTGCGCATACAATTTTGTGCTGAAATATTCTGAAGTAGAAGAAAAAGCAGTTTCTCATGCACTGTATAGAGAAATAAAATACGAATTGAATTTGATCTAAAATTCGCATATTTTACTGATATAAAGAACACATTATTAAGAATATTAAACGAATTTAAGATAGTTAAAATTCGCATAACTTTCTAATTCACAACAATCTTTTTAAGTTCTATCAAAACAAAGAGATTAAACTCTATGCCAGTTTTCAAAGCTTAAATTCCGTTTGCATAAAAAGCACAAATCTTTGTGTTGTTATTTGCAGTTTCCCGATATTCGAAGGCGAATTGTTTTGTCTTCATTTATCCCAATATTTTCACAGGCTTTTGCATCGTTCTTATTCAGCTTCTTCTAGAAAGTAAATTCGTTTTTCAATTAATTTGTACTTTCTAAAATTTACTGTAAATTTTTTTAAAAATTTTTCTACTTCTTTCTTTAAATTAGCGACACGCTTTATGATAGTCGGTTCGGACTACTTTTTTAATGATATTAGCTTCAAATATATTAATCCTCAACAGAATATAACATGTTACTTTAATTAAAAAAATTACATTTTTTCCCATGTTTTAAAACTAAAGATATTTAATTGAATTGAATAAGCTTTTTAAAAATATATGTATTGGAAAACAAAAAAATACGAACTGTCATATTTAAAGTTAAAAAAAAACGAATTTTGTCAATCAAAATGGCAAGCAATAATTTGACTTCTGTTCAGATTTTAATTGGCCAGCTTCTATATTAGGTAGACTTTAAAGTGAAAAATGTAACTTAATATTGTTTTTTAATGATCTTTTAGTTGTAATTATATTGATTTCATATTTTATGATTTTGATAGTTTAAAATATTTATTAAATTCAACAAAATTTACAATAATAGTAACTACAGAAATAAAAACGTTTATCTCATTCTATCTAAAAAAAAAAACAGAAATTTAGTTAATTAATATTTAATAACACATATTTTAAACCTCATTGACCTAAAAATATGGAAATAACTTTTTAAAAATGAAATTATATTTGGATAAACAAATAGAATATTTTAAACATTCGCAAACGATATATTTGTTTGTAAGCTCAACTTTAAAGAAGAACAAGAATACAATATTACAATGTAAGAAGCAAATTAATTTCAGTTGTTCTCCAGCTCATTTACCATATAAAGAAACCATATAAAAGCAAACGTTCAATTGTAAACTGTTAATTCTTCTGATTACGTTAACTGTAACCTCATAAGAGATTGTTGTCTCTCATTAACACAACGTACGTGAATCGAATTAACACAATTGACATTAAGATAGAGAGGCTCTTTATTAGAATGATAACCACAAAGACAATTATATAGAATTACTCCGCAGGCATCTGGAAACATTACCAGAAATCGTTTGGCGAAGTTCACAGCTATCTCGTTGCTGTATCTAATGTGACAAAAGAAACCGAAGTTTAATTGAATAAACCTTCGCCTTTTATTTTAAGAATAGGATAAGTCACTGTAACTGTTTGAGAGATTTTTAAAAGCTTTTCTAATCGAGTCAATGCCCTTTTCTTTGAAATTGCTTGTAAAGATGCTTGTTAGATGAACGGTTTCATGACATGGAGCAGTGGGTATAAAAAATCTCATTGTGAAGAAATTCAAAACCTCGATCAAAGAAGACAATAGATTTTACTTTTAATAAGGAAACTATCTTCTAATGAAATCGAACAGATGATTTGAAAAAAAATTTATGTCAACTTAAAATAGATGAGAATTTTTTTTTTCAATTAATTAAATACAAAGGAAACTTAGCGTGAATATTCCAAATAGTTTGCGCTGAATTAGGTAGACATAGTTTTTCAACTTAAGGATTGCCTACCCATGTGGGATCATATAAAATAAATAATAGAAAAAAATTATAGCATTTACATCAGTTGAATTTTTGATTATTTGAAAGCAAGAGTTATTAAGATATCAATATAGGTCAATTTAAAATATATGAGAATCTTCTTTTTAATTAATAAAATACAAAGGAAGCTAAACTTAATTATAATAAATAGTTTGAGCTGAAATAGGTAGACATGGCTTTTTAACCTAAGAGTTGCCTACCCACGTGTTGTCATGTGAAATAAATGATAAAAAAAATGTATGGCATTTACGCCAATTGAATTTTCGATTATTTGAAAGCAACAGTTATTAAGAAATCAATTTATGTCAACTTAAAACATATGAGAAGTTTTTTTTTAATTAATGAAATGCAAAGGAAACTAAACTTATATAATACAAATAGTTTGAGCTGATTTAGGTAGGCATGGTTTTTTTAACATAAGGGTTGCCTATCCAGGTGGTATCATGTGAAATAAATAATAGAAAAAAATTTATGTCATTTACATCAATTGAATTTTCGATTATTTGAAAGCAACAATTATTTAGAAATCAATCTGACGTGGAGATTTCTAAAAAAAAATGATGAGTTACTATTACTTAGATTTATTTATCAGTTAGTTAGTCATTTTGTTATAAATTTTGCAATTTTGTGTTCATTGCATAATATTTTTGAATGATCACAGGATCGCTATATTGCTGCAAATGAAAAATAAATTTAAAAAAATAATCTAAGATAATCTATAAATTAAAAAAAATAATCTAATCTAAAAAAATAAACTAATAATAAAAATAATCTAATCTAATAAAAAAATAATTTATATATTACAATGACAAAGAGGGATATTTTGCTAACTCTTTGCACCCGGATGCTGCCTCTCACTCGTCATTCAAGGCGGTACATCATTTTAAAGTTTTATTTTTTTTAATTGCAATTTTTAAAAAATACCTAAAGAATAGTAAGAAGATGTTGATTAATTTCCTGGTAACATTCAACTTAAATTTATAATAAATATTCTTTTTCATAGCAGTAAGCGAGTCCTTGTGTTAACTGAATAATTTTGCATCGAATTACTTTTCCGAATGCAGAGAGTTAATTTAATAATTCAGACAATATTATACAATATTTTCATACAAATTATATTTATTGTAACTGCTATTTTGAATCTTTTGTTTTTTACACAAGATATTGATTGAAATTGTGATAATTTAACTTTCATCTATTCAGATACTTCATCGACTGATTAACCAACTCACGAAATTTTACAATCCGAACTCTTTTTATTTCAATTTTAAGTTGAATTTCATTTCATTTTTAAGATTAAGAAAGATGTTTGATGAATTATTTGTTTGCCTCTCACTTACCTTCTCGAATTCGAAGTATTCATAGACCAAGTTTTGCAATCCTCAAAAATTCGATCTCATTATTTTGGTGAGTCTCCAAATTTTAGATTTATCTCAATCCGGAAAAACATTTTCTCAAATTTTGTTTGTTTGTCTGTGAAAATAACAACTCAGAAATGTCAAAGTCTCTAATTTTACTAGAATATTAGCAAATTATATGAGTCAACAACTCAATATTCTTAAAGAAAACATATTTTCTGAAGAGATTAAAGGAGGTTTGAATCTAGAATACAAATCAATGTACCACGATGGCGTTGTATATCAATTAGTATAACTTTATTTTTAAAATTTTCATTTAATTATACAGCATAAATAAAGTGCACACAAAAAAAGGTACATAATTCCATTGTAAATTCAGTAATTAAAGGAGGTTTGAATCTAGAATACAAATCAATGTACCACGATGGCGTTGTATATCAATTAGTATAACTTTATTTTTAAAATTTTCATTTAATTATACAGCATAAATAAAGTGCACACAAAAAATGTACATAATTCCATTGTAATTTCTGTAATTAAAACTATGAAAAGCACTGTTGTAAAGTGTAATTAAAAATATTTTTAAAAATTATTGGAATCAGAGAAAAAATTGTACATAAATTAAATTAAAATCACTTAAAAGCTTATTTTTTAAAACTTTTATAATTGGGTATAAAAATGGTTTTGTGCAATATGTTTCGAAATTATTGAAGAAAATTTTTTTCATTTCGATTGATGTTTTAATTAAAAATATGTCGTAAAAATTATAATAAAAAATATATAAAAATTTAATCAAAAATATATCGTTGTTATATATAGAGAGAGAGAGAGTCAATTTTTAGTGTCTACCATTTTCCATTTTTGAGCTGTGTTTAAAGACAGGTAGAAAAATTCCAAAAATGGATTTTTCTGACTTTTAGTAAGTATAAAATGTAAAAATTACAAGATCACAATCTAGAAATCAGATTTCTTTTTATGATTACGATGTTTTATCTTAATACTACGCTTCATAAACGAAAAAACAAAAATATTGCCTGGTGATGTATTTTTATTAAATAAAGAAAAAGAATTGGCCCCTGAATTCTAATTTTCAAAATAGTTATTGCGGTGTATATTCCCATTAGATTTCTTAGGGCACATAGGTCACGCTTTTTGCATATTATGACCTGGATGGTATGATAGCCATCAGTATTATTCCATCACCACTGCAGTATAATATTGAAAGTACGACTTGAGCGCGAATTGCAGGTTCCGATTCAGACATTGGCGTATTTCCCACGACATCATCATTACGGTCGCTTTCAAAGTCATCATTTGGATTCTTATTTTTGAAATTTCCCACTTTATTTGTTGGAATTTCTCAAGAAGAAACGAACTTTTATTTGCGGTTTCGCTGATTCTGAGAGCAGACACGTGAAATAACAAAAATACAAGTGATTGGTTAACGAATAGTTTGCTATGTTCGTTATTCTGTTTTTTCATTAATCTATCATCGATTATTCTCTATAAGTTTTTGTCGATACCAAATTCATTCGTTCTGAAAAAACAAACAATTACGAAAAATAATATATAAAAAACTTTTAAATTGAAGCTTTCAGTAATTCGGAAGATTTTAATTCATCGTTTTCATTAATTCGATTTTGAGAGTAGACTTGTGAATCTAAACGATAAAAATTACAGTAAGTTATTGCTTAACGAACATAATTCGGTGAAAGGCAATATTTGTTATCCAAATTCTTCGTTAATCATCGATAAATTCTCTAGAACTTTCTGTGGAAACTTGATTCATTCGTTTTGAGAATACAAACAATTAATTAAAAAAAACTCTATACAGGAAAATCTTTTAATTCGAAGTTTTCAGTAATTCTGGTGTTTTTAATTCCAAGTTGTAATTAATTAGATTTTGAAAGTAGATTTGTGAAACTAAATGATAAAAACATTACAGTAAGTTATTGTTTAACGAACATGATTTGTTGAAAGATAACATTCATTATCCAATTTATTTGTTAATCATCAATCAATTCACAAAACTTTTTGTGGATACTTGGTTTATTCTTTTTGAGAATACGAACAATTAAGAAAAAATTATATACAGGAAAACTTTTAATTCGAAGTTTTCCGTAATTCGGATGCTTTTAATTCCAAGTTGTAATTAATTCAATTTTGTGAGTATACTTGGGAAACTAAATGATAAAAAAAATTACAATAAGTTATTGTTTATTCGTTGAAAGACAATATTTGTTATCCAAAATCTTCGTTAATCATGGATAAATTCTCAAAACTTTTTGTGGATTCTTGATTCTTTCCTCTCTGCAATATAAACAATTAATAAGAAAATTGTACACAGAAAAACTTTTAATTCGAAGTGTTCAGCAATTCGGAGGCTTTTAATTCCAAATTTTCGGAGTAGACTTTTGAAAACGATAAAAAATTGTACAATAAGTTAATGTTTAACGAACATAATTCATTGAAAGACAATGTTCGTTATCCGATTTCTTCGTTAACATATGGGAAATCCATAACAATTTGCTGACACTTGATTCATCCGTTTTATGACTAAAAAAACAGATTCAATTTATTTTCTGGTTTTATTTTAGAATTTTTGATTCAAATTGTAGTGAACAATTTATTTATTAAGTTACTTAATTATTTATAGAAAACTATCGTTTTAGAAATTATTAACGACTTATTATCATTATTATTTTTACTTTATTTATTGCTTACTCCTTATTTTTTTTTCATTATTATTGGTTAACAAAATTGTTAAATATTAAAAATTTATCTTTACTAAGATTTTTAGTTGGGAAATATCTTTTCTGTTTCTGTGCTAATTTTTAGATAAAATTTTCCTAAATTCGTATTTTTGAACGTTGTTTTGCATACCTAAAATAACCTAAACTTTACTGTAATTATGTAATAGTTTTAATATGAAATAACGATTATACAAACTTTTTGATTTATGTCTGAGGTGAGCACAGTTTTTGATACTTCTATAATTTTAGGTCCCAGGATAAGAACAAGTTTATTAAATGAGTAAAAACATTAAAAAAATTTTGAAATCTATTCTATCATTAATGTATAAAATATATAAAAATGTTGGACCCTCTCCTTCCTGAAATCGTCTATAGATATATAAATGTTTATATTTCTCTTTCACTGTACTTCATCTAATATACGTTACTATACTTAATTCAATAGTTCAATGTATGTGATTACGAATTTCTTTTTGCATTTATTCTGTGAGATGTTCGTCATTCTTAAGAATTCACAGTCAGAAGATTAAATTCTTTCTTAATAATTCTTATCATTTTATGGAGTCATTTTAAAGATCTTAATAATTCAGTGTTCGTAGACTGAATTGTTTATTAAATGATTTACACTGTATATTTAAAGGAGTATTCGAACGTCATGACATCAAAGTCCGTAGTTCCAAACAGTAACATCATGTTAATGCCTTAGACTTCCTTCGTCTATCATCATTTTAAAGTTTTAAATTTATGGGTAATTATATAGCCCAGATTATTTTTACATACACAAAGAAATGCATTTAATATCATAGCAACGCGTATGTTTATAAACAGTGTAACTACAACGATCAAAATACTTATTGTAAGATATGCTTAAAAATTTCAAGAAATTGTCTAAAATTTTAAAACATTGAATGGAAATGAAATCGATATCTCTGAAAAATTTTTTATAAAGGTATTTTGACATATCACATAATTAATAGAGTGTGAAACGATATGTGCAATAAGAGGCTGTGAAGTTATATGGAGAAAGCTGCAATACTTCGATTAATTTTTAATTAAAGATCTATTAAAAATTTTTAATTTCTTTTCTTACTTACCGTCTACATCCAAGAAATAAAAACGAATATAAATTAATGGCTCTAGGTTTAACAAACTGCTCCGTAAACCGTTTTGAATTATTTTTACATTATGCTTGACACATCCCATAATTAATAGATTGTCTAATTTATAAACATTATCATGTTAATTAATTAAATATGACAGTAAATATACTAAAGGCAGTAAATATACTAATATTTAATATATTAGTATATTTACTGCATTTTGGAAAGCTGTCATTGGTAATTTAAAATTAAATTTTTAACGTCGATTTAATATTAACTTTGTTTTGTCATTGTATATATTAGATATGTTACCAAGATAAAAATTATCGTCTGCTAGGAAAAAACGCGTTCTGTTTTGAAAATGTTTCTCTGAAATAAGTTCTAATAAGTAAGTAATTATAAATGCGTATTTCTCTACTGCATTAAAAATGTAAAAGGTTAAATTTCTGAATACCTTGGCTTTAAATTTCGATCCTCTTTCAATCCCCGTAAAACATAACTTCGATTCGTCCTCAATCGATTCATTCTATAATGTGAAAGTTAAGTTGTTATTTCAGAAAAGCCTGCTTATGGCTGTGTGGTTTTTATAATTACTGGAATTAAGCCCTTCGGAGTTAGGCTTTAAATCTCTAAGTAAACATTGCACTCTCAGGTGTTTTCATAACGGTTCTTCAACACATTGAACCTGACTTTTGCTATTTTAACCTGGATTTCACAGCCCACATCTTTTACAAGAGAATTAATCCGAAATATTCTTTGTTATTTTAAGCAATAAATAGCATCTGCAAATAAAATGTAACGTTAGTTTCGCTAAGCACTTGGCAACAACAACCGATGGATTGACATATAAATTAAGTTACGCCGTTTGAAAAAGAGTATATTAAGAAAAGTATTCAGCATTTAGCATTCACAAGTATCTGGATTAAAAATCCTTCCATATACTTCACAAATACGAAACATTTTAATAAGTTTTTCAGAAGTATTTCTCCTTAAATTTTTATTCTAGGTCCTTTTAATTATAATTACTAGGCTGATGCATTCATTTTTTAATAATTTTTAAATAAACAATGCTTTTGCAATGCTTGTGAGTAAAATTCGAGAAAATAAAATAAAATAAATATTTTAAAGGAGACCTGAATTTATAATTTAAATAGAATGATAATTTTTTAGGCTTGATTCGTCTATATTTATACTATGCAAAAAATATATATTCTCTTCATTATAACAACGATAAAATACACGCACAAAAGATGTATTTAATATTGTAAACGCAGTTGTTAAAACAATGAAAGTTATTGTTGTAAAATATGCTTCAAAAGATTTTTAAAAATTTGTTTAAACTAGACAAAAACATATAGAAAATAACAGATACCGCTGAGAAGTTTATGATTTCTATTTTAAAGTAATCGAAGAATGGATTCTATACAAAATATGCTCCAAAAATATTGAAGGAAAATATCAAAATTTGCGATTAGTTTTTAATTAAAATATTGAAACCCCATTCTTAGAAAGTACCTACTATTCAAGCAATAATTACGTGACAAATTTGGTAGTTCTAGTAGGTAAGTCCAATGTTCGTCTCTGTGAACAATTTTTTGAGCAATTTTTTATCACGTTACATAATGCAATTGAAATATGTCCTCCAATATCTCATCTTAAAAATATTATTTTCAAAATGTTTTACTAAATATCGCTACACAATATTAACAACTGCTATTAATTTCTGCATTGGTCATATTTTGACCGGAACTTAACGATAAAATAAATTGACATATATATATATAACTCAAAGCTTCCGTGCTGGCCAAAAAACCTTTTTTAGGGTCGATGTGAATACGGCTAATTCCCAATTACACCCAAACAAAGAACAATGCTGAAAGAATACTTCGTACATAAAAAGATCTTCACTTCACTTCGATGGCGGCAGATTATCTTCTTAAGAAGATATTAATCCTATCCATGCGTGTCAACAAATGAAATGAATGCTTTTCTTATGAATGAATTTTTCCTTATAATTTGTGAACGTATGTCTGGCCACAGTGTTTGTAATTTGCATCCTGATATTAGGGTTAAAAATATGATAAATTATTCGAAATTTCCTGGTAGCGGTAATGTTATATACGAAATTTATCCTAAATGCCTACCTTAATTTGCAGGTATTTTGAATTGAAATGAAAGTGTATTATTAAATTATTTGCATTCTTTTTAACCCGGAAATAGCTACTATTTATATGATTTGCAGAAGTTTTCTACTCTAAAATATATATAGCTCAAAATAAATTAACTCGTTTCTTTATTCGATTTTTATAACGCCCAATTGATTAACTTGATGCAGTTAAAAACCATTCTCCGAGTTATTTAATATAGATCTGGAAATTGTATAAAAATTGACGAAATTCATACATGTAGAAAACGATTTTATTATTTAAATCTTCATTGTATAAAATGCAAACAATTTTATAAGTTCTTTTGTAGTAATAATCGTGTAATTATAAACAAAGTATTTATTTATGTACTTTGAACAAGCTAGAGATGGCAAACAAATTTTTTTTTTTATTCCAAATATGTATGAAGTAGTTTTTAATTAAAAACTCATAGTGTGATTCAGTTATTTATATTAAAATGGCAAAAGATTATTTCACGAAAGATCAATTAACAATATTAATTAATTTCCGAAAAAGACAAATATTTTATTTCAATTTTTATCATTTAGTTGAGAACGTCATTCAATATCTATTCATCTTTTAAATTTTTCTTCACAATACGCTTCAAAATCAAAACAACTAAAAAAAAAAAGGAAAAATTTTCATTGCAAAAAATAATAATAATAATAATTAAATCATAAAGATAAAATAATTAAATCGTATTTTCAAATAATGATAATTGCGCAAACGATAAAAGTTGTACTATTTTAAATTATTCTTATAAAATACAACTGTGTTTATAATGTGCAGGAAAATTTAATTTTACAGTTCTAAAAAAACAGAGCATCTGTTTTCATGAAAGACTTGCTTATAGTTAGTTGCGTGACATAGAGATGCAAACAAAGACAATCATATGCAGATGGCCCCATTTACAAAATGGTAGGTTATTTTTTTAAGAATAACATTGATATGTTTTGCCCTTGAGACATAAACATATCCTGATATCCAAAAATAAATAAAACCTTGCGTTCGTTTAACTAATATTTTATCTTGGTATAAATTTTTAAATTTTATGATTAAAAATTGAAATTTTTCTGTGTTTTAATGAGAATATTTATTTTTTAGGATAGTTTCCAAATAATTACCTTTAAAAATGCAAAATTCTATTACAAGAAACAATAATAAAAAACCTTTACAATTTCAAAGTTTTTTTTAGTGTTAAATCTTTAAAATATCTAAATCCCTAATTATTTGAAAATAATTTATATTATATCAAACAATTTATAATGTAATCATAATTTTATTATACATTAAACCATATTGTCTTAATATAAACAAAAAAAAAATACATTTTTCTGAAATTTTCCGAGTTTTAAAATGACGGGATGCATTAGTTTATATGAAAATTGTCAGCCGAATATAAATTATTGAGAAGATTTAAAACACACACACACACACACACAATTGGTAAAAATGATATTAAATCGATGTTAATTACTTAATAATATTTTTTTTTAATTTCAAAACGTTAGATAAATTTATAAAACATAAAAATCCATGTTGAATCCATGTTGAAATTGTTCATTTTTTATTCGGTTTATTATAATTTATATATTAAATCGAAATTCATTACAAATTAATTAAATGCAGATTTTTCAAGTATTCTTGGCACATATATAATTGAAAACATTTTTTCCCCCATCTTTTCTTTCTTTTCGTTTTTTCCCCTCTAGAGACAGGGCTTAAATAATTTAAAATCAGAAAATTGAAGAAATTATTCAACGTAATACGTACAAAAGATTCAAGAAGTAATAAAAACGGTCAAATGCCTGGTGAAGGGAAACTTTAAATTAAATATGAATCTAGCGTGTCGGAATGTTTTTTTAAAAAGAATTAGCAAAATTAATTGATTTTCTAGACGAAATATCTCCGCGTAGAAATGTTTAATAAATTAATTCATAATTTTTATTTATATGACTATGGGTAACTGATAACTACTATCAAAGCATGGATGGATTCAAATTAATTACATTTTGAAGTTCAAAAATTTATAGAAAAACAGAACAAAACTAAAAGTTGAAAGAAAAATTTAATCATGTCATCTGCATATTGGTAAAAATAAATAACACTAAAAAGAAAGAAAAACGAATTTATGTGTTCTTGTTTTAAAATGTCATTTCTGCAACAGAAAAAGAATCAAAATATCACTAATATACAATATATTCTGCAGATATATTGATATTTATAATTCTTTTTTACAGCGTTGACTTATGAAACCATTAAGAATATATTAAATAATTTTCTTTTTATTTAGTCATTAAAAATGACAAATAAAAATAGCATATTGATGAGACATAAATAGAGAAGAAAAAACATTCCTTTTAAAGTTATTAAGATAAATTTTTAGAATTGTCCCTGTAAATTGTCTAATATATATTTGATTCCAAATAATAATTTGAAATGGAGGAAACTAGAAAACAATGAAAAGTTGATGCCAAAAATAAAAATTTCTTTCCAAAATAGTCGAAAATATTTAAAAGAATATGAATATAATAGAATCTTTTCAAAAACTACAAAGCTTGAAGAAAATTGAAATTTCTATAAGAGAAAAAAAGAGATATTTCAATAATGTAATTATCTTATTAAAAAAGTATTCAAAGAATACGAAAAAAAAAATTATTACATCCACTTTTTATTCTGTTCTTAATTCTGATATAAAAAAGGCTGAAATAACTAAAAATAAATAAATAAATAAATAAAGTTTCATCAAAATTTTCATACAACAAAAACTTTCTCAAAAATTTAACTCACCTGTTTTGTTGGTTGGAAGTGGTAAAATCCAGAAGCATATTTTTTCAAAACAGACAATATTGCAGGCAAGCACTTAAAAAAAACTCTCTGATCCTTCTGCAGAAATTATTCTACTGACTTCAAATCAGCATTCCGAGTTGGTCAGAGAGAGGGGGAAACAAATGCTAGGACACCGGTAAAAATAAAGCTCAACTGTGATCTTTTTTTGGTCAGTTCTTCAGCCGGACAACGTCCACTTTATGAGAGGGAACAGAAAGAAGGGACAACGACCCAAACCGCGCGAACTACGAGAAGAAACTGAAACTGACTCTCCTAGCAAGGTTGGCAGGTGAGGAATCAAGGTCGGTGACGTCACTTGAAGGAAGATCGTGCTTTTGTTGTTCGGCCGGCACGCGAGCCGCCATTTTGAACCACAATGTCCCGCGCCTTGAAGTGACAAATATTTCAAAAGTTGCCAGAATGTTTGCTGCTATAAATCACTGCCTTCTGGTTATGAGAACAAGGGAATGTCTATGTTTAGTGTCCTGCTAGTGTGGAACGGATTAAGTGAAGGAATATCTTCTTATATTTTTTTCAGTGCAGAACAGTTTCATGGCCAATAAATAAATTAAATTAATAAATAACGTCAAAAAATGGCATGCCAAGGTGCTAAAGTTTAAATGATAACTTGCTTAAAAGGGAATGGATATTCCTAGACACCTTCCTAGGTACCAGGAGTGGATTATGCCTTTTAGAATTCCTTCAGCAACTCAAATCCCGGGACTTGTTTTCTACCCTAAATTTTTAAAATCAAACATTTTTTATCGATTTTTATTAAGTCTTTATATGAATAATTTGAAGTAGAAAATTTGCGCAAATGAAAAAACAAAACGCTTAATTACAAATCACTTTCGAAAAAGTTTGGTTTCCGTTTGCATCGAAATGGCCTTCTCATTGCTAAACAAATATAACTAAACAAAATTTAAATCATCTTAATTTGCAAGGCATGCTATGAAGGAGAACGCAAAAATATGCTCTAAATAATTTCTAGTTGTGTCAATGTGAGTGACTAAGAATCAGAACTGGATTAAGTCTTACAGAGGGGCCCTTAGGCTATGAATATTCTGGAATCCCCTTCTCCTCCCTAAATGTCAAGACACAATATTTTTGAACAATTATAATTAAACTAAAACTAACTCTTATTTTGTAATACATGTTACGAAGGAGAACGCAATAAATATGCTCTAAAGCAATGATTTCTGACTGTCAATGTGAGTGACTATACTTTAGGACCGGATTAAGTCTTATAGGGGCCTATAGGCTATGAATGTTTTGGGATCCTCTTTTCCTCCTTAAATGTCAACAGACAATATTTTCGAACAAATATAATTAACTAAAACTAACTCTTATTTTGTAATGCATATTACGAAAGAGAACGCAATAAATATGCTCTAAAGGAATGATTTCTGGCTGTGCAAATGTGAGTGACTATACTTTAGGACCGGATTAAGTCTTATAGGGGCCTCTAGGCTATGAATGTTTTGGAATCCTCTTTTCCTCCTTAAATGTCAAGAGACAATATTTTTGAACAAATATAATTAAACTAAAACTAACTCTTATTTTGTAATGCATATTACGAAAGAGAACGCAATAAATATGCTTTTAAGGAATGATTTCTGGCTGTGCAAATGTGAGTGACTATACTTTAGGACCGGATTAAGTCTTATATGGGCCTATAGGCTATGAATGTTTTGGGATCCTCTTTTCCTCCTTAAATGTCAAGAGACAATATTTTTGAACAAATATAATTAAACTAAAACTAACTCTTATTTTGTAATGCATATTACGAAAGAGAACGCAATAAATATGCTCTAAAGGAATGATTTCTGGCTGTGCAAATGTGAGTGACTATACTTTAGGACCGGATTAAGTCTTCAAAAGAAGTGTGGGGAGGTTTTTTTTTATTTTTTTATTCTTGATATATAAACTTCTTGTGTACCAGCAAGTATGGCTTGCCCGTACAAGGCTTGCAAACGTAAAACAGTACACAACTGATAGTGGAAGACATTTCAAACTTAAAGGACGCAGACACAAATGCAAAGAAAAATGGTGTGGGGGGAAGAAAATACACAAATACAAACAAAAATGAAACAAAATTTCTCACATATTAAAGGAAACACAGAATAAATTATATAATACAATTGGTGATGCATGATGAAATAAAAATAAAATATTCAAAATACAAAAACAAAAAGCATTAAAGTGTATATCCAAATATATGTAGGCAATCACACAGAAATAAAGTCTAAATAATACGGGGAAAACAGGCTATGAAAATTCCGAGATCTTTCTTCTTCTTAAATTTCAACATCAATTATTTCTCATTTAACCTCTGTTTAAGCTATATTTAAAGTAACAAATGTTATACCAATCTGAAATTACAAACCTTTTAGAAATGATTCACCTTCACGAGAGCTGATTTAAAAGTCTCGATTTATTGAAACAATTTAATTTAAATTTGAAAGTAATTTTTAAAAAAATGTGAGCTAAATATTCTAACACAAATTTTATCATAGCGAATTTGAAAGCACGAAAAAAAAAATCCTGAGAAGAACGTTCAGTAACTTAAAAAGTACCCATTTTTTCATTTGAAGTTTTCAATGAACGATCATTAAATTAAAGAAAGAAAAAATTAAATTAAAGCAATTAAAAGTAAATTAAAGAAAAGCACATAATTAAATTACGCTGGAAATGCCGTAAATTTTTATGACCTCTCCTCTCTCCTTATGAACAAGGGGATCATTAGACAGCTGTCTATTTTGCTTATTTGATAATCTGTTAATGTAACGATAATCTGGTAAGGATCATAAGTTGAAGCTTTTTGGATCACTAGATGGGTCTGTATAGGAGAGATAGTGCAACAGTACAAAGTACCAAAATTTAAAAAGGATACAAAGGTGTTATTTTCAAATATAGTGAAGCATTTTTACTTATAAAATACTAAAATCATCAAAAGAAGAGAAAGTATAACAATCTTCAACGAATTCGAAATCAAATTTTGATTAATCTTTTCAAATTTGCCAGAGTGCAAAACATCACGTCTATGGAATTACGTCTATCTAATAATTCAAAATCGTTTTCAACTAAACAAATGTAATTTAGTATGTAGTTTTGTGTAGCACAGATTTTTTTTTTTTTTTTTTTTGAAATTTTAATAAAATCTATTCAGAGAGAGTGCATCTTTCTGTTTGTTTGAGTGTAAGAGAGTAAAATAAAATATATATGAGATAATGATAAAATGTGACAGATATTTTTTTTTGTTTGTATTTTAAGTGTCGATCCATATTTCGTTTTAACCCCTTACCTGCCTAGGATAACTTGCGAGATTTGGTCCCCAGTGCCACGTATATACGTATATAGTTGAGAGACGTATATATACGCCAGAGGCAGTTAAAACATTGACTTAGGGAGACGTATATATTCGTTTTAACCCCTTGCCCGCGGCAGGCAAGGAAAAAAATTGATTTGTGATCTTGTTTCTAAAAATAGCAATTCTATGTCAAATTTTCGTTTCAATCGGTAGAAAAAAAAAGCTATTCAAATACACACTTTGCTTACTTTATTATATACAGAAGCAAAAACTGCTCATGTGCAGGAGTCTGAAGATAGAAATATGAGTATTCTAGTTGTTCGCGGTATTACCCATTTTCACAATTTTATGTGAAGCGGGGGATAACAATTCATTAGGAAACATGAAAAAAAAACTCCAATTGGTTCACACGGTGTTTGAATTATCAACCAAATTGACATAAAGTTGAATCTTGGTTCTAAATAAGAAACACTACTCAATTTAAAAGTATTATATAATTGTAAAAGTCTGCATTATATTAAAATTTCAAAATCATAATAGCATATTATTATACTTATAATTTCAGACAGCGTCAAAATGATTTAAAATATTTTGAATCTTTAAAACTTTTTATTGAAAGGAATTAGACAATACACAATGGTAATTACAGAATTATCATTGCAACAGTCTACTTCGTAAACATATATAATTTTTTTCTCCAATTTTTGTCGCAGAATACGTAAAAATATAATAATCATCATTAAATATATCAAGATATTTTAGATCATTTTATTCCAATAGACAGAAATCAGAGATCATTTTATTCCAATAGACAGAAATCAGAAATCATTTTATTCTAATAGACAGAAATCAAAGAGATCATTTTTATTCCAGTAGGGCTTAATTAATTAATTTATTTTCTTTTTTAAAAAGAGCGAATTCACTCCATTTGTAAATTTTAATATGTATTCTTTCCATAAAAATTGAAACCTGCTTTAAATTTTCGATAAATTAATGGATAATTTGTTTCTTTGTCTGTCTGTACAGACATATTTGAACAGGAACCCAAAAGTACATCGAGGAAAATTAATAACAATTCGCCGTGCATTATTGATGCTAATACTGTGAAACTGTATCAAATTTTGGTCAAAATCAATCTTTAGTAAAAAGTCCGAATGTATATTCAAATAGCTTAACGAATTGACTGCGCTTTGATTCATCTGTAATTCACATATGATATCTAATTAGTTCATGGGGCCGCGGTGGACTGGTGGTAAGGTCTCGGTTTCGGAGGCTTCAGGTTCGAGACCTGATTTCACCGAAAAACCGTCGTGTAAGCGTATCTGGTGTACACTAAATGTCCTCCCGCTGGTGTGATGTGGTGGGGAGAGGGGGGTACCAGTTCAGGTGTCGTCCGCGTCATTGACCGCGGTTCAAAATTACGAGGTCCGTCCCAAAATACATCTAGTGTTGCTTTAAAAAACGGGACATTAATGTAACTAATCTAAACTAATTGGTTCATAGTTACAATCGAAGTAAATACCCCTTCTCTACAATAATTACGATATATCAAAGAAGGGATAATCTAATTAAATAGAAAATACGAATTACAATCGTGAACCGTAGTGACGAAAGTTTTAACTTTATTACGAAGCTAAACAAAAAATCTTCTATACTAATTAAGTACAGAGTTAGCAAGAAATAAGTTACTCACTTCAAGAGGCTGAGCCCTCGTTCTATTGGTCCAAATAAGATAAAATTTGAACTACAGATTAATCATATAATGCGGTTTACATTTATTAATTAAAAAGCATTGGTGAAAAAATTCACCAGCAGATAGCGCTGTAACACAAATGGCATTTATTTGCATATATTGAAAATGGGAAACATAATTTGCGTTACAGCGCATGTCCATTACCATTTTTCTTTGGATGAAAAGAAGGCGGATTCTGAACGAACATTAGTTTCTTCTGTTCGTCATGCCTATGTTGCAAGAAAAAACGCTACTGGTGAAAACGCTACTGGTCTCCAGGTCCCCTACGCAAGATGATGCAGAAATTTGAAAAAAACTGGGCAACTTGGCATTCTTCTAAATAGAGGACGAAAAAAAAATCTCGTCTTCCAGCGTCGAAAATGTTGCGCCTGCACTCGTTGAAACCAGCAGTCAGTTGCCGCATAATAGTGTGAGTTTGCCAATTGTTTCCCGTGTTCTGGATATGCCGTATTCTACTGTACGAAAAATCGTACGGCAGAATTTGCATTTTTATCCATACAAAATCAAGTCTGTGCACGGCTGCAGGACGGGGATTTAGAGGCCCGTTAAACTTTTGCTGTTCAGTTCCTTGCTCGAATGGTGGTTGACACAGCTTGGTCATGGAACATTCTGTGGAGTGGTGAGGCCCATTTTTGCCTCAATGGGCAAGTTAACACTCACAGCTGTCGAATTTGGGCAGAGGAAAACCCTTACATCCTGAAAAAGTGACAGTATGGTGTGGTTTTACAGCTACCTTTATCATTGGACCGTATCTCTTTCAAGAGATAACTTTAAAGGGAATTCAAACCTGTTCCGTCACAGGAAAACAGTACCATGATATGCTGAGAAATTTTGTAATCCCAACTCTTCTACAGCTTGGATGCCTTCAAGACATCATTTTCATTCAAGATGGTGCATCACCTCATATTGATCGTCGTGTAAAGAGATTGTTAATACAGCATTTCACAGAAGCACGAGTTATCAGCCGTCATTTCTCAATAGCATGGCCTCCTCGCTAGCTGGACATCACCTCTTGCGATTTTTAGTTGTGGGGTTATTTGAAGGACAATAACTACAGTCAAAGGCCATTATCTCTACCAGATCTGATAGACAACATTCGGCGCCATATTCTTAATATGCCGGCAGACACACCGTGGTCATCTATAGAAAATATGGTTCTCCGATTAGAGCATATTGTTGAAAATAAAGGAAGACATATTGAGCCATTTTAATTTTACTTTATTCAACAATTTTAAACCATGTTAAATGGTTTTATGTGCATTACAACGCCACCTAACGGTGAATTTTTTGTGCTATTTTTTATTTAATAAATGTAAAGCACATCGTCTCAATAATCTGTAGTTGAAATTGTCCCATTTGGATCAATAGAGCGCATTTTAGAGCCCTCTGAAATGGGGTTATTTCTTGCTAACCCTGTACACTAGAAAGTCGGAGAGAAAAAATTTCCGCTGGTCTTTCTCATCATAGTGAATACATAACAAATATATCATGTTGAATAAGAATAGGCATTTATTATTTTATTTTCTGAATACAATTTTTTTTTTTTTTTTTTTTTTTTTTGTTGTTGTTTGTTTTCTGCTCTAATGGCGGAAACTGAAGAATTATGACACTGAAACGTCAAGAATCTGGCAACAGAATCTTATTCGGCTATCAAAAAAGAATAAATTTCGTAAGAACAGTTTATAAAGAACTATTTTTTAAATACAAAATAGTAGAATTTTTAAGGATTTTTTTACTGTTTAATTTGTAATTGTTATTCACTAGCAACCAAATGTTTTACCAAGAATATTAGTTGTATTTAATCTCATGTTTTGATTCTTATACAAATGTTTGTACAAAGACCATGTTTTTGATTCTTATACAAAGTATTTTTACGCATTAAATTGGGACAGAAGTTAATGATGTGTTATCTTTAGACCTTTCATCTGCTCTGTTAATTGTGTACAAAAACCGTTCTAACTGATGCTGTTGACATAAAAAAAAAGAGAACGGTTATATCATGTCAATTTCAGTTCCATATCATAATAGTTCATTTAAAAGCGTAAGTACTCATCTATTTTCTAACTTTGGAAGTTTTGAAACTTCCCTTTTTTATTCTTCATGTTACAAAATATTTCTTAACTTTCAACAACGGAAGGCAATCATGCGATTCAATAGCATTTGGAAAAAGAATGAACGTGGTTTGAATTTCATTATAACAATTAAAACTATTATTGAAAATAATGCAAAGAATACATCTTCTAAAAATTGCCAAAATACTGGAAAACATTTCGGCACAATTAAATCGATATATTTATAATAACAGTTTTTAAAAATTTTAAATAATTACTATTAGCAACTTCTAACCAGTTTTGTGGAAGATTATTTTTGACAGCTATCGTGGAAAAACAATGTCTGCTTTAAATTTTCGCAAAAACATTGAATTTTTTTTTTAATTCAATGTTCTTAATATTTGAATTTTAATTTTTCCTTTACTCCCTGGGAAGTGACATTATTTTTTATCATATAAGTTATCGGATCAAAAAAGTGAAAGACTAATGAAAACTCGAATAGGAAAGCATATTTTAAAAGCAAAATCCATGTTTGTCTCTCTGAATTTTCTAAACGATACAGAATTTTATCTGCCGACATGGTCATCAATAATAGAAATGAACGTATGTGTATCTTGACGCTCTGAAGACCAGATTATTTCATCTAGAGCTTCCAACTTGGCATATATATACGGAAGAGAGAATGTACACCTCGAAGGAATTGAGTTAAAATTTTAATTGGATTTTTAATATTTTCATTTTTTATTAAGGGAAAATTTACTTTTTGTTTCCAAATGTTCATTAAACTCTATTTATACTTTGTGAACAAAATTGGAAGTACTTTTATGATAAATAGTCATAATTCATAGAGAAATTTAGTACCAGCATATAATTTGAATCACAGGAATAATAACTTTTTTAATATGTATTAGGAAAAACCACAAAATAAGCCCCGCCATGCCGAAGCTGCAGGAGTAGGATAAAGATTAGACAGCATAATCGAGTCCTAAGGTGAACGAAGAATTGCTCCCATTATAATGCAACACATATGCTCACCGCCGGCCCCCTGGCGTAGGGGTAACGCATCTTCCCCGTGATCTGGGCGTCCCGGGTTCGAATCCCGGTTCGGGCGTGGTAGTTCATCTGTGTTCTATCTGTGAGGTGTATGAATGTGCCCACCTGTAAAAAGCCCAACTGTGCCCACCATCTTCATATGAGCTAGAAATCAGATTTCTGTCCTCGAGTGCTCAGAGGTCTTTACCCTCAGAAGCTACTGCGCCCCCTTTCCTTGGTAACGCGGGCACGGTATCATCATCATCACATATGCTAACCACGCACGAAGAGCTAAGACCTGACATCGGTATGGAGGCAACTCAACCCCACACCACTGCTATTCTCTTGATATCTGAGATGCCTCTCAGTGAAATTGTATCAGGAAAATATTATTAAAGCTTATACTAAGCATATTATATCATATTATCTTATAAAGGATGTACCGAAATTAACGCAAGATTTGTATTTGCCACCATTCGTTCAGTAAAGTTTTGGTGACACTATTAAAAAATCCATTTGATAACTGATAGCTTAGGATTAGCAAAAATGGAACGATATACTATAGAAAAACATGTTTTTCATTGTTGAAACAATATTTCAATAATTACGAGTCTAACGACCACAGTTGATTTTCAATTTGAGAATTGCCCCCCCCCTAGACCGCTTGATTTATCACCACTGGATTTCTTTTTCTGGGGTTATTTGAAGTCAAAGGTCTGTGCCAACAAGCTCACAAGCACGCGTGCATTGAAGGTGGAAATTCAACGTTGCATCAACGAAATTCAGCCATATTTATGCAAAATAGTCATGGAAGATTTCGACAAAAGAGTGCGTATGTGCCAGCAAAGCTGTGGAGGCCATTTCCCTCTGTGTTATTCCACATATAACCCTATCCTGAGTATTTTACGATTGAATAAAAATATAACAATTTAAAGAAAAAAAAACTGTGTTTTTTTATTTAATTCAAATCTTGCGTTAACACGTTGTTCTATCGTGCAGCTCTCCATTTTTACTAACTCTAAACTATCAAAAGGTTTTTTTTAATAGGGTTTCCAACACTTTACTGCACAAATGGCGGCAAATTCAAATTTTGCGTTAATTTTGGGACACACTTTATTAAATTCTTTAATACTCGTAAACAAAATTGATTAGGAGTATGCGATTCGGGGCATTTCATTAAAAATCGACACCGTTTGTTGCATTCCATTAAAATTCAGACGATAGCAGACATTTTATTTAAATTTGGAACAATTTGGAGAATATTTTCTTTAAAAGAGGGACAATACAGAGCATTTCATAATAATTGGAAACAAATACGTAATACTTTTCCCATAACCCGAGATTGGCAATCAAAATCCAAGTCATCTGAGACACTTATTAAAAATCATTTTCAATAATTTAACAGCGCATCTTGTATGTTGTTATAATGTAACCCATTTTTATCCGGAAGTTTCCAAAAAACTGTGGACAAAAATGGAGGCCACACTTTGGCTCTTCTTTTCCGTCCATATTCTAAGTCTTGAGATGCAAATGAGCAACTTTTTCCTGCGGCACACCACATAAAATGACCTGGATATTGGTGAGCCGTCGTTAATTAATACCTATCACAGAGGCGATTTACATTGAATAATTCTTAATTGCTCTGTAAGAATGGATCTATGTCAACGTGGGCTGGATTCTGCAAGGCAGCGATATCCTGAACGATCTTATCGTTATTTTGGGAAGACCATAGATATAGAGTTCAAAGAAATCTGGCAGATTTTCGTAGATTCCATATAATGATGCTTTGATGTTATCGTAGAATATTTTGTGGCATCCAATGGAAAGATATTGAAAAGTTGGGAATTGTGGAAGTACGTCATTTTGGCGGGTGGTGCTGCAATGAATTGGTTCAACTTGAAGTTTCAAAAAGGCAACAATTAACTTTCTACCTTCGGCCCCTGAGCGGGGGGGGGGGGGGGGCTCAGGCAGATTGTTTAAAAATATTATTAAAATGTTTTCTTTAATTATAAGGAATTTTTCAAGATTCATTTAAAAAAATTTACAATTAAATTCAAATTTTTATTCAATTTTTTACAATTAAATTAATTTATTATTTTATAAAACAAAAAAAAATTATGCATACTCTGTCTCTAGACAACAGTGAGATTTTAAACATTTTTTTATCTCAAATTCTTTTATTTTTTAAAAAAAAATTTGGCACATTTTGATTTGGTTTTAACTTAATACTAAAATATATTTAACTCGATTAAAAAATTAATGAAGTTACAAACTACTTTCACACTAAAATTTCAGTTAATTAAAAGTTAAGCAAGCTTTTGCAATTTTCCGCGATATCTTCTGTAAACAGGATCTCTCAAAATTTATTTGTACATCTTATTTTTGGAGACATTTTATTTATCATCATTACAAATATTAAAAATATTACATTAAAAAATATTATTTGTCTAATTGTCAAATAAATAAACTCGTGAACAAATATAGATTTTATGAATTATAAAATAGTAAAATAATGCTAATGTTTTTGTATAAATGAATAGTTTCCTATCTGTTCATTATATTTATAATCATTGCAATATTTATAAGTATAAAGGTTCTGCTTGAATATAGTTGTGTACAGGCTCAAATGTCATGCAGACATGAATATAAAACCAGCGGAAGTGGTCTCCCTAATACTTTCTCGCATAATCTCTAATAACGATATTACTCCAGGAAATCCCTTGGATGGAATTGGAGTACAATAGTTACGACATATTAATTTTTCGCGAGTTTTTTGGGCGACTAAACCTTGGATTGAGGTTAATAGCCCCATAAAATCGAATTTATACATTAGACGCATTTTTTACGACCTATAGAAACAAAAATTTGCCAAAAAACTGCACTTGTAGTCACAAAATCTCATATCAGATTTAATATATTTAACCCTTTAAAGGGCCATTTTTTTCTAGTCATATTTTGTTAAAATATTTTTAAGCTTGAAATTAGAATAAGAAAAGGGATTTATTTAGCTTATTAGATAAATTTAATTTGATTAATTAATTAATTTGGTTAATTAATAATTAAGTAACAAATCATTTGGTGGGAAGCATACTTCCCACGGCCCTAGAAAGGGTTCAGTCATTATGCTTTTGAGTTATTGCGTTTACATGTTTCTGAAAGTACAGACCGACAGACGGTCAATCTCTCATTGATAGATTTGATAGATATTTACACAACAGATGTTAAATATGCATCGCAAATTTTATCTATATAATTCTTTTCGTTTTGTATTTATTATATTAAATTATATTGGAACAGCGAACAGACAGACTTCATATAAATGGATTTTTGCCAAGATTTAATAGAAATCAATAAATATGCTGTTAAAACCATTTGCCAAATTTCATCCGTCTAGCTCAAAGCGGTTTTGAGTTATTTTTGTCACAAACATACAGACGGACATTTTCTGTGCTTTTTGCTTTCGAACTCTTCGGAGTCTAAAACGTGAGGATTCATCAAAATATCGAGTTCGAATTTGTTAAGGATTACAATATTTTCTCTATAGTATGTATACAAGAAAGCGAAAAATTAAAACATAGGCATCTTCATAAATAAACTAAAAGAAAAAATTAACCCAAAATAAATTCTTTAACATGATGAGTAAATTAAAAATATAGTGAAATGGGTGATTAAATTGTCCAAGTATTTAAAAGAGGGGCTTCATAATGTAAATTATTTCTAGGACCTCAAAATATCTAAATCCACCACTGGAAACCAGCTACAATTTTTATGGATTTGACTTAGTTCGACTTATGGTAATCAAAATGCTTGTTGAAACGACTCGAGAATTATTTTAGAACGATGATCGTCATTTGAACTCTAGCGAAACGAAGAAAACTAGTGCTAAATCAGACCCTCGCTTTCCACACTTTAAAAATGCCATAAAAATGTCTCAATTTTTATTGCATGATGGCTGTAAGTTAGAATCCATGTCAATACTATATGGATTCTGTAGCGTAGCGATATCCTGAATGATTTTATAGTTATTTTAGTAAGATTGCAAATACCGATTTAAAAAAAAAAAAATCTGATAGATTTTCGCAGATTCCATATTATGATGGTTTCATGTAGTATTTTTGATGGGAGTCAATAATTATTTTACAAAGTAAGGAATTATTGGAAAAGTTTGGTGATTTTTACGAATCTCCACTTTTCATACATACCTCAATTCGGAAAACACATTTTTTTTACTTTCTCGCACGCGAAGTACAAAGAAAGTATTGCAATCGTCAAAAACTACGAACTCGAGACTTTGACGAATCTTCTCCTTTTAGATCTCCCAGAGTGCAAAAAACACATTTCGGGAAGCTATTGTACGCTAATGTGACGCAAGTCGTTCTGTGGGATGACACCTTTATTAGAGAGTATGCGAGAAAATTTTAAGGAGACCATTCCCAATGGTTTGACATTATGACCTTTGATGCATGGACTTATTACTAAATCGATAGATTCTTTCAAATTCTTAGACAAATCCATTCAAAGGAAGTCTCTCTGGCTGTTTGATTATAATGAAACTCGATAATTACAAAACGTAAAGAACTATACAGATAAAATTTGGTACATAGCTTTAGGATCTAAAATATAAATTCTTATCAATTTTGGAATCAAATTTGCCAAACTATTAATCTTCTGTCATGTAACTCAATAATTTATAAGTGCAGTGACTTAAATTAATGAAAGTCTATATGTTATCTAATGTTTACACCTATACTTCAAGTGCCCAATTTTGGTGTCAATCAGTTTTCGAAAAAAGCGCCGAAAATACATCTTCTCATTATAGATTCAATAAAAAGGCTGTATTCAAGTCAAATATTATTTTTCGTAACTACGGTACACGAATGCTATGCAAAGTATTTGCGGTCTTACCTAAAATTCCTAATTTCATGCGAGAGTAGAAAGATAAAATAAATTATTGAAGCTTATAGAAGAAAGTTTTGGGAAGATATGATATCAATAATATATATTCGCAGGAAGTATGTCTGTCCGGCTGTCCAAATGCAAATAATCATGATAGAAACTAAATTTAAAAAAAAACACTAATGGATGAAATTTGATACAGATTTTTCATCCACAAACTATTTTACCCACAGACTGGAGGATTCTATCAAATTTTGAATGTAATTTCTCAAAGGATTGACTGTGTATCGGTTTGTATATTCATAACTATGTAAACACAATAACAAAAAGAGAAATAAAATTTGGTATGTGATCTTGTTACTAAAATTGCAGTTACATGTTAAAATTTAGTTTCAATCGAACGTAATAAGGATGTCCAAAATGCTATATTATATCTTCTCTACTATATTATGAAGCACAAAACTCTCATATACTGTTATCTTAAAAATATGAGCACTCTTAGACCTCTCTGCCATGATCGAGGAAGATATCCAAGAAGGAAGGAAATAAAATTTTTATTAGAGAATATGCGAGAATGTTTCGGAGGGGGGGGGGTGCGCTTCCGTTGGTTTTATTGGTTTTTCTGTTTCGTATCTTAATCTGAATTTGATAATATCATTCACTGTCAAATTCTCAGAAAAAGAATTATTAATGGGATTGCTTACGGTGTGAAATTGCTTTTATTTCAGTTTAAATTTTGAGAAATTATTCATCATATAAAAAAAACAAACCAATATTAGAAGAATGATATATTTTAATTACCGCTGTTGTTCTATAACACCATTGCTTCTTTCGTTTTTTAGTATTTTCTCCCTGTGCAAATTCTTAAAAAGATAAAATTAGGGTTGCCAGAATTTCTGAGACTACATTTGCGCCGGGATATCTGGTTTACCACAAATTCGTGTCTTTCGTCAGTTAATTTCCTTTTAATGCGATAACGTTTATAAACTAGTATATTATTATTAAATTGCTTGATGCAAAAATAGTTCAAAAGATAATTGGACCTAGAACTGCCCAATTTGGTAAGAAGTTACCTTTTGGTTGCAGGGTGTTTACTATTAAAAAATTTCCAAAATTTTAATTGGTTTCTAATAAATTAAAAATTAATCAAAATCTCAACATTTTTTCCCCTAAATTATTTCTGAGTATATGAAGAATCAAAATCCATTTTCACACTTCTTTGGAATCCAAGAAATCATCTTTTCATTGATACTAATTTCATTTCTGTATGAGTTTTTACTATGATTTTAATAAATTTTTCAAAATCACTTTTAAACATTATTTTTAATCAATGCTTTGAGAGATTGATTTAGTCATTATGATCATTAGGCTTAGTGGGACTCAAGCAAGCCGATTAGAAAATAGTGTTAGCCTAATAACCAAATAAATAAGTTAGTAAAAAATATCAATTCTGCGTATTATAAAATGTTAAGATAATATTAAGATTTTGTTAAGTATATTGATCAGGTCCTTATATGGTTTATAAAGTTCACTCAATTATAATGTAGGCTAAAACATATATATTTGGTGATTTCTTGTTATGTAGATTTAGTAATATTCAATAAAATCTAATTTATGCAGAACTGAATGTTAAAAAAAAAAGAAAATGTTTGAGCGGACAGAAGAATGCAGACAGTTGGAATGACGATGAATTTTAATTATATATCAACATAATTTTTTTGAGATTTTTTGATTTTGTAATCTTGAGCATTAGTCAGATGATGAGGACAACTCTTGAGCAGCACTGGCATCTGCACTACATTAGCAGGAAGAGTTAATTGTTCGTCAATGTTAGATTTTAATTCCGCCAGAGCGGCATACACTACGAATGCGTATTGGAATCGGATTAGAAACTGGAGTCCTCCAGCTTAAATGCCTGATCTTGCCACTGAGACAACGGAACTGAAGTTGGGGGGGGGGAGCATTTAAATTATTACTAATATTTGCTTTTTTTTCCCCAATGTTTTAAGCATTGAATTAACTTAAAATAATAATAACAACACTGGATCAAAATCTCTTTAAGATATCAATTAGCGATGATTTAATTAGAATTCAAAATCAGTCGGCTCTACATTACAAAAAAAAAAAAACTTTTTTCAGAAGCACGTTTAATATTTGAGTGTTTCTTTTTTCAAAATTCGTAAAATGAAAGATAAAGAACTCAGCAGAGACTATGACCAAAAACATGATCTTAAAATTAAAAAAAATATACTGTAACTATACCAAATAAAAAAATGTTTTATTAGTTTTTATTAGCTATTACATATTCAATAAAGAGAATAATAATTTATTGTCCCGCAATAAATATTCGAGGAATAAAAATTTAAATGTATGGCCATTTTGAAAGGGTTTTGATGTAGTGAAAAATTTTATCGTCTAATTTCAAAGAATGCGTAATTAATTAAACATTAATTTCTTAATTTAATTTAATAAACTCTGAAATTTTAAAATATTTTAAATATCGTTTGATATCATAAACATGAATTTATTCTAAAATGAGTATGAAATATAAATTAAAAATTAATAAATATGATAATAAATAATGTAAATATTATATATAATAAATAAATATACAAAAATAATGTAACAATAAATAACATAAAATAAAAATTAAATCACATTTTCATATTGTACTGCTCAATTGCATGTCATTCTTGTTCTTTTGTCTTTTTTGAAAGAAGTTCTATTGTATAAATTAAAATTGTTTGCGTGAATCTTCGAACGTGTTGCTAATTTTCTACGTTGCAATAAATTATAAATCACCAGGGTAAAAATCTACAACAAAGCCAGATGCATCTCGCTTTTTTTCTCCTCCACAGTACTTTTATTTTTGCTATTAATTTTATGTGTAAAAAAGGGCGATTTTTCTTTTTTCGCTGCAATTTTGATATTGGTTTTCCAACAAGGGGAAAAAAAGAAAACCCCGCTAATAAATGAAATTGAAGATTTACCTTTCTTTTTTCAGCAGTAGATGGCGCTACTATACACAGGAAGCAAATTACATTATATCACAAATTTTTTTAGATTTAATTTGGTAGCGAAATAATAGTTTTATCTTCTACAGCTAGCGAAGCCGTAGAATATTTTCTAAAGCTAAAAAATTATACTGCAAAATATTTTTAAATATAAAAAGCAAGAAATCAGTTTCATATTTACTTCGTTACATTGAGCAAATAAGTTTAGAATAAACCAAACACATAAATTTCAGACAAATCTCAGCTAAATCTCATAATTTTAGTGTGCTTGCCATTTTAACAGGTGTGCATTTTTATTTGACTGATGACATATTGTTCACCTCTTCTAAGTCAAGTTTTGCTGGTTTTTTTTGGTTTTTTTTTAAAGTTTTGTTTTAGATTGTCTTGTAAAGAGGTTCGTAGTCTGCTTAACATATGGCATCAATTGTAGACATTTCAAATTAACAGTTATTCTTTACTATTCACCGAATGAATAACTGTTTGAAGAGCGGAGGAACAGCCTTTCCCCCATCTTTTAAAAGATTCTTTTAAATAAATCCGTTGCTGTTTTCCTTTTACAAAAATTATTTTAACGGATATTTGAACGTTTCTTACAATTAAAAAATACAATGTCATCTAAAATTAATTAGAATCCCTTAAAATAATTTTAAATTCATGTCTTTTCAAACTATGAAATTCTTTTTTATTTCAGTAAAAGAAAATGGCTTTTTAAATAAATATATGCTGCAAAAGAAATATTAAATATTTAATGAATATATTCATCAAAAATAAAAATTCTTAAGTATCTTATAATGCAACAGATATTACTCAAAAATTATATATAAATTCCTAATTTTATAATTCAAATCGCCTCAGTAAAAATTTTGAAACACATCATAATCACCTCCAGGAATCTTAAACCATAGAAGTACTGTAGGCATTATTAATTACATATAAAAACATTAAAATTTATTCTTTTATATCATTATGAAGCAGACCTCTGAAGTTATAAAGTAATAAAAATGTCATTTTTAATTTAAAAAAAGATCTAATGAGACTCACTTAGATTGGTTTGTTGTCTCCAAGCAAGTAGTTCAGAACTTTACAGCTGTGGGTTTACCAACCTTTATGCAAACGTATAATCTCAAACTTGGGAACAGTATAGAAAATAAGACTTGTCTAGTGTGCCATCTATTTTCTTTTCTGAAACTGCACGAGACAATTTGTGTTTATCGAACTTTTGTAAGACATCTACTGATACAAATGTTCAACAGTAAATGGTTGAGTACAGAAAAAATTACATATCAAAGAACATTACATTAAATTACATAGCAATTACAATTTTACATCGCCTTAAAAACGTCGGGATGTCTTTAGCAAATGGAGTAGATAGTGAGATAGATGCAGTCGTTATGATATCACGATCCCGTTTCAGGCTTTTGAGTGCAGAAGGAAAAAGTAAGAAATTGGCCTAATTCCAAAAGGTGATTGTCAACCAAATAATGACAGCGTGCCCATCATTTTTATCGAAGCTGAAACGTTCTCTCCCTAATTGTCAAATCATTCAAGCCGTATTATCGCTCTTCCATTCAGCAATCTAGCATACATAACAGCGTAGCTAGCATTGGTGCTACAACCAAAAACAGTGAAAGACCAATTTCTTTTTAATTAAAATTTCACCAGGTTCCGTCAACAATGACATTTTTTTCGCAAAGATCGTTGTCACAGGATATTATGAAAAGCTGACTTAGTCAACATTTGCATCAAATAATCGATAAGGAAAGTGATGATTGATTTAAAAAATGTAATATCACGTTTTTGAAACAATCTCTAGAATGGTGATGCAATATATTGCAACGAACATTTTCGTTTCTCTTATTTATTCACAATTATTATGATGAAGATTCTAATAACAATCCCTTTTTCATTATTAATGAAATATAAATTTATTCCCACGTATAAACGCAGACTAAAAAAATCCAGAAGGAATATTACTTAAATTGAGTAGGTATCCTTTGACTTAGTCTCACGATAACAATTAAAATCATAGAAGCATTCAAATGATTTTGTACCTTTTGATGTCATGGAGCCAAGTGAAAAAACATAAGCAAAAGCATAACTTTTTTTTTTTTTTTGAAAAAATTTAAGCTACAGACCAGAGAAAACAAGTGAAAGGAAGAGAAAATAAATGTCTTTTCAAGCCTTAAATATACTCATTTAAAAGAAAAAGCTGATTGAACTGGCATTTACACAAATAATAAACAGTATTTATTAATAGGCGTGATATTTATCATCCACCAGTGTCCTTTTTATTTCTGTACTCAAAATTATGTATCAATCAGGAGTACAATGCAACTTTAGTATGTTGATTTCATTTATTACATGCATTAAATCGTAAAATAAATCAATAAAATGTAAGAAGCCATCTCAAAAACCAGGCGCCTTTCTTGGAGCAAACCAATCATCATCAACTGTAAAACGGTGGCGCTGTGCTACGTATGCAAGACAAGGATCCCTCTATCGGTAGAATTATCAGAAGGCAGAGAGAAAAGCGTGCTTATATTTCTCAATAAAAAGCACTGAGAAATAGACGAATGAGATTCATATTCATAATACATTCAAATTAAATGTAATATTAAAGTGACAGTCTTATTGTACAAATGCAAAAGCATTAAGTGATTCTAAAATTTCTTTCGAAACCCTGCTATTATCTTGGCCTCACTCCATATAACAGAAATATGCTAAAGCATAAATATTTTTGTAGCTCCTTCCTTCTCTTTTCCTATTAAAAAAAACTTTTGATTTAGTTTTTAAAAAAAAACAATTCTTTGCTTTGCAACACTTTGTAAAGCAAAAAGAAAAAGAAATAATAATACCATTGTAAATCCATTTACACCAAATTAGCTACCACTTTAAAAATAGGAGATGGTTGCTATAAGAATTTTTTCTCTTCTGATTGTAACTAAGATCATACTTCATAGGATCATTTCTATAGTATGATTAGAGGTTCACTCACCGAACCTCGCAGAAAACCCAACCACGATGATGTGAGATGGGGTTTCTTCCTGAGCGTGAAAGTGGCTCTTTGGTGCTCTTCGGAGTGTCGAGCAGCCGTTGATGATCGCACTCTCTGGCCATTGCGGCTGGGAGATGGAAGGAACTCGATCTGAGTGGTTCCCAATATTAACAACAAGATCAGAAGCTTTCAATACGTATTTCATATCGTCGGATTTCAATTTTTTTCTATTAGCTACTTACGAAAATTCTTTTCGTTTATGCAAATCGCACTAATACTTGATGGATACAGTTTATAGATTCCGACAAGAAATTAAATGCCTTATTTATGTGACTGTAGCTCGCTTTTATTGCACTAGAATCTCTTGGTAATCGATTTGAGGTGAAGTAAGACTTCACTTTGTAAATATTCAGACATTTGATGCTCTTAATTTTAAGACATTTATTTGTTTATTAATAAATGTCCAGAAGTTTGGCCATTAGATATCTAGCTTTCCAACAAGGAAAGAGGCAAAGCCATAACAGATTTAGTGTTAACCAGGGTGCAAGCCTGCTACATTGCACCCCACTTTAAGACATAATTTTAATGAGAAGCTTTAAAAACAATTCACTGATCTGTTAGTGCATTGATTATGAACCCTCTACTCCGCAAAAAGATAAATATCCACAGGACTTTACAAAATTTTATTTTTAACACAAAGAGATTCTCTAGACCGAAATATTTTAAGGATGAAACTAAACCTCCATTCCATGTGCAGAAAAAGTACCACTATTAAAATTATTTACAAGTGTATATAGAATTTGGAAAACTCTCTGTTTGTATGCTCTGGTTTCTCTTCAATATCGTGCTAATCTTTCGCCTTTTACTAAAGATTACCGTGGAGAGGAACAATTTAATGAGCCTCGTCCAATTTTTGGAATCCCGCTTCGGTGGGATTATATTACAAAAAGCAGAAACATACGGATATCGCCATTGCGACTGTTTCAAGCGATCGCAGCGACCCCTAGTGGCAGCTTAAGCGATCATCTTCCAACTCCCCTTGCAGGGAAAAGGCTTATTTCTTCTGCTGCTTTCGTTGCGCTTTTTAATTTTCTTTTATAATTTCACTGCAAAACATATCCTTGTTCTACTTTAAGAAGAAAAAGTAGGCGCAATTTTTGAAAAGAAGTGTTGCGGTTTAAATGAGACTCTTAAAACATTGTTATTCAACACTCCTCGAAATAAAATAAAAAAATTGCGATTAAAAGCCTTTCCAAGACTGATGTTTTAAATCCATGCAAGAATTTGTATTTTCTTAATTGTTTGAGATCCCTTCCGAATTCTCGTAATTTAACTTGCAGAACGGTAAACGTAGCGAAACGGTGCTGAAATATGAACTTATTTGAAATTGTGGTTATCAGCATGCTAAGCTTACTGTAAGACTTCTATTAGAAAAATTATTGATTACAAACCTTTGTGCTGATTTGAATGCATGCAAAATTTTACATTTTCTTAATTGTTCAATTTCTATTGCTTACGATTTCTCTTAGTTTATAATGAAAGGGCGCAAAAAAATAAATAAAGCATTTTATACTTTGGCTATTAGCATATTGTACGAAATTGCGTTGGTGAATGAAAAGCATAAGCGGACTGTAAAAATGCGTTTAATTTTATGCGTGCTTAACGAGACAATTTTAGAACTGTTCTGAGATATTACATGGTTGCCAGGTTGGGTTGTTACAATGTGCGCTAAAGGCGTGATTTTACAAGTACGGAACAACCCGCCTGGCGTTGAAATATGCATATGTTTCAATATAAAAAAAATTGTATATAAAGTTACATCACTAATTTTGACACATAAGAGTAAAAAACAAACAAATAACATAATAATAATTTGCATAATAAATACAATTAGCGTAATTAAACAAATACAAATGAACGTTTCAATTCAAATGAAAATTATCTACAATAGGTAAAATGCAAATTTTAGAAGTAGGTCTTCTAAAATTTCCTTTTGCAGTGCGTATATCTGCTACTCTGACATCACCATCTGAGCCTGAAATTACTTTAATGATTCGACCTAAAGGCCATTGGTAAGTTGGAAGTTGAATGTCCTTTATTAGAACGTAGCATGCCAGGAGTTAAATTTTGTTTTTTAAGCAGCCACTTTGAGCGCTGTTGTAAATGGCTCATATAACTGTTTTGCCAATGTCTCCAAACAGTTTGCACTAACTTTTGAATTCGTTGCCATCGATTGAGAAGACTGTCTTTTTTGTCGATGAAGTTAGGTTCTGGGATAGAATTGATATGTTTTCCTGCGAGGAAATAGCCTGGAGCTAATACTTGCATTTTGTCAGAATCAGTTGATAGAGGAGAGAGGGGTCGCAAATTGAGGATGCTCTCAATCTGAGTAATTACTGTTAAAAACTCTTCGAGCGTTAGTCTTGCAGGACCTACCATTCTCCTAAAATGATATTAAAAAGCCTTCACGCCAGCCTCCCAAAGACCGCCGAAATTGGGAGTCCTAGGGGGCAAAAATTTCCATCTGATACCTTCGGAGGAAAGCATATTCGAAACGTCTTCGCTACCTATCATTAATTTGTATATGCATTCAATCTCTGCAGAAGCACCTACAAAGTTAGTAGCATTATCGCTAAAAATTGTGGAGCTTTTGCCACGCCGCGAAAAAATTCTTAATAGCGTTGCGATTAGAGCTTCATAGTTAAATCCGGGACAAACTCTATGTGTCCAGCTTTGGTTGCGATACATACAAATAAAGCAACATATATTTTCTGAAGAGTACCTTTTCTTTGCTCCTTAAATTTAATTTCGAACGGCTCGCATAAATCTATCCTTACATTTAAAAATGCTGAACTAGGTGTAACTCTATCTGCTGGAAGGTCTCCCATAATTTGATTCGCGATAACGAGCTTGTTTCGGAAGCATTTAACACATTCGTGAACGACTTTGCGCGCAGCATTTCTGCCACCAATTGGCCAATATTTTAAACGAAGAGTATTTAGAAGGGTTTGAGGGCCTACATGACAGTTTCGTTTTCGATAATACTGAAAAATAAGTGTAACTAATTTATTTCCCCCTGGCAGAACAATTGGATGTTACTGATTAAAATTTAAATTAGAATGCGCAAGTCTGCCATCTACTCTAATGAGTCATCGGATGGCTCTATGAAGGGATTAAGAAATCTTGGCTTCACTCCATATGATAGAAATATGTTAAAGCATAAATATTTATATGGCACATTCTCTTTTCCTATTGAAAAAAAAAAAAACTTTTGATTTAGTTTTTAAAAAACCATTTCTTTGATTTGCAACACTTTGTAAAGCAAAAAGAAAAAGAAATAATAATACCATTGTAAATCCATTTACACCAAATTAGCTACCACTTTAAAAATAGGAGATGGTTGCTATAAGAATTTTTTCTCTTCTGATTGTAACTAAGATCATACTTCATAGGATCATTTCTATAGTATGATTAGAGGTTCACTCACCGAACCTCGCAGAAAACCCAACCACGATGATGTGAGATGGGGTTTCTTCCTGAGCGTGAAAGTGGCTCTTTGGTGCTCTTCGGAGTGTCGAGCAGCCGTTGATGATCGCACTCTCTGGCCATTGCGGCTGGGAGATGGAAGGAACTCGATCTGAGTGGTTCCCAATATTAACAACAAGATCAGAAGCTTTCAATACGTATTTCATATCGTCGGATTTCAATTTTTTTCTATTAGCTACTTACGAAAATTCTTTTCGTTTATGCAAATCGCACTAATACTTGATGGATACAGTTTATAGATTCCGACAAGAAATTAAATGCCTTATTTATGTGACTGTAGCTCGCTTTTATTGCACTAGAATCTCTTGGTAATCGATTTGAGGTGAAGTAAGACTTCACTTTGTAAATATTCAGACATTTGATGCTCTTAATTTTAAGACATTTATTTGTTTATTAATAAATGTCCAGAAGTTTGGCCATTAGATATCTAGCTTTCCAACAAGGAAAGAGGCAAAGCCATAACAGATTTAGTGTTAACCAGGGTGCAAGCCTGCTACATTGCACCCCACTTTAAGACATAATTTTAATGAGAAGCTTTAAAAACAATTCACTGATCTGTTAGTGCATTGATTATGAACCCTCTACTCCGCAAAAAGATAAATATCCACAGGACTTTACAAAATTTTATTTTTAACACAAAGAGATTCTCTAGACCGAAATATTTTAAGGATGAAACTAAACCTCCATTCCATGTGCAGAAAAAGTACCACTATTAAAATTATTTACAAGTGTATATAGAATTTGGAAAACTCTTTGTTTGTATGCTCTGGTTTCTCTTCAATATCGTGCTAATCTTTCGCCTTTTACTAAAGATTACCGTGGAGAGGAACAATTTAATGAGCCTCGTCCAATTTTTGGAATCCCGCTTCGGTGGGATTATATTACAAAAAGCAGAAACATACGGATATCGCCATTGCGACTGTTTCAAGCGATCGCAGCGACCCCTAGTGGCAGCTTAAGCGATCATCTTCCAACTCCCCTTGCAGGGAAAAGGCTTATTTCTTCTGCTGCTTTCGTTGCGCTTTTTAATTTTCTTTTATAATTTCACTGCAAAACATATCCTTGTTCTACTTTAAGAAGAAAAAGTAGGCGCAATTTTTGAAAAGAAGTGTTGCGGTTTAAATGAGACTCTTAAAACATTGTTATTCAACACTCCTCGAAATAAAATAAAAAAATTGCGATTAAAAGCCTTTCCAAGACTGATGTTTTAAATCCATGCAAGAATTTGTATTTTCTTAATTGTTTGAGATCCCTTCCGAATTCTCGTAATTTAACTTGCAGAACGGTAAACGTAGCGAAACGGTGCTGAAATATGAACTTATTTGAAATTGTGGTTATCAGCATGCTAAGCTTACTGTAAGACTTCTATTAGAAAAATTATTGATTACAAACCTTTGTGCTGATTTGAATGCATGCAAAATTTTACATTTTCTTAATTGTTCAATTTCTATTGCTTACGATTTCTCTTAGTTTATAATGAAAGGGCGCAAAAAAATAAATAAAGCATTTTATACTTTGGCTATTAGCATATTGTACGAAATTGCGTTGGTGAATGAAAAGCATAAGCGGACTGTAAAAATGCGTTTAATTTTATGCGTGCTTAACGAGACAATTTTAGAACTGTTCTGAGATATTACATGGTTGCCAGGTTGGGTTGTTACAATGTGCGCTAAAGGCGTGATTTTACAAGTACGGAACAACCCGCCTGGCGTTGAAATATGCATATGTTTCAATATAAAAAAAATTGTATATAAAGTTACATCACTAATTTTGACACATAAGAGTAAAAAACAAACAAATAACATAATAATAATTTGCATAATAAATACAATTAGCGTAATTAAACAAATACAAATGAACGTTTCAATTCAAATGAAAATTATCTACAATAGGTAAAATGCAAATTTTAGAAGTAGGTCTTCTAAAATTTCCTTTTGCAGTGCGTATATCTGCTACTCTGACATCACCATCTGAGCCTGAAATTACTTTAATGATTCGACCTAAAGGCCATTGGTAAGTTGGAAGTTGAATGTCCTTTATTAGAACGTAGCATGCCAGGAGTTAAATTTTGTTTTTTAAGCAGCCACTTTGAGCGCTGTTGTAAATGGCTCATATAACTGTTTTGCCAATGTCTCCAAACAGTTTGCACTAACTTTTGAATTCGTTGCCATCGATTGAGAAGACTGTCTTTTTTGTCGATGAAGTTAGGTTCTGGGATAGAATTGATATGTTTTCCTGCGAGGAAATAGCCTGGAGCTAATACTTGCATTTTGTCAGAATCAGTTGATAGAGGAGAGAGGGGTCGCAAATTGAGGATGCTCTCAATCTGAGTAATTACTGTTAAAAACTCTTCGAGCGTTAGTCTTGCAGGACCTACCATTCTCCTAAAATGATATTAAAAAGCCTTCACGCCAGCCTCCCAAAGACCGCCGAAATTGGGAGTCCTAGGGGGCAAAAATTTCCATCTGATACCTTCGGAGGAAAGCATATTCGAAACGTCTTCGCTACCTATCATTAATTTGTATATGCATTCAATCTCTGCAGAAGCACCTACAAAGTTAGTAGCATTATCGCTAAAAATTGTGGAGCTTTTGCCACGCCGCGAAAAAATTCTTAATAGCGTTGCGATTAGAGCTTCATAGTTAAATCCGGGACAAACTCTATGTGTCCAGCTTTGGTTGCGATACATACAAATAAAGCAACATATATTTTCTGAAGAGTACCTTTTCTTTGCTCCTTAAATTTAATTTCGAACGGCTCGCATAAATCTATCCTTACATTTAAAAATGCTGAACTAGGTGTAACTCTATCTGCTGGAAGGTCTCCCATAATTTGATTCGCGATAACGAGCTTGTTTCGGAAGCATTTAACACATTCGTGAACGACTTTGCGCGCAGCATTTCTGCCACCAATTGGCCAATATTTTAAACGAAGAGTATTTAGAAGGGTTTGAGGGCCTACATGACAGTTTCGTTTTCGATAATACTGAAAAATAAGTGTAACTAATTTATTTCCCCCTGGCAGAACAATTGGATGTTACTGATTAAAATTTAAATTAGAATGCGCAAGTCTGCCATCTACTCTAATGAGTCATCGGATGGCTCTATGAAGGGATTAAGAAATCTTGGCTTCACTCCATATGATAGAAATATGTTAAAGCATAAATATTTATATGGCACATTCTCTTTTCCTATTGAAAAAAAAAAAACTTTTGATTTAGTTTTTAAAAAACCATTTCTTTGATTTGCAACACTTTGTAAAGCAAAAAGAAAAAGAAATAATAATACCATTGTAAATCCATTTACACCAAATTAGCTACCACTTTAAAAATAGGAGATGGTTGCTATAAGAATTTTTTCTCTTCTGATTATAACTAAGATCATACTTCATAGGATCATTTCTATAGTATGATTAGAGGTTCACTCACCGAACCTCGCAGAAAACCCAACCACGATGATGTGAGATGGGGTTTCTTCCTGAGCGTGAAAGTGGCTCTTTGGTGCTCTTCGGAGTGTCGAGCAGCCGTTGATGATCGCACTCTCTGGCCATTGCGGCTGGGAGATGGAAGGAACTCGATCTGAGTGGTTCCCAATATTAACAACAAGATCAGAAGCTTTCAATACGTATTTCATATCGTCGGATTTCAATTTTTTTCTATTAACTACTTACGAAAATTCTTTTCGTTTATGCAAATCGCACTAATACTTGATGGATACAGTTTATAGATTCCGACAAGAAATTAAATGCCTTATTTATGTGACTGTAGCTCGCTTTTATTGCACTAGAATCTCTTGGTAATCGATTTGAGGTGAAGTAAGACTTCACTTTGTAAATATTCAGACATTTGATGCTCTTAATTTTAAGACATTTATTTGTTTATTAATAAATGTCCAGAAGTTTGGCCATTAGATATCTAGCTTTCCAACAAGGAAAGAGGCAAAGCCATAACAGATTTAGTGTTAACCAGGGTGCAAGCCTGCTACATTGCACCCCACTTTAAGACATAATTTTAATGAGAAGCTTTAAAAACAATTCACTGATCTGTTAGTGCATTGATTATGAACCCTCTACTCCGCAAAAAGATAAATATCCACAGGACTTTACAAAATTTTATTTTTAACACAAAGAGATTCTCTAGACCGAAATATTTTAAGGATGAAACTAAACCTCCATTCCATGTGCAGAAAAAGTACCACTATTAAAATTATTTACAAGTGTATATAGAATTTGGAAAACTCTTTGTTTGTATGCTCTGGTTTCTCTTCAATATCGTGCTAATCTTTCGCCTTTTACTAAAGATTACCGTGGAGAGGAACAATTTAATGAGCCTCGTCCAATTTTTGGAATCCCGCTTCGGTGGGATTATATTACAAAAAGCAGAAACATACGGATATCGCCATTGCGACTGTTTCAAGCGATCGCAGCGACCCCTAGTGGCAGCTTAAGCGATCATCTTCCAACTCCCCTTGCAGGGAAAAGGCTTATTTCTTCTGCTGCTTTCGTTGCGCTTTTTAATTTTCTTTTATAATTTCACTGCAAAACATATCCTTGTTCTACTTTAAGAAGAAAAAGTAGGCGCAATTTTTGAAAAGAAGTGTTGCGGTTTAAATGAGACTCTTAAAACATTGTTATTCAACACTCCTCGAAATAAAATAAAAAAATTGCGATTAAAAGCCTTTCCAAGACTGATGTTTTAAATCCATGCAAGAATTTGTATTTTCTTAATTGTTTGAGATCCCTTCCGAATTCTCGTAATTTAACTTGCAGAACGGTAAACGTAGCGAAACGGTGCTGAAATATGAACTTATTTGAAATTGTGGTTATCAGCATGCTAAGCTTACTGTAAGACTTCTATTAGAAAAATTATTGATTACAAACCTTTGTGCTGATTTGAATGCATGCAAAATTTTACATTTTCTTAATTGTTCAATTTCTATTGCTTACGATTTCTCTTAGTTTATAATGAAAGGGCGCAAAAAAATAAATAAAGCATTTTATACTTTGGCTATTAGCATATTGTACGAAATTGCGTTGGTGAATGAAAAGCATAAGCGGACTGTAAAAATGCGTTTAATTTTATGCGTGCTTAACGAGACAATTTTAGAACTGTTCTGAGATATTACATGGTTGCCAGGTTGGCGTAGTTACAAAGTGCGCTAAAGGCGTGATTTTACAAGTACGGAACAACCCGCCTGGCGTTGAAATATGCATATGTTTCAATATAAAAAAAAATTGTATATAAAGTTACATCACTAATTTTGACACATAAGAGTAAAAAACAAACAAATAACATAATAATAATTTGCATAATAAATACAATTAGCGTAATTAAACAAATACAAATGAACGTTTCAATTCAAATGAAAATTATCTACAATAGGTAAAATGCAAATTTTAGAAGTAGGTCTTCTAAAATTTCCTTTTGCAGTGCGTATATCTGCTACTCTGACATCACCATCTGAGCCTGAAATTACTTTAATGATTCGACCTAAAGGCCATTGGTAAGTTGGAAGTTGAATGTCCTTTATTAGAACGTAGCATGCCAGGAGTTAAATTTTGTTTTTTAAGCAGCCACTTTGAGCGCTGTTGTAAATGGCTCATATAACTGTTTTGCCAATGTCTCCAAACAGTTTGCACTAACTTTTGAATTCGTTGCCATCGATTGAGAAGACTGTCTTTTTTGTCGATGAAGTTAGGTTCTGGGACAGAATTGATATGTTTTCCTGCGAGGAAATAGCCTGGAGCTAATACTTGCATTTTGTCAGAATCAGTTGATAGAGGAGAGAGGGGTCGCAAATTGAGGATGCTCTCAATCTGAGTAATTACTGTTAAAAACTCTTCGAGCGTTAGTCTTGCAGGACCTACCATTCTCCTAAAATGATATTAAAAAGCCTTCACGCCAGCCTCCCAAAGACCGCCGAAATTGGGAGTCCTAGGGGGCAAAAATTTCCATCTGATACCTTCGGAGGAAAGCATATTCGAAACGTCTTCGCTACCTTTTATTAATTTGTATATGCATTCAATCTCTGCAGAAGCACCTACAAAGTTAGTAGCATTATCGCTAAAAATTGTGGAGCTTTTGCCACGCCGCGAAAAAATTCTTAATAGCGTTGCGATTAGAGCTTCATAGTTAAATCCGTGACAAACTCTATGTGTCCAGCTTTGGTTGCGATACATACAAATAAAGCAACATATATTTTCTGAAGAGTACCTTTTCTTTGCTCCTTAAATTTAATTTCGAACGGCTCGCATAAATCTATCCTTACATTTAAAAATGCTGAACTAGGTGTAACTCTATCTGCTGGAAGGTCTCCCATAATTTGATTCGCGATAACGAGCTTGTTTCGGAAGCATTTAACACATTCGTGAACGACTTTGCGCGCAGCATTTCTGCCACCAATTGGCCAATATTTTAAACGAAGAGTATTTAGAAGGGTTTGAGGGCCTACATGACAGTTTCGTTTTCGATAATACTGAAAAATAAGTGTAACTAATTTATTTCCCCCTGGCAGAACAATTGGATGTTACTGATTAAAATTTAAATTAGAATGCGCAAGTCTGCCATCTACTCTAATGAGTCATCGGATGGCTCTATGAAGGGATTAAGAAATCTTGGCTTCACTCCATATGATAGAAATATGTTAAAGCATAAATATTTATATAGCACATTCTCTTTTCCTATTGAAAAAAAAAAAAAAACTTTTGATTTAGTTTTTAAAAAACCATTTCTTTGATTTGCAACACTTTGTAAAGCAAAAAGAAAAAGAAATAATAATACCATTGTAAATCCATTTACACCAAATTAGCTACCACTTTAAAAATAGGAGATGGTTGCTATAAGAATTTTTTCTCTTCTGATTGTAACTAAGATCATACTTCATAGGATCATTTCTATAGTATGATTAGAGGTTCACTCACCGAACCTCGCAGAAAACCCAACCACGATGATGTGAGATGGGGTTTCTTCCTGAGCGTGAAAGTGGCTCTTTGGTGCTCTTCGGAGTGTCGAGCAGCCGTTGATGATCGCACTCTCTGGCCATTGCGGCTGGGAGATGGAAGGAACTCGATCTGAGTGGTTCCCAATATTAACAACAAGATCAGAAGCTTTCAATACGTATTTCATATCGTCGGATTTCAATTTTTTTCTATTAGCTACTTACGAAAATTCTTTTCGTTTATGCAAATCGCACTAATACTTGATGGATACAGTTTATAGATTCCGACAAGAAATTAAATGCCTTATTTATGTGACTGTAGCTCGCTTTTATTGCACTAGAATCTCTTGGTAATCGATTTGAGGTGAAGTAAGACTTCACTTTGTAAATATTCAGACATTTGATGCTCTTAATTTTAAGACATTTATTTGTTTATTAATAAATGTCCAGAAGTTTGGCCATTAGATATCTAGCTTTCCAACAAGGAAAGAGGCAAAGCCATAACAGATTTAGTGTTAACCAGGGTGCAAGCCTGCTACATTGCACCCCACTTTAAGACATAATTTTAATGAGAAGCTTTAAAAACAATTCACTGATCTGTTAGTGCATTGATTATGAACCCTCTACTCCGCAAAAAGATAAATATCCACAGGACTTTACAAAATTTTATTTTTAACACAAAGAGATTCTCTAGACCAAAATATTTTAAGGATGAAACTAAACCTCCATTCCATGTGCAGAAAAAGTACCACTATTAAAATTATTTACAAGTGTATATAGAATTTGGAAAACTCTCTGTTTGTATGCTCTGGTTTCTCTTCAATATCGTGCTAATCTTTCGCCTTTTACTAAAGATTACCGTGGAGAGGAACAATTTAATGAGCCTCATCCAATTTTTGGAATCCCGCTTCGGTGGGATTATATTACAAAAAGCAGAAACATACGGATATCGCCATTGCGACTGTTTCAAGCGATCGCAGCGACCCCTAGTGGCAGCTTAAGCGATCATCTTCCAACTCCCCTTGCAGGGAAAAGGCTTATTTCTTCTGCTGCTTTCGTTGCGCTTTTTAATTTTCTTTTATAATTTCACTGCAAAACATATCCTTGTTCTACTTTAAGAAGAAAAAGTAGGCGCAATTTTTGAAAAGAAGTGTTGCGGTTTAAATGAGACTCTTAAAACATTGTTATTCAACACTCCTCGAAATAAAATAAAAAAATTGCGATTAAAAGCCTTTCCAAGACTGATGTTTTAAATCCATGCAAGAATTTGTATTTTCTTAATTGTTTGAGATCCCTTCCGAATTCTCGTAATTTAACTTGCAGAACGGTAAACGTAGCGAAACGGTGCTGAAATATGAACTTATTTGAAATTGTGGTTATCAGCATGCTAAGCTTACTGTAAGACTTCTATTAGAAAAATTATTGATTACAAACCTTTGTGCTGATTTGAATGCATGCAAAATTTTACATTTTCTTAATTGTTCAATTTCTATTGCTTACGATTTCTCTTAGTTTATAATGAAAGGGCGCAAAAAAATAAATAAAGCATTTTATACTTTGGCTATTAGCATATTGTACGAAATTGCGTTGGTGAATGAAAAGCATAAGCGGACTGTAAAAATGCGTTTAATTTTATGCGTGCTTAACGAGACAATTTTAGAACTGTTCTGAGATATTACATGGTTGCCAGGTTGGCGTAGTTACAAAGTGCGCTAAAGGCGTGATTTTACAAGTACGGAACAACCCGCCTGGCGTTGAAATATGCATATGTTTCAATATAAAAAAAAATTGTATATAAAGTTACATCACTAATTTTGACACATAAGAGTAAAAAACAAACAAATAACATAATAATAATTTGCATAATAAATACAATTAGCGTAATTAAACAAATACAAATGAACGTTTCAATTCAAATGAAAATTATCTACAATAGGTAAAATGCAAATTTTAGAAGTAGGTCTTCTAAAATTTCCTTTTGCAGTGCGTATATCTGCTACTCTGACATCACCATCTGAGCCTGAAATTACTTTAATGATTCGACCTAAAGGCCATTGGTAAGTTGGAAGTTGAATGTCCTTTATTAGAACGTAGCATGCCAGGAGTTAAATTTTGTTTTTTAAGCAGCCACTTTGAGCGCTGTTGTAAATGGCTCATATAACTGTTTTGCCAATGTCTCCAAACAGTTTGCACTAACTTTTGAATTCGTTGCCATCGATTGAGAAGACTGTCTTTTTTGTCGATGAAGTTAGGTTCTGGGACAGAATTGATATGTTTTCCTGCGAGGAAATAGCCTGGAGCTAATACTTGCATTTTGTCAGAATCAGTTGATAGAGGAGAGAGGGGTCGCAAATTGAGGATGCTCTCAATCTGAGTAATTACTGTTAAAAACTCTTCGAGCGTTAGTCTTGCAGGACCTACCATTCTCCTAAAATGATATTAAAAAGCCTTCACGCCAGCCTCCCAAAGACCGCCGAAATTGGGAGTCCTAGGGGGCAAAAATTTCCATCTGATACCTTCGGAGGAAAGCATATTCGAAACGTCTTCGCTACCTTTTATTAATTTGTATATGCATTCAATCTCTGCAGAAGCACCTACAAAGTTAGTAGCATTATCGCTAAAAATTGTGGAGCTTTTGCCACGCCGCGAAAAAATTCTTAATAGCGTTGCGATTAGAGCTTCATAGTTAAATCCGTGACAAACTCTATGTGTCCAGCTTTGGTTGCGATACATACAAATAAAGCAACATATATTTTCTGAAGAGTACCTTTTCTTTGCTCCTTAAATTTAATTTCGAACGGCTCGCATAAATCTATCCTTACATTTAAAAATGCTGAACTAGGTGTAACTCTATCTGCTGGAAGGTCTCCCATAATTTGATTCGCGATAACGAGCTTGTTTCGGAAGCATTTAACACATTCGTGAACGACTTTGCGCGCAGCATTTCTGCCACCAATTGGCCAATATTTTAAACGAAGAGTATTTAGAAGGGTTTGAGGGCCTACATGACAGTTTCGTTTTCGATAATACTGAAAAATAAGTGTAACTAATTTATTTCCCCCTGGCAGAACAATTGGATGTTACTGATTAAAATTTAAATTAGAATGCGCAAGTCTGCCATCTACTCTAATGAGTCATCGGATGGCTCTATGAAGGGATTAAGAAATCTTGGCTTCACTCCATATGATAGAAATATGTTAAAGCATAAATATTTATATAGCACATTCTCTTTTCCTATTGAAAAAAAAAAAAACTTTTGATTTAGTTTTTAAAAAACCATTTCTTTGATTTGCAACACTTTGTAAAGCAAAAAGAAAAAGAAATAATAATACCATTGTAAATCCATTTACACCAAATTAGCTACCACTTTAAAAATAGGAGATGGTTGCTATAAGAATTTTTTCTCTTCTGATTGTAACTAAGATCATACTTCATAGGATCATTTCTATAGTATGATTAGAGGTTCACTCACCGAACCTCGCAGAAAACCCAACCACGATGATGTGAGATGGGGTTTCTTCCTGAGCGTGAAAGTGGCTCTTTGGTGCTCTTCGGAGTGTCGAGCAGCCGCTGATGATCGCACTCTCTGGCCATTGCGGCTGGGAGATGGAAGGAACTCGATCTGAGTGGTTCCCAATATTAACAACAAGATCAGAAGCTTTCAATACGTATTTCATATCGTCGGATTTCAATTTTTTTCTATTAGCTACTTACGAAAATTCTTTTCGTTTATGCAAATCGCACTAATACTTGATGGATACAGTTTATAGATTCCGACAAGAAATTAAATGCCTTATTTATGTGACTGTAGCTCGCTTTTATTGCACTAGAATCTCTTGGTAATCGATTTGAGGTGAAGTAAGACTTCACTTTGTAAATATTCAGACATTTGATGCTCTTAATTTTAAGACATTTATTTGTTTATTAATAAATGTCCAGAAGTTTGGCCATTAGATATCTAGCTTTCCAACAAGGAAAGAGGCAAAGCCATAACAGATTTAGTGTTAACCAGGGTGCAAGCCTGCTACATTGCACCCCACTTTAAGACATAATTTTAATGAGAAGCTTTAAAAACAATTCACTGATCTGTTAGTGCATTGATTATGAACCCTCTACTCCGCAAAAAGATAAATATCCACAGGACTTTACAAAATTTTATTTTTAACACAAAGAGATTCTCTAGACCAAAATATTTTAAGGATGAAACTAAACCTCCATTCCATGTGCAGAAAAAGTACCACTATTAAAATTATTTACAAGTGTATATAGAATTTGGAAAACTCTCTGTTTGTATGCTCTGGTTTCTCTTCAATATCGTGCTAATCTTTCGCCTTTTACTAAAGATTACCGTGGAGAGGAACAATTTAATGAGCCTCATCCAATTTTTGGAATCCCGCTTCGGTGGGATTATATTACAAAAAGCAGAAACATACGGATATCGCCATTGCGACTGTTTCAAGCGATCGCAGCGACCCCTAGTGGCAGCTTAAGCGATCATCTTCCAACTCCCCTTGCAGGGAAAAGGCTTATTTCTTCTGCTGCTTTCGTTGCGCTTTTTAATTTTCTTTTATAATTTCACTGCAAAACATATCCTTGTTCTACTTTAAGAAGAAAAAGTAGGCGCAATTTTTGAAAAGAAGTGTTGCGGTTTAAATGAGACTCTTAAAACATTGTTATTCAACACTCCTCGAAATAAAATAAAAAAATTGCGATTAAAAGCCTTTCCAAGACTGATGTTTTAAATCCATGCAAGAATTTGTATTTTCTTAATTGTTTGAGATCCCTTCCGAATTCTCGTAATTTAACTTGCAGAACGGTAAACGTAGCGAAACGGTGCTGAAATATGAACTTATTTGAAATTGTGGTTATCAGCATGCTAAGCTTACTGTAAGACTTCTATTAGAAAAATTATTGATTACAAACCTTTGTGCTGATTTGAATGCATGCAAAATTTTACATTTTCTTAATTGTTCAATTTCTATTGCTTACGATTTCTCTTAGTTTATAATGAAAGGGCGCAAAAAAATAAATAAAGCATTTTATACTTTGGCTATTAGCATATTGTACGAAATTGCGTTGGTGAATGAAAAGCATAAGCGGACTGTAAAAATGCGTTTAATTTTATGCGTGCTTAACGAGACAATTTTAGAACTGTTCTGAGATATTACATGGTTGCCAGGTTGGCGTAGTTACAAAGTGCGCTAAAGGCGTGATTTTACAAGTACGGAACAACCCGCCTGGCGTTGAAATATGCATATGTTTCAATATAAAAAAAAATTGTATATAAAGTTACATCACTAATTTTGACACATAAGAGTAAAAAACAAACAAATAACATAATAATAATTTGCATAATAAATACAATTAGCGTAATTAAACAAATACAAATGAACGTTTCAATTCAAATGAAAATTATCTACAATAGGTAAAATGCAAATTTTAGAAGTAGGTCTTCTAAAATTTCCTTTTGCAGTGCGTATATCTGCTACTCTGACATCACCATCTGAGCCTGAAATTACTTTAATGATTCGACCTAAAGGCCATTGGTAAGTTGGAAGTTGAATGTCCTTTATTAGAACGTAGCATGCCAGGAGTTAAATTTTGTTTTTTAAGCAGCCACTTTGAGCGCTGTTGTAAATGGCTCATATAACTGTTTTGCCAATGTCTCCAAACAGTTTGCACTAACTTTTGAATTCGTTGCCATCGATTGAGAAGACTGTCTTTTTTGTCGATGAAGTTAGGTTCTGGGACAGAATTGATATGTTTTCCTGCGAGGAAATAGCCTGGAGCTAATACTTGCATTTTGTCAGAATCAGTTGATAGAGGAGAGAGGGGTCGCAAATTGAGGATGCTCTCAATCTGAGTAATTACTGTTAAAAACTCTTCGAGCGTTAGTCTTGCAGGACCTACCATTCTCCTAAAATGATATTAAAAAGCCTTCACGCCAGCCTCCCAAAGACCGCCGAAATTGGGAGTCCTAGGGGGCAAAAATTTCCATCTGATACCTTCGGAGGAAAGCATATTCGAAACGTCTTCGCTACCTTTTATTAATTTGTATATGCATTCAATCTCTGCAGAAGCACCTACAAAGTTAGTAGCATTATCGCTAAAAATTGTGGAGCTTTTGCCACGCCGCGAAAAAATTCTTAATAGCGTTGCGATTAGAGCTTCATAGTTAAATCCGTGACAAACTCTATGTGTCCAGCTTTGGTTGCGATACATACAAATAAAGCAACATATATTTTCTGAAGAGTACCTTTTCTTTGCTCCTTAAATTTAATTTCGAACGGCTCGCATAAATCTATCCTTACATTTAAAAATGCTGAACTAGGTGTAACTCTATCTGCTGGAAGGTCTCCCATAATTTGATTCGCGATAACGAGCTTGTTTCGGAAGCATTTAACACATTCGTGAACGACTTTGCGCGCAGCATTTCTGCCACCAATTGGCCAATATTTTAAACGAAGAGTATTTAGAAGGGTTTGAGGGCCTACATGACAGTTTCGTTTTCGATAATACTGAAAAATAAGTGTAACTAATTTATTTCCCCCTGGCAGAACAATTGGATGTTACTGATTAAAATTTAAATTAGAATGCGCAAGTCTGCCATCTACTCTAATGAGTCATCGGATGGCTCTATGAAGGGATTAAGAAATCTTGGCTTCACTCCATATGATAGAAATATGTTAAAGCATAAATATTTATATAGCACATTCTCTTTTCCTATTGAAAAAAAAAAAAAACTTTTGATTTAGTTTTTAAAAAACCATTTCTTTGATTTGCAACACTTTGTAAAGCAAAAAGAAAAAGAAATAATAATACCATTGTAAATCCATTTACACCAAATTAGCTACCACTTTAAAAATAGGAGATGGTTGCTATAAGAATTTTTTCTCTTCTGATTGTAACTAAGATCATACTTCATAGGATCATTTCTATAGTATGATTAGAGGTTCACTCACCGAACCTCGCAGAAAACCCAACCACGATGATGTGAGATGGGGTTTCTTCCTGAGCGTGAAAGTGGCTCTTTGGTGCTCTTCGGAGTGTCGAGCAGCCGTTGATGATCGCACTCTCTGGCCATTGCGGCTGGGAGATGGAAGGAACTCGATCTGAGTGGTTCCCAATATTAACAACAAGATCAGAAGCTTTCAATACGTATTTCATATCGTCGGATTTCAATTTTTTTCTATTAGCTACTTACGAAAATTCTTTTCGTTTATGCAAATCGCACTAATACTTGATGGATACAGTTTATAGATTCCGACAAGAAATTAAATGCCTTATTTATGTGACTGTAGCTCGCTTTTATTGCACTAGAATCTCTTGGTAATCGATTTGAGGTGAAGTAAGACTTCACTTTGTAAATATTCAGACATTTGATGCTCTTAATTTTAAGACATTTATTTGTTTATTAATAAATGTCCAGAAGTTTGGCCATTAGATATCTAGCTTTCCAACAAGGAAAGAGGCAAAGCCATAACAGATTTAGTGTTAACCAGGGTGCAAGCCTGCTACATTGCACCCCACTTTAAGACATAATTTTAATGAGAAGCTTTAAAAACAATTCACTGATCTGTTAGTGCATTGATTATGAACCCTCTACTCCGCAAAAAGATAAATATCCACAGGACTTTACAAAATTTTATTTTTAACACAAAGAGATTCTCTAGACCAAAATATTTTAAGGATGAAACTAAACCTCCATTCCATGTGCAGAAAAAGTACCACTATTAAAATTATTTACAAGTGTATATAGAATTTGGAAAACTCTCTGTTTGTATGCTCTGGTTTCTCTTCAATATCGTGCTAATCTTTCGCCTTTTACTAAAGATTACCGTGGAGAGGAACAATTTAATGAGCCTCATCCAATTTTTGGAATCCCGCTTCGGTGGGATTATATTACAAAAAGCAGAAACATACGGATATCGCCATTGCGACTGTTTCAAGCGATCGCAGCGACCCCTAGTGGCAGCTTAAGCGATCATCTTCCAACTCCCCTTGCAGGGAAAAGGCTTATTTCTTCTGCTGCTTTCGTTGCGCTTTTTAATTTTCTTTTATAATTTCACTGCAAAACATATCCTTGTTCTACTTTAAGAAGAAAAAGTAGGCGCAATTTTTGAAAAGAAGTGTTGCGGTTTAAATGAGACTCTTAAAACATTGTTATTCAACACTCCTCGAAATAAAATAAAAAAATTGCGATTAAAAGCCTTTCCAAGACTGATGTTTTAAATCCATGCAAGAATTTGTATTTTCTTAATTGTTTGAGATCCCTTCCGAATTCTCGTAATTTAACTTGCAGAACGGTAAACGTAGCGAAACGGTGCTGAAATATGAACTTATTTGAAATTGTGGTTATCAGCATGCTAAGCTTACTGTAAGACTTCTATTAGAAAAATTATTGATTACAAACCTTTGTGCTGATTTGAATGCATGCAAAATTTTACATTTTCTTAATTGTTCAATTTCTATTGCTTACGATTTCTCTTAGTTTATAATGAAAGGGCGCAAAAAAATAAATAAAGCATTTTATACTTTGGCTATTAGCATATTGTACGAAATTGCGTTGGTGAATGAAAAGCATAAGCGGACTGTAAAAATGCGTTTAATTTTATGCGTGCTTAACGAGACAATTTTAGAACTGTTCTGAGATATTACATGGTTGCCAGGTTGGCGTAGTTACAAAGTGCGCTAAAGGCGTGATTTTACAAGTACGGAACAACCCGCCTGGCGTTGAAATATGCATATGTTTCAATATAAAAAAAAATTGTATATAAAGTTACATCACTAATTTTGACACATAAGAGTAAAAAACAAACAAATAACATAATAATAATTTGCATAATAAATACAATTAGCGTAATTAAACAAATACAAATGAACGTTTCAATTCAAATGAAAATTATCTACAATAGGTAAAATGCAAATTTTAGAAGTAGGTCTTCTAAAATTTCCTTTTGCAGTGCGTATATCTGCTACTCTGACATCACCATCTGAGCCTGAAATTACTTTAATGATTCGACCTAAAGGCCATTGGTAAGTTGGAAGTTGAATGTCCTTTATTAGAACGTAGCATGCCAGGAGTTAAATTTTGTTTTTTAAGCAGCCACTTTGAGCGCTGTTGTAAATGGCTCATATAACTGTTTTGCCAATGTCTCCAAACAGTTTGCACTAACTTTTGAATTCGTTGCCATCGATTGAGAAGACTGTCTTTTTTGTCGATGAAGTTAGGTTCTGGGACAGAATTGATATGTTTTCCTGCGAGGAAATAGCCTGGAGCTAATACTTGCATTTTGTCAGAATCAGTTGATAGAGGAGAGAGGGGTCGCAAATTGAGGATGCTCTCAATCTGAGTAATTACTGTTAAAAACTCTTCGAGCGTTAGTCTTGCAGGACCTACCATTCTCCTAAAATGATATTAAAAAGCCTTCACGCCAGCCTCCCAAAGACCGCCGAAATTGGGAGTCCTAGGGGGCAAAAATTTCCATCTGATACCTTCGGAGGAAAGCATATTCGAAACGTCTTCGCTACCTATCATTAATTTGTATATGCATTCAATCTCTGCAGAAGCACCTACAAAGTTAGTAGCATTATCGCTAAAAATTGTGGAGCTTTTGCCACGCCGCGAAAAAATTCTTAATAGCGTTGCGATTAGAGCTTCATAGTTAAATCCGGGACAAACTCTATGTGTCCAGCTTTCGTTGCGATACATACAAATAAAGCAACATATATTTTCTGAAGAGTACCTTTTCTTTGCTCCTTAAATTTAATTTCGAACGGCTCGCATAAATCTATCCTTACATTTAAAAATGCTGAACTAGGTGTAACTCTATCTGCTGGAAGGTCTCCCATAATTTGATTCGCGATAACGAGCTTGTTTCGGAAGCATTTAACACATTCGTGAACGACTTTGCGCGCAGCATTTCTGCCACCAATTGGCCAATATTTTAAACGAAGAGTATTTAGAAGGGTTTGAGGGCCTACATGACAGTTTCGTTTTCGATAATACTGAAAAATAAGTGTAACTAATTTATTTCCCCCTGGCAGAACAATTGGATGTTACTGATTAAAATTTAAATTAGAATGCGCAAGTCTGCCATCTACTCTAATGAGTCATCGGATGGCTCTATGAAGGGATTAAGAAATCTTGGCTTCACTCCATATGATAGAAATATGTTAAAGCATAAATATTTATATAGCACATTCTCTTTTCCTATTGAAAAAAAAAAAAAACTTTTGATTTAGTTTTTAAAAAACCATTTCTTTGATTTGCAACACTTTGTAAAGCAAAAAGAAAAAGAAATAATAATACCATTGTAAATCCATTTACACCAAATTAGCTACCACTTTAAAAATAGGAGATGGTTGCTATAAGAATTTTTTCTCTTCTGATTGTAACTAAGATCATACTTCATAGGATCATTTCTATAGTATGATTAGAGGTTCACTCACCGAACCTCGCAGAAAACCCAACCACGATGATGTGAGATGGGGTTTCTTCCTGAGCGTGAAAGTGGCTCTTTGGTGCTCTTCGGAGTGTCGAGCAGCCGTTGATGATCGCACTCTCTGGCCATTGCGGCTGGGAGATGGAAGGAACTCGATCTGAGTGGTTCCCAATATTAACAACAAGATCAGAAGCTTTCAATACGTATTTCATATCGTCGGATTTCAATTTTTTTCTATTAGCTACTTACGAAAATTCTTTTCGTTTATGCAAATCGCACTAATACTTGATGGATACAGTTTATAGATTCCGACAAGAAATTAAATGCCTTATTTATGTGACTGTAGCTCGCTTTTATTGCACTAGAATCTCTTGGTAATCGATTTGAGGTGAAGTAAGACTTCACTTTGTAAATATTCAGACATTTGATGCTCTTAATTTTAAGACATTTATTTGTTTATTAATAAATGTCCAGAAGTTTGGCCATTAGATATCTAGCTTTCCAACAAGGAAAGAGGCAAAGCCATAACAGATTTAGTGTTAACCAGGGTGCAAGCCTGCTACATTGCACCCCACTTTAAGACATAATTTTAATGAGAAGCTTTAAAAACAATTCACTGATCTGTTAGTGCATTGATTATGAACCCTCTACTCCGCAAAAAGATAAATATCCACAGGACTTTACAAAATTTTATTTTTAACACAAAGAGATTCTCTAGACCAAAATATTTTAAGGATGAAACTAAACCTCCATTCCATGTGCAGAAAAAGTACCACTATTAAAATTATTTACAAGTGTATATAGAATTTGGAAAACTCTCTGTTTGTATGCTCTGGTTTCTCTTCAATATCGTGCTAATCTTTCGCCTTTTACTAAAGATTACCGTGGAGAGGAACAATTTAATGAGCCTCATCCAATTTTTGGAATCCCGCTTCGGTGGGATTATATTACAAAAAGCAGAAACATACGGATATCGCCATTGCGACTGTTTCAAGCGATCGCAGCGACCCCTAGTGGCAGCTTAAGCGATCATCTTCCAACTCCCCTTGCAGGGAAAAGGCTTATTTCTTCTGCTGCTTTCGTTGCGCTTTTTAATTTTCTTTTATAATTTCACTGCAAAACATATCCTTGTTCTACTTTAAGAAGAAAAAGTAGGCGCAATTTTTGAAAAGAAGTGTTGCGGTTTAAATGAGACTCTTAAAACATTGTTATTCAACACTCCTCGAAATAAAATAAAAAAATTGCGATTAAAAGCCTTTCCAAGACTGATGTTTTAAATCCATGCAAGAATTTGTATTTTCTTAATTGTTTGAGATCCCTTCCGAATTCTCGTAATTTAACTTGCAGAACGGTAAACGTAGCGAAACGGTGCTGAAATATGAACTTATTTGAAATTGTGGTTATCAGCATGCTAAGCTTACTGTAAGACTTCTATTAGAAAAATTATTGATTACAAACCTTTGTGCTGATTTGAATGCATGCAAAATTTTACATTTTCTTAATTGTTCAATTTCTATTGCTTACGATTTCTCTTAGTTTATAATGAAAGGGCGCAAAAAAATAAATAAAGCATTTTATACTTTGGCTATTAGCATATTGTACGAAATTGCGTTGGTGAATGAAAAGCATAAGCGGACTGTAAAAATGCGTTTAATTTTATGCGTGCTTAACGAGACAATTTTAGAACTGTTCTGAGATATTACATGGTTGCCAGGTTGGCGTAGTTACAAAGTGCGCTAAAGGCGTGATTTTACAAGTACGGAACAACCCGCCTGGCGTTGAAATATGCATATGTTTCAATATAAAAAAAATTGTATATAAAGTTACATCACTAATTTTGACACATAAGAGTAAAAAACAAACAAATAACATAATAATAATTTGCATAATAAATACAATTAGCGTAATTAAACAAATACAAATGAACGTTTCAATTCAAATGAAAATTATCTACAATAGGTAAAATGCAAATTTTAGAAGTAGGTCTTCTAAAATTTCCTTTTGCAGTGCGTATATCTGCTACTCTGACATCACCATCTGAGCCTGAAATTACTTTAATGATTCGACCTAAAGGCCATTGGTAAGTTGGAAGTTGAATGTCCTTTATTAGAACGTAGCATGCCAGGAGTTAAATTTTGTTTTTTAAGCAGCCATTTTGAGCGCTGTTGTAAATGGCTCATATAACTGTTTTGCCAATGTCTCCAAACAGTTTGCACTAACTTTTGAATTCGTTGCCATCGATTGAGAAGACTGTCTTTTTTGTCGATGAAGTTAGGTTCTGGGACAGAATTGATATGTTTTCCTGCGAGGAAATAACCTGGAGCTAATACTTGCATTTTGTCAGAATCAGTTGATAGAGGAGAGAGGGGTCGCAAATTGAGGATGCCCTCAATCTGAGTAATTACTGTTAAAAACTCATCGAGCGTTAGTCTTGCAGGACCTACCATTCTCCTAAAATGATATTAAAAAGCCTTCACGCCAGCCTCCCAAACACCGCCGAAATTGGGAGTCCTAGGGGGCAAAAATTTCCATCTGATACCTTCGGAGGAAAGCATATTCGAAACGTCTTCACTACCTATCATTAATTTGTATATGCATTCAATCTCTGCAGAAGCACCTACAAAGTTAGTAGCATTATCGCTAAAAATTGTGGAGCTTTTGCCACGCCGCGAAAAAATTCTTAATAGCGTTGCGATTAGAGCTTCATAGTTAAATCCGGGACAAACTCTATGTGTCCAGCTTTGGTTGCGATACATACAAATAAAGCAACATATATTTTCTGAAGAGTACCTTTTCTTTGCTCCTTAAATTTAATTTCGAACGGCTCGCATAAATCTATCCTTACATTTAAAAATGCTGAACTAGGTGTAACTCTATCTGCTGGAAGGTCTCCCATAATTTGATTCGCGATAACGAGCTTGTTTCGGAAGCATTTAACACATTCGTGAACGACTTTGCGCGCAGCATTTCTGCCACCAATTGGCCAATATTTTAAACGAAGAGTATTTAGAAGGGTTTGAGGGCCTACATGACAGTTTCGTTTTCGATAATACTGAAAAATAAGTGTAACTAATTTATTTCCCCCTGGCAGAACAATTGGATGTTACTGATTAAAATTTAAATTAGAATGCGCAAGTCTGCCATCTACTCTAATGAGTCATCGGATGGCTCTATGAAGGGATTAAGAAATCTTGGCTTCACTCCATATGATAGAAATATGTTAAAGCATAAATATTTATATAGCACATTCTCTTTTCCTATTGAAAAAAAAAAAAAACTTTTGATTTAGTTTTTAAAAAACCATTTCTTTGATTTGCAACACTTTGTAAAGCAAAAAGAAAAAGAAATAATAATACCATTGTAAATCCATTTACACCAAATTAGCTACCACTTTAAAAATAGGAGATGGTTGCTATAAGAATTTTTTCTCTTCTGATTGTAACTAAGATCATACTTCATAGGATCATTTCTATAGTATGATTAGAGGTTCACTCACCGAACCTTGCAGAAAACCCAACCACGATGATGTGAGATGGGGTTTCTTCCTGAGCGTGAAAGTGGCGCTTTGGTGCTCTTCGGAGTGTCGAGCAGCCGTTGATGATCGCACTCTCTGGCCATTGCGGCTGGGAGATGGAAGGAACTCGATCTGAGTGGTTCCCAGTATTAACAACAAGATCAGAAGCTTTCAATACGTATTTCATATCGTCGGATTTCAATTTTTTTCTATTAGCTACTTACGAAAATTCTTTTCGTTTATGCAAATCGCACTAATACTTGATGGATACAGTTTATAGATTCCGACAAGAAATTAAATGCCTTATTTATGTGACTGTAGCTCGCTTTTATTGCACTAGAATCTCTTGGTAATCGATTTGAGGTGAAGTAAGACTTCACTTTGTAAATATTCAGACATTTGATGCTCTTAATTTTAAGACATTTATTTGTTTATTAATAAATGTCCAGAAGTTTGGCCATTAGATATCTAGCTTTCCAACAAGGAAAGAGGCAAAGCCATAACAGATTTAGTGTTAACCAGGGTGCAAGCCTGCTACATTGCACCCCACTTTAAGACATAATTTTAATGAGAAGCTTTAAAAACAATTCACTGATCTGTTAGTGCATTGATTATGAACCCTCTACTCCGCAAAAAGATAAATATCCACAGGACTTTACAAAATTTTATTTTTAACACAAAGAGATTCTCTAGACCAAAATATTTTAAGGATGAAACTAAACCTCCATTCCATGTGCAGAAAAAGTACCACTATTAAAATTATTTACAAGTGTATATAGAATTTGGAAAACTCTCTGTTTGTATGCTCTGGTTTCTCTTCAATATCGTGCTAATCTTTCGCCTTTTACTAAAGATTACCGTGGAGAGGAACAATTTAATGAGCCTCATCCAATTTTTGGAATCCCGCTTCGGTGGGATTATATTACAAAAAGCAGAAACATACGGATATCGCCATTGCGACTGTTTCAAGCGATCGCAGCGACCCCTAGTGGCAGCTTAAGCGATCATCTTCCAACTCCCCTTGCAGGGAAAAGGCTTATTTCTTCTGCTGCTTTCGTTGCGCTTTTTAATTTTCTTTTATAATTTCACTGCAAAACATATCCTTGTTCTACTTTAAGAAGAAAAAGTAGGCGCAATTTTTGAAAAGAAGTGTTGCGGTTTAAATGAGACTCTTAAAACATTGTTATTCAACACTCCTCGAAATAAAATAAAAAAATTGCGATTAAAAGCCTTTCCAAGACTGATGTTTTAAATCCATGCAAGAATTTGTATTTTCTTAATTGTTTGAGATCCCTTCCGAATTCTCGTAATTTAACTTGCAGAACGGTAAACGTAGCGAAACGGTGCTGAAATATGAACTTATTTGAAATTGTGGTTATCAGCATGCTAAGCTTACTGTAAGACTTCTATTAGAAAAATTATTGATTACAAACCTTTGTGCTGATTTGAATGCATGCAAAATTTTACATTTTCTTAATTGTTCAATTTCTATTGCTTACGATTTCTCTTAGTTTATAATGAAAGGGCGCAAAAAAATAAATAAAGCATTTTATACTTTGGCTATTAGCATATTGTACGAAATTGCGTTGGTGAATGAAAAGCATAAGCGGACTGTAAAAATGCGTTTAATTTTATGCGTGCTTAACGAGACAATTTTAGAACTGTTCTGAGATATTACATGGTTGCCAGGTTGGCGTAGTTACAAAGTGCGCTAAAGGCGTGATTTTACAAGTACGGAACAACCCGCCTGGCGTTGAAATATGCATATGTTTCAATATAAAAAAAAATTGTATATAAAGTTACATCACTAATTTTGACACATAAGAGTAAAAAACAAACAAATAACATAATAATAATTTGCATAATAAATACAATTAGCGTAATTAAACAAATACAAATGAACGTTTCAATTCAAATGAAAATTATCTACAATAGGTAAAATGCAAATTTTAGAAGTAGGTCTTCTAAAATTTCCTTTTGCAGTGCGTATATCTGCTACTCTGACATCACCATCTGAGCCTGAAATTACTTTAATGATTCGACCTAAAGGCCATTGGTAAGTTGGAAGTTGAATGTCCTTTATTAGAACGTAGCATGCCAGGAGTTAAATTTTGTTTTTTAAGCAGCCACTTTGAGCGCTGTTGTAAATGGCTCATATAACTGTTTTGCCAATGTCTCCAAACAGTTTGCACTAACTTTTGAATTCGTTGCCATCGATTGAGAAGACTGTCTTTTTTGTCGATGAAGTTAGGTTCTGGGACAGAATTGATATGTTTTCCTGCGAGGAAATAGCCTGGAGCTAATACTTGCATTTTGTCAGAATCAGTTGATAGAGGAGAGAGGGGTCGCAAATTGAGGATGCTCTCAATCTGAGTAATTACTGTTAAAAACTCTTCGAGCGTTAGTCTTGCAGGACCTACCATTCTCCTAAAATGATATTAAAAAGCCTTCACGCCAGCCTCCCAAAGACCGCCGAAATTGGGAGTCCTAGGGGGCAAAAATTTCCATCTGATACCTTCGGAGGAAAGCATATTCGAAACGTCTTCGCTACCTATCATTAATTTGTATATGCATTCAATCTCTGCAGAAGCACCTACAAAGTTAGTAGCATTATCGCTAAAAATTGTGGAGCTTTTGCCACGCCGCGAAAAAATTCTTAATAGCGTTGCGATTAGAGCTTCATAGTTAAATCCGGGACAAACTCTATGTGTCCAGCTTTGGTTGCGATACATACAAATAAAGCAACATATATTTTCTGAAGAGTACCTTTTCTTTGCTCCTTAAATTTAATTTCGAACGGCTCGCATAAATCTATCCTTACATTTAAAAATGCTGAACTAGGTGTAACTCTATCTGCTGGAAGGTCTCCCATAATTTGATTCGCGATAACGAGCTTGTTTCGGAAGCATTTAACACATTCGTGAACGACTTTGCGCGCAGCATTTCTGCCACCAATTGGCCAATATTTTAAACGAAGAGTATTTAGAAGGGTTTGAGGGCCTACATGACAGTTTCGTTTTCGATAATACTGAAAAATAAGTGTAACTAATTTATTTCCCCCTGGCAGAACAATTGGATGTTACTGATTAAAATTTAAATTAGAATGCGCAAGTCTGCCATCTACTCTAATGAGTCATCGGATGGCTCTATGAAGGGATTAAGAAATCTTGGCTTCACTCCATATGATAGAAATATGTTAAAGCATAAATATTTATATAGCACATTCTCTTTTCCTATTGAAAAAAAAAAAACTTTTGATTTAGTTTTTAAAAAACCATTTCTTTGATTTGCAACACTTTGTAAAGCAAAAAGAAAAAGAAATAATAATACCATTGTAAATCCATTTACACCAAATTAGCTACCACTTTAAAAATAGGAGATGGTTGCTATAAGAATTTTTTCTCTTCTGATTGTAACTAAGATCATACTTCATAGGATCATTTCTATAGTATGATTAGAGGTTCACTCACCGAACCTTGCAGAAAACCCAACCACGATGATGTGAGATGGGGTTTCTTCCTGAGCGTGAAAGTGGCTCTTTGGTGCTCTTCGGAGTGTCGAGCAGCCGTTGATGATCGCACTCTCTGGCCATTGCGGCTGGGAGATGGAAGGAACTCGATCTGAGTGGTTCCCAATATTAACAACAAGATCAGAAGCTTTCAATACGTATTTCATATCGTCGGATTTCAATTTTTTTCTATTAGCTACTTACGAAAATTCTTTTCGTTTATGCAAATCGCACTAATACTTGATGGATACAGTTTATAGATTCCGACAAGAAATTAAATGCCTTATTTATGTGACTGTAGCTCGCTTTTATTGCACTAGAATCTGTTGGTAATCGATTTGAGGTGAAGTAAGACTTCACTTTGTAAATATTCAGACATTTGATGCTCTTAATTTTAAGACATTTATTTGTTTATTAATAAATGTCCAGAAGTTTGGCCATTAGATATCTAGCTTTCCAACAAGGAAAGAGGCAAAGCCATAACAGATTTAGTGTTAACCAGGGTGCAAGCCTGCTACATTGCACCCCACTTTAAGACATAATTTTAATGAGAAGCTTTAAAAACAATTCACTGATCTGTTAGTGCATTGATTATGAACCCTCTACTCCGCAAAAAGATAAATATCCACAGGACTTTACAAAATTTTATTTTTAACACAAAGAGATTCTCTAGACCAAAATATTTTAAGGATGAAACTAAACCTCCATTCCATGTGCAGAAAAAGTACCACTATTAAAATTATTTACAAGTGTATATAGAATTTGGAAAACTCTCTGTTTGTATGCTCTGGTTTCTCTTCAATATCGTGCTAATCTTTCGCCTTTTACTAAAGATTACCGTGGAGAGGAACAATTTAATGAGCCTCGTCCAATTTTTGGAATCCCGCTTCGGTGGGATTATATTACAAAAAGCAGAAACATACGGATATCGCCATTGCGACTGTTTCAAGCGATCGCAGCGACACCTAGTGGCAGCTTAAGCGATCATCTTCCAACTCCCCTTGCAGGGAAAAGGCTTATTTCTTCTGCTGCTTTCGTTGCGCTTTTTAATTTTCTTTTATAATTTCACTGCAAAACATATCCTTGTTCTACTTTAAGAAGAAAAGGTAGGCGCAATTTTTGAAAAGAAGTGTTGCGGTTTAAATGAGACTCTTAAAACATTGTTATTCAACACTCCTCGAAATAAAATAAAAAAATTGCGATTAAAAGCCTTTCCAAGACTGATGTTTTAAATCCATGCAAGAATTTGTATTTTCTTAATTGTTTGAGATCCCTTCCGAATTCTCGTAATTTAACTTGCAGAACGGTAAACGTAGCGAAACGGTGCTGAAATATGAACTTATTTGAAATTGTGGTTATCAGCATGCTAAGCTTACTGTAAGACTTCTATTAGAAAAATTATTGATTACAAACCTTTGTGCTGATTTGAATGCATGCAAAATTTTACATTTTCTTAATTGTTCAATTTCTATTGCTTACGATTTCTCTTAGTTTATAATGAAAGGGCGCAAAAAAATAAATAAAGCATTTTATACTTTGGCTATTAGCATATTGTACGAAATTGCGTTGGTGAATGAAAAGCATAAGCGGACTGTAAAAATGCGTTTAATTTTATGCGTGCTTAACGAGACAATTTTAGAACTGTTCTGAGATATTACATGGTTGCCAGGTTGGCGTAGTTACAAAGTGCGCTAAAGGCGTGATTTTACAAGTACGGAACAACCCGCCTGGCGTTGAAATATGCATATGTTTCAATATAAAAAAAAATTGTATATAAAGTTACATCACTAATTTTGACACATAAGAGTAAAAAACAAACAAATAACATAATAATAATTTGCATAATAAATACAATTAGCGTAATTAAACAAATACAAATGAACGTTTCAATTCAAATGAAAATTATCTACAATAGGTAAAATGCAAATTTTAGAAGTAGGTCTTCTAAAATTTCCTTTTGCAGTGCGTATATCTGCTACTCTGACATCACCATCTGAGCCTGAAATTACTTTAATGATTCGACCTAAAGGCCATTGGTAAGTTGGAAGTTGAATGTCCTTTATTAGAACGTAGCATGCCAGGAGTTAAATTTTGTTTTTTAAGCAGCCACTTTGAGCGCTGTTGTAAATGGCTCATATAACTGTTTTGCCAATGTCTCCAAACAGTTTGCACTAACTTTTGAATTCGTTGCCATCGATTGAGAAGACTGTCTTTTTTGTCGATGAAGTTAGGTTCTGGGACAGAATTGATATGTTTTCCTGCGAGGAAATAGCCTGGAGCTAATACTTGCATTTTGTCAGAATCAGTTGATAGAGGAGAGAGGGGTCGCAAATTGAGGATGCTCTCAATCTGAGTAATTACTGTTAAAAACTCTTCGAGCGTTAGTCTTGCAGGACCTACCATTCTCCTAAAATGATATTAAAAAGCCTTCACGCCAGCCTCCCAAAGACCGCCGAAATTGGGAGTCCTAGGGGGCAAAAATTTCCATCTGATACCTTCGGAGGAAAGCATATTCGAAACGTCTTCGCTACCTATCATTAATTTGTATATGCATTCAATCTCTGCAGAAGCACCTACAAAGTTAGTAGCATTATCGCTAAAAATTGTGGAGCTTTTGCCACGCCGCGAAAAAATTCTTAATAGCGTTGCGATTAGAGCTTCATAGTTAAATCCGTGACAAACTCTATGTGTCCAGCTTTGGTTGCGATACATACAAATAAAGCAACATATATTTTCTGAAGAGTACCTTTTCTTTGCTCCTTAAATTTAATTTCGAACGGCTCGCATAAATCTATCCTTACATTTAAAAATGCTGAACTAGGTGTAACTCTATCTGCTGGAAGGTCTCCCATAATTTGATTCGCGATAACGAGCTTGTTTCGGAAGCATTTAACACATTCGTGAACGACTTTGCGCGCAGCATTTCTGCCACCAATTGGCCAATATTTTAAACGAAGAGTATTTAGAAGGGTTTGAGGGCCTACATGACAGTTTCGTTTTCGATAATACTGAAAAATAAGTGTAACTAATTTATTTCCCCCTGGCAGAACAATTGGATGTTACTGATTAAAATTTAAATTAGAATGCGCAAGTCTGCCATCTACTCTAATGAGTCATCGGATGGCTCTATGAAGGGATTAAGAAATCTTGGCTTCACTCCATATGATAGAAATATGTTAAAGCATAAATATTTATATAGCACATTCTCTTTTCCTATTGAAAAAAAAAAAAAACTTTTGATTTAGTTTTTAAAAAACCATTTCTTTGATTTGCAACACTTTGTAAAGCAAAAAGAAAAAGAAATAATAATACCATTGTAAATCCATTTACACCAAATTAGCTACCACTTTAAAAATAGGAGATGGTTGCTATAAGAATTTTTTCTCTTCTGATTGTAACTAAGATCATACTTCATAGGATCATTTCTATAGTATGATTAGAGGTTCACTCACCGAACCTCGCAGAAAACCCAACCACGATGATGTGAGATGGGGTTTCTTCCTGAGCGTGAAAGTGGCTCTTTGGTGCTCTTCGGAGTGTCGAGCAGCCGTTGATGATCGCACTCTCTGGCCATTGCGGCTGGGAGATGGAAGGAACTCGATCTGAGTGGTTCCCAATATTAACAACAAGATCAGAAGCTTTCAATACGTATTTCATATCGTCGGATTTCAATTTTTTTCTATTAATTACTTACGAAAATTCTTTTCGTTTATGCAAATCGCACTAATACTTGATGGATACAGTTTATAGATTCCGACAAGAAATTAAATGCCTTATTTATGTGACTGTAGCTCGCTTTTATTGCACTAGAATCTCTTGGTAATCGATTTGAGGTGAAGTAAGACTTCACTTTGTAAATATTCAGACATTTGATGCTCTTAATTTTAAGACATTTATTTGTTTATTAATAAATGTCCAGAAGTTTGGCCATTAGATATCTAGCTTTCCAACAAGGAAAGAGGCAAAGCCATAACAGATTTAGTGTTAACCAGGGTGCAAGCCTGCTACATTGCACCCCACTTTAAGACATAATTTTAATGAGAAGCTTTAAAAACAATTCACTGATCTGTTAGTGCATTGATTATGAACCCTCTACTCCGCAAAAAGATAAATATCCACAGGACTTTACAAAATTTTATTTTTAACACAAAGAGATTCTCTAGACCAAAATATTTTAAGGATGAAACTAAACCTCCATTCCATGTGCAGAAAAAGTACCACTATTAAAATTATTTACAAGTGTATATAGAATTTGGAAAACTCTCTGTTTGTATGCTCTGGTTTCTCTTCAATATCGTGCTAATCTTTCGCCTTTTACTAAAGATTACCGTGGAGAGGAACAATTTAATGAGCCTCATCCAATTTTTGGAATCCCGCTTCGGTGGGATTATATTACAAAAAGCAGAAACATACGGATATCGCCATTGCGACTGTTTCAAGCGATCGCAGCGACCCCTAGTGGCAGCTTAAGCGATCATCTTCCAACTCCCCTTGCAGGGAAAAGGCTTATTTCTTCTGCTGCTTTCGTTGCGCTTTTTAATTTTCTTTTATAATTTCACTGCAAAACATATCCTTGTTCTACTTTAAGAAGAAAAAGTAGGCGCAATTTTTGAAAAGAAGTGTTGCGGTTTAAATGAGACTCTTAAAACATTGTTATTCAACACTCCTCGAAATAAAATAAAAAAATTGCGATTAAAAGCCTTTCCAAGACTGATGTTTTAAATCCATGCAAGAATTTGTATTTTCTTAATTGTTTGAGATCCCTTCCGAATTCTCGTAATTTAACTTGCAGAACGGTAAACGTAGCGAAACGGTGCTGAAATATGAACTTATTTGAAATTGTGGTTATCAGCATGCTAAGCTTACTGTAAGACTTCTATTAGAAAAATTATTGATTACAAACCTTTGTGCTGATTTGAATGCATGCAAAATTTTACATTTTCTTAATTGTTCAATTTCTATTGCTTACGATTTCTCTTAGTTTATAATGAAAGGGCGCAAAAAAATAAATAAAGCATTTTATACTTTGGCTATTAGCATATTGTACGAAATTGCGTTGGTGAATGAAAAGCATAAGCGGACTGTAAAAATGCGTTTAATTTTATGCGTGCTTAACGAGACAATTTTAGAACTGTTCTGAGATATTACATGGTTGCCAGGTTGGCGTAGTTACAAAGTGCGCTAAAGGCGTGATTTTACAAGTACGGAACAACCCGCCTGGCGTTGAAATATGCATATGTTTCAATATAAAAAAAAATTGTATATAAAGTTACATCACTAATTTTGACACATAAGAGTAAAAAACAAACAAATAACATAATAATAATTTGCATAATAAATACAATTAGCGTAATTAAACAAATACAAATGAACGTTTCAATTCAAATGAAAATTATCTACAATAGGTAAAATGCAAATTTTAGAAGTAGGTCTTCTAAAATTTCCTTTTGCAGTGCGTATATCTGCTACTCTGACATCACCATCTGAGCCTGAAATTACTTTAATGATTCGACCTAAAGGCCATTGGTAAGTTGGAAGTTGAATGTCCTTTATTAGAACGTAGCATGCCAGGAGTTAAATTTTGTTTTTTAAGCAGCCACTTTGAGCGCTGTTGTAAATGGCTCATATAACTGTTTTGCCAATGTCTCCAAACAGTTTGCACTAACTTTTGAATTCGTTGCCATCGATTGAGAAGACTGTCTTTTTTGTCGATGAAGTTAGGTTCTGGGACAGAATTGATATGTTTTCCTGCGAGGAAATAGCCTGGAGCTAATACTTGCATTTTGTCAGAATCAGTTGATAGAGGAGAGAGGGGTCGCAAATTGAGGATGCTCTCAATCTGAGTAATTACTGTTAAAAACTCTTCGAGCGTTAGTCTTGCAGGACCTACCATTCTCCTAAAATGATATTAAAAAGCCTTCACGCCAGCCTCCCAAAGACCGCCGAAATTGGGAGTCCTAGGGGGCAAAAATTTCCATCTGATACCTTCGGAGGAAAGCATATTCGAAACGTCTTCGCTACCTATCATTAATTTGTATATGCATTCAATCTCTGCAGAAGCACCTACAAAGTTAGTAGCATTATCGCTAAAAATTGTGGAGCTTTTGCCACGCCGCGAAAAAATTCTTAATAGCGTTGCGATTAGAGCTTCATAGTTAAATCCGTGACAAACTCTATGTGTCCAGCTTTGGTTGCGATACATACAAATAAAGCAACATATATTTTCTGAAGAGTACCTTTTCTTTGCTCCTTAAATTTAATTTCGAACGGCTCGCATAAATCTATCCTTACATTTAAAAATGCTGAACTAGGTGTAACTCTATCTGCTGGAAGGTCTCCCATAATTTGATTCGCGATAACGAGCTTGTTTCGGAAGCATTTAACACATTCGTGAACGACTTTGCGCGCAGCATTTCTGCCACCAATTGGCCAATATTTTAAACGAAGAGTATTTAGAAGGGTTTGAGGGCCTACATGACAGTTTCGTTTTCGATAATACTGAAAAATAAGTGTAACTAATTTATTTTCCCCTGGCAGAACAATTGGATGTTACTGATTAAAATTTAAATTAGAATGCGCAAGTCTGCCATCTACTCTAATGAGTCATCGGATGGCTCTATGAAGGGATTAAGAAATCTTGGCTTCACTCCATATGATAGAAATATGTTAAAGCATAAATATTTATATAGTACATTCTCTTTTCCTATTGAAAAAAAAAAAAAAAACTTTTGATTTAGTTTTTAAAAAACCATTTCTTTGATTTGCAACACTTTGTAAAGCAAAAAGAAAAAGAAATAATAATACCATTGTAAATCCATTTACACCAAATTAGCTACCACTTTAAAAATAGGAGATGGTTGCTATAAGAATTTTTTCTCTTCTGATTGTAACTAAGATCATACTTCATAGGATCATTTCTATAGTATGATTAGAGGTTCACTCACCGAACCTCGCAGAAAACCCAACCACGATGATGTGAGATGGGGTTTCTTCCTGAGCGTGAAAGTGGCTCTTTGGTGCTCTTCGGAGTGTCGAGCAGCCGTTGATGATCGCACTCTCTGGCCATTGCGGCTGGGAGATGGAAGGAACTCGATTTGAGTGGTTCCCAATATTAACAACAAGATCAGAAGCTTTCAATACGTATTTCATATCGTCGGATTTCAATTTTTTTCTATTAGCTACTTACGAAAATTCTTTTCGTTTATGCAAATCGCACTAATACTTGATGGATACAGTTTATAGATTCCGACAAGAAATTAAATGCCTTATTTATGTGACTGTAGCTCGCTTTTATTGCACTAGAATCTCTTGGTAATCGATTTGAGGTGAAGTAAGACTTCACTTTGTAAATATTCAGACATTTGATGCTCTTAATTTTAAGACATTTATTTGTTTATTAATAAATGTCCAGAAGTTTGGCCATTAGATATCTAGCTTTCCAACAAGGAAAGAGGCAAAGCCATAACAGATTTAGTGTTAACCAGGGTGCAAGCCTGCTACATTGCACCCCACTTTAAGACATAATTTTAATGAGAAGCTTTAAAAACAATTCACTGATCTGTTAGTGCATTGATTATGAACCCTCTACTCCGCAAAAAGATAAATATCCACAGGACTTTACAAAATTTTATTTTTAACACAAAGAGATTCTCTAGACCAAAATATTTTAAGGATGAAACTAAACCTCCATTCCATGTGCAGAAAAAGTACCACTATTAAAATTATTTACAAGTGTATATAGAATTTGGAAAACTCTCTGTTTGTATGCTCTGGTTTCTCTTCAATATCGTGCTAATCTTTCGCCTTTTACTAAAGATTACCATGGAGAGGAACAATTTAATGAGCCTCATCCAATTTTTGGAATCCCGCTTCGGTGGGATTATATTACAAAAAGCAGAAACATACGGATATCGCCATTGCGACTGTTTCAAGCGATCGCAGCGACCCCTAGTGGCAGCTTAAGCGATCATCTTCCAACTCCCCTTGCAGGGAAAAGGCTTATTTCTTCTGCTGCTTTCGTTGCGCTTTTTAATTTTCTTTTATAATTTCACTGCAAAACATATCCTTGTTCTACTTTAAGAAGAAAAAGTAGGCGCAATTTTTGAAAAGAAGTGTTGCGGTTTAAATGAGACTCTTAAAACATTGTTATTCAACACTCCTCGAAATAAAATAAAAAAATTGCGATTAAAAGCCTTTCCAAGACTGATGTTTTAAATCCATGCAAGAATTTGTATTTTCTTAATTGTTTGAGATCCCTTCCGAATTCTCGTAATTTAACTTGCAGAACGGTAAACGTAGCGAAACGGTGCTGAAATATGAACTTATTTGAAATTGTGGTTATCAGCATGCTAAGCTTACTGTAAGACTTCTATTAGAAAAATTATTGATTACAAACCTTTGTGCTGATTTGAATGCATGCAAAATTTTACATTTTCTTAATTGTTCAATTTCTATTGCTTACGATTTCTCTTAGTTTATAATGAAAGGGCGCAAAAAAATAAATAAAGCATTTTATACTTTGGCTATTAGCATATTGTACGAAATTGCGTTGGTGAATGAAAAGCATAAGCGGACTGTAAAAATGCGTTTAATTTTATGCGTGCTTAACGAGACAATTTTAGAACTGTTCTGAGATATTACATGGTTGCCAGGTTGGCGTAGTTACAAAGTGCGCTAAAGGCGTGATTTTACAAGTACGGAACAACCCGCCTGGCGTTGAAATATGCATATGTTTCAATATAAAAAAAAATTGTATATAAAGTTACATCACTAATTTTGACACATAAGAGTAAAAAACAAACAAATAACATAATAATAATTTGCATAATAAATACAATTAGCGTAATTAAACAAATACAAATGAACGTTTCAATTCAAATGAAAATTATCTACAATAGGTAAAATGCAAATTTTAGAAGTAGGTCTTCTAAAATTTCCTTTTGCAGTGCGTATATCTGCTACTCTGACATCACCATCTGAGCCTGAAATTACTTTAATGATTCGACCTAAAGGCCATTGGTAAGTTGGAAGTTGAATGTCCTTTATTAGAACGTAGCATGCCAGGAGTTAAATTTTGTTTTTTAAGCAGCCACTTTGAGCGCTGTTGTAAATGGCTCATATAACTGTTTTGCCAATGTCTCCAAACAGTTTGCACTAACTTTTGAATTCGTTGCCATCGATTGAGAAGACTGTCTTTTTTGTCGATGAAGTTAGGTTCTGGGACAGAATTGATATGTTTTCCTGCGAGGAAATAGCCTGGAGCTAATACTTGCATTTTGTCAGAATCAGTTGATAGAGGAGAGAGGGGTCGCAAATTGAGGATGCTCTCAATCTGAGTAATTACTGTTAAAAACTCTTCGAGCGTTAGTCTTGCAGGACCTACCATTCTCCTAAAATGATATTAAAAAGCCTTCACGCCAGCCTCCCAAAGACCGCCGAAATTGGGAGTCCTAGGGGGCAAAAATTTCCATCTGATACCTTCGGAGGAAAGCATATTCGAAACGTCTTCGCTACCTATCATTAATTTGTATATGCATTCAATCTCTGCAGAAGCACCTACAAAGTTAGTAGCATTATCGCTAAAAATTGTGGAGCTTTTGCCACGCCGCGAAAAAATTCTTAATAGCGTTGCGATTAGAGCTTCATAGTTAAATCCGGGACAAACTCTATGTGTCCAGCTTTGGTTGCGATACATACAAATAAAGCAACATATATTTTCTGAAGAGTACCTTTTCTTTGCTCCTTAAATTTAATTTCGAACGGCTCGCATAAATCTATCCTTACATTTAAAAATGCTGAACTAGGTGTAACTCTATCTGCTGGAAGGTCTCCCATAATTTGATTCGCGATAACGAGCTTGTTTCGGAAGCATTTAACACATTCGTGAACGACTTTGCGCGCAGCATTTCTGCCACCAATTGGCCAATATTTTAAACGAAGAGTATTTAGAAGGGTTTGAGGGCCTACATGACAGTTTCGTTTTCGATAATACTGAAAAATAAGTGTAACTAATTTATTTCCCCCTGGCAGAACAATTGGATGTTACTGATTAAAATTTAAATTAGAATGCGCAAGTCTGCCATCTACTCTAATGAGTCATCGGATGGCTCTATGAAGGGATTAAGAAATCTTGGCTTCACTCCATATGATAGAAATATGTTAAAGCATAAATATTTATATAGCACATTCTCTTTTCCTATTGAAAAAAAAAAAAAAACTTTTGATTTAGTTTTTAAAAAACCATTTCTTTGATTTGCAACACTTTGTAAAGCAAAAAGAAAAAGAAATAATAATACCATTGTAAATCCATTTACACCAAATTAGCTACCACTTTAAAAATAGGAGATGGTTGCTATAAGAATTTTTTCTCTTCTGATTGTAACTAAGATCATACTTCATAGGATCATTTCTATAGTATGATTAGAGGTTCACTCACCGAACCTCGCAGAAAACCCAACCACGATGATGTGAGATGGGGTTTCTTCCTGAGCGTGAAAGTGGCTCTTTGGTGCTCTTCGGAGTGTCGAGCAGCCGTTGATGATCGCACTCTCTGGCCATTGCTGCTGGGAGATGGAAGGAACTCGATCTGAGTGGTTCCCAATATTAACAACAAGATCAGAAGCTTTCAATACGTATTTCATATCGTCGGATTTCAATTTTTTTCTATTAGCTACTTACGAAAATTCTTTTCGTTTATGCAAATCGCACTAATACTTGATGGATACAGTTTATAGATTCCGACAAGAAATTAAATGCCTTATTTATGTGACTGTAGCTCGCTTTTATTGCACTAGAATCTCTTGGTAATCGATTTGAGGTGAAGTAAGACTTCACTTTGTAAATATTCAGACATTTGATGCTCTTAATTTTAAGACATTTATTTGTTTATTAATAAATGTCCAGAAGTTTGGCCATTAGATATCTAGCTTTCCAACAAGGAAAGAGGCAAAGCCATAACAGATTTAGTGTTAACCAGGGTGCAAGCCTGCTACATTGCACCCCACTTTAAGACATAATTTTAATGAGAAGCTTTAAAAACAATTCACTGATCTGTTAGTGCATTGATTATGAACCCTCTACTCCGCAAAAAGATAAATATCCACAGGACTTTACAAAATTTTATTTTTAACACAAAGAGATTCTCTAGACCAAAATATTTTAAGGATGAAACTAAACCTCCATTCCATGTGCAGAAAAAGTACCACTATTAAAATTATTTACAAGTGTATATAGAATTTGGAAAACTCTCTGTTTGTATGCTCTGGTTTCTCTTCAATATCGTGCTAATCTTTCGCCTTTTACTAAAGATTACCGTGGAGAGGAACAATTTAATGAGCCTCATCCAATTTTTGGAATCCCGCTTCGGTGGGATTATATTACAAAAAGCAGAAACATACGGATATCGCCATTGCGACTGTTTCAAGCGATCGCAGCGACCCCTAGTGGCAGCTTAAGCGATCATCTTCCAACTCCCCTTGCAGGGAAAAGGCTTATTTCTTCTGCTGCTTTCGTTGCGCTTTTTAATTTTCTTTTATAATTTCACTGCAAAACATATCCTTGTTCTACTTTAAGAAGAAAAAGTAGGCGCAATTTTTGAAAAGAAGTGTTGCGGTTTAAATGAGACTCTTAAAACATTGTTATTCAACACTCCTCGAAATAAAATAAAAAAATTGCGATTAAAAGCCTTTCCAAGACTGATGTTTTAAATCCATGCAAGAATTTGTATTTTCTTAATTGTTTGAGATCCCTTCCGAATTCTCGTAATTTAACTTGCAGAACGGTAAACGTAGCGAAACGGTGCTGAAATATGAACTTATTTGAAATTGTGGTTATCAGCATGCTAAGCTTACTGTAAGACTTCTATTAGAAAAATTATTGATTACAAACCTTTGTGCTGATTTGAATGCATGCAAAATTTTACATTTTCTTAATTGTTCAATTTCTATTGCTTACGATTTCTCTTAGTTTATAATGAAAGGGCGCAAAAAATAAATAAAGCATTTTATACTTTGGCTATTAGCATATTGTACGAAATTGCGTTGGTGAATGAAAAGCATAAGCGGACTGTAAAAATGCGTTTAATTTTATGCGTGCTTAACGAGACAATTTTAGAACTGTTCTGAGATATTACATGGTTGCCAGGTTGGCGTAGTTACAAAGTGCGCTAAAGGCGTGATTTTACAAGTACGGAACAACCCGCCTGGCGTTGAAATATGCATATGTTTCAATATAAAAAAAAATTGTATATAAAGTTACATCACTAATTTTGACACATAAGAGTAAAAAACAAACAAATAACATAATAATAATTTGCATAATAAATACAATTAGCGTAATTAAACAAATACAAATGAACGTTTCAATTCAAATGAAAATTATCTACAATAGGTAAAATGCAAATTTTAGAAGTAGGTCTTCTAAAATTTCCTTTTGCAGTGCGTATATCTGCTACTCTGACATCACCATCTGAGCCTGAAATTACTTTAATGATTCGACCTAAAGGCCATTGGTAAGTTGGAAGTTGAATGTCCTTTATTAGAACGTAGCATGCCAGGAGTTAAATTTTGTTTTTTAAGCAGCCACTTTGAGCGCTGTTGTAAATGGCTCATATAACTGTTTTGCCAATGTCTCCAAACAGTTTGCACTAACTTTTGAATTCGTTGCCATCGATTGAGAAGACTGTCTTTTTTGTCGATGAAGTTAGGTTCTGGGACAGAATTGATATGTTTTCCTGCGAGGAAATAGCCTGGAGCTAATACTTGCATTTTGTCAGAATCAGTTGATAGAGGAGAGAGGGGTCGCAAATTGAGGATGCTCTCAATCTGAGTAATTACTGTTAAAAACTCTTCGAGCGTTAGTCTTGCAGGACCTACCATTCTCCTAAAATGATATTAAAAAGCCTTCACGCCAGCCTCCCAAAGACCGCCGAAATTGGGAGTCCTAGGGGGCAAAAATTTCCATCTGATACCTTCGGAGGAAAGCATATTCGAAACGTCTTCGCTACCTATCATTAATTTGTATATGCATTCAATCTCTGCAGAAGCACCTACAAAGTTAGTAGCATTATCGCTAAAAATTGTGGAGCTTTTGCCACGCCGCGAAAAAATTCTTAATAGCGTTGCGATTAGAGCTTCATAGTTAAATCCGGGACAAACTCTATGTGTCCAGCTTTGGTTGCGATACATACAAATAAAGCAACATATATTTTCTGAAGAGTACCTTTTCTTTGCTCCTTAAATTTAATTTCGAACGGCTCGCATAAATCTATCCTTACATTTAAAAATGCTGAACTAGGTGTAACTCTATCTGCTGGAAGGTCTCCCATAATTTGATTCGCGATAACGAGCTTGTTTCGGAAGCATTTAACACATTCGTGAACGACTTTGCGCGCAGCATTTCTGCCACCAATTGGCCAATATTTTAAACGAAGAGTATTTAGAAGGGTTTGAGGGCCTACATGACAGTTTCGTTTTCGATAATACTGAAAAATAAGTGTAACTAATTTATTTCCCCCTGGCAGAACAATTGGATGTTACTGATTAAAATTTAAATTAGAATGCGCAAGTCTGCCATCTACTCTAATGAGTCATCGGATGGCTCTATGAAGGGATTAAGAAATCTTGGCTTCACTCCATATGATAGAAATATGTTAAAGCATAAATATTTATATAGCACATTCTCTTTTCCTATTGAAAAAAAAAAACTTTTGATTTAGTTTTTAAAAAACCATTTCTTTGATTTGCAACACTTTGTAAAGCAAAAAGAAAAAGAAATAATAATACCATTGTAAATCCATTTACACCAAATTAGCTACCACTTTAAAAATAGGAGATGGTTGCTATAAGAATTTTTTCTCTTCTGATTGTAACTAAGATCATACTTCATAGAATCATTTCTATAGTATGATTAGAGGTTCACTCACCGAACCTTGCAGAAAACCCAACCACGATGATGTGAGATGGGGTTTCTTCCTGAGCGTGAAAGTGGCTGTTTGGTGCTCTTCGGAGTGTCGAGCAGCCGTTGATGATCGCACTCTCTGGCCATTGCGGCTGGGAGATGGAAGGAACTCGATCTGAGTGGTTCCCAATATTAACAACAAGATCAGAAGCTTTCAATACGTATTTCATATCGTCGGATTTCAATTTTTTTCTATTAGCTACTTACGAAAATTCTTTTCGTTTATGCAAATCGCACTAATACTTGATGGATACAGTTTATAGATTCCGACAAGAAATTAAATGCCTTATTTATGCGACTGTAGCTCGCTTTTATTGCACTAGAATCTCTTGGTAATCGATTTGAGGTGAAGTAAGACTTCACTTTGTAAATATTCAGACATTTGATGCTCTTAATTTTAAGACATTTATTTGTTTATTAATAAATGTCCAGAAGTTTGGCCATTAGATATCTAGCTTTCCAACAAGGAAAGAGGCAAAGCCATAACAGATTTAGTGTTAACCAGGGTGCAAGCCTGCTACATTGCACCCCACTTTAAGACATAATTTTAATGAGAAGCTTTAAAAACAATTCACTGATCTGTTAGTGCATTGATTATGAACCCTCTACTCCGCAAAAAGATAAATATCCACAGGACTTTACAAAATTTTATTTTTAACACAAAGAGATTCTCTAGACCAAAATATTTTAAGGATGAAACTAAACCTCCATTCCATGTGCAGAAAAAGTACCACTATTAAAATTATTTACAAGTGTATATAGAATTTGGAAAACTCTCTGTTTGTATGCTCTGGTTTCTCTTCAATATCGTGCTAATCTTTCGCCTTTTACTAAAGATTACCGTGGAGAGGAACAATTTAATGAGCCTCATCCAATTTTTGGAATCCCGCTTCGGTGGGATTATATTACAAAAAGCAGAAACATACGGATATCGCCATTGCGACTGTTTCAAGCGATCGCAGCGACCCCTAGTGGCAGCTTAAGCGATCATCTTCCAACTCCCCTTGCAGGGAAAAGGCTTATTTCTTCTGCTGCTTTCGTTGCGCTTTTTAATTATCTTTTATAATTTCACTGCAAAACATATCCTTGTTCTACTTTAAGAAGAAAAAGTAGGCGCAATTTTTGAAAAGAAGTGTTGCGGTTTAAATGAGACTCTTAAAACATTGTTATTCAACACTCCTCGAAATAAAATAAAAAAATTGCGATTAAAAGCCTTTCCAAGACTGATGTTTTAAATCCATGCAAGAATTTGTATTTTCTTAATTGTTTGAGATCCCTTCCGAATTCTCGTAATTTAACTTGCAGAACGGTAAACGTAGCGAAACGGTGCTGAAATATGAACTTATTTGAAATTGTGGTTATCAGCATGCTAAGCTTACTGTAAGACTTCTATTAGAAAAATTATTGATTACAAACCTTTGTGCTGATTTGAATGCATGCAAAATTTTACATTTTCTTAATTGTTCAATTTCTATTGCTTACGATTTCTCTTAGTTTATAATGAAAGGGCGCAAAAAAATAAATAAAGCATTTTATACTTTGGCTATTAGCATATTGTACGAAATTGCGTTGGTGAATGAAAAGCATAAGCGGACTGTAAAAATGCGTTTAATTTTATGCGTGCTTAACGAGACAATTTTAGAACTGTTCTGAGATATTACATGGTTGCCAGGTTGGCGTAGTTACAAAGTGCGCTAAAGGCGTGATTTTACAAGTACGGAACAACCCGCCTGGCGTTGAAATATGCATATGTTTCAATATAAAAAAAAATTGTATATAAAGTTACATCACTAATTTTGACACATAAGAGTAAAAAACAAACAAATAACATAATAATAATTTGCATAATAAATACAATTAGCGTAATTAAACAAATACAAATGAACGTTTCAATTCAAATGAAAATTATCTACAATAGGTAAAATGCAAATTTTAGAAGTAGGTCTTCTAAAATTTCCTTTTGCAGTGCGTATATCTGCTACTCTGACATCACCATCTGAGCCTGAAATTACTTTAATGATTCGACCTAAAGGCCATTGGTAAGTTGGAAGTTGAATGTCCTTTATTAGAACGTAGCATGCCAGGAGTTAAATTTTGTTTTTTAAGCAGCCACTTTGAGCGCTGTTGTAAATGGCTCATATAACTGTTTTGCCAATGTCTCCAAACAGTTTGCACTAACTTTTGAATTCGTTGCCATCGATTGAGAAGACTGTCTTTTTTGTCGATGAAGTTAGGTTCTGGGATAGAATTGATATGTTTTCCTGCGAGGAAATAGCCTGGAGCTAATACTTGCATTTTGTCAGAATCAGTTGATAGAGGAGAGAGGGGTCGCAAATTGAGGATGCCCTCAATCTGAGTAATTACTGTTAAAAACTCATCGAGCGTTAGTCTTGCAGGACCTACCATTCTCCTAAAATGATATTAAAAAGCCTTCACGCCAGCCTCCCAAAGATCGCCGAAATTGGGAGTCCTAGGGGGCAAAAATTTCCATCTGATACCTTCGGAGGAAAGCATATTCGAAACGTCTTCACTACCTATCATTAATTTGTATATGCATTCAATCTCTGCAGAAGCACCTACAAAGTTAGTAGCATTATCGCTAAAAATTGTGGAGCTTTTGCCACGCCGCGAAAAAATTCTTAATAGCGTTGCGATTAGAGCTTCATAGTTAAATCCGGGACAAACTCTATGTGTCCAGCTTTGGTTGCGATACATACAAATAAAGCAACATATATTTTCTGAAGAGTACCTTTTCTTTGCTCCTTAAATTTAATTTCGAACGGCTCGCATAAATCTATCCTTACATTTAAAAATGCTGAACTAGGTGTAACTCTATCTGCTGGAAGGTCTCCCATAATTTGATTCGCGATAACGAGCTTGTTTCGGAAGCATTTAACACATTCGTGAACGACTTTGCGCGCAGCATTTCTGCCACCAATTGGCCAATATTTTAAACGAAGAGTATTTAGAAGGGTTTGAGGGCCTACATGACAGTTTCGTTTTCGATAATACTGAAAAATAAGTGTAACTAATTTATTTCCCCCTGGCAGAACAATTGGATGTTACTGATTAAAATTTAAATTAGAATGCGCAAGTCTGCCATCTACTCTAATGAGTCATCGGATGGCTCTATGAAGGGATTAAGAAATCTTGGCTTCACTCCATATGATAGAAATATGTTAAAGCATAAATATTTATATAGCACATTCTCTTTTCCTATTGAAAAAAAAAAAAAACTTTTGATTTAGTTTTTAAAAAACCATTTCTTTGATTTGCAACACTTTGTAAAGCAAAAAGAAAAAGAAATAATAATACCATTGTAAATCCATTTACACCAAATTAGCTACCACTTTAAAAATAGGAGATGGTTGCTATAAGAATTTTTTCTCTTCTGATTTTAACTAAGATCATACTTCATAGGATCATTTCTATAGTATGATTAGAGGTTCACTCACCGAACCTCGCAGAAAACCCAACCACGATGATGTGAGATGGGGTTTCTTCCTGAGCGTGAAAGTGGCTCTTTGGTGCTCTTCGGAGTGTCGAGCAGCCGTTGATGATCGCACTCTCTGGCCATTGCGGCTGGGAGATGGAAGGAACTCGATCTGAGTGGTTCCCAATATTAACAACAAGATCAGAAGCTTTCAATACGTATTTCATATCGTCGGATTTCAATTTTTTTCTATTAGCTACTTACGAAAATTCTTTTCGTTTATGCAAATCGCACTAATACTTGATGGATACAGTTTATAGATTCCGACAAGAAATTAAATGCCTTATTTATGTGACTGTAGCTCGCTTTTATTGCACTAGAATCTCTTGGTAATCGATTTGAGGTGAAGTAAGACTTCACTTTGTAAATATTCAGACATTTGATGCTCTTAATTTTAAGACATTTATTTGTTTATTAATAAATGTCCAGAAGTTTGGCCATGACGCCATTAGATATCTAGCTTTCCAACAAGGAAAGAGGCAAAGCCATAACAGATTTAGTGTTAACCAGGGTGCAAGCCTGCTACATTGCACCCCACTTTAAGACACAATTTTAATGAGAAGCTTTAAAAACAATTCACTGATCTGTTAGTGCATTGATTATGAACCCTCTACTCCGCAAAAAGATAAATATCCACAGGACTTTACAAAATTTTATTTTTAACACAAAGAGATTCTCTAGACCAAAATATTTTAAGGATGAAACTAAACCTCCATTCCATGTGCAGAAAAAGTACCACTATTAAAATTATTTACAAGTGTATATAGAATTTGGAAAACTCTCTGTTTGTATGCTCTGGTTTCTCTTCAATATCGTGCTAATCTTTCGCCTTTTACTAAAGATTACCGTGGAGAGGAACAATTTAATGAGCCTCATCCAATTTTTGGAATCCCGCTTCGGTGGGATTATATTACAAAAAGCAGAAACATACGGATATCGCCGTTGCGACTGTTTCAAGCGATCGCAGCGACCCCTAGTGGCAGCTTAAGCGATCATCTTCCAACTCCCCTTGCAGGGAAAAGGCTTATTTCTTCTGCTGCTTTCGTTGCGCTTTTTAATTATCTTTTATAATTTCACTGCAAAACATATCCTTGTTCTACTTTAAGAAGAAAAAGTAGGCGCAATTTTTGAAAAGAAGTGTTGCGGTTTAAATGAGACTCTTAAAACATTGTTATTCAACACTCCTCGAAATAAAATAAAAAAATTGCGATTAAAAGCCTTTCCAAGACTGATGTTTTAAATCCATGCAAGAATTTGTATTTTCTTAATTGTTTGAGATCCCTTCCGAATTCTCGTAATTTAACTTGCAGAACGGTAAACGTAGCGAAACGGTGCTGAAATATGAACTTATTTGAAATTGTGGTTATCAGCATGCTAAGCTTACTGTAAGACTTCTATTAGAAAAATTATTGATTACAAACCTTTGTGCTGATTTGAATGCATGCAAAATTTTACATTTTCTTAATTGTTCAATTTCTATTGCTTACGATTTCTCTTAGTTTATAATGAAAGGGCGCAAAAAAATAAATAAAGCATTTTATACTTTGGCTATTAGCATATTGTACGAAATTGCGTTGGTGAATGAAAAGCATAAGCGGACTGTAAAAATGCGTTTAATTTTATGCGTGCTTAACGAGACAATTTTAGAACTGTTCTGAGATATTACATGGTTGCCAGGTTGGCGTAGTTACAAAGTGCGCTAAAGGCGTGATTTTACAAGTACGGAACAACCCGCCTGGCGTTGAAATATGCATATGTTTCAATATAAAAAAAAATTGTATATAAAGTTACATCACTAATTTTGACACATAAGAGTAAAAAACAAACAAATAACATAATAATAATTTGCATAATAAATACAATTAGCGTAATTAAACAAATACAAATGAACGTTTCAATTCAAATGAAAATTATCTACAATAGGTAAAATGCAAATTTTAGAAGTAGGTCTTCTAAAATTTCCTTTTGCAGTGCGTATATCTGCTACTCTGACATCACCATCTGAGCCTGAAATTACTTTAATGATTCGACCTAAAGGCCATTGGTAAGTTGGAAGTTGAATGTCCTTTATTAGAACGTAGCATGCCAGGAGTTAAATTTTGTTTTTTAAGCAGCCACTTTGAGCGCTGTTGTAAATGGCTCATATAACTGTTTTGCCAATGTCTCCAAACAGTTTGCACTAACTTTTGAATTCGTTGCCATCGATTGAGAAGACTGTCTTTTTTGTCGATGAAGTTAGGTTCTGGGATAGAATTGATATGTTTTCCTGCGAGGAAATAGCCTGGAGCTAATACTTGCATTTTGTCAGAATCAGTTGATAGAGGAGAGAGGGGTCGCAAATTGAGGATGCCCTCAATCTGAGTAATTACTGTTAAAAACTCATCGAGCGTTAGTCTTGCAGGACCTACCATTCTCCTAAAATGATATTAAAAAGCCTTCACGCCAGCCTCCCAAAGATCGCCGAAATTGGGAGTCCTAGGGGGCAAAAATTTCCATCTGATACCTTCGGAGGAAAGCATATTCGAAACGTCTTCACTACCTATCATTAATTTGTATATGCATTCAATCTCTGCAGAAGCACCTACAAAGTTAGTAGCATTATCGCTAAAAATTGTGGAGCTTTTGCCACGCCGCGAAAAAATTCTTAATAGCGTTGCGATTAGAGCTTCATAGTTAAATCCGGGACAAACTCTATGTGTCCAGCTTTGGTTGCGATACATACAAATAAAGCAACATATATTTTCTGAAGAGTACCTTTTCTTTGCTCCTTAAATTTAATTTCGAACGGCTCGCATAAATCTATCCTTACATTTAAAAATGCTGAACTAGGTGTAACTCTATCTGCTGGAAGGTCTCCCATAATTTGATTCGCGATAACGAGCTTGTTTCGGAAGCATTTAACACATTCGTGAACGACTTTGCGCGCAGCATTTCTGCCACCAATTGGCCAATATTTTAAACGAACAGTATTTAGAAGGGTTTGAGGGCCTACATGACAGTTTCGTTTTCGATAATACTGAAAAATAAGTGTAACTAATTTATTTCCCCCTGGCAGAACAATTGGATGTTACTGATTAAAATTTAAATTAGAATGCGCAAGTCTGCCATCTACTCTAATGAGTCATCGGATGGCTCTATGAAGGGATTAAGAAATCTTGGCTTCACTCCATATGATAGAAATATGTTAAAGCATAAATATTTATATAGCACATTCTCTTTTCCTATTGAAAAAAAAAAAACTTTTGATTTAGTTTTTAAAAAACCATTTCTTTGATTTGCAACACTTTGTAAAGCAAAAAGAAAAAGAAATAATAATACCATTGTAAATCCATTTACACCAAATTAGCTACCACTTTAAAAATAGGAGATGGTTGCTATAAGAATTTTTTCTCTTCTGATTTTAACTAAGATCATACTTCATAGGATCATTTCTATAGTATGATTAGAGGTTCACTCACCGAACCTCGCAGAAAACCCAACCACGATGATGTGAGATGGGGTTTCTTCCTGAGCGTGAAAGTGGCTCTTTGGTGCTCTTCGGAGTGTCGAGCAGCCGTTGATGATCGCACTCTCTGGCCATTGCGGCTGGGAGATGGAAGGAACTCGATCTGAGTGGTTCCCAATATTAACAACAAGATCAGAAGCTTTCAATACGTATTTCATATCGTCGGATTTCAATTTTTTTCTATTAGCTACTTACGAAAATTCTTTTCGTTTATGCAAATCGCACTAATACTTGATGGATACAGTTTATAGATTCCGACAAGAAATTAAATGCCTTATTTATGTGACTGTAGCTCGCTTTTATTGCACTAGAATCTCTTGGTAATCGATTTGAGGTGAAGTAAGACTTCACTTTGTAAATATTCAGACATTTGATGCTCTTAATTTTAAGACATTTATTTGTTTATTAATAAATGTCCAGAAGTTTGGCCATGACGCCATTAGATATCTAGCTTTCCAACAAGGAAAGAGGCAAAGCCATAACAGATTTAGTGTTAACCAGGGTGCAAGCCTGCTACATTGCACCCCACTTTAAGACACAATTTTAATGAGAAGCTTTAAAAACAATTCACTGATCTGTTAGTGCATTGATTATGAACCCTCTACTCCGCAAAAAGATAAATATCCACAGGACTTTACAAAATTTTATTTTTAACACAAAGAGATTCTCTAGACCAAAATATTTTAAGGATGAAACTAAACCTCCATTCCATGTGCAGAAAAAGTACCACTATTAAAATTATTTACAAGTGTATATAGAATTTGGAAAACTCTCTGTTTGTATGCTCTGGTTTCTCTTCAATATCGTGCTAATCTTTCGCCTTTTACTAAAGATTACCGTGGAGAGGAACAATTTAATGAGCCTCATCCAATTTTTGGAATCCCGCTTCGGTGGGATTATATTACAAAAAGCAGAAACATACGGATATCGCCGTTGCGACTGTTTCAAGCGATCGCAGCGACCCCTAGTGGCAGCTTAAGCGATCATCTTCCAACTCCCCTTGCAGGGAAAAGGCTTATTTCTTCTGCTGCTTTCGTTGCGCTTTTTAATTATCTTTTATAATTTCACTGCAAAACATATCCTTGTTCTACTTTAAGAAGAAAAAGTAGGCGCAATTTTTGAAAAGAAGTGTTGCGGTTTAAATGAGACTCTTAAAACATTGTTATTCAACACTCCTCGAAATAAAATAAAAAAATTGCGATTAAAAGCCTTTCCAAGACTGATGTTTTAAATCCATGCAAGAATTTGTATTTTCTTAATTGTTTGAGATCCCTTCCGAATTCTCGTAATTTAACTTGCAGAACGGTAAACGTAGCGAAACGGTGCTGAAATATGAACTTATTTGAAATTGTGGTTATCAGCATGCTAAGCTTACTGTAAGACTTCTATTAGAAAAATTATTGATTACAAACCTTTGTGCTGATTTGAATGCATGCAAAATTTTACATTTTCTTAATTGTTCAATTTCTATTGCTTACGATTTCTCTTAGTTTATAATGAAAGGGCGCAAAAAAATAAATAAAGCATTTTATACTTTGGCTATTAGCATATTGTACGAAATTGCGTTGGTGAATGAAAAGCATAAGCGGACTGTAAAAATGCGTTTAATTTTATGCGTGCTTAACGAGACAATTTTAGAACTGTTCTGAGATATTACATGGTTGCCAGGTTGGCGTAGTTACAAAGTGCGCTAAAGGCGTGATTTTACAAGTACGGAACAACCCGCCTGGCGTTGAAATATGCATATGTTTCAATATAAAAAAAAATTGTATATAAAGTTACATCACTAATTTTGACACATAAGAGTAAAAAACAAACAAATAACATAATAATAATTTGCATAATAAATACAATTAGCGTAATTAAACAAATACAAATGAACGTTTCAATTCAAATGAAAATTATCTACAATAGGTAAAATGCAAATTTTAGAAGTAGGTCTTCTAAAATTTCCTTTTGCAGTGCGTATATCTGCTACTCTGACATCACCATCTGAGCCTGAAATTACTTTAATGATTCGACCTAAAGGCCATTGGTAAGTTGGAAGTTGAATGTCCTTTATTAGAACGTAGCATGCCAGGAGTTAAATTTTGTTTTTTAAGCAGCCACTTTGAGCGCTGTTGTAAATGGCTCATATAACTGTTTTGCCAATGTCTCCAAACAGTTTGCACTAACTTTTGAATTCGTTGCCATCGATTGAGAAGACTGTCTTTTTTGTCGATGAAGTTAGGTTCTGGGATAGAATTGATATGTTTTCCTGCGAGGAAATAGCCTGGAGCTAATACTTGCATTTTGTCAGAATCAGTTGATAGAGGAGAGAGGGGTCGCAAATTGAGGATGCCCTCAATCTGAGTAATTACTGTTAAAAACTCATCGAGCGTTAGTCTTGCAGGACCTACCATTCTCCTAAAATGATATTAAAAAGCCTTCACGCCAGCCTCCCAAAGATCGCCGAAATTGGGAGTCCTAGGGGGCAAAAATTTCCATCTGATACCTTCGGAGGAAAGCATATTCGAAACGTCTTCACTACCTATCATTAATTTGTATATGCATTCAATCTCTGCAGAAGCACCTACAAAGTTAGTAGCATTATCGCTAAAAATTGTGGAGCTTTTGCCACGCCGCGAAAAAATTCTTAATAGCGTTGCGATTAGAGCTTCATAGTTAAATCCGGGACAAACTCTATGTGTCCAGCTTTGGTTGCGATACATACAAATAAAGCAACATATATTTTCTGAAGAGTACCTTTTCTTTGCTCCTTAAATTTAATTTCGAACGGCTCGCATAAATCTATCCTTACATTTAAAAATGCTGAACTAGGTGTAACTCTATCTGCTGGAAGGTCTCCCATAATTTGATTCGCGATAACGAGCTTGTTTCGGAAGCATTTAACACATTCGTGAACGACTTTGCGCGCAGCATTTCTGCCACCAATTGGCCAATATTTTAAACGAACAGTATTTAGAAGGGTTTGAGGGCCTACATGACAGTTTCGTTTTCGATAATACTGAAAAATAAGTGTAACTAATTTATTTCCCCCTGGCAGAACAATTGGATGTTACTGATTAAAATTTAAATTAGAATGCGCAAGTCTGCCATCTACTCTAATGAGTCATCGGATGGCTCTATGAAGGGATTAAGAAATCTTGGCTTCACTCCATATGATAGAAATATGTTAAAGCATAAATATTTATATAGCACATTCTCTTTTCCTATTGAAAAAAAAAAAAACTTTTGATTTAGTTTTTAAAAAACCATTTCTTTGATTTGCAACACTTTGTAAAGCAAAAAGAAAAAGAAATAATAATACCATTGTAAATCCATTTACACCAAATTAGCTACCACTTTAAAAATAGGAGATGGTTGCTATAAGAATTTTTTCTCTTCTGATTTTAACTAAGATCATACTTCATAGGATCATTTCTATAGTATGATTAGAGGTTCACTCACCGAACCTCGCAGAAAACCCAACCACGATGATGTGAGATGGGGTTTCTTCCTGAGCGTGAAAGTGGCTCTTTGGTGCTCTTCGGAGTGTCGAGCAGCCGTTGATGATCGCACTCTCTGGCCATTGCGGCTGGGAGATGGAAGGAACTCGATCTGAGTGGTTCCCAATATTAACAACAAGATCAGAAGCTTTCAATACGTATTTCATATCGTCGGATTTCAATTTTTTTCTATTAGCTACTTACGAAAATTCTTTTCGTTTATGCAAATCGCACTAATACTTGATGGATACAGTTTATAGATTCCGACAAGAAATTAAATGCCTTATTTATGTGACTGTAGCTCGCTTTTATTGCACTAGAATCTCTTGGTAATCGATTTGAGGTGAAGTAAGACTTCACTTTGTAAATATTCAGACATTTGATGCTCTTAATTTTAAGACATTTATTTGTTTATTAATAAATGTCCAGAAGTTTGGCCATGACGCCATTAGATATCTAGCTTTCCAACAAGGAAAGAGGCAAAGCCATAACAGATTTAGTGTTAACCAGGGTGCAAGCCTGCTACATTGCACCCCACTTTAAGACACAATTTTAATGAGAAGCTTTAAAAACAATTCACTGATCTGTTAGTGCATTGATTATGAACCCTCTACTCCGCAAAAAGATAAATATCCACAGGACTTTACAAAATTTTATTTTTAACACAAAGAGATTCTCTAGACCAAAATATTTTAAGGATGAAACTAAACCTCCATTCCATGTGCAGAAAAAGTACCACTATTAAAATTATTTACAAGTGTATATAGAATTTGGAAAACTCTCTGTTTGTATGCTCTGGTTTCTCTTCAATATCGTGCTAATCTTTCGCCTTTTACTAAAGATTACCGTGGAGAGGAACAATTTAATGAGCCTCATCCAATTTTTGGAATCCCGCTTCGGTGGGATTATATTACAAAAAGCAGAAACATACGGATATCGCCGTTGCGACTGTTTCAAGCGATCGCAGCGACCCCTAGTGGCAGCTTAAGCGATCATCTTCCAACTCCCCTTGCAGGGAAAAGGCTTATTTCTTCTGCTGCTTTCGTTGCGCTTTTTAATTATCTTTTATAATTTCACTGCAAAACATATCCTTGTTCTACTTTAAGAAGAAAAAGTAGGCGCAATTTTTGAAAAGAAGTGTTGCGGTTTAAATGAGACTCTTAAAACATTGTTATTCAACACTCCTCGAAATAAAATAAAAAAATTGCGATTAAAAGCCTTTCCAAGACTGATGTTTTAAATCCATGCAAGAATTTGTATTTTCTTAATTGTTTGAGATCCCTTCCGAATTCTCGTAATTTAACTTGCAGAACGGTAAACGTAGCGAAACGGTGCTGAAATATGAACTTATTTGAAATTGTGGTTATCAGCATGCTAAGCTTACTGTAAGACTTCTATTAGAAAAATTATTGATTACAAACCTTTGTGCTGATTTGAATGCATGCAAAATTTTACATTTTCTTAATTGTTCAATTTCTATTGCTTACGATTTCTCTTAGTTTATAATGAAAGGGCGCAAAAAAATAAATAAAGCATTTTATACTTTGGCTATTAGCATATTGTACGAAATTGCGTTGGTGAATGAAAAGCATAAGCGGACTGTAAAAATGCGTTTAATTTTATGCGTGCTTAACGAGACAATTTTAGAACTGTTCTGAGATATTACATGGTTGCCAGGTTGGCGTAGTTACAAAGTGCGCTAAAGGCGTGATTTTACAAGTACGGAACAACCCGCCTGGCGTTGAAATATGCATATGTTTCAATATAAAAAAAAATTGTATATAAAGTTACATCACTAATTTTGACACATAAGAGTAAAAAACAAACAAATAACATAATAATAATTTGCATAATAAATACAATTAGCGTAATTAAACAAATACAAATGAACGTTTCAATTCAAATGAAAATTATCTACAATAGGTAAAATGCAAATTTTAGAAGTAGGTCTTCTAAAATTTCCTTTTGCAGTGCGTATATCTGCTACTCTGACATCACCATCTGAGCCTGAAATTACTTTAATGATTCGACCTAAAGGCCATTGGTAAGTTGGAAGTTGAATGTCCTTTATTAGAACGTAGCATGCCAGGAGTTAAATTTTGTTTTTTAAGCAGCCACTTTGAGCGCTGTTGTAAATGGCTCATATAACTGTTTTGCCAATGTCTCCAAACAGTTTGCACTAACTTTTGAATTCGTTGCCATCGATTGAGAAGACTGTCTTTTTTGTCGATGAAGTTAGGTTCTGGGATAGAATTGATATGTTTTCCTGCGAGGAAATAGCCTGGAGCTAATACTTGCATTTTGTCAGAATCAGTTGATAGAGGAGAGAGGGGTCGCAAATTGAGGATGCCCTCAATCTGAGTAATTACTGTTAAAAACTCATCGAGCGTTAGTCTTGCAGGACCTACCATTCTCCTAAAATGATATTAAAAAGCCTTCACGCCAGCCTCCCAAAGATCGCCGAAATTGGGAGTCCTAGGGGGCAAAAATTTCCATCTGATACCTTCGGAGGAAAGCATATTCGAAACGTCTTCACTACCTATCATTAATTTGTATATGCATTCAATCTCTGCAGAAGCACCTACAAAGTTAGTAGCATTATCGCTAAAAATTGTGGAGCTTTTGCCACGCCGCGAAAAAATTCTTAATAGCGTTGCGATTAGAGCTTCATAGTTAAATCCGGGACAAACTCTATGTGTCCAGCTTTGGTTGCGATACATACAAATAAAGCAACATATATTTTCTGAAGAGTACCTTTTCTTTGCTCCTTAAATTTAATTTCGAACGGCTCGCATAAATCTATCCTTACATTTAAAAATGCTGAACTAGGTGTAACTCTATCTGCTGGAAGGTCTCCCATAATTTGATTCGCGATAACGAGCTTGTTTCGGAAGCATTTAACACATTCGTGAACGACTTTGCGCGCAGCATTTCTGCCACCAATTGGCCAATATTTTAAACGAACAGTATTTAGAAGGGTTTGAGGGCCTACATGACAGTTTCGTTTTCGATAATACTGAAAAATAAGTGTAACTAATTTATTTCCCCCTGGCAGAACAATTGGATGTTACTGATTAAAATTTAAATTAGAATGCGCAAGTCTGCCATCTACTCTAATGAGTCATCGGATGGCTCTATGAAGGGATTAAGAAATCTTGGCTTCACTCCATATGATAGAAATATGTTAAAGCATAAATATTTATATAGCACATTCTCTTTTCCTATTGAAAAAAAAAAACAAAAAAACTTGTGATTTAGTTTTTAAAAAACCATTTCTTTGATTTGCAACACTTTGTAAAGCAAAAAGAAAAAGAAATAATAATACCATTGTAAATCCATTTACACCAAATTAGCTACCACTTTAAAAATAGGAGATGGTTGCCATAAGAATTTTTTCTCTTCTGATTGTAACTAAGATCATACTTCATAGGATCATTTCTATAGTATGATTAGAGGTTCACTCACCGAACCTCGCAGAAAACCCAACCACGATGATGTGAGATGGGGTTTCTTCCTGAGCGTGAAAGTGGCTCTTTGGTGCTCTTCGGAGTGTCGAGCAGCCGTTGATGATCGCACTCTCTGGCCATTGCGGCTGGGAGATGGAAGGAACTCGATCTGAGTGGTTCCCAATATTAACAAAAAGATCAGAAGCTTTCAATACGTATTTCATATCGTCGGATTTCAATTTTTTTCTATTAGCTACTTACGAAAATTCTTTTCGTTTATGCAAATCGCACTAATACTTGATGGATACAGTTTATAGATTCCGACAAGAAATTAAATGCCTTATTTATGTGACTGTAGCTCGCTTTTATTGCACTAGAATCTCTTGGTAATCGATTTGAGGTGAAGTAAGACTTCACTTTGTAAATATTCAGACATTTGATGCTCTTAATTTTAAGACATTTATTTGTTTATTAATAAATGTCCAGAAGTTTGGCCATGACGCCATTAGATATCTAGCTTTCCAACAAGGAAAGAGGCAAAGCCATAACAGATTTAGTGTTAACCAGGGTGCACGCCTGCTACATTGCACCCCACTTTAAGACATAATTTTAATGAGAAGCTTTAAAAACAATTCACTGATCTGTTAGTGCATTGATTATGAACCCTCTACTCCGCAAAAAGATAAATATCCACAGGACTTTACAAAATTTTATTTTTAACACAAAGAGATTCTCTAGACCAAAATATTTTAAGGATGAAACTAAACCTCCATTCCATGTGCAGAAAAAGTACCACTATTAAAATTATTTACAAGTGTATATAGAATTTGGAAAACTCTCTGTTTGTATGCTCTGGTTTCTCTTCAATATCGTGCTAATCTTTCGCCTTTTACTAAAGATTACCGTGGAGAGGAACAATTTAATGAGCCTCATCCAATTTTTGGAATCCCGCTTCGGTGGGATTATATTACAAAAAGCAGAAACATACGGATATCGCCATTGCGACTGTTTCAAGCGATCGCAGCGACCCCTAGTGGCAGCTTAAGCGATCATCTTCCAACTCCCCTTGCAGGGAAAAGGCTTATTTCTTCTGCTGCTTTCGTTGCGCTTTTTAATTTTCTTTTATAATTTCACTGCAAAACATATCCTTGTTCTACTTTAAGAAGAAAAAGTAGGCGCAATTTTTGAAAAGAAGTGTTGCGGTTTAAATGAGACTCTTAAAACATTGTTATTCAACACTCCTCGAAATAAAATAAAAAAATTGCGATTAAAAGCCTTTCCAAGACTGATGTTTTAAATCCATTCAAGAATTTGTATTTTCTTAATTGTTTGAGATCCCTTCCGAATTCTCGTAATTTAACTTGCAGAACGGTAAACGTAGCGAAACGGTGCTGAAATATGAACTTATTTGAAATTGTGGTTATCAGCATGCTAAGCTTACTGTAAGACTTCTATTAGAAAAATTATTGATTACAAACCTTTGTGCTGATTTGAATGCATGCAAAATTTTACATTTTCTTAATTGTTCGATTTTTATTGCTTACGATTTCTCTTAGTTTATAATGAAAGGGCGCAAAAAAATAAATAAAGCATTTTATACTTTGGCTATTAGCATATTGTACGAAATTGCGTTGGTGAATGAAAAGCATAAGCGGACTGTAAAAATGCGTTTAATTTTATGCGTGCTTAACGAGACAATTTTAGAACTGTTCTGAGATATTACATGGTTGCCAGGTTGGCGTAGTTACAAAGTGCGCTAAAGGCGTGATTTTACAAGTACGGAACAACCCGCCTGGCGTTGAAATATGCATATGTTTCAATATAAAAAAAAATTGTATATAAAGTTACATCACTAATTTTGACACATAAGAGTAAAAAACAAACAAATAACATAATAATAATTTGCATAATAAATACAATTAGCGTAATTAAACAAATACAAATGAACGTTTCAATTCAAATGAAAATTATCTACAATAGGTAAAATGCAAATTTTAGAAGTAGGTCTTCTAAAATTTCCTTTTGCAGTGCGTATATCTGCTACTCTGACATCACCATCTGAGCCTGAAATTACTTTAATGATTCGACCTAAAGGCCATTGGTAAGTTGGAAGTTGAATGTCCTTTATTAGAACGTAGCATGCCAGGAGTTAAATTTTGTTTTTTAAGCAGCCACTTTGAGCGCTGTTGTAAATGGCTCATATAACTGTTTTGCCAATGTCTCCAAACAGTTTGCACTAACTTTTGAATTCGTTGCCATCGATTGAGAAGACTGTCTTTTTTGTCGATGAAGTTAGGTTCTGTGACAGAATTGATATGTTTTCCTGCGAGGAAATAGCCTGGAGCTAATACTTGCATTTTGTCAGAATCAGTTGATAGAGGAGAGAGGGGTCGCAAATTGAGGATGCCCTCAATCTGAGTAATTACTGTTAAAAACTCTTCGAGCGTTAGTCTTGCAGGACCTACCATTCTCCTAAAATGATATTAAAAAGCCTTCACGCCAGCCTCCCAAAGACCGCCGAAATTGGGAGTCCTAGGGGGCAAAAATTTCCATCTGATACCTTCGGAGGAAAGCATATTCGAAACGTCTTCGCTACCTATCATTAATTTGTATATGCATTCAATCTCTGCAGAAGCACCTACAAAGTTAGTAGCATTATCGCTAAAAATTGTGGAGCTTTTGCCACGCCGCGAAAAAATTCTTAATAGCGTTGCGATTAGAGCTTCATAGTTAAATCCGGGACAAACTCTATGTGTCCAGCTTTGGTTGCGATACATACAAATAAAGCAACATATATTTTCTGAAGAGTACCTTTTCTTTGCTCCTTAAATTTAATTTCGAACGGCTCGCATAAATCTATCCTTACATTTAAAAATGCTGAACTAGGTGTAACTCTATCTGCTGGAAGGTCTCCCATAATTTGATTCGCGATAACGAGCTTGTTTCGGAAGCATTTAACACATTCGTGAACGACTTTGCGCGCAGCATTTCTGCCACCAATTGGCCAATATTTTAAACGAACAGTATTTAGAAGGGTTTGAGGGCCTACATGACAGTTTCGTTTTCGATAATACTGAAAAATAAGTGTAACTAATTTATTTCCCCCTGGCAGAACAATTGGATGTTACTGATTAAAATTTAAATTAGAATGCGCAAGTCTGCCATCTACTCTAATGAGTCATCGGATGGCTCTATGAAGGGATTAAGAAATCTTGGCTTCACTCCATATGATAGAAATATGTTAAAGCATAAATATTTATATAGCACATTCTCTTTTCCTATTGAAAAAAAAAAAACAAAAAAACTTGTGATTTAGTTTTTAAAAAACCATTTCTTTGATTTGCAACACTTTGTAAAGCAAAAAGAAAAAGAAATAATAATACCATTGTAAATCCATTTACACCAAATTAGCTACCACTTTAAAAATAGGAGATGGTTGCCATAAGAATTTTTTCTCTTCTGATTGTAACTAAGATCATACTTCATAGGATCATTTCTATAGTATGATTAGAGGTTCACTCACCGAACCTCGCAGAAAACCCAACCACGATGATGTGAGATGGGGTTTCTTCCTGAGCGTGAAAGTGGCTCTTTGGTGCTCTTCGGAGTGTCGAGCAGCCGTTGATGATCGCACTCTCTGGCCATTGCGGCTGGGAGATGGAAGGAACTCGATCTGAGTGGTTCCCAATATTAACAAAAAGATCAGAAGCTTTCAATACGTATTTCATATCGTCGGATTTCAATTTTTTTCTATTAGCTACTTACGAAAATTCTTTTCGTTTATGCAAATCGCACTAATACTTGATGGATACAGTTTATAGATTCCGACAAGAAATTAAATGCCTTATTTATGTGACTGTAGCTCGCTTTTATTGCACTAGAATCTCTTGGTAATCGATTTGAGGTGAAGTAAGACTTCACTTTGTAAATATTCAGACATTTGATGCTCTTAATTTTAAGACATTTATTTGTTTATTAATAAATGTCCAGAAGTTTGGCCATGACGCCATTAGATATCTAGCTTTCCAACAAGGAAAGAGGCAAAGCCATAACAGATTTAGTGTTAACCAGGGTGCAAGCCTGCTACATTGCACCCCACTTTAAGACATAATTTTAATGAGAAGCTTTAAAAACAATTCACTGATCTGTTAGTGCATTGATTATGAACCCTCTACTCCGCAAAAAGATAAATATCCACAGGACTTTACAAAATTTTATTTTTAACACAAAGAGATTCTCTAGACCAAAATATTTTAAGGATGAAACTAAACCTCCATTCCATGTGCAGAAAAAGTACCACTATTAAAATTATTTACAAGTGTATATAGAATTTGGAAAACTCTCTGTTTGTATGCTCTGGTTTCTCTTCAATATCGTGCTAATCTTTCGCCTTTTACTAAAGATTACCGTGGAGAGGAACAATTTAATGAGCCTCATCCAATTTTTGGAATCCCGCTTCGGTGGGATTATATTACAAAAAGCAGAAACATACGGATATCGCCATTGCGACTGTTTCAAGCGATCGCAGCGACCCCTAGTGGCAGCTTAAGCGATCATCTTCCAACTCCCCTTGCAGGGAAAAGGCTTATTTCTTCTGCTGCTTTCGTTGCGCTTTTTAATTTTCTTTTATAATTTCACTGCAAAACATATCCTTGTTCTACTTTAAGAAGAAAAAGTAGGCGCAATTTTTGAAAAGAAGTGTTGCGGTTTAAATGAGACTCTTAAAACATTGTTATTCAACACTCCTCGAAATAAAATAAAAAAATTGCGATTAAAAGCCTTTCCAAGACTGATGTTTTAAATCCATTCAAGAATTTGTATTTTCTTAATTGTTTGAGATCCCTTCCGAATTCTCGTAATTTAACTTGCAGAACGGTAAACGTAGCGAAACGGTGCTGAAATATGAACTTATTTGAAATTGTGGTTATCAGCATGCTAAGCTTACTGTAAGACTTCTATTAGAAAAATTATTGATTACAAACCTTTGTGCTGATTTGAATGCATGCAAAATTTTACATTTTCTTAATTGTTCGATTTTTATTGCTTACGATTTCTCTTAGTTTATAATGAAAGGGCGCAAAAAAATAAATAAAGCATTTTATACTTTGGCTATTAGCATATTGTACGAAATTGCGTTGGTGAATGAAAAGCATAAGCGGACTGTAAAAATGCGTTTAATTTTATGCGTGCTTAACGAGACAATTTTAGAACTGTTCTGAGATATTACATGGTTGCCAGGTTGGCGTAGTTACAAAGTGCGCTAAAGGCGTGATTTTACAAGTACGGAACAACCCGCCTGGCGTTGAAATATGCATATGTTTCAATATAAAAAAAAATTGTATATAAAGTTACATCACTAATTTTGACACATAAGAGTAAAAAACAAACAAATAACATAATAATAATTTGCATAATAAATACAATTAGCGTAATTAAACAAATACAAATGAACGTTTCAATTCAAATGAAAATTATCTACAATAGGTAAAATGCAAATTTTAGAAGTAGGTCTTCTAAAATTTCCTTTTGCAGTGCGTATATCTGCTACTCTGACATCACCATCTGAGCCTGAAATTACTTTAATGATTCGACCTAAAGGCCATTGGTAAGTTGGAAGTTGAATGTCCTTTATTAGAACGTAGCATGCCAGGAGTTAAATTTTGTTTTTTAAGCAGCCACTTTGAGCGCTGTTGTAAATGGCTCATATAACTGTTTTGCCAATGTCTCCAAACAGTTTGCACTAACTTTTGAATTCGTTGCCATCGATTGAGAAGACTGTCTTTTTTGTCGATGAAGTTAGGTTCTGTGACAGAATTGATATGTTTTCCTGCGAGGAAATAGCCTGGAGCTAATACTTGCATTTTGTCAGAATCAGTTGATAGAGGAGAGAGGGGTCGCAAATTGAGGATGCCCTCAATCTGAGTAATTACTGTTAAAAACTCTTCGAGCGTTAGTCTTGCAGGACCTACCATTCTCCTAAAATGATATTAAAAAGCCTTCACGCCAGCCTCCCAAAGACCGCCGAAATTGGGAGTCCTAGGGGGCAAAAATTTCCATCTGATACCTTCGGAGGAAAGCATATTCGAAACGTCTTCGCTACCTATCATTAATTTGTATATGCATTCAATCTCTGCAGAAGCACCTACAAAGTTAGTAGCATTATCGCTAAAAATTGTGGAGCTTTTGCCACGCCGCGAAAAAATTCTTAATAGCGTTGCGATTAGAGCTTCATAGTTAAATCCGGGACAAACTCTATGTGTCCAGCTTTGGTTGCGATACATACAAATAAAGCAACATATATTTTCTGAAGAGTACCTTTTCTTTGCTCCTTAAATTTAATTTCGAACGGCTCGCATAAATCTATCCTTACATTTAAAAATGCTGAACTAGGTGTAACTCTATCTGCTGGAAGGTCTCCCATAATTTGATTCGCGATAACGAGCTTGTTTCGGAAGCATTTAACACATTCGTGAACGACTTTGCGCGCAGCATTTCTGCCACCAATTGGCCAATATTTTAAACGAACAGTATTTAGAAGGGTTTGAGGGCCTACATGACAGTTTCGTTTTCGATAATACTGAAAAATAAGTGTAACTAATTTATTTCCCCCTGGCAGAACAATTGGATGTTACTGATTAAAATTTAAATTAGAATGCGCAAGTCTGCCATCTACTCTAATGAGTCATCGGATGGCTCTATGAAGGGATTAAGAAATCTTGGCTTCACTCCATATGATAGAAATATGTTAAAGCATAAATATTTATATAGCACATTCTCTTTTCCTATTGAAAAAAAAAAAAAAAAAACTTTTGATTTAGTTTTTAAAAAACCATTTCTTTGATTTGCAACACTTTGTAAAGCAAAAAGAAAAAGAAATAATAATACCATTGTAAATCCATTTACACCAAATTAGCTACCACTTTAAAAATAGGAGATGGTTGCTATAAGAATTTTTTCTCTTCTGATTGTAACTAAGATCATACTTCATAGGATCATTTCTATAGTATGATTAGAGGTTCACTCACCGAGCCTCGCAGAAAACCCAACCACGATGATGTGAGATGGGGTTTCTTCCTGAGCGTGAAAGTGGCTCTTTGGTGCTCTTCGGAGTGTCGAGCAGCCGTTGATGATCGCACTCTCTGGCCATTGCGGCTGGGAGATGGAAGGAACTCGATCTGAGTGGTTCCCAATATTAACAAAAAGATCAGAAGCTTTCAATACGTATTTCATATCGTCGGATTTCAATTTTTTTCTATTAGCTACTTACGAAAATTCTTTTCGTTTATGCAAATCGCACTAATACTTGATGGATACAGTTTATAGATTCCGACAAGAAATTAAATGCCTTATTTATGTGACTGTAGCTCGCTTTTATTGCACTAGAATCTCTTGGTAATCGATTTGAGGTGAAGTAAGACTTCACTTTGTAAATATTCAGACATTTGATGCTCTTAATTTTAAGACATTTATTTGTTTATTAATAAATGTCCAGAAGTTTGGCCATGACGCCATTAGATATCTAGCTTTCCAACAAGGAAAGAGGCAAAGCCATAACAGATTTAGTGTTAACCAGGGTGCAAGCCTGCTACATTGCACCCCACTTTAAGACATAATTTTAATGAGAAGCTTTAAAAACAATTCACTGATCTGTTAGTGCATTGATTATGAACCCTCTACTCCGCAAAAAGATAAATATCCACAGGACTTTACAAAATTTTATTTTTAACACAAAGAGATTCTCTAGACCAAAATATTTTAAGGATGAAACTAAACCTCCATTCCATGTGCAGAAAAAGTACCACTATTAAAATTATTTACAAGTGTATATAGAATTTGGAAAACTCTCTGTTTGTATGCTCTGGTTTCTCTTCAATATCGTGCTAATCTTTCGCCTTTTACTAAAGATTACCGTGGAGAGGAACAATTTAATGAGCCTCATCCAATTTTTGGAATCCCGCTTCGGTGGGATTATATTACAAAAAGCAGAAACATACGGATATCGCCATTGCGACTGTTTCAAGCGATCGCAGCGACCCCTAGTGGCAGCTTAAGCGATCATCTTCCAACTCCCCTTGCAGGGAAAAGGCTTATTTCTTCTGCTGCTTTCGTTGCGCTTTTTAATTTTCTTTTATAATTTCACTGCAAAACATATCCTTGTTCTACTTTAAGAAGAAAAAGTAGGCGCAATTTTTGAAAAGAAGTGTTGCGGTTTAAATGAGACTCTTAAAACATTGTTATTCAACACTCCTCGAAATAAAATAAAAAAATTGCGATTAAAAGCCTTTCCAAGACTGATGTTTTAAATCCATTCAAGAATTTGTATTTTCTTAATTGTTTGAGATCCCTTCCGAATTCTCGTAATTTAACTTGCAGAACGGTAAACGTAGCGAAACGGTGCTGAAATATGAACTTATTTGAAATTGTGGTTATCAGCATGCTAAGCTTACTGTAAGACTTCTATTAGAAAAATTATTGATTACAAACCTTTGTGCTGATTTGAATGCATGCAAAATTTTACATTTTCTTAATTGTTCAATTTTTATTGCTTACGATTTCTCTTAGTTTATAATGAAAGGGCGCAAAAAAATAAATAAAGCATTTTATACTTTGGCTATTAGCATATTGTACGAAATTGCGTTGGTGAATGAAAAGCATAAGCGGATTGTAAAAATGCGTTTAATTTTATGCGTGCTTAACGAGACAATTTTAGAACTGTTCTGAGATATTACATGGTTGCCAGGTTGGCGTAGTTACAAAGTGCGCTAAAGGCGTGATTTTACAAGTACGGAACAACCCGCCTGGCGTTGAAATATGCATATGTTTCAATATAAAAAAAAATTGTATATAAAGTTACATCACTAATTTTGACACATAAGAGTAAAAAACAAACAAATAACATAATAATAATTTGCATAATAAATACAATTAGCGTAATTAAACAAATACAAATGAACGTTTCAATTCAAATGAAAATTATCTACAATAGGTAAAATGCAAATTTTAGAAGTAGGTCTTCTAAAATTTCCTTTTGCAGTGCGTATATCTGCTACTCTGACATCACCATCTGAGCCTGAAATTACTTTAATGATTCGACCTAAAGGCCATTGGTAAGTTGGAAGTTGAATGTCCTTTATTAGAACGTAGCATGCCAGGAGTTAAATTTTGTTTTTTAAGCAGCCACTTTGAGCGCTGTTGTAAATGGCTCATATAACTGTTTTGCCAATGTCTCCAAACAGTTTGCACTAACTTTTGAATTCGTTGCCATCGATTGAGAAGACTGTCTTTTTTGTCGATGAAGTTAGGTTCTGTGACAGAATTGATATGTTTTCCTGCGAGGAAATAGCCTGTAGCTAATACTTGCATTTTGTCAGAATCAGTTGATAGAGGAGAGAGGGGTCGCAAATTGAGGATGCCCTCAATCTGAGTAATTACTGTTAAAAACTCTTCGAGCGTTAGTCTTGCAGGACCTACCATTCTCCTAAAATGATATTAAAAAGCCTTCACGCCAGCCTCCCAAAGACCGCCGAAATTGGGAGTCCTAGGGGGCAAAAATTTCCATCTGATACCTTCGGAGGAAAGCATATTCGAAACGTCTTCGCTACCTATCATTAATTTGTATATGCATTCAATCTCTGCAGAAGCACCTACAAAGTTAGTAGCATTATCGCTAAAAATTGTGGAGCTTTTGCCACGCCGCGAAAAAATTCTTAATAGCGTTGCGATTAGAGCTTCATAGTTAAATCCGGGACAAACTCTATGTGTCCAGCTTTGGTTGCGATACATACAAATAAAGCAACATATATTTTCTGAAGAGTACCTTTTCTTTGCTCCTTAAATTTAATTTCGAACGGCTCGCATAAATCTATCCTTACATTTAAAAATGCTGAACTAGGTGTAACTCTATCTGCTGGAAGGTCTCCCATAATTTGATTCGCGATAACGAGCTTGTTTCGGAAGCATTTAACACATTCGTGAACGACTTTGCGCGCAGCATTTCTGCCACCAATTGGCCAATATTTTAAACGAACAGTATTTAGAAGGGTTTGAGGGCCTACATGACAGTTTCGTTTTCGATAATACTGAAAAATAAGTGTAACTAATTTATTTCCCCCTGGCAGAACAATTGGATGTTACTGATTAAAATTTAAATTAGAATGCGCAAGTCTGCCATCTACTCTAATGAGTCATCGGATGGCTCTATGAAGGGATTAAGAAATCTTGGCTTCACTCCATATGATAGAAATATGTTAAAGCATAAATATTTATATAGCACATTCTCTTTTCCTATTGAAAAAAAAAAAAAAAAAAAAAAAAAAAACTTTTGATTTAGTTTTTAAAAAACCATTTCTTTGATTTGCAACACTTTGTAAAGCAAAAAGAAAAAGAAATAATAATACCATTGTAAATCCATTTACACCAAATTAGCTACCACTTTAAAAATAGGAGATGGTTGCTATAAGAATTTTTTCTCTTCTGATTGTAACTAAGATCATACTTCATAGGATCATTTCTATAGTATGATTAGAGGTTCACTCACCGAACCTCGCAGAAAACCCAACCACGATGATGTGAGATGGGGTTTCTTCCTGAGCGTGAAAGTGGCTCTTTGGTGCTCTTCTGAGTGTCGAGCAGCCGTTGATGATCGCACTCTCTGGCCATTGCGGCTGGGAGATGGAAGGAACTCGATCTGAGTGGTTCCCAATATTAACAACAAGATCAGAAGCTTTCAATACGTATTTCATATCGTCGGATTTCAATTTTTTTCTATTAGCTACTTACGAAAATTCTTTTCGTTTATGCAAATCGCACTAATACTTGATGGATACAGTTTATAGATTCCGACAAGAAATTAAATGCCTTATTTATGTGACTGTAGCTCGCTTTTATTGCACTAGAATCTCTTGGTAATCGATTTGAGGTGAAGTAAGACTTCACTTTGTAAATATTCAGACATTTGATGCTCTTAATTTTAAGACATTTATTTGTTTATTAATAAATGTCCAGAAGTTTGGCCATTAGATATCTAGCTTTCCAACAAGGAAAGAGGCAAAGCCATAACAGATTTAGTGTTAACCAGGGTGCAAGCCTGCTACATTGCACCCCACTTTAAGACATAATTTTAATGAGAAGCTTTAAAAACAATTCACTGATCTGTTAGTGCATTGATTATGAACCCTCTACTCCGCAAAAAGATAAATATCCACAGGACTTTACAAAATTTTATTTTTAACACAAAGAGATTCTCTAGACCAAAATATTTTAACCCTCTAAGGGTTCCACACGTATTTCGACGTAGCCCCATAGATGTCTTTAAAGTGCACTGCACGCATTTTAACGTAGGGTAACGAACTATGCAAATTCGTTTTGCACTGAAAATCACGTAGGGGTGTTACTGCACCGCAGATGGTGTCTACGTATTTTAACGCATTTCTTTCCCCCTACCAGTTTCGACATCTTGATGAATTGGAGGGGAGACAACACAATGAAGTTTTACGGCCATTTAAGGATGTCACAGGATCTGAGAGCCCGAAGGTTCCTTTAGGCATAGTGCATTGTGATGGTGCCGGCGTTATGGAGGAATGAGGGGCTCGCCCAAGAAAAGAGGAACAGGAATTTTTCCGCAATTGTGTCTCCCATAATGGCTCTACGTGGACTTAAATTTAAATTGCATTTTGTTTCAATAGTTTTTGTTTGATATCGATCGGGATAGGATTTTTTTGATCTAAGCGTTGCCTCAAAGTTCCATTGAGTTATTTTTTTCTTAATGCAGTTTTATGCTTACTTGTGATTAAACATCACATTGAAGTACTAGCAACTCGAAAGGGATATATTTGAAAAATTGCCATCAATATATAGATAAAATATTAAATATATTTTTCATTCTTAGTTCAACTGTTATTATGATTCAAATTTATATTTTTATGCTAATCTATACCTCAAATTATTTTTCACGAAGTAAACAGATGCAAATGAATTTTGCGTTTTTAAGCAGTCAAAATTTCACAGAATATAATAAAATATATTATTATATTGTTTCTCTTATCTTGTAAAAATTTGGAATAATGTGTCGTTTTTATAATGCGACTCCTTTTCAAAGTTTTTTTTTAAAGAACTGAATAGAATAATTTCATTCAAATTCATAAAAGAAACAAAAACATTTTTTTTAAGAATTATGTCTATTCAGAAAATTATTAATATTTAGTATTAATATACCTTGATGTAGATGAAAGCAAATAGTAAAATAAATTTAATTCAGGGTTTGATTTATTTTGTTAGGAATATTAAGAAACGAATCGCATTGTAAAAGTCTTAACATTGTAAACTATCTGAAGATATTTTTTCAACAGTTTATCAAAGAAGATATATTTCTTAGATAAAATTATAGATCTCTAAAACACTTCTAAAAAAATAAATAGGTAGTTCAAAAATTCTGTTCTTATTTTACAGGTCTTTAAAGCAGGGTTTTTTTTTTTTTTTTTTTTTTTTTTTTTTTTGTAGATAAGTTAATGAGCATTCTTCAATATAGAATAAAATCTGAGTGGATAAATGAGATAACTTTTGGTGAATCTTGTGCGAAGTACAGAATGAGTTTTAACTATACGTTTTTAAGGATGTTCTAATACAAAATGGTGCTGATAAATTCCTGAATGTTGCATGGGTAATAAATTATTTTTGAATATTCAAAAGCTTAGCATTCATAGTTATGCCTTGAAATCACAACCTGCTATTTTCTCCTATCAAATAAATGACTTTGCATTACTTTATTCAGATTTTGTTACTGATGCTGGTGTTACTTATGGAAGAAAATTTCATAAACTGCACACTAATGCAGGATCGACCTTAAAGGTTGTTGGGCCCAAACAGGAAAACAATTATTATTATTATTATTATTATTAAAAGCAATCCAAGGTTTAGAATCAAGGTAAAGATCAATGGTAGCATCAGCATTCTTACTTTTTCCTATTCATATGCTTATGCAGTGTAGCGCTATCCATATTTCTTAGCACATTTTGAATAGAATCAAGTATGAATTTGGTGCGTCTTCCTATCCTTTCAGACTGGAGCAAAAATTTGACACATTCGCAATAACGATATCAAACCAACTTACCAAACTTCATTTATCTATTTTGTATGTGTGCGTGTGATTTCAAATAATTATTTAAACACTCATGTGTAATAAATCCTTTATCAGAATACATTTAAAAAAATTAATACAAATCTACATTTTGATAAAATTGCATGATACATTTAATTTATCTCGATGCTTCCGTTTTGGGATATCATGTACATGCATACATGACTTTTACATACAGATTTCTCATCAGTCAGTTTATCTAATATTTGAAGATAAGATTACATATAAATTAATTACAATTAATTATAGAAAGGTTGCTATATGTTGATTTACGATAAAGAAAGAAATTGTTCCTCAAATTCTTTGACTGGAATGATTCCTAGTGAATGCTCAGCCTTTTTAACCCAAGCTATTGAATGGGGAGGTTAAAAAAAAGTTAATAAAGGGTTTTAAAGCGTTGAAAAAAGGGATTAAGCCATATCCAGTATGCTATATTAAACTGAAATTTGAGAAACAATTGTTTATTTTTTAAACCAATTATATAAATAATATTGTCAATCATATATTAATTTTCTTTTTATATGAGGGCTAATGATTATTGATATATCATCAATGATCACCTATCATATATATATATATATATATATATATATATATATATATATATATATATAATATCTTCTCAGTATATTCAGTTGATACGTCTTTGGCGGAATTACTTCCAAAACCTTTTGGTATTCTACTTGCCCCAGTCATTCGACCAAATCTGTCAATTTATATTTCATATTAAAACCATTGGCCATTAGATATATCATCAATGATCGTCTGCTCTATATAATTTTTCAATTTCGAAAGAAGAAAAAAACGCCTTTTTTTTAATGTATTTTCATTTTGAAATAAATAAATTCTTTCTTTCCCCTATTTGGCTGCATGATTCATCAACAATTCAATCAAGTTTATTAATTTTTTCTACCGCTTGGAGATATATTTGATAAATTATAAAAATAAAGTATCAAGCGTTGTGGATGGGTATAATTTGTTTCAAACATTTTTTTTGTAACCATGTTTCTCTGCGCGCTGGGGAACGTGAATACAGAATTTCTGCGAAACATGCGAATAACTTTGTATAATAAATTTTACGCAAACCAGTTCTGTGATACTTGAAGTTTATAAATATTTTACTGAAGCAGATATGTATTGTAATGCTTAAAACTAGTTAAATGAATATTATAATTCGGTATATATTCGATACTGCATAATATTTTAATTATTCTAATAATTTATATATTAAAAATTTTCTGTTCTTTATATAATATATATTATAAAGTGACAAAAGAAAGCGACAGGAATTTGGGGTTAAAGTTTTGAGGTTGAAATGGATTTCTCTTGATGATTCCTCTATGAGCTTATACTGCGGCCATGAATTTATACTTTTGTTCCTTTTGCTTGGCTCCTTTTTAGTATTGGTTTCTATATATGTATTTCCTCTTAAAAAAATTAAAATTACTGAATTTGTGCATTTTAGTAATGCGTTTATTATTCTTGTTGTCACGTGAAGTATTTCCTTTTTAAAATATTTTCATTCTATTACTTTTTTTAATGGATTTTGCTGTTGAATTCTGTTCATAATTGTCCTCATTGTGAGGATATAGAAACAACACAACAATAAGCAACACATTGAAAATATTTAAAAAGTATATCAACTTTTTTTTATTGAAATGTCTGTTATTTAATCATATAAAGTTTTTATAAAGTAAAATGCGTTTTCCTGTATTAAATCCAACATCCTACACAACTGTGAAAAAGATTTCAATTTTTGGTTAGTTCTTTTGGAAGTTATCAAGAAGTACAGTAAGTAAAATGTTGAGTTGAGTAAAATGTTCGGTCTGTAGAAAAACGGCGGCCCAAACTCATAGCGACACGGGTGGCATTTGAATCCGTATAGTGTGAGACGAGCCTTAGGGCCACGCGGATGGTTAATCGCGAGATGGTCTTTCTGATTTAAAGGGGGGGGGATCCATAAATCAATGGAATAGCTTACAAATTAGAAAGTAACTGCTTTATAAAGGCTTTTTTTTATCAAGATTTAATTTGATAAGTTTGTGAAATTAAGTCAGTAGATGTAATCGTTTAAACACTATTATTAATTTTCGACAAAAAATATGATTAAAAACTAAAATCAACTTTTGATAATAATATGACGTGATGTTCTAAGACTGGGCATATTTTGTAAGTATCAAATTTCGAGAATCTGTGAATTATTCTTTTCAATAACGAAATACAAAGAGTGATTATTTAGTTATGGTAAAAGATAACTTCATACTTAATGAACTAAGGTATGCGATTAATATATTCCTTCTAATTTTGAATGTGTTTATTTACTAAATGCGATCTTCAGATTTATTTTGAATTGCTCTGAATAATCATATCATAAATCACCATAGCACTCATGACATAAATCATCATAAAACAGATTTCAAAACAAACATCATAATATTGATTTATTTAGAGGAAAGAACAGGAGATGTAAATGTTATTTATGATTTTCAGGTATGTTAATTGTTGTAATATAATTTAGAATACGGTTTATTAAGTTATAATCAAAATAAGAAGTGTTTACGTCCTACGAGCAACTACTAAACCTTTTTTTTACTAATTAAAAAAAAAAACAGAAAAAAACTTTATTTTTGTGTATTTCAAAACCGATTCAAGGCTAATGTCAATGATTCTGGATACAACAAGGCTACTTTCATAAATGAAAGTAATTGCTTACACCGGTAATTACTTCTAAATAAGGAACCAGTTACCTCTTACGCTGGTTTTCGAGAGTTTTCAAACTATGCTCTCAAATATTTGTAAAATTTATACATCCCAATTTCACTGAAATACGAATATCACTATTTCTTCACTAAATCCATTTACTTATATAGTTTGATATTTTTACTATGTCTATGGAGGTAATCAACAAAAGTAAAAACTTTTCTAGTAAGCAATTAAAACTTCCAAACTTTGTTTCAAATACAGTTCTAAGACATAAAATTTCTTAATTCATTTGTGGAATTGTTGCGGTTCCTACCAAAGCCAGACGCTTATTCTTTTATTGAATCCATCGTCATGAATTATTGTTAAAAAAAATGTTTTCGGTGATTGTTATCTTCACTCCTAGCGATCATTAGAAAGAGAAAGAAAATGGAATGTTGCAAAGATACGTTAATGCAACATATGCTTTACAAGTTTAATTTTACATATTTAAATCATCAATTACTTTTCCACGGTAAATTTTATAAAAATATGTAAGCACAATTGAAACTTTTGTCATTAAAATTTTTTTTTGATAAAACTAGCAGAAATAGCAATAAATAAATAGTGTTTTCTTTTTTAGAATGTACGAAAATTAGAAAATTATTACGTCCATTGTATTTTTTTAAAGAACATCATAAATGTATCGAAATTTACGAGGAATGAAATACTCCTGTATAATATTTTAAAAGAATCATTTGTTTGTTCCTTTGAATATTTTTGAAGATAGCAATTTCTTTGAATATGCACACAAAATAGTGAAAAAAGGTGGGAAAAAAATTGCAAAAAAAGTTGATAATTTTAATAAATTTCTAAAACATTTTAAAATCAATAGAACAGTCTATAATTTCAAAAATAAATTTTAAATAAGGTCATTTAATCTGCATTTACCCTGATATATTTGATGAGGTTTTAATTGAAATTTTCATTATTTTGAAACATTTAAAAGCGAATATGCCATTATATTTCAATAAAAAAATGATTAAAAAAAGTATTGAACTTTAAAAAAATTGATGTGATATATTTTAGAGCCTGGGTCATTAATACATAAGTAGCAAATCATATGGCTCTAGATTTGTATATTTTTTAAGCTACTCAATCAATTTGCTGATTTGCATATTTTATTATAATAGAAGATAATGCTATTTTAATGATAAATCGGTTATATATTGTTATTTATACACATCTGATTGACATAACTATTTGTGATTAGTCCTAATTTTAGACAAATGCTATTCAAATATTGATTATTCAGTAAAAAATATTACAATGATTTATTTGAAAGAATAATAAAGGAATATGAATGGAATTTGAATCCTCATTAATTACTTATTTTATATATATATATATATATATATATATATAATATAGTGAGACCGATGACAGTTTCTGTGCTTAAAATACCTAGCAAAAATTAAGAGAAAACCCTTCTGTTTATATTTGCTCTGTACAACTTTTTACAAAGCGATATTATCTACTATCGGGGTTAAAAAGCAACAAAACTGGATCCCCATACACTATTCCTAGAAACCATCTGACTTTTCTAGCCATAAACGAAAGCTATAAGATCTGACATGAATGAGCGGTAATTTGCGCATACCCCAGGGTGTGTCGACCACCCGTGAAGAAGAAGAGGGGAAAGAAAAAAGTACTCGCGCTTGCTGTACATTTCTTTAGGAAAACCGAAACGATTGTGAGAGAGAATACTAGTCAAGTTTAGTTCCCTTTTTAGAGGTTTCAGACGTAGAATGAAAACGCTCAGAGGGTTAAGGATGAAACTAAACCTCCATTCCATGTGCAGAAAAAGTACCACTATTAAAATTATTTACAAGTGTATATAGAATTTGGAAAACTCTCTGTTTGTATGCTCTGGTTTCTCTTCAATATCGTGCTAATCTTTCGCCTTTTACTAAAGATTACCGTGGAGAGGAACAATTTAATGAGCCTCATCCAATTTTTGGAATCCCGCTTCGGTGGGATTATATTACAAAAAGCAGAAACATACGGATATCGCCATTGCGACTGTTTCAAGCGATCGCAGCGACCCCTAGTGGCAGCTTAAGCGATCATCTTCCAACTCCCCTTGCAGGGAAAAGGCTTATTTCTTCTGCTGCTTTCGTTGCGCTTTTTAATTTTCTTTTATAATTTCACTGCAAAACATATCCTTGTTCTACTTTAAGAAGAAAAAGTAGGCGCAATTTTTGAAAAGAAGTGTTGCGGTTTAAATGAGACTCTTAAAACATTGTTATTCAACACTCCTCGAAATAAAATAAAAAAATTGCGATTAAAAGCCTTTCCAAGACTGATGTTTTAAATCCATGCAAGAATTTGTATTTTCTTAATTGTTTGAGATCCCTTCCGAATTCTCGTAATTTAACTTGCAGAACGGTAAACGTAGCGAAACGGTGCTGAAATATGAACTTATTTGAAATTGTGGTTATCAGCATGCTAAGCTTACTGTAAGACTTCTATTAGAAAAATTATTGATTACAAACCTTTGTGCTGATTTGAATGCATGCAAAATTTTACATTTTCTTAATTGTTCAATTTCTATTGCTTACGATTTCTCTTAGTTTATAATGAAAGAGCGCAAAAAAATAAATAAAGCATTTTATACTTTGGCTATTAGCATATTGTACGAAATTGCGTTGGTGAATGAAAAGCATAAGCGGACTGTAAAAATGCGTTTAATTTTATGCGTGCTTAACGAGACAATTTTAGAACTGTTCTGAGATATTACATGGTTGCCAGGTTGGCGTAGTTACAAAGTGCGCTAAAGGCGTGATTTTACAAGTACGGAACAACCCGCCTGGCGTTGAAATATGCATATGTTTCAATATAAAAAAAAATTGTATATAAAGTTACATCACTAATTTTGACACATAAGAGTAAAAAACAAACAAATAACATAATAATAATTTGCATAATAAATACAATTAGCGTAATTAAACAAATACAAATGAACGTTTCAATTCAAATGAAAATTATCTACAATAGGTAAAATGCAAATTTTAGAAGTAGGTCTTCTAAAATTTCCTTTTGCAGTGCGTATATCTGCTACTCTGACATCACCATCTGAGCCTGAAATTACTTTAATGATTCGACCTAAAGGCCATTGGTAAGTTGGAAGTTGAATGTCCTTTATTAGAACGTAGCATGCCAGGAGTTAAATTTTGTTTTTTAAGCAGCCACTTTGAGCGCTGTTGTAAATGGCTCATATAACTGTTTTGCCAATGTCTCCAAACAGTTTGCACTAACTTTTGAATTCGTTGCCATCGATTGAGAAGACTGTCTTTTTTGTCGATGAAGTTAGGTTCTGGGACAGAATTGATATGTTTTCCTGCGAGGAAATAGCCTGGAGCTAATACTTGCATTTTGTCAGAATCAGTTGATAGAGGAGAGAGGGGTCGCAAATTGAGGATGTTCTCAATCTGAGTAATTACTGTTAAAAACTCTTCGAGCGTTAGTCTTGCAGGACCTACCATTCTCCTAAAATGATATTAAAAAGCCTTCACGCCAGCCTCCCAAAGACCGCCGAAATTGGGAGTCCTAGGGGGCAAAAATTTCCATCTGATACCTTCGGAGGAAAGCATATTCGAAACGTCTTCGCTACCTATCATTAATTTGTATATGCATTCAATCTCTGCAGAAGCACCTACAAAGTTAGTAGCATTATCGCTAAAAATTGTGGAGCTTTTGCCACGCCGCGAAAAAATTCTTAATAGCGTTGCGATTAGAGCTTCATAGTTAAATCCGGGACAAACTCTATGTGTCCAGCTTTGGTTGCGATACATACAAATAAAGCAACATATATTTTCTGAAGAGTACCTTTTCTTTGCTCCTTAAATTTAATTTCGAACGGCTCGCATAAATCTATCCTTACATTTAAAAATGCTGAACTAGGTGTAACTCTATCTGCTGGAAGGTCTCCCATAATTTGATTCGCGATAACGAGCTTGTTTCGGAAGCATTTAACACATTCGTGAACGACTTTGCGCGCAGCATTTCTGCCACCAATTGGCCAATATTTTAAACGAACAGTATTTAGAAGGGTTTGAGGGCCTACATGACAGTTTCGTTTTCGATAATACTGAAAAATAAGTGTAACTAATTTATTTCCCCCTGGCAGAACAATTGGATGTTACTGATTAAAATTTAAATTAGAATGCGCAAGTCTGCCATCTACTCTAATGAGTCATCGGATGGCTCTATGAAGGGATTAAGAAATCTTGGCTTCACTCCATATGATAGAAATATGTTAAAGCATAAATATTTATATAGCACATTCTCTTTTCCTATTGAAAAAAAAAAAAAAAAAACTTTTGATTTAGTTTTTAAAAAACCGTTTCTTTGATTTGCAACACTTTGTAAAGCAAAAAGAAAAAGAAATAATAATACCATTGTAAATCCATTTACACCAAATTAGCTACCACTTTAAAAATAGGAGATGGTTGCTATAAGAATTTTTTCTCTTCTGATTGTAACTAAGATCATACTTCATAGGATCATTTCTATAGTATGATTAGAGGTTCACTCACCGAACCTCGCAGAAAACCCAACCACGATGATGTGAGATGGGGTTTCTTCCTGAGCGTGAAAGTGGCTCTTTGGTGCTCTTCGGAGTGTCGAGCAGCCGTTGATGATCGCACTCTCTGGCCATTGCGGCTGGGAGATGGAAGGAACTCGATCTGAGTGGTTCCCAATATTAACAACAAGATCAGAAGCTTTCAATACGTATTTCATATCGTCGGATTTCAATTTTTTTCTATTAGCTACTTACGAAAATTCTTTTCGTTTATGCAAATCGCACTAATACTTGATGGATACAGTTTATAGATTCCGACAAGAAATCAAATGCCTTATTTATGTGACTGTAGCTCGCTTTTATTGCACTAGAATCTCTTGGTAATCGATTTGAGGTGAAGTAAGACTTCACTTTGTAAATATTCAGACATTTGATGCTCTTAATTTTAAGACATTTATTTGTTTATTAATAAATGTCCAGAAGTTTGGCCATTAGATATCTAGCTTTCCAACAAGGAAAGAGGCAAAGCCATAACAGATTTAGTGTTAACCAGGGTGCAAGCCTGCTACATTGCACCCCACTTTAAGACATAATTTTAATGAGAAGCTTTAAAAACAATTCACTGATCTGTTAGTGCATTGATTATGAACCCTCTACTCCGCAAAAAGATAAATATCCACAGGACTTTACAAAATTTTATTTTTAACACAAAGAGATTCTCTAGACCAAAATATTTTAAGGATGAAACTAAACCTCCATTCCATGTGCAGAAAAAGTACCACTATTAAAATTATTTACAAGTGTATATAGAATTTGGAAAACTCTCTGTTTGTATGCTCTGGTTTCTCTTCAATATCGTGCTAATCTTTCGCCTTTTACTAAAGATTACCGTGGAGAGGAACAATTTAATGAGCCTCATCCAATTTTTGGAATCCCGCTTCGGTGGGATTATATTACAAAAAGCAGAAACATACGGATATCGCCATTGCGACTGTTTCAAGCGATCGCAGCGACCCCTAGTGGCAGCTTAAGCGATCATCTTCCAACTCCCCTTGCAGGGAAAAGGCTTATTTCTTCTGCTGCTTTCGTTGCGCTTTTTAATTTTCTTTTATAATTTCACTGCAAAACATATCCTTGTTCTACTTTAAGAAGAAAAAGTAGGCGCAATTTTTGAAAAGAAGTGTTGCGGTTTAAATGAGACTCTTAAAACATTGTTATTCAACACTCCTCGAAATAAAATAAAAAAATTGCGATTAAAAGCCTTTCCAAGACTGATGTTTTAAATCCATGCAAGAATTTGTATTTTCTTAATTGTTTGAGATCCCTTCCGAATTCTCGTAATTTAACTTGCAGAACGGTAAACGTAGCGAAACGGTGCTGAAATATGAACTTATTTGAAATTGTGGTTATCAGCATGCTAAGCTTACTGTAAGACTTCTATTAGAAAAATTATTGATTACAAACCTTTGTGCTGATTTGAATGCATGCAAAATTTTACATTTTCTTAATTGTTCAATTTCTATTGCTTACGATTTCTCTTAGTTTATAATGAAAGGGCGCAAAAAAATAAATAAAGCATTTTATACTTTGGCTATTAGCATATTGTACGAAATTGCGTTGGTGAATGAAAAGCATAAGCGGACTGTAAAAATGCGTTTAATTTTATGCGTGCGTAACGAGACAATTTTAGAACTGTTCTGAGATATTACATGGTTGCCAGGTTGGCGTAGTTACAAAGTGCGCTAAAGGCGTGATTTTACAAGTACGGAACAACCCGCCTGGCGTTGAAATATGCATATGTTTCAATATAAAAAAAAATTGTATATAAAGTTACATCACTAATTTTGACACATAAGAGTAAAAAACAAACAAATAACATAATAATAATTTGCATAATAAATACAATTAGCGTAATTAAACAAATACAAATGAACGTTTCAATTCAAATGAAAATTATCTACAATAGGTAAAATGCAAATTTTAGAAGTAGGTCTTCTAAAATTTCCTTTTGCAGTGCGTATATCTGCTACTCTGACATCACCATCTGAGCCTGAAATTACTTTAATGATTCGACCTAAAGGCCATTGGTAAGTTGGAAGTTGAATGTCCTTTATTAGAACGTAGCATGCCAGGAGTTAAATTTTGTTTTTTAAGCAGCCACTTTGAGCGCTGTTGTAAATGGCTCATATAACTGTTTTGCCAATGTCTCCAAACAGTTTGCACTAACTTTTGAATTCGTTGCCATCGATTGAGAAGACTGTCTTTTTTGTCGATGAAGTTAGGTTCTGTGACAGAATTGATATGTTTTCCTGCGAGGAAATAGCCTGGAGCTAATACTTGCATTTTGTCAGAATCAGTTGATAGAGGAGAGAGGGGTCGCAAATTGAGGATGCCCTCAATCTGAGTAATTACTGTTAAAAACTCTTCGAGCGTTAGTCTTGCAGGACCTACCATTCTCCTAAAATGATATTAAAAAGCCTTCACGCCAGCCTCCCAAAGACCGCCGAAATTGGGAGTCCTAGGGGGCAAAAATTTCCATCTGATACCTTCGGAGGAAAGCATATTCGAAACGTCTTCGCTACCTATCATTAATTTGTATATGCATTCAATCTCTGCAGAAGCACCTACAAAGTTAGTAGCATTATCGCTAAAAATTGTGGAGCTTTTGCCACGCCGCGAAAAAATTCTTAGTAGCGTTGCGATTAGAGCTTCATAGTTAAATCCGGGACAAACTCTATGTGTCCAGCTTTGGTTGCGATACATACAAATAAAGCAACATATATTTTCTGAAGAGTACCTTTTCTTTGCTCCTTAAATTTAATTTCGAACGGCTCGCATAAATCTATCCTTACATTTAAAAATGCTGAACTAGGTGTAACTCTATCTGCTGGAAGGTCTCCCATAATTTGATTCGCGATAACGAGCTTGTTTCGGAAGCATTTAACACATTCGTGAACGACTTTGCGCGCAGCATTTCTGCCACCAATTGGCCAATATTTTAAACGAACAGTATTTAGAAGGGTTTGAGGGCCTACATGACAGTTTCGTTTTCGATAATACTGAAAAATAAGTGTAACTAATTTATTTCCCCCTGGCAGAACAATTGGATGTTACTGATTAAAATTTAAATTAGAATGCGCAAGTCTGCCATCTACTCTAATGAGTCATCGGATGGCTCTATGAAGGGATTAAGAAATCTTGGCTTCACTCCATATGATAGAAATATGTTAAAGCATAAATATTTATATAGCACATTCTCTTTTCCTATTGAAAAAAAAAAAAAAAAAAACTTTTGATTTAGTTTTTAAAAAACCGTTTCTTTGATTTGCAACACTTTGTAAAGCAAAAAGAAAAAGAAATAATAATACCATTGTAAATCCATTTACACCAAATTAGCTACCACTTTAAAAATAGGAGATGGTTGCTATAAGAATTTTTTCTCTTCTGATTGTAACTAAGATCATACTTCATAGGATCATTTCTATAGTATGATTAGAGGTTCACTCACCGAACCTCGCAGAAAACCCAACCACGATGATGTGAGATGGGGTTTCTTCCTGAGCGTGAAAGTGGCTCTTTGGTGCTCTTCGGAGTGTCGAGCAGCCGTTGATGATCGCACTCTCTGGCCATTGCGGCTGGGAGATGGAAGGAACTCGATCTGAGTGGTTCCCAATATTAACAACAAGATCAGAAGCTTTCAATACGTATTTCATATCGTCGGATTTCAATTTTTTTCTATTAGCTACTTACGAAAATTCTTTTCGTTTATGCAAATCGCACTAATACTTGATGGATACAGTTTATAGATTCCGACAAGAAATCAAATGCCTTATTTATGTGACTGTAGCTCGCTTTTATTGCACTAGAATCTCTTGGTAATCGATTTGAGGTGAAGTAAGACTTCACTTTGTAAATATTCAGACATTTGATGCTCTTAATTTTAAGACATTTATTTGTTTATTAATAAATGTCCAGAAGTTTGGCCATTAGATATCTAGCTTTCCAACAAGGAAAGAGGCAAAGCCATAACAGATTTAGTGTTAACCAGGGTGCAAGCCTGCTACATTGCACCCCACTTTAAGACATAATTTTAATGAGAAGCTTTAAAAACAATTCACTGATCTGTTAGTGCATTGATTATGAACCCTCTACTCCGCAAAAAGATAAATATCCACAGGACTTTACAAAATTTTATTTTTAACACAAAGAGATTCTCTAGACCAAAATATTTTAAGGATGAAACTAAACCTCCATTCCATGTGCAGAAAAAGTACCACTATTAAAATTATTTACAAGTGTATATAGAATTTGGAAAACTCTCTGTTTGTATGCTCTGGTTTCTCTTCAATATCGTGCTAATCTTTCGCCTTTTACTAAAGATTACCGTGGAGAGGAACAATTTAATGAGCCTCATCCAATTTTTGGAATCCCGCTTCGGTGGGATTATATTACAAAAAGCAGAAACATACGGATATCGCCATTGCGACTGTTTCAAGCGATCGCAGCGACCCCTAGTGGCAGCTTAAGCGATCATCTTCCAACTCCCCTTGCAGGGAAAAGGCTTATTTCTTCTGCTGCTTTCGTTGCGCTTTTTAATTTTCTTTTATAATTTCACTGCAAAACATATCCTTGTTCTACTTTAAGAAGAAAAAGTAGGCGCAATTTTTGAAAAGAAGTGTTGCGGTTTAAATGAGACTCTTAAAACATTGTTATTCAACACTCCTCGAAATAAAATAAAAAAATTGCGATTAAAAGCCTTTCCAAGACTGATGTTTTAAATCCATGCAAGAATTTGTATTTTCTTAATTGTTTGAGATCCCTTCCGAATTCTCGTAATTTAACTTGCAGAACGGTAAACGTAGCGAAACGGTGCTGAAATATGAACTTATTTGAAATTGTGGTTATCAGCATGCTAAGCTTACTGTAAGACTTCTATTAGAAAAATTATTGATTACAAACCTTTGTGCTGATTTGAATGCATGCAAAATTTTACATTTTCTTAATTGTTCAATTTCTATTGCTTACGATTTCTCTTAGTTTATAATGAAAGGGCGCAAAAAAATAAATAAAGCATTTTATACTTTGGCTATTAGCATATTGTACGAAATTGCGTTGGTGAATGAAAAGCATAAGCGGACTGTAAAAATGCGTTTAATTTTATGCGTGCGTAACGAGACAATTTTAGAACTGTTCTGAGGTATTACATGGTTGCCAGGTTGGCGTAGTTACAAAGTGCGCTAAAGGCGTGATTTTACAAGTACGGAACAACCCGCCTGGCGTTGAAATATGCATATGTTTCAATATAAAAAAAAATTGTATATAAAGTTACATCACTAATTTTGACACATAAGAGTAAAAAACAAACAAATAACATAATAATAATTTGCATAATAAATACAATTAGCGTAATTAAACAAATACAAATGAACGTTTCAATTCAAATGAAAATTATCTACAATAGGTAAAATGCAAATTTTAGAAGTAGGTCTTCTAAAATTTCCTTTTGCAGTGCGTATATCTGCTACTCTGACATCACCATCTGAGCCTGAAATTACTTTAATGATTCGACCTAAAGGCCATTGGTAAGTTGGAAGTTGAATGTCCTTTATTAGAACGTAGCATGCCAGGAGTTAAATTTTGTTTTTTAAGCAGCCACTTTGAGCGCTGTTGTAAATGGCTCATATAACTGTTTTGCCAATGTCTCCAAACAGTTTGCACTAACTTTTGAATTCGTTGCCATCGATTGAGAAGACTGTCTTTTTTGTCGATGAAGTTAGGTTCTGTGACAGAATTGATATGTTTTCCTGCGAGGAAATAGCCTGGAGCTAATACTTGCATTTTGTCAGAATCAGTTGATAGAGGAGAGAGGGGTCGCAAATTGAGGATGCCCTCAATCTGAGTAATTACTGTTAAAAACTCTTCGAGCGTTAGTCTTGCAGGACCTACCATTCTCCTAAAATGATATTAAAAAGCCTTCACGCCAGCCTCCCAAAGACCGCCGAAATTGGGAGTCCTAGGGGGCAAAAATTTCCATCTGATACCTTCGGAGGAAAGCATATTCGAAACGTCTTCGCTACCTATCATTAATTTGTATATGCATTCAATCTCTGCAGAAGCACCTACAAAGTTAGTAGCATTATCGCTAAAAATTGTGGAGCTTTTGCCACGCCGCGAAAAAATTCTTAATAGCGTTGCGATTAGAGCTTCATAGTTAAATCCGGGACAAACTCTATGTGTCCAGCTTTGGTTGCGATACATACAAATAAAGCAACATATATTTTCTGAAGAGTACCTTTTCTTTGCTCCTTAAATTTAATTTCGAACGGCTCGCATAAATCTATCCTTACATTTAAAAATGCTGAACTAGGTGTAACTCTATCTGCTGGAAGGTCTCCCATAATTTGATTCGCGATAACGAGCTTGTTTCGGAAGCATTTAACACATTCGTGAACGACTTTGCGCGCAGCATTTCTGCCACCAATTGGCCAATATTTTAAACGAACAGTATTTAGAAGGGTTTGAGGGCCTACATGACAGTTTCGTTTTCGATAATACTGAAAAATAAGTGTAACTAATTTATTTCCCCCTGGCAGAACAATTGGATGTTACTGATTAAAATTTAAATTAGAATGCGCAAGTCTGCCATCTACTCTAATGAGTCATCGGATGGCTCTATGAAGGGATTAAGAAATCTTGGCTTCACTCCATATGATAGAAATATGTTAAAGCATAAATATTTATATAGCACATTCTCTTTTCCTATTGAAAAAAAAAAAAAAAAAAACTTTTGATTTAGTTTTTAAAAAACCGTTTCTTTGATTTGCAACACTTTGTAAAGCAAAAAGAAAAAGAAATAATAATACCATTGTAAATCCATTTACACCAAATTAGCTACCACTTTAAAAATAGGAGATGGTTGCTATAAGAATTTTTTCTCTTCTGATTGTAACTAAGATCATACTTCATAGGATCATTTCTATAGTATGATTAGAGGTTCACTCACCGAACCTCGCAGAAAACCCAACCACGATGATGTGAGATGGGGTTTCTTCCTGAGCGTGAAAGTGGCTCTTTGGTGCTCTTCGGAGTGTCGAGCAGCCGTTGATGATCGCACTCTCTGGCCATTGCGGCTGGGAGATGGAAGGAACTCGATCTGAGTGGTTCCCAATATTAACAACAAGATCAGAAGCTTTCAATACGTATTTCATATCGTCGGATTTCAATTTTTTTCTATTAGCTACTTACGAAAATTCTTTTCGTTTATGCAAATCGCACTAATACTTGATGGATACAGTTTATAGATTCCGACAAGAAATCAAATGCCTTATTTATGTGACTGTAGCTCGCTTTTATTGCACTAGAATCTCTTGGTAATCGATTTGAGGTGAAGTAAGACTTCACTTTGTAAATATTCAGACATTTGATGCTCTTAATTTTAAGACATTTATTTGTTTATTAATAAATGTCCAGAAGTTTGGCCATTAGATATCTAGCTTTCCAACAAGGAAAGAGGCAAAGCCATAACAGATTTAGTGTTAACCAGGGTGCAAGCCTGCTACATTGCACCCCACTTTAAGACATAATTTTAATGAGAAGCTTTAAAAACAATTCACTGATCTGTTAGTGCATTGATTATGAACCCTCTACTCCGCAAAAAGATAAATATCCACAGGACTTTACAAAATTTTATTTTTAACACAAAGAGATTCTCTAGACCAAAATATTTTAAGGATGAAACTAAACCTCCATTCCATGTGCAGAAAAAGTACCACTATTAAAATTATTTACAAGTGTATATAGAATTTGGAAAACTCTCTGTTTGTATGCTCTGGTTTCTCTTCAATATCGTGCTAATCTTTCGCCTTTTACTAAAGATTACCGTGGAGAGGAACAATTTAATGTGCCTCATCCAATTTTTGGAATCCCGCTTCGGTGGGATTATATTACAAAAAGCAGAAACATACGGATATCGCCATTGCGACTGTTTCAAGCGATCGCAGCGACCCCTAGTGGCAGCTTAAGCGATCATCTTCCAACTCCCCTTGCAGGGAAAAGGCTTATTTCTTCTGCTGCTTTCGTTGCGCTTTTTAATTTTCTTTTATAATTTCACTGCAAAACATATCCTTGTTCTACTTTAAGAAGAAAAAGTAGGCGCAATTTTTGAAAAGAAGTGTTGCGGTTTAAATGAGACTCTTAAAACATTGTTATTCAACACTCCTCGAAATAAAATAAAAAAATTGCGATTAAAAGCCTTTCCAAGACTGATGTTTTAAATCCATGCAAGAATTTGTATTTTCTTAATTGTTTGAGATCCCTTCCGAATTCTCGTAATTTAACTTGCAGAACGGTAAACGTAGCGAAACGGTGCTGAAATATGAACTTATTTGAAATTGTGGTTATCAGCATGCTAAGCTTACTGTAAGACTTCTATTAGAAAAATTATTGATTACAAACCTTTGTGCTGATTTGAATGCATGCAAAATTTTACATTTTCTTAATTGTTCAATTTCTATTGCTTACGATTTCTCTTAGTTTATAATGAAAGGGCGCAAAAAAATAAATAAAGCATTTTATACTTTGGCTATTAGCATATTGTACGAAATTGCGTTGGTGAATGAAAAGCATAAGCGGACTGTAAAAATGCGTTTAATTTTATGCGTGCGTAACGAGACAATTTTAGAACTGTTCTGAGGTATTACATGGTTGCCAGGTTGGCGTAGTTACAAAGTGCGCTAAAGGCGTGATTTTACAAGTACGGAACAACCCGCCTGGCGTTGAAATATGCATATGTTTCAATATAAAAAAAAATTGTATATAAAGTTACATCACTAATTTTGACACATAAGAGTAAAAAACAAACAAATAACATAATAATAATTTGCATAATAAATACAATTAGCGTAATTAAACAAATACAAATGAACGTTTCAATTCAAATGAAAATTATCTACAATAGGTAAAATGCAAATTTTAGAAGTAGGTCTTCTAAAATTTCCTTTTGCAGTGCGTATATCTGCTACTCTGACATCACCATCTGAGCCTGAAATTACTTTAATGATTCGACCTAAAGGCCATTGGTAAGTTGGAAGTTGAATGTCCTTTATTAGAACGTAGCATGCCAGGAGTTAAATTTTGTTTTTTAAGCAGCCACTTTGAGCGCTGTTGTAAATGGCTCATATAACTGTTTTGCCAATGTCTCCAAACAGTTTGCACTAACTTTTGAATTCGTTGCCATCGATTGAGAAGACTGTCTTTTTTGTCGATGAAGTTAGGTTCTGTGACAGAATTGATATGTTTTCCTGCGAGGAAATAGCCTGGAGCTAATACTTGCATTTTGTCAGAATCAGTTGATAGAGGAGAGAGGGGTCGCAAATTGAGGATGCCCTCAATCTGAGTAATTACTGTTAAAAACTCTTCGAGCGTTAGTCTTGCAGGACCTACCATTCTCCTAAAATGATATTAAAAAGCCTTCACGCCAGCCTCCCAAAGACCGCCGAAATTGGGAGTCCTAGGGGGCAAAAATTTCCATCTGATACCTTCGGAGGAAAGCATATTCGAAACGTCTTCGCTACCTATCATTAATTTGTATATGCATTCAATCTCTGCAGAAGCACCTACAAAGTTAGTAGCATTATCGCTAAAAATTGTGGAGCTTTTGCCACGCCGCGAAAAAATTCTTAATAGCGTTGCGATTAGAGCTTCATAGTTAAATCCGGGACAAACTCTATGTGTCCAGCTTTGGTTGCGATACATACAAATAAAGCAACATATATTTTCTGAAGAGTACCTTTTCTTTGCTCCTTAAATTTAATTTCGAACGGCTCGCATAAATCTATCCTTACATTTAAAAATGCTGAACTAGGTGTAACTCTATCTGCTGGAAGGTCTCCCATAATTTGATTCGCGATAACGAGCTTGTTTCGGAAGCATTTAACACATTCGTGAACGACTTTGCGCGCAGCATTTCTGCCACCAATTGGCCAATATTTTAAACGAACAGTATTTAGAAGGGTTTGAGGGCCTACATGACAGTTTCGTTTTCGATAATACTGAAAAATAAGTGTAACTAATTTATTTCCCCCTGGCAGAACAATTGGATGTTACTGATTAAAATTTAAATTAGAATGCGCAAGTCTGCCATCTACTCTAATGAGTCATCGGATGGCTCTATGAAGGGATTAAGAAATCTTGGCTTCACTCCATATGATAGAAATATGTTAAAGCATAAATATTTATATAGCACATTCTCTTTTCCTATTGAAAAAAAAAAAAAACTTTTGATTTAGTTTTTAAAAAACCGTTTCTTTGATTTGCAACACTTTGTAAAGCAAAAAGAAAAAGAAATAATAATACCATTGTAAATCCATTTACACCAAATTAGCTACCACTTTAAAAATAGGAGATGGTTGCTATAAGAATTTTTTCTCTTCTGATTGTAACTAAGATCATACTTCATAGGATCATTTCTATAGTATGATTAGAGGTTCACTCACCGAACCTCGCAGAAAACCCAACCACGATGATGTGAGATGGGGTTTCTTCCTGAGCGTGAAAGTGGCTCTTTGGTGCTCTTCGGAGTGTCGAGCAGCCGTTGATGATCGCACTCTCTGGCCATTGCGGCTGGGAGATGGAAGGAACTCGATCTGAGTGGTTCCCAATATTAACAACAAGATCAGAAGCTTTCAATACGTATTTCATATCGTCGGATTTCAATTTTTTTCTATTAGCTACTTACGAAAATTCTTTTCGTTTATGCAAATCGCACTAATACTTGATGGATACAGTTTATAGATTCCGACAAGAAATCAAATGCCTTATTTATGTGACTGTAGCTCGCTTTTATTGCACTAGAATCTCTTGGTAATCGATTTGAGGTGAAGTAAGACTTCACTTTGTAAATATTCAGACATTTGATGCTCTTAATTTTAAGACATTTATTTGTTTATTAATAAATGTCCAGAAGTTTGGCCATTAGATATCTAGCTTTCCAACAAGGAAAGAGGCAAAGCCATAACAGATTTAGTGTTAACCAGGGTGCAAGCCTGCTACATTGCACCCCACTTTAAGACATAATTTTAATGAGAAGCTTTAAAAACAATTCACTGATCTGTTAGTGCATTGATTATGAACCCTCTACTCCGCAAAAAGATAAATATCCACAGGACTTTACAAAATTTTATTTTTAACACAAAGAGATTCTCTAGACCAAAATATTTTAAGGATGAAACTAAACCTCCATTCCATGTGCAGAAAAAGTACCACTATTAAAATTATTTACAAGTGTATATAGAATTTGGAAAACTCTCTGTTTGTATGCTCTGGTTTCTCTTCAATATCGTGCTAATCTTTCGCCTTTTACTAAAGATTACCGTGGAGAGGAACAATTTAATGAGCCTCATCCAATTTTTGGAATCCCGCTTCGGTGGGATTATATTACAAAAAGCAGAAACATACGGATATCGCCATTGCGACTGTTTCAAGCGATCGCAGCGACCCCTAGTGGCAGCTTAAGCGATCATCTTCCAACTCCCCTTGCAGGGAAAAGGCTTATTTCTTCTGCTGCTTTCGTTGCGCTTTTTAATTTTCTTTTATAATTTCACTGCAAAACATATCCTTGTTCTACTTTAAGAAGAAAAAGTAGGCGCAATTTTTGAAAAGAAGTGTTGCGGTTTAAATGAGACTCTTAAAACATTGTTATTCAACACTCCTCGAAATAAAATAAAAAAATTGCGATTAAAAGCCTTTCCAAGACTGATGTTTTAAATCCATGCAAGAATTTGTATTTTCTTAATTGTTTGAGATCCCTTCCGAATTCTCGTAATTTAACTTGCAGAACGGTAAACGTAGCGAAACGGTGCTGAAATATGAACTTATTTGAAATTGTGGTTATCAGCATGCTAAGCTTACTGTAAGACTTCTATTAGAAAAATTATTGATTACAAACCTTTGTGCTGATTTGAATGCATGCAAAATTTTACATTTTCTTAATTGTTCAATTTCTATTGCTTACGATTTCTCTTAGTTTATAATGAAAGGGCGCAAAAAAATAAATAAAGCATTTTATACTTTGGCTATTAGCATATTGTACGAAATTGCGTTGGTGAATGAAAAGCATAAGCGGACTGTAAAAATGCGTTTAATTTTATGCGTGCGTAACGAGACAATTTTAGAACTGTTCTGAGGTATTACATGGTTGCCAGGTTGGCGTAGTTACAAAGTGCGCTAAAGGCGTGATTTTACAAGTACGGAACAACCCGCCTGGCGTTGAAATATGCATATGTTTCAATATAAAAAAAAATTGTATGTAAAGTTACATCACTAATTTTGACACATAAGAGTAAAAAACAAACAAATAACATAATAATAATTTGCATAATAAATACAATTAGCGTAATTAAACAAATACAAATGAACGTTTCAATTCAAATGAAAATTATCTACAATAGGTAAAATGCAAATTTTAGAAGTAGGTCTTCTAAAATTTCCTTTTGCAGTGCGTATATCTGCTACTCTGACATCACCATCTGAGCCTGAAATTACTTTAATGATTCGACCTAAAGGCCATTGGTAAGTTGGAAGTTGAATGTCCTTTATTAGAACGTAGCATGCCAGGAGTTAAATTTTGTTTTTTAAGCAGCCACTTTGAGCGCTGTTGTAAATGGCTCATATAACTGTTTTGCCAATGTCTCCAAACAGTTTGCACTAACTTTTGAATTCGTTGCCATCGATTGAGAAGACTGTCTTTTTTGTCGATGAAGTTAGGTTCTGTGACAGAATTGATATGTTTTCCTGCGAGGAAATAGCCTGGAGCTAATACTTGCATTTTGTCAGAATCAGTTGATAGAGGAGAGAGGGGTCGCAAATTGAGGATGCCCTCAATCTGAGTAATTACTGTTAAAAACTCTTCGAGCGTTAGTCTTGCAGGACCTACCATTCTCCTAAAATGATATTAAAAAGCCTTCACGCCAGCCTCCCAAAGACCGCCGAAATTGGGAGTCCTAGGGGGCAAAAATTTCCATCTGATACCTTCGGAGGAAAGCATATTCGAAACGTCTTCGCTACCTATCATTAATTTGTATATGCATTCAATCTCTGCAGAAGCACCTACAAAGTTAGTAGCATTATCGCTAAAAATTGTGGAGCTTTTGCCACGCCGCGAAAAAATTCTTAATAGCGTTGCGATTAGAGCTTCATAGTTAAATCCGGGACAAACTCTATGTGTCCAGCTTTGGTTGCGATACATACAAATAAAGCAACATATATTTTCTGAAGAGTACCTTTTCTTTGCTCCTTAAATTTAATTTCGAACGGCTCGCATAAATCTATCCTTACATTTAAAAATGCTGAACTAGGTGTAACTCTATCTGCTGGAAGGTCTCCCATAATTTGATTCGCGATAACGAGCTTGTTTCGGAAGCATTTAACACATTCGTGAACGACTTTGCGCGCAGCATTTCTGCCACCAATTGGCCAATATTTTAAACGAACAGTATTTAGAAGGGTTTGAGGGCCTACATGACAGTTTCGTTTTCGATAATACTGAAAAATAAGTGTAACTAATTTATTTCCCCCTGGCAGAACAATTGGATGTTACTGATTAAAATTTAAATTAGAATGCGCAAGTCTGCCATCTACTCTAATGAGTCATCGGATGGCTCTATGAAGGGATTAAGCAATCTTGGCTTCACTCCATATGATAGAAATATGTTAAAGCATAAATATTTATATAGCACATTCTCTTTTCCTATTGAAAAAAAAAAAAAAAAACTTTTGATTTAGTTTTTAAAAAACCGTTTCTTTGATTTGCAACACTTTGTAAAGCAAAAAGAAAAAGAAATAATAATACCATTGTAAATCCATTTACACCAAATTAGCTACCACTTTAAAAATAGGAGATGGTTGCTATAAGAATTTTTTCTCTTCTGATTGTAACTAAGATCATACTTCATAGGATCATTTCTATAGTATGATTAGAGGTTCACTCACCGAACCTCGCAGAAAACCCAACCACGATGATGTGAGATGGGGTTTCTTCCTGAGCGTGAAAGTGGCTCTTTGGTGCTCTTCTGAGTGTCGAGCAGCCGTTGATGATCGCACTCTCTGGCCATTGCGGCTGGGAGATGGAAGGAACTCGATCTGAGTGGTTCCCAATATTAACAACAAGATCAGAAGCTTTCAATACGTATTTCATATCGTCGGATTTCAATTTTTTTCTATTAGCTACTTACGAAAATTCTTTTCGTTTATGCAAATCGCACTAATACTTGATGGATACAGTTTATAGATTCCGACAAGAAATCAAATGCCTTATTTATGTGACTGTAGCTCGCTTTTATTGCACTAGAATCTCTTGGTAATCGATTTGAGGTGAAGTAAGACTTCACTTTGTAAATATTCAGACATTTGATGCTCTTAATTTTAAGACATTTATTTGTTTATTAATAAATGTCCAGAAGTTTGGCCATTAGATATCTAGCTTTCCAACAAGGAAAGAGGCAAAGCCATAACAGATTTAGTGTTAACCAGGGTGCAAGCCTGCTACATTGCACCCCACTTTAAGACATAATTTTAATGAGAAGCTTTAAAAACAATTCACTGATCTGTTAGTGCATTGATTATGAACCCTCTACTCCGCAAAAAGATAAATATCCACAGGACTTTACAAAATTTTATTTTTAACACAAAGAGATTCTCTAGACCAAAATATTTTAAGGATGAAACTAAACCTCCATTCCATGTGCAGAAAAAGTACCACTATTAAAATTATTTACAAGTGTATATAGAATTTGGAAAACTCTCTGTTTGTATGCTCTGGTTTCTCTTCAATATCGTGCTAATCTTTCGCCTTTTACTAAAGATTACCGTGGAGAGGAACAATTTAATGAGCCTCATCCAATTTTTGGAATCCCGCTTCGGTGGGATTATATTACAAAAAGCAGAAACATACGGATATCGCCATTGCGACTGTTTCAAGCGATCGCAGCGACCCCTAGTGGCAGCTTAAGCGATCATCTTCCAACTCCCCTTGCAGGGAAAAGGCTTATTTCTTCTGCTGCTTTCGTTGCGCTTTTTAATTTTCTTTTATAATTTCACTGCAAAACATATCCTTGTTCTACTTTAAGAAGAAAAAGTAGGCGCAATTTTTGAAAAGAAGTGTTGCGGTTTAAATGAGACTCTTAAAACATTGTTATTCAACACTCCTCGAAATAAAATAAAAAAATTGCGATTAAAAGCCTTTCCAAGACTGATGTTTTAAATCCATGCAAGAATTTGTATTTTCTTAATTGTTTGAGATCCCTTCCGAATTCTCGTAATTTAACTTGCAGAACGGTAAACGTAGCGAAACGGTGCTGAAATATGAACTTATTTGAAATTGTGGTTATCAGCATGCTAAGCTTACTGTAAGACTTCTATTAGAAAAATTATTGATTACAAACCTTTGTGCTGATTTGAATGCATGCAAAATTTTACATTTTCTTAATTGTTCAATTTCTATTGCTTACGATTTCTCTTAGTTTATAATGAAAGGGTGCAAAAAAATAAATAAAGCATTTTATACTTTGGCTATTAGCATATTGTACGAAATTGCGTTGGTGAATGAAAAGCATAAGCGGACTGTAAAAATGCGTTTAATTTTATGCGTGCTTAACGAGACAATTTTAGAACTGTTCTGAGATATTACATGGTTGCCAGGTTGGCGTAGTTACAAAGTGCGCTAAAGGCGTGATTTTACAAGTACGGAACAACCCGCCTGGCGTTGAAATATGCATATGTTTCAATATAAAAAAAAATTGTATATAAAGTTACATCACTAATTTTGACACATAAGAGTAAAAAACAAACAAATAACATAATAATAATTTGCATAATAAATATAATTAGCGTAATTAAACAAATACAAATGAACGTTTCAATTCAAATGAAAATTATCTACAATAGGTAAAATGCAAATTTTAGAAGTAGGTCTTCTAAAATTTCCTTTTGCAGTGCGTATATCTGCTACTCTGACATCACCATCTGAGCCTGAAATTACTTTAATGATTCGACCTAAAGGCCATTGGTAAGTTGGAAGTTGAATGTCCTTTATTAGAACGTAGCATGCCAGGAGTTAAATTTTGTTTTTTAAGCAGCCACTTTGAGCGCTGTTGTAAATGGCTCATATAACTGTTTTGCCAATGTCTCCAAACAGTTTGCACTAACTTTTGAATTCGTTGCCATCGATTGAGAAGACTGTCTTTTTTGTCGATGAAGTTAGGTTCTGGGATAGAATTGATATGTTTTCCTGCGAGGAAATAGCCTGGAGCTAATACTTGCATTTTGTCAGAATCAGTTGATAGAGGAGAGAGGGGTCGCAAATTGAGGATGCCCTCAATCTGAGTAATTACTGTTAAAAACTCTTCGAGCGTTAGTCTTGCAGGACCTACCATTCTCCTAAAATGATATTAAAAAGCCTTCACGCCAGCCTCCCAAAGACCGCCGAAATTGGGAGTCCTAGGGGGCAAAAATTTCCATCTGATACCTTCGGAGGAAAGCATATTCGAAACGTCTTCGCTACCTATCATTAATTTGTATATGCATTCAATCTCTGCAGAAGCACCTACAAAGTTAGTAGCATTATCGCTAAAAATTGTGGAGCTTTTGCCACGCCGCGAAAAAATTCTTAATAGCGTTGCGATTAGAGCTTCATAGTTAAATCCGGGACAAACTCTATGTGTCCAGCTTTGGTTGCGATACATACAAATAAAGCAACATATATTTTCTGAAGAGTACCTTTTCTTTGCTCCTTAAATTTAATTTCGAACGGCTCGCATAAATCTATCCTTACATTTAAAAATGCTGAACTAGGTGTAACTCTATCTGCTGGAAGGTCTCCCATAATTTGATTCGCGATAACGAGCTTGTTTCGGAAGCATTTAACACATTCGTGAACGACTTTGCGCGCAGCATTTCTGCCACCAATTGGCCAATATTTTAAACGAACAGTATTTAGAAGGGTTTGAGGGCCTACATGACAGTTTCGTTTTCGATAATACTGAAAAATAAGTGTAACTAATTTATTTCCCCCTGGCAGAACAATTGGATGTTACTGATTAAAATTTAAATTAGAATGCGCAAGTCTGCCATCTACTCTAATGAGTCATCGGATGGCTCTATGAAGGGATTAAGAAATCTTGGCTTCACTCCATATGATAGAAATATGTTAAAGCATAAATATTTATATAGCACATTCTCTTTTCCTATTGAAAAAAAAAAAAAAAAAAAACTTTTGATTTAGTTTTTAAAAAACCGTTTCTTTGATTTGCAACACTTTGTAAAGCAAAAAGAAAAAGAAATAATAATACCATTGTAAATCCATTTACACCAAATTAGCTACCACTTTAAAAATAGGAGATGGTTGCTATAAGAATTTTTTCTCTTCTGATTGTAACTAAGATCATACTTCATAGGATCATTTCTATAGTATGATTAGAGGTTCACTCACCGAACCTCGCAGAAAACCCAACCACGATGATGTGAGATGGGGTTTCTTCCTGAGCGTGAAAGTGGCTCTTTGGTGCTCTTCGGAGTGTCGAGCAGCCGTTGATGATCGCACTCTCTGGCCATTGCGGCTGGGAGATGGAAGGAACTCGATCTGAGTGGTTCCCAATATTAACAACAAGATCAGAAGCTTTCAATACGTATTTCATATCGTCGGATTTCAATTTTTTTCTATTAGCTACTTACGAAAATTCTTTTCGTTTATGCAAATCGCACTAATACTTGATGGATACAGTTTATAGATTCCGACAAGAAATCAAATGCCTTATTTATGTGACTGTAGCTCGCTTTTATTGCACTAGAATCTCTTGGTAATCGATTTGAGGTGAAGTAAGACTTCACTTTGTAAATATTCAGACATTTGATGCTCTTAATTTTAAGACATTTATTTGTTTATTAATAAATGTCCAGAAGTTTGGCCATTAGATATCTAGCTTTCCAACAAGGAAAGAGGCAAAGCCATAACAGATTTAGTGTTAACCAGGGTGCAAGCCTGCTACATTGCACCCCACTTTAAGACATAATTTTAATGAGAAGCTTTAAAAACAATTCACTGATCTGTTAGTGCATTGATTATGAACCCTCTACTCCGCAAAAAGATAAATATCCACAGGACTTTACAAAATTTTATTTTTAACACAAAGAGATTCTCTAGACCAAAATATTTTAAGGATGAAACTAAACCTCCATTCCATGTGCAGAAAAAGTACCACTATTAAAATTATTTACAAGTGTATATAGAATTCGGAAAACTCTCTGTTTGTATGCTCTGGTTTCTCTTCAATATCGTGCTAATCTTTCGCCTTTTACTAAAGATTACCGTGGAGAGGAACAATTTAATGAGCCTCATCCAATTTTTGGAATCCCGCTTCGGTGGGATTATATTACAAAAAGCAGAAACATACGGATATCGCCATTGCGACTGTTTCAAGCGATCGCAGCGACCCCTAGTGGCAGCTTAAGCGATCATCTTCCAACTCCCCTTGCAGGGAAAAGGCTTATTTCTTCTGCTGCTTTCGTTGCGCTTTTTAATTTTCTTTTATAATTTCACTGCAAAACATATCCTTGTTCTACTTTAAGAAGAAAAAGTAGGCGCAATTTTTGAAAAGAAGTGTTGCGGTTTAAATGAGACTCTTAAAACATTGTTATTCAACACTCCTCGAAATAAAATAAAAAAATTGCGATTAAAAGCCTTTCCAAGACTGATGTTTTAAATCCATGCAAGAATTTGTATTTTCTTAATTGTTTGAGATCCCTTCCGAATTCTCGTAATTTAACTTGCAGAACGGTAAACGTAGCGAAACGGTGCTGAAATATGAACTTATTTGAAATTGTGGTTATCAGCATGCTAAGCTTACTGTAAGACTTCTATTAGAAAAATTATTGATTACAAACCTTTGTGCTGATTTGAATGCATGCAAAATTTTACATTTTCTTAATTGTTCAATTTCTATTGCTTACGATTTCTCTTAGTTTATAATGAAAGGGCGCAAAAAAATAAATAAAGCATTTTATACTTTGGCTATTAGCATATTGTACGAAATTGCGTTGGTGAATGAAAAGCATAAGCGGACTGTAAAAATGCGTTTAATTTTATGCGTGCGTAACGAGACAATTTTAGAACTGTTCTGAGGTATTACATGGTTGCCAGGTTGGCGTAGTTACAAAGTGCGCTAAAGGCGTGATTTTACAAGTACGGAACAACCCGCCTGGCGTTGAAATATGCATATGTTTCAATATAAAAAAAAATTGTATATAAAGTTACATCACTAATTTTGACACATAAGAGTAAAAAACAAACAAATAACATAATAATAATTTGCATAATAAATACAATTAGCGTAATTAAACAAATACAAATGAACGTTTCAATTCAAATGAAAATTATCTACAATAGGTAAAATGCAAATTTTAGAAGTAGGTCTTCTAAAATTTCCTTTTGCAGTGCGTATATCTGCTACTCTGACATCACCATCTGAGCCTGAAATTACTTTAATGATTCGACCTAAAGGCCATTGGTAAGTTGGAAGTTGAATGTCCTTTATTAGAACGTAGCATGCCAGGAGTTAAATTTTGTTTTTTAAGCAGCCACTTTGAGCGCTGTTGTAAATGGCTCATATAACTGTTTTGCCAATGTCTCCAAACAGTTTGCACTAACTTTTGAATTCGTTGCCATCGATTGAGAAGACTGTCTTTTTTGTCGATGAAGTTAGGTTCTGTGACAGAATTGATATGTTTTCCTGCGAGGAAATAGCCTGGAGCTAATACTTGCATTTTGTCAGAATCAGTTGATAGAGGAGAGAGGGGTCGCAAATTGAGGATGCCCTCAATCTGAGTAATTACTGTTAAAAACTCTTCGAGCGTTAGTCTTGCAGGACCTACCATTCTCCTAAAATGATATTAAAAAGCCTTCACGCCAGCCTCCCAAAGACCGCCGAAATTGGGAGTCCTAGGGGGCAAAAATTTCCATCTGATACCTTCGGAGGAAAGCATATTCGAAACGTCTTCGCTACCTATCATTAATTTGTATATGCATTCAATCTCTGCAGAAGCACCTACAAAGTTAGTAGCATTATCGCTAAAAATTGTGGAGCTTTTGCCACGCCGCGAAAAAATTCTTAATAGCGTTGCGATTAGAGCTTCATAGTTAAATCCGGGACAAACTCTATGTGTCCAGCTTTGGTTGCGATACATACAAATAAAGCAACATATATTTTCTGAAGAGTACCTTTTCTTTGCTCCTTAAATTTAATTTCGAACGGCTCGCATAAATCTATCCTTACATTTAAAAATGCTGAACTAGGTGTAACTCTATCTGCTGGAAGGTCTCCCATAATTTGATTCGCGATAACGAGCTTGTTTCGGAAGCATTTAACACATTCGTGAACGACTTTGCGCGCAGCATTTCTGCCACCAATTGGCCAATATTTTAAACGAACAGTATTTAGAAGGGTTTGAGGGCCTACATGACAGTTTCGTTTTCGATAATACTGAAAAATAAGTGTAACTAATTTATTTCCCCCTGGCAGAACAATTGGATGTTACTGATTAAAATTTAAATTAGAATGCGCAAGTCTGCCATCTACTCTAATGAGTCATCGGATGGCTCTATGAAGGGATTAAGAAATCTTGGCTTCACTCCATATGATAGAAATATGTTAAAGCATAAATATTTATATAGCACATTCTCTTTTCCTGTTGAAAAAAAAAAAAAACTTTTGATTTAGTTTTTAAAAAACCATTTCTTTGATTTGCAACATTTTGTAAAGCAAAAAGAAAAAGAAATAATAATACCATTGTAAATCCATTTACACCAAATTAGCTACCACTTTAAAAATAGGAGATGGTTGCTATAAGAATTTTTTCTCTTCTGATTGTAACTAAGATCATACTTCATAGGATCATTTCTATAGTATGATTAGAGGTTCACTCACCGAACCTCGCAGAAAACCCAACCACGATGATGTGAGATGGGGTTTCTTCCTGAGCGTGAAAGTGGCTCTTTGGTGCTCTTCGGAGTGTCGAGCAGCCGTTGATGATCGCACTCTCTGGCCATTGCGGCTGGGAGATGGAAGGAACTCGATCTGAGTGGTTCCCAATATTAACAACAAGATCAGAAGCTTTCAATACGTATTTCATATCGTCGGATTTCAATTTTTTTCTATTAGCTACTTACGAAAATTCTTTTCGTTTATGCAAATCGCACTAATACTTGATGGATACAGTTTATAGATTCCGACAAGAAATCAAATGCCTTATTTATGTGACTGTAGCTCGCTTTTATTGCACTAGAATCTCTTGGTAATCGATTTGAGGTGAAGTAAGACTTCACTTTGTAAATATTCAGACATTTGATGCTCTTAATTTTAAGACATTTATTTGTTTATTAATAAATGTCCAGAAGTTTGGCCATTAGATATCTAGCTTTCCAACAAGGAAAGAGGCAAAGCCATAACAGATTTAGTGTTAACCAGGGTGCAAGCCTGCTACATTGCACCCCACTTTAAGACATAATTTTAATGAGAAGCTTTAAAAACAATTCACTGATCTGTTAGTGCATTGATTATGAACCCTCTACTCCGCAAAAAGATAAATATCCACAGGACTTTACAAAATTTTATTTTTAACACAAAGAGATTCTCTAGACCAAAATATTTTAAGGATGAAACTAAACCTCCATTCCATGTGCAGAAAAAGTACCACTATTAAAATTATTTACAAGTGTATATAGAATTCGGAAAACTCTCTGTTTGTATGCTCTGGTTTCTCTTCAATATCGTGCTAATCTTTCGCCTTTTACTAAAGATTACCGTGGAGAGGAACAATTTAATGAGCCTCATCCAATTTTTGGAATCCCGCTTCGGTGGGATTATATTACAAAAAGCAGAAACATACGGATATCGCCATTGCGACTGTTTCAAGCGATCGCAGCGACCCCTAGTGGCAGCTTAAGCGATCATCTTCCAACTCCCCTTGCAGGGAAAAGGCTTATTTCTTCTGCTGCTTTCGTTGCGCTTTTTAATTTTCTTTTATAATTTCACTGCAAAACATATCCTTGTTCTACTTTAAGAAGAAAAAGTAGGCGCAATTTTTGAAAAGAAGTGTTGCGGTTTAAATGAGACTCTTAAAACATTGTTATTCAACACTCCTCGAAATAAAATAAAAAAATTGCGATTAAAAGCCTTTCCAAGACTGATGTTTTAAATCCATGCAAGAATTTGTATTTTCTTAATTGTTTGAGATCCCTTCCGAATTCTCGTAATTTAACTTGCAGAACGGTAAACGTAGCGAAACGGTGCTGAAATATGAACTTATTTGAAATTGTGGTTATCAGCATGCTAAGCTTACTGTAAGACTTCTATTAGAAAAATTATTGATTACAAACCTTTGTGCTGATTTGAATGCATGCAAAATTTTACATTTTCTTAATTGTTCAATTTCTATTGCTTACGATTTCTCTTAGTTTATAATGAAAGGGCGCAAAAAAATAAATAAAGCATTTTATACTTTGGCTATTAGCATATTGTACGAAATTGCGTTGGTGAATGAAAAGCATAAGCGGACTGTAAAAATGCGTTTAATTTTATGCGTGCGTAACGAGACAATTTTAGAACTGTTCTGAGGTATTACATGGTTGCCAGGTTGGCGTAGTTACAAAGTGCGCTAAAGGCGTGATTTTACAAGTACGGAACAACCCGCCTGGCGTTGAAATATGCATATGTTTCAATATAAAAAAAAATTGTATATAAAGTTACATCACTAATTTTGACACATAAGAGTAAAAAACAAACAAATAACATAATAATAATTTGCATAATAAATACAATTAGCGTAATTAAACAAATACAAATGAACGTTTCAATTCAAATGAAAATTATCTACAATAGGTAAAATGCAAATTTTAGAAGTAGGTCTTCTAAAATTTCCTTTTGCAGTGCGTATATCTGCTACTCTGACATCACCATCTGAGCCTGAAATTACTTTAATGATTCGACCTAAAGGCCATTGGTAAGTTGGAAGTTGAATGTCCTTTATTAGAACGTAGCATGCCAGGAGTTAAATTTTGTTTTTTAAGCAGCCACTTTGAGCGCTGTTGTAAATGGCTCATATAACTGTTTTGCCAATGTCTCCAAACAGTTTGCACTAACTTTTGAATTCGTTGCCATCGATTGAGAAGACTGTCTTTTTTGTCGATGAAGTTAGGTTCTGTGACAGAATTGATATGTTTTCCTGCGAGGAAATAGCCTGGAGCTAATACTTGCATTTTGTCAGAATCAGTTGATAGAGGAGAGAGGGGTCGCAAATTGAGGATGCCCTCAATCTGAGTAATTACTGTTAAAAACTCTTCGAGCGTTAGTCTTGCAGGACCTACCATTCTCCTAAAATGATATTAAAAAGCCTTCACGCCAGCCTCCCAAAGACCGCCGAAATTGGGAGTCCTAGGGGGCAAAAATTTCCATCTGATACCTTCGGAGGAAAGCATATTCGAAACGTCTTCGCTACCTATCATTAATTTGTATATGCATTCAATCTCTGCAGAAGCACCTACAAAGTTAGTAGCATTATCGCTAAAAATTGTGGAGCTTTTGCCACGCCGCGAAAAAATTCTTAATAGCGTTGCGATTAGAGCTTCATAGTTAAATCCGGGACAAACTCTATGTGTCCAGCTTTGGTTGCGATACATACAAATAAAGCAACATATATTTTCTGAAGAGTACCTTTTCTTTGCTCCTTAAATTTAATTTCGAACGGCTCGCATAAATCTATCCTTACATTTAAAAATGCTGAACTAGGTGTAACTCTATCTGCTGGAAGGTCTCCCATAATTTGATTCGCGATAACGAGCTTGTTTCGGAAGCATTTAACACATTCGTGAACGACTTTGCGCGCAGCATTTCTGCCACCAATTGGCCAATATTTTAAACGAACAGTATTTAGAAGGGTTTGAGGGCCTACATGACAGTTTCGTTTTCGATAATACTGAAAAATAAGTGTAACTAATTTATTTCCCCCTGGCAGAACAATTGGATGTTACTGATTAAAATTTAAATTAGAATGCGCAAGTCTGCCATCTACTCTAATGAGTCATCGGATGGCTCTATGAAGGGATTAAGAAATCTTGGCTTCACTCCATATGATAGAAATATGTTAAAGCATAAATATTTATATAGCACATTCTCTTTTCCTATTGAAAAAAAAAAAAAAACTTTTGATTTAGTTTTTAAAAAACCGTTTCTTTGATTTGCAACACTTTGTAAAGCAAAAAGAAAAAGAAATAATAATACCATTGTAAATCCATTTACACCAAATTAGCTACCACTTTAAAAATAGGAGATGGTTGCTATAAGAATTTTTTCTCTTCTGATTGTAACTAAGATCATACTTCATAGGATCATTTCTATAGTATGATTAGAGGTTCACTCACCGAACCTCGCAGAAAACCCAACCACGATGATGTGAGATGGGGTTTCTTCCTGAGCGTGAAAGTGGCTCTTTGGTGCTCTTTGGAGTGTCGAGCAGCCGTTGATGATCGCACTCTCTGGCCATTGCGGCTGGGAGATGGAAGGAACTCGATCTGAGTGGTTCCCAATATTAACAACAAGATCAGAAGCTTTCAATACGTATTTCATATCGTCGGATTTCAATTTTTTTCTATTAGCTACTTACGAAAATTCTTTTCGTTTTATGCAAATCGCACTAATACTTGATGGATACAGTTTATAGATTCCGACAAGAAATTAAATGCCTTATTTATGTGACTGTAGCTCGCTTTTATTGCACTAGAATCTCTTGGTAATCGATTTGAGGTGAAGTAAGACTTCACTTTGTAAATATTCAGACATTTGATGCTCTTAATTTTAAGACATTTATTTGTTTATTAATAAATGTGCAGAAGTTTGGCCATTAGATATCTAGCTTTCCAACAAGGAAAGAGGCAAAGCCATAACAGATTTAGTGTTAACCAGGGTGCAAGCCTGCTACATTGCACCCCACTTTAAGACATAATTTTAATGAGAAGCTTTAAAAACAATTCACTGATCTGTTAGTGCATTGATTATGAACCCTCTACTCCGCAAAAAGATAAATATCCACAGGACTTTACAAAATTTTATTTTTAACACAAAGAGATTCTCTAGACCAAAATATTTTAAGGATGAAACTAAACCTCCATTCCATGTGCAGAAAAAGTACCACTATTAAAATTATTTACAAGTGTATATAGAATTCGGAAAACTCTCTGTTTGTATGCTCTGGTTTCTCTTCAATATCGTGCTAATCTTTCGCCTTTTACTAAAGATTACCGTGGAGAGGAACAATTTAATGAGCCTCATCCAATTTTTGGAATCCCGCTTCGGTGGGATTATATTACAAAAAGCAGAAACATACGGATATCGCCATTGCGACTGTTTCAAGCGATCGCAGCGACCCCTAGTGGCAGCTTAAGCGATCATCTTCCAACTCCCCTTGCAGGGAAAAGGCTTATTTCTTCTGCTGCTTTCGTTGCGCTTTTTAATTTTCTTTTATAATTTCACTGCAAAACATATCCTTGTTCTACTTTAAGAAGAAAAAGTAGGCGCAATTTTTGAAAAGAAGTGTTGCGGTTTAAATGAGACTCTTAAAACATTGTTATTCAACACTCCTCGAAATAAAATAAAAAAATTGCGATTAAAAGCCTTTCCAAGACTGATGTTTTAAATCCATGCAAGAATTTGTATTTTCTTAATTGTTTGAGATCCCTTCCGAATTCTCGTAATTTAACTTGCAGAACGGTAAACGTAGCGAAACGGTGCTGAAATATGAACTTATTTGAAATTGTGGTTATCAGCATGCTAAGCTTACTGTAAGACTTCTATTAGAAAAATTATTGATTACAAACCTTTGTGCTGATTTGAATGCATGCAAAATTTTACATTTTCTTAATTGTTCAATTTCTATTGCTTACGATTTCTCTTAGTTTATAATGAAAGGGCGCAAAAAAATAAATAAAGCATTTTATACTTTGGCTATTAGCATATTGTACGAAATTGCGTTGGTGAATGAAAAGCATAAGCGGACTGTAAAAATGCGTTTAATTTTATGCGTGCGTAACGAGACAATTTTAGAACTGTTCTGAGGTATTACATGGTTGCCAGGTTGGCGTAGTTACAAAGTGCGCTAAAGGCGTGATTTTACAAGTACGGAACAACCCGCCTGGCGTTGAAATATGCATATGTTTCAATATAAAAAAAAATTGTATATAAAGTTACATCACTAATTTTGACACATAAGAGTAAAAAACAAACAAATAACATAATAATAATTTGCATAATAAATACAATTAGCGTAATTAAACAAATACAAATGAACGTTTCAATTCAAATGAAAATTATCTACAATAGGTAAAATGCAAATTTTAGAAGTAGGTCTTCTAAAATTTCCTTTTGCAGTGCGTATATCTGCTACTCTGACATCACCATCTGAGCCTGAAATTACTTTAATGATTCGACCTAAAGGCCATTGGTAAGTTGGAAGTTGAATGTCCTTTATTAGAACGTAGCATGCCAGGAGTTAAATTTTGTTTTTTAAGCAGCCACTTTGAGCGCTGTTGTAAATGGCTCATATAACTGTTTTGCCAATGTCTCCAAACAGTTTGCACTAACTTTTGAATTCGTTGCCATCGATTGAGAAGACTGTCTTTTTTGTCGATGAAGTTAGGTTCTGTGACAGAATTGATATGTTTTCCTGCGAGGAAATAGCCTGGAGCTAATACTTGCATTTTGTCAGAATCAGTTGATAGAGGAGAGAGGGGTCGCAAATTGAGGATGCCCTCAATCTGAGTAATTACTGTTAAAAACTCTTCGAGCGTTAGTCTTGCAGGACCTACCATTCTCCTAAAATGATATTAAAAAGCCTTCACGCCAGCCTCCCAAAGACCGCCGAAATTGGGAGTCCTAGGGGGCAAAAATTTCCATCTGATACCTTCGGAGGAAAGCATATTCGAAACGTCTTCGCTACCTATCATTAATTTGTATATGCATTCAATCTCTGCAGAAGCACCTACAAAGTTAGTAGCATTATCGCTAAAAATTGTGGAGCTTTTGCCACGCCGCGAAAAAATTCTTAATAGCGTTGCGATTAGAGCTTCATAGTTAAATCCGGGACAAACTCTATGTGTCCAGCTTTGGTTGCGATACATACAAATAAAGCAACATATATTTTCTGAAGAGTACCTTTTCTTTGCTCCTTAAATTTAATTTCGAACGGCTCGCATAAATCTATCCTTACATTTAAAAATGCTGAACTAGGTGTAACTCTATCTGCTGGAAGGTCTCCCATAATTTGATTCGCGATAACGAGCTTGTTTCGGAAGCATTTAACACATTCGTGAACGACTTTGCGCGCAGCATTTCTGCCACCAATTGGCCAATATTTTAAACGAACAGTATTTAGAAGGGTTTGAGGGCCTACATGACAGTTTCGTTTTCGATAATACTGAAAAATAAGTGTAACTAATTTATTTCCCCCTGGCAGAACAATTGGATGTTACTGATTAAAATTTAAATTAGAATGCGCAAGTCTGCCATCTACTCTAATGAGTCATCGGATGGCTCTATGAAGGGATTAAGAAATCTTGGCTTCACTCCATATGATAGAAATATGTTAAAGCATAAATATTTATATAGCACATTCTCTTTTCCTATTGAAAAAAAAAAAAAAAACTTTTGATTTAGTTTTTAAAAAACCGTTTCTTTGATTTGCAACACTTTGTAAAGCAAAAAGAAAAAGAAATAATAATACCATTGTAAATCCATTTACACCAAATTAGCTACCACTTTAAAAATAGGAGATGGTTGCTATAAGAATTTTTTCTCTTCTGATTGTAACTAAGATCATACTTCATAGGATCATTTCTATAGTATGATTAGAGGTTCACTCACCGAACCTCGCAGAAAACCCAACCACGATGATGTGAGATGGGGTTTCTTCCTGAGCGTGAAAGTGGCTCTTTGGTGCTCTTTGGAGTGTCGAGCAGCCGTTGATGATCGCACTCTCTGGCCATTGCGGCTGGGAGATGGAAGGAACTCGATCTGAGTGGTTCCCAATATTAACAACAAGATCAGAAGCTTTCAATACGTATTTCATATCGTCGGATTTCAATTTTTTTCTATTAGCTACTTACGAAAATTCTTTTCGTTTTATGCAAATCGCACTAATACTTGATGGATACAGTTTATAGATTCCGACAAGAAATTAAATGCCTTATTTATGTGACTGTAGCTCGCTTTTATTGCACTAGAATCTCTTGGTAATCGATTTGAGGTGAAGTAAGACTTCACTTTGTAAATATTCAGACATTTGATGCTCTTAATTTTAAGACATTTATTTGTTTATTAATAAATGTGCAGAAGTTTGGCCATTAGATATCTAGCTTTCCAACAAGGAAAGAGGCAAAGCCATAACAGATTTAGTGTTAACCAGGGTGCAAGCCTGCTACATTGCACCCCACTTTAAGACATAATTTTAATGAGAAGCTTTAAAAACAATTCACTGATCTGTTAGTGCATTGATTATGAACCCTCTACTCCGCAAAAAGATAAATATCCACAGGACTTTACAAAATTTTATTTTTAACACAAAGAGATTCTCTAGACCAAAATATTTTAAGGATGAAACTAAACCTCCATTCCATGTGCAGAAAAAGTACCACTATTAAAATTATTTACAAGTGTATATAGAATTCGGAAAACTCTCTGTTTGTATGCTCTGGTTTCTCTTCAATATCGTGCTAATCTTTCGCCTTTTACTAAAGATTACCGTGGAGAGGAACAATTTAATGAGCCTCATCCAATTTTTGGAATCCCGCTTCGGTGGGATTATATTACAAAAAGCAGAAACATACGGATATCGCCATTGCGACTGTTTCAAGCGATCGCAGCGACCCCTAGTGGCAGCTTAAGCGATCATCTTCCAACTCCCCTTGCAGGGAAAAGGCTTATTTCTTCTGCTGCTTTCGTTGCGCTTTTTAATTTTCTTTTATAATTTCACTGCAAAACATATCCTTGTTCTACTTTAAGAAGAAAAAGTAGGCGCAATTTTTGAAAAGAAGTGTTGCGGTTTAAATGAGACTCTTAAAACATTGTTATTCAACACTCCTCGAAATAAAATAAAAAAATTGCGATTAAAAGCCTTTCCAAGACTGATGTTTTAAATCCATGCAAGAATTTGTATTTTCTTAATTGTTTGAGATCCCTTCCGAATTCTCGTAATTTAACTTGCAGAACGGTAAACGTAGCGAAACGGTGCTGAAATATGAACTTATTTGAAATTGTGGTTATCAGCATGCTAAGCTTACTGTAAGACTTCTATTAGAAAAATTATTGATTACAAACCTTTGTGCTGATTTGAATGCATGCAAAATTTTACATTTTCTTAATTGTTCAATTTCTATTGCTTACGATTTCTCTTAGTTTATAATGAAAGGGCGCAAAAAAATAAATAAAGCATTTTATACTTTGGCTATTAGCATATTGTACGAAATTGCGTTGGTGAATGAAAAGCATAAGCGGACTGTAAAAATGCGTTTAATTTTATGCGTGCGTAACGAGACAATTTTAGAACTGTTCTGAGGTATTACATGGTTGCCAGGTTGGCGTAGTTACAAAGTGCGCTAAAGGCGTGATTTTACAAGTACGGAACAACCCGCCTGGCGTTGAAATATGCATATGTTTCAATATAAAAAAAAATTGTATATAAAGTTACATCACTAATTTTGACACATAAGAGTAAAAAACAAACAAATAACATAATAATAATTTGCATAATAAATACAATTAGCGTAATTAAACAAATACAAATGAACGTTTCAATTCAAATGAAAATTATCTACAATAGGTAAAATGCAAATTTTAGAAGTAGGTCTTCTAAAATTTCCTTTTGCAGTGCGTATATCTGCTACTCTGACATCACCATCTGAGCCTGAAATTACTTTAATGATTCGACCTAAAGGCCATTGGTAAGTTGGAAGTTGAATGTCCTTTATTAGAACGTAGCATGCCAGGAGTTAAATTTTGTTTTTTAAGCAGCCACTTTGAGCGCTGTTGTAAATGGCTCATATAACTGTTTTGCCAATGTCTCCAAACAGTTTGCACTAACTTTTGAATTCGTTGCCATCGATTGAGAAGACTGTCTTTTTTGTCGATGAAGTTAGGTTCTGTGACAGAATTGATATGTTTTCCTGCGAGGAAATAGCCTGGAGCTAATACTTGCATTTTGTCAGAATCAGTTGATAGAGGAGAGAGGGGTCGCAAATTGAGGATGCCCTCAATCTGAGTAATTACTGTTAAAAACTCTTCGAGCGTTAGTCTTGCAGGACCTACCATTCTCCTAAAATGATATTAAAAAGCCTTCACGCCAGCCTCCCAAAGACCGCCGAAATTGGGAGTCCTAGGGGGCAAAAATTTCCATCTGATACCTTCGGAGGAAAGCATATTCGAAACGTCTTCGCTACCTATCATTAATTTGTATATGCATTCAATCTCTGCAGAAGCACCTACAAAGTTAGTAGCATTATCGCTAAAAATTGTGGAGCTTTTGCCACGCCGCGAAAAAATTCTTAATAGCGTTGCGATTAGAGCTTCATAGTTAAATCCGGGACAAACTCTATGTGTCCAGCTTTGGTTGCGATACATACAAATAAAGCAACATATATTTTCTGAAGAGTACCTTTTCTTTGCTCCTTAAATTTAATTTCGAACGGCTCGCATAAATCTATCCTTACATTTAAAAATGCTGAACTAGGTGTAACTCTATCTGCTGGAAGGTCTCCCATAATTTGATTCGCGATAACGAGCTTGTTTCGGAAGCATTTAACACATTCGTGAACGACTTTGCGCGCAGCATTTCTGCCACCAATTGGCCAATATTTTAAACGAACAGTATTTAGAAGGGTTTGAGGGCCTACATGACAGTTTCGTTTTCGATAATACTGAAAAATAAGTGTAACTAATTTATTTCCCCCTGGCAGAACAATTGGATGTTACTGATTAAAATTTAAATTAGAATGCGCAAGTCTGCCATCTACTCTAATGAGTCATCGGATGGCTCTATGAAGGGATTAAGAAATCTTGGCTTCACTCCATATGATAGAAATATGTTAAAGCATAAATATTTATATAGCACATTCTCTTTTCCTATTGAAAAAAAAAAAAAAACTTTTGATTTAGTTTTTAAAAAACCGTTTCTTTGATTTGCAACACTTTGTAAAGCAAAAAGAAAAAGAAATAATAATACCATTGTAAATCCATTTACACCAAATTAGCTACCACTTTAAAAATAGGAGATGGTTGCTATAAGAATTTTTTCTCTTCTGATTGTAACTAAGATCATACTTCATAGGATCATTTCTATAGTATGATTAGAGGTTCACTCACCGAACCTCGCAGAAAACCCAACCACGATGATGTGAGATGGGGTTTCTTCCTGAGCGTGAAAGTGGCTCTTTGGTGCTCTTTGGAGTGTCGAGCAGCCGTTGATGATCGCACTCTCTGGCCATTGCGGCTGGGAGATGGAAGGAACTCGATCTGAGTGGTTCCCAATATTAACAACAAGATCAGAAGCTTTCAATACGTATTTCATATCGTCGGATTTCAATTTTTTTCTATTAGCTACTTACGAAAATTCTTTTCGTTTTATGCAAATCGCACTAATACTTGATGGATACAGTTTATAGATTCCGACAAGAAATTAAATGCCTTATTTATGTGACTGTAGCTCGCTTTTATTGCACTAGAATCTCTTGGTAATCGATTTGAGGTGAAGTAAGACTTCACTTTGTAAATATTCAGACATTTGATGCTCTTAATTTTAAGACATTTATTTGTTTATTAATAAATGTGCAGAAGTTTGGCCATTAGATATCTAGCTTTCCAACAAGGAAAGAGGCAAAGCCATAACAGATTTAGTGTTAACCAGGGTGCAAGCCTGCTACATTGCACCCCACTTTAAGACATAATTTTAATGAGAAGCTTTAAAAACAATTCACTGATCTGTTAGTGCATTGATTATGAACCCTCTACTCCGCAAAAAGATAAATATCCACAGGACTTTACAAAATTTTATTTTTAACACAAAGAGATTCTCTAGACCAAAATATTTTAAGGATGAAACTAAACCTCCATTCCATGTGCAGAAAAAGTACCACTATTAAAATTATTTACAAGTGTATATAGAATTCGGAAAACTCTCTGTTTGTATGCTCTGGTTTCTCTTCAATATCGTGCTAATCTTTCGCCTTTTACTAAAGATTACCGTGGAGAGGAACAATTTAATGAGCCTCATCCAATTTTTGGAATCCCGCTTCGGTGGGATTATATTACAAAAAGCAGAAACATACGGATATCGCCATTGCGACTGTTTCAAGCGATCGCAGCGACCCCTAGTGGCAGCTTAAGCGATCATCTTCCAACTCCCCTTGCAGGGAAAAGGCTTATTTCTTCTGCTGCTTTCGTTGCGCTTTTTAATTTTCTTTTATAATTTCACTGCAAAACATATCCTTGTTCTACTTTAAGAAGAAAAAGTAGGCGCAATTTTTGAAAAGAAGTGTTGCGGTTTAAATGAGACTCTTAAAACATTGTTATTCAACACTCCTCGAAATAAAATAAAAAAATTGCGATTAAAAGCCTTTCCAAGACTGATGTTTTAAATCCATGCAAGAATTTGTATTTTCTTAATTGTTTGAGATCCCTTCCGAATTCTCGTAATTTAACTTGCAGAACGGTAAACGTAGCGAAACGGTGCTGAAATATGAACTTATTTGAAATTGTGGTTATCAGCATGCTAAGCTTACTGTAAGACTTCTATTAGAAAAATTATTGATTACAAACCTTTGTTCTGATTTGAATGCATGCAAAATTTTACATTTTCTTAATTGTTCAATTTCTATTGCTTACGATTTCTCTTAGTTTATAATGAAAGGGCGCAAAAAAATAAATAAAGCATTTTATACTTTGGCTATTAGCATATTGTACGAAATTGCGTTGGTGAATGAAAAGCATAAGCGGACTGTAAAAATGCGTTTAATTTTATGCGTGCGTAACGAGACAATTTTAGAACTGTTCTGAGGTATTACATGGTTGCCAGGTTGGCGTAGTTACAAAGTGCGCTAAAGGCGTGATTTTACAAGTACGGAACAACCCGCCTGGCGTTGAAATATGCATATGTTTCAATATAAAAAAAAATTGTATATAAAGTTACATCACTAATTTTGACACATAAGAGTAAAAAACAAACAAATAACATAATAATAATTTGCATAATAAATACAATTAGCGTAATTAAACAAATACAAATGAACGTTTCAATTCAAATGAAAATTATCTACAATAGGTAAAATGCAAATTTTAGAAGTAGGTCTTCTAAAATTTCCTTTTGCAGTGCGTATATCTGCTACTCTGACATCACCATCTGAGCCTGAAATTACTTTAATGATTCGACCTAAAGGCCATTGGTAAGTTGGAAGTTGAATGTCCTTTATTAGAACGTAGCATGCCAGGAGTTAAATTTTGTTTTTTAAGCAGCCACTTTGAGCGCTGTTGTAAATGGCTCATATAACTGTTTTGCCAATGTCTCCAAACAGTTTGCACTAACTTTTGAATTCGTTGCCATCGATTGAGAAGACTGTCTTTTTTGTCGATGAAGTTAGGTTCTGTGACAGAATTGATATGTTTTCCTGCGAGGAAATAGCCTGGAGCTAATACTTGCATTTTGTCAGAATCAGTTGATAGAGGAGAGAGGGGTCGCAAATTGAGGATGCCCTCAATCTGAGTAATTACTGTTAAAAACTCTTCGAGCGTTAGTCTTGCAGGACCTACCATTCTCCTAAAATGATATTAAAAAGCCTTCACGCCAGCCTCCCAAAGACCGCCGAAATTGGGAGTCCTAGGGGGCAAAAATTTCCATCTGATACCTTCGGAGGAAAGCATATTCGAAACGTCTTCGCTACCTATCATTAATTTGTATATGCATTCAATCTCTGCAGAAGCACCTACAAAGTTAGTAGCATTATCGCTAAAAATTGTGGAGCTTTTGCCACGCCGCGAAAAAATTCTTAATAGCGTTGCGATTAGAGCTTCATAGTTAAATCCGGGACAAACTCTATGTGTCCAGCTTTGGTTGCGATACATACAAATAAAGCAACATATATTTTCTGAAGAGTACCTTTTCTTTGCTCCTTAAATTTAATTTCGAACGGCTCGCATAAATCTATCCTTACATTTAAAAATGCTGAACTAGGTGTAACTCTATCTGCTGGAAGGTCTCCCATAATTTGATTCGCGATAACGAGCTTGTTTCGGAAGCATTTAACACATTCGTGAACGACTTTGCGCGCAGCATTTCTGCCACCAATTGGCCAATATTTTAAACGAACAGTATTTAGAAGGGTTTGAGGGCCTACATGACAGTTTCGTTTTCGATAATACTGAAAAATAAGTGTAACTAATTTATTTCCCCCTGGCAGAACAATTGGATGTTACTGATTAAAATTTAAATTAGAATGCGCAAGTCTGCCATCTACTCTAATGAGTCATCGGATGGCTCTATGAAGGGATTAAGAAATCTTGGCTTCACTCCATATGATAGAAATATGTTAAAGCATAAATATTTATATAGCACATTCTCTTTTCCTGTTGAAAAAAAAAAAAAACTTTTGATTTAGTTTTTAAAAAACCATTTCTTTGATTTGCAACATTTTGTAAAGCAAAAAGAAAAAGAAATAATAATACCATTGTAAATCCATTTACACCAAATTAGCTACCACTTTAAAAATAGGAGATGGTTGCTATAAGAATTTTTTCTCTTCTGATTGTAACTAAGATCATACTTCATAGGATCATTTCTATAGTATGATTAGAGGTTCACTCACCGAACCTCGCAGAAAACCCAACCACGATGATGTGAGATGGGGTTTCTTCCTGAGCGTGAAAGTGGCTCTTTGGTGCTCTTCGGAGTGTCGAGCAGCCGTTGATGATCGCACTCTCTGGCCATTGCGGCTGGGAGATGGAAGGAACTCGATCTGAGTGGTTCCCAATATTAACAACAAGATCAGAAGCTTTCAATACGTATTTCATATCGTCGGATTTCAATTTTTTTCTATTAGCTACTTACGAAAATTCTTTTCGTTTATGCAAATCGCACTAATACTTGATGGATACAGTTTATAGATTCCGACAAGAAATCAAATGCCTTATTTATGTGACTGTAGCTCGCTTTTATTGCACTAGAATCTCTTGGTAATCGATTTGAGGTGAAGTAAGACTTCACTTTGTAAATATTCAGACATTTGATGCTCTTAATTTTAAGACATTTATTTGTTTATTAATAAATGTCCAGAAGTTTGGCCATTAGATATCTAGCTTTCCAACAAGGAAAGAGGCAAAGCCATAACAGATTTAGTGTTAACCAGGGTGCAAGCCTGCTACATTGCACCCCACTTTAAGACATAATTTTAATGAGAAGCTTTAAAAACAATTCACTGATCTGTTAGTGCATTGATTATGAACCCTCTACTCCGCAAAAAGATAAATATCCACAGGACTTTACAAAATTTTATTTTTAACACAAAGAGATTCTCTAGACCAAAATATTTTAAGGATGAAACTAAACCTCCATTCCATGTGCAGAAAAAGTACCACTATTAAAATTATTTACAAGTGTATATAGAATTTGGAAAACTCTCTGTTTGTATGCTCTGGTTTCTCTTCAATATCGTGCTAATCTTTCGCCTTTTACTAAAGATTACCGTGGAGAGGAACAATTTAATGAGCCTCATCCAATTTTTGGAATCCCGCTTCGGTGGGATTATATTACAAAAAGCAGAAACATACGGATATCGCCATTGCGACTGTTTCAAGCGATCGCAGCGACCCCTAGTGGCAGCTTAAGCGATCATCTTCCAACTCCCCTTGCAGGGAAAAGGCTTATTTCTTCTGCTGCTTTCGTTGCGCTTTTTAATTTTCTTTTATAATTTCACTGCAAAACATATCCTTGTTCTACTTTAAGAAGAAAAAGTAGGCGCAATTTTTGAAAAGAAGTGTTGCGGTTTAAATGAGACTCTTAAAACATTGTTATTCAACACTCCTCGAAATAAAATAAAAAAATTGCGATTAAAAGCCTTTCCAAGACTGATGTTTTAAATCCATGCAAGAATTTGTATTTTCTTAATTGTTTGAGATCCCTTCCGAATTCTCGTAATTTAACTTGCAGAACGGTAAACGTAGCGAAACGGTGCTGAAATATGAACTTATTTGAAATTGTGGTTATCAGCATGCTAAGCTTACTGTAAGACTTCTATTAGAAAAATTATTGATTACAAACCTTTGTGCTGATTTGAATGCATGCAAAATTTTACATTTTCTTAATTGTTCAATTTCTATTGCTTACGATTTCTCTTAGTTTATAATGAAAGGGCGCAAAAAAATAAATAAAGCATTTTATACTTTGGCTATTAGCATATTGTACGAAATTGCGTTGGTGAATGAAAAGCATAAGCGGACTGTAAAAATGCGTTTAATTTTATGCGTGCGTAACGAGACAATTTTAGAACTGTTCTGAGGTATTACATGGTTGCCAGGTTGGCGTAGTTACAAAGTGCGCTAAAGGCGTGATTTTACAAGTACGGAACAACCCGCCTGGCGTTGAAATATGCATATGTTTCAATATAAAAAAAAATTGTATATAAAGTTACATCACTAATTTTGACACATAAGAGTAAAAAACAAACAAATAACATAATAATAATTTGCATAATAAATACAATTAGCGTAATTAAACAAATACAAATGAACGTTTCAATTCAAATGAAAATTATCTACAATAGGTAAAATGCAAATTTTAGAAGTAGGTCTTCTAAAATTTCCTTTTGCAGTGCGTATATCTGCTACTCTGACATCACCATCTGAGCCTGAAATTACTTTAATGATTCGACCTAAAGGCCATTGGTAAGTTGGAAGTTGAATGTCCTTTATTAGAACGTAGCATGCCAGGAGTTAAATTTTGTTTTTTAAGCAGCCACTTTGAGCGCTGTTGTAAATGGCTCATATAACTGTTTTGCCAATGTCTCCAAACAGTTTGCACTAACTTTTGAATTCGTTGCCATCGATTGAGAAGACTGTCTTTTTTGTCGATGAAGTTAGGTTCTGTGACAGAATTGATATGTTTTCCTGCGAGGAAATAGCCTGGAGCTAATACTTGCATTTTGTCAGAATCAGTTGATAGAGGAGAGAGGGGTCGCAAATTGAGGATGCCCTCAATCTGAGTAATTACTGTTAAAAACTCTTCGAGCGTTAGTCTTGCAGGACCTACCATTCTCCTAAAATGATATTAAAAAGCCTTCACGCCAGCCTCCCAAAGACCGCCGAAATTGGGAGTCCTAGGGGGCAAAAATTTCCATCTGATACCTTCGGAGGAAAGCATATTCGAAACGTCTTCGCTACCTATCATTAATTTGTATATGCATTCAATCTCTGCAGAAGCACCTACAAAGTTAGTAGCATTATCGCTAAAAATTGTGGAGCTTTTGCCACGCCGCGAAAAAATTCTTAATAGCGTTGCGATTAGAGCTTCATAGTTAAATCCGGGACAAACTCTATGTGTCCAGCTTTGGTTGCGATACATACAAATAAAGCAACATATATTTTCTGAAGAGTACCTTTTCTTTGCTCCTTAAATTTAATTTCGAACGGCTCGCATAAATCTATCCTTACATTTAAAAATGCTGAACTAGGTGTAACTCTATCTGCTGGAAGGTCTCCCATAATTTGATTCGCGATAACGAGCTTGTTTCGGAAGCATTTAACACATTCGTGAACGACTTTGCGCGCAGCATTTCTGCCACCAATTGGCCAATATTTTAAACGAACAGTATTTAGAAGGGTTTGAGGGCCTACATGACAGTTTCGTTTTCGATAATACTGAAAAATAAGTGTAACTAATTTATTTCCCCCTGGCAGAACAATTGGATGTTACTGATTAAAATTTAAATTAGAATGCGCAAGTCTGCCATCTACTCTAATGAGTCATCGGATGGCTCTATGAAGGGATTAAGAAATCTTGGCTTCACTCCATATGATAGAAATATGTTAAAGCATAAATATTTATATAGCACATTCTCTTTTCCTATTGAAAAAAAAAAAAAAAACTTTTGATTTAGTTTTTAAAAAACCGTTTCTTTGATTTGCAACACTTTGTAAAGCAAAAAGAAAAAGAAATAATAATACCATTGTAAATCCATTTACACCAAATTAGCTACCACTTTAAAAATAGGAGATGGTTGCTATAAGAATTTTTTCTCTTCTGATTGTAACTAAGATCATACTTCATAGGATCATTTCTATAGTATGATTAGAGGTTCACTCACCGAACCTCGCAGAAAACCCAACCACGATGATGTGAGATGGGGTTTCTTCCTGAGCGTGAAAGTGGCTCTTTGGTGCTCTTTGGAGTGTCGAGCAGCCGTTGATGATCGCACTCTCTGGCCATTGCGGCTGGGAGATGGAAGGAACTCGATCTGAGTGGTTCCCAATATTAACAACAAGATCAGAAGCTTTCAATACGTATTTCATATCGTCGGATTTCAATTTTTTTCTATTAGCTACTTACGAAAATTCTTTTCGTTTTATGCAAATCGCACTAATACTTGATGGATACAGTTTATAGATTCCGACAAGAAATTAAATGCCTTATTTATGTGACTGTAGCTCGCTTTTATTGCACTAGAATCTCTTGGTAATCGATTTGAGGTGAAGTAAGACTTCACTTTGTAAATATTCAGACATTTGATGCTCTTAATTTTAAGACATTTATTTGTTTATTAATAAATGTGCAGAAGTTTGGCCATTAGATATCTAGCTTTCCAACAAGGAAAGAGGCAAAGCCATAACAGATTTAGTGTTAACCAGGGTGCAAGCCTGCTACATTGCACCCCACTTTAAGACATAATTTTAATGAGAAGCTTTAAAAACAATTCACTGATCTGTTAGTGCATTGATTATGAACCCTCTACTCCGCAAAAAGATAAATATCCACAGGACTTTACAAAATTTTATTTTTAACACAAAGAGATTCTCTAGACCAAAATATTTTAAGGATGAAACTAAACCTCCATTCCATGTGCAGAAAAAGTACCACTATTAAAATTATTTACAAGTGTATATAGAATTTGGAAAACTCTCTGTTTGTATGCTCTGGTTTCTCTTCAATATCGTGCTAATCTTTCGCCTTTTACTAAAGATTACCGTGGAGAGGAACAATTTAATGAGCCTCATCCAATTTTTGGAATCCCGCTTCGGTGGGATTATATTACAAAAAGCAGAAACATACGGATATCGCCATTGCGACTGTTTCAAGCGATCGCAGCGACCCCTAGTGGCAGCTTAAGCGATCATCTTCCAACTCCCCTTGCAGGGAAAAGGCTTATTTCTTCTGCTGCTTTCGTTGCGCTTTTTAATTTTCTTTTATAATTTCACTGCAAAACATATCCTTGTTCTACTTTAAGAAGAAAAAGTAGGCGCAATTTTTGAAAAGAAGTGTTGCGGTTTAAATGAGACTCTTAAAACATTGTTATTCAACACTCCTCGAAATAAAATAAAAAAATTGCGATTAAAAGCCTTTCCAAGACTGATGTTTTAAATCCATGCAAGAATTTGTATTTTCTTAATTGTTTGAGATCCCTTCCGAATTCTCGTAATTTAACTTGCAGAACGGTAAACGTAGCGAAACGGTGCTGAAATATGAACTTATTTGAAATTGTGGTTATCAGCATGCTAAGCTTACTGTAAGACTTCTATTAGAAAAATTATTGATTACAAACCTTTGTTCTGATTTGAATGCATGCAAAATTTTACATTTTCTTAATTGTTCAATTTCTATTGCTTACGATTTCTCTTAGTTTATAATGAAAGGGCGCAAAAAAATAAATAAAGCATTTTATACTTTGGCTATTAGCATATTGTACGAAATTGCGTTGGTGAATGAAAAGCATAAGCGGACTGTAAAAATGCGTTTAATTTTATGCGTGCGTAACGAGACAATTTTAGAACTGTTCTGAGATATTACATGGTTGCCAGGTTGGCGTAGTTACAAAGTGCGCTAAAGGCGTGATTTTACAAGTACGGAACAACCCGCCTGGCGTTGAAATATGCATATGTTTCAATATAAAAAAAAATTGTATATAAAGTTACATCACTAATTTTGACACATAAGAGTAAAAAACAAACAAATAACATAATAATAATTTGCATAATAAATACAATTAGCGTAATTAAACAAATACAAATGAACGTTTCAATTCAAATGAAAATTATCTACAATAGGTAAAATGCAAATTTTAGAAGTAGGTCTTCTAAAATTTCCTTTTGCAGTGCGTATATCTGCTACTCTGACATCACCATCTGAGCCTGAAATTACTTTAATGATTCGACCTAAAGGCCATTGGTAAGTTGGAAGTTGAATGTCCTTTATTAGAACGTAGCATGCCAGGAGTTAAATTTTGTTTTTTAAGCAGCCACTTTGAGCGCTGTTGTAAATGGCTCATATAACTGTTTTGCCAATGTCTCCAAACAGTTTGCACTAACTTTTGAATTCGTTGCCATCGATTGAGAAGACTGTCTTTTTTGTCGATGAAGTTAGGTTCTGTGACAGAATTGATATGTTTTCCTGCGAGGAAATAGCCTGGAGCTAATACTTGCATTTTGTCAGAATCAGTTGATAGAGGAGAGAGGGGTCGCAAATTGAGGATGCCCTCAATCTGAGTAATTACTGTTAAAAACTCTTCGAGCGTTAGTCTTGCAGGACCTACCATTCTCCTAAAATGATATTAAAAAGCCTTCACGCCAGCCTCCCAAAGACCGCCGAAATTGGGAGTCCTAGGGGGCAAAAATTTCCATCTGATACCTTCGGAGGAAAGCATATTCGAAACGTCTTCGCTACCTATCATTAATTTGTATATGCATTCAATCTCTGCAGAAGCACCTACAAAGTTAGTAGCATTATCGCTAAAAATTGTGGAGCTTTTGCCACGCCGCGAAAAAATTCTTAATAGCGTTGCGATTAGAGCTTCATAGTTAAATCCGGGACAAACTCTATGTGTCCAGCTTTGGTTGCGATACATACAAATAAAGCAACATATATTTTCTGAAGAGTACCTTTTCTTTGCTCCTTAAATTTAATTTCGAACGGCTCGCATAAATCTATCCTTACATTTAAAAATGCTGAACTAGGTGTAACTCTATCTGCTGGAAGGTCTCCCATAATTTGATTCGCGATAACGAGCTTGTTTCGGAAGCATTTAACACATTCGTGAACGACTTTGCGCGCAGCATTTCTGCCACCAATTGGCCAATATTTTAAACGAACAGTATTTAGAAGGGTTTGAGGGCCTACATGACAGTTTCGTTTTCGATAATACTGAAAAATAAGTGTAACTAATTTATTTCCCCCTGGCAGAACAATTGGATGTTACTGATTAAAATTTAAATTAGAATGCGCAAGTCTGCCATCTACTCTAATGAGTCATCGGATGGCTCTATGAAGGGATTAAGAAATCTTGGCTTCACTCCATATGATAGAAATATGTTAAAGCATAAATATTTATATAGCACATTCTCTTTTCCTATTGAAAAAAGAAAAAAAAACTTTTGATTTAGTTTTTAAAAAACCGTTTCTTTGATTTGCAACACTTTGTAAAGCAAAAAGAAAAAGAAATAATAATACCATTGTAAATCCATTTACACCAAATTAGCTACCACTTTAAAAATAGGAGATGGTTGCTATAAGAATTTTTTCTCTTCTGATTGTAACTAAGATCATACTTCATAGGATCATTTCTATAGTATGATTAGAGGTTCACTCACTGAACCTCGCAGAAAACCCAACCACGATGATGTGAGATGGGGTTTCTTCCTGAGCGTGAAAGTGGCTCTTTGGTGCTCTTCGGAGTGTCGAGCAGCCGTTGATGATCGCGCTCTCTGGCCATTGCGGCTGGGAGATGGAAGGAACTCGATCTGAGTGGTTCCCAATATTAACAACAAGATCAGAAGCTTTCAATACGTATTTCATATCGTCGGATTTCAATTTTTTTCTATTAGCTACTTACGAAAATTCTTTTCGTTTTATGCAAATCGCACTAATACTTGATGGATACAGTTTATAGATTCCGACAAGAAATTAAATGCCTTATTTATGTGACTGTAGCTCGCTTTTATTGCACTAGAATCTCTTGGTAATCGATTTGAGGTGAAGTAAGACTTCACTTTGTAAATATTCAGACATTTGATGCTCTTAATTTTAAGACATTTATTTGTTTATTAATAAATGTCCAGAAGTTTGGCCATTAGATATCTAGCTTTCCAACAAGGAAAGAGGCAAAGCCATAACAGATTTAGTGTTAACCAGGGTGCAAGCCTGCTACATTGCACCCCACTTTAAGACATAATTTTAATGAGAAGCTTTAAAAACAATTCACTGATCTGTTAGTGCATTGATTATGAACCCTCTACTCCGCAAAAAGATAAATATCCACAGGACTTTACAAAATTTTATTTTTAACACAAAGAGATTCTCTAGACCAAAATATTTTAAGGATGAAACTAAACCTCCATTCCATGTGCAGAAAAAGTACCACTATTAAAATTATTTACAAGTGTATATAGAATTTGGAAAACTCTCTGTTTGTATGCTCTGGTTTCTCTTCAATATCGTGCTAATCTTTCGCCTTTTACTAAAGATTACCGTGGAGAGGAACAATTTAATGAGCCTCATCCAATTTTTGGAATCCCGCTTCGGTGGGATTATATTACAAAAAGCAGAAACATACGGATATCGCCATTGCGACTGTTTCAAGCGATCGCAGCGACCCCTAGTGGCAGCTTAAGCGATCATCTTCCAACTCCCCTTGCAGGGAAAAGGCTTATTTCTTCTGCTGCTTTCGTTGCGCTTTTTAATTTTCTTTTATAATTTCACTGCAAAACATATCCTTGTTCTACTTTAAGAAGAAAAAGTAGGCGCAATTTTTGAAAAGAAGTGTTGCGGTTTAAATGAGACTCTTAAAACATTGTTATTCAACACTCCTCGAAATAAAATAAAAAAATTGCGATTAAAAGCCTTTCCAAGACTGATGTTTTAAATCCATGCAAGAATTTGTATTTTCTTAATTGTTTGAGATCCCTTCCGAATTCTCGTAATTTAACTTGCAGAACGGTAAACGTAGCGAAACGGTGCTGAAATATGAACTTATTTGAAATTGTGGTTATCAGCATGCTAAGCTTACTGTAAGACTTCTATTAGAAAAATTATTGATTACAAACCTTTGTTCTGATTTGAATGCATGCAAAATTTTACATTTTCTTAATTGTTCAATTTCTATTGCTTACGATTTCTCTTAGTTTATAATGAAAGGGCGCAAAAAAATAAATAAAGCATTTTATACTTTGGCTATTAGCATATTGTACGAAATTGCGTTGGTGAATGAAAAGCATAAGCGGACTGTAAAAATGCGTTTAATTTTATGCGTGCGTAACGAGACAATTTTAGAACTGTTCTGAGATATTACATGGTTGCCAGGTTGGCGTAGTTACAAAGTGCGCTAAAGGCGTGATTTTACAAGTACGGAACAACCCGCCTGGCGTTGAAATATGCATATGTTTCAATATAAAAAAAAATTGTATATAAAGTTACATCACTAATTTTGACACATAAGAGTAAAAAACAAACAAATAACATAATAATAATTTGCATAATAAATACAATTAGCGTAATTAAACAAATACAAATGAACGTTTCAATTCAAATGAAAATTATCTACAATAGGTAAAATGCAAATTTTAGAAGTAGGTCTTCTAAAATTTCCTTTTGCAGTGCGTATATCTGCTACTCTGACATCACCATCTGAGCCTGAAATTACTTTAATGATTCGACCTAAAGGCCATTGGTAAGTTGGAAGTTGAATGTCCTTTATTAGAACGTAGCATGCCAGGAGTTAAATTTTGTTTTTTAAGCAGCCACTTTGAGCGCTGTTGTAAATGGCTCATATAACTGTTTTGCCAATGTCTCCAAACAGTTTGCACTAACTTTTGAATTCGTTGCCATCGATTGAGAAGACTGTCTTTTTTGTCGATGAAGTTAGGTTCTGTGACAGAATTGATATGTTTTCCTGCGAGGAAATAGCCTGGAGCTAATACTTGCATTTTGTCAGAATCAGTTGATAGAGGAGAGAGGGGTCGCAAATTGAGGATGCCCTCAATCTGAGTAATTACTGTTAAAAACTCTTCGAGCGTTAGTCTTGCAGGACCTACCATTCTCCTAAAATGATATTAAAAAGCCTTCACGCCAGCCTCCCAAAGACCGCCGAAATTGGGAGTCCTAGGGGGCAAAAATTTCCATCTGATACCTTCGGAGGAAAGCATATTCGAAACGTCTTCGCTACCTATCATTAATTTGTATATGCATTCAATCTCTGCAGAAGCACCTACAAAGTTAGTAGCATTATCGCTAAAAATTGTGGAGCTTTTGCCACGCCGCGAAAAAATTCTTAATAGCGTTGCGATTAGAGCTTCATAGTTAAATCCGGGACAAACTCTATGTGTCCAGCTTTGGTTGCGATACATACAAATAAAGCAACATATATTTTCTGAAGAGTACCTTTTCTTTGCTCCTTAAATTTAATTTCGAACGGCTCGCATAAATCTATCCTTACATTTAAAAATGCTGAACTAGGTGTAACTCTATCTGCTGGAAGGTCTCCCATAATTTGATTCGCGATAACGAGCTTGTTTCGGAAGCATTTAACACATTCGTGAACGACTTTGCGCGCAGCATTTCTGCCACCAATTGGCCAATATTTTAAACGAACAGTATTTAGAAGGGTTTGAGGGCCTACATGACAGTTTCGTTTTCGATAATACTGAAAAATAAGTGTAACTAATTTATTTCCCCCTGGCAGAACAATTGGATGTTACTGATTAAAATTTAAATTAGAATGCGCAAGTCTGCCATCTACTCTAATGAGTCATCGGATGGCTCTATGAAGGGATTAAGAAATCTTGGCTTCACTCCATATGATAGAAATATGTTAAAGCATAAATATTTATATAGCACATTCTCTTTTCCTATTGAAAAAAAAAAAAAAACTTTTGATTTAGTTTTTAAAAAACCGTTTCTTTGATTTGCAACACTTTGTAAAGCAAAAAGAAAAAGAAATAATAATACCATTGTAAATCCATTTACACCAAATTAGCTACCACTTTAAAAATAGGAGATGGTTGCTATAAGAATTTTTTCTCTTCTGATTGTAACAAGGATCATACTTCATAGGATCATTTCTATAGTATGATTAGAGGTTCACTCACCGAACCTCGCAGAAAACCCAACCACGATGATGTGAGATGGGGTTTCTTCCTGAGCGTGAAAGTGGCTCTTTGGTGCTCTTTGGAGTGTCGAGCAGCCGTTGATGATCGCACTCTCTGGCCATTGCGGCTGGGAGATGGAAGGAACTCGATCTGAGTGGTTCCCAATATTAACAACAAGATCAGAAGCTTTCAATACGTATTTCATATCGTCGGATTTCAATTTTTTTCTATTAGCTACTTACGAAAATTCTTTTCGTTTTATGCAAATCGCACTAATACTTGATGGATACAGTTTATAGATTCCGACAAGAAATTAAATGCCTTATTTATGTGACTGTAGCTCGCTTTTATTGCACTAGAATCTCTTGGTAATCGATTTGAGGTGAAGTAAGACTTCACTTTGTAAATATTCAGACATTTGATGCTCTTAATTTTAAGACATTTATTTGTTTATTAATAAATGTCCAGAAGTTTGGCCATTAGATATCTAGCTTTCCAACAAGGAAAGAGGCAAAGCCATAACAGATTTAGTGTTAACCAGGGTGCAAGCCTGCTACATTGCACCCCACTTTAAGACATAATTTTAATGAGAAGCTTTAAAAACAATTCACTGATCTGTTAGTGCATTGATTATGAACCCTCTACTCCGCAAAAAGATAAATATCCACAGGACTTTACAAAATTTTATTTTTAACACAAAGAGATTCTCTAGACCAAAATATTTTAAGGATGAAACTAAACCTCCATTCCATGTGCAGAAAAAGTACCACTATTAAAATTATTTACAAGTGTATATAGAATTTGGAAAACTCTCTGTTTGTATGCTCTGGTTTCTCTTCAATATCGTGCTAATCTTTCGCCTTTTACTAAAGATTACCGTGGAGAGGAACAATTTAATGAGCCTCATCCAATTTTTGGAATCCCGCTTCGGTGGGATTATATTACAAAAAGCAGAAACATACGGATATCGCCATTGCGACTGTTTCAAGCGATCGCAGCGACCCCTAGTGGCAGCTTAAGCGATCATCTTCCAACTCCCCTTGCAGGGAAAAGGCTTATTTCTTCTGCTGCTTTCGTTGCGCTTTTTAATTTTCTTTTATAATTTCACTGCAAAACATATCCTTGTTCTACTTTAAGAAGAAAAAGTAGGCGCAATTTTTGAAAAGAAGTGTTGCGGTTTAAATGAGACTCTTAAAACATTGTTATTCAACACTCCTCGAAATAAAATAAAAAAATTGCGATTAAAAGCCTTTCCAAGACTGATGTTTTAAATCCATGCAAGAATTTGTATTTTCTTAATTGTTTGAGATCCCTTCCGAATTCTCGTAATTTAACTTGCAGAACGGTAAACGTAGCGAAACGGTGCTGAAATATGAACTTATTTGAAATTGTGGTTATCAGCATGCTAAGCTTACTGTAAGACTTCTATTAGAAAAATTATTGATTACAAACCTTTGTTCTGATTTGAATGCATGCAAAATTTTACATTTTCTTAATTGTTCAATTTCTATTGCTTACGATTTCTCTTAGTTTATAATGAAAGGGCGCAAAAAAATAAATAAAGCATTTTATACTTTGGCTATTAGCATATTGTACGAAATTGCGTTGGTGAATGAAAAGCATAAGCGGACTGTAAAAATGCGTTTAATTTTATGCGTGCGTAACGAGACAATTTTAGAACTGTTCTGAGATATTACATGGTTGCCAGGTTGGCGTAGTTACAAAGTGCGCTAAAGGCGTGATTTTACAAGTACGGAACAACCCGCCTGGCGTTGAAATATGCATATGTTTCAATATAAAAAAAAATTGTATATAAAGTTACATCACTAATTTTGACACATAAGAGTAAAAAACAAACAAATAACATAATAATAATTTGCATAATAAATACAATTAGCGTAATTAAACAAATACAAATGAACGTTTCAATTCAAATGAAAATTATCTACAATAGGTAAAATGCAAATTTTAGAAGTAGGTCTTCTAAAATTTCCTTTTGCAGTGCGTATATCTGCTACTCTGACATCACCATCTGAGCCTGAAATTACTTTAATGATTCGACCTAAAGGCCATTGGTAAGTTGGAAGTTGAATGTCCTTTATTAGAACGTAGCATGCCAGGAGTTAAATTTTGTTTTTTAAGCAGCCACTTTGAGCGCTGTTGTAAATGGCTCATATAACTGTTTTGCCAATGTCTCCAAACAGTTTGCACTAACTTTTGAATTCGTTGCCATCGATTGAGAAGACTGTCTTTTTTGTCGATGAAGTTAGGTTCTGTGACAGAATTGATATGTTTTCCTGCGAGGAAATAGCCTGGAGCTAATACTTGCATTTTGTCAGAATCAGTTGATAGAGGAGAGAGGGGTCGCAAATTGAGGATGCCCTCAATCTGAGTAATTACTGTTAAAAACTCTTCGAGCGTTAGTCTTGCAGGACCTACCATTCTCCTAAAATGATATTAAAAAGCCTTCACGCCAGCCTCCCAAAGACCGCCGAAATTGGGAGTCCTAGGGGGCAAAAATTTCCATCTGATACCTTCGGAGGAAAGCATATTCGAAACGTCTTCGCTACCTATCATTAATTTGTATATGCATTCAATCTCTGCAGAAGCACCTACAAAGTTAGTAGCATTATCGCTAAAAATTGTGGAGCTTTTGCCACGCCGCGAAAAAATTCTTAATAGCGTTGCGATTAGAGCTTCATAGTTAAATCCGGGACAAACTCTATGTGTCCAGCTTTGGTTGCGATACATACAAATAAAGCAACATATATTTTCTGAAGAGTACCTTTTCTTTGCTCCTTAAATTTAATTTCGAACGGCTCGCATAAATCTATCCTTACATTTAAAAATGCTGAACTAGGTGTAACTCTATCTGCTGGAAGGTCTCCCATAATTTGATTCGCGATAACGAGCTTGTTTCGGAAGCATTTAACACATTCGTGAACGACTTTGCGCGCAGCATTTCTGCCACCAATTGGCCAATATTTTAAACGAACAGTATTTAGAAGGGTTTGAGGGCCTACATGACAGTTTCGTTTTCGATAATACTGAAAAATAAGTGTAACTAATTTATTTCCCCCTGGCAGAACAATTGGATGTTACTGATTAAAATTTAAATTAGAATGCGCAAGTCTGCCATCTACTCTAATGAGTCATCGGATGGCTCTATGAAGGGATTAAGAAATCTTGGCTTCACTCCATATGATAGAAATATGTTAAAGCATAAATATTTATATAGCACATTCTCTTTTCCTATTGAAAAAAAAAAAAAAAACTTTTGATTTAGTTTTTAAAAAACCGTTTCTTTGATTTGCAACACTTTGTAAAGCAAAAAGAAAAAGAAATAATAATACCATTGTAAATCCATTTACACCAAATTAGCTACCACTTTAAAAATAGGAGATGGTTGCTATAAGAATTTTTTCTCTTCTGATTGTAACTAAGATCATACTTCATAGGATCATTTCTATAGTATGATTAGAGGTTCACTCACCGAACCTCGCAGAAAACCCAACCACGATGATGTGAGATGGGGTTTCTTCCTGAGCGTGAAAGTGGCTCTTTGGTGCTCTTTGGAGTGTCGAGCAGCCGTTGATGATCGCACTCTCTGGTCATTGCGGCTGGGAGATGGAAGGAACTCGATCTGAGTGGTTCCCAATATTAACAACAAGATCAGAAGCTTTCAATACGTATTTCATATCGTCGGATTTCAATTTTTTTCTATTAGCTACTTACGAAAATTCTTTTCGTTTTATGCAAATCGCACTAATACTTGATGGATACAGTTTATAGATTCCGACAAGAAATTAAATGCCTTATTTATGTGACTGTAGCTCGCTTTTATTGCACTAGAATCTCTTGGTAATCGATTTGAGGTGAAGTAAGACTTCACTTTGTAAATATTCAGACATTTGATGCTCTTAATTTTAAGACATTTATTTGTTTATTAATAAATGTGCAGAAGTTTGGCCATTAGATATCTAGCTTTCCAACAAGGAAAGAGGCAAAGCCATAACAGATTTAGTGTTAACCAGGGTGCAAGCCTGCTACATTGCACCCCACTTTAAGACATAATTTTAATGAGAAGCTTTAAAAACAATTCACTGATCTGTTAGTGCATTGATTATGAACCCTCTACTCCGCAAAAAGATAAATATCCACAGGACTTTACAAAATTTTATTTTTAACACAAAGAGATTCTCTAGACCAAAATATTTTAAGGATGAAACTAAACCTCCATTCCATGTGCAGAAAAAGTACCACTATTAAAATTATTTACAAGTGTATATAGAATTTGGAAAACTCTCTGTTTGTATGCTCTGGTTTCTCTTCAATATCGTGCTAATCTTTCGCCTTTTACTAAAGATTACCGTGGAGAGGAACAATTTAATGAGCCTCATCCAATTTTTGGAATCCCGCTTCGGTGGGATTATATTACAAAAAGCAGAAACATACGGATATCGCCATTGCGACTGTTTCAAGCGATCGCAGCGACCCCTAGTGGCAGCTTAAGCGATCATCTTCCAACTCCCCTTGCAGGGAAAAGGCTTATTTCTTCTGCTGCTTTCGTTGCGCTTTTTAATTTTCTTTTATAATTTCACTGCAAAACATATCCTTGTTCTACTTTAAGAAGAAAAAGTAGGCGCAATTTTTGAAAAGAAGTGTTGCGGTTTAAATGAGACTCTTAAAACATTGTTATTCAACACTCCTCGAAATAAAATAAAAAAATTGCGATTAAAAGCCTTTCCAAGACTGATGTTTTAAATCCATGCAAGAATTTGTATTTTCTTAATTGTTTGAGATCCCTTCCGAATTCTCGTAATTTAACTTGCAGAACGGTAAACGTAGCGAAACGGTGCTGAAATATGAACTTATTTGAAATTGTGGTTATCAGCATGCTAAGCTTACTGTAAGACTTCTATTAGAAAAATTATTGATTACAAACCTTTGTTCTGATTTGAATGCATGCAAAATTTTACATTTTCTTAATTGTTCAATTTCTATTGCTTACGATTTCTCTTAGTTTATAATGAAAGGGCGCAAAAAAATAAATAAAGCATTTTATACTTTGGCTATTAGCATATTGTACGAAATTGCGTTGGTGAATGAAAAGCATAAGCGGACTGTAAAAATGCGTTTAATTTTATGCGTGCGTAACGAGACAATTTTAGAACTGTTCTGAGATATTACATGGTTGCCAGGTTGGCGTAGTTACAAAGTGCGCTAAAGGCGTGATTTTACAAGTACGGAACAACCCGCCTGGCGTTGAAATATGCATATGTTTCAATATAAAAAAAAATTGTATATAAAGTTACATCACTAATTTTGACACATAAGAGTAAAAAACAAACAAATAACATAATAATAATTTGCATAATAAATACAATTAGCGTAATTAAACAAATACAAATGAACGTTTCAATTCAAATGAAAATTATCTACAATAGGTAAAATGCAAATTTTAGAAGTAGGTCTTCTAAAATTTCCTTTTGCAGTGCGTATATCTGCTACTCTGACATCACCATCTGAGCCTGAAATTACTTTAATGATTCGACCTAAAGGCCATTGGTAAGTTGGAAGTTGAATGTCCTTTATTAGAACGTAGCATGCCAGGAGTTAAATTTTGTTTTTTAAGCAGCCACTTTGAGCGCTGTTGTAAATGGCTCATATAACTGTTTTGCCAATGTCTCCAAACAGTTTGCACTAACTTTTGAATTCGTTGCCATCGATTGAGAAGACTGTCTTTTTTGTCGATGAAGTTAGGTTCTGTGACAGAATTGATATGTTTTCCTGCGAGGAAATAGCCTGGAGCTAATACTTGCATTTTGTCAGAATCAGTTGATAGAGGAGAGAGGGGTCGCAAATTGAGGATGCCCTCAATCTGAGTAATTACTGTTAAAAACTCTTCGAGCGTTAGTCTTGCAGGACCTACCATTCTCCTAAAATGATATTAAAAAGCCTTCACGCCAGCCTCCCAAAGACCGCCGAAATTGGGAGTCCTAGGGGGCAAAAATTTCCATCTGATACCTTCGGAGGAAAGCATATTCGAAACGTCTTCGCTACCTATCATTAATTTGTATATGCATTCAATCTCTGCAGAAGCACCTACAAAGTTAGTAGCATTATCGCTAAAAATTGTGGAGCTTTTGCCACGCCGCGAAAAAATTCTTAATAGCGTTGCGATTAGAGCTTCATAGTTAAATCCGGGACAAACTCTATGTGTCCAGCTTTGGTTGCGATACATACAAATAAAGCAACATATATTTTCTGAAGAGTACCTTTTCTTTGCTCCTTAAATTTAATTTCGAACGGCTCGCATAAATCTATCCTTACATTTAAAAATGCTGAACTAGGTGTAACTCTATCTGCTGGAAGGTCTCCCATAATTTGATTCGCGATAACGAGCTTGTTTCGGAAGCATTTAACACATTCGTGAACGACTTTGCGCGCAGCATTTCTGCCACCAATTGGCCAATATTTTAAACGAACAGTATTTAGAAGGGTTTGAGGGCCTACATGACAGTTTCGTTTTCGATAATACTGAAAAATAAGTGTAACTAATTTATTTCCCCCTGGCAGAACAATTGGATGTTACTGATTAAAATTTAAATTAGAATGCGCAAGTCTGCCATCTACTCTAATGAGTCATCGGATGGCTCTATGAAGGGATTAAGAAATCTTGGCTTCACTCCATATGATAGAAATATGTTAAAGCATAAATATTTATATAGCACATTCTCTTTTCCTATTGAAAAAAAAAAAAAAAACTTTTGATTTAGTTTTTAAAAAACCGTTTCTTTGATTTGCAACACTTTGTAAAGCAAAAAGAAAAAGAAATAATAATACCATTGTAAATCCATTTACACCAAATTAGCTACCACTTTAAAAATAGGAGATGGTTGCTATAAGAATTTTTTCTCTTCTGATTGTAACTAAGATCATACTTCATAGGATCATTTCTATAGTATGATTAGAGGTTCACTCACCGAACCTCGCAGAAAACCCAACCACGATGATGTGAGATGGGGTTTCTTCCTGAGCGTGAAAGTGGTTCTTTGGTGCTCTTTGGAGTGTCGAGCAGCCGTTGATGATCGCACTCTCTGGCCATTGCGGCTGGGAGATGGAAGGAACTCGATCTGAGTGGTTCCCAATATTAACAACAAGATCAGAAGCTTTCAATACGTATTTCATATCGTCGGATTTCAATTTTTTTCTATTAGCTACTTACGAAAATTCTTTTCGTTTTATGCAAATCGCACTAATACTTGATGGATACAGTTTATAGATTCCGACAAGAAATTAAATGCCTTATTTATGTGACTGTAGCTCGCTTTTATTGCACTAGAATCTCTTGGTAATCGATTTGAGGTGAAGTAAGACTTCACTTTGTAAATATTCAGACATTTGATGCTCTTAATTTTAAGACATTTATTTGTTTATTAATAAATGTCCAGAAGTTTGGCCATTAGATATCTAGCTTTCCAACAAGGAAAGAGGCAAAGCCATAACAGATTTAGTGTTAACCAGGGTGCAAGCCTGCTACATTGCACCCCACTTTAAGACATAATTTTAATGAGAAGCTTTAAAAACAATTCACTGATCTGTTAGTGCATTGATTATGAACCCTCTACTCCGCAAAAAGATAAATATCCACAGGACTTTACAAAATTTTATTTTTAACACAAAGAGATTCTCTAGACCAAAATATTTTAAGGATGAAACTAAACCTCCATTCCATGTGCAGAAAAAGTACCACTATTAAAATTATTTACAAGTGTATATAGAATTTGGAAAACTCTCTGTTTGTATGCTCTGGTTTCTCTTCAATATCGTGCTAATCTTTCGCCTTTTACTAAAGATTACCGTGGAGAGGAACAATTTAATGAGCCTCATCTAATTTTTGGAATCCCGCTTCGGTGGGATTATATTACAAAAAGCAGAAACATACGGATATCGCCATTGCGACTGTTTCAAGCGATCGCAGCGACCCCTAGTGGCAGCTTAAGCGATCATCTTCCAACTCCCCTTGCAGGGAAAAGGCTTATTTCTTCTGCTGCTTTCGTTGCGCTTTTTAATTTTCTTTTATAATTTCACTGCAAAACATATCCTTGTTCTACTTTAAGAAGAAAAAGTAGGCGCAATTTTTGAAAAGAAGTGTTGCGGTTTAAATGAGACTCTTAAAACATTGTTATTCAACACTCCTCGAAATAAAATAAAAAAATTGCGATTAAAAGCCTTTCCAAGACTGATGTTTTAAATCCATGCAAGAATTTGTATTTTCTTAATTGTTTGAGATCCCTTCCGAATTCTCGTAATTTAACTTGCAGAACGGTAAACGTAGCGAAACGGTGCTGAAATATGAACTTATTTGAAATTGTGGTTATCAGCATGCTAAGCTTACTGTAAGACTTCTATTAGAAAAATTATTGATTACAAACCTTTGTTCTGATTTGAATGCATGCAAAATTTTACATTTTCTTAATTGTTCAATTTCTATTGCTTACGATTTCTCTTAGTTTATAATGAAAGGGCGCAAAAAAATAAATAAAGCATTTTATACTTTGGCTATTAGCATATTGTACGAAATTGCGTTGGTGAATGAAAAGCATAAGCGGACTGTAAAAATGCGTTTAATTTTATGCGTGCGTAACGAGACAATTTTAGAACTGTTCTGAGATATTACATGGTTGCCAGGTTGGCGTAGTTACAAAGTGCGCTAAAGGCGTGATTTTACAAGTACGGAACAACCCGCCTGGCGTTGAAATATGCATATGTTTCAATATAAAAAAAAATTGTATATAAAGTTACATCACTAATTTTGACACATAAGAGTAAAAAACAAACAAATAACATAATAATAATTTGCATAATAAATACAATTAGCGTAATTAAACAAATACAAATGAACGTTTCAATTCAAATGAAAATTATCTACAATAGGTAAAATGCAAATTTTAGAAGTAGGTCTTCTAAAATTTCCTTTTGCAGTGCGTATATCTGCTACTCTGACATCACCATCTGAGCCTGAAATTACTTTAATGATTCGACCTAAAGGCCATTGGTAAGTTGGAAGTTGAATGTCCTTTATTAGAACGTAGCATGCCAGGAGTTAAATTTTGTTTTTTAAGCAGCCACTTTGAGCGCTGTTGTAAATGGCTCATATAACTGTTTTGCCAATGTCTCCAAACAGTTTGCACTAACTTTTGAATTCGTTGCCATCGATTGAGAAGACTGTCTTTTTTGTCGATGAAGTTAGGTTCTGTGACAGAATTGATATGTTTTCCTGCGAGGAAATAGCCTGGAGCTAATACTTGCATTTTGTCAGAATCAGTTGATAGAGGAGAGAGGGGTCGCAAATTGAGGATGCCCTCAATCTGAGTAATTACTGTTAAAAACTCTTCGAGCGTTAGTCTTGCAGGACCTACCATTCTCCTAAAATGATATTAAAAAGCCTTCACGCCAGCCTCCCAAAGACCGCCGAAATTGGGAGTCCTAGGGGGCAAAAATTTCCATCTGATACCTTCGGAGGAAAGCATATTCGAAACGTCTTCGCTACCTATCATTAATTTGTATATGCATTCAATCTCTGCAGAAGCACCTACAAAGTTAGTAGCATTATCGCTAAAAATTGTGGAGCTTTTGCCACGCCGCGAAAAAATTCTTAATAGCGTTGCGATTAGAGCTTCATAGTTAAATCCGGGACAAACTCTATGTGTCCAGCTTTGGTTGCGATACATACAAATAAAGCAACATATATTTTCTGAAGAGTACCTTTTCTTTGCTCCTTAAATTTAATTTCGAACGGCTCGCATAAATCTATCCTTACATTTAAAAATGCTGAACTAGGTGTAACTCTATCTGCTGGAAGGTCTCCCATAATTTGATTCGCGATAACGAGCTTGTTTCGGAAGCATTTAACACATTCGTGAACGACTTTGCGCGCAGCATTTCTGCCACCAATTGGCCAATATTTTAAACGAACAGTATTTAGAAGGGTTTGAGGGCCTACATGACAGTTTCGTTTTCGATAATACTGAAAAATAAGTGTAACTAATTTATTTCCCCCTGGCAGAACAATTGGATGTTACTGATTAAAATTTAAATTAGAATGCGCAAGTCTGCCATCTACTCTAATGAGTCATCGGATGGCTCTATGAAGGGATTAAGAAATCTTGGCTTCACTCCATATGATAGAAATATGTTAAAGCATAAATATTTATATAGCACATTCTCTTTTCCTATTGAAAAAAAAAAAAAAAACTTTTGATTTAGTTTTTAAAAAACCGTTTCTTTGATTTGCAACACTTTGTAAAGCAAAAAGAAAAAGAAATAATAATACCATTGTAAATCCATTTACACCAAATTAGCTACCACTTTAAAAATAGGAGATGGTTGCTATAAGAATTTTTTCTCTTCTGATTGTAACTAAGATCATACTTCATAGGATCATTTCTATAGTATGATTAGAGGTTCACTCACCGAACCTCGCAGAAAACCCAACCACGATGATGTGAGATGGGGTTTCTTCCTGAGCGTGAAAGTGGTTCTTTGGTGCTCTTTGGAGTGTCGAGCAGCCGTTGATGATCGCACTCTCTGGCCATTGCGGCTGGGAGATGGAAGGAACTCGATCTGAGTGGTTCCCAATATTAACAACAAGATCAGAAGCTTTCAATACGTATTTCATATCGTCGGATTTCAATTTTTTTCTATTAGCTACTTACGAAAATTCTTTTCGTTTTATGCAAATCGCACTAATACTTGATGGATACAGTTTATAGATTCCGACAAGAAATTAAATGCCTTATTTATGTGACTGTAGCTCGCTTTTATTGCACTAGAATCTCTTGGTAATCGATTTGAGGTGAAGTAAGACTTCACTTTGTAAATATTCAGACATTTGATGCTCTTAATTTTAAGACATTTATTTGTTTATTAATAAATGTCCAGAAGTTTGGCCATTAGATATCTAGCTTTCCAACAAGGAAAGAGGCAAAGCCATAACAGATTTAGTGTTAACCAGGGTGCAAGCCTGCTACATTGCACCCCACTTTAAGACATAATTTTAATGAGAAGCTTTAAAAACAATTCACTGATCTGTTAGTGCATTGATTATGAACCCTCTACTCCGCAAAAAGATAAATATCCACAGGACTTTACAAAATTTTATTTTTAACACAAAGAGATTCTCTAGACCAAAATATTTTAAGGATGAAACTAAACCTCCATTCCATGTGCAGAAAAAGTACCACTATTAAAATTATTTACAAGTGTATATAGAATTTGGAAAACTCTCTGTTTGTATGCTCTGGTTTCTCTTCAATATCGTGCTAATCTTTCGCCTTTTACTAAAGATTACCGTGGAGAGGAACAATTTAATGAGCCTCATCTAATTTTTGGAATCCCGCTTCGGTGGGATTATATTACAAAAAGCAGAAACATACGGATATCGCCATTGCGACTGTTTCAAGCGATCGCAGCGACCCCTAGTGGCAGCTTAAGCGATCATCTTCCAACTCCCCTTGCAGGGAAAAGGCTTATTTCTTCTGCTGCTTTCGTTGCGCTTTTTAATTTTCTTTTATAATTTCACTGCAAAACATATCCTTGTTCTACTTTAAGAAGAAAAAGTAGGCGCAATTTTTGAAAAGAAGTGTTGCGGTTTAAATGAGACTCTTAAAACATTGTTATTCAACACTCCTCGAAATAAAATAAAAAAATTGCGATTAAAAGCCTTTCCAAGACTGATGTTTTAAATCCATGCAAGAATTTGTATTTTCTTAATTGTTTGAGATCCCTTCCGAATTCTCGTAATTTAACTTGCAGAACGGTAAACGTAGCGAAACGGTGCTGAAATATGAACTTATTTGAAATTGTGGTTATCAGCATGCTAAGCTTACTGTAAGACTTCTATTAGAAAAATTATTGATTACAAACCTTTGTTCTGATTTGAATGCATGCAAAATTTTACATTTTCTTAATTGTTCAATTTCTATTGCTTACGATTTCTCTTAGTTTATAATGAAAGGGCGCAAAAAAATAAATAAAGCATTTTATACTTTGGCTATTAGCATATTGTACGAAATTGCGTTGGTGAATGAAAAGCATAAGCGGACTGTAAAAATGCGTTTAATTTTATGCGTGCGTAACGAGACAATTTTAGAACTGTTCTGAGATATTACATGGTTGCCAGGTTGGCGTAGTTACAAAGTGCGCTAAAGGCGTGATTTTACAAGTACGGAACAACCCGCCTGGCGTTGAAATATGCATATGTTTCAATATAAAAAAAAATTGTATATAAAGTTACATCACTAATTTTGACACATAAGAGTAAAAAACAAACAAATAACATAATAATAATTTGCATAATAAATACAATTAGCGTAATTAAACAAATACAAATGAACGTTTCAATTCAAATGAAAATTATCTACAATAGGTAAAATGCAAATTTTAGAAGTAGGTCTTCTAAAATTTCCTTTTGCAGTGCGTATATCTGCTACTCTGACATCACCATCTGAGCCTGAAATTACTTTAATGATTCGACCTAAAGGCCATTGGTAAGTTGGAAGTTGAATGTCCTTTATTAGAACGTAGCATGCCAGGAGTTAAATTTTGTTTTTTAAGCAGCCACTTTGAGCGCTGTTGTAAATGGCTCATATAACTGTTTTGCCAATGTCTCCAAACAGTTTGCACTAACTTTTGAATTCGTTGCCATCGATTGAGAAGACTGTCTTTTTTGTCGATGAAGTTAGGTTCTGTGACAGAATTGATATGTTTTCCTGCGAGGAAATAGCCTGGAGCTAATACTTGCATTTTGTCAGAATCAGTTGATAGAGGAGAGAGGGGTCGCAAATTGAGGATGCCCTCAATCTGAGTAATTACTGTTAAAAACTCTTCGAGCGTTAGTCTTGCAGGACCTACCATTCTCCTAAAATGATATTAAAAAGCCTTCACGCCAGCCTCCCAAAGACCGCCGAAATTGGGAGTCCTAGGGGGCAAAAATTTCCATCTGATACCTTCGGAGGAAAGCATATTCGAAACGTCTTCGCTACCTATCATTAATTTGTATATGCATTCAATCTCTGCAGAAGCACCTACAAAGTTAGTAGCATTATCGCTAAAAATTGTGGAGCTTTTGCCACGCCGCGAAAAAATTCTTAATAGCGTTGCGATTAGAGCTTCATAGTTAAATCCGGGACAAACTCTATGTGTCCAGCTTTGGTTGCGATACATACAAATAAAGCAACATATATTTTCTGAAGAGTACCTTTTCTTTGCTCCTTAAATTTAATTTCGAACGGCTCGCATAAATCTATCCTTACATTTAAAAATGCTGAACTAGGTGTAACTCTATCTGCTGGAAGGTCTCCCATAATTTGATTCGCGATAACGAGCTTGTTTCGGAAGCATTTAACACATTCGTGAACGACTTTGCGCGCAGCATTTCTGCCACCAATTGGCCAATATTTTAAACGAACAGTATTTAGAAGGGTTTGAGGGCCTACATGACAGTTTCGTTTTCGATAATACTGAAAAATAAGTGTAACTAATTTATTTCCCCCTGGCAGAACAATTGGATGTTACTGATTAAAATTTAAATTAGAATGCGCAAGTCTGCCATCTACTCTAATGAGTCATCGGATGGCTCTATGAAGGGATTAAGAAATCTTGGCTTCACTCCATATGATAGAAATATGTTAAAGCATAAATATTTATATAGCACATTCTCTTTTCCTGTTGAAAAAAAAAAAAAACTTTTGATTTAGTTTTTAAAAAACCATTTCTTTGATTTGCAACATTTTGTAAAGCAAAAAGAAAAAGAAATAATAATACCATTGTAAATCCATTTACACCAAATTAGCTACCACTTTAAAAATAGGAGATGGTTGCTATAAGAATTTTTTCTCTTCTGATTGTAACTAAGATAATACTTCATAGGATCATTTCTATAGTATGATTAGAAGTTCACTCACCGAACCTCGCAGAAAACCCAATCACGATGATGTGAGATGGGGTTTCTTCCTGAGCGTGAAAGTGGCTCTTTGGTGCTCTTCGGAGTGTCGAGCAGCCGTTGATGATCGCACTCTCTGGCCATTGCGGCTGGGAGATGGAAGGAACTCGATCTGAGTGGTTCCCAATATTAACAACAAGATCAGAAGCTTTCAATACGTATTTCATATCGTCGGATTTCAATTTTTTTCTATTAGCTACTTACGAAAATTCTTTTCGTTTATGCAAATCGCACTAATACTTGATGGATACAGTTTATAGATTCCGACAAGAAATTAAATGCCTTATTTATGTGACTGTAGCTCGCTTTTATTGCACTAGAATGTCTTGGTAATCGATTTGAGGTGAAGTAAGACTTCACTTTGTAAATATTCGGACATTTGATGCTCTTAATTTTAAGACATTTATTTGTTTATTAATAAATGTCCAGAAGTTTGGCCATGACGCCATTAGATATCTAGCTTTCCAACAAGGAAAGAGGCAAAGCCATAACAGATTTAGTGTTAACCAGGGTGCAAGCCTGCTACATTGCACCCCACTTTAAGACATAATTTTAATGAGAAGCTTTAAAAACAATTCACTGATCTGTTAGTGCATTGATTATGAACCCTCTACTCCGCAAAAAGATAAATATCCACAGGACTTTACAAAATTTTATTTTTAACACAAAGAGATTGTCTAGACCAAAATATTTTAAGGATGAAACTAAACCTCCATTCCATGTGCAGAAAAAGTACCACTATTAAAATTATTTACAAGTGTATATAGAATTTGGAAAACTCTTGTTTATATGCTCTGGTTTCTTTTCAATATCGTGCTAATATCGCCTTTTACTAAAGATTACCGTGGAGAGGAACAATTTAATGAGCCTCATCCAATTTTTGGAATCCCGCTTCGGTGGGATTATATTACAAAAAGCAGAAACATACGGATATCGCCATTGCGACTGTTTCAAGCGATCGCAGCGGCCCCTAGTGGCAGCTTAAGCGATCATCTTCCAACTCCCCTTGCAGGGAAAAGGCTTATTACTTCTGCTGCTTTCGTTGCGCTTTTTAATTTTCTTTTATAATTTCACTGCAAAACATATCCTTGTTCTACTTTAAGAAGAAAAAGTAGGCGCAATTTTTGAAAAGAAGTGTTGCGGTTTAAATGAGACTCTTAAAACATTGTTATTCAACACTCCTCGAAATAAAAAAAAATTGCGATTAAAAGCCTTTCCAAGACTGATGTTTTAAATCCATGCAAGAATTTGTATTTTCTTAATTGTTTGAGATCCCTTCCGAATTCTCGTAATTTAACTTGCAGAACGGTAAACGTAGCGAAACGGTGCTGAAATATGAACTTATTTGAAATTGTGGTTATCAGCATGCTAAGCTTACTGTAAGACTTCTATTAGAAAAATTATTGATTACAAACCTTTGTGCTGATTTGAATGCATGCAAAATTTTACATTTTCTTAATTGTTCAATTTCTATTGCTTACGATTTCTCTTAGTTTATAATGAAAGGGTGCAAAAAAATAAATAAAGCATTTTATACTTTGGCTATTAGCATATTGTACGAAATTGCGTTGGTGAATGAAAAGCATAAGCGGACTGTAAAAATGCGTTTAATTTTATGCGTGCTTAACGAGACAATTTTAGAACTGTTCTGAGATATTACATGGTTGCCAGGTTGGCGTAGTTACAAAGTGCGCTAAAGGCGTGATTTTACAAGTACGGAACAACCCGCCTGGCGTTGAAATATGCATATGTTTCAATATAAAAAAAAATTGTATATAAAGTTACATCACTAATTTTGACACATAAGAGTAAAAAACAAACAAATAACATAATAATAATTTGCATAATAAATATAATTAGCGTAATTAAACAAATACAAATGAACGTTTCAATTCAAATGAAAATTATCTACAATAGGTAAAATGCAAATTTTAGAAGTAGGTCTTCTAAAATTTCCTTTTGCAGTGCGTATATCTGCTACTCTGACATCACCATCTGAGCCTGAAATTACTTTAATGATTCGACCTAAAGGCCATTGGTAAGTTGGAAGTTGAATGTCCTTTATTAGAACGTAGCATGCCAGGAGTTAAATTTTGTTTTTTAAGCAGCCACTTTGAGCGCTGTTGTAAATGGCTCATATAACTGTTTTGCCAATGTCTCCAAACAGTTTGCACTAACTTTTGAATTCGTTGCCATCGATTGAGAAGACTGTCTTTTTTGTCGATGAAGTTAGGTTCTGGGATAGAATTGATATGTTTTCCTGCGAGGAAATAGCCTGGAGCTAATACTTGCATTTTGTCAGAATCAGTTGATAGAGGAGAGAGGGGTCGCAAATTGAGGATGCCCTCAATCTGAGTAATTACTGTTAAAAACTCATCGAGCGTTAGTCTTGCAGGACCTACCATTCTCCTAAAATGATATTAAAAAGCCTTCACGCCAGCCTCCCAAAGACCGCCGAAATTGGGAGTCCTAGGGGGCAAAAATTTCCATCTGATACCTTCGGAGGAAAGCATATTCGAAACGTCTTCGCTACCTATCATTAATTTGTATATGCATTCAATCTCTGCAGAAGCACCTACAAAGTTAGTAGCATTATCGCTAAAAATTGTGGAGCTTTTGCCACGCCGCGATAATAAATAAATAAATATGTGGCTTTAAATTCGACCTCCCAAAGGATCGTATGTTGCCTAGTGGTCCGAGTGTCAGCCTGTGAGCAAGTGGTCGCAGGTTCGATCCTCTCTCTCGGAATTCGTTTTAGTTTTACTTTTTTTCATATTATTATTATTTTTTTAAATTTTAAGTATAGAGAAAATTATTATTTTTCTTTTCAAGAATAAAAGTTTAACCAGAGTTTACAAACATTTCAATATTATATTTAAAAATGCTTCCTAAATAAAGAAATTGTACAAACAAAAGTCTCAGTTCGGTCAGAGACTCTGGGCATGCGCAGACTCATTCCTTCTCTTATACACATGGCTTTCATGCATGGATTTGCACCATTATAGAATGAAAATAAATAAATAAACATGTGGCTATAAATTCGACCTCCCAACGGATCGTACTTTGCCTAGTGGTCCGAGTGTCAGCCTGCGAACAAGTGGTCGTAGGTTCGATCCGCGCTCTCACCATTCGTTTTACTTTCACTTTTCATCATCATATTATTATTTTTTTTTTAATTTTAAGTATAGAGAAAATTATTATTTTTCTTTTCAGGAAGTAAAATTTTGAACAGAATTAACAAAGATTTCAATATTATATATAAAAATACTTCCAAAATGAAGAAATTTTACAAATAAAAGTCTCAGTTCGGTCCGAGACTCTGGGCATGCGCAGACTCATTCCTTCTCTTATACACATAGATTTCATGCATGGATTTGCACCATTATAGAATGAAAATAAATAAATAAACATGTGGCTTTAAATTCGACCTCCCAACGGATTGTATGTTGCCTAGTGGTCCGAGTGTCAGCCTGTGAACAAGTGGTCGCAGGTTCGATCCTCTCTCTCGGAATTCGTTTTAGTTTTACTTTTCTTCATATTATTATTATTTTTTTTTAATTTTAAGTATACAGAAAATTATTATTTTTCTTTTCAGGAAGTAAAATTTTGAACAGAATTAACAAAGATTTCAATATTATATATAAAAATACTTGCAAAATAAAGAAATTGTACAAATAAAAGTCTCAGTTCGGTCAGAGACTCTGGGCATGCGCAGACTCATTCCTTCTCTTATACACATGGCTTTCATGCATGGATTTGCACCATTATAGAATGAAAATAAATAAATAAACATTTGGCTTTAAATTCGAACTCCCAACGGATCGTATGTTGCCTAGAGGTCCGAGTGTCAGCCTGTGAACAAGTGGTCGCAGGTTCGATCCTCTCTCTCCGCATTCATTTTAGTTTTACTTTTCTTCATATTATTATTATTATTTTTTTAATTTTAAGTATAGAGAAAATTATTATTTTTCTTTTCAAGAATAAAAGTTTAACCAAAGTTTACAAACATTTCAATATTATATTTAAAATTACTTCCAAAATAAAGAAATTGTACAAACAAAAGTCTCAGTTCGGTCAGAGACTCTGGGCATGCGCAGACTCATTCCTTCTCTTATACACATGGCTTTCATGCATGGATTTGCACAAGTATAGAATGAAAATAAATAAATAAACATGTGGCTTTAAATTCGACCTCCCAACGGATCGTATGTTGCCTAGTGGTCCGAGTGTCAGCCTGTGAACAAGTGGTCGCAGGTTGGATCCTCTCTCTCGGAATTCGTTTTAGTTTTTTTTTTTTCATATTATTATTATTCTTTTAAATTTTAAGTATAGAGAAAATTATTATTTTTCTTTTCAAGAATAAAAGTTTAACCAGAGTTTACAAACATTTCAATATTATATTTAAAAATACTTCCAAAATAAAGAAATTGTACAAATAAAAGTCTCAGTTCGGTCAGAGACTCTGGGCATGCGCAGACTGAATGAAAATAAATAAATAAACATGTGGCTTTAAATTCGACCTCCCAACGGATCGTATGTTGCCTAGTGGTCCGAGTGTCAGCCTGCGAACAAGTGGTCGTAGGTTCGATCCGCGCTCTCACCATTCGTTTTACTTTCACTTTTCATCATATTATTATTATTATTATTTTAATTTTAAGTATAGAGAAAATTATTATTTTTCTTTTCAGGAAGTAAAATTTTGAACAGAATTAACAAAGATTTCAATATTATAAATAAAAATACTTCCAAAATAAAGAAATTGTACAAATAAAAGTCTCAGTTCGGTCAGAGACTCTGGGCATGCGTAGACTCATTCCTTCTCTTATACACATGGCTTTCATGCATGGATTTGCACAATTATAGAATGAAAATAAATAAATAAACATGTGGCTTTAAATTCGACCTCCAAACGGATCGTATGTTGCCTAGTGGTCCGAGTGTCAGCCTGCGAACAAGTGGTCGTAGGTTCGATCCACGCTCTCTCCATTCGTTTTACTTTCACTTTTCATCATATTATTATTATTTTTAATTTTAAGTATAGAGAAAATTATTATTTTTTTTTCAGGAAGTAAAATTTTGAACAGAATTAACAAAGATTTCAATATTATATTTAAAAATACTTCCAAAATAAAGAAATTATACAAATAAAAGTCTCAGTTCGGTCAGAGACTCTGGGCATGCGTAGACTCATTCCTTCTCTTATACACATGGCTTTCATGCATGGATTTGCACCATTATAGAATGAAAATAAATAAATAAACATGTGGCTTTAAATTCGACCTCCCAACGGATCGTATGTTGCCTAGTGGTCCGAGTGTCAGCCTGTGAACAAGTGGTCGCAGGTTCGATCCTCTCTCTCGGAATTCGTTTTAGTTTTTTTTTTTTTTCATATTATTATTATTTTTTAAAATTTTAAGTATAGAGAAAATTATTATTTTTCTTTTCAAGAATAAAAGTTTAACCAGAGTTTACAAACATTTCAATATTATATTTAAAAATACTTCCAAAATAAAGAAATTGTACAAACAAAAGTCTCAGTTCGGTCAGAGACTCTGGGCATGCGTAGACTCATTCCTTCTCTTATACACATGGCTTTCATGCATGGATTTGCACCATTATAGAATGAAAATAAATAAATAAACATGTGGCTTTAAATTCGACCTACCAACGGATCGTATGTTGCCTAGTGGTCCGAGTGTCAGCCTGTGAACAAGTGGTCGCAGGTTCGATCCTCTCTCTCCGCATTCGTTTCAGTTTTACTTTTCTTCATATTATTATTATTATTTTTTTAATTTTAAGTATAGAGAAAATTATTATTTTTTTTCCAAGAATAAAAGTTTAACCAGAGTTTACAAACATTTGAATATTATATTTAAAATTACTTCCAAAATAAAGAAATTGTACAAAAAAAAGTCTCAGTTCGGTCCGAGACTCTGGGCATGCGCAGACTCATTCCTTATCTTATACACATGGCTTTCATGCATGGATTTGCACCATTATAGAATGAAAATAAATAAATAAACATGGGGCTTTAAATTCGACCTCCCAACGGATCGTATGTTGCCTAGTGGTCCGAGTGTCAGCCTGTGAACAAGTGGTCGTAGGTTCGATCCGCGCTCTCACAATTTGTTTTACTTTTACTTTTCATCATCATATTATTATTTTTTTTTAATTTTAAGTATACAGAAAATTATTATTTTTCTCTTCAGGAAGTAAAATTTTGAACAGAATTAACAAAGATTTCAATATTATATATAAAAATACTTGCAAAATAAAGAAATTGTACAAATAAAAGTCTCAGTTCGGTCCTAGACTCTGGGCATGCGCAGACTCATTCCTTCTCTTATACACATGGCTTTCATGCATGGATTTGCACCATTATAGAATGAAAATAAATAAATAAACATGTGGCTTTAAATTCGACCTCCCAACGGATCGTATGTTGCCTAGTGGTCCGAGTGTCAGCCTGCGAACAAGTGGTCGTAGGTTCGATCCGCGCTCTCACCATTCGTTTTACTTTCACTTTTCATCATATTATTATTATTATTATTTTAATTTTAAGTATAGAGAAAATTATTATTTTTCTTTTCAGGAAGTAAAATTTTGAACAGAATTAACAAAGATTTCAATATTATAAATAAAAATACTTCCAAAATAAAGAAATTGTACAAATAAAAGTCTCAGTTCGGTCAGAGACTCTGGGCATGCGTAGACTCATTCCTTCTCTTATACACATGGCTTTCATGCATGGATTTGCACCATTATAGAATGAAAATAAATAAATAAACATGTGGCTTTAAATTCGACCTCCCAACGGATCGTATGTTGCCTAGTGGTCCGAGTGTCAGCCTGTGAACAAGTGGTCGTAGGTTCGATCCGCGCTCTCACAATTTGTTTTACTTTTACTTTTCATCATCATATTATTATTTTTTTTTAATTTTAAGTATACAGAAAATTATTATTTTTCTTTTCAGGAAGTAAAATTTTGAACAGAATTAACAAAGATTTCAATATTGTATATAAAAATACTTGCAAAATAAAGAAATTGTACAAATAAAAGTCTCAGTTCGGTCAGAGACTCTGGGCATGCGCAGACTCATTCCTTCTCTTATACACATGGCTTTCATGCATGGATTTGCACCATTATAGAATGAAAATAAATAAATAAACATGTGGCTTTAAATTCGACCTCCCAACGGATCGTATGTTGCCTAGTGGTCCGAGTGTCAGCCTGCGAACAAGTGGCCGTAGGTTCGATCCGCGCTCTCAGTATTCGTTTTACTTTCACTTTTCATCATATTATTATTCTTTTAATTTTAAGTATAGAGAAAATTATTATTTGTCTTTTCAGGAAGTAAAATTTTGAACAGAATTAACAAAGATTTCAATATTATATATAAAAATACTTCCAAAATAAAGAAATTGTACAAAAAAAAGTCTCAGTTCGGTCAGAGACTCTGGGCATGCGCAGACTCATTCCTTATCTTATACACATGGCTTTCATGCATGGATTTGCACCATTATAGAATGAAAATAAATAAATAAACACGTGGCTTTAAAATCGACCTCCCAACGGATCGTATGTTGCCTAGTGGTCCGAGTGTCCGCCTGTGAACAAGTGGTCGTAGGTTCGATCAGCGCTCTCACAATTTGTTTTACTTTTACTTTTCATCATCATATTATTATTTTTTTTTAATTTTAAGTATACAGAAAATTATTATTTTTCTTTTCAGGAAGTAAAATTTTGAACAGAATTAACAAAGATTTCAATATTATATATAAAAATACTTGCAAAATAAAGAAATTGTACAAATAAAAGTCTCAGTTCGGTCAGAGACTCTGGGCATGCGCAGACTCATTCCTTCTCTTATACACATGGCTTTCATGCATGGATTTGCACCATTATAGAATGAAAATAAATAAATAAACATGTGGCTTTAAATTCGACCTCCCAACGGATCGTATGTTGCCTAGTGGTCCGAGTGTCAGCCTGCGAACACGTGGTCGTAGGTTCGATCCGCGCTCTCACCATTCGTTTTACTTTCACTTTTCATCATATTATTATTATTATTATTTTAATTTTAAGTATAGAGAAAATTATTATTTTTCTTTTCAGGAAGTAAAATTTTGAACAGAATTAACAAAGATTTCAATATTATAAATAAAAATACTTCCAAAATAAAGAAATTGTACAAATAAAAGTCTCAGTTCGGTCAGAGACTCTGGGCATGCGCAGACTCATTCCTTCTCTTATACACATGGCTTTCATGCATGGATTTGCACAATTATAGAATGAAAATAAATAAATAAACATGTGGCTTTAAATTCGACCTCCCAACGGATCGTATGTTGCCTAGTGGTCCGAGTGTCAGCCTGCGAACAAGTGGTCGTAGGTTCGATCCACGCTCTCTCCATTCGTTTTACTTTCACTTTTCATCATATTATTATTATTTTTAATTTTAAGTATAGAGAAAATTATTATTTTTTTTCAGTAAGTAAAATTTTGAACAGAATTAACAAAGATTTCAATATTATATTTAAAAATACTTCCAAAATAAAGAAATTGTACAAAAAAAAGTCTCAGTTCGGTCAGAGACTCTGGGCATGCGCAGACTCATTCCTTCTCTTATACACATGGCTTTCCTGCATGGATTTGCACCATTATAGAATGAAAATAAATAAATAAACATGTGGCTTTAAATTCGACCTCCCAACAGATCGTATGTTGCCTAGTGGTCCGAGTGTCACCCTGCGAACAAGTGGCCGTAGGTTCGATCCGCGCTCTCACTATTCGTTTTACTTTCACTTATCATCATATTATTATTCTTTTAATTTTAAGTATAGAGAAAATTATTATTTGTCTTTTCAGGAAGTAAAATTTTGAACAGAATTAACAAAGATTTCAATATTATATATAAAAATACTTCCAAAATAAAGAATTTGTACAAATAAAAGTCTCAGTTCGGTCCGAGACTCTGGGCATGCGCAGACTCATTCCTTCTCTTATACACATGGCTTTCATGCATGGATTTGTACAATTATAGAATGAAAATAAATAAATAAACATGTGGCTTTAAATTCGACCTCCCAACGGATCGTATGTTGCCTAGTGGTCCGAGTGTCAGCCTGCGAACAAGTGGTCGTAGGTTCGATCCGCGCTCTCACCATTCGTTTTACTTTCACTTTTCATCATATTATTATTATTATTATTTTAATTTTAAGTATAGAGAAAATTATTATTTTTCTTTTCAGGAAGTAAAATTTTGAACAGAATTAACAAAGATTTCAATATTATAAATAAAAATACTTCCAAAATAAAGAAATTGTACAAATAAAAGTCTCAGTTCGGTCAGAGACTCTGGGCATGCGCAGACTCATTCCTTCTCTTATACACATGGCTTTCATGCATGGATTTGCACAATTATAGAATGAAAATAAATAAATAAACATGTGGCTTTAAATTCGACCTCCCAACGGATCGTATGTTGCCTAGTGGTCCGAGTGTCAGCCTGCGAACAAGTGGTCGTAGGTTCGATCCACGCTCTCTCCATTCGTTTTACTTTCACTTTTCATCATATTATTATTATTTTTAATTTTAAGTATAGAGAAAATTATTATTTTTTTTTAAGGAAGTAAAATTTTGAACAGAATTAACAAAGATTTCAATATTATATTTAAAAATACTTCCAAAATAAAGAAATTATACAAATAAAAGTCTCAGTTCGGTCAGAGACTCTGGGCATGCGTAGACTCATTCCTTCTCTTATACACATGGCTTTCATGCATGGATTTGCACCATTATAGAATGAAAATAAATAAAGAAACATGTGGCTTTAAATTCGACCTCCCAACGGATCGTATGTTGCCTAGTGGTCCGAGTGTCATTCTGTGAACAAGTGGTCGCAGGTTCGATCCTCTCTCTCCGCATTCGTTTTAGTTTTACTTTTCTTCATATTATTATTATTATTATTTTTTTAATTTTAAGTATAGAGAAAATTATTATTTTTCTTTTCAAGAATAAAAGTTTAACCAGAGTTTACAAACATTTCAATATTATATTTAAAATTTCTTCCAAAATAAAGAAATTGTACAAAAAAAAGTCTCAGTTCGGTCAGAGACTCTGGGCATGCGCAGACTCATTCCTTCTCTTATACACATGGCTTTCATGCATGGATTTGTACAATTATAGAATGAAAATAAATAAATAAACATGTGGCTTTAAATTCGACCTCGCAACGGATCGTATGTTGCCTAGTTGTCCGAGTGTCAGCCTTTGAACAAGTGGTCGCAGGTTCGATCCTCTCTCTCCGCATTCGTTTGAGTTTTACTTTTCTTCATATTATTATTATTTTTTTTTAATTTTAAGTATACAGAAAATTATTATTTTTCTTTTCAGGAAGTAAAATTTTGAACAGAATTAACAAAGATGTCAATATTATATATAAAAATACTTGCAAAATAAAGAAATTGTACAAATAAAAGTCTCAGTTCGGTCAGAGACTCTGGGCATGAGCAGACTCATTCCTTCTCTTATACACATGGCTTTCATGCATGGATTTGCACCATTATAGAATGAAAATAAATAAATAAACATGTGGCTTTAAATTCAGCCTCCCACCGGATCGTATGTTGCCTAGAGGTCCGAGTGTCAGCCTGTGAACAAGTGGTCGTAGGTTCGATCCGCGCTCTCACAATTCGTTTTACTTTTACTTTTCATCATCATATTATTATTTTTTTTTAATTTTAAGTATACAGAAAATTATTATTTTTCTTTTCAGGAAGTAAAATTTTGAACAGAATTAAGAAAGATTTCAATATTGTATATAAAAATACTTGCAAAATAAAGAAATTGTACAAATAAAAGTCTCAGTTCGGTCAGAGACTCTGGGCATGCGCAGACTCATTCCTTCTCTTATACACATGGCTTTCATGCATGGATTTGCACAATTATAGAATGAAAATAAATAAATAAACATGTGGCTTTAAATTCGACCTCCCAACGGATCGTATGTTGCCTAGTGGTCCGAGTGTCAGCCTGCGAACAAGTGGTCGTAGGTTCGATCCGCGCTCTCACCATTCGTTTTACTTTCACTTTTCATCATATTATTATTATTATTATTTTAATTTTAAGTATAGAGAAAATTATTATTTTTCTTTTCAGGAAGTAAAATTTTGAACAGAATTAACAAAGATTTCAATATTATAAATAAAAATACTTCCAAAATAAAGAAATTGTACAAATAAAAGTCTCAGTTCGGTCCGAGACTCTAGGCATGCGCAGACTCATTCCTTCTCTTATACACATGGCTTTCATGCATGGATTTGCACAATTATAGAATGAAAATAAATAAATAAACATGTGGCTTTAAATTCGACCTCCCAACGGATCGTATGTTGCCTAGTGGTCCGAGTGTCAGCCTGCGAACAAGTGGTCGTAGGTTCGATCCACGCTCTCTCCATTCGTTTTACTTTCACTTTTCATCATATTATTATTATTTTTAATTTTAAGTATAGAGAAAATTTTTATTTTTTTTTCAGGAAGTAAAATTTTGAACAGAATTAACAAAGATTTCAATATTATATTTAAAAATACTTCCAAAATAAAGAAATTATACAAATAAAAGTCTCTGTTCGGTCAGAGACTCTGGGCATGCGTAGACTCATTCCTTCTCTTATACACATGGCTTTCATGCATGGATTTGCACCATTATAGAATGAAAATAAATAAATAAACATGTGGCTTTAAATTCGACCTCCCAACGGATCGTATGTTGCCTAGTGGTCCGAGTGTCATCCTGTGAACAAGTGGTCGCAGATCGCAGGTTCGATCCTCTCTCTCCGCATTCGTTTTAGTTTTACTTTTCTTCATATTATTATTATTTTTTTAATTTTAAGTATAGAGAAAATTATTATTTTTCTTTTCAAGAATAAAAGTTTAACCAGAGTTTACAAACATTTCAATATTATATTTAAAATTACTTCCAAAATAAAGAAATTGTACAAAAAAAAGTCTCAGTTCGGTCAGAGACTCTGGGCATGCGCAGACTCATTCCTTCTCTTATACACATGGCTTTCATGCATGGATTTGCACCATTATAGAATGAAAATAAATAAATAAACATGTGGCTTTAAATTCGACCTCCCAACAGATCGTATGTTGCCTAGTGGTCCGAGTGTCAGCCTGCGAACAAGTGGCCGTAGGTTCGATCCGCGCTCTCACTATTCGTTTTACTTTCACTTTTCATCATATTATTATTCTTTTAATTTTAAGTATAGAGAAAATTATTATTTGTCTTTTCAGGAAGTAAAATTTTGAACAGAATTAACAAAGATTTCAATATTATATATAAAAATACTTCCAAAATAAAGAATTTGTACAAATAAAAGTCTCAGTTCGGTCAGAGACTCTGGGCATGCGCAGACTCATTCCTTCTCTTATACACATGGCTTTCTTGCATGGATTTGTACAATTATAGAATGAAAATAAATAAATAAACATGTGGCTTTAAATTCGACCTCCCAACGGATCGTATGTTGCCTAGTGGTCCGAGTGTCAGCCGGCGAACAAGTGGTCGTAGGTTCGATCCGCGCTCTCACAATTTGTTTTACTTTCACTTTTCATCATCATATTATTATTTTTTTTAATTTTAAGTATAGAGAAAATTATTATTTTTCTTTTCAGGAAGTAAAATTTTGAACAGAATTAACAAAGATTTCAATATTATATATAAAAATACTTGCAAAATAAAGAAATTGTACAAATAAAAGTCTCAGTTCGGTCAGAGACTCTGGGCATGCGCAGACTCATTCCTTCTCTTATACACATGGCTTTCATGCATGGATTTGCACCATTATAGAATGAAAATAAATAAATAAACATGTGGCTTTAAATTCGACTTCCCAACGGATCGTATGTTGCCTAGTGGTCCGAGTGTCAGCCTCCGAACAAGTGGTCGTAGGTTCGATCCGCGCTCTCACTATTCGTTTTACTTTCACTTTTCATCATATTATTATTTTTTTAATTTTAAGTATAGAGAAAATTATTATTTTTCTTTTCAGGAAGTAAAATTTTGAACAGAATTAACAAAGATTTCAATATTATATATAAAAATACTTCAAAAATAAAGAATTTGTACAAATAAAAGTCTCAGTTCGGTCAGAGACTCTGGGCATGCGCAGACTCATTCCTTCTCTTATACACATGGCTTTCATGCATGGATTCGTACAATTATAGAATGAAAATAAATAAATAAACATTTGGCTTTAAATTCGACCTCCCAAAGGATCGTATGTTGCCTAGTGGTCCGAGTGTCAGCCGGCGAACAAGTGGTCGTAGGTTCGATCCACGCTCTCACCATTCGTTTTAGTTTTTTTTTTTTTTCATATTATTATTATTTTTTTAAATTTTAAGTATAGAGAAAATTATTATTTTTCTTTTCAAGAATAAAAGTTTAACCAGAGTTTACAAACATTTCAATATTATATTTAAAAATACTTCCAAAATAAAGAAATTGTACAAACAAAAGTCTCAGTTCGGTCAGAGACTCTGGGCATGCGCAGACTCCTTCCTTCTCTTATACACATGGCTTTCATGCATGGATTTGCACCATTATAGAATGAAAATAAATAAATAAACATGTGGCTTTAAATTCGACCTCTCAACGGATCGTATGTTGCCTAGTGGTCCGAGTGTCAGCCTGTGAACAAGTGGTCGCAGGTTCGATCCTCTCTCTCGGAATTCGTTTTAGTTTTACTTTTCTTCATATTATTATTATTTTTTTTAATTTTAAGTATACAGAAAATTATTATTTTTCTTTTCAGGAAGTAAAATTTTGAACAGAATTAACAAAGATTTCAATATTATATATAAAAATACTTCCAAAATAAAGAATTTGTACAAATAAAAGTCTCAGTTCGGTCAGAGACTCTGGGCATGCGCAGACTCATTCCTTCTCTTATACACATGGCTTTCATGCATGGATTCGTACAAGTATAGAATGAAAATAAATAAATAAACATTTGGCTTTAAATTCGACCTCCCAACGGATCGTATGTTGCCTATTGGTCCGAGTGTCAGGCGGCGAACAAGTGGTCGTAGGTTCGATCCACGCTCTCACCATTCGTTTTAGTTTTTTTTTTTTCTTCATATTATTATTATTTTTTTAAATTTTAAGTATAGAGAAAATTATTATTTTTCTTTTCAAGAATAAAAGTTAAACCAGAGTTTACAAACATTTCAATATTATATTTAAAAATACTTCCAAAATAAAGAAATTGTACAAACAAAAGTCTCAGTTCGGTCAGAGACTCTGGGCATGCGCAGACTCATTCCTTCTCTTATACACATGGCTTTCATGCATGGATTTGTACAATTATAGAATGAAAATAAATAAATAAACAAGTGGCTTTAAATTCGACCTCCCAACGGATCGTATGTTGCCTAGTGGTCCGAGTGTCAGCCTGCGAACAAGTGGTCGTAGGTTCGATCCACGCTCTCACCATTCGTTTTACTTTCACTTTTCATCATATTATTATTTTTTTTTTAATTTTAAGTATAGAGAAAATTATTATTTTTCTTTTCAGGAAGTAAAATTTTGAACAGAATTAACAAAGATTTCAATATTATATATAAAAATACTTCCAAAATGAAGAAATTGTACAAATAAAAGTCTCAGTTCGGTCAGAGACTCTGGGCATGAGCAGACTCATTCCTTCTCTTATACACATGGCTTTCATGCTTGGATTTGCACCATTATAGAATGAATATAAATAAATAAACATGTGGCTTTAAATTCGACCTCCCAACGGATTGTATGTTGCCTAGTGGTCCGAGTGTCAGCCTGTGAACAAGTGGTCGCAGGTTCGATCCTCTCTCTCCGCATTCGTTTTAGTTTTACTTTTCTTCATATTATTATTATTTTTTTTTAATTTTAAGTATACAGAAAATTATTATTTTTCTTTTCAGGAAGTAAAATTTTGAACAGAATTAACAAAGATTTCAATATTATATATAAAAATACTTGCAAAATAAAGAAATTGTACAAATAAAAGTCTCAGTTCGGTCAGAGACTCTGGGCATGAGCAGACTCATTCCTTCTCTTATACACATGGCTTTCATGCATGGATTTGCACCATTATAGAATGAAAATAAATAAATAAACATGTGGCTTTAAATTCGACCTCCCAACGGATCGTATGTTGCCTAGTGGTCCGAGTGTCAGCCTGCGAACAAGTGGCCGTAGGTTCGATCCGTGCTCTCACTATTCGTTTTACTTTCACTTTTCATCATATTATTATTTTTTTAATTTTAAGTATAGAGAAAATTATTATTTGTCTTTTCAGGAAGTAAAATTTTGAACAGAATTAACAAAGATTTCAATATTATATATAAAAATACTTCCAAAATAAAGAATTTGTACAAATAAAAGTCTCAGTTCGGTCAGAGACTCTGGGCATGCGCAGACTCATTCCTTCTCTTATACACATGGCTTTCATGCATGGATTTGCACCATTATAGAATGAAAATAAATAAATAAACACGTGGCTTTAAATTCGACCTCCCAACGGATCGTATGTTGCCTAGTGATCCGAGTGTCAGCCTGTGAACAAGTGGTCGTAGGTTCGATCCGCGCTCTCACAATTTGTTTTACTTTCACTTTTCATCATCATATTATTATTTTTTTTTAATTTTAAGTATAGAGAAAATTATTATTTTTCTTTTCAGGAAGTAAAATTTTGAACAGAATTAACAAAGATTTCAATATTATATATAAAAATACTTGCAAAATAAAGAAATTGTACAAATAAAAGTCTCAGTTCGGTCAGAGACTCTGGGCATGCGCAGACTCATTCCTTCTCTTATACACATGGCTTTCATGCATGGATTTGCACCATTATAGAATGAAAATAAATAAATAAACATGTCGCTTTAAATTCGACCTCCCAACGGATCGTATGTTGCCTAGTGGTCCGAGTGTCAGCCTGCGAACAAGTGGTCGTAGGTTCGATCCGCGCTCTCACTATTCGTTTTACTTTCACTTTTCATCATATTATTATTTTTTTAATTTTAAGTATAGAGAAAATTATTATTTTTCTTTTCAGGAAGTAAAATTTTGAACAGAATTAACAAAGATTTCAATATTATATATAAAAATACTTCCAAAATAAAGAATTTGTACAAATAAAAGTCTCAGTTCGGTCAGAGACTCTGGGCATGCGCAGACTCATTCCTTCTCTTATACACATGGCTTTCATGCATGGATTCGTACAATTATAGAATGAAAATAAATAAATAAACATGTGGCTTTAAATTCGAACTCCCAACGGATCGTATGTTGCCTAGTGGTCCGAGTGTCAGCCTGTGAACATGTGGTCGCAGGTTCGATCCTCTCTCTCGGAATTCGTTTTAGTTTTTTTTTTTTTTCATATTATTATTATTTTTTTAAATTTTAAGTATAGAGAAAATTTTTCTTTTTCTTTTCAAGAATAAAAGTTTAACCAGAGTTTACAAACATTTCAATATTATATTTAAAAATACTTCCAAAATAAAGAAATTGTACAAACAAAAGTCTCAGTTCGGTCAGAGAATCTGGGCATGCGCAGACTCATTCCTTCTCTTATACACATGGCTTTCATGCATGGATTTGTACAATTATAGAATGAAAATAAATAAATAAACATGTGGCTTTAAATTCGACCTCCCAACGGATCGTATGTTGCCTAGTGGTCCGAGTGTCAGCCTGCGAACAAGTGGTCGTAGGTTCGATCCACGCTCTCACCATTCGTTTTACTTTCACTTTTCATCATATTATTATTTTTTTTTTAATTTTAAGTATAGAGAAAATTATTATTTTTCTTTTCAGGAAGTAAAATTTTGAACAGAATTAACAAAGATTTCAATATTATATATAAAAATACTTCCAAAATGAAGAAATTGTACAAATAAAAGTCTCAGTTCGGTCAGAGACTCTGGGCATGAGCAGACTCATTCCTTCTCTTATACACATGGCTTTCATGCTTGGATTTGCACCATTATAGAATGAATATAAATAAATAAACATGTGGCTTTAAATTCGACCTCCCAACGGATTGTATGTTGCCTAGTGGTCCGAGTGTCAGCCTGTGAACAAGTGGTCGCAGGTTCGATCCTCTCTCTCCGCATTCGTTTTAGTTTTACTTTTCTTCATATTATTATTATTTTTTTTTAATTTTAAGTATACAGAAAATTATTATTTTTCTTTTCAGGAAGTAAAATTTTGAACAGAATTAACAAAGATTTCAATATTATATATAAAAATACTTGCAAAATAAAGAAATTGTACAAATAAAAGTCTCAGTTCGGTCAGAGACTCTGGGCATGCGCAGACTCCTTCCTTCTCTTATACACATGGCTTTCATGCATGGATTTGCACCATTATAGAATGAAAATAAATAAATAAACATGTGGCTTTAAATTCGACCTCCCAACGGATCGTATGTTGCCTTGTGGTCCGAGTGCCAGCCTGCGAAACAGTGGTCGTAGGTTCGATCCGCGCTCTCACTATTCGATTTACTTTCACTTTTCATCATATTATTATTTTTTTAATTTTAAGTATAGAGAAAATTATTATTTTTCTTTTCAGGAAGTAAAATTTTGAACAGAATTAACAAAGATTTCAATATTATATATAAAAATACTTCCAAAATAAAGAAATTGTACAAATAAAAGTCTCAGTTCGGTCAGACTCTGGGCATGCGCAGACTCATTCCTTCTCTTATACACATGGCTTCCATGCATGGATTTGCACCATTATAGAATGAAAATAAATAAATAAACATGTGGCTTGAAATTCGGCCTCCCAATGGATCGTATGTTGCCGAGTGGTCCGAGTGTCAGCCTGCGAATAAGTGGTCGTAGGTTCGATACGCGCTCTCAATATTCGTTTTACTTTCACTTTTAATCATATTATTATTATTTTTTTTAATTTTAAGTATAGAGAAAATTATTATTTTTCTTTTCAAGAATAAAGATTTAACCAGAGTTTACAAACATTTCAATATTATATTTAAAAATACTTCCAAAATAAAGAAATTGTACAAACAAAAGTCTCAGTTCGATCAGAGACTCTGGGCATGCGCAGACTCATTCCTTCTCTTATACACATGGCTTTCATGCATGGATTTGAACCATTATAGAATGAAAATAAATAAATAAACATGTGGCTTTAAATTCGACCTACCAACGGATTGTATGTTGCCTAGTGGTCCGAGTGTCAGCCTGTGAACAAGTGGTCGCAGGTTCGATTCTCTCTCTCGGCGTTCGTTTTAGTTTTACTTTTCTTCATATTATTATTATTTTTTGTAATTTTAAGTATAGAGAAAATTATTATTTTTCTTTTCAAGAATAAAGATTTAACCAGAGTTTACAAACATTTCAATATTATATTTAAAAATACTTCCAAAATAAAGAAATTGTACAAAGAAAAGTCTCAGTTCGGTCAGAGACTCTGGGCATGCGCAGACTCATTCCTTCTCTTATACACATGGCTTTCATGCATGGATTTGCACCATTATAGAATGAAAATAAATAAATAAACATGTGGCTTTAAATTCGACCTCCCAACGGATCGTATGTTGCCTAGTGGTCCGAGTGTCGGCCTGCGAACAAGTGGTCGTAGATTCGATCCGCGCTCTCACCATTCGTTTTACTTTCACTTTTCATCATATTATTATTATTATTATTTTAATTTTAAGTATAGAGAAAATTATTATTTTTCTTTTCAGGAAGTAAAATTTTGAACAGAATTAACAAAGATTTCAATATTATAAATAAAAATACTTCCAAAATAAAGAAATTGTACAAATAAAAGTCTCAGTTCGGTCAGAGACTCTGGGCATGCGCAGACTCATTCCTTCTCTTATACACATGGCTTCCATGCATGGATTTGCACCATTATAGAATGAAAATAAATAAATAAACATGTGGCTTTAAATTCGACCTCCCAACGGATCGTATGTTGCCTAGAGGTCCGAGTTTTAGCCTGTGAACAAGTGGTCGCAGGTTCGATCCTCTCTCTCCGCATTCGTTTTAGTTTTACTTTTCTTCATATTATTATTATTTTTTTTAATTTTAAGTATAGAGAAAATTATTATTTTTCTTTTCAAGAATAAAAGTTTAACCAAAGTTTACAAACATTTCAATATTATATTTAAAATTACTTCCAAAATAAAGAAATTGTACAAAAAAAAGTCTCAGTTCGGTCCGAGACTCTGGGCATGCGCAGACTCATTCCTTCTCTTATACACATGGCTTTCATGCATGGATTTGCACCATTATAGAATGAAAATAAATAAATAAACATGTGGCTTTAAATTCGACCTCCCAACGGATCGTATGTTGCCTAGTGGTCAGAGTGTCAGCCTGTGAACAAGTGGTCGTAGGTTCGATCCGCGCTCTCACAATTTGTTTTACTTTCACTTTTCATCATCATATTATTATTTTTTTTTTAATTTTAAGTATAGAGAAAATTATTATTTTTCTTTTCAGGAAGTAAAATTTTGAACAGAATTAACAAAGATTTCAATATTATATATAAAAATACTTGCAAAATAAAGAAATTGTACAAATAAAAGTCTCAGTTCGGTCAGAGACTCTGGGCATGCGCAGACTCCTTCCTTCTCTTATACAATTGGCTTTCATGCATGGATTTGCACCATTATAGAATGAAAATAAATAAATAAACATGTGGCTTTAAATTCGACCTCCCAACGGATCGTATGTTGCCTAGTGGTCCGAGTGTCAGCCTGCGAAACAGTGGTCGTAGGTTCGATCCGCGCTCTCACTATTCGTTTTACTTTCACTTTTCATCATATTATTATTTTTTTAATTTTAAGTATAGAGAAAATTATTATTTTTCTTTTCAGGAAGTAAAATTTTGAACAGAATTAACAAAGATTTCAATATTATATATAAAAATACTTCCAAAATAAAGAAATTGTACAAATAAAAGTCTCAGTTCGGTCAGACTCTGGGCATGCGCAGACTCATTCCTTCTCTTATACACATGGCTTCCATGCATGGATTTGCACCATTATAGAATGAAAATAAATAAATAATAATGTGGCTTGAAATTCGGCCTCCCAACGGATCGTATGTTGCCGAGTGGTCCGAGTGTCAGCCTGCGAATAAGTGGTCGTAGGTTCGATACGCGCTCTCAATATTCGTTTTACTTTCACTTTTAATCATATTATTATTATTTTTTTTAATTTTAAGTATAGAGAAAATTATTATTTTTCTTTTCAAGAATAAAGATTTAACCAGAGTTTACAAACATTTCAATATTATATTTAAAAATACTTCCAAAATAAAGAAATTGTACAAAAAAAAGTCTCAGTTCGGTCAGAGACTCTGGGCATGCGCAGACTCATTCCTTCTCTTATACACATGGCTTTCATGCATGGATTTGCACCATTATAGAATGAAAATAAATAAATAAACATGTGGCTTTAAATTCGACCTCCCAACGGATCGTATGTTGCCTAGTGGTCAGAGTGTCAGCCTGTGAACAAGTGGTCGTAGGTTCGATCCGCGCTCTCACAATTTGTTTTACTTTCACTTTTCATCATCATATTATTATTTTTTTTTTAATTTTAAGTATAGAGAAAATTATTATTTTTCTTTTCAGGAAGTAAAATTTTGAACAGAATTAACAAAGATTTCAATATTATATATAAAAATACTTGCAAAATAAAGAAATTGTACAAATAAAAGTCTCAGTTCGGTCAGAGACTGGGCATGCGCAGACTCATTCCTTCTCTTATACACATGGCTTCCATGCATGGATTTGCACAATTATAGAATGAAAATAAATAAATAAACATGTGGCTTTAAATTCGACCTCCCAACGGATCGTATGTTGTCTAGTGGTCCGAGTGTCAGCCTGTGAACAAGTGGTCGCAGGTTCGGTCCTCTCTCTCGGCATTCGTTTTAGTGTTACTTTTCTCCATATTATTATTATTTTTTTAAATTTTAAGTATAGAGAAAATTATTATTTTTCTTTTCAAGAATAAAAGTTTAACCAGAGTTTACAAACATTTCAATATTATATTTAAAAATACTTCCAAAATAAAGAAATTGTACAAACAAAAGTATCAGTTCGGTCAGAGACTCTGGGCATGCGCAGACTCATTCCTTCTCTTATACACATGGCTTTCATGCATGGATTTGCACCATTATAGAATGAAAATAAATAAATAAACATGTGGCTTTAAATTCGACCTCCCAACGGATCGTATGTTGCCTAGTGGTCCGAGTGTCGGCCTGCGAACAAGTGGTCGTAGATTCGATCCGCGCTCTCACCATTCGTTTTACTTTCACTTTTCATCATATTATTATTATTATTATTTTAATTTTAAGTATAGAGAAAATTATTATTTTTCTTTTCAGGAAGTAAAATTTTGAACAGAATTAACAATGATTTCAATATTATAAATAAAAATACTTCCAAAATAAAGAAATTGTACAAATAAAAGTCTCAGTTCGGTCAGAGACTCGGGGCATGCGCAGACTCATTCCTTCTCTTATACACATGGCTTCCATGCATGGATTTGCACCGTTATAGATTGAAAATAAATAAATAAACATGTGGCTTTAAATTCGATCTCCCAACGGATCGTATGTTGCCTAGTGGTCCGAGTGTCAGCCTGTGAACAAGTGGTCGCAGGTTCGATCCTCTCTCTCCGCATTCGTTTTAGTTTTACATTTCTTCATATTATTATTATTTTTTTTAATTTTAAGTATAGAGAAAATTATTATTTTTCTTTTCAAGAATAAAAGTTTAACCAGAGTTTACAAACATTTCAATATTATATTAAAATTACTTGCAAAATAAAGAAATTGTACAAAAAAAAGTCTCAGTTCGGTCAGAGACTCTGGGCATGCGCAGACTCATTCCTTCTCTTATACACATGGCTTTCATGCATGGATTTGCACCATTATAGAATGAAAATAAATAAATAAACATGTGGCTTTAAATTCGACCTCCCAACGGATCGTATATTGTCTAGTGGTCCGAGTGTCAGCCTGTGAACAAGTGGTCGTAGGTTCGATCCGCGCGCTGGCTATTCGTTTTACTTTCACTTTTCATCCTATTATTATTTTTTTAATTTTAAGTATAGAGAAAATTATTATTTTTCTTTTCAGGAAGTAAAATTTTGAACAGAATTAACAAAGATTTCAATATTATATATAAAAATACTTCCAAAATAAAGAAATTGTACAAATAAAAGTCCCAGTTCGGTCAGAGACTCTGGGCATGCGCAGACTCATTCCTTCTCTTATACACATGGCTTTCATGCATGGATTTGCACCATTATAGAATGAAAATAAATAAATAAACATGTGGCTTTAAATTCGACCTCCCAACGGATCGTATGTTGCCTAGTGGTCCGAGTGTCGGCCTGCGAACAAGTGGTCGTAGGTTCGATCCGCGCTCTCACCATTCGTTTTACTTTCACTTTTCATCATCATATTATTATTATTATTTTAATTTTAAGTATAGAGAAAATTATTATTTTTCTTTTCAGGAAGTAAAATTTTGAACAGAATTAACAAAGATTTCAATATTATAAATAAAAATAATTCCAAAATAAAGAAATTGTACAAATAAAAGTCTCAGTTCGGTCAGAGACTGGGCATGCGCAGACTCATTCCTTCTCTTATACACATGGCTTCCATGCATGGATTTGCACAATTATAGAATGAAAATAAATAAATAAACATGTGGCTTTAAATTCGACCTCCCAACGGATCGTATGTTGCCTAGTGGTCCGAGTGTCAGCCTGCGAACAAGTGGTCGTAGGTTCGATCCACGCTCTCTCTATTCGTTTTACTTTCACTTTTCATCATATTATTATTATTTTTAATTTTAAGTATAGAGAAAATTATTTTTTTTTCAGGAAGTAAAATTTTGAACAGAATTAACAAAGATTTCAATATTATATATAAAAATACTTCAAAAATAAAGAAATTATACAAATAAAAGTCTCAGTTCGGTCAGAGACTCTGGGCATGCGTAGACTCATTCCTTCTCTTATACACATGGCTTTCATGCATGGATTTGCACCATTATAGAATGAAAATAAATAAATAAACATGTGGCTTTAAATTCGACCTCCCAACGGATCGTATGTTGCCTAGTGGTCCGAGTGTCGGCCTGCGAACAAGTGGTCGTAGGTTCGATCCGCGCTCTCACCATTCGTTTTACTTTCACTTTTCATCATCATATTATTATTATTATTTTAATTTTAAGTATAGAGAAAATTATTATTTTTCTTTTCAGGAAGTAAAATTTTGAACAGAATTAACAAAGATTTCAATATTATAAATAAAAATACTTCCAAAAGAAAGAAATTGTACAAATAAAAGTCTCAGTTCGGTCAGAGACTGGGCATGCGCAGACTCATTCCTTCTCTTATACACATGGCTTCCATGCATGGATTTGCACAATTATAGAATGAAAATAAATAAATAAACATGTGGCTTTAAATTCGACCTCCCAACGGATCGTATGTTGCCTAGTGGTCCGAGTGTCAGCCTGCGAACAAGTGGTCGTAGGTTCGATCCACGCTCTCTCCATTCGTTTTACTTTCACTTTTCATCATATTATTATTATTTTTAATTTTAAGTATAGAGAAAATTATTTTTTTTTTCAGGAAGTAAAATTTTGAACAGAATTAACAAAGATTTCAATATTATATATAAAAATACTTCCAAAATAAAGAAATTATACAAATAAAAGTCTCAGTTCGGTCAGAGACTCTGGGCATGCGTAGACTCATTCCTTCTCTTATACACATGGCTTTCATGCATGGATTTGCACCATTATAGAATGAAAATAAATAAATAAACATGTGGCTTTAAATTCAACCTCCCAACGGATCGTATGTTGCCTAGTGGTCCGAGTGTCAGCCTGTGAACAAGTGGTCGCAGGTTCGATCCTGTCTCTCCGCATTCGTTTTAGTTTTACATTTCTTCATATTATTATTATTATTTTTAATTTTAAGTATAGAGAAAATTATTATTTTTCTTTTCAAGAATAAAAGTTTAACCAGAGTTTACAAACATTTCAATATTATATATAAAAATACTTGCAAAATAAAGAAATTGTACAAATAAAAGTCTCAGTTCGGTCAGAGACTCTGGGCATGAGCAGACTCATTCCTTCTCTTATACACATGGCTTTCATGCATGGATTTGCACCATTATAGAATGAAAATAAATAAATAAACATGTGGCTTTAAATTCGACCTCCCAGCGGATCGTATGTTGCCTAGAGGTCCGAGTGTCAGCCTGCGAACAAGTGGTCGTAGGTTCGATCCGCGCTCTCACCATTCGTTTTACTTTCACTTTTCATCATATTATTATTATTATTTTTTTTAATTTTAAGTATAGAGAAAATTATTATTTTTCTTTTCAGGAAGTAAAATTTTGAACAGAATTAACAAAGATTTCAATATTATATATAAAAATACTTCCAAAATAAAGAAATTGTAGAAATAAAAGTCTCAGTTCGGTCAGACTCTGGGCATGCGCAGACTCATTCCTTCTCTTATACACATGGCTTCCATGCATGGATTTGCACCATTATAGAATCAAAATAAATAAATAAACATGTGGCTTGAAATTCGGCCTCCCAACGGATCGTATGTTGAAGACTGGTCCGAGTGTCAGCCTGCGAATAAGTGGTCGTAGGTTCGATCCGCGCGCTGGCTATTCGTTTTACTTTCACTTTTCATCATATTATTATTTTTTTAATTTTAAGTATAGAGAAAATTATTATTTTTCTTTTCAGGAAGTAAAATTTTGAACAGAATTAACAAAGATTTCAATATTATATATAAAAATACTTCCAAAATAAAGAAATTATACAAATAAAAGTCTCAGTTCGGTCAGAGACTCTGGGCATGCGTAGACTCATTCCTTCTCTTATACACATGGCTTTCATGCATGGATTTGCACCATTATAGAATGAAAATAAATAAATAAACATGTGGCTTTAAATTCGACCTCCCAACGGATCGTATGTTGCCTAGTGGTCCGAGTCTCAGCCTGTGAACAAGTGGTCGCAGGTTCGATCCTATCTCTCCGCATTCGTTTTAGTTTTACATTTCTTCATATTATTATTATTTTTTTTAATTTTAAGTATAGAGAAAATTATTATTTTTCTTTTCAAGAATAAAAGTTTAACCAGAGTTTACAAACATTTCAATATTATATATAAAAATACTTGCAAAATAAAGAAATTGTACAAATAAAAGTCTCAGTTCGGTCAGAGACTCTGGGCATGAGCAGACTCATTCCTTCTCTTATACACATGGCTTTCATGCATGGATTTGCACCATTATAGAATGAAAATAAATAAATAAACATGTGGCTTTAAATTCGACCTCCCACCGGATCGTATGTTGCCTAGAGGTCCGAGTGTCAGCCTGCGAACAAGTGGTCGTAGGTTCGATCCGCGCTCTCACCATTCGTTTTACTTTCACTTTTCATCATATTATTATTATTATTATTTTTAATTTTAAGTATAGAGAAAATTATTATTTTTTTTTCAGGAAGTAAAATTTTGAACAGAATTAACAAAGATTTCAATATTATATATAAAAATACTTCCAAAATAAAGAAATTATACAAATAAAAGTCTCAGTTCGGTCAGAGACTCTGGGCATGCGTAGACTCATTCCTTCTCTTATACACATGGCTTTCATGCATGGATTTGCACCATTATAGAATGAAAATAAATAAATAAACATGTGGCTTTAAATTCGACCTCCCAACGGATCGTATGTTGCCTAGTGGTCCGAGTGTCAGCCTGCGAACAAGTGGTCGTAGGTTCGATCCACGCTCTCTCCATTCGTTTTACTTTCACTTTTCATCATATTTTTATTATTTTTAATTTTAAGTATAGAGAAAATTATTATTTTTTTTTCAGGAAGTAAAATTTTGAACAGAATTAACAAAGATTTCAATATTATATATAAAAATACTTCCAAAATAAAGAAATTATACAAATAAAAGTCTCAGTTCGGTCAGAGACTCTGGGCATGCGTAGACTCATTCCTTCTCTTATACACATGGCTTTCATGCATGGATTTGCACCATTATAGAATGAAAATAAATAAATAAACATCTGGCTTTAAATTCGACCTCCCAACGGATCGTATGTTGCCGAGTGGTCCGAGTGTCAGCCTGCGAATAAGTGGTCGTAGGTTCGATACGCCCTTTCAATATTCGTTTTACTTTCACTTTTAATCATATTATTATTATTTTTTTAATTTTAAGTATAGAGAAAATTCTTATTTTTCTTTTCAAGAATAAAGATTTAACCAGAGTTTACAAACATTTCAATATTATATTTAAAAATACTTCCAAAATAAAGAAATTGTACAAACAAAAGTCTCAGTTCGGTCAGAGACTCTGGGCATGCGCAGACTCATTCCTTCTCTTATACACATGGCTTTCATGCATGGATTTGCACCATTATAGAATGAAAATAAATAAATAAACATGTGGCTTTAAATTCGACCTACCAACGGATCGTATGTTGCCTAGTGGTCCGAGTGTCAGCCTGTGAACAAGTGGTCGCAGGTTCGATTCTCTCTCTCGGCGTTCGTTTTAGTTTTACTTTTCTTCATATTATTATTATTTTTTGTAATTTTAAGTATAGAGAAAATTATTATTCTTCTTTTCAAGAATAAAGATTTAACCAGAGTTTACAAACATTTCAATATTATATTTAAAAATACTTCCAAAATAAAGAAATTGTACAAACAAAAGTCTCAGTTCGGTCAGAGACTCTGGGCATGCGCAGACTCATTCCTTCTCTTATACACATGGCTTTCATGCATGGATTTGCACCATTATAGAATGAAAATAAATAAATAAAAATGTGGCTTTAAATTCGACCTCCCAACGGATCGTATGTTGCCTAGAGGTCCGAGTGTCAGCCTGCGAACAAGTGGTCGTAGGTTCGATCCACGCTCTCTCCATTCGTTTTACTTTCACTTTTCATCATATTATTATTATTTTTAATTTTAAGTACAGAGAAAATTATTATTTTTTTTTCAGGAAGTAAAATTTTGAACAGAATTAACAAAGATTTCAATATTATATATAAAAATACTTCCAAAATAAAGAAATTATACAAATAAAAGTCTCAGTTCGGTCAGAGACTCTGGGCATGCGTAGACTCATTCCTTCTCTTATACACATGGCTTTCATGCATGGATTTGCACCATTATAGAATGAAAATAAATAAATAAACATGTGGCTTTAAATTCGACCTCCCAACGGATCGTATGTTGCCTAGTGGTCCGAGTGTCAGCCTGCGAACAAGTGGTCGTAGGTTCGATCCACGCTCTCTCCATTCGTTTTACTTTCACTTTTCATCATATTATTATTATTTTTAATTTTAAGTATAGAGAAAATTATTATTTTTTTGTCAGGAAGTAAAATTTTGAACAGAATTAACAAAGATTTCAATATTATATATAAAAATACTTCCAAAATAAAGAAATTATACAAATAAAAGTCGCAGTTCGGTCAGAGACTCTGGGCATGCGTAGACTCATTCCTTCTCTTATACACATGGCTTTCATGCAAGGATTTGCACCATTATAGAATGAAAATAAATAAATAAACATGTGGCTTTAAATTCGACCTCCCAACGGATCGTATGTTGCCGAGTGGTCCGAGTGTCAGCCTGCGAATAAGTGGTCGTAGGTTCGATACGCGCTCTCAATATTCGTTTTACTTTCACTTTTAATCATATTATTATTATTTTTTTAATTTTAAGTATAGAGAAAATTATTATTTTTCTTTTCAAGAATAAAGATTTAACCAGAGTTTACAAACATTTCAATATTATATTTAAAAATACTTCCAAAATAAAGAAATTGTACAAACAAAAGTCTCAGTTCGGTCAGGACTCTGGGCATGCGCAGACTCATTCCTTCTCTTATACACATGGCTTTCATGCATGGATTTGCACCATTATAGAATGAAAATAAATAAATAAACATGTGGCTTTAAATTCGACCTACCAACGGATCGTATGTTGCCTTGTGGTCCGAGTGTCGGCCTGCGAACAAGTGGTCGTAGATTCGATCCGCGCTCTCACCATTCGTTTTACTTTCACTTTTCATCATATTATTATTATTATTATTTTAATTTTAAGTATAGAGAAAATTATTATTTTTCTTTTCAGGAAGTAAAATTTTGAACAGAATTAACAAAGATTTCAATATTATAAATAAAAATACTTCCAAAATAAAGAAATTGTACAAATAAAAGTCTCAGTTCGGTCAGAGACTCTGGGCATGCGCAGACTCATTCCTTCTCTTATACACATGGCTTTCATGCATGGATTTGCACCATTATAGAATGAAAATAGATAAATAAACATGTGGCTTTAAATTCCACCTCCCAACGGATCGTATGTTGCCTAGAGGTCCGAGTGTCAGCCTGCGAACAAGTGGTCGTAGGTTCGATCCGCGCGCTGGCTATTCGTTTTACTTTCACTTTTCATCATATTATTATTTTTTTAATTTTAAGTATAGAGAAAATTATTATTTTTCTTTTCAGGAAGTAAAATTTTGAACAGAATTAACAAAGATTTCAATATTATATATAAAAATACTTCCAAAATAAAGAAATTGTACAAATAAAAGTCTCAGTTCGGTCAGAGACTCTGGGCATGCGCAGACTCATTCCTTCTCTTATACACATGGCTTTCATGCATGGATTTGCACCATTATAGATTGAAAATAAATAAATAAACATGTGGCTTTAAATTCGACCTCCCAACGGATCGTATGTTGCCTGGTGGTCCGAGTGTCAGCCTGTGAACAAGTGGTCGCAGGTTCGACCCTCTCTCTCCGCATTCGTTTTAGTTTTACTTTTCTTCATATTATTATTATTTTTTTTAATTTTAAGTATAGAGAAAATTATTATTTTTCTTTTCAAGACTAAAAGTTTAACCAAAGTTTACAAACATTTCAATATTATATTTAAAATTACTTCCAAAATAAAGAAATTGTACAAAAAAATAGTCTCAGTTCGGTCAGAGACACTGGGCATGCGCAGACTCATTCCTTCTCTTATACACATGGCTTTCATGCATGGATTTGCACCATTATAGAATGAAAATAAATAAATAAACATGTGGCTTTAAATTCGACCTCCCAACGGATCGTATGTTGCCTAGTGGTCCGAGTGTCAGCCTGTGAACAAGTGGTCGTAGGTTCGATCCGCGCTCTCACAATTTGTTTTACTTTCACTTTTCATCATCATCATATTATTTTTTTTTAATTTTAAGTATACAGAAAATTATTATTTTTCTTTCCAGGAAGTAAAATTTTGAACAGAATTAACAAAGATTTCAATATTATATATAAAAATACTTGCAAAATAAAGAAATTGTACAAATAAAAGTCTCAGTTCGGTCAGAGACTCTGGGCATGCGCAGACTCATTCCTTCTCTTATACACATGGCTTTCATGCATGGATTTGCACCATTATAGAATGAAAATAAATAAATAAACATGTGGCTTTAAATTCGACCTCCCAACGGATCGTATGTTGCCTTGTGGTCCGAGTGTCAGCCTGCGAAACAGTGGTCGTAGGTTCGATCCGCGCTCTCACTATTCGTTTTACTTTCACTTTTCATCATATTATTATTTTTTTAATTTTAAGTATAGAGAAAATTATTATTTTTCTTTTCAGGAAGTAAAATTTTGAACAGAATTAACAAAGATTTCAATATTATATATAAAAATACTTCCAAAATAAAGAAATTGTACAAATAAAAGTCTCAGTTCGGTCAGACTCTGGGCATGCGCAGACTCATTCCTTCTCTTATACACATGGCTTTCATGCATGGATTTGCACCATTATAGAATGAAAATAAATAAATAAACATGTGGCTTGAAATTCGGCCTCCCAACGGATCGTATGTTGCCGAGTGGTCCGAGTGTCAGCCTGCGAATAAGTGGTCGTAGGTTCGATACGCGCTCTCAATATTCGTTTTACTTTCACTTTTAATCATATTATTATTATTTTTTTTAATTTTAAGTATAGAGAAAATTATTATTTTTCTTTTCAAGAATAAAGATTTAACCAGAGTTTACAAACATTTCAATATTATATTTAAAAATACTTCCAAAATAAAGAAATTGTACAAACAAAAGTCTCAGTTCGGTCAGAGACTCTGGGCATGCGCAGACTCATTCCTTCTCTTATACACATGGCTTTCATGCATGGATTTGCACCATTATAGAATGAAAATAAATAAATAAACACGTGGCTTTAAATTCGACCTCCCAACGGATCGTATGTTGTCTAGTGGTCCGAGTGTCAGCCTGTGAACAAGTGGTCGCAGGTTCGATCCTCTCTCTCGGCATTCGTTTTAGTTTTACTTTTCTTCATATTATTATTATTTTTTTAAATTTTAAGTATAGAGAAAATTATTATTTTTCTTTTCAAGAATAAAAGTTTAACCAGAGTTTACAAACATTTCAATATTATATTTAAAAATACTTCCAAAATAAAGAAATTGTACAAACAAAAGTCTCAGTTCGGTCAGAGACTCTGGGCATGCGCAGACTCATTCCTTCTCTTATACACATGGCTTCCATGCATGGATTTGCACAATTATAGAATGAAAATAAATAAATAAACATGTGGCTTTAAATTCGACCTCCCAACGGGTCGTATGTTGCCTAGTGGTCCGAGTGTCAGCCTGTGAACAAGTGGTCGTAGGTTCGATCCACGCTCTCTCCATACGTTTTACTTTCACTTTTCATCATATTATTATTATTTTTAATTTTAAGTATAGAGAAAATTATTATTTTTTTTTCAGGAAGTAAAATTTTGAACAGAATTAACAAAGATTTCAATATTATATATAAAAATACTTCCAAAATAAAGAAATTATACAAATAAAAGTCTCAGTTCGGTCAGAGACTCTGGGCATGCGTAGACTCATTCCTTCTCTTATACACATGGCTTTCATGCATGGATTTGCACCATTATAGAATGAAAATAAATAAATAAACATGTGGCTTTAAATTCGACCTCCAAACGGATCGTATGTTGCCGAGTGGTCCGAGTGTCAGCCTGCGAATAAGTGGTCGTAGGTTCGATACGCGCTCTCAATATTCGTTTTACTTTCACTTTTAATCATATTATTATTATTTTTTTAATTTTAAGTATAGAGAAAATTCTTATTTTTCTTTTCAAGAATAAAGATTTAACCAGAGTTTACAAACATTTCAATATTATATTTAAAAATACTTCCAAAATAAAGAAATTGTACAAACAAAAGTCTCAGTTCGGTCAGAGACTCTGGGCATGCGCAGACTCATTCCTTCTCTTATACACATGGCTTTCATGCATGGATTTGCACCATTATAGAATGAAAATAAATAAATAAACATGTGGCTTTAAATTCGACCTACCAACGGATCGTATGTTGCCTAGTGGTCCGAGTGTCAGCCTGTGAACAAGTGGTCGCAGGTTCGATTCTCTCTCTCGGCGTTCGTTTTAGTTTTATTTTTCTTCATATTATTATTATTTTTTGTAATTTTAAGTATAGAGAAAATTATTATTTTTCTTTTCAAGAATAAAGATTTAACCAGAGTTTACAAACATTTCAATATTATATTTAAAAATACTTCCAAAATAAAGAAATTGTACAAACAAAAGTCTCAGTTCGGTCAGAGACTCTGGGCATGCGCAGACTCATTCCTTCTCTTATACACATGGCTTTCATGCATGGATTTGCACCATTATAGAATGAAAATAAATAAATAAACATGTGGCTTTAAATTCGACCTCCCAACGGATCGTATGTTGCCTAGAGGTCCGAGTGTCAGCCTGCGAACAAGTGGTCGTAGGTTCGATCCACGCTCTCTCCATTCGTTTTACTTTCACTTTTCATCATATTATTATTATTTTTAATTTTAAGTATAGAGAAAATTATTATTTTTTTTTCAGGAAGTAAAATTTTGAACAGAATTAACAAAGATTTCAATATTATATATAAAAATACTTCCAAAATAAAGAAATTATACAAATAAAAGTCTCAGTTCGGTCAGAGACTCTGGGCATGCGTAGACTCATTCCTTCTCTTATACACATGGCTTTCATGCAGGGATTTGCACCATTATAGAATGAAAATAAATAAATAAACATGTGGCTTTAAATTCGACCTCCCAACGGATCGTATGTTGCCTAGTGGTCCGAGTGTCAGCCTGCGAACAAGTGGTCGTAGGTTCGATCCACGCTCTCTCCATTCGTTTTACTTTCACTTTTCATCATATTATTATTATTTTTAATTTTAAGTATAGAGAAAATTATTATTTTTTTTTCAGGAAGTAAAATTTTGAACAGAATTAACAAAGATTTCAATATTATATATAAAAATACTTCCAAAATAAAGAAATTATACAAATAAAAGTCGCAGTTCGGTCAGAGACTCTGGGCATGCGTAGACTCATTCCTTCTCTTATACACATGGCTTTCATGCATGGATTTGCACCATTATAGAATGAAAATAAATAAATAAACATGTGGCTTTAAATTCGACCTCCCAACGGATCGTATGTTGCCGAGTGGTCCGAGTGTCAGCCTGCGAATAAGTGGTCGTAGGTTCGATACGCGCTCTCAATATTCGCTTTACTTTCACTTTTAATCATATTATTATTATTTTTTTAATTTTAAGTATAGAGAAAATTATTATTTTTCTTTTCAAGAATAAAGATTTAACCAGAGTTTACAAACATTTCAATATTATATTTAAAAATACTTCCAAAATAAAGAAATTGTACAAACAAAAGTCTCAGTTCGGTCAGAGACTCTGGGCATGCGCAGACTCATTCCTTCTCTTATACACATGGCTTTCATGCATGGATTTGCACCATTATAGAATGAAAATAAATAAATAAACATGTGGCTTTAAATTCGACCTACCAACGGATCGTATGTTGCCTTGTGGTCCGAGTGTCGGCCTGCGAACAAGTGGTCGTAGATTCGATCCGCGCTCTCACCATTCGTTTTACTTTCACTTTTCATCATATTATTATTATTATTATTTTAATTTTAAGTATAGAGAAAATTATTATTTTTCTTTTCAGGAAGTAAAATTTTGAACAGAATTAACAAAGATTTCAATATTATAAATAAAAATACTTCCAAAATAAAGAAATTGTACAAATAAAAGTCTCAGTTCGGTCAGAGACTCTGGGCATGCGCAGACTCATTCCTTCTCTTATACACATGGCTTTCATGCATGGATTTGCACCATTATAGATTGAAAATAAATAAATAAACATGTGGCTTTAAATTCGACCTCCCAACGGATCGTATGTTGCCTGGTGGTCCGAGTGTCAGCCTGTGAACAAGTGGTCGCAGGTTCGATCCTCTCTCTCCGCATTCGTTTTAGTTTTACTTTTCTTCATATTATTATTATTTTTTTTAATTTTAAGTATAGAGAAAATTATTATTTTTCTTTTCAAGAATAAAAGTTTAACCAAAGTTTACAAACATTTCAATATTATATTTAAAATTACTTCCAAAATAAAGAAATTGTACAAAAAAATAGTCTCAGTTCGGTCAGAGACACTGGGCATGCGCAGACTCATTCCTTCTCTTATACACATGGCTTTCATGCATGGATTTGCACCATTATAGAATGAAAATAAATAAATAAACATGTGGCTTTAAATTCGACCTCCCAACGGATCGTATGTTGCCTAGTGGTCCGAGTGTCAGCCTGTGAACAAGTGGTCGTAGGTTCGATCCGCGCTCTCACAATTTGTTTTACTTTCACTTTTCATCATCATCATATTATTTTTTTTTAATTTTAAGTATACAGAAAATTATTATTTTTCTTTTCAGGAAGTAAAATTTTGAACAGAATTAACAAAGATTTCAATATTATATATAAAAATACTTGCAAAATAAAGAAATTATACAAATAAAAGTCTCAGTTCGGTCAGAGACTCTGGGCATGCGCAGACTCATTCCTTCTCTTATACACATGGCTTTCATGCATGGATTTGCACCATTATAGAATGAAAATAAATAAATAAACATGTGGCTTTAAATTCGACCTCCCAACGGATCGTATGTTGCCTAGTGGTCCGAGTGTCAGCCTGCGAAACAGTGGTCGTAGGTTCGATCCGCGCTCTCACTATTCGTTTTACTTTCACTTTTCATCATATTATTATTTTTTTAATTTTAAGTATAGAGAAAATTATTATTTTTCTTTTCAGGAAGTAAAATTTTGAACAGAATTAACAAAGATTTCAATATTATATATAAAAATACTTCCAAAATAAAGAAATTGTACAAATAAAAGTCTCAGTTCGGTCAGACTCTGGGCATGCGCAGACTCATTCCTTCTCTTATACACATGGCTTTCATGCATGGATTTGCACCATTATAGAATGAAAATAAATAAATAAACATGTGGCTTGAAATTCGGCCTCCCAACGGATCGTATGTTGCCGAGTGGTCCGAGTGTCAGCCTGCGAATAAGTGGTCGTAGGTTCGATACGCGCTCTCAATATTCGTTTTACTTTCACTTTTAATCATATTATTATTATTTTTTTTAATTTTAAGTATAGAGAAAATTATTATTTTTCTTTTCAAGAATAAAGATTTAACCAGAGTTTACAAACATTTCAATATTATATTTAAAAATACTTCCAAAATAAAGAAATTGTACAAACAAAAGTCTCAGTTCGGTCAGAGACTCTGGGCATGCGCAGACTCATTCCTTCTCTTATACACATGGCTTTCATGCATGGATTTGCACCATTATAGAATGAAAATAAATAAATAAACACGTGGCTTTAAATTCGACCTCCCAACGGATCGTATGTTGTCTAGTGGTCCGAGTGTCAGCCTGTGAACAAGTGGTCGCAGGTTCGATCCTCTCTCTCGGCATTCGTTTTAGTTTTACTTTTCTTCATATTATTATTATTTTTTTAAATTTTAAGTATAGAGAAAATTATTATTTTTCTTTTCAAGAATAAAAGTTTAACCAGAGTTTACAAACATTTCAATATTATATTTAAAAATACTTCCAAAATAAAGAAATTGTACAAACAAAAGTCTCAGTTCGGTCAGAGACTCTGGGCATGAGCAGACTCATTCCTTCTCTTATACACATGGCTTTCATGCATGGATTTGCACCATTATAGAATGAAAATAAATAAATAAACATGTGGCTTTAAATTCGACCTCCCAACGGATCGTATGTTGCCTAGAGGTCCGAGTGTCAGCCTGCGAACAAGTGGTCGTAGGTTCGATCCACGCTCTCTCCATTCGTTTTACTTTCACTTTTCATCATATTATTATTATTTTTAATTTTAAGTATAGAGAAAATTATTATTTTTTTTTCAGGAAGTAAAATTTTGAACAGAATTAACAAAGATTTCAATATTATATATAAAAATACTTCCAAAATAAAGAAATTATACAAATAAAAGTCTCAGTTCGGTCAGAGACTCTGGGCATGCGTAGACTCATTCCTTCTCTTATACACATGGCTTTCATGCATGGATTTGCACCATTATAGAATGAAAATAAATAAATAAACATGTGGCTTTAAATTCGATCTCCCAACGGATCGTATGTTGCCTAGTGGTCCGAGTGTCAGCCTGCGAACAAGTGGTCGTAGGTTCGATCCACGCTCTCTCCATTCGTTTTACTTTCACTTTTCATCATATTATTATTATTTTTAATTTTAAGTATAGAGAAAATTATTATTTTTTTTTCAGGAAGTAAAATTTTGAACAGAATTAACAAAGATTTCAATATTATATATAAAAATACTTCCAAAATAAAGAAATTATACAAATAAAAGTCGCAGTTCGGTCAGAGACTCTGGGCATGCGTAGACTCATTCCTTCTCTTATACACATGGCTTTCATGCATGGATTTGCACCATTATAGAATGAAAATAAATAAATAAACATGTGGCTTTAAATTCGACCTCCCAACGGATCGTATGTTGCCGAGTGGTCCGAGTGTCAGCCTGCGAATAAGTGGTCGTAGGTTCGATACGCGCTCTCAATATTCGTTTTACTTTCACTTTTAATCATATTATTATTATTTTTTTAATTTTAAGTATAGAGAAAATTATTATTTTTCTTTTCAAGAATAAAGATTTAACCAGAGTTTACAAACATTTCAATATTATATTTAAAAATACTTCCAAAATAAAGAAATTGTACAAACAAAAGTCTCAGTTCGGTCAGAGACTCTGGGCATGCGCAGACTCATTCCTTCTCTTATACACATGGCTTTCATGCATGGATTTGCACCATTATAGAATGAAAATAAATAAATAAACATGTGGCTTTAAATTCGACCTACCAACGGATCGTATGTTGCCTTGTGGTCCGAGTGTCGGCCTGCGAACAAGTGGTCGTAGATTCGATCCGCGCTCTCACCATTCGTTTTACTTTCACTTTTCATCATATTATTATTATTATTATTTTAATTTTAAGTATAGAGAAAATTATTATTTTTCTTTTCAGGAAGTAAAATTTTGAACAGAATTAACAAAGATTTCAATATTATAAATAAAAATACTTCCAAAATAAAGAAATTGTACAAATAAAAGTCTCAGTTCGGTCAGAGACTCTGGGCATGCGCAGACTCATTCCTTCTCTTATACACATGGCTTTCATGCATGGATTTGCACCATTATAGAATGAAAATAAATAAATAAACATGTGGCTTTAAATTCGACCTCCCAACGGATCGTATGTTGCCTAGTGGTCCGAGTGTCAGCCTGCGAACAAGTGGTCGTAGGTTCGATCCACGCTCTCTCCATTCGTTTTACTTTCACTTTTCATCATATTTTTATTATTTTTAATTTTAAGTATAGAGAAAATTATTATTTTTTTTTCAGGAAGTAAAATTTTGAACAGAATTAACAAAGATTTCAATATTATATATAAAAATACTTCCAAAATAAAGAAATTATACAAATAAAAGTCTCAGTTCGGTCAGAGACTCTGGGCATGCGTAGACTCATTCCTTCTCTTATACACATGGCTTTCATGCATGGATTTGCACCATTATAGAATGAAAATAAATAAATAAACATCTGGCTTTAAATTCGACCTCCCAACGGATCGTATGTTGCCGAGTGGTCCGAGTGTCAGCCTGCGAATAAGTGGTCGTAGGTTCGATACGCCCTCTCAATATTCGTTTTACTTTCACTTTTAATCATATTATTATTATTTTTTTAATTTTAAGTATAGAGAAAATTCTTATTTTTCTTTTCAAGAATAAAGATTTAACCAGAGTTTACAAACATTTCAATATTATATTTAAAAATACTTCCAAAATAAAGAAATTGTACAAACAAAAGTCTCAGTTCGGTCAGAGACTCTGGGCATGCGCAGACTCATTCCTTCTCTTATACACATGGCTTTCATGCATGGATTTGCACCATTATAGAATGAAAATAAATAAATAAACATGTGGCTTTAAATTCGACCTACCAACGGATCGTATGTTGCCTAGTGGTCCGAGTGTCAGCCTGTGAACAAGTGGTCGCAGGTTCGATTCTCTCTCTCGGCGTTCGTTTTAGTTTTACTTTTCTTCATATTATTATTATTTTTTGTAATTTTAAGTATAGAGAAAATTATTATTCTTCTTTTCAAGAATAAAGATTTAACCAGAGTTTACAAACATTTCAATATTATATTTAAAAATACTTCCAAAATAAATTAATTGTACAAACAAAAGTCTCAGTTCGGTCAGAGACTCTGGGCATGCGCAGACTCATTCCTTCTCTTATACACATGGCTTTCATGCATGGATTTGCACCATTATAGAATGAAAATAAATAAATAAAAATGTGGCTTTAAATTCGACCTCCCAACGGATCGTATGTTGCCTAGAGGTCCGAGTGTCAGCCTGCGAACAAGTGGTCGTAGGTTCGATCCACGCTCTCTCCATTCGTTTTACTTTCACTTTTCATCATATTATTATTATTTTTAATTTTAAGTACAGAGAAAATTATTATTTTTTTTTCAGGAAGTAAAATTTTGAACAGAATTAACAAAGATTTCAATATTATATATAAAAATACTTCCAAAATAAAGAAATTATACAAATAAAAGTCTCAGTTCGGTCAGAGACTCTGGGCATGCGTAGACTCATTCCTTCTCTTATACACATGGCTTTCATGCATGGATTTGCACCATTATAGAATGAAAATAAATAAATAAACATGTGGCTTTAAATTCGACCTCCCAACGGATCGTATGTTGCCTAGTGGTCCGAGTGTCAGCCTGCGAACAAGTGGTCGTAGGTTCGATCCACGCTCTCTCCATTCGTTTTACTTTCACTTTTCATCATATTATTATTATTTTTAATTTTAAGTATAGAGAAAATTATTATTTTTTTGTCAGGAAGTAAAATTTTGAACAGAATTAACAAAGATTTCAATATTATATATAAAAATACTTCCAAAATAAAGAAATTATACAAATAAAAGTCGCAGTTCGGTCAGAGACTCTGGGCATGCGTAGACTCATTCCTTCTCTTATACACATGGCTTTCATGCAAGGATTTGCACCATTATAGAATGAAAATAAATAAATAAACATGTGGCTTTAAATTCGACCTCCCAACGGATCGTATGTTGCCGAGTGGTCCGAGTGTCAGCCTGCGAATAAGTGGTCGTAGGTTCGATACGCGCTCTCAATATTCGTTTTACTTTCACTTTTAATCATATTATTATTATTTTTTTAATTTTAAGTATAGAGAAAATTATTATTTTTCTTTTCAAGAATAAAGATTTAACCAGAGTTTACAAACATTTCAATATTATATTTAAAAATACTTCCAAAATAAAGAAATTGTACAAACAAAAGTCTCAGTTCGGTCAGGACTCTGGGCATGCGCAGACTCATTCCTTCTCTTATACACATGGCTTTCATGCATGGATTTGCACCATTATAGAATGAAAATAAATAAATAAACATGTGGCTTTAAATTCGACCTACCAACGGATCGTATGTTGCCTTGTGGTCCGAGTGTCGGCCTGCGAACAAGTGGTCGTAGATTCGATCCGCGCTCTCACCATTCGTTTTACTTTCACTTTTCATCATATTATTATTATTATTATTTTAATTTTAAGTATAGAGAAAATTATTATTTTTCTTTTCAGGAAGTAAAATTTTGAACAGAATTAACAAAGATTTCAATATTATAAATAAAAATACTTCCAAAATAAAGAAATTGTACAAATAAAAGTCTCAGTTCGGTCAGAGACTCTGGGCATGCGCAGACTCATTCCTTCTCTTATACACATGGCTTTCATGCATGGATTTGCACCATTATAGAATGAAAATAGATAAATAAACATGTGGCTTTAAATTCCACCTCCCAACGGATCGTATGTTGCCTAGAGGTCCGAGTGTCAGCCTGCGAACAAGTGGTCGTAGGTTCGATCCGCGCGCTGGCTATTCGTTTTACTTTCACTTTTCATCATATTATTATTTTTTTAATTTTAAGTATAGAGAAAATTATTATTTTTCTTTTCAGGAAGTAAAATTTTGAACAGAATTAACAAAGATTTCAATATTATATATAAAAATACTTCCAAAATAAAGAAATTGTACAAATAAAAGTCTCAGTTCGGTCAGAGACTCTGGGCATGCGCAGACTCATTCCTTCTCTTATACACATGGCTTTCATGCATGGATTTGCACCATTATAGATTGAAAATAAATAAATAAACATGTGGCTTTAAATTCGACCTCCCAACGGATCGTATGTTGCCTGGTGGTCCGAGTGTCAGCCTGTGAACAAGTGGTCGCAGGTTCGACCCTCTCTCTCCGCATTCGTTTTAGTTTTACTTTTCTTCATATTATTATTATTTTTTTTAATTTTAAGTATAGAGAAAATTATTATTTTTCTTTTCAAGACTAAAAGTTTAACCAAAGTTTACAAACATTTCAATATTATATTTAAAATTACTTCCAAAATAAAGAAATTGTACAAAAAAATAGTCTCAGTTCGGTCAGAGACACTGGGCATGCGCAGACTCATTCCTTCTCTTATACACATGGCTTTCATGCATGGATTTGCACCATTATAGAATGAAAATAAATAAATAAACATGTGGCTTTAAATTCGACCTCCCAACGGATCGTATGTTGCCTAGTGGTCCGAGTGTCAGCCTGTGAACAAGTGGTCGTAGGTTCGATCCGCGCTCTCACAATTTGTTTTACTTTCACTTTTCATCATCATCATATTATTTTTTTTTAATTTTAAGTATACAGAAAATTATTATTTTTCTTTCCAGGAAGTAAAATTTTGAACAGAATTAACAAAGATTTCAATATTATATATAAAAATACTTGCAAAATAAAGAAATTGTACAAATAAAAGTCTCAGTTCGGTCAGAGACTCTGGGCATGCGCAGACTCATTCCTTCTCTTATACACATGGCTTTCATGCATGGATTTGCACCATTATAGAATGAAAATAAATAAATAAACATGTGGCTTTAAATTCGACCTCCCAACGGATCGTATGTTGCCTTGTGGTCCGAGTGTCAGCCTGCGAAACAGTGGTCGTAGGTTCGATCCGCGCTCTCACTATTCGTTTTACTTTCACTTTTCATCATATTATTATTTTTTTAATTTTAAGTATAGAGAAAATTATTATTTTTCTTTTCAGGAAGTAAAATTTTGAACAGAATTAACAAAGATTTCAATATTATATATAAAAATACTTCCAAAATAAAGAAATTGTACAAATAAAAGTCTCAGTTCGGTCAGACTCTGGGCATGCGCAGACTCATTCCTTCTCTTATACACATGGCTTTCATGCATGGATTTGCACCATTATAGAATGAAAATAAATAAATAAACATGTGGCTTGAAATTCGGCCTCCCAACGGATCGTATGTTGCCGAGTGGTCCGAGTGTCAGCCTGCGAATAAGTGGTCGTAGGTTCGATACGCGCTCTCAATATTCGTTTTACTTTCACTTTTAATCATATTATTATTATTTTTTTTAATTTTAAGTATAGAGAAAATTATTATTTTTCTTTTCAAGAATAAAGATTTAACCAGAGTTTACAAACATTTCAATATTATATTTAAAAATACTTCCAAAATAAAGAAATTGTACAAACAAAAGTCTCAGTTCGGTCAGAGACTCTGGGCATGCGCAGACTCATTCCTTCTCTTATACACATGGCTTTCATGCATGGATTTGCACCATTATAGAATGAAAATAAATAAATAAACACGTGGCTTTAAATTCGACCTCCCAACGGATCGTATGTTGTCTAGTGGTCCGAGTGTCAGCCTGTGAACAAGTGGTCGCAGGTTCGATCCTCTCTCTCGGCATTCGTTTTAGTTTTACTTTTCTTCATATTATTATTATTTTTTTAAATTTTAAGTATAGAGAAAATTATTATTTTTCTTTTCAAGAATAAAAGTTTAACCAGAGTTTACAAACATTTCAATATTATATTTAAAAATACTTCCAAAATAAAGAAATTGTACAAACAAAAGTCTCAGTTCGGTCAGAGACTCTGGGCATGCGCAGACTCATTCCTTCTCTTATACACATGGCTTCCATGCATGGATTTGCACAATTATAGAATGAAAATAAATAAATAAACATGTGGCTTTAAATTCGACCTCCCAACGGGTCGTATGTTGCCTAGTGGTCCGAGTGTCAGCCTGTGAACAAGTGGTCGTAGGTTCGATCCACGCTCTCTCCATACGTTTTACTTTCACTTTTCATCATATTATTATTATTTTTAATTTTAAGTATAGAGAAAATTATTATTTTTTTTTCAGGAAGTAAAATTTTGAACAGAATTAACAAAGATTTCAATATTATATATAAAAATACTTCCAAAATAAAGAAATTATACAAATAAAAGTCTCAGTTCGGTCAGAGACTCTGGGCATGCGTAGACTCATTCCTTCTCTTATACACATGGCTTTCATGCATGGATTTGCACCATTATAGAATGAAAATAAATAAATAAACATGTGGCTTTAAATTCGACCTCCAAACGGATCGTATGTTGCCGAGTGGTCCGAGTGTCAGCCTGCGAATAAGTGGTCGTAGGTTCGATACGCGCTCTCAATATTCGTTTTACTTTCACTTTTAATCATATTATTATTATTTTTTTAATTTTAAGTATAGAGAAAATTCTTATTTTTCTTTTCAAGAATAAAGATTTAACCAGAGTTTACAAACATTTCAATATTATATTTAAAAATACTTCCAAAATAAAGAAATTGTACAAACAAAAGTCTCAGTTCGGTCAGAGACTCTGGGCATGCGCAGACTCATTCCTTCTCTTATACACATGGCTTTCATGCATGGATTTGCACCATTATAGAATGAAAATAAATAAATAAACATGTGGCTTTAAATTCGACCTACCAACGGATCGTATGTTGCCTAGTGGTCCGAGTGTCAGCCTGTGAACAAGTGGTCGCAGGTTCGATTCTCTCTCTCGGCGTTCGTTTTAGTTTTATTTTTCTTCATATTATTATTATTTTTTGTAATTTTAAGTATAGAGAAAATTATTATTTTTCTTTTCAAGAATAAAGATTTAACCAGAGTTTACAAACATTTCAATATTATATTTAAAAATACTTCCAAAATAAAGAAATTGTACAAACAAAAGTCTCAGTTCGGTCAGAGACTCTGGGCATGCGCAGACTCATTCCTTCTCTTATACACATGGCTTTCATGCATGGATTTGCACCATTATAGAATGAAAATAAATAAATAAACATGTGGCTTTAAATTCGACCTCCCAACGGATCGTATGTTGCCTAGAGGTCCGAGTGTCAGCCTGCGAACAAGTGGTCGTAGGTTCGATCCACGCTCTCTCCATTCGTTTTACTTTCACTTTTCATCATATTATTATTATTTTTAATTTTAAGTATAGAGAAAATTATTATTTTTTTTTCAGGAAGTAAAATTTTGAACAGAATTAACAAAGATTTCAATATTATATATAAAAATACTTCCAAAATAAAGAAATTATACAAATAAAAGTCTCAGTTCGGTCAGAGACTCTGGGCATGCGTAGACTCATTCCTTCTCTTATACACATGGCTTTCATGCAGGGATTTGCACCATTATAGAATGAAAATAAATAAATAAACATGTGGCTTTAAATTCGACCTCCCAACGGATCGTATGTTGCCTAGTGGTCCGAGTGTCAGCCTGCGAACAAGTGGTCGTAGGTTCGATCCACGCTCTCTCCATTCGTTTTACTTTCACTTTTCATCATATTATTATTATTTTTAATTTTAAGTATAGAGAAAATTATTATTTTTTTTTCAGGAAGTAAAATTTTGAACAGAATTAACAAAGATTTCAATATTATATATAAAAATACTTCCAAAATAAAGAAATTATACAAATAAAAGTCGCAGTTCGGTCAGAGACTCTGGGCATGCGTAGACTCATTCCTTCTCTTATACACATGGCTTTCATGCATGGATTTGCACCATTATAGAATGAAAATAAATAAATAAACATGTGGCTTTAAATTCGACCTCCCAACGGATCGTATGTTGCCGAGTGGTCCGAGTGTCAGCCTGCGAATAAGTGGTCGTAGGTTCGATACGCGCTCTCAATATTCGCTTTACTTTCACTTTTAATCATATTATTATTATTTTTTTAATTTTAAGTATAGAGAAAATTATTATTTTTCTTTTCAAGAATAAAGATTTAACCAGAGTTTACAAACATTTCAATATTATATTTAAAAATACTTCCAAAATAAAGAAATTGTACAAACAAAAGTCTCAGTTCGGTCAGAGACTCTGGGCATGCGCAGACTCATTCCTTCTCTTATACACATGGCTTTCATGCATGGATTTGCACCATTATAGAATGAAAATAAATAAATAAACATGTGGCTTTAAATTCGACCTACCAACGGATCGTATGTTGCCTTGTGGTCCGAGTGTCGGCCTGCGAACAAGTGGTCGTAGATTCGATCCGCGCTCTCACCATTCGTTTTACTTTCACTTTTCATCATATTATTATTATTATTATTTTAATTTTAAGTATAGAGAAAATTATTATTTTTCTTTTCAGGAAGTAAAATTTTGAACAGAATTAACAAAGATTTCAATATTATAAATAAAAATACTTCCAAAATAAAGAAATTGTACAAATAAAAGTCTCAGTTCGGTCAGAGACTCTGGGCATGCGCAGACTCATTCCTTCTCTTATACACATGGCTTTCATGCATGGATTTGCACCATTATAGATTGAAAATAAATAAATAAACATGTGGCTTTAAATTCGACCTCCCAACGGATCGTATGTTGCCTGGTGGTCCGAGTGTCAGCCTGTGAACAAGTGGTCGCAGGTTCGATCCTCTCTCTCCGCATTCGTTTTAGTTTTACTTTTCTTCATATTATTATTATTTTTTTTAATTTTAAGTATAGAGAAAATTATTATTTTTCTTTTCAAGAATAAAAGTTTAACCAAAGTTTACAAACATTTCAATATTATATTTAAAATTACTTCCAAAATAAAGAAATTGTACAAAAAAATAGTCTCAGTTCGGTCAGAGACACTGGGCATGCGCAGACTCATTCCTTCTCTTATACACATGGCTTTCATGCATGGATTTGCACCATTATAGAATGAAAATAAATAAATAAACATGTGGCTTTAAATTCGACCTCCCAACGGATCGTATGTTGCCTAGTGGTCCGAGTGTCAGCCTGTGAACAAGTGGTCGTAGGTTCGATCCGCGCTCTCACAATTTGTTTTACTTTCACTTTTCATCATCATCATATTATTTTTTTTTAATTTTAAGTATACAGAAAATTATTATTTTTCTTTTCAGGAAGTAAAATTTTGAACAGAATTAACAAAGATTTCAATATTATATATAAAAATACTTGCAAAATAAAGAAATTATACAAATAAAAGTCTCAGTTCGGTCAGAGACTCAGGGCATGCGCAGACTCATTCCTTCTCTTATACACATGGCTTTCATGCATGGATTTGCACCATTATAGAATGAAAATAAATAAATAAACATGTGGCTTTAAATTCGACCTCCCAACGGATCGTATGTTGCCTAGTGGTCCGAGTGTCAGCCTGCGAAACAGTGGTCGTAGGTTCGATCCGCGCTCTCACTATTCGTTTTACTTTCACTTTTCATCATATTATTATTTTTTTAATTTTAAGTATAGAGAAAATTATTATTTTTCTTTTCAGGAAGTAAAATTTTGAACAGAATTAACAAAGATTTCAATATTATATATAAAAATACTTCCAAAATAAAGAAATTGTACAAATAAAAGTCTCAGTTCGGTCAGACTCTGGGCATGCGCAGACTCATTCCTTCTCTTATACACATGGCTTTCATGCATGGATTTGCACCATTATAGAATGAAAATAAATAAATAAACATGTGGCTTGAAATTCGGCCTCCCAACGGATCGTATGTTGCCGAGTGGTCCGAGTGTCAGCCTGCGAATAAGTGGTCGTAGGTTCGATACGCGCTCTCAATATTCGTTTTACTTTCACTTTTAATCATATTATTATTATTTTTTTTAATTTTAAGTATAGAGAAAATTATTATTTTTCTTTTCAAGAATAAAGATTTAACCAGAGTTTACAAACATTTCAATATTATATTTAAAAATACTTCCAAAATAAAGAAATTGTACAAACAAAAGTCTCAGTTCGGTCAGAGACTCTGGGCATGCGCAGACTCATTCCTTCTCTTATACACATGGCTTTCATGCATGGATTTGCACCATTATAGAATGAAAATAAATAAATAAACACGTGGCTTTAAATTCGACCTCCCAACGGATCGTATGTTGTCTAGTGGTCCGAGTGTCAGCCTGTGAACAAGTGGTCGCAGGTTCGATCCTCTCTCTCGGCATTCGTTTTAGTTTTACTTTTCTTCATATTATTATTATTTTTTTAAATTTTAAGTATAGAGAAAATTATTATTTTTCTTTTCAAGAATAAAAGTTTAACCAGAGTTTACAAACATTTCAATATTATATTTAAAAATACTTCCAAAATAAAGAAATTGTACAAACAAAAGTCTCAGTTCGGTCAGAGACTCTGGGCATGAGCAGACTCATTCCTTCTCTTATACACATGGCTTTCATGCATGGATTTGCACCATTATAGAATGAAAATAAATAAATAAACATGTGGCTTTAAATTCGACCTCCCAACGGATCGTATGTTGCCTAGAGGTCCGAGTGTCAGCCTGCGAACAAGTGGTCGTAGGTTCGATCCACGCTCTCTCCATTCGTTTTACTTTCACTTTTCATCATATTATTATTATTTTTAATTTTAAGTATAGAGAAAATTATTATTTTTTTTTCAGGAAGTAAAATTTTGAACAGAATTAACAAAGATTTCAATATTATATATAAAAATACTTCCAAAATAAAGAAATTATACAAATAAAAGTCTCAGTTCGGTCAGAGACTCTGGGCATGCGTAGACTCATTCCTTCTCTTATACACATGGCTTTCATGCATGGATTTGCACCATTATAGAATGAAAATAAATAAATAAACATGTGGCTTTAAATTCGATCTCCCAACGGATCGTATGTTGCCTAGTGGTCCGAGTGTCAGCCTGCGAACAAGTGGTCGTAGGTTCGATCCACGCTCTCTCCATTCGTTTTACTTTCACTTTTCATCATATTATTATTATTTTTAATTTTAAGTATAGAGAAAATTATTATTTTTTTTTCAGGAAGTAAAATTTTGAACAGAATTAACAAAGATTTCAATATTATATATAAAAATACTTCCAAAATAAAGAAATTATACAAATAAAAGTCGCAGTTCGGTCAGAGACTCTGGGCATGCGTAGACTCATTCCTTCTCTTATACACATGGCTTTCATGCATGGATTTGCACCATTATAGAATGAAAATAAATAAATAAACATGTGGCTTTAAATTCGACCTCCCAACGGATCGTATGTTGCCGAGTGGTCCGAGTGTCAGCCTGCGAATAAGTGGTCGTAGGTTCGATACGCGCTCTCAATATTCGTTTTACTTTCACTTTTAATCATATTATTATTATTTTTTTAATTTTAAGTATAGAGAAAATTATTATTTTTCTTTTCAAGAATAAAGATTTAACCAGAGTTTACAAACATTTCAATATTATATTTAAAAATACTTCCAAAATAAAGAAATTGTACAAACAAAAGTCTCAGTTCGGTCAGAGACTCTGGGCATGCGCAGACTCATTCCTTCTCTTATACACATGGCTTTCATGCATGGATTTGCACCATTATAGAATGAAAATAAATAAATAAACATGTGGCTTTAAATTCGACCTACCAACGGATCGTATGTTGCCTTGTGGTCCGAGTGTCGGCCTGCGAACAAGTGGTCGTAGATTCGATCCGCGCTCTCACCATTCGTTTTACTTTCACTTTTCATCATATTATTATTATTATTATTTTAATTTTAAGTATAGAGAAAATTATTATTTTTCTTTTCAGGAAGTAAAATTTTGAACAGAATTAACAAAGATTTCAATATTATAAATAAAAATACTTCCAAAATAAAGAAATTGTACAAATAAAAGTCTCAGTTCGGTCAGAGACTCTGGGCATGCGCAGACTCATTCCTTCTCTTATACACATGGCTTTCATGCATGGATTTGCACCATTATAGAATGAAAATAGATAAATAAACATGTGGCTTTAAATTCGACCTCCCAACGGATCGTATGTTGCCTAGAGGTCCGAGTGTCAGCCTGCGAACAAGTGGTCGTAGGTTCGATCCGCGCGCTGGCTATTCGTTTTACTTTCACTTTTCATCATATTATTATTTTTTTAATTTTAAGTATAGAGAAAATTATTATTTTTCTTTTCAGGAAGTAAAATTTTGAACAGAATTAACAAAGATTTCAATATTATATATAAAAATACTTCCAAAATAAAGAAATTGTACAAATAAAAGTCTCAGTTCGGTCAGAGACTCTGGGCATGCGCAGACTCATTCCTTCTCTTATACACATGGCTTTCATGCATGGATTTGCACCATTATAGATTGAAAATAAATAAATAAACATGTGGCTTTAAATTCGACCTCCCAACGGATCGTATGTTGCCTGGTGGTCCGAGTGTCAGCCTGTGAACAAGTGGTCGCAGGTTCGATCCTCTCTCTCCGCATTCGTTTTAGTTTTACTTTTCTTCATATTATTATTATTTTTTTTAATTTTAAGTATAGAGAAAATTATTATTTTTCTTTTCAAGAATAAAAGTTTAACCAAAGTTTACAAACATTTCAATATTATATTTAAAATTACTTCCAAAATAAAGAAATTGTACAAAAAAATAGTCTCAGTTCGGTCAGAGACACTGGGCATGCGCAGACTCATTCCTTCTCTTATACACATGGCTTTCATGCATGGATTTGCACCATTATAGAATGAAAATAAATAAATAAACATGTGGCTTTAAATTCGACCTCCCAACGGATCGTATGTTGCCTAGTGGTCCGAGTGTTAGCCTGTGAACAAGTGGTCGTAGGTTCGATCCGCGCTCTCACAATTTGTTTTACTTTCACTTTTCATCATCATCATATTATTTTTTTTTAATTTTAAGTATACAGAAAATTATTATTTTTCTTTTCAGGAAGTAAAATTTTGAACAGAATTAACAAAGATTTCAATATTATATATAAAAATACTTGCAAAATAAAGAAATTGTACAAATAAAAGTCTCAGTTCGGTCAGAGACTCTGGGCATGCGCAGACTCATTCCTTCTCTTATACACATGGCTTTCATGCATGGATTTGCACCATTATAGAATGAAAATAAATAAATAAACATGTGGCTTTAAATTCGACCTCCCAACGGATCGTATGTTGCCTAGTGGTCCGAGTGTCAGCCTGCGAAACAGTGGTCGTAGGTTCGATCCGCGCTCTCACTATTCGTTTTACTTTCACTTTTCATCATATTATTATTTTTTTAATTTTAAGTATAGAGAAAATTATTATTTTTCTTTTCAGGAAGTAAAATTTTGAACAGAATTAACAAAGATTTCAATATTATATATAAAAATACTTCCAAAATAAAGAAATTGTACAAATAAAAGTCTCAGTTCGGTCAGACTCTGGGCATGCGCAGACTCATTCCTTCTCTTATACACATGGCTTTCATGCATGGATTTGCACCATTATAGAATGAAAATAAATAAATAAACATGTGGCTTGAAATTCGGCCTCCCAACGGATCGTATGTTGCCGAGTGGTCCGAGTGTCAGCCTGCGAATAAGTGGTCGTAGGTTCGATACGCGCTCTCAATATTCGTTTTACTTTCACTTTTAATCATATTATTATTATTTTTTTTAATTTTAAGTATAGAGAAAATTATTATTTTTCTTTTCAAGAATAAAGATTTAACCAGAGTTTACAAACATTTCAATATTATATTTAAAAATACTTCCAAAATAAAGAAATTATACAAATAAAAGTCTCAGTTCGGTCAGAGACTCTGGGCATGCGCAGACTCATTCCTTCTCTTATACACATGGCTTTCATGCATGGATTTGCACCATTATAGAATGAAAATAAATAAATAAACATGTGGCTTTAAATTCGACCTCCCAACGGATCGTATGTTGCCTAGTGGTCCGAGTGTCAGCCTGCGAAACAGTGGTCGTAGGTTCGATCCGCGCTCTCATAATTTGTTTTACTTTCACTTTTCATCATCATATTATTATTTTTTTTTAATTTTAAGTATACAGAAAATTATTATTTTTCTTTTCAGGAAGTAAAATTTTGAACAGAATTAACAAAGATTTCAATATTATATATAAAAATACTTGCAAAATAAAGAAATTGTACAAATAAAAGTCTCAGTTCGGTCAGAAACTCTGGGCATGCGCAGACTCATTCCTTCTCTTATACACATGGCTTTCATGCATGGATTTGCACCATTATAGAATGAAAATAAATAAATAAACATGTGGCTTTAAATTCGACCTCCCAACGGATCGTATGTTGCCTAGTGGTCCGAGTGTCAGCCTGCGAACAAGTGGTCGTAGGTTCGATCCGCGCTCTCACAATTTGTTTTACTTTCACTTTTCATCATCATATTATTATTTTTTTTTAATTTTAAGTATACAGAAAATTATTATTTTTCTTTTCAGGAAGTAAAATTTTGAACAGAATTAACAAAGATTTCAATATTATATATAAAAATACTTGCAAAATAAAGAAATTGTACAAATAAAAGTCTCAGTTCGGTCAGAGACTCTGGGCATGCGCAGACTCATTCCTTCTCTTATGCACATGGCTTTCAAGCATGGATTTGCACCATTATAGAATGGAAATAAATAAATAAACATGTGGCTTTAAATTCGACCTCCCAACGGATCGTATGTTGCCTAGTGGTCCGAGTGTCAGCCTGCGAAACAGTGGTCGTAGGTTCGATCCGCGCTCTCACTATTCGTTTTACTTTCACTTTTCATCATATTATTATTTTTTTAATTTTAAGTATAGAGAAAATTATTATTTTTCTTTTCAGGAAGTAAAATTTTGAACAGAATTAACAAAGATTTCAATATTATATATAAAAATACTTCCAAAATAAAGAAATTGTACAAATAAAAGTCTCAGTTCGGTCAGAAACTCTGGGCATGCGCAGACTCATTCCTTCTCTTATACACATGGCTTTCATGCATGGATTTGCACCATTATAGAATGAAAATAAATAAATAAACATGTGGCTTTAAATTCGACCTCCCAACGGATCGTATGTTGCCTAGTGGTCCGAGTGTCAGCCTGTGAACAAGTGGTCGTAGGTTCGATCCGCGCTCTCACAATTTGTTTTACTTTCACTTTTTATCATCATCATATTATTTTTTTTTAATTTTAAGTATACAGAAAATTATTATTTTTCTTTTCAGGAAGTAAAATTTTGAACAGAATTAACAAAGATTTCAATATTATATATAAAAATACTTGCAAAATAAAGAAATTATACAAATAAAAGTCTCAGTTCGGTCAGAGACTCTGGGCATGCGCAGACACATTCCTTCTCTTATACACATGGCTTTCATGCATGGATTTGCACCATTATAGAATGAAAATAAATAAATAAACATGTGGCTTTAAATTCGACCTCCCAACGGATCGTATGTTGCCTAGTGGTCCGAGTGTCAGCCTGCGAAACAGTGGTCGTAGGTTCGAACCGCGCTCTCACAATTTATTTTACTTTCACTTTTCATCATCATATTATTATTTTTTTTTAATTTTAAGTATACAGAAAATTATTATTTTTCTTTTCAGGAAGTAAAATTTTGAACAGAATTAACAAAGATTTCAATATTATATATAAAAATACTTGCAAAATAAAGAAATTGTACAAATAAAAGTCTCAGTTCGGTCAGAAACTCTGGGCATGCGCAGACTCATTCCTTCTCTTATACACATGGCTTTCATGCATGGATTTGCACCATTATAGAATGAAAATAAATAAATAAACATGTGGCTTTAAATTCGACCTCCCAACGGATCGTATGTTGCCTAGTGGTCCGAGTGTCAGCCTGCGAACAAGTGGTCGTAGGTTCGATCCGCGCTCTCACTATTCGTTTTACTTTCACTTTTCATCATATTATTATTTTTTTAATTTTAAGTATAGAGAAAATTATTATTTTTCTTTTCAGGAAGTAAAATTTTGAACAGAATTAACAAAGATTTCAATATTATATATAAAAATACTTCCAAAATAAAGAAATTATACAAATAAAAGTCTCAGTTCGGTCAGAGACTCTGGGCATGCGTAGACTCATTCCTTCTCTTATACACATGGCTTTCATGCATGGATTTGCACCATTATAGAATGAAAATAAATAAATAAACATGTGGCTTTAAATTCGACCTCCCAACGGATCGTATGTTGCCTAGTGGTCCGAGTGTCAGCCTGTGAACAAGTGGTCGTAGGTTCGATCCGCGCTCTCACAATTTGTTTTACTTTCACTTTTCATCATCATATTATTATTTTTTTTTAATTTTAAGTATACAGAAAATTATTATTTTTCTTTTCAGGAAGTAAAATTTTGAACAGAATTAACAAAGATTTCAATATTATATATAAAAATACTTGCAAAATAAAGAAATTGTACAAATAAAAGTCTCAGTTCGGTCAGAGACTCTGGGCATGCGCAGACTCATTCCTTCTCTTATGCACATGGCTTTCAAGCATGGATTTGCACCATTATAGAATGGAAATAAATAAATAAACATGTGGCTTTAAATTCGACCTCCCAACGGATCGTATGTTGCCTAGTGGTCCGAGTGTCAGCCTGCGAACAAGTGGTCGTAGGTTCGATCCGCGCTCTCACTATTCGTTTTACTTTCACTTTTCATTATATTATTATTTTTTTAATTTTAAGTATAGAGAAAATTATTATTTTTCTTTTCAGGAAGTAAAATTTTGAACAGAATTAACAAAGATTTCAATATTATATATAAAAATATTTCCAAAATAAAGAATTTGTACAAATAAAAGTCTCAGTTCGGTCAGAGACTCCTGGCATGCGCAGACTCATTCCTTCTCTTATACACATGGCTTTCATGCATGGATTTGTACAATTATAGAATGAAAGTAAATAAATAAACATGTGGCTTTAAATTCGACCTCCCAACGGATCGTATGTTGCCTAGTGGTCCGAGTGTCAGCCGGCGAACAATTGGTCGTAGGTTCGATCCACGCTCTCACCATTCATTTTACATTCACTTTTCATCATATTATCATTATTTTTAATTTTAAGTATAGAGAAAATTATTATATTTCTTTTAGGAAGTAAAATTTTGAACAGAATTAACAAAGATTTCAATATTATATATAAAAATATTTCCAAAATAAAGAAATTGTACAAATAAAAGTCTCAGTTCGGTCCGAGACTCTGGGCATGCGCAGACTCATTCCTTCTCTTATACACATGGCTTTCATGCATGGATTTGCACCATTATAGAATGAAAATAAATAAATAAACATGTGGCTTTAAATTCGACCTCCCAACGGATCGTATGTTGCCTAGTGGTCCGAGTGTCAGCCTGCGAAACAGTGGTCGTAGGTTCGAACCGCGCTCTCACAATTTGTTTTACTTTCACTTTTCATCATCATATTATTATTTTTTTTTAATTTTAAGTATACAGAAAATTATTATTTTTCTTTTCAGGAAGTAAAATTTTGAACAGAATTAACAAAGATTTCAATATTATATATAAAAATACTTGCAAAATAAAGAAATTGTACAAATAAAAGTCTCAGTTCGGTCAGAGACTCTGGGCATGCGCAGACTCATTCCTTCTCTTATACACATGGCTTTCATGCATGGATTTGCACCATTATAGAATGAAAATAAATAAATAAACATGTGGCTTGAAATTCGGCCTCCCAACGGATCGTATGTTGCCGAGTGGTCCGAGTGTCAGCCTGCGAATAAGTGGTCGTAGGTTCGATACGCGCTCTCAATATTCGTTTTACTTTCACTTTTAATCATATTATTATTATTTTTTTTAATTTTAAGTATAGAGAAAATTATTATTTTTCTTTTCAAGAATAAAGATTTAACCAGAGTTTACAAACATTTCAATATTATATTTAAAAATACTTCCAAAATAAAGAAATTATACAAATAAAAGTCTCAGTTCGGTCAGAGACTCTGGGCATGCGCAGACTCATTCCTTCTCTTATACACATGGCTTTCATGCATGGATTTGCACCATTACAGAATGAAAATAAATAAATAAACATGTGGCTTTAAATTCGACCTCCCAGCGGATCGTATGTTGCCTAGTGGTCCGAGTGTCAGCCTGCGAAACAGTGGTCGTAGGTTCGAACCGCGCTCTCACAATTTGTTTTACTTTCACTTTTCATCATCATATTATTATTTTTTTTTAATTTTAAGTATACAGAAAATTATTATTTTTCTTTTCAGGAAGTAAAATTTTGAACAGAATTAACAAAGATTTCAATATTATATATAAAAATACTTGCAAAATAAAGAAATTGTACAAATAAAAGTCTCAGTTCGGTCAGAAACTCTGGGCATGCGCAGACTTATTCCTTCTCTTATACACATGGCTTTCATGCATGGATTTGCACCATTATAGAATGAAAATAAATAAATAAACATGTGGCTTTAAATTCGACCTCCCAACGGATCGTATGTTGTCTAGTGGTCCGAGTGTCAGCCTGCGAACAAGTGGTCGTAGGTTCGATCCGCGCTCTCACTATTCGTTTTACTTTCACTTTTCATCATATTATTATTTTTTTAATTTTAAGTATAGAGAAAATTATTATTTTTCTTTTCAGGAAGTAAAATTTTGAACAGAATTAACAAAGATTTCAATATTATATATAAAAATACTTCCAAAATAAAGAAATTATACAAATAAAAGTCTCAGTTCGGTCAGAGACTCTGGGCATGCGTAGACTCATTCCTTCTCTTATACACATGGCTTTCATGCATGGATTTGCACCATTATAGAATGAAAATAAATAAATAAACATGTGGCTTTAAATTCGACCTCCCAACGGATCGTATGTTGCCTAGTGGTCCGAGTGTCAGCCTGTGAACAAGTGGTCGTAGGTTCGATCCGCGCTCTCACAATTTGTTTTACTTTCACTTTTCATCATCATATTATTATTTTTTTTTAATTTTAAGTATACAGAAAATTATTATTTTTCTTTTCAGGAAGTAAAATTTTGAACAGAATTAACAAAGATTTCAATATTATATATAAAAATACTTGCAAAATAAAGAAATTGTACAAATAAAAGTCTCAGTTCGGTCAGAGACTCTGGGCATGCGCAGACTCATTCCTTCTCTTATGCACATGGCTTTCAAGCATGGATTTGCACCATTATAGAATGGAAATAAATAAATAAACATGTGGCTTTAAATTCGACCTCCCAACGGATCGTATGTTGCCTAGTGGTCCGAGTGTCAGCCTGCGAACAAGTGGTCGTAGGTTCGATCCGCGCTCTCACTATTCGTTTTACTTTCACTTTTCATTATATTATTATTTTTTTAATTTTAAGTATAGAGAAAATTATTATTTTTCTTTTCAGGAAGTAAAATTTTGAACAGAATTAACAAAGATTTCAATATTATATATAAAAATACTTCCAAAATAAAGAATTTGTACAAATAAAAGTCTCAGTTCGGTCAGAGACTCCTGGCATGCGCAGACTCATTCCTTCTCTTATACACATGGCTTTCATGCATGGATTTGTACAATTATAGAATGAAAATAAATAAATAAACATGTGGCTTTAAATTCGACCTCCCAACGGATCGTATGTTGCCTAGTGGTCCGAGTGTCAGCCGGCGAACAATTGGTCGTAGGTTCGATCCACGCTCTCACCATTCATTTTACATTCACTTTTCATCATATTATCATTATTTTTAATTTTAAGTATAGAGAAAATTATTATATTTCTTTTAGGAAGTAAAATTTTGAACAGAATTAACAAAGATTTCAATATTATATATAAAAATATTTCCAAAATAAAGAAATTGTACAAATAAAAGTCTCAGTTCGGTCCGAGACTCTGGGCATGCGCAGACTCATTCCTTCTCTTATACACATGGCTTTCATGCATGGATTTGCACCATTATAGAATGAAAATAAATAAATAAACATGTGGCTTGAAATTCGGCCTCCCAACGGATCGTATGTTGCCGAGTGGCCCGAGTGTCAGCCTGCGAATAAGTGGTCGTAGGTTCGATACGCGCTCTCAATATTCGTTTTACTTTCACTTTTAATCATATTATTATTATTATTTTTTAATTTTAAGTATAGAGAAAATTATTATTTTTCTTTTCAAGAATAAAGATTTAACCAGAGTTTACAAACATTTCAATATTATATTTAAAAATACTTCCAAAATAAAGAAATTGTACAAACAAAAGTCTCAGTTCGGTCAGAGACTCTGGGCATGCGCAGACTCATTCCTTCTCTTATACACATGGCTTTCATGCATGGATTTGCACCATTATAGAATGAAAATAAATAAATAAACATGTGGCTTTAAATTCGACCTACCAACGGATCGTATGTTGCCTAGTGGTCCGAGTGTCAGCCGGCGAACAATTGGTCGTAGGTTCGTTCCACGCTCTCACCATTCGTTTTACTTTCACTTTTCATCATATTATCATTATTTTTAATTTTAAGTATAGAGAAAATTATTATTTTTCTTTTAGGAAGTAAAATTTTGAACAGAATTAACAAAGATTTCAATATTATATATAAAAATATTTCCAAAATAAAGAAATTGTACAAATAAAAGTCTCAGTTCGGTCAGAGACTCTGGGCATGCGCAGACTCATTCCTTCTCTTATACACATGGCTTTCATGCATGGATTTGCACCATTATAGAATGAAAATAAATAAATAAACATGTGGCTTGAAATTCGGCCTCCCAACGGATCGTATGTTGCCTAGTGGTCCGAGTGTCGGCCTGCGAACAAGTGGTCGCAGGTTCGATCCTCTCTCTCGGCATTCGTTTTAGTTTTACTTTTCTTCATATTATTATTATTTTTTTAAATTTTAAGTATAGAGAAAATTATTATTTTTCTTTTCAAGAATAAAAGTTTAACCAAAGTTTACAAACATTTCAATATTATATTTAAAAATACTTCCAAAATAAAGAAATTGTACAAACAAAATTCTCAGTTCGGTCAGAGACACTGGGCATGCGCAGACTCATTCCTTCTCTTATACACATGGCTTTCATGCATGGATTTGCACCATCATAGAATGAAAATAAATAAATAAACATTAGGCTTTAAATTCGACCTCCCAACGGATCGTATGTTGCCTAGTGGTCCGAGTGTCAGCCTGTGAACAAGTGGTCGCAGGTTCGATCCTCTCTCTCGGAATTCGTTTTAGTTTTTTTTTTTTCATATTATTATTATTTTTTTAAATTTTAAGTATAGAGAAAATTATTATTTTTCTTTTCAAGAATAAAAGTTTAACCAGAGTTTACAAACATTTCAATATTATATTTAAAAATACTTCCAAAATAAAGAAATTCTACAAACAAAATTCTCAGTTCGGTCAGAGACTCTGGGCATGCGCAGACTCATTCCTTCTCTTATACACATGGCTTTCATGCATGGATTTGCACAATTATAGAATGAAAATAAATAAATAAACATGTGGCTTTAAATTCGACCTCCCAACGGATCGTATGTTGCCTCGTGGTCCGAGTGTCAGCCTGCGAACAAGTGGTCGTAGGTTCGATCCACGCTCTCTACATTCGTTTTACTTTCACTTTTCATCATATTATTATTATTTTTAATTTTAAGTATAGAGAAAATTATTATTTTTCTTTTCAGGAAGTAATATTTTGAACAGAATTAACAAAGATTTCAATATTATATATAAAAATACTTCCAAAAAAAAGAAATTATACAAATAAAAGTCTCAGTTCGGTCAGAGACTCTGGGCATGCGTAGACTCATTCCTTCTCTTATACACATGGCTTTCATGCATGGATTTGCACCATTATAGAATGAAAATAAATAAATTAACATGTGGCTCTAAATTCGGCCTTCCAACGGATCGTATGTTGCCTAGTGGTCCGAGTGTCAGCCTGTGAACAAGTGGTCGCAGGTTCGATCCTCTCTCACGGCATTCGTTTTAGTTTTACTTTTTTTCATATTATTATTTTTTTTTAAAATTTTAAGTATAGAGAAAATTATTATTTTTCTTTTCAAGAATAACAGTTTAACCAGAGTTTACAAACATTTCAATATTATATTTAAAAATACTTCCAAAATAAAGAAATTGTACAAACAAAAGTCTCAGTTCGGTCAGAGACTCTGGGCATGCGCAGACTCATTCCTTCTCTTATACACATGGCTTTCATGCATGGATTTGCACAATTATAGAATGAAAATAAATAAATAAACATGTGGCTTTAAATTCGACCTCCCAACGGATCGTATGTTGCCTAGAGGTCCGAGTGTCAGCCTGCGAACAAGTGGTCGTAGGTTCGATCCGCGCTCTCACTATTCGTTTTACTTTCACTTTTCATCATATTATTATTTTTTTAATTTTAAGTATAGAGAAAATTATTATTTTTCTTTTCAGGAAGTAAAATTTTGAACAGAATTAACAAAGATTTCAATATTATATATAAAAATACTTCCAAAATAAAGAAACTGTACAAATAAAAGTCTCAGTTCGGTCAGAGGCTCTGGGCATGCGCAGACACATTCCTTCTCTTATACACATGGCTTTCATGCATGGATTTGCACCATTATAGAATGAAAATAAATAAATAAACATGTGGCTTTAAATTCGACCTCCCAACGGATCGTATGTTGCCTAGTGGTCCGAGTGTCAGCCTGCGAACAAGTTTTCGTAGGTTCGATCCACGCTCTCTCCATTCGTTTTACTTTCACTTTTCATCATATTATTATTATTTTTAATTTTAAGTATAGAGAAAATTATTATTTTTCTTTTCAGGAAGTAAAATTTTGAACAGAATTAACAAAGATTTCAATATTATATATAAAAATACTTCCAAAATAAAGAAACTGTACAAATAAAAGTCTCAGTTCGGTCCGAGACTCTGGGCATGCGCAGACTCATTCCTTCTCTTATACACATGGCTTTCATGCATGGATTTGCACAATTATAGAATGAAAATAAATAAATAAACATGTGGCTTTAAATTCGACCTCCCAACGGATCGTATGTTGCCTAGTGGTCCGAGTGTCAGCCTGTGAACAAGTGGTCGCAGGTTCGATCCTCTCTCTCGGCATTCGTTTTAGTTTTACTTTTCTTCATATTATTATTATTTTTTTAAATTTTTAGTATAGAGAAAATTATTATTTTTCTTTTCAAGAATAAAAGTTTAACCAGAGTTTACAAACATTTCAATATTATATTTAAAAATACTTCCAAAATAAAGAAATTGTACAAACAAAAGTCTCAGTTCGGTCAGAGACTCTGGGCATGCGCAGACTCATTCCTTCTCTTATACACATGGCTTCCATGCATGGATTTGCACAATTATAGAATGAAAATAAATATATAAACATGTGGCTTTAAATTCGACCTCCCAACGGATCGTATGTTGCCTAGTGGTCCGAGTGTCAGCCTGTGAACAAGTGGTCGTAGGTTCGATCCACGCTCTCTCCATTCGTTTTACTTTCACTTTTCATCATATTATTATTATTTTTAATTTTAAGTATAGAGAAAATTATTATTTTTTTTTTCAGGAAGTAAAATTTTGAACAGAATTAACAAAGATTTCAATATTATATATAAAAATACTTCTAAAATAAAGAAATTATACAAATAAAAGTCTCAGTTCGGTCCGAGACTCTGGGCATGCGTAGACTCATTCCTTCTCTTATACACATGGCTTTCATGCATGGATTTGCACCATTATAGAATGAAAATAAATAAATAAACATGTGGCTTTAAATTCGACCTCCCAACGGATCGTATGTTGCCTAGTGGTCCGAGTGTCAGCCTGTGAACAAGTGGTCGCAGGTTCGATCCTCTCTCTCCGCATTCGTTTTAGTTTTACATTTCTTCATATTATTATTATTTTTTTTTAATTTTAAGTATAGAGAAAATTATTATTTTTCTTTTCAAGAATAAAAGTTTAACCAGAGTTTACAAACATTTCAATATTATATTTAAAATTACTTCCAAAATAAAGAAATTGTACAAAAAAAAGTCTCAGTTCGGTCAGAGACTCTGGGCATGCGCAGACTCATTCCTTCTCTTATACACATGGCTTTCATGCATGGATTTGCACCATTATAGAATGAAAATAAATAAATAAACATGTGGCTTTAAATTCGACCTACCAACGGATCGTATGTTGCCTAGTGGTCCGAGTGTCAGCCGGCGAACAATTGGTCGTAGGTTCGTTCCACGCTCTCACCATTCGTTTTACTTTCACTTTTCATCATATTATCATTATTTTTAATTTTAAGTATAGAGAAAATTATTATTTTTCTTTTAGGAAGTAAAATTTTGAACAGAATTAACAAAGATTTCAATATTATATATAAAAATATTTCCAAAATAAAGAAATTGTACAAATAAAAGTCTCAGTTCGGTCCGAGACTCTGGGCATGCGCAGACTCATTCCTTCTCTTATACACATGGCTTTCATGCATGGATTTGCACCATTATAGAATGAAAATAAATAAATAAACATGTGGCTTGAAATTCGGCCTCCCAACGGATCGTATGTTGCCGAGTGGTCCGAGTGTCAGCCTGCGAATAAGTGTTCGTAGGTTCGATACGCGCTCTCAATATTCGTTTTACTTTCACTTTTAATCATATTATTATTATTATTTTTTAATTTTAAGTATAGAGAAAATTATTATTTTTCTTTTCAAGAATAAAGATTTAACCAGAGTTTACAAACATTTCAATATTATATTTAATAATACTTCCAAAATAAAGAAATTGTACAAACAAAAGTCTCAGTTCGGTCAGAGACTCTGGGCATGCGCAGACTCATTCCTTCTCTTATACACATGGCTTTCATGCATGGATTTGCACCATTATAGAATGAAAATAAATAAATAAACATGTGGCTTTAAATTCGACCTACCAACGGATCGTATGTTGCCTAGTGGTCCGAGTGTCAGCCTGTGAACAAGTGGTCGCAGGTTCGATTCTCTCTCTCGGCGTTCGTTTTAGTTTTACTTTTCTTCATATTATTATTATTTTTTGTAATTTTAAGTATAGAGAAAATTATTATTTTTCTTTTCAAGAATAAAGATTTAACCAGAGTTTACAAACATTTCAATATTATATTTAAAAATACTTCCAAAATAAAGAAATTGTACAAACAAAAGTCTCAGTTCGGTCAGAGACTCTGGGCATGCGCAGACTCATTCCTTCTCTTATACACATGGCTTTCATGCATGGATTTGCACCATTATAGAATGAAAATAAATAAATAAACATGTGGCTTTAAATTCGACCTCCCAACGGATCGTATGTTGTCTAGTGGTCCGAGTGTCAGCCTGTGAACAAGTGGTCGCAGGTTCGATCCTCTCTCTCGGCATTCGTTTTAGTTTTACTTTTCTTCATATTATTATTATTTTTTTAAATTTTAAGTATAGAGAAAATTATTATTTTTCTTTTCAAGAATAAAAGTTTAACCAGAGTTTACAAACATTTCAATATTATATTTAAAAATACTTCCAAAATAAAGAAATTGTACAAACAAAAGTCTCAGTTCGGTCAGAGACACTGGGCATGCGCAGACTCATTCCTTCTCTTATACACATGGCTTTCATGCATGGATTTGCACAATTATAGAATGAAAATAAATAAATAAACATGTGGCTTTAAATTCGTCCTCCCAACGGATCGTATGTTGCCTCGTGGTCCGAGTGTCAGCCTGCGAACAAGTGGTCGTAGGTTCGATCCACGCTCTCTACATTCGTTTTACTTTCACTTTTCATCATATTATTATTATTTTTAATTTTAAGTATAGAGAAAATTATTATTTTTCTTTTCAGGAAGTAATATTTTGAACAGAATTAACAAAGATTTCAATATTATATATAAAAATACTTCCAAAATAAAGAAATTATAGAAATAAAAGTCTCAGTTCGGTCAGAGACTCTGGGCATGCGTAGACTCATTCCTTCTCTTATACACATGGCTTTCATGCATGGATTTGCACCATTATAGAATGAAAATAAATAAATTAACATGTGGCTCTAAATTCGGCCTTCCAACGGATCGTATGTTGCCTAGTGGTCCGAGTGTCAGCCTGTGAACAAGTGGTCGCAGGTTCGATCCTCTCTCTCGGCATTCGTTTTAGTTTTACTTTTTTTCATATTATTATTATTTTTTAAAATTTTAAGTATAGAGAAAATTATTATTTTTCTTTTCAAGAATAACAGTTTAACCAGAGTTTACAAACATTTCAATATTATATTTAAAAATACTTCCAAAATAAAGAAATTGTACAAACAAAAGTCTCAGTTCGGTCAGAGACTCTGGGCATGCGCAGACTCATTCCTTCTCTTATACACATGGCCTTCATGCATGGATTTGCACAATTATAGAATGAAAATAAATAAATAAACATGTGGCTTTAAATTCGACCTCCCAACGGATCGTATGTTGCCTAGAGGTCCGAGTGTCAGCCTGCGAACAAGTGGTCGTAGGTTCGATCCGCGCTCTCACTATTCGTTTTACTTTCACTTTTCATCATATTATTATTTTTTTAATTTTAAGTATAGAGAAAATTATTATTTTTCTTTTCAGGAAGTAAAATTTTGAACAGAATTAACAAAGATTTCAATATTATATATAAAAATACTTCCAAAATAAAGAAACTGTACAAATAAAAGTCTCAGTTCGGTCAGAGGCTCTGGGCATGCGCAGACACATTCCTTCTCTTATACACATGGCTTTCATGCATGGATTTGCACCATTATAGAATGAAAATAAATAAATAAACATGTGGCTTTAAATTCGACCTCCCAACGGATCGTATGTTGCCTAGTGGTCCGAGTGTCAGCCTGCGAACAAGTTTTCGTAGGTTCGATCCACGCTCTCTCCATTCGTTTTACTTTCACTTTTCATCATATTATTATTATTTTTAATTTTAAGTATAGAGAAAATTATTATTTTTCTTTTCAGGAAGTAAAATTTTGAACAGAATTAACAAAGATTTCAATATTATATATAAAAATACTTCCAAAATAAAGAAACTGTACAAATAAAAGTCTCAGTTCGGTCAGAGACTCTGGGCATGCGCAGACTCATTCCTTCTCTTATACACATGGCTTTCATGCATGGATTTGCACAATTATAGAATGAAAATAAATAAATAAACTTTTGGCTTTAAATTCGACCTCCCAACGGATCGTATGTTGCCTAGTGGTCCGAGTGTCAGCCTGTGAACAAGTGGTCGCAGGTTCGATCCTCTCTCTCGGCATTCGTTTTAGTTTTACTTTTCTTCATATTATTATTATTTTTTTAAATTTTAAGTATAGAGAAAATTATTATTTTTCTTTTCAAGAATAAAAGTTTAACCAGAGTTTACAAACATTTCAATATTATATTTAAAAATACTTCCAAAATAAAGAAATTGTACAAACAAAAGTCTCAGTTCGGTCAGAGACTCTGGGCATGCGCAGACTCATTCCTTCTCTTATACACATGGCTTCCATGCATGGATTTGCACAATTATAGAATGAAAATAAATAAATAAACATGTGGCTTTAAATTCGACCTCCCAACGGATCGTATGTTGCCTAGTGGTCCGAGTGTCAGCCTGTGAACAAGTGGTCGTAGGTTCGATCCACGCTCTCTCCATTCGTTTTACTTTCACTTTTCATCATATTATTATTATTTTTAATTTTAAGTATAGAGAAAATTATTATTTTTTTTTCAGGAAGTAAAATTTTGAACAGAATTAACAAAGATTTCAATATTATATATAAAAATACTTCCAAAATAAAGAAATTATACAAATAAAAGTCTCAGTTCGGTCCGAGACTCTGGGCATGCGTAGACTCATTCCTTCTCTTATACACATGGCTTTCATGCATGGATTTGCACCATTATAGAATGAAAATAAATAAATAAACATGTGGCTTGAAATTCGGCCTCCCAACGGATCGTATGTTGCCGAGTGGTCCGAGTGTCAGCCTGCGAATAAGTGGTCGTAGGTTCGATACGCGCTCTCAATATTCGTTTTACTTTCACTTTTAATCATATTATTATTATTATTTTTTAATTTTAAGTATAGAGAAAATTATTATTTTTCTTTTCAAGAATAAAGATTTAACCAGAGTTTACAAACATTTCAATATTATATTTAAAAATATTTCCAAAATAAAGAAATTGTACAAACAAAAGTCTCAGTTCGGTCAGAGACTCTGGGCATGCGCAGACTCATTCCTTCTCTTATACACATGGCTTTCATGCATGGATTTGCACCATTATAGAATGAAAATAAATAAATAAACATGTGGCTTTAAATTCGACCTACCAACGGATCGTATGTTGCCTAGTGGTCCGAGTGTCAGCCTGTGAACAAGTGGTCGCAGGTTCGATTCTCTCTCTCGGCGTTCGTTTTAGTTTTACTTTTCTTCATATTATTATTATTTTTTGTAATTTTAAGTATAGAGAAAATTATTATTTTTCTTTTCAAGAATAAAGATTTAACCAGAGTTTACAAACATTTCAATATTATATTTAAAAATACTTCCAAAATAAAGAAATTGTACAAACAAAAGTCTCAGTTCGGTCAGAGACTCTGGGCATGCGCAGACTCATTCCTTCTCTTATACACATGGCTTTCATGCATGGATTTGCACCATTATAGAATGAAAATAAATAAATAAACATGTGGCTTTAAATTCGACCTCCCAACGGATCGTATGTTGTCTAGTGGTCCGAGTGTCAGCCTGTGAACAAGTGGTCGCAGGTTCGATCCTCTCTCTCGGCATTCGTTTTAGTTTTACTTTTCTTCATATTATTATTATTTTTTTAAATTTTAAGTATAGAGAAAATTATTATTTTTCTTTTCAAGAATAAAAGTTTAACCAGAGTTTACAAACATTTCAATATTATATTTAAAAATACTTCCAAAATAAAGAAATTGTACAAACAAAAGTCTCAAATCGGTCAGAGACTCTGGGCATGCGCAGACTCATTCCTTCTCTTATACACATGGCTTTCATGCATGGATTTGCACCATTATAGAATGAAAATAAATAAATAAACATGTGGCTTTAAATTCGACCTCCCAACGGATCGTATGTTGCCTAGTGGTCCGAGTGTCGGCCTGCGAACAAGTGGTCGCAGGTTCGATCCTCTCTCTCGGCATTCGTTTTAGTTTTACTTTTCTTCATATTATTATTATTTTTTTAAATTTTAAGTATAGAGAAAATTATTATTTTTCTTTTCAAGAATAAAAGTTTAACCAAAGTTTACAAACATTTCAATATTATATTTAAAAATACTTCCAAAATAAAGAAATTGTACAAACAAAATTCTCAGTTCGGTCAGAGACACTGGGCATGCGCAGACTCATTCCTTCTCTTATACACATGGCTTTCATGCATGGATTTGCACCATCATAGAATGAAAATAAATAAATAAACATTAGGCTTTAAATTCGACCTCCCAACGGATCGTATGTTGCCTAGTGGTCCGAGTGTCAGCCTGTGAACAAGTGGTCGCAGGTTCGATCCACTCTCTCGGAATTCGTTTTAGTTTTTTTTTTTTCATATTATTATTATTTTTTTAAATTTTAAGTATAGAGAAAATTATTATTTTTCTTTTCAAGAATAAAAGTTTAACCAGAGTTTACAAACATTTCAATATTATATTTAAAAATACTTCCAATATAAAGAAATTCTACAAACAAAAGTCTCAGTTCGGTCAGAGACTCTGGGCATGCGTAGACTCATTCCTTCTCTTATACACATGGCTTTCATGCATGGATTTGCACCATTATAGGATGAAAATAAATAAATTAACATGTGGCTCTAAATTCGGCCTTCCAACGGATCGTATGTTGCCTAGAGGTCCGAGTGTCAGCCTGCGAACAAGTGGTCGTAGGTTCGATCCGCGCTCTCACTATTCGTTTTACTTTCACTTTTCATCATATTATTATTTTTTTAATTTTAAGTATAGAGAAAATTATTATTTTTCTTTTCAGGAAGTAAAATTTTGAACAGAATTAACAAAGATTTCAATATTATATATAAAAATACTTCCAAAATAAAGAAACTGTACAAATAAAAGTCTCAGTTCGGTCAGAGGCCCTGGGCATGCGCAGACTCATTCCTTCTCTTATACACATGGCTTTCATGCATGGATTTGCACAATTATAGAATGAAAATAAATAAATAAACATGTGGCTTTAAATTCGACCTCCCAACGGATCGTATGTTGCCTAGAGGTGCGAGTGTCAGCCTGCGAACAAGTGGTCGTAGGTTCGATCCGCGCTCTCACTATTCGTTTTACTTTCACTTTTCATCATATTATTATTTTTTTAATTTTAAGTATAGAGAAAATTATTATTTTTCTTTTCAGGAAGTAAAATTTTGAACAGAATTAACAAAGATTTCAATATTATATATAAAAATACTTCCAAAATAAAGAAACTGTACAAATAAAAGTCTCAGTTCGGTCAGAGACTGTGGGCATGCGCAGACTCATTCCTTCTCTTATACACATGGCTTTCATGCATGGATTTGCACCATTATAGAATGAAAATAAATAAATAAACATGTGGCTTTAAATTCGACCTCCCAACGGATCGTATGTTGCCTAGTGGTCCGAGTGTCAGCCTGTGAACAAGTGGTCGCAGGTTCGATCCTCTCTCTCGGAATTCGTTTTAGTTTTTTTTTTTTTCATATTATTATTATTTTTTTAAATTTTAAGTATAGAGAAAATTATTATTTTTCTTTTCAAGAATAAAAGTTTAACCAGAGTTTACAAACATTTCAATATTATATTTAAAAATACTTCCAAAATAAAGAAATTGTACAAACAAAAGTCTCAGTTCGGTCAGAGACTCTGGGCATGCGCAGACTCATTCCTTCTCTTATACACATGGCTTTCATGCATGGATTTGCACAATTATAGAATGAAAATAAATAAATAAACATGTGGCTTTAAATTCGACCTCCCAATGGATCGTATGTTGCCTAGTGGTCCGAGTGTCAGCCTGCGAACAAGTGGTCGTAGGTTCGATCCACGCTCTCTCCATTCGTTTTACTTTCACTTTTCATCATATTATTATTATTTTTAATTTTAAGTATAGAGAAAATTATTACTTTTCTTTTCAGGAAGTAAAATTTTGAACAGAATTAACAAAGATTTCAATATTATATATAAAAATACTTCCAAAATAAAGAAATTATACAAATAAAAGTCTCAGTTCGGTCAGAGACTCTGGGCATTCGTAGACTCATTCCTTCTCTTATACACATGGCTTTCATGCATGGATTTGCACCATTATAGAATGAAAATAAATAAATTAACATGTGGCTTTAAATTCGGCCTCCCAACGGATCGTATGTTGCCTAGTGGTCCGAGTGTCAGCCTGTGAACAAGTGGTCGCAACTTCGATCCCCTCTCTCCGCATTCGTTTTAGTTTTACTTTTCTTCATATTATTATTATTTTTTTTAATTTTAAGTATAGAGAAAATTATTATTTTTCTTTTCAAGAATAAAAGTTTAACCAGAGTTTACAAACATTTCAATATTATATTTAAAATTACTTCCAAAATAAAGAAATTGTACAAATAAAAGTCTCAGTTCGGTCAGAGACTCTGGGCATGCGCACACTCATTCCTTCTCTTATACACATGACTTTCATGCATGGATTTGTACAATTATAGAATGAAAATAAATAAATAAACTTGTGGCTTTAAATTCGACCTCCCAACGGATCGTATGTTGCCTAGTGGTCCGAGTGACAGCCTGCGAAAATGTGGTCGTAGGTTCGATCCACGCTCTCACCATTCGTTTTATTTTCACTTTTCATCATATTATCATTATTTTTAATTTTAAGTATAGAGAAAATTATTATTTTTCTTTTCAGGAAGTAAAATTTTGAACAGAATTAACAAAGATTTCAATATTATATATAAAAATACTTCCAAAATAAAGAAATTGTACAAATAAAAGTCTCAGTTCGGTCAGAGACTCTGGGCATGCGCAGACTCATTCCTTCTCTTATACACATTGCTTTCATGAATGGATTTGCACCATTATAGAATGAAAATAAATAAATAAACATGTGGCTTGAAATTCGGCCTCCCAACGGATCGTATGTTGCCGAGTGGTCCGAGTGTCAGCCTGCGAATAAGTGGTCGTAGGTTCGATACGCGCCCTCAATATTCGTTTTACTTTCACTTTTAATCATATTATTATTTTTTTTTTTAATTTTAAGTATAGAGAAAATTATTATTTTTCTTTTCAAGAATAAAGATTTAACCAGAGTTTACAAACATTTCAATATTATATATAAAAATACTTCCAAAATAAAGAAATTGTACAAACAAAAGTCTCAGTTCGGTCAGAGACTCTGGGCATGCGCAGACTCATTCCTTCTCTTATACACACGGCTTTCATGCATGGATTTGCACCATTATAGAATGAAAATAAATAAATTAACATGTGGCTTTAAATTCAGCCTCCCAACGGATCGTATGTTGCCTAGTGGTCCGAGTGTCAGCCTGGGAACAAGTGGTCGCAGGTTCGATCCTCTTTCTCGGCATTCGTTTTAGTTTTACTTTTTTTCATATTATTATTATTTTTTAAAATTTTAAGTATAGAGAAAATTATTATTTTTCTTTTCAAGAATAACAGTTTAACCAGAGTTTACAAACATTTCAATATTATATTTAAAATTACTTCCAAAATAAAGAAATTGTACAAATAAAAGTCTCAGTTCGGTCAGAGACTCTGGGCATGCGCAGACTCATTCCTTCTCTTATACACATGGCTTTCATGCATGGATTTGCACAATTATAGAATGAAAATAAATAAATAAACATGTGGCTTTAAATTCGACCTCCCAACGGATCGTATGTTGCCTAGAGGTCCGAGTGTCAGCCTGCGAACAAGTGGTCGTAGGTTCGATCCGCGCTCTCACTATTCCTTTTACTTTCACTTTTCATCATATTATTATTTTTTTAATTTTAAGTATAGAGAAAATTATTATTTTTCTTTTCAGGAAGTAAAATTTTGAACAGAATTAACAAAGATTTCAATATTATATATAAAAATACTTCCAAAATAAAGAAACTGTACAAATAAAAGTCTCAGTTCGGTCAGAGACTCTGGGCATGCGCAGACTCATTCCTTCTCTTATACACATGGCTTTCATGCATGGATTTGCACCAGTATAGAATGAAAATAAATAAATAAACATGTGGCTTTAAATTCGACCTCCCAACGGATCGTATGTTGCCTAGTGGTCCGAGTGTCAGCCTGTGAACAAGTGGTCGCAGGTTCGAACCTCTCTCTCCGCATTCGTTTTAGTTTTACTTTTCTTCATATTATTATTATTTTTTTTAATTTTAAGTATAGAGAAAATTATTATTTTTCTTTTCAAGAATAAAAGTTTAACCAGAGTTTACAAACATTTCAATATTATATTTAAAATTACTTCCAAAATAAAGAAATTGTACAAAAAAAAAGTCTCAGTTCGGTCAGAGACTCTGGGCATGCGCAGACTCATTCCTTCTCTTATACACATGTCTTTAATGCATGGATTTGCACCATTATAGAATGAAAATAAATAAATAAACATGTGGCTTTAAATTCGACCTCCCAACGGATCGTATGTTGCCTAGTGGATCGAGTGTCAGCCTGTGAACAAGTGGTCGTAGGTTCGATCCGCGCTCTCACAATTTGTTTTACTTTCACTTTTCATCATCATATTATTATTTTTTTTTAATTTTAAGTATACTGAAAATTATTATTTTTCTTTTCAGGAAGTAAAATTTTGAACAGAATTAACAAAGATTTCAATATTATATATAAAAATACAACCAAAATAAAGAAATTGTACAAATAAAAGTCTCAGTTCGGTCAGAGACTCTGGGCATGCGCAGACTCATTCCTTCTCTTATACACATGGCTTTCATGCATGGATTTGCACCATTATAGAATGAAAATAAATAAATAAACATGTGGCTTGAAATTCGGCCTCCCAACGGATCGTATGTTGCCGAGTGGTCCGAGTGTCAGCCTGCGAATAAGTGGTCGTAGGTTCGATACGCGCTCTCAATATTTGTTTTTTTTTCACTTTTAATCATATTATTATTATTTTTTTTAATTTTAAGTATAGAGAAAATTATTATTTTTCTTTTCAGGAAGTAAAATTTTGAACAGAATTAACAAAGATTTCAATATTATATATAAAAATACTTCCAAAATAAAGAAATTGTACAAAGAAAAGTCTCAGTTCGGTCAGAGACTCTGGGCATGCGCAGACTCATTCCTTCTCTTATACACATGGCTTTCATGCATGGATTTGCACCATTATAGAATGAAAATAAATAAATAAACATGTGGCTTTAAATTCGACCTCCCAACGGATCGTATGTTGCCTAGTGGTGAGAGTGTCAGCCTGTGAACAAGTGGTCGCAGGTTCGATCCTCTCTCTCGGCATTCGTTTTAGTTTTACTTTTCTTCATATTATTATTTTTTTTTTAAATTTTAAGTATAGAGAAAATTATTATTTTTCTTTTCAAGAATAAAAGTTTAAAAAGAGTTTACAAACACTTCAATATTATATTTAAAAATACTTCCAAAATCAAGAAATTGTACAAACAAAAGTCTCAGTTCGGTCAGAGACTCTGGGCATGCACAGACTCATTCCTTCTCTTATACACATGGCTTTCATGCATGGATTTGCACCATTATAGAATGAAAATAAATAAATAAACATGTGGCTTTAAATTCGACCTCCCAACGGATCGTATGTTGACTAGTGGTCCGAGTGTCAGCCTGCGAACAAGTGGTCGTAGGTTCGATCCGCGCTCTCACAATTGGTTTTACTTTCACTTTTCATCATATTATTATTATTTTTTTAATTTTAAGTATAGAGAAAATTATTATTTTTCTTTTCAGGAAGTAAAATTTTGAACAGAATTATCAAAGATTTCAATATTATATATAAAAATACTTCCAAAATAAAGAAATTGTACAAATAAAAGTGTCAGTTCGGTCAGAGACTCTGGGCATGCGCAGACTCATTCCTTCTCTTATACACATGGCTTTCATGCATGGATTTGCACCATTATAGAATGAAAATAAATAAATAAACATGTGGCTTTAAATTCGACTTTCCAACGGATCGTATGTTGCCTAGTGGTCCGAGTGTCAGCCTGTGAACAAGTGGTCGCAGGTTCGATCCTCTCTCTCGGCATTCGTTTTAGTTTTACTTTTCTTCATATTATTATTTTTTTTTAAATTTTAAGTATAGAGAAAATTATTATTTTTCTTTTCAGGAAGTAAAATTTTGAACAGAATTAACAAAGATTTCAATATTATATATAAAAATACTTCCAAAATAAAGAAATTATACAAACAAAAGTCTCAGTTCGGTCCGAGACTCTGGGCATGCGCAGACTCATTCCTTCTCTTATACACATGGCTTTCATGCATGGATTTGCACAATTATAGAATGAAAATAAATAAATAAACATGTGGCTTTAAATTCGACCTCCCAACGGATCGTATGTTGCCTAGTGGTCCGAGTGTCAGCCTGTGAACAAGTGGTCGCAGGTTCGATCCTCTCTCTCGGCATTCGCTTTAGTTTTACTTTTCTTCATATTATTATTTTTTTTTAAATTTTAAGTATAGAGAAAATTATTATTTTTCTTTTCAAGAATAAAAGTTTAAAAAGAGTTTACAAACACTTCAATATTATATTTAAAAATACTTCCAAAATCAAGAAATTGTACAAACAAAAGTCTCAGTTCGGTCAGAGACTCTGGGCATGCGCAGACTCATTCCTTCTCTTATACACATGGCTTTCATGCATGGATTTGCACAATTATAGAATGAAAATAAATAAATAAACATGTGGCTTTAAATTCGACCTCCCAACGGATCGTATGTTGCCTAGTAGTCCGAGTGTCAGCCTGTGAACAAGTGGTCGCAGGTTCGATCCTCTCTCTCGGCATTCGTTTTAGTTTTACTTTTCTTCATATTATTATTTTTTTTTAAATTTTAAGTATAGAGAAAATTATTATTTTTCTTTTCAAGAATAAAAGTTTAAAAAGAGTTTACAAACACTTCAATATTATATTTAAAAATACTTCCAAAATCAAGAAATTGTACAAACAAAAGTCTCAGTTCGGTCAGAGACTCTGGGCATGCGCAGACTCATTCCTTCTCTTATACACATGGCTTTCATGCATGGATTTGCACCATTATAGAATGAAAATAAATAAATAAACATGTGGTTTTAAATTCGACCTCCCAACGGATCGTATGTTGCCTAGTGGTCCGAGTGTCAGCCTGTGAACAAGTGGTCGCAGGTTCGATCCTCTCTCTCGGCATTCGTTTTAGTTTTACTTTTCTTCATATTATTATTATTTTTTTAAATTTTAAGTATAGAGAAAATTATTATTTTTCTTTTCAAGAATAAAAGTTTAATCAGAGTTTACAAACATTTCAATATTATATTTAAAAATACTTCAAAAATAAAGAAATTGTACAAACAAAAGTCTCAGTTCGGTCAGAGACTCTGGGCATGCGCAGACTCATTCCTTCTCTTATACACATGGCTTTCATGCATGGATTTGCACCATTATAGAATGAAAATAAATAAATAAACATGTGGCTTTAAATTCGACCTCCCAACGGATCGTATGTTGACTAGTGGTCCGAGTGTCAGCCTGCGAACAAGTGGTCGTAGGTTCGATCCGCGCTCTCACAATTGGTTTTACTTTCACTTTTCATCATATTATTATTATTTTTTTAATTTTAAGTATAGAGAATATTATTATTTTTCTTTTCAGGAAGTAAAATGTTGAACAGAATTATCAAAGATTTCAATATTATATATAAAAATACTTCCAAAATAAAGAAATTGTACAAATAAAAGTGTCAGTTCGGTCAGAGACTCTGGGCATGCGCAGACTCATTCCTTCTCTTATACACATGGCTTTCATGCATGGATTTGCACCATTATAGAATGAAAATAAATAAATAAACATGTGGCTTTAATTTCGACCTCCCAACGGATCGTATGTTGCCTAGTGGTCCGAGTGTCAGCCTGTGAACAAGTGGTCGCAGGTTCGATCCTCTCTCTCGGCATTCGTTTTAGTTTTACTTTTCTTCATATTATTATTATTTTTTTAAATTTTAAGTATAGAGAAAATTATTATTTTTCTTTTCAAGAATAAAAGTTTAATCAGAGTTTACAAACATTTCAATATTATATTTAAAAATACTTCCAAAATAAAGAAATTGTACAAACAAAAGTCTCAGTTCGGTCAGAGACTCTGGGCATGCGCAGACTCATTCCTTCTCTTATACACATGGCTTTCATGCATGGATTTGCACCATTATAGAATGAAAATAAATAAATAAACATGTGGCTTTAAATTCGACCTCCCAACGGATCGTATGTTGACTAGTGGTCCGAGTGTCAGCCTGCGAACAAGTGGTCGTAGGTTCGATCCTCTCTCTCTCGGCATTCGTTTTAGTTTTACTTTTCTTCATATTATTATTATTTTTTTAAATTTTAAGTATAGAGAAAATTATTATTTTTCTTTTCAAGAATAAAAGTTTAATCAGAGTTTACAAACATTTCAATATAATATTTAAAAATACTTCCAAAATAAAGAAATTGTACAAACAAAAGTCTCAGTTCGGTCAGAGACTCTGGGCATGCGCAGACTCATTCCTTCTCTTATACACATGGCTTTCATGCATGGATTTGCACCATTATAGAATGAAAATAAATAAATAAACATGTGGCTTTAAATTCGACCTCCCAACGGTTCGTATGTTGAATAGTGGTCCGAGTGTCAGCCTGCGAACAAGTGGTCGTAGGTTCGATCCGCGCTCTCAAAATTGGTTTTACTTTCACTTTTCATCATATTATTATTATTTTTTTAATTTTAAGTATAGAGAAAATTATTATTTTTCTTTTCAGGAAGTAAAATTTTGAACAGAATTATCAAAGATTTCAATATTATATATAAAAATACTTCCAAAATAAAGAAATTGTACAAATAAAAGTGTCAGTTCGGTCAGAGACTCTGGGCATGCGCAGACTCATTCCTTCTCTTATACACATGGCTTTCATGCATGGATTTGCACCATTACAGAATGAAAATAAATAAATAAACATGTGGCTTTAAATTCGACCTCCCAACGGATCGTATGTTGCCTAGTGGTCCGAGTGTCAGCCTGTGAACAAGTGGTCGGAGGTTCGATCCTCTCTCTCGGCATTCGTTTTAGTTTTACTTTTCTTCATATTATTATTATTTTTTTAAATTTTAAGTATAGAGAAAATTATTATTTTTCTTTTCAGTAATAAAAGTTTAATCAGAGTTTACAAACATTTCAATATTATATTTAAAAATACTTCCAAAATAAAGAAATTGTACAAACAAAAGTCTCAGTTCGGTCAGAGACTCTGGGCATGCGCAGACTCATTCCTTCTCTTATACACATGGCTTTCATGCATGGATTTGCACCATTATAGAATGAAAATAAATAAATAAACATGTGGCTTTAAATTCGACCTCCCAACGGATCGTATGTTGCCTAGTGGTCCGAGTGTCAGCCTGTGAACAAGTGGTCGCAGGTTCGATCCTCTCTCTCGGCATTCGTTTTAGTTTTACTTTTCTTCATATTATTATTATTTTTTTAAATTTTAAGTATAGAGAAAATTATTATTTTTCTTTTCAAGAATAAAAGTTTAATCAGAGTTTACAAACATTTCAATATTATATTTAAAAATAATTCCAAAATAAAGAAATTGTACAAACAAAAGTCTCAGTTCGGTCAGAGACTCTGGGCATGCGCAGACTCATTCCTTCTCTTATACACATGGCTTTCATGCATGGATTTGCACCATTATAGAATGAAAATAAATAAATAAACATGTGGCTTTAAATTCGACCTCCCAACGGATCGTATGTTGCCTAGTGGTCCGAGTGTCAGTCTGCGAACAAGTGGTCGTAGGTTCGATCCACGCTCTCACCATTCGTTTTACTTTCACTTTTCAGCATCATATTATTATTTTTAATTTTAAGTATAGAGAAAATTATTATTTTTCTTTTCAGGAAGTAAAATTTTGAACAGAATTAACAAAGATTTCAATATTATATATAAAAATACTTCCAAAATCAAGAAATTGTACAAACAAAAGTCTCAGTTCGGTCAGAGACTCTGGGTATGCGCAGACTCATTCCTTCTCTTATACACACGGCTTTCATGCATGGATTTGCACCATTATAGAATGAAAATAAATAAATAAACATGTGGCTTGAAATTCGACCTCCCAACGGATCGTATGTTGCCTAGTGGTCCGACTGTCAGCCTGCGAACAAGTGGTCGTAGGTTCGATCCGCGCTCTCGCAATTTATTTTACTTTCACTTTTCATCATATTATTATTTTTATTTTTAATTTTAAGTATACAGAAAATTATTATTTTTCTTTTCAGGAAGTAAAATTTTGAACAGAATTAACAAAGATTTCAATATTATATATAAAAATACTTCCAAAATCAAGAAATTGTACAAACAAAAGTCTCAGTTCGTTCCGAGACTCTGGGCATGCGCAGACTCATTCCTTCTCTTATACACACGGCTTTCATGCATGGATTTGCACCATTATAGAATGAAAATAAATAAATAAACATGTGGCTTGAAATTCGACCTCCCAACGGATCGTATGTTGCCTAGTGGTCCGACTGTCAGCCTGCGAACAAGTGGTCGTAGGTTCGATCCGCGCTCTCGCAATTTGTTTTACTTTCACTTTTCATCATATTATTATTATTTTTTTTTTTTAATTTTAAGTATACAGAAAATTATTATTTTTCTTTTCAGGAAGTAAAATTTTGAACAGAATTAACAAAGATTTCAATATTATATTTAAAAATACTTCCAAAATAAAGAAATTGTACAAACAAAAGTCTCAGTTCGGTCAGAGACTCTGGGCATGCGCAGACCCATTCCTTCTCTTATACACATGGCTTTCATGCATGGATTTGCACCATTATGGAATGAAAATAAATAAATAAACATGTGGCTTTAAATTCGACTTCCCAACGGATCGTATGTTGCCTAGTGGTCCGAGTGTCAGCCTGTGAAAAAGTGGTCGCAGGTTCGATCCTCACTCAAGGCATTAGTTTTAGTTTTACTTTTCTTCATATTATTATTTTTTTTTAAATTTTAAGTATAGAGAAAATTATTATTTTTCTTTTCAAGAATAAAAGTTTAAAAAGAGTTTACAAACACTTCAATATTATATTTAAAAATACTTCCAAAATCAAGAAATTGTACAAACAAAAGTCTCAGTTCGGTCAGAGACTCTGGGTATGCGCAGACTCATTCCTTCTCTTATACACATGGCTTTCATGCATGGATTTGCACCATTATAGAATAAAAATAAATAAATAAACATGTGGCTTTAAATTCGACCTCCCAACGGATCGTATGTTGCCTAGTGGTCCGAGTGTCAGCCTGTGAACAAGTGGTAGCAGGTTCGATCCTCTCTCTCGGCATTCGTTTTAGTTTTACTTTTTTTCATATTATTATTATTTTTTTAAATTTTAAGTATAGAGAAAATTATTATTTTTCTTTTCAAGAATAAAAGTTTAATCAGAGTTTACAAACATTTCAATATTATATTTAAAAATACTTCCAAAATAAAGAAATTGTACAAACAAAAGTCTCAGTTCGGTCAGAGACTCTGGGCATGCGCAGACTCATTCCTTCTCTTATACACATGGCTTTCATGCATGGATTTGCACCATTATAGAATGAAAATAAATAAATAAACATGTGGCTTTAAATTCGACCTCCCAACGGATCGTATGTTGCCTAGTGGTCCGAGTGTCAGCCTGCGAACAAGTGGTCGTAGGTTCGATCCACGCTCTCACCATTCGTTTTACTTTCACTTTTCATCATCATATTATTATTTTTAATTTTAAGTATAGAGAAAATTATTATTTTTCTTTTCAGGAAGTAAAATTTTGAACAGAATTTACAAAGATTTCAATATTATATATAAAAATACTTCCAAAATAAAGAAATTGTACAAATAAAAGTCTCAGTTCGGTCCGAGACTCTGGGCATGCGCAGACCCATTCCATCTCTTATACACATGGCTTTCATGCATGGATTTGCACCATTATAGAATGAAAATAAATAAATAAACATGTGGCTTTAAATTCGACCTCCCAACGGATCGTATGTTGCCTAGTGGTCCGAGTGTCAGCCTGTGAAAAAGTGGTCGCAGGTTCGATCCTCTCTCAAGGCATTAGTTTTAGTTTTACTTTTCTTCATATTATTATTATTTTTTTAAATTTTAAGTATAGAGAAAATTATTATTTTTCTTTTCAAGAATAAAAGTTTAATCAGAGTTTACAAACATTTTAATATTATATATAAAAATACTTCCAAAATCAAGAAATTGTACAAAAAAAAGTCTCAGTTCGGTCAGAGACTCTGGGCATGCGCAGACCCATTCCTTCTCTTATACACATGGCTTTCATGCATGGATTTGCACCATTATAGAATAAAAATAAATAAATAAACATGTGGCTTTAAATTCGACCTCCCAACGGATCGTATGTTGCCTAGTGGTCCGAGTGTCAGCCTGTGAAAAAGTGGTCGCAGGTTCGATCCTCTCTCAAGGCATTAGTTTTAGTTTTACTTTTCTTCATATTATTATTTTTTTTTTAAATTTTAAGTATAGAGAAAATTATTATTTTTCTTTTAAAGAATAAAAGTTTAATCAGAGTTTACAAACATTTCAATATTATATATAAAAATACTTCCAAAATCAAGAAATTGTACAAACAAAAGTCTCAGTTCGGTCAGAGACTCTGGGCATGCGCAGACTCATTCCTTCTCTTATACACATGGCTTTCATGCATGCATTTGCACCATTATAGAATGAAAATAAATAAATAAACATGTGGCTTTAAATTCGACGTCCCAACGGATCGTATGTTGCCTAGTGGTCCGAGAGTCAGCCTGCGAACAAGTAGTCGTAGGTTCGATCCACGCTCTCACCATTCGTTTTACTTTTACTTTTCATCATCATATTATTATTTTTAATTTTAAGTATAGAGAAAATTATTATTTTTCTTTTCAGGAAGTAAAATTTTGAACAGAATTTACAAAGATTCCAATATTATATATAAAAATACTTCCAAAATAAAGAAATTGTACAAATAAAAGTCTCAGTTCGGTCAGAGACTCTGGGCATGCGCAGACCCATTCCTTCTCTTATACACATGGCTTTCATGCATGGATTTGCACCATTATAGAATGAAAATAAATAAATAAACATGTGGCTTGAAATTCGACCTCCCAACGGATCGTATGTTGCCTAGTGGTCCGACTGTCAGCCTGCGAACAAGTGGTCGTAGGTTCGATCCGCGCTCTCGCAATTTGTTTTACTTTCACTTTTCATCATCATATTATTATTTTTTTTTAATTTTAAGTATACAGAAAATTATTATTTTTCTTTTCAGGAAGTAAAATTTTGAACAGAATTAACAAAGATTTCAATATTATACATAAAAATACTTCCAAAATCAAGAAATTGTACAAACAAAAGTCTCAGTTCGGTCAGAGACTCTGGGCATGCGCAGACTCATTCCTTCTCTTATACACACGGCTTTCATGCATGGATTTGCACCATTATAGAATGAAAATAAATAAATAAACATGTGGCTTGAAATTCGACCTCCCAACGGATCGTATGTTGCCTAGTAGTCCGACTGTCAGCCTGCGAACAAGTGGTCGTAGGTTCGATCCGCGCTCTCGCAATTTGTTTTACTTTCACTTTTCATCATATTATTATTATATTTTTTAAATTTTAAGTATACAGAAAATTATTATTTTTCTTTTCAGGAAGTAAAATTTTGAACAGAATTAACAAAGATTTCAATATTATATATAAAAATACTTCCAAAATAAAGAAATTGTACAAATAAAAGTCTCAGTTCGGTCAGAGACTATGGGTATGAGCAGACTCATTCCTTCTCTTATACACTTGGCTTTCATGCATGGATTTGCACCATTATAGAATGAAAATAAATAAATAAACATGTAGCTTTAAATTCGACCTCCCAACGGATCGTATGTTGCCTAGTGGTCCGACTGTCAGCCTGCGAACAAGTGGTCGTAGGTTCGATCCGCGCTCTCGCAATTTGTTTTACTTTCACTTTTCATCATATTATTATTATTATTTTTTAATTTTAAGTATACAGAAAATTATTATTGTTCTTTTCAGGAAGTAAAATTTTGAACAGAATTAACAAAGATTTCAATATTATATATAAAAATACTTCCAAAATAAAGAAATTGTACAAATAAAAGTCTCAGTTCGGTCAGAGACTATGGGCATGCGCAGACTCATTCCTTCTCTTATACACATGGCTTTCATGCATGGATTTGCACCATTATAGAATGAAAATAAATAAATAAACATGTGGCTTTAAATTCGACCTCCCAACGGATCGTATGTTGCCTAGTGGTCCGAGTGTCAGAAATTGAAAAAGTGGTCGCAGGTTCGATCCTCTCTCTCGGCGTTCGTTTTAATTTTACTTTTTTTCATATTATTATTATTTTTTTAAATTTTAAGTATAGAGAAAATTATTATTTTTCTTTTCAAGAATAAAAGTTTAACCAGAGTTTACAAACATTTCAATATTATATTTAAAAATACTTCCAAAATAAAGAAATTGTACAAACAAAAGTCTCAGTTCGGTCCGAGACTCTGGGCATGCGCAGACTCATTCCTTCTCTTATACACATGGCTTTCATGCATGGATTTGCACCATTATAGAATGAAAATAAATAAATAAACATGTGGTTTTAAATTCGACCTCCCAACGGATCGTATGTTGCCTAGTGGTCCGAGTGTCAGCCATTGAAAAAGTGGTCGCAGGTTCGATCCTCTCTCTCGGCGTTCGTTTTAATTTTACTTTTTTTCATATTATTATTATTTTTTTAAATTTTAAGTATAGAGAAAATTATTATTTTTCTTTTCAGGAAGTAAAATTTTGAGCAGAATTAACAAAGATTTCAATATTATATATAAAAATACTTCCAAAATAAAGAAATTGTACAAATAAAAGTCTCAGTTCGGTCAGAGACTATGGGCATGCGCAGACTCATTCCTTCTCTTATACACATGGCTTTCATGCATGGATTTGCACCATTATAGAATGAAAATAAATAAATAAACATGTGGCTTTAAATTCGACCTCCCAACGGATCGTATGTTGCCTAGTGGTCCGAGTGTCAGAAATTGAAAAAGTGGTCGCAGGTTCGATCCTCTCTCTCGGCGTTCGTTTTAATTTTACTTTTTTTCATATTATTATTATTTTTTTAAATTTTAAGTATAGAGAAAATTATTATTTTTCTTTTCAAGAATAAAAGTTTAACCAGAGTTTACAAACATTTCAATATTATATTTAAAAATACTTCCAAAATAAAGAAATTGTACAAACAAAAGTCTCAGTTCGGTCCGAGACTCTGGGCATGCGCAGACTCATTCCTTCTCTTATACACATGGCTTTCATGCATGGATTTGCACCATTATAGAATGAAAATAAATAAATAAACATGTGGTTTTAAATTCGACCTCCCAACGGATCGTATGTTGCCTAGTGGTCCGAGTGTCAGCCATTGAAAAAGTGGTCGCAGGTTCGATCCTCTCTCTCGGCGTTCGTTTTAATTTTACTTTTTTTCATATTATTATTATTTTTTTAAATTTTAAGTATAGAGAAAATTATTATTTTTCTTTTCAGGAAGTAAAATTTTGAGCAGAATTAACAAAGATTTCAATATTATATATAAAAATACTTCCAAAATAAAGAAATTGTACAAATAAAAGTCTCAGTTCGGTCCGAGACTCTGGGCATGCGCAGACTCATTCCTTCTCTTATACACATGGCTTTCATGAATGGATTTGCACCATTATAGAATGAAAATAAATAAATAAACATGTGGCTTTAAATTTGACCTCCCAACGGATCGTATGTTGCCTAGTGGTCCGAGTGTCAGCCTGTGAAAAAGAGGTCGAAGGTTCGATCCTCTCTCCCTCGGAGTTCGTTTTAGTTTTACTTTTTTTCATATTATTATTATTTTTTTAAATTTTAAGTATAGAGAAAATTATTATTTTTCTTTTCAAGAATAAAAGTTTAACCAGAGTTTACAAACATTTCAATATTATATTTAAAAATACTTCCAAAATAAAGAAATTGTACAAACAAAAGTCTCAGTTCGGTCCGAGACTCTGGGCATGCGCAAACTAATTCCTTCTCTTATACACATGGCTTTCATGCATGGATTTGCACCATTATAGAATGAAAATAAATAAATAAACATGTGGCTTTAAATTCGACCTCCCAACGGATCGTATGTTGCCTAGTGGTCCGAGTGTCAGCCTGCGAACAAGTGGTCGTAGGTTCGATCCGCGCTCTCACAATTCGTTTTACTTTCACTTTTCATCATCATATTATTATTATTTTTTTAATTTTAAGTATAGAGAAAATTATTATTTTTCTTTTGAGGAAGTAAAATTTTGAACAGAATTAACAAAGATTTCAATATTATATATAAAAATACTTCCAAAATAAAGAAATTGTACTAATAAAAGTCTCTGTTCGGTCAGAGACTCTGGGCATGCGCAGACTCATTCCTTCTCTTATAAACATGGCTTTCATGCATGGATTTGCACAATTATAGAATGAAAATAAATAAATAAACATGTGGCTTTAAATTCGACCTCCCAACGGATCGTATGTTGCCTAGTGGTCCGAGTGTCAGCCTGTGAAAAAGAGGTCGAAGGTTCGATCCTCTCTCCCTCGGAGTTCGTTTTAGTTTTACTTTTTTTCATATTATTATTATTTTTTTAAATTTTAAGTATAGAGAAAATTATTATTTTTCTTTTCAAGAATAAAAGTTTAACCAGAGTTTACAAACATTTCAATATTATATTTAAAAATACTTCCAAAATAAAGAAATTGTACAAACAAAAGTCTCAGTTCGGTCCGAGACTCTGGGCATGCGCAGACTCATTCCTTCTCTTATACACATGGCTTTCATGCATGGATTTGCACCATTATAGAATGAAAATAAATAAATAAACATGTGGTTTTAAATTCGACCTCCCAACGGATCGTATGTTGCCTAGTGGTCCGAGTGTCAGCCATTGAAAAAGTGGTCGCAGGTTCGATCCTCTCTCTCGGCGTTCGTTTTAATTTTACTTTTTTTCATATTATTATTATTTTTTTAAATTTTAAGTATAGAGAAAATTATTATTTTTCTTTTCAGGAAGTAAAATTTTGAGCAGAATTAACAAAGATTTCAATATTATATATAAAAATACTTCCAAAATAAAGAAATTGTACAAATAAAAGTCTCAGTTCGGTCCGAGACTCTGGGCATGCGCAGACTCATTCCTTCTCTTATACACATGGCTTTCATGAATGGATTTGCACCATTATAGAATGAAAATAAATAAATAAACATGTGGCTTTAAATTTGACCTCCCAACGGATCGTATGTTGCCTAGTGGTCCGAGTGTCAGCCTGTGAAAAAGAGGTCGAAGGTTCGATCCTCTCTCCCTCGGAGTTCGTTTTAGTTTTACTTTTTTTCATATTATTATTATTTTTTTAAATTTTAAGTATAGAGAAAATTATTATTTTTCTTTTCAAGAATAAAAGTTTAACCAGAGTTTACAAACATTTCAATATTATATTTAAAAATACTTCCAAAATAAAGAAATTGTACAAACAAAAGTCTCAGTTCGGTCCGAGACTCTGGGCATGCGCAAACTAATTCCTTCTCTTATACACATGGCTTTCATGCATGGATTTGCACCATTATAGAATGAAAATAAATAAATAAACATGTGGCTTTAAATTCGACCTCCCAACGGATCGTATGTTGCCTAGTGGTCCGAGTGTCAGCCTGCGAACAAGTGGTCGTAGGTTCGATCCGCGCTCTCACAATTCGTTTTACTTTCACTTTTCATCATCATATTATTATTATTTTTTTAATTTTAAGTATAGAGAAAATTATTATTTTTCTTTTGAGGAAGTAAAATTTTGAACAGAATTAACAAAGATTTCAATATTATATATAAAAATACTTCCAAAATAAAGAAATTGTACTAATAAAAGTCTCTGTTCGGTCAGAGACTCTGGGCATGCGCAGACTCATTCCTTCTCTTATAAACATGGCTTTCATGCATGGATTTGCACAATTATAGAATGAAAATAAATAAATAAACATGTGGCTTTAAATTCGACCTCCCAACGGATCGTATGTTGCCTAGTGGTCCGAGTGTCAGCCTGTGAAAAAGAGGTCGAAGGTTCGATCCTCTCTCCCTCGGAGTTCGTTTTAGTTTTACTTTTTTTCATATTATTATTATTTTTTTAAATTTTAAGTATAGAGAAAATTATTATTTTTCTTTTCAAGAATAAAAGTTTAACCAGAGTTTACAAACATTTCAATATTATATTTAAAAATACTTCCAAAATAAAGAAATTGTACAAACAAATGTCTCAGTTCGGTCCGAGACTCTGGGCATGCGCAGACTCATTCCTTCTCTTATACACATGGCTTTCATGCATGGATTTGCACCATTATAGACTGAAAATAAATAAATAAACTTGTGGCTTTAAATTCGACCTCCCAACGGATCGTATGTTGCCTAGTGGTCCGAGTGTCAGCCATTGAAAAAGTGGTCGCAGGTTCGATCCTCTCTCTCGGCGTTCGTTTTAATTTTACTTTTTTTCATATTATTATTATTTTTTTAAATTTTAAGTATAGAGAAAATTATTATTTTTCTTTTCAAGAATAAAAGTTTAACCAGAGTTTACAAACATTTCAATATTATATTTAAAAATACTTCCAAAATAAAGAAATTGTACAAACAAAAGTCTCAGTTCGGTCCGAGACTCTGGGCATGCGCAGACTCATTCCTTCTCTTATACACATGGCTTTCATGCATGGATTTGCACCATTATAGAATGAAAATAAATAAATAAACATGTGGTTTTAAATTCGACCTCCCAACGGATCGTATGTTGCCTAGTGGTCCGAGTGTCAGCCATTGAAAAAGTGGTCGCAGGTTCGATCCTCTCTCTCGGCGTTCGTTTTAATTTTACTTTTTTTCATATTATTATTATTTTTTTAAATTTTAAGTATAGAGAAAATTATTATTTTTCTTTTCAAGAATAAAAGTTTAACCACAGTTTACAAACATTTCAATATTATATTTAAAAATACTTCCAAAATAAAGAAATTGTACAAACAAAAGTCTCAGTTCGGTCCCAGACTCTGGGCATGCGCAAACTAATTCCTTCTCTTATACACATGGCTTTCATGCATGGATTTGCACCATTATAGAATGAAAATAAATAAATAAACATGTGGCTTTAAATTCGACCTCCCAACGGATCGTATGTTGCCTAGTGGTCCGAGTGTCAGCCTGCGAACAAGTGGTCGTAGGTTCGATCCGCGCTCTCACAATTCGTTTTACTTTCACTTTTCATCATCATATTATTATTATTTTTTTAATTTTAAGTATAGAGAAAATTATTATTTTTCTTTTGAGGAAGTAAAATTTTGAACAGAATTAACAAAGATTTCAATATTATATATAAAAATACTTCCAAAATAAAGAAATTGTACTAATAAAAGTCTCTGTTCGGTCAGAGACTCTGGGCATGCGCAGACTCATTCCTTCTCTTATAAACATGGCTTTCATGCATGGATTTGCACAATTATAGAATGAAAATAAATAAATAAACATGTGGCTTTAAATTCGACCTCCCAACGGATCGTATGTTGCCTAGTGGTCCGAGTGTCAGCCTGTGAAAAAGAGGTCGAAGGTTCGATCCTCTCTCCCTCGGAGTTCGTTTTAGTTTTACTTTTTTTCATATTATTATTATTTTTTTAAATTTTAAGTATAGAGAAAATTATTATTTTTCTTTTCAAGAATAAAAGTTTAACCAGAGTTTACAAACATTTCAATATTATATTTAAAAATACTTCCAAAATAAAGAAATTGTACAAACAAATGTCTCAGTTCGGTCCGAGACTCTGGGCATGCGCAGACTCATTCCTTCTCTTATACACATGGCTTTCATGCATGGATTTGCACCATTATAGACTGAAAATAAATAAATAAACTTGTGGCTTTAAATTCGACCTCCCAACGGATCGTATGTTGCCTAGTGGTCCGAGTGTCAGCCATTGAAAAAGTGGTCGCAGGTTCGATCCTCTCTCTCGGCGTTCGTTTTAATTTTACTTTTTTTCATATTATTATTATTTTTTTAAATTTTAAGTATAGAGAAAATTATTATTTTTCTTTTCAAGAATAAAAGTTTAACCAGAGTTTACAAACATTTCAATATTATATTTAAAAATACTTCCAAAATAAAGAAATTGTACAAACAAAAGTCTCAGTTCGGTCCGAGACTCTGGGCATGCGCAGACTCATTCCTTCTCTTATACACATGGCTTTCATGCATGGATTTGCACCATTATAGAATGAAAATAAATAAATAAACATGTGGTTTTAAATTCGACCTCCCAACGGATCGTATGTTGCCTAGTGGTCCGAGTGTCAGCCATTGAAAAAGTGGTCGCAGGTTCGATCCTCTCTCTCGGCGTTCGTTTTAATTTTACTTTTTTTCATATTATTATTATTTTTTTAAATTTTAAGTATAGAGAAATTTATTATTTTTCTTTTCAAGAATAAAAGTTTAACCACAGTTTACAAACATTTCAATATTATATTTAAAAATACTTCCAAAATAAAGAAATTGTACAAACAAAAGTCTCAGTTCGGTCCCAGACTCTGGGCATGCGCAGACTCATTCCTTCTCTTATACACATGGCTTTCATGCATGGATTTGCACCATTATAGAATGAAAATAAATAAATAAACATGTGGCTTTAAATTCGACCTCCCAACGGATCGTATGTTGCCTAGTGGTCCGAGTGTCAGCCTGCGAACAAGTGGTCGTAGGTTCGATCCGCGCTCTCACAATTCGTTTTACTTTCACTTTTCATCATCATATTATTATTATTATTTTAATTTTAAGTATAGAGAAAATTATTATTTTTCTTTTCAGGAAGTAAAATTTTGAGCAGAATTAACAAAGATTTCAATATTATATATAAAAATACTTCCAAAATAAAGAAATTGTACAAATAAAAGTCTCAGTTCGGTCCGAGACTCTGGGCATGCGCAGACTCATTCCTTCTCTTATACACATGGCTTTCATGAATGGATTTGCACCATTATAGAATGAAAATAAATAAATAAACATGTGGCTTTAAATTCGACCTCCCAACGGATCGTATGTTGCCTAGTGGTCCGAGTGTCAGCCTGTGAAGAAGAGGTCGAAGGTTCGATACTCTCTCCCTCGGAGTTCGTTTTAGTTTTACTTTTTTTCATATTATTATTATTTTTTTAAATTTTAAGTATAGAGAAAATTATTATTTTTCTTTTCAAGAATAAAAGTTTAACCAGAGTTTACAAACATTTCAATATTATATTTAAAAATACTTCCAAAATAAAGAAATTGTACAAAAAAAAGTCTCAGTTCGGTCCGAGACTCTGGGCATGCGCAGACTCATTCCTTCTCTTATACACATGGCTTTCATGCATGGATTTGCACCATTATAGAATGAAAATAAATAAATAAACATGTGGCTTTAAATTCGACCTGCCAACGGATCGTATGTTGCCTAGTGGTCCGAGTGTCAGCCTGCGAACAAGTGGTCGTAGGTTCGATCCGCGCTCTCACAATTCGTTTTACTTTCACTTTTCATCATCATATTATTATTATTTTTTTAATTTTAAGTATAGAGAAAATTATTATTTTTCTTTTCAGGAAGTAAAATTTTGAGCAGAATTAACAAAGATTTCAATATTATATATAAAAATACTTCCAAAATAAAGAAATTGTACAAATAAAAGTCTCAGTTCGGTCCGAGACTCTGGGCATGCGCAGACTCATTCCTTCTCTTATACACATGGCTTTCATGCATGGATTTGCACAATTATAGAATGAAAATAAATAAAAAAACATGTAGCTTTCAATTCGACCTCCCAACGGATCGTATGTTGCCTAGTGGTCCGAGTGTCAGCCTGCGAACAAGTGGTCGTAGGTTCGATCCGCGCTCTCACAATTTGTTTTACTTTCACTTTTCATCATCATTATTATTTTTTTTTATTTTAAGTATACAGAAAATTATTTTTTTTCTTTTCAGGAAGTAAAATTTTGAGCAGAATTAACAAATATTTCAATATTATATATAAAAATACTTCCAAAATAAAGAAATTGTACAAATAAAAGACTCAGTTCGGTCAGAGACTCTGGGCATGCGCAGACTCATTCCTTCTCTTATACACATGGCTTTCATGCATGGATTTGCACCATTATAGAATGAAAATAAATAAATAAACATGTGGCTTTAAATTCGACCTCCCAACGGATCGTATGTTGCCTAGTGGTCCGAGTGTCAGCCTGTCAACAAGTGGTCGCAGGTTCGATTCTCTCTCTCGGCATTCGTTTTAGTTTTACTTTTCTTCATATTATTATTATTTTTTTAAATTTTAAGTATAGAGAAAATTATTATTTTTCTTTTCAAGAATAAAAGTTTAATCAGAGTTTAGAAACATTTCAATATTATATTTAAAAATACTTCCAAAATAAAGAAATTGTACAAACAAAAGTCTCAGTTCGGTCAGAGACTCTGGGCATGCGCAGACTCATTCCTTCTCTTATACATATGGCCTTCATGCATGGATTTGCACCATTATAGAATGAAAATAAATAAATAAACATGTGGCTTTAAATTCGACCTCCCAACGGATCGTATGTTGCCTGGTGCTCCGAGTGTCAGCCTGTGAAGAAGTGGTCGCAGGTTCGATCCTCTCTCTCACCATTCGTTTTACTTTCACTTTTCATCATCATATTATTATTTTTAATTTTAAGTATAGAGAAAATTATTATTTTTCTTTTCAGGAAGTAAAATTTTGAACAGAATTAACAAAGATTTCAATATTATATATAAAAATACTTCCAAAATAAAGAAATTGTACAAATAAAAGTCTCAGTTCGGTCCGAGACTCTGGGCATGCGCAGACTCATTCCTTCTCTTATACACATGGCTTTCATGAATGGATTTGCACCATTATAGAATGAAAATAAATAAATAAACATGTGGCTTTAAATTCGACCTCCCAACGGATCGTATGTTGCCTAGTGGTCCGAGTGTCAGCCTGTGAAAAAGAGGTCGAAGGTTCGATCCTCTCTCCCTCGGAGTTCGTTTTAGTTTTACTTTTTTTCATATTATTATTATTTTTTTAAATTTTAAGTATAGAGAAAATTATTATTTTTCTTTTCAAGAATAAAAGTTTAACCAGAGTTTACAAACATTTCAATATTATATTTAAAAATACTTCCAAAATAAAGAAATTGTACAAACAAAAGTCTCAGTTCGGTCCGAGACTCTGGGCATGCGCAGACTCATTCCTTCTCTTATACACATGGCTTTCATGCATGGATTTGCACCATTATAGAATGAAAATAAATAAATAAACATGTGGCTTTAAATTCGACCTCCCAACGGATCGTATGTTGCCTAGTGGTCCGAGTGTCAGCCTGCGAACAAGTGGTCGTAGGTTCGATCCGCGCTCTCACAATTCGTTTTACTTTCACTTTTCATCATCATATTATTATTATTTTTTTAATTTTAAGTATAGAGAAAATTATTATTTTTCTTTTGAGGAAGTAAAATTTTGAACAGAATTAACAAAGATTTCAATATTATATATAAAAATACTTCCAAAATAAAGAAATTGTACTAATAAAAGTCTCTGTTCGGTCAGAGACTCTGGGCATGCGCAGACTCATTCCTTCTCTTATAAACATGGCTTTCATGCATGGATTTGCACAATTATAGAATGAAAATAAATAAATAAACATGTGGCTTTAAATTCGACCTCCCAACGGATCGTATGTTGCCTAGTGGTCCGAGTGTCAGCCTGCGAACAAGTGGTCGTAGGTTCGATCCACGCTCTCACCATTCGTTTTACTTTCACTTTTCATCATCATATTATTTTTAATTTTAAGTATAGAGAAAATTATTATTTTTCTTTTCAGGAAGTAAAATTTTGAGCAGAATTAACAAAGATTTCAATATTATATATAAAAATAATTCCAAAATAAAGAAATTGTACAAATAAAAGTCTCAGTTCGGTCCGAGACTCTGGGCATGCGCAGACTCATTCCTTCTCTTATACACATGGCTTTCATGCATGGATTTGCACAATTATAGAATGAAAATAAATAAATAAACATGTAGCTTTCAATTCGACCTCCCAACGGATCGTATGTTGCCTAGTGGTCCGAGTGTCAGCCTGTCAACAAGTGGTCGCAGGTTCGATTCTCTCTCTCGGCATTCGTTTTAGTTTTACTTTTCTTCATATTATTATTATTTTTTTAAATTTTAAGTATAGAGAAAATTATTATTTTTCTTTTCAAGAATAAAAGTTTAATCAGAGTTTAGAAACATTTCAATATTATATTTAAAAATACTTCCAAAATAAAGAAATTGTACAAACAAAAGTCTCAGTTCGGTCAGAGACTCTGGGCATGCGCAGACTCATTCCTTCTCTTATACACATGGCTTTCATGCATGGATTTGCACCATTATAGAATGAAAATAAATAAATAAACATGTGGCTTTAAATTCGACCTCCCAACGGATCGTATGTTGCCTAGTGGTCCGAGTGTCAGCCTGCGAACAAGTGGTCGTAGGTTCGATCCGCGCTCTCACCATTCGTTTTACTTTCACTTTTCATCATATTATTATTATTATTTTTTTAATTTTAAATAGAGAGAAAATTATTATTTTTCTTTTCAGGAAGTAAAATTTTGAAAAGAATTAACAAAGATTTCAATATCATATATAAAAATACTTCCAAAATAAAGAAATTGTACAAATAAAAGTCTCAGTTCGGTCAGAGACTCTGGGCATGCGCAGACTCATTCCTTCTCTTATACACATGGCTTTCATGCATGGATTTGCACCATTCTAAAATGAAAATAAATAAATAAACATGTGGCTTTAAATTCGACCTCCCAACGGATCGTATGTTGCCTAGTGGTCCTAGTGTCAGCCTGTGAACAAGTGGTCGTAGGTTCGATCCTCGCTCTCGGCATTCGTTTTAGTTTTACTTTTTTTCATATTATTATTATTTTTTTAAATTTTAAGTATAGAGAAAATTATTATTTTTCTTTTCAAGAATAAAAGTTTAACCAGAGTTTACAAACATTTCAATATTATATTTAAAAATACTTCCAAAATAAAGAAATTGTACAAAAAAAAGTCTCAGTTCGGTCCGAGACTCTGGGCATGCGCAGACTCATTCCTTCTCTCATACACATGGCTTTCATGCATGGATTTGCACCATTATAGAATGAAAATAAATAAATAAACATGTGGCTTTAAATTCGACCTCCCAACGGATTGTATGTTGCCTAGTGGTCCGAGTGTCAGCCTGTGAACAAGTGGTCGCACGTTCGATCCTCTCTCTCGGCATTCGTTTTAGTTTTACTTTTCTTCATATTATTATTATTTTTTTAAATTTTAAGTATAGAGAAAATTATTATTTTTCTTTTCAAGAATAAAAGTTTAACCAGAGTTTACAAACATTCCAATATTATATTTGAAAATACTTCCAAAATAAAGAAATTGTACAAAAAAAAGTCTCAGTTCGGTCAGAGACTCTGGGCATGCGCAGACTCATTCCTTCTCTTATACACATGGCTTTCATGCATGGATTTGCACCATTATAGAATGAAAATAAATAAATAAACATGTGGCTTTAAATTCGACCTCCCAACGGATTGTATGTTGCCTAGTGGTATGAGTGTCAGCCTGTGAACAAGTGGTCGCAGGTTCGAGCCTCTCTCTACGCATTCGTTTTAGTTTTACTTTTCTTCATATTATTATTATTTTTTTAAATTTTAAGTATAGAGAAAATTATTATTTTTCTTTTCAAGAATAAAAGTTTAACCAGAGTTTACAAACATTCCAATATTATATTTAAAAATACTTCCAAAATAAAGAAATTGTACAAATAAAAGTCTCTGTTCGGTCAGAGACTCTGGGCATGCGCAGACTCATTCCTTCTCTTATACACATGGCTTTCATGCATGGATTTGCACCATTATAGAATGAAAATAAATAAATAAACATGTGGCTTTAAATTCGACCTCCCAACGGATTGTATGTTGCCTAGTGGTCCGAGTGTCAGCCTGTGAACAAGTGGTCGCAGGTTCGATCCTCTCTCTCCGCATTCGTTTTAGTTTTACTTTTTTTCATAATATTATTATTTTTTTAAATTTTAAGTATAGAGAAAATTATTATTTTTCTTTTCAAGAATAAAAGTTTAACCAGAGTTTACAAACATTTCAATATTATATTTAAAAATACTTCCAAAATAAAGAAATTGTACAAAAAAAACTCTCAGTTCGGTCCGAGACTCTGGGCATGCGCAGACTCATTCCGTCTCTTATACACATGGCTTTCATGCATGGATTTGCACCATTATAGAATGAACATAAATAAATAAACATGTGGCTTTAAATTCGACCTCCCAACGGATCGTATGTTGCCTAGTGGTCCTAGTGTCAGCCTGTGAACAAGTGGTCGTAGGTTCGATCCTCGCTCTCGGCATTCGTTTTAGTTTTACTTTTTTTCATATTATTATTATTTTTTTAAATTTTAAGTATAGAGAAAATTATTATTTTTCTTTTCAAGAATAAAAGTTTAACCAGAGTTTACAAACATTTCAATATTATATTTAAAAATACTTCCAAAATAAAGAAATTGTACAAAAAAAAGTCTCAGTTCGGTCCGAGACTCTGGGCATGCGCAGACTCATTCCTTCTCTCATACACATGGCTTTCATGCATGGATTTGCACCATTATAGAATGAAAATAAATAAATAAACATGTGGCTTTAAATTCGAGCTCCCAACGGTTTGTATGTTGCCTAGTGGTCCGAGTGTCAGCCTGTGAACAAGTGGTCGCAGGTTCGATCCTCTCTCTCGGCATTCGTTTTAGTTTTACTTTTCTTCATATTATTATTATTTTTTTAAATTTTAAGTATAGAGAAAATTATTACTTTTCTTTTCAAAAATAAAAGTTTAACCAGAGTTTACAAACATTCCAATATTATATTTGAAAATACTTCCAAAATAAAGAAATTGTACAAAAAAAAGTCTCAGTTCGGTCCGAGACTCTGGGCATGCGCAGACTCATTCCTTCTCTTATACACATGGCTTTCATGCATGGATTTGCACCATTATAGAATGAAAATAAATAAATAAACATGTGGCTTTAAATTCGACCTCCCAACGGATTGTATGTTGCCTAGTGGTCCGAGTGTCAGCCTGTGAACAAGTGGTCGCAGGTTCGAGCCTCTCTCTACGCATTCGTTTTAGTTTTACTTTTCTTCATATTATTATTATTTTTTTAAATTTTAAGTATAGAGAAAATTATTATTTTTCTTTTCAAGAATAAAAGTTTAACCAGAGTTTACAAACATTCCAATATTATATTTAAAAATACTTCCAAAATAAAGAAATTGTACAAATAAAAGTCTCTGTTCGGTCAGAGACTCTGGGCATGCGCAGACTCATTCCTTCTCTTATACACATGGCTTTCATGCATGGATTTGCACCATTATAGAATGAAAATAAATAAATAAACATGTGGCTTTAAATTCGACCTCCCAACGGATTGTATGTTGCCTAGTGGTCCGAGTGTCAGCCTGTGAACAAGTGGTCGCAGGTTCGATCCTCTCTCTCCGCATTCGTTTTAGTTTTACTTTTTTTCATATTATTATTATTTTTTTAAATTTTAAGTATAGAGAAAATTATTATTTTTCTTTTCAAGAATAAAAGTTTAACCAGAGTTTACAAACATTTCAATATTATATTTAAAAATACTTCCAAAATAAAGAAATTGTACAAAAAAAACTCTCAGTTCGGTCCGAGACTCTGGGCATGTGCAGACTCATTCCGTCTCTTATACACATGGCTTTCATGCATGGATTTGCACCATTATAGAATGAACATAAATAAATAAACATGTGGCTTTAAATTCGACCTCCCAACGGATCGTATGTTGCCTAGTGGTCCTAGTGTCAGCCTGTGAACAAGTGGTCGTAGGTTCGATCCTCGCTCTCGGCATTCGTTTTAGTTTTACTTTTTTTCATATTATTATTATTTTTTTAAATTTTAAGTATAGAGAAAATTATTATTTTTCTTTTCAAGAATAAAAGTTTAACCAGAGTTTACAAACATTTCAATATTATATTTAAAAATACTTCCAAAATAAAGAAATTGTACAAAAAAAAGTCTCAGTTCGGTCCGAGACTCTGGGCATGCGCAGACTCATTCCTTCTCTCATACACATGGCTTTCATGCATGGATTTGCACCATTATAGAATGAAAATAAATAAATAAACATGTGGCTTTAAATTCGAGCTCCCAACGGTTTGTATGTTGCCTAGTGGTCCGAGTGTCAGCCTGTGAACAAGTGGTCGCAGGTTCGATCCTCTCTCTCGGCATTCGTTTTAGTTTTACTTTTCTTCATATTATTATTATTTTTTTAAATTTTAAGTATAGAGAAAATTATTATTTTTCTTTTCAAAAATAAAAGTTTAACCAGAGTTTACAAACATTCCAATATTATATTTGAAAATACTTCCAAAATAAAGAAATTGTACAAAAAAAAGTCTCAGTTCGGTCCGAGACTCTGGGCATGCGCAGACTCATTCCTTCTCTTATACACATGGCTTTCATGCATGGATTTGCACCATTATAGAATGAAAATAAATAAATAAACATGTGGCTTTAAATTCGACCTCCCAACGGATTGTATGTTGCCTAGTGGTCCGAGTGTCAGCCTGTGAACAAGTGGTCGCAGGTTCGAGCCTCTCTCTACAAATTCGTTTTAGTTTTACTTTTCTTCATATTATTATTATTTTTTTAAATTTTAAGTATAGAGAAAATTATTATTTTTCTTTTCAAGAATAAAAGTTTAACCAGAGTTTACAAACATTCCAATATTATATTTAAAAATACTTCCAAAATAAAGAAATTGTACAAATAAAAGTCTCTGTTCGGTCAGAGACTCTGGGCATGCGCAGACTCATTCCTTCTCTTATACACATGGCTTTCATGCATGGATTTGCACCATTATAGAATGAAAATAAATAAATAAACATGTGGCTTTAAATTCGACCTCCCAACGGATTGTATGTTGCCTAGTGGTCCGAGTGTCAGCCTGTGAACAAGTGGTCGCAGGTTCGATCCTCTCTCGCCGCATTCGTTTTAGTTTTACTTTTCTTCATATTATTATTATTTTTTTTAATTTTAAGTATAGAGAAAATTATTATTTTTCTTTTCAAGAATAAAAGTTTAATCAGAGTTTACAAACATTTCAATATTATATTTAAAAATACTTCCAAAATAAAGAAATTGTACAAACAAAAGTCTCAGTTCTATCCGAGACTCTGGGCATGCGCAGACTCATTCCTCCTCTTATACACATGGCTTTCATGCATGGATTTGCACCATTATAGAATGAAAATAAATAAATAAACATGTGGCTTTAAATTCGACCTCTCAACGGATCGTATGTTGCCTAGTGGTCCTAGTGTCAGCCTGTGAAAAAGTGGTCGTAGGTTCGATCCTCTCTCTCGGCATTCGTTTTAGTTTTACTTTTCTTCATATTATTATTATTTTTTTAAATTTTAAGTATAGAGAAAATTATTATTTTTCTTTTCAGGAAGTAAAATTTTGAACAGAATTAACAAAGATTTCAATATTATATATAAAATTACTTCCAAAATAAAGAAATTGTACAAATAAAAGTCTCAGTTCGGTCCGAGACTCTGGGCATCCGCAGACTCATTCCTTCTCTTATACACATGGCTTTCATGCATGGATTTGCACCATTATAGAATGAAAATAAATAAATAAACATGTGGCTTTAAATTCGACCTCCCAACGGATCGTATGTTGCCTAGTGGTCCGAGTGTCAGCCTGCGAACAAGTGGTCGTAGGTTCGATCCGCGCTCTCACAATTCGTTTTACTTTCACTTTTCATCATCATCATATTATTTTTTTTTAATTTTAAGTATAGAGAAAATTATTATTTTTCTATTCAGGAAGTAAAATTTTGAACAGAATTAACAAAGATTTCAATATTATATATAAAAATACTTCCAAAATAAAGAAATTGTACAAATAAAAGTCTCTGTTCGGTCAGAGACTCTGGGCATGCGCAGACTCATTCCTTCTCTTATACACATGGCTTTCATGCATGGATTTGCACAATTATAGAATGAAAATAAATAAATAAACATGTGGCTTTAAATTCGACCTCCCAACGGATCGTATGTTGCCTAGTGGTCCGAGTGTCAGCATGCGAACAAGTGGTCGTAGGTTCGATCCACGCTCTCACCATTCGTTTTACTTTCACTTTTCATCATATTATTATTATTTTTAATTTTAAGTATAGAGAAAATTATTATTTTTCTTTTAAGGAAGTAAAATTTTGAACAGAATTAACAAAGATTTCAATATTATATATAAAAATACTTCCAAAATAAAGAAATTGTACAAATAAAAGTCTCTGTTCGGTCAGAGACTCTGGGCATGCGCAGACTCATTCCTTCTCTTATACACATGGCTTTCATGCATGGATTTGCACAATTATAGAATGAAAATAAATAAATAAACATGTGGCTTTAAATTCGACCTCCCAACGGATCGTATGTTGCCTAGTGGTCCGAGTGTCAGCCTGCGAACAAGTGGTCGTAGGTTCGATCCACGCTCTCACAATTCGTTTTACTTTCACTTTTCATCATCATCATATTATTTTTTTTTAATTTTAAGTATAGAGAAAATTATTATTTTTCTTTTCAGGAAGTAAAATTTTGAACAGAATTAACAAAGATTTCAATATTATATATAAAAATACTTCCAAAATAAAGAAATTGTACAAATAAAAGTCTCAGTTCGGTCAGAGACTCTGGGCATGCGCAGACTCATTCCTTCTCTTATACACATGGCTTTAATGCATGGATTTGCACAATTATAGAATGAAAATAAATAAATAAACATGTGGCTTTAAATTCGACCTCCCAACGGATCGTATGTTGCCTAGTGGTCCGAGTGTCAGCCTGCGAACAAGTGGTCGTAGGTTCGATCCACGCTCTCACCATTCGTTTTACTTTCACTTTTCATCATATTATTATTATTTTTAATTTTAAGTATAGAGAAAATTATTATTTTTCTTTTAAGGAAGTAAAATTTTGAACAGAATTAACAAAGATTTCAATATTATATATAAAAATACTTCCAAAATAAAGAAATATTACAAATAAAAGTCTCTGTTCGGTCAGAGACTCTGGGCATGCGAAGACTCATTCCTTCTCTTATACACACGGCTTTCATGCATGGATTTGCACCATTATAGAATGAAAATAAATAAATAAACATGTGGCTTTAAATTCGACCTCCCAACGGATCGTATGTTGCCTAGTGGTACGAGTGTCAGCCTGCGAACAAGTGGTCGTAGGTTCGATCCGCGCTCTCACCATTCGTTTTACTTTCACTTTTCATCATATTATTATTATTTTTTTAATTTTAAGTATAACGAAAATTATTATTTTTCTTTTCAGGAAGTAAAATTTTGAACAGAATTAACAAAGATTTCAATATTATATATAAAAATACTTCCAAAATAAAGAAATTGTACAAATAAAAGTCTCAGTTCGGTCAGAGACTCTGGGCATGCGCAGACTCATTCCTTCTCTTATACACATGGCTTTCATGCATGGATTTGCACAATTATAGAATGAAAATAAATAAATAAACATGTAGCTTTAAATTCGACCTCCCAACGGATCGTATGTTGCCTAGTGGTCTGACTGTCAGCCTGCGAACAAGTGGTCGTAGGTTCGATCCGCGCTCTCGCAATTTGTTTTACTTTCACTTTTCATCATATTATTATTATTATTATTTTAATTTTAAGTATACAGAAAATTATTATTTTTCTTTTCAGGAAGTAAAATTTTGAACAGAATTAACAAAGATTTCAATATTATATATAAAAATACTTCCAAAATAAAGAAATTGTACAAATAAAAGTCTCAGTTCGGTCAGAGACTCTGGGCATGCGCAGGCTCATTCCTTCTCTTATACACATGGCTTTCATGCATGGATTTGCACAATTATAGAATGAAAATAAATAAATAAACATGTGGCTTTAAATTCGACCTCCCAACGGATCGTATGTTGCCTAGTGGTCCGAGTGTCAGCATGCGAACAAGTGGTCGTAGGTTCGATCCACGCTCTCACCATTCGTTTTACTTTCACTTTTCATCATATTATTATTATTTTTAATTTTAAGTATAGAGAAAATTATTATTTTTCTTTTAAAGAAGTAAAATTTTGAACAGAATTAACAAAGATTTCAATATTATATATAAAAATACTTCCAAAATAAAGAAATTGTACAAATAAAAGTCTCTGTTCGGTCAGAGACTCTGGGCATGCGCAGACTCATTCCTTCTCTTATACACATGGCTTTCATGCATGGATTTGCACAATTATAGAATGAAAATAAATAAATAAACATGTGGCTTTAAATTCGACCTCCCAACGGATCGTATGTTGCCTAGTGGTCCGAGTGTCAGCCTGCGAACAAGTGGTCGTAGGTTCGATCCACGCTCTCACAATTCGTTTTACTTTCACTTTTCATCATCATCATATTATTTTTTTTTAATTTTAAGTATAGAGAAAATTATTATTTTTCTTTTCAGGAAGTAAAATTTTGAACAGAATTAACAAAGATTTCAATATTATATATAAAAATACTTCCAAAATAAAGAAATTGTACAAATAAAAGTCTCAGTTCGGTCAGAGACTCTGGGCATGCGCAGACTCATTCCTTCTCTTATACACATGGCTTTAATGCATGGATTTGCACAATTATAGAATGAAAATAAATAAATAAACATGTGGCTTTAAATTCGACCTCCCAACGGATCGTATGTTGCCTAGTGGTCCGAGTGTCAGCCTGCGAACAAGTGGTCGTAGGTTCGATCCACGCTCTCACCATTCGTTTTACTTTCACTTTTCATCATATTATTATTATTTTTAATTTTAAGTATAGAGAAAATTATTATTTTTCTTTTAAGGAAGTAAAATTTTGAACAGAATTAACAAAGATTTCAATATTATATATAAAAATACTTCCAAAATAAAGAAATATTACAAATAAAAGTCTCTGTTCGGTCAGAGACTCTGGGCATGCGAAGACTCATTCCTTCTCTTATACACACGGCTTTCATGCATGGATTTGCACCATTATAGAATGAAAATAAATAAATAAACATGTGGCTTTAAATTCGACCTCCCAACGGATCGTATGTTGCCTAGTGGTACGAGTGTCAGCCTGCGAACAAGTGGTCGTAGGTTCGATCCGCGCTCTCACCATTCGTTTTACTTTCACTTTTCATCATATTATTATTATTTTTTTAATTTTAAGTATAAAGAAAATTATTATTTTTCTTTTCAGGAAGTAAAATTTTGAACAGAATTAACAAAGATTTCAATATTATATATAAAAATACTTCCAAAATAAAGAAATTGTACAAATAAAAGTCTCAGTTCGGTCAGAGACTCTGGGCATGCGCAGACTCATTCCTTCTCTTATACACATGGCTTTCATGCATGGATTTGCACAATTATAGAATGAAAATAAATAAATAAACATGTAGCTTTAAATTCGACCTCCCAACGGATCGTATGTTGCCTAGTGGTCTGACTGTCAGCCTGCGAACAAGTGGTCGTAGGTTCGATCCGCGCTCTCGCAATTTGTTTTACTTTCACTTTTCATCATATTATTATTATTATTATTTTAATTTTAAGTATACAGAAAATTATTATTTTTCTTTTCAGGAAGTAAAATTTTGAACAGAATTAACAAAGATTTCAATATTATATATAAAAATACTTCCAAAATAAAGAAATTGTACAAATAAAAGTCTCAGTTCGGTCAGAGACTCTGGGCATGCGCAGACTCATTCCTTCTCTTATACACATGGCTTTCATGCATGGATTTGCACAATTATAGAATGAAAATAAATAAATAAACATGTGGCTTTAAATTCGACCTCCCAACGGATCGTATGTTGCCTAGTGGTCCGAGTGTCAGCATGCGAACAAGTGGTCGTAGGTTCGATCCACGCTCTCACCATTCGTTTTACTTTCACTTTTCATCATATTATTATTATTTTTAATTTTAAGTATAGAGAAAATTATTATTTTTCTTTTAAGGAAGTAAAATTTTGAACAGAATTAACAAAGATTTCAATATTATATATAAAAATACTTCCAAAATAAAGAAATTGTACAAATAAAAGTCTCTGTTCGGTCAGAGACTCTGGGCATGCGCAGACTCATTCCTTCTCTTATACACATGGCTTTCATGCATGGATTTGCACAATTATAGAATGAAAATAAATAAATAAACATGTGGCTTTAAATTCGACCTCCCAACGGATCGTATGTTGCCTAGTGGTCCGAGTGTCAGCCTGCGAACAAGTGGTCGTAGGTTCGATCCACGCTCTCACAATTCGTTTTACTTTCACTTTTCATCATATTATTATTATTATTATTTTAATTTTAAGTATACAGAAAATTATTATTTTTCTTTTCAGGAAGTAAAATTTTGAACAGAATTAACAAAGATTTCAATATTATATATAAAAATACTTCCAAAATAAAGAAATTGTACAAATAAAAGTCTCAGTTCGGTCAGAGACTCTGGGCATGCGCAGACTCATTCCTTCTCTTATACACATGGCTTTCATGCATGGATTTGCACCATTCTAAAATGAAAATAAATAAATAAACATGTGGCTTTAAATTCGACCTCCCAACGGATCGTATGTTGCCTAGTGGTCCGAGTGTCAGCCTGTGAACACGTGGTCGCCGTTTCGATCCTCTCTCTCGGCATTGGTTTTAGTTTTACTTTTCTTTATATTATTATTATTTTTTTAAATTTTAAGTATAGCGAAAATTATTATTTTTCTTTTCAAGAATAAAAGTTTAACCAGAGTTTACAAACATTTCAATATTATATTTAAAAATACTTCCAAAATAAAGAAATTGTACAAACAAAAGTCTCAGTTCGGTCAGAGACTCTGGGCATGCGCAGACTCATTCCTTCTCTTATACACACGGCTTTCATGCATGGATTTGCACCATTATAGAATGAAAATAAATAAATAAACATGTGGCTTTAAATTCGTCCTCCCAACGGATCGTATGTTGCCTAGTGGTACGAGTGTCAGCCTGCAAACAAGTGGTCGTAGGTTCGATCCGCGCTCTCACCATTCGTTTTACTTTCACTTTTCATCATATTATTATTATTTTTTTAATTTTAAGTATAAAGAAAATTATTATTTTTCTTTTCAGGAAGTAAAATTTTGAACAGAATTAACAAAGATTTCAATATTATATATAAAAATACTTCCAAAATAAAGAAATTGTACAAATAAAAGTCTCAGTTCGGTCAGAGACTCTGGGCATGCGCAGACTCATTCCTTCTCTTATACACATGGCTTTCATGCATGGATTTGCACAATTATAGAATGAAAATAAATAAATAAACATGTAGCTTTAAATTCGACCTCCCAACGGATCGTATGTTGCCTAGTGGTCTGACTGTCAGCCTGCGAACAAGTGGTCGTAGGTTCGATCCGCGCTCTCGCAATTTGTTTTACTTTCACTTTTCATCATATTATTATTATTATTATTTTAATTTTAAGTATACAGAAAATTATTATTTTTCTTTTCAGGAAGTAAAATTTTGAACAGAATTAACAAAGATTTCAGTATTATATATAAAAATACTTCCAAAATAAAGAAATTGTACAAATAAAAGTCTCAGTTCGGTCAGAGACTCTGGGCATGCGCAGACTCATTCCTTCTCTTATACACATGGCTTTCATGCATGGATTTGCACCATTCTAAAATGAAAATAAATAAATAAACATGTGGCTTTAAATTCGACCTCCCAACGGATCGTATGTTGCCTAGTGGTCCGAGTGTCAGCCTGTGAACACGTGGTCGCCGTTTCGATCCTCTCTCTCGGCATTGGTTTTAGTTTTACTTTTCTTTATATTATTATTATTTTTTTAAATTTTAAGTATAGCGAAAATTATTATTTTTCTTTTCAAGAATAAAAGTTTAACCAGAGTTTACAAACATTTCAATATTATATTTAAAAATACTTCCAAAATAAAGAAATTGTACAAACAAAAGTCTCAGTTCGGTCAGAGACTCTGGGCATGCGCAGACTCATTCCTTCTCTTATACACACGGCTTTCATGCATGGATTTGCACCATTATAGAATGAAAATAAATAAATAAACATGTGGCTTTAAATTCGTCCTCCCAACGGATCGTATGCTGCCTAGTGGTACGAGTGTCAGCCTGCAAACAAGTGGTCGTAGGTTCGATCCGCGCTCTCACCATTCGTTTTACTTTCACTTTTCATCATCATATTATTATTTTTTTAATTTTAAGTATAGAGAAAATTATTATTCTTCTTTTCAGGAAGTAAAATTTTGAACAGAATTAACAAAGATTTCAATATTATATATAAAAATACTTCCAAAATAAAGAAATTGTACAAATAAAAGTCTCAGTTCGGTCAGAGACTCTGGGCATGCGCAGACTCATTCCTTCTCTTATACACATGGCTTTCATGCATGGATTTGCACAATTATAGAATGAAAATAAATAAATAAACATGTGGCTTTAAATTCGACCTCCCAACGGATCGTATGTTGCCTAGTGGTCCGAGTGTCAGCCTGCGAACAAGTGGTCGTAGGTTCGATCCACGCTTTCACCATTCGTTTTACTTTCACTTTTCATCATCATATTATTATTTTTAATTTTAAGTATAGAGAAAATTATTATTTTTCTTTTAAGGAAGTAAAATTTTGAACAGAATTAACAAAGATTTCAATATTATATATAAAAATACTTCCAAAATAAAAAAACTGTACAAATAAAAGTCTCAGTTCGGTCAGAGACTCTGGGCATGCGCAGACTCCTTCCTTCTCTTATACACATGGCTTTCATGCATGGATTTGCACCATTATAAAATGAAAATAAATAAATAAACATGTGGCTTTAAATTCGACCTCCCAACGGATCGTATGTTGCCTAGTGGTCCGAGTGTCAGCCTGCGAACAAGTGGTCGTAGGTTCGATCCGCGCTCTCACAATTCGTTTAACTTTCACTTTTCATCATCATCATATTATTTTTTTTTAATTTTAAGTATAGAGAAAATTATTATTTTTCTATTCAGGAAGTTAAATTTTGAACAGAATTAACAAAGATTTCAATATTATATATAAAAATACTTCCAAAATAAAGAAATTGTACAAATAAAAGTCTCTGTTCGGTCAGAGACTCTGGGCATGCGCAGACTCATTCCTTCTCTTATACACATGGCTTTCATGCATGGATTTGCACCATTATAGAATGAAAATAAATAAATAAACATGTGGCTTTAAATTCGACCTCCCAACGGATCGTATGTTGCCTAGTGATCCTAGTGTCAGCCTGTGAAAAAGTGGTCGTAGGTTCGATCCTCTCTCTCGGCATTCGTTTTAGTTTTACTTTTCTTCATATTATTATTATTTTTTTAAATTTTAAGTATAGAGAAAATTATTATTTTTCTTTTCAAGAATAAAAGTTTAACCAGAGTTTACAAACATTTCAATATTATATTTAAAAATACTTCCAAAATAAAGAAATTGTACAAAAAAAAGTCTCAGTTCGGTCAGAGACTCTGGGCATGCGCAGACTCATTCCTTCTCTCATACACATGGCTTTCATGCATGGATTTGCACCATTATAGAATGAAAATAAATAAATAAACATGTGGCTTTAAATTCGATCTCCCAACGGATCGTATGTTGCCTAGTGGTCCGAGTGTCAGCCTGCGAACAAGTGGTCGTAGGTTCGATCCTCTCTCTCGGCATTCGTTTTAGTTTTACTTTTCTTCATATTATTATTATTTTTTTAAATTTTAAGTATAGAGAAAATTATTATTTTTCTTTTCAAGAATAAAAGTTTAACCAGAGTTTACAAACATTTCAATATTATATTTAAAAATACTTCCAAAATAAAGAAATTGTACAAATAAAAGTCTCTGTTCGGTCAGAGACTCTGGGCATGCGCAGACTCATTCCTTCTCTTATACACATGGCTTTCATGCATGGATTTGCTCCATTATAGAATGAAAATAAATAAATAAACATGTGGCTTTAAATTCGACCTCCCAACGGATTGTATGTTGCCTAGTGGTCCGAGTGTCAGCCTGTGAACAAGTGGTCGCAGGTTCGATCCTCTCTCTCCGCATTCGTTTTAGTTTTACTTTTCTTCATATTATTATTATTTTTTTTAATTTTAAGTATAGAGAAAATTATTATTTTTCTTTTCAAGAATAAAAGTTTAATCAGAGTTTACAAACATTTCAATATTATATTTAAAAATACTTCCAAAATAAAGAAATTGTACAAACAAAAGTCTCAGTTCTATCCGAGACTCTGGGCATGCGCAGACTCATTCCTCCTCTTATACACATGGCTTTCATGCATGGATTTGCACCATTATAGAATGAAAATAAATAAATAAACATGTGGCTTTAAATTCGACCTCTCAACGGATCGTATGTTGCCTAGTGGTCCTAGTGTCAGCCTGTGAAAAAGTGGTCGTAGGTTCGATCCTCTCTCTCGGCATTCGTTTTAGTTTTACTTTTCTTCATATTATTATTATTTTTTTAAATTTTAAGTATAGAGAAAATTATTATTTTTCTTTTCAGGAAGTAAAATTTTGAACAGAATTAACAAAGATTTCAATATTATATATAAAATTACTTCCAAAATAAAGAAATTGTACAAATAAAAGTCTCAGTTCGGTCCGAGACTCTGGGCATGCGCAGACTCATTCCTTCTCTTATACACATGGCTTTCATGCATGGATTTGCACCATTATAGAATGAAAATAAATAAATAAACATGTGGCTTTAAATTCGACCTCCCAACGGATCGTATGTTGCCTAGTGGTCCGAGTGTCAGCCTGCGAACAAGTGGTCGTAGGTTCGATCCGCGCTCTCACAATTCGTTTTACTTTCACTTTTCATCATCATCATATTATTTTTTTTTAATTTTAAGTATAGAGAAAATTATTATTTTTCTATTCAGGAAGTAAAATTTTGAACAGAATTAACAAAGATTTCAATATTATATATAAAAATACTTCCAAAATAAAGAAATTGTACAAATAAAAGTCTCTGTTCGGTCAGAGACTCTGGGCATGCGCAGACTCATTCCTTCTCTTATACACACGGCTTTCATGCATGGATTTGCACAATTCTAGAATGAAAATAAATAAATAAACATGTGGCTTTAAATTCGACCTCCCAACGGATCGTATGTTGCCTAGTGGTCCGAGTGTCAGCCTGCGAACAAGTGGTCGTAGGTTCGATCCGCGATATCACTATTCGTTTTACTTTCACTTTTCATCATATTATTATTATTTTTTTTTTAATTTTAAGTATAGAGAAAATTATTATTTTTCTTTTCAGGAAGTAAAATTTTGAACAGAATTAACAAAGATTTCAATATTATATATAAAAATACTTCCAAAATAAAGAAATTGTACAAATAAAAGTCTCAGTTCGGTCAGAGACTCTGGGCATGCGCAGACTCATTCCTTCTCTTATACACATGGCTTTCATGCATGGATTTGCACAATTATAGAATGAAAATAAATAAATAAACATGTGGCTTTAAATTCGACCTCCCAACGGATCGTATGTTGCCTAGTGGTCCGAGTGTCAGCATGCGAACAAGTGGTCGTAAGTTCGATCCACGCTCTCACCATTCGTTTTACTTTCACTTTTCATCATATTATTATTATTTTTAATTTTAAGTATAGAGAAAATTATTATTTTTCTTTTAAGGAAGTAAAATTTTGAACAGAATTAACAAAGATTTCAATATTATATATAAAAATACTTCCAAAATAAAGAAATTGTACAAATAAAAGTCTCTGTTCGGTCAGAGACTCTGGGCATGCGCAGACTCATTCCTTCTCTTATACACATGGCTTTCATGCATGGATTTGCACAATTATAGAATGAAAATAAATAAATAAACATGTGGCTTTAAATTCGACCTCCCAACGGATCGTATGTTGCCTAGTGGTCCGAGTGTCAGCCTGCGAACAAGTGGTCGTAGGTTCGATCCACGCTCTCACAATTCGTTTTACTTTCACTTTTCATCATCATCATATTATTTTTTTTTAATTTTAAGTATAGAGAAAATTATTATTTTTCTATTCAGGAAGTAAAATTTTGAACAGAATTAACAAAGATTTCAATATTATATATAAAAATACTTCCAAAATAAAGAAATATTACAAATAAAAGTCTCTGTTCGGTCAGAGACTCTGGGCATGCGCACACTCATTCCTTCTCTTATACACACGGCTTTCATGCATGGATTTGCACAATTATAGAATGAAAATAAATAAATAAACATGTGGCATTAAATTCGACCTCCCAACGGATCGTATGTTGCCTAGTGGTCCGAGTGTCAGCCTGCGAACAAGTGGTCGTAGGTTCGATCCGCGCTCTCACCATTCGTTTTATTTTCACTTTTCATCATATTATTATTATTTTTTTTTTAATTTTAAGTATAGAGAAAATTATTATTTTTCTTTTCAGGAAGTAAAATTTTGAACAGAATTAACAAAGATTTCAATATTATATATAAAAATACTTCCAAAATAAAGAAATTGTACAAATAAAAGTCTCAGTTCGGTCAGAGACTCTGGGCATGCGCAGACTCATTCCTTCTCTTATACACATGGCTTTAATGCATGGATTTGCACAATTATAGAATAAAAATAAATAAATAAACATGTGGCTTTAAATTCGACCTCCCAACGGATCGTATGTTGCCTAGTGGTCCGAGTGTCAGCCTGCGAACAAGTGGTCGTAGGTTCGATCCACGCTCTCACCATTCGTTTTACTTTCACTTTTCATCATATTATTATTATTTTTAATTTTAAGTATAGAGAAAATTATTATTTTTCTTTTAAGGAAGTAAAATTTTGAACAGAATTAACAAAGATTTCAATATTATATATAAAAATACTTCCAAAATAAAGAAATATTACAAATAAAAGTCTCTGTTCGGTCAGAGACTCTGGGCATGCGAAGACTCATTCCTTCTCTTATACACACGGCTTTCATGCATGGATTTGCACCATTATAGAATGAAAATAAATAAATAAACATGTGGCTTTAAATTCGACCTCCCAACGGATCGTATGTTGCCTAGTGGTACGAGTGTCAGCCTGCGAACAAGTGGTCGTAGGTTCGATCCGCGCTCTCACCATTCGTTTTACTTTCACTTTTCATCATATTATTATTATTATTATTTTAATTTTAAGTATACAGAAAATTATTATTTTTCTTTTCAGGAAGTAAAATTTTGAACAGAATTAACAAAGATTTCAATATTATATATAAAAATACTTCCAAAATAAAGAAATTGTACAAATAAAAGTCTCAGTTCGGTCAGAGACTCTGGGCATGCGCAGACTCATTCCTTCTCTTATACACACGGCTTTCATGCATGGATTTGCACCATTATAGAATGAAAATAAATAAATAAACATGTGGCTTTAAATTCGACCTCCCAACGGATCGTATGTTGCCTAGTGGTACGAGTGTCAGCCTGCAAACAAGTGGTCGTAGGTTCGATCCGCGCTCTCACCATTCGTTTTACTTTCACTTTTCATCATATTATTATTATTTTTTTAATTTTAAGTATAGAGAAAATTATTATTTTTCTTTTCAGGAAGTAAAATTTTGAACAGAATTAACAAAGATTTCAATATTATATATAAAAATACTTCCAAAATAAAGAAATTGTACAAATAAAAGTCTCAGTTCGGTCAGAGACTCTGGGCATGCGCAGACTCATTCCTTCTCTTATACACATGGCTTTCATGCATGGATTTGCACAATTATAGAATGAAAATAAATAAATAAACATGTGGCTTTAAATTCGACCTCCCAACGGATCGTATGTTGCCTAGTGGTCCGAGTGTCAGCCTGCGAACAAGTGGTCGTAGGTTCGATCCACGCTTTAACCATTCGTTTTACTTTCACTTTTCATCATCATATTATTATTTTTAATTTTAAGTATAGAGAAAATTATTATTTTTCTTTTAAGGAAGTAAAATTTTGAACAGAATTAACAAAGATTTCAATATTATATATAAAAATACTTCCAAAATAAAGAAATTGTACAAATAAAAGTCTCTGTTCGGTCAGAGACTCTGGGCATGCGCAGACTCATTCCTTCTCTTATACACATGGCTTTCATGCATGGATTTGCACCATTATAGAATGAAAATAAATAAATAAACATGTGGCTTTAAATTCGACCTCCCAACGGATCGTATGTTGCCTAGTGATCCTAGTGTCAGCCTGTGAAAAAGTGGTCGTAGGTTCGATACTCTCTCTCGGCATTCGTTTTAGTTTTACTTTTCTTCATATTATTATTATTTTTTTAAATTTTAAGTATAGAGAAAATTATTATTTTTCTTTTCAAGAATAAAAGTTTAACCAGAGTTTACAAACATTTCAATATTATATTTAAAAATACTTCCAAAATAAAGAAATTGTACAAAAAAAAGTCTCAGTTCGGTCAGAGACTCTGGGCATGCGCAGACTCATTCCTTCTCTCATACACATGGCTTTCATGCATGGATTTGCACCATTATAGAATGAAAATAAATAAATAAACATGTGGCTTTAAATTCGACCTCCCAACGGATTGTATGTTGCCTAGTGGTCCGAGTGTCAGCCTGTGAAAAAGTGGTCGTAGGTTCGATCCTCTCTCTCCGCATTCGTTTTAGTTTTACTTTTCTTCATATTATTATTATTTTTTTTAATTTTAAGTATAGAGAAAATTATTATTTTTCTTTTCAAGAATAAAAATTTAATCAGAGTTTACAAACATTTCAATATTATATTTAAAAATACTTCCAAAATAAAGAAATTGTACAAACAAAAGTCTCAGTTCTATCAGAGACTCTGGGCATGCGCAGACTCATTCCTTCTCTTATACACATGGCTTTCATGCATGGATTTGCACCATTATAGAATGAAAATAAATAAATAAACATGTGGCTTTAAATTCGACCTCCCAACGGATCGTATGTTGCCTAGTGGTCCGAGTGTCACCCTTTGAGAAAGTGGTCGCATGTTCGATCCTCTCTCTAGGCGTTCGTTTTAGTTTTACTTTTTTTCATATTATTATTATTTTTTTAAATTTTAAGTATAGAAAAAATTATTATTTTTCTTTTCAAGAATAAAAGTTTAACCAGAGTTTACAAACATTTCGATATTATATTTAAAAATACTTCCAAAATAAAGAAATTGTACAAACAAAAGTCTCAGTTCGGTCCGAGACTCTGGGCATGCGCAGACTCATTCCTTGTCTTATACACATGGCTTTCATGCATGGATATGCACCATTATAGAATGAAAATAAATAAATAAACATGTGGCTTTAAATTCGATCTCCCAACGGATCGTATGTTGCCTAGTGGTCCGAGTGTCAGCCTGCGAACAAGTGGTCGTAGGTTCGATCCTCTCTCTCGGCATTCGTTTTAGTTTTACTTTTCTTCATATTATTATTATTTTTTTAAATTTTAAGTATAGAGAAAATTATTATTTTTCTTTTCAAGAATAAAAGTTTAACCAGAGTTTACAAACATTTCAATATTATATTTAAAAATACTTCCAAAATAAAGAAATTGTACAAAAAAAAGTCTCAGTTCGGTCAGAGACTCTGGGCATGCGCAGACTCATTCCTTCTCTCATACACATGGCTTTCATGCATGGATTTGCACCATTATAGAATGAAAATAAATAAATAAACATGTGGCTTTAAATTCGACCTCCCAACGGATTGTATGTTGCCTAGTGGTCCGAGTGTCAGCCTGTGAAAAAGTGGTCGTAGGTTCGATCCTCTCTCTCCGCATTCGTTTTAGTTTTACTTTTCTTCATATTATTATTATTTTTTTTAATTTTAAGTATAGAGAAAATTATTATTTTTCTTTTCAAGAATAGAAATTTAATCAGAGTTTACAAACATTTCAATATTATATTTAAAAATACTTCCAAAATAAAGAAATTGTACAAACAAAAGTCTCAGTTCTATCAGAGACTCTGGGCATGCGCAGACTCATTCCTTCTCTTATACACATGGCTTTCATGCATGGATTTGCACCATTCTAGAATGAAAATAAATAAATAAACATGTGGCTTTAAATTCGACCTCCCAACGGATCGTATGTTGCCTAGTGGTCCGAGTGTCACCCTTTGAGAAAATGGTCGCATGTTCGATCCTCTCTCTAGGCGTTTGTTTTAGTTTTACTTTTTTTCATATTATTATTATTTTTTTAAATTTTAAGTATAGAAAAAATTATTATTTTTCTTTTCAAGAATAAAAGTTTAACCAGAGTTTACAAACATTTCAATATTATATTTAAAAATACTTCCAAAATAAAGAAATTGTACAAACAAAAGTCTCAGTTCGGTCCGAGACTCTGGGCATGCGCAGACTCATTCCTTGTCTTATACACATGGCTTTCATGCATGGATTTGCACCATTATAGAATGAAAATAAATAAATAAACATGTGGCTTTAAATTCGACCTCTCAACGGATCGTATGTTGCCTAGTGGTCCTAGTGTCAGCCTGTGAAAAAGTGGTCGTAGGTTCGATCCTCTCTCTCGGCATTCGTTTTAGTTTTACTTTTCTTCATATTATTATTATTTTTTTAAATTTTAAGTATAGAGAAAATTATTATTTTTCTTTTCAGGAAGTAAAATTTTGAACAGAATTAACAAAGATTTCAATATTATATATAAAATTACTTCCAAAATAAAGAAATTGTACAAATAAAAGTCTCAGTTCGGTCCGAGACTCTGGGCATGCGCAGACTCATTCCTTCTCTTATACACATGGCTTTCATGCATGGATTTGCACCATTCTAGAATGAAAATAAATAAATAAACATGTGGCTTTAAATTCGACCTCCCAACGGATCGTATGTTGCCTAGTGGTCCGAGTGTCAGCCTGCGAACAAGTGGTCGTAGGTTCGATCCGCGCTCTCACAATTCGTTTAACTTTCACTTTTCATCATCATCATATTATTTTTTTTTTAATTTTAAGTATAGAGAAAATTATTATTTTTCTATTCAGGAAGTAAAATTTTGAACAGAATTAACAAAGATTTCAATATTATATATAAAAATACTTCCAAAATAAAGAAATTGTACAAATAAAAGTCTCTGTTCGGTCAGAGACTCTGGGCATGCGCAGACTCATTCCTTCTCTTATACACATGGCTTTCATGCATGGATTTGCACCATTATAGAATGAAAATAAATAAATAAACATGTGGCTTTAAATTCGACCTCTCAACGGATCGTATGTTGCCTAGTGGTCCTAGTGTCAGCCTGTGAAAAAGTGGTCGTAGGTTCGATCCTCTCTCTCGGCATTCGTTTTAGTTTTACTTTTCTTCATATTATTATTATTTTTTTAAATTTTAAGTATAGAGAAAATTATTATTTTTCTTTTCAGGAAGTAAAATTTTGAACAGAATTAACAAAGATTTCAATATTATATATAAAATTACTTCCAAAATAAAGAAATTGTACAAATAAAAGTCTCAGTTCGGTCCGAGACTCTGGGCATGCGCAGACTCATTCCTTCTCTTATACACATGGCTTTCATGCATGGATTTGCACCATTATAGAATGAAAATAAATAAATAAACATGTGGCTTTAAATTCGACCTCCCAACGGATCGTATGTTGCCTAGTGGTCCGAGTGTCAGCCTGCGAACAAGTGGTCGTAGGTTCGATCCGCGCTCTCACAATTCGTTTAACTTTCACTTTTCATCATCATCATATTATTTTTTTTTTAATTTTAAGTATAGAGAAAATTATAATTTTTCTATTCAGGAAGTAAAATTTTGAACAGAATTAACAAAGATTTCAATATTATATATAAAAATACTTCCAAAATAAAGAATTTGTACAAATAAAAGTCTCTGTTCGGTCAGAGACTCTGGGCATGCGCAGACTCATTCCTTCTCTTATACACACGGCTTTCATGCATGGATTTGCACAATTATAGAATGAAAATAAATAAATAAACACGTGGCTTTAAATTCGACCTCCCAACGGATCGTATGTTGCCTACTGGTCCGAGTGTCAGCCTGCGAACAAGTGGTCGTAGGTTCGATCCGCGATATCACCCTTCGTTTTACTTTCACTTTTCATCATATTATTATTATTATTTTTTTTTAATTTTAAGTATAGAGAAAATTATTATTTTTCTTTTCAGGAAGTAAAATTTTGAACAGAATTAACAAAGATTTCAATATTATATATAAAAATACTTCCAAAATAAAGAAATTGTACAAATAAAAGTCTCTGTTCGGTCAGAGACTCTGGGAATGCGCAGACTCATTCCTTTTCTTATACACACGGCTTTCATGCATGGATTTGCACAATTATAGAATAAAAATAAATAAATAAACATGTGGCTTTAAATCGACCTCCCAACGGATCGTATGTGCCTAGTGGTCCGAGCGTCAGCCGGCGAACAAGTGGTCGTAGGTTCGATCCGCGCTCTCACAATTTGTTTTACTTTCACTTTTCATCATATTATTATTATTTTTTTTAATTTTAAGTATAGAGAAAATTATTATTTTTCTTTTCAGGAAGTAAAATTTTGAACAGAATTAACAAAGATTTCAATATTATATATAAAAATTCTTCCAAAATAAAGAAATTGTACAAATAAAAGTGTCAGTTCGGTCAGAGACTCTGGGCATGCGCAGACTCATTCCTTCTCTTATACACATGGATTTCATGCATGGATTTGCACAATTATAGAATGAAAATAAATAAATAAACATGTGGCTTTAAATTCGACCTCCCAACGGATCGTATGTTGCCTAGTGGTCCGAGTGTCAGCCTGCGAACAAGTGGTCGTAGGTTCGATCCGCGATATCACCATTCGTTTTACTTTCACTTTTCATCATATTATTATTATTTTTTTTAATTTTAAGTATAGAGAAAATTATTATTTTTCTTTTCAGGAAGTAAAATTTTGAACAGAATTAACAAAGATTTCAATATTATATATAAAAATACTTCCAAAATAAAGAAATTGTACAAATAAAAGTCTCTGTTCGGTCAGAGACTCTGGGAATGCGCAGACTCATTCCTTCTCTTATACACACGGCTTTCATGCATGGATTTGCACAATTATAGAATAAAAATAAATAAATAAACATGTGGCTTTAAATTCGACCTCCCAACGGATCGTATGTTGCCTAGTGGTCCGAGTGTCAGCCTGCGAACAAGTGGTCGTAGGTTCGATCCGCGCTCTCACAATTTGTTTTACTTTCACTTTTCATCATATTATTATTATTTTTTTAAATTTTAAGTATAGAGAAAATTATTATTTTTCTTTTCAGGAAGTAAAATTTTGAACAGAATTAACAAAGATTTCAATATTATATATAAAAATACTTCCAAAATAAAGAAATTGTACAAATAAAAGTCTCAGTTCGGTCAGAGACTCTGGGCATGCGCAGACTCATTCCTTCTCTTATACACATGGCTTTCATGCATGGATTTGCACAATTATAGAATGAAAATAAATAAATAAACATGTGGCTTTAAATTCGACCTCCCAACGGATCGTATGTTGCCTAGTGGTCCGAGTGTCAGCCTGCGAACAAGTGGTCGTAGGTTCGATCCGCGCTCTCACAATTCGTTTAACTTTCACTTTTCATCATCATCATATTATTTTTTTTTTAATTTTAAGTATAGAGAAAATTATTATTTTTCTATTCAGGAAGTAAAATTTTGAACAGAATTAACAAAGATTTCAATATTATATATAAAAATACTTCCAAAATAAAGAAATTGTACAAATAAAAGTCTCTGTTCGGTCAGAGACTCTGGGCATGCGCAGACTCATTCCTTCTCTTATACACATGGCTTTCATGCATGGATTTGCACCATTATAGAATGAAAATAAATAAATAAACATGTGGCTTTAAATTCGACCTCCCAACGGATCGTATGTTGCCTAGTGGTCCTAGTGTCAGCCTGTGAAAAAGTGGTCGTAGGTTCGATCCTCTCTCTCGGCATTCGTTTTATTTTTACTTTTCTTCATATTATTATTATTTTTTTAAATTTTAAGTATAGAGAAAATTATTATTTTTCTTTTCAAGAATAAAAGTTTAACCAGAGTTTACAAACATTTCAATATTATATTTAAAAATACTTCCAAAATAAAGAAATTGTACAAAAAAAAGTCTCAGTTCGGTCAGAGACTCTGGGCATGCGCAGACTCATTCCTTCTCTCATACACATGGCTTTCATGCATAGATTTGCACCATTATAGAATGAAAATAAATAAATAAACATGTGGCTTTAAATTCGACCTCCCAGCGGATTGTATGTTGCCTAGTGGTCCGAGTGTCAGCCTGTGAAAAAGTGGTCGTAGGTTCGATCCCCTCTCTCCGCATTCGTTTTAGTTTTACTTTTCTTCATATTATTATTATTTTTTTTAATTTTAAGTATAGAGAAAATTATTATTTTTCTTTTCAAGAATAAAAATTTAATCAGAGTTTACAAACATTTCAATATTATATTTAAAAATACTTCCAAAATAAAGAAATTGTACAAACAAAAGTCTCAGTTCTATCCGAGACTCTGGGCATGCGCAGACTCATTCCTTCTCTTATACACATGGCTTTCATGCATGGATTTGCACCATTATAGAATGAAAATAAATAAATAAACATGTGGCTTTAAATTCGACCTCCCAACGGATCGTATGTTGCCTAGTGGTCCGAGTGTCACCCTTTGAGAAAGTGGTCGCATGTTCGATCCTCTCTCTAGGCGTTCGTTTTAGTTTTACTTTTTTTCATATTATTATTATTTTTTTAAATTTTAAGTATAGAAAAAATTATTATTTTTCTTTTCAAGAATAAAAGTTTAACCAGAGTTTACAAATATTTCAATATTATATTTAAAAATACTTCCAAAATAAAGAAATTGTACAAAGAAAAGTCTCAGTTCGGTCCGAGACTCTGGGCATGCGCAGACTCATTCCTTCTCTTATACACATGGCTTTCATGCATGGATTTGCACCATTATAGAATGAAAATAAATAAATAAACATGTGGCTTTAAATTCGACCTCCCAACGGATCGTATGTTGCCTAGTGGTCCGAGTGTCAGCCTGCGAACGAGTGGTCGTAGGTTCGATCCGCGCTCTCACAATTCGTTTTACTTTCACTTTTCATCATCATCATATTATTTTTTTTTTAATTTTAAGTATAGAGAAAATTATTATTTTTCTATTCAGGAAGTAAAATTTTGAACAGAATTAACAAAGATTTCAATATTATATATAAAAATACTTCCAAAATAAAGAAATTGTACAAATAAAAGTCTCTGTTCGGTCAGAGACTCTGGGCATGCGCAGACTCATTCCTTCTCTTATACACACGGCTTTCATGCATGGATTTGCACAATTATAGAATGAAAATAAATAAATAAACATGTGGCTTTAAATTCGACCTCCCAACGGATCGTATGTTGCCTAGTGGTCCGAGTGTCAGCCTGCGAACAAGTGGTCGTAGGTTCGATCCGCGCTCTCACCATTCGTTTTACTTTCACTTTTCATCATATTATTATTTTTTTTTTAATTTTAAGTATAGAGAAAATTATTATTTTTCTTTTCAGGAAGTAAAATTTTTAACAGAATTAACAAAGATTTCAATATTATATATAAAAATACTTCCAAAATAAAGAAATTGTACAAATAAAAGTCTCAGTTCGGTCAGAGACTCTGGGCATGCGCAGACTCATTCCTTCTCTTATACACATGGCTTTCATGCATGGATTTGCACAATTATAGAATGAAAATAAATAAATAAACATGTGGCTTTAAATTCGACCTCCCAACGGATCGTATGTTGCCTAGTGGTCCGAGTTTCAGCCTGCGAACAAGTGGTCGTAGGTTCGATCCACGCTCTCACCATTCGTTTTACTTTCACTTTTCATCGTATTATTATTATTTTTAATTTTAAGTATAGAGAAAATTATTATTTTTCTTTTAAGGAAGTAAAATTTTGAACAGAATTAACAAAGATTTCAATATTATATATAAAAATACTTCCAAAATAAAGAAATTGTACAAATAAAAGTCTCAGTTCGGTCAGAGACTCTGGGCATGCGCAGACTCATTCCTTCTCTTATACACATGGCTTTCATGCATGGATTTGCACAATTATAGAATGAAAATAAATAAATAAACATGTGGCTTTAAATTCGACCTCCCAACGGATCGTATGTTGCCTAGTGGTCCGAGTGTCAGCCTGCGAACAAGTGGTCGTAGGTTCGATTCACGCTCTCACCATTCGTTTTACTTTCACTTTTCATCATATTATTATTATTTTTAATTTTAAGTATAGAGAAAATTATTATTTTTCTTTTAAGGAAGTAAAATTTTGAACAGAATTAACAAAGATTTCAATATTATATATAAAAATACTTCCAAAATAAAGAAATTGTACAAATAAAAGTCTCTGTTCGGTCAGAGACTCTGGGCATGCGCAGACTCATTCCTTCTCTTATACACATGGCTTTCATGCATGGATTTGCACCATTATAGAATGAAAATAAATAAATAAACATGTGGCTTTAAATTCGACCTCCCAACGGATCGTATGTTGCCTAGTGGTCCTAGTGTCAGCCTGTGAAAAAGTGGTCGTAGGTTCGATCCTCTCTCTCGGCATTCGTTTTATTTTTACTTTTCTTCATATTATTATTATTTTTTTAAATTTTAAGTATAGAGAAAATTATTATTTTTCTTTTCAAGAATAAAAGTTTAACCAGAGTTTACAAACATTTCAATATTATATTTAAAAATACTTCCAAAATAAAGAAATTGTACAAAAAAAAGTCTCAGTTCGGTCAGAGACTCTGGGCATGCGCAGACTCATTCCTTCTCTCATACACATGGCTTTCATGCATAGATTTGCACCATTATAGAATGAAAATAAATAAATAAACATGTGGCTTTAAATTCGACCTCCCAGCGGATTGTATGTTGCCTAGTGGTCCGAGTGTCAGCCTGTGAAAAAGTGGTCGTAGGTTCGATCCCCTCTCTCCGCATTCGTTTTAGTTTTACTTTTCTTCATATTATTATTATTTTTTTTAATTTTAAGTATAGAGAAAATTATTATTTTTCTTTTCAAGAATAAAAATTTAATCAGAGTTTACAAACATTTCAATATTATATTTAAAAATACTTCCAAAATAAAGAAATTGTACAAACAAAAGTCTCAGTTCTATCCGAGACTCTGGGCATGCGCAGACTCATTCCTTCTCTTATACACATGGCTTTCATGCATGGATTTGCACCATTATAGAATGAAAATAAATAAATAAACATGTGGCTTTAAATTCGACCTCCCAACGGATCGTATGTTGCCTAGTGGTCCGAGTGTCACCCTTTGAGAAAGTGGTCGCATGTTCGATCCTCTCTCTAGGCGTTCGTTTTAGTTTTACTTTTTTTCATATTATTATTATTTTTTTAAATTTTAAGTATAGAAAAAATTATTATTTTTCTTTTCAAGAATAAAAGTTTAACCAGAGTTTACAAATATTTCAATATTATATTTAAAAATACTTCCAAAATAAAGAAATTGTACAAAGAAAAGTCTCAGTTCGGTCCGAGACTCTGGGCATGCGCAGACTCATTCCTTCTCTTATACACATGGCTTTCATGCATGGATTTGCACCATTATAGAATGAAAATAAATAAATAAACATGTGGCTTTAAATTCGACCTCCCAACGGATCGTATGTTGCCTAGTGGTCCGAGTGTCAGCCTGCGAACGAGTGGTCGTAGGTTCGATCCGCGCTCTCACAATTCGTTTTACTTTCACTTTTCATCATCATCATATTATTTTTTTTTTAATTTTAAGTATAGAGAAAATTATTATTTTTCTATTCAGGAAGTAAAATTTTGAACAGAATTAACAAAGATTTCAATATTATATATAAAAATACTTCCAAAATAAAGAAATTGTACAAATAAAAGTCTCTGTTCGGTCAGAGACTCTGGGCATGCGCAGACTCATTCCTTCTCTTATACACACGGCTTTCATGCATGGATTTGCACAATTATAGAATGAAAATAAATAAATAAACATGTGGCTTTAAATTCGACCTCCCAACGGATCGTATGTTGCCTAGTGGTCCGAGTGTCAGCCTGCGAACAAGTGGTCGTAGGTTCGATCCGCGCTCTCACCATTCGTTTTACTTTCACTTTTCATCATATTATTATTTTTTTTTTAATTTTAAGTATAGAGAAAATTATTATTTTTCTTTTCAGGAAGTAAAATTTTTAACAGAATTAACAAAGATTTCAATATTATATATAAAAATACTTCCAAAATAAAGAAATTGTACAAATAAAAGTCTCAGTTCGGTCAGAGACTCTGGGCATGCGCAGACTCATTCCTTCTCTTATACACATGGCTTTCATGCATGGATTTGCACAATTATAGAATGAAAATAAATAAATAAACATGTGGCTTTAAATTCGACCTCCCAACGGATCGTATGTTGCCTAGTGGTCCGAGTTTCAGCCTGCGAACAAGTGGTCGTAGGTTCGATCCACGCTCTCACCATTCGTTTTACTTTCACTTTTCATCGTATTATTATTATTTTTAATTTTAAGTATAGAGAAAATTATTATTTTTCTTTTAAGGAAGTAAAATTTTGAACAGAATTAACAAAGATTTCAATATTATATATAAAAATACTTCCAAAATAAAGAAATTGTACAAATAAAAGTCTCAGTTCGGTCAGAGACTCTGGGCATGCGCAGACTCATTCCTTCTCTTATACACATGGCTTTCATGCATGGATTTGCACAATTATAGAATGAAAATAAATAAATAAACATGTGGCTTTAAATTCGACCTCCCAACGGATCGTATGTTGCCTAGTGGTCCGAGTGTCAGCCTGCGAACAAGTGGTCGTAGGTTCGATTCACGCTCTCACCATTCGTTTTACTTTCACTTTTCATCATATTATTATTATTTTTAATTTTAAGTATAGAGAAAATTATTATTTTTCTTTTAAGGAAGTAAAATTTTGAACAGAATTAACAAAGATTTCAATATTATATATAAAAATACTTCCAAAATAAAGAAATTGTACAAATAAAAGTCTCAGTTCGGTCAGAGACTCTGGGCATGCGCAGACTCATTCCTTCTCTTATACACATGGCTTTCATGCATGGATTTGCACAATTATAGAATGAAAATAAATAAATAAACATGTGGCTTTAAATTCGACCTCCCAACGGATCGTATGTTGCCTAGTGGTCCGAGTGTCAGCCTGCGAACAAGTGGTCGTAGGTTCGATCCACGCTCTCACAATTCGTTTTACTTTCACTTTTCATCATCATCATATTATTTTTTTTTAATTTTAAGTATAGAGAAAATTATTATTTTTCTATTCAGGAAGTAAAATTTTGAACAGAATTAACAAAGATTTCAATATTATATATAAAAATACTTCCAAAATAAAGAAATATTACAAATAAAAGTCTCTGTTCGGTCAGAGACTCTGGGCATGCGCAGACTCATTCCTTCTCTTATACACATGGCTTTCATGCATGGATTTGCACAATTATAGAATGAAAATAAATAAATAAACATGTGGCTTTATATTCGACATCCCAACGGATCGTATGTTGCCTAGTGGTCCGAGTGTCAGCTTGCGAACAAGTGGTCGTAGGTTCGATCCACGCTCTCACCATTCGTTTTACTTTCACATTTCATCATATTATTATTATTTTTAATTTTAAGTATAGAGAAAATTATTATTTTTCTTTTAAGGAAGTAAAATTTTTTAACAGAATTAACAAAGATTTCAATATTATATATAAAAATACTTCCAAAATAAAGAAACTGTACAAATAAAAGTCTCAGTTCGGTCAGAGACTCTGGGCATGCGCAGACTCCTTCCTTCTCTTATACACATGGCTTTCATGCATGGATTTGCACCATTATAAAATGAAAATAAATAAATAAACATGTGGCTTTAAATTCGACCTCCCAACGGATCGTATGTTGCCTATTGGTCCGAGTGTCAGCCTGTGAACACGTGGTCGCCGTTTCGATCCTCTCTCTCGGCATTGGTTTTAGTTTTACTTTTCTTTATATTATTATTATTTTTTTAAATTTTAAGTATAGAGAAAATTATTATTTTTCTTTTCAAGAATAAAAGTTTAACCAGAGTTTACAAACATTTCAATTTTATATTTAAAAATACTTCCAAAATAAACAAATTGTACAAATAAAAGTCTCTGTTCGGTCAGAGACTCTGGGCATGCGCAGACTCATTCCTTCTCTTATACACACGGCTTTCATGCATGGATTTGCACAATTATAGAATCAAAATAAATAAATAAACATGTGGCTTTAAATTCGACCTCCCAACGGGTCGTAAGTTGCCTAGTGGTCCGAGTGTCAGCCTGCGAACAAGTGGTCGTAGGTTCGATCCGCGCTCTCACAATTTGTTTTACTTTCACTTTTCATCATATTATTATTATTATTTTTAATTTTAAGAATAGAGAAAATTATTATTTTTCTTTTCAGGTAGTAAAATTTTGAACAGAATTAACAAAGATTTCAATATTATATATAAAAATACTTCCAAAATAAAGAAATTGTACAAATAAAAGTCTCAGTTCGGTCAGAGACTCTGGGCATGCGCAGACTCATTCCTTCTCTTATACACATGGCTTTCATGCATGGATTTGCACAATTATAGAATGAAAATAAATAAATAAACATGTGGCTTTAAATTCGACCTCCCAACGGATCGTATGTTGCCTAGTGGTCCGAGTGTCAGCCTGCGAACAAGTGGTCGTAGGTTCGATCCACGCTTTCACAATTCGTTTTACTTTCACTTTTCATCATCATCATATTATTTTTTTTTAATTTTAAGTATAGAGAAAATTATTATTTTTCTATTCAGGAAGTAAAATTTTGAACAGAATTAACAAAGATTTCAATATTATATATAAAAATACTTCCAAAATAAAGAAATTGTACAAATAAAAGTCTCTGTTCGGTCAGAGACTCTGGGCATGCGCAGACTCATTCCTTCTCTTATACACACGGCTTTCATGCATGGATTTGCACAATTATAGAATCAAAATAAATAAATAAACATGTGGCTTTAAATTCGACCTCCCAACGGGTCGTATGTTGCCTAGTGGTCCGAGTGTCAGCCTGCGAACAAGTGGTCGTAGGTTCGATCCGCGCTCTCACAATTTGTTTTACTTTCACTTTTCATCATATTATTATTATTATTTTTAATTTTAAGAATAGAGAAAATTATTATTTTTCTTTTCAGGTAGTAAAATTTTGAACAGAATTAACAAAGATTTCAATATTATATATAAAAATACTTCCAAAATAAAGAAATTGTACAAATAAAAGTCTCAGTTCGGTCAGAGACTCTGGGCATGCGCAGACTCATTCCTTCTCTTATACACATGGCTTTCATGCATGGATTTGCACAATTATAGAATGAAAATAAATAAATAAACATGTGGCTTTAAATTCGACCTCCCAACGGATCGTATGTTGCCTAGTGGTCCGAGTGTCAGCCTGCGAACAAGTGGTCGTAGGTTCGATCCACGCTTTCACAATTCGTTTTACTTTCACTTTTCATCATCATCATATTATTTTTTTTTAATTTTAAGTATAGAGAAAATTATTATTTTTCTATTCAGGAAGTAAAATTTTGAACAGAATTAACAAAGATTTCAATATTATATATAAAAATACTTCCAAAATAAAGAAATTGTACAAATAAAAGTCTCTGTTCGGTCAGAGACTCTGGGCATGCGCAGACTCATTCCTTCTCTTATACACACGGCTTTCATGCATGGAATTGCACAATTATAGAATGAAAATAAATAAATAAACATGTGGCTTTAAATTCGACTTCCCAACGGATCGTATGTTGCCTAGTGGTCCGAGTGTCAGCCTGCGAACAAGTGATCGTAGGTTCGATCCGCGCTCTCACAATTTGTTTTACTTTCACTTTTCATCATCATATTATTATTATTATTTTAATTTTAAGTATACAGAAAATTATTATTTTTCTTTTCAGGAATTAAAATTTTGAACAGAATTAACAAAGATTTCAATATTATATATAAAAATAATTCCAAAATAAAGAAATTGTACAAATAAAAGTCACGGTTCGGTCAGAGACTCTGGGCATGCGCAGACTCATTCCTTCTCTTATACACATGGCTTTCATGCATGGATTTGCACCATTATAGAATGAAAATAAATAAATAAACATGTGGATTTAAATTCGACCTCCCAACGGATCGTATGTTGCCTAGTGGTCCGAGTGTCAGCCTGTGAACGCGTGGTCGCAGGTTCGATCCTCTCTCTCGGCATTCGTTTTAGTTTTACTTTTCTTATATTATTATTATTTTTTTAAATTTTAAGTATAGAGAAAATTATTATTTTTCTTTTCAAGAATAAAAGTTTAACCAGAGTTTACAAACATTTCAATATTATAATTAAAAATACTTCCAAAATAAAGAAATTGTACAAACAAAAGTCTCAGTTCGGTCAGAGACTCTGGGCATGCGCAGACTCATTCCTTCTCTTATACACACGGCTTTCATGCATGGATTTGCACCATTATAAAATGAAAATAAATAAATAAACATGTGGCTTTAAATACGACCTCCCAACGGATCGTATGTTGCCTAGTGGTCCGAATGTCAGCCTGCGAACAAGTGGTCGTAGGTTCGATCCGCGCTCTCACCATTCGTTTTACTTTCACTTTTCATCATCATATTATTTTTTTTTTTAATTTTAAGTATAGAGAAAATTATTATTTTTCTTTTCAGGAAGTAAAATTTTGAACAGAATTAACAAAGATTTCAATATTATATATAAAAATACTTCCAAAATAAAGAAATTGTACAAATAAAAGTCTCAGTTCGGTCAGAGACTCTGGGCATGCGCAAACTCATTCCTTCTCTTATACACACGGCTTTCATGCATGGATTTGCACAATTATAGAATGAAAATAAATAAATAAACATGTGGCTTTAAATTCGACTTCCGAACGGATCGTATGTTGCCTAGTGGTCCGAGTGTCAGCCTGCGAACAAGTGGTCGTAGGTTCGATCCGTGCTCTCACAATTTGTTTTACTTTCACTTTTCATCATATTATTATTATTATTTTTTTAATTTTAAGTATACAGAAAATTTTTCTTTTTCTTTTCAGGAATTAAAATTGTGAACAGAATTAACAAAGATTTCAATATTATATATAAAAATAATTCCAAAATAAAGAAATTGTACAAATAAAAGTCTCGGTTCGGTCAGAGACTCTGGGCATGCGCAGACTCATTCCTTCTCTTATACACATGGCTTTCATGCATGGATTTGCACCATTATAGAATGAAAATAAATAAATAAACATGTGGCTTTAAATTCGACCTCCCAACGGATCGTATGTTGCCTAGTGGTCCGTGTGTCAGCCTGTGAACACGTGGTCCCAGGTTCGATCCTCTCTCTCGGCATTCGTTTTAGTTTTACTTTTCTTTATATTATTATTATTTTTTTTAATTTTAAGTATAGAGAAAATTATTATTTTTCTTTTCAAGAATAAAAGTTTAACCAGAGTTTACAAACATTTCAATATTATATTTAAAAATACTTCCAAAATAAAGAAATTGTACAAACAAAAGTCTCAGTTCGGTCAGAGACTCTGGGCATGCGCAGACTCATTCCTTCTCTTATACACACGGCTTTCATGCATGGATTTGCACCATTATAAAATGAAAATAAATAAATAAACATGTGGCTTTAAATTCGACCTTCCAACGGATCGTATGTTGCCTAGTGGTCCGAATGTCAGCCTGCGAACAAGTGGTCGTAGGTTCGATCCGCGCTCTCACCATTCGTTTTACTTTCACTTTTCATCATCATATTAATTTTTTTTTTAATTTTAAGTATAGAGAAAATTATTATTTTTCTTTTCAGGAAGTAAAATTTTGAACAGAATTAACAAAGATTTCAATATTATATATAAAAATACTTCCAAAATAAAGAAATTGTACAAATAAAAGTCTCTGTTCGGTCAGAGACTCTGGGCATGCGCAGACTCATTCCTTCTCTTATACACACGGCTTTCATGCATGGATTTGCACAATTATAGAATGAAAATAAATAAATAAACATGTGGCTTTAAATTCGACCTCCCAACGGATCGTATGTTGCCTAGTGGTCCGAGTGTCAGCCTGCGAACAAGTGGTCGTAGGTTCGATCCGCGCTCTCACAATTTGTTTTACTTTCACTTTTCATCATATTATTATTATTTTTTTAATTTTAAGTATACAGAAAATTATTATTTTTCTTTTCAGGAAGTAAAATTTTGAACAGAATTAACAAAGATTTCAATATTATATATAAAAATACTTCCAAAATAAAGAAATTGTACAAATAAAAGTCTCAGTTCGGTCAGAGACTCTGGGCATGCGCAGACTCATTACTTTTCTTATACACACGGCTTTCATGCATGGATTTGCACCATTATAAAATGAAAATAAATAAATAAACATGTGGCTTTAAATTCGACCTCCCAACGGATCGTATGTTGCCTAGTGGTCCGAGTGTCAGCCTGCGAACAAGTGGTCGTAGGTTCGATCCGCGCTCTCACAATTCGTTTTACTTTCACTTTTCATCATCATAATATTTTTTTTTTTAATTTTAAGTATAGAGAAAATTATTATTTTTCTTTTCAGGAAGTAAAATTTTGAACAGAATTAACAAAGATTTCAAAATTATATATAAAAATACTTCCAAAATAAAGAAATTGTACAAATAAAAGTCTCTGTTCGGTCAGAGACTCTGGGCATGCGCAGACTCATTCCTTCTCTTATACACACGGCTTTCATGCATGGATTTGCACAATTATAGAATCAAAATAAGAAAATAAACATGTGGCTTTAAATTCGACCTCCCAACGGATCGTATGTTGCCTAGTGGTCCGAGTGTCAGCCTGTGAACACGTGGTCGCAGGTTCGATCCTCTCTCTCGGCATTCGTTTTAGTTTTACTTTTCTTTATATTATTATTATTTTTTTAAATTTTAAGTATAGAGAAAATTATTATTTTTCTTTTCAAGAATAAAAGTTTAACCAGAGTTTACAAACATTTCAATATTATATATAAAAATAATTCCAAAATAAAGAAATTGTACAAATAAAAGTCTCGGTTCGGTCAGAGACTCTGGGCATGCGCAGACTCATTCCTTCTCTTATACACATGGCTTTCATGCATGGATTTGCACCATTATAGAATGAAAATAAATAAATAAACATGTGGCTTTAAATTCGACCTCCCAACGGATAGTATGTTGCCTAGTGGTCCGAGTGTCAGCCTGTGAACACGTGGTCGCAGGTTCGATCCTCTCTCTCGGCATTCGTTTTAGTTTTACTTTTCTTTATATTATTATTATTTTTTTAAATTTTAAGTATAGAGAAAATTATTATTTTTCTTTTCAAGAATAAAAGTTTAACCAGAGTTTACAAACATTTCAATATTATATTTAAAAATACTTCCAAAATAAAGAAATTGTACAAACAAAAGTCTCAGTTCGGTCAGAGACTCTGGGCATGCGCAGACTCATTCCTTCTCTTATACACACGGCTTTCATGCATGGATTTGCACCATTATAAAATGAAAATAAATAAATAAACATGTGGCTTTAAATTCGACCTCCCAACGGATCGTATGTTGCCTAGTGGTCCGAATGTCAGCCTGTGAACAAGTGGTCGTAGGTTCGATCCGCGCTCTCACCATTCGTTTTACTTTCACTTTTCATCATCATATTATTATTTTTTTTTTTAATTTTAAGTATAGAGAAAATTATTGTTTTTCTTTTCAGGAAGTAAAATTTTGAACAGAATTAACAAAGATTTCAATATTATATATAAAAATACTTCCAAAATAAAGAAATTGTACAAATAAAAGTCTCTGTTCGGTCAGAGACTCTGGGCATGCGCAGACTCATTCCTTCTCTTATACACACGGCTTTCATGCATGGATTTGCACAATTATAGAATGAAAATAAATAAATAAACATTTGGCTTTAAATTCGACCTCTCAACGGATCGTATGTTGCCTAGTGGTCCGAGTGTCAGCCTGCGAACAAGTGGTCGTAGGTTCGATCCGTGCTCTCACAATTTGTTTTACTTTCACTTTTCATCATATTATTATTATTATTTTTTTAATTTTAAGTATACAGAAAATTTTTATTTTTCTTTTCAGGAATTAAAATTGTGAACAGAATTAACAAAGATTTCAATATTATATATAAAAATAATTCCAAAATAAAGAAATTGTACAAATAAAAGTCTCGGTTCGGTCCGAGACTCTGGGCATGCGCAGACTCATTCCTTCTCTTATACACATGGCTTTCATGCATGGATTTGCACCATTATAGAATGAAAATAAATAAATAAACATGTGGCTTTAAATTCGACCTCCCAACGGATCGTATGTTGCCTAGTGGTCCGTGTGTCAGCCTGTGAACACGTGGTCTCAGGTTCGATCCTCTCTCTCGGCATTCGTTTTAGTTTTACTTTTCTTTATATTATTATTATTTTTTTAAATTTTAAGTATAGAGAAAATTATTATTTTTCTTTTCAAGAATAAAAGTTTAACCAGAGTTTACAAACATTTCAATATTATATTTAAAAATACTTCCAAAATAAAGAAATTGTACAAACAAAAGTCTCAGTTCGGTCAGAGACTCTGGGCATGCGCAGACTCATTCCTTCTCTTATACACACGGCTTTCATGCATGGATTTGCACCATTATAAAATGAAAATAAATAAATAAACATGTGGCTTTAAATTCGACCTTCCAACGGATCGTATGTTGCCTAGTGGTCCGAATGTCAGCCTGCGAACAAGTGGTCGTAGGTTCGATCCGCGCTCTCACCATTCGTTTTACTTTCACTTTTCATCATCATATTAATTTTTTTTTTAATTTTAAGTATAGAGAAAATTATTATTTTTCTTTTCAGGAAGTAAAATTTTGAACAGAATTAACAAAGATTTCAATATTATATATAAAAATACTTCCAAAATAAAGAAATTGTACAAATAAAAGTCTCTGTTCGGTCAGAGACTCTGGGCATGCGCAGACTCATTCCTTCTCTTATACACACGGCTTTCATGCATGGATTTGCACAATTATAGAATGAAAATAAATAAATAAACATGTGGCTTTAAATTCGACCTCCCAACGGATCGTATGTTGCCTAGTGGTCCGAGTGTCAGCCTGCGAACAAGTGGTCGTAGGTTCGATCCGCGCTCTCACAATTTGTTTTACTTTCACTTTTCATCATATTATTATTATTTTTTTAATTTTAAGTATACAGAAAATTATTATTTTTCTTTTCAGGAAGTAAAATTTTGAACAGAATTAACAAAGATTTCAATATTATATATAAAAATACTTCCAAAATAAAGAAATTGTACAAATAAAAGTCTCAGTTCGGTCAGAGACTCTGGGCATGCGCAGACTCATTCCTTCTCTTATACACATGGCTTTCATGCATGGATTTGCACCATTATAGAATGAAAATAAATAAATAAACATGTGGCTTTAAATTCGACCTCTCAACGGATCGTATGTTGCCTAGTGGTCCGAGTGTCAGCCTGTGAACACGTGGTCGCAGGTTCGATCCTCTCTCTCGGCATTCGTTTTAGTTTTACTTTTCTTTATATTATTATTATTTTTTTAAATTTTAAGTATAGAGAAAATTATTATTTTTCTTTTCAAGAATAAAAGTTTAACCAGAGTCTACAAACATTTCAATATTATATTTAAAAATACTTCGAAAATAAAGAAATTGTACAAACAAAAGTCTCAGTTCGGTCAGAGACTCTGGGCATGCGCAGACTCATTCCTTCTCTTATACACACGGCTTTCATGCATGGATTTGCACCATTATAAAATGAAAATAAATAAATAAATATGTGGCATTAAATGCGACCTCCCAACGGATCGTATGTTGCCTAGTGGTCCGAGTGTCAGCCTGCGAACAAGTGGTCGTAGGTTCGATCCGCGCTCTCACAATTCGTTTTACTTTCACTTTTCATCATCATAATATTATTTTTTTTTTTTAATTTTAAGTATAGAGAAAATTATTATTTTTCCTTTCAGGAAGTAAAATTTTGAACAGAATTAACAAAGATTTCAATATTATATATAAAAATACTTCCAAAATAAAGAAATTGTACAAATAAAAGTCTCTGTGCGGTCAGAGACTCTGGGCATGCGCAGACTCATTCCTTCTCTTATACACACGGCTTTCATGCATGGATTTGCACAATTATAGAATGAAAATAAATAAATAAACATGTGGCTTTAAATTCGACCTCCCAACGGATCGTATGTTGCCTAGTGGTCCGAGTGTCAGCCTGTGAACACGTGGTCGCAGGTTCGATCCTCTCTCTCGGCATTCGTTTTAGTTTTACTTTTCTTTATATTATTATTATTTTTTTAAATTTTAAGTATAGAGAAAATTATTATTTTTCTTTTCAAGAATAAAAGTTTAACCAGAGTTTACAAACATTTCAATATTATATATAAAAATAATTCCAAAATAAAGAAATTGTACAAATAAAAGTCTCGGTTCGGTCAGAGACTCTGGGCATGCGCAGACTCATTCCTTCTCTTATACACATGGCTTTCATGCATGGATTTGCACCATTATAGAATGAAAATAAATAAATAAACATGTGGCTTTAAATTCGACCTCCCAACGGATCGTATGTTGCCTAGTGGTCCGAGTGTCAGCCTGTGAACACGTGGTCGCAGGTTCGATCCTCTCTCTCGGCATTCGTTTTAGTTTTACTTTTCTTTATATTATTATTATTTTTTTAAATTTTAAGTATAGAGAAAATTATTATTTTTCTTTTCAAGAATAAAAGTTTAACCAGAGTTTACAAACATTTCAATATTATATTTAAAAATACTTCCAAAATAAAGAAATTGTACAAACAAAAGTCTCAGTTCGGTCAGAGACTCTGGGCATGCCCAGACTCATTCCTTCTCTTATACACACGGCTTTCATGCATGGATTTGCACCATTATAAAATGAAAATAAATAAATAAACATGTGGCTTTAAATTCGACCTTCCAACGGATCGTATGTTGCCTAGTGGTCCGAATGTCAGCCTGCGAACAAGTGGTCGTAGGTTCGATCCGCGCTCTCACCATTCGTTTTACTTTCACTTTTCATCATCATATTATTTTTTTTTTTAATTTTAAGTATAGAGAAAATTATTATTTTTCTTTTCAGGAAGTAAAATTTTGAACAGAATTAACAAAGATTTCAATATTATATATAAAAATACTTCCAAAATAAAGAAATTGTACAAATAAAAGTCTCTGTTCGGTCAGAGACTCTGGGCATGCGCAGACTCATTCCTTCTCTTATACACACGGCTTTCATGCATGGATTTGCACAATTATAGAATGAAAATAAATAAATAAACATGTGGCTTTAAATTCGACCTCCCAACGGATCGTATGTTGCCTAGTGGTCCGAATGTCAGCCTGCGAACAAGTGGTCGTAGGTTCGATCCGCGCTCTCACCATTCGTTTTACTTTCACTTTTCATCATATTATTATTATTTTTTTTAAATTTTAAGTATAGAGAAAATTATTATTTTTCTTTTCAGGAAGTAAAATTTTGAACAGAATTAACAAAGATTTCAATATTATATATAAAAATACTTCCAAAATAAAGAAATTGTACAAATAAAAGTCTCAGTTCGGTCAGAGACTCTGGGCATGCGCAGACTCATTCCTTCTCTTATACACATGGCTTTCATGCATGGATTTGCACAATTATAGAATGAAAATAAATAAATAAACATGTGGCTTTAAATTCGGCCTCCCAACGGATCGTATGTTGCCTAGTGGTCCGAGTGTCAGCCTGTGAACACGTGGTCGCAGGTTCGATCCTCTCTCTCGGCATTGGTTTTAGTTTTACTTTTCTTTATATTATTATTATTTTTTTAAATTTTAAGTATGGAGAAAATTATTATTTTTCTTTTCAAGAATAAAAGTTTAACCAGAGTCTACAAACATTTCAATATTATATTTAAAAATACTTCCAAAATAAAGAAATTGTACAAACAAAAGTCTCAGTTCGGTCAGAGACTCTGGGCATGCGCAGACTCATTCCTTCTCTTATACTCACGGCTTTCATGCACGGATTTGCACCATTATAAAATGAAAATAAATAAATAAACATGTTTCTTTAAATTCGACCTCCCAACGGATCGTATGTTGCCTAGTGGTCCGAGTGTCAGCCTGCGAACAAGTGGTCGTAGGTTCGATCCGCGCTCTCACAATTTGTTTTACTTTCACTTTTCATCATATTATTATTATTATTTTTAATTTTAAGTATAGAGAAAATTATTATTTTTCTTTTCAGGAAGTAAAATTTTGAACAGAATTAACAAAGATTTCAATATTATATATAAAATTACTTCCAAAAGAAAGAAATTGTACAAATAAAAGTCTCAGTTCGGTCAGAGACTCTGGGCATGCGCAGACTCATTCCTTCTCTTATACACACGGCTTTCATGCATGGATTTGCACAATTATAGAATAAAAATAAATAAATAAACTTGTGGCTTTAAATTCGACCTCCCAACGGATCGTATGTTGCCTAGTGGTCCGAGTGTCAGCCTGTGAACACGTGGTCGCAGGTTCGATCCTCTCTCCCGGCATTCGTTTTAGTTTTACTTTTATTTATATTATTATTATTTTTTTAAATTTTAAGTATAGAGAAAATTATTATTTTTCTTTTCAAGAATAAAAGTTTAACCAGAGTTTACAAACATTTCAATATTATATTTAAAAATACTTCCAAAATAAAGAAATTGTACAAACAAAACTCTCAGTTCGGTCAGAGACTCTGGGCATGCGCAGACTCATTCCTTCTCTTATACACACGGCTTTCATGCATGGATTTGCACCATTATAAAATGAAAATAAATAAATAAACATGTGGCTTTAAATTCGACCTCCCAACGGATCGTATGTTGCCTAGTGGTCCGAATGTCAGCCTGCGAACAAGTGGTCGTAGGTTCGATCCGCGCTCTCACCATTCGATTTACTTTCACTTTTCATCATCATATTATTATTTTTTTTTAATTTTAAGTATAGAGAAAATATTATTTTTCTTTTCAGGAAGTAAAATTTTGAACAGAATTAACAAAGATTTCAATATTATATATAAAAATACTTCCAAAATAAAGAAATTGTACAAATAAAAGTCTCTGTTCGGTCAGAGACTCTGGGCATGCGCAGACTCATTCCTTCTCTTATACACACGGCTTTCATGCATGGATTTGCACAATTATAGAATGAAAATAAATAAATAAACATGTGGCTTTAAATTCGGCCTCCCAACGGATCGTATGTTGCCTAGTGGTCCGAGTGTCAGCCTGTGAACACGTGGTCGCAGGTTCGGTCCTCTCTCTCGGCATTGGTTTTAGTTTTACTTTTCTTTATATTATTATTATTTTTTTAAATTTTAAGTATAGAGAAAATTATTATTTTTCTTTTCAAGAATAAAAGTTTAACTAGAGTTTACAAACATTTCAATATTATATTTAAAAATACTTCCAAAATAAAGAAATTGTACAAACAAAAGTCTCAGTTCGGTCAGAGACTCTGGGCATGCGCAGACTCATTCCTTCTCTTATACACACGGCTTTCATGCATGGATTTGCACCATTATAAAATGAAAATAAATAAATAAACATGTGGCTTTAAATTCGACCTCCCAACGGATCGTATGTTGCCTAGTGGTCCGAGTGTCAGCCTGTGAACAAGTTTTCGTAGGTTCGATCCGCGCTCTCACAATTTGTTTTACTTTCACTTTTCATCATATTATTATTATTATTATTTTAATTTTAAGTATACAGAAAATTATTATTTTTCTTTTCAGGAAGTAAAATTTTGAACAGAATTAACAAAGATTTCAATATTATATATAAAAATACTTCCAAAATAAAGAAATTGTACAAATAAAAGTCTCAGTTCGGTCAGAGACTCTGGGCATGCGCAGACTCATTCCTTCTCTTATACACATGGCTTTCATGCATGGCTTTGCACCATTATAGAATGAAAATAAATAAATAAACATGTGGCTTTAAATTCGATCTCTCAACGGATCGTATGTTGCCTAGTGGTCCGAGTGTCAGCCTGTGAACACGTGGTCGCAGGTTCGATCCTCTCTCTCGGCATTCGTTTTAGTTTTACTTTTCTTTATATTATTATTATTTTTTTAAATTTTAAGTATAGAGAAAATTATTATTTTGCTTTTCAAGAATAAAAGTTTAACCAGAGTCTACAAACATTTCAATATTATATTTAAAAATACTTCGAAAATAAAGAAATTGTACAAACAAAAGTCTCAGTTCGGTCCGAGACTCTGGGCATGCGCAGACTCATTCCTTCTCTTATACACACGGCTTTCATGCATGGATTTGCACCATTATAAAATGAAAATAAATAAATAAATATGTGGCATTAAATGCGACCTCCCAACGGATCGTATGTTGCCTAGTGGTCCGAGTGTCAGCCTGCGAACAAGTGGTCGTAGGTTCGATCCGCGCTCTCACAATTCGTTTTACTTTCACTTTTCATCATCATAATATTATTTTTTTTTTTTAATTTTAAGTATAGAGAAAATTATTATTTTTCCTTTCAGGAAGTAAAATTTTGAACAGAATTAACAAAGATTTCAATATTATATATAAAAATACTTCCAAAATAAAGGAATTGTACAAATAAAAGTCTCTGTGCGGTCAGAGACTCTGGGCATGCGCAGACTCTTTCCTTCTCTTATACACACGGCTTTCATGCATGGATTTGCACAATTATAGAATGAAAATAAATAAATAAACATGTGGCTTTAAATTCGACCTCCCACCGGATCGTATGTTGCCTAGTGGTCCGAGTGTCAGCCTGTGAACACGTGGTCGCAGGTTCGATCCTCTCTCTCGGCATTCGTTTTAGTTTTACTTTTCTTTATATTATTATTATTTTTTTAAATTTTAAGTATAGAGAAAATTATTATTTTTCTTTTCAAGAATAAAAGTTTAACCAGAGTTTACAAACATTTCAATATTATATATAAAAATAATTCCAAAATAAAGAAATTGTACAAATAAAAGTCTCGGTTCGGTCAGAGACTCTGGGCATGCGCAGACTCATTCCTTCTCTTATACACATGGCTTTCATGCATGGATTTGCACCATTATAGAATGAAAATAAATAAATAAACATGTGGCTTTAAATTCGACCTCCCAACGGATCGTATGTTGCCTAGTGGTCCGAGTGTCAGCCTGTGAACACGTGGTCGCAGGTTCGATCCTCTCTCTCGGCATTCGTTTTAGTTTTACTTTTCTTTATATTATTATTATTTTTTTAAATTTTAAGTATAGAGAAAATTATTATTTTTCTTTTCAAGAATAAAAGTTTAACCAGAGTTTACAAACATTTCAATATTATATTTAAAAATACTTCCAAAATAAAGAAATTGTACAAACAAAAGTCTCAGTTCGGTCAGAGACTCTGGGCATGCCCAGACTCATTCCTTCTCTTATACACACGGCTTTCATGCATGGATTTGCACCATTATAAAATGAAAATAAATAAATAAACATGTGGCTTTCAATTCGATCTTCCAACGGATCGTATGTTGCCTAGTGGTCCGAATGTCAGCCTGCGAACAAGTGGTCGTAGGTTCGATCCGCGCTCTCACCATTCGTTTTACTTTCACTTTTCATCATCATATTATTTTTTTTTTTAATTTTAAGTATAGAGAAAATTATTATTTTTCTTTTCAGGAAGTAAAATTTTGAACAGAATTAACAAAGATTTCAATATTATATATAAAAATACTTCCAAAATAAAGAAATTGTACAAATAAAAGTCTCAGTTCGGTCAGAGACTCTGGGCATGCGCAGACTCTTTCCTTCTCTTATACACATGGCTTTCATGCATGGATTTGCACAATTATAGAATGAAAATAAATAAATAAACATGTGGCTTTAAATTCGGCCTCCCAACGGATCGTATGTTGCCTAGTGGTCCGAGTGTCAGCCTGTGAACACGTGGTCGCAGGTTCGATCCTCTCTCTCGGCATTGGTTTTAGTTTTACTTTTCTTTATATTATTATTATTTTTTTAAATTTTAAGTATAGAGAAAATTATTATTTTTCTTTTCAAGAATAAAAGTTTAACCAGAGTCTACAAACATTTCAATATTATATTTAAAAATACTTCCAAAATAAAGAAATTGTACAAATAAAAGTCTCAGTTCGGTCAGAGACTCTGGGCATGCGCAGACTCTTTCCTTCTCTTATACACACGGCTTTCATGCATGGATTTGCACAATTATAGAATAAAAATAAATAAATAAACATGTGGCTTTAAATTCGACCTCCCAACGGATCGTATGTTGCCTAGTGGTCCGAGTGTCAGCCTGTGAACACGTGGTCGCAGGTTCGATCCTCTCTCCCGGCATTCGTTTTAGTTTTACTTTTCTTTATATTATTATTATTTTTTTAAATTTCAAGTATAGAGAAAATTATTATTTTTCTTTTCAAGAATAAAAGTTTAACCAGAGTTTACAAACATTTCAATATTATATTTAAAAATACTTCCAAAATAAAGAAATTGTACAAACAAAACTCTCAGTTCGGTCAGAGACTCTGGGCATGCGCAGACTCATTCCTTCTCTTATACACACGGCTTTCATGCATGGATTTGCACCATTATAAAATGAAAATAAATAAATAAACATGTGGCTTTAAATTCGACCACCCAACGGATCGTATGTTGCCTAGTGGTCCGAGTGTCAGCCTGCGAACAAGTGGTCGTAGGTTCGATCCGCGCTCTCACAATTCGTTTTACTTTCACTTTTCATCATCATAATATTATTTTTTTTTAAATTTTAAGTATAGAGAAAATTATTATTTTTCTTTTCAGGAAGTAAAATTTTGAACAGAATTAACAAAGATTTCAATATTATATATAAAAATACTTCCAAAATAAAGAAATTGTACAAATAAAAGTCTCTATTCGGTCAGAGACTCTGGGCATGCGCAGACTCATTCCTTCTCTTATACACACGGCTTTCATGCATGGATTTGCACAATTATAGAATCAAAATAAATAAATAAACATGTGGCTTTAAATTCGACCTCCCAACGGATCGTATGTTGCCTAGTGGTCCGAGTGTCAGCCTGCGAACAAGTGGTCGTAGGTTCGATCCGCGCTCTCACAATTTGTTTTACTTTCACTTTTCATCATATTATTATTATTATTTTTAATTTTAAGTATAGAGAAAATTATTATTTTTCTTTTCAGGAAGTAAAATTTTGAACAGAATTAACAAAGATTTCAATATTATATATAAAAATACTTCCAAAATAAAGAAATTGTACAAATAAAAGTCTCTGTTCGGTCAGAGACTCTGGGCATGCGCAGACTCATTCCTTCTCTTATACACATGGCTTTCATGCATGGATATGCACCATTATAGAATGAAAATAAATAAATAAACATGTGGCTTTAAATTCGACCTCCCAACGGATCGTATGTTGCCTAGTGGTCCGAGTGTCAGCCTGCGAACAAGTGGTCGTAGGTTCGATCCGCGCTCTCACAATTTGTTTTACTTTCACTTTTCATCATATTATTATTATTATTTTTAATTTTAAGTATAGAGAAAATTATTATTTTTCTTTTCAGGAAGTAAAATTTTGAACAGAATTAACAAAGATTTCAATATTATATATAAAAATACTTCCAAAATAAAGAAATTGTACAAATAAAAGTCTCTGTTCGGTCAGAGACTCTGGGCATGCGCAGACTCATTCCTTCTCTTATACACATGGCTTTCATGCATGGATTTGCACCATTATAGAATGAAAATAAATAAATAAACATGTGGCTTTAAATTCGACCTCCCAACGGATCGTATGTTGCCTAGTGGTCCGAGTGTCAGCCTGCGAACAAGTGGTCGTAGGTTCGATCCGCTCTCTCACAATTCGTTTTACTTTCACTTTTCATTATCATAATATTATTTTTTTTTAAATTTTAAGTATAGAGAAAATTATTATTTTTCTTTTCAGGAAGTAAAATTTTGAACAGAATTAACAAAGATTTCAATATTATATATAAAAATACTTCCAAAATAAAGAAATTGTACAAATAAAAGTCTCTATTCGGTCAGAGACTCTGGGCATGCGCAGACTCATTCCTTCTCTTATACACACGGCTTTCATGCATGGATTTGCACAATTATAGAATCAAAATAAATAAATAAACATGTGGCTTTAAATCCGACCTCCCAACGGATCGTATGTTGCCTAGTGGTCCGAGTGTCAGCCTGCGAACAAGTGGTCGTAGGTTCGATCCGCGCTCTCACAATTTGTTTTACTTTCACTTTTCATCATATTATTATTATTATTTTTAATTTTAAGTATAGAGAAAATTATTATTTTTCTTTTCAGGAAGTAAAATTTTGAACAGAATTAACAAAGATTTCAATATTATATATAAAAATACTTCCAAAATAAAGAAATTGTACAAATAAAAGTCTCTGTTCGGTCAGAGACTCTGGGCATGCGCAGACTCATTCCTTCTCTTATACACATGGCTTTTATGCATGGATTTGCACCATTATAGAATGAAAATAAATAAATAAACATGTGGCTTTAAATTCAACCTCCCAACGGATCGTATGTTGCCTAGTGGTCCGAGTGTCAGCCTGTGAACACGTGGTCGCAGGTTCGATCCTCTCTCTCGGCATTCGTTTTAGTTTTACTTTTCTTTATATTATTATTATTTTTTTAAATTTTAAGTATAGAGAAAATTATTATTTTTCTTTTCAAGAATAAAAGTTTAACCAGAGTTTACAAAAATTTCAATATTATATTTAAAAATACTTCCAAAATAAAGATATTGTACAAACAAAAGTCTCAGTTCGGTCAGAGACTCTGGGCATGCGCAGACTCATTCCTTCTCTTATACACATGGCTTTCATGCATGGATTTGCACAATTATAGAATGAAAATAAATAAATAAACATGTGGCTTTAAATTCGACCTCCCAACGGATCGTATGTTGCCTAGTGGTCCGAGTGTCAGCCTGTGAACAAGTGGGCGCAGGTTCGATCCTCTCTCTCGGTATTCGTCTTAGTTTTAGTTTTCTTCATATTATTATTATTTTTTTAAATTTTAAGTATAGAGAAAATTATTATTTTTCTTTTCAAGAATAAAAGTTTAACCAGAGTTTACAAACATTTCAATATTATATTTAAAAATACTTCCAAAATAAAGATATTGTACAAACAAAAGTCTCAGTTCGGTCAGAGACTCTGGGCATGCGCAGACTCATTCCTTCTCTTATACACACGGCTTTCATGCATGGATTTGCACCATTATAAAATGAAAATAAATAAATAAACATGTGGCTTTAAATTCGACCTCCCAACGGATCGTATGTTGCCTAGTGGTCCGAGTGTCAGCCTGCGAACAAGTGGTCGTAGGTTCGATCCGCGCTCTCACAATTCGTTTTACTTTCACTTTTCATCATAATAATATTATTTTTTTTTAATTTTAAGTATAGAGAAAATTATTATTTTTCTTTTCAGGAAGTAAAATTTTGAAAAGAATTAACAAAGATTTCAATATTATATATAAAAATACTTCCAAAATAAAGAAATTGTACAAATAAAAGTCTCTGTTCAGTCAGAGACTCTGGGCATGCGCAGACTCATTCCTTCTCTTATACACACGGCGTTCATGCATGGATTTGCACAATTATAGAATCAAAATAAATAAATAAACATGTGGCTTTAAATTCGACCTCCCAACGTATCGTATGTTGCCTAGTGGTCCGAGTGTCAGCCTGCGAACAAGTGGTCGTAGGTTCGATCCGCGATCTCACAATTTGTTTTACTTTCACTTTTCATCATCATATTATTATTTTTTTTTTAATTTTAAGTATAGAGAAAATTATTATTTTTCTTTTCAGGAAGTAATATTTTGAACAGAATTAACAAAGATTTCAATATTATATATAAAAATACTTCCAAAATAAAGAAATTGTACAAACAAAAGTCTCAGTTCGGTCAGAGACTCTGGGCATGCGCAGACTCATTCCTTCTCTTATACACATGGCTTTCATGCATGGATTTGCACCATTATAGAATGAAAATAAATAAATAAACATGTGGCTTTAAATTCGACCTCCCAACGGATCGTATGTTGCCTAGTGGTCCGAGTGTCAGCCTGCGAACAAGTCGTCGTAGGTTCGATCCGCGCTCTCCCCATTCGTTTTACTTTCACTTTTCTTCATATTATTATTATTTTTTTAAATTTTAAGTATAGAGAAAATTATTATTTTTCTTTTCAAGAATAAAAGTGTAACCAGAGTTTACAAACATTTCAATATTATATTTAAAAATACTTCCAAAATAAAGAAATTGTACAAACAAAAGTCTCAGTTCGGTCAGAGACTCTGAGCATGCGCAGACTCATTCCTTCTCTTATACACATGACTTTCATGCATGGATTTGCACCATTATAGAATGAAAATAAATAAATAAACATGTGGCTTTAAATTCGACCTCCCAACGGATCGTATGTTGCCTAGTGGTCCGAGTGTCAGCCTGCGAACAAGTGGTCGTAGGTTCGATCCTCTCTCTCGGTATCCGTTTTAGTTTTACTTTTCTTCATATTATTATTATTTTTTGTAATTGTAAGTATAGAGAAAATTATTATTTTTCTTTTCAAGAATAAAAGTTTAACCAGAGTTTACAAACATTTCAATATTATATTTAAAAATACTTCCAAAATAAAGAAATTGTACAAACAAAAGTCTCAGTTAGGTCAGAGACTCTGGGCATGCGCAGACTCATTCCTTCTCTTATACACATGGCTTTCATGCATGGATTTGCACCATTATAGAATGAAAATAAATAAATAAACATGTGGCTTTAAATTCGACCTCCCAACGGATCGTATGTTGCCTAGTGGTCCGAGTGTCAGCCTGCGAACAAGTCGTCGTGGGTTCGATCCGCGCTCTCACCATTCGTTTTAGTTTTACTTTTTTTCATATTATTATTATTTTTTTAAATTTTAAGTATAGAGAAAATTATTATTTTTCTTTTCAAGAATAAAAGTTTAACCAGAGTTTACAAACATTTCAATATTATATTTAAAAATACTTCCAAAATAAAGAAATTTACAAACAAAAGTCTCAGTTCTATCCGAGACTCTGGGCATGCGCAGACTCATTCCTTCTCTTATACACATGGCTTTCATGCATGGATTTGCACCATTATAGAATGAAAATAAATAAATAAACATGTGGCTTTAAATTCGACCTCCCAACGGATCGTTTGTTGCCTAGTGGTCCGAGTGTCAGCCTTTGAGAAAGTGGTCGCATGTTCGATCTTCTCTCTCGGCGTTCGTATTAGTTTTACTTTTTTTCATATTATTATTATTTTTTAAAATTTTAAGTATAGAAAAAATTATTATTTTTCTTTTCAAGAATAAAAGTTTAACCAGAGTTTACAAATATTTCAATATTATATTTAAAAATACTTCCAAAATAAAGAAATTGTACAAACAAAAGTCTCAGTTCGGTCCGAGACTCTGGGCATGCGCAGACTCATTCCTTCTCTTTTACACATGGCTTTCATGCATGGATTTGCACCATTATAGAATGAAAATAAATAAATAAACATGTGGCTTTAAATTCGACCCCCCAACGGATTGTATGTTGCCTAGTGGTCCGAGTGTCAGCCTGCGAACAAGTGGTCGTAGGTTCGATCCGCGCTCTCGCAATTCGTTTTACTTTCACTTTTCATCATCATATTATTATTATTTTTTTAATTTTAAGTATAGAGAAAATTATTATTTTTCTTTTCAGGAAGTAAAATTTTGAACAGAATTAACAAAGATTTCAATATTATATATAAAAATACTTCCAAAATAAAGAAATTGTACAAATAAAAGTCTCAGTTCGGTCAGAGACTCTGGGCATGCGCAGACTCATTCCTTCTCTTATACACATGGCTTTCATGCATGGATTTGCACCATTATAGAATGAAAATAAATAAATAAACATGTGGCTTTAAATTCGACCTCCCAAAGGATCGTATGTTGCCTAGTGGTCCGAGTGTAAGCCTGCGAACCAGTCGTCGTAGGTTCGATCCGCGCTCTCCCCATTCGTTTTACTTTCACTTTTCTTCATATTATTATTATATTTTTAAATTTTAAGTATAGAGAAAATTATTATTTTTCTTTTCAAGAATAAAAGTGTAACCAGAGTTTACAAACATTTCAATATTATATTTAAAAATACTTCCAAAATAAAGAAATTGTACAAACAAAAGTCTCAGTTCGGTCAGAGACTCTGAGCATGCGCAGACTCATTCCTTCTCTTATACACGTGGCTTTCATGCATGGATTTGCACCATTATAGAATGAAAATAAATAAATAAACATGTGGCTTTAAATTCGACCTCCCAACGGATCGTATGTTGCCTAGTGGTCCGAATGTCAGCCTGCGAACAAGTCGTCGTAGGTTCGATCCGCGCTCTCACCATTCGTTTTAGTTTTACTTTTTTTCATATTATTATTATTTTTTTAAATTTTAAGTATAGAGAAAATTATTATTTTTCTTTTCAAGAATAAAAGTTTAACCAGAGTTTACAAACATTTCAATATTATATTTAAAAATACTTCCAAAATAAAGAAATTGTACAAACAAAAGTCTCAGTTCTATCAGAGACTCTGGGCATGCGCAGACTCATTCCTTCTCTTATACACATGGCTTTCATGCATGGATTTGCACCATTATAGAATGAAAATAAATAAATAAACATGTGGCTTTAAATTCGACCTCCCAAAGGATCGTTTGTTGCCTAGTGGTCCGAGTGTCAGCCTTTGAGAAAGTGGACGCATGTTCGATCCTCTCTCTCGGCGTTCGTATTAGTTTTACTTTTTTTCATATTATTATTATTTTTTAAAATTTTAAGTATAGAAAAAATTATTATTTTTCTTTTCAAGAATAAAAGTTTAACCAGAGTTTACAAACATTTCAATATTATATATAAAAATACTTCCAAAATAAAGAAATTGTACAAATAAAAGTCTCAGTTCGGTCAGAGACTCTGGGCATGCGCAGACTCATTCCTTCTCTTATACACATGGCTTTCATGCATGGATTTGCACCATTATAGAATGAAAATAAATAAATAAACATGTGGCTTTAAATTCGACCTCCCAAAGGATCGTATGTTGCCTAGTGGTCCGAGTGTCAGCCTGCGAACCAGTCGTCGTAGGTTCGATCCGCGCTCTCCCCATTCGTTTTACTTTCACTTTTCTTCATATTATTATTATTTTTTTAAATTTTAAGTATAGAGAAAATTATTATTTTTCTTTTCAAGAATAAAAGTGTAACCAGAGTTTACAAACATTTCAATATTATATTTAAAAATACTTCCAAAATAAAGAAATTGTACAAACAAAAGTCTCAGTTCGGTCAGAGACTCTGAGCATGCGCAGACTCATTCCTTCTCTTATACACGTGGCTTTCATGCATGGATTTGCACCATTATAGAATGAAAATAAATAAATAAACATGTGGCTTTAAATTCGACCTCCCAACGGATCGTATGTTGCCTAGTGGTCCGAATGTCAGCCTGCGAACAAGTCGTCGTAGGTTCGATCCGCGCTCTCACCATTCGTTTTAGTTTTACTTTTTTTCATATTATTATTATTTTTTTAAATTTTAAGTATAGAGAAAATTATTATTTTTCTTTTCAAGAATAAAAGTTTAACCAGAGTTTACAAACATTTCAATATTATATTTAAAAATACTTCCAAAATAAAGAAATTGTACAAACAAAAGTCTCAGTTCTATCAGAGACTCTGGGCATGCGCAGACTCATTCCTTCTCTTATACACATGGCTTTCATGCATGGATTTGCACCATTATAGAATGAAAATAAATAAATAAACATGTGGCTTTAAATTCGACCTCCCAAAGGATCGTTTGTTGCCTAGTGGTCCGAGTGTCAGCCTTTGAGAAAGTGGACGCATGTTCGATCCTCTCTCTCGGCGTTCGTATTAGTTTTACTTTTTTTCATATTATTATTATTTTTTAAAATTTTAAGTATAGAAAAAATTATTATTTTTCTTTTCAAGAATAAAAGTTTAACCAGAGTTTACAAACATTTCAATATTATATTTAAAAATACTTCCAAAATAAAGAAATTGTACAAACAAAAGTCTCAGTTCGGTCCGAGACTCTGGGCATGCGCAGACTCATTCCTTCTCTTATACAGATGGCTTTCATGCATGGATTTGCACCATTATAGAATGAAAATAAATAAATAAACATGTGGCTTTAAATTCGACCTCCCAACGGATCGTATGTTGCCTAGTGGTCCGAGTGTCAGCCTGCGAACAAGTGGTCGTAGGTTCGATCCGCGCTCTCACAATTCGTTTTACTTTCACTTTTCATCATCATATTATTATAATTTTTTTTTAATTTTAAGTATAGAGAAAATTATTATTTTTCTTTTCAGGAAGTAAAATTTTGAACAGAATTAACAAAGATTTCAATATTATATATAAAAATACTTCCAAAATAAAGAAATTGTACAAATAAAAGTATCTGTTCGGTAAGAGACTCTGGGCATGCGCAGACTCATTCCTTCTCTTATACACACGGCTTTCATGCATGGATTTGCACCATTATAGAATGAAAATAAATAAATAAACATGTGGCTTTAAATTCGACCTCCCAACGGATCGTATGTTGCCTAGTGGTCCGAGTGTCAGCCTGCGAACAAGTGGTCGTAGGTTCGGTCCACGCTCGCACCATTCGTTTTACTTTCACTTTTCATCATATTATTATTATTTTTAATTTTAAGTATAGAGAAAATTATTATTTTTCTTTTAAGGAAGTAAAATTTTGAACAGAATTAACAAAGATTTCAATATTATATATAAAAATACTTCCAAAATAAAGAAATTGTACAAATAAAAGTCTCAGTTCGGTCAGAGACTCTCTGCATGCGCAGACTCATTCCTTCTCTTATACACATGGCTTTCATGCATTTATTTGCACCATTATAAAATGAAAATAAATAAATAAACATGTGGCTTTAAATTCGACCCCCCAACGGATCGTATGTTGCCTAGTGGTCCGAGTGTCAGCCAGTGAACACGTGGTCGCAGGTTCGATCCTCTCTCTCGGCATTCGTTTTAGTTTTACTTTTCTTTATATTATTATTATTTTTTTAAATTTTAAGTATAGAGAAAATTATTATTTTTCTTTTCAAGAATAAAAGTTTAACCAGAGTTTACAAACATTTCAATATTATATTTAAAAATACTTCCAAAATAAAGAAATTGTACAAACAAAAGTCTCAGTTCGGTCAGAGACTCTGGGCATGCGCAGACTCTTTCCTTCTCTTATACACATGGCTTTCATGCATGGATTTGCACAATTATAGAATGAAAATAAATAAATAAACATGTGGCTTTAAATTCGACCTCCCAACAGATCGTATGTTGCCTAGTGGTCCGAGTGTCAGCCTGCGAACAAGTCCTCGTAGGTTCGATCCGCGTTCTCACCATTCGTTTTACTTTCACTTTTCTTCATATTATTATTATTTTTTTAAATTTTAAGTATAGAGAAAATTATTATTTTTCTTTTCAAGAATAAAAGTGTAACCAGAGTTTACAAACATTTCAATATTATATTTAAAAATACTTCCAAAATAAAGAAATTGTACAAACAAAAGTCTCAGTTCGGTCAGAGACTCTGAGCATGCGCAGACTCATTCCTTCTCTTATACACGTGGCTTTCATGCATGGATTTGCACCATTATAGAATGAAAATAAATAAATAAACATGTGGCTTTAAATTCGACCTCCCAACGGATCGTATGTTGCCTAGTGGTCCGAATGTCAGCCTGCGAACAAGTCGTCGTAGGTTCGATCCGCGCTCTCACCATTCGTTTTAGTTTTACTTTTTTTCATATTATTATTATTTTTTTAAATTTTAAGTATAGAGAAAATTATTATTTTTCTTTTCAAGAATAAAAGTTTAACCAGAGTTTACAAACATTTCAATATTATATTTAAAAATACTTCCAAAATAAAGAAATTGTACAAACAAAAGTCTCAGTTCTATCAGAGACTCTGGGCATGCGCAGACTCATTCCTTCTCTTATACACATGGCTTTCATGCATGGATTTGCACCATTATAGAATGAAAATAAATAAATAAACATGTGGCTTTAAATTCGACCTCCCAAAGGATCGTTTGTTGCCTAGTGGTCCGAGTGTCAGCCTTTGAGAAAGTGGACGCATGTTCGATCCTCTCTCTCGGCGTTCGTATTAGTTTTACTTTTTTTCATATTATTATTATTTTTTAAAATTTTAAGTATAGAAAAAATTATTATTTTTCTTTTCAAGAATAAAAGTTTAACCAGAGTTTACAAACATTTCAATATTATATTTAAAAATACTTCCAAAATAAAGAAATTGTACAAACAAAAGTCTCAGTTCGGTCCGAGACTCTGGGCATGCGCAGACTCATTCCTTCTCTTATACAGATGGCTTTCATGCATGGATTTGCACCATTATAGAATGAAAATAAATAAATAAACATGTGGCTTTAAATTCGACCTCCCAACGGATCGTATGTTGCCTAGTGGTCCGAGTGTCAGCCTGCGAACAAGTGGTCGTAGGTTCGATCCGCGCTCTCACAATTCGTTTTACTTTCACTTTTCATCATCATATTATTATAATTTTTTTTTAATTTTAAGTATAGAGAAAATTATTATTTTTCTTTTCAGGAAGTAAAATTTTGAACAGAATTAACAAAGATTTCAATATTATATATAAAAATACTTCCAAAATAAAGAAATTGTACAAATAAAAGTATCTGTTCGGTAAGAGACTCTGGGCATGCGCAGACTCATTCCTTCTCTTATACACACGGCTTTCATGCATGGATTTGCACCATTATAGAATGAAAATAAATAAATAAACATGTGGCTTTAAATTCGACCTCCCAACGGATCGTATGTTGCCTAGTGGTCCGAGTGTCAGCCTGCGAACAAGTGGTCGTAGGTTCGGTCCACGCTCGCACCATTCGTTTTACTTTCACTTTTCATCATATTATTATTATTTTTAATTTTAAGTATAGAGAAAATTATTATTTTTCTTTTAAGGAAGTAAAATTTTGAACAGAATTAACAAAGATTTCAATATTATATATAAAAATACTTCCAAAATAAAGAAATTGTACAAATAAAAGTCTCAGTTCGGTCAGAGACTCTCTGCATGCGCAGACTCATTCCTTCTCTTATACACATGGCTTTCATGCATTTATTTGCACCATTATAAAATGAAAATAAATAAATAAACATGTGGCTTTAAATTCGACCCCCCAACGGATCGTATGTTGCCTAGTGGTCCGAGTGTCAGCCAGTGAACACGTGGTCGCAGGTTCGATCCTCTCTCTCGGCATTCGTTTTAGTTTTACTTTTCTTTATATTATTATTATTTTTTTAAATTTTAAGTATAGAGAAAATTATTATTTTTCTTTTCAAGAATAAAAGTTTAACCAGAGTTTACAAACATTTCAATATTATATTTAAAAATACTTCCAAAATAAAGAAATTGTACAAACAAAAGTCTCAGTTCGGTCAGAGACTCTGGGCATGCGCAGACTCTTTCCTTCTCTTATACACATGGCTTTCATGCATGGATTTGCACAATTATAGAATGAAAATAAATAAATAAACATGTGGCTTTAAATTCGACCTCCCAACAGATCGTATGTTGCCTAGTGGTCCGAGTGTCAGCCTGCGAACAAGTCCTCGTAGGTTCGATCCGCGTTCTCACCATTCGATTTACTTTCACTTTTCTTCATATTATTATTATTTTTTTAAATTTTAAGTATACAGAAAATTATTATTTTTCTTTTCAAGAATAAAAGTTTAACCAGACTTTACAAACATTTCAATATTATATTTAAAAATACTTCCAAAATAAAGAAATTTTACTAATAAAAGTCTCAGTTCGGTCCGAGACTCTGGGCATGCGCAGACTCATTCCTTCTCTTATACACATGGCTTTCATGCATGGATTTGCACCATTATAGAATGAAAATAAATAAATAAACATGTGGCTTTAAATTCAACCTCCCAACGGATCGTATGTTGCCTAGTGGTCCGAGTGTCAGCCTGTGAACAAGTGGGCGCAGGTTCGATCCTCTATCTCGGTATCCGTTTTAGTTTTACTTTTCTTCATATTATTATTATTTTTTGCAATTGTAAGTATAGAGAAAATTATTATTTTTCTTTTCAAGAATAAAAGTTTAACCAGAGTTTACAAACATTTCAATATTATATTTAAAAATACTTCCAAAATAAAGAAATTGTACAAACAAAAGTCTCAGTTAGGTCAGAGACTCTGGGCATGCGCAGACTCATTCCTTCTCTTATACACATGGCTTTCATGCATGGATTTGCACCATTATAGAATGAAAATAAATAAATAAACATGTGGCTTTAAATTCGACCTCCCAAAGGATCGTTTGTTGCCTAGTGGTCCGAGTGTCAGCCTTTGAGAAAGTGGACGCATGTTCGATCCTCTCTCTCGGCGTTCGTATTAGTTTTACTTTTTTTCATATTATTATTATTTTTTAAAATCTTAAGTATACAGAAAATTATTATTTTTCTTTTCAAGAATAAAAGTTTAACCAGAGTTTACAAACATTTCAATATTATATTTAAAAATACTTCCAAAATAAAGAAATTTTACTAATAAAAGTCTCAGTTCGGTCCGAGACTCTGGGCATGCGCAGACTCATTCCTTCTCTTATACACATGGCTTTCATGCATGGATTTGCACCATTATAGAATGAAAATAAATAAATAAACATGTGGCTTTAAATTCAACCTCCCAACGGATCGTATGTTGCCTAGTGGTCCGAGTGTCAGCCTGCGAACAAGTCCTCGTAGGTTCGATCCGCGCTCTCACCATTCGATTTACTTTCACTTTTCTTCATATTATTATTATTTTTTTAAATTTTAAGTATAGAGAAAATTATTATTTTTCTTTTCAAGAATGAAAGTTTAACCAGAGTTTACAAACATTTCAATATTATATTTAAAAATACTTCCAAAATAAAGAAATTTTACTAATAAAAGTCTCAGTTCGGTCCGAGACTCTGGGCATGCGCAGACTCATTCCTTCTCTTATACACATGGCTTTCATGCATGGATTTGCACCATTATAGAATGAAAATAAATAAATAAACATGTGGCTTTAAATTCGACCTTCCAACGGATCGTATGTTGCCTAGTGGTCCGAGTCTCAGCCTGTGAACACGTGGTCGCAGGTTCGATCCTTTCTCTCGGCATTCGTTTTAGTTTTACTTTTCTTTATATTATTATTATTTTTTTAAATTTTAAGTATAGAGAAAATTATTATTTTTCTTTTCAAGAATAAAAGTTTAACCAGAGTTTACAAACATTTCAATATTATATTTAAAAATACTTCCAAAATAAAGAAATTTTACTAATAAAAGTCTCAGTTCGGTCCGAGACTCTGGGCATGCGCAGACTCATTCCTTCTCTTATACACATGGCTTTCATGCATGGATTTGCACCATTATAGAATGAAAATAAATAAATAAACATGTGGCTTTAAATTCAACCTCCCAACGGATCGTATGTTGCCTAGTGGTCCGAGTGTCAGCCTGCGAACAAGTCCTCGTAGGTTCGATCCGCGCTCTCACCATTCGATTTACTTTCACTTTTCTTCATATTATTATTATTTTTTTAATTTTAAGTATAGAGAAAATTATTATTTTTCTTTTCAGGAAGTAAAATTTTGAACAGAATTAACAAAGATTTCAATATTATATATAAAAATACTTCCAAAATAAAGAAATTGTACAAATAAAAGTCTCTGTTCGGTCAAAAACTCTGGGCATGCGCAGACTCATTCCTTCTCTTATACACATGGCTTTCATGCATTTATTTGCACCATTATAAAATGAAAATAAATAAATAAACATGTGGCTTTAAATTCGACCCCCCAACGGATCGTATGTTGCCTAGTGGTCCGAGTGTCAGCCAGTGAACACGTGGTCGCAGGTTCGATCCTCTCTCTCGGCCTTCGTTTTAGTTTTACTTTTCTTTATATTATTATTATTTTTTTAAATTTTAAGTATAGAGAAAATTATTATTTTTCTTTTCAAGAATAAAAGTTTAACCAGAGTTTACAAACATTTCAATATTATATTTAAAAATACTTCCAAAATAAAGAAATTGTACAAACAAAAGTCTCAGTTCGGTCAGAGACTCTGGGCATGCGCAGACTCATTCCTTCTCTTATACACATGGCTTTCATGCATTTATTTGCACCATTATAAAATGAAAATAAATAAATAAACATGTGGCTTTAAATTCGACCTCCCAACAGATCGTATGTTGCCTAGTGGTCCGAGTGTCAGCCTGCGAACAAGTCCTCGTAGGTTCGATCCGCGCTCTCACCATTCGATTTACTTTCACTTTTCTTCATATTATTATTATTTTTTTAAATTTTAAGTATAGAGAAAATTATTATTTTTCTTTTCAAGAATGAAAGTTTAACCAGAGTTTACAAACATTTCAATATTATATTTAAAAATACTTCCAAAATAAAGAAATTTTACTAATAAAAGTCTCAGTTCGGTCCGAGACTCTGGGCATGCGCAGACTCATTCCTTCTCTTATACACATGGCTTTCATGCATGGATTTGCACCATTATAGAATGAAAATAAATAAATAAACATGTGGCTTTAAATTCGACCTTCCAACGGATCGTATGTTGCATAGTGGTCCGAGTGTCAGCCTGTGAATACGTGGTCGCAGGTTCGATCCTTTCTCTCGGCATTCGTTTTAGTTTTACTTTTCTTTATATTATTATTATTTTTTTAAATTTTAAGTATAGAGAAAATTATTATTTTTCTTTTCAAGAATAAAAGTTTAACCAGAGTTTACAAAAATTTCAATATTATATTTAAAAATACTTCCAAAATAAAGATATTGTACAAACAAAAGTCTCAGTTCGGTCAGAGACTCTGGGCATGCGCAGACTCATTCCTTCTCTTATACACATGGCTTTCATGCATGGATTTGCACAATTATAGAATGAAAATAAATAAATAAACATGTGGCTTTAAATTCGACCTCCCAACGGATCGTATGGTGCCTAGTGGTCCGAGTGTCAGCCTGTGAACAAGTGGTCGCAGGTTCGATCCTGTCTCTCACCATTCGTTTTACTTTCACTTTTCTTCATATTATTATTATTTTTTTAAATTTTAAGTATAGAGAAAATTATTATTTTTCTTTTCAAGAATAAAAGTTTAACCAGACTTTACAAACATTTCAATATTATATTTAAAAATACTTCCAAAATAAAGAAATTTTACTAATAAAAGTCTTATTTCGGTCCGAGACTCTGGGCATGCGCAGACTCATTTCTTCTCTTATACACATGGCTTTCATGCATGGATTGGCACCATTATAGAATGAAAATAAATAAATAAACATGTGGCTTTAAATTCAACCTCCCAACGGATCGTATGTTGCCTAGTGGTCCGAGTGTCAGCCTGTGAAACCGTGGTCGCAGGTTCGATCCTCTCTCTCGGCATTCGTTTTAGTTTTACTTTTCTTTATATTATTATTATTTTTTTAAATTTTAAGTATAGACAAAATTATTATTTTTCTTTTCAAGAATAAAAGTTTAACCAGAGTTTACAAAAATTTCAATATTATATTTAAAAATACTTCCAAAATAAAGATATTGTACAAACAAAAGTCTCAGTTCGGTCAGAGACTCTGGGCATGCGCAGACTCATTCCTTCTCTTATACACATGGCTTTCATGCATGGATTTGCACAATTATAGAATGAAAACAAATAAATAAACATGTGGCTTTAAATTCGCCCTTCCAACGGAACGTATGTTGCCTAGTGGTCCGAGTGTCAGCCTGTGAACAAGTGGTCGTAGGTTCGATCCGCGCTCTCACAATTCGTTTTACTTTCACTTTTCATCATCATATTATTATTATTATTTTAATTTTAAGTATAGAGAAAATTATTATTTTTCTTTTCAGGAAGTAAAATTTTGAACAGAATTAACAAAGATTTCAATATTATATATAAAAATACTTCCAAAATAAAGAAATTGTAAAATAAAAGTCTCTGTTCGGTCAGAGACTCTGGGCATGCGCAGACTCATTCCTTCTCTTATACACACGGCTTTCATGCATGGATTTGCACAATTATAGAATAAAAATAAATAAATAAACATGTGGCTTTAAATTCGACCTCCCAACGGATCGTATGTTGCCTAGTGGTCCGAGTGTCAGCCTGCGAACAAGTCCTCGTAGGTTCGATCCGCGCTCTCACCATTCGATTTACTTTCACTTTTCTTCATATTATTATTATTTTTTTAAATTTTAAGTATAGAGAAAATTATTATTTTTTTTCAAGAATAAAAGTTTAACCAGAGTTTACAAACATTTCAATATTATATTTAAAAATACTTCCAAAATAAAGAAATTTTACTAATAAAAGTCTCAGTTCGGTCCGAGACTCTGGGCATGCGCAGACTCATTCCTTCTCTTATACACATGGCTTTCATGCAGGGATTTGCACAATTATAGAATGAAAATAAATAAATAGACATGTGGCTTTAAATTCGACCTCCCAACGGATCGTATGTTGCCTAGTGGTCCGAGTGTCAGCCTGTGAACAAGTGGGCGCAGGTTCGATCCTCTCTCTCGGTATTCGTTTTAGTTTTACTTTTTTTCATATTATTATTATTTTTTGTAATTGTAAGTATAGAGAAAATTATTATTTTTCTTTTCAAGAATAAAAGTTTAACCAGAGTTTACAAACATTTCAATATTATATTTAAAAATACTTCCAAAATAAAGAAATTGTACAAAAAAAAAGTCTCAGTTCGGTCAGAGACTCTGGGCATGCACAGACTCATTTCTTCTCTTATACACATGGCTTTCATGCATGGATTTGCACCATTATAGAATAAAAATAAATAAATAAACATGTTTCTTTAAATTCGACCTATCAACGGATCGTATGTTGCCTAGTGGTCCGAGTGTCAGCCTGCGTACAAGTCGTCGTAGGTTCGATCCGCGCTCTCACCATTCGTTTTAGTTTTACTTTTTTTCATATTATTATTATTTTTTAAAATTTTAAGTATAGAGAAAATTATTATTTTTCTTTTCAAGAATAAAAGTTTAACCAGAGTTTACAAACATTTCAATATTATATTTAAAAATACTTCCAAAATAAAGAAATTGTACAAACAAAAGGGTCAGTTCTATCAGAGACTCTGGGCATGCGCAGACTCATTCCTTCTCTTATACACATGGCTTTCATGCATGGATTTGCACCATTATAGAATGAAAATAAATAAATAAACATGTGGCTTTAAATTCGACCTCCCAACGGATCGTATGTTGCCTAGTGGTCCGAGTGTCAGCCTTTTAGAAAGTGGTCGCATGTTCGATCCTCTCTCTCACCATTCGTTTTAGTTTTACTTTTTTTCATATTATTATTATTTTTTAAAATTTTAAGTATAGAGAAAATTATTATTTTTCTTTTCAAGAATAAAAGTTTAACCAGAGTTTACAAACATTTCAATATTATATTTAAAAATACTTCCAAAATAAAGAAATTGTACAAACAAAAGTCTCAGTTCGGTCAGAGACTCTGGGCATGCGCAGACTCATTCCTTCTCTTATACACATGGCTTTCATGCATGGATTTGCACCATTATAGAATAAAAATAAATAAATAAACATGTGGCTTTAAATTCGACCTCCCAACGGATCGTATGTTGCCTAGTGGTCCGAGTGTCAGCCTGCGAACAAGTTGTCGTAGGTTCGATCCGCGCTCTCACCATTCGTTTTAGTTTTACTTTTTTCATATTATTATTATTTTTTTAAATTTTAAGTATAGAGAAAATTATTATTTTTTTTTCAAGAATAAAAGTTTAACCAGAAATTACAAAGATTTCAATATTATATATAAAAATACTTCCAAAATAAAGAAATTGTACAAATAAAAGTCTCTGTTCGGTCAGAGACTCTGGGCATGCGCAGACTCATTCCTTCTCTTATACACACGGCTTTCATGCATGGATTTGCACAATTATATAATGAAAATAAATAAATAAACATGTGGTTTTAAATTCGACCTCCCTACGGATCGTATGTTGCCTAGTGGTCCGAGTGTCAGCCTGCGAACAAGTGGTCGTAGGTTCGATCCGCGCTCTCACAATTTGTTTTACTTTCTCTTTTCATCATATTATTATTATTTTTTTTAATTTTAAGTATAGAGAAAATTATTATTTTTCTTTTCAGGAAGTAAAATTTTGAACAGAATTAACGAATATTTCAATATTATATATAAAAATACTTCCAAAATAAAGAAATTGTAAAATAAAAGTCTCTGTTCGGTCAGAGACTCTGGGCATGCGCAGACTCATTCCTTCTCTTATACACACGGCTTTCATGCATGGATTTGCACAATTATAGAATAAAAATAAATAAATAAACATGTGGCTTTAAATTCGACCTCCCAACGGATCGTATGTTGCCTAGTGGTCCGAGTGTCAGCCTGCGAACAAGTCCTCGTAGGTTCGATCCGCGCTCTCACCATTCGATATACTTTCACTTTTCTTCATGTTATTATTATTTTTTTAAATTTTAAGTATAGAGAAAATTATTATTTTTTTTTTCAAGAATAAAAGTTTAACCAGAGTTTACAAACATTTCAATATTATATTTAAAAATACTTCCAAAATAAAGAAATTTTACTAATAAAAGTCTCAGTTCGGTCCGAGACTCTGGGCATGCGCAGACTCATTCCTTCTCTTATACACATGGCTTTCATGCAGGGATTTGCACAATTATAGAATGAAAATAAATAAATAGACATGTGGCTTTAAATTCGACCTCCCAACGGATCGTATGTTGCCTAGTGGTCCGAGTGTCAGCCTGTGAACAAGTGGGCGCAGGTTCGATCCTCTCTCTCGGTATTCGTTTTAGTTTTACTTTTTTTCATGTTATTATTATTTTTTGTAATTGTAAGTATAGAGAAAATTATTATTTTTCTTTTCAGGAAGTAAAATTTTGAACAGAATTAACGAATATTTCAATATTATATATAAAAATACTTCCAAAATAAAGAAATTGTACAAATAAAAGTCTCTGTTCCGTCAGAGACTCTGGGCATGCGCAGACTCATTCCTTCTCTTATACACACGGCTTTCATGCATGGATTTGCACCATTATAGAATGAAAATAAATAAATAAACATGTGGCTTTAAATTCGACCTCCCAACGGATCGTATGTTGCCTAGTGGTCCGAGTGTCAGCCAGTGAACACGTGGTCGCAGTTTCGATCCTCTCTCTCGGCATTCGTTTTACTTTTCTTTATATTATTATTATTTTTTTAAATTTTAAGTATAGAGAAAATTATTATTTTTCTTTTCAAGAATAAAAGTTTAACCAGAGTTTACAAACATTTCAATATTATATTTAAAAATACTTCCAAAATAAAGAAATTGTACAAACAGAAGTCTCAGTTCGGTCAGAGACCTGGGCATGCGCAGACTCATTCCTTCTCTTATACACACGGCTTTCATGCATGGATTTGCACAATTATAGAATGAAAATAAATAAATAAACATGTGGCTTTAAATTCGACCTCCCAACGGATCGTATGTTGCCTAGTGGTCCGAGTGTCAGCCTGCGAACAAGTTGTCGTAGGTTCGATCCGCGCTCTCACCATTCGTTTTAGTTTTACTTTTTTTCATATTATTATTATTTTTTAAAATTTTAAGTATAGAGAAAATTATTATTTTTCTTTTCAAGAATAAAAGTTTAACCAGAGTTTACAAAGATTTCAATATTATATATAAAAATACTTCCAAAATAAAGAAATTGTACAAATAAAAGTCTCTGTTCGGTCAGAGACTCTGGGCATGCGCAGACTCATTCCTTCTCTTATACACACGGCTTTCATGCATGGATTTGCACAATTATAGAATGAAAATAAATAAATAAACATGTGGTTTTAAATTCGACCTCCCAACGGATCGTATGTTGACTAGTGGTCCGAGTGTCAGCTTGCGAACAAGAGGTCGTAGGTTCGATCCGCGCTCTCACAATTTGTTTTACTTTCACTTTTCATCATATTATTATTATTTTTTTTAATTTTAAGTATAGAGAAAATTATTATTTTTCTTTTCAGGAAGTAAAATTTTGAACAGAATTAACGAAGATTTCAATATTATATATAAAAATACTTCCAAAATAAAGAAATTGTACAAATAAAAGTCTCTGTTCGGTCAGAGACTCTGGGTATGCGCAGACTCATTCCTTCTCTTATACACACGGCTTTCATGCATGGATTTGCACCATTATAGAATGAAAATAAATAAATAAACATGTGGCTTTAAATTCGACCTCCCAACGGATCGTATGTTGCCTAGTGGACCGAGTGTCAGCCTGCGAACAAGTGGTCGTAGGTTCGATCCGCGCTCTCGCAATTTCTTTACTTTCACTTTTTATCATATTATTATTATTTTTTTAATTTTAAGTATAGAGAAAATTATTATTTTTCTTTTCAAGAATAAAAGTTTAACCAGAGTTTACAAAAATTTCAATATTATATTTAAAAATACTTCCAAAATAAAGAAAATGTACAAACAAAAGTCTCAGTTCGGTCAGAGACACTGGGCATGCGCAGACTCATTCCTTCTCTTATACACATGGCTTTCATGCATGGATTTGCACAATTATAGAATGAAAATAAATAAATAAACATGTGGCTTTAAATTCGACGTCCCAACGGATCGTATGTTGCCCAGTGGTCCGAGTGTCAGCCTGTGAACAAGTGGGCGCAGGTTCGATCTTCTCTCTCGGTATTCGTTTTAGTTTTACTTTTTTTCATATTATTATTATTTTTTAAAATTTTAAGTATAGAGAAAATAATTATTTTTCTTTTCAAGAATAAAAGTTTAACCAGAGTTTACAAACATTTCAATATTATATTTAAAAATACTTCCAAAATAAAGAAATTGTACAAACAAAAGTCCTGGTTCTATCAGAGACTCTGGGCATGCGCAGACTCATTCCTTCTCTTATACACATGGCTTTCATGCATGGATTTGCACCATTATAGAATGAAAATAAGTAAATAAACATGAGGCTTTAAATTCGACCTCCCAACGGATCGTATGTTGCCTAGTGGTCCGAGTGTCAGCCAGTGAACACGTGGTCGCTGGTTCGATCCTCTCTCTCGGCATTCGTTTTAGTTTTACTTTTCTTTATATTATTATTATTTTTTTAAATTTTAAGTATAGAGAAAATTATTATTTTTCTTTTCAAGAATAAAAGTTTAACCAGAGTTTACAAACATTTCAATATTATATTTAAAAATACTTCCAAAATAAAGAAATTGTACAAACAAAAGTCTCAGTTCGGTCAGAGACTCTGGGCATGCGCAGACTCATTCCTTCTCTTATACACATGGCTTTCATGCATGGATTTGCACCATTATAGAATGAAAATAAATAAATAAACATGTGGCTTTAAATTCGACGTCCCAACGGATCGTATGTTGCCTAGTGGTCCGAGTGTCAGCCTGTGAACAAGTGGGCGCAGGTTCGATCCTCTCTCTCGGTATTCGTTTTAGTTTTACTTTTCTTTATATTATTATTATTTTTTTAAATTTTAAGTATAGAGAAAATTATTATTTTTCTTTTCAAGAATAAAAGTTTAACCAGAGTTTACAAACATTTCAATATTATATTTAAAAATACTTCCAAAATAAAGAAATTGTACAAACAAAAGTCTCAGTTCGGTCAGAGACTCTGGGCATGCGCAGACTCATTCCTTCTCTTATACACATGGCTTTCATGCATGGATTTGCACCATTATAGAATGAAAATAAATAAATAAACATGTGGCTTTAAATTCGACGTCCCAACGGATCGTATGTTGCCTAGTGGTCCGAGTGTCAGCCTGTGAACAAGTGGGCGCAGGTTCGATCCTCTCTCTCGGTATTCGTTTTAGTTTTACTTTTTTTCATATTATTATTATTTTTTAAAATTTTAAGTATAGAGAAAATTATTATTTTTCTTTTCAAGAATAAAAGTTTAACCAGAGTTTACAAACATTTCAATATTATATTTAAAAATACTTCCAAAATAAAGAAATTGTACAAACAAAAGTCTCAGTTCGGTCAGAGACTCTGGGCATGCGCAGACTCATTCCTTCTCTTATACACATGGCTTTCATGCATGGATATGCACCATTATAGAATGAAAATAAATAAATAAACATGTGGCTTTAAATTCGACCTCCCAACGGATCGTATGTTGCCTAGTGGTCCGAGTGTCAGCCTGCGAACAAGTCCTCGTAGGTTCGATCCGCGCTCTCACCATTCGATTTACTTTCACTTTTCTTCATATTATTATTATTTTTTTAAATTTTAAGTATAGAGAAAATTGTTATTTTTCTTTTCAAGAATAAAAGTTTAACCAGAGTTTACAAACATTTCAATATTATATTTAAAAATACTTCCAAAATAAAGAAATTTTACTAATAAAAGTCTCAGTTCGGTCCGAGACTCTGGGCATGCGCAGACTCATTCCTTCTCTTATACACATGGCTTTCATGCATGGATTTGCACCATTATAGAATGAAAATAAATAAATAAACATGTGGCTTTAAATTCGACCTCCCAACGGATCGTATGTTGCCTAGTGGTCCGAGTGTCAGCCTGCGAACAAGTGGTAGTAGGTTCGATCCGCGCTCTCACAATTTGTTTTACTTTCATTTTTCATCATATTATTAATATTTTTTAAAATTTTAAGTATAGAGAAAATTATTATTTTTCTTTTCAAGAATAAAAGTTTAACCAGAGTTTACAAACATTTCAATATTATATTTAAAAATACTTCCAAAATAAAGAAATTGTACAAACAAAAGTCTCAGTTCTATCAGAGACTCTGGGCATGCGCAGACTCATTCCTTCTCTTATACACATGGCTTTCATGCATGGATTTGCACCATTATAGAATGAAAATAAATAAATAAACATGTGGCTTTAAATTCGACCTCCCAACGGATCGTATGTTGCCTAGTGGTCCGAGTGTCAGCCTGTGAACACGTGGTCGCAGGTTCGATCCTCTATCTCGGCATTCGTTTTAGTTTTACCTTTCTTCATATTATTATTATTATTTTTAATTTTAAGTATAGAGAAAATTATTATTTTTCTTTTCAAGAATAAAGGTTTAACCAGAGTTTACAAACATTTCAATATTATATTTAAAGATACATCCAAAATAAAGAAATTGTACAAACAAAAGTCTCAGTTCGGTCAGAGACTCTGGGCATGCGCAGACTCATTCCTTCTCTTATACACATGGCTTTCATGCATGGATTTGCACCATTATAGAATGAAAATAAATAAATAAACATGTGGTTTTAAATTCGACCTTCCATCGGATCGTATGTTGCCTAGAGGTCCGAGTGTCAGCCTGCGAACAAGTGGTCGTAGGTTCGATCCGCGCTCTCACAATTCGTTTTACTTTCACTTTTCATCATCCTATTATTATTATTTTTTTAATTTTAAGTATAGAGAAAATTATTATTTTTCTTTTCAGGAAGTAAAATTTTGAACAGAATTAACAAAGATTTCAATATTATATATAAAAATACTTCCAAAATAAAGAAATTGTACAAATAAAAGTCTCTGTTCGGTCAGAGACTCTGGGCATGCGCAGACTCATTCCTTCTCTTATACACACGGCTTTCATGCATGGATTTGCACAATTATAGAATGAAAATAAATAAATAAACATGTGGCTTTAAATTCGACCTCCCAACGGATCGTATGTTGCCTAGTGGTCCGAGTGTCAGCCTGTGAACAAGTGGGCGCAGGTTCGATCCTCTCTCTCGGTATTCGTTTTAGTTTTACTTTTTTTCATATTATTATTATTTTTTAAAATTTTAAGTATAGAGAAAATTATTATTTTTCTTTTCAAGAATAAAAGTTTAACCAGAGTTTACAAACATTTCAATATTATATTTAAAAATACTTCCAAAATAAAGAAATTGTACAAACAAAAGTCTCAGTTCTATCAGAGACTCTGGGCATGCGCAGACTCATTCCTTCTCTTATACACATGGCTTTCATGCATGGATTTGCACAATTATAGAATGAAAATAAATAAATAAACATGTGGCTTTAAATTCGACCTCCCAACGGATCGTATGTTGCCTAGTGGTCCGAGTGTCAGCCTGCGAACAAGTCCTCGTAGGTTCGATCCACGCTCTCACCATTCGATTTACTTTCACTTTTCTTCATATTATTATTATTTTTTTAAATTTTAAGTATAGAGAAAACTATTATTTTTCTTTTCAAGAATAAAAGTTTAACCAGAGTTTACAAACATTTCAATATTATATTTAAAAATACTTCCAAAATAAAGAAATTTTACTAATAAAAGTCTCAGTTCGGTCCGAGACTCTGGGCATGCGCAGACTCATTCCTTCTCTTATACACATGGCTTTCATGCATGGATTTGCACAATTATAGAATGAAAATAAATAAATAAACATGTGGCTTTAAATTCGACATCCCAACGGATCGTATGTTGCCTAGTGGTCCGAGTGTCAGCCTGTGAACAAGTGGGCCCAGGTTCGATCCTCTCTCTCGGTATTCGTTTTAGTTTTACTTTTTTTCATATTATTACTATTTTTTAAAATTTTAAGTATAGAGAAAATTATTATTTTTCTTTTCAAGAATAAAAGTTTAACCAGAGTTTACAAACATTTCAATATTATATTTAAAAATACTTCCAAAATAAAGAAATTGTACAAACAAAAGTCTCAGTTCTATCAGAGACTCTGGGCATGCGCAGTCTCATTCCTTCTCTTATACACATGGCTTTCATGCATGGATTTGCACCATTATAGAATGAAAATAAATAAATAAACATGAGGCTTTAAATTCGACCTTCCAACGGATCGTATGTTGCCTAGTGGTCCGAGTGTCAGCCAGTGAACACGTGGTCGCTGGTTCGATCCTCTCTCTCGGCATTCGTTTTAGTTTTACTTTTCTTTATATTATTATTATTTTTTTAAATTTTAAGTATAGAGAAAATTATTATTTTTCTTTTCAAGAATAAAAGTTTAACCAGAGTTTACAAACATTTCAATATTATATTTAAAAATACTTCCAAAATAAAGAAATTGTACAAACAAAAGTCTCAGTTCGGTCAGAGACTCTGGGCATGCGCAGACTCATTCCTTCTCTTATACACATGGCTTTCATGCATGGATTTGCACAATTATAGAATGAAAATAAATAAATAAACATGTGGCTTTAAATTCGACCTCCCAACGGATCGTATGTTGCCTAGTGGTCCGAGTGTCAGCCTGCGAACAAGTCCTCGTAGGTTCGATCCGCGCTCTCACCATTCGATTTACTTTCAGTTTTCTTCATATTATTATTATTTTTTTAAATTTTAAGTATAGAGAAAATTATTATTTTTCTTTTCAAGAATAAAAGTTTAACCAGAGTTTACAAACATTTCAATATTATATTTAAAAATACTTCCAAAATAAAGAAATTTTACTAATAAAAGTCTCAGTTCGGTCCGAGACTCTGGGCATGCGCAGACTCATTCCTTCTCTTATACACATGGCTTTCATGCATGGATTTGCACCATTATAGAATGAAAATAAATAAATAAACATGTGGCTTTAAATTCGACCTCCCAACGGATCGTATGTTGCCTAGTGGTCCGAGTGTCAGCCTGCGAACAAGTGGTCGTAGGTTCGATCCGCGCTCTCACAATTTGTTTTACTTTCATTTTTCATCATATTATTATTATTTTTTAAAATTTTAAGTATAGAGAAAATTATTATTTTTCTTTTCAAGAATAAAAGTTTAACCAGAGTTTACAAACATTTCAATATTATATTTAAAAATACTTCCAAAATAAAGAAATTGTACAAACAAAAGTCTCAGTTCTATCCGAGACTCTGGGCATGCGCAGACTCATTCCTTCTCTTATACACATGGCTTTCATGCATGGATTTGCACCATTATAGAATGAAAATAAATAAATAAACATGTGGCTTTAAATTCGACCTCCCAACGGATCGTATGTTGCCTAGTGGTCCGAGTGTCAGCCTGTGAACACGTGGTCGCAGGTTCGATCCTCTATCTCGGCATTCGTTTTAGTTTTACCTTTCTTCATATTATTATTATTATTTTTAATTTTAAGTATAGAGAAAATTATTATTTTTCTTTTCAAGAATAAAGGTTTAACCAGAGTTTACAAACATTTCAATATTATATTTAAAGATACATCCAAAATAAAGAAATTGTACAAACAAAAGTCTCAGTTCGGTCAGAGACTCTGGGCATGCGCAGACTCATTCCTTCTCTTATACACACGGCTTTCATGCATGGATTTGCACAATTATAGAATGAAAATAAATAAATAAACATGTGGCTTTAAATTCGACCTCCCAACGGATCGTATGTTGCCTAGTGGTCCGAGTGTCAGCCTGCGAACAAGTGGTCGTAGGTTCGATCCGCGCTCTCACAATTTGTTTTACTTTCACTTTTCATCATATTATTATTATTTTTTTTAATTTTAAGTATAGAGAAAATTATTATTTTTCTTTTCAGGAAGTAAAATTTTGAACAGAATTAACAAAGATTTCAATATTATATATAAAAATACTTCCAAAATAAAGAAATTGTACAAATAAAAGTCTCTGTTCGGTCAGAGATTCTGGGCATGCGCAGACTCATTCCTTCTCTTATACACACGGCTTTCATGCATGGATTTGCACCATTATAGAATGAAAATAAATAAATAAACATGTGGCTTTAAATTCGGCCTCCCAACGGATCGTATGTTGCCTAGTGGTCCGAGTGTCAGCCTGCGAACTTGTCCTCGTAGGTTCGATCCGCGCTCTCACCATTCGATTTACTTTCACTTATCTTCATATTATTATTATTTTTTTAAATTTTAAGTATATTGAAAATTATTATTTTTCTTTTCAAGAATAAAAGTTTAACCAGAGTTTACAAACATTTCAATATTATATTTAAAAATACTTCCAAAATAAAGAAATTTTACTAATAAAAGTCTCAGTTCGGTCCGAGACTCTGGGCATGTGCAGACTCATTCCTTCCCTTATACACATGGCTTTCATGCATGGATTTGCACCATTATAGAATGAAAATAAATAAATAAACATGTGGCTTTAAATTCGACCTTCCAACGGATCGTACCCAAACAGCAATTGAAGTCGCTAAACGATTGGCCAAGCATCGCAGCCATCTGATATACGCCGCCCGTATTTTGCCAATGTCACCTTTGCATTGGCGCGACATCGGATTTTGACCATATTTTTTTCTGTCGCCTCTGAAAATCGCTTTTTCATCGGGGCGAACTCCTACGGCGACTTAGTGAAAAAGACCGGCTCAAAGCAATCGGCCCGTAGTCGCCTTAATGTCGAGAAAGTTGCTTTTCCTAGGTGGCGCTATGCGAACATATTTTAGAAATTTCCCATGAATCACCTGGCGTGTATTGGATTTTGAAATTCAACCAGCAACGCATACTGTCATTTCAAGAAACTTGGTAAGTGTCAAGTTTTTATTATTATATATTTGTAAATAATATATTATTTATTCTAAATAGTGAATAAAAAAGATTATATTTGTTGAAGCCGTTCGAACTCATTGCTTAACATGGAGTTGCACGTGGTATTATTAGCGTTAGGCGTAAGCGACGATTATCATTTCTTTTCTTGTTTGTATTCTTTTCAAGTGATTTTATTTCCTATCTTTTTTGTGTGTGTCTGTTCTTAAATTATTGCAGATATTTTTCCATTTCATTTACAATGCCTTTCCTTTTGTTAACAACAATTTCTAATGAAAAAAGTTTTTAAAAAAATATTAAATTGCGTTCTTATGTTTTGGTTTTGCACTAACATTTGTGTTATTATTTTTATTTCGACATAAGGCTAAAAAAATAGATTAGCAGAATATATTTATTGTAAATTTCAAAAAAAAAAAAAAAAATCTTTAAAACTTGCAATTATGTAGTTATATTTCAATACTCTTATGTGAATAGTTTATAATTATTTCACCTTTCATAAAATAGTAACATAAATTTTACACCCATTAGTTTATATTATTTTTCTCTATTGTTCTAAACATTATTATAATATTTGCCTATATACTTCATTATCAGATTGAAAACATTATCAAGCTTATGAAGTTCTATATATCTATTTTACTCCTTAATTATATATCTCCAATTGTCAACAAATATTTTATTTGTACTTTTAAAAGAAGTGAAAGCTCAATTATTATTCTAATTAAGGAATATGTTTTTTAGGTTCATCAAATCTGCAAAAAGAAGAGTGAACTTGAAGAAAAGTATATGTATAATTCTTTATATGTATTACCAGCAAAATATGAAATCCAGTATTCTATAGAATGGCCAAGCATTGTATATAATGCCTAAAACAAGCCAGTAATGTATGAAACAATTTGTATTTCATACATTTTCTAAGCATTCGATAGAATGCCAAATGACAACCTGGCAAAGTATGAAATACATCTCTCATTCAATGAAATAAAAATTTTATGCAACCTTTGTTTCAAAACTGAAAATGCAATTAAAGATAAAATAAATTTTAAAATTGATCTATAAATATAAACAAAAAAAATTTTATCACTATTTGTTTGGAAACTACTGTGCAAGTTTCTATTCCTGACTTCAAAAAAGAGCAAAATATTGGAAGTTACAATTAATGTGACGGAGTATGGTTTCTACCGACTTGGAACATCAGAAGGAAATTTAAAACAATTATATGCGAGACAATTATATGTCCCAATTCACTTAATATCCTAAGAACTTGTTTAGAATTGAAGATATTCCAAATCACAAAATTTCTCTCTGTTCAGTTGCAATTACTCAGAGCAGTGGAAGCAATCAAGGATTTATCAGATGTATGTGTTTAAGTGCCAAAATATGTAATGTCTTTTCGTGAAAAATGTAGTAAAACTTCAAAATGTTGCAATGTGATAGGCTTGAATGACAAGTAGGTAAATTTTAATTTCTGATTTTTTTATCTGAAAACTTATTTGCCTTAATTAGAAAGGCATAAATTTTGTTTTGTACAAATTTTATTTTTCTATATAATTTGAATAATTTTTTTTAATGGCAACCTCATTAATTTTTCAGACTGACAATTCAAGTGATTTTAATTCTATTTAGCTTAGTTAATTTTCCATTTCATTTACAATTTTTCTATGAAAGAAGTTTAATAAAGTATTAAATAACATTTTTATATTTTGGTATTGAAATAACATTTGTGTAATTATTTTTATTTTGACATGAGGCTAAAAAAAAGTTTAGCAGAATGTATTTATTTTAAACTTCAAAAAAAAAAATCTTTAAAACTTGAGATTATGCAGGCACTTTTGAGTTCTCTTATATGAATAGTTTCAAAGTATTTCACATTTCAGTAACATAAATTTTACTCCTATTAGTTTGAGTTTTTTTTTATTATTATTATCCTAAACATTATTATAAAGTTTGCTTACACAGTCCAGTATCAGAACAAAAATATTATGCTTATGAAGTTCTATAAGACTTTTGCTTGTTAATTACTCATCTCCAATTGTCAACAAATGTTTTATTTGTACTTTTAAATGAAGTGAAATCTCAATTACTATTATAATTGTTTTCTAGGTTCAGCAAAAAGGAAATGTATATTTTTTTGTAGCTGAAGATTCAGTTATACATATATATAATATTTATATAAATGTGTGTGGATTTTTAGAAATTTCAAACTCTTCAAGTATTACATAATAAATAAAGTTTAAATAAATTTTTTATAAATTACTTTGTGTCAATATTATTTATTCTTCTAAATTATAAGTCATAGTTTCAGGATTTTGCTTGGGTGTATAAGTCATTACAGAAAATTCAGTAAAAGATTTCAAGTAAATTATTATTTTACTTTGTATTTCTAAAATATTATTTAATGAAGGTCTTTGTAAATAAATTGTTTTGCATAGTTGTTTTTCTTTTCTCCTAAAAATAAAGAGGGGAAAATAATAATTAAAAAAATATTTGTCTAAAGAAATTTTGTATAATTGAAAGTAGTGTTTACATTTTTAGGTATGGAGTTTTTGTGAAATATTCAGAGTTAATCATAGATCAAATTTGGTTCTTGTGCCATGAAACAAAACCAAACTAATCATAGATTTTTAAAAAAAGTAGAAATTTGAAGTAAATTGTTAATTTGAGCTTGTAAAATGTTATCAATTGGACATTAGCTAACACTAAAATTTATAATGAGGTATAAAATTTCTTCATGAAGTAATTTTGTAAAATCAATAGTAAATAGAATCAGTAAAATTGAAAGAAGCGTTACATTTTTGTATATGGAATTTTTATGAAACATATTTGTGAAATATTCGGGGTTTAACATTGATCAAATTTGGTTATTTTGCTACGAATCTAAACCTCACTAAACATAAATTATGAAAATATTAGAAATTTGAAGTAACTTATTAATTTGTGCTTGTAAAATATTTTCTATTGAAGAAACATATAATAGGAATTATATAATTTAGTGTTTGAAACTATTTTTAACCAATGCATTAAATTTTAGGGTGTTAAAATAGGAGTTTGTGTTTTATTCATTATTCTTTAGGAATTATTTGTTTATTGCTCACATTAAGCAATATAAAAGTGTGAATAGTAAAAAAAAAATTTTTTTTAATAAGAATTATATATTTTTCTGTTTCGAATTTTTATAAAATAGCTTTTAAAAACAAATGATATAGGCAATATATATAATACATCTACTTTTAAATTTCTAATATCAATTAAAATCATACTGATTAATTATATAATTGAAACTATGATTATGTTAACATTTCTTCCCATGCATTAAACAATGAAAATAAATAGGAAATATCAATGAAGGAAATAAATCTTATATGTAGATAGATGTTCAGGGGATCAAATTTAAAATTATTTCAGATAATTTTAACATTTGTTTATTTTTTTTAAAGAGCAGTAAAAAAATGTCATTTAAACATTTTATAGGGTAAGATTGTGGTAAAATCTATGCTATAATAATAGTTAAAAAAAGTTGGAAGAATTGTTAGAATGACATTTTCCTTGAATTTTTAACGAAAACAAGTATTTTATGGAATTTTAAATTTATCAAAATAAATAACAAACACTATTATTAATAGGTAAAAAAGAAAAGTAAACTATTCAAAATATCTCGTATTTTCAGTCTTTTGACAAAATTTTGAAAGTATGATAGTTTTAAATATTATGACACTAGTTTCTAGAGTTTGAGAAAATTGAATAACCATTAAACTAATATTTCAATTTGACACCAGCAAGTGTTCAGAAATAAATTGCCTAATGATTGGCATTTGGTTGCCCATTGCTAAAATACATGGGGAAATGATTGGTATTGGGTCGCCCATTGCTAAAACACATGGGGAAATGATTGGTATTGGGTCGCCCATTGTTAAAACACATGGGGAAATGATTGGTATTGGGTCGCCGATTGTTAAAACACATGGGGAAATGATTGGTATTGGGTCGCCGATTGTTAAAATACATCGGGAAATGATTGGTATTGGGTCGCCCATTGATAAAACAGGTCGCGAAATGCTTGGTATAACGTCGCCCGTGATAATAACAAGTCGCCAAAGGATCGGCAAATTCGTCGAAAACAAGTCGGGGCGACCATCGCGCGGCGAACCGCCGAGGGACATGACCAATGTCGGGGCGAGATCGCCTCCGATCTCGCCCCAATCTCGCTCGTTCCGTGGGGCGATGCTTGGCCAATGGTTGGCCAACGATCTTTTGCTGCTTGGGTATGTTGCCTAGTGGTCCGAGTGTCAGCCTGTGAACACGTGGTCGCAGGTTCGATCCTCTCTCTCGGCATTCGTTTTAGTTTTACTTTTCTTTATATTATTATTATTTTTTTAAATTTTAAGTATAGAGAAAATTATTATTTTTCTTTTCAAGAATAAAAGTTTAACCAGAGTTTACAAAAATTTCAATATTATATTTAAAAATACTTCCAAAATAAAGATATTGTACAAACAAAAGTCTCAGTTCGGTAAGAGACTCTGGGCATGCGCAGACTCATTCCTTCTCTTATAAACATGGCTTTCATGCATGGATTTGCACAATTCGAGAATGAAAATAAATAAATAAACATGTGGCTTTAAATTCGACCTCCCAACGGATCGTATGTTGCCTAGTGGTCCGAGTGTCAGCCTGTGAACAAGTGGTCGCAGGTTCGATCCTGTCTCTCACCATTCGTTTTACTTTCACTTTTCTTCATATTATTATTATTTTTTTAAATTTTAAGTATAGAGAAAATTATTATTTTTCTTTTCAAGAATAAAAGTTTAACCAGAGTTTACAAACATTTCAATATTATATTTAAAAATACTTCCAAAATAAAGAAATTTTACTAATAAAAGTCTCAGTTCGGTCCGAGACTCTGGGCATGCGCAGACTCATTCCTTCTCTTATACACATGGCTTTCATGCATGGATTTGCACCATTATAGAATGAAAATAAATAAATAAACATGTGGCTTTAAATTCAACCTCCCAACAGATCGTATGTTGCCTAGTGGTCCGAGTGTCAGCCTGTGAACCCGTGGTCGCAGGTTCGATCCTCTCTCTCGGCATTCGTTTTAGTTTTACTTTTCTTTATATTATTATTATTTTTTTAAATTTTAAGTATAGAGAAAATTATTATTTTTCTTTTCAAGAATAAAAGTTTAACCAGAGTTTACAAAAATTTCAATATTATATTTAAAAATACTTCCAAAATAAAGATATTGTACAAACAAAAGTCTCAGTTCGGTAAGAGACTCTGGGCATGCGCAGACTCATTCCTTCTCTTATACACATGGCTTTCATGCATGGATTTGCACAATTCGAGAATGAAAATAAATAAATAAACATGTGGCTTTAAATTCGACCTCCCAACGGATCGTATGTTGCCTAGTGGTCCGAGTGTCAGCCTGTTAACAAGTGGTCGCAGGTTCGATCCTGTCTCTCACCATTCGTTTTACTTTCACTTTTCTTCATATTATTATTATTTTTTTAAATTTTAAGTATAGAGAAAATTATTATTTTTCTTTTCAAGAATAAAAGTTTAACCAGAGTTTACAAACATTTCAATATTATATTTAAAAATACTTCCAAAATAAAGAAATTTTACTAATAAAAGTCTCAGTTCGGTCCGAGACTCTGGGCATGCGCAGACTCATTCCTTCTCTTATACACATGGCTTTCATGCATGGATTTGCACCATTATAGAATGAAAATAAATAAATAAACATGTGGCTTTAAATTCGACCTCCCAACGGATCGTATGTTGCCTAGTGGTCCGAGTGTCAGCCTGTGAACACGTGGTCGCAGGTTCGATCCTCTATCTCGGCATTCGTTTTAGTTTTACCTTTCTTCATATTATTATTATTATTTTTAATTTTAAGTATAGAGAAAATTATTATTTTTCTTTTCAAGAATAAAAGTTTAACCAGAGTTTACAAACATTTCAATATTATATTTAAAAATACTTCCAAAATAAAGAAATTGTACAAACAAAAGTCTCAGTTCGGTCCGAGACTCTGGGCATGCGCAGACTCATTCCTTCTCTTATACACATGGCTTTCATGCATGGATTTGCACCATTATAGAATGAAAATAAATAAATAAACATGTGGCTTTAAATTCGACCTCCCAACGGATCGTATGTTGCCTAGTGGTCCAAGTGTTAGCCTGCGAACAAGTAGTCGTAGGTTCGATCCGCCCTCTCACCATTCGTTTTAGTTTTACTTTTTTTCATATTATTATTATTTTTTTAAATTTTAAGTATAGAGAAAATTATTATTTTTCTTTTCAAGAATAAAAGTTTAAACAGAGTTTACAAACATTTCAATATTATATTTAAAAATACTTCCAAAATAAAGATATTGTACAAACAAAAGTCTCAGTTCGGTCAGAGACTCTGGGCATGCGCAGACTCATTCCTTCTCTTATACACATGGCTTTCATGCATGGATTTGCACAATTATAGAATGAAAATAAATAAATAAACATGTGGCTTTAAATTCGACCTCCCAACGGATCGTATGTTGCCTAGTGGTCCGAGTGTCAGCCTGTGAACAAGTGGTCGCAGGTTCGATCCTCTCTCTCGGTATTCGTTTTAGTTTTACTTTTCTTACTATTATTATTATTATTTTTTGTAATTGTAAGTATAGAGAAAATTATTATTTTTCTTTTCAAGAATAAAAGTTTAACCAGAGTTTACAAACATTTCAATATTATATTTAAAAATACTTCCAAAATAAAGAAATTGTACAAACAAAAGTCTCAGTTCGGTCCGAGACTCTGGGCATGCGCAGACTCATTCCTTCTCTTATACACATGGCTTTCATGCATGGATTTGCACCATTATAGAATGAAAATAAATAAATAAACATGTGGCTTTAAATTCGACCTCCCAACGGATCGTTTGTTGCCTAGTGGTCCGAGTGTCAGCCTTTGAGAAAGTGGTCGCATGTTCGATCCTCTCTCTCGGCGTTCGTATTAGTTTTACTTTTTTTCATATTATTATTATTTTTTTAAATTTTAAGTATAGAAAAAATTATTATTTTTCTTTTCAAGAATAAAAGTTTAACCAGAGTTTACAAACATTTCAATATTATATTTAAAAATACTTCCAAAATAAAGAAATTGTACAAACAAAAGTCTCAGTTCGGTCCGAGACTCTGGGCATGCGCAGACTCATTCCTTCTCTTATACACATGGCTTTCATGCATGGATTTGCACCATTATAGAATGAAAATAAATAAATAAACATGTGGCTTTAAATTCGACCTCCCAACGGATCTTATGTTGCCTAGTGGTCCGAGTGTCAGCCTGCGAACAAGTGGTCGTAGGTTCGATTCGCGCTCTCACAGTTTGTTTTACTTTCACTTTTCATCATATTATTATTATTTTTTTTAATTTTAAGTATAGAGAAAATTATTATTTTTCTTTTCAGGAAGTAAAATTTTGAACAGAATTAACAAAGATTTCAATATTATATATAAAAATACTTCCAAAATAAAGAAATTGTACAAATAAAAGTCTCAGTTCGGTCAGAGACTCTGGGCATGCGCAGACTCATTTCTTCTCTTATACACATGGCTTTCATGCATGGATTTGCACCATTATAGAATGAAAATAAATAAATAAATATGTGGCTTTAAATTCGACCTCCCAACGGATCGTTTGTTGCCTAGTGGTCCGAGTGTCAGCCTTTGAGAAAGTGGTCGCATGTTCGATCCTCTCTCTCGGCGTTGGTATTAGTTTTACTTTTTTTCATATTATTATTATTTTTTTAAATTTTAAGTATAGAAAAAATTATTATTTTTCTTTTCAAGAATAAAAGTTTAACCAGAGTTTACAAACATTTCAATATTATATTTAAAAATACTTCCAAAATAAAGAAATTGTACAAACAAAAGTCTCAGTTCGGTCCGAGACTCTGGGCATGCGCAGACTCATTCCTTCTCTTATACACATGGCTTTCATGCATGGATTTGCACCATTATAGAATGAAAATAAATAAATAAACATGTGGCTTTAAATTCGACCTCCCAACGGATCGTATGTTGCCTAGTGGTCCGAGTGTCAGCCTGCGAACAAGTGGTCGTAGGTTCGATCCGCGCTCTTACAATTTGTTTTACTTTCACTTTTCATCATATTATTATTATTTTTTTTAATTTTAAGTATAGAGAAAATTATTATTTTTCTTTTCAAGAATAAAAGTTTAACCAGAGTTTACAAACATTTCAATATTATATTTAAAAATACTTCCAAAATAAAGAAATTTTACTAATAAAAGTCTCAGTTCGGTCCGAGACTCTGGGCATGCGCAGACTCATTCCTTCTCTTATACACATGGCTTTCATGCATGGATTTGCACCATTATAGAATGAAAATAAATAAATAAACATGTGGCTTTAAATTCGACCTCCCAACGGATCGTATGTTGCCTAGTGGTCCGAGTGTCAGCCTGTGAACACGTGGTCGCAGGTTCGATCCTCTATCTCGGCATTCGTTTTAGTTTTACCTTTCTTCATATTATTATTATTATTTTTAATTTTAAGTATAGAGAAAATTATTATTTTTCTTTTCAAGAATAAAAGTTTAACCAGAGTTTACAAACATTTCAATATTATATTTAAAAATACTTCCAAAATAAAGAAATTGTACAAACAAAAGTCTCAGTTCGGTCCGAGACTCTGGGCATGCGCAGACTCATTCCTTCTCTTATACACATGGCTTTCATGCATGGATTTGCACCATTATAGAATGAAAATAAATAAAAAAACATGTGGCTTTAAATTCGACCTCCCAACGGATCGTATGTTGCCTAGTGGTCCAAGTGTTAGCCTGCGAACAAGTCGTCGTAGGTTCGATCCGCCCTCTCACCATTCGTTTTAGTTTTACTTTTTTTCATATTATTATTATTTTTTTAAATTTTAAGTATAGAGAAAATTATTATTTTTCTTTTCAAGAATAAAAGTTTAAACAGAGTTTACAAACATTTCAATATTATATTTAAAAATACTTCCAAAATAAAGATATTGTACAAACAAAAGTCTCAGTTCGGTCAGAGACTCTGGGCATGCGCAGACTCATTCCTTCTCTTATACACATGGCTTTCATGCATGGATTTGCACAATTATAGAATGAAAATAAATAAATAAACATGTGGCTTTAAATTCGACCTCCCAACGGATCGTATGTTGCCTAGTGGTCCGAGTGTCAGCCTGTGAACAAGTGGTCGCAGGTTCGATCCTCTCTCTCGGTATTCGTTTTAGTTTTACTTTTCTTACTATTATTATTATTATTTTTTGTAATTGTAAGTATAGAGAAAATTATTATTTTTCTTTTCAAGAATAAAAGTTTAACCAGAGTTTACAAACATTTCAATATTATATTTAAAAATACTTCCAAAATAAAGAAATTGTACAAACAAAAGTCTCAGTTCGGTCCGAGACTCTGGGCATGCGCAGACTCATTCCTTCTCTTATACACATGGCTTTCATGCATGGATTTGCACCATTATAGAATGAAAATAAATAAATAAACATGTGGCTTTAAATTCGACCTCCCAACGGATCGTTTGTTGCCTAGTGGTCCGAGTGTCAGCCTTTGAGAAAGTGGTCGCATGTTCGATCCTCTCTCTCGGCGTTCGTATTAGTTTTACTTTTTTTCATATTATTATTATTTTTTTAAATTTTAAGTATAGAAAAAATTATTATTTTTCTTTTCAAGAATAAAAGTTTAACCAGAGTTTACAAACATTTCAATATTATATTTAAAAATACTTCCAAAATAAAGAAATTGTACAAACAAAAGTCTCAGTTCGGTCCGAGACTCTGGGCATGCGCAGACTCATTCCTTCTCTTATACACATGGCTTTCATGCATGGATTTGCACCATTATAGAATGAAAATAAATAAATAAACATGTGGCTTTAAATTCGACCTCCCAACGGATCTTATGTTGCCTAGTGGTCCGAGTGTCAGCCTGCGAACAAGTGGTCGTAGGTTCGATTCGCGCTCTCACAGTTTGTTTTACTTTCACTTTTCATCATATTATTATTATTTTTTTTAATTTTAAGTATAGAGAAAATTATTATTTTTCTTTTCAGGAAGTAAAATTTTGAACAGAATTAACAAAGATTTCAATATTATATATAAAAATACTTCCAAAATAAAGAAATTGTACAAATAAAAGTCTCAGTTCGGTCAGAGACTCTGGGCATGCGCAGACTCATTTCTTCTCTTATACACATGGCTTTCATGCATGGATTTGCACCATTATAGAATGAAAATAAATAAATAAATATGTGGCTTTAAATTCGACCTCCCAACGGATCGTTTGTTGCCTAGTGGTCCGAGTGTCAGCCTTTGAGAAAGTGGTCGCATGTTCGATCCTCTCTCTCGGCGTTGGTATTAGTTTTACTTTTTTTCATATTATTATTATTTTTTTAAATTTTAAGTATAGAAAAAATTATTATTTTTCTTTTCAAGAATAAAAGTTTAACCAGAGTTTACAAACATTTCAATATTATATTTAAAAATACTTCCAAAATAAAGAAATTGTACAAACAAAAGTCTCAGTTCGGTCCGAGACTCTGGGCATGCGCAGACTCATTCCTTCTCTTATACACATGGCTTTCATGCATGGATTTGCACCATTATAGAATGAAAATAAATAAATAAACATGTGGCTTTAAATTCGACCTCCCAACGGATCGTATGTTGCCTAGTGGTCCGAGTGTCAGCCTGCGAACAAGTGGTCGTAGGTTCGATCCGCGCTCTTACAATTTGTTTTACTTTCACTTTTCATCATATTATTATTATTTTTTTTAATTTTAAGTATAGAGAAAATTATTATTTTTCTTTTCAAGAATAAAAGTTTAACCAGAGTTTACAAACATTTCAATATTATATTTAAAAATACTTCCAAAATAAAGAAATTTTACTAATAAAAGTCTCAGTTCGGTCCGAGACTCTGGGCATGCGCAGACTCATTCCTTCTCTTATACACATGGCTTTCATGCATGGATTTGCACCATTATAGAATGAAAATAAATAAATAAACATGTGGCTTTAAATTCGACCTCCCAACGGATCGTATGTTGCCTAGTGGTCCGAGTGTCAGCCTGTGAACACGTGGTCGCAGGTTCGATCCTCTATCTCGGCATTCGTTTTAGTTTTACCTTTCTTCATATTATTATTATTATTTTTAATTTTAAGTATAGAGAAAATTATTATTTTTCTTTTCAAGAATAAAAGTTTAACCAGAGTTTACAAACATTTCAATATTATATTTAAAAATACTTCCAAAATAAAGAAATTGTACAAACAAAAGTCTCAGTTCGGTCCGAGACTCTGGGCATGCGCAGACTCATTCCTTCTCTTATACACATGGCTTTCATGCATGGATTTGCACCATTATAGAATGAAAATAAATAAATAAACATGTGGCTTTAAATTCGACCTCCCAACGGATCGTATGTTGCCTAGTGGTCCAAGTGTTAGCCTGCGAACAAGTCGTCGTAGGTTCGATCCGCCCTCTCACCATTCGTTTTAGTTTTACTTTTTTTCATATTATTATTATTTTTTTAAATTTTAAGTATAGAGAAAATTATTATTTTTCTTTTCAAGAATAAAAGTTTAAACAGAGTTTACAAACATTTCAATATTATATTTAAAAATACTTCCAAAATAAAGATATTGTACAAACAAAAGTCTCAGTTCGGTCAGAGACTCTGGGCATGCGCAGACTCATTCCTTCTCTTATACACATGGCTTTCATGCATGGATTTGCACAATTATAGAATGAAAATAAATAAATAAACATGTGGCTTTAAATTCGACCTCCCAACGGATCGTATGTTGCCTAGTGGTCCGAGTGTCAGCCTGTGAACAAGTGGTCGCAGGTTCGATCCTCTCTCTCGGTATTCGTTTTAGTTTTACTTTTCTTACTATTATTATTATTATTTTTTGTAATTGTAAGTATAGAGAAAATTATTATTTTTCTTTTCAAGAATAAAAGTTTAACCAGAGTTTACAAACATTTCAATATTATATTTAAAAATACTTCCAAAATAAAGAAATTGTACAAACAAAAGTCTCAGTTCGGTCCGAGACTCTGGGCATGCGCAGACTCATTCCTTCTCTTATACACATGGCTTTCATGCATGGATTTGCACCATTATAGAATGAAAATAAATAAATAAACATGTGGCTTTAAATTCGACCTCCCAACGGATCGTTTGTTGCCTAGTGGTCCGAGTGTCAGCCTTTGAGAAAGTGGTCGCATGTTCGATCCTCTCTCTCGGCGTTCGTATTAGTTTTACTTTTTTTCATATTATTATTATTTTTTTAAATTTTAAGTATAGAAAAAATTATTATTTTTCTTTTCAAGAATAAAAGTTTAACCAGAGTTTACAAACATTTCAATATTATATTTAAAAATACTTGCAAAATAAAGAAATTGTACAAACAAAAGTCTCAGTTCGGTCCGAGACTCTGGGCATGCGCAGACTCATTCCTTCTCTTATACACATGGCTTTCATGCATGGATTTGCACCATTATAGAATGAAAATAAATAAATAAACATGTGGCTTTAAATTCGACCTCCCAACGGATCTTATGTTGCCTAGTGGTCCGAGTGTCAGCCTGCGAACAAGTGGTCGTAGGTTCGATTCGCGCTCTCACAGTTTGTTTTACTTTCACTTTTCATCATATTATTATTATTTTTTTTAATTTTAAGTATAGAGAAAATTATTATTTTTCTTTTCAGGAAGTAAAATTTTGAACAGAATTAACAAAGATTTCAATATTATATATAAAAATACTTCCAAAATAAAGAAATTGTACAAATAAAAGTCTCAGTTCGGTCAGAGACTCTGGGCATGCGCAGACTCATTTCTTCTCTTATACACATGGCTTTCATGCATGGATTTGCACCATTATAGAATGAAAATAAATAAATAAATATGTGGCTTTAAATTCGACCTCCCAACGGATCGTTTGTTGCCTAGTGGTCCGAGTGTCAGCCTTTGAGAAAGTGGTCGCATGTTCGATCCTCTCTCTCGGCGTTGGTATTAGTTTTACTTTTTTTCATATTATTATTATTTTTTTAAATTTTAAGTATAGAAAAAATTATTATTTTTCTTTTCAAGAATAAAAGTTTAACCAGAGTTTACAAACATTTCAATATTATATTTAAAAATACTTCCAAAATAAAGAAATTGTACAAACAAAAGTCTCAGTTCGGTCCGAGACTCTGGGCATGCGCAGACTCATTCCTTCTCTTATACACATGGCTTTCATGCATGGATTTGCACCATTATAGAATGAAAATAAATAAATAAACATGTGGCTTTAAATTCGACCTCCCAACGGATCGTATGTTGCCTAGTGGTCCGAGTGTCAGCCTGCGAACAAGTGGTCGTAGGTTCGATCCGCGCTCTCACAATTTGTTTTACTTTCACTTTTCATCATATTATTATTATTTTTTTTAATTTTAAGTATAGAGAAAATTATTATTTTTCTTTTCAGGAAGTAAAATTTTGAACAGAATTAACAAAGATTTCAATATTATATATAAAAATACTTCCAAAATAAAGAAATTGTACAAATAAAAGTCTCAGTTTGGTCAGAGACTCTGGGCATGCGCAGACTCATTCCTTCTCTTATACACATGGCTTTCATGCATGGATTTGCACAATTATAGAATGAAAATAAATAAATAAACATGTGGCTTTAAATTCGACCTCCCAACGGATCGTATGTTGCCTAGTGGTCCGAGTGTCAGCCTGTGAACAAGTGGGCGCAGGTTCGATCCTCTCTCTCGGTATTCGTTTTAGTTTTACTTTTCTTCATATTATTATTATTTTTTGTAATTGTAAGTATAGAGAAAATTATTATTTTTCTTTTCAAGAATAAAAGTTTAACCAGAGTTTACAAACATTTCAATATTATATTTAAAAATACTTCCAAAATAAAGAAATTTTACAAACAAAAGTCTCAGTTCGGTCCGAGACTCTGGGTATGCGCAGACTCATTCCTTCTCTTATACACATGGCTTTCATGCATGGATTTGCACCATTATAGAATGAAAATAAATAAATAAACATGTGGCTTTAAATTCGACCTCCCAACGGATCGTATGTTGCCTAGTGGTCCAAGTGTCAGCCTGCGAACAAGTCGTCGTAGGTTCGATCCGCCCTCTCACCATTCGTTTTAGTTTTACTTTTTTTCATATTATTATAATTTTTTTAAATTTTAAGTATAGAGAAAATTATTATTTTTCTTTTCAAGAATAAAAGTTTAACCAGAGTTTACAAACATTTCAATATTATATTTAAAAATACTTCCAAAATAAAGAAATTGTACAAACAAAAGTCTCAGTTCGGTCAGAGACTCTGAGCATGCGCAGACTCATTCCTTCTCTTATACACATGGCTTTCATGCATGGATTTGCACCATTATAGAATGAAAATAAATAAATAAACATGTGGCTTTAAATTCAACCTCCCAACGGATCGTATGTTGCCTAGTGGTCCGAGTGTCAGCCTGTGAACCCGTGGTCGCAGGTTCGATCCTCTCTCTCGGCATTCGTTTTAGTTTTACTTTTCTTTATATTATTATTATTTTTTTAAATTTTAAGTATAGAGAAAATTATTATTTTTCTTTTCAAGAATAAAAGTTTAACCAGAGTTTACAAAAATTTCAATATTATATTTAAAAATACCTCCAAAATAAAGATATTGTACAAACAAAAGTCTCAGTTCGGTCAGAGACTCTGGGCATGCGCAGACTCATTCCTTCTCTTATACACATGGCTTTCATGCATGGATTTGCACAATTATAGAATGAAAATAAATAAATAAACATGTGGCTTTAAATTCGACCTCCCAACGGATCGTATGTTGCCTAGTGGTCCGAGTGTCAGCCTGTGAACAAGTGGGCGCAGGTTCGATCCTCTCTCTCGGTATTCGTTTTAGTTTTACTTTTCTTCATATTATTATTATTTTTTGTAATTGTAAGTATAGAGAAAATTATTATTTTTCTTTTCAAGAATAAAAGTTTAACCAGAGTTTACAAACATTTCAATATTATATTTAAAAATACTTCCAAAATAAAGAAATTGTACAAACAAAAGTCTCAGTTCGGTCCGAGACTCTGGGCATGCGCAGACTCATTCCTTCTCTTATACACATGGCTTTCATGCATGGATTTGCACCATTATAGAATGAAAATAAATAAATAAACATGTGGCTTTAAATTCAACCTCCCAACGGATCGTATGTTGCCTAGTGGTCCGAGTGTCAGCCTGTGAACCCGTGGTCGCAGGTTCGATCCTCTCTCTCGGCATTCGTTTTAGTTTTACTTTTCTTTATATTATTATTATTTTTTTAAATTTTAAGTATAGAGAAAATTATTATTTTTCTTTTCAAGAATAAAAGTTTAACCAGAGTTTACAAAAATTTCAATATTATATTTAAAAATACTTCCAAAATAAAGATATTGTACAAACAAAAGTCTCAGTTTGGTCAGAGACTCTGGGCATGCGCAGACTCATTCCTTCTCTTATACACATGGCTTTCATGCATGGATTTGCACAATTATAGAATGAAAATAAATAAATAAACATGTGGCTTTAAATTCGACCTCCCAACGGATCGTATGTTGCCTAGTGGTCCGAGTGTCAGCCTGTGAACAAGTGGGCGCAGGTTCGATCCTCTCTCTCGGTATTCGTTTTAGTTTTACTTTTCTTCATATTATTATTATTTTTTGTAATTGTAAGTATAGAGAAAATTATTATTTTTCTTTTCAAGAATAAAAGTTTAACCAGAGTTTACAAACATTTCAATATTATATTTAAAAATACTTCCAAAATAAAGAAATTGTACAAACAAAAGTCTCAGTTCGGTCCGAGACTCTGGGCATGCGCAGACTCATTCCTTCTCTTATACACATGGCTTTCATGCATGGATTTGCACCATTATAGAATGAAAATAAATAAATAAACATGTGGCTTTAAATTCGACCTCCCAACGGATCGTATGTTGCCTAGTGGTCCAAGTGTTAGCCTGCGAACAAGTCGTCGTAGGTTCGATCCGCCCTCTCACCATTCGTTTTAGTTTTACTTTTTTTCATATTATTATTATTTTTTTAAATTTTAAGTATAGAGAAAATTATTATTTTTCTTTTCAAGAATAAAAGTTTAACCAGAGTTTACAAAAATTTCAATATTATATTTAAAAATACTTCCAAAATAAAGATATTGTACAAACAAAAGTCTCAGTTCGGTAAGAGACTCTGGGCATGCGCAGACTCATTCCTTCTCTTATACACATGGCTTTCATGCATGGATTTGCACAATTCGAGAATGAAAATAAATAAATAAACATGTGGCTTTAAATTCGACCTCCCAACGGATCGTATGTTGCCTAGTGGTCCGAGTGTCAGCCTGTGAACAAGTGGTCGCAGGTTCGATCCTGTCTCTCACCATTCGTTTTAGTTTTACTTTTCTTTATATTATTATTATTTTTTGTAATTGTAAGTATAGAGAAAATTATTATTTTTCTTTTCAAGAATAAAAGTTTAACCAGAGTTTACAAACATTTCAATATTATATTCAAAAATACTTCCAAAATAAAGAAATTGTACAAACAAAAGTCTCAGTTCGGTCCGAGACTCTGGGCATGCGCAGACTCATTCCTTCTCTTATACACATGGCTTTCATGCATGGATTTGCACCATTATAGAATGAAAATAAATAAATAAACATGTGGCTTTAAATTCGACCTCCCAACGGATCGTATGTTGCCTAGTGGTCCAAGTGTTAGCCTGCGAACAAGTCGTCGTAGGTTCGATCCGCCCTCTCACCATTCGTTTTAGTTTTACTTTTTTTCATATTATTATTATTTTTTTAAATTTTAAGTATAGAGAAAATTATTATTTTTCTTTTCAAGAATAAAAGTTTAACCAGAGTTTACAAAAATTTCAATATTATATTTAAAAATACTTCCAAAATAAAGATATTGTACAAACAAAAGTCTCAGTTCGGTAAGAGACTCTGGGCATGCGCAGACTCATTCCTTCTCTTATACACATGGCTTTCATGCATGGATTTGCACAATTCGAGAATGAAAATAAATAAATAAACATGTGGCTTTAAATTCGACCTCCCAACGGATCGTATGTTGCCTAGTGGTCCGAGTGTCAGCCTGTGAACAAGTGGTCGCAGGTTCGATCCTGTCTCTCACCATTCGTTTTAGTTTTACTTTTCTTTATATTATTATTATTTTTTTAAATTTTAAGTATAGAGAAAATTATTATTTTTCTTTTCAAGAATAAAAGTTTAACCAGAGTTTACAAAAATTTCAATATTATATTTAAAAATACTTCCAAAATAAAGATATTGTACAAACAAAAGTCTCAGTTTGGTCAGAGACTCTGGGCATGCGCAGACTCATTCCTTCTCTTATACACATGGCTTTCATGCATGGATTTGCACAATTATAGAATGAAAATAAATAAATAAACATGTGGCTTTAAATTCGACCTCCCAACGGATCGTATGTTGCCTAGTGGTCCGAGTGTCAGCCTGTGAACAAGTGGGCGCAGGTTCGATCCTCTCTCTCGGTATTCGTTTTAGTTTTACTTTTCTTCATATTATTATTATTTTTTGTAATTGTAAGTATAGAGAAAATTATTATTTTTCTTTTCAAGAATAAAAGTTTAACCAGAGTTTACAAACATTTCAATATTATATTTAAAAATACTTCCAAAATAAAGAAATTGTACAAACAAAAGTCTCAGTTCGGTCCGAGACTCTGGGTATGCGCAGACTCATTCCTTCTCTTATACACATGGCTTTCATGCATGGATTTGCACCATTATAGAATGAAAATAAATAAATAAACATGTGGCTTTAAATTCGACCTCCCAACGGATCGTATGTTGCCTAGTGGTCCAAGTGTCAGCCTGCGAACAAGTCGTCGTAGGTTCGATCCGCCCTCTCACCATTCGTTTTAGTTTTACTTTTTTTCATATTATTATAATTTTTTTAAATTTTAAGTATAGAGAAAATTATTATTTTTCTTTTCAAGAATAAAAGTTTAACCAGAGTTTACAAAAATTTCAATATTATATTTAAAAATACTTCCAAAATAAAGATATTGTACAAACAAAAGTCTCAGTTTGGTCAGAGACTCTGGGCATGCGCAGACTCATTCCTTCTCTTATACACATGGCTTTCATGCATGGATTTGCACAATTATAGAATGAAAATAAATAAATAAACATGTGGCTTTAAATTCGACCTCCCAACGGATCGTATGTTGCCTAGTGGTCCGAGTGTCAGCCTGTGAACAAGTGGGCGCAGGTTCGATCCTCTCTCTCGGTATTCGTTTTAGTTTTACTTTTCTTCATATTATTATTATTTTTTGTAATTGTAAGTATAGAGAAAATTATTATTTTTCTTTTCAAGAATAAAAGTTTAACCAGAGTTTACAAACATTTCAATATTATATTTAAAAATACTTCCAAAATAAAGAAATTGTACAAACAAAAGTCTCAGTTCGGTCCGAGACTCTGGGTATGCGCAGACTCATTCCTTCTCTTATACACATGGCTTTCATGCATGGATTTGCACCATTATAGAATGAAAATAAATAAATAAACATGTGGCTTTAAATTCGACCTCCCAACGGATCGTATGTTGCCTAGTGGTCCAAGTGTCAGCCTGCGAACAAGTCGTCGTAGGTTCGATCCGCCCTCTCACCATTCGTTTTAGTTTTACTTTTTTTCATATTATTATAATTTTTTTAAATTTTAAGTATAGAGAAAATTATTATTTTTCTTTTCAAGAATAAAAGTTTAACCAGAGTTTACAAACATTTCAATATTATATTTAAAAATACTTCCAAAATAAAGAAATTGTACAAACAAAAGTCTCAGTTCGGTCAGAGACTCTGAGCATGCGCAGACTCATTCCTTCTCTTATACACATGGCTTTCATGCATGGATTTGCACCATTATAGAATGAAAATAAATAAATAAACATGTGGCTTTAAATTCAACCTCCCAACGGATCGTATGTTGCCTAGTGGTCCGAGTGTCAGCCTGTGAACCCGTGGTCGCAGGTTCGATCCTCTCTCTCGGCATTCGTTTTAGTTTTACTTTTCTTTATATTATTATTATTTTTTTAAATTTTAAGTATAGAGAAAATTATTATTTTTCTTTTCAAGAATAAAAGTTTAACCAGAGTTTACAAAAATTTCAATATTATATTTAAAAATACTTCCAAAATAAAGATATTGTACAAACAAAAGTCTCAGTTCGGTCAGAGACTCTGGGCATGCGCAGACTCATTCCTTCTCTTATACACATGGCTTTCATGCATGGATTTGCACAATTATAGAATGAAAATAAATAAATAAACATGTGGCTTTAAATTCGACCTCCCAACGGATCGTATGTTGCCTAGTGGTCCGAGTGTCAGCCTGTGAACAAGTGGTCGCAGGTTCGATCCTCTCTCTCGGTATTCGTTTTAGTTTTACTTTTCTTACTATTATTATTATTATTTTTTGTAATTGTAAGTATAGAGAAAATTATTATTTTTCTTTTCAAGAATAAAAGTTTAACCAGAGTTTACAAACATTTCAATATTATATTTAAAAATACTTCCAAAATAAAGAAATTGTACAAACAAAAGTCTCAGTTCGGTCCGAGACTCTGGGCATGCGCAGACTCATTCCTTCTCTTATACACATGGCTTTCATGCATGGATTTGCACCATTATAGAATGAAAATAAATAAATAAACATGTGGCTTTAAATTCGACCTCCCAACGGATCGTTTGTTGCCTAGTGGTCCGAGTGTCAGCCTTTGAGAAAGTGGTCGCATGTTCGATCCTCTCTCTCGGCGTTCGTATTAGTTTTACTTTTTTTCATATTATTATTATTTTTTTAAATTTTAAGTATAGAAAAAATTATTATTTTTCTTTTCAAGAATAAAAGTTTAACCAGAGTTTACAAACATTTCAATATTATATTTAAAAATACTTCCAAAATAAAGAAATTGTACAAACAAAAGTCTCAGTTCGGTCCGAGACTCTGGGCATGCGCAGACTCATTCCTTCTCTTATACACATGGCTTTCATGCATGGAATTGCACCATTATAGAATGAAAATAAATAAATAAACATGTGGCTTTAAATTCGACCTCCCAACGGATCGTATGTTGCCTAGTGGTCCGAGTGTCAGCCTGCGAACAAGTGGTCGTAGGTTCGATTCGCGCTCTCACAGTTTGTTTTACTTTCACTTTTCATCATATTATTATTATTTTTTTTAATTTTAAGTATAGAGAAAATTATTATTTTTCTTTTCAGGAAGTAAAATTTTGAACAGAATTAACAAAGATTTCAATATTATATATAAAAATACTTCCAAAATAAAGAAATTGTACAAATAAAAGTCTCAGTTCGGTCAGAGACTCTGGGCATGCGCAGACTCATTCCTTCTCTTATACACATGGCTTTCATGCATGGATTTGCACCATTATAGAATGAAAATAAATAAATAAATATGTGGCTTTAAATTCGACCTCCCAACGGATCGTATGTTGCCTAGTGGTCCGAGTGTCAGCGTTTGAGAAAGTGGTCGCATGTTCGATCCTCTCTCTCGGTGTTCGCATTAGTTTTACTTTTTTTCATATTATTATTATTTTTTTAAATTTTAAGTATAGAAAAAATTATTATTTTTCTTTTCAAGAATAAAAGTTTAACCAGAGTTTACAAAGATTTCAATATTATATATAAAAATACTTCCAAAATAAAGAAATTGTACAAATAAAAGTCTCAGTTCGGTCAGAGACTCTGGGCATGCGCAGACTCATTCCTTCTCTTATACACATGGCTTTCATGCATGGATTCGCACAATTATAGAATGAAAATAAATAAATAAACATGTGGCTTTAAATTCGACCTCCCAACGGATCGTATGTTGAGTAGTGGTCCGAGTGTCAGCCTGCGAACAAGTGGTCGTAGGTTCGATCCGCGCTCTCACCATTCGATTTACTTTCACTTTTCTTCATATTATTATTATTTTTTTAAATTTTAAGTATAGAGAAAATTCTTATTTTTCTTTTCAAGAATAAAAGTTTAACCAGAGTTTACAAACATTTCAATATTATATTTAAAAATACTTCCAAAATAAAGAAATTTTACTAATAAAAGTCTCAGTTCGGTCCGAGACTCTGGGCATGCGCAGACTCATTCCTTCTCTTATACACATGGCTTTCATGCATGGATTTGCACCATTATAGAATGAAAATAAATAAATAAACATGTGGCTTTAAATTCGACCTTCCAACGGATCGTATGTTGCCTAGTGGTCCGAGTGTCAGAATGTGAACACGTGGTCGCCGGTTCGATCCTCTCTCTCGGCATTCGATTTAGTTTTACTTTTCTTTATATTATTATTATTTTTTTAAATTTTAAGTATAGAGAAAATTATTATTTTTCTTTTCAAGAATAAAAGTTTAACCAGAGTTTACAAAAATTTCAATATTATATTTAAAAATACTTCTAAAATAAAGAAAATGTACAAACAAAAGTCTCAGTTCGGTCAGAGACTCTGGGCATGCGCAGACTCATTCCTTCTCTTATACACATGGCTTTCATGCATGGATTTGCACCATTATAGAATGAAAATAAATAAATAAACATGTGGCTTTAAATTAGACCTCCCAACGGATCGTATGTTGCCTAGTGGTCCGAGTGTCAGCCTTTTAGAAAGTGGTCGCATGTTCGATCCTCTCTCTCGGCGTTCGTTTTAGTTTTACTTTTTTTCATATTATTATTATTTTTTTAAATTTTAAGTATAGAGAAAATTATTATTTTTCTTTTCAAGAATAAAAGTTTAACCAGAGTTTACAAACATTTCAATATTATATTTAAAAATACTTCCAAAATAAAGAAAATGTGCAAACAAAAGTCTCAATTCGGTCAGAGACTCTGGGCATGCGCAGACTCATTCCTTCTCTTATACACATGGCTTTCATGCATGGATTTGCACCATTATAGAATGAAAATAAATAAATAAACATGTGGCTTTAAATTCGACCTCCCAACGGATCGTATGTTGAGTAGTGGTCCGAGTGTCAGCCTGCGAACAAGTGGTCGTAGGTTCGATCCGCGCTCTCACAATTCGTTTTACTTTCACTTTTCATCATCATATTATTATTTTTTTTTAATTTTAAGTATAGAGAAAATTATTATTTTTCTTTTCAGGAAGTAAAATTTTGAACAGAATTAACAAAGATTTCAATATTATATATAAAAATACTTCCAAAATAAAGAAATTGTACAAATAAAAGTCTCTGTTCGGTCAGAGACTCTGGGCATGCGCAGACTCATTCCTTCTCTTATACACACGGCTTTCATGCATGGATTTGCACAATTATAGAATGAAAATAAATAAATAAACATGTGGCTTTAAATTCGACCTCCCAACGGATCGTATGTTGCCTAGTGGTCCGAGTGTCAGCCTGCGAACAAGTGGTCGTAGGTTTGATCCGCGCTCTCACAATTTGTTTTACTTTCACTTTTCATCATATAATTATTATTTTTTTTAATTTTAAGTATAGAGAAAATTATTATTTTTCTTTTCAGGAAGTAAAATTTTGAACAGAATTAACAAAGATTTCAATATTATATATAAAAATACTTCCAAAATAAAGAAATTGTACAAATAAAAGTCTCAGTTCGGTCAGAGACTCTGGGCATGCGCAGACTCATTCCTTCTCTTATACACATGGCTTTCATGCATGGATTCGCACAATTATAGAATGAAAATAAATAAATAAACATGTGGCTTTAAATTCGACCTCCCAACGGATCGTATGTTGCCTAGTGGTCTGAGTGTCAGCCTGCGAACAAGTCCTCGTAGGTTCGATCCGCGCTCTCACCATTCGATTTACTTTCACTTTTCTTCATATTATTATTATTTTTTTAAATTTTAAGTATAGAGAAAATTATTATTTTTCTTTTCAAGAATAAAAGTTTAACCAGAGTTTACAAACATTTCAATTTTATATTTAAAAATACTTCCAAAATAAAGAAAATGTGCAAACAAAAGTCTCAGTTCGGTCAGAGACTCTGGGCATGCGCAGACTCATTCCTTCTCTTATACACATGGCTTTCATGCATGGATTTGCACAATTATAGAATGAAAATAAATAAATAAACATGTGGCTTTAAATTCGACCTCCCAACGGATCGTATGTTGTCTAGTGGTCCGAGTGTCAGCCTGTGAACAAGTGGTCGCAGGTTCGATCCTCTCTCTCGGTATTCGTTTTAGTTTTACTTTTCTTTATATTATTATTATTTTTTTAAATTTTAAGTATAGAGAAAATTATTATTTTTCTTTTCAAGAATAAAAGTTTAACCAGAGTTTACAAAAATTTCAATATTATATTTAAAAATACTTCCAAAATAAAGATATTGTACAAACAAAAGTCTCAGTTCGGTCAGAGACTCTGGGCATGCGCAGACTCATTCCTTCTCTTATACACATGGCTTTCATGCATGGATTTGCACCATTATAGAATGAAAATAAATAAATAAACATGTGGCTTTAAATTCGACCTCCCAACGGATCGTATGTTGCCTAGTGGTCCGAGTGTCAGCCTTTTAGAAAGTTGTCGCATGTTCGATCCTCTCTCTCGGCGTTCGTTTTAGTTTTACTTTTTTTCATATTATTATTATTTTTTTAAATTTTAAGTATAGAAATAATTATTATTTTTCTTTTCAAGAATAAAAGTTTAACCAGAGTTTACAAACATTTCAATATTATATTTAAAAATACTTCCAAAATAAAGAAATTGTACAAACAAAAGTCTCAGTTCGGTCCGAGACTCTGGGCATGCGCAGACTCATTACTTCTCTTATACACATGGCTTTCATGCATGGATTTGCACAATTATAGAATGAAAATAAATAAATAAACATGTGGCTTTAAATTCGACCTCCCAACGGATCGTATGTTGAGTAGTGGTCCGAGTGTCAGCCTGCGAACAAGTGGTCGTAGGTTCGATCCGCGCTCTCACCATTCGATTTACTTTCACTTTTCTTCATATTATTATTATTTTTTTAAATTTTAAGTATAGAGAAAATTATTATTTTTCTTTTCAAGAATAAAAGTTTAACCAGAGTTTACAAACATTTCAATATTATATTTAAAAATACTTCTAAAATAAAGAAAATGTACAAACAAAAGTCTCAGTTCGGTCAGAGACTCTGGGCATGCGCAGACTCATTCCTTCTCTTATACACATGGCTTTCATGCATGGATTTGCACCATTATAGAATGAAAATAAATAAATAAACATGTGGCTTTAAATTCGACCTCCCAACGGATCGTATGTTGCCTAGTGGTCCGAGTGTCAGCCTTTTAGAAAGTGGTCGCATGTTCGATCCTCTCTCTCGGCGTTCGTTTTAGTTTTACTTTTTTTCATATTATTATTATTTTTTTAAATTTTAAGTATAGAGAAAATTATTATTTTTCTTTTCAAGAATAAAAGTTTAACCAGAGTTTACAAACATTTCAATATTATATTTAAAAATACTTCCAAAATAAAGAAAATGTGCAAACAAAAGTCTCAATTCGGTCAGAGACTCTGGGCATGCGCAGACTCATTCCTTCTCTTATACACATGGCTTTCATGCATGGATTTGCACAATTATAGAATGAAAATAAATAAATAAACATGTGGCTTTAAATTCGACCTCCCAACGGATCGTTTGTTGCCTAGTGGTCCGAGTGTCAGCCTGTGAACAAGTGGTCGCAGGTTCGATCCTCTCTCTCGGTATTCGTTTTAGTTTTACTTTTCTTTATATTATTATTATTTTTTTAAATTTTAAGTATAGAGAAAATTATTATTTTTCTTTTGAAGAATAAAAGTTTAACCAGAGTTTACAAAAATTTCAATATTATATTTAAAAATACTTCCAAAATAAAGAAATTGTACAAACAAAAGTCTCAGTTCGGTCAGAGACTCTGGGCATGCGCAGACTCATTCCTTCTCTTATACACACGGCTTTCATGCATGGATTTGCACAATTATAGAATGAAAATAAATAAATAAACATGTGGCTTTAAATTCGACCTCCCAACGGATCGTATGTTGAGTAGTGGTCCGAGTGTCAGCCTGCGAACAAGTGGTCGTAGGTTCGATCCGCGCTCTCACAATTCGTTTTACTTTCACTTTTCATCATCATATTATTATTTTTTTTTAATTTTAAGTATAGAGAAAATTATTATTTTTCTTTTCAGGAAGTAAAATTTTGAACAGAATTAACAAAGATTTCAATATTATATATAAAAATACTTCCAAAATAAAGAAATTGTACAAATAAAAGTCTCTGTTCGGTCAGAGACTCTGGGCATGCGCAGACTCATTCCTTCTCTTATACACACGGCTTTCATGCATGGATTTGCACAATTATAGAATGAAAATAAATAAATAAACATGTGGCTTTAAATTCGACCTCCCAACGGATCGTATGTTGCCTAGTGGTCCGAGTGTCAGCCTGCGAACAAGTGGTCGTAGGTTCGATCCGCGCTCTCACAATTTGTTTTACTTTCACTTTTCATCATATAATTATTATTTTTTTTAATTTTAAGTATAGAGAAAATTATTATTTTTCTTTTCAGGAAGTAAAATTTTGAACAGAATTAACAAAGATTTCAATATTATATATAAAAATACTTCCAAAATAAAGAAATTGTACAAATAAAAGTCTCTGTTCGGTCAGAGACTCTGGGCATGCGCAGACTCATTCCTTCTCTTATACACACGGCTTTCATGCATGGATTTGCACCATTATAGAATGAAAATAAATAAACAAACATGTGGCTTTAAATTCGACCTCCCAACGGATCGTATGTTGCCTAGTGGTCCGAGTGTCAGCCTGCGAACAAGTCCTCGTAGGTTCGATCCGCGCTCTCACCATTCGATTTACTTTCACTTTTCTTCATATTATTATTATTTTTTTAAATTTTAAGTATAGAGAAAATTATTATTTTTCTTTTCAAGAATAAAAGTTTAAACAGAGTTTACAAACATTTCAATATTATATTTAAAAATACTTCCAAAATAAAGAAAATGTACAAACAAAAGTCTCAGTTCGGTCAGAGACTCTGGGCATGCGCAGACTCATTCCTTCTCTTATACACATGGCTTTCATGCATGGATTTGCACAATTATAGAATGAAAATAAATAAATAAACATGTGGCTTTAAATTCGACCTCCCAACGGATCGTATGTTGCCTAGTGGTCTGAGTGTACGCCTGTAAACAAGTGGTCGCAGGTTCGATCCTCTCTCTCGGTATTCGTATTAGTTTTACTTTTCTTTATATTATTATTATTTTTTTAAATTTTAAGTATAGAGAAAATTATTATTTTTCTTTTCAAAAATAAAAGTTTAACCAGAGTTTACAAAAATTTCAATATTATATTTAAAAATACTTCCAAAATAAAGATATTGTACAAACAAAAGTCTCAGTTCGGTCAGAGACTCTGGGCATGCGCAGACTCATTCCTTCTCTTATACACATGGCTTTCATGCATGGATTTGCACAATTATAGAATGAAAATAAATAAATAAACATGTGGCTTTAAATTCGACCTCGCAACGGATCGTATGTTGCCTAGTGGTCCGAGTGTCAGCCTGTGAACAAGTGGGCGCAGGTTCGATCCTCTCTCTCGGCATTCGTTTTAGTTTTACTTTTCTTCATATTATTATTATTATTTGTAATTGTAAGTATAGAGAAAATTATTATTTTTCTTTTCAAGAATAAAAGTTTAACCAGAGTTTACAAACATTTCAATATTATATTTAAAAATACTTCCAAAATAAAGAAATTGTAGAAACAAAAGTCTCAGTTCGGTCAGAGACTCTGGGCATGCGCAGACTCATTCCTTCTCTTATACACATGGCTTTCATGCATGGATTTGCACCATTATAGAATGAAAATAAATAAATAAACATGTGGCTTTAAATTCGACCTCCCAACGGATCGTATGTTGCCTAGTGGTCCGAGTGTCAGCCTTTTAGAAAGTGGTCGCCCGTTCGATCCTCTCTCTCGGCGTTCGTTTTAGTTTTACTTTTTTTCATATTATTATTATTTTTTTAAATTTTAAGTATAGAAATAATTATTATTTTTCTTTTCAAGAATAAAAGTTTAAGCAGAGTTTACAAACATTTCAATATTATATTTAAAAATACTTCCAAAATAAAGAAATTGTACAAACAAAAGTCTCAGTTCGGTCAGAGACTCTGGGCATGCGCAGACTCATTCCTTCTCTTATATACACGGCTTTCATGCATGGATTTGCACAATTATAGAATGAAAATAAATAAATAAACATGTGGCTTTAAATTCGACCTCCCAACGGATCGTATGTTGCCTAGTGGTCCGAGTGTCAGCCTGCGAACAAGTGGTCGTAGGTTCGATCCGCGCTCTCACAATTTGTTTTACTTTCACTTTTCATCATATTATTATTATTTTTTTTAATTTTAAGTATAGAGAAAATTATTATTTTTCTTTTCAGGAAGTAAAATTTTGAACAGAATTAACAAAGATTTCCATATTATATATAAAAATACTTCCAAAATTAAGAAATTGTACAAATAAAAGTATCAGTTCGGTCAGAGACTCTGGGCATGCGCAGACTCATTCCTTCTCTTATACACATGGCTTTCATGCATGGATTTGCACCATTATAAAATGAAAATAAATAAATAAACATGTGGCTTTAAATTCGACCTCCCAACGGATCGTATGTTGCCTAGTGGTCCGAGTGTCAGCCAGTGAAAACGTTGTCGCAGGTTCGATCCTCTCTCTCGGCATTCGTTTTAGTTTTACTTTTCTTTATATTATTATTATTTTTTTAAATTTTAAGTATAGAGAAAATTATTATTTTTCTTTTCAAGAATAAAAGTTTAACCAGAGTTTACAAACATTTCAATATTATATTTAAATATACTTCCAAAATAAAGAAATTTTACAAAAAAAAGTCTCAGTTCGGTCAGAGACTCTGGGCATGCGCAGACTCATTCCTTCTCTTATACACATGGCTTTCATGCATGGATTTGCACAATTATAGAATGAAAATAAATAAATAAACATGTGGCTTTAAATTCGACCTCCCAACGGATCGTGTGTTGCCTAGTGGTCCGAGTGTCAGCCTGCGAACAAGTCCTCGTAGGTTCGATCCGCGCTCTCACCATTCGATTTACTTTCACTTTTCTTCATATTATTATTATTTTTTAAAATTTTAAGTATAGAGAAAATTATTATTTTTCTTTTCAAGAATAAAAGTTTAACCAGAGTTTACAAACATTTCAATATTATATTTAAAAATACTTCCAAAATAAAGAAATTGTACAAATAAAAGTCTCAGTTCGGTCAGAGACTCGGGGCATGCGCAGACTCATTCCTTCTCTTATACACATGGCTTTCATGCATGGATTTGCACCATTATAAAATGAAAATAAATAAATAAACATGTGGCTTTAAATTCGACCTCCCAACGGATCGTATGTTGCCTAGTGGTCCGAGTGTCAGCCAGTGAACACGTGGTCGCTGGTTCGATCCTCTCTCTCGGCATTCGTTTTACTTTCACTTTTCATCATCATATTATTATTTTTTTTTAATTTTAAGTATAGAGAAAATTATTATTTTTCTTTTCAGGAAGTAAAATTTTGAACAGAATTAACAAAGATTTCAATATTATATATAAAAATACTTCCAAAATAAAGAAATTGTACAAATAAAAGTCTCTGTTCGGTCAGAGACTCTGGGCATGCGCAGACTCATTCCTTCTCTTATACACACGGCTTTCATGCATGGATTTGCACAATTATAGAATGAAAATAAATAAATAAACATGTGGCTTTAAATTCGACCTCCCAACGGATCGTATGTTGCCTAGTGGTCCGAGTGTCAGCCTGCGAACAAGTGGTCGTAGGTTCGATCCGCGCTCTCACAATTTGTTTTACTTTCACTTTTCATCATATTATTATTATTTTTTTTAATTTTAAGTATAGAGAAAATTATTATTTTTCTTTTCAGGAAGTAAAATTTTGAACAGAATTAACAAAGATTTCAATATTATATATAAAAATACTTCCAAAATAAAGAAATTGTACAAATAAAAGTCTCTGTTCGGTCAGAGACTCTGGGCATGCGCAGACTCATTCCTTCTCTTATACACACGGCTTTCATGCATGGATTTGCACAATTATAGAATGAAAATAAATAAATAAACATGTGGCTTTAAATTCGAGATCCCAACGGATCGTATGTTGCCTAGTGGTCCGAGTGTCAGCCAGTTAAAACGTTGTCGCAGGTTCGATCCTCTCTCTCGGCATTCGTTTTAGTTTTACTTTTCTTTATATTATTATTATTTTTTTAAATTTTAAGTATAGAGAAAATTATTATTTTTCTTTTCAAGAATAAAACTTTAACCAGAGTTTACAAACATTTCAATATTATATTTAAAAATACTTCCAAAATAAAGAAATTGTACAAAAAAAAGTCTCAGTTCGGTCAGAGACTCTGGGCATGCGCAGACTCATTCCTTCTCTTATACACATGGCTTTCATGCATGGATTTGCACAATTATAGAATGAAAATAAATAAATAAACATGTGGCTTTAAATTCGACCTCCCAACGGATCGTGTGTTGCCTAGTGGTCCGAGTGTCAGCCTGCGAACAAGTCCTCGTAGGTTCGATCCGCGCTCTCACCATTCGATTTACTTTCACTTTTCTTCATATTATTATTATTATTTTAAATTTTAAGTATAGAGAAAATTATTATTTTTCTTTTCAAGAATAAAAGTTTAACCAGAGTTTACAAACATTTCAATATTATATTTAAAAATACTTCCAAAATAAAGAAATTTTACTATTAAAAGTCTCAGTTCGGTCCGAGACTCTGGGCATGCGCAGACTCATTCCTTCTCTTATACACATGGCTTTCATGCATGGATTTGCACCGTTATAGAATGAAAATAAATAAATAAACATGTGGCTTTAAATTCGACCTTCCAACGGATCGTATGTTGCCTAGTGGTCCGAGTGTCAGCCTGTGAACAGGTGGTCGCAGGTTCGATCCTCTCTCTCGGCATTCGTTTTAGTTTTACTTTTCTTTATATTATTATTATTTTTTTAAATTTTAAGTATAGAGAAAATTATTATTTTTCTTTTCAAGAATAAAAGTTTAACCAGAGTTTACAAACATTTCAATATTATATTTAAAAATACTTCCAAAATAAAGAAATTGTACAAACAAAAGTCTCAGTTCGGTCCGAGACTCTGGGCATGCGCAGACTCATTCCTTCTCTTATACACATGGCTTTCATGCATGGATTTGCACCATTATAGAATGAAAATAAATAAATAAACATGTGGCTTTAAATTCGACCTTCCAACGGATCGTATGTTGCCTAGTGGTCCGAGTGTCAGCCTGTAAACACGTGGTCGCAGGTTCGATCCTCTCTCTCGGCATTCGTTTTAGTTTTACTTTTCTTTATATTATTATTATTTTTTTTAAATTTTAAGTATAGAGAAAATTATTATTTTTCTTTTCAAGAAAAAAAGTTTAACCAGAGTTTACAAACATTTCAATATTATATTTAAAAATACTTCCAAAATAAAGAAATTGTACAAATAAAAGTCTCTGTTCGGTCCGAGACTCTGGGCATGCGCAGACTCATTCCTTCTCTTATACACACGGCTTTCATGCATGGATTTGCACAATTATAGAATAAAAATAAATAAATAAACATGTGGCTTTAAATTCGACCTCCCAACGGATCGTATGTTGCCTAGTGGTCCGAGTGTCAGCCTGCGAACAAGTGGTCGTAGGTTCGATCCGCGCTCTCACCATTCGTTTTACTTTCACTTTTCATCATATTATTATAATTTTTAATTTTAAGTATAGAGAAAATTTTCTTTTTCTTTTAAGGAAGTAAAATTTTGAACAGAATTAACAAAGATTTCAATATTATATATAAAAATACTTCCAAAATAAAGAAATTGTACAAATAAAAGTCTCAGTTCGGTCAGAGACTCGGGGCATGCGCATACTGATTCCTTCTCTTATACACATGGCTTTCATGCATGGATTTGCACCATTATAAAATGAAAATAAATAAATAAACATGTGGCCTTAAATTCGACCTCCCAACGGATCGTATGTTGCCTAGTGGTCCGAGTGTCAGCCAGTGAACACGTGGTCGCTGGTTCGATCCTCTCTCTCGGCATTCGTTTTAGTTTTACTTTTCTTTATATTATTATTATTTTTTTAAATTTTAAGTATAGAGAAAATTATTATTTTTCTTTTCAAGAATAAAAGTTTAACCAGTGTTTACAAACATTTCAATATTATATTTAAAAATACTTCCAAAATAAAGAAATTGTACAAAAAAAAAGTCTCAGTTCGGTCAGAGACTCTGGGCATGCGCAGACTCATTCCTTCTCTTATACACACGGCTTTCATGCATGGATTTGCACCATTATAGAATGAAAATAAATAAATAAACATGTGGCTTTAAATTCGACCTCCTAACGGATCGTATGTTGCCTAGTGGTCCGAGTGTCAGCCTGCGAACAAGTGGTCGTAGGTTCGATCCACGCTCTCACCATTCGTTTTACTTTCACTTTTCATCATATTATTATTATTTTTAATTTTAAGTATAGAGAAAATTATTATTTTTCTTTTAAGGAAGTAAAATTTTGAACAGAATTAACAAAGATTTCAATATTATATATAAAAATACTTCCAAAATAAAGAAATTGTACAAATAAAAGTCTCAGTTCGGTCAGAGACTCGGGGCATGCGCATACTCATTCCTTCTCTTATACACATGGCTTTCATGCATGGATTTGCACCATTATAAAATGAAAATAAATAAATAAACATGTGGCTTTAAATTCGACCTCCCAACGGATCGTATGTTGCCTAGTGGTCCGAGTGTCAGCCAGTGAACACGTGGTCGCTGGTTCGATCCTCTCTCTCGGCATTCGTTTTAGTTTTACTTTTCTTTATATTATTATTATTTTTTAAAATTTTAAGTATAGAGAAAATTATTATTTTTCTTTTCAAGAATAAAAGTTTAACCAGTGTTTACAAACATTTCAATATTATATTTAAAAATACTTCCAAAATAAAGAAATTGTACAAAAAAAAGTCTCAGTTCGGTCAGAGACTCTGGGCATGCGCAGACTCATTCCTTCTCTTATACACACGGCTTTCATGCATGGATTTGCACCATTATAGAATGAAAATAAATAAATAAACATGTGGCTTTAAATTCGACCTCCTAACGGATCGTATGTTGCCTAGTGGTCCGAGTGTCAGCCTGCGAACAAGTGGTCGTCGGTTCGATCCGCGCTCTCACCATTCGTTTTACTTTCACTTTTCATCATATTATTATTATTTTTAATTTTAAGTATAGAGAAAATTATTATTTTTCTTTTAAGGAAGTAAAATTTTGAACAGAATTAACAAAGATTTCAATATTATATATAAAAATACTTCCAAAATAAAGAAATTGTACAAATAAAAGTCTCAGTTCGGTCAGAGACTCTGGGCATGCGCAGACTCATTCCTTCTCTTATACACATGGCTTTCATGCATGGATTTGCACCATTAGAGAATGAAAATAAATAAATAAACATGTGGCTTTAAATTCGACCTCCCAACGGATCGTATGTTGCCTAGTGGTCCGGGTGTCAGCCAGTGAACACGTGGTCGCTGGTTCGATCCTCTCTCTCGGCATTCGTTTTAGTTTTACTTTTCTTTATATTATTATTATTTTTTTAAATTTTAAGTATAGAGAAAATTATTATTTTTCTTTTCAAGAATAAAAGTTTAACCAGAGTTTACAAACATTTCATAATTATATTTAAAAATACTTCCAAAATAAAGAAATTGTACAAAAAAAAGTCTCAGTTCGGTCCGAGACTCTGGGCATGCGCAGACTCATTCCTTCTCTTATACACATGGCTTTCATGCATGGATTTGCACAATTATAGAATGAAAATAAATAAATAAACATGTGGCTTTAAATTCGACCTCCCAACGGATCGTATGTTGCCTAGTGGTCCGAGTGTCAGCCTGCGAACAAGTCCTCGTAGGTTCGATCCGCGCTCTCACCATTCGATTTACTTTCACTTTTCTTCATATTATTATTATTATTTTAAATTTTAAGTATAGAGAAAATTATTATTTTTCTTTTCAAGAATAAAAGTTTAACCAGAGTTTACAAACATTTCAATATTATATTTAAAAATACTTCCAAAATAAAGAAATTTTACTATTAAAAGTCTCAGTTCGGTCCGAGACTCTGGGCATGCGCAGACTCATTCCTTCTCTTATACACATGGCTTTCATGCATGGATTTGCACCGTTATAGAATGAAAATAAATAAATAAACATGTGGCTTTAAATTCGACCTTCCAACGGATCGTATGTTGCCTAGTGGTCCGAGTGTCAGCCTGTGAACAGGTGGTCGCAGGTTCGATCCTCTCTCTCGGCATTCGTTTTAGTTTTACTTTTCTTTATATTATTATTATTTTTTTAAATTTTAAGTATAGAGAAAATTATTATTTTTCTTTTCAAGAATAAAAGTTTAACCAGAGTTTACAAACATTTCAATATTATATTTAAAAATACTTCCAAAATAAAGAAATTGTACAAACAAAAGTCTCAGTTCGGTCCGAGACTCTGGGCATGCGCAGACTCATTCCTTCTCTTATACACATGGCTTTCATGCATGGATTTGCACCATTATAGAATGAAAATAAATAAATAAACATGTGGCTTTAAATTCGACCTTCCAACGGATCGTATGTTGCCTAGTGGTCCGAGTGTCAGCCTGTAAACACGTGGTCGCAGGTTCGATCCTCTCTCTCGGCATTCGTTTTAGTTTTACTTTTCTTTATATTATTATTATTTTTTTAAATTTTAAGTATAGAGAAAAATTTTTTTTCTTTTCAAGAAAAAAAGTTTAACCAGAGTTTACAAACATTTCAATATTATATTTAAAAATACTTCCAAAATAAAGAAATTGTACAAATAAAAGTCTCTGTTCGGTCCGAGACTCTGGGCATGCGCAGACTCATTCCTTCTCTTATACACACGGCTTTCATGCATGGATTTGCACAATTATAGAATAAAAATAAATAAATAAACATGTGGCTTTAAATTCGACCTCCCAACGGATCGTATGTTGCCTAGTGGTCCGAGTGTCAGCCTGCGAACAAGTGGTCGTAGGTTCGATCCGCGCTCTCACCATTCGTTTTACTTTCACTTTTCATCATATTATTATTATTTTTAATTTTAAGTATAGAGAAAATTTTCTTTTTCTTTTAAGGAAGTAAAATTTTGAACAGAATTAACAAAGATTTCAATATTATATATAAAAATACTTCCAAAATAAAGAAATTGTACAAATAAAAGTCTCAGTTCGGTCAGAGACTCGGGGCATGCGCATACTCATTCCTTCTCTTATACACATGGCTTTCATGCATGGATTTGCACCATTATAAAATGAAAATAAATAAATAAACATGTGGCCTTAAATTCGACCTCCCAACGGATCGTATGTTGCCTAGTGGTCCGAGTGTCAGCCAGTGAACACGTGGTCGCTGGTTCGATCCTCTCTCTCGGCATTCGTTTTAGTTTTACTTTTCTTTATATTATTATTATTTTTTTAAATTTTAAGTATAGAGAAAATTATTATTTTTCTTTTCAAGAATAAAAGTTTAACCAGTGTTTACAAACATTTCAATATTATATTTAAAAATACTTCCAAAATAAAGAAATTGTACAAAAAAAAAGTCTCAGTTCGGTCAGAGACTCTGGGCATGCGCAGACTCATTCCTTCTCTTATACACACGGCTTTCATGCATGGATTTGCACCATTATAGAATGAAAATAAATAAATAAACATGTGGCTTTAAATTCGACCTCCTAACGGATCGTATGTTGCCTAGTGGTCCGAGTGTCAGCCTGCGAACAAGTGGTCGTCGGTTCGATCCGCGCTCTCACCATTCGTTTTACTTTCACTTTTCATCATATTATTATTATTTTTAATTTTAAGTATAGAGAAAATTATTATTTTTCTTTTAAGGAAGTAAAATTTTGAACAGAATTAACAAAGATTTCAATATTATATATAAAAATACTTCCAAAATAAAGAAATTGTACAAATAAAAGTCTCAGTTCGGTCAGAGACTCGGGGCATGCGCATACTCATTCCTTCTCTTATACACATGGCTTTCATGCATGGATTTGCACCATTATAAAATGAAAATAAATAAATAAACATGTGGCTTTAAATTCGACCTCCCAACGGATCGTATGTTGCCTAGTGGTCCGAGTGTCAGCCAGTGAACACGTGGTCGCTGGTTCGATCCTCTCTCTCGGCATTCGTTTTAGTTTTACTTTTCTTTATATTATTATTATTTTTTTAAATTTTAAGTATAGAGAAAATTATTATTTTTCTTTTCAAGAATAAAAGTTTAACCAGTGTTTACAAACATTTCAATATTATATTTAAAAATACTTCCAAAATAAAGAAATTGTACAAAAAAAAGTCTCAGTTCGGTCAGAGACTCTGGGCATGCGCAGACTCATTCCTTCTCTTATACACACGGCTTTCATGCATGGATTTGCACCATTATAGAATGAAAATAAATAAATAAACATGTGGCTTTAAATTCGACCTCCTAACGGATCGTATGTTGCCTAGTGGTCCGAGTGTCAGCTTGCGAACAAGTCGTCGTCGGTTCGATCCGCGCTCTCACCATTCGTTTTACTTTCACTTTTCATCATATTATTATTATTTTTAATTTTAAGTATAGAGAAAATTATTATTTTTCTTTTAAGGAAGTAAAATTTTGAACAGAATTAACAAAGATTTCAATATTATATATAAAAATACTTCCAAAATAAAGAAATTGTACAAATAAAAGTCTCAGTTCGGTCAGAGACTCTGGGCATGCGCAGACTCATTCCTTCTCTTATACACATGGCTTTCATGCATGGATTTGCACCATTAGAGAATGAAAATAAATAAATAAACATGTGGCTTTAAATTCGACCTCCCAACGGATCGTATGTTGCCTAGTGGTCCGGGTGTCAGCATGTGAACAAGTGGTCGCAGGTGCGATCCTATCTTCCGGCATTCGTTTTAGTTTTACTTTTCTTGAAATTATTATTATTTTTTTTTAATTTTAAGTATAGAGAAAATTATTATTTTTCTTTTCAAGAATAAAAGTTTAACCAGAGTTTACAAACATTTCATAATTATATTTAAAAATACTTCCAAAATAAAGAAATTGTACAAAAAAAAGTCTCAGTTCGGTCCGAGACTCTGGGCATGCGCAGACTCATTCCTTCTCTTATACACATGGCTTTCATGCATGGATTTGCACAATTATAGAATGAAAATAAATAAATAAACATGTGGCTTTAAATTCGACCTCCCAACGGATCGTATGTTGCCTAGTGGTCCGAGTGTCAGCCTGCGAACAAGTCCTCGTAGGTTCGATCCGCGCTCTCACCATTCGATTTACTTTCACTTTTCTTCATATTATTATTATTATTTTAAATTTTAAGTATAGAGAAAATTATTATTTTTCTTTTCAAGAATAAAAGTTTAACCAGAGTTTACAAACATTTCAATATTATATTTAAAAATACTTCCAAAATAAAGAAATTTTACTATTAAAAGTCTCAGTTCGGTCCGAGACTCTGGGCATGCGCAGACTCATTCCTTCTCTTATACACATGGCTTTCATGCATGGATTTGCACCGTTATAGAATGAAAATAAATAAATAAACATGTGGCTTTAAATTCGACCTTCCAACGGATCGTATGTTGCCTAGTGGTCCGAGTGTCAGCCTGTGAACACGTGGTCGCAGGTTCGATCCTCTCTCTCGGCATTCGTTTTAGTTTTACTTTTCTTTATATTATTATTATTTTTTTAAATTTTAAGTATAGAGAAAATTATTATTTTTCTTTTCAAGAATAAAAGTTTAACCAGAGTTTACAAACATTTCAATATTATATTTAAAAATACTTCCAAAATAAAGAAATTGTACAAACAAAAGTCTCAGTTCGGTCCGAGACTCTGGGCATGCGCAGACTCATTCCTTCTCTTATACACATGGCTTTCATGCATGGATTTGCACCATTATAAAATGAAAATAAATAAATAAACATGTGGCTTTAAATTCGACCTCCCAACGGATCGTATGTTGCCTAGTGGTCCGACTGTCAGCCAGTGAACACGTGGTCGCTGGTTCGATCCTCTCTCTCGGCATTCGTTTTAGTTTTACTTTTCTTTATATTATTATTATTTTTTTAAATTTTAAGTATAGAGAAAATTATTATTTTTCTTTTCAAGAATAAAAGTTTAACCAGTGTTTAAAACATTTCAATATTATATTTAAAAATACTTCCAAAATAAAGAAATTGTACAAAAAAAAAGTCTCAGTTCGGTCAGAGACTCTGGGCATGCGCAGACTCATTCCTTCTCTTATACACACGGCTTTCATGCATGGATTTGCACCATTATAGAATGAAAATAAATAAATAAACATGTGGCTTTAAATTCGACCTCCTAACGGATCGTATGTTGCCTAGTGGTCCGAGTGTCAGCCTGCGAACAAGTGGTCGTAGGTTCGATCCGCGCTCTCACCATTCGTTTTACTTTCACTTTTCATCATATTATTATTATTTTTAATTTTAAGTATAGAGAAAATTATTATTTTTCTTTTAAGGAAGTAAAATTTTGAACAGAATTAACAAAGATTTCAATATTATATATAAAAATACTTCCAAAATAAAGAAATTGTACAAATAAAAGTCTCAGTTCGATCAGAGACTCGGGGCATGCGCATACTCATTCCTTCTCTTATACACATGGCTTTCATGCATGGATTTGCACCATTATAAAATGAAAATAAATAAATAAACATGTGGCTTTAAATTCGACCTCCCAACGGATCGTATGTTGCCTAGTGGTCCGACTGTCAGCCAGTGAACACGTGGTCGCTGGTTCGATCCTCTCTCTCGGCATTCGTTTTAGTTTTACTTTTCTTTATATTATTATTATTTTTTTAAATTTTAAGTATAGAGAAAATTATTATTTTTCTTTTCAAGAATAAAAGTTTAACCAGTGTTTACAAACATTTCAATATTATATTTAAAAATACTTCCAAAATAAAGAAATTGTACAAAAAAAAGTCTCAGTTCGGTCAGAGACTCTGGGCATGCGCAGACTCATTCCTTCTCTTATACACACGGCTTTCATGCATGGATTTGCACCATTATAGAATGAAAATAAATAAATAAACATGTGGCTTTAAATTCGACCTCCTAACGGATCGTATGTTGCCTAGTGGTCCGAGTGTCAGCCTGCGAACAAGTGGTCGTCGGTTCGATCCGCGCTCTCACCATTCGTTTTACTTTCACTTTTCATCATATTATTATTATTTTTAATTTTAAGTATAGAGAAAATTATTATTTTTCTTTTAAGGAAGTAAAATTTTGAACAGAATTAACAAAGATTTCAATATTATATATAAAAATACTTCCAAAATAAAGAAATTGTACAAATAAAAGTCTCAGTTCGGTCAGAGACTCTGGGCATGCGCAGACTCATTCCTTCTCTTATACACATGGCTTTCATGCATGGATTTGCACCATTATAAAATGAAAATAAATAAATAAACATGTGGCTTTAAATTCGACCCCCCAACGGATCGTATGTTGCCTAGTGGTCCGAGTGTCAGCCAGTGAACACGTGGTCGCTGGTTCGATCCTCTCTCTCGGCATTCGTTTTAGTTTTACTTTTCTTTATATTATTATTATTTTTTTAAATTTTAAGTATAGAGAAAATTATTATTTTTTTTTCAAGAATAAAAGTTTAACCAGAGTTTACAAACATTTCTATATTATATTTAAAAATACTTCCAAAATAAAGAAATTGTACAAAAAAAAGTCTCAGTTCGGTCAGAGACTCTGGGCATGCGCAGACTCATTCCTTCTCTTATACACATGGCTTTCATGCATGGATTTGCACAATTATAGAATGAAAATAAATAAATAAACATGTGGCTTTAAATTCGACCTCCCAACGGATCGTATGTTGCCTAGTCGTCCGAGTGTCAGCCTGCGAACAAGTCCTCGTAGGTTCGATCCGCGCTCTCACCATTCGATTTACTTTCACTTTTCTTCATATTATTATTATTATTTTAAACTTTAAGTATAGAGAAAATTATTATTTTTCTTTTCAAGAATAAAAGTTTAACCAGAGTTTACAAACATTTCAATATTATATTTAAAAATACTTCCAAAATAAAGAAATTGTACAAACAAAAGTCTCAGTTCGGTCCGAGACTCTGGGCATGCGCAGACTCATTCCTTCTCTTATACACATGGATTTCATGCATGGATTTGCACAATTATAGAATGAAAATAAATAAATAAACATGTGGCTTTAAATTCGACCTCCCAACGGATCATGTGTTGCCTAGTGGTCCGAGTGTCAGCCTGCGAACAAGTCCTCGTAGGTTCGATCCGCGCTCTCACCATTCGATTTACTTTCACTTTTCTTCATATTATTATTATTTTTTAAAATTTTAAGTATAGAGAAAATTATTATTTTTCTTTTCAAGAATAAAAGTTTAACCAGAGTTTACAAACATTTCAATATTATATTTAAAAATACTTCCAAAATAAAGAAATTATACAAATAAAAGTCTCAGTTCGGTCAGAGACTCGGGGCATGCGCAGACTCATTCCTTCTCTTATACACATGGCTTTCATGCATGGATTTGCACCATTATAAAATGAAAATAAATAAATAAACATGTGGCTTTAAATTCGACCTCCCAACGGATCGTATGTTGCCTAGTGGTCCGACTGTCAGCCAGTGAACACGTGGTCGCTGGTTCGATCCTCTCTCTCGGCATTCGTTTTAGTTTTACTTTTCTTTATATTATTATTATTTTTTTAAATTTTAAGTATAGAGAAAATTATTATTTTTCTTTTCAAGAATAAAAGTTTAACCAGTGTTTACAAACATTTCAATATTATATTTAAAAATACTTCCAAAATAAAGAAATTGTACAAAAAAAAGTCTCAGTTCGGTCAGAGACTCTGGGCATGCGCAGACTCATTCCTTCTCTTATACACACGGCTTTCATGCATGGATTTGCACCATTATAGAATGAAAATAAATAAATAAACATGTGGCTTTAAATTCGACCTCCTAACGGATCGTATGTTGCCTAGTGGTCCGAGTGTCAGCCTGCGAACAAGTGGTCGTCGGTTCGATCCGCGCTCTCACCATTCGTTTTACTTTCACTTTTCATCATATTATTATTATTTTTAATTTTAAGTATAGAGAAAATTATTATTTTTCTTTTAAGGAAGTAAAATTTTGAACAGAATTAACAAAGATTTCAATATTATATATAAAAATACTTCCAAAATAAAGAAATTGTACAAATAAAAGTCTCAGTTCGGTCAGAGACTCTGGGCATGCGCAGACTCATTCCTTCTCTTATACACATGGCTTTCATGCATGGATTTGCACCATTATAAAATGAAAATAAATAAATAAACATGTGGCTTTAAATTCGACCCCCCAACGGATCGTATGTTGCCTAGTGGTCCGAGTGTCAGCCAGTGAACACGTGGTCGCTGGTTCGATCCTCTCTCTCGGCATTCGTTTTAGTTTTACTTTTCTTTATATTATTATTATTTTTTTAAATTTTAAGTATAGAGAAAATTATTATTTTTTTTTCAAGAATAAAAGTTTAACCAGAGTTTACAAACATTTCTATATTATATTTAAAAATACTTCCAAAATAAAGAAATTGTACAAAAAAAAGTCTCAGTTCGGTCAGAGACTCTGGGCATGCGCAGACTCATTCCTTCTCTTATACACATGGCTTTCATGCATGGATTTGCACAATTATAGAATGAAAATAAATAAATAAACATGTGGCTTTAAATTCGACCTCCCAACGGATCGTATGTTGCCTAGTCGTCCGAGTGTCAGCCTGCGAACAAGTCCTCGTAGGTTCGATCCGCGCTCTCACCATTCGATTTACTTTCACTTTTCTTCATATTATTATTATTATTTTAAACTTTAAGTATAGAGAAAATTATTATTTTTCTTTTCAAGAATAAAAGTTTAACCAGAGTTTACAAACATTTCAATATTATATTTAAAAATACTTCCAAAATAAAGAAATTGTACAAACAAAAGTCTCAGTTCGGTCCGAGACTCTGGGCATGCGCAGACTCATTCCTTCTCTTATACACATGGATTTCATGCATGGATTTGCACAATTATAGAATGAAAATAAATAAATAAACATGTGGCTTTAAATTCGACCTCCCAACGGATCATGTGTTGCCTAGTGGTCCGAGTGTCAGCCTGCGAACAAGTCCTCGTAGGTTCGATCCGCGCTCTCACCATTCGATTTACTTTCACTTTTCTTCATATTATTATTATTTTTTAAAATTTTAAGTATAGAGAAAATTATTATTTTTCTTTTCAAGAATAAAAGTTTAACCAGAGTTTACAAACATTTCAATATTATATTTAAAAATACTTCCAAAATAAAGAAATTATACAAATAAAAGTCTCAGTTCGGTCAGAGACTCGGGGCATGCGCAGACTCATTCCTTCTCTTATACACATGGCTTTCATGCATGGATTTGCACCATTATAAAATGAAAATAAATAAATAAACATGTGGCTTTAAATTCGACCTCCCAACGGATCGTATGTTGCCTAGTGGTCCGAGTGTCAGCCAGTGAACACGTGGTCGCTGGTTCGATCCTCTCTCTCGGCATTCGTTTTAGTTTTACTTTTCTTTATATTATTATTATTTTTTTAAATTTTAAGTATAGAGAAAATTATTATTTTTCTTTTCAAGAATAAAAGTTTAACCAGAGTTTACAAACATTTCAATATTATATTTAAAAATACTTCCAAAATAAAGAAATTGTACAAAAAAAAGTCTCAGGTCGGTCAGAGACTCTGGGCATGCGCAGACTCATTCCTTCTCTTATACACATGGCTTTCATGCATGGATTTGCACAATTCTAGAATGAAAATAAATAAATAAACATGTGGCTTTAAATTCGACCTCCCAACGGATCGTATGTTGCCTAGTGGTCCGAGTGTCAGCCTGCGAACAAGTCCTCGTAGGTTCGATCCGCGCTCTCACCATTCGATTTACTTTCACTTTTCTTCATATTATTATTATTATTTTAAATTTTAAGTATAGAGAAAATTATTATTTTTCTTTTCAAGAATAAAAGTTTAACCAGAGTTTACAAACATTTCAATATTATATTTAAAAATACTTCCAAAATAAAGAAATTTTACTAATAAAAGTCTCAGTTCGGTCCGAGACACTGGGCATGCGCAGACTCATTCCTTCTCTTATACACATGGCGTTCATGCATGGATTTGCACCATTATAGAATGAAAATAAATAAATAAACATGTGGCTTTAAATTCGACCTTCCAACGGATCGTATGTTGCCTAGTGGTCCGAGTGTCAGCCTGTGAACACGTGGTCGCAGGTTCGATCCTCTCTCTCGGCATTCGTTTTAGTTTTACTTTTCTTTATATTATTATTATTTTTTTAAATTTTAAGTATAGAGAAAATTATTATTTTTCTTTTCAAGAATAAAAGTTTAACCAGAGTTTACAAACATTTCAATATTATATTTAAAAATACTTCCAAAATAAAGAAATTGTACAAACAAAAGTCTCAGTTCGGTCCGAGACTCTGGGCATGCGCAGACTCATTCCTTCTCTTATACACATGGCTTTCATGCATGGATTTGCACCATTATAGAATGAAAATAAATAAATAAACATGTGGCTTTAAATTCGACCTTCCAACGGATCGTATGTTGTCTAGTGGTCCGAGTGTCAGCCTGTGAACACGTGGTCGCAGGTTCGATCCTCTCTCTCGGCATTCGTTTTAGTTTTACTTTTCTTTATATTATTATTATTTTTTTAAATTTTAAGTATAGAGAAAATTATTATTTTTCTTTTCAAGAATAAAAGTTTAACCAGAGTTTACAAACATTTCAATATTATATTTAAAAATACTTCCAAAATAAAGAAATTGTACAAAAAAAGTCTCAGTTCGGTCAGAGACTCTGGGCATGCGCAGACTCATTCCTTCTCTTATACACACGGCTTTCATGCATGAATTTGCACCATTATAGAATGAAAATAAATAAATAAACATGTGGCTTTAAATTCGACCTCCCAACGGATCGTATGTTGCCTAGTGGTCCGCGTGTCAGCCTGCGAACAAGTGGTCGTAGGTTCGATCCGCGCTCTCACCATTCGTTTTACTTTCACTTTTCATCATATTATTATTATTTTTAATTTTAAGTATAGAGAAAATTATTATTTTTCTTTTAAGGAAGTAAAATTTTGAACAGAATTAACAAAGATTTCAATATTATATATAAAAATACTTCCAAAATAAAGAAATTGTACAAATAAAAGTCTCAGTTCAGTCAGAGACTCTGGGCATGCGCAGACTCATTCCTTCTCTTATACACATGGCTTTCATGCATGGATTTGCACCATTATAAAATGAAAATAAATAAATAAACATGTGGCTTTAAATTCGACCTCCCAACGGATCGTATGTTGCCTAGTGGTCCGAGTGTCAGCCTGTGAACACGTGGTCGCAGGTCCGATCCTCTCTCTCGGCATTCGTTTTAGTTTTACTTTTCTTTATATTATTATTATTTTTTTAAATTTTAAGTATAGAGAAAATTATTATTTTTCTTTTCAAGAATAAAAGTTTAACCAGAGTTTACAAACATTTCAATATTATATTTAAAAATACTTCCAAAATAAAGAAATTGTACAAACAAAAGTCTCAGTTCGGTCCGAGACTCTGGGCATGCGCAGATTCATTCCTTCTCTTATACACATGGCTTTCATGCATGGATTTGCACCATTATAGAATGAAAATAAATAAATAAACATGTGGCTTTAAATTTGCCCTCCCAACGGATCGTATGTTGCCTAGTGGTCCGAGTGTCAGCCTGCGAACAAGTGGTCGCAGGTTCGATCCTCTCTCTCGGCGTTCGTTTTAATTTTACTTTTTTTCATATTATTATTATTTTTTTAAATTTTAAGTATAGAGAAAATTATTATTTTTCTTTTCAAGAATAAAAGTTTAACCAGAGTTTACAAACATTTCAATATTATATTTAAAAATACTTCCAAAATAAAGAAATTGTACAAACAAAAGTCTCAGTTCGGTCAGACTCTGGGCATGCGCAGACTCATTCCTTCTCTTATACACATGGCTTTCATGCATGGATTTGCACCATTATAGAATGAAAATAAATAAATAGACATGTGGCTTTAAATTCGACCTCCCAACGGATCGTATGTTGCCTAGTGGTCCGAGTGTCAGCCTGCGAACAAGTCCTCGTAGGTTCGATCCGCGCTCTCACCATTCGATTTACTTTCACTTTTCTTCATAATATTATTATTTTTTTAAATTTTAAGTATAGAGAAAATTATTATTTTTCTTTTCAAGAATAAAAGTTTAACCAGAGTTTACAAACATTTCAATATTATATTTAAAAATACTGCCAAAATAAAGAAATTTTACTAATAAAAGTCTCAGTTCGGTCCGAGACTCTGGGCATGCGCAGACTCATTCCTTCTCTTATACACATGGCTTTCATGCATGGATTTGCACCATTATAGAATGAAAATAAATAAATAAACATGTGGCTTTAAATTCGACCTCCCAACGGATCGTATGTTGCCTAGTGGTCCGAGTGTCAGCCTGTGAACACGTGGTCGCAGGTTCGATCCTCTCTCTCGGCATTCGTTTTAGTTTTACTTTTCTTTATATTATTATTATTTTTTTAAATTTTAAGTATAGAGAAAATTATTATTTTTCTTTTCAAGAATAAAAGTTTAACCAGAGTTTACAAACATTTCAATATTATATTTAAAAATACTTCCAAAATAAAGAAATTGTACATACAAAAGTCTCAGTTCGGTCAGAGACTCGGGGCATGCGCATACTCATTCCTTCTCTTATACACATGGCTTTCATGCATGGATTTGCACCATTATAAAATGAAAATAAATAAATAAACATGTGGCTTTAAATTCGACCTCCCAACGGATCGTATGTTGCCTAGTGGTCCGAGTGTTAGCCAGTGAACACGTGGTCGCTGGTTCGATCCTCTCTCTCGGCATTCGTTTTAGTTTTACTTTTCTTTATATTATTATTATTTTTTTAAATTTTAAGTATAGAGAAAATTATTATTTTTCTTTTCAAGAATAAAAGTTTAACCAGAGTTTACAAACATTTCAATATTATATTTAAAAATACTTCCAAAATAAAGAAATTGTACAAAAAAAAGTCTCAGTTCGGTCAGAGACTCTGGGCATGCGCAGACTCATTCCTTCTCTTATACACATGGCTTTCATGCATGGATTTGCACAATTATAGAATGAAAATAAATAAATAAACATGTGGCTTTAAATTCGACCTCAAAACGGATCGTATGTTGCCTAGTGGTCCGAGTGTCAGCCTGCGAACAAGTCCTCGTAGGTTCGATCCGCGCTCTCACCATTCGATTTACTTTCACTTTTCTTCATATTATTATTATTTTTTTAAATTTTATGTATAGAGAAAATTATTATTTTTCTTTTCAAGAATAAAAGTTTAACCAGAGTTTACAAACATTTCAATATTATATTTAAAAATACTTCCAAAATAAAGAAATTTTACTAATAAAAGTCTCAGTTCGGTCCGAGACTCTGGGCATGCGCAGACTCATTCCTTCTCTTATACACATGGCTTTCATGCATGGATTTGCACCATTATAGAATGAAAATAAATAAATAAACATGTGGCTTAAAATTCGACCTACCAACGGATCGTATGTTGCCTAGTGGTCCGAGTGTCAGCCTGCAAACAAGTGGTCGTAGGTTCGATCGGCGCTCTCACAATTTGTTTTACTTTCACTTTTCATCATATTATTATTATTTTTTTAATTTTAAGTATAGAGAAAATTATTATTTTTCTTTTCAAGAATAAAAGTTTAACCAAAGTTTACAAAAATTTCAATATTATATTTAAAAATACTTCCAAAATAAAGAAAATGTACAAACAAAAGTCTCAGTTCGGTCAGAGACTCTGGGCATGCGCAGACTCATTCCTTCTCTTATACACATGGCTTTCATGCATGGATTTGCACAATTATAGAATGAAAATAAATAAATAAACATGTCGCTTTAAATTCGACCTCCCAACGGATCGTGTGTTGCCTAGTGGTCCGAGTGTCAGCCTGCGTACAAGTCCTCGTAGGTTCGATCCGCGCTCTCACCATTCGATTTACTTTCACTTTTCTTCATATTATTATTATTTTTTAAAATTTTAAGTATAGAGAAAATTATTATTTTTCTTTTCAAGAATAAAAGTTTAACCAGAGTTTACAAACATTTCAATATTATATTTAAAAATACTTCCAAAATAAAGAAATTGTACAAATAAAAGTCTCAGTTCGGTCAGAGACTCGGGGCATGCGCAGACTCATTCCTTCTCTTATACACATGGCTTTCATGCATGGATTTGCACCATTATAAAATGAAAATAAATAAATAAACATGTGGCTTTAAATTCGACCTCCCAACGGTTCGTATGTTGCCTAGTGGTCCGAGTGTCAGCCAGTGAACACGTGGTCGCTGGTTCGATCCTCTCTCTCGGCATTCGTTTTAGTTTTACTTTTTTTTATATTATTATTATTTTTTTAAATTTTAAGTATAGAGAAAATTATTATTTTTCTTTTCAAGAATAAAAGTTTAACCAGAGTTTACAAACATTTCAATATTATATTTAAAAATACTTCCAAAATAAAGAAATTGTACATACAAAAGTCTCAGTTCGGTCAGAGACTCGGGGCATGCGCATACTCATTCCTTCTCTTATACACATGGCTTTCATGCATGGATTTGCACCATTATAAAATGAAAATAAATAAATAAACATGTGGCTTTAAATTCGACCTCCCAACGGATCGTATGTTGCCTAGTGGTCCGAGTGTTAGCCAGTGAACACGTGGTCGCTGGTTCGATCCTCTCTCTCGGCATTCGTTTTAGTTTTACTTTTCTTTATATTATTATTATTTTTTTAAATTTTAAGTATAGAGAAAATTATTATTTTTCTTTTCAAGAATAAAAGTTTAACCAGAGTTTACAAACATTTCAATATTATATTTAAAAATACTTCCAAAATAAAGAAATTGTACAAAAAAAAGTCTCAGTTCGGTCAGAGACTCTGGGCATGCGCAGACTCATTCCTTCTCTTATACACATGGCTTTCATGCATGGATTTGCACAATTATAGAATGAAAATAAATAAATAAACATGTGGCTTTAAATTCGACCTCAAAACGGATCGTATGTTGCCTAGTGGTCCGAGTGTCAGCCTGCGAACAAGTCCTCGTAGGTTCGATCCGCGCTCTCACCATTCGATTTACTTTCACTTTTCTTCATATTATTATTATTTTTTTAAATTTTATGTATAGAGAAAATTATTATTTTTCTTTTCAAGAATAAAAGTTTAACCAGAGTTTACAAACATTTCAATATTATATTTAAAAATACTTCCAAAATAAAGAAATTTTACTAATAAAAGTCTCAGTTCGGTCCGAGACTCTGGGCATGCGCAGACTCATTCCTTCTCTTATACACATGGCTTTCATGCATGGATTTGCACCATTATAGAATGAAAATAAATAAATAAACATGTGGCTTAAAATTCGACCTACCAACGGATCGTATGTTGCCTAGTGGTCCGAGTGTCAGCCTGCAAACAAGTCCTCGTAGGTTCGATCCGCGCTCTCACCATTCGATTTACTTTCACTTTTCTTCATATTATTATTATTTTTTAAAATTTTAAGTATAGAGAAAATTATTATTTTTCTTTTCAAGAATAAAAGTTTAACCAGAGTTTACAAACATTTCAATATTATATTTAAAAATACTTCCAAAATAAAGAAATTGTACAAATAAAAGTCTCAGTTCGGTCAGAGACTCGGGGCATGCGCAGACTCATTCCTTCTCTTATACACATGGCTTTCATGCATGGATTTGCACCATTATAAAATGAAAATAAATAAATAAACATGTGGCTTTAAATTCGACCTCCCAACGGTTCGTATGTTGCCTAGTGGTCCGAGTGTCAGCCAGTGAACACGTGGTCGCTGGTTCGATCCTCTCTCTCGGCATTCGTTTTAGTTTTACTTTTTTTTATATTATTATTATTTTTTTAAATTTTAAGTATAGAGAAAATTATTATTTTTCTTTTCAAGAATAAAAGTTTAACCAGAGTTTACAAACATTTCAATATTATATTTAAAAATACTTCCAAAATAAAGAAATTGTACAAAAAAAAGTCTCAGTTCGGTCAGAGACTCTGGGCATGCGCAGACTCATTCCTTCTCTTATACACATGGCTTTCATGCATGGATTTGCACAATTATAGAATGAAAATAAATAAATAAACATGTGGCTTTAAATTCGACCTCCCAACGGATCGTATGTTGCCTAGTGGTCCGAGTGTCAGCCTGCGAACAAGTCCTCGTAGGTTCGATCCGCGCTCTCACCATTCGATTTACTTTCACTTTTCTACATATTATTATTATTATTTTAAATTTTAAGTATAGAGAAAATTATTATTTTTCTTTTCAAGAATAAAAGTTTAACCAGAGTTTACAAACATTTCAATATTATATTTAAAAATACTTCCAAAATAAAGAAATTTTACTAATAAAAGTCTCAGTTCGGTCCGAGACTCTGGGCATGCGCAGACTCATTCCTTCTCTTATACACATGGCTTTCATGCATGGATTTGCACCATTATAGAATGAAAATAAATAAATAAACATGTGGCTTTAAATTCGACCTCCCAACGGATCGTATGTTGCCTAGTGGTCCGAGTGTTAGCCAGTGAACACGTGGTCGCTGGTTCGATCCTCTCTCTCGGCATTCGTTTTAGTTTTACTTTTCTTTATATTATTATTATTTTTTTAAATTTTAAGTATAGAGAAAATTATTATTTTTCTTTTCAAGAATAAAAGGTTAACCAGAGTTTACAAACATTTCAATATTATATTTAAAAATACTTCCAAAATAAAGAAATTGTACAAAAAAAAGTCTCAGTTCGGTCAGAGACTCTGGGCATGCGCAGACTCATTCCTTCTCTTATACACATGGCTTTCATGCATGGATTTGCACAATTATAGAATGAAAATAAATAAATAAACATGTGGCTTTAAATTCGACCTCCCAACGGATCGTATGTTGCCTAGTGGTCCGAGTGTCAGCCTGCGAACAAGTCCTCCTAGGTTCGATCCGCGCTCTCACCATTCGATTTACTTTCACTTTTCTTCATATTATTATTATTTTTTTAAATTTTATGTATAGAGAAAATTATTATTTTTCTTTTCAAGAATAAATGTTTAACCAGAGTTTACAAACATTTCAATATTATATTTAAAAATACTTCCAAAATAAAGAAATTTTACTAATAAAAGTCTCAGTTCGGTCCGAGACTCTGGGCATGCGCAGACTCATTCCTTCTCTTTATACACATGGCTTTCATGCATGGATTTGCACCATTATAGAATGAAAATAAATAAATAAACATGTGGCTTAAAATTCGACCTACCAACGGATCGTATGTTGCCTAGTGGTCCGAGTGTCAGCCTGCGAACAAGTGGTCGTAGGTTCGATCGGCGCTCTCACAATTTGTTTTACTTTCACTTTTCATCATATTATTATTATTTTTTTAATTTTAAGTATAGAGAAAATTATTATTTTTCTTTTCAAGAATAAAAGTTTAACCAAAGTTTACAAAAATTTCAATATTATATTTAAAAATACTTCCAAAATAAAGAAAATGTACAAACAAAAGTCTCATTTCGGTCAGAGACTCTGGGCATGCGCAGACTCATTCCTTCTCTTATACACATGGCTTTCATGCATGGATTTGCAATTATAGAATGAAAATAAATAAATAAACATGTGGCTTTACATTCGACGTCCCAACGGATCGTATGTTGCCTAGTGGTCCGAGTGTCAGTCTGTGAACAAGTGGGCGCAGGTTCGATCCCCTCTTTCGGTATTCGTTTTAGTTTTACTTTTCTTCATATTATTATTATTTTTTGTAATTGTAAGTATAGAGAAAATTATTATTTTTCTTTTCAAGAATAAAAGTTTAACCAGAGTTTACAAACATTTCAATATTATATTTAAAAATACTTCCAAAATAAAGAAATTGTACAAACAAAAGTCTCAGTTCTATCAGAGACTCTGGGCATGCGCAGACTCATTCCTTCTCTTATACACATGGCTTTCATGCATGGATTTGCACCATTATAGAATGAAAATAAATAAATAAACATGTGGCTTTAAATTCGACCTCCCAACGGATCGTATGTTGCCTAGTGGTCCGAGTGTCAGCCTGTGAACACGTGGCCGCAGGTTCGATCCTCTATCTCGGCATTCGTTTTAGTTTTAACTTTCTTCATATTATTATTATTTTTTTTAATTTTAAGTATAGAGAAAATTATTATTTTTCTTTTCAAGAATAAAGGTTTAACCAGAGTTTACAAACATTTCAATATTATATTTAAAGATACATCCAAAATAAAGAAATTGTACAAACAAAAGTCTCAGTTCGGTCAGAGACTCTGGGCATGCGCAGACTCATTCCTTCTCATATACACATGGCTTTCATGTATGGATTTGCACCATTATAGAATGAAAATAAATAAATAAACATGTGGTTTTAAATTCGACCTTCCATCGGATCGTATGTTGCCTAGAGGTCCGAGTGTCAGCCTGCGAACAAGCGGTCGTAGGTTCGATCCGCGCTCTCACAATTCGTTTTGCTTTCACTTTTCATCATCAAATTATTATTATTTTTTTTAATTTTAAGTATAGAGAAAATTATTATTTTTCTTTTCAGGAAGTAAAATTTTGAACAGAATTAACAAAGATTTCAATATTATATATAAAAATACTTCCAAAATAAAGAAATTGTACAAATAAAAGTCTCTGTTCGGTCAGAGACTCTGGGCATGCGCAGACTCATTCCTTCTCTTATACACATGGCTTTCATGCATGGATTTGCACAATTATAGAATGAAAATAAATAAATAAACATGTGGCTTTAAATTCGACCTCCCAACGGATCGTTTGTTGCCTAGTGGTCCGAGTGTCAGCCTGCGAACAAGTGGTTGTAGGTTCGATCCACGCTCTCACCATTCGTTTTACTTTCACTTTTCATCATATTATTATTATTTTTAATTTTAAGTATAGAGAAAATTATTATTTTTCTTTTAAGGAAGTAAAATTTTGAACAGAATTAACAAAGATTTCAATATTATATATAAAAATACTTCCAAAATAAAGAAATTGTACAAATAAAAGTCTCAGTTCAGTCAGAGACTCTGGGCATGCGCAGACTCATTCCTTCTCTTATACACATGGCTTTCATGCATGGATTTGCACCATTATAAAATGAAAATAAATAAATAAACATGTGGCTTTAAATTCGACCTCCCAACGGATCGTATGTTGCCTAGTGGTCCGAGTGTCAGCCTGTGAACACGTGGTCGCAGGTCCGATCCTCTCTCTCGGCATTCGTTTTAGTTTTACTTTTCTTTATATTATTATTATTTTTTTAAATTTTAAGTATAGAGAAAATTATTATTTTTCTTTTCAAGAATAAAAGTTTAACCAGAGTTTACAAACATTTCAATATTATATTTAAAAATACTTCCAAAATAAAGAAATTGTACAAACAAAAGTCTCAGTTCGGTCAGAGACTCTGGGCATGCGCAGACTCATTCCTTCTCTTATACACATGGCTTTCATGCATGGATTTGCACCATTATAGAATGAAAATAAATAAATAAACATGTGGCTTTAAATTTGCCCTCCCAACGGATCGTATGTTGCCTAGTGGTCCGAGTGTCAGCCTGCGAACAAGTGGTCGCAGGTTCGATCCTCTCTCTCGGCGTTCGTTTTAATTTTACTTTTTTTCATATAATTATTATTTTTTTAAATTTTAAGTATAGAGAAAATTATTATTTTTCTTTTCAAGAATAAAAGTTTAACCAGAGTTTACAAACATTTCAATATTATATTTAAAAATACTTCCAAAATAAAGAAATTGTACAAACAAAAGTCTCAGTTCGGTCAGACTCTGGGCATGCGCAGACTCATTCCTTCTCTTATACACATGGCTTTCATGCATGGATTTGCACCATTATAGAATGAAAATAAATAAATAGACATGTGGCTTTAAATTCGACCTCCCAACGGATCGTATGTTGCCTAGTGGTCCGAGTGTCAGCCTGCGAACAAGTCCTCGTAGGTTCGATCCGCGCTCTCACCATTCGATTTACTTTCACTTTTCTTCATATTATTATTATTTTTTTAAATTTTAAGTATAGAGAAAATTATTATTTTTCTTTTCAAGAATAAAAGTTTAACCAGAGTTTACAAACATTTCAATATTATATTTAAAAATACTGCCAAAATAAAGAAATTTTACTAATAAAAGTCTCAGTTCGGTCCGAGACTCTGGGCATGCGCAGACTCATTCCTTCTCTTATACACATGGCTTTCATGCATGGATTTGCACCATTATAGAATGAAAAAAAATAAATAAACATTTGGCTTTAAATTCGACCTCCCAACGGATCGTATGTTGCCTAGTGGTCCGAGTGTCAGCCTGTGAACACGTGGTCGCAGGTTCGATCCTCTCTCTCGGCGTTCGTTTTAATTTTACTTTTTTTCATATTATTTTTATTTTTTTAAATTTTAAGTATAGAGAAAATTATTATTTTTCTTTTCAAGAATAAAAGTTTAACCAGAGTTTACAAACATTTCAATATTATATTTAAAAATACTTCCAAAATAAAGAAATTGTACAAACAAAAGTCTCAGTTCGGTCCGAGACTCTGGGCATGCGCAGACTCATTCCTTCTCTTATACACATGGCTTTCATGCATGGATTTGCACAATTATAGAATGAAAATAAATAAATAGACATGTGGCTTTAAATTCGACCTCCCAACGGATCGTATGTTGCCTAGTGGTCCGAGTGTCAGCCTGCGAACAAGTCCTCGTAGGTTCGATCCGCGCTCTCACCATTCGATTTACTTTCACTTTTCTTCATATTATTATTATTTTTTTAAATTTTAAGTATAGAGAAAATTATTATTTTTCTTTTCAAGAATAAAAGTTTAACCAGAGTTTACAAACATTTCAATATTATATTTAAAAATACTGCCAAAATAAAGAAATTTTACTAATAAAAGTCTCAGTTCGGTCCGAGACTCTGGGCATGCGCAGACTCATTCCTTCTCTTATACACATGGCTTTCATGCATGGATTTGCACCATTATAGAATGAAAAAAAATAAATAAACATGTGGCTTTAAATTCGACCTCCCAACGGATCGTATGTTGCCTAGTGGTCCGAGTGTCAGCCTGTGAACACGTGGTCGCAGGTTCGATCCTCTCTCTCGGCATTCGTTTTAGTTTTACTTTTCTTTATATTATTATTATTTTTTAAAATTTTAAGTATAGAGAAAATTATTATTTTTCTTTTCAAGAATAAAAGTTTAACCAGAGTTTACAAACATTTCAATATTATATTTAAAAATACTTCCAAAATAAAGAAATTGTACAAACAAAAGTCTCAGTTCGGTCAGACTCTGGGCATGCGCAGACTCATTCCTTCTCTTATACACATGGCTTTCATGCATGGATTTGCACCATTATAGAATGAAAATAAATAAATAGACATGTGGCTTTAAATTCGACCTCCCAACGGATCGTATGTTGCCTAGTGGTCCGAGTGTCAGCCTGTGAACACGTGGTCGCAGGTTCGATCCTCTCTCTCGGCATTCGTTTTAGTTTTACTTTTCTTTATATTATTATTATTTTTTTAAATTTTATGTATAGAGAAAATTATTATTTTTCTTTTCAAGAATAAAAGTTTAACCAGAGTTTACAAAAATTTCAATATTATATTTAAAAATACTTCCACAATAAAGAAATTGTACAAACAAAAGTCTCAGTTCGGTCAGAGACTCTGGGCATGCGGAGACTCATTCTTTCTCTTATACACATGGCTTTCATGCATGGATTTGCACCATTATAGAATGAAAATAAATAAATAAACATGTGGCTTTAAATTCGTCCTCCCAACGGATCGTATGTTGCCTAGTGGTCCGAGTGTCAGCCTGCGTGACAAGTGGTCGCAGGCTCGATCCTCTCTCTCGGTATTCGTTTTAGTTTTACTTTTCTTCATATTATTATTATTTTTTTAAATTTTAAGTATACAGAAAATTATTATTTTTCTTTTCAAGAATAAAGGTTTAACCAGAGTTTACAAACATTTCAATATTATATTTAAAAATACTTCCAAAATAAAGACATTGTACAAACAAAAGTCTCAGTTCGGTCAGAGTCTCTGGGCATGCGCAGACTCATTCCTTCTCTTATACACATGGCTTTCATGCATATATTTGCACCATTATAGAATGAAAATAAATAAATAAACATGTGGCTTTAAATTCGACCTCCCAACGGATCGTATGTTGCCTAGTGGTCCGAGTGTAAGCCTGTGAGAAAGTGGTCGCAGGTTCGATCCTCTCTCTCGGCGTTCGTTTTAATTTTACTTTTTTTCATATTATTTTTATTTTTTTAAATTTTAAGTATAGAGAAAATTATTATTTTTCTTTTCAAGAATAAAAGTTTAACCAGAGTTTACAAACATTTCAATATTATATTTAAAAATACTTCCAAAATAAAGAAATTGTACAAACAAAAGTCTCAGTTCGGTCCGAGACTCTGGGCATGCGCAGACTCATTCCTTCTCTTATACACATGGCTTTCATGCATGGATTTGCACAATTATAGAATGAAAATAAATAAATAGACATGTGGCTTTAAATTCGACCTCCCAACGGATCGTATGTTGCCTAGTGGTCCGAGTGTCAGCCTGCGAACAAGTCCTCGTAGGTTCGATCCGCGCTCTCACCATTCGATTTACTTTCACTTTTCTTCATATTATTATTATTTTTTTAAATTTTAAGTATAGAGAAAATTATTATTTTTCTTTTCAAGAATAAAAGTTTAACCAGAGTTTACAAACATTTCAATATTATATTTAAAAATACTGCCAAAATAAAGAAATTTTACTAATAAAAGTCTCAGTTCGGTCCGAGACTCTGGGCATGCGCAGACTCATTCCTTCTCTTATACACATGGCTTTCATGCATGGATTTGCACCATTATAGAATGAAAAAAAATAAATAAACATGTGGCTTTAAATTCGACCTCCCAACGGATCGTATGTTGCCTAGTGGTCCGAGTGTCAGCCTGTGAACACGTGGTCGCAGGTTCGATCCTCTCTCTCGGCATTCGTTTTAGTTTTACTTTTCTTTATATTATTATTATTTTTTTAAATTTTATGTATAGAGAAAATTATTATTTTTCTTTTCAAGAATAAAAGTTTAACCAGAGTTTACAAAAATTTCAATATTATATTTAAAAATATTTCCAAAATAAAGAAATTTTACAAACAAAAGTCTCAGTTCGGTCAGAGACTCTGGGCATGCGGAGACTCATTCTTTCTCTTATACACATGGCTTTCATGCATGGATTTGCACCATTATAGAATGAAAATAAATAAATAAACATGTGGCTTTAAATTCGACCTCCCAACGGATCGTATGTTGCCTAGTGGTCCGAGTGTCAGCCTGTGTGACAAGTGGTCGCAGGCTCGATCCTCTCTCTCGGTATTCGTTTTAGTTTTACTTTTCTTCATATTATTATTATTTTTTTAAATTTTAAGTATACAGAAAATTATTATTTTTCTTTTCAAGAATAAAGGTTTAACCAGAGTTTACAAACATTTCAATATTATATTTAAAAATACTTCCAAAATAAAGACATTGTACAAACAAAAGTCTCAGTTCGGTCCGAGACTCTGGGCATGCGCAGACTTATTCCTTCTCTTATACACATGGCTTTCATGCATAGATTTGCAACATTATAGAATGAAAATAAATAAATAAACATGTGGCTTTAAATTCGACCTCTCGTCGGATCGTATGTTGCCTAGTGGTCCGAGTGTCAGCCTGCGAACAAGTGGTCGCAGGTTCGATCCTCTCTCTCGGCGTTCGTTTTAATTTTACTTTTTTTCATATTATTATTATTTTTTTAAATTTTAAGTATAGAGAAAATTATTATTTTTCTTTTCAATAATAAACGTTTAACCAGAGTTTACAAACATTTCAATATTATATTTAAAAATACTTCCAAAATAAAGAAATTGTACAAACAAAAGTCTCAGTTCGGTCCGAGACTCTGGGCATGCGCAGACTCATTCCTTCTCTTATACACATGGCTTTCATGCATGGATTTGCACAATTATAGAATGAAAATAAATAAATAGACATGTGGCTTTAAATTCGACCTCCCAACGGATCGTATGTTGCCTAGTGGTCCGAGTGTCAGCCTGCGAACAAGTCCTCGTAGGTTCGATCCGCGCTCTCACCATTCGATTTACTTTCGCTTTTCTTCATATTATTATTATTTTTTTAAATTTTAAGTATAGAGAAAATTATTATTTTTCTTTTCAAGAATAAACGTTTAACCAGAGTTTACAAACATTTCAATATTATATTTAAAAATACTGCCAAAATAAAGAAATTTTACTAATAAAAGTCTCAGTTCGGTCCGAGACTCTGGGCATGCGCAGACTCATTCCTTCTCTTATACACATGGCTTTCATGCATGGATTTGCACCATTATAGAATGAAAAAAAATAAATAAACATGTGGCTTTAAATTCGACCTCCCAACGGATCGTATGTTGCCTAGTGGTCCGAGTGTCAGCCTGTGAACACGTGGTCGCAGGTTCGATCCTCTCTCTCGGCATTCGTTTTAGTTTTACTTTTCTTTATATTATTATTATTTTTTTAAATTTTATGTATAGAGAAAATTATTATTTTTCTTTTCAAGAATAAAAGTTTAACCAGAGTTTACAAAAATTTCAATATTATATTTAAAAATACTTCCAAAATAAAGAAATTGTACAAACAAAAGTCTCAGTTCGGTCAGAGACTCTGGGCATGCGGAGACTCATTCTTTCTCTTATACACATGGCTTTCATGCATGGATTTGAACCATTATAGAATGAAAATAAATAAATAAACATGTGGCTTTAAATTCGACCTCCCAACGGATCGTATGTTGCCTAGTGGTCCGAGTGTCAGCCTGTGTGACAAGTGGTCGCAGGCTCGATCCTCTCTCTCGGTATTCGTTTTAGTTTTACTTTTCTTCATATTATTATTATTTTTTTAAATTTTAAGTATACAGAAAATTATTATTTTTCTTTTCAAGAATAAAGGTTTAACCAGAGTTTACAAACATTTCAATATTATATTTAAAAATACTTCCAAAATAAAGACATTGTACAAACAAAAGTCTCAGTTCGGTCAGAGACTCTGGGCATGCGCAGACTCATTCCTTCTCTTATACACATGGCTTTCATGCATGGATTTGCACCATTATAGAATGAAAATAAATAAATAAACATGTGGCTTTAAATTCGACCTCCCAACGGATCGTATGTTGCCTAGTGGTCCGAGTGTCAGCCTGTGAGAAAGTGGTCGCAGGTTCGATCCTCTCTCTCGGCGTTCGTTTTAATTTTACTTTTTTTCATATTATTATTATTTTTTTAAATTTTAAGTATAGAGAAAATTATTCTTTCTTTTCAAGAATAAAAGTTTAACCAGAGTTTACAAACATTTCAATATTATATTTAAAAATACTTCCAAAATAAAGAAATTGTACAAACAAAAGTCTCAGTTCGGTCAGAGACTCTGGGCATGCGCAGACTCATTCCTTCTCTTATACACATGGCTTTCATGCATGGATTTGCACCATTATAGAATGAGAATAAATAAATAAACATGTGGCTTTAAATTCGACCTCCCAACGGATCGTATGTTGCCTAGTGGTCCGAGTGTCAGCCTGTAAACACGTGGTCGCAGGTTCGATCCTCTTTCTCGGCATTCGTTTTAGTTTTACTTTTTTTTATATTATTATTATTTTTTTAAATTTTAAGTATAGAGAAAATTATTATTTTTCTTTTCAAGAATAAAAGTTTAACCAGAGTTTACAAAAATTTCAATATTATATTTAAAAATACTTCCAAAATAAAGAAATTGTACAAACAAAAGTCTCAGTTCGGTCCGAGACTCTGGGCATGCGCAGACTTATTCCTTCTCTTATACACATGGCTTTCATGCATGGATTTGCAACATTATAGAATGAAAATAAATAAATAAACATGTGGCTTTAAATTCGACCTCCCGTCGGATCGTATGTTGCCTAGTGGTCCGAGTGTCAGCCTGTGTGTCAAGTGGTCCGAGTGTCAGCCTGTGTGTCAAGTGGTCGCACACTCGATCCTCTCTCTCGGTATTCGTTTTAGTTTTACTTTTCTTCATATTATTATTATTTTTTTAAATTTTAAGTATAGAGAAAATTATTATTTTTCTTTTCAAGAATAAAAGTTTAACCAGAGTTTACAAACATTTTAATATTATATTTAAAAATACTTCCAAAATAAAGACATTGTACAAACAAAAGTCTCAGTTCGGTCAGAGACTCTGGGCATGCGCAGACTCATTCCTTCTCTTATACACATGGCTTTCATGCATGGATTTGCACCATTATAGAATGAAAATAAATAAATAAACATGTGGCTTTAAATTTGACCTCCCGACGGATCGTATGTTGCCTAGTGGTCCGAGTGTCAGCCTGCGAACAAGTGGTCGTATGTTCGATCCGCGCTCTCACCATTCGTTTTACTTTCACTTTTCTTCATATTATTATTATTTTTTTAAATTTTAAGTATAGAGAAAATTATTATTTTTCTTTTCAAGAATAAAAGTTTAACCAGAGTTTACAAACATTTCAGTATTATATTTAAAAATACTTCCAAAATAAAGAAATTGTACAAATAAAAGTCTAAGTTCGGTCAGAGACTCTGGGCATGCGCATACTCATTCCTTCTCTTATACACATGGCTTTCATGCATGGATTTGCACCATTATAGAATGAAAATAAATAAATAAACATGTGGCTTTAAATTCGACCTCCCAACGGATCGTATGTTGCCTAGTGGTCCGAGTGTCAGCCTGTGAACACGTGGTCGCAGGTTCCATCCTCTCTCTCGGCATTCGTTTTAGTTTTACTTTTCTTTATATTATTATTATTTTTTTAAATTTTAAGTATAGAGAAAATTATTATTTTTCTTTTAAAGAATAAAAGTTTAACCAGAGTTTACAAACATTTCAATATTATATTTAAAAATACTTCCAAAATAAAGAAATTGTACAAACAAAAGTCTCAGTTCGGTCAGAGACTCTGGGCATGCGCAGACTCATTCCTTCTCCTCTACACATGGCTCTCATGCATGGATTTGCACCATTATAGAATGAAAATAAATAAATAAACATGTAGCTTTAAATTCGACCTCCCAACGGATCGTATGTTGCCTAGTGGTCCGAGTGTCAGCCTGTGAACAAGTGGTCGCAGGTTCGATTCTCTCTCTCGGCGTTCGTTTTAGTTTTACTTTTCTTCATATTATTATTATTATTATTTAAAATTTTAAGTATAGAGAAAATTATTATTTCTCTTTTCAAGAATAAAAGTTTAACCAGAGTTTACAAACATTTCAATATTATATTTAAAAATACTTCAAAAATAAAGAAATTGTACAAACAAAAGTCTCAGTTCGGTCAGAGACTCTGGGCATGCGCAGACTCATTCCTTCTCTTATACACATGGCTTTCATGCATGGATTTGCACCATTATAGAATGAAAATAAATAAATAAACATGTGGCTTTAAATTCGACCTCCCAACGGATCGTATGTTGCCTAGTGGTCCGAGTGTCAGCCTGTGAACACGTGGTCGCAGGTTCCATCCTCTCTCTCGGCATTCGTTTTAGTTTTACTTTTCTTTATATTATTATTATTTTTTTAAATTTTAAGTATAGAGAAAATTATTATTTTTCTTTTAAAGAATAAAAGTTTAACCAGAGTTTACAAACATTTCAATATTATATTTAAAAATACTTCCAAAATAAAGAAATTGTACAAACAAAAGTCTCAGTTCGGTCAGAGACTCTGGGCATGCGCAGACTCATTCCTTCTCCTCTACACATGGCTCTCATGCATGGATTTGCACCATTATAGAATGAAAATAAATAAATAAACATGTGGCTTTAAATTCGACCTCCCAACGGATCGTTTGTTGCCTAGTGGTCCGAGTGTCAGCCTTTGAGAAAGTGGTCGCATGTTCGATCCTCTCTCTCGGCGTTCGTATTAGTTTTACTTTTTTTCATATTATTATTATTTTTTTAAATTTTAAGTATAGAAAAAATTATTATTTTTCTTTTCAAGAATAAAAGTTTAACCAGAGTTTACAAACATTTCAATATTATATTTAAAAATACTTCCAAAATAAAGAAATTGTACAAGCAAAAGTCTCAGTTCGGTCAGAGACTCTGGGCATGCGCAGACTCATTCCTTCTCTTATACACATGGCTTTCATGCATGGATTTGCACCATTATAGAATGAAAATAAATAAATAAACATGTGGCTTTAAATTCGACCTCCCAACGGATCGTATGTTGCCTAGTGGTCCGAGTGTCAGCCTGTGAACACGTGGTCGCAGGTTCGATCCGCGCTCTCACCATTCGTTTTACTTTCACTTTTCTTCATATTATTATTATTTTTTTAAATTTTAAGTATAGAGAAAATTATTATTTTTCTTTTCAAGAATAAAGGTTTAACCAGAGTTTACAAACATTTCAATATTATATTTAAAAATACTTCCAAAATAAAGAAATTTTACTAATAAAAGTCTCAGTTCGGTCCGAGACTCTGGGCATGCGCAGACTCATTCCTTCTCTTATACACATGGCTTTCATGCATGGATTTGCACCATTATAGAATGAAAATAAATAAATAAACATGTGGCTTTAAATTCGACCTCCCAACGGATCGTATGTTGCCTAGTGGTCCGAGTGTCAGCCTGTGAACACGTGGTCGCAGGTTCGATCCTCTCTCTCGGCATTCGTTTTAGTTTTACTTTTCTTCATATTATTATTATTATTATTTAAAATTTTAAGTATAGAGAAAATTATTATTTTTCTTTTCAAGAATAAAAGTTTAACCAGAGTTTACAAACATTTCAATATTATATTTAAAAATACTTCCAAAATAAAGAAATTGTACAAACAAAAGTCTCAGTTCGGTCAGAGACTCTGGGCATGCGCAGACTCATTCCTTCTCCTCTACACATGGCTCTCATGCATGGATTTGCACCATTATAGAATGAAAATAAATAAATAAACATGTAGCTTTAAATTCGACCTCCCAACGGATTGTATGTTGCCTAGTGGTCCGAGTGTCAGCCTGTGAACAAGTGGTCGCAGGTTCGATTCTCTCTCTCGGCGTTCGTTTTAGTTTTACTTTTCTTCATAATATTATTATTATTTAAAATTTTAAGTATAGAGAAATATATTATTTCTCTTTTCAAGAATAAAAGTTTAACCAGAGTTTACAAACATTTCAATATTATATTTAAAAATACTTCAAAAATAAAGAAATTGTACAAACAAAAGTCTCAGTTCGGTCAGAGACTCTGGGCATGCGCAGACTCATTCCTTCTCTTATACACATGGCTTTCATGCATGGATTTGCACCATTATAGAATGAAAATAAATAAATAAACATGTGGCTTTAAATTAGACCTCCCAACGGATCGTATGTTGCCTAGTGGTCCGAGTGTCAGCCTGTGAACACGTGGTCGCAGGTTCGATCCTCTCTCTCGGCATTCGTTTTAGTTTTACTTTTCTTCATATTATTATTATTATTATTTAAAATTTTAAGTATAGAGAAAATTATTATTTTTCTTTTCAAGAATAAAAGTTTAACCAGAGTTTACAAACATTTCAATATTATATTTAAAAATACTTCCAAAATAAAGAAATTGTACAAACAAAAGTCTCAGTTCGGTCAGAGACTCTGGGCATGCGCATACGCATTCCTTCTCTTATACACATGGCTTTCATGCATGGATTTGCACCATTATAGAATGAAAATAAATAAATAAACATGTGGCTTTAAATTCGACCTCCCAACGGATCGTATGTTGCCTAGTGGTCCGAGTGTCAGCCTGTGAACACGAGGTCGCATGTTCCATCCTCTCTCTCGGCATTCGTTTTAGTTTTACTTTTCTTTATATTATTATTATTTTTTTAAATTTTAAGTATAGAGAAAATTATTATTTTTCTTTTAAAGAATAAAAGTTTAACCAGAGTTTACAAACATTTCAATATTATATTTAAAAATACTTCCAAAATAAAGAAATTTTACAAACAAAAGTCTCAGTTCGGTCAGAGACTCTGGGCATGCGCAGACTCATTCCTTCTCCTCTACACATGGCTCTCATGCATGGATTTGCACCATTATAGAATGAAAATAAATAAATAAACATGTGGCTTTAAATTCGACCTCCCAACGGATCGTTTGTTGCCTAGTGGTCCGAGTGTCAGCCTTTGAGAAAGTGGTCGCATGTTCGATCCTCTCTCTCGGCGTTCGTATTAGTTTTACTTTTTTTCATATTATTATTATTTTTTTAAATTTTAAGTATAGAAAAAATTATTATTTTTCTTTTCAAGAATAAAAGTTTAACCAGAGTTTACAAACATTTCAATATTATATTTAAAAATACTTCCAAAATAAAGAAATTGTACAAGCAAAAGTCTCAGTTCGGTCAGAGACTCTGGGCATGCGCAGACTCATTCCTTCTCTTATACACATGGCTTTCATGCATGGATTTGCACCATTATAGAATGAAAATAAATAAATAAACATGTGGCTTTAAATTCGACCTCCCAACGGATCGTATGTTGCCTAGTGGTCCGAGTGTCAGCCTGTGAACACGTGGTCGCAGGTTCGATCCGCGCTCTCACCATTCGTTTTACTTTCACTTTTCTTCATATTATTATTATTTTTTTAAATTTTAAGTATAGAGAAAATTATTATTTTTCTTTTCAAGAATAAAGGTTTAACCAGAGTTTACAAACATTTCAATATTATATTTAAAAATACTTCCAAAATAAAGAAATTTTACTAATAAAAGTCTCAGTTCTTTCCGAGACTCTGGGCATGCGCAGACTCATTCCTTCTCTTATACACATGGCTTTCATGCACGGATTTGCACCATTATAGAATGAAAATAAATAAATAAACATGTGGCTTTAAATTCGACCTCCCAACGGATCGTATGTTGCCTAGTGGTCCGAGTGTCAGCCTGTGAACACGTGGTCGCAGGTTCGATCCTCTCTCTCGGCATTCGTTTTAGTTTTACTTTTCTTCATATTATTATTATTATTATTTAAAATTTTAAGTATAGAGAAAATTATTATTTTTCTTTTCAAGAATAAAAGTTTAACCAGAGTTTACAAACATTTCAATATTATATTTAAAAATACTTCCAAAATAAAGAAATTGTACAAACAAAAGTCTCAGTTCGGTCAGAGACTCTGGGCATGCGCAGACTCATTCCTTCTCCTCTACACATGGCTCTCATGCATGGATTTGCACCATTATAGAATGAAAATAAATAAATAAACATGTAGCTTTAAATTCGACCTCCCAACGGATCGTATGTTGCCTAGTGGTCCGAGTGTCAGCCTGTGAACAAGTGGTCGCAGGTTCGATTCTCTCTCTCGGCGTTCGTTTTAGTTTTACTTTTCTTCAGATTATTATTATTATTATTTAAAATTTTAAGTATAGAGAAAATTATTATTTCTCTTTTCAAGAATAAAAGTTTAACCAGAGTTTACAAACATTTCAATATTATATTTAAAAATACTTCAAAAATAAAGAAATTGTACAAACAAAAGTCTCAGTTCGGTCAGAGACTCTGGGCATGCGCAGACTCATTCCTTCTCTTATACACATGGCTTTCATGCATGGATTTGCACCATTATAGAATGAAAATAAATAAATAAACATGTGGCTTTAAATTCGACCTCCCAACGGAGCGTATGTTGCCTAGTGGTCCGAGTGTCAGCCTGTGAACACGTGGTCGCAGGTTCGATCCTCTCTCTCGGCATTCGTTTTAGTTTTACTTTTCTTCATATTATTATTATTATTATTTAAAATTTTAAGTATAGAGAAAATTATTATTTTTCTTTTCAAGAATAAAAGTTTAACCAGAGTTTACAAACATTTCAATATTATATTTAAAAATACTTCCAAAATAAAGAAATTGTACAAACAAAAGTCTCAGTTCGGTCAGAGACTCTGGGCATGCGCAGACTCATTCCTTCTCCTCTACACATGGCTCTCATGCATGGATTTGCACCATTATAGAATGAAAATAAATAAATAAACATGTGGCTTTAAATTCGACCTCCCAACGGATCGTTTGTTGCCTAGTGGTCCGAGTGTCAGCCTTTGAGAAAGTGGTCGCATGTTCGATCCTCTCTCTCGGCGTTCGTATTAGTTTTACTTTTTTTCATATTATTATTATTTTTTTAAATTTTAAGTATAGAAAAAATTATTATTTTTCTTTTCAAGAATAAAAGTTTAACCAGAGTTTACAAACATTTCAATATTATATTTAAAAATACTTCCAAAATAAAGAAATTGTACAAGCAAAAGTCTCAGTTCGGTCAGAGACTCTGGGCATGCGCAGACTCATTCCTTCTCTTATACACATGGCTTTCATGCATGGATTTGCACCATTATAGAATGAAAATAAATAAATAAACATGTGGCTTTAAATTCGACCTCCCAACGGATCGTATGTTGCCTAGTGGTCCGAGTGTCAGCCTGTGAACACGTGGTCGCAGGTTCGATCCGCGCTCTCACCATTCGTTTTACTTTCACTTTTCTTCATATTATTATTATTTTTTTAAATTTTAAGTATAGAGAAAATTATTATTTTTCTTTTCAAGAATAAAGGTTTAACCAGAGTTTACAAACATTTCAATATTATATTTAAAAATACTTCCAAAATAAAGAAATTTTACTAATAAAAGTCTCAGTTCTTTCCGAGACTCTGGGCATGCGCAGACTCATTCCTTCTCTTATACACATGGCTTTCATGCATGGATTTGCACCATTATAGAATGAAAATAAATAAATAAACATGTGGCTTTAAATTCGACCTCCCAACGGATCGTATGTTGCCTAGTGGTCCGAGTGTCAGCCTGTGAACACGTGGTCGCAGGTTCGATCCTCTCTCTCGGCATTCGTTTTAGTTTTACTTTTCTTCATATTATTATTATTATTATTTAAAATTTTAAGTATAGAGAAAATTATTATTTTTCTTTTCAAGAATAAAAGTTTAACCAGAGTTTACAAACATTTCAATATTATATTTAAAAATACTTCCAAAATAAAGAAATTGTACAAACAAAAGTCTCAGTTCGGTCAGAGACTCTGGGCATGCGCAGACTCATTCCTTCTCCTCTACACATGGCTCTCATGCATGGATTTGCACCATTATAGAATGAAAATAAATAAATAAACATGTAGCTTTAAATTCGACCTCCCAACGGATCGTATGTTGCCTAGTGGTCCGAGTGTCAGCCTGTGAACAAGTGGTCGCAGGTTCGATTCTCTCTCTCGGCGTTCGTTTTAGTTTTACTTTTCTTCAGATTATTATTATTATTATTTAAAATTTTAAGTATAGAGAAAATTATTATTTCTCTTTTCAAGAATAAAAGTTTAACCAGAGTTTACAAACATTTCAATATTATATTTAAAAATACTTCAAAAATAAAGAAATTGTACAAACAAAAGTCTCAGTTCGGTCAGAGACTCTGGGCATGCGCAGACTCATTCCTTCTCTTATACACATGGCTTTCATGCATGGATTTGCACCATTATAGAATGAAAATAAATAAATAAACATGTGGCTTTAAATTCGACCTCCCAACGGAGCGTATGTTGCCTAGTGGTCCGAGTGTCAGCCTGTGAACACGTGGTCGCAGGTTCGATCCTCTCTCTCGGCATTCGTTTTAGTTTTACTTTTCTTCATATTATTATTATTATTATTTAAAATTTTAAGTATAGAGAAAATTATTATTTTTCTTTTCAAGAATAAAAGTTTAACCAGAGTTTACAAACATTTCAATATTATATTTAAAAATACTTCCAAAATAAAGAAATTGTACAAACAAAAGTCTCAGTTCGGTCAGAGACTCTGGGCATGCGCATACGCATTCCTTCTCTTATACACATGGCTTTCATGCATGGATTTGCACCATTATAGAATGAAAATAAATAAATAAACATGTGGCTTTAAATTCGACCTCCCAACGGATCGTATGTTGCCTAGTGGTCCGAGTGTCAGCCTGTGAACACGTGGTCGCAGGTTCCATCCTCTCTCTCGGCATTCGTTTTAGTTTTACTTTTCTTTATATTATTATTATTTTTTTAAATTTTAAGTATAGAGAAAATTATTATTTTTCTTTTAAAGAATAAAAGTTTAACCAGAGTTTACAAACATTTCAATATTATATTTAAAAATACTTCCAAAATAAAGAAATTGTACAAACAAAAGTCTCAGTTCGGTCAGAGACTCTGGGCATGCGCAGACTCATTCCTTCTCCTCTACACATGGCTCTCATGCATGGATTTGCACCATTATAGAATGAAAATAAATAAATAAACATGTGGCTTTAAATTCGACCTCCCAACGGATCGTTTGTTGCCTAGTGGTCCGAGTGTCAGCCTTTGAGAAAGTGGTCGCATGTTCGATCCTCTCTCTCGGCGTTCGTATTAGTTTTACTTTTTTTCATATTATTATTATTTTTTTAAATTTTAAGTATAGAAAAAATTATTATTTTTCTTTTCAAGAATAAAAGTTTAACCAGAGTTTACAAACATTTCAATATTATATTTAAAAATACTTCCAAAATAAAGAAATTGTACAAGCAAAAGTCTCAGTTCGGTCAGAGACTCTGGGCATGCGCAGACTCATTCCTTCTCTTATACACATGGCTTTCATGCATGGATTTGCACAATTATAGAATGAAAATAAATAAATAAACATGTGGCTTTAAATTCGACCTCCCAACGGATCGTATGTTGCCTAGTGGTCCGAGTGTAAGCCTGTGAACACGTGGTCGCAGGTTCGATCCGCGCTCTCACCATTCGTTTTACTTTCACTTTTCTTCATATTATTATTATTTTTTTAAATTTTAAGTATAGAGAAAATTATTATTTTTCTTTTCAAGAATAAAGGTGTAACCAGAGTTTACAAACATTTCAATATTATATTTAAAAATACTTCCAAAATAAAGAAATTTTACTAATAAAAGTCTCAGTTCGGTCCGAGACTCTGGGCATGCGCAGACTCATTCCTTCTCTTATACACATGGCTTTCATGCATGGATTTGCACCATTATAGAATGAAAATAAATAAATAAACATGTGGCTTTAAATTCGACCTCCCAACGGATCGTATGTTGCCTAGTGGTCCGAGTGTCAGCCTGTGAACACGTGGTCGCAGGTTCGATCCTCTCTCTCGGCATTCGTTTTAGTTTTACTTTTCTTCATATTATTATTATTATTATTTAAAATTTTAAGTATAGAGAAAATTATTATTTTTCTTTTCAAGAATAAAAGTTTAACCAGAGTTTACAAACATTTCAATATTATATTTAAAAATACTTCCAAAATAAAGAAATTGTACAAACAAAAGTCTCAGTTCGGTCAGAGACTCTGGGCATGCGCATACTCATTCCTTCTCTTATACACATGGCTCTCATGCATGGATTTGCACCATTATAGAATGAAAATAAATAAATAAACATGTGGCTTTAAATTCGACCTCCCAACGGATCGTTTGTTGCCTAGTGGTCCGAGTGTCAGCCTTTGAGAAAGCGGTCGCATGTTCGATCCTCTCTCTCGGCGTTCGTATTAGTTTTACCTTTTTTCATATTATTATTATTTTTTTAAATTTTAAGTATAGAAAAAATTATTATTTTTCTTTTCAAGAATAAAAGTTTAACCAGAGTTTACAAATATTTCAATATTATATTTAAAAATACTTCCAAAATAAAGAAATTGTACAAGCAAAAGTCTCAGTTCGGTCAGAGACTCTGGGCATGCGCAGACTCATTCCTTCTCTTATACACATGGCTTTCATGCATGGATTTGCACCATTATAGAATGAAAATAAATAAATAAACATGTGGCTTTAAATTCGACCTCCCAACGGATCGTATGTTGCCTATTGGTCCAAGTGTCAGCCTGTGAACACGTGGTCGCAGGTTCGATCCGCGCTCTCACCATTCGTTTTACTTTCACTTTTCTTCATATTATTATTATTTTTTTAAATTTTAAGTATAGAGAAAATTATTATTTTTCTTTTCAAGAATAAAAGTTTAACCAGAGTTTACAAACATTTCAATATTATATTTAAAAATACTTCCAAAATAAAGAAATTGTACAAACAAAAGTCTCAGTTCGGTCAGAGACTCTGGGCATGCGCATACTCATTCCTTCTCTTATACACATGGCTTTCATGCATGGATTTGCACCATTATAGAATGAAAATAAATAAATAAACATGTGGCTTTAAATTCGACCTCCCAACGGATCGTATGTTGCCTAGTGGTCCGAGTGTCAGCCTGTGAACACGTGGTCGCAGGTTCCATCCTCTCTCTCGGCATTCGTTTTAGTTTTACTTTTCTTTATATTATTATTATTTTTTTAAATTTTAAGTATAGAGAAAATTATTATTTTTCTTTTAAAGAATAAAAGTTTAACCAGAGTTTACAAACATTTCAATATTATATTTAAAATTACTTCCAAAATAAAGAAATTGTACAAACAAAAGTCTCAGTTCGGTCAGAGACTCTGGGCATGCGCAGACTCATTCCTTCTCCTCTACACATGGCTCTCATGCATGGATTTGCACCATTATAGAATGAAAATAAATAAATAAACATGTGGCTTTAAATTCGACCTCCCAACGGATCGTATGTTGCCTAGTGGTCCGAGTGTCAGCCTGTGAACACGTGGTCGCAGGTTCGATCCGCGCTCTCACCATTCGTTTTACTTTCCTTTTCTTCATATTATTATTATTTTTTTAAATTTTAAGTATAGAGAAAATTATTATTTTTCTTTTCAAGAATAAAGGTTTAACCAGAGTTTACAAACATTTCAATATTATATTTAAAAATACTTCCAAAATAAAGAAATTTTACTAATAAAAGTCTCAGTTCGGTCCGAGACTCTGGGCATGCGCAGACTCATTCCTTCTCTTATACACATGGCTTTCATGCATGGATTTGCACCATTATAGAATGAAAATAAATAAATAAACATGTGGCTTTAAATTCGACCTCTCAACGGATCGTATGTTGCCTAGTGGTCCGAGTGTCAGCCTGTAAACACGTGGTCGCAGGTTCGATCCTCTTTCTCGGCATTCGTTTTAGTTTTACTTTTCTTTATATTATTATTATTTTTTTAAATTTTAAGTATAGAGAAAATTATTATTTTTCTTTTCAAGAATAAAAGTTTAACCAGAGTTTACAAAAATTTCAATATTATATTTAAAAATACTTCCAAAATAAAGAAATTGTACAAACAAAAGTCTCAGTTCGGTCAGAGACTCTGGGCATGCGCAGACTCATTCCTTCTCTTATACACATGGCTTTCATGCATGGATTTGCACCATTATAGAATGAAAATAAATAAATAAACATGTGGCTTTAAATTCGACCTCCCGACGGATCGTATGTTGCCTAGTGGTCCGAGTGTCAGCCTGTGTGTCAAGTGGTCGCAGGTTCGATCCTCTCTCTCGGCATTCGTTTTAGTTTTACTTTTCTTCATATTATTATTATTATTATTTAAAATTTTAAGTATAGAGAAAATTATTATTTTTCTTTTCAAGAATAAAAGTTTAACCAGAGTTTACAAACATTTCAATATTATATTTAAAAATACTTCCAAAATAAAGAAATTGTACAAACAAAAGTCTAAGTTCGGTCAGAGACTCTGGGCATGCGCAGACTCATTCCTTCTATTATACACATGGCTTTCATGCATGGATTTGCACAATTATAGAATGAAAATAAATAAATAAACATGTGGCTTTAAATTCGACCTCCCAACGGATCGTATGTTGCCTAGTGGTCCGAGTGTCAGCCTGCGAACAAGTGGTCGTATGTTCGATCCGCGCTCTCACCATTCGTTTTACTTTCACTTTTCTTCATATTATTATTATTTTTTTAAATTTTAAGTATAGAGAAAATTATTATTTTTCTTTTCAAGAATAAAGGTTTAACCAGAGTTTACAAACATTTCAATATTATATTTAAAAATACTTCCAAAATAAAGAAATTGTACAAACAAAAGTCTCAGTTCGGTCCGAGACTCTGGGCATGCGCAGACTCATTCCTTCTCTTATACACATGGCTTTCATGCATGGATTTGCACCATTATAGAATGAAAATAAATCAATAAACTTGTGGCTTTAAATTCGAGCTACCAACGGATCGTACGTTGCCTAGTGGTCCGAGTGTCAGCCTGTGAACACGTGGTCGCAGGTTCGATCCGCGCTCTCACCATTCGTTTTACTTTCACTTTTCTTCATATTATTATTATTTTTTTAAATTTTAAGTATAGAGAAAATTATTATTTTTCTTTTCAAGAATAAAGGTTTAACCAGAGTTTACAAACATTTCAATATTATATTTAAAAATACTTCCAAAATAAAGAAATTTTACTAATAAAAGTCTCAGTTCGGTCCGAGACTCTGGGCATGCGCAGACTCATTCCTTCTCTTATACACATGGCTTTCATGCATGGATTTGCACCATTATAGAATGAAAATAAATAAATAAACATGTGGCTTTAAATTCGACCTCTCAACGGATCGTATGTTGCCTAGTGGTCCGAGTGTCAGCCTGTAAACACGTGGTCGCAGGTTCGATCCTCTTTCTCGGCATTCGTTTTAGTTTTACTTTTCTTTATATTATTATTATTTTTTTAAATTTTAAGTATAGAGAAAATTATTATTTTTCTTTTCAAGAATAAAAGTTTAACCAGAGTTTACAAAAATTTCAATATTATATTTAAAAATACTTCCAAAATAAAGAAATTGTACAAACAAAAGTCTCAGTTCGGTCAGAGACTCTGGGCATGCGCAGACTCATTCCTTCTCTTATACACATGGCTTTCATGCATGGATTTGCACCATTATAGAATGAAAATAAATAAATAAACATGTGGCTTTAAATTCGACCTCCCGACGGATCGTATGTTGCCTAGTGGTCCGAGTGTCAGCCTGTGTGTCAAGTGGTCGCAGGTTCGATCCTCTCTCTCGGCATTCGTTTTAGTTTTACTTTTCTTCATATTATTATTATTATTATTTAAAATTTTAAGTATAGAGAAAATTATTATTTTTCTTTTCAAGAATAAAATTTTAACCAGAGTTTACAAACATTTCAATATTATATTTAAAAATACTTCCAAAATAAAGAAATTGTACAAATAAAAGTCTCAGTTCGGTCACAGACTCTGGGCATGCACAGACTCATTCCTTCTCTTATACACATGGCTTTCATGCATGGATTTGCACAATTATAGAATGAAAATAAATAAATAAACATGTGGCTTTAAATTCGACCTCCCAACGGATCGTATGTTGCCTAGTGGTCCGAGTGTCAGCCTGCGAACAAATGGTCGTATGTTCGATCCGCGCTCTCACCATTCGTTTCGCTTTCACTTTTCTTCATATTATTATTATTTTTTTAAATTTTAAGTATAGAGAAAATTATTATTTTTCTTTTCAAGAATAAAGGTTTAACCAGAGTTTACAAACATTTCAATATTATATTTAAAAATACTTCCAAAATAAAGAAATTGTACAAACAAAAGTCTCAGTTCGGTCAGAGACTCTGGCCATGCGCAGACTCATTCCTTCACTTATACACATGGCTTTCATGCATGGATTTGCACCATTATAGAATGAAAATAAATCAATAAACTTGTGGCTTTAAATTCGACCTCCCAACGGATCGTATGTTGCCTAGTGGTCCGAGTGTCAGCCTGTGAACAAGTGGTCGCAGGTTCGATTCTCTCTCTCTCGGCGTTCGTTTTAGTTTTACTTTTCTTCATATTATTATTATTTTTTGGAATTTTAAGTATAGAGAAAATTATTATTTTTCTTTTCAAGAATAAAAGTTTAACCAGAGTTTACAAACATTTCAATATTATATTTAAAAATACCTCCAAAATAAAGAAATTGTACAAACAAAAGTCTCAGTTCGGTCAGAGACTCTGGGCATGCGCAGACTCATTCCTTCTCTTATACACATGGCTTTCATGCATGGATTTGCACAATTATAGAATGAAAATAAATAAATAAACATGTGGCTTTAAATTCGACCTCCCAACGGATCGTATGTTGCCTAGTGGTCCGAGTGTCAGCCTGCGAACAAGTGGTCGTAGGTTCGATCCACGCTCTCACCATTCGTTTTACTTTCACTTTTCATCATATTACTATTATTTTTAATTTTAAGTTTAGAGAAAATTATTATTTTTCTTTTAAGGAAGTAAAATTTTGAACAGAATTAACAAAGATTTCAATATTATATATAAAAATACTTCCAAAATAAAGAAATTGTACAAATAAAAGTCTCAGTTCGGTCAGAGACTCTGGGCATGCGCAGACTAATTCCTTCTCTTATACACATGGCTTTCATGCATGGATTTGCACCATTATAGAATGAAAATAAATAAATAAACATGTGGCTTTAAATTCGACCTCCCAACGGATCGTATGTTGCCTAGTGGTCCGAGTGTCAGCCTGTGAACAAGTGGTCGCAGGTTCGATTCTGTCTCTCAGCGTTCGTTTTAGTTTTACTTCTCTTCATATTATTATTATTTTTTGTAATTTTAAGTTTAGAGAAAATTATTATTTTTCTTTTCAAGAATAAAAGTTTAACCAGAGTTTACACCCATTTCAATATTATATTTAAAAATACTTCCAAAATAAAGAAATTGTACAAACAAAAGTCTCAGTTCGGTCAGACTCTGGGCATGCGCAGACTCATTTCTTCTCTTATACACATGGCTTTCATGCATGGATTTGCACCATTATAGAATGAAAATAAATAAATAAACATGTGGCTTTAAATTCGACCTCCCAACGGATCGTATGTTGCCTAGTGGTCCGAGTGTCAGCCTGCGAACAAGTGGTCGTAGGTTCGATCCGCGCTCTCACCATTCGTTTTACTTTCACTTTTCATCATAATATTATTATTATTTTTTTAATTTAAAGTATAGAGAAAATTATTATTTTTCTTTTCAGGAAGTTAAATTCGGAATAGAATTAACAAAGATTTCAATATTATATTTAAAAATACTTCCAAAATAAAGAAATTGTACAAACAAAAGTCTCAGTTCGGTCAGAGACTCTGGGCATGCGCAGACTCATTCCTTCTCTTATACACATGGCTTTCATGCATGGATTTGCACAATTATAGAATGAAAATAAATAAATAAACAGGTGGCTTTAAATTCGACCTCCCAACGGATCGTATGTTGCCTAGTGGTCCGAGTGTCAGCCTGTGAACACGTTTTCGCAGGTTCGATCCTCTCTCTCGGCATTCGTTTTAGTTTTACTTTTCTTTATATTATTATTATTTTTTTAAATTTTAAGTATAGAGAAAATTATTATTTTTCTTTTAAAGAATAAAAGTTTAACCAAAGTTTACAAACATTTCAATATTATATTTAAAAATACTTCCAAAATAAAGAAATTGTACAAACAAAAGTCTCAGTTCGGTCAGAGACTCTGGCCATGCGCAGACTCATTCCTTCTCTTATACACATGGCTTTCATGCATGGATTTGCACCATTATAGAATGAAAATAAATCAATAAACTTGTGGCTTTAAATTCGACCTCCCAACGGATCGTATGTTGCCTAGTGGTCCGAGTGTCAGCCTGTGAACAAGTGGTCGCAGGTTCGATTCTCTCTCTCGGCGTTCGTTTTAGTTTTACTTTTCTTCATATTATTATTATTTTTTGTAATTTTAAGTATAGAGAAAATTATTATTTTTCTTTTCAAGAATAAAAGTTTAACCAGAGTTTACAAACATTTCAATATTATATTTAAAAATACCTCCAAAATAAAGAAATTGTACAAACAAAAGTCTCAGTTCGGTCAGAGACTCTGGGCATGCGCAGACTCATTCCTTCTCTTATACACATGGCTTTCATGCATGGATTTGCACAATTATAGAATGAAAATAAATAAATAAACATGTGGCTTTAAATTCGACCTCCCAACTTATCGTATGTTGCCTAGTGGTCCGAGTGTCAGCCTGCGAACAAGTGGTCGTAGGTTCGATCCACGCTCTCACCATTCGTTTTACTTTCACTTTTCATCATATTATTATTATTTTTAATTTTAAGTTTAGAGAAAATTATTATTTTTCTTTTAAGGAAGTAAAATTTTGAACAGAATTAACAAAGATTTCAATATTATATATAAAAATACTTCCAAAATAAAGAAATTGTACAAATAAAAGTCTCAGTTCGGTCAGAGACTCTGGCCATGCGCAGACTCATTCCTTCTCTTATACACATGGCTTTCATGCATGGATTTGCACCATCATAGAATGAAAATAAATAAATAAACTTGTGGCTTTAAATTCGACCTCCCAACGGATCGTATGTTGCCTAGTGGTCCGAGTGTCAGCCTGTGAACAAGTGGTCGCAGGTTCGATTCTCTCTCTTGGCGTTCGTTTTAGTTTTACTTTTCTTCATATTATTATTATTTTTTGTAATTTTAAGTATAGAGAAAATTATTATTTTTCTTTTCAAGAATAAAAGTTTAACCAGAGTTTACACCCATTTCAATATTATATTTAAAAATACTTCCAAAATAAAGAAATTGTACAAACAAAAGTCTCAGTTCGGTCAGACTCTGGGCATGCGCAGACTCATTCCTTCTCTTATACACATGGCTTTCATGCATGGATTTGCACCATTATAGAATGAAAATAAATAAATAAACATGTGGCTTTAAATTCGACCTCCCAACGGATCGTATGTTGCCTAGTGGTCCGAGTGTCAGCCTGCGAACAAGTGGTCGTAGGTTCGATCCGCGCTCTCACCATTCGTTTTACTTTCACTTTTCATCATAATATTATTATTATTTTTTTAATTTTAAGTATAGAGAAAATTATTATTTTTCTTTTCAGGAAGTAAAATTCGGAATAGAATTAACAAAGATTTCAATATTATATATAAAAATACTTCCAAAATAAAGAAATTGTACAAATAAAAGTCTCAGTTCGGTCCGAGACTCTGGGCATGCGCAGACTCATTCCTTCTCTTATACACATGGCTTTCATGCATGGATTTGCACCATTATAGAATGAAAATAAATAAATAAACATGTGGCTTTAAATTCGACCTCCCAACGGATCGTATGTTGCCTAGTGGTCCGAGTGTCAGCCTGTGAACACGTGGTCGCAGGTTCGATCCTCTCTCTCGGCATTCGTTTTAGTTTTACTTTTCTTCATATTATTATTATTATTTTTTAAAATTTTAAGTATAGAGAAAATTATTATTTTTCTTTTCAAGAATAAAAGTTTAACCAGAGTTTACAAACATTTCAATATTATATTTAAAAATACTTCCAAAATAAAGAAATTGTACAAACAAAAGTCTCAGTTCGGTCAGAGACTCTGGGCATGCGCAGACTCATTCCTTCTCTTATACACATGGCTTTCATGCAAGGATTTGCACAATTATAGAATGAAAATAAATAAATAAACATGTGGCTTTAAATTCGACCTCCCAACGAATCGTATGTTGCCTAGTGGTCCGAGTGTCAGCCTGCGAACAAGTGGTCGTATGTTCGATCCGCGCTCTCACCATTCGTTTTACTTTCACTTTTCTTCATATTATTATTATTTTTTTAAATTTTAAGTATAGAGAAAATTATTATTTTTCATTTCAAGAATAAAAGTTTAACCAGAGTTTACAAACATTTCAATATTATATTTAAAAATACTTCCAAAATAAAGAAATTGTACAAACAAAAGTCTCAGTTCGGTCAGAGACTCTGGGCATGCGCAGACTCATTCCTTCTCTTATACACTTGGCTTTCATGCATGGATTTGCACCATTATAGAATGAAAATAAATAAATAAACATGTGGCTTTAAATTCGACCTACCAACGGATCGTATGTTGCCTATTGGTCCAAGTGTCAGCCTGTGAACAAGTGGTCGCGGGTTCGATTCTCTCTATCGGCGTTCGTTTTACTTTTCTTCATATTATTATTATTTTTTGTAATTTTAAGTATAGAGAAAATTATTATTTTTCTTTTCAAGAATAAACGTTTAACCAGAGTTTACAAACATTTCAATATTATATTTAAAAATACTTCCAAAATAAAGAAATTGTACAAACAAAAGTCTCAGTTCGGTCAGAGACTCTGGGCATGCGCAGACTCATTCCTTCTCTTATACACATGGCTTTCATGCATGGATTTGCACAATTATAGAATGAAAATAAATAAATAAACATGTGGCTTTAAATTCGACCTCCCAACGGATCGTATGTTGCCTAGTGGTCCGAGTGTCAGCCTGCGAACAAGTGGTCGTAGGTTCGATCCACGCTTTCACCATTCGTTTTACTTTCACTTTTCATCATATTATTATTATTTTTAATTTTAAGTTTAGAGAAAATTATTATTTTTCTTTTAAGGAAGTAAACTTTTGAACAGAATTAACAAAGATTTCAATATTATATATGAAAATACTTCCAAAATAAAGAAATTGCACAAATAAAAGTCTCAGTTCGGTCAGAGATTCTTCGCATGCCCAGACTCATTCCTTCTCTTATACACATGGCTTTCACGCATGGATTTGCACCATTATAGAATGAAAATAAATAAATAAACATGTGGCTTTAAATTTGACCTCCCAACGGATCGTATGTTGCCTAGTGGTCCGAGTGTCAGCCTGTGAACACGTAGTCGCAGGTTCGATCCTCTCTCTCGGCATTCGTTTTAGTTTTACTTTTCTTCATATTATTATTATTATTTTTTAAAATTTTAAGTATAGAGAAAATTATTATTTTTCTTTTCAAGAATAAAAGTTTAACCAGAGTTTACAAACATTTCAATATTATATTCAAAAATACTTCCAAAATAAAGAAATTGTACAAACAAAAGTCTCAGTTCGGTCAGAGACTCTGGGCATGCGCAGACTCATTCCTTCTCTTATACACATGGCTTTCATGCATGGATTTGCAAAATTATAGAATGAAAATAAATAAATAAACATGTAGCTTTAAATTCGACCTCCCAACGGATCGTATGTTGCCTAGTGGTCCGAGTGTCAGCCTGTGAACACGTGGTCGCAGGTTCGATCCTCTCTCTCGGCATTCGTTTTAGTTTTACTTTTCTTCATATTATTATTATTATTTTTTAAAATTTTAAGTATAGAGAAAATTATTATTTTTCTTTTCAAGAATAAAAGTTTAACCAGAGTTTACAAACATTTCAATATTATATTCAAAAATACTTCCAAAATAAAGAAATTGTACAAACAAAAGTCTCAGTTCGGTCAGAGACTCTGGGCATGCGCAGACTCATTCCTTCTCTTATACACATGACTTTCATGCATGGATTTGCACCATTATAGAATGAAAATAAATAAATAAACATGTGGCTTTAAATTCGACCTCCCAACGGATCGTATGTTGCCTAGTGGTCCGAGTGTCAGCCTCTGAACAAGTGGTCGCAGGTTCGATCCTCTCTCTCGGCATTCGTTTTAGTTTTACTTTTCTTCATATTATTATTATTTTTTAAAATTTTAAGTATAGAGAAAATTATTATTTTTCTTTATAAGAATAAAAGTTTAACCAGAGTTTACAAACATTTCAATATTATATTTAAAAATTCTTCCAAAATAAAGAAATTGTACAAACAAAAGTCTCAGTTCAGTTAGAGACTCTGGGCATGCGCAGACTCATTCCTTCTCTTATACACATGGCTCTCATGCATGGATTTGCACCATTATAGAATGAAAATAAATAAATAAACATGTGGCTTTAAATTCGACCTCCCAACGGATCGTATGTTTCCTAGTGGTCCGAGTGTCAGCCTGTGAACAAGTGGTCGCAGGTTCGATTCTCTCTCTCGGCGTTCGTTTTAGTTTTACTTTTCTTCATATTATTATTATTTTTTGTAATTTCAAGTATAGAGAAAATTATTATTTTTCTTTTCAAGAATAAAAGTTTAACCAGAGTTTACAAACATTTCAATATTATATTTAAAAATACTTCCAAAATAAAGAAATTGTACAAACAAATGTCTCAGTTCGGTCAGAGACTCTGGGCATGCGCAGACTCATTCCTTCTCTTATACACATGGCTTTCATGCATGGATTTGCACCATTATAGAATGAAAATAAATAAATAAACATGTGGCTTTAAATTCGACCTCCCAACGGATCGTATGTTGCCTAGTGGTCCGAGTGTCAGCCTGTGAACAAGTGGTCGCAGGTTCGATTCTCTCTCTCAGCGTTCTTTTTAGTTTTACTTTTCTTCATATCATTATTATTTTTTGTAATTTTAAGTATAGAGAAAACTATTATTTTTCTTTTCAAGAATAAAAGTTTAACCAGAGTTTACAAACATTTCAATATTATATTCAAAAATACTTCCAAAATAAAGAAATTGTACAAACAAAAGTCTCAGTTCGGTCAGAGACTCTGGGCATGCGCAGACTCATTCCTTCTCTTATACACATGACTTTCATGCATGGATTTGCACCATTATAGAATGAAAATAAATAAATAAACATGTGGCTTTAAATTCGACCTCCCAACGGATCGTATGTTGCCTAGTGGTCCGAGTGTCAGCCTCTGAACAAGTGGTCGCAGGTTCGATCCTCTCTCTCGGCATTCGTTTTAGTTTTACTTTTCTTCATATTATTATTATTTTTTAAAATTTTAAGTATAGAGAAAATTATTATTTTTCTTTATAAGAATAAAAGTTTAACCAGAGTTTACAAACATTTCAATATTATATTTAAAAATTCTTCCAAAATAAAGAAATTGTACAAACAAAAGTCTCAGTTCAGTTAGAGACTCTGGGCATGCGCAGACTCATTCCTTCTCTTATACACATGGCTCTCATGCATGGATTTGCACCATTATAGAATGAAAATAAATAAATAAACATGTGGCTTTAAATTCGACCTCCCAACGGATCGTATGTTTCCTAGTGGTCCGAGTGTCAGCCTGTGAACAAGTGGTCGCAGGTTCGATTCTCTCTCTCGGCGTTCGTTTTAGTTTTACTTTTCTTCATATTATTATTATTTTTTGTAATTTCAAGTATAGAGAAAATTATTATTTTTCTTTTCAAGAATAAAAGTTTAACCAGAGTTTACAAACATTTCAATATTATATTTAAAAATACTTCCAAAATAAAGAAATTGTACAAACAAATGTCTCAGTTCGGTCAGAGACTCTGGGCATGCGCAGACTCATTCCTTCTCTTATACACATGGATTTCATGCATGGATTTGCACCATTATAGAATGAAAATAAATAAATAAACATGTGGCTTTAAATTCGACCTCCCAACGGATCGTATGTTGCCTAGTGGTCCGAGTGTCAGCCTGTGAACAAGTGGTCGCAGGTTCGATTCTCTCTCTCTCAGCGTTCGTTTTAGTTTTACTTTTCTTCATATCATTATTATTTTTTGTAATTTTAAGTATAGAGAAAATTATTATTTTTCTTTTCAAGAATAAAAGTTTAACCAGAGTTTACAAACATTTCAATATTATATTTAAAAATACTTCCAAAATAAAGAAATTGTACAAACAAAAGTCTCAGTTCAGTCAGAGACTCTGGGCATGCGCAGACTCATTCCTTCTCTTATACACATGGCTTTTATGCATGGATTTGCACAATTATAGAATGAAAATAAATAAATAAACATGTGGCTTTAAATTCGACCTCCCAACTGATCGTATGTTGCCTAGTGATCCGAGTGTCAGCCTGCGAACAAGTGGTCGTACGTTCGATCCACGCTCTCGCCATTCGTTTTACTTTCACTTTTCATCATATTATTATTATTTTTAATTTTAAGTATAGAGAAAATTATTATTTTTCTTTTAAGGAAGTAAAACTTTGAACAGAATTAACGAAGATTTCAATATTATATATAAAAATACTTCCAAAATAAAGAAATTGTACAAATAAAAGTCTCAGTTCGGTCAGAGACTCTGGGCATGCGCAGACTCATTCCTTCTCTTATACACATGGCTTTCATGCATGGATTTGCACCATTATAGAATGAAAATAAATAAGTAAACATGTGGCTTTAAATTCGACCTCCCAACGGATCGTATGTTGCCTAGTGGTCCGAGTGTCAGCCTGCGAACAAGTGGTCGTAGGTTCGATCCGCGCTCTCACCATTCGTTTTACTTTCACTTTTCATCATAATATTATTATTATTTTTTTAATTTTAAGTATAGAGAAAATTATTATTTTTCTTTTCAGGAAGTAAAATTCGGAATAGAATTAACAAAGATTTCAATATTATATATAAAAATACTTCCAAAATAAAGAAATTGTACAAATAAAAGTCTCAGTTCGGTCAGAGACTCTGGGCATGCACAGACTCATTCCTTCTCTTATACACATGGCTTTCATGCATGGATTTGCACCATTATAGAATGAAAATAAATAAATAAACATGTGGCTTTAAATTCGACCTCCCAACGGATCGTATGTTGCCTAGTGGTCCGAGTGTCAGCCTGCGAACAAGTGGTCGTATGTTCGATCCGCGCTCTCACCATTCGTTTCACTTTCACTTTTCTTCATATTATTATTATTTTTTTAAATTTTAAGTATAGAGAAAATTATTATTTTTCTTTTCAAGAATAAAGGTTTAACCAGAGTTTACAAACATTTAAATATTATATTTAAAAATACTTCCAAAATAAAGAAATTGTACAAACAAAAGTCTGAGTTCGGTCAGAGACTCTGGCCATGCGCAGACTCATTCCTTCTCTTATACACATGGCTTTCATGCATGGATTTGCACCATTATAGAATGAAAATAAATCAATAAACTTGTGGCTTTAAATTCGACCTCCCAACGGATCGTATGTTGCCTAGTGGTCCGAGTGTCAGCCTGTGAACAAGTGGTCGCAGGTTCGATTCTCTCTCTCGGCGTTCGTTTTAGTTTTACTTTTCTTCATATTATTATTATTTTTTGTAATTTTAAGTATAGAGAAAATTATTATTTTTCTTTTCAAGAATAAAGGTTTAACCAGAGTTTACAAACATTTCAATATTATATTTAAAAATACCTCCAAAATAAAGAAATTGTACAAACAAAAGTCTCAGTTCGGTCAGAGACTCTGGGCATGCGCAGACTCATTCCTTCTCTTATACACATGGCTTTCATGCATGGATTTGCACAATTATAGAATGAAAATAAATAAATAAACATGTGGCTTTAAATTCGACCTCCCAACGGATCGTATGTTGCCTAGTGGTCCGAGTGTCAGCCTGCGAACAAGTGGTCGTAGGTTCGATCCACGCTCTCACCATTCGTTTTACTTTCACTTTTCATCATATTATTATTATTTTTAATTTTAAGTTTAGAGAAAATTATTATTTTTCTTTTAAGGAAGTAAAACTTTGAACAGAATTAACGAAGATTTCAATATTATATATAAAAATACTTCCAAAATAAAGAAATTGTACAAATAAAAGTCTCAGTTCGGTCAGAGACTCTGGGCATGCGCAGACTCATTCCTTCTCTTATACACATGGCTTTCATGCATGGATTTGCACCATTATAGAATGAAAATAAATAAGTAAACATGTGGCTTTAAATTCGACCTCCCAACGGATCGTATGTTGCCTAGTGGTCCGAGTGTCAGCCTGCGAACAAGTGGTCGTAGGTTCGATCCGCGCTCTCACCATTCGTTTTACTTTCACTTTTCATCATAATATTATTATTATTTTTTTAATTTTAAGTATAGAGAAAATTATTATTTTTCTTTTCAGGAAGTAAAATTCGGAATAGAATTAACAAAGATTTCAATATTATATATAAAAATACTTCCAAAATAAAGAAATTGTACAAATAAAAGTCTCAGTTCGGTCAGAGACTCTGGGCATGCACAGACTCATTCCTTCTCTTATACACATGGCTTTCATGCATGGATTTGCACCATTATAGAATGAAAATAAATAAATAAACATGTGGCTTTAAATTCGACCTCCCAACGGATCGTATGTTGCCTATTGGTCCAAGTGTCAGCCTGTGAACAAGTGGTCGCGGGTTCGATTCTCTCTATCGGCGTTCGTTTTACTTTTCTTCATATTATTATTATTTTTTGTAATTTTAAGTATATAGACAATTATTATTTTTCTTTTCAAGAATAAACGTTTAACCAGAGTTTACAAACATTTCAATATTATATTTAAAAATACTTCCAAAATAAAGAAATTGTACAAACAAAAGTCTCAGTTCGGTCAGAGACTCTGGGCATGCGCAGACGCATTCCTTCTCTTATACACATGGCTTTCATGCATGGATTTGCACAATTATAGAATGAAAATAAATAAATAAACATGTGGCTTTAAATTCGACCTCCCAACGGATCGTATGTTGCCTAGTGGTCCGAGTGTCAGCCTGTGAACACGTGGTCGCAGGTTCGATCCTCTCTCTCGGCATTCGTTTTAGTTTTACTTTTCTTCATATTATAATTATTATTTTTTAAAATTTTAAGTATAGAGAAAATTATTATTTTTCTTTTCAAGAATAAAAGTTTAACCAGAGTTTACAAACATTTCAATATTATATTTAAAAATACTTCCAAAATAAAGAAATTGTACAAACAAAAGTCTCAGTTCGGTCAGAGACTCTGGGCATGCGCAGACTCATTCCTTCTCTTATACACATGGCTTTCATGCATGGATTTGCAAAATTATAGAATGAAAATAAATAAATAAACATGTGGCTTTAAATTCGACCTCCCAACGGATCGTATGTTGCCTAGTGGTCCGAGTGTCAGCCTGCGAACAAGTGGTCGTATGTTCGATCCGCGCTCTCACCATTCGTTTTACTTTCACTTTTCATCATATTATTATTATTTTTTTTTAATTTTAAGTATAGAGAAAATTATTATTTTTCTTTTAAGGAAGTAAAATTTTGAACAGAATTAACAAAGATTTCAATATTATGTATAAAAATACTTCCAAAATAAAGAAAATGTACAAATAAAAGTCTCAGTTCGGTCCGAGACTCTGGGCATGCGCAGACTCATTCCTTCTCTTATACACATGACTTTCATGCATGGATTTGCACCATTATAGAATGAAAATAAATAAATAAACATGTGGCTTTAAATTCGACCTCCCAACGGATCGTATGTTGCCTAGTGGTCCGAGTGTCAGCCTGCGAACAAGTGGTCGTATGTTCGATCCGCGCTCTCACCATTCGTTTTACTTTCACTTTTCTTCATATTATTATTATTTTTTTAAATTTTAAGTATAGAGAAAATTATTATTTTTCTTTTCAAGAATAAAAGTTTAACCAGAGTTTACAAACATTTCAATATTATATTTAAAAATACTTCCAAAATAAAGAAATTGTACAAACAAAAGTCTCAGTTCGGCCAGAGACTCTGGGCATGCGCAGACTCATTCCTTCTCTTATACACTTGGCTTTCATGCATGGATTTGCACCATTATAGAATGAAAATAAATAAATAAACATGTGGCTTTAAATTCGACCTCCCAACGGATCGTATGTTGCCTATTGGTCCAAGTGTCAGCCTGTGAACAAGTGGTCGCGGGTTCGATTCTTTCTATCGGCGTTCGTTTTACTTTTCTTCATATTATTATTATTTTTTGTAATTTTAAGTATATAGACAATTATTATTTTTCTTTTCAAGAATAAACGTTTAACCAGAGTTTACAAACATTTCAATATTATATTTAAAAATACTTCCAAAATAAAGAAATTGTACAAACAAAAGTCTCAGTTCGGTCAGAGACTCTGGGCATGCGCAGACTCATTCCTTCTCTTATACACATGGCTTTCATGCATGGATTTGCACAATTATAGAATGAAAATAAATAAATAAACATGTGGCTTTAAATTCGACCTCCCAACGGATCGTATGTTGCCTAGTGGTCCGAGTGTCAGCCTGTGAACACGTGGTCGCAGGTTCGATCCTCTCTCTCGGCATTCGTTTTAGTTTTACTTTTCTTCATATTATAATTATTATTTTTTAAAATTTTAAGTATAGAGAAAATTATTATTTTTCTTTTCAAGAATAAAAGTTTAACCAGAGTTTACAAACATTTCAATATTATATTTAAAAATACTTCCAAAATAAAGAAATTGTACAAACAAAAGTCTCAGTTCGGTCAGAGACTCTGGGCATGCGCAGACTCATTCCTTCTCTTATACACATGGCTTTCATGCAAGGATTTGCACAATTATAGAATGAAAATAAATAAATAAACATGTGGCTTTAAATTCGACCTCCCAACGGATCGTATGTTGCCTAGTGGTCCGAGTGTCAGCCTGCGAACAAGTGGTCGTAGGTTCGATCCGCGCTCTCACCATTCGTTTTACTTTCACTTTTCATCATAATATTATTATTATTTTTTTAATTTTAAGTATAGAGAAAATTATTATTTTTCTTTTCAGGAAGTAAAATTCGGAATAGAATTAACAAAGATTTCAATATTATATATAAAAATACTTCCAAAATAAAGAAATTGTACAAATAAAAGTCTCAGTTCGGTCCGAGACTCTGGGCATGCGCAGACTCATTCCTTCTCTTATACACATGGCTTTCATGCATGGATTTGCACCATTATAGAATGAAAATAAATAAATAAACATGTGGCTTTAAATTCGACCTCCCAACGGATCGTATGTTGCCTAGTGGTCCGAGTGTCAGCCTGTGAACACGTGGTCGCAGGTTCGATCCTCTCTCTCGGCATTCGTTTTAGTTTTACTTTTCTTCATATTATTATTATTATTTTTTAAAATTTTAAGTATAGAGAAAATTATTATTTTTCTTTTCAAGAATAAAGGTTTAACCAGAGTTTACAAACATTTCAATATTATATTTAAAAATACTTCCAAAATAAAGAAATTCTACAAACAAAAGTCTGAGTTCGGTCAGAGACTCTGGGCATGCGCAGACTCATTCCTTCTCTTATACACATGGCTTTCATGCAAGGATTTGCACCATTATAGAATGAAAATAAATAAATAAACATGTGGCTTTAAATTCGACCTCCCAACGGATCGTATGTTGCCTATTGGTCCAAGTGTCATCCTGTGAACAAGTGGTCGCGGGTTCGATTCTCTCTATCGGCGTTCGTTTTACTTTTCTTCATATTATTATTATTTTTTGTAATTTTAAGTATATAGACAATTATTATTTTTCTTTTCAAGAATAAACGTTTAACCAGAGTTTACAAACATTTCAATATTATATTTAAAAATACTTCCAAAATAAAGAAATTGTACAAACAAAAGTCTCAGTTCGGTCAGAGACTCTGGGCATGCGCAGACTCATTCCTTCTCTTATACACATGGCTTTCATGCATGGATTTGCACAATTATAGAATGAAAATAAATAAATAAACATGTGGCTTTAAATTCGACCTCCCAACGGATCGTATGTTGCCTAGTGGTCCGAGTGTCAGCCTGTGAACACGTGGTCGCAGGTTCGATCCTCTCTCTCGGCATTCGTTTTAGTTTTACTTTTCTTCATATTATAATTATTATTTTTTAAAATTTTAAGTATAGAGAAAATTATTATTTTTCTTTTCAAGAATAAAAGTTTAACCAGAGTTTACAAACATTTCAATATTATATTTAAAAATACTTCCAAAATAAAGAAATTGTACAAACAAAAGTCTCAGTTCGGTCAGAGACTCTGGGCATGCGCAGACTCATTCCTTCTCTTATACACATGGCTTTCATGCATGGATTTGCACCATTATAGAATGAAAATAAATAAATAAACATGTGGCTTTAAATTCGACCTCCCAACGGATCGTATGTTGCCTAGTGGTCCGAGTGTCAGCCTGCGAACAAGTGGTCGTAGGTTCGATCCGCGCTCTCACAATTCGTTTTACTTTCACTTTTCATCATCATATTATTATTATTTTTTTAATTTTAAGTATAGAGAAAATTATTATTTTTCTTTTGAGGAAGTAAAATTTTGAACAGAATTAACAAAGATTTCAATATTATATATAAAAATACTTCCAAAATAAAGAAATTGTACTAATAAAAGTCTCTGTTCGGTCAGAGACTCTGGGCATGCGCAGACTCATTCCTTCTCTTATAAACATGGCTTTCATGCATGGATTTGCACAATTATAGAATGAAAATAAATAAATAAACATGTGGCTTTAAATTCGACCTCCCAACGGATCGTATGTTGCCTAGTGGTCCGAGTGTCAGCCTGCGAACAAGTGGTCGTAGGTTCGATCCACGCTCTCACCATTCGTTTTACTTTCACTTTTCTTCATATTATTATTTTTTTTTAAATTTTAAGTATAGAGAAAATTATTATTTTTCTTTTCAAGAATAAAAGTTTAACCAGAGTTTACAAACATTTCAATATTATATTTAAAAATACTTCCAAAATAAAGAAATTGTACAAACAAAAGTCTCAGTTCGGCCAGAGACTCTGGGCATGCGCAGACTCATTCCTTCTCTTATACACTTGGCTTTCATGCATGGATTTGCACCATTATAGAATGAAAATAAATAAATAAACATGTGGCTTTAAATTCGACCTCCCAACGGATCGTATGTTGCCTATTGGTCCAAGTGTCAGCCTGTGAACAAGTGGTCGCGGGTTCGATTCTCTCTATCGGCGTTCGTTTTACTTTTCTTCATATTATTATTATTTTTTGTAATTTTAAGTATAGAGAAAATTATTATTTTTCTTTTCAAGAATAAACGTTTAACCAGAGTTTACAAACATTTCAATATTATATTTAAAAATACTTCCAAAATAAAGAAATTGTACAAACAAAAGTCTCAGTTCGGTCAGAGACTCTGGGCATGCGCAGACTCATTCCTTCTCTTATACACATGGCTTTCATGCATGGATTTGCACAATTATAGAATGAAAATAAATAAATAAACATGTGGCTTTAAATTCGACCTCCCAACGGATCGTATGTTGCCTAGTGGTCCGAGTGTCAGCCTGTGAACACGTGGTCGCAGGTTCGATCCTCTCTCTCGGCATTCGTTTTAGTTTTACTTTTCTTCATATTATTATTATTATTTTTTAAAATTTTAAGTATAGAGAAAATTATTATTTTTCTTTTCAAGAATAAAAGTTTAACCAGAGTTTACAAACATTTCAATATTATATTTAAAAATACTTCCAAAATAAAGAAATTGTACAAACAAAAGTCTCAGTTCGGTCAGAGACTCTGGGCATGCGCAGACTCATTCCTTCTCTTATACACATGGCTTTCATGCAAGGATTTGCACAATTATAGAATGAAAATAAATAAATAAACATGTGGCTTTAAATTCGACCTCCCTACGAATCGTATGTTGCCTAGTGGTCCGAGTGTCAGCCTGCGAACAAGTGGTCGTATGTTCGATCCGCGCTCTCACCATTCGTTTTACTTTCACTTTTCTTCATATTATTATTATTTTTTTAAATTTTAAGTATAGAGAAAATTATTATTTTTCTTTTCAAAAATAAAAGTTTAACCGGAGTTTACAAACATTTCAATATTATATATAAAAATACTTCCAAAATAAAGAAATTGTACTAATAAAAGTCTCTGTTCGGTCAGAGACTCTGGGCATGCGCAGACTCATTCCTTCTCTTATAAACATGGCTTTCATGCATGGATTTGCACAATTATAGAATGAAAATAAATAAATAAACATGTGGCTTTAAATTCGACCTCCCAACGGATCGTATGTTGCCTAGTGGTCCGAGTGTCAGCCTGCGAACAAGTGGTCGTAGGTTCGATCCACGCTCTCACCATTCGTTTTACTTTCACTTTTCTTCATATTATTATTTTTTTTTAAATTTTAAGTATAGAGAAAATTATTATTTTTCTTTTCAAGAATAAAAGTTTAACCAGAGTTTACAAACATTTCAATATTATATTTAAAAATACTTCCAAAATAAAGAAATTGTACAAACAAAAGTCTCAGTTCGGCCAGAGACTCTGGGCATGCGCAGACTCATTCCTTCTCTTATAAACATGGCTTTCATGCATGGATTTGCACAATTATAGAATGAAAATAAATAAATAAACATGTGGCTTTAAATTCGACCTCCCAACGGATCGTATGTTGCCTATTGGTCCAAGTGTCAGCCTGTGAACAAGTGGTCGCGGGTTCGATTCTCTCTATCGGCGTTCGTTTTACTTTTCTTCATATTATTATTATTTTTTGTAATTTTAAGTATAGAGAAAATTATTATTTTTCTTTTCAAGAATAAACGTTTAACCAGAGTTTACAAACATTTCAATATTATATTTAAAAATACTTCCAAAATAAAGAAATTGTACAAACAAAAGTCTCAGTTCGGTCAGAGACTCTGGGCATGCGCAGACTCATTCCTTCTCTTATACACATGGCTTTCATGCATGGATTTGCACAATTATAGAATGAAAATAAATAAATAAACATGTGGCTTTAAATTCGACCTCCCAACGGATCGTATGTTGCCTAGTGGTCCGAGTGTCAGCCTGTGAACACGTGGTCGCAGGTTCGATCCTCTCTCTCGGCATTCGTTTTAGTTTTACTTTTCTTCATATTATTATTATTATTTTTTAAAATTTTAAGTATAGAGAAAATTATTATTTTTCTTTTCAAGAATAAAAGTTTAACCAGAGTTTACAAACATTTCAATATTATATTTAAAAATACTTCCAAAATAAAGAAATTGTACAAACAAAAGTCTCAGTTCGGTCAGAGACTCTGGGCATGCGCAGACTCATTCCTTCTCTTATACACATGGCTTTCATGCAAGGATTTGCACAATTATAGAATGAAAATAAATAAATAAACATGTGGCTTTAAATTCGACCTCCCTACGAATCGTATGTTGCCTAGTGGTCCGAGTGTCAGCCTGCGAACAAGTGGTCGTATGTTCGATCCGCGCTCTCACCATTCGTTTTACTTTCACTTTTCTTCATATTATTATTATTTTTTTAAATTTTAAGTATAGAGAAAATTATTATTTTTCTTTTCAAAAATAAAAGTTTAACCGGAGTTTACAAACATTTCAATATTATATTTAAAAATACTTCCAAAATAAAGAAATTGTACAAACAAAAGTCTAAGTTCGGTCAGACTCTGGGCATGCGCAGACTCATTCCTTCTCTTATACACATGGCTTTCATGCATGGATTTGCACCATTATAGAATGAAAATAAATAAATAAACATGTGGCTTTAAATTCGACCTTCCAACGGATTGTATGTTGCCTAGTGGTCCGAGTGTCAGCCTGCGAACAAGTGGTCGTAGGTTCGATCCGCGCTCTCACCATTCGTTTTACTTTCACTTTTCATCATAATATTATTATTATTTTTTTAATTTTAAGTATAGAGAAAATTATTATTTTTCTTTTCAGGAAGTAAAATTCGGAATAGAATTAACAAAGATTTCAATATTATATATAAAAATACTTCCAAAATAAAGAAATTGTACAAATAAAAGTCTCAGTTCGGTCCGAGACTCTGGGCATGCGCAGACTCATTCCTTCTCTTATACACATGGCTTTCATGCATGGATTTGCACCATTATAGAATGAAAATAAATAAATAAACATGTGGCTTTAAATTCGACCTCCCAACGGATCGTATGTTGCCTACTGGTCCGAGTGTCAGCCTGTGAACACGTGTCGCAGGTTCGATCCTCTCTCTCGGCATTCGTTTTAGTTTTACTTTTCTTCATATTATTATTATTATTTTTTAAAATTTTAAGTATAGAGAAAATTATTATTTTTCTTTTCAAGAATAAAAGTTTAACCAGAGTTTACAAACATTTCAATATTATATTTAAAAATACTTCCAAAATAAAGAAATTGTACAAACAAAAGTCTCAGTTCGGTCAGAGACTCTGGGCATGCGCAGACTCATTCCTTCTCTTATACACATGGCTTTCATGCAAGGATTTGCACAATTATAGAATGAAAATAAATAAATAAACATGTGGTTTTAAATTCGACCTCCCAACGAATCGTATGTTGCCTAGTGGTCCGAGTGTCAGCCTGCGAACAAGTGGTCGTATGTTCGATCCGCGCTCTCACCATTCGTTTTACTTTCACTTTTCTTCATATTATTATTATTTTTTTAAATTTTAAGTATAGAGAAAATTATTATTTTTCTTTTCAAGAATAAAAGTTTAACCAGAGTTTACAAACATTTCAATATTATATTTAAAAATACTTCCAAAATAAAGAAATTGTACAAACAAAAGTCTCAGTTCTGTCAGAGACTCTGGGCATGCGCAGACTCATTCCTTCTCTTATACACTTGGCTTTCATGCATGGATTTGCACCATTATAGAATGAAAATAAAAAAATAAACATGTGGCTTTAAATTCGACCTCCCAACGGATCGTATGTTGCCTATTGGTCCAAGTGTCAGCCTGTGAACAAGTGGTCGCGGGTTCGATTCTCTCTATCGGCGTTCGTTTTACTTTTCTTCATATTATTATTATTTTTTGTAATTTTAAGTATAGAGAAAATTATTATTTTTCTTTTCAAGAATAAACGTTTAACCAGAGTTTACAAACATTTCAATATTATATTTAAAAATACTTCCAAAATAAAGAAATTGTACAAATATAAGTCTCAGCTCGGTCAGAGACTCTTCGCATGCCCAGACTCATTCCTTCTCTTATACACATGGCTTTCATGCATGGATTTGCACCATTATAGAATGAAAATAAATAAATAAACATGTGGCTTTAAATTCGACCTCCCAACGGATCGTATGTTGCCTAGTGGTCCGAGTGTCAGCCTGTGAACACGTGGTCGCAGGTTCGATCCTCTCTCTCGGCATTCGTTTTAGTTTTACTTTTCTTCATATTATTATTATTATTATTTTTTAAAATTTTAAGTATAGAGAAAATTATTATTTTTCTTTTCAAGAATAAAAGTTTAACCAGAGTTTACAAACATTTCAATATTATATTCAAAAATACTTCCAAAATAAAGAAATTGTACAAACAAAAGTCTCAGTTCGGTCAGAGACTCTGGGCATGCGCACACTCATTCCTTCTCTTATACACATGGCTTTCATGCATGGATTTGCAAAATTATAGAATGAAAATAAATAAATAAACATGTGGCTTTAAATTCGACCTCCCAACGGATCGTATGTTGCCTAGTGGTTCGAGTGTCAGCCTGCGAACAAGTGGTCGTATGTTCGATCCGCGCTCTCACCATTCGTTTTACTTTCACTTTTCATCATATTATTATTATTATTTTTTAATTTTAAGTATAGAGAAAATTATTATTTTTCTTTTAAGGAAGTAAAATTTTGAACAGAATTAACAAAGATTTCAATATTATGTATAAAAATACTTCCAAAATAAAGAAAATGTACAAATAAAAGTCTCAGTTCGGTCAGAGACTCTGGGCATGCGCAGACTCATTCCTTCTCTTATACACATGACTTTCATGCATGGATTTGCACCATTATAGAATGAAAATAAATAAATAAACATGTGGCTTTAAATTCGACCTCCCAACGGATCGTATGTTGCCTAGTGGTCCGAGTGTCAGCCTGTGAACACGTGGTCGCAGGTTCGATCCTCTCTCTCGGCATTCGTTTTAGTTTTACTTTTCTTCATATTATTATTATTATTTTTTAAAATTTTAAGTATAGAGAAAATTATTATTTTTCTTTTCAAGAATAAAAGTTTAACCAGAGTTTACAAACATTTCAATATTATATTTAAAAATACTTCCAAAATAAAGAAATTGTACAAACAAAAGTCTCAGTTCGGTCAGAGACTCTGGGCATGCGCAGACTCATTCCTTCTCTTATACACATGGCTTTCATGCAAGGATTTGCACAATTATAGAATGAAAATAAATAAATAAACATGTGGTTTTAAATTCGACCTCCCAACGAATCGTATGTTGCCTAGTGGTCCGAGTGTCAGCCTGCGAACAAGTGGTCGTATGTTCGATCCGCGCTCTCACCATTCGTTTTACTTTCACTTTTCTTCATATTATTATTATTTTTTTAAATTTTAAGTATAGAGAAAATTATTATTTTTCTTTTCAAGAATAAAAGTTTAACCAGAGTTTAAAAACATTTCAATATTATATTTAAAAATACTTCCAAAATAAAGAAATTGTACAAACAAAAGTCTCAGTTCTGTCAGAGACTCTGGGCATGCGCAGACTCATTCCTTCTCTTATACACTTGGCTTTCATGCATGGATTTGCACCATTATAGAATGAAAATAAAAAAATAAACATGTGGCTTTAAATTCGACCTCCCAACGGATCGTATGTTGCCTATTGGTCCAAGTGTCAGCCTGTGAACAAGTGGTCGCGGGTTCGATTCTCTCTATCGGCGTTCGTTTTACTTTTCTTCATATTATTATTATTTTTTGTAATTTTAAGTATAGAGAAAATTATTATTTTTCTTTTCAAGAATAAACGTTTAACCAGAGTTTACAAACATTTCAATATTATATTTAAAAATACTTCCAAAATAAAGAAATTGTACAAATATAAGTCTCAGTTCGGTCAGAGACTCTTCGCATGCCCAGACTCATTCCTTCTCTTATACACATGGCTTTCATGCATGGATTTGCACCATTGTAGAATGAAAATAAATAAATAAACATGTGGCTTTAAATTCGACCTCCCAACGGATCGTATGTTGCCTAGTGGTCCGAGTGTCAGCCTGTGAACACGTGGTCGCAGGTTCGATCCTCTCTCTCGGCATTCGTTTTAGTTTTACTTTTCTTCATATTATTATTATTATTTTTTAAAATTTTAAGTATAGAGAAAATTATTATTTTTCTTTTCAAGAATAAAAGTTTAACCAGAGTTTACAAACATTTCAATATTATATTCAAAAATACTTCCAAAATAAAGAAATTGTACAAACAAAAGTCTCAGTTCGGTCAGAGACTCTGGGCATGCGCACACTCATTCCTTCTCTTATACACATGGCTTTCATGCATGGATTTGCAAAATTATAGAATGAAAATAAATAAATAAACATGTGGCTTTAAATTCGACCTCCCAACGGATCGTATGTTGCCTAGTGGTTCGAGTGTCAGCCTGCGAACAAGTGGTCGTATGTTCGATCCGCGCTCTCACCATTCGTTTTACTTTCACTTTTCATCATATTATTATTATTATTTTTTAATTTTAAGTATAGAGAAAATTATTATTTTTCTTTTAAGGAAGTAAAATTTTGAACAGAATTAACAAAGATTTCAATATTATGTATAAAAATACTTCCAAAATAAAGAAAATGTACAAATAAAAGTCTCAGTTCGGTCAGAGACTCTGGGCATGCGCAGACTCATTCCTTCTCTTATACACATGACTTTCATGCATGGATTTGCACCATTATAGAATGAAAATAAATAAATAAACATGTGGCTTTAAATTCGACCTCCCAACGGATCGTATGTTGCCTAGTGGTCCGAGTGTCAGCCTGCGAACAAGTGGTCGTATGTTCGATCCGCGCTCTCACCATTCGTTTTACTTTCACTTTTCATCATAATATTATTATTATTTTTTTAATTTTAATTATAGAGAAAATTATTATTTTTCTTTTCAGGAAGTAAAATTCGGAATAGAATTAACAAAGATTTCAATATTATATATAAAAATACTTCCAAAATAAAGAAATTGTACAAATAAAAGTCTCAGTTCGGTCCGAGACTCTGGGCATGCGCAGACTCATTCCTTCTCTTATACACATGGCTTTCATGCATGGATTTGCACCATTATAGAATGAAAATAAATAAATAAACATGTGGCTTTAAATTCGACCTCCCAACGGATCGTATGTTGCCTAGTGGTCCGAGTGTCAGCCTGTGAACACGTGGTCGCAGGTTCGATCCTCTCTCTCGGCATTCGTTTTAGTTTTACTTTTCTTCATATTATTATTATTATTTTTTAAAATTTTAAGTATAGAGAAAATTATTATTTTTCTTTTCAAGAATAAAAGTTTAACCAGAGTTTACAAACATTTCAATATTATATTTAAAAATACTTCCAAAATAAAGAAATTGTACAAACAAAAGTCTCAGTTCGGGCAGAGACTCTGGGCATGCGCAGACTCATTCCTTCTCTTATACACATGGCTTTCATGCAAGGATTTGCACAATTATAGAATGAAAACAAATAAATAAACATGTGGTTTTAAATTCGACCTCCCAACGAATCGTATGTTGCCTAGTGGTCCGAGTGTCAGCCTGCGAACAAGTGGTCGTATGTTCTATCCGCGCTCTCACCATTCGTTTTACTTTCACTTTTCTTCATATTATTATTATTTTTTTAAATTTTAAGTATAGAGAAAATTATTATTTTTCTTTTCAAGAATAAAAGTTTAACCAGAGTTTACAAACATTTCAATATTATATTTAAAAATACTTCCAAAATAAAGAAATTGTACAAACAAAAGTCTCAGTTCGGTCAGAGACTCTGGGCATGCGCAGACTCATTCCTTCTCTTATACACTTGGCTTTCATGCATGGATTTGCACCATTATAGAATGAAAATAAATAAATAAACATGTGGCTTTAAATTCGACCTCCCAACGGATCGTATGTTGCCTATTGGTCCAAGTGTCAGCCTGTGAACAAGTGGTCGCGGGTTCGATTCTCTCTATCGGCGTTCGTTTTACTTTTCTTCATATTATTATTATTTTTTGTAATTTTAAGTATAGAGAAAATTATTATTTTTCTTTTCAAGAATAAACGTTTAACCAGAGTTTACAAACATTTCAATATTATATTTAAAAATACTTCCAAAATAAAGAAATTGTACAAACAAAAGTCTCAGTTCGGTCAGAGACCCTGGGCATGGGCAGACTCATTCCTTCTCTTATACACATGGATTTCATGCATGGATTTGCACAATTATAGAATGAAAATAAATAAATAAACATGTGGCTTTAAATTCGACCTCCCAACGGATCGTATGTTGCCTAGTAGTCCGAGTGTCAGCCTGCGAACAAGTGGTCGTAGGTTCGATCCACGCTTTCACCATTCGTTTTACTTTCACTTTTCATCATATTATTATTATTTTTAATTTTAAGTTTAGACAAAATTATTATTTTTCTTTTAAGGAAGTAAACTTTTGAACAGAATTAACAAAGATTTCAATATTATATATGAAAATACTTCCAAAATAAAGAAATTGTACAAATATAAGTCTCAGTTCGGTCAGAGACTCTTCGCATGCCCAGACTCATTCCTTCTCTTATACACATGGCTTTCATGCATGGATTTGCACCATTATAGAATGAAAATAAATAAATAAACATGTGGATTTAAATTCGACCTCCCAACGGATCGTATGTTGCCTAGTGGTCCGAGTGTCAGCCTGTGAACACGTGGTCGCAGGTTCGATCCTCTCTCTCGGCATTCGTTTTAGTTTTACTTTTCTTCATATTATTATTATTATTTTTTAAAATTTTAAGTATAGAGAAAATTATTATTTTTCTTTTCAAGAATAAAAGTTTAACCAGAGTTTACAAACATTTCAATATTATATTCAAAAATACTTCCAAAATAAAGAAATTGTACAAACAAAAGTCTCAGTTCGGTCAGAGACTCTGGGCATGCGCAGACTCATTCCTTCTCTTATACACATGGCTTTCATGCATGGATTTGCAAAATTATAGAATGAAAATAAATAAATAAACATGTGGCTTTAAATTCGACCTCCCAACGGATCGTATGTTAACTAGTGGTCCGAGTGTCAGCCTGCGAACAAGTGGTCGTATGTTCGATCCGCGCTCTCACCATTCGTTTTACTTTCACTTTTCATCATATTATTATTTTTTTTTTTTAATTTTAAGTATAGAGAAAATTATTATTTTTCTTTTAAGGAAGTAAAATTTTGAACAGAATTAACAAAGATTTCAATATTATGTATAAAAATACTTCCAAAATAAAGAAAATGTACAAATAAAAGTCTCAGTTCGGTCAGAGACTCTGGGCATGCGCAGACTCATTCCTTCTCTTATACACATGACTTTCATGCATGGATTTGCACCATTATAGAATGAAAATAAATAAATAAACATGTGGCTTTAAATTCGACCTCCCAACGGATCGTATGTTGCCTAGTGGTCCGAGTGTCAGCCTCTGAACAAGTGGTCGCAGGTTCGATCCTCTCTCTCGGCATTCGTTTTAGTTTTACTTTTCTTCATATTATTATTATTTTTTGTAATTTCAAGTATAGA